>NC_059375.1:14578750-17140000 GCF_019703515.2 Myxocyprinus asiaticus
GGACGAAGGATATTTGGTCCAAACACAGTGGCCAAGTTCTGCACGCCCATTTTGTTCTCATTTGAGTGAGACTGCACCTCATCCAGAAATCTAAAAGGTGGAGTTCATTTTGAGCACTGAACCATGAAAACAACTGACAAAAAATTGTCCAAAATTATTATGTTGGACTTACTTGCATATATATTTCAGAAGGTTGAAATTAGCAGCTGGAAGGGTCTTCACTAGCTTGCCTAATTCTTGTATTCCCTGAGTAAACATATGAAATCACTCAAGCAACCACAGAGTCTCCTGGTTAAAAATGAAGTGAAAATATTGATGGTTTTCCTTTTTCATATTTCAGAATGAGAATGACTCAAAGTGTCAGCCTTTCAGAACTTGAAGAGCCTGACTATGTGTGTAATGCAATCTGTAAAATTTCCCCTTTTAGGCTTCAGCTTCACACATAGTCTGCATTTAAGATGTCTTAGAGAGATAGTTCACCAAAAAATAAAAAATCATCATTAACTCACCCAAAATGAAGATTTTTAGAAGAATATTTCAGCTCTGTAGGTCCATAAAATGCAAGCGAATGGTGACCAGACCTTTCAAGCTCCAAAAAGCACATACAGGCAGCATAAAAGTAACCCATAAGACTCCAGTGGTTAAATCTATGTGTTCATAAGTGATGGGAAAAGGTGTGGGAGAGAAACGGATCAATATTTAAGTCCCTTTTAACTATACATTTTTTTACATACTTTGTGAAAGTGGAGATTTATAGTAAAAAAAAAAAAAGGATTGAAATATTGATCTGTTTCTCATCCAAAGGATTTGCATCACTTTAGAAATCATATTAAACCACTGAAATTTTATGAATTACTTTTATGCTGCCTATATGTGATTTTTGGAGCTTCAAAATGCTGGTCACCATTCACTTGCATTGTATGGACCAACAGAGCTGAAATATGCTTCTAATAAATCTTCATTGGTGTTCAGCAGAGGAAAGAAAGTCATACACATCTGGGATGGCATGAGGGTGAGTAAATGATGAGAGAATTTTTGGGTGAACTATCCCTTTAATAGCAGCTGTAAAATATGCAGGAGAAATATTGGCTCATTCTGTATATAACCACTTTCAGCTTTCAGTTTTATGAGCAGGGCTGGTACTAGGATGACATGTTTATGAGCAAACAAACACACATTTTGAGAACATTACCGCTACAATATTTTGTCGTAATACCATCAAACAATTCAATAAAATAAAAATAAAAACAATTGTATCAGTAACTAAGATAGGATATATACATGCAGAGACACACTATGTGGTGGGTCCCACTTAGCAGCTGCGTTCTTTTGATTACATTTAATGATACTAAATGGTTTTCCAAAACTACAAATGTTCACAAGTCCAGCTATTCACCCAAAAGTGTCAGCAGCAAGTGCTCCTTTTTTTTTTTAGCATTTTAAAGTAAAACTACATTGAAAACAAATATAATAACATTATAATTTATTTTATTTTTTTTCTAAAATGTTTCTTTCCACACTGCCTGTATGTTCAGCTGTTTTCTTAATAAAAACCAAATAGTACAGTTCAGTCACTAACCTCCTCCTCATCTTTGGCCAGGAGCTGAGCACAAGTGAGGAAGTCATCATACTTGCAGAAGGGGATGACAGGCTCAGGCAGCTCTCTGAGGTACAGCTTCAGCAGGGAAGCCACAGTGTGGACATCAGTGTTACTATAAATGGTTACTATAGGGTTAGTCTATGAACAGTTTTAGAGACAGTTTATTGGTTCCATGCCAGTGCTTTGAATAGTTTGTACCTGTCAAACTGAGGCTTATCTCCGCAGTCAAAGGCTTCCTGAAGGTCCTTCACGAGGTTGGCTTGCCCTGGCATCCGGAACAGGCCTTCTTCATCAAGTCCCTGTTCCCTGATGAAATCCACACACTGCTCAACCAAGAGAGGGGCGAGGCGAGGACCAAACTTCCTTTCAAACTGGATGGTGTCATCTAAATGCTGCCCAAATATGCCTGTAGAGATGAAGCAATTCATTTGTAATAACTGCAGATTCTTATAAGTTAGCACTAAAATTACGTACTATTGGTATTCCAAAAAAAAAAAAAAAAAAAAAAAAAGATTTTTAGCTGAAAATGTAAGCTAAAATTAAACAATGTTACACAAATTTGATTTAAATTCACTAAACAAATTTGAAAATATAAACTGTACATTATCCACTGATGATGTCGGTAGATTCTGAACTGAAACAAGTGTGTGATAATGCCAATAATTACAAAATGGCCAAATGGTCAATCACTAATAGTTTTACCATGGTGCCATTTTATAATTACAGTGTAGAATAAAAAGTACTGTGTTTTATTATTTTTTTATATTTTTTTAATGCAATTCATAAATAATTAATAAATAGTGATAGTAAATATAACCTTCTTGTTATCATTGCATACCGTCCCACTCATACTACACCTGCAAGTGTCTGACTGGCAGCTAATATACTCCAAACTTCAACGGCAGCGGGTCCATTTGAGTTTACGATAAGGATTCAGTGTGCAGGAATCAGTCTCATCCTTATCCTCAGTATCCTGTCTCTCTAATACTGCTTGTTTACCTCTGATAAAAGTGAACTATTACGCACTATACATTTCACTAACAGCAAAAAAAGACCATAAAGAAAAAAAGTTTCCATGTCATTAAAGTCCTTAACTTGTAAAAAGTCTTTATGTTGATGAAGAAAACCAAATTTAAAATCCAGCTCCTTGACGTCAGAGACATTTTCAATGGTCTCGTCAACGATATGACGGTAAGAAAAACAGGCCTATTTCTTTCACGCCGCTTGAAATATATAATATGTCCTCGTTAAGCTGTTGTTCAGCCTGTTACTGGTCTTTCTTCTATTACAAGTACAAATGGAGACACGTTGCCACATTCATTGAAAGATGAGACATGTTTGACAAGACTTGCTTTATATTTCATGAACTTTCTATAATTATTAACATGTTTGCAATTTAATCTCTGCATAGTGTGCCATCCCTAAACCTTTTATGCTCAGTAATATTTTTGTGAGCTAAGAACATGTTTAGGATTGGTGACAGCATGTTGGAAAAGGCATGGAGTGTCCATGGGTAGAGAAAAGTAATCATAAGGCTTTTTAATTTAGCTTTGGTATAGGGAATTTACATTTTTTACAAGTTTAGTTAACCGGGCATACTGTGGCACATTATTGCAGTTTTAATGTGATAACAGTGCTTGATTCCATCTGGTTTTTACCTCCTCCGAACGGAGCCCATATGACCCGTCTGATGGCCTTCACCCAGTCGTCTATGTCACTTTGGGAGTTGGCCATGAGCAGAAAAGACTCATGACTTATTCCAGCTTTGTCTTTCTCACCAGCTTAAAGAGAAAAGGAAAGAGTGAACGGTCAAGTGATGGTATTTCTTGTGCTAAGAAACTACATTTATATACTACTTAACATGGAGTGGCAGAACATTGTTTATTTGACACAGATTCTCAATATCCCTCTCAATTAATCTTTCTTGAGTGTTTTCATAATTCATACAATTAGCTTTCTCAGTGCATCAAGCATATGGAAAAAATGCTGAAAGGTTACTAGCCTATATAAGGTAACCAGCGGCGGCTGGTCAAAGGAGGTAAGGGTGGCTGAGCCTCCTCAAAAATGTATTCAAAATGTACATTGTTTTAATCAGTTTACCTACTAACATACACAACTCAGATGCCTTTAATGGAAAGATACGTTTTTCTATTTATTTATTGTTTCATGCGTGGAAGACAGGTGAGTTTAAATTACTGTATGAATCGGTATGAATGCCAGAGGAGGCTGCTAATGGCATAAAGTCTCCTCTAATTAGTAAACTGACCAATCAAAATGGATATTCAAATGGAGCAACGTCATATGCTTCCATTCAAAAAGCCTCCAAAAAATGCCAAGCGGAAAATGAAAATTTGCCTCCTGTGTTCATAACCAATCATTAGCAGAGTTAACCATTCAAGCCAATCAGCTTTCAGTATCATGTGTATGCTTCATCATGCCTGCTTGTGGATAACGCGAAGAGAAACTCTCAAAATATCAATGGAATAAAAGTTATTGGAAGATCTAAAAAACATGTGAAAGACTGAACGACTTGATCATATATATATTTGATGCAAAAAAGTGATGTACACGAATGACTGCACTGTTGTACACGAATGACTGCACTGCAAAGGACCCCGCTGTCAAGCTCCTGAAGTTTGCAGACAACACCACGGTCATCGGCCTCATCTGCGACAGTGACAAGTCTGCATACAGACCAGACAAGTCAACCCCCCCCCCCCCCCCCCCACCCCCCCACCCACCACCATCCTGAACAGCACTGTTGCAGCAGTGGAGTCATTCAGGTTCCTGGGCTCTGTCATCTCTCAGGACCTGAAGTGGGATACCCACATAAACTCCATTGTGAAGAAGGCTCAGCAGAGGTTGTACTTCCTTCGCCAGCTGAGGAAGTTCAACCTGCCACAGGAGCTGCTGACACAGTTCTACTCAGCCGTCACTGAGTCTGTCCTGTGTACATCTATAACTGTCTGGTTTGGTTCAGCCACCAAATAAGACAGAAGGAAACTACAACGGACAGTCAGCACTGCTGAGAGGATTATTTGTGCCCCCCTGCCCACCCCACTGGGCTCCCAATATCTTTGCTGGCGGTTTGGAGCTCCCACCCCTTTTTGGAGCTCTCCCTGCAGCTATATTCTTCACATGTATATGAACAATGGAGTGCACATGCAGAATTGTGAATTTCTGTGAGGTGCATTAATTACCATTAGATAGTGCTGCTGTAAAGACACTTTCACACATGCACAATTTATGAATCCAGGGTTTTTAGCATCAAACTGTGTTTCACTACTTTTGCCATCCTTCTGCCCTTCATTGTCTGAGCAGTTGAACACCTCACAAATAAACACCTCACAGAAACTTCAAATAACCATGCACAACCTTTTCTAAACAGTTTTTATAACTGGTGGACAGTTTGTAACATGAAAGGGAAACAAATCACAATTACTTCAGTTCTTAGCCTTACAATGATAAAGGAATGACTAAAAGGAATAACACATGAGGAGATAAGTGTTCACAGCAGTCTCGCTTGAACTGACAAAATGAAGTACTGATGCAATTAAGATAAATAAGACAATTAGACACAGTAAGACATCCAAAGCTAACGCTCTCCCACAGAGTGGAAGCTGAGTCTAAAACAAAATGAGCACCCCTTCACACCATGGCATGGCATTCTGTTTAAGGCTGTCAAATTAAAAATCTAAATTCGAATTTGTCAAATTTAAGAAAAGAAAAAGAAAAAAGCACATCGAATGCTAGAACTGTGCATTCGAATTTTGGATGTGTACCAAGCACTGACGATGACTTCAGACCAATCGCATTCTTGCTTGAAAAAAGGCCAGATGCAGCGCAACAAATACAGTTTAACAGAACACTGGAGTCTTAATTGTAGAAATTAGAATTTAGTTTCTCAGCCCTCTTGACAGCCCTAATTTTGTTAGCATTCACGTCTCTCTAGGAAGTGTCAGAATGTGCTGACCTTGTAGGAAGGAAAAAGATAAATAAACCTGAGTAACCGCTATCTGATGAATTATGAGATTTTTATTTTTTTAAAATAACATAGCATGTTTATTTAAGCATGGAATGCAGGCTCAATTGAGCAAAGGCACGTATTTTATACACAAACACATGCACCTATGTATACACATTTTGTATTGTGTATTGATTATGCACCATGTAGCCTAATTATGTACAGGACTGGAAAAGATTATCTTCAGTTGACCTTTGGAGACATATCAGGAGCAGAAGTGATTATGCTCCTAAATAACCTCAACTGACAGACTTCACATAGCAGGCAATCACAACATAAAAAATATAGCTGCAAGCCGCAATTACGGGGCCAGGCACACAAATGGCAAACATTTAGATTGAATATAGAATTCTGGTGATAATTTTAAGCAGAGTGGTGAAAAAAGACATTTGTTTTATTACTTAGTGTTGTACAAATGCTTATAACTTTTGACCAATAGGTGGCGCTGTCACCAAATTGATATGGTATTGAAAGGGCTCGGTCATAAAAAAAAAAAAGTTTCATGTCAACACACCAAAAGGTTCCAGAGATACAGCCTCAGATCCTTATTGGCATTTTGCCATTAAATTCTTTTATGCGTAAAACGATAACGGTTTGGTCTATCAGAAAGATTTTCTTAACTTTTTGTCATGATTTCAAAATTTGACTTACGTTCTTGGAGGAGTTCGAAAAAGTAGGTTACATATTAAATTAAAAATGGTGGACAGAAAGTATGCCCAACCATGGCAAATTTGGTACTGACGTACTTGGCAAGACCATGGAAGCTAACAACACAAGTCTCATGACAATAGGCCAAATTAATCACAAGTTATAAGCATTTATTTGTATCTTTTGACCTAGTGTTTCCCATTAATTACCTAGACTGTGGCGGCCCGCCGTCTAATTTGTCCCGTCACAGTTTCATAATGAACCGAATATATTTTTACACTTCTCATAATAACGTAAAAGATCTCTAACGTTGTGTTTTGAGCCATTGCTTTGGCAAAGCATCTCTCACTCCCAGTCAGTCAGCACCCCTCCCAGCCCCACCAACTCCTGCTGTACGCGCATCTGCTCACACACACACTAGAACCACCTGCAGGGCTCAAGATTAACGCTTGTCCGGAGCGTTATACATTATACAAGCAGCCTGATATGTCAGTAATGGAAAAAATAGCATTATTTGCAATATAGCCTAAGCCTGTGTCACTTATTACAAACTGGGCATGAAATTCGGCGGGGGATTGCGCACAATGTTTCCCGCTTTCTATCGGAATATTAGTAACAGCACGACTGATCAGTGCTACTGCTTCTCTCACAGCATTCCGTAGCTCATTGCATGTGTTGAGTTTAGAGTGGGCACGCAATGAGCAGCGCGCTGTCGCATTTTTGCTGAACTTCAACCTGTTAATTCGACATGCAAATATCTTTACACCTATATAAAAAGAGTGATCTCAATAAACAAGTGACACAATTAAGCTTTCGCTTCTGTTTATGAACAACGAAGAAGACTATAGTGCTACACGTGACACTGGAGTGATCTGATTTTGCCTCAACACATCGTGTGGCTCATATTACAGCACCTATCACACCATATCATGGGAAAGGAAGAAATAGCAAAAAATGCTTTGTGAACCACTGAACCACTGCTGGGTAAAGAGAAATGCTTAAAACATACAACTTCACCCTTAAACACCTGTTACATCTCTCATCTCCATCTCTCTAGAGCTCCATCTGACAATACAGGTATTTTTTCTGCCAACTGAATTATGTAAGTAGGACTATGTACTTTTGGTGTATTATGTCAACTTTAGTCTGAGCAGTGAGCACTGACTTGAACTCTTAAAGGGATAGTTGACCCAAAAATTTAAATATTGTCATAACTTACCTAATATATCACAAACCCATATGACATTCATTCTTTCATCCATGGACCACAAAAGGAGATGTTAGGCAGAATGTTAGTCTCAGTCACCATTCACTTTCATTGTATGGAAAAAGATGAATGAAAGTGAATGGTGACTGGGGCGAATATTCTACCTTTAAATTTCTCACTTCTGTGGGCTTGGAACAACATGAGGTCAAGTAATCATGACAATTTTAATAACCTGTTATTTGATTTGCCAAGAACAAGTTGGTACATGATTATATCACGTCTTGCTGAGAAACAAGTGACTGAATATGAATATTGATGAGAAAACTGCTTCTGAAAACAAATATATTTATAGCACAGTTGAAAAAAATGCCCTTTTTTCTCTCCAGACAAGTTAACATTTTTACTCGGACAAGTGAATTGTCCAATTTACTTGTCCGAAGGACAAGCACATGACGATCCTTAATGTCAAGCCCTGCACCTGGCTGCATCCAAGACACCAAGGTATTTTGAGGACACAACATAATTTGAGGTAAGTAACGTTAACTAATGTTACAGTATCCACTGCAGTTATCCACTAACACAATTTTATCATTATCAATGTATGACAGCAAACAGATAAAGTTACTGTTAAACTGATAAAGTTATCATTTGATAATTAACATTAATCTAACGTTAGCTAAGTTAGGTAATGTTAACGTTAGGTAAGGTTAACGTTAGCTAACGACATTAGCCGTCAGTCTCCTCACTCATGTTGACTGACATACTGTATCTGGCTGCTTGTCTTGATAAACAATGTATAACATATGTAATGTTATATCTAGCTAACTAACGTTAGCTAATTATCTAATGTTAACTTTATTAACAGCAGCTCTAACAACATAATGTCATGGTTACTTGTGTAACCTCTGTTCCCTGATGGAGGGAACGAGACGGTGTGTCGATGTAGTGACACTAGGGGTCACTCTTGGGAGCCCGAGACACCTCTGGTCTTTGGTAAAAGGTCAATGAAAATTGGCGAGTGGCATTTGCATGCCACTCCCCCGGACATACGGATATAAAAGGAGCTGGTATGCAACCACTCATTCAGGTTTTATGCTGAGGAGCCGATATAAGGTCCGGCCATTTCAGCGGGTAGTTCAGCGTTGTGGCAGGAGGGACACAACATCTTGTTCCCTCCATCAGGGAACGGAGGTTACACAAGTAACCATGACGTTCCCTATCTGTCACTCACTCAACTTTGTGTCGATGTAGTGACACTAGGGGTCCCTATAAGAAACGCCACAATTGGCTGAACTGTGTTATGTGAGCTGGCGGTGTGTGGTGGGCAGACTACTGTGTGCCTCATAGCCAGCACACCAGGTCGACACGTAACCTCCCTTAACATAGTTATGAGTGTCGAATGGCCCTTTGGGGACAAGTCAACTACCCAAAAGATAGAGACAGGCTTAACCCAGTCGTGGCCTCTTTTTCCACTCCCTAAAAAAGAAGGGGGATTATCCGACTGGGCTGCCAGGGGGGTGTCTCTCCCAAGGGGAAGACACTGCGGAGACCACAACTCGCCCAAAGAGAGGGGTCACATGGTCTTTCCAACCGTGTGGAGAGTCTTCAAGGTAGATCCTACCCAACGTGGGAGGAGTTACTACAAATATGGAGACTGGGGCAGAGGGGCTCTGCCCTAGGAAGACGCAGTTTGCCAACAGGGAAAAGAACTAGCGGAAGATATATATCGCATGGGGTTAGCCTTACAGGGAACCGCCACATGCAGAGCACCTACCCCAGAACAGAACTCTTAGTTAGCACGTGTACTGGGCCGGCAGTGAGTCTCTCTGAAAATTCGACTGCCACAGAGCTCGGAGGAAGTCAACCAGGGAACAAAGTTTGTGAACAGTACTGGGAATTAATGGCACATGTCTTCAGCTCCAAGGGAGGTGGAAGGCGCTATGTGCAAGCGATACACCCGGCCAGCTATCCCGGGCTTATCCGCTTGTGTTGTGTGCCACTACCTGGGATGAAACCGGTTCTACCTGGAGGTTGTAGAACCTTGCAAAGGTCTGTTAGAGAGGCACCTCTGGCCAGGGCCCAGGAAGCCACTACACCTCTGGTAGAATGGGCTCGTAGCCCTACTGGGGGCAGCATGTCCTGGGCAAGATATGTCATAGTTATGGCATCAGTGAGCCAGTGGGCGATCCTCTGCTTGGAGACAGAGCTTCCTTTCTGCTGTGCACCAAAGCAGACAAAGAGCTGCTCAGAGATTCTAAAGCTCTGCGTGCGATCCAAATAAATGCGTAAAGCGTGCACCGGACACAGCAACGACAGGGCTGGGTCTGCCTCCTCCTGGGGCAGCGCTTGCAGGTTCACCACCTGGTCCCTAAAAGGGGTGGTGGGAACCTTGGGCACATAGCCCGGTCGGGGTCTAAGGATCACGTGAGAGTGTCCCAGACCGAACTCCAGGCACGTTTCGCTGACAGAGAACGCTTGCAGGTCACCTACCCTCTTGATGGAAGTAAGCGCAGTTAGGAGGGCAGTCTTTAAGGAGAATGCCTTAAGCTTGCCTGACTGCAAAGGCTCAAAGGGGGCTCTCTGTAGACCCTGAAGAACTACAGAGAGGTCCCATGAGGGAACGAGGCACAGTCTGGAGGGATTCAGCCTCCTGGTGCCTCTTAGGAACCTGATGATCAGGTCGTGCTTCCCTAAGGACTTACCGTTGACTGCGTCATGGTGTGCTGCTATGGCAGCAACGTACACCTTCAAGGTGGAAGGGGACAGCCTCCCTTCCAGCCTCTCCTGCAGGAAGGAAAGCACTGATCTGACTACGCATCTCTGGGGGTCTTCGCGTCGGGAAGAACACCACTTAGCGAACAGACGCCACTTAAAGGCATACATGCACCTCGTAGAGGGGGCCCTAGCCTGAGTGATCGTGTCTACCACCGCGGGTGGTAGACCGCTTAGGTCTTCCGCGTCCCGTTCAGGGGCCAGACATGGATATTCCAGAGGTCTGGGCGCGGGTGCCAGAGGGTGCCCTGTCCCTGAGAGAGAAGGTCCTTCCTCAGGGGAATTCACCAGGGGGGAGCTGTTGCGAAGAGCGTGAGGTCCGAGAACCACGTCTGGGTGGGCCAGTAGGGTGCTACCAGGATGATCTGCTCCTCATCCTCCCTGACCTTGCACAGGGTCTGTGCAAGCAGGCTCACAGGGGGAAACACATATTTGTGTAGGCCAGGGGGCCAGCTGTGTGCCAGCACGTCTATGCTGAAGGGAGCCTCGGTGAGGGCGTACCAGAGCGGGCAATGGGAGGATTCTTGGGAGGTGAACAGGTCCACCTGTGCCCGTCCGAATCGACTCCAAATCAGCTGGACCACCTGAGGGTGGAGTCTCCACTCTCCCCTGAGGGTAAACTGCCGTGACAGCGCGTCCGCTGTAGTGTTGAGGTTGCCCGGGATGTGGCTCACAGCGACTTGAAGTGCTGCTGACTCCAGAGGAGGACACAGTGGGCGAGTTGTGACATACAACGAGAGCGCAGACCGCCTTGGCTGTTGACATATGCTACCGTTGCCGTGTTGTCTGTCCGAACTAACACGTGCTTGCCCTGGATCAACAGCCGAAACCTCCACAGGGCGAGCAGAATTGTCAACAACTCGAGGCAGTTGATGTGCCAATGCAGTCGCGGGCCCGTCCAGAGGCTGGTGGCTTCATGCCCTTTGCAAACAGCGCCCCAGCCCGTTTTGGAGGCATCTGTTGTGACCACGACTCACCTGGAGACCAGTTCTAAAGGAACACCTGCTCGTAGAAATGAGAGGTCGGTCCAAGGGCTGAAAAGACGGCGACAGACCGGCGTGATGGCCACGCGATGTGTCTCGTGGCGCCATGCCCATCTTGGGACTCGAGTCTGGAGCCGGTGCTGAAGCGGCCTCATATGCATCAACCTGAGCGGGGTGGCCACCGCCGAGGGCGCCATATGCCCCAGGAGCCTCTGAAAAAGTTTCAGTGGAACCACTGTTTTCTGTTTGAACACCTTCAAACAGGTCAGCACCGACTGGGTGCGCTCGTTCGTAAGGTGCGCCGTCAAGGAGACTGAGTCCAACTCCAATCTGAGAAAAGAGATGCTCTGAACCGGGAGGAGCTTGCTCTTTTCCCAGATGACCCGTAGCCCTAGTCGGCTGAGGTGTGAGAGCACCAAGTCCCTGTGTGCGCACAACATGTCTCGAGAGTGAGCTAGGATTAGCCAGTTGTCGAGATAGTTGAGAATGCGAATGCCCACCTCCCTTAACGGGGCAAGGGCAGCCTCTGCAATCTTCATAAAGATGCGAGGAGACAGGGACAGGCCGAAAGGGAGGACTTTGTACTGATACGCCTGACCCTCGAATGTGAACTGCAGGAAGGGTCTGTGTCGAGGAAGGATCGAGACGTGGAAGTACGCATCCTTCAGGTCTACCGCCACGAACAAATCTTGATGCCGGACGCTCGCCAGAATGTGTTTTTGCATCAGCATCTTGAACGGGAGTCTGTGTAAAGACCGGTTCAGTACTCGCAGGTCCAAGATTGGCCGCAACCCACTGCCTTTTTTCGGTACGATGAAGTAGGGGCTGTAAAACCCTTTCTTCATCTCGGCTGGAGGGACAGGTTCTATGGCGTCCTTCCGTAGGAGGGTAGCAATCTCTCCACATGCAGGGTGGCAGCGTTTCCGCCCTTGACCAAGGTGAAGTGAATACCGCTGAACCTGGGTGGGCGCCTGGTGAACTGAATCGTGTAGCTGAGTCGGACGGTCCGGATCAGCCATCGCGACAGATTGGAAAGCGCAAGCCACGTGTCCAAGTTCCGCGTGAGGGGGACCAAGGGGACAATGTTGTCGGACGTACCGGCAGGTGGGGCCTCGCGGCAGGGCGGAGCACGAGGTGCCACACCACGTCGTGGCCGTGCTGAGTCTAGGGACATCGAAGCACTTACCTGGCTCCTTGTGACCACCCCCGGAACAGCCTGGGATGGAGGAGGAAGAGGCCTGTCCTCATAACCCATGGAGACTGCCACATCGGGGCAGCTGTGTGCCACAGCTGGGCGCTCAGGGGCGGAAAGGCCACCGCTGGAATGCCAATCCTGCAAGAAAAAGCCCGTGGACAGTAGTCATGGTGACGACCATACACACCGGGTATGTGACCCAGGGAGGAAGGAAGCCACTCTTTTGCTGAACTGCTGGGTACCGCAGCCACTTGGGCAAGCGGCAAAATCAAACAAAAAGGCAACAAAAGATTTTCCACAAGGCTCTCCACTGGGGGATGGAGTGGTGTTCTTACCAGCTCCACGTGAGTGGGTTCCCTCATCCCTGGGTCGCCCGTCTCAGGCGCCGGCTGATAGATGGGTGGCGTTGGCTTCCTGCGGTGGGCTCCACGCCGGGGCCGGGCCGAAGAGGCGGGCTGCGGCGGAGCAGGTGCAGTCACCGCAGGGGGACACCCTTGGCGACGAGCAGATGGGGTGCGGGATCTTGAGCTGCGCCGGGGCAGGATGTGCCGGATTGCCTCCGTCTGCTGCTTCACCACCGAGAACTGCTGGGCAAAGTCCTCGAGGGTGTTGCCGAATGGGCCCACCTGGGAAATGGGGACAGCAAGGAACCGTGTCTTGTCGGCCTCGCCCATCTTGTGTGGCCATTGTCCACCCGAGAGACTGTGCCGTGACCTTCGTTGCTTGGAGAGCGAGGTCGGTCGCCGAGCGCAGTTCCTGCATCAAATCTGGGGCGGAACTACCCTCGTGCAGTTCTTTCAGCGCCTTGGCTTGGTGGACCTGCAGGAGAGCCATGGCTCTGCAGGGCAGAGGCGGCTTGTCCAGCAGCACTGTAAGCTTTAGCCGTCAGGGACGACGTGAGCCTACAGAGCTTAGGGTGTCCGTGCCAGTTGGCGGCATTCTGCGGGCATAGGTGCACTGTGAGTGCCTTATCCACCGGGGGAATCGCTGTATAGCCCCTGGCCGCCCCGCCATCGAGGGTAGTGAGAGCGGGGGAACTGTGGAATCGGGGCCGGGCAGTAAAAGGTGCCTCCCATGACTTCGTCAGCTCCTCATGCACTTCCGGGAAGAAAGGCACTGGAGCGGGGCATGGCTGCTTTCTCAGGGGAGAGCGGAGGGTTCCACTCTAACCCGATGCTTGCGGCTGCCCGGGAAAGCATGTCCGTCATTTCAGCATCGGCCTGTGACTGGGCAATCGTCCCTGAAGGGGGAAGCCCAGCTGAGGCTTCTGCGTCCGACTGGACAAGCCCGTTCTCCGATTCTGCGCTCGAGAGCTCATCATCTTCGCGGGCTCCGAACAAGAAGCCAGACTCACTGTGAGACGAGCCGGCGAACTCATCCGGAAGCTCGATTGTGGCAGATGAGCGTTCTGGGGAATGGGAGGTCTGCGGGGGGATACCCAGCGGAGACGATCCCATTGGGGTCCCCAAATCACCCCCAGTGCTAGCCGCGCTGGCCTCATACCCGTAGGTAGAAGGACTGAGGCGGGGAGCCGCTGGGGTGGTTTGCTTTCTTATGAAAGCAAGCCGCGACTGCAACGTTGCCATGGTCATGTACTCGCAGTGAGAATATGAACCATTCATAAACGCTGCCTCCGTGTGGGTCGCGCCCAGACACGAAAGACAGCGATCATGACCATCTGAAGTTGAGAGATAACGACCACAACCAGGAATAACACACAATCAGAAAGGCATCTTTAAAAAGACGCGTCTTTAAAAAGATGTTCCGTGTGTGTACTCTTTTAGAGAAATATATACTCTTTTAGAGGGAAAAAGCTCTTTCAGAAAATATACTCTCTAGTTTTTCTGCCGAAGTGCCCAGGGGCGTTCTCTGCATGGCACCAGTGCAGAGGAGGGAGAAGCCGCTGAAATGCGCCGTCAGATCCAGCAGAGGTGAATGAACAGTAGTATTCAGCTCAATAAGCATGACTGTTCGGCTCCGAAGAGAAAATCTGAATGAGTGGTTGCATACCAGCTCCTTTTATACCCGTATGTCCAGGGGAGTGGCCAATTTTCATTGGCCTTTTATCAAAGACCAGAGGTGTCTCGGGCTCCCAAGAGTGACCCTAGTGTCACTACATCGACACAACGTCGAGTGAGTGACAGATAGGGAACTATTTTCAGCATCTGAGGAGAAAGTTCAACAGGTAACCACTTTTGTGTCATTTCTTTGATGGCTCAAATGTATGCTCTAGTCAATTTTGTGTTTTGACCATTTGTGAACTGCGTTAAACTCCGTCTCGTTTATGATTTGTGGGTGTGACTTTTTTGCCGTGTCATCACCATTCATATCTATACAGCCAATGTTTATGATTAAATTACGACTAGAGCATAAAATTGTTTACAAGAGCACAAAGCTCTTCATAGATCTAGCCTCTTAATTTAGCTCTCAAAGCGCACCAGAATGATGCATTAAACTTTAAAATGTACACAATTTTCTTCCGGAAGACCGTGCCCCCGGACCCCCCTAGAGTAGGGTGACCATATTCTGGTTTTCCAAAAAGAGGACACATTTTTTTTCTGGCGAAATTTTGAAATGCCGGCCGAAAAAGAGGACATGTCCGGGAAAAAGAGGATGTATGGTCACCCTACTCTAGAGGGTCCGAGGTCCACCCACCACAGTCTCACAAAATCCTGTGGGAAACACTGTTTGAACACTAGGTGGCACTGTCACCAAACTTTTTGAGTACCACATACCAAATTTCCTAATGATGCCAACATGTTTGTAATGTACAGTCATTAAAGACAAAAATGTAAAATGGCCAATGCCCAATATGGCCGACATAGGAAAATTGGGTATCATATGTCTCAGTATGCCCCAAGGTATCTAAAGAGACCAGTCTCATAAGTTTAGGCAAAACTATACAGAGACTTTTTTGTCTCAGTGTTTACAGTTTTCTTTTGACATAACTGACTGGTCTATTAATACCATGCCAAGGCAGGCATTTTTAAGTGTTTTTGACCATCATGCAGGCATGTATCTGCATTACCGTGAGCGCTCTTATAGCACACAGAAGGAAGCTACCTAACAGACAGTGCATGGAGGGCGAATTTCCAAAATGTAGGATGGCAGGGGGAGAGTCATTTATATTCATGAGGAAAGCAATACCTGATTAGACGATTTGTAATATTCATCAGGAAAGTGCTACCTGATTGATTGGAGAAACTATAACCAAACCCTAACCCTACTCCTACCCTTAAACCTACTGTAACTCTTACCAATTAGTTAGAGCCACAGTTTTCACGGTTTTTATAATACTATTAAATGTCGAGAAGGAATGCACATCAAGCTAGAGCGCATCCATGTACTGGTTGCACTCCCACAAATCTCTCTGCTCCCACACGGATTTCATCCATTCTCGCACAAAACTGAATGCACGCCCTGAAATATACGCTGCCCTATGAAATCTCCCTGTTTTCGCTCATAGAGTGCATGTGCTTGCTCAAAACGTGTCCAGTGCACTCGCAAATCTATTATTAAAGCCGTATAGCTCTGCCACTGTTCATTCATCACAACGTGTCCTTTGTTACGAGTTCAACATGATATCGGGTCGATGTGTCTTTATGTGAGTTTGTGACAAGTGCAGTTTCACATAGAGATGGACACTGGCTGATGTGATGCGAGTTTATCACAAATATAGGCTAAAAAACAGTTAAGTAATTCTATTGTCATAAGGGCAAACATGTATTTTTTATTAAAATAATGCAGAATACAGTTTTATATTATTAATATACATATGTATAGCCGTTAACCAGTGTATGACATATTACCGAATGAGTCTGTCAGACTGAATTTAAGGTTATTGATCATCATTGGTGTATTGCTCCAATGCCTGAAATATAATGTGTTTTCATAATATATCACTAGTGGAAAATACCTTGATAAAACTTCAAATAAGTGGCCAGAATGTACTGCTGTTTTTAGTGGAAGAAATATATATTTTTTTTACATATTATGTATTATTTATTTGGCTATTTTATAGGCCTATATATGACATTATCTTAAGTATATATATATATATATATATATATATATATATATATATATATATATATGTAAAACATGGGGGCATGGTCTTGTACATTTTGTCAGAGGAGGGGGCTTACTGTTTAAGACTTTGAAAACTCATGAATTAGAGCTTTCCTCATAAATATAATGCCATCCTTCGTTTTTTAAATCCAAAAGTGGGGGAGCAGAAATTAGGAAATAAAAAGTCATATTTAAGAGTCTTGTTATTTGTGTAGTTTCTCCCTCTACGCCCTTTCCCTTTTGACCTGTTAACACGATCGACCAGTGGTTTTTTCTTGTGATCGACTGGTCGATTGCTATCGACGTAATGAGCACCCCTGGTCTAGATCGCTTTGAACTCTTTTTAAAACAACAGTTAAAAGGGTATAGATTTATAATTTCAGATATGATATTTACAACATTATGCGGATTTCATATTGGTATCATATTGGATATCGGTCCTAATAAAAATAATATTCAGCATCCATATCGGTGCATCCCTAATGCATTGTTGAACAAACTTTGATCAAATTCTGAATGCATATAACCAAACAACATTCATAACCAAACAGCAAAGAACTGCTAGCCAATTATATATTATTTTATTGATACTACACCAGCAATGTCATATTACTTTTACAGAAAATAATTTTCAATCATCTTCAGCACTTCAATTTTCACATTTAAATGCATGAACAGAGGGTATTACCTTGCGGTAGTGGTCGTTTGTGTCTCCCTGACTTACAGCAGCTCTGCCCCATGATGTATTTGAGGGATTAAGCTGGCAGAGTGCTAACGTTGTGCCATGTTCCTTAATCCAACAGGAAGGCCGTGAACCCAAACACAGCACAGGTAGTTCTCACACCACCCACACTTCATAATGCTATAGAGGTCTTTGTTCCAAACCAGAAACTTGAAAAACAAGTCTTCCCCTTCTTTGAAACATTCTCATTTACATCTCAGACTTTTCCCTGAGACTACAGGAAAAAAAAACAACAACAAAAAAACAAAAAAACAATGTAAAATCATGCCAGTCCATACATCCTGGAAAACTATTGCTTAAAAAGTGCTTTCAATGTCTTGAGTTTACCTCAAGCACCAGCACTTCACTTCTGTTTCTCTCATTCCCTCTGACTTCTCACGGTAGACTGACAGAAGGAGACAGCCTGCTCTGTTAGTCCTTTCCAAACACCTCAGTGCACTTAAACAAACAGCACACCAGATGCATCAGTCTCAGAGGACCTGATACTTGGGGATATCATCACGACCGAATATCTCACCAAGTTTCTGTATGCTGCTTTAATGAAGAACTGTATGAAGGCCATATGAAGAAGGCATGAGTTAGCAGATCCAGAGGCTGCCAACAATGGGGTTACAGTCATGCACCACTCATTTTAAGCCTGTACTGTAACTAACAAACGTAGATGCGTGAAAATCTTCCAAAGCAATGCCAGCCGGCCAGCAAGCTTTTCCTACTGACTTTAAATCTGCACAACTGTGGCTTGTCATTTCTGTGGTAGCACATTTAAAGCAAAACCGAAAGCCTTTTTCAACGCAGTGTGTTAAATATAGTTTGGACTTGAACTCCAAACCATGTTTCTGAATAATTTTCAACCTGGTCTCTTAGAATAACATTACTATATCTACATTTTTGCGCAATTATTTTAACGTGGCTCGTTGTTCATATTGCTACAGTTACCTGGTGAAATTAACACTTAGAGGCGCTAAAACAAAAATGACTTTTATTCACATTCTCAAAAATCACGAGTAAAACGGCAAATTATCAGTGTTCCTCACACAATGCTATGTTATGACATCAATAATCTTACTATAATGTAGGGCTGGGCGATATGGCCAAAAAATTGTTCAATATCTATATTTATCACAATATACTGTACATTTCATCCCATTAATGGGGACAGATAATTGCATTCCACAGAGCTTTGTTAGACCTCAAGAATGAATTAAACATAACTAGTTTGTTTACAAGTAAACTCCAGAGGGTAAGCTAACTTTAAAGTACACTCAGTTTAGGATTTAATCCTACACAAGGTGTGTGATCTCTTTTTGATGAAATTTCGTCAATTTCATCATTTTCCGCTGATGTTTGACTCCACTGAAAGACTTTTTGATGCTCCACACTCCAGCTCAGTAGGTAGCGATAATGCAAAATAAGAAGGATTACCAACCGCAAATAAACATCACAAGAAAAAGATACACTTTCTTGCCTGTGACAGCAATATGGTTCGTGAAAAAAATGATTAAGTTAACTAAATAGTACATACTAAATGTAATAATAGTACATAAATAAACAGCAATGGTGTTTGTGTTTGAGTTGTTGTTGTATTGTATTGTCAGTGCTGTCTTGTTCGGTACACAACAATGTTAAATTTGCTGGATAGCTAGCTGCTAGATAAATATCGATATTGTTTTATCGCTCAGTCCTACTATAATGCATGTCCTGGCGATACATTTGGATGTTTGCATGCTTGTTCAAGAGTGATCAAATTGTGTGGAAACTAAAAGACCGTTGCACTTGTGATGCAAAAGACTGGGGTCCTGAAGACCCAGTGGAATGTCCTGAAGAGCATGTGAGTCAACAAGTGAGCCAAAAGTGTTATAAAAGCACCACAAAACTATGCTGTACTCAAGCAATTGCGTATTTTTATGTTACATTTGCTTTTTATGACACTATCAGTTAGGTTTAGGGAAGGGAGGTAGGTTTTGTTGATTTAAAACTTGACAGAGCATTAACCTATAAAAACCTCATCTGTTTGGGAGAAAATGTAACTCACTTTTAGCACCACTCACCTCGCAACTGCCGATATACACGTGAGGAACCACGTAACATCATTTTGCAAATATATTGCTATCGTCACATAATTTTTATGAGATCAGGCTAATGATTTGAGTCTTTCCTTGAGTCAGTTTTGTTGAGCCTGTGCTGTTTGTCTTTCAATTTCTCCATTGTTTGTGTAGAGCCTATTCATTTTCAGAGTCACAGTCAACAAGAGGCAAGGCATTTCTTGACAACCCCACTCAGACAGTTTAAAGTTGGGCAGCTTAAGGGTGTTCTAGAGAGTTGCTTTGTGTTGTGTATGAACAAAGAGACATGGCCAATGAGATTGTTTGACAGAATGGAGCTGATGCATGCTGGCCGGGCAGAGACTGTGGTTAAGGGGTCTTCTCTGGGGAGAAGATGCTGTGTTGACTGATCTGTCATAAGAAAGTGGTGTTGGGGGCAGGGTAACTGGTGCTAATGTTTCCATGCTGTGTGTGAAAGGGTGTATATAGTGTGTGTGTGTGTGTGTGTGGGGGCGGGTCTGGGTGGTTTACGAGGACATTTTTTTTAGGTTACAAACTGGTAATTACAAGAGTATTATGCTATAAATGTGGTTTATGAGGACATTTCTAGTGTCCCCATAATTCAAATTGATTAAAAAACCATACAAAACAATGTTTTTTTAAATGTAAAAATGCAGAAACTTTGTAGTGAGGGTTAGGTTTAGGGGTAGGGTTAGGGTTAGGGGATAGAACCTATAGTTCGTACAGTATAAAAAATCATTATGTCTATGGAGGGTCCTCATAAGGATAGCCGCACCAACATAATGTAATGCAGCAATGTACTGGCCAATCACCAGTATCAACCAATAAAAGCAATTACCTCAATGTTTAAAAAAGCCAATGGTGATCAGTGCTGATTATTTCCTGTCAATCAAAAGGGGGTGGTGTGTGTGTGAAAGATTATGTCTCTTGTGTGGAATTACATTGTGACAATAACAGTAGAGTTGCAATTTGTAAGCTTTGCAATGCTAGAATTTCACAAGGTGGAACTTCCGTTAAAACTTTTAAACACAACTAATGTGATTACTTGCTTTAAAGCTTGGTTCAGCAAGAAGCATGAATCACAAGCTTATTTGCATGTGAAAATAATGAGTGGCAAATTTGTGGCAAGTTTGCCAGAACTTTAGGTTTTTTGTAAGGGTTATCATTCAGAATTCAGTTAATGTGAGTTAAGAACAGTCAAAAAATTAAGAAATCACCAATTTAATATGAGCCTAACAAGATGCTTTTCAAAATTCAGTTAATGTGAGTTAAGAATGTGCTTTTTGTTTCAATGTTTCAATTATAACTGAGACCAGTTACTCTGAAAAATGGCAAGCATGAAGAGACGGAGAATCAATTTTAAATTTCTTTATATAATTGATTATCAGTGAATTGACAAAAAGGTAGCATAAAAAAGCAGAACCACAACAATACACTGTTTAACCAAGAAGGATTTGATCATTTGTAATCCACACTCAAAAAAAGTAAATAAATAAATACACAATTCAAAGATTACACAATTCAATTTGATGGAAATTTGTCATGAAATTTAAATGTGTAAATGTTATTAATTGGCTTAAATATGCAAAGTGCACAGGATCATTTTTAGTTTATTAGAAATATCAGTCAAAAGTTTCTTTAAATGAATAGTGCACCCAAAAATGAAAATTCTGTCTTTGACTGCTCACCCTCACATCGTTCAAAATCCATATGACATTGTTTCTAACTTTGGAAAACATTGGAGATATTTGCAGAATGTCTAAGCTTCTTTGTCCCTGGTCACCTTTTATTCATTGTCATTCTTTTACAATCAAAAGTTAATGCTGAAAAGGGACAAGGTAGCTTAGACATTCGGCTAAATGACTCTTTTTGTCTTCCACACAAGAAAGAAAGTCATCTGGTTTGGAATGACATCACTTTAAGATTATCAATACTCTCAAACACAGACCATCTGAATGGGTCATTTTGGTTTAGGATGGCACAGTGATGATTTGAAGACCTACTCACCTGGCACAATCTCAAAAAGGTGTCGACCAGGCTCTTCTGGGTTGGCTGTCAACTCATTCACTTGGCTGCCCCTCAGTGGGATGCAGCCCTGCACAGATAAATAGTTGGAAAGTGCAGAATTGCATCACTTAACATTTATTGACCTACAAAATCAATTAAACCTGAATACCGTGTACACTTGTATGTAATTCTGTATTCATCATAAAATTGCTTAGTCTTATTGAAATTTGTAGTCACAAAACACTTTGTGATCTTAAGCCTATTGTATTATCAAATACTTGGCGTGTTAGTTTGCCATATTAATTGCAATTTTGTTTTGAGTGCCCCCTCATAAGATAAACTACCAATTGAATGAAATGTAGAGATTATTTACCAGGACAACAAATTGAATGGAGATTTAGGGTCAGGCTCTTTAAACACTCTGGCATTATTCAAGACATGTTTCATGAATTTGAAAATCCCCCAAATTGTCTACGCAACACACTGTTCCATATAGGTAAGTCTCCAATGTTTCCTTTTATCTCAGTGTGTGATTTGCTATGAGATTTGCCTACAAAGCCATTCTGCTTTGAATCCTATTGATTAAAGGCAGGAAAAGTGGGTGGGAGCGACATTTTCTCAAACATCCTGGCCAGCGCAGCATGGGCACAGATTATAGGAGCTTGGATGCGTATTGACAATCCACTGAGGGACATTGCAGTCTGACTGACGAGCTTACTAAGGCTGGATGGTATTGATTACCTAATATGAGATGGTCTTAAACCTGTTAAAAGCAATGCGTAAACATGGATTGTGGTGGAAATGCGAGACTGTTGAGCAGAAATGGAAGAGCTTGCACTTACTGTCTTATAGCACTTGGCCAATTATCCTCTACCATACAGTGCCATCTCTTACATTCAAGAAGCAGGACTATGTAGCAGCAATAGGATAAGAATCTCATCATAGTACAGTGGTGCAAATTTTAAGTATTTTAACCCCTAATTGCTTATAGGTTTTTTATGGTTTTGGTATGGTGTGAAGAAGTCTTCTTTTGGGCTAGTTCTGGAGAGAAATGCATGTACTGCACGTCTCCGAATGTACCTGTGGTTTGGTCTCCTCCTCGTCCTTGTAGAAGTATAGATGGTCAGCCCGTAGCACAAACCAGCGCAGCTGCCAATTCTTCATGATGCTCCTCTGCTTCTTCAGCCAGCCAGCCTTTACTGCCCCCTCTTGGAGGCCCGGTGAGGTGGGCCGACATGAGCCACGGGATGCCTCACCCATCACCATGCTCTTTGACCTGGCTGTAGGTAAGGAGAATAGACATACATGTAAGTGATCAAAGATATCATGATTATATCAGCCTTCGAAGAAGAATGACAAACCCTTCTAGAAGCAGGGTATTTTTGTGGTTTTTAGTCCACAATGGTTAGCTTTGTGGTAATCTGTATACTAGTGTACCCCTAAAAGTTGAAAAAATTCAAATTTACAGTCTTTCTCTTCTGTAAAATAAGATTAAAAATATTTATGATTTCTCTTGCTTTTTGGGGAGTATAATAATTTTTGTCCAATAAAATGCTCTCTAGAATGAGAATGTCTGACTGACATACTATAGCTTATAACAATAACATGTAGCAAATCATTGTTTATGGCTGTAATGTAAACTAGAGCCTACTCAATGTTTTAAAACAAGCTCTTCTGTATGTCTCACCCAAACTTCTTGTGTCAGTATGAAATAGGTAAACATGGGATAGAAAAAGCTATTTCTATATATATATAAAAAATAAAACTTTTCCATTAGTTCCCACTTTTATCTCCAGGACAAAATGGTTGATATTTCGAACCTTTGAGGTCCTTCTTTGCTCACACATTTTACAGTGGAATAGAATACAAAGGATCATCATGTTTGTTCTGTGCTCTAGGGCTGTCAATAGTGAATTCAAAATTTTCACTGAAAAATTACCATAATGCAAATTATATTTGAATTTTAAAGACATTATTTCAGGTAGGAGGAAAAATCTACAAGAGTTATGATTTTGAAATCGATGTTGTCATAGTACTACTATGGACTCAAGCTTCATAATACCGGCGGTACCACATTGTTTTTCATTAAATACAGTTGTATGTACATACCTAATGCTTACACAGTGAGATGCTCATAAGAGAGCAAGGCATAGTCAGTATATAACCGCCAAAGACCTCCACCTAATAGGCCGTTTGCTCCGAACATGTCCGTATTTTTCTATGTAAGCATGCACTAGACCAGGGGTGTCAAACTCAGTTCCTGGAGGGCCGCATCCCTGCAGAGTTTAGTTCCAGCCCTGCTCCAAAATGCCTCTTTGTAATCTTCAAGCACTCCTGAAGACCTTGATTAGCTGCTTCAGGTGTGTTTAATTAGGGTTGGAGCTAAACTCTGCTGGACTGTGGCCCTCCAGGAACCGAGTTTGACACCCATGCACTAGACAGACTTACTGTGCCCATTATCCTCAGCTAAATTTTTCTGCAATCCTTTTCTTCTGTATCACTTGCTTTTTTGCTATGCCCAGAGATGGGGGGGTGGGGGGTGGGGGGTGTGTGTGGGGGGGGGGAGTTCTCCTAATAGGATCTCCAGAGAGTAATTTAGTCAGAGGTGCACTTGATATAGAAACATCTAGTTTGGGATTTCATATAGTTTAGACAGTGCTAAACACTGCTGCACAGTTATAATACTTATTTCCTATTTTTTTGTTAAATGTAAACATCTACCAAAGTATCTATGCTGTAATGGAAGCGAATATGAAGCCTTGAGGAAAATATGAAGATTTTGACTGTATTTAGCTGTTTTGGTGTACTTGGGTACACAAGCTGTAATGCCTCTCCAGGCTGAAGACTGGACTATGGTCAAATCTCATAATGGATAATTTATAGGAATCAGTCCAGCACACACACAAAGTCATCTTATGCCTCTGGGCTGCATACTGACAATCAATGTCTGTGTGGCTTTCAGAGAGAGAAAAGAAATCAATGTGTTTTTTCTTCTTCTTTTTTTTCCTTTATATTATTTGTCACGCCCAATCCATGGGTGAGCTGTACAACTGACTCATCAATATTTAATTCTTATGTTCATGCTTGTTACACAGCATTTTGAAATACTTGATTCTGTGATCAAATATGTTTGTATATTCACTGTTAACCTTTATAACTGACAGTTTTCCAGGCAACCAATTTCCTACATAAATAGCTGTATCAATGTTCAATGTCCCATTCCATTGTCTCTTTCTTGTCACATAATAAAATAATTTCAACTCCATTCAATATTTTATGTCCATTTATTTATTTGATAAGTAGCCATGTAATTTGCCGAATTATGCAGTCAGACCATCATTATCACATCATTCAAGGCCTCTCCTTATTTCCCTGTCAGGGTATTTTTTTGCATTATTCCTTCCTATTTGCCTCTTCTAACGTTTTATTTTAAATTTTTTTATTTTTTTTTTCAATGCCTTCTCAAGTTTCAAAAAAGGTATTTGCTATGCAATGATACATTTCTCACAATAATACCAAAATAAAAATGCAACCCACGTTTTCCTTTGTGGACTTATGCTTCGCAGTTTCAACTACAATGAAATTATGCTACAGAGTTTAAGTTACAGCCTCTTAAGGAGACAGATGTGTGATGGCTGCCTGGTCTGTCTCAATGGCCTTTACCACAATGTCTCCTCATCAGAGCTGCAGGCTTGATTACATTAAGCATGTCTTGGGGTGTGGTGGATTCAGTAGCCCTGCTCTGCTGATGGAGGGCAGAGGAAGAGAGTGGTAGAGCAAGGGGCATCTGAGCTTCCTCAATATGTTTATGATATACACAGGATTTTCTTATTTAGAATTTCATTGCTAAATGAAGTGGGTTTAACTAGAAAATGTAATCTGTTATCATACCTAATGTTCATATAGTAAGCCAATTTATTTCATCATAATGGAGTGCAACAGTCTGGTTCCAGAAGTAAAAATTGCATTAATTTTTCTGTCCATAGGGGAACTGATTATTAACGATAACTTATAAACCTTAAAAGACAGACCTAACGTGAGCTCTGACATTGTTAATCGATGGTACATGCTTCTGTTGAAGCCATCAGTCCATGTTAATTTAACATAATTTAAAAAGAAATCATGTTTAATAGCAGAATTCCTGGTGAAGAACTACACTACTCATGATCCTAAAGGGGAAAATCCACCAATCAGAGAATAGCGGCAAACAAACTGCTGTAAAAGAGAAATGCAACGACCAACCACTCCTATGATAAAACCAAGTAGGTCTCCCTACACTCTCAAACTACTTATATATTTGCACACATCTGAATATTTAGCAATAAACAAACTATTTTGTTTCTATATATATCATCAATGAATTTTCAGAAGTTGAATATTTCAATTACAATTCGCAATGCTTCATTGAATTGTAGTTAATTCCCTAATTAAAAAGCTTCAAATCAATGTTTCTACTTTTGAGTCTACTTGTTTGTGATCAGGATCATCAGTTGAGATAGTTCTGGGCAGGCCCATATGGGATCTGCACCCTCAAAACTCTGTTAAAGCTATGCAGAATTAGAAAACATGTCATTCACAAATTCTACACATTCTGCATTATTATTAAATGTTTTGGATAGTTTTATTACTGTATGCTTTCAGCTAACAAGAGCAGTGTAGTATTATGCTCTGTTTAACCCCAATTTTGCAGAATTCCACAGATTTCCCCCTTAAATCGGTGCAGAAAATGCAAAATTAGTCTGCATATTCTGTCTGGACCTGGTTATAGGCAGCTGAGAGCATCTAAGTCATGCTAAAGTCATTGCAGTTTTATTCCACCACAGGTGAACACCACATAAATGAGCAGTTTTGCTTTCGCTTGGATAAGCAATTCATTCGATTTTTGTGAATGTTTCATCATTGTCAAACCAGATGCAGAATTGGAAACTTTCAGCTGTGATATGATTAACAGAAACCCAAACATTCATGTTGTCTTTGTATTTTAAAATGTTCACCTAAAGCTGTAAATTTGTGAAAGGTTTTTTGAAAGGTTTGAGCAATTATTAAAACCAGAGTCAAAGTCAAATTGAACCGAGTGCAGAGACCCAGTTTGCAAATCTTTCTACACAATGATTCATACTTTCCCACTTTGTCATGGGCGTTTCTAGTGTGTGGTCACCAAAACTGCCGGTTTTGATCCGAAGGGATCAACTCTGAAAATAGTTGGCTCTTAAGCTGCAATTAAAATATGATGGAAAGAGTGTTATCATGTTTTGCAAAATGATCATAAATGTCGGTGTCCATCCTCAGTTACTAGTTTTACTTTTGTGGCATTTAAATTTGACAATTTAGACCTCTACCTTAGTTTAAAATTCAGATTTTTAAAAAAGAAATACTAGAAATGACAAAATAGAAGATGCTAATTTTAGGTCCATAGGCAAATAAGTAAGGGATATTGTACAGTCATCTGGTCAAAATAAACCCTGTCAGGGTTGTCAGGACCCCCAACATGAAATGAAGGGGTCTATTTTGCGATAATGACCGGCTGACTTTACATTATCCCACTTATTACATGGCTACTCATCAAATAAATAAACAGACATTACTGTAAATATTGATTTAATTTGAGTGGTACAAGAGACATGAAACTAGCATAGCTATGTAGAAATCTGGTTGTTTTGAACAGCGATCAATTATACATTTTAGCAGCCATTTTACAAAAATATCTGACTGCCAAATGCTGCAATTGACCAATCAGAATAAAATATTCCAGACAACTGTGTAATTAAGTTACAGGTAAAACCTGAATTGTAACAGCTGAATAGATAATACTGGATTTTGTCGATATTCATGCTTCATGCCTTCTCCCAGCAGATACCTTGATGTTCAGCAAGTAGCATAAAGCAGTGGGGGATGGGCAGGAAGCTACAACCATGTATGAGATAACAGTAAAGGGATAAATTACTCAGCTCCTTTATACCATTGAGCTTTGGTTATTAATGCAGCATCATCCATCAAGTTGATGTATGATGAATGAAGCCTTGTGCTTCAGATCTTTCCCTGCCTGTACATTTCACATCTCACCCAAGACTGTGGTGTGGGCTTTTGATGAATGATGATCAGCCATCGTGTGTGTGTGTGTAGAAGCTCTCTGCGCATTATAGTGGAATGTGTGCCTTGATGTTCAGCAGTTGTGAGGTCTAACGTGCATCGCTGGATGGTCGTGGTTTGTCATACGCTCTGCCACAACACAGTGAGAGCAAAGCAAGATGGCCTTATTTGAGACTCACTTTGGGTTTCTTGAGATGTAGAGTGTAATTGAAGACTTATTTGTCTCACAGCTTATAGTAGAATTATCATTTGCAAAGTTTTTGGGGTGATTTTGGATGTATAGTTATTCATGATGTACACGTTCAAAATTTTTACTTTTTTAAAATGGTTAGTTTGCTCATCTGTTGTGTTTCTATAACAGAGAATTCTGCTTCTCCATAAAATTGATTTGATCAAAATGATTTTATTTTAGAAATTAAATGTGAAAATTTGCACACAAAAAAAGATGCTGATTTTGTATATCATGTTCAGATTTATCATCTATATTTGTATAATATTGATCAGCTCAAATAACTGATTATTGATAATCAAAATGATTCTGTTTTAGAAATCAGAAATGAACATTTTCTTTAAAAAAAAAAAATGAATGTGTACAAAATGTACAGGAATTTATCCACTGTATTTTCATATGTATATAATATTGATCAAATTAGTGGAATGATCATCAAAATGACTCAGATTCACGAATCAGAAATTAAAAATTTCGACCAAAAGAAGGTGTACATCATGTAAACAGTAGGTATTTGTAACCAATATTTTCAAATGCATATAATATTGATCAACTTAGTGGAATGATCAGAATGATTGTGTTTTAGAATAACTTGTGTACATCATGTTATAGATAGTTATCGCCTATTTTTTCATATGTAAAAAATACTGATTAACCTAGTGGAATAATCATCAAAATGTGTCCATTTCACACACACACACACACACACACACACACACACACACACACACAAACTTGATTGTGTACATCATGTACAGATATTTGTCATCTATATTTTCATATGTATATATTATTCAAACCAGTGGAATGATAATCAAAATGACTCTGATTCACTAATCAGAAATGAAAAATAAAATCATATACATCATATATACAGTAGGTATTTATTGCCAATATTTTCATATATATATAATATTGATCAACTTAGTTGAATGATTATCAAAATTACTCTGATTCACTTATCAGAAATGAAAAATTTAGACCAAAAAATATGTACATCATATGTATAGTAGGTTTTCATCACCTATATTTTCATATGTATATAATATTGATCAACTTAGTGGAATGATCATCAAAATAAGTTCATTTCACAAATAAAAAAATTAAAAAATTAAAATATTTAATGATAGTGGAATGATCATAATGATTCTGTTTTAGAATCATGACTATCAAACTATCATACCATCATTTTTTAGGCATTTATCACCTGTATTTTCATATGTACTTGTATATAATATTGATCAACTTTAAAATGATTATGTTTTAGAAATCAAAAATTAGAAATTTTGAGAAAACGCTGACTGTGTACATCATGTACAGATATTTATCGTCTGTTTTCATATCTATATTATATTAAGTGGAATCAAAAAATTACTCCATTTCAGAAAAATTTAGAAAATAAAACTGTTGATTGTGTACATTATGTACAGATATTTACCATCTTTAGTTTCATATGTACATATATAACGATAATGATGGTCTGACTGATATAAAATGATCAGTTTAGTGGAATGGCATAATCCCAGAATATCAGTGGTAGAGATGGTCCAATGTGATGAATGAACCAGAATGGTGATGCAAGCAGCTGTAGCAGAGATGCTGAGAGATGACAGCACGTACAGTATGTGACGTGCCCCCTGACAGGAGCCAGTGACAGATGAAATACAAACACAGTGTACTGTACCTCTCCTGGTCTGCCTGATCTTAGGACTCAGCATGGCTGCCATTGATGGTCAACCTTTCCTCTGCTCGGCATATTCCTTTTCCTCTTCTCTTCTGTCAGTGCATTCCCTTTCCTGCTCCTCTCCTCGGTGGCTGCCTCTTCCTCTCCTCCTTGCTCTCTCTGCTCTTTCCCGCTAGCTCGCTGACCTCATGTTGCAGGCACCGGCTGGTTGGGGGCTGGAGGGGAGGGATCCCTCACACACATTGGTGTGTGCACATGCTTGCCGGTTCCTACTCATAGACACACATGCGAGAGCTTACACGCTGATACACACACGCTGGTCCACACCCACCAGGCATTGCATTATTCATTATCTGCTGCTCTACGTTGAACGGTCAGTGTGTGTATGATTACACCAAGCTGCCCAGAAGACCAAAGCCGCCCGCCTCCTAATTGG
Organism: Myxocyprinus asiaticus; assembly: GCF_019703515.2. Taxonomy (NCBI): domain Eukaryota; kingdom Metazoa; phylum Chordata; class Actinopteri; order Cypriniformes; family Catostomidae; genus Myxocyprinus; species Myxocyprinus asiaticus. The sequence continues at coordinate 14,608,499 of NC_059375.1, forward strand.
CCACAGGCATGTGTACTCGCGCTCGCTCGATCTCTCCATCTCAAGGGAATTTTTATCCTGCCTGCCTTTTTCTTTCGCACATACACACACATCTTCATTTAAAGGAATAGTTCAACCAAAAATGGAAATTCTGTCATCATTACTCACCTTCAAGTCGTTTCAAAGCTGTATGATTTCCTTCCTTCTTTGGAACACAAAAGGAGGCAGAATGTTAGCTTCTGTCACCATTCAATTTCACTGAATGGAAAAAGATACAACAAAAGTGAATGGTGACTGTGGCATACTGCCTAACATCATCTTTTCTGTTCCGTATACGAAAGTCAGTCAAATGGGTTTGTTGCTACATGACGTTGAATAAATGGCAGGTTTTTCTAATTTTTGAGTGAACTATCCCTTTAACATTATCCTTCTCCTCCACCTGCCCTTTTCTTCCCTTTCTTCCCCATTTTTTCCTAAGAACATGCCCTGAGAACACCACCCCCAGTATGGCAGTTAATGACTACAGCTCTACCAATGCAATTGAAAAAGCTCAGCCCTGTGTACAACAGCTGGTCTTCTCTGAGAAAGGGTGGGGGCAGGAGGGAGGCCTAAAAGAGACAGCAATAAAAACCTCATTCACTGCCTCTACTGCTAGCAGGGATGCTGGGAGCTGTTGCTGCTCCAGGCAGAGGGTAGCCTCAGCCAGCACGCCCGCAGTCTGTGTACTAACCATCTGAGGCTTATAGCACACAAATTGGAAACACTTTCTCAGTTCTACAGGATTTCCGATTTACAGCTTAGTTTGTGCTGGTCCAGCTGGAAGCACAAGTCGAGTTCACAAGGTTCCGTGTTGATACAATGAGCGCTTTTGATGACTAAATAATCACAGAATTTGCCCAAGTTTGCCAGGTTAGTCAAATCAACTCTTTTAAAGATATTCAGCATTTGGTTTGAGGCACTTAGCAGAAAGTAAAGTGGATATCCATGAGCAGAGCTGTATATTCTGCTTTGTTTACTTGGTTATGTCTACAAAATACTCTATAATGAGGTTCTGTGTTGTACTTGCACTCGCTACACATTTTCCACTATTTACCCATGTGTTTTCTGTGCAATCGCTCGCGGAGACTCACACGACATTATACCAATTATTTATTTTCCCATGCCGGTATTTTATTATGGTATCAGCCACCTCCGATAACCTCGCCCCTGAACATCATGCAATGACAAACCCGGCTGTGACTGGTCGTTTTACTAGTCAGTTAGATGGCTTTTCCTGCCTAAGTGGGCAGTTCTTTGCCAATGTTAGCTGTGATAGACCCCAGACCTTTGCTGTTTAAGTCAAAGGTCTGGCTACGCGAGACTAGGCAGAGAGTAACCACCACTGACCTGCCAATTCCCGAATATACTCCACCATCTCAAATAAAGCACTCTGTTCTTTCCCAGCACAAGCTTGTCAAATTGTGCCCTTTTAGGCTCTATATAGAAAAATACAGTACATTACAGATTATATGGAATGCTGACTCTGTATATTAAAGTCTGCCCAGAAAATACCCATTTGGGTAGACTTTTTATATTAACGTATAATGGAAAGTACATAGCTTAGTTTGTAACTGGTAACAATTTCTTTTGAATTTTTTGCCACTTTTAAACACTTTTTACCTTCAGCAGTCCATTTTACATGGTCCCGCAGTGTGAATTTTTTACATTACATTAGTTTTTATTACAATTAAAATAAAAATAAATTTTTAAAGTACAAATAATCCATGTCTCTCAATTAACCCTAGAAATGACAAGAACATAAATATTCCTCAGAACAGGGCTGAGTATTGATACAAAATTCCCAGTTCGATTTGATTCCGATTCACGAGCTCTTAAAGGAATTTTCCGGGTTCAATACAAGTTAAGCTCAATCAACAACACTTTTGGCATAATATTGATTACCACAACAAATTATTTCAACTCATTCCACCTTTTCTTTAAAAAAAGCAAAATCAGCTTGCTGTTGGCTGACAGAAGTGGAACCCGACGTGGTCTTCTGCTGTTGTAGCCCATATGCCTTAATGTTCAAAGTGTTGTGCATTGAGATACTATTCTGCTCAATACAATTGTACAGAGTGGTTATCTGAGTTACCGTAGCCTTTCTGTCAGCTCGAACCAGTCTGACCTCTCTCATCAACAAGGCATTTCTGTCCGCAGAACTGCCACTCACTTGATGTTTTTTGTTTTTGGCCCCATTCTAGTAAATTCTAGAGACTGTTGTGTTTGAAAATCCCAGGAGATCAACAGTAACAGAAATACTCAAACCAGCCTGTATGGCACCAAAAATCATGCCACGGTCGAAATCACTGAGATCACATTTTTTCCCCATTCTAATGGATGATGTGAACATTAACTAAAGCTCCTGACTGTATATGCATGCTTTTATGCATTGCACTGCTGTCACATGATTTGCTGATTAGATAGTTGCATGAATATGTAGGTGTACAGGTGTACATAATTAAGTGGTCGGTGAGTGTGTTTGTATATACTGATGAGCCAAAACATTATGACCACTCAAAGGTTGATCATCTCTTAACAAGGCCACATGTCAAGGTCTAGGTAGATTAGATGGGAGGCGAACAATCAGTTCTCATAGTCAACGTGTTGAATGCAGGAGAAAAGGGCAGGAGTAAAGACCTGAGTGACTGTGACAAGGACCAAATTGTTATGGCCAGAAGACTGGGTCAGAGCATCACTGAAATGGCAAGGCTTGGTTGGTGCTCCCAGTCACAGTGGTGAGTACCTACTGACAATGGTCCAAGAAGGGACAAACCACAAACCGGCAACAGGGTGTTGGACGCCCAAGGCTCATTGTTGCGGGAGGGCAGCGAAGACTATCCCATCTTGTCTGAACCGATAGAAGGTCTACTGTGGACGGAACCGCTGTAGTTGTCGTTTATGGAGGAACGGATGGAACCGCTGGAGGAGGAGGCTCTGGAGGAGCGGGCAGATTCGTGGAAGACTCTGAGTTGCCATAGTCAGGAGTGCTGGCAGTGACTGGGAAATTGCCTCCATAGTCATGGGCACTGGCAGTGATAGGGGAATGACCTCCATGGTCGAGAACACTGGCAATGATATGGGAACGAACTCTGTGGTCGTGAGCATGGGCAGTGATAGAGGAACGGCCTTTGTGGCCATGAACACTGACATTGACTGGGGAGTAGAAGCTCTTCTTCACCTCCTCCACTTCCGGACAACCATGAGCACAGCTGTGGGAGACTCAGAAGGCAGAGCCAGGGGAGGCTCGAGGGGCGGAGCCATGGGAGGCTTGAGGAAGGAAGTCTCCAGGACCACCAAGGCTGGGGAGAAAGTGGCCTCCGCTGAAGGGAGCTCGGAGACCACTGGAGCCATATTCCCCCCCCCCAAAAAAAAAAAAAATTCCTCTAGGGCTGAAGCGGGCATGAAAGATGGCTCTGGGATGGACGAGGCTTTAAGAACTAGCTCGTTGGCCGTAGCAGGCGTGGGCATTGGCTTGTTGGCCATGGCAGGCGTGGGCGATGGCTCATTGGCCGTGGCAGGCGTGGGTGACAGCTCGTTGGCCGTGGCAGGCGTGGGCGTTGGCTTGTTGGTTGTGGCAGGCGTGGGCGTTGGCTCATTGGCTGTGGCAGGCATGGGTGTGGAAGGCCTGGAGGGCGAGACCGTGGAAGGCCTGGAGGAAGGAGCTGAGAGCAGAAGGTCTGTCCTTACGATTTCTGAGATAAAATCTTGAAGAGACAGACCAAGGGACCAGTCTTCTCACCCAGTCATTCAGTCCCAACCAGAATATAGTTCTGAGGGATCTCTCACACCAGTTCAATAGCGTGGCCAGACTCCAGAATTTAAGGCAGTATTCAGATGCAGAAGTGGACCCTTGGGATGATCTCTCAATTAATTCTGCTGGATCCATAATGAGGTTGGTTCTTCTGTTACGCTGCTAGGAAGGACGAGACAAGAGAATGGGGATCCAAATGCAGAATATTTATTAAGGAACTCAGAAGATGAAGAAGAAGGAACAATGATGAACATAAAACACTGGAGCAAAAGGGAAATCAAACATAGCAGTATGCTGGCAAAGAACACTACATGCTAACATACAAAAACTGACAAGAACCGACAATGAGTGAAAGAAACAAGAGGGTATTTATACACAAATGAATAATGAGGGAACAGGGAACAGCTGTGGAAGATGGTGGGCAGGTGAGTGAAATCAAACAGGTGCATACTGGGAAATGAAGTCAAGGGGAAAACTAAACAGTCACTGAAACAGAACTGAAGGTGAGGGAAAAACACAAGGCAGTTCGTGACAGTTCCTTAACACCTGTTTGCCACTATGCATTGCACAATTTTCCTGATCCAGGATCTATTGTTTAATATTTTATTTTTTAATTTAGCAAATTTATGTTGAAAAGGCATCTTGCTGTCTCAAAATAATTTTTATAACTATTGCCCCTATATCTGCACGATATCACTTTAAACCCCCTATGGGCCTTTTACCCCAAGTGTGGGGTAAAATGCTTCCTTGCCACCCTTTTTTAAAAACTGAATTATTATTATTATTATTATTATTATTATTATTAACTTCTGTTATTATTTCTTTTAACACAAATTATGTTGCTCCATCAATATTCAGTAATAAAAAATAAAAAATAAAAATAAATTATTTCAATCTTGATACATTTTGTGACCAGAAAAAAGCACATTTTCTTTAGCCCCATTGGACCCTTTATATTGTGACATGTTTATTGTTTACATGCATCATTTGTACTATTTCCAAGTTTTTACATTGATTTGTAGAACAAGTGCTCAAATGGTACTGTCATTGTCTACAGTGACAGTTCAATGAGCGTCTCAGAAGTGTTTTGGTTGAGCACACATTATTGAGAGTATACACATCCGTGCTCTGTGTGATTTGAATTAACAGTTTATATTTTGTTGTTTTTGATCAACAACTGACTGTAAAGGTTATACAAAAAGACATTTTTCAATGACAGATGGACTGCCTGGATTTCATCTATAGACACTCATTACATGGAACGAATCAAACCAAACCGAATCATAAGGATCTCTATGATTAACTTCTTCGCCACTATACAACTCGATCACTAGTGAAACCTCTGGTGAAATCTGAACATTTACCAGCCTGTGCTAATCACAGACATTTTTAGTCCCATAGTGCAAAATTAAATGATTTACTCGCATTTTAAATGGTTGATGCATAGAGCAAAATCTTGAGATCTTGAGATTTAAGAATCGACATCAAGATAGTTCAAATGAAGATTGTGATGCATCTGAGAATCAATATCTTTACCCAGCACTACCTCAGAATTTTTATTTTTACTTTTTAATACATTAGGGCCCATATAATACTTTTCTATGTTTTCCTTCAAAATCTTGCTGTTTTTTTTTTTTTTCAATTTTACAGCTTGTAGAAATAATATAACTTTGAAAAGATAGGAACATGTGCCTTGAGTTCAGCTGCCTTCTCAAAAAATTACGCCATGTTGCATTTAGGTAAAGACTGCAAGCTGATGCAAGATTTTAAATATAAAGTCACATGGTCTCAGTATTTGCAGGGACCCACTTTTCAAAATGTTTCTCAATTTATTTATTTTTTTAAACTCACCCATTGCTCCTCCCCCCTTAAATGTCTGTATCCTACTGGATACAAAAACCTTTTAGGGGGTTAAAATGAGTCAATAGCTTCAATAAGCTTTGGGCATAATGTTAAAGAATTAGCAAAATACTGTTTTAGATGTTGTACAGCATGTCACACTGCAGTACAACTTATGAAAAATATTGTGTCAGCTACCCATAAGCATTTTCACAAAATGATTTATTATTTCCCATAAACATCCTTTTCGGCACATTAGATGCTTTTATGTATTTTAGAAATGTACATATCCCAGTCGACTTAGATGGGATGCTCTTGACCATCTGTTCATTCTATACCCAGACAAGAAATTTTGTTGATAGCTGTGTCTTCAAAATGCTTTTGGTCTGTTTTGAAATAGCATTATGAGTAGTCTGTATGTTTAGTCTCCCAGGGACATATTTTTCTAAACCGATAATCAAAGTTATTCTGCTGGATTCTTTGATGTTGAGATGTTTTTTTTTTAAAGGAATAGTTTTCCATAAAAATTCTCTCATCATTTACTAACCCTCATGCCAGCCCAGATGTGTAGGACTTTCTTTCTTCTGCTGAACACAAGCAAAGATTTTTAAAATAATTTTTTAGCTCTGTAGGTTCATACAATGCAAGTGAATGGTGGCCAGAACTTTGAAGGTCCAAAAATCACATAAAAGGCAGCATAAAAGTAATCCCTAAGACTCCAGTTGTTAAATCTTCAGAAGTGATATGATGGGTGAGAAACAGATCAACATTTAAGTAATGTTTTGTTTTGTTTTGTTTTTGACTATTCACATTCTTCATGCACATCGTCACCTACTGGCAGGGAGGAGAATTTATAGTGAAAAGGACTTAAATATTGATCAGTTTCTCACCCACACCTATTATATCACTGCTGAAGATTTCGATTTAACCACTGGATTTGTATGGATTACTTTTATGCTGCCTTTATATGCTTTTTGATGTTGTTCTTGCTACAAGATAAAATCACTGAAGTTGTATTATTAAAAATGACAGTTGTCAATCATATTTTAGAAAAAAAAAAGATGTTTTTAAATGTTATTTAATGAAAAATCCTCATTCTGTTTATGACTTTTGGGGGCCAAGTCTCTAATAAAGAGTTGATTGTTGAGGTGAATTCTGATAAATAATGATGTTGCTCTGTTGACTTGCAATGTCACATGACTTATTGATTATGCAAAGCATTAATTATTCAGAGGTACACGTCCAAAAATGGCACAGCGATGGAGCATCAAGAGATGTTTATGCTAGATTTTTTAAATGATAATGCAGTTGTCCTTTGGTCAGACCACCAAAGACCAGACCATTTCCAGGGAAAGTTGCTATTCTTCTATATAAATTTCAGCTTTTTCTTTGATCCAGTTTAGCCCAAAAGCAGTGGTGAGATTTGTTTACTTTGACTTCTCGTGGGAGTAATCAGATTACAGACCTCTATCCTCATTCAAAATGAGCAATTTCAAGATTATGTTATAGAAGAACAATTCTCAAAACTTCATGCACTCCTGTTATTTGTGTAGTTTGGAACAACCACAATTTGGTTTGCTAGTTCAGTTTACTATTTCAAATGACAATGCGAGGTATCTCATACTAGATGAAAACAAATGTCACTTGATCTGCACACATTTCTCATATCTCTTACAGATGAATGTTGCTGTATATGTTGTTATCATTTTTATATACTGTGTTGAATTGTTTTATCTTTTCACTTGTGATGGCTTAGAGTGATGTCACTGGACTGAGTACAGATCTGCAAAACAGTGCAAATGTGGGGGAATCAATATAATTGAGCCAGGCGTTAATTAAGAAACTCTTCCTCAAGAGAGAGAGAGAGAGAGAGAGAAAAAAACAATAATAAAAAAAAAAAAAAATAAATAAAAATCAATATAGACATAATTGCAGTTACTAACACCTGTTCCCTATCTGTCACTCACTCGACGTTGTGTCGATGTAGTGACACTAGGGGTCACTCTTGGGAGCTCGAAACACCTCTGGTCTTTGATAAAAGGCCAATGAAAATTGGCGAGTGGTATTTGCATGCCACTCCCCCGGACATACGGGTATAAAAGGAGCTGGTATGCAACCACTCATTTAGATTTTCTCTTCAGAGCCGAACGGTCATGCTCATTGAGCTGAATTCTCACGACTGTTCATTCACCTCTGCTGGATCTGATGGCGCATTTCAGCGGCTTCTCCCTCCTCTGCACTGGTGCATGGCAGAGAACACCCCTGGATGCTTCGGCAGAAAAAAGAGAGTATATTTTTCTGAAAGAGTATATTTCTCTAAAAGAGCGGTACACACGGAACATCTTTTTAAAGACGCGTCTTTTTAAAGATGCCTTTCCGATTGTGTGTTATTCCTGGTTGCGGTCGTTACCTCTCAACTTCAGATGGTCACGATCACTGTCTTTCGTGTCTGGGCACGACCCACACGGAGGCAGCATATGTGGATGATTCATGTTCTCACTGCGAGAACATGACCATGGCAACGTTGCGGTCGCGGCTATCGTAAGAAAGCAAGCCACCCCAGCGGCTCCCCGCCTCGGTCCTTCTACCTACGGGTTTGAGGCCAGCGCGGCTAGCACTGGGGGCGATTTGGGGACTCCAATGGGATCCCATTCCCCAGCACGCTCATCTGCCCCAATCGGGCTTCCGGATGAGTCTGCCGGCTCGTCTCACGGCGAGTTCGACTTCTTGTTTGGAGCCCGCGAAGCTGATGAGCTCCTGAGTGCAGCATCAGAGAGTGGGCTTGTCCAGTCGGACACAGAAGCCTCAGCTGGGCTCAACCCTTCGGGGTCGATTGCCCAGTCACGGGCTGATGCAGAGATGACAGACATGCTTTCCTGGGCGGCCGCGAGCGTTGGGCTAGAGTGGAACCCTCTGCTCTCCCCTGAACCCTACCGGCTCGATAATTGGTTTCTGGGCTCGCAGCGCCGCTCAAAGCAGCCACGTCCCGCTCCAGTGCCTTTCTTCTCGGAAGTGCACGAGGAGCTGACAAAATTGTGGGAGGCACCTTTTACTGCCCGGTCCCAATTTCTCAGTTCCCCCGTCCTCACTACGCTCGATGGCGGGGCAGCCAGGGGCTATACGGCAATTCCCCCGGTGGATAAGGTGCTCGCGGAGCACCTATGCCCGCAGAGCGCCGCCACCTGGCGTGGACGCCCAAAGCTCCCGTCCAAGCCCTGTAGATTCACATCGTCCCTGACGGCTAAAGCCTACAGCACTTTCACGGCCGGCCGCTAAGAACCCACGAAGGTCATCAAAGCGCCCCTGAGACGGGTGACCCAGGGTCGATGAAACCCACTGCACTGGAGCTGGTAGTAAGACCACTCCATCCCACAGTGGAGGGCTGGTTGGAGAATCATTTGTTGCCTTTTTATTTGATTTCACCGCATGCCCAAGTGGCTGTGGTACCCAACAGTTCAGCGAAAGAGCGGTTTCTCCTTCCCTGGGTCACATACCCAGTGTGCATGGTTGTCATCACGGGTTTTTCCCTGCAGGATTGGCGCTCCAGCGGAGGTCTCCCTGCTCCTGCGTGCCCAGCTGTGGCACACATCCGCCCCCCATGTGACAGTCTCCACGGGTTGCGAGGACAGCCTCTTCCTCCCCCATCCCAGGATGTTCTGGGGGTGGTTACAAGGAGCCAGGTAAGTGCTTTGATGTCCCTAGACTCAGCACGGCCACGACATGGTGTGGCACCTTGAGCTCCACCCGCCGCGAGGCCCCACCTGCTGGTACGTCCGACGATGTTGTCCCTTTGGTCCCCCTTGCACGGAACTTGGATGCATGGCTTGCGCTTTCCAATCCATCGCGATGGCTGGTCCGGACCATCTGACTCGGCTATGCAATTCAGTGCGCCAGGTGTCCGCCCAGGTTCAACGGTATCTACTTCACCATGGTGAAGGACGAAAACGCTGCTACCTTGCACGCGGAGATCCTCCTACGGAAGGGTGCAGTAGAACCTGTCCCTCCGGCCGAGATGAAGAAGGGGTTTTACAGCCCCTAGTTGATCGTACCGAAAAAAGGCGGTGGGTTGCGGCCAATCTTGGACCTGTGAGTACTGAACCGGGCTTTACACAGACTAATCCTAGCTCACTCTTGGGACATGTTGTGTGCACACAGGGACTTGGTGCTCTCGCACCTCAGCCGATTAGGGCTTCGGGTCAACTGGGAAAAGAGCAAGCTCCTCCCGGTTCAGAGCATCTCTTTTCTCAGTTTGGAGTGGGACTCTCTTCGACAGTGCACCTCATGAACAAGTGCACACAGTCGGTGCTGGCCTGTTTGAAAGCGTTCAAACAGAAAACAGCGGTTCCACTGAAACTCTTTCAGAGGCTCCTTGGGCATATGGCGTCCTCAGCAGTGGCCACCCCGCTTGGGTTGATGCATATGAGACCGCTTCAGCACTGGCTTCAGACTCGAGTCGCGAGATGGGCATGGCGCCATGGGACACATTGCGTGGTCATCACGGCGGTCTGTCACCGTCTCTTCAGCCCTTGGACCGACCTCTCATTTCTACGGGCAGGTGTTCCCCTAGAGCAGGTCTCCAGGTGTGTCGTGGTCATGACAGATGCCTCCAAAACGGGCTGGGGCACTGTTTGCAATGGGCACGCAGCCGCTGGCTTATGGAAGGGCCCGCGGCTGTGTTGGCACATCAGCTGCTCGAGTTGTTGGCAATTCTTCTCACCCTGCAGAGGTTCTGGCCGTTGGTCTAGGGCAAGCACGTGTTAGTTTGGACAGACAACACGACAACGGTAGCATATGTCAACTGCCAAGGTGGTCTGCGCTCTCGTTGTATGTCACAACTCGCCCGCCGTCTCCTCCTCTGGAGTTGGCAGCACTTCAAGTTGCTGCGAGCCACTCACATCCCGGGCAACCTTAACACTACAGCGGATGCGCTGTCATGGCAGGTTACACTCAGGGGAGAGTAGAGACTCCACCCTCAGGTGGTCCAGCTGATTTGGAGTCGATTCGGACAGGCACAGGTAGACCTGTTCGCCTCCCAAGAATCCTCCCACTGCCCACTCTGGTATGCCCTGACCAAGGCACCCCTCAGCATAGACGCGCTGGCACACAGCTGATCTCCTGGCCTACGCAAATATGTGTTTCCCCCAGTGAGCCTACTTGCACAGACTCTGTGCAAGGTCAGGGAGGACGAGGAGCAGGTCATCCTGGTAGCACCCTACTGGCCCACCCAGATGTGGTTCTCGGACCTCACGCTCCTCGCGACGCCCCCCCCCCTGGCGAATTCCCCTGAGGAAGGACCTTCTTTCTCAGGGACGGGAAACCATCTGGCACCTGTGAGCAGACCTCTGGAATCTCCGTGTCTGGCCCCTGGACGGGACTCAGAAGACATAAGTGGTGGGCTCCCTATATGAGGCGCCTGTATGCCTTTAAGTGGCATCTGTTCACTAAGTGGTGTATTTCACGAAGGGAAGACCCCCAGAGATGCACAGTCGGATCGGTGCTTTCCTTTCTGCAGGAGAGGTTGGAAGGGCGGCTGTCCCCTTCCACCTTGAAGGTGTACATTGCTGCTATAGCAGCACACCATGACACAGTGGACGGTAAGTCCTTAGGGAAGCACGACCTGATCATCAGGTTCCTGAGAGGGGCCAGGAGGCTGATCCCCCCCAGACCATGCCTTGTTCCCTCATGGGACCTCTCTGTAATTCTTAAGGGTCTACAGAGAGCCCCCTTTGAGCCTTTGTCCGGTGCGTGCTTTACGCATCTATTTGGATCGCACACAGAGCTTTAGGATCTCTGAGCAGCTCTTTGTCTGCTTTGGTGCACAGCGGAAAGGAAGCACTGTCTCCAAGCAGAGGATCGCCCACTGGCTCATTACGCCATAGCTATGGCATATCACGGCCAGGACGTGCCGCCCCGGTAGGGCTACGAGCCCATTCTACCAAAGGTGTAGCGGCCTCCTGGGCCCTGGCCAGGGGTGCCTCTCTAACAGACATTTACAGAGCAGCGGGCTGGGCAACACCCAACACCTTTGCCAGGTTCTACAACCTCCGGGTGGAACCGGTTTCATCCCAGGTAGTGGCACACAGTACAAGCGGATAAGCCCGGGATAGCCGGCCGGGTGTATTGCTTGCACATAGCACCTTTCACCTCCTCTGAGCTGAAGACGTGCACCATTAATTCCCAGTAGTGTTCACAAACTATGTTCCCTGGTTGACTTCCTCTGAGCCCTGTGGCAGTCGAGTTTCCGGAGAGACTCACTGCCGGCCCAGTACACGTGCTAACTAAGAGCCCTGTTCTGGGGTAGGTGCTCTGCATGTGGTGGTTCCCTGTAAGGTAACCCCATGAGATGTATATCTTCCGCTAATTCGTTTCCCTGTTGGCAAACTGCATCTTCCTTGGGCAGAGCCTCCTCTGCCACAGTCTCCATGTTTGTAGTAACTCCTCCCCCGTTGGGTAGGATCTACCATGAGACTCTCCACGTATTTTTCCACTTAAATATCCCCCCCTCTCTTTGGGTGAGGTGTGGTCTCCGCGGTGTCTTCCCCTTGAGAGGGACACCCCCCCGACTAGACCTGGCGGCCCAGTCGGATAATCCCCTTGTTTTTTAGGGAGTGGAAAAAAAAGAAGGGGAAAAGAGGCCATGACTGGGTTAGCCTGTCTCTATCTTTTGGGTAGTTGACTAGTCCCCAAAGGGCCGTTCGACACTAATAACTATGTTGGGGGAGGTTACATGTTGGCTTGGTGTGCTGGCTACGAGGCACGCAGTCTTCTGTCCATCACACACCGCCAGTTCACGTAACACAGTTCAGCCAGTTGCGGCGTTTTGTATAGGGACCCCTAGTGTCACTACATCGACACAACGTCGATTGAGTGACAGATAGGGAACGTCCTGGTTACTTGCACAACCTCCGTACCCTGATGAGTGAACGAGATGTTGTGTCCCTCCTGCCACAACGCTGAACTACCCACTGAAATGGCTGGACCTTGTCTCGGCTCCTCAGCATAAAACCTGAATGAGTGATTGCATACCAGCTCCTTTTATACCCGTATGTCCAGGGGAGTGGCATGCAAATACCACTCGCCAATTTTCATTGGCCTTTTATCAAAGACCAGAGGTGTTTCGGGCTCCCAAGAGTGCAGATGGCCTCTTAGTTGGGGTCCCGTTTGGTTCACTCCCATCTGAGGACGGTCTCTTGTGAGCATTCAAAGTGCTCCTTGATGTCACCGTCTGTGTTACTGGGCTGCCACCGGCTGAAGATGGCGACCCTCTCTTTGATTTAATTGGAGTTGTGTTCACCTGAATTGGATTAGAACAGAATCAATTAAGATGTCAAAAATACATTAAGATACAAGTCAGATATGTTATAAACAGTGAAATATTAAACATATTACAAACAGTAAATAGCAGAAATGCATTCTCACCAGGATAAGAGAATCTGCTAGTTTTGCCTGAAACTGTCTCCTTTTCAGCATCCCTTTTGGAAAAATCTTGAGCGCTTTGCAGTCTCGCTTGTAGAGGAGCCAGGCCTTGATCACAGCGAGAATAATGGTGTGCCAGAAGATGTACAGGTACCACCGTTTCAATTTTATGCGGAACTTATTTTTGGCAGCAAATGAATCCAATAAATCCACACCTCCCATTAATTTGTTGTAGGTTCCCACAATGTAAGGCCTCTCAATTTCAATGTAGGTTTTGGTGGCTTTGTCCCAGCGTGTAATTTTTTGCACAGGTTCTGGAACAGCAAAGGATGACACAAGTGTCACGCCTTGTTGTCAAACCATTTGACAGCACAGATGTTGTGGTTCCCCTCGACTCTGAAGTCAAAGCTTCCTCTCCCACTCTTCTTCAAGCTCTTCTCCTATGCAAGGTTACAGTTGGGTAGGCGTACCTGTCTGGCTGTTCCCACGTAATGAATTCCACGACGAAGGAGCTGAACTACCAGTGGGATGCAGGTGAAATAGTTGTCTGCATAGATTTTGTAGTTCTGCCCTTCTGGAAGCGTGGAAGCAAGCTTCATCACAACATCCCCTGACAATCCAAGTTCAGATTTGGCCTGTTTCTGCCCAACTGTTTCTGACTAACAAACAAAGCCCAGGGCCAGTTCAATGTATTTTTGTTACTGACAAGATACAATTTCAAATACTGCAACCAGAAATTATTTACTGACTGATTCAATTCTGGCCTAAACTCAAAATTTTAACAAAGAAAACACACATTCTCTCAAGCCCCGGACTTATGCTACAACTATCCTCTAAAACATTCAAAAACATCCAGAACCTGTTTCTGCCCAACTGTTTCTGACTAACAAACAAAGCCCAGGGCTAGTTCAATGTAATTTTTTTACAACTAGAATGTAGTAATTTATTCAATTCAGGTCTAAATTCAAAATGTTAACAAAGAAAACACATTTAGAACTTAGTTATAGTGAATAATCAAAGACATTATATCTCTATTAGTATTAGTTTTCCATATGGGCACATGTGAGAAGTGCAATGTGCCCCCCACCCCACCCATGAAAAAATGCTACCTGACTCAACCAGTGTTGTAAAATAGCTACACAAATATAATAAGATCAAAATTTTTATTTCACAGTAGCTAAATATCTACATGTTGTACACATTGTAATAATCACTAAAAAAAATATTTAAGGCATTTTACTTACTTGAATCTTGAGCTATTTAATCTAATAAAAACCGGTTATGTTGCTCCGAGAAAGTTCGCAGGTTGAGTGAGCTTTTGGTCAGATGGTCCGGAACCTTTATACATTTTAATGGCCAATAGGATTCAGAGGCTGACCAACATGACCCATTGATTATTTAAATGAGGTCTGAAAAATATCGTAAAGATGTTTTTTTTTTGTTTGTTTTTTTTTTAGGATAGCTCAAAATAATTGTTGTAATATTACAACCATGACCCTCACAGGGCTAAACAGAAAATTATTAGGCTGCTTTGTTTACCCTTTAAAATTAGTAAGTATAAGCCACATATAAAACCACAAAATTAACCATAGATATTGTTATATGATTACTATTACTAAAACCAAGTTACCATATGGATACTACAGTAATGCTGTAGCAAAACCATGGTTAATTGTATCAAAACCTTGGTTACTGCCAAAAAAATAAAAAAATAAATAAACATGGTTACTACAGTAATGGTTACTAGTCATGGTTAATACAATATTACTACAGTAAATCCATGGGTAGTTTTCATGAGGTATATCATTTATTAATGAGGATTACAGATTATCAATGTTTTAACAACTCTGAATTTAAATAAACCTGTAAAAATAGTCAAACAAGCCCATTATAATACATGTCATGTCTAGGTTTGTCATTACTTAGTGTGAATAACTCCAGATGCTGTTTTTCTGTCATTACCTCAGGAAAGCACTGCTCCCTATTTGAACGAGCACTATGACTGAAAGGGTGAGTGCTGTCTGTGACTGATGGTGTATTTCAGCATTTCTGCGTGTCAAGATGAGCGGAAAAAAAAAAATAGTTCCAGTGCCATGCAACAGTTCGCTAATATAATTATTTTTTTCCATTTCAAAGTTTATGAGATGCAATAATACTCATGTAATCTAAATAATAAGATCACTAGTTAAAAAAAAAAACCTTCAGAATCCATATTTTTATGTGAGGATTGATATTCTTGATACCACATCAGTATCGGAAGTATCGATACTTTAGTTTCAATCTGCCCATCCCTAGTAAAAACATACCTCAGACAACTGCACAGATACACTACATGGCCAAAAGTGGACCTCCAAACACTACACCCATATTGCTTGTTGGAACATTTAATTTCAAAACCATAGTCATTAATGGGGAGTTGTTCCTACTTATGCTGTTATAACAGCTTTCACTCTTCTGAGAAAGATTTCCACTTGATGTTGGAGCATGGGGATTTGCTCCATTTGTGCAGGCCAGTGAGGTTCTACCACACCAGACTCAGTGTTAATGGATTTCCACCTGTGCACAGGCCACAGGTGTGAGTTATTGAATACATCTATAGAGCGTGCACCAGTATGTCTTGCACCGTTTTTCACCCGTTCTGTTGTGATGACGAGCTCGCTGCACCGCACACAACAACAAACCCAGTGCGAGAGAGTCATGAACAAATGACTCTTTTGAACAGGTTCTTTTTCATGAATCACCTGAAAAGAACTGAGGGTTTGAACTCAGGAGCTCAGGTTAGCAGTTTGAATCAGATTCACTTTCTCAGCGAATCAGCCGTCAGTGTCCTCACATGGGTGTGCAGACATTTCCAAGTAAGAGTCCCATGCGTATTTGGGGCTTCTTGATAATTAAAAGTCCCGTATTATGTATCACTCTTTTTTCTCCTTCTGTTAATTAGTGATTGTGATTGAAGTAGCACAATAAACTGCATCTGGAATTTCTTTCAGTTTGCACTCTTGTAGTCTCTGTGTCTGGGCCATCTGGTATCCGTAAAGAAAGACTAAGGCAATATAAAAAAACTAAAAAAATATAAAATTTATGTATTCATATTATATCATTTTTAAATTTATATATATATATATATATATATATATATATATATATATATATATATATATATATATATATATATTTACAGTACTGTGCAAAAAAGTTTCAGGCACTTGTAAAACATTTGCATAATGAGGATATCTTCAAAAATAATCCCATAAACAGTTTTCTTTTATCAATTAATGTCATAAAAAGTTCAGTCAACATAAAAAAGTGCTAAATCAATATTTGGTGTGACAACCTTTGCCTTTAATAAAGCACCAGTTCTCCTGGGTACACCTGGACACAGTTTTTCTTGGTTGTTAGCAGATAGGATGTTCCAAGCTTCTTGGAGAATTCACCACAGTTCTTCTATCTATTTGGCTGTCTCTTCATGTAATCCCAGACTGACTCAATGATGTTGAGATCCGGGCACTGTGGGGGCCATAACAACTGTTGTAAGACTTCTTGTTCTTCAATTCAGTTCTATTTGCAAACGCAATGTTGAAATCTAAAATTTATATTTCCTACTGATAAAGATCAAGCTTTTGACACTTAGGACAATTGAAGGACTTGTACACAACTATTACACAATGTGCAAACATTCATTGATGCTCAAGAAGACAACAAACTACTATATGCATACTATAATTTATGTAATTATCTGTAAAGTAGATTCTGAAAGGCAGTACTACATTTTTTTTTTTTATCTCTTATATTTTTAATTCTCATGATAAATTACGAAAAGGGTGTGAACATTTGAGACAAAAGGGAATGCAAACTTATCTTCTCAACAATATATTCTGTTTATTAATCCTCAGATTAATGGGTTATCAGCTGTCTTCCTTTTCTTCGGCTTTCTATCTTGTTTCTGAACAGCAATCTAAATCAAGCAATTCTGTGATTTGGCCACTAAAAACAGCTATTTGGCTCCTTAATGTTTCAGTTTAGGAGCCAATGGCTCCTACGTCATTTTTTTAGTCTGGAGCCCTGTATTAGCATAAACTTTTTATGAAGGTATCCGTCAATGCTTTCACTACTTATAGAGAAAACACCAACTAAAGGATGGCTTTTCTGATGATTCAGTCTCATGTAGTATTGTAAACTGCAACTTAACAGGTCGGTAGAAAAAGGGACACAAGACATTGAAATAGTGTATTATGAAAACCCATGACATTTATGATATTGCTTCCTTAGACCCAGACCTAGAAACTTGTCAGTGTTTGCAGACTGTTTGCATTCTGTCAACTAAGAGTCATTTATCTTACAGACACGTTATCATCTCATACATTGTTAATAGTCTATGAGTGTCCATAGAGTCCATGAGATGTTCCTCATTTGTGCTGGGAGAGTCTGCGGGAGACTAATGGTTATGGTATAGAACATGAACACATTCATTGTACAACATTTTATGAACACATAATTGTACTCAAATGAATGCAACCTGTTTTAGATTCAGGTATTTGTTTGGTTTATTGTGATTGCATCAAATGAAAATGATCTACTGCTGATATTAATACACACTGTTCAATGCAATTATTATTTTGTTATATAAAGCGTTATGAATTAGATACCCACTTTCCTACACACATATACCTTTCAGACAGGATAGATTTGGAATCTTCACATGTTCATACAGCACTTCAAACCTTTGCATTTCACCTCCATAGTGCCTGATTCTCTAGCACTACAGAGTTTGGCGTAATGAGCCCAGCAAAGATTAACTTCTTTTTTGTAGAAGCTGCACTTATTCGACTGTCTAATCTCTCTCTTTCTTTCTTACACCTTTTCAAACAGTCAACACACAGACAGTCCTCCCTCACAAGGTAAAGAAAATCCACTCTCTGGATGCGGTCCACCCCTCGAGGGTCATCTGTAAGGATGGGGTTAGACTTCATGTTCAACTTTTGCAGTTTTGGGAGGCTCTGGAGGCACTTGGGCAGATGTGTCAAGAGGTTGTTGAAGAGCCCCAATTCTCTAAGCTCTTTGAGAGCAGCAATGGATGGAGGTAGGGTCTCGATGTGGTTCATTCCCAGATTAAGGATTCGTAGGTTCCTCAGGAGACCCAGCTCATGCGGCAGGCCCGAGGTGGTCAGATGGTTGTTGCACAGGTTGAGGTTGCAGAGGTTATGCAGACGTCCTAAAGCTGCAGGTACCTGCTCCAAATGGTTGCTATGCAGGTCAAGCCACCGGAGGTTGACAAACCTGTCAATTGTGTCTGGGATCTTCTTGAGCAGGTTGCGGCTGAGGTCCAGTTCGTCTACATCACAGAGCTTCAAGATGCACTTTGGGAAGGTGGCAATGTCCATGTTGCTGAGATCCAGGCGACATTTGCCATCTATAGTTACCTTCAGAGCATTCTTTGCCATCTTGAGTGTGATTTTTCGACCTGTAGGATCATTTGATTTCTTCTTCCCCTTCACCATAGTGTCTATGAACAAGAACATTGTGTAAATGAACAATACAAACGCAAACTGAAATGTCTCAAATATTTTCTTAAGAACACCTTCATTTTTTTTTCTTCTTAAGAATAAAATGACAGGCTTTGACATTGTCTTATGATACTAGCCTGCTCATGAGGTGGCCTTGTGTAATACAACAAATTCAATACTTCAACACAATAACTTGATCCATCTATTAACCCTTTTTTTTACGTAGCAAGCATCACAATAATTTTTTTGAATTGAATGTGCGTGAGATGTGGTAGTTTAACGACATTAACCCTCATAGGTGAATTTACTTGCTGGTAACCATTTGACAACTTTTAATTTGGCATAGAGTAATAAAACTTCAGCAGACAAGAGCTGGAGGTTCTTGTTGAGGAAATTACTGCAAGGAAAAAGTTCTTCTAGGGAAGCTTGATAATTACAGTTGCAATCAAAATTATTCAACCCCCCTGACCCCCCAATACGTTCTGGTGATGTGAATTAAAACACATCAACTAAAACCTCAGTAAACAGTCAAAGTTTTTCTCCACAAATGTCATGTCAAAAATATTCAACCCCCAAAGTCAATCATTTGTGGAGCATCCTTTATCCTTAATAACAGCTAATAAATGTTTCAGGTAAGTGTTCTCAGGCTTCGGACACCTCTCTATTAGAATTTTTCATGAGCAAAAGCTTCCAGCCATTGACATTCTTTGGTTTCTGTGCTGCCACAGCTTCAGTGGAATCCCAACAAATATTTTCAATGGGATTTTAATGATGGACTGTAAGGGCCATTCAATGACATTTCACGACCCATCCCTGAACCAGATTTTGGACAACTTGGATGTATCCTTGTTGTTATTGTCTTACTGGAATGTCCAGTGATCACCGAGCTCCAATTTACACACTGAAGGCATCACATTTTTGCCAAAATGGCCTGATACCTGAAAGAATCCATGGCGTCAGTCACATAGTCAGGATAGCCATTTCCTACAGCTGCAAAACACCCCCATAACAGGACTGACCCACCTCCATGCTTGACTGTGGGGATGATGTCGTTCTTTTCATCACCACTTTCTTACTCCAGATGTACTGCTGAAACTAATTTTCAGTTTAGTGTCATACATCTATAAAACCTTCTTCCAGGACTCTACAGGTCTTTCCAAATTCCTTCTTGAATATTCACGTCAACATTTCCCTTGGTGACATTTTGTTTTCTTCCACACCCAAGAAGGTTGCTGTTGTACCATATTTTAAAAATGTATGAATGGTGCTGCCAACTTTGTCTATTGGAAATTGAAGTGCCTTGGAAATGTACTTTTAGCAATAGCCTTAGTCTTGTGTAATGAAATAATCTCCTCTATTAACTTTTGTGACAGCTTATTTTTAATTGCATGTTTTGCATAGAAATACATTTTTGCTTACGACATTAAACTTAAATGCCATTGTGGAGTGATGGCTTAATTTTGTTTTAAAACAATTACTCGTGTAGCCTTACATATTTAAGAAACAGCTACATGCAGTAGGGGTTGAATAATTATGACATGGATGTATTTAAAAAAAATCCTGCTATTTAGAAATATTAGGTTATATATTCACACTATGACTTTAAATATGTCACTAAACTAATATGTAATCATTCAAAATTCTGGGTCATCAGAAGGGGGGTGGGGGGGGGGGGTCTGAATAATTTTTATTGCAATTGTGTATCACGTCGTCAGAAAGTAAGAGTCGGGCATAGTAAATGGTGGCTGAGGACAATCTTAGCTTTCTAATGATTATTATGTTTCTAAAAAAACGTGGAGAGATTGCTCTATGCGGCACATCCATTTGAATTGACTAGCATGATTGCTCTCCACATTAAAAAGCTTCAAATCAACATTTATTGTTTGAATTTCGTGATAATATTTACAAAAACATGTTTTCATATAAAATCACAGAAACAGCCCATTGCAACTTCCGACATAATAGAACATGCCACATTTAATAACAACCCAGACAATTCATTAACCATCATACCTTTTGGTATTTAAGACAACTGTGTGGTTATCTTAAAGGAATGTTCCAGGTTCACTACAAGTTAAGCTCAATCAAAAGCATTTGTGGCATAATGTTGATTACCACAAAAATTACTTTCGACTCTTTCGATTTTTCCTTAAAAAAAGCAAAAATCGAGGTTTCAGTGAGACATTTACAATGGAAGTGAATGTAGCCAATTTTTTTAATGTTAAAATACTCACTTTTTCAAAAGTATAACCACAAGACATAAAGGATATGTGTGTAAACATGATTTTAGCGTGATAAAATCACTTACAAACCTTTTCTGTGTAAAGTTATAGCCAATTTCACAACATCATTACTATGACGATGTAATATCAACAAACCCTAAAACCCTACAACAACTGTAATGACACTTTAAACAACTTTACAGCTCAAATAATACATAAGTTTTAACAGAAGATCATAAGCTTCACATTTCTGTGATTAAACCCTCCAAAAATTGGCCACATTCACTTCCACTGTAAGTGCCTCACTGTAACCTCAATTATTGCTTTTTTTTAAAGAAAAGGAGTCAAAATAAATTTTTGTTGTAATCAACATTATGCCACAAATGCTATCGATTTAGCTTAACTTTTATTGAACCCGGAATATTCCTTTAATTTTAAGATCAATCATAAGAAAAAAAAGAAAAAAGAACTTTCTTAAGAAGTTTTTTTCAGAATACAAAATATTCTTAACTTTCTTCTTAAGTTAGAAATTAAGAAGAAATGGTAGTTAAGAAAAATGTTTCATGAATCAGGCCCCAGGTTCCTAAAGTCATTTTCAAGCGAAAACGTATTAGTGTGTACGTCGCCTAAGACCTTCCTTGTTTTGGCCAAACTCGAAGGATAGTATTGCAAGTATCCTTCATGGAGAAGACAATCCTACAATGCATTTGCCGCATTTCAACTATCAGGCCAAATGAGGGCTTGCTAGTGCATGCCAGGGCCAGATGCATTCCCACTGTCACTTCCGGGGCTTCATCGTGCCTCCTCTGGGCTTTTTCAAGGCCAACGGCCAATGGCATTTGGCCCGCCAATTACCCTTGGGCCAGACAAGGCCAACTGGGATTGAGGCGGGGCCAATATCAAAGGCGGAGTTTCGCCAAACTTGACAGGTTGTGTATCCAGCGCACAACGATTCAGGAAAAGTAAAAAAAAATTGCGGACACAGTACAAATCCATTAAAATGCACAATGGAACTTTCCATGGATCAAGATCATCTGTTAGTAGAGATACCACTTGGGACACCATGGCAGTGAGTTGTCAATGCTAACTTATTTTGCTAGCTAGCTAATGTTTACAAATGATATGATCTCGATATTCTAGATCAGGGTTTCCCAAACGGAGGTTCGTGAACCCCTGGTGTCCGTGAGAGAGTGTAGAGATTGCATCCGAAAATATGTCCGTCATATAAGGATTTTTAAAAACGGATGATTCCAAATGTTGTCCGCCATTTAACAAATAAAAAATAAAAAATACAAGAACACAACTTAAACCAAACTTGTGTCTATGGCTTCAATGCAATTTTCATACCTCAATTATATAAGTGCGCGCGCTCTCTCTCTCTCTCTCTCTCTCTCTCTCTCTCTCTATTTCTTTCACCTTGTATGCGCTGCATATTTGTGTGTCTGTAAATTTTACTACTGGGAATGTAGTGCAATCTCTGATCTTCTATCTTCTATCTTTAGGATATAAATAATGGTGAATTAAATGAAATGAAATATATAAATATTAAAAGAAAAGAACAATAGCTGTAATATAGGTTCATTAAAATATAACAATAATATAAAAAATAAAGTGCAAAGATGTAACATGAATTATATTTTGAAAGGTTACAATTATTTAAAATATCAGGGGGTACTTCAAATAAATCATTTAGGTCAAAGGGGTTTGGCAAAAAGGTTTGGGAACCACTGTTTTACATAACTAGTTAACACGATACCTCAGCTTGAGTTTCCCCCTTGCATGTGAAATGTATGGTGTGTGTTACGTTGGCACCAGGGCAGCGCATTAAGGGCAGGTTTTAGGGCAACGCTGCGGGGCTATTGGCCTGATGGTGGGAATGCAGATCGATTTTGGTCTTACAGCTCAAGGTCCGAGGCTATTATCTCCGGCTGGCCAGTTGATAGCCCTGGCTCGCACTGGCCCGATAGTGGAAAAGTGGCTATTGTGCCGGCTCGGGGCTTTGTCAGGGCCAAATGCCAATGGCCTTTGGCCCGCCAATTACCCTTGGGCCAAACAAGGCCAATTGGGGATTGAGGTGGGGTCAATGTCAAAGGTGGAGTTTCACTGAGTCAGGTCAGAGGTTTCAGCACCAAGATTGGCGAAGTTACAGGTTGTGCATCCAGTGCTTAAAGTAAAAAATCCATTCAAAGATCATGGACGGACTGCTGGGACATCATCCTGCTGTTAGTGGAGAGACCACTTGGGACCCCATGGCAATTACAGTCGGTGAGTTCTCAATGCTAACTTATCTTGCTATATAGCTAATATTTACATTAGATAAAAAACTTGATATTCTAGATAACTTGATAACATGATACCTCAGCTTGAGCTTCCCTCTTGCTTTTGAAATGGTCGGGGTGTGTGACGATGGCACCAGGGTGATTAAGGGCTGGCTTTAGGGCAACGTTGCGGGGCTGTTGGCCCGATGGTGGGAATGCAGATTGATTTTGGTATCGCTGCTCAAGGTCCAAGGCTATTGGCCCTGGCTGGCCAGTTGATATCTCTGGCTCGCACTGGCCCGATGGTGGAAAAGTGGCTATTGCTGCAAGCCTAGTAAAAAAAAACAAAAAAAAACAATTAAAAATCAGCAAAGATTGCAGCCGAAGTGAGAGAAATGTCAGTAACAAATACATTACATTTATTACCGAAAATTATTGATAAACTTAGTTCAAAGTAATAAAAAATATGTGTTTTACCTAATATTTGTGTGTTTATACTTTTTTTGCTTTTTAGAGCTTTGTTATCTTAGCAACATGCAAATGTCAAACTACTGAAATCAATTTTGTACGAGTCTCCTGGACACTTTGCATGAGGAGCTATATTTCTTTGATTCACAGAGTTGCTTCCTGTGTAGACAATTTCATAACGATCACTAATGAGTTTCCATTTCTTTTAGGATGCTGCCTTAAGGGGGTTGCACAATGAACATGTCAGGTGGATGAAATAATATGCCCTAAAATTCAAAACCATTGTTTTTTTATGAATGTACGCACACTGGCGCTATCATTCCACGACAGTCAACGGTACCCAGCTACAACTTTGGGTGCTTCTCAAAATTATTTTGCACCACTGAGTGCACTCACAGTTTTAAATTAAATTTGACCCAAATTGTTATCACAGGACATATGTTATTGACTTTAGCCTTAGATAGAAGATACATTGTGTATAGGCAATTTACCAGTAACAAGTTTGTTTTTTTGTGCTTTGGCAGCTTGAATAAAGCCTAGGCAATTTATTGAGAAACTGCATAATATCGTCGCCCTTTTAATCTTTCAATTTGTGCAGATGCACTTTTTTTTATATATACCAACCTGCAAACTTATCCCATAACCTTTGTATGAAATATTTGTCTGTATGGTGATTAGATTCACTGTTATGTACTGCCAACAATGTGTTATATGTGCAATACCTGTGTGTTGTCCTACCTTTTTGTCCAGTGTGTGGTATGTTAGGTTTTGGAACAGAGCCATTATAGTCATACCTTCACTGTATGTTGAAGGTCTACGAAAATACATACACAAACTGTCCTTTTCACACCAAGGAGAATGATGATTAGGAATGTAATCCCTTGAGACACATTACACACTGTATTGGGACAAAGTGTATGAGAGTGTGGCTGATAGAGGTGACTGTCATGCTTCAGTGCTGTTGTTGAAGGACACACAGAACAGGTGACACTAATGAGTGCTTTGGTTTAATGAAATGAAAGATGGCTGAAACTACTGGCCCTCAAAAGTGCAATGTTTTTCCTGTTACACAAAATTATTCCAACACACAACTCACCATGCAATCTTAAACATGCAATGCAGGAAAGAAAAGGGTGTGCTTTTAAAAGCTGATTACAGGCATTGTTGTATCCAGGACTGGAAATGGGGGGGATTGCGGGGTAATGGCGTTCCCGTTCAGACTGGCTACATTTGTTAGCGTAATAAAGAGTATTTCTATCTTTTCTCCAATAAATAGCATAAGAAAGCTTTGTGGGTTCTGCCCATAAATGCATGGGATCTTTTGAGTCTGTGGTTGCGCAGTGCTGACCATCGTTAGAGGCCAGAACACATACATGCAAGAGATCGACAAATGCACACGGGAATCCATGGGCAACCGATCCACACATGCATGCAACAGATCCACACGCACTCAATTTAGAACTCCACACACCAGAACAATGCACAAATATATGGTTTTCTTTGCTCACAATACAATCCAGAAATACATATGTGTATGTGTAATTTAATGCACAAATATTTGCTGAGCCATTTGTATTTTTATTCTTCTTTGAGTCTGTTCTTCGGTCTTGACATACACTCACGCACAATGCTGGGGCCATGGTTTAGCATAGCTCAGTGGTTCTCAACCTTTTTGACTCCAAGGCCCCTCATTGTCTGAGAAAATATTCGAAGGCCTCCCCATATAGGCTATTAGATATTTATATTATAAGATATATCTATTATAAGCTATTTCTTCAAAAATTGTGATTCCAGAAATGTCTAGAACTTGCATAAAAAGCAAGCTGTTAAAGGGAGTTGTTACTTTTTTTTTTTTTACTTTTTTTTTTTTTTTTTTTGGCATTTTCAGTGACTTGAATTATAATAATTATTTGAAAATTATAATAATATATCATATTTTAAATACTTTTAAGATATCTTGAGGCACCCGTGGAAGTGTGCTGAGGCCCCCTAATGGGTCCTGACCCCCTGGTTGAGAACCACTGGCAAATGCCCATTCATTAAAATGAAGGGAAATATTTGGCTACTTTTTCTTCTTCTTCTTCTTCTTTTTTTTTTTAAGAAAATAATCATTTTAATTTCCCTAGTGTTATGGTTATAGATTACAGAGACATAATCTCTATAATCTGAAATAAGTGTTTTATGTTTTTATTTATACTTAAATTCCATTCCAAAGCCCCATTTTCAGCTGTCATTACTCCAGTCTACTAAGAAAATAATGTGTCACATAAACCTTAAGATATAATTTAATATGTTAACTTAGTACTAAACATTTCTTTTTGTTAAGAATGGTTAAAATGGTTGTTGTTATTTCAAGTTTACGCTTAATTTTTTTTTCAATTTAGAAAGTATTTAATCTTTTCTGCTATATTTACTTCAACACAAAATGTTTTTTTTTTTTTTTTCCAGTTTAGTTACAGCAAGCAGACTCTGAAATATGTGCTGCACAATATGAATATTCCACCACAGCTCAATATATCAGAGCATTCACACCAGTATCCGAAATAAAGGAGGGCTAAGGGCAAAAATGCCACAAAAAGTGACAAAAATGCCCCTGATTAAAAAAAAAAGAAAAAAAAAGAAGAAGATATATATATATATATATATATATATATATATATATATTATTCATAGTTTATTTCTAATATAGTTCTTAATATTTTAGTCTAAGCCTAGTTACTCTATACACATTATCACATAAAAATGTTAAATTAATTTTATGGGCAGAAGGTAATATATTGTGAATGTAAATATTCAGATTAATTAACTGATTAAATTAAAGTATTCGAATAAAAGGATGACACAGTAAATTTTTACATATTTAATATGTGCTGAAAAAAGAAAAAAAGCCCCCATAAACGTTAAAAATGCCCCTAAAAATCTAATCCAGGGGACAATTTTTACCCATTTAAAAGTTAACTTCTGACACTGATTCACACTGACCACAAGGCCACCACTCCAATATAGTTGGATCTCTTAAACAGTGATAAGCAGCTTACTATTACTGGAACAGTGGAAATGAACTTTAATGTTACAGTGTGAAATATTTGTATGAAATCAGATGAATCCCAACTCCATTCAAAACGACAAGCTTAAAGCAAGCATTAATACAGCAATGTTTGCCTTATTTAGAGAGGAAATTTTGCTTTCTTACCTGCTGTGATTGGATCTCTATCTCTCAGAGTAGCTTAGAGATCACGTCTTTAAGTCTCAGAGACTACTGTGTGCTCATTATTACAGGCTGCCTTTGTTAAGGATCATGTGAATAATGTACAAACATCTCTCGGAAACCCTGTAAATAAAAACCAGCAGGGTAAACCCGACTTACTTAATTTCCTCTGAGTGTAGAACACGCTTTGTTGCTGCCCTTATGGGATTGTTGTAACAGTTGTGACCACGGTGAGGACAGCTTTGTTTTCTTCTGTCTCCAGGCAACAGAAATGTGCAGTTCTGCCTGGTAGTTTAATGGCCTTGTTGCAGGCTTGCTGAGTTTACAATGGCTTTTAACATTTATTTTAATCAATATCAAGATTTTAGGTATTAATTTATAAAATAAAATCACCTTATGTTATTCACTAGTTTATTTTAATTGGTCTTGCTGTGTCACAAATTAAAAAATGCAAATATTCCATGTAGTGTTTTAATTAATATGGCCATTAAAACTGCATAACAATAAAATGATCAAAATGCTGTT
This sequence comes from Myxocyprinus asiaticus, assembly GCF_019703515.2. Taxonomy (NCBI): domain Eukaryota; kingdom Metazoa; phylum Chordata; class Actinopteri; order Cypriniformes; family Catostomidae; genus Myxocyprinus; species Myxocyprinus asiaticus. Next base: position 14,635,708 of record NC_059375.1, read on the forward strand.
TAAAATACTTTTAGATGGTGTTTTGGATGTGAAATGGATTTAATGTTTCAACTACCCACACAAATGGCAGTATGTGTGCTGCTGTAACAATAAGTCTAGTTAGAAATGGACGGTCTGGCAGAGTCTAACTATTCAGGTCAGACTCAACTTTTTGTATGCAGTTTAAATTAATTTACACTAAGTGTCTTATTCATTAATTGCTATTTTGTAAGTTTGTAAGTTTAACCATATAACCATGTCTATGCAGATGAAATATAATCTGAAACTCACCTGTCATGGCCCAGATCTTACAGTAAGTGAAGAAAACAGTTTCACTGTTAGATAAGTATGACATGGTATCATCATACATGGAATGATTTGTCTTCCAGTTGTTAATCACTACTAGCTTTATGTTTAACCTGTTAAGTATTACATTTCACTTACTGTCAAACAATCACTACATTGCATTTTACCACCAAGAGAGGGCAGTAAATTGCCGTGATGAGTTTGAAGTAAGAAGGATGTGTTTACTTAACTGATAGATGATGGAAAGAAGTTTGGAACCATGCAACTATTTGCATTATTTTATCATTAATAGAAAGGTTAGCTTTTAACTTAGAATAATGGAATAAATACACAAAAATGAATGCATTATCTTGTAAATCACAAGTTTCTGTAATAAAATGCAAAGGAAATATGAATGTAAAACAAGAGGACATACAGTCCTTTATCTTTCAGTATCTCATCATTTTTATAATCATAGCGGCTGGCTTACTCAGACTTCTAGGTGAGTAATAACTAACTCAGTGTCTGAACCAGACAAAACAATCCATTCACTGATCAAAATACAGGCAGTGACTTAAATGGCAAGGCGTTGCACCTCAAGTCACCTGCAAGTCTAATTAAATCTACTGTAGGTCATTTGGAAAGCACGAAGGCGGATCTGAGTTATGCATTATGATATCATATCGCCCTACACGGTGATTGAGAATTTTGCCAAGTAGGGCATGTTCCTGGATTAACATCCTTGTTGGTCCTGGAACACCATTTCCAATGAAGTGATTAGACTTTAGGGTTAGGTTTGTGTTTATGGTTAAGGTAAAGACTATGCTTGTTTTATAGGAATGTTGTTCCAAGATCAGCAAAAGAACCAGAAATGCATTCTATACTTGGCAAAATCATGGTCACCCACCTTGAAAGCTGTTATTATCTAATAGGTGGTCTTTTTGCCACAGGAAGGCCTATAAATATCCTTTGTTCCACGTTATTTTGGCTTGCTTCGTTCTAGGTTTTTGTTCTAGGTTAGTGTTTTTAATGTTCATGTTTTTCAATAATAATAATAATAATAATAAATAGGGTTAGGGTTAAAATAGAAGGATTTAGATAGCCCATTTGTTTCAGTGTTTATGACTACCATATATTAAAATAAACTTTTTTGAATCTTTTAGACACTCGTTGTAGCCTATAATGTCCTAATTTTCTGTATTTGAAGCTACAGGTGTGTATCTGTGTCACTATTAAACATTGATATCCTACCCAAAGGCTATTGTCAAATTGCTTGTGCGGGAAAGGTGATCTAAGTGCTCCTTGGAGAGCACATTTCAGAGCTTACTCACTGCAACTCACAAACTGCTGCTTGACAGACATGCAAGGATCTGGTTTCTGGTTCTGTGAAGCCCAACACAAGAGCCTCTTGTTTTCTCCAGCTCATTCTGTCACATCTCGAGTTAGAAACAGATTGGATGGAAAGAGTGATGAAGGGAGAGGTCAAGGAGGTCAGGTTTGTGATGACCGAGGCATCTTGCATGCTGGCAGTCAAAGAACTGAAAAGAGAAACTAGATTTTTAGTTGAGCTTGCCAGTGCAAAACCTTTTTTTGTGTGTGTGGTTTTTAGCCCATTGCTACTGTATGCAGTTGCTAGGCTGTTCTGGGTGGTTGCTCACTGGCCCAATTCAAAAGACCTCACCCCCAAGTCTCTATGATATTCTGGTCCTAATATGTCCCTTCTTCAGTGTAGGTCTTTGAGATTTTTCCACCTGTTTTATCACCTGCCAAGCAGAACAAACCAAGTAGGTAAAGCTGCAGGCCAGAGACCTCCAAATGGAGGTGGAATCTCCAAAAGAGCACTGCCTGCAGCTATATCCTTTTCGAACAAACCCCTAAACTGAAAAAAAAAAAAAAAAAAAAAAACATTAAGTGAGGTTTACTTTAAAAACCTAGGACAAAAATTGCCACGCAGAAATTGCTAGTATATTCAACAGATCATATTTTCAAATAAAGGCTACACACAATTTTTGGTGGCTTTAATTTGAACTTCTCAAGTAAATGTTTCAACTAAATTTTATTCACTTTTGGTTCGTACATTTTACTCATGCAATGTAGCACTGAATTAGGCCAAGCTTTAAAAGTGTACTGGCATTTTGATGCTTTTATTAATGCACTTAATATTTTTTTTTTTTCACACAACACATGGAAGCCTTCCACAAGGAAGCTTAATAAATGCTTTGAAGTCTATTATACAATATCCCCTTGCTTTAATGGTGAAAGAAACAGGATCCAGAGCTGCACACACAGATCTGAACACTTGATGCATAAAAGACGATGACAGTAAAAATCAACAGGTAATTGTAAGTAGAAAATGAACTTCAGACTTGACAAAACAAGAAGTTACCAAAATGCAACAACAAAATCAACAATAAAACTGGTGTAAATCAACTTGCAATCAGAGAAACTATGCAAGCTCATTAATTATTCAAGCTTGGTGCATGCTGGAAACACCAGCTTCAAAAAGTTAATTAAAATGTACTTAATTTATTTACCTGTGAAATTTACTCAAATGAGCATATACATATGACAAGGGTTTCTCCGGATTCATACATGATGACGTATTGTAAACATAACAAACAATTATAATGAATTAGGGCTGTCAATCGATGACATTTTTTAGTTGAATTATTTCCATGGTGTGCCTATCGTGTTTAATAGCAGAATTAATGCAATAGAATTTAAATATATTGATCCTATACTTATAATATACTTTAAATCAATAGTTTTATATATTTTCATCATTATATTTGATTACATCATTTGCAATGCTTCATGGGACTGTATAGTAGTTAATTCCCTCATTAAATATGTACACACACCGTCTTGCACCTTTGTCTTTTTGATTTTCAAGTCAAATCAAAGTTTGTAATCTTGTGATTCACCTCGAAGCTGGTTGGTTTGGTTCATGGCTTAGAACTCTTCTGTGAAGGATTTTATGAAATCCCATATGGGAGAAAAAAAAAAAAAACCTTTCGGAACAAAGACTGCTGAAAAAGTGGCTGGACACTGATGCACTCTATTATTTGTTTTGATTTGCTGAATCACTGTGGAGAGGGTCTGCAGATTGTGCTGAATACATTCTGACCACACGCTCAGTGTTACATCTGTCTGTCTCCTGTTACTACACATAAGATCTTCATCTTCATCCAAGAGCCTTTGCTATTTGATGCTGTTTTACAGTGTCAGTTACAGGATTGTCCTCACCTTTCACTGTTGTAAAACAAGCTTCATAATGTACATGACTTCAGAATTGATTAATTCTTCATTCTTAGATTAGTAAATTGTTTGTATCTCTTGTTTCGTAATGAATTTGGTTATGTTTGTATTATCCCTTTAAATCTTTAAAAAATGAAAATATGTGAAATGGAATTATATGTTTTGAGACGTTCTCTGGAAAACTGGCAAATGGAAGTCAGCTTGTTTAAGAGTCAAGGATGTGGTTTTTGCTCAGTTTTTTTTTTTTTTTTTTTTTTGTGTATGTCGTAGGCGGGGCACATGCAAGCCTCAGTTGACCTACTTCATAAATGTTTACCTGGATGTTGTTCAAAGAATCTCATCTGAGACTCATCCGATGGTTAAAAAATGGAAACCTTTCATTTATGAGCTAATCCAAACCCATATGTCTACTTTTAGTGTACTCTTTCACTGGATCTTGGCGTGTCTCTTCATGCTTAAACCTAATTAAGGCTGATTTAGGGCATTTTGAAGCAATAGAAGCAAAGTTTTTCTTCTTCATTTGATTAAAATAATAAAAAAGAGGAGCCAAAAATATATTTTGTATGGTCATCATCTTTTTATTTGCTGGACACACAAGTTTTTCAGATTGCAACAAACTGGTGTAAGTCACCAGTTGCGAACAAATAAGTTATGCAGTTCAAACCGGTTTACCAAAATGTGTCAGATGAAAAACACTGTTTGCATACAGCATATGACTATGATTATAATTGTAGCTTGGCTTGTACAGAACATGACTGATTTTTTTTTTGCAAGGTACAATATTTTAAGCCTACGAAAGCTGTTACGAACAGTTACTGAGTCATAGGATCCAGGGGCGTAGCAGTCATTTTAAATGTGTGTGTGTGTGTGTGTGTGTGTGTGTGTGTGGGGGGGGGGGGGGGGGGTAGTCAGTAGGTGGCTCGCACAAACCAACACTTACAGTGCAGTATTAATATTACAGTATGTATTAATATATAAGTATGATATAAGTATTAAATTGATATATAAGTATTATATACTTGTATTTATAGTATTTTAATATTCAAATATTGCAAATTAATTGCACAATTTTGCTAAATTAGCTGCAAAAATAAAGGGCATCCTGAGCACAAGCTGGTCCTAAATACATTATTTAATCAGTTACAATAATGACAATTGTGCATGGGCACAATTAGATTTTTTTACTCTGTGCTTGTGCATTGTTGGATTTAAATTTATCCAAGTGGCTCAATAGTTTTGACTACGTTCACCAAAATTCGTTCAGATCAATTTCATGATTCGTTCAGTGCCCATTTTTAGTGATGCCAGAAGGTGCTGACAAATGAGTGTCTTATGTGAAATGTGTTTGTCACTGAATCAACAATAAAAAGAAAATTTTAATCCTTTAAAATTTGTATGTCTACAGATCTACAAAGAGACTTTAGTAGAGGTTTTAAGCGTTATAAGAACAAAGCAAATCTATTATTTCCTTACAGTTTATGAGCAGCTGACATGATTTTATCAAAAACAGTAAGTCAGTAATAATAAAATTAATAGTCTTATAATAATTATGAGTTTCAATAACATCCGTACGTTTTCATGTATAAAAAAAGCATATCTACATGTCTATTGGCTTCAGTAAAATGCATAAGTGTTCTAAGATCACGGCAGATCTGTCTTTTTTCCTACAATTTGTCGACTGCACACCAACATAGAGGTAAAAAAAGAGTTGATATTAAACATAGCTTTACATATTTAACACAGATCTAGTAATCTGCTTAAATTGGCAAAATGAACCAATCAAACTATTACCTCACAAACATAATGTAAAAAGCATAACTTAATGAAGACTCATGCGCTGATATAAACTCCACTTACAATGTGTGCTTAAAAGAAGGATTGTCCTTTGTTTTTGTTTTCTGCAGTGCATTTCACATAATGCTGCCAATAAAGAATGATATGCCGATAAATAACTCTCATTTGTGTTCCTCATCTATAGATAATTAATTTAGATCAACATCAATGCCGATAAAAAACATGGATAAATGAGCATTGTTGAAAGAAACTGTGTAGAAATGAACGGAGCCGCGTTGATTAGACTGTCTGACTGACGGCCTATTATGCAAGGGTTGTTTTGGCTCATGAAACTCACCAGTGATTGGCTGGATGGTCGCTCAATCAGCCCAAAGTAACAGAACACAAAGAATATTGTATACAAATCCACCATTTGGACTCTGTATGGGTTTAGTTTGAAATAGTGCGGGGGACGTGTCCCCCACGTCCTCCGCGGCTGCTACGTCCTTGATAGGATCAAACCGAGGTTATAAAAACATGGATGTACTATTAGCTGCCCAACCATGTACACAACCAGTCAAAAGTTTGGACAGGCTTGACTGAATTTATCTGTCAAGATCATTTGTTCTAAAACCTTATGCTTAAATGCTTGAAACTGTTGAAGACAAATATAATGGATGAATTTGGTTTTTGAGATAGATGTTGAACCGGATAGTGAAAAGTAGCCAATAAGTGTCCAGCACTTATGGGAACTCCATCACTGTTTAACAAGTGCTTCAGGTGGCACCTCATGCAATAGGGTGAGAAAATGCTCTATATAAAATATTAGATAGACTGACTCTACTCATTTGATTGAGTAAACTCGTTCCCTCAACTGAATTGAAAATTAATGTAATCAAGTTCATTTAACTTGGTGTCCATATAGACATTTTTAGGATGCAAGTATTTATGCAAGTAGACTTATCTCAGATTTACTATTTAAATATTGTTGTTTCTACTCTTGTTAATAATTTTAATTCAATTTTAGATCAAACAATGGCACAGATCAAATAAAGATCATAACTGATTCTGTCAGTCATTAAATAGACATAATTCTCCAAAGAAATGCATATATACCTGCACTTTAACTGCACATGCACAAAGAGAATTAAGGCCTGTTCACACAAAACCCATTTTTTTGGTACGAATGTTAGTTCTGAACGAGCTTTTGTATGGTAATGATACAAATCGTCCTCCGTATATCCAAAGGTTATTATACTGGAGAGTGTTCCAATTTGTTTTCTTTGGACTGCGATGAAAACTGACTGACCAATAAGATAAGAGATTTTGTCAGTTGTTGCAGCTGCTCAGTCCAGTGTGTTTGTGGCACTTATCAACTGGCAAACACATACTGTGTCCGAAATCGTTCACTCATTCACTATTTCCTATATAGTGAATGGCAGTGAGTGCACTATATATCAGCAGTGAGTGAATGAAATGAGTGAGTGAATTTGGACGCTGACGTATACACCGAGCATCGGAGCTCTGAGGCTGTCGCAGAAACAACGTCACATATGAACTTTTAAAATACTTGTTAGTCTCCTGAGATAAAATAATATCACCTCAGTGAATTATTTAGAAAACAAAGAATTCTTCAATTTAATAGCAAAATTCTGTATAAATATAAATAAAGAGTACATTTTAAAATGTATCTGTATGTTTTACCTCACTATATTTTATTATGTTATTTTAATAAAGTAATGATTTGTCAAAAAGTAATTTAATACATTCAGCATGAAATAAAACATTGCAGGATTGAATGAAGTGGTAAACTCCCAACTCGTACATCTTCCCCACGTGGATTATAGGCAATTAACCGTTATGGAATGTACATCGAATGTACACTCGAAATTAGAGTGCATTGTGGGTAAGAATGAGTGAACCAAAGTAGGGAACGAGTAGCTCACTCAGAATTCATACACTCCTACAAAATGACGGTGTAGGGGGGGTTCAGTGGGAAAGGAGGAGGCGAGAACCGGCTTGACGACTTAAATAATAATTTAATGAACAACTTAACCAAAAACACACAACCATAAACACACACACACACAGCGCAGCTGCCTGTAATTCTCTCTCTCTCGAACTGTCGTCCCTGGCTGCCTTTATCCCTCGTGTGCCCCATCAGGCTGATTGGGGACCGGGCGTGCGTCATTCCAGCCCGGCCCCGCCCTCCTCGGCTCTACACTCCTACCGCCATTGCCTCAGGCCGGGGAGCCCCCGGCATGACATACATCCCCCCTTCCTCTCCGGGGGGCGTGCCTTGCGCCCTGACTGCCAGCGGGTCATCCCCGCCTTCCTCGACCTGGGAGGAGACAGGAGGGGAAAACAACAACAAAACAAAATAGGCGAGGGAAAGGCCAATACGGATCGACAGAGAGAGAGAGAGGAGAGAGAGAAAAAGAAACTCACCGGTTCTCTGATGCGCTGTCGCGTGGTCCTCGATCACTCCTCCACCCTCTCAGGCGGACGGCAGCCGCTCCTCCCCAGGTGGAACGGAGTCAGACCTCCGACCCCCAGCGGACAGAATGCCCCTCCGTGTTCCCGGCGTCCCGTGGGGACACTCCTCCGCCCCTGGCAGCGGCCCTACCACTCCAGGTGGTCAGGGAGTCGCTTCCCTCCTCCCCCCGCGGACGGTGGTCTTCTCTCGACCCCTCCGCATTCCCAGGGGACGGCAGGGCACTCCTCCGCCCCCGGCAGCAGCTCCCTCGCTCCAGGCGGTTGGGGAGTCCAGTCCCCACTCGCCTCGCGGTCGGCGGCCATTACCCGCGTCCGGGTGGTCGGGCAACTCGGGCTACTCCGTCCCCCGTCGGATGGCAGCGGCGCTCCCCTGGGTGGACGGCAGTGTCGAGGACTCTGCGACAGGAATCCCTCCTCCCTTCCAGGTTTCGGCACCAGTGTAAGGGGGGTTCAGTGGGAAAGGAGGAGGCAAGAACCGGCTTGATGACTTAAATAATAATTTAATGAACAACTTAACCAAAAACACACAACCATAAGCACACACACACAGCGCAGCTGCCTGTAATTCTCTCTCTCTCGAACTGTCGTCCCCGGCCGCCTTTATCCCTCGCGCGCCCCATCAGGCTGATTGGGGACCGGGTGTGCGTCATTCCAGCCCGGCCCCGCCCTCCTCAACTCTACAGACGGACACCTGAAATAGTGCACTCTATAGTGGATAGGGCATTGGATGTGCAGCTGATACACATCCAAAAATTATATACTTAAAAATAAATAGTTGCAGTTCATGAATCCTTGGTACTGCAAACATAAAACCATTCTGTTTTTGAAAGTCTGCTAATGGTGTTTTGTCTTAATATGCATTATTTAATATGTATTTCACTGTGCCTGTTATATTCTCATGGCATTAAAAATAGCAGCGAGGTTCAGCAATTCGTTTGCTTGAAGCTCGCAGTAAAATCCCATAAAAAGATTTGTTACATGCAATGTAATTGCAGAACCACACTGCTATTTTTATTGCAAGGATGATATAACAAAGTACTGCAATAATTTAAATAAAGAAAAGGCAGTGAGCCAGTATTTTAATTTATATTATTTTTAATATATGCATCCTATTTTATACTAAATTGTTATTCTTAATGTACATTATTCTACGTGTATTTATATCAATGTACCTTGTTTTATTGAAGTTGGGTTCTTGAGTCTGCTTGGAAGAGACTCGGAGTTGCACTCCGTTGCACGGCGGAAATTTGTGCAGCCTCCAGAGTCGAAGGTGGGTGCCGCCGACAGAGGCCGAGCAGTGGCGGCGGTGTGCGTACATTCATAGAAAACAATTGCTTCGAATTTTAGAACGCTCCATGTCGTCCGCCAGATGTGCCTGGTGTGCGATCCCCTTAAGTAGGCGAGTCCAAACTTTTGACCAGAAGTGTACATGACATACTGTGATAACTACAATTAAATTGCATTTAGTGTCTGAGTTGTGTTTGCTAGAATGATGAAATGTCATGGATTGAGCATAAAGGACAACTTCTCATCATTCTGATTCACCAACTAGAATTTTAATGTGACTAGACTGCAAATAAGTTTATCTATTTCACTCTCAAGGGTTTTATGTACAAGGAAGACATCCCACCTCTGGCCACAGTACCCCTTTCATTTCCAAAGCATTGACTTCAGAGCAAGACCTCCCATTTAAATACAACATGGGAAACTTTGCTTTGTATAATCCTACAAATCACAATTTGAATCTCCACCATCACACACACACACACACACACACACACACACACACACACACACACACACACACACACACGCACACACGCATGCACTCACACACACACACACACCAAACAACCAAAGAAATTGGACAAGTTATTGAATGTGAATATTGCATTGCACATACACAGAAAGAGCAGCCAGAGTTTCAGTCATGCACTTTCACATTCACTACCGGTCAAAAGTTTTGAAACACTTGACCGAAATGTTTCCCATGATCTTAAAAATCTTTTGATCTGAAGGCGTATGCTTAAATATTTGAAATTAGTTTTGTAGACAAAAATATAATTGTGCCACCATATTAATTTATTTCATTATAAATCTAAAATTTAATAAAAAAAATACATAAAAGAAACATAGAAAAGCAGCCAATAAGTGCCCAGCATATAGATGGGAACTCCTTCAATACTGTTTAAAAAGCATCCCAGGGTGATACCTCAAGAAGTTGGTTGAGAAAATGTCAGGAGTACATTTCTGAAAATTCTAGGCAAAGGGTGACTACTTTGAAGATGTTAAAATATAACACAGTTTTGAATTATTTTGGAATTTGTCCAGTCACAACATAATTCCCATAGTTCCATTTATGTTATTCCATAGTTTTAATGACTTTACTATTATTCTAAAATGTGAAAAAAAAAAATTATAATAAAGAATGAGTAAGTGTTTCAAAACTTTTGACTGGTAGTGTATATATATATATATATATATATATATATATATATATATATATATATATATTTCTTTTTAATGTACAGTACATATACAAAACAGAGTGACATAGAAGAGAAATACTTGGAAGTAGATAGTGATGTTATACATGTGTTGAGCATAGGGTTTCTGTACTGAATTCACAGATGGTTCTTGTTAGTGGTGAAGGCAGCAGGCTCTCATTGCGCTCAATGCGGTTAGAAGAACCCTTTTAATTTCACAGTTAAATAACTTTTTTGCACATTGAAAGTTTGTGAGAATGTCACAGCCACTCTCAGTGTGATGGAGTGATGCCCCTCTGTTAGAATGTGTGTATTATTGATTCTTAAAGACTGACACTGAAGGGGTCATCAAATCAGTGGTGCCTCTATGTCTATTCAAGAAATGGTTACGTTTCATTAGCTTTTCCATTATTAAATCCAAGAAGCAAACAGGCCTAAGTGAATCCTACAAATTTAAAGTTATGTTTAAAAGTTACATATGTATAAAGTTACATTTTTACTAAATAATATGTTAGATTTCGGTTTATTTCACTCCAAACCTTAACATATGCTTTCATAACAATCATGAGTCACATGGAATAAATTATTAGACTTCTGAATTATATTTTTTGTCCTTTTGAAGCTTGAAGAGGTGGTCACTATAAGCTGCCATTGTATGACATCACTGAGATCAACATTATTTCACAATTTCTCCCTTTGAGTTAAGAAAAAGAAAGAAAGAAAGTCATAGTAACAGGGTTTATAATGGGCAAGGAGGAGGCGGGAACCGGCTGAACAGTCAAAATAATGTTTAATGAAAACTTAAAAAGACACAAACATAAACACACACGGCAGCTGCGTGTGGCTCTCTCTCTCCCAAACTGCTGAATCCGGCTCAGCCTTATCCCACTCCTCGGCTGATTAGCCCGACTGGGGGCCAGCCGTGCGCACTCACGGCCCGGCCCCACCCCGCCCTCATCGTCACACTCCTTTGCCTCAGGCCGGGGGCAAACACCCCCCCCCCCACTTTCCGAGGGGCCTTTCGAGACCTGGGAGGGAGACAAGGGGAGAGAAAAGAGGAGAGGGAAAGGGCAAGGCAGAGTGACAGTGAGAGAGAGAGAGGAGAGAGAGGAAAAAAAAATTTGCTCGCCGGTACCCAGACATGCTGTCGCCTGATCCTCGACCACTCCTGAGTCCTCTGACCCCTGGCAGATGGAACGCCCATCCGCGTTCTGGCAGCCAGCTGCGAGCCCCTCCTCCCCTCGCGGACGGTGCCCATTCCTCCGACCCCACCACGTTCTGGAAGCCAGAAGCGAGCCCCTCCGCCCCTGGCAGAACCTCCCCTCGCGGCCAGCGGCCGGCAGCAAGCCTCCCCTCGCGGACGGCGGCCGTTCCTCTGTGTCCAGGTGGCCGGCAGCGACTCCTCCGTCTCCTGGCGGACGGCCGTGGCTGCTCATTTCGGCGGACGGCAGTGGCAAGGACTCCACGACAACTCATCCCTCCTCCTTCCCGGGTTCCAGCACCAATGTAACAGGGTTTAAAATGGGCAAGGAGGAGGTAGGAACCCGAACAGTCAAAATAATGTTTAATGAAAACTTAAAAAGATACAAACATAAACACACACTGCAGCTGCGTGTGACTCTCTCTCTCCCGAACAGCCGCATCCAGCTCGGCCTTATCCCTCTCCTTGGCTAATTAGCCCGATTGGGGGCTGGCTGTGCACACTTACGGCCCCGCCCCACCTTCCTCGTCACAGTCATATGGGGTTATAACAACACAGGGGTGAGTAAACAATGACTGAATGTTCATTTTTGGGTGAACTAATCCTTTAACCAATCTGGACACATTTGGAATAGGGAATTAATTCAGGGAGTTAATACACAGATTAAAAGGCGTGTTTGATAACAGGAGTGTTTTTTTTTGTTGTTGTTGTTTTTTCTCTTTTTCTGAGACTGGTTGGTCACTCGGTTATTAACCATTTTCAGAGACTTATCAGACTAGAATTAGCTGTCTGTTGTGGATTTGCTTAGTGTCCCGTTTTACATATACATTACATGTAAATATGAAACAATTTGGAGAGTCACAGATACAAAGTTAGTACAGATAGAAAATTATATAGATATACAATATGTACAATGTAAGTTGTTGCATGTAAAAAACGTGCTATTAGAAAAACAGTGACGACTTATTATAAATAATAGTTTTTACCAAGAAAATGGTACAATGCTAGACTGGCTTATCTTCAAATAGTATTTGAGCATATACAGTTCCTGTCTTTGCAGTTTTGGCATCGGGCAGTGGCTTTATCAGTTCAAGTTCAGCATATGTTAGGCTCTCCTCAGCAATTTTGGGCTGTTGGTTCAGGAACAGGAACAATAGGAAACAGATAAATGAAGAGTTCAAATACAGTAAATATTAAAGTAAAAATGGAATCAAAATTCAACCTATTTACTTTCTTAATGCACATTTCTTGTTTTATTGAGCATGCGTCATGCATTCTATTCCAAATAAAAAAAATGTTTTGCCTTCTTTTATCAAAACTTGCTTTGCCTCTGAATTACTTCCCTTTTTAGCTGGTCACCAATCCCTCACTTTTTTTTCAAGCCCTCCCCTCCAACCACCTATCATAAAAACACTTTTAATGATTTAGTTAATTCCAGATGGAAAAAATGAAGTCTTGCCCTACATTTTCTTGTTGAATAACCTGTTACACTCTGAATTATGTCACATTACTGAAGGAAAACTTGTTGTGAATACTGTTTCATTTTGACTAAAATGAATGAATACATGAATTGGCAGTTCTTTAATATAAATAGTGAACATACAAGTAACTTACCAAAACGACTTTCCTGGGTTGAGGTTTTAAAAGCTTTGGCTTTCGGATTTTGTCTGCAATAGGGGCTAAAATGGAATATTTCAGTTATTACATGCTGATTTAGCTAGCTATTTGTCTTACTGTAATGTCTGTATAGTGTAACAATCAAACTTTAAACCTTTAAAATTAGTTTAAACTTTCAGAAAAGACTTTGTCAAGCCAACATCAAAGTTTGTCCTGACAACTTTACCTATCTAGTTTATATTTGCCATATAAATAAGATAATGCATACACTGTAAATAGTGTCAACCTGCAATGGTAAGCTTAATGAGCTTTTGCTACATAATCTAACCCAAAAAATGTTTTTTGTTGGTGTAACCTAATGTATTCAGGTTGATTCTGTGATGTCAAATGATATTTCTGACTTAAATCAAACCAGTTAATTTAGGTGTTACCACATGAAGCACATTTCTTGAGTCAAATATTTTTTTTTTTCCAGTGGATGTTGTATGTTGTGTTTATGATCACTAAATATGTATAGTGTTACATACATTCATAACACTGATAACAGCCAACCATTTTGCACACTGCCTCAGAGTTTGTGAGCTATTTATAAGGATTGCTTTGGGAATGTTACCTTTAGCCGGTATCTCTGGTGGTACGTCTGGCTGCTCCGTGATTTTCTTTTTCTTGTACTTTCTCTCTTTTTTGGGAATAGCTGGGGACAGACTCACTACACTAGTGACTGTCTCCCCTGAGCTGAACACAAATAGACACAATTCTACTTTGTGAGGACGGTTGAACTTCTGCCCTGAAATTACAATTCGTTCCAATTTTGTCCATGCATCTCACCTGTTCTGTGGGCTCTTGACCAAATGATAGTTTTCTAACAAAAAAAGAGCAAATACAAATTATTTAAGATGTCACATTAGATGGTCATTAGAAGTTGTAACAGGAGCATTGAAAACAGTCCAACCCCCATATCTTGTCAAATGTATACATGTACCAACATGCATGTTAATTGCACTCCATAACTTATTCAGAAATGATTTATCAGACTACATTAAGTCAGTAACAGCAAGATGTAGTTTCATACCTTTTAAACGTCTCTTCCTCTGCAGATATTGACAGCTCACAGCCACAGTGAACATGCACATGCACAAGAGCCCAACACAACAAACCAGCACTGCACATAGATACACATCTGAAACAAACAAGGAAAAAGACACCTCATGCAGATCTACACCAATGGACACAAGTGAATGTTCAACAGGTAAATGTGACACCACTCTCACTGCACAGAAAATATACAAACATGACAGCAAAGTCTATATAAACTCATCGTTTTGTATCAGTTCATCCATATCATGGAAATGAAGAGAAACGATTCATAAAAATAAATGCAGTTAATGAAATAGTTGCACATTATTGTCAACTAAAATGACTGAAGTTCAGCTATGTATCTCTGTGTGCCGCAAGCTGATAGATTCTTTGAACTTGTTATCTGTTAGCCAATCAGCTCACTCACATGCGACATGTTAAGCTAACCGGCTTGCATGGTGTAATCTGATTGGTCCTTTGACATGTAATCGGGTAGCCAATTAACTTGCGTATTCTCTCTTTGCCTAACATTTGCAGAAAATCCAGTTTCATTGCAGCACGCTGCGATAGTTTTTCTGTGAATATGTTATTTGCTCAGGTGGTTACTGGGGATTTTCTTCTAACAACTTGCACAGTAAGGTATGCTTTTGGCCACGACACATAGAAGCGTGTCTTTAACAAGGTAAGCCTTAGCCAAATCTGGCTGGTACACAGAGTTATATTAGGTCAATAATTTAAATAAATCTACACATAGCCAGGCTAAGTCACAAGTTAAATAAGCTCTGGGCTTTCAAGGTCCAGGTACACATTATGAATCAGGTCACCTAGCCATTTGAGCCATTGCAGGCACAGACACACATAGAAATTTATTTAATTAGTGTTAAGCCATTCGGCCAGTGGACAAGGTACACCTAGCTAGCATAGACTCAGTGCACATGGCTCTTTGTGGCAGCAGCAGTACACAAGTCTTGGTGATAGATATGCTGAGTCGGGGGGTTGTGTTTTGTGTTTGTGTTATGTGTTTGTGCAGCATCCCTGCTTTGTTAGGGCATTGTATGTATGTTTATATGTGCAGCAGCATGTCATACATGCTCGATGCAGCATGTCTTGCATTTTGTCTAATTGTGCAGCAGCATGTCCACATGATAACTCAGTATGTCTGTGTATGTTCTAGCAGTAGCAAGACTCTGTAGCAATATCACTTTCATGATATTTGTATGGTGCTTTTGTCATTATGGAGTTTGACAGCCCTAGTCCCCATTCATTTTATATACTGATTATATGGAAAAGACCAACTATAATATTCTTTAAAAATTCACCTTTTGTGTTCCACAGAAGAAAGCAAGTCATACGGGTTTGGAATGATACAAGGTTAGTAAATAATGACAGAATTTTAATTTGTGGGTAAACTGTTCCTTTAGGAAAAGCTGTATGTCATTCCATTTCTACAGACTAATCACTAAATTGGAATATCATGTTCAGCATGTTTCTTTTTAATTCAAGACAATATGGGTGAACACAGTACTGTGGCTTACCTTCAAACAGACTCCAGAGTTCTTCCTTTGGTCTTGCAGCAGGGAGAACATGGACTGTGAGAGGAAGAAGAGAGAATTGCACACTCATCACTGTGGCTCCAAACCCTTGTAATAACACAGCACATACAGTTAAATCAAGTTAATTGCAGAGAAATTGAGTGTGGGATGACGGCAGTGAGGCTATCCCTCTCTGGATATGTCACTGTTCTGTCCATAGTTCGTGGTGGCTAACACCCACTGAGATGCCCTGAAATGTTTTTGTGTCAAAACATATATGCTATCATGTATGACTAGCTTATTTAAGTTGTATTTAAAGTCCTGATGAATTGGCTTGATCAGTGCTTTCTTTCCTGTGTTAACTTATTTCCTTCCCAATTTAGTTGGGAGTGACATATTAAAGGTCTCAACCCTTTTTTCAAACAGCCAATTGCCTTTAATTCATGTCACAGCCATTAACATGATATGCTGCTCGCTATTGCTAGGCAGGTGGTATTAGCAGGAGTAACTTTCTCATTCTAGAGAGCATTTGATTGGACAAAATGAATGAGTGCAGTGTGAATCATCAGTATGTTTTGGTCTGTTTTCCCGGAAAAGAGAGTCTGTATGTTTTAAATGTGTATAAAGGGGATTTTGTCAAAATTTTAGGAGTACACTAGCATATAGATGGCTTCAAAGCTAACGGACATGAATTAATAGCCACAAAACCTGGATTTTTTGTTCCATGGGATCTTTAACTAAAGTTTTTTTTTTTTTTTTTTTTTTTTTTGGTTCTATAGAGTATCTAGTACATAGCCTTCAAGACAGATTTAGAATTAAGAACATGTATGGCATTTCCAGTTGGCTATGCACACTTATTAACCATACTTGAAATGTTTTCTGCATATAGCTTTTTCTGCTTGCACATTGACTGCTATTTATTTCTCCATTCGTGGCTCCTGCAGTAATGTGCTTATTTTTGGAGCTCTTGTTCATGCATGACAGAACTTGGGAGGGACAGAAGCTCTTTTGAGTCATAGGGCTAAAATCTGAACAAAAAGTGCAAGATGCAAAATCCTGGTTTAGAGAAAGCTTGTGTTGCTGTACATGATGCCTCTGCCAAAAGTCTTTTTTTTTTTTTTTTTTTTTTTTTTTTGTGAAAAAGGCCTAAAGAAACCTCAGTATATGCATGAATAGATGCATGTTTCAATAGAACAGCTGCATAAATTGACATATAGTATTAATGATGGCACTTCACGGCAACAGCACATTCAGTTATGAAAAGAAGAAGAGAATGTATAAAAGATTATAACAAAAGTTGTGAAAGTAAATGTGAACAAAATATTTCTCTGTATTTTCAGTCTGAATGATCACATTCTATAACCCTCACAAAGACTTAATGGTTGAATGCCTTTTTATTTAACATGACAAGTTACTGTGCCTCTAGTGTTGCCAAACAGAATTGTACGGATAATGATCAAACTAGTTTCCTGGACACTCCCTGTATCTTCCATTGGCCGGCCACATCAAACTCACACCATTGGTTAAGCCAATGTTGCCGTGTTGGGCTGTTAAAATAAAGAAAGCAATGTTCTACATAGCCACAGGTAGCGTTGGAAACTGAGAACAGTTTCTTTTTCAAAACTGAAAAAAACTGAAACAGAACCATTTTCATGACTTTCCGTTCCAATAACTGTTCTCAAATATGTGTTTTACGCTACACCATACTAAAATAATTTGACAGTGTTTCTTGCAATACTTTTAAGCGGCACTGTAACACCGCTTCTAAATCAGCAGTGCAAAAAATCCAGCGCAACCAGTGTAGTCAGATTCCTGAACTAATTACTCTTATGAGTGGATTCTTTTGAATCTACAGCCCGAAACATACAGTATCACCAGGGTAGTGCGATTCCTGAATGAATTACTCTCATGAGTGGGTTCTTTTGAATCTACAGTGCAAAACATACAGCTTGACCAAGGCCTCATGATTGATAATGACTGATCTTAGCAGTTGAGAGTGTTTTCTAAGAGCTATTTTAAGAATTATTTTATTTTTTTATTTTTTTACGTTTCCCAAAGCTGCATTTAAAATGAACAGGTGAGGATGCACTTTAAATGCTGCTTAAGAGAGTCGCTGTACACTAGAGGCCTGAACTCCCGGTGCAATAGAGTACGGCGCGGAACAATTTTTGATTGCTGAGTGCGGGTGTAGGCGCGGGTGCAGAGGTGAAAACACTGATGTGCGCACGGGAAGCGGGAGAAAGAAATTTGCGGGACTATAAATATCTAAAAACAAAATAAAAGTTACTTAAATGTTTTTTTTTTTTTTCTTTTTTTTTTTGGGATGTTTTTAAGGTACAGAATGTTATACGTCTATAACGCAAAAACAAACAAAAAATAAATAAAAAAATAAACGATTTACAGGTGCAGGTTTGGTGGCTAATTCATTCAAATTCTTCCTCATGCTCCATGCGGTGGAAAGAACCACTCTGACGCAAAATGTCTGAGCATGAAGGTGGATCCTTAGTGCTAGTTGGAAAATGTGAAAAAAAATAAAAATTAGCCAATGACACTGGAGCAGGTAGGAGGGTTTTTCGGGCAGGAGCTGTACAAAATGTGAAATTTTGCAGGCGGGAGAGCGACAAACTATGACATATTTTTGCGGGATTACTCCAGAGCACTTGTAGATCTACAACGATTTTCAAGTACTACTTAGGCTTATGATGCTTTTGGGACACGAGGCCCAGGGTAGTCAGAGTCTCTTATGAGCCAGTTCTTTTGAATCTACAGTGTGAAACATACAGCTTGACCCGATTCACAAACAAATTACTCTAATGAGCCGGTTCTTTTGAATCTAAAGACCAAAACATACAGTGTGACCAGCGTAGTCTGATTCCTGAACAAATGACTCTTAGGAGCCAGTTTTTTTGAATCTACAATGCAAAACATACAGCTGACCAGGGTCGTCTGATTCACGAATGAATTACTCTTATGAGCCGGTTCTTATGAATCTACAGGCTGAAACATACAGCTTGACCAAGGTAGTCCAATTCCATACAAATTACTCTTATGAGCCAGTTCTTTTAAATGTACACTGCAAAACATACAGCTATACCTCTCAAACAAATGACTCTTATCAGGCATTTCTTTATATTGAATGAAAAGCTTACTAAACTGCAAGTCATTTATTTTGTCATAGGACTCAAAATGAACCAGTAACTATTACTGTGTTATGTACTTAAATTTGTGAGAGTTCAATCAGAGTAATTACTGAATGGTTGTTTATATGACAATGTAGTTAAAGAAACACATTATGAGTTTTGTTTATAATTAGTGGTATTTAAAAAAAAATGATGAATTAAGAAAATATTTTAATTAAAAAGTCTGTGTAAACAACTTTTGCAAGAATTTATTCCTCAAAAGTACTAAAATAAATTTTAAAGGCACCGTTAAGCAACCACAATAGTTAAGAGGAATGGGAATTGAACCTTACAATTCCCATCCTTAGCCACAGTGTTTACACTTTTGGAAAAATCAACCTACAAATGGCTTACTTATAGTTGTCTCTGCATAGTAATCCGGGATAGGAGAAAGTATTCTGAAAAATTAAAAATAAATAAAATAAATACTTTTCAGCTTTAACTCAAATCTATGCTTTTTTTCCCCACAAAGACAGATGGAGAATTCACCAGTTCACTCAATGAAGGCTTTATTTATGTCTTTCACTGCATAATCTGAAAAGAGAGGCTCAAAACATCTCCCTACAGCATCTTAGAACCCACAAACAGGGTCAGTGTTCCCTCCTCTCTCTCTTTGCTACTGTGTATTTAAATCTTCACCACATCCTCCCGTACATGACAGATGCTCTTCAGATCAGTGGTTCTTCTTGAAAATACTCTCAGTGGAAAATGTGATCATTTTCTAGGGAACAGAGAGTTTGGGCTTAGTGGTATGGCCTGGTTTTAGCACTACTTCACTTACTGTATTTGGTTCGATGAGCTAAAATGAAATGTTTATGTTGTTTAGAACAGTGTTTCCCAAACTTTTTGTCTTATGTACCTGACAGCCCCATCAGAAGGGATCAAGTACCCCTTAACTCAAGTACCAAACCAGATGTTATACTGGATGGCATCATACATTTTATTAAAGTGGCATTGGATGACATCACACCAGATGCTGACTGATTGCCATCTATTTCAGTGTTTCAGCCTTTTTTAAAGTGACCCCCATTTTAAAGTGAACATGAAATCAAAATTTATCCTACTTTCCTTATAGGATGTGAAATTGCAGTGAAGAAGATTTTAGTTCCTTTTTGAAAATAGAAATCTAGAAGAAATTTTTTACACATCTAAAATTAAAGACCTCAAATGACTTGAAATTGCTTGATAAGTGCAGTTCCCTTACGATTCAGTTCACTCGACATTGTGTCATGCTGACTCATGTGGAAAATCCTTTTTCCGACGACCTAGTTGAAACCCTTCTACAATAACCAGTAGAGGTTTTAGCAACCACGCAAACCATGCAAAAAAACGTAGGGCCCCGGACGTCGAGAGGGCCCCCACCCCGGTAGGAAAGCTCAGCAAAAACCGCTTGAAGTGACAAGTTGTTCTGGGTAAACGCGCGATCACACCGTTGTCAACACTCTCAGAGTGGTTCACGTTAGAAGCTACCAGGTTCAGGTCAGTAGGACTATGGGTTTGTAATTTATGAAAAAATATATAGGCCTTCCGAACTTGTTTCACTCACACGCTCAGATACACGCGAACATCTATAATTCTTTTTGGTAAAACTAAAGCTAAAATTTTATAATTGTTATTTAAGAGGGTAATTGGTCTTCTAGACATTCTTTATCTTTATTGGGTTTGGGTATCAAGGTAATGACTCCTTGCATTAAACTTGGTGGAAGTGCTTCCAATTCAACACTTTCCTCGAACACTTTTAGTAAGAAAGGGGATAAGTTATCGGCAAACATCTTGTATAACTCAGAGGTTAAACCATCACAGCTGGGACTTTTATTATTTTTTAAACTTTTAATAGCCTGTCGAATTTCTGATTATTTCTTCTATTGAAATAATTTTATTTTGAATACTAGATTCAAAAAAAGAGTTGGCTGAACTCTCACAATATCTTGAGGTATACAAGTCATATAAAAATTGGAGCAAAAAGAAGCTATTTCTCTGGGATTATCAAGAACTCTACCTTTTGCACGGAGACGATCAATAGAGACATTCAAAGCATTGGATCTTTCCATGCTGAAAAAAAGGCTGAATTTTGCTCTCCTTCTTCCGGCCATTTTTTCCTGGATCTGAGATTGCGCAATGCACATGAGCGGCCAACACAAAATGAATGAATCACTCTCTGAGAATACTCGTTCTTCTGAGTCACATAAAAGATTCGTTCAAAATGAACGAATCATTCATGAATGACCCATCACTATACAGGAGTCAGCGGGTGGGATCTTCACGGCAAGAAGACTCTCCGCTCCCCTGCAGTGTTCCGGCGAACATTTACTCCACCTCGCCGCTTGACGCTTCACTGGTGAAAGGAATGCTTCAGCATCCTGACTCACCTCAGCGCTTCGGCAGGAGTTTTGTATCCTTACAAGCTTATTGTTGATATTGTGTGTATATACAATATATATCACAAAAGAGCCGCTTGCTTGTATGTGTCTTTTTAAAGACGTCATTCTGCAAGTGTTCCAAGCGGCACATCCAGTTGTCAGACTGTCATGAGTGCTGTATTCGTTGCTTGGGTTGCGGCCACTTCAAAGCAGCTTCTATGGAGAAATATTGCCCTCACTGTGAGAGCATGAGTCTCAAGACGCTTCGCTCTCAGATCGACCTCGTTCTGAGGGACGATTCCTCCTCACGTACTCTCCCATTTGCCCCTTCTGTGACTCTCGAGCGATCACACGAGCTGAGCTAGATGAATCAGAGTTGGATCTCGTGCTGGCGCAAGCCCTGCGAGCCCCTTGATCTTCTCTTGAAGCAGCTTCGCCTATATAAGCGTGACGAGCTCCTGTCCTCTGTTGGAGCGCGGGACCTCATTACGTTTGGTGGTTCTGATGATGAAGATGATGGCATGTCCCTCGCAGCATCAGAGACTGTGAATGGTCCAGTGTTGTCAAGTGATTCCCTCCTAAATTGATAAGTACTGTGCACAACGCTTCCCGGTGGCGAGTGGTGCTCAGTCTCATCTAGCGAGCGAGCCGACGTGACCGTTATCCCACTCCATGGATGTGTGGCGGGACTACACGATTCAGTTTGTATGCCGTCCACCTCGCTCCCAGTTTGAAATTAATCTTCCCTCCTTAATTCACTAGGTGGGGAAATTCATCATAATTAAGCACACTTGAGTTGTGTATTAATAAATATTGTGCACAACCGCTTCCCGGTGGCGAGCAGCACTCAGTCTCATCTAGCGAGTGAGCCGACATGCCCGTTATCCCGCTCCAAGGATGTGTGGCGAGTCCACACGACTATATGATTCAGTTCGTACGTTGGCCATCTCCCTCTCAGTTTGAAATGAATCTT
Source organism: Myxocyprinus asiaticus (assembly GCF_019703515.2). Classification (NCBI taxonomy): domain Eukaryota; kingdom Metazoa; phylum Chordata; class Actinopteri; order Cypriniformes; family Catostomidae; genus Myxocyprinus; species Myxocyprinus asiaticus. The sequence continues at coordinate 14,657,924 of NC_059375.1, forward strand.
CCCTCCCAAATTCACTAGGTGGGGAAATTAATCATTACAAATCACACTTAAGGTGTGTATATTGAATGCTGTCACCACCATGTGTGGTCTGTAACATCCTGATTATTTCCTTCCTCATTACTAATCACACCTTGAGGCATGTACTGTGCTCAACTGCTTTCCAGTGGTGAGCGGTGCTCAGTCTTATTTAGCGAGCAACCGAGCCGACACACCGTTTTCCCGCTCTACGGATGAGGGGCAGCCCTCACAGCTGTGTCCAACTGGGTTTTAAAGATGGTCAAACATGGCTGCATGATTCAGTTTGTATGCTAGCCAACTTGCTCCCAGTATGATGTTAATCTTCCCTCCCGAATTCAGTAAGTAGGGAAATTAATCATTACTTATCACACTTGAGGTGTGTATTGGATGCTATCACCGCCCTGTGTGATCTGTGACATCCTAATTTTGCATGAGTTGCACACACATTCTTCTACCAGGGGTCGGCAACCTATGGCACACCTGCCAGCATTATTAGACTATTTTATGTATATAAATTCTGCACCTGCATTCCAATCTACATCTCGATGTAATTCTTCCTCATGATTAGGCAGCGTGTTTTCGTCAGCTGAATGGGAGGCTAAACACTATTAAAGTGTGACGAGACTCGAGCTGCGCGTGCAAGCCATTCACGCATCACGAGCCGGCAGCGCTTTGCACGAGTAAACGTGCCCGCTTTGCTTCGGTCAGGCTGTGCGGATGACAGCCTACATTCCATGTTTCATTTGTTTCTTTTTGCTTTCAGAACTACACGTGATGTAATGAAGAAAACACCACTATTAATCCTCGAGATTTCCAACCCAGCATACAGGTACACCTGCCTTAAACTATGGTCACACTCAAAATTACATTAAATGATTATAAACCCACATCGTTTGGCTCAAAAATCTGAGTCTATTCAAAATATAAATTTAACCTGGAAATAAAGTTTTAGGATTTTCCAGATGTGATTCACAGAAAAGGGCTAAATAGTTGATCGGCTTGTGATGCGCGAATGGCTTGTGATGCGTGAATGGCTTGCACGTGCAGCGTGAGTCTCGTCACACTTTAATACTGTTTAGCCTCCCATTCAGCTGATTAAAAAAAAAAACACGCTGTGTGATCATGAGGAAGGATTACATCAAGATTTAGATTGGAATGCAGGTGCGAAAAACTTCATATAAATAAAATAGACTGCTTCTATCTCGCTGTTGCTTGCGTGCTAGTGATTACCCAGCTCTGCGTGATTTTGAAAAATGTATGACATAATATAAGAAATATTTAAGATTCCACACAATTTTGTGATCAGTAATCAAATAAGCAAATTTGTGACATTAACTGTGTTAACTCATTTTGCACAAAAGGACAGGTTTTCTTTCATTAATGCACTTTCACAAGATGCGTTGTGAAAATTCACTGCGTTCACTTTCATTAATGCACTTCACAAGATGCGTTGCGAAAAGATCGTGATTATATAATAATCAACGTGTTTTACACAAATTTTTCACTTAAACTGTTATGCTGATAATATAACTTGTAAAGAAAAATAAATAATTAAAATCAGAAAAATTGATTCAAACTTTGTAAAATCACATACATGTGCATGTGTTTTTTTTTGGTGGGGGGGTGGGGGGGGTTGAGTGAAAGGGGGCACTGGCACAGTCATTGACCAGGAAAATAAAAAATGGCACTCCATGTCAAAAAGGTTGCCAACCCTGTGCTACACACTTTAATATGGAACACCAAAAGGGTCATATTTCATCAATGGTGTCCTGTCATCCACAGTCCCATTAAAAAATGGGGTGTGATGGTGCAGTGTGCAGAAAATTCACAATCTCCTCGCAGAAAGCACAATAGGGATTGTTTAGAACTGCAATGCTACACGCTCTAATATGGAATGCCAAAAGGATCATATTTCACCAATGATGTCCTGTCATCCACAGTCCCATCATAATGGGGTGTGATGTTGCGTTGTGCAGAAAATTCACAATCTCCTCACAGAAAACGTGGTAGAGATTGTTTAGAACTGTAATACCCTATGGTCTATTCCTAGCTCCTCGCATGTTCACAAAGTGCAACAATGTGGCACTCGCCCCTCTGAAACTGAACGGCATGTGCATTTTTAACTACCTCGATGATTGGCTAATACTGGCACAATCAGAGGCTCTGTTATGACAGCACAGGGACTTATTGCTGCAACATCTGAACAGCCTGGGCCTCAATGTCAACTGCCAACAAATATCCTGTCTCGACATCTCACAAGTGAGCGTGTTCAGGCCATTTTCCAGTGTCTGTCTCAGTACAAGCTGGGGAGAACACTTCCACTGAAGCTGTTTCAAAAAGCATTGGGGCTTATGGCGGCAGCATCTGCCATCATTCCATTAGGTCTTTTACACGTGAGACCTCTTCAGTGCTGGCTCAAACACCACGGCATGCCTGGCGCCAAGGACGCATGCGCATTGCTTTATCTCACCACTGTCTAGCTGCTATAGCACCTTGGACAGCTCCTGCTTTCTACCAGGCTGGGGCAGGTTTTCAGGTGGAAAGTGGTGAATACGGATGCTTCCAACACAGGTTGGGGTGCATTGTGTAACGGATGCCTGGCCTTCGGTACCTGGACAGGTGCGAGGAGGGTGTGGCACATCAACGGCCTGGAGCTGTCAGCTGTTTTCCTAGCCTTGAAGGGTTTTCAATACGAAATAATGAATTATCATGTTCTGATTCGCTTGGACAACACAACAGTTGTGGCATACATACCTGTAAACTGCCAATGTAAATTGCAAATTCATTCCCTGCCAATGTTGAGACTGACACGTCGCCTCCTCCTGTGGAGCGAGTGCCATCTCCTCTTCCCGCGGGCGACATATGTCCCAGGCCGTCTGAAATACGGTGCGGACCTGCCAAGGAGTGAAGCCAAACGAATGGAGACTTCATCCTCAGACTGTCCTAAGGATTTGGCTGGTACTCCAAGTCCCAAGCTCCATGTGGTCCCTGGACGGAGTGCACTAAACATCCCAGAACTGACCCAGTCAGCTATAAACACCATTTTACAGGCTAGAGCACCATCTACGAGATGCCTTTACATGCTGAAATGGAATGTGTTCACTAATTGTTGCTTTTCAAGTGACAAAGTCCCAGTGAACTGCCCCATACCTGAAATTCTTACATTTCTTCAAGAGCGATTGGACGCAGGACTCACTCCGTCAACACACAAAGTTTATGTAGTGACTATCTCTGTGTATCACGCACCTGAAACCAGCACCTCAATAGGCAAACATGATTTAATCATAAAGCACCCAAGACTTTCACCCACTGTTTCACTTGTGTATATGGTTGAGTGACAATAAAGTGAATTGATTTTAAGTTCCTTAGGGGTGCGAGGTGGCTAAATCCCCCTCACCAAAGCTACAATCCTGATTTGGGACCTAACTTTGGTCCTAAAAGCGCTCGCGGGGGCCCCCCTTCAAGCCTTTGGACTCTGTTGAATTGTGTGTGCTTTCTCTTAAGACCGCATTCCTGCTGCCTCTGGCCTCAGTAAAATGGGTCTGTGATTTTCAAGCACTGTAGGTTGACAATTCATGTCTGGAGTTTGGTCCGGGTCTTTCAAAAGCCACGTCAAACCCAGAAAGGGCTGTGTGCCTATGGTTTTATCCACACTTTTCAAAGCTCAGGTGGTTCACCTTCAAGCATTTTTCCCTCCTCCATTTAATTCGGATGAGGAACGGTCCTTTGTTATGCCCTGTGCGAGCGCTGCACACATACGTTGAGCGCACCTGCCAGTTCAGACTATCTGACCAGCTCTTTGTGTGCTATGAAGGATGCACAAAAGGAATGTCCATCTCCAAGCAAAAACTTTCTCACTGGATTGTTGATGCGATTGCCCTGGCTTATGAGTCGTAGGGTGCGAATTGCCCAATTGGTGTTAAAGCACACTACGTCTCGGTTACGTATGTAACCTCGGTTCCCTGAGATGAAGGGAACAAGGCCAGCGTAAGCTGGCTGCACTACAGACTCAGATTTTTTTGAGGTGCGAGCGATGTGCTATTTGTCCCTCACAATTCTGAGGAATGGTGTTTGCGCACCCACTTATATACCGGACAGCTTCACGCCTAAAAGGGCGGGGCTTAAACACCATAGCCAATTTTAGGATTGGTGTTATTGTTGGAGGGTTTCAACTAGGTTGTCGGAAAAGGATTTCACATATGCGTCAGCATGACGCATGTCTTGTTCCCTTCATCTTAGGGAACCGAGGTTACACACGTAACTGAGACGTTTTCTTTCCTGTGTTGACATATTTCCTAATGGAGGAGGAACTTGGGGCTGTACATTCTGTATTGAAGGTCTTGTCATTTTTAAATAGCCATCTGCTACTTGCTATTGTTAATTTGTGATTGGTGGTATTAGTGGGAGGAGACATTGTCTTTCATTGTCATTTTTGGTGATTTACTGGAGGACACTAGCATATAACTGGCCTCAGAGCTAATAGAAATGGACTTAAAGCCACAAAAGTCCAACTTTGATTTCATGGGGTAGGCCAGGTGACGCTCAACCACAGCGATCTCTGGTGCCCCTTTTGGGGGTCAGACTCCTCATTTAGGAAAACACTGATCTAGTTGATCTGTAGTCAAGTTGCTCTCTTCCTTTGCCTTTTCTGACTTTGTCTCCATCACTCTCTTGCTGTTTAGCCATGAACCCCTTCATACACACATTCAAAAACGTTGTCTGGGCTTATTTTGTCTAGGATCCAGGGAATCACAGTCTGTCAGACCTCTTTGTCTGTGCGCATGTCTGTCTGTACAGTAAGTTAGTGGAGGAAAACTTAATTCTGCCACCAGTGTCAATACTGACACTATGCCAGTGTTCACTTTGTTGTCCCCCTGCGACATAGTCAAACTCAACAGTAACTGCCAAAAGACAGATCCATAACACATAAATATTAGATCACATTTCCCACATGTTTTTAATGGAAAATCTAGCACATACAATGCTGAAGGAGTTTCTGTGGAGTTTTTTGTCAGATTCCTCAACACTTGGGACACTTTAAGTGTCGAGATGAAAGAAACGCTCAAGAAAAAGCACTCATAACAGCATATGCTGCTGAAAAGACAATTCAAGCAGATCAAGGCTGGTTGATTCTGTTTTGATACTGGTCTAGCTGGTCAACCAGCATTATAGTAAAAATATAAAGATTCTCGATGCACTATTTGGGGTAAAGTTTGACCAAAATGTTTTTTGTTTAATTTTATTTATGAACAGTTCCGATATCCAGAGAGCAGGGTGGCCAAAAGGCCAATATAATTCCAAAATACAATTTTATAAAAAAGTAAATGACATATACATACTTAAATAGGCAAAAAAAAAAAAAAAAAAAAAACGAAAAAAAAAAAAACAATTATGAACTTGTATTTATCATTATACTGTATTTACTCAAAATTTCACACAAAACCATGATAGATAGTGGTAGATGGCAGTTTCTCCTGGCTTTTATTTAGTCTTCCCATTTTAGTTTTTTAGTATTTTATTGTATTTGCACAACAAGAGACAAAAGAAAACTAATCAAAACCAAAATATTATAACATTGTGCAGGAGAGGTTTGAAGCCAAAATGGCTTATAAGATACCTCCCCTATAAAAACACAATAAACGTACAAAAAAATAAAAACAGATATGTGCATCTTCAAAGTTTCAAGTATAAGCAGCAACACAAAGATGATAGAAGTACCATTTACACAAAAGTTTCAGTTTGAGATCTAAACAGAAATACAACATTAATAGAAATGTAAAAAATTACATTGAGTATTTCTCCAAAACTGAAATACATAACAATGAAATCCATAAAAATGTTATGAAACCTTGTTAATTAGAGTCCTTTTCAGATTTTTAAAAAAAAAATAAAGATAATGTAGATGCAGACTGTAAAGGTGAGGGCAGATTGTTCCAAAGAGAAGGTCCTCTGTATTTCAGTGAATACTGATTTAGGGAAGTCCAACAGTACGGAAGATGTTAGTCCTTAGAGTGTCTTGTGAAATAACAGTGAACGTCAAAGGAGAACTTAAATATAGTTTGAAAAACACTAGGCAAATCATGAGGTGGTTTTTACATACTTATACATAAAAACACAAATTTGGTATAAATTCACATTAAAAATTGATAGTAGTTTATATTTTCTGAATAGAGGCGTAGATGAGTCGCATCTTTTGGCAAAACTAATCATTCTCAAAAATGTATTTTGGATTAGGAAAATCTTATTAAGGTAAGTAGGACATGTAGCTGCCCAAACAATATTACAATAGATAATATAAGGATAAATTAAACTGTAATAAAAATTAAAATGCAAGAATGATTAATCGATGAATGAACTCTACTTAGAATACCAATTGACTTCATAGTCTTTTTACAAATCAGATCAATATATTTCCATGTTAATTTATCATCTACTATCACTCCTAAGAATTTTATATAAGGAATTGTTTACACATAAAGAAATTGTAATACATTATGGAGACGGTAATAACAACAAAGAAGTCCAGCGACCACAGACGCTGGACTTGCGTATTAGCAATTGCATTTTCTTTCAAAAAGACAGAGTCAAACTAATTGTACATACAGTACATACAATGCACAGTGAATATGACAATTACTTATAGGGCACGTGAAGTGCTTTTACTTTGAAGTTGCTCTATCGCTCTTGTGTGGATTCAGCGAGCACAGCAATCTACCGACCGCTTCCAGGAGTGTCACGGACTAACAGTCATGCAACCTTTGTGAGTCAGAAAAACACAGTTTTGACCCAGGCTATTATAATACACACTTCAGAGGAAGATATATGAGTGCTTCACAGGAAGAAAATGCTGGATTTGCACAAGTTTTGTGAGGTTTGTGAATTAAATCTTTTAAAACTAGATATCCAGGTAATTTGGACACATTACAAATAATTCCATCTACACATTATGAGTCAAGTCACTAGCAGTTTAAGCCATTTGGCCAAGCAGGCCCAGGCACAGATAGAGATTTAACTTGTGTACGCTCTCTTTGCCTTACATTAAAATTTGCTCAGTTTGAAAGTACAGTATTTTCCAGTATTTTTCATCATCTGAGAGGTCCTGCGACTTATAGTCCGAAGCGATTTATTTACATAATTTATACATAATTTATGTCAGCCGGTCAAACAAACTGCACACTAAAACTGATATGCTCATAGAGATGGTAGAAGCCTTTGTACAGTATACAGCCAGTTTAAATATTCTGTCCATAAAAACATTATTATTCTGACAAACTCTAAACCTCTGTCAAACGCAACTCCTCAAGTGCCCACAAAATGACGTATCATCACACTCGTAGTAAAACATTCAGTCAGTGAACCGGATAATCAGTGAAGAGAAAAGAGGGTTGCAAATGTCAGAAATAACAATAGATAGACAATCGCTTACATTAATGAATGAATAGAAAACAACAGGCATACTGTTTTACTCACAGACTAAAAGCTGTTTATTTGTATACAACAGAGTTCAATATGTTATAAACAGATGTGGCTTATTTGTAGCTTTATTTTCATGAAACATAAACAGAATATGAAAAACTGTTACACACGATTACTTAAAGCAAATGCTCCTGATTAAAACAAGGCCAAATACTGAGTGATACGATGTAGATTCTAAAGTAATCTTCATGGAGCATGTTTTGACATGCGGCTGAAGGAAAGTCGGGTGACTGCTCCCGGGTTCTAGTGCCTGCTTCATGCAACCTTTGTCAGTGTGACTTATACAAAGATGCAACTTATCTGTGTGTTTTTTTTTTTTTTTTTTCTCAACAACAGGATTTTGGAAAGGTGTGACTTATATTCAGGTGCAACTTTATTTCCAGAAAATACAGTAAGCCGGTTCTTCTCCTCCCCAGCTCCACATGTCTAGATCTGCTACAATACATGGGAATTTTATTTATGTCTAATTGTGCAGGAGCATACTTGGATACACACTTGATACAAGCATGAATTGTGTTCTTCTAACCACATGCTAAGTATGTCTGTGTATGTTTTACAAGTAGCAAGCCTCCGTACTTGCTCTGCAGCAGCAGCATAGCAGATCTATTCCACCAAGAGCGATATCCTATCAATATGTTTACATTAACATGCTAAATCTTTCCAAAAGTTCACATGACTGAACTTAATTTTAATATAGAATAATTAACAAAGGAAAAAGCATGTGATACAGTTACCTCGGCTGTTGGTGCAGACGGTAAATTAACATATATTTTGTCCTTTGTGTGTGTCCTTTTTGTAAGCAAAGTACTTAACACTTAACAGTTTTGGCTGGTGTTTGAACACAGAGATATCTATATGCAATGGTGGTACATAATTACTTATTTCTGACTATATTATTAAGAGTGATGGTCCAAACTGAGTGATCCAAACATCCTTTGTTGTGAAAAACAACATTCAGGCTCATCATCCTCCCCCTACCAATTCCACTGAATGATGACGTTTGAAATAAGCAGAACTTATTGTGTTGATGTCACTACATAAAATAATTCTACAAGACTAGATTAGGTTACTCCAGCATGATCTTAATGAGATTTCATCACGATCACGTTTGTAATACTTAACACTTATGGCGTGATGGTGCAGAAGCCCCTTCTCTCTTAGTTCCTACAAGAACTCTAAACACTGCCAGCGGTTCCTTCAGTAACTCCAAGATAAGGACAATTTTTTGAGTTCTTTAAGTACATAAATAGGACATTTAAGACTCCTTTAAAGGGTGCCAAGAGGTTCCCCAGGGGATTTCCTGCATGGTCTTTCTGGTAAAGAAAGAGGATCGGAGGATCATCAGATACTCCAGCCACCCGAGCCATGGGCTGTTCTCACTGCTACCATGAGGCAGGCGGTATCACAGCATCAGGACCCGCACCAGCCGACTCCATGACAGCTTCTTCCCCCAAGCAATCAGACTTCTGAACTCTTGATCTCCCACGATCAAAATACATCAGCACTGCACTTTATTACCCTTACTCTTATATCTCACACCGGACTGTCATAAATTATATTATATTCTCTCTTAACAACTGACTACCAACCGACAGCCTGAATGTCAATACAGTACAATACTGTACATTCTATATTTACTACTATATATACTTTTTTATTTATTTTTTATTTTTATTGAATAATGTGTATCTATATAGTGCATATTGTATACTGTACATTGTGTGTTATTATTTGTATATTGTTTTGTGTAATTATGTGTATATCAGATGTTTAAATTGTGCTGTGTTAATTTGATGTTATTGTAAATTGGTATATGTCTCATCACTGTCACGACTGCTATGATGATCGGAACTGCACCCAAGAATTTCACACACAATTGCACTTGTGTAAATGGCTGTGTGACAAAGTGATTTGATTTTTTTTTTAAGTTGGTGAACCAAAGAAGTCTTGCTTGTTAAGCTAGATAAGAAGCCTGGTTGGGGCGACCAGCACACCAGCATCCAATGCCAGAGACCAACATATATGGTGACCAGCAATGCTTGGCTTTTCAACAAGATATAGAATAGTAAGTTAGAGAAATCTCTCACCTCCTAGCTGTGTGGAGGCTGAGCTGTTGGTTGAAGCTTTCCAACGTTCCTGATGCTTTTTAAACTCCTGGACCTTGCAGCTGTAAAGACCCCTGTCCTGTTCTGTGACGTTCAAGATGAGGAGGTTAAATATCTTGCCCTGTTTCACCACTGTCAGCTTCATTTTGGGCTTGCTGAAGCTCTTGGTATAGTTTCCGTAGAACTTTGCTCTCCGCATGTTAACCCTGGCCACCAGTAGCTCCTCTTCTCCCCACTCAGGCAGGAACATCCAGCGCACAACAGGCAGACTCTCCGATCTACGCCGCTGGGTCACCTTACAGGACAAGGTGACGTTATTCCCCTCTGCCACCAATGTGAATGGAGAGGGAGTGACTGTGACATTGATAGCGGAGCACACATCTGGAATCAAAAATGACAAATCAGCAAAATAATTTCTTCAGAAAGCAATGCAGAATTTAAAGGTGAAGTGTGTAGTGACTCTAGACGGAATTGCAATCTGTTTGTTTGAGTGGCTGGACTGGGCCGGACATAACAACACTGGCTCCACCAGTGGCATGAGTTTGGGACAGAACTACTTTTTGAAAACTTCTTCTTCTACTTCTTTTTTTTTTTGCAATTCTATTTGGTGATTTTACTGGCACAGAAATGACACACTTTCCATTTAGAATCAAGTCTTACAAGTGATAAGAACACTTTTCTGTGCTAAATGTTAACTGAATACAGCATATTTAGAAATGACCCAATTTCTTGTTCAGTGGCTGTGTCAGAAACTTAAGGCAGCTGCCTTGCTGTCTCGCTACCCAGTCAGTCAATGACTTCTTGTTGCCTTCCTACCTTCGAAACTGCCTGCAAGGACAGCATTTTTAAGCTTTTAGATACAGCAATTGTCTCAGTCACGGCTTGTGTATGTCAGACATTCGCCTTCAAACATTGCATCACAAAATGTGAAGCAATGCCTTTCTGTGAAATTAAAAGTGAGAGTATTTCCAGATTTTGCTGCGTCTGCTTAATGAGCTCTCTTTGGCAGCCCATCTGGGGAACATTATTTGGGTGGATACAGGCACAAGTCCCCAGAAATAATGGAAAGGAGAAAAACAATGTGTTTCTGTTAATGTAAAAGATTAGTCTCTGTTTTCTAACACATTGCTTGTTTTTAGGTTTTTTTTTTTTTACTTTTGTGAATTACTCAAAATCTGTCAGCCTGATTTCATGAAAATAATGTGACTGTGGCAACATATTTGCAAGTTAAATTTTTTTCCCAAAGAGATGAGGTTTTTAAAAGGATAGTTCACCCCAAAATGGAAATGCTCATCATTTACTCACCTCATGCCATCCCAGATTTGTAGGACTTTCTTTCCTCTGAAGAACACAAATGAAGATTTTTAGAAGAATATTTCAGCTCTGCAGGTCCATACAATGCAAGTGAATGGTGACCAGACCTTTGAATCTTCAAAAATCACATAAAGGCAGAATAAAAGTAATCCATAAGTCTCCAGTGGTTTAATACATGTCTTCTGGAGTGATATGATATGTGTGGGTGAGAAACAGATCAATATTTAAGTCCTTGTTTTCTACAAATCTCCACCTTTAACCAGCCCTGACCAATAGGTGGCGATATGCACATATAATGTAAATTGCCAAAAAAAAAAAAAAAAAAAAAAAAAAAAAAGAAGAAGAACGTGAATGAGGAGATTTATGTTATAAAGGGACTTAAATATGAATCTGTTTCTCACCCACACCTATCAAAATATATGGATTTAACCATTGGAGTCTTATGAATTACTTTTATGCTGCCTAAAGGTGATTTTTGGAGCTTGAAAGGTCTGGTCATCATTCTTTTGCATTGTATGGACCTGCAGAGCTAAAATATTCTTCTAAAAATCTTAATTTGTATTCTTCAGAGGAAAGAAATTCCTATAAATCTGGGACAGCATGAGGTGAGTAAATGAGAGAATTTTCATTTTTGGGTGAACTATCCTTTTATGGTTGATGCTCTTTTGAGTTGTAAATGAACAAAACCGACCTCCCTACCCTAAACCTTAAACTTAAACCTAACCAATAGTGTCATAAAAGGCAAATGTGACATGAAAAACACAGTTGCTAAAGCAACTATGTAACTTTGTGGAGCAAGTGTTTATGAATCAGCTGTTTTACTTGTGATTTGTAAGGGAATAAAAGTCATTGTTGTTGTAGCGCCTATAGTGTTTACCAAGAAAATGCCGCCATATGTACAAGGAACCATGTGAAAATCATTGCAAACATGTAGGTATAGTAATGGGATTCTATGTGTCCAGGTTAAAATTTTCACAATTGCAACTTTTCACAGGCAGTAAGCATGTTTTAAAAGAAGGAAACAACCTCATCTGGTGTGTCACTTCTTTCAGTGAGGATGCAATGCTAGTTATAGACTCAAAGTGACCACATTTATATAAATACACATGCAAACACACACACACACACACACACACACACACACACACACACACACACAGAGCCAATTTTCACCAAATTGCAGAAATTGAGGATGTTCCCTTTATACTTGAAGGAAGAGTCAGAAACCACAACATATTCTTAGGAAAAAGTGATTTGGCAAAAAAATAAATACAATTAAATGTAAAATGTAATTTTATGCTAAACAAACAGTATTTTGTACATACAGTAAGGTCCAAAAGTCTTTGACCACTGGTAAAAATAGTTCAGAATTGTAAATATTTTGTGTTTATTTTATGCAATTACATTTCTGATTTTTTCTTTTATTATTATTATTATTATTTTTCTGTTTATTTCAAAGTTTAAATGTAAAAGAATCCTAGATTTTCAATGTGGTCTTAGACATTTGGACCCCACTGTGTGCCATCTTGACTGATTTGGACATTGCACAGGTTATCTAGTCTATCCCCTGTATGACTGTCTGCATTGTTTCAAACTCTCAACTATTAAATTGTCCATCACCTTTTCTTAAAATAATAATAAAAAATCTAAAAAAGAAACATGCATTAAATAAATCAGTTTGCAGCCATTGACATACAATACATAGGCTGAGATTTTTTTAGCTATATTAAACATAAGTTTTAGTTCCAGATTCAAACAGATTGCACTTACTTTCGAAGAGGACGCTAGTCAGGAGAGCTGTTACTACTGCAGAGATCTTCATTTTCCAGTCTGATGTGCTCCATGCAACTAGAGTTAAATGTCTTTACAAAAAAGCACCCGTGAATTCCTCAACTCCATCCCCCCCACCCCCCCTTTTCCTATGTGTAACCCGATACAGGCCACACACTCTGTTTTTACTTAGTGTACACCCCTCTCTGCTTGCTTTATGTATAGATCAACACACTATACTCAATAAAAGAGATGCAATTTCCTGTGAAGAAGGGCGAAATCTAGTTTTCACAGAGTCCAAAATGAGAAAATCTGTTATAAAGTTTGCCAATGAAATAATTTATAGTGTGACTTCTGTTTATGTGCAGTGGTATATTTAATTCAATACTATGAAAATGTGATGATTTGGACAACACAAAAACTACATCTAGTCTCTTAATAAGATGATTGTCTCTGTGCTGAACTAGCTTTATTTTTTTAAACTCTCAACTTTACATTTTGTCAAAAACGTACATTTTCCCTATTAAATTCAGTCATTTTTAACATTTACCCATCAAGATGTTTTTTTAAACTATTGTAAATGGCTGTGATGTGTAATGTAGTTCTCAGATATGTCTTGACAGATCAGAGTGGATCTGGCTGCAGGCCCTGCAAAAGTAACTGCATTTGTGTTCAAGGTCACTGTTGTTCTTGAGACAGATGGGTGACTGTTTTCCAGCTGATAGTGGAAACATGTGCAAAAGCAGGTAAGAACTGACTGCCCTCCTCTGGATAAAGTGTGATATTGCATGCTTCTTAAAGGGGCAGTTCACCCCCCCCAAAATTAAACCTTGTCTTCATATAAGGGCTGAAACGGTTACTCGACAATAAACAATTGTGTGTTGAATAGTCATTCGATCTCATTTAATGTAACACGCGATCACATTAAACTCTAATGATGATGTGCGAGAGTAGCACCGCAATTCGCGCCTGACTGAGGAGAGGAAGAATTACACAGCTCACAGTCCAGATGCACTCTAAACTTTCCACACAGCTTCAGGTGATGTAGATCGCAAAATATGAGGGAATTACAATGCAAAAATACCAAATAAGGAAATACAGAAGCACTCTTGTTGTGGAATAAGTGGAGCTGGAGCTGCTGCTCCACTGAAGCAAAACTTGCGTGTTGAGCATCTTTAAAGAAACAGCGTTACATCTTAAATGCAGTTATATTTAATGCTTTATTAAAGTTCAAATAATACGGAAGCAGATCATGTAAATAACTACAAACTCCGAAACTGGCATATCTCTGTGCAGTCAGAGCCTCTTCTATGAGTTGTACAAATGTCCTGATCTAAGGGTGAGAGACTGAAACTGCACCTGGCTGAGGCACACTTTGTCGCAGGCACGCTTGCTGCAGCTAGATTATAACGTGATGGCTCGTGACTTATTGAATCATAATATATGTCACTGTGCATTTTTTATCATGAAGAAAATTGGCAATACGCAGCTTTATTAATAAGAGATAGTTTGTTTTTTCATGAGTTAAAGATGGATTGAAGTGAACAGAAAGGTGAGAGAGGGTAGTCTTCGCCCCGTTATACACTGAAACAAAATACTTTTTGATTTGTTTTTGTTTTGGCTTGTTTTCCAATATAAATATCTAAAACTCCTTTAAAACAACGTACATTTACTTTAGCAGCTATACTGCAGAAGAAAATATTGTAATCTGAGAATGTTGAATATACAGGTGCATCTCAATAAATTAGAATGTCGTGGAAAAGTTCATTTATTTCAGTAATTCAACTCAAATTGTGAAACTCGTGTATTAAATAAATTCAATGCACACAGACTGAAGTAGTTTAAGTCTTTGGTTCTTTTAATTGTGATGATTTTGGCTCACATTTAACAAAAACCCACCAATTCACTATCTCAAAAAATTAGAATACATCATAAGACCAATAAAAAAAACATTTTTAGTGAATTGTTGGCCTTCTGGAAAGTATGTTCATTTACTGTCTATGTACTCAATACTTGGTAGGGGCTCCTTTTGCTTTAATTACTGCCTCAATTTGGCGTGGCATAGAGGTGATCAGTTTGTGGCACTGCTGAGGTGGTATGGAAGCCCAGGTTTCTTTGACAGTGGCCTTCAGCTCATCTGCATTTTTTGGTCTCTTGTTTCTCATTTTCCTCTTGACAATACCCCATAGATTCTCTATGGGGTTCAGGTCTGGTGAGTTTGCTGGCCAGTCAAGCACACCAACACCATGGTCATTTAACCAACTTTTGGTGCTTTTGGCAGTGTGGGCAGGTGCCAAATCCTGCTGGAAATGAAATCAGCATCTTTAAAAAGCTGGTCAGCAGAAGTTTCTTGGTAAACGGGTGCAGTGACTTTGGTTTTCAAAAAACACAATGGACCAACACCAGCAGATGACATTGCACACCAAATCATCACAGACTGTGGAAACTTAACACTGGACTTCAAGCAACTTGGGCTATGAGCTTCTCCACCCTTCCTCCAGACTCTAGGACCTTGGTTTCCAAATGAAATACAAAACTTGCTCTCATCTGAAAAGAGGACTTTGGACCACTGGGCAACAGTCCAGTTCTTCTTCTCCTTAGCCCAGGTAAGACGCCTCTGACGTTGTCTGTGGTTCAGGAGTGGCTTAACAAGAGGAATACGACAACTGTAGCCAAATTCCTTGACATATCTGTGTGTGGTGGCTCTTGATGCCTTGACCCCAGCCTCAGTCCATTCCTTGTGAAGTTCACCCAAATTCTTGAATCGATTTTGCTTGACAATCCTCATAAGGCTGCGGTTCTCTCGGTTGGTTGTGCATCTTTTTCTTCCACACTTTTTCCTTCCACTCAACTTTCTGTTAACATGCTTGGATACAGCACTCTGTGAACAGCCAGCTTCTTTGGCAATGAATGTTTGTGGCTTACCCTCCTTGTGAAGGGTGTCAATGATTGTCTTCTGGACAACTGTCAGATCAGCAGTCTTCCCCATGATTGTGTAGCCTAGTGAACCAAACTGAGAGACCATTTTGAAGGCTCAGGAAACCTTTGCAGGTGTTTTGAGTTGATTAGCTGATTGGCATGTCACCATATTCTAATTTTTTGAGATAGTGAATTGGTGGGTTTTTGTTAAATGTGAGCCAAAATCATCACAATTAAAAGAACCAAAGACTTAAACTACTTCAGTCTGTGTGCATTGAATTTATTTAATACACGAGTTTCACAATTTGAGTTGAATTTCTGAAATAAATGAACTTTTCCACGACATTCTAATTTATTGAGATGCACCTGTAGGGCAGTGAATTTTTTTTACTGAATTAAACTTAATAAAAAGTATTTTTTCACTTTAATTCAGTGAATGTCTTTAAGGTATTTTTAAAAGATGATTTTGTCCTCTTTATTGTTAGTAAGCACGTTTAATACAACCTATTAAGTCGGGGCACAAGCTGAATTATCAGTTAAGAGCTAATGATTAATCATTGCAATAATCACCAAATAGTCAAATAATCATTCTAATAATCGTTAGATTGATCGATTATCAAAATAATCGTTAGTTGCAGCCCTATTTCATATACTAACAAAAAATACCATAAAGAGGTCCATACGGCCATATGAGTATTCTTAACCCATATGATAGTTCAAGTGTTTGGAATACACTGCTTATATTAACAGTGAATCTACCTTGAGTGAAGGATTTCATTGACCCCTGACCTTGATATTTTAAAGGGATCATTCATCCAAAACTGAAAATTCTCTCATCATTTACTCACCCTCATGCCATCCCAGATGTGAATGACTTACATTCTTCTGCTGAACACAAATAGAGATTTTTAGTAGAGTATCTCAGCACTGTATGTCCATACATTGCAAGTGAATGGTGACCAGAGCTTTGAAGGTCCAAAAAGCATACAAAGGCAGCATACAATTAATCTATATGACTCCAGTGGTTAAAAACTATATCTGCAGAAGCTAAATGATAGTTGTGGTTGTGAAACAGATCAATAATTAAGTCCTTTTTTTACTATAAATTTTCCTCCATGCTCAGTAGGTGGAGATCAAAGAATGCAAATCGCCAAAAACAAAAGAAGAATGTGAAAGTGGAAGATTTATAGTACAAAAGGACTTAAATATCGATCTGTTTCACACCCACACCTATCATATCGCTTCTGAAGATGTAATTTTTAAACAATTGTGTCTTATTAATTACTTTTATACTGCATTTACAGTACTGTGCAAATGTCTTAGGCACATAAGATGTTTCAGAAAAGCATTTGTCTTAAGATGGTTAATTTTATCTTCAGCTTTAGTGTGTCAATAGGAAATATAAATGTTAGACCCCCAAACATTACTTTTGCAAATAGAAAAGATTAGAACAGAAGAACAGGGAGCCCTGCAACAGATGTCAGGGCCCCCACAGAGCCCCCCACTGAACATCATGTCAGTCTGAGATTACATAAAGAGACAGAAGCAATTGAGACAGCCTTCTTGAGAAGAACTGTGGTGAATTCTCCAAGAAGCTTGGAAAATCCTATCTGCCAACAACCAAGAAAAACTGTGTCCAGGTGTACCAAGGAGAATTGGTGCTGTTTTAAAAGCAAAAGTGTTCACACCGAATATTGATTTAGCTTTTTATTGTTTACTGGACTTTGTATGACATTAAGTGATAAATGAAAACTATTTATGTCATAATTTTTTTTAAGACACCTCACTATGCAACATTTTTCACAAGTACCTAAAACTTTTGCACAGTACTGTATATGATTTTTGGACCTTCAAAGTTCTGGTCACCATTCACTTGCATTGTATGGACCTACAGAGCTGAGATATTTTTTTTTTTTTTTTTTTAAATCTTCATTTGTGTTCAGCAGAAGAAGGAAAATTCATGCACATCTGGGATGGCATGAGGGCGAGTAAATGATAAGAGATTTTTCATTTTTTGGTGAACTGTCCCTTTAACGTCTGTTCCAGTAAATGATTTGTGATTGTGAAATTATGGCTCGGATCATGGCGTCTGGTCTCCCAAATGAAATTTAGAGAGACTGAGGAAGTGAATAGTGAATGAAAAGTATCGTCTTGTTTGTATATTTTAGATAGGCAAAGCAAAAACGAGTGTGTAGTCTATGGTTCTGAAAGAGAAGGAAGTTCCAGTGTCAGGGGTCCCTATCAGCCTTATGCATCTGTTCCTACATGAATTCAATCAAAACTAAGTCCTAATTCTCCAGTGGTGAATGTAATTCACACTTCATCATTTGACTAGGTATGGAAATATGTTAATTGTTTATTGGCTTAACAATTACACACATGCTATACTGAGTTTAATTATACATTAGAATGTAGATTTTATTGTTACACAAGAAAAGCTAAAAGGAAGAGGAGATAGAAATGTGATCAAAGGTCCCCATTCTTATTTAAATAGTGCTCATTAATTAATTAATTATATTTATTTATCACACATGTACATTTGCACATATATAGTGAAATTCTTTTTTTCACATATCCCCACTAAGCTGGGGTCAGAGTGCAGGGTCAGCCATGATATGGCACCCCTGGAGCAGATAGGGTCAAGGGCCTTGCTCAAGGGCCCAACAGTGGTGTCTTGGTGGTGCTGGGGCTTGAACCCCCAACCTTCTGATCAGTAACCCAAAGCCTTAACCACTGAACCACCACTGCATTGGCAGACACTTTTATCCAAAGTGACTTATAGTGCATTTAAGGTATGCATTATATCAGTACGTGTGTACCCCGGGAACACACATACTGATAAATGGATCCTGATGCAGGCTTATGTATATAAAATTACTTAATTTAAATATATTTTACTTACGTTAAAGTATTTTACTCTCAACATGTGAAATATATATATATATATATATATATATATATATATTTTAAAGGCCCCAATTTCATTTGTTAATAAATAAATCTGCAAAAAAAAAAAAAATAATAATAATAATAATAATAATAAAAAAAAAAAAAAAAAAAATATGTTGCCTTGTAAGCTTTATAATCAGTTTGATATCTTGACATTTGTTTGTCTTCAGAAGTTGTTAGTCTCTCCTGCTCTCCACATCAGAGACCCTATAAATTAAACAACATAATTTTATGGCATGCACTTTTAGACTAACACTTTTTTTTTTTTTTTTTTTTTTTTTTAACTATGTAGTACCAACCATGCATGTGGGAAAGTAACAGCATAGTTTTATAACCTGCATATAAAATGTTCTTACCGTACAGATGGCCTTCTTAGTGATCCCTCTAAAAAAAATTAAATATATGTATATTCATATTACATAATAAGATATTGATATTGATTAAAGCTAATATGATTTTTTATGTTTTAATTAGATTTAGAGCAGTTCTTACCTGATGGCTCATTCTCAAGCACTTGTTTTTTGATCATGCAGATCTTTATTGCAAGAAAAATGATGGCAAAGACAAGGCCAATCATGGCTCCTATGGCAGCATATTTTACATCTAATTCTCAGTGGAAAAAAAAGAAGAAAAAGACCTAATTAGAACAGCTAAATATGTTTTGAATTGTTTCATCTCATAGTAGACCCTGTGTTTGTAGTCTCTTACCTGGTTCATTACTGGAGGAGTTTTGTCCCTGTACTCGAGTCACCAACAAACAATCTGTAAAATATCAATCAATTATCTTTATTCAACATGGTTAACTAACTTCATCTTCAGATTGTTGACTTAAATTAATATTAAGCACTTTTTTCCACAGGCGAGAGTCATGATTTTTACGTCATGCTTTATTTACTGTAGCCACAAAACTAATACTGAAATGTGTAGTTTCTGTAATCAGCCATATAGGCCTACTTATGCGTCTCTAGTTTTAGGTTGTTTCATAATGACCTATTTAAGTAATGCTCTATTTGTTTGAGGTCAGCCTGCAGGAAATTGTTACAATTTAGACCTGCATGGAGGAAGTGAGATTATATCTCCATGAGAGTAGATACATCAGATCACTACACACTGTAACTATACATATAGACAAACACAATGTGTTTAAGCTAACACACAAACAAATATAATTTTTCATGTCTTTATTGAACACATCCCATTAAACATTCACAGTGCTGTGGAAAAAGTGAACCCTTGGGTTTATTAACTGATCAATCCTCATTTGACAGCAATAACCTCAACCAAGCATTTCCAAGAGCTGCGGATTAGACCTGCTCAATGTTCAGAAGGAATTTTGGACCATTGTTCCTTACAGAACTACTTCAGCTCACCCATATTCTTATTATGTCTGGTGTGAATGGCTCTCTTGAGGTCACTCCACAGCATCTTTAGTTGGTTAAGGTCTGGACCCTGTCTGGGCCACTCCAAAAGGTTGATTTTCTTTTTTTGAAGCCATTCAGTAATGGATTTACTTACATGTTTAGGTGTTAACCAGCTCCAATGATTCCTTCAAGTCTCTAGCTGTCACTCTAGGGTTCTTTTTTTTACCACGTTGAGCATTCTGCGGTGTGCCCTTTGAGTCATCTTGGCTGGATGGCCACTTCTAGTGAGAGTAGCCATAGTCCTTAATCTCCAATTACAGAAAATTTGTCTAACTTGTGATAGATGAATATCTAAGCTCTTCAAGAGAACTTTGTATCCTTTTCCAGCTTTAGGGAAAAAAAACAATTCTTGATCATAGGTCTTATGAGGTCTCTTTTTTTGTGAAGCATTGTCCACATCAGCAGATGCTTCTTGTGAAAAGCAAACTCAAAATTTTTGAGTGCTTTTTATAAGTCAAAGTAGCTCTAACCCACACCTACAATCTAATTTCATTAACTGGATGCCAGGTTTACAAACTCCTGACTCTAATTATCTTTTGTAACATCATTAGCCTAGGGGTTCACATACTTTTTCCAACCTACTCAGTGAATGTTTGAATGATGTATTCAATATGTACAAGAACAATACAATAATGTGTGTGTTATTAGTTAAAACAGATTGTGTTTGTTCATTATTGTAACTTAGATGAAGATCAAACCAAATTTTAAGACAATTAAGCAATTCCAAAGGTCTCACATACTTTTTTTTGCCACTGTATGACTACGGCATAGGTCTGAGCTCTATAGCAGCTTCAATTGGCCAAAAACCTCCCATTTAGACAGGAAAAGCCATCTAACTGACATGTAAAGCGACCAATAACAGTCGGTGTTGTCATTATGGTGTGTTTAGGGGTGGGGTTATTGGAGATGTATCATGCCATAATAATAGACTGACATGGGGAAAACTAATTTATATATTGGTGCGCGAGTCTCCACGAGTGATTTCACAGAAAACAGACGGGAGAGTAGCGGAAAATGTGTAGAGAGTCTAAGTACAGCACAGAAAACCTCATCACATAGAATTCCACAGACATAACTATGTTAACAAATGCAGCTCTGCATGTGGATATTCACTTTATTTCTGCTATGTGCCTCCAATGAAACTCTGAATATCTTTTCAAGATTTGATGTCATTAACCTGGCAAACATCTGTGATTATTTTGTCCTCAAAAGCACTCTATCAGTGCAAAACTGTGTGAACACAATTTGGCTTCCAGACGGACTGATAAAACGTCCTGTCTTCTCGCGGAAGTTCCATCAAATCAACCAATCAGATTTGCGCTGAGTTGATCAAGAAAGCATTTTCCAGATTTGTGTGCTATAGATGATTAGTGAACGGACTGTGGGTGGTCCATGGGTGTACCATCTGAGGCTGAGACTAGTTGCAAACTGACATGTGAAGCGATCCATCACAGTTTGTATTGTGCTTTTATTTATTTTATTTAATAATAGCATGACAGTAAACCCTTGCTTGTGGATATCTACACTCCTGGGCAAAAAATAAAATAAAATAAAAATAAAAATAGATAGAGTAACTTAGTATGGGATAGTTTTCCCCTTTGATTTCTTTAAATGTTTAAGCCTTGTGGGTAGACTTGCGGACAGCTTTTTACAGAAAGAAGAGTCAATGTTGATGGCTTCAAACAGTTGATAAGTAGTTGAAAAAAGTTTCCCATTCAAATCTGGACTCTGACCAGGCCAAAACATGCACCTGATGGACTTCAAATCAAATCAAATCAAATCACTTTATTGTCACACAGCCATTTACACAAGTGCACTGGTGTGTGAAATTCTTGGGTGCAGTTCCGATCAACATAGCAGTCATGACAGGGATGAGACAGTACCAATTTACAATAACATCAAATTAACACAGCACAATTTAAACATCTGATATACACATAATTACACTCAACAATATACAAATAATAACATACACTGTACAGTATACAATACACACTATATAGATACACATTATTCAAAAAAATGAAAAATAAAAATATATAAAAAAGTATATATAGTAGTAAATATAGAATGTACGGTATTGTAGTGTATTGACATTTCGGTTGGTAGTCAGTTGTTAAGAGAGAATATAATATAATTTATGACAGTCCGGTGTGAGATATAAGAGTAAGGGTAATAAAGTGCAGTGCTGATGTATTTTGATCGTGGAAGATCAAGAGTTCAGAAGTCTGATTGCTTGGGGGAAGAAGCTGTCATGGAGTCGGCTGGTGCGGGTCCTAATGCTGTGATACCGCCTGCCTGATGGTAGCAGTGAGAACAGCCCATGGCTCGGGTGGTTGGAGTCTCTGATGATCCTCCGAGCTTTTTTCACACACCGCCTTGTATATATTTCCTGGAGGGAGGGAAGCTCACCTCTGATGATGTGTCTGGCAGTTTGCACCACCCTTTGCAGTGCTTTGCGGTTGTGGGTGGTGCTATTGCCGTACCAGGCAGAGATGCAGCCAGTCAGGATGCTCTCTACAGTGCAGGTGTAGAACCGTGTGAGGATGTGGCGGTTCATTCCAAACTTCCTCAGCCGTCTCAGGAAGAAGAGGCGCTGATGAGCCTTCTTCACAACGTGATGGACCATGTGAGTTCCTCAGTGATGTGGACACCCAGGAACTTGAAGCTGCTGACTCTCTCCACTGGTGCTCCATTGATGGTGATGGGACTGTGTTCTCTGTCTTTTCTTCTGAAGTCCACCACAAGCTCCTTTGTCTTACTGACGTTGAGGGAGAGGTTGTGCTCCTGACACCAGTGTGTCAGAGTGTGCACCTCCTCTCTGTAGGCTGTTTCATCATTGTCAGTGATCAGACCTACCACCGTCGTGTCATCAGCAAACTTAATGATGGCATTGGAGCTATGTGTTGTCAAACAGTCAAGTGTGTACAGGGAATACAAGAGTGGGCTGAGAAAACAGCCCTGCGGGGCTCCAGTGTTGAGGGTCAGTGATGAGGAGATGTTGCTGCCCATTCTAACCACCTGGCGTCTGCTTGACAGGAAGTTCAGGATCCAGCTGCACAGTGAGCTGTTTAAGACCAGATCCCGGAGTATCTCATCTAGCTTGGAGGGCACTATGGTGTTGAATGCTGAGCTGTAGTCTACAAACAGCATTCTCACATAAGTGTTCTTTTTTCCAGGTGGGAGAGAGAGTGTGTTTTGTAGATGCAATGGCATCATCAGTGGAGCAGTTGTTGCGGTAAGCAAACTGCAACGGGTCGAGAGAGAGGCAGCACAGAGCAGATGTAATCTCTGATTGGTCTCTCAAAGCATTTGCTGATGATGGGGGTCAGAGCAACAGGACGCCAGTCATTTAAGCAAGTTATTTTTGATTGCTTTGGAACAGGCACTATGGTGGATGTTTTAAAGCATGTGGGGACTACAGACAAAGAGAGGGAAAGGTTGAAAATGTCCGTAAAAACACCAGCCAGATGGTTCGCGCACGCTCCGATGACGCAGCCCGGAATGCCGTTTGGGCCCGCGGCTTTGCGGATATTCACCCATCGGAAGGATCGGGTTACATCCACTACAGAGATGGAGAGTGAACTAACCTCTGTAGCTTTGGCCGCGAGAGCTCTCTCCGCGAGGGCGGTGTTATTTTTATTCCCTTTAAAGTCCGTGATGATAATTCCCTGCCACATGCTTCTAGAGTTGGTGGTGTTAAACTGTCCTTCAATCTTGCTCCTGTACTGGCATTTTGCGGTTCTGATTTGGATCTGCTGATGCGGTTTTTTGGAGGGCATAACTGGCTTGTTTATGCTCCTCTGCATTCCCGGAATTAAAAGCGGAGGTCCACACATTAAGTGCCGCGCGAACATCGCTATTTATCCATGGTTTCTGATTCGGATAGATCCGTATTATTCTGGTCGGAAACACGTCCTCTACGCACTTTTTGTTGAAACACATTATGCTATCAGCGTAAAGCTCGATGTTGGAACATCTCCCAGTCCGTGTGATCAAAACAGTCTTGTAGCGTAGAGTCTGATTGGTCCGACCAGCACTGGATCGTTCCGAGGGTGGGTGCTTCCTGTTTCAGTTTCTGTCTGTAAGCGGGCAGAAGCAGAATGGAAGAGTGGTCCGATTTGCCAAATGGTGGGCGGGGGAGGGATTTGTAGCCATCCCGGAACGGAGAGTAGCAATGGTCCAAAACCCGGTCCCCTCGTGTGTTGAAACTAATGTGCTGGTGGTATTTTGGTGCGAATGATTTTAAACTGGCTTTATTAAATTCCCCGGTCACAATGAACGCAGCCTCAGGGTGCACAGTTTCCTGCTCACTTATACTCCCATACAGTTCCTTGAGTGCCCGGTCTGTGTCGGCTTGTGGGGGGGATGTACACAGCAGTGATAATGACCGCTGTGAATACCCTCGGTAGCCAGAATGGTCGACACAGAAGCATGAGAAATTCCAGATCAGGAGAGCAGAAAGACTTGATAGAATGTACGTTCCTCTGATCACACCAGGATTTGTTGATCATAAAACATACTCCACCACCTCTACTTTTACCTGAGAGGTCTTTCACTCTGTCCGCTCAGTGCACAGAGAACCCCGCAGGTTCAATGGCTGAGTCTGGAATCTCCGCAGACATCCAAGTTTCCGTAAGGCAGATAATGCAGCAGTCTCTCGTCTCTCGTTGGAAAGAGATCCGCGCTTTCAGCTCACAGAGATTGTTGTCCAGAAACTGAACATTTGCCAGTAGAATAGTGGGTAGCGGGGGTCGATTTGCGCGGCTCTGTTTCCCCTTTTCCTTTTGCGTTTCCACGGCCGGGCAGCCCAGACAAAGGGCTCCGCTTGTGTGTTTGTAAACAGCGGGTCGGCATTGAGGAATTTGAAGTCCGGTTTACGGTGTGAAATTGCTGAACCAATGTCCAAAAGTGTTTGTCTGTCGTAGACAATAAGGCAGACAACATCCAAGACAAAAAACATAAGAATTGTGAACAAAACGAACAAAACATAACTATGTTGTGTCGGAGCTCGCAACGCAGCAGCCATACTCGGCACCATCTTGAGTCCTTTACTCAAGCCATTTATTGGTGGTATTTGCAGTGTGGGCAGGGGCATTATCTTGTTGAGAAATAACATCTGATCGTTCCTCTTTAGGAAAGAACTTTTCAATTGTGGGAAGCAAGCCTTTCTGTAATATTCTCCTGGACACCAAAGCATTCATTGACTTTTCACATTGAAGCAGCTCACCAGTACCAGCAGCTGAAAAGGCTCCCCACACCATGGAACTTCTTTCTCCATGCTTCACTGTGGTAGAGATGTATTCACTATTGTATTTCTCACCAGATCTTTGAAGACACGTCTCTGGAGCATCACCATGCATCTCAAATCGTGATTCATCGCTCTACACAACTCTGCTGAACCACTCTGAATCAAACTTTCTATATTCTGCCAAAAACTTAATTTGGTCTTTGATGTTTTTCTGAGAAAGCAATGGCTTTTTAACACGTTCCAGATCAGGGGTATTAAATGAAAGTTCCAAGAGGTCTGGTCTCTAGATTTCCTTCCCAGCAAAGGTCCAGACAATAACTTACATGGTGTTAGTAGTCAGTATAGCTATGAAATGACATAAAGAATGCTCATTTTTTGAAATAGTAGGCCTAATTGTAAATTTCCATATTGTCAGTAGTAGTACTTTGTAAAAGAAGAAGAAGAGAAAAAAACATTAATGTCAAAACAGTCTCTTTATAACTGGGCAAGGATTAGGACATTGGGGCCCCAGAGACAAAGCCAAAATAGTGTGGTTTGGGGTATCTTCTACCAAAAGATTACAATATTTTAATGAGTTCATCAATCAAGAGCACTTTGTTATAAATACAGTATTAAAAGATAAAATCAACTGTTCATTTTGAAGCTGAATGACAACGGTCCAGTATTTGTGTTTGAATATTTTTAGATACTCAAGGGGCATAGGAGGTCTTGTGAACTATTAAGGAAATATATAGTTTGGGGGTTCAGGGGTATCCCCTGAGAGAAAATTTAGAAAATGTAAAAGTCTGAATGGACCATTTTAATATTTTCCTTAAAATCAAAATCTACCAAACAACAAACAATGTACAGCACAATAGTGAAGCTTACAAATACTGTTAACTAAAGTTAAGTAGGCCTATAAATGTTCAGACTATCAAAAAATGGAAATGTTCTCATGAGAACTCCACTGTGCTGCTAGTAAAATCAAATTTTTTGGTTGTTTTTCCTTGCCATTTATGCGAGAGATGATCTTTAATTAATTTTCTCAAAAATAATCTGTTTGTGAAACATGCCGATTAATAAAGCTCATTTTAAAACTTTATAGTTTAAAGGCGCTCTGTCACAAACCTGGTTTAGCTGAACGGCTGGATTAATTTCAGACACATGAAGTTGAATTCACTTCACTTCATTCTCGTTTTCTGCTGTGTGTTTTACGGAAGATGCCAGTATCGATCTACATTGCTGCTTACTGTATTTCTCCTCTATGGTCTATTGTCATTAAAATAACTGTGTATGCAACTCTGCGCGCAGCAGGTGAAAGGGTATAAATGAAGCGTGTTCTGTAAAAGAGAAAAGTATTCAAGGATACAGCGCTGAAAGATCACTGCTATCTGTGCCTGAGCACTTGCGCTGTACACAGCTCTGTTGTTTTGTCGCGCTGATCCCTTGATGTATAGAAACAGTGAGATGGGGCAGCAAATGTCAAGATGTCTCACAGTCCGGATGGAACCAAGCCGAGGTCCAGACCTGGACTGCGGTCCGTTATTTGGTGACCACTGTTCTAGAGACAATACCAGCATTAGATAACCTTCTGGTTATTAATCTTCTTGAAAGAGTCTTGTTTTCTGAGGTCTTGAATTCTGCTGACAGTTTTTGTAAGCTATTTTTCCTGTCTTTGAGAACTGTAAATTTCAGCAGGTGTTCATCCCTGCATGAAGAGGCTTTGGGCCTTCCAGATCCTTTCTTTCTGGCAACATCACCCATTGTTTCAAAGCTTTTGCCTATTCTCTTAATAGCTGATAGAGAAATAGGGATTTTCTCTGCCATTAGGGTCTTGTAAACTGCAGAATAAATACAAAAACTGTTGCCCTGAAGCAAACCAGCTATGCAGTTTCTGACAGCAACCTGCATTATATTTAGCTTTTTTTGGAGCAGATTTTCTCATTCCTTTACCCTGGGACTCTGCACCATTTTGTACACCCAGACAGGTGTTAGATTGAATTTTATATCAAACATTTGAATAATTATCATGATTTTACCTTTGCATACATGAAGACTATATAAGTGAATTTTTCTGTTTCCAGCTTTTTCCCCAAACAGTTCACTGCAGCAAAAGTTAATGAGCAAATGGTGGCACAAAAGTGCACCAGGAGTGCATTTGTTTATTTCTTGCTAATTTCTTGACCAATGGTTTGTGGTTAAGACCATTTTTGGCATCTTTGAGTGTAGTTCACTTGTTACTAGTTTACTTGCTACTACCTGAATATTTTTGGAATACCTGAAATCACTAAGTTGACAAACTTAGGCAAATTCAGTAATGATTTAATTCTCAAAAGCACTCGTTTCATAAACCCAGAACACGACAAACACAACTTTTGTTTCCAGGTGTACTGCCTATGTGCCCTTATTCGCAAAGTTGTGTCAAACCAGCCAATCAGATTAGAGGTCACTAGCTATAAAGTGTTTTCCATTATCAAGCAGTTTAATTGAACGGTGTCTGTATCCATAAAAAAAAAAAAAAAAAAAAAATACAAAATAAATGTAAAAAAAAAATCCCAATCCTTCAGACTATAATGATATTCTGGTCCCTTGATATTGCTTGGCCCCTACTACAGTATTATATATATATATATATATATATATATATATAAAATTTTGTCCCTGAAGAAAATGTTCAATTCCAGCTTCTAGAAAATATAATTACTTACCAACGGTAAAGATAAAGGAGATGGCTGAGCAGTATCTTGCATGGTCGTACATTTTTAAGTCTATTCATGTCTGTCTGTAACATTTGTTCTTTTGAGCTAATCACTTCCTGTGCGTTAACCCGTATGGTTTCCTGATAAGATGAGCAGATAATGAAAAGTGTGCAGCTCTTTAATGCTCTTTACATTAGGTAAAAATCAATGCTGAAAGGCAGTTATTCAGTGCATTTTATACCATAATGTTGACTTGAGGATATGCTAATTCTGAAGATCCTCACACTGATTCAAGCAACACTCTTCGATGCACTGTGTACAAAGAATTCATTGTACTATGAAAACATTCTGTACATTTCAGAATTTAGAACTTACTCTCTATTAAAAAAAAAAAGACAATTTCAATTCCAATCAACTCCAAAAGGGGGCGTTACAATGATGAAATGTTTTATTAATCCTACTGTAACCCCTAACCCAAAACCCCAACCCTAAACCAAACCATCAGTGGAGTAAAAATTTCATTTTAGAGCTAAAATGCAACCTACAAATTTGGCATATCATTGATTATGTGAACACGATTATTCCTTGTTTACATGGGACCAGATTCCTTGTCTTGGAGGTTGAATTGATGCAAAAATGACTAATGGGAAAATCTGCTTGTCTGTAATTCGATTTTCTGTATAACCATGTTGGTGATTTAATGTTGGGGCTGTTAAAACTATAATGGACAGCAAACCTGCAGCTCGCGAGTAAGTGCAGCAATGTACTGAACCTAAGTTACAGTCATTAAAATAACAAATTATGATTGTTTTTAAAGCAATACTATACTAAAATATAAATGTGTGATATGATGTTAAATGATTGGATATTATTTTAATGTTCACTTAAGTTTTACATGATGTCAGTCTATTATTTTCATTTTGAGCTAAATGTTTCATTATTTCTTAAATGCTCCACCCAGTCACTATTTTGAGAGGTAGCAGTCACACTGCATGCATGTGAGATCTATTGCACCAATTTGTTTTGAAACTAGAGCTTACTAACTGTGATACCTGATCTGAAATTTGTTTTGTGCTATTGCATGCACTGCTAGACCACTGAATCAAATGCACCCATATTCTACCACAACTCAGCTGTTTAAAATGTCAACATATAGATCAAAGTGTTGTTGTTATTTAAAATGATTGTTATAAATTTTTTATAGCCCTAAAGAAGCAGACCACTTTTTAAATTGTTTCTAAATGGATAATAAGTGGACAGAAGAGGATTAGGACTAAGACATCACTCTGATTTCCATCAACAGCTTTTTGTTACATTGTGTTTTACTGGAAAGAATGCAGATCCACTCTTCAGGGGGCGCTTCTAGGTGGCCAGCAGTGCATGCTTGCCCCAGACAAGTGCTAACAGGTTGGCATAACAAACATGAAAGCTTAATGAAGCATTCATAAACCCCAAAGTATTCCACCTCAGCTCAGTGCTAACAGTTAAGAGGTTTTGTTTAATTTTGTTTCAAAAAACTGCAAGCAGTTATCGACCTTTACCATAGTTACTTGGGCTTAGGGTCGCAGTTTTGGTCCTCCATTCTGCCAGCTGTTGGCCTCTTTGGATAGAGAAGTCAAGTTTTCTAAACTTTGTGTGGTCTTCATTTGGGCAGGTTCATTTTTACCCAGGAAAATGTAACTTTACTTCACTGGAGGCAACCAGGAGATCTCATTATTTTACGTTTATATGTAAATTCCTGTATGTTTGGATTGACACTGAAACATACAATATCAACATATTAAAAGCATCTACTGTAAAACGTAAGTGCTTTTTTAACGCATGAACAACTTTAGAGGCATACAAATTTTACGAAGTCTTTACAAGGATACCACAGCAGGAATGAGTTCAATACTTAGCGGGACTTTAATTTATCACTGAATGATGGAGAATCTTTGTCAGAGAGACCTTTTTAATGGCATATTTATGTGTACAGTAATGATCCACTTGGGATCAGTAATGATCACGATAATGATTTCAATTACACTTCCTAGTGCTTGACACATGTGCAGAGCATTAGATGGCGCTATACGAAGTGCAATCAAGCTTGAAATCATGATCGTGCTTAGAGACTGCAATGACAAGGCGTGCAGTGAAAAAAGAATTTTGGTCTGTTCTTCTCACCCAAAACCAACTGGATCGCTTCAGAATTCACTGATTAAACCACTGGAGACTTATGGATTACTTTTATGCTGACTTTATCTGCTTTTTAGAGTTCAAAGGCCTGATCACCATTCATTTGCATTGTATGGACCAACAGAGCTGAGATTTGTAAAAACCTTTTTGTTCAGCAGAAGAAATTCATACACATCTGGGATGGCATGAGGGGGAGTAAAATAGAGAATTTTTCATTTTTGAGTGAACTAACCCTTTAAGTGAAGTAGTGTAGAAATAATGTACTTAAACAGGCAATGTAACCTATGAAAGCACTCATCGTTTTAACATTAAATGGGGCTTAACACTGGTGTTAGCAGAGGATTATTATATAACTGCTATTTATAACAGTTCTGACCACTGAGATCTTTATGGCTTGATGGGTTTTTATAACCAGACATTCTGAGAGGGTCATACAAAGTGCCTTGCTATGTTTCATACTGCTTTTAAATGAGCAACACTTATTGCTATTTGTTGGCGCTTTATTAAAGAAGTCAACACAGCCATGTTCGATTTTTCTACCTGCAAACATTTCTGCCAGTAATGTCAGAGTAGATCTTACCACCTTTTCATTCCTTGTCAATGCCTCAGAGTAAATACCTCCACTAGACAACAAGACTCCTCTTCTAAGGGCTCAAATAATAAAGGGACTATTAACCAATTTACCGAACACAGAGCATCATGCTGAAATTCTCAAGCTCTAATTGGAGACCTGAAGTAATTACCCTCGAGTAGACAGTTGTATAAATGTGTTGAAATCACATTTAATAATCTATAAGCTTTGTTAAGTCCAAATCTGTTTGTCTATGTAGTTTGTTAAAATGTGAAAACTCTGCCAGTCAATATAACATGAACATGCCACTTCTTGTCTTGCCAAACGCAGCTGTGAATTTCCATAAATACTTACAGCCTGGTGTTGGTCCAGTAGCACATGCTGCATGCTTAGCATAATCTCTTAAAACATGACAACAAAGGTGTTTCCATTGTTCCTTTTATGTTATGTAGTTGTGTCTAAAGATAAAAAGTAGAAATGCTGAGGGTGTGAAGGATCTCTTGGAAATATAAAGTAACGTTTGTTTTAAGAGAAAGGAAACATCAATCTCTAAGCTTGTGAAACTCATAAAATCGCATTTAATCCAACCTGGTCTCATGAAAATTACGTGAGCATTGCAACATTTTTGTGAAATTGAAATTACATGCTTAATAACACGTTTGGCTGCACTTTAAATGAAATGTCCAGCAGGGGGCGCCAAAACTGAGCGAAATGAGATTGTAATCAGACGAGGTTTAAGGTGAATTTTAGATGGAGGTTTTAATAAAACATACCTCCCTAACCTAAAACTTTACCCTAAACTTAACCAATAGTGTCTGAAAAGAGAAATGAAAGTTTAATAAAACAGACATCCTTATGCTTAACCAACACCCAACCTTAAGCGATAGTGTTTTAAAATACAGAAGTGAAATTAAAAGCACATTTTCTGAAGCAACCATATTAATTGGTGTCTCTTCTATGTCTCTGTCATGTCAGCTTGAGTTCTTGTCTGGCTTTGAACCATGGTCATCCAAATCCAAAGTTCAGTGCTTTATGAGGTGAGCTACCGCGTAAGCTAAACATACTGGAATAAGTGTGTAAATGTAGGTGAGTCTGTAATACAAGCGTTAAAATGTAATTTTTCAAAAGATGTGTTAAAGTGTCCAATATCGTAATATAGCAGGGTCTGAGTAATAGAGAGAAAATAAGTGTTTATAAAGTCATAATCAGCCATTGAAGTAATGATTTGAGTTAAAGTGAATAAAAGACACAGTTGTTGTAGCACCTCTAGTGTTCATTTCACCTGGAAACTGCAGGTAATTGTACCTGGAGACACGTATATCAAGTTTTGCAAATATGTATATAGAGTCACTTTTTCACTATGAGGCTAGGTTGCATTAATCGCATATATCAAAGTTAACAAAGAAAGTCCCCCCAAATAAAGATAATTTGGTAAAATATAATTAAAATAATTATAAACATAATAAATATTATAATTCAGATAATTAAATTGATCATAACCCTGTTATTGGCCTACCTTTATCTGCACTATTTTTAAT
Source organism: Myxocyprinus asiaticus (assembly GCF_019703515.2). Taxonomy (NCBI): domain Eukaryota; kingdom Metazoa; phylum Chordata; class Actinopteri; order Cypriniformes; family Catostomidae; genus Myxocyprinus; species Myxocyprinus asiaticus. The sequence continues at coordinate 14,690,109 of NC_059375.1, forward strand.
TGTTGGTCTATGTACTTATGAATCAGATGGACACTTTGAGCATTTCACTTTGGTCACCACACTAGTTTTCAGTGTCAATTGGTCATAAGTGCAGTGTTTTTAGGATGCTGTGTAAAGTTAAGTGTATTTTGAAACTTTGAGAAATGTGCCTCAAGACCCCTGAATTCTGTGCACTCTGTCCAACTGTTTTTGTAGCGCAAGAGCGCATCATTGGTAGACGGCTGTGCTACCTGCTCTCTCTGGTTTGATGAGGCCTGTTGCATGTACAGCAGGAAATGCGCAGACTGCCCCCTACTGACACTAATTTGCTAAAAAAAAATAAATAAAAATAAATAAAAATAAAAATAAAAGAGCTTGAATTGCTCCGATGTCAAGAATATTTCTTTTCACAGAATATACGTAGGGGCATGATTAATTTCCTTAATGTTTTGAGTTTATTAATTGCACTTAATTAACATCTTAAATTAACAGCACTTACTACTGTATGGTCTAGTTGACAATAGGGTAGACTACCTTACAAAGCCAAAAGAAGTATGCCAACAATGAAACAAAAATGAAAAATGGCTTGAAATTTTTTAGATTGTCTCAGTTTTCCCTGAACCTTATTTCATAGTTGAGCCAAACTCATCTGTCACAGGACAGATCATAGATCAAGAGAAATTATTTCCAACCTATTCTCCTAGAATTACAGTTATTTTAACAAAATTTTTGCAAACCGAGTTTTACGTGCCACTTCCTACATTTTTCTGCAATTTCCTAGTGAAATTAACATTAGAGGCGCTACAACAACTGCGTTTTATTCACTTTGATCACTGATTCACAGATCACTGGTACTATGGCTGATTATGATTTTAAAAACATTTATTTTTCATAATATTACTCACACCCTGCTATGTGTCACATTCTGTCTCCCTCCTGTTTCCATGGACTCTTATTTTGAAGTTTCCCCCTGGACTCCATTTCCCACAGATCACTGCCCTCATCACTACCAGCTGTTCCTCATCATCCTCACCTCTCTTCTATTCCCTACACCCTCCTCTTCTATTCCCTCATTAGTTCCTTTATATATATATATATATATATATATATATATATAATATATATACACACACACACACACACACACACACACCCACCCTCCAGTTTTGTTAATTCATTGTCAGTTCTTGTCCGTGTAAAGCTTGTGATAGTTTGTTTATTTAGTTTATGACACTCCATGTTGTTCTATATCTCCATCATCTTCATTAAAACCTGCAAATTGATCCATTGCCTCTCGCCTCTTCATCTTCACTACCACAGCTTGTGACAGAAGAACTGACCGAACAAGATGGATCTACCAGCAGTTCGCCGCCGCCTCCTCACACAGGAGGATCGTTCCCTCGAGGACCGTACTCGTGAGTTTTTAGATCTGGCTCACCTAACCCACTACCCAGACGACTGCCTATGCTCTTTTTACTATGTCGGACTCAACTTCGTGACTAAGGCCAAGTTGTCTGGGGAGGGTCCTCGAGGGAACTTCGCCAAATATGTGGAGTGGGCGCTGGTAAGCTGCGACTCGCCATTCACCGTCTGCCCTGCTAATGAGGACAATGCCAGCCCCACTCCAGACCCAGAGCCCAGCCAGCCATCAGCCTTGCCCGCAACGGACCAACAGCCAGAGCCCACCGCAGACTCCGAGCCCATCGCGGAGTCTGACCAGGTGTGAGAGCCGGCACCGACGTCCATCCTAGAGGGCATATTAGTGGAGGGCACTGAGTGCAGCCCCGCCCATACTCCCACCACTGAGGGTGAGCTGAGCCCAGTCCCTACTAAAATAGTTGAGGTTTTTGAAATAATCTGTCCCATGAGTCTCCAGTTACCACTGATCCCATCCAGTCTCCAAGTCTCCTCGTCTCCGCCGGTCCCGCCTGGCTTCCAAATCTCCTCGTCTCTGCTGTTCCTGCCCATCTTCCCACTCCCTTCTCCTCTGCCAAGGCCATCCAATCCCTCGGCCCTGCAGGCTCCCTTCAGCCCCTCGATGCCTTCCACGGCTACTCCCTCGACACCTTCCTTGGCTCCTCCTCCTTCCTCTGATCAGCCAGTTCCCCTCAAGTCAACGGTTCGAACATCGGCCCGGTGACTCCACAGACAAGGGGATCTGCCTTCCCTCCGACTCCGCCTTCGCCCTCTGAACCCTGGACTCTGCCAGGTAGGTAATGTCACGTTCTGTCTCCCTCCTGTTTCCATGGACTCTTATTTTGAAGTTTCCCCCTGGACTCCATTTCCCTTAGAGCACTGCCCTCATCACTACCAGCTGTTCCTCATCACCTGTCTTCTATTCTCTCATTAGTTCCTTTTGTATATATACCCTCCAGTTTTGTTCATTCATTGTCAGTTCTTGTCCATGTAAAGCTTGTGATAGTTTGTTTATTTAGTTTATGGAACTCCACGTTGTTCTGTATCTCCATCTTCATTAAAACCTGCAAATAGATCCATCACCTCTTGCCTCTTCATCTTCACTACCACAACTTGTGACACTGTTATTATATCAAAAGCACTTTTAATCTAGCGCAGTGGTTCCCAACCCTGTTCCTGGAGGCCCTCCAACACTACACATTTTGGATATCTCCCTAATCAAACATGATTCAACTCATCAGCTCGTTAGTGGAGACTCCAAGACCTGAATTGGGTGTATCAGAAAAGGGAGATATACAAAATTTGCAGTGATGGGGGGTCCTCTAGGAACAGGGTTGGGACCCACTGCTCTAATCATTTGAAAAATGATACATTTTAACGCTTGTATTACAGACCCACCTACATTTACACACTTATTCCAAGGAGATTAACTTCCGTGGTAGCTCACCTGATAGAGTGTTGGACTTTGGACTCGGAGATCGAGCCTTGAGCTCAGCCAAGGATGCCCCCAACGAAAGTAAAGCGAAAGTGCCATAGAAGCAACACGAAATTATGTGGTTGTTTCAGTAAATGTGCTTTTCATGTCGAATTTGCTTTTTAAACAATATCGGTTAGGGGTGGGTTACGGGTAAGGATGTCGGTTTTGTTCACCTCTCATTTATCTTTTAAGACACTATATTGGGTAGATTTAGGTTAAAGTTTTAGGTTAGTGAATCTAATATTCACCTTAAACCTTGTATGATTACGACACCATTTAACTAGCTTTAGTTGCCCCTGTTGGACATTTCACTGGGAAACTGCATCCAAACGGGTGATGAAACATGTAATTTTCGTTAGCAAACTGTCAAATAAATTTCATAAGATCAGGCTGCTGATTTCAGTTATAACTCAGTTTTGACAAAATGTGTAGTTACTGTGTTTGGCCTTTGCAGGGCAGTATAGATATGTGGATTTTTGGTAAACCTGAAAGATACAGGACATAGGTTTTAGACTTTTTTGACACAACCAATGCGTATATATTCATCAGGGCCCTAGGGTTGCCCCCTCAGCCCTGTAAAATTCCTGGACACCTGTTCAATGGCCATCACACAAGAAATAAAACATTATTACCAAATACTGTATATAGTATATATTTCAATCAAATATTAACATCAATACACCCCCCAAAAAAAATATTGTAGCCTATTTTTAAGAAATGGATTTCAATTTCATAAAATTCCAGCAAAATATTTAATGTAGTTTTTTTTTTTTTTTTTTTTTAATAGATTTTTGTAAGATTACTAAAATCTATTTGATGGAATTATGTTATGAAATTGAAAAAGACAGACTAATAGCATTGAGCACATTTTTAAATCCTTTTTGGAATGCCCAATTCCCAATGCGCACTAAGTCCTTGCGGTGGCGTAGTGACTCGCCTCAATCCGGGTGGCGGAGGACGAATCTCAGTTGCCTCCGCGTCTGAGACCATCAACCCATGCATCTTATCATGTGGCTTGTTGAGCGGGTTACTGCAGAGACCTAGCGCTATTCTCTGCGGCATCCACGCACAACTCACCACGCGCCCCACTGAGAGCGGACCACATTATAGCAACCATGAGGAGGTTACCCCATATGACTATACCCTCCCTAGCAACCGGGCCAATTTGGTTGCTTAAGAGACCTGGCTGGAGTCACTCAGCACGCCCTGGATTCGAACTCGCTACTCCAGGGGTGGTTTAAATCCTTGTCTTAATTGTTTAGTGTTTTACAAGTAAAGCATCCAAAACAAAGGAGTGCAAAATAAACAGTAACCCTATCATAACACATTTTTATATATAATGACATACATTTATTACTATCAATATTCATTTTAAGATAAATTATAGCCATTGCTGAAGCTCAAACAAGGCAATTAATTTCCCTGCTTTGTAGTAAACACTAACACAATAAATGCAACCATTTTAATACGTTTTAATTAACATTTACTGGTTTAAGAATAAAACAATGAAACCTGTCGACCACTAATTTAAATATTCTATTAGAAATGCATGTTCATTCATCCTCTATAAGTCAAGCCTCAAGATAGAGTACTTCCAGACTTGCAGGCAAACAGATGTCTTGCGTTTTATTTAATCGATGCTCTGTTTCTGCTGCTGTTATTTTTGTATACAGAGCATACAATTTAGGTTTGCGGCTCTTGAGCGCGGCTGCACGAACATTACCCTGCGTTCATGGCCATGCGCTAAAGTGCTCATCAGACTAATTTTACACACGTCAGGAAAATATTGAAATTCCAGGACATTTTGCGTCCCGGAATGGAATTTTATTTTTCCAGGACAGATGGTCAAAAACCAGGATGATTCTGGAAAATCCAGGACGGGTGGTAGCCCTACAGGGCCCGTATTCACAAAGATTTGTATCTTACCACTAGGAGTTCTCCAAAGAGTTGATAGCTCCGAGTTTTTCAAAACCTACTCACAAAACTGCTAAGATCATGTTTTACTAAGGAAATCTTAAGATAAAAGTAAGGTGGAGTCGACCTCGTTGCTATGGATGACGTCACGCTTTATTAGCGCGCTCTTTTAAATCGCCCACAGTGACTGGTAGACAGGGAACTGCTATTTGTCAGCGAAGACAGACAACAATATACAGTATATATACACTGCCTGGCCAAAAAAAAAAAAAAAAAAAAAAAATCACAGTTTGACTTTGATTGGATCATTACTGCAGTGATTAAAATGTTTCAGCTGGCAACAATTCTTTTAACCCTAACTGAAGCAGTGTGTAGCTTCTCATTTCTTAAACAACCATGACAGAAGATGTATCTCGTGGTCGTGGAAAAGATGTTACTGTTTTAATGAGCCTGCATCAAGCAAAGAAAATAACTAAGGTGATTGCTGAAATCACTGGAATTGGGTTAAGAACTATCCAATGCATTATTAAAACCTGTAAGGATAGTGGCGAACCATCAGCTTCGCGGAAGAAATGTGGTTGGAAAAAAAAATCTTGAATGATCGTGATCGGAGATCACTAAAATGATTGAAGTCACATTGTGTAAAAAAAAAAAAAAACATTGACAGTAGAACTCACGGCTATGTTTAATAGTGAAAGTAAGAGCATTTCCACATGCACAGCCTGACAAGAACTTACAGGATTGGGACTAAACAACTGTGTGGCCACAAGAAAGCCACTTGTTAGTGAGGCTAGGGAGCATAAAGATTGGACTGTGGACTATGGAAAAAGGTCATGTGGTCTGATGAGTACAGATTTACCCTATTCCAAAGCAATGGGTGCATCAGGGTAAGAAGGGAAGCGCATGAAGCGATGCACCCGTCATGCATAGTGCCCACTGTACAAGCCTCTGGAGGCAGTGTTATGATCTGGAGTCCTCAGGAGGACTTCAAAGCTGTCGTGGGTTTAGGAGCTACTTTTAGCGTTAAAATGCTACACGAATTACTCTTAGATACAAATTTTACTTTTTAAGAGTCCAACAAGTGTCATGCCCCTAATTTTTATGAGTTGCTCCTAAATTTCCAAGTTAGGAGTTACTTTTAGCCTTAAGCTTTTTTGTGAATATGGGACCAGGTTGTCCAGCAGAAGAACAAAGGAGTCTTAAGACTTCTGAGTCTCCAGTATCAGGAGCCCATAGAATTGGCATATTGCTGTGTTTTGAAATCACAAGGTGGTTTGTTTACATCTTGATGTCTCAACTGATGCCTGTACCGGCTTCAGATATTTTTGCAGTGTGTATTTGTGCCAGTGTTGCCAACAAACATTTAAAGCATTGCAAGCTTTAAGTGTTGATAGACCATATTAAGAGGGTCTTTTGCAATATGTCGGTTTTGCAGTTTATTTTGATATGATATCTTTGAGTTGTATGTCCTCTGGATGAATGGTTCTCACTTGTAGGAATCATGAAATGAATTCTTATTTATTCATTATTTTAAATTGTTTATTATTGTTTCTGTAAGAATAGAATATATACTGTATGTACCTCACTATAGCTTGTTCTTTTGAATCTGATCTTTTCAGTGTTTTGAATAATTGTATGTATGATTCAGAGCCAAACATGAGGGTGATTTTATTTGAATTACTTTTGGATGAACTATTCCTTTAAGCATTATATATTGTAACAAGGCTATCATGTGTCCTCACCTCAAAACAGTAAATCAGTGATACTGTTATTACCTTTGTATCCATTTCCCCCCTTTAAGCCAGCATGGCAGCCAATAAACAACAGTAACATGAACTTCTGCGGTTCCAGCTTAGCCCTCATCATTTGCAGCCAGGGCATTCAGTGGGCACCAGTGCATGTCGGGGCCAGCGGATCAGACATGCTAGTATTTATTGTCTACCATCAGCATTCTCCAGCCCCAAGCAATGAATGATAGCCGGTCTGGCTGCTTTACTGCCGGCCCATGTGTGGACGTCCATCACCTCAAATAGACCACGCTCCTCTCTGCCACCACCCTGAACTTTCCCTGAGAGGTAAAGACTCTGCTGATCCAGTTGTCCTATTATAGCCTGGCCTGCACACTTGGAATAAGAAGTGGAGTGGATATGAGAGCCTTATGTTACGGTGAGACTGGGTTGCTAAGGCTAAGGACTCTGCCCTCTCCTTGTGACCTTCCTTCCTGCAAGGTGTACATTATCAGATGGTAAAAGGGAAATGCACTCTAGTTCCACCCAGTGTCCTAACTGCTGACCCAGCCCGAGATGGAGTCTTATGCCCCAAATATTATTAGGGAGGGACTTTCCCCATATGACCACATGGATCAAGGTACAGGAATAACAGAGGAACACCACATGCTGTTTTGTGGACAAAACATAAGTATCTGTCTCCATGTTCAAGCTCATAGTTTAGAGCGTTTGTTTACCCAGAAATGAAAAATGCTGTCATTTACGCACCCTCATGTTGTTTCAAACCTTTATGACTGACTTTCTTCCATGGAACACAAAATGGGATATTTATCAGAATGTCCAAGCTGTCCGGTTTCTGTTCACCATTTACTTTCATCGCCATTATTTTCAATACAATGTAAGTGCATGGTGACCAAAGACAGAGCAACTTGGACATTCTGCTTGATAACTTTTCTGTGTTCCATGCAATACAGTATATGGGTTTGGAACAACATGAGCGCTAATAAATAATTAGATAATTCTCATTTTTGGTTGGATTATCCCTTTAAGGGCCTGAAATACGGTGCGTTTACAATGCTTTAAGCACGTCATTTTCCATAAATATTTTTCTGCATTTCCTGTGCATTATTAAGTATATTGCATATTAACAGTCAGATATTTCAGTTTATTAAATTCAATATCATGTATATTGCTTTTTGAAAATTATGATTTGATGTGTTAAAAGTAGGGCCATCAATCGATTACATTTTTAATAAAATTAATTACAAGACATGCCGAATTGAATTAATCACATTCATTTCATTATTTTCTGAGAAAGGCCCTACATAATTAAAAAGCACTATCAAGCCTGCTTGAGTCTAGCGTGGTACAGTGGAGAAACGTGATACTCTGACATGACATAAGATGAGATATGAAAGGTGTGACAGAATGAGAGGCAAGCTTGGCTTCTGTATGAAATACAGTTTGCATCATATAGAGTGACTTAAATAACCATCCATAGTACAGTGCAGGCATGAAGACCATAGTCAAATAAATACAAATTACATAATGAAGCAGAAGATACAGAGGCCTTGTTAGGTCAAAACTGCAAACATGTTCAATAAACAATGGTTAGAGAACAAAATAGATACTGTACATTATGCTGAAAAAGTAAATACATTAAATGGAAATCTAATGTTCAATTTAGGTTGACTCATAGTAAACAAATTTATTAAGTTATATTTTTGGAAAAAAATTGACATTATGAAGTGGCAAAACACATGAAGGTTATGTGCTGGTAATATCAAATAATCTTTTACCGTTTTGATAAATAGGCATTCTTGATGACTAATTCAAGCACGCCAATAAATTTCTCACATAATTAATCTGATAACTTGATCAGTACACCTAACACTGTCAGTATGGGGATTGTGTTAGTCAGTGGATAAATACATGGAGCAGCTTATGCTTTACCCAGAATGACTGATTGGTCTCATGATAAAGTTTTAACCTCTAACAAAAGGGGTTCTAATCCACCATAATATCTCTTTTTTTTTTTTTTTTTTAAAAAAAAAACTCTTTTCACACCAAAAAGGGACTGGCAACTGAAACGTTTGAAAAAACGAATCAGCTGCTAAAATAATCTTTTCAACATCACAATATCTAATACATTTTGTTACAAACATTCACAAAGTTTAAAGCAGTTACCATCGGAGCACACGGTTTTGATGCAGCATTGCGGCCATGCTTTCTGACATCAAACAAAGAAGATACAAAGTAGTCAGTCCACTCTAGGCTTCTCCCATTCCATGTCACTCATTCTAACCACTTCTGGTGCTGGGAAAGTGGAAGGGCTAGTTTTTTTAAAACCTTCTATGGCAAACTCAGAATCCCATGCTCATTGCATGAAACAATATGGTGGTGCGCATAGCCGGCAAGCGCATTCGCGATCACATCTTATCCATCATAAATCACTATAAACATTTAAAAACCACATTATATGTTTGATGATATATATAATCTGACCTTCAGTGCATCTGCTGTGAAGTGCAAGTTAAGATTTTTTTTAATTATAACGTGCACTGAACCCAAGCTGAGGGGGTCCATCAGTACAGGAGAAACTCACATGCGAAAATGTTAAACAAAGATTGTATCCGTACATTAGAGGATGTACTGTATAGCATGAGCGGGGACACATCTGTTTATTTTTGACTAAGAAATTAGTGGAAATATGCAAGAGCTGCGTAACAGCGGAGTGAGTAGAGCGTGGGTCTGGATGCACAAGAAAACGACGCCACAGATAATAGCCGCAGTGAGCACTCAATTTAACATTCAAAATAAACTTCAGCACAGGATCACTCCTTGTTATAACACACAAACGAAATGGAAACTCCTGCTCAAGAACTAGAAGTTTCTTCTGCATTAGACACTTACCTAATTTCAAAAATTGTTAGGGACATCCCACCTGTAGATAACACCTATGATTAGTAGTCAAAAAGTGATTGGGGGTTTAAAAAAAAAAAGTTTTCCATTGGAGCATCTCTACAAGCTGCATTTCGAATTGGGCCTTTTTGCCATCTCTGTCAATAATGAAAAGATATACCAGTAGAAATATGACAACCTATACATTTTGTATTATCGTCTCAATCGCGGTTACGCAAAATCACCACCACGTGACAAATGTGCACAGCTTTCTATTCAGAGAAATAGAGGAAGGCAGAGCGGCTGCTAGTTCCTGTAGCGAGGACGCCGAGACAGGTGTGTTAAGCTCCATGTGCAGTTTTTATAACAGTATAAATAGTAAAACAAAGTAGCAAAATAAAAGGGAAAACAAAAAGGCAAGCAATAGTAAACAAAAGGCAGGCAAGGGTTCGGTACACAGGCAGACAGTCCAGAAAGGCAAACCAAATAAATCCGATAGGCAGAGGGGTAATCTGGTGAACAGGCAATAAATCCACAAAAACTCACAAACTGGTTGAGAAACACGAGAAACAGGCAGGCATCAAAACACAGGGAAAACAGGATGGGTAAATTACACTCAGAAATGTTGACAAGGCAAACAAGACTTTGCACTGAATGCGAGAAAACCGGGAACTTAAATAATAGGATTAAATGTGAAACAGGTGTGAGAGTAATCAGTCTGAACGAAGGATTATGGGAAACGTAGTTAGTGAGAAGTTAGTACTCTGGGGATGGCGACCTCTGGCGGCGTACAGGAGAGGTAGAAGGTGCCGCAAGTGTAACAGTTCCTCAAATCCCTGTGAACGAGAGGATGAGGAAATTGAGAATAAAGAAAGGTGCGTCCTCTATTGTGTGGAATTGGTTTGGCCAATTTGCATGATCGCCCTAGGCATTCGCCTATGCCTAGAAAAGGCTCTGCCACTGACAAGGAAAACAGCTTTGTCATGTGCCACCAATTATGTGTCATTCAGCTTTTTTAAACTACACATCATCACCCTTAGTAAAATAATGTTCGAATGATGTTAGATATTAGGAAATAAACCAGCCATGTTTGCCTTCAGATATACAAATATTATCTATAGAGATTAATTAAATCCTTAAGAGCCTATAAGTGTTTATTTTCATTGGATATTATTTTTTCTTATGTATTACTTCCTTTGTTGCATTGCTTTGAGAAGATGTCAGGTTTCTTTAGGAAAGTTCATAATAATAAGAATACTACTTAACAACATCAGACTGAAATGTAGCATAATGTAAATTTTGCATTATGGTAAGTTTATTTATTTATTTATTTATTTATTTTGCAATTCTTTTTATTATTATTTATTTTATTTTTTTTCTTTGATTATGACTATGACTGTCAAGTTCCAAATAATGAGAAAATTTGATAAAAGGATATAGTTATCATCTATAAAGCATTTAATTCACTGACTGGATTATTCAAAATAATGTTTTTATTTTTTGCGTTTTTTATTTTTTTGGAAAAAATTTAACTACTGTATATTGCGATATACTGTATATTGCTATCGTGATATAAAATTACTCATATCATGATATAATATTTTGGTCATATCGCTCACCTCTAAGGAAGAGTGTCAGAAAGCATAAACAAATCTATTTTCCTCTTTCAGTTTGACCAGCTGTAGCCACAGAAGTACTAGAGAGAGGCCGGTAGAATGTGCTTAACAACTGTGGGCAGCATGAGTGGTAAACTGGCCGAGTGTCTCATGTTAATCAGCCACTCATTCTGTGTGTGGGGTGATGCAAGGTGCTATATTTGCCTCTCATGTTTGTGAGAGACAAATGACTCCTACTCACCCCAGCCACCATACAGCAACATGTCCATGTGTCCAACATGAGGAAAACACTGCAGTGTTCTTGCTATCTGTTGTTGTTGTCTCTGTAGGATCTGAGAGGTACAGACTAGAGCTATGGTGCTCATGCTACCAGTACCAAAATAGCAGATGACCATTTCTATTTTATCTGTCGCCCACTTGACACCGAACAGTCTCTCAGATATTTGCACACGCTAACTCCTTGCTGTGTTACAACTCTGGCCTTGCCGGCAACTATTTCGGTAGGGTGTTATCAGTCCCTTCTCTTTCAGTCTTTTCAAGTGTTTATTTAAACATGGATTTTTACCATAAGCTTCAGTCAATGTTCAAGTGAAGAGCATTTTGATAGTGCTCTTGAATGGAGTAACAGAAAACTCTATCTTCGCTAGGTGGCTTGTGAGAAATTTACTGTGAGGATTTGTGATGATTAATCATTTTACCATTTTTATCTAATGGATTTGTCCAAGGATGAACCTCAAAAAAAGGTAAGGAGTAAATTTTGACACACTGTAAATTTCTCTGCTTTTTCTCTGATGTATTATATGGTTCATTCAAGGTGCTTAGTTTCCTGAAAAAAGTTCTGTTTGAAATGTTCTTAGTTAAAATTATATTTTCCATTTAATAATAAAAAGCTAAGATGTATTAAGTGCAGCTTCTATTTCACATTTTCATAATTTCATGACATACAGCCTGCTATTTTGAAGAACTTTCCTTAAGGTTAATCAACATACTGTAGATTTTCACATAAATAAAGTAACAGATGTGGGAATTTACCCTGACTGCAAGTTGATACGGAATGGGCAGTGGAAAAAAGTTGTGCTGTCCAAATCTTCTTGGCTACTAAGTGCATGCCGATTGAATGTTCGTAAATGTATGAAAGGATTTGTCCTTGGTCAGCATTTAAACGCATTTAGACTTAGATGACATTTCAAGAGTTACACAAAAGTGTCTAATGCCATGTTGCCAAAACTTGTAGTCTGAAACCTGCTCTTTTAAGGCACATTCCCTTTCTATGACAGTTATGAGCTGTGATGGGTGCTTGTTTCACATCAGAGGATAAATATGGGTTAATGAGTTATTTCCAGCTCACCCACACACTGCGGCAGCTGCAATAAAATTATTAATGAATGATGACTAATTCATATTCTTTGAAGTCAGAGACTATTTATCCCAAGACGGACCACTTGTATTAAAATAAATAGGAGAAATTGGAACACCCAATATGGCGGATGTAGGAAAGGAAGTCCCGCCTTACAGGCAAAAGAGCCAATCACCTTTTAGATACAGACATCGCCTGTCAGTCAACTTGAGAATGCACATGCACATTAGTTGAACCAGCCTGAAAAATAGAATGTTTTTTTGTGTGTGATCTAAGCTTAGGAAGCACAATTTATGAGACCGTTGTTGTCAGATTTTACTGCTGATTTGAAATATGTTCTTTGATCGTAATGTTGACCATCAAGTAGATAGGAGCTGTACTTTAATGCAGCTTGTACCAGTTGAAAAGATGGTAGTCAAATGGACAGAATTGCCTTGGAAGGGACTTTGTTGAAGTCCAAATAACTCAACAAAAATGTTGGATTACAGACTCTTGTTTTGGTAGGACGCCTGGTGATCGTACTCTTTTGTGCATATATTCATGTTGAACAGTGTTGACACTTCAGGCGTAGAATTATTTAGTTTTAAAAAGCAGATCTGTTAAACAGAACCCCTGCAAGCTTTAAATATGCATTTTTTTTTTTTTTTTTTTTTAACCAAATGATTGCTAAGGGTTATGTAGGTGGCTAGTGTATGTGAAAAGTCAGAGAGACATCTGCCTTCCTCTAAAAATAGTTTATTTTTGGCATGATGTACCTCGCTTTATTGTACATAATCACAGGCTGGTTTACCACCCACCTTTGAGGTCAAAATAATAAGTGTGTTTTTTTTGTGTTTTTTTTTTGTGTGTGGTTTTTATTTTTTCTTTGTTTTTTGTTTTTTACTTAAGTATAAAAAGTTAGTTGTTTTAAAGTCTGACTTTTAACTTTTTGGGCAAAACTGATACATTATTATCTCTCTCTCTCTCTCTTTTTTTTTTTTTTTTTTTTGGCAGGAAAATCACAATGTAATGGCCAATATGTGGTGATGACTATGCATGAAGTATTCTGCATTAGACTGGACACAAGAATTCATCATGAGCAACCAAGAAAAGCAGCATACAAGCCACAAAACAAGCATGCAGCACCTCCGTTATCTTGATAGCTTTATGGAAGAAATAGACCGGGAGGTAATGAGCCTGACAGATCGAGCTTTCAAGAGTCTGTGCATTGGAGATGAAGCAATCTATAATGAATCAGAGTTCTTTCCTTCTCCAGTCAGCTGCCACAAGCCTCTGGTGGAGGAGGTCTCAAAAAAGACCCAAGACAGCTTGTTTTCTGCCGTCAAGAAACGTAACTCTTACCCCCTTAATGGGGTTAATGATGCTTTGAGTACATCAAACAAGTCTTCAAAAGACTTGTCGCTTTTTGCAGTATTTGCAGCCAAGAAGGACGGTAAAGGAAGTAAGATGACAAATGGTGATTCATGGGACAAATCTGCTCTACTCAGCATCCAAAATGATGTGTCAGAGTTTTCCTCAAATCATCATAGTTTAGCAGCGGAACATCTTTCCTTGGTTGAGAATCACCTCAAATCAGCTGAGAAAGGATCTGCCAACAAATCAAACAATGATGTATCGATTCCCTCAGGAAAATCCTCTAAGAGTAAACATAGCAAAAACAACAAACTGAAAAAACTGAATTCCAAAAACTTATTCCTTCACAGTGAATTCAGCCCATTCCTGTCATGGAGGGATTTTAATAAATTCTCAATTGGGCAGGAGCACATTTCAGAGATTATGCTAAGCAACAGGTCACCGGAATGGTATGATTCACCTCTTTACAAAGAACTGACTGCAGCACATGGACACTATAAATTAAGTTTCCCGACGTCAGTGGAAAAAAAAGTTAAACAGTGCCCCAAACAAATAGAGACTCATCAGTCTAAGCCACAACTTGAGTCTGTACAATCCACACCAACCAGTGTACCCCCAAAACCAAAGATAGAGACAGAGCACATTATTGAGCACAATATTCTAAGTAAGGGTTCTATGCTTGCTGCTGAACAGAGATGTAATTCAGAAAAGGGGGAGACTTGTGTCCCCTGGCGAAAAAACAGAAGCAGAGCAAAGAGTGCTCTTCCTGTGGGGCATTCTTTCTTTAATTTACCAGCCAGTGAGAGATCAAATCCTGGAGAAGGAGGTGCACCACCGACTAAAAAAGTGGTCCAGACAATAGAGGGCCAGACCTCCTCTAGTTCAACTCCTTTCAGTATTTCACAGCTTTTAACGCCAGTGATACCATCCAGACAAGGGACAGGAACCTCAGAGATACTGCTCTCTTCAACTGCCCTGGAAATTCCACCACTATCTGAGAGAGAGATGCATCCATTACCTGAGATTAAGCGAGAGGGGTACAAATCCATTGCATCAAGCTTGTTGTTCAATCTCAAGGACAATAGAAAACGTGTAAAGGCAATGTATAGCCCACCTAAGTTTAAAGGTTTGGATGCAGCAGGTCAAAGCAAAGGGTCTCCCCTGCCCGAAGTGTCAGTTTCAAAAGATGTGCATGAAATTCCATATATTTCAGGAGCTAAAGATATATCACCTGCTTGCCAAAAAGCCATCACCTCTCCAAAGAGTCCCCTTTTAGATTCTGAAGACACTCAAACTTGTTATCAAGGAATTGCAAATGGAGGTATGCCAGATGACTTTTTGGCATTAAGTCTGCTTCAATCTGGAAGTGCCTTAAAATCAAACAGGAGCCCTGCAGCTAACAAGGCAGCATACCCATCATTACAGTTGTATCGAAAAGCTAGTCCTGAGGAAATAAACATCAGAGCAAATGCTCAAACTGTGGTTGAAACCAGCTCTCAGGTTTTGACAGATAGAGATCAAGAGCACTGCAAATATCATAACACAGAGAGTAATATTCCAAGAAAATTACTTAAAGGTGTAATGAAAGAGCTGCAAGGCAAAAGTAATCCTTTAGAGTCAGTGATAAATACTAAAATCCCCACTGTAAGTTTAAATAGAGAAAGTGTTCTTGAGAACAAGTCTAGATTAAGCCCAAGTGTAAGTTTAACAAAACCTGATGAACAAGCAGTTTGTGATGGAAGTCAAACTAAAGACAAGTTTAAAACAAAGGGCGTAGTCAGCACACAGAAGAGCCCTGTCAAAGAAAAGGAACCCAACAGAAAGGAGGCAGGAGCAAAACACGTGTTTTCCACAAGACAGAACAATTACATTAAAAGTCAGAGATTTGTAAGTACAGACAATGACAATAATGATCATGATCATGGCTCTAGTGCAGACAAAGTGTTGTTGGCTATAAAAGATAAAAATTATAATGATGAGTGGTCCAGGCATTCCAAAAATCCAAAAACAAAAAAGATAAAACAAGAAGAGCATAACAAAGGCATTTATGAAGATAAAGTAATTGTTCAAACCAAAGTAGGTTCACCACTATTAAAAGAATGTGTTAATGTCAGAGCTGAGGCTACTACAGTTAAAGACCAGAACAGTATCATACTAAAGAGTGTTTTAGAAACTCAAAGAGAGCAACAAGTAAAGAATGAGGCTTTCTCCACAAAGGGAAACATTTCTGCAAAAAGAGCACTATTAGCCTCAATGGAACAGGTGCCAAATGAGACAACTGTACCCTTAAAAAAAGAGAACTTAGTCATAGATAAGTTTGACCTGGCCAAAATGGCTTTAGAGGAAGTAATCACTGAAAGAGAGCAAAGGAAATTGAAAAGTAAAGCTATCTCAAATGCAGGAGGTTCAATCAATGATAGCAATAAAGTTGGTTGTGAAAAACAACAAGATGTTCATGAGCTACCCATCAATGGAGAGGACCAACAGACTACTAGGTTCATGTTGAGTGACAAGGGGAGAAACAAAAAAGATGGCAAAGGTCAGAATAGGATATCTGCTTTTAAAACAAGTGGCCAGACTGTTCAAATGATGACAGCAGAGGTGGCCAAACACGGTGTAAGTCATGAGGCTGAGGTAAAATTAGCCAGTCCCTGTAAGCAAGAAGTGGCTGTTGAGCAGTGCCAACGTGTAAAAGAACATATAAAATATACTGAGATAAACAGATTATACATAGGGGAACAAGAAAGTAACACACATAATGCTAGCAAGGGTGATAAAGTACTTGGATTCCAAGAGAAAATGTTGATAGATAAAAATATATGTCATGCAAAGGAGAGTAGAAAAAGAGGTGATCATTTGGAAAGTGGAGATATTCACAGTTTGGGACAGTATATGGAACAGTTAGGTGTTGAGAAAAAGGGTAGTTCCTATAAACCTGAGGTACCCCCAAGAAGAGGGAGAAGCAATTCTCAAAGTGATGACAGAGTAGTTGCAAAGACAGAAGGCAATAAAGACTTGAAAAGACAAGGTGACACATCAGACAGAACTGAGGAAATGGAAAGTAGAGAAGTCAACAAAGTTCAGCTAATCCCATCTAAGAATTATGGCCCAGTGAGAGGAAACGTATCGGCCCTGAAAGAGAAATATGACAAAGCAAGTGGGGTGCACTGCAAAGATGTTCTGAAATGCCTTCCTGTTGGAGGTTCAGAAGAGTCAGAAGAAGGACCCAATGAACTGGCTGCAAAAGATAAAATTAAACATAAATCTGTTATACCAAAACTCACAGTCAGTGGTCCTGAAAGTGAAATTATTTCTATTATCGACAAGGACATGGATTCAGAGAAAGAAAGAATGTCTGACAGCTCTTCAAAAGAATCTAAGAAAGATCAGGAACATTCTGGTTCACAGAGGAAACATGATGACACCCAGGACTTCCAAAAGGTAATAAGTGACCACACCCAGGACTTCAAAAAGGTAATAAGTGACCTCAGAAACAACAGACAAGAAATACAAAATAACAAGGTAAATGGAACAAAAGACAAGGAAGAAGTTTCTGTAAGTTTGAAAGACTCAGGAGACAATCAGAACAAATCCAAAGGTCCTTGCAAAAGCTACGTTAAAGAGTTTTTAAGTGGACTTCTTGGACTTTCAAGCTCAGAACGGGTCAAAAGTGTGGGTGAAGATGAGGAAGAACTTACAGAGGAGACAAATTTGTCTTTTGAGTCTATCAAAGCAGAGAAAGGCAGAAAGGACAGTATTACAGTACATGACATCCTTGGACAATCTCAATCCTTATCTTCATCAAATGGTAAACATCATCACAGCAGTCTATACTCAAACTCAAGTGAACTCTCCCTATTTCACGAATCTGAACAGGGGTCACAGTCACATCTAAAAGATTTGTCAAATAAAACAAAGGTTTGTGACATGAAAGAAAAAGTAAATGGAAAAACTGAGGATTTCCAGAAGCCAAAAATTGATTCCTGTTCTTTTAGCAATCATGAAAGCGAGTCAGTTGTTTTTCCACTGAGTGATGTGGAAAAAAGGGGATGGGTGCACTGCTTGATTGAGCCTGCTAAGAATCTAACACAAATATCACACAGTCACAACTCCCTCAAGGATCTGCATGAAATAGGTCAACACCTGTCTCAGAGGGAGAGCTTGAATGGGTCTGAGAATGGTGAGGAAGATCTGGACATCTTCAAGGACTGTGTGCATTCTCCAGTTAGCACATCTGCTATACCGTTCAGGAGCCCCCAGCAAAACCAACCAACAATGCATCTATTGTCCCCTCCAGCCTCTCAACTCAGTGCAGTCAAGGATGGAAAGCTGTCAGTTGGAAGTATCTCTGTGTCTGAGGAAGAAGAACAACGCTCTGCTGTGAGCACTTTATCTGAGGAGATGGACAGCTTTACAACAAGGGCAGGAGATACCATGGAGGAGAACAACTCTAGCACTGCACCAACAGAGGATGCAGAGGGATCCAAGGCACCCAGTGAGAGATCTGGTTCAGTCTGCAGTGGAAATGACAGTCTTGGTCAGAACAAGCCGCCTGTTGTCCCTCCAAAAACTGAGAAGGCTCTACGGCGTGCCATGAAGCTTGCCACACGGAGGATGCAAAAAGCTGAAGCTAACAGCAAATCTGAATTTAAAGGCAGGAGCGCTGACAAAAGTGCCAGCCACAAAGCTGAGAGGAGGCACCACAGCAATGACATAGTACATAGTGACAGATTAGAACATAGGTCACTAAGTAGAGACAGACTGGCCAGAACAAATAGTGAAGATTACCTTGATGACACACTTGATGAGTCCAAACCTGAAACAAGCGAGAAACATGCTAGACGTCACAGGAGCCAAAACATACAAGAAAATTATCCTAGAAAAACATTGCACAGGTCACTAAGCAGTGACAGACTCAATAGTAAACATAGTGAACATTACCTTGATGACACATTTGAGCCCAAAACTCAAAGAAGTGAGAAAAATGCTAGACGCCACAGTGGTCACAAGAGCCAAAACACAGAAGCAAAAGATCCCAGTAAAACATTACAACATGCAACCAAAATCAAAGACAGGCAAACCAGTAAAACTGGTGAATTAAAGAGCCACAACACTGAGAAACAACAAGATTACAAATCAAACCACATAGATAATTTAGAGAACAGCGATACAAGTAATGACACTCACCGATTAGGTCGAAGCAATGAGAAATACTCACCCAGAAAATTGGAACGTAGGACTCAAAGTTTGGATAGATTTTTAAGGGATAAACATGTAAAAAAGTCTAATAGCACTGACAAAGCTGGGGGTAAAGTTATTTCCGAGTTTTCAATGGCACTACCTTTGCAACAAAATTGCACTGAACATACTTATACACCAGCCACCACCAATATTGTAACACACTCCTTTCCAATCACTCAAAGGAAGCTATTACAGGACCCCGAGTCAGGACAATACTTTCTGGTGGACATGCCAGTACAGGTCAAAACTAAAACTTTCTTTGACCCAGAAACAAAAAGTTATGTGCAACTGCCAGTACAGTCTCCTGAGGGTGCTGTAAGACAAGTCCCACCACTGGATGCTATGAACACACCACCACTTGTACTATATCAGGGTTTTGTTCCAGTGCCTGTCTCATCCTTACCATCACAGAAATCTATTGTTAGGACTGCAGGATCTTTGATTCCCCCTGATGACCTGGAGGACTTTAAAGATAGCAAGAAACAAATGCAGGAGGACTTTTATCAGAAGCATAGTAAAGAGGCACATCCTTACATTGAGCCTGTATATACGTCACAAGAACACACACCTGAAGAAGAAATTGACAGTGTGAGATGAAATATTTTTAGACAAGATACAGTATATATAGACCGTTTGGGCCAGTGGATGGTTCAGAGACTGAATTCAGGGATTTGTGTTGTTTTTAGTTTAAAGGTTTCAAGGTTTCCATGAGAACTTGCTGTCTAGTTAAACGTAAAAATGTTGTTTTAGGATGTATGCTGTTTATGGTACACAAGACAAGAGATTGTAAATGTTTTATTCTTATTAAAGTAAGGCATCGACCTAGTTCTCTTACTATTAAAAGCACTTGTCTAATTTGTAAAAACAAGAGGTTTAAATTAAAATTTGTGACATTGAAAGTACTTTGCGTTCACAAAAATGTTTGACAATCATCATTTAACAGATTATTTTGATACATCTTGTATTTGAGTTTTAGATATACTTGTTCACAGTATTTTTCACAGGTGAGCAGAAAAGTTTTGTAAAAATGTATATTAATGTAACTCTTTTATATGTTTAAAATAGTATGTTTGGCAAATGCTGATTGCATTGCTTTAGGGGTGCATTTTGGAATGAATGAATTAATTTGATGGGATTGTTGCTTCAGATAAACAACCATTCCAATAAAAGCATCATAAACAAGCATTTTTATTATTATTTATTTATTTATTTATTTTTTTTTGTATGTATACATATATAGTCTACATCTGTATAATATTTACAATTTTATCCAATGAATCACACCCAGCTAAGCCAGTTACAACGTTATTCAGGCGCCTCCAAGTGGTGAATAGGAATACTGCAAGTGGAGTGCTCAAATTGCTGTAGAGTGGGGTTGTAAGGGTGGGTCAGGACAGGGCTGTTGTCAGGGGTAGGGGGACAACCAGCCCCTGTGATGAGTTAATTTCACTAAGGTCCTCCAGAAAACAATGAGCCTTTTAAGCTACTAATTTTAGTACATTTTAGTGAGTTTATCTCCTTTTTTTAGCTGTAATATTTTGAGAAGCGGTGCTTAAAAAGGGGATGCATTTAGAGGTTTCTAAATTCACCCCCTTAAAAACATCACTGATACTGTCAGAAAAACATCTTTTATAACAAACCCACTGCCTTCAACAATAAATTGGAAGATACTGGAATGCACACGTGTGAGATGGACATCTTTGAACATTTGAGCATTGCGTCTTGCCTGTCACGTTAATTAAAGTGAAATATTAATAAATATTGCTATATACAATTATTTGTGATTTGATTAATCAATGTATTGTATCATGTAGTTTAATTTGATTTAATTTTAATTAGGGCTGTCGATTTAACGCATTAATTTAATGTGATTAATTATATGAAAAATGTACAGGTTAAAAAAAATAATGCAATTAATCATGCCTCCAGACCCATACATAAATTATGAATAAATGTACATATTTCCTACCATCGGATCAATTCAAGCTTGAAGTACATATCTTTGTGTTTTTACGAGCCATGTCAGCAAGGGGCAGCATGCCTCAACAAACCAGGCAGCGCAGCCACATAATGAGATCCAGGACGCAAAGCACAGAATGCAGGGGTCTCAATTATATATATTAGGACCACCCAGTTAACGCATTGATTTAGTGTGATTAGTTGTATTAAACAAAAACACTTAAAATAATAATAATAATAATAAATAATTACGCAATTAATCATGCCCACGGTCCGTTATAATATTTTTTTTCATTTAAAGTAATAGAAGTAATTTAAGGAGCAATTTAAGATTGAAGTACACCTTCATGTTTTTACCAGTCTTAGTCAGCTGGAGGCAGTAAGTGCAACTCCAGCTGTACAGAAAACGTGCTTTTGTCCAGGCAACAAACCACACTGACAGCAGACAGCACTAGATGAGGATGCATTCAAACACAGCTGAACGGAGCGCAACTCCGAATGCAGGGGGCTCGAGACTTGTTTTTCTAAGTTTCAAACTATGCATAAATTGAGTGTCCTAAAAACACTGCGTTTATGAAGCGACAAAACCAAAGTTAGATGCTTCAAAAGCGTCTATCTCAAACAGATTGACGAAGTCAATTTCCAAATGGATTTTTGTAGTCTTCAATGCCTGTTGAAGGTATTATCTAATCCAAGGCTGTCCCAAGCAAAGGGCCAGGTGGGGTGCGATTGCCGCTCTATACAGTATGTACTGTAAATATATGTGTGTGTGTGTGTGTGTGTGTGTGTGTGTGTGTATGTGTGTGTGAATTGTTATGTATTATTTATACTGAGTTATATTTATATCTGGGGCATTTCTCAACAAAAAATTATATATGCAATTAATTTGATTAATTCGATCCAGCATGTAGTGTACTTCAATTAAAAATGAAAATCAATTTACTGCCCTAGTTTTAACCATTTGAAACCTCCAGTTGAAACATGTTATAATTGTCATGACATAACTTGATGTTTATGTAACTTAAGTTGACCGTATGAAGAGTTTGTCAATATTACATTTTTCTGTTTGCTGAGAAGAATTTAAGAACAATTGCACAATGGTAAGCATTACTTATTACAGTGCATGACTTGCTGCTGTTGTCTGAAGATACTGCATGCATTTCTTTCTCCGGATGGCCGGATTTTTTGTAATGATAATCACATTATCATAAAACAGCACTGTTTTACTTACGTTTCTGCCAATTGTCGTGAAGTAGAATGTAGGCTAGCTAATCTGTGTGGGCGGAGCTTCAAATATGGCATTTCCAATCATGACAGTGCAGCCGCAGACTGCTGACTCTTGATAAGAGGTGGGTTGACAGTTAGTTTAAACTTATAACAGACAATGGTGTATTTTGCCTGAATGAAATAAACATTTATTTGGTTAAGAATCCCATATATAAATATCCAAATAGATGTTTAATGGCATCTTTACATTTGAGAGTAAATGTGGTGTACGTGACGTTTCAAAATAAATAGTAGGGCCTACATCAACCAGTACATTTACATCTTGCCATTCTGTATTTTAATGGCAACCACAATTGCCCGCAACCATGTCGTCATACTGTTTCAGAACGACATTTTCTTCGTCATCGAAGTACAGGAGACTGATAGGGTGAAGCACATCAGGTACACAGCATGGCTTTCCCGCCTCCTGAGACAGTTTCAGCGCGTTCATGATGGCTCTCACGGTAGCATGATTAGTAGCTCGTAGACCTTCACCCAGTGGAAACGGACAGGAACCTATACAGCTGTATGCGTTGTACCCTCTTGGAGATATTATCCACCCAGACCAGCCAATTTTAGTGAAGTCCACATAGAGGTTTGTTCTCTGGCATGTAGAAGTTAATGAGCGCACACTCCTGTGCTTGCGCATTGAAGACTTCACTAAACTTTCTATAGTCTCGAGGAATTTAAGAGTTGAGTTGATATTTTGTCCTAAAAGAGAGTCAACAATGACACCAGAACTTACAGTTTTACATAATTTATCTTTTTTTGCAGTATATCTTAACACAGGGGCATAGCACTCATTTCAAAAGTGAGGGGGATAGAATGATTAGCGCAAGACGAACATAAACATATAAGATATGTATATATATATATATATATATATATATATATATATATATATGATAGATAGATAGATAGATATAGATATAGATATAGATATAGATGAATATATTAGGGCACTCGATCGATTACATGACCAGTGAATTTTAACTTTTGCATTTACACATTTAGACATTTGTTATAGGAAAGACACAGTGTAAACACATTTGCCCTGTGAAAAGTGACCCCCCACATACCCTGCGTATTCTACGCCCTTGATTTAACATAGGATTAAGTGGATGACAATAGCTGTTTTTATGGATTGAATTAATTTATGGCCCATAGCCCATGTCTTTATCATTAATGAATTGCATTTTAGGAAGTCTTTTCAATTGTAATTGTTGTTAATATAGGCTGTCTATTTTTTTATCCTGTTGTGCTGAACCAAAATGATTTTCCCGCTTATTACCTGTGTAGAAAGGTGGATTTTGGAAGTGCTTTCGTCCGTCGTCTGAATAAATAACCAAATACACGTTTTTCTCCTCTGACTGCTCGTCCACCTGAATGCTGGTCTCCAACCAGTTACCGGACGGTAAAGCTGTAACGACCAGGACGCCGTTATTTGTGCCGCTGTTAAGAATCCATTTAGTCACCTGTAATTATTGGGAGTTAGTGGGATTGGAGCACAAACAAAGTGATTAGTTTACATATCATATTGTTCTACATAGTAAAATGATATTTACCATTTCTGTGATGTTGAACACCTCCCATCCTTTGGCGTATACAGGTAATAATCTTGAGCTTATCAAATTTACTCGCCAAGGTTTTGTTCTGCTGTCCAGCACTTCATATATGTCAACCTGAAATTCAGCGACATTTTACAAATGTTTATTGTGTTTGTAAAGATATATTTATAGATTATATAAGTAGAAAATCCAGATACACTTGCTGAACTTACTTTGTAAAAATAATGACGTCCCATAAAAGGCCGTGTGCGTCGAAACCATCGGAATTCTGCTTTAATCACCCGCTCGTCCTGTCTAAATGATGTTAAATTAAAGAAGTGATATGACCCACTGGATTGTCCTATTTAAAAAACAAAACAAAACAAACAAACAAACAAACAAACAAAAAAAAAAAAAAAAAAAAAAAAAAACAACAACAAACAAACAAAAAAAAAACATGGAGGTTAAATTTCTCCGCATTAAGTGATTCCATTGTAGCATCAGCCATTGCACCATTTTATTACAATTTACACACCTTCAAAACTTCTAACAATATTTCCCTCCAGCACTTTTGTCTTTTTCAGCGTCCCGTTTGAGTCTGCAACAGCATCATATAACTCCATCATGAACTGAGGTGCCTTCCTACGGGACGGAACATTGCGTTTCAAATCTTTTAACTGGAATGTTTCATTCCAATTGCGCTTCTTAATCGCGTTTGTTACCTTTTGCGCATTTAGATCTACTGATGTGGAAATGACATCGGATGACAAAATCGCG
Source organism: Myxocyprinus asiaticus (assembly GCF_019703515.2). Taxonomy (NCBI): domain Eukaryota; kingdom Metazoa; phylum Chordata; class Actinopteri; order Cypriniformes; family Catostomidae; genus Myxocyprinus; species Myxocyprinus asiaticus. The sequence continues at coordinate 14,714,639 of NC_059375.1, forward strand.
AAGAGATAAATGGTCAATAATTTCATTGCTGGTGATCCCGCTAATTTTAATTACTGGTGTAACCTCAATGAATGTAGAATATTCCCCGATACGAATTTGCACCGACTTCTGAGATGAGCTGAGATGGACTGGTGTAACAGTGCATTCAAACGAACTATAAATTTACACCATAGTTTACACAAGGGTTTGTATGCTCACCCTGCATAGATAACAGTGAACAGGCAGCCTTTAAAGTCAAACATCATGCCTAAAGTTAAATAAACTGTCTGCCTCATATTCATTAATCAGACACACATCATCCAGGCCACTATTGAAAACCCTTTTGCAATTACCTTACCTAACCTAACATAAAATAAATAAATAAAAAGAAATCACTAGAAAAAAATGCAAACATTTCGTAAAGGAAATATTGCTTGTGCACATATTTGTTAAATCATTGAAGTTCATTTTCTTAAAAGTTGAATATTCTATGAAAAGATTTAAATGAATTTGAATCTGAATTTCTTACAGCTCAATCAATGAAATAATTTGTCTTAAAGGGAAGGTATGGTTGATCTGGTTAGAGGTCATTTAGCAATGACATCAATGGATCATGAAGAGATGAATGTCAGAAATTGCTGCTTGTTCTTGTTGATTTTAGCAGGTTGTTGTCTGTTATCTGTGCACAGCCAGGTTCCCCCATGGTGACAGAAGTAAACGCAGTGACATACTATGACGCAAATGGAAATTAGGATTTACTCACTGTTTCCCTGAGCACCTCTGCCTTTCATGCAACAATTTTCTATATCTTCAAATGGAAGAATCAAATGTGTTGTGTCAAGGGACTATTAGCAACCTAAATTCACAAATCCTTATTATAATTTCTTTGAAGGTTTTAGACCAGCAATCCATTACAAAACTATACGGAGTTTGATGTGCATGGAGACTCTTCTGCCCTGAAAAGGCAAAAAATGCAGGAACTACACATTTGGTCAAAATTAGTTAGAAATGAAATCAGAACTATTTATAATCAACATTTGGCTGGGAAATAAAAAACAAAAAAAAACCTGAAAGCCATTTTTCTTGGTTTCAGTGTTGGTGTTGCCATTGCATTGGCCTAGTAGGGAGGTCTTGATAAAGTATGAATGTTGACATAAAATGCGTGGTGTTAAACATAAACAAAATCAGAGCTATTTTTTAAATCCACATTTGGCTGGAGAGAAAAAAACAAACTTTGAAGCTATTTTTCTCATTGTTGGCACAGCTATTGCAGTTTGGCTTTATAGGGCAGTTTTGATAATAATGATAAAGTATAAATTCTGGATGAACATAATGAAATCAGAACTATTTTATAATCCACGCTTGGATGAAAAAATAAACTTTAAAGACATTTTCTTGGTTTTAATGCTGGTGTCCATTGGCTTAGTATAGGGCAGTCTTGATAAAGTATGAATGTAGACATATAAAATGTGTGATGTTGAACATGAACAAAATCAGAACTATTTTTTAATCCACATTTGGCTTAAAAAACAAACAAACAAAAAAAAAAAACTTTGAAGCCATTTTACTAAGTATTGGTGTAGCTTTTGCAGTTTGGCTTTGTAGAGCAGTCTTGATAATAATGATAAAGTATGAATGAAGACATACAATTTATGGTATTGAACATAAATGAAATCAAAACTATTTTATAATCCACATTTGGATGGAAAATGTAAAAAACAACAACTTTAGAGCCATTTTACTTGGTTGTAGTGTTGATGTAGCCATTGGCTTAGTAGGGCAGTCTTGATGATGAATGAACAAAATCAGAACTATTTTTTAATCCACATTTGGCTTGAAAGTAAAAAAAAAAAAATAAATAAAAAACTGTGAAGCAATTTTTCTCTGTGTTGGCATAGCTATTGCAGTTTGGCTTTGTAGGGCAGTCTTAAAAATACTGATAAAGTATGAATGTAGACAAAATGCTTGAGATTAACATGTGGTGTTGAACATCCTTTTTATTTCAAAGGAGCTTGCAGTACAGTTTTGGCAGAAGTCTTCTAAGATCAACCTGTGATTATGGATCTTTACTACAACCAGATAATGTGCTATATCCCTAATTCGAATACGTTTTTTAAAGAATGCAATTACATGTTCAAATATTAAAGTGTATAACAGTTAGTGTAAAACAGTTTTATTGCTGGTTGTGCATAAGAGATGTTAGTGGTGCATTCAGCTACTGTACTGTGCTGTTAATCTTAAATCTTGAAAGGCTCTGTTTTTCTCCACAAGATGGCATCAGTGAATAAGGAAACAACTTTGATTTCACCACATCTGCAAGCGCTTGATACTTGGCTGATGCTTTAAAGCAGAGAACTTGAGTAAACTGGACACTTTTGCAGTGAAATGTATTATTTAATACTCATTATTTCATACAGAAATATCTGAAATGCCTCAAATTTCAGTAGTTGGTAAGGACAATAATTTTTTAAGGGATGCATTTAGGAACATTATTAAGTTTTTTTTCTCAAATATTTTTTTTTTTAATGCGCAAACTGAATGAACCTTGCTATTATTCCCCACAGAATATAAAATACAATGTCAGGAAATTCAAATCACATCTGTTAATTATATATAGAATTACATAAATATTTTGACAACCATCTTTAGAAGATATTCGTAAAGATGAATGAACTGTTCCAGGCCTTTTGAGGATCTGAGGAAAGATTTTTTTGACTAAAAGTATGAGGTGAAATTCTTGGCCTTGTCCAGCCCAAACCTACAGGCTCTGTTGCCACTTCTGTAAATTGTATTCCTATTAATGGCATCCCCCTTTTGTTTAACATCTCTTTGGGTCCAAAGAGAACAGATGGAAGACATTAAGCAAGCACCAAGCTATTGCTGCTGTTCTATTAGATATCTGAAGAGAAAATACAATTATTGCTAAAGTGGAAACATACCACTGGGGGATTATGGGAGGCCTGGTGTTTTATGTTTTCAGAATGATTAAATTTTCTTTGACCTGGAGGTGAAGTGTTTAGGGGGGTGTCTAGGTTAAAGATGAGGATGGAGACCTGGTAGTCTACAGGAGTTGCTCTTTCATTTCTCCCATCTCGGCCACTTCTCATTTGCTCATTTGAGAACCTGTTATGCTTATCAATTAGTCAGTTTGTTTATAAGTGCTTCTCATTTTATTTTATTTATTTATTTTTGTTGAGAATATCTAGTTTGATTGAGAAAACTGTAGTAAGGACAAACTGCATTCAGGTTTGGGAACAAAAAGCTCTAAAGAGAAGAGAGTAGGCCTACTTGAAATTAGGGATGTCATAAAATATTGATATATCAATTATTGATCAGCATGTTATTTATCAATATATTAAAATGAACCAACATTTAAATAAGAAGTCTAATTTGCATGCTTCACAATTCACTCAGTTTGCCTCTGTTTAACAGTCTGGCATAATAGCACTGGGGGACTAAAAGAGGGTGATATAACATTTACTGAAGCCGGTTGCATTCACGATCACACAGCAAATGGTAGTCCAAAGTTACAAAGGTTTTTGTACTTCTTCAAGAATGAACAAATTGACATTGATGAGTTTGCAGGTTAGTGTATGAAACTGGTGTAACTGCGCAAACTGAACAATTAGAAATGGCGTTGTTTAGGCTATTATGCAATTTCTCTGTATGTAGCCTTGAACAGATCTTTCATTCAAGCTGTCAAACCACAAAATGTCATACTTGTAACTAAAAACACATTGTGTAAGCTCCATGAAAGATACATACACAATTTATCATCCAGTGATGGCTAGAGTAAATAACTGTTGTCCTTTGATAATGATTTGGGTTCGAATTTAATGGAAAACTATGCGAGTTGCGCTCCATAGCACTAATTTTGACGCTGAGCGTTGGCAGTGTGTGCGTACGTACCTTCCTAGAAAATAATTGTTTTGATTTTTTGATCACACCATGTTGTCCATCAGACACATTCATTGTCTCTTTAATTTACCCTGCCACTCACACTTTACCAAAGCTGTGTTGATAAATATGTTAGAAAAGATAAAGACTATTGTGCAAAGAGCAGCCCAATTTATATTGAAAAAAATCCTGATATATATCGATAATGATCAGGCAAATCATCCGATTATTGATACGTGAAAAAGACATCGATCCCAAGCCTACTTAGCATACAGTATAATGATGTAAAAACTCATGTAGACGGGTCATTAAAATGAGGCCAGGACTGATTTTGGCCAGATATTATCTCCCTGTCTCTGTGCCTCATCACAAGCCAAAGCAGACTCTTCAGACTTCTCTTTCACACCTTTGACATATTAAACAGCAAAGGCGTTGAATTAGCATGTTATATTAAGATGATTTGTTCTCTTAATGGCTGTTGAAACTCTGCAGCATTCTTTAAATTACAGTACAAGCTGGAGGGATTGTGCTTCCCTGTCAAATGCAGGGTTGGGATATCTAACATATTAGCAGTGTTTTAAGACCAAATCGGGGATGTAGTCGTCATTTTACAGATTACAACCACACATTTAGGCTGTTCTGTTTTACTTGGATATTTAATTGCCTCGAAGGCTGCGTTTATTAAAAGACTGAATGATGTACCTCTCAAAGACTAAACTTGACTATATATGTAGACTGCCAAATGTAGACTGCATACATTCCCTTACAGGTTCAGTCCTTTCTCTTTTCTTGACAGGCTCAGCTGTAGGTCCTCATGTACATTACTATTTAGCCCTTACAAAAATTAACCTTGATTATACTATAGTAAAACTAACTATAATTATGGTGTTTTAGTGACAATGTTATAGATTCATACTAAATAATGTATTAGGGCTGTAAGGAAATCTACTTAATTAGCATCACAACTATGACAGCTGCAGTTATTTGCAGCTGATGTGCATTTAAATTCTGCAGAAATCTGTGAAGCTTTTTTGTTGGTGCAGACTCCATGTGGACCTGGGCATTACTGAATATGACCACATTACCCTCACTGCTAGCAGATATTGGAGACTGAAGAATAAGCTTGGCTCTTCAGCATAACAATAATTTTCAATGTTTGACAGCTTTTTAACATTAAGATGGTGAGTGTTTGTTATGTGTAAACACAAGGGTTGATTTAGGGTGAAAAAGCCAAAGTCATTTGAATGCAAGTGGATAGAATAGTATTGCATTTACAACATTGTTTTCATTGCACTGCATTTTTCTCATGAAGGGGTAGGTGGTATGACCAAATGAAGGGTATGTCATCTCATTTGATTACTTTCTCTTTTTATGTGGATCTTGATAAATGCAAACCAAAAGGTAAGATACTGATAACAAATTAATGATAAGTCTGGCATCAGTGTAAAACCAACTTCACATTATATCAGTTGAGTTTAAAAACATAAGACTCCAAACCATATAAAGCTAATAATATAAAAGAAAAATTATAAATATTTTATAATATTTTATATTATTACATAGATAGTTCAGACTTTAAACTCTGAAAGGATGAACCACATTTGAAGCCATTGTGGTGGCCACGGGGGCCCAATGCAGCCGCTTGTGTCGCTTAATAGGTAGTGCCAGCTCTGCAAGTTTATCCTCGCTTTGATTAGATTGGGACATGTTTCGCTATGTATTTTCACATTATTCCATATTTCTTTTGTTGCTCTTGTGTGTAAATAATGTAAAGCAGGCTTGCCAACTGATAGCTGTGCAAATATTTATATAGAGATATAAACGGTAGGCCTATAGCAAAATCTCTACCAGTTGACCCATTTCTACCTTTGTATGGTTTGTAGCTTTGTACCGCCCAGTCCTACTCTGCAGTTTTTAGCAACCCTGTTCACATCTGTTCAGACTGGGGCTAAATGCCCCACCCCCAGCACCCTGTAGCCAAGCTTTCAGCACCTGATGACCACGGGCCCTCTGAGGCTGCTCTTTAGGTGCACATTGACAGAGGAAAAACCCTCTGTTAACCAATCCCACACCTGATACTTCCTCTCTCCCCCGGCTGCTTCCAAATACATATACACACATGTGTGTTGCAGCATGTGTTGACTGATAGATATGGCACACTGTAATCAAACAATAGTGGGCAATGCTGACAGATAGGCATTGGGTCTTTGCCAGTGCAAACATGGTGGGTGGTAAGACGCTGAGCCCACTGACGTCTCTCTGATGCGTGATCAGTGTAGCAACTGTGGAACACATCATCTTGCATCATACACACAAGAAATCAAATGAAGGATTCCCTGTATATGCAAAAATTTTGAGAAAGGAGACTTAAAAGTGTCTTTTAATTATGGTTATAGATAAATTAAGTGCTCACAAAAGAGGTGAGACTTCAACCGTTTCTTGAAAGTTGTGATGTTTTAGCAGATTAGATGGAGGTTGGAAGCTCGATCCACCATAGTAGAGGCTTAATAGCGCTAACTGGAAGGCCAGCCAACAAAGCATTTCATACCCACCAGAATGACCAGTGGTTTTTGTTTAACCTAGAGCCCGGACGAGAATGTCATTGTTTTTAGACAGCTCACCCATAGACAAAAGTACTATTTCTGGTTAATTAGGCAGCAAACAACTTACAATAAAATGGATACAGCAGGTCCAGTTCTGACTGAAATCTATCTGTTTCGTAGGACAGAAGACAGATGAAAACTCATTTCAGATATTGATTTCAAAGCTGAGCTTTAGACTTGCCAGGTTTACACAAACATGCTAAAAAGCTTTGGCACACAAGTATGAGTGTGGTATTACATAAGCAACACTTCACTGGGCCAAGTTGGATCTCCTCTACCCATTTCTAGGCCCATCTGTCTTTCTTTTTTTGTCTGATTCTGTCTTTTTATTCACTCATCTCACTAATCTGTTCCCAAACTGCCTGTGTCTCTGTATGTTATAGGCAAATTTTGCATTGTGTCTTTCAGTGTTAAATCAATGTCACAAGATCCAGACTACATACCATGTGATATATCACATAGAGTTTTGGGTGTCTTCGATGCTGACTTGATTTAAAATTGGCACAGAGACCAATCAAATGAAGCATTCAACCCAACTCAAATATACTCACAATAAAGAAGGTACTGCCCCATTAGAAATGTATTTTACACCATGATAGACATAGAAGCCATTAGGAAAAAAAGATGGAGAATAGACAAAAGAATATGCCCACAAATTTACCTTAAAGATGGGAGTGACTTAAACTCTCTGTTATAAGGACACTCCAATGGTAGTTGGAAGACAAGAGGAGAGAATGCCAGAGATTAATTTAAGCAAAAGCATTGCCCATTTTTTTCTCATTTTGTTAATCAGCCAGTATACTTGAATTAATCTGTGTCTTTCCAATTAACATCTTAAGGGTACATTTCTAACCTTGTTGACCATGTCCTAATCCATTATATATGTGGAAGAGCAAACTTTTTTAACATAAATAGAAATGCAGGGAGGCCTTTCCTTCAAAAAACAAGCAAGGTGCTCGGAAGAGACATTCACCCTATTCCTTAGTGTTGATTTAAAATAACAATGGGGTTTGGTTAGTGTAAGTGCTAAATGCAATGAGACACTGCACCGTGTCTCAGTGTATTTTTTCATGAGTCAGCTGGCAGGCGCAGTATGAAATGAGAATCCTGCAGCAATGTCCCTGTGAAAACAGCATGGGGGTCAGCTGAGAATAGAAGTAAATTAAGCCAAAGTGGTTCAGTTTTGAATACAGCCTTCTAAACTTTCAGGAGGTAACATATTATGTGGGATGTAGCCTTTTCTCCTTGAGCATTCATTTTGGCTCATTGATGTTATCAGTCATAATAACGATATAAATGCAGTTTGTTTTGCTTTCAAACTTGTGCTCAACCATTAGCTTCCCTGCTTAAAAATAAACAAAACAGCTTAAACAAGCCTAAGATGGTTTGCTGGTCTTAGCTGGTCTCCCAGCCTGGTCAGGCAAGTCTGTTTGCTGGTTTTAAAAGGATTTGGGGCACTTCTCAGCTGGTCAGGCTGGGAGATCACCTGGCCAACCAGCTAAACCAGCAGAGCACCAGCTTGACCGTTGGGAGACCAGCTAGACCAGCAATAGACTAACTTTGGCAGGCTGGAAGACCAGCTGAAGAATAGGTTGGGAGAACAGCTAGACCAGCTGAAGACCAACTTTGCCAGGTTTGGAGACCAACTAGATCAGCTAAACCAGCTAAGCACCAGCTTGACCAGGCTGCAGGACCAGCTAGACCATCTTAAGACCAACTTTGCCAGACAAGGAGACCGGCTATATCATCTTAAACCAGCTAAGACCAGAAAACCAGCTTAGACAGCAGGGTCTTCTTGAAGAAGCAAAGCCAACATTTTTTCTTTTGGGCCTCTATGACTATCACCATGGCCGTTCTTTATGACCATTGTCCATTGCATTGCTGTAAGCTGGTCTCCCAGCCTGGTCAGGCAAGTCTGAAGGCCAGCTTGACCAGGTTGGGAGACGAGCTAGACCAGCTGAAGACCAGCTTGACCAGGTTGGGAGATGAGCTAGACCAGCTGAAGACCAACTTTGCCAGGCTAGGAGAACAGCTGAACAATTTTAAACCAGCTAAGACTAGCTAACCAGTTTAGACTAGCTTAAGATGTTTTTTTATTTTCAACATGGTTTACTTGTAAAAGCAATGCTAATTGTTTTTCTTTGGGTCTCTTTACGACCATCACCATTTTGTAGTAGTGGTAGGAGAACAGGTGATAAAGAATGAGAGTGAGAGAAACACCGTTCTTGGGCCAAAAGTCTGAGAGTCTCGACTTCTTTTTCCACTCCCAGGCCTTGTAACAGTCATCTCACCTTTTGACCATTTTAAGAGCCTAGACACTACTTCATCTGGGAAATTGTTGCAGCTCGGATGATATTCCTGATCGCTGAGTGGTATTTTTTTTTCTTCACAGTTTTATTTCATTATCACTAGTCTGAGTTATTACATTTTCCTGTTTTCATTTTGTGGGTAATTATTGAGGCAGACGGGTGGCGGCAGTTACTGTTACGTGTCTGGAGGGGGATAGCCACTGTGCCAGGTAAGGTGGAGCACTTTTAAGAAAATGGCAGTAGGGGTACTCTGGGAGTAGACGGGCATGTGGTGGGTACTGTCAGTTATCCAGCGGGGAGTGTGCCAACATCCACAGCACAGCGGGCAAAGTGACACAGATTACAGAGGACTGCAAAAACATACTGAGGCAAGCCATTATTCATTGCTTCTCCACTAGTTTCTTGAGTCTAATGAGCTTTGCCCATAGTAAATCTTCTCTTATAAAAGGGGTCATTTTGTGTGAGGGACTATCATTTATTTTTTTGTATGTATATGTCATTGCATTCACAAGGCTTTCAGTGGTACAGTGAAAGTTCACCCCATTGCAAGTAATCTTCAATCTCATTCCCTTTGGTAAATGGTGCTTTCACAATCTGATAAGAAGTTTACACTTTGTCTTGTTTCAGTGATGCAAGACCAGCTTCTAACTGAGATCTGGAATCCTGCCTGTTGTAATTGAGATATTAAATACATTATGATTTCCCCTCAAGAAAAGAAGCTTGTCCAACATTGAGAGCATGTAGTGAGGGAGAATGAGAATTATGGGAGTTTACAGAAGAAGATAAGAAAGGATGTTTTATTTGTGTGTGTCGGGTGGCTACAGAGATTTAGAGAAATGGTTGAGAAAGCTACTACCACCTCCCTTGGCCAAAAGACAAATTTTATGGTGAGCATTAAGCGGAGCTGATCAACAAAGGCCATGACCAGAGCTGTAACAGTAAGGGAACAGATAAATACACCCCTTCTCCTCCCCTAACCACCCACTTACCCCTGGCTAATGACATCAGCAGCTGTTGACTAATGGCTATGCAAATCATCTCTTCCCCTGTATCCCACAGCTGCTAGCGTCTATCAGGCCTCAAGGGCGGAGGGGTTGCGGCCCTCATATGGAAGACATAGACTATAAAACTTCATTTTTTTCATCTCCTCTCACGGTTACGGCCCTGATGTAGCACTGATTTTTGGATGGGTCCCTTGACGGTTGACCTGTAGTTTATATGCCATGTGTTGTATTCTCTTGGATCCTCATCTAACTCCCACCCTCAAATGAGGATTGAGGAAGTAGGCTCTGAAGTGAATGATGGTACATCTGAGCATAGCTACGGTGCGTTTTAAAAATATTAAGCAAATCTGTATTTTGCAAACTATGTAAGATGATGGACAACTGCGACCACCAATATGAGCTCATATTCATGGATGGAAATATTAAAGGAATAGTTCACCCAAAAATAAAAAATAAAATCATCATAATTTACTCACCCTCATATAATTCAAACCTGTTTGTTTTACTTCTAACACAAAATTAGATATTTTTTTATTGAATATCTCAGTCCATCTTTTCAATACAATAGTGGCTCACTTTAAAGCTTAAAAAGGACCCAAAAGTATAATAAAAGTAGTCCATGCGACTCATGCATCAAATGCAACACAACAATGCAAGTTCTCACGTGAACATTCAAGCCACTGAAAAAAAATACATTTTTGTGTTCCACGTAAGAAAGAAAGTCATACGGGTTTGGAATGACATTTGGGTTAAAATAAATTATGACAGAATTTAAATTTTTGGGTGAACTATTACTTTAATCTAAACTAAATATGGAAGGCATCACATTCTAATTTAAGATATTAAGAATAATGTGAATTAAACATAAATGTGCCAAGTTGACTGTCATTGGTCAGGACCCTGGCAGATCCCCTCCAGGCCCATATGCTGCAGGGCTGTTTGATGTACAGGTAGGATGCAGTCGTCTGAAAGGCGGATTTGTAATTTCCTGCTAAATGAAGCCCTAATTTTCGGTTTGGCTGGCAGCGTCTCCAACTCTCTCTCTGCTTTCCCCTAGAAATGAAACATGTATATTTTGCTTAGTGCAGACAAAGGCAATAACTCTAAAGGACCAAATCAAGAAATCAAGATCCGGGACTCTTTTGTCGATGGATTGTAGTTCCTCAATAAACTATATGAAACATCTGAGATGGCCTCATTTTAAAATAAGCATGGAGAAAGAGCTGCAGGCAATGGATGCCGGCCCCAGGCTTACGCAAATTCATATGAAGGATTTATAAAGTGTTTATATAAAGGCTGAACTGACCAACACAGCATAAATGAGTTCAGAATCTCCCATTTCATACCAAATTGCTTGTTTAAGGAGAAGCCGATAACAGCTAGGTTAGCTGCAATTAGGCTTTATTAATGACCCAAAACCCCTCTGAGGAGTATTTTTCCAAACATACTTGCGTTCCTTTGCCAAAAGAGATGCAAGCTGGATGGTGACCATCTCAGTTTTGACTCCAGAAAGGGAAAAGGAAAAACACATCTATTTATTTGCTTCCATAGTAACGTCTTTGAGAAGGTTGCAGTGTTTTATGAGACTTAATATAAAGTCAATTCTCCGTGAAGTGCACAACCCCTCCTCCTGGCGGATTGTGAATGGCCCCTGTTACCTGTGATTTTTTGGCTCAATAACAAACAGTAGTTGTAATACTTCATCTAAGGAAGGAAGCAGAAGCTTTAAAAGCACTGAAATATTGGCCTCCTCCTTAGCCAAAACTAGCACAATACCAGCCTGCATGTCATGTTAGAAAAACATATCAATAGCCTTAATAATGGAATGCTATGACATGAGGCCCACTGCTGGGCACGCTCTGGTCTACAATATCTATTGATATTGATGTATCAACTTTTATGTCTTCATCATCCTTTACAGCTTGTAGTTAGTTTAAAATGATGGTGATTTTTGGTGAAGTGGCATTACAATGTTTTTAGATGCAATCTTCTTTTAAAGGGATAGTTCACCCCAAAATGACAATTCTGTCATGATTTACTCACCATCATGGTGTTCCAAACATGTATGACTTCCTTTCTTCTGCTGAACACAAGAAGTGGGCTTTGAAAAGATGTCTTGTCTGATGATTTCAATACAATGGCAGTTGATAGTTACTCACATTAAAACTTAAAAAAGAATCATAAAAGTAGTCCATGTGGCTCAAGCACCATATTTCATGTCTTTTGAAGGCATACAATAGGTTTTAGTGCCAAACAACCAGAAATTGTTATTTTACATTGAAAATCTTGACTTTTGCCATGGATCTCCTTTGCTCATTCATGAGAGAAGCTTATTCAAACTTCTCTTATGCACCCCTGAATGTGAGCCATAGCAGAAGACAAGATTTTCCACTGTAGAATAACTTACATTTCAGGTTTCTTCTCTCACCTAAACCTATAGGAAATTATTACACTTTTGCATCCTTTTTTAAGCACAAGTCTCTGTCAGCTGCCATTGTTTTGAAATGTGGAAACAGGACATGTTTTTTTCTCTCCCCTTTTCTTCCCAATTTGGAATGTCCAATTCCCAATGCGCTGTAAGTCCTCGTGGTGGCGTAGTGACTCGTCTCAATCCGGGTGGTGGAGGACGAATCTCAGTTGCCTCCGCATCTGAGACCGTCAATCCGTGCATCTTATCATTTGGCTTGTTGAGCGCGTTACTGCAGAGACGAAGCGCGTGTGGAGGCCCACGCTATTCTCCGCGGCATCCACGCACAACTCACCACGAGCCCCACTGAGAGCGAGAACCACACATTATAGCGAACACGAGGAGGTTACCCCATGTGACTCTACCCTCCCTAGCAACCGGCTGGATCTGGCTGGAGTCACTCAGCATGCCCTGTATTCGAACTCGCGACTCCAGGGGTGGTAGTCAGCATCAATACTCACTGAGCTACCCAGCCCCCCCAAAAATTCCTCCTTTTGTGTTCCATAGAAGACAGACAATCATATGAATTTGGAATGACATGAGGGTGAGTAAATGATAACATAATTTTCATTTTTGGATGAATTGCTTTATTTATCTTATTGTTTTAAGAAGATGCCTCAAAACTTTTCTTAAAGGGAAATCTATAACCACAACTGCTAGCTGGTCAGTAATTTTTATATGAGAACAAGCAGCTTCACGCAATACCCAATATCCCAGTTCACTTATGGCTTGACTTTTTGGTGATTCTTCCTGTAAGTTTCTTACTCCTGTGTATTCATTCTATTTTCACTAGGAGTGGCCAGTTCTCAGCCTTGGACAGGATTCCTTTTGTATGGCTTTGTAAATTTGCAACCTATATTTCCTTCCTGGGATGGGTCTTTAGCTAAAAGACGCCTGACCATCTGTCCTAACAAACAGATCTTGGGAGTATAACAGTAGGCCTGATGAGGGTGGGCTGTGTTTGTCATCACATTTGCAAATAAACATGTTAAATTCAAACAATGTTTTCTCCTATTCTTCTTTTTTGGACTTGGATAAAACTAGGGGGGGTTATATAGCTTAAAGTAAATAAAGTGATATTACAGGAATTAAGTTATATTTTGACTTTTTTATTTTTATTTAATCATACCGCTGCCTGCTAAAATACTGACCTTCAAATGTTTCGGGAACCTTAATGGTGACTTACATTTAATCATTTAGCAGAAAATGTTACCCAAAGTGACTTGAGGAAGGATACAACACAAGCGATTCATCTTAAGGAGACAGTAACATGAAAAGTGCTGCAATACAAAGTTTCAATTGTATTAGAAAAGTATGAGCCATGTCAAAACAACATGCTAAACAAACATATTTTGAAAGGCTACAATCAGTACAGTAGGTCTATTCGCATCATACTTAGAATTAAGCAACTCAATAGATTTAGCAAGGATATACATTATTTGTTTTACCATTGGCATGGCAGCCAACATGAATAATAAAGAATAACCATTGTTTTACCTAATGCCTAAAGTCCAGCATTGAACCTGCATCATATGTCATCATATGCGATGCCCATTGACAATGCCAGTGTCAACTAGAAATGTTTTTTGGAAGTCAGGATAAAATTCAGTGGGGAATGCCAACCTAACATGTTTAAGGAATGTGTCAGTTATGTGATGGATAAATTAGTATTTTTCACTGAAGTCATCTCAGTGCAGGCTTGTTTTAAATTGATTGAGAAGATGTTTCAGTCGGAACACGGTGTGTACAGCTGCAGGCGCCACTGAGTGATCGCATACTACTACAAACGCGCATATGGATAAAACTTGTACATATGGACATTGTTTTTAATGCTACCAAAATGTAATAAAATTTTTGTTTCACGAATCATACCACTTGTATATTATATAAAATAAGAGTAGAATAATTTGAGAAATGAAGACATTTTCTCTGCACACACAAACCATGTAGGATGTTGCTCACAGCTGCTGATCCAGAGTCATCTTTTCTCATCCCACACTCCCAATTACGGGCACCTTTAACATGGCCAGTGAATTGAACGAGCATTTCACCCTGTATGAATAACATGACCAGGGGAATGCTAGCCTTATAATCCCTCTGCCTAAGCGCATTTACAGATTTTGTAATGTAATTTTTCACATGAATTTGTTATGTTTCACTCACCCGAATGTTGAATGTTAAATGCTTTAAAACAAATCATTTCATGTTGAATGTAAGTAGTTGTATGCATAATCATGCCGTGGCCATGCCAAGATGTCTTACTATGCTACTATATTATACGCAGTTTTGGGCAAGTTACTCAAAATAAGTAATCCACTACAAATTACTAATTACTTCTCTTAAAAGTAATCACATTACTAATTAATGTACTTTTAAGCTATTTTCTAAATCTATTTTCCTTGAAAAGTTTTTTGTTTTCCACTCAAATTCAAAATGTCTATATTTCCTCATTCTTTGTCTCACACCCTTCAGCAGTCAAAGAAACACTAACAGACGTACATATAAATTCATATTTTAGATGTACTGTAGTATAAATATTACATTAGTGCAAGTAATCTACTTAAAAGTAATTAATTGAAAATCAGCAACTGTAATCTGATTACAAGAATTTAGAATGTAATGTTTTACACTACTTTTTTAACTAAAAATTAGATTACAGTAACTAATTACTTTGAAATCGGATACACTCAACACTGATTATACCACAAAAATGTGTGTTTACACAATTTTTAATGCAGCATGTACTTACACATAAATCAATAGCAGGAAACAAAGTTTCACTTACCCGAATGTTAAATTTTTGACAAAATGTTGCCTGAAGGCCTGGAGGTCACATTTACAAATTGGCCCCTTAAAGTCTATGTTGCCGCTATAGCAGCTGAGCATGCGCTTATCAGTGGAGTCTCTGTCAGTAGACATTCTCTTGTCTTTCGTTTTATGCGCGGGGTAGGCAGGCTTATACCTTTTCGTCCCATCCACGTTCCTTTATGGATTTAAGGATTTATCTGTTGTTTTAGAGGCGCTCTCGGGTGCTCTGTTTAAGCCCTTGGCAACAGTCGCTGATAAGTTTATGACTCTTAAACCGCCCTACTGTTGGCATTGGCATCATTTAAAAAGGTTGGTGATTTGCATGCCCTGTCGATTAATCCCTTATGTATGGATTTTGCACCAGGGTGTTCAAGTGTGGTGTTAGGACCTCGCATGGGCTATTTGCCCAAGGTTGTTTCTACATAATTTCGCTCGCAGACTATTAATTTTCAGGCTTTCTGTCCTCCCCCATTTGAGTCAGTGGAGCATGAAAGATTGCATATGCTTTGCCCAGTTCGGGCACTGCGAGTTTATGTTGACCGTAATAGCCAGTGGTATAAGTCAGAGCAGTTTTTTGTGTGCTTTGGTGGCCACAACAGGGGTGTTTTGGTCTCATTGGCTAGTCGATGCAATTTCAAGTGCTTACGAAGTGCACGGTTTACCTTCACCTTCAGGTATTCAAGCTCATTCTAAGAGGAATATGGCATCCTCATGGGCTTTGGCTAGAGGTGCGTTCTTGGAGGACATTTGTATGGCGGCAGGATGATCCTCTTCGCATGCATTTGTTAGATTTTTTAATATGGATGAGGGTTTGACTCCTGCTTCCCAGGTTCTCTCTGTTGGAACAGGAATAAACTCATAATTCCCTCTGTTTTATTCAGATGCTTTAGCTCGCTTGTACGCCACTATATATTTGGGGCGTTGACAGTTGGCAGCTACTGTTTGCATGGCGTGAATGTATATTGTTCCCATTGCGATTACGCAGCTCAAGTTCCTACGAGAGGGAACGTCTCGGTTACGTGAAGAGTAACCCTGGTTCCCTTAGTGGGAACGAGATACACAGGCTCATGCCTTCATGCAGAAAATCTGACTTGATGGCGCAAAGCCCCCACCCCCGCGCCTTTATGGAGCCCATGACGTAGCTCCCTAGGGGCGTCGCTTCAGCGCCATCAGCCACTAAATTGGCATGACTGTATAAGGGCTTCAGACCATGTGACACACAGGGCGTGTCCCAATGTGATTACGCAGAATCTTGTTCCCACTCAGGGAATCAGGGTTATGCTTCATGTAACCGAGATGTTTCATATACTGCTACACTGAATATTCACAGAGAACCAGGATATTATTTTAGCGGCGAGTTTCTTTTTAACTTCACTCTCACAGAATATAAAGTGCAGCATTAAAAAAAGAGGCTGCTTGGGAATTAGTTTTTTGCTGGTTTCACACGTGCTCATTGTCCTCCTATGGCCTCTTTTCCCACGAAATTTCACTGTGCAAAGGTAAGAGTGACCGTGCCTTTATGCGGTCACATTTCTTAACTCTCGCTGTCATTGTCATGACAATGGTAAAGTTTAATGAAGCTGAACATGCAAGTTCCAGATTTATATTTCTATACCAGCAATATTTAAAAGTTTTTAAAACATAAATCTCTAAAGAATGGGCTAAAAGAAGACTTATTTTGCTCTGTACATCACTGATAAGCATGACTCATACTCTCTAGAACTACAATACCCTTCATGCGCACACATACTACAACTTTATTCTATGTGCATTGCTGATAAGCAAGCCTCACTCTCTCTAGAACTACAATACCCATCATGCACTAGCAACGCATGCAACAACATCTCCTCCCACACAGCTTGCACACTTCTACTCCCGATTTTTCACAATACAGGGATAGGAGAGGCGTATAAAAGCAATGCTTTACATATTTAAAAAAGTATTATGGTCTAAAATAAAAAAATATTGCTTTACTTGTTATTTGAAAAAGTAATCTGATTACGTAAAATTCGTTACCCCCAACAGTGATAACGAGACAATGAGAAATTGCTTTTGTGTTACCAGTGAGATGTTTAACACACTCCAGGGCAAGAGAGGACCTTTTTATTACCAATCACTCATCAGTAGATGGGGCCAGGGAGCAAACAGGGGGTCAGGAGGTCCATGAGACTGCCAAAAAACGGACTGCTGGGAGATGTATCGAACCCCCTACCACCACTCTGAAAGACTCTCAAGCCAGTTTTGAGCGAGTGAGAACACAGGGGGAGACATAACTCTCTCCTCTTTCCTTCTTTGAGGGCTAAGAGGAGAGACAGATAGAGAGATGGATGAAGCTAAAACAAAAAGTTGGAAATGTCAGCAGAATGTCATCAGAATGATATGCATCCAGTGGCCAAGACAAACTAAACATACTAAAACCCTCAGAATGGACAGTGGCGCTTTCCCTCATAGGCTTGCGGATTGCTTGAGGCCAAAAGACCCACCAAAGACATGAAATATCAAACAGTACCTTCTCCCTGCAGTGTTGTGAGCCAATTATGTAATCAGAGAAACTCTTCTGAAGTGCCTGCTGAGAATAAGCCATCCATCACTCCTGTATAAGAGGCAGATATATGTGGTGCTCCCAAAAAGTTAAATCACTCCAGATGACTAATGTAGTCTATATAGTATATTTGTGTCCAGTTGTTCTGATAGGATTCCTAAATTCATCATAACCCACAGTATTTCTGAATACATACAGACTAACTTCCCTTGTAGACTTCATTTTCAAATGTCATGGCTTAGTCTTATAACAGCTGTCCGTTTAATATCAGCCCTTCAGTTGTTTCTTTAACAATGGTATAATCCACAGGTGGGTCTTGTTACAGCACTCTCAACACCTCAATTTTGTGTCTGACCTTGTCTGACATCTCAACCAATAAACACCTGTGGAACTCTTAAGGTAGAGAACAACTGGCTGAGCTCATCGTTGTAACTTATTACAGGTGGATTTGATATAGACATCCAGGGGCCCTATTTTAAGCATGCAAGCGCTTAATGCAGCGCAATGCCCTAACTCATAAGTACAAAGTCAATGGGCATGGCCATGAAGTGTTGGTATTTTTGTGTAAGTGTGCGCTAAGTCTAGGCGTAAGTGGGTTTGGCAGAATTGTGCGCACAAGGTGCTAATCGGTTCAATGGAGGTTCATCTCCGGCACGTCTCTGTCCTATTATACAGTCCATTCCCTGTCAAGCACCAGCGATATAAACAAAGACAGTACGTTCATAATACGATGGTAGAGTAAATTGACTGTATTCAATGAATCGGAAGAATAAAAATATGGATTTACATTATTTTGGGCATCTTTGTTAAATGGGACATGTTCATTTTATATGCATGGAAAATGTGGTTCAGGATATGGATGTATGCTCTGTTAAATTATAGAGAATGTAAGTATTATAAATAATTCATCTGACACACAAATCATGGCTAGTATTAACAGTGATTGTATTGGCATGCATTTCACTTCTACCGGTCAACAATGATTTTGAAAAATTACATTCTTTTATTGAAACATGAAAAAAATTACCAAAATGTTTTATTTAAAATTCAAATTACACTTCAAACAAAACTAAAATATAATCAAAATAACGAAGTGGTCAAAAAAATCATACCAAATCCAAACATTTTTCTCTCTCCTTCTTCCACCGCCCCCATTTGCACTGACTTAAACATAACAATAAAAATATTAATAATAATTGAAAAAATAAGCCATGACCTCTAGAAAATACAACACAAATATCATATTTTTTGTTTTTGTTTTAACAAACGTCTTCGTCAAGGACATTATTTGATGTTCTGTACTTTCAGAACTTGGACATGAACTTTATTACCACCTGCTGGTGGAATCTCCAAACTGCAAATGCAGGAACTGAATTTGGACTTTATGCTGAGTTAAGAGGTGGTATTGAAACGTCTAAGCGCAACGACCAAATTCTTAGGAAAATAGCAAATAGCGCTTTGTGCCACTTCATTTACATACAATACACCCACAGTTTGTACGCCTACACCCAGAGTAGCGCAAACACTCCCACCCATGCCCGTTTGCGCTTTGCGCTAGCATGAAAATTGCACTTAGAATTAGGCCTCACAAAAATTGGATAAGACATTGCGCATGGTCGTAGCGCATTACGCTGCACTATGTGCACTCACAAAAATAGAGCCCCCAATGTGCTGATTGGAATATAATAGGTTCATGACCTTGATTAGATATTGTACACCTAATAATTACTATCTGACAATGCTATCAATTATTTGTGATGTTTTCCACCAAGTTTCTTTTAAAGGTGATGTAAATTATTTATTTATTTGTAATGGAATGCCACAAAGAAAATGTCTCTATTACTTGACAGATATCACTGAAATAGTGTCCAGAAATATCACACCTGTCTCCATGACAGCCCTAGTCTATGAAAACAGCAAATTAAAATGTGACTGTGGGCCGAAATTTCGCCAATCAGAGGACTTTTATGAGTTTTCTGCCCAGACTAACTTAACTGTGAATTCGGCAGAAGTATGCCAAAATTCCTGCTGCTGAAATCAGTCTGTGCTTACCGAAATGTAAACCACTGCCCCCAGTGGCATAAGATGGAGGTGTTGTTGAACATATGGGCACATGTGAGCTCCAGTTTCTGGGTAAAATGTCCACAGAGTGGCGCCAAAAGCGAGTTGTATTTTTAGTAGGGCTAAATATATATATATATATATACACTGCCGGCCAAAAGTTTGGAATAATGTACAGATTTTGCTCTTATGGAAAGAAATTTTTACTTTTATTCACCAAAGTGGCATTCAGCTGATCACAATTGTAACAGGCTCTTAGGTCCCACCTAGTAGGGGAATACTACAACGTTAACCTGGAAGACCTAGAAGTGACAGGATCTTAGTCCCCACCCCCAGTGCTTTGAGTCTCAGTATACACAGTAAGTGTGTATATGTTTTAACAACCTTTATGAGTCTTCAAGGCTTAACAATTTCAAACACTTTATATAACACCTCTCAGATATAAATTCTTTAAAATGAATTTCAATACCTGGACATGTAAATTAACTCACTAGTAACACTGGATGTTATTAAACAAACTCTGAATCAAATCAAAGACTCTTGTAGTACAATTCAATTCAGATTCACTTCAAATAACTCTGATGACTCTTAACTTCGTTCAAATGACTCTTTTGAATCACCTTTATGATTCAGTATCCATTTGACTCAGATTCACATCAAATAGTTCAAAATCACAGTTCAGGTTCACAATTCAGATAATAACTCAGTTCAGTTCAATTTAACTCAGTAAAATGTTCATATAGGTGTGTGTAAAGAACATTTGTACCAGATTATAGCAACGATGACTTTGATGCATCGACTTTGAGATGACTTGTGACGATTTGCGATGACTTATGATTTATGATGACTTGTAACTTGTGATGACTTGTAACAGTGAAACAAAACATCTGAGACAGGACAATAAGGAGATGTCATCTGGTTCGCAGGGTAATA
Source organism: Myxocyprinus asiaticus (assembly GCF_019703515.2). Lineage (NCBI taxonomy): Eukaryota > Metazoa > Chordata > Actinopteri > Cypriniformes > Catostomidae > Myxocyprinus > Myxocyprinus asiaticus. The sequence continues at coordinate 14,735,242 of NC_059375.1, forward strand.
AACACAAAAAACACCAGAGAAGCTTCAACGCGGCTCGGAAAATCTCTGGACAAAATGGCGTGGCTCAGTCACAGCACGCACGGGGCCCACTTGAATAGGGTCGATCCACAAAAACAAGAAAAACACTTCTTGAAAGCAAATTTTGATCGTCTGCAATTGTCAGACTCTTCTGAATGCCAAAAATACTCAGAAAAAGGGAAAAAAATCACTCCGTGCAAAACTAACTCTTGTTCTAGCGCACTTACAAGTGCACTAAAGCGATTCGCGGGAAAACAATGTATAACGATCTATGACACGGTTCATAGATGACTCCAAAAACACAGTATGATTCTACAAAAACTTGAATTCAGTATTACGCCAGAAACAACAATGTTCTGAATGAAACTCATGGCTTTAGCAACTCTCTTTCGTGCTCTCGCCCAGTCTCTAACACCGTTCTCCGTTCAATGGCGCAATCAACCGAACTTCTGCTTCAACTACGTCTTCAGTTTCACAAGATCACGTTGATGTACATTTAACTCACAAAATTTAAACTGACTGTGTGCCTCTGTCGTCCTTTACATTTTCAGCGGAGAAAATGTCTACTTCTTACACAGCGATCACGGTGTGTCTCTCTTCTCGCACAGCGAGCGCAGCGCGACTGTCTTCTCCAACATCCAAGGCGCGTCTGACTTCTACTTCTTCTCTCTCGCGCACAATGTAAGCACCACCCATCAAAATAAAAGTCCCATAGAGAAAAATATATCACTGTTACATTCCCCCTGCTAAACCCTGCCATACCATCGACATCTCCAGACAGCCTGCTCCTGAAACATTTTTTGAGTGCAACGTTATACAAAATACACATTCTTTTCAAATATTTTCAAACTCAAACAGGTTCATACATATTCTTCATTACAATCGCAGTTAAATTTTCACCTCATTTCATCAGATAATCATCCCTATACCTCACAGGTAATTTACCATGGTGTTGTCTTTGAGAGCGTCTGAGCTCTGGAACACTTTCACATTCAGAGTCTGAATTATCAGCATCATCTGAAACATCTTGTACTCCTAACTTCATTTCTGGGATATCCTCTTGTGCTACATTCCCCTGTTCTTGTATTACACTCTCTCTTTGTTCTACACCATTTGTTTCCATCTGTACCACACTTTCATCTCTACTCTATTTGCGATGGCTGGAAAACACATAAGACCTGGGAATTCTGTTTCAGAATCTGATCGGTTTACGGATCTGCATCTGGTTGTAGGTGGCGTAATAGATGACGACAAAGGAAATGTGCAGTGACAAAGTTGATCTCTGTACTACTCTGGACGGACCCCCTTTTCACGTCAGACTGTAAATACAGGTAGGTCTGAATGATTCTGCTTAACTACAATGTAGGGTGTGTGTTCCCACTTGTCCTGTATCTTATTTCTGCCCCTGTGTTTGTGATTGTGTAATAACACACGGTCACAGGCCTCACAAGCGCTCCAGAGGACTTGCGGTCATACACTCATTTCTGTCTTTTGGAGGCTTCCTGTGCGACCGTATTCGCAACTTCTACGGCAGTCTTTAGTCGGCTGTGATGATTCTTCACCCAATCATCCAAGATTTCTGCATCACTCTCCTTCAAATCCTTTCCACCCAGGACATCTAATGGAAGGCGGGCATCCCTCCCAAACATCAAGTAGAAAGGAGCATAGCCAGTGGATGAGTGAACATGATTGTTGTATGCTAACACTAGCTCTGGTATGTGAGTTTTCCAGGCTTTCTTCTTTTTAGGTGTCAACGTTCTCAGCATATCATGCATTGTGCAATTGAACCTTTCACATTGAGAGTTTCCTTGATGATGGTAGGGACTTGTACGACTCTTCCCGATACCATACACTTTACAGAGTTCCTTGATCACTTGCGCTTCGAAACATCTTCCCTGATCTGAATCGCTGTTTGGTTCTTGGTTGGGATGGCAACTGTAAACTGAGTAAACATGTCAGTCAGAACTAGTACATTTTCATACCCTCCAGAGGACATTTCCAGCTGAGTGTAGTCCATTGCAGGACTTCTAAAGGAGCAGTGACATTGCTGCATGTCATTGGAGCTCTGATTCTTGGAAAGACATCCTTCGCAAGGGTACATCTTTTACACTGTTCTATCCACTCTTGAACGTCATTAGACATGTTAGGCCAATAGTAGTTCCGTCGCATCAATGTCAGAGTACTCATTTCTCCAAAATGACCTCCATGCTCATGTTGACTGTCATAAACTGAACGCTGTAAGGGAGTCGGTACAACTAGCTGCCTAATTTTCTCTCCATCCCTTGGGTCGAGAATACATCTAAACTTCACTCCATGATGCAACTGAAAAGGGTCAAACTCTCTGCAAACTTTTTCAACACTGACGGCATACTCTGTTGTTCCGCTCGGCTTGGTCTTTCGTTTTTAGACACGGCATTGTATAGGAGACCTATCAAAGGATCACTTCTTTGCAACTCTTTAATTTCATCCCAGCTGTAACCGTTCACTACTTTCTTGATAGATGCTTGTACAGCCACTTGAACATCAGTTTCTTCCTGCTTGGACCCTTGTGCAGGCCACAGGCATGCACGCACTTCCTCAGTGTCCAGTCGGATGAAATCCTTCTCTGTGTCTTCTTGTTCAGGATCTTCCTCGGAGGGAATTCTCGACAATGCATCAGCATTAGTGTTCAGTCGTCCAGGCTTATACAGAACCTCGAAATTAAGCTTCGCTAACTGAGCCACCCAGCATTGCTCGACTGCTCCACGATTAGCAGTCACCAGATAACGCAGTGGATTATGGTCAGTGAGTACAGTGAATTTGGAAAACATCAGGTGATCTTTACATTTTTTTGTTGCAGCCCACTTAAGTGCCAACAGTTCCAATTTGTACGCACTGTAGTACTTGCCATTTCTCTCTGACCCTCTCAGGCCTCTGCTCGCAAATGCAATGACTCGCTCTGCTCCCCCTTGCTTTTGACTTAATACAGCTCCAAGGCCCTGATGACTCCCATCCATAGTGAGGATAAAGGGAAGGCCAATGTCAGGGTAGGCGAGGACAGGTAGCGACATCAAGCATTGTTTCACTTTGTCAAATGCGGCCTAGCATTCGCTATTCCACATGAACAGTTCAGAGGCTTTCATTTTGTCTTTACTGCCCATTAGCACATGCAAAAGTTTTGCTATTTGAGCAAACTTTGGCACGAACCACTGGTAATAGCTCATAAATCCAATCAACTGTCTCACTTCATGCTCTTCGGGACAGGCCAAGTATCCAAGGCTCTCACCTTTTCACTGTCGAATTTGATTCCTTCAGAGGAAATCATGTGACCCAAAAATTTCACTTCAGCTCTGAAGAGAAAGCATTTGCTTGGTTTCAGCTTCAGGCCATGGCGCTTCAGTCGATCAAAGACAAGCTCTAGTCTTTCACAGTGACTCTTGATGTTCTATTGATATATCTGGATGATATTATCGTATTTTCCAAAGGTCAAGTCCCCGAGCACTACTCCTATAAGGCGCTGGAAGGTGGCTGGTGCGTTGCACAGTCCGAATGGCATCTGCATCCACTAAAATAGCCCGAACGGGGTAGCGAGGGCTGTCTTTTCACGATCACTCTCGCTCACAGCTACCTGGAAATAGCCGGCCATCAGATCTAGGGTAGAGAACAACTGAGCATTCCCCAGCACGTCCAGAGATTCTTCCACTCTAAGAAGCGGATAAGTGTCTTTGCATGTGACTTGATTTAACCTTCTGTAATCACAACAGAACTGTTGTGATTACACTGCCATCTTTTTTCACCACTATCACTGCTGGGGATGCCCAGGGACTCGCACTTTCCCTAAGGATGTCTTGCGACACTAGGTCTTGCACGTGTTTTTTGAATTCTTGGAAAACATGTGGCGGTACTCGACGGTGCCTTTGTTTTATTGGCAGAGCATTACCAGTGTGAATATCATGCGTCACCGCCTGTGTGTAGCCATAATCACTGTAAATTTTAGAGAATATGTCTCTGTACTTTTCCAACAACTGGTTTAGTTCCTCTTTTTGTGTGGGTGTGAGCTTTTCATAATCCACCTGGACTGGTACTGGAGGATTGTCAGGGATTTCAACTGCTTGAACATGTGCCACTCATCTAACATGAAGCATTCTTTCCTTTTCCTCAAACTCCAGTGTATTCTCAGTTAACACTTCCCATGGCTTGGACACTACTGCCACTCTGCATCTTGGGTTAAGTCTAATGGTTCGCTCACTCAAATTCATTACACATACAGGAACTTTTCAGCATTAACTACTCTAACGCGGGTACTGGGTTTTGGATAATTTCGCACTTGTGTCTCCTCTTCTTCGGACCAGGTGATTGCAGCTTGCATTACCTGAATAAAAGTCAAACTTGCGTCCTCTTTAATTTCACTTTTCATTTCACGCCTTAGAAAATCATCTCGAAGGCCCAGAGCAAGTTGTTCTTTTAAAACACTTTCGGCATCTGGCACTCGGTTTGGCTCTCTGCGCCGAACTCGGCTGAGTCTCTCTTGAAAGTCGTACGTGTATGAGCGTATTGTCTCTCCTTGCATTTGCTTACATTCGTAGAAATCTTTCAGTCTGGTTCCGATTGGCACTTTGTCTCCATATGTGTCTAGTAAGACTTCAAAGATATCATCAGCAGACTTTTCACCACCATCCAACATGAACCTCACAGTCGCTTTGGCTTCATCCTTAAGATGCTGTTTTGCCAACTCTACACGATCTTCACTTGGAAGGCTGATTTCATTGATGCAACCCATTCTTCGATGCTTAACTCCTGCCTTGTCTGAACAAACACTGAATTCTGGTAGTTTTCTGTCTCTGGGAGTATAAATGGCAGATGGGGTCAAGTGCGTGATAGCTTGACATTCAATTACAGTTCTGGCCAATGACAGGGCTTCTCTCTGTTCAGTTCTGGCTTGTTCGAGTACTCCCGCCTGTTCTGCAAACCGTCTCTGTATCTCCGCCATCTCTCTCCTCAGTTCCTCAAGCTCTGCCATCTTTCAGCTTGTAAGGCCTGGGACTCGTAACACACAAAAAGATAAATAAACTGCCTAGTTTGTATCCTGTTCGTGACACCAAAATGTAACGGGCTCTTAGGTCCCGCCTAGTAGGGGAATACTACAACGTTACCCTGGAAGACCTAGAAGTGACAGGATCTTAGTCCCCACCCCTGGTGCTTTGAGTCTCAGTATACACAGTAAGTGTGTATATGTTTTAGCTTACCTATTGTATAATATACTGCAGGAATAAGAAGTGTGAGCTTCAGGCAATTAAGTGTCAACACTGTGGCTTCCTGAAGAATAAAAGTGATGCAAATTAATAACTTAAGCTCACGTTCCCACCCCCCTAAACCTAATGGTGTAAGTGAGACGCCCCTACTCCAAGGTAAGTTCCACAAATAATTATCAACTGTATTACTTTTTTCTTTTTTTAGGAAACTGGGAATTCTTCTAAAAAGGTTTGTTACAATTAAATGAAATATTGAAATAAAATAATAAAACAAATAACAGGTTCTCTGAATTTGTCTTACAACCTTTATGAGTCTTCAAGGCTTAACAATTTCAAACACTTTATATAACACCACTCAGATATAAATTCTTTAAAATGAATTTCAATATCTGGACACGTAAATTAACTCACTAGTAACACTGGATGTTATTAAACAAACTCTGAATCAAATCAAAGACTCTTGTAGTACAATTCAAATGATTCACTTCAAATAACTCTGATGACTCTTAACTTCATTCAAATGACTCTTTTGAATCAACTTTATGATTCAGTATCCATTTGACTCAGATTCACATCAGATAGTTCAAAATCACAGTTCAGGTTCACAATTCAGATAATAACACAGTTCAGTTCAATCTAACTCAGTAAAATGTTCATGTAGGTGTGTGTAAAGAACATTTGTACCAGACTGTAGCAACGATGACTTTGATGTGTCAACTTTGTGATGACTTGTGACGACTTGCGATGACTTATGATTTATGATGACTTGTAACTTGTGATGACTTGTAACAGTGAAACAAAACATCTGAGACAGGACAATGAGGAGATGTTGTCTGATTGGCAGGGTAATAAACACAAAAAACACCAGAGAAGCTTCAGCGCGGCTCGGGAAAACTCTACATAACTTTGAATAAAAGCGTCTGCTAAATGACTAAATGTCTCTGAAGCTGCTTGAGCAGCATGCTATTAGTAGCACTAGAGGGAAATGTGTTCACACTTGAATTAATGCAAAAATGTCTGATGGGGGATAGTGCTTGTCAGTAATTACGCAGAATGGGGTCGATTTCAGGGTAAATTAAATTTCATAAGCAACATGTCGATTACCCATGTGAACATTTTGAACGTTTACAGGACAGATCATACAGTATATGGGCAGCAGGAAGCTATGAGCGTTTAATGCCATATTCAGCTTCACAAGCAATTGTCAGTTTGTCTGTTATTGAGCAAGAATGATACAGTTGCTTTTGACAATTTAGAAGAAGTGATGTGCTGCTGCTTTCCTGTTCCACCTCTCACTACAGCAGTCTCAACGGTATCTTTAGGGGGCGGACTTTTGGAAAGAAGGGGCCTACTATGGTGATCACCTGGTGGAAGTTCCAGTATGGCTAACAAATTAATGCTTCAGAGCACCTTTTTAAAGACATGATGGATGCAATAAAATCAGTCAACACTTTGGCTTCCTTTTTAATTTATTTACTACTATTTTTCATCTATAATATGGGGAAATCTAACAGCATGAAAACTGAATAAGCAAGAGAACTGAGATGAAAAGATGTTAAAAGTAGGAAAAACCTGCCATGTGTACACTCCACTCTGGCCCATTAACTCAATTGACATTAGAGAATTTTACCAACTGAAAGCATCAAGTAAAAAGGGTTAGTGTGCTTGAGAAAGACAGATGTATTGCTTATATGCTGAAAAACATAAATCTGATTTAATGTAGCATTTACACAACTACAGTACTCTGTCCAGCCATGCTGTTTTTTTCATTCGGTGCTTCCACCCAGGGGCGGACTGGGAAGAGAAATCTGCCTTGGATGTTATATAGAAACTGGCCCAAAAGTTGTTGAGCGGGGGTGTTGCTGGCACAAAAGTTGTTGGGGGGGGGTCACTGTCCTTTTCTGCATTTCTTCTTCGGCATATCGTGGTGCCATTTTGCGTCCCTCTTCAGCCAGTCGTGGTCTGCTCGGCATAACACGCCGGCCCATTTCAGTTTATCGCCCCCCTTTCAGCCCCGTTTCGTGGCTGCCCACTGGGAAAAGTCCCTGTTCTCCCTATGGCCAGTCCGCCCCTGCTTCCACCGCAAGAGATGTCACCTCCTGAAACCATGCCAAATCAGTCCACCCAAGCCAAATCATGGCCCCTCGATGGGGTATGATTTAAAACCAACTGGTCCTGAATCTGGACAGTTTTGCTGTGTCCCACACCCACAACTTCCTCACCCCTCCTTTCCTAAATTCACTGTAGCCTTTTGCTTCATCCAGAGCATTACTCACAATGATAAATCGCCCCAACCTGAATGACTTATGCGAAGGTGGGGGAGGGGGCACCGAGACACTGTGAAAGTGATAGTCTTGTGGATATACATAGTCCATAACACCACCTCAAGGAATAGCAATGGGGCTCATATTTGCAACCAACTGAAAAAGGACAGTAAATATATGACATGATAGATATTATTTATCCTTCCACTATTGCCCAACTTTCTCTGGGTTGTAAAGCTGTGCGAATGGAAGGTTCTCTTCAGGGATTGGAGCTTATAAACTAAAATTTTCAGCCACAGGTGGTAATGAGCCACTAGAGGGAACTTTAATGATGGTTAGAATGTGGAGTAGAGGGAATCATGTTATTGTAACACATCCTAAAGCCTTACATTCTCCCAAAGTTGTCTCAAATGTAAAATTTCATGCCTGTTGTATGGTGCCCTAGCTTCAGCAGCCACCGTCCGAATCTTATGGGGGGACTCGTGAGATACCTGCTCTGATTCCTCACCATGTTTGCACCCCTTGGCCACCCTCATAAACCAGATTGTAAAAATTAGAAAGGCATAACTTCACATTGTATCATTGTATATATATATATATATATATATATATATATATATATATATATATATATATATATATATAATATTATTATTATTATTATTGTTATTTATATTTAAATATAACTATTTATAATTATTTAATCATTATATATTGAATTATTGTTATTTGAGGGCTTTCTCTGCAAATATTTACGTATGTGATTAATTTGAGTAATTAATTGGCAAACCATGTAATTCATTCGATTAACAATTTTAATCGATTGTAAGCTCTATTTTCTATAATATGAACTCATAAAGGAGGGGAACCAGGGCAACTTTTATATTTTAACATAATACATTCTGATATAGTGCAACATTCACATTCGGCCCATAGCCCTCATTCAAGTTTGATTTTTGGCCCTTCGTAGGAACAATTTTTGGCACCTCTGGCTTTACTTTTCCGCCACAAAATGTAATGTCTTGAATTATCTAAATTATTGTTTATATTTTATTATGATTTTATATAAATATTATGTTTATAATTGTTTTAATTATTATACATTGTATTATCCTTTATTTGGGAGACATCAGCAACTATTGATATCTGATATACTGGTATATGCGATTAATTGCGATTAATTTGATTAATCATACTGTACTGTGTATCATAATTAATTCAATTATTTTTAATCAATTGACAGTCTCAGTAATTTTATGATAGATATGAGGAAAAAAAAGATGTCTAGGTATCTTGTGAAGACACAGCAAACATAAATGTGCTACTCTATGAAGGTTGATAGAATGTCTTATGGGGGCAGTAAATATTTTTGGAAAGATTTTAGAAGAGAGGCTGGAACCATCCATGTTAGAACTGACCGTGAAGAATGTAAGTATAACACTGTGTTGTTGTAAAGATAAGAAAGAAAAAATACATGCAGATGCCAAAGCCATGTTTAGAAGTTGTAGTCTCTTTTCTTGACCTTTCCTGTCTCTCATTGTGGACGACAGAATGTTTGGAAAAGCAGCATGGGACCCATGCATGCGGTAAGGCCCATTTGGTCAAGTTCTTCCCACAGTTCTTGACCCAAGCATTTGGTGGTTTGGCATACTAGAGCAGGGAAATATATATAGGACTCTAGAAATATAGTTTCTTTGGATGATGGTTCCTCTCATAGCTAAATGCTGCCATGTTATTTGTTACCCCATCAAGAAAGGCCTTTGTGCTCCAACATGTTTATTATAAGTCTTATTAGAGTTATTAAATTTGCTACAGTGGATATTTCCTGTTCATATGTCAGCATGGGTTAGCTTATAAAATATGCTTTTCACTTAACATATGCTATGCATACTCAGCATAATGTAATGGTAAATGAAAACATTTTTAATAAGATATCTATGTAATGTTTACAGTATGTAACCAAGTATGTCAAATAGTTTATTTTCGATGCCAAATCTCAAGGACAACAGTGTAAAAGATCCTCAGATATAAGTGGTAAAATTATGTCGTCATTTCACTTCACTTTATAAGCACTTAAACAGTGAAATATTTATAAAAGTAATGGAAGGCAGGAGGAATGACAAAATGTTGGTCTCCTAGTGTTGGGTCAGTTGCAGTTTTGCTGGAGACATGTTTTTATTTTGTCTGGTTTTCAAACTGACGCAAGATCAAGATTCTTGCTTTTTGAGTTTTTATCCATGTCCACCCGTCATCACTCTTACAGCCGTCCAAGGTAGAGTCTGCCTGGTCGTTGAAGCTACCTACAACTCTCAGAGAACAAAAGCCTCTAAATGCTACAGATTCTAAAGCATGGGACGCTAGAGCCAGCTGGTTTCAGACAAAAGCTTTCACCACCTGGTTTGATCCTCTGCTGTGCTTTTACTTTCAGATCCGATGGCTCCTGCACTTGGTGAAATTCTCAAGAGCCTGGCAGAATAAGTAAGATTTCTCCTCCAACATCTGCTACAGTTATCCTTGGCAATCAACTCTGGCTAGACATTCCATTATTGTTATTTTTTTGTTCAGCTCTTCAGAGAGAAAATAAAGATATTACAGACACTGTCTACTCAAGCAAGAGGCTGTGTGTCATTTCCTGCTGTATTAAATGTTTGGGGATTGTTCACCCAAAAATAAAAATTATGTCATCATTTACTCACCCTATGTTGTTCTGTATGGGAATCTCAAAAGTTCTTGAATAGTTCATTCAAGAATTTTCCTTTTTGACTGAACTTTACCTTTAAAACCCCTTATGGTGAAATCGCCATAATCAACGCCAGAGAGAAGTTATGCAAGAGGACTATTTTTTCGACATATACATGTCAGGATTAAATGTATTATTTTATCTTGTGGGGTTTCAAAAACAACCCCTAGCTTGCTACCAAGAACCAAGAAAACAAGCCTTAGAAGAACAGGTCTTGGGATCTAACAGGCTAAACATCTTAAAATGTGCTGTTGAAAAGATGTTTCAGCCTTCTCCTGCTGTTGGTAAAACAAATGTCCCTCCCAAACACTGTTATTCTTATCTGAGCCAAACTGTTAAAATAATTGACTTGCAATCATTTTTCAGTTTGTCATGGCGAATGCGAGACTTCGATTTAACGCCTCACTTAATTAACACTGTTGACTTGTTTTTATCCAAGAGGTGCTGGGTTATCCCCTGGTCAACTGCCAATCTGAATGTAGTCTTCAGTATGCCGTGGTGATGTCTCTGCAGTAGTCCTCCATTGGATTAGTTTTGGCTTAAAATATACAATCCTGGCTGCATGAAAACTTGAAAGGGATTAATGACTATACTCATTCCTAGACTGAGTTAGGGGTAAAGAATACACAGGTTTCATTAAATATTTGTTCACACAATATTCCTCTTGTTGGTGTTGCACCACAAGTTTTTTGTCTTTGTTTGAAGCTGAAGTGTTATTTCAAACATATTCTAGAAAGCTCCCTCGGTCTTTCATTGGTTGTACAAACAAGTTGAGGTTGACCGACAGTGGATTTTGCGGATGCCGATAACTGATTAATCAGCTGATATATTTTTTAATTGATTTATAGAATGTTAAAATACTTTTTTTTAGTATTTCCCTTCTATGGCAGGCACAGATATAGATGCTACAAGAGTCCAACATGATTAAAATCCCAGATGCAGTTTATTGTTAAACCAAAATCTCAATAATAACCAGAATATTTTATTGATTTTGTGCATAATGCGGGACTTTTAATAATAAACGAGCCCGAAACACACAGGCAACTCTCTATCTGTCTATCTATCTATCTATCTATCTATCTATCTATCTATATACAGTACTGTGCAAAAGTCTTAGGCACATAAGATGTTTCACAAAAACATTTGTCTTAAGATGGTTATTTATATCTTCAGCTTTAGTGTGTCAATAGAAAATATAAATGTTAGACTCCTAAACACTACTTTTGCAAACAGAAAAAAATTAGAATAGAATTGAAGAACAGGGACCCTGTAACAGATGTCATGGCCCCCACAAAGCCCCCTACTGAACATCATGTCAGTCTGAGATTACATAAAGAGACAGAAGCAATTGAGACAGCCTAAATAGAAAATATGAAGTTGGAGACAATGTATGCGCTGACGAGGCACGTTTCCATGTAGTCACATATGTCTTTCCATGCCCTTTCTTCAATTTAAAACATTGATTAGCTAATCAAAATAACAAAATATGCATTGAAGTGATGATAAAAACAAGGGCAATTTTAGGATTTCAGTCTTAGGGGGACTCCTGCCCTCAGTGAAAGTAAGATGTGGACATTTATTGTATTCCACTCTGTTGCATAGATAGTGTTTTGTTTTTTACATTGTGTTTTCATTTAAGCTATTGCCAATTAATTCAGAATATTGTCATTTTCTATAATAAACGCTTATGAAGTTATACAAAATTACCGAAACTGCTTGAAGAATATAGAAAAACATATAGACATGTATAATTGACAGAGTATATAGATATATACAGCTCTGGAAAAAAATTAAGAGACCACTGCAAAATTACCAGTTTCTCTGGATTTACTATTTATAGGTATGTGTTTGAGTAAAATTAATATTTGTGTTTTATTCTACAAATAAAACAACATTTCTCCCAAATTCCATAACAAAAATATTGTCATTTAGAGCATTTATTTGCAGAAAATGACAACTGGTCAAAATAACAAAAAAGATGCAGTGTTTTCAGACCTCGAATAATGCAATGAAAACAAGTTCCCTATCTGTCACTCACTTGACATTGTGTCAATGAAGTGACACTAGGGGTCATTCTTGGGAGCCTGAAACACCTCTGATCTTTTGAAAAAAGGCCAATGAGAATTGGCGAGTGGAATTTGCATGCCACTCCCCCAGACATATGGATATAAAAGGAGCTGGTATGCAACCACTCATTCAGATTTTCTCTTCGGAGCCGAGCAGTTGCTTTCAGTGCACTGAATACAATTCCTCTTAAAAGAACTCACCTCGCTAAAGACTGCTGGATTTCATGCCGCATTTCAGCGGCTTCTCCCCCTCTGTGCCTGTGAAGTGCAGCGAACACCCCTGGGCGCTTCGGCAGAGCAAAAAAAAGAGTATATTGTGAAAAGAGTATATTTTCCATTTATAAAAGAGAAGCACACAGGGAACATCTTTTTAAAGATGCCTTTCCGTTTGTGTGTTATTCCTGGTTGCGGTCGCTATCTCTCTGCTTCTGATGGCCACGATCACTGTCTTAGAGTCTGGGCGCTGCTCATGTGGAGACATTGTTCGTGGATGGATCATGTCCTCATTGCGAGAACATGGCCATGGCAACGTTGTGGTCGCAGCTTGCATTCGTAAGAAAGCAAGCCACCCCAGCGGCTCCCCGCCTCAGTCCTTCTATCTACGGGTATGAGGCCATGCCAGTTAGCACTGGGGGCGATTTGACCTCAATGGGAGCACCTCCGCCAGGTATCCCCCCACGGACCTCCCATTCCCCAGCATGCTCGCTTGCCCCGATCGGGCTCTCGGGCAAGATCGCTGGCTCATCTCATGGCAGGTTTGACATTTCATCTGGCGCCCCGGAAGATGATGAGTTATCGAGTGCAGCATCGGAGAGCGGGCTTGTCCGGTCCGACGCTGAGGCTTTGACTGGGCTTCCTCCTTTGGGAACGGTTGTCCAGTCTCAGGCTGACATGGAAATTATGGACATGCTTTCCTGGGTGGCCGCGAGTGTCGGGCTAGAGTGGAACCCTCCGCTCTCCCTTGAACCCTCGCGGCTCGACGATTGGTTCCTGGGCTCCGGGCGCGGCTGTGGGCGGTTCCTTTCTTCCCCGAAGTGCATGAGGAGCTGATAAGATTATGGGAGGCACCTTTTTCTGCCCGGTCCCGATCTTTCAGCTCCCCTGCTCTCACTACCCTCGATGGCGGAGTGGCCAGGGGGTATTCGGTGATCCCCCAGGTGGAAAAGGCACTTGCGGTGCACTTATGTCTGCAGAGCGCAGACGCGGGCGCCCGAAGCTCCCATCCAAGGCCTGTAGGTTTATGTCGTCTCTGACGGCTAAGGCCTACAGTGCCACTGGACAAGCCACCTCCGCTCTGAATGCCATGGCTCTCCTGCAAGTACACCAAGACAAGGTGCTAAAAGAACTGCACGAGGGTGGTTCTGACCCAGGATTGATGCAGGAACTGCGCTCGGCGACCGACCTCGCTCTCCGGGTGACGAAGGTCACAGCGTGGTCTCTCGGGCAGGCGATGTCCACTCTCGTGGTCCAGGAGCACCACCTCTGGCTCAACTTGGTAGAAATGCGAGAGATTGACAAGGCACGGTTCCTTGACGCCCCTATCTCCAATGTTGGCCTGTTTGGCGACACTGTCAAGGACTTTGCCTAGCATTTCTTGATGGTGAAGAAGCAGACGGAGGCTATAAAGCACATCCTGCCTCCCTGCAGCAACATCTTCGGCTCCGCCGCAGCCCGCCCCCATGGCCCGGCCCCGGCGTGCAGCCCATCGCAGGAAGCAGACACCACCCGTCTCACAGCCGGCTGCCAATAACCCGAGGAAGGCTTCGAAGCACCCCTGAGATGGGCGACCCAGGGGCAAGGAGACCCATTCCTCTGGAGCTGGTGCACAGACCAGGAGAATCTTTTGTTTCTTTTTGCGCCACATGCCCCAGAGGCTGCAGTACCCAAAGGTTCAGCAAAAGAGCAGTTTCCTTGTTTCCTGGGTCACATGTCCAGTGTGCACGGCCGTCGTCACAACCGCCGTCCACCGTTCCTTTTTGGCAGGGTTGGCGCTCGAGCAGTGGACCCCCTGCCCCTGGGCACCCAGCTGTGGCACGAATACCCCCACACGGGATTAGTGCCAATGGACCACGGGGACGAGACTCCTCCTCCCCCCTCCTCGGCCAATCTCATGGTGGGTAGCAGGAACCAGGTAAGTGCTTCGATGTCCCTCGACTCAGCACGGCCACGGGGCTCGAGTCCCCTCGACGTGGCACCTCGAGCTCCGCCCCGCCGCGAAGCCCCACCTGCCAGTAAGTCTGACATGATTATCCCCTTGGTCCCCCTCACGCGTAGCTCGCACTTTCAAACCCATCGCGATGGATGAACCGGACCATCCGACTCGGCTATACGATTCAGTTCGCCAGGCACCCGCCCAGGTTCAGTGCCATCCGTTTCACCTCAGTGAAGGGTGAGAATGCCGCTACCTTGCGTGCGGAGATCGCGACCCTCCTGAGCAAGGGCGCGATAGAGCCTGTCCCTCGAGCTGAGATGAGGAAAGGGTTCTACAGCTCTTACTTCATCGTACCAAAGAAAGGCGGTGGGTTGCGACCAATCTTGGACCTGCGAGTACTGAACAGGGTTTGCACAGACTCCCGTTCAAGATGCTAACGCAAAAACGCATTCTAGCGAGTGTCTGACATCTAGATTGGTTCGTGACAGTAGACCTGAAGCACGCGTACTTCCACATCTCGGTCCTACCTTGACACAGACCCTTCCTGTGCTTTGCCTTTGAGGGCCAGGCGTACCAGTACAAGGTCCTCCCCTTTGGCCTATCCTTGTCCCCTCGCGTCTTCACAAAGGTCACGGAGACAGCCCTTGCCCCGCTAAGGGAAGTGGGCATCCGCATTCTCAACTTTCTTGATGACTGGCTGATCTTAACTCACTCTCGAGTGAGCTCACTTGCACTCAAAATACCCCCCCCTTTTCTCTGGGTGGGGTGTGGTCTCTGCGGTGTCTTCCCCTTGGGAGTGACACCCCCGACGTGGACACTCACAGATCCCGGTCTGTTAACAAAATTCCACTCTTTTTGGGGAGAAAAAAGAGGGAAAAGAGGCCTCGGCTGGGCTAGCCTGTCCCTATTTGTTGGGCAGTCGACTTGTTCCTGAAGGACCGTTCGATGCTTATAGCAGCGTTGGGGGAGGTTATGTGATAGCCTGATGCGCTGGCTACAAGGCACACAAAGGTCTGCCAGTCTCGCACCGCTAGTCCACGTAACACAGTTCAGCTAGTTGTGCCGTTTTGTATAGGGATCCTTAGCGTCACTACATCGACACAACGTCGAGTGAGTGACAGATAGGGAACGTCATGGTTACTTTCGTGACCTCCGTTCCCTGATGGAAGGAACGAGACATTGTGTCCCTCTTGCCACAATGCTGAACTTCCCGCTGAAATGGCCGGGACCTTGTCTCGGCTCCTCAGCACAAAACCTGAATGAGTGGTTGCATACCAGCTCCTTTTATATCCGTATGTCCGGGGGAGTGGCATGCAAATTCCACTCGCTAATTCTCATTGGCCTTTTTTCAAAAGATCAGAGGTGTTTGGGGCTCCCAAGAGTGACCCCTAGTGTCACTACATCGACACAACGTCTAATTCCCTCCATCAGGGAACGGAGGTTACGAAAGTAACCATGATGTTCTTATTCATTTTTAAACAACACAATGAAATGGGATGAATATAGTGTCAAAATTATTCACAAATACGTAAACACTTATCCATCAATTTGATGAATGTCATACATGCATCTTACTATCCACACACAAATGCCTTTCAGTTTGTGTCTGTGAAATTCAGAATTAAATGAATGTGCAGCAATTTGTACAAATAGAGACATATTTGTGAATAGAAATGTTCTTTTTTATATAAATATAACACAATTTGTGTGTCTAACCAAAGGAAGATGTTCAAAATTAAATACAAAATAGCCTTGTGAAGCATTGAACATGAATTTGTGGATCAAGTGACACACGTGCATTCATTGACATGTTCTTGTGTCTATTCTGTTTTAATTATTTGAATTTTGAGATTTTTGTTTAGCTGTTTTTACCATGGCCAACCCACACACAAACAACTACCAATGAATAAGTCCTAAATTCATCCATAAGTGTGGGCACATCTACCCAACAATTTGGGAAAACTTCACAAATGCGTGTTATTAGCCTTATACAAATGTCTTTTTATTTGAGTCTGTAATTTATTATTAAATGAATGAGCAGCTATTTGTACAAATAGTCATATTTGTCATTTTGCCAGCCCTGTTGGACAATACAACATTAAGAACTATACTCATGCTTTGTCTACACAAGCAGATATTTCCCATTGCGTGGACAGGAATTTCTGAAACTTAGTTAAGATTGAGGTAGCAGACTCTACACTGACCTGGAACAAAGACATGGTGAGCCAGGTGTTGGAATCCTATTAGCTAGAAAGCTACTGACATGTCACACAAACGTATTGTCATCAGAACTCTAAAATGGGCTTTTTTCACCTTTTACAATGTGACAGGACATTATCCTTGGTTATAAATGAGAATAATTGAGACAAACCTGATTCTTTCTGCTGATCTCAGATGCTGTTTGTTTGAAGTGGCACTTGTAAACTGCACATGCCGATTGACCTTGTGAATAAACCATGCCCCGCCTGATGGTACATCTGTAAAATAGGGCCGCCATTTAGTGGTAGCTGCTTTTATTTTTATTTCACCAAGTGGAATGGATCATGTGGATCATGCAAAGCAAAACCAGCAGGAAGAAAGTCTCAAAATTCAAATGAATGAAACAGAAAACACACAAAAAGACATCAATGAATGCACATGTGTCATTTGATCCACAAATGCACATTCAATACTTCACAAGACCATTTTGTGTTTCATTTGGAACATCTTCATTAGGTTGTATCCACAAACTGTGGTTTATTCGTACAAAAGGGAACATTTATATTCACAAATATGTCTCTATTTGTACAAATAGCTGCACATTCATTTAATAATAAATTACACAGACACAAGGTAAATACATTTGTATAAAGCTAATGATACACATTTGTGAAGTTTTCCCAAATTGATGGGTAGATGTGGCCAAATTTATGGATTAATTTAGGACTTATTCATTGGTAGTTGTTTGTGTGTGGGTCGGCCATGGTAAAAACAGCGAAACAAAAGTCTCAAAATTAAAATAATTAAAACAGATTGACACAAAAACATGTCAGTGATTGCATTGAAATATTTCTCTATTTGTACAAATCGCTGCACATTCATTTAATTCTGAAGTTGAAAGACATTTGTGTGTGGATGGTAAGATGCATGTATGTAATTTATCAAACTGATGAATGTTTACACATTTGTGAATAATTATGATACTATATTCATCCCATACAAACTAATGTTTTAACTTGATGGGTGACTTTATGCCACACAGCCAGGTCAGTCAAGGTGTGGATGGAGGAGTTAATGTTTTAACATGTACTCTGTTGTTAAAAAAAATATGAATAAATATGAACTTGTTTTCTTTGCATTATTCAAGGTCTGAAAAAACTGCATCTTTTAAAAAAATATTTTGACCAATTGTTATTTTATGCAAATAAATTACAATATTTTTATTTGGGATTTGGGAGAAATGTTGTCAGTACTTTATAGAATAAAACAAAAATGTTCATGTTACTCAAACACATACCTATAAATAGAAAATCCAGAGAAACTGATACTTTTGCAGTGGTCTTTTCCAGAGCTGTATATCAGAACTATCTATCTATTGGCAGTACGTTTCATCTGTCCTTATCATTCCTTTTTTGTTCTCCATTTATTTGCCAAAATTATAGAAAATTAAATCAGTCATTTCAAAACTGCTATAGTTTAAAGTTATACCTAAAACCACAAATTGCAATACATGCAGTATTACATCACATTTATATAGTGGAGTAAATTAACTCCAGAGGATGTTTCTCTGTCTGTCAATAATTTGTGACTTGAGTCTTGAATTTGTTTACCAAAAAGATTCATTCAGGTTTGTTCACTGCTTCATTTAGTGACATTTTTTGTCAAATACACCTTAAACAGTAGGTGGCAACAAATTAACATATTTTATGCGTTTTGAGTGAGTCATTAAACCATTGAGTAGCACAGAGTCATCCACGACCGAAACACATCTAGTAATTATACTTCATTTAAATGTGCATGTTTATAAATCAACAAATCGCCCTCAGCAGAGTGTTTAAGCATCATAAGCAATTTCCCCACAAATGACAACAAAGCACACAGTATCTATCATTTTGTGAAGTGCTGTGCATGACTACCAAGCTATTCAAAAACATAAAAACATTGGCCTACATATAATTATTAGTTTCAATAATGTCCTGTTATTGTAATGTCATCAGTCACCTTTACTCATAATTCATCCAGCCAATTTATCTCTTTGTTAAAAAGATTACAGAACTAAACAAATGGCATTCATCCTCCTCTCCTTTAGCCAGTTAACAGATCCTGCTGATCCTAGCTCATTCATGAACTAGATGACGGATAGTCCCACTGTCAAATGACCAACTGGTACAGTGAAAGGGCGTTTTTGTTCAGCAGATTAAACCAATGGTATGCTCTTACACAGCTCACACTCCAATGCTATTGGCTCATATTTTAGTCAGTTTTGGTGGCAATAAAAGAAACCAAAGCAGTCTCGCGCTGCAAACTAGTTCAGAACTGCTGCTGTTTAAACTTGGTGAGCTGAAGCCGCCCCACATAGGATCTAGCAATGATTCTGGAAAAAAATATGGATGAATATTGTCAATGATGACAGATTTAGATCCCCATGAGGTGTCTGTGAATGTTTTATTTAATCTTTAGAGGCCACTGTTATACTGTAGAATCAAGCTGTTGAATCCTCCATCACCGTCCAAAGAGGAACATGGAGGAAAACAAAAACAAAAAATATTTTGGCAATTATCGGCATCGATTTTGGCCAATAACCGATAGTTCCAAAAAGTAACTATGAACACTGATTAATCAGGATACAAGACTTTGTTTTACACCGAAAAAAATCACATACCACTCTTAATCCAACTGTTTGATACTTTGTTTCAGCCTTTCCCAGAATAACACCCAAGATGTACCCAATTGTCCAGACCAAACTCTCACACTTGAGTTGAACTAATGAGAGTAGAACAGAGTAAACACATCTTCTCATCAGTTCAGCTCCAGCCTTACAAGGTGCCTCTCAGAAAACAAACTTGTGGATCTGAAATGTTATTCACACAGTATTTCACAAAAATCTAAAGATAAACGCAAGCCAATACTAGTAAGAATGAGACACCTTACCATAGAATACAACTTTCAGTTTTCTCACAACAATGCTCCATCACTCCTCAATTAATCAATTCCTGAAGAATCTAGCTACCAAAGGCCTCATTACTTTGTCATGAACAAGAATTAGCTGTCCACAGAAGTGCCAAGACTGCAACCTGTAGAAATATATAATACACCAATCCACATAATATATATAAACTTCATTCACACTTTATTACTGTATGTAGTTTTTTTATGTAGTCTCTTTTTAATTTAAGTTTTTTTTGTTTTGTTTTTTATTCTAACCTCTCTTTTGAGTATTGCTCTGTAAACTTCATTACGCCTCACAAACTGTTATTGACAGAATTGTACAGTACATCTACATGTTGTTAAATCTGAAAATATCACTCTTCACATTATAATGTTGCTACAAAACTTGGCTGCCAAAGACAAATTATTGTTAGCGCTCTTTCAGCCATATACAGTGGGGTTAAAAAATTTGAGTCACATGGGAAGTCAGCCTGTTTTTTTCCAAGAATTCCAGTACCCTAGGATTGGACACATTATGCTGACTCACTGAAAAGTGCCATCCCCAGCAGAGATTTTTGCATCAGCTCCAGCCTGTTTACCTTCCCTTGTGTCAGCAGCACAGGAGACGCTGGTTCGGATCCCACGTTGAAACCAGGAAATAATTGTGTTTGCATAATCAGTGATGAGTGTGATTCGGAGGTTGCATTTTTCTCTCTAACATTACATTTTTACTCCACTGATGGTTAGGTTTAGGTTTGGGCTTTGGTGGGGGGTTCAGTTTATAAAAAATACTCATTCCTCTTCACTGTATTAAATCCTGTATAGCTGAAAACAACTCACTTTTTGTGCCAATCTGTGGACATTTCACCCATAAAAATGGAGCTCTTCCAGGTGCCAACAACAATTACCCCTTTGGCCACTGGGGGCAGTGTTTCACATTTCAGTAAGCACAGACCATTTTTAGCAGGTCGTTCAGCTTGTTCTTCCAAACATTCATTATTTCATTCATTATCGGACTCGGGCTAGAGCTGGTACAGCAAAAACCGATGCCATTGTTACCATAGTTACAATAGAGTTTACAGAGCTGCTCACGAAGCCTCGGGAGCTGAAACTCGGTTATGGTAAGGGGCGTTCCATTTCCGACACACGATCTACGTGGTTTACCAATCACAACAGACTAGGCCAGCTGACCAATCAGAGCACACTGGGCTTTTCAGAAAGGGGGGCTTTAAAGAGACAGGAGGTAAATCAGAGCGCTTCAGCCAGATTATGAAGAATGGGAAAAGAAATGTACAGTTTGAGAAAAATCATGTCTTTTGAAGATTAAAGCATGTAAACCTATTCTAGTAGACCCCCAAAATAAAATTATGAATGAAAATTATGTAAATTAGCATAATATGGGCTCTTTAAGAAAAGTCAACCTACTGTTTCCAGTTTCACTGTAAGATCAGTCTGAAAGTTTCGCTTTTTTCTAAATGTATCTTTTTTTTTTTTTTATCAGCAGTAAAATTTTAGTGAAATGTTTAATCGAAAAAATTAACATGGATTACAAAATGTCTTAGTATTCTGTATATTCCTCTTTTTCTTTAATGACAGCATGCACTTGATCTGGCATGAACTCCAAAAGTTTGTGTAAAACCTGATGATCTGTTATTAGAGCATTTTGTTGTGTGCTTCAATGGAAGCAAGGGAATCTGACTTTTTGTAAACAGGAGTTAACATGGTCAATGTCACAAATTTGCTTACATTTGAATTGTCACCTATAAATAATTGTTATTTTTTTTCTATTATATTTTGTATTCATTGCATGTCATAATGTTTCTTTGTTTTACATATTTCAAAATTCTAAAACTTTCTGTTTATTTCCAGATTTTTAATTTCCTCTTTACAATATAGACTAAGACTTTAGAACCCCACTGCAGGTTATTTGTGGTCTCTGTGCAATCAGATTTTGCATTTGATACATGCTGAAGGAAGGTTCCTTGTGTTAGAACACCCACTCTACTTTTCGACCTTCAGTCTTCCCTTGCAGTTCATGAACCTCCTCTTTTTACATGGCCCTCCGGTCACTCACTGTAAAAACCAGACAGACCTGACTTTGGGTGTTTCTGCCTAGAAATTTTAAGGGGAAAGTAAATGAGACCAGATAAAATTAATTAGAATCTGCATTCCCCTTAAGAGAACACTGACTCTTCATAGACTCATTTGGCAATCATCAAACTGCCTGACCTATGGCATGAGCTGAGGACAATGAGGGAATCATGCTAGCACTAATTATTGCACACAGATGGAAGTAACGCCATTCTCAGACTTTAAGAGACATAAGTGTGGGTTATAGATTCAGACAATCTCACAGATGTGACATGATGGACTTTGGGGGTCAGAAGGCTGGAAACTTAGCAGTCTGTAAAAGTTCTGAAAATGATGGGTTTGCCATGTCAGTGATTATTGCTTCGCAAGATACTACTGTGAATCTCCTTGCTTGGACTGATATCTCACTCAGATGGTTGTAAAGATTGGGAAATGTAAATCTTTCATTTAAATTTGAAGCATAGTTCCAAAAGGTAGGTAATTGCAGTTATGCAGCCTCATAAGATTTCTTGTTTTTGGCCAAATTCTAAGGAGCATCATAAGTATCCTCCCCTGGTTAAATGATCACAGAATGCACAGTGATGAGCTCGGTGGAACAATATGTCCAAGATGGCTGACAGAGCAAGATACATTTGGAAATAATACTGAAAAGTATTGATAAAAAATAGTTTACATGTAATATAATATAGAACAATTTTAGTCAAAATATGTGTGTGCTATGTGTAGGGCTTTACTGGTTGTTTAGATCAGTGTTACTATCAGAAATAATTAATAATTATTTCTGTAGTTATTAATCAATATTTAAATTAATTAATTGGATCTAACTCATTAAAACCTCATATGGGACTCCAGTAAATGTAGTGTGCTACGTTTAGGAGCAAGTTTGGTTATTAGCAATAATTAATAATCATCAAAGATAATTATTAATTATTAAAATCAATAGAACATTGATGAGAATCAATGTTAGCTTTTTTTAATCCTTTAAAATCAACACTTATCAAAGATAATCATTAGTTGTTAACATCGATGAAACATTAAAACTAACACTAGCTTATTGATCATTCAAATTCAATCAAAGATAATTATCAATTATCAACAATCAATAGAATATTAATAAGGATTAACATTGACGGGGCACCACCCTGAAATCAGGGACTAATAACCGAATATATATAGATTGTTTTAATATATATAATATTGTCTCAATATTAGATTGTTTTCTTAGGAAAATCAACATCCGAAGAATATCGATTTTTGGGAAAAAAAACAATGAATGAAGGCTTGAATCCAAGCACTGACATCCCGTCAGCATGACACAGGCGTATGCAGAACAAACCAAAACACTTCTCTTTGTAATATAAACAAAAGTTTATTTATGCAGTAATATCAATTAATAATTAATACAGTGCAGTCAATAAACTTCCGACTTACAACTACAAACTAAACAGTGATATGATTAGATATGGAAATAAAAATAATCCTATAACACATAAGGTGTGTGTGTGTGTGTCAGTGTGGTTAGTGAGAGAGAGAGAGAGAGAGAGAGAGATTAAGTGACAGCCCGAAAGCTGATTTCGCGATAGCTGGAGATAAAGCAGCCATGTTCATCACTCAGAGACGCGGTTTTACGAGCGGGACTCGTAAAAGTCCCTTGTTATTTGACTCTTTAATGGATGAACTCAGTTGCTGTCTCACCCGCGATGGCGAAAATGCACAACGGTCCAATTTGGTTGGACCACAATACAGCAAAACAAATTCGTGATAATTAATACCCTGAGTATTAATAATGAGCGGACATGGCAGTCTGTAAACTGTACAAGCAAAATCCTTGAAACACAAGAATAACACACTATAATATTCTATCTCTGCCCAGACGTAACCTCTTACTTGAATTGCATGAGGACACAGGTAGAATGTGTTTTCCTCCGTCCTTTAACTTTGACCCGGTTCCTTGAGGCTCGGGTGATGACGGGGGCCGTTTCCTCGCGCTGTCGGCGGGCGGTACGGCTGTTGATTGTCGGCGGGCGGTAAGGCTGTTGATTCTCGGCGGGCTGGCGGAGAACTCAGAAATGTCGACTTGATTGAAGATGGAAGAGAAATCTTTAATCTCTTCACTTCTGTAGGCCAACGGATGAAGATGCGAATTGCTCGGCGGTCTCCTTCGGATCCGTTAGAGTGTTCGGTTGAACACAGAGTAATCTCAACTCGTCCAGTGAGATGGAGATTGTATGGCTACAGTTTCAAGTCGGACATTACTTCCTTAAGCCACAAGGTTGCACCGGAGAGCAGCAAAAAGCTACGTCTGTATTCGGTGAACTAAGTCGCTGGAAGCCACTTTGGAAGCATTTCAGAATTATTTGAAGTCCTGATGATGTCATGTTTGAGGGACGTTCTGTTGTGTGCCTCATCCAATAGGAGTTGAGAGCTCGATCCTTTAGAGGGCAAGGCTTCATGGATCTGTAGTCTGTTTTGGACTCCCTTTGTTTGATTTTGGCGCAATTTTTATCAGCACAACATCTGACTTAGAAGGAGGGGGCTTGAGGAATGTTTTTTATGACTGTTAGGCCTGCCTTTGTCTTCTATCTGAATACATGAGGCCCAACATATGTATGTTTATGCTCATTAGAGTATCGCATCGTTCCTTTCGCATTATCTGTATTGAAATCAGTTGTGAGTCGAGTCTCCTGTGCGCTGTGCGTGAGGAGTGCTATTTAAATGACACGGGAAGTTGCCGCCTTTGTAGTGTGTTCCAAATCGCTCTTTTATGAGGCTCCATTTCAGTTAGGATGCTGCTATAAAAGACAGCTGCCATGTAGGCAGCTCACTAAGTTCTGGAACGTACCCATCGTACCCATCGTACCATCTATTATTAGTGTCAAGGGCGGTTTACGATTTCTGAGGCCCCAAGCAACCGACCAACCTGGGACCCCATTTCTATTTTTTTTTTTTTTTAATTACATAAAATGGATTTTAAATAATAATCTTAAATTCATTCTATCAGCCATTGTAGCCACGTACATTCAAAATGTTTAATGAAATAAAATTGTAGTTCAAGAAAATGTATGCATGTTTTCCAGTTTTTTCGACAATACAGTGATAAAAAAAAAGCTATATTTACCTACATACAGTAAATTTTTACAAAACACTTTTTTATGAACAGGGTGTACTTCACTCAATAACATTTTGGAATTCAGTTGTTATTTATTATTTTTATAACCCAACAATTATTCATTATTGTCCAGTTTTTCATCATAATACAGTATGATACAGTATTATTATTACTTTTAGGATTTGTTGTATGCAATAGTAATATATTTCTATTCTTATTTACTTTACTTTCTCCTGGATCTTATATTCTGATGCTGCAGTGTATTGTTCATCATGTTGCAAAAGGCTGTATTTTATGTAAGCATCATAAGAGTAAACATGCAAAGCATGGCAGAAGGAGGGAAAAAATAAAAAATAAAAAATAAAATAACGAAAGGAAGAAAAAGACAGATATCCGAAAATATGTCTTATTAGCAGGTAAGTAGCATATCTTCCGCTGTTGTTTTGACCTTGAAACGTGGCCTGGTAAGACATGGCATGGGGTGTGGCCTGGCGAGACAGGGCGTGGAGCATGGGAACAGGGCAAAGCCAATGGAAAGTGGGGCCCTGAGAGGCTCGAGGGGCGGAGCTGATGGGGCTGAGGACCAAAGAGGAGCCGTAGGGATGGAGGTCCTGGACCGTGGAGCAGAGGCGGGTGTGGACTGTGGAGCAGAGGCAGGCCTGGACCATGGAGCAGAGGCGGGCCTGGACCACGGAGCAGAGGCTTGCTTGTGACATGGCATGGAGCAGTTTGGAACTTGGCTGTGACATGGTATGAAGCAGACTGAGGCGTTATTGTGACAGGCTCAGGCGTTGTTGTGACATGGCATGGAGCAGGCTGAGGCACAGCTGTGACATTGCATGGAGCAGGCTGAGGTGTGGTTGTGACATGGCATGGAGCAGGCTGAGGCGTTGCTGTGACATGGCATGGAGCAGGCTGAGGCGTGACATGGCATGGAGCAGACTCAGGCGTGGCTGTGACAGGGCATGGAGCAGGCCGAGGCATGACATGGGCTGGAGCTGACTCTGGCGTGGCTGTGACATGGCCTGGAGCTGACCCTGGCGTGGCTGTGACATGGCATGGAGCTGACACTGGCGTGGCTGTGACATGGCATGGAGCACACTGAGGATCCGGGGCAGAAGGTGGCACAAGCTTAGTGGCCATGACGTGGAACTCGGGCTTGGTGGCCATGACGTGGAACTCGGGCTTGGTGGCCATGACGTGGAGCAAAGTTGTGGAAGGCGGAGCCATGGGAGGCTCAAGGGATGAAGCCTGGGCTGGCAGAGCCATGGTAGGCTCGAGGAGCGAAGCCGTAGAAGGCAGAGCCGTGGTAGGCTCGAGAACGACCTCTGGGGTCGTGGGCATAGACAGAGACTCGGGAATGACCTCTGTTATCATGGGCATGGACTGAGACTTGGGAACGACCTCTGTGGTCGTGGGCGTAGTCAGAGACTTGGGTACGACCTCTGTGGTCGTGGGCATAGACAGATACTCGGAGACGACCTCTGTGGTCGTGAATATGGACAGAGACTTGGAAACGACCTTCGAGACCACTGAAGCCGGGCACTGAGTAGGGAGAGGAGGATCCTCTGATTCAAGAATGTCCAGGGTTAACCTCACGTATTCCTTCCACGTGTAGTCTCCCATCTCAGGCAATTCCCTCCACCGGTAATATGTTAAACCTATCCAGTATATTGACTCGAGATGGGAGTCCTCAAAACCTGTGAGGCTGGCAATGGCACTGAAGTAAAGAGAGTATTCCCTAATGGGTAAATCTGCCCAACTCAATAGAGTGAACATAGCTGCTAGATCCATTTTGTACAGTCAGTCCTTCTGTAACGTTGGGTTCTTGGAGTGGAAGAGGAAGAGAGGAGACGCAGGAGTAAATACTTTAAATCCTTTAATAACAATCGCTGGAGTAGAACAAACACTGGAGTGGAACAAACAATGAAGCTCAACATGCAAACTTAACACAACGTAACACTTCAACCTTACAACATAACACTTTAAGGACTTACAAAGGAATGAACAAAACAGGAGGGTGTATATACAACAGTGACTGATGATGGAATGGAGGACAGGTGAGGAGTATTGGAAACAGATGGAAGTGATGGGGCAGTGAATTCTGTGAGATGTAGTAAGAATAAGACTCAAAATAAGAGTCGTTGAAGAACATGAGGGAGACAGGCTGTGACAAGTGCATTAACTAATGTTAACTAATACAACTTTTGATTTCAAAACTGTATTAGTAAGCAGGGTCTAAATTAACTTTCCCTATCTGTCACTCACTCGACGTTGGTGTCGATGTAGTGACACTAGGGGTCACTCTTGGGAGCCCGAGACACCTCTGGTCTTTGATAAAAGGCCAATGAAAATTGGCGAGTGGTATTTGCATGCCACTCCCCCGAACATATGGGTATAAAAGGAGCTGGTATGCAACCGCTCATTCAGATTTTCTCTTCGGAGCCGAACGGTCATGTTCATTCACCTCTGCTGGATCTGACGGCACATTTCAGCGGCTTCTCCCTCCTCTGCACTGGTGCACTGCAGAGAATGCCTCTGGGCACTTCGGCAGAATAACTAGAGAGTATATTTTCTGAAAGAGCATTTTTCCCCTCTAAAAGAGTATATAATTCTCCAAAAGAGCGCACACATGGAACGTCTTTTTAAAGACGCGTCTTTTTAAAGATGCTTTTCCGATTGTGTGTTATTCCTGGTTGTGCTCGTTATCTCTCTCCTTCTAACGGTCACGATCACTGTCTTTCGTGTCTGGGCACTGCTCATGCGGAGACAGCGTTCGTGGATGGTCATGTTCTCGTTGCGAGAATATGTCCATGGCAATGTTGCGGTCGCGGCTCGCCTTCGTAAGAAAGCGAGCCACCCCAGAGGCTCCCGCCTCGGTCCTTTTACCCAGAGGTTTGAGGCCAGCGCGGCTAGCACTGGGGGCGATTTGGGGACCCCAATGGGACCGCCTCTGCCGGGTATCCCCCCGCGGACATCCCATTCCCCAGCACACTCGTCTGCCCCGATCGGGCTTCCGGGTGAGTCCACCGGCTCGTCTCAATGCGAGTTCGACCTCTTATTCGGAGCCCGCGAAAGTGATGAGCTCTCGAGCGCAGCATCGGAGAGCGGGCTCGTCCAGTCGGAAGCCTCAGCTGGGCTCCTCCCTTCGGGGTCGATCGCCCAGTCACAGGCTGACGCGGAGATGACAACATGCTTTCCCGGGCAGCCGCGAGCGTCGGTTAGAGTGGATTTCACCGCTCTTCCCTGAACCCTCACAGCTCGGTGATTGGTTCCTGGGCTCGCGGCGCCGCTCAAAGCCACGCCCCGCCCCGTTCCTTTCTTCCCGGAAGTGCATGAAGAGCTGACAAGGTCGTGGGAGGCACTTTTTACTGCCCGGCCCCGATCTTTTCAGCTTCCCTGCTCTCACTACCCTCGATGGTGGGGCGGCCAAGGGTTATTTGGCAATCCCCCGATGGATAAAGGCGCTCGCGGTGCACCTATGCCCGCAGAGCGCTGCTACCTGGCGCGGGTGCCCAAAGCCCCCGTCCAAGGCCTGTAGGTTTATGTCGTCTCTGACGGCCAAGGCCTACGGTGCCGCTGGACAAGCCGCCTCCGCCCTGCACGCCATGGCTCACCTGCAAGTCCACCAAGGCACTAAAGGAATTGCACGAGGGTAGTTCCGCCCCGGGATTGATGCAGGAACTGCGCTCGGCAACCGACCTCGCTCTCCGAGCGACAAAGGTCACGGCGCGGTCTCTCGGGCAGACGATGGCCACACTAGTTGTCCAGGAGCGCCACCTTTGGCTCAACCTGGTCGAGATGGGTGAGGCCGACAAGACACGATTCCTTGCTGCCCCCATTTCCCAGGTGGGCCTATTCGGCGACACCGTTGAGGACTTTGCCCAGCAGTTCTCGATGGTAGAGCAGTAGATGGATGCTAGCCGGCATATCCTGCCCCGGCGCGGCTCAAGATCCCGCACCCCATCTACTCATCGCCAATGGCGTCCCCCTGCGGTGACTGCACCGGCTCAGCCGCAGCCCGCCCCTTCGGCCTGGCCCCGGTGTGGAGCCCACCGCAGGAAGCAGACGCCACCCATCTCGCGGCTGCCCAGAACCCGTGAAAGGCTTCAAAGCTCCCTTGAGACGGGCGACCCAGGGACAACGAAACCCGCTGCTCTGGAGCTGGTAAGCAGATCTTCATCTTTTTGTTACCTTTTGCATTTAATTGCACTGCATGCCCAAGTGGCTGCAGTACTCAAGAGCTCAGCAAGAGTGGTTTCCTTGTTCCCTGGGTCACGTATCCGGTGTGTACGGCTGGCATCACGACCACCGTCCACCACTCCATTTGGCAGGTTGGCGCTCCAGCGGCGGTCTCCCGCCCTGAGTGCCCAGCTGTGGCACAAATCCGCCCCCGATGTGACAGTCTCCACGGGTCACAAGGACAGGCCTCTTCCTCCCCCGTCCCAGGCTGTTCCGGGGGTGGTCACAAGGAGCCAGGTAAGTGCTTCGATGTCCTCGGACTCAGCATGGCCACGACATCGGTCTGTCACCGTCTTTTCAGCCCTTGGACCGACCTCTCATTTCTACGAGCAGGTGTTCCCCTAGAACTGGTCTCCAGGCAGCATCGTGGTCATGACAGACACCTTCAAAACGGGCTGGGGCGCTGTTGGAAATGGGCACGCAGCCGCCGGCCTCTGGACGGGTCTGCGGCTGCGTTGACACATCAACTGCCTTGAGTTACTGGCAATTCTGCTCGCCCTGTGGAGGTTCCGGCCGTTGATCCAGGGCAAGCACGTGCTAGTTTGGACAGACAGCACGGCAGCGGTAGCATATGTCAACCGCCAAGGCGGTCTGCGCTCCCGCTGTATGTCACAAATCGCCCGCCGTCTCCTCCAACGGAGTCAGCAGCACCTCAAGTCGCTGCAAGCCACTCACATCCCGGGCAACCTCAACACTTCAGCGGATGCGCCGTCACAACAGGTTACCCTCAAGGGAGAGTGGAGACTCCACCTTCAGGTGGTCCAGCTAATTTGGAGTCGATTCGACAGGCACAGGTGCACCTGTTCGCTTCCCAAGAATCCTCCCCACTGCCCGCTCTGGAATCCTCCCAAGAATCCTCCCCACTGCTCACTTCCTCGGCATAGACGCGCTGGCACACAGCTGGTCCCCTGGCATTCGCAAATATGCGTTTCCCCCAGTGAGCCTGCTTGCACAGACCCTGTGCAAGGTCAGGGAGGACGAGGAGAAGGTCGTCCTGGTAAGCACCCTACTGGCCCGCCCAGACGTGGTGCTCGGACCTCACGCTCCTCGCGACAGCTCCCCCCGGGCAAATTCCCCTGAGGAAGGACCTCCTTTCACAGGGAAGTGGCACCATCCGGCACCCGCACTCAGACCTCTGGAATCTCCATGTCTGGCCCCTGGATGGGACGCGGAAGACCTAAGCTGTCTCCCACCTGCGATAGTAGACACATTCACTCAGGCTAGGGCTCCCTCTACGAGGCGCCTGTATGCCTTTTAAGTGGCGTCTGTTCGCTAAGTGGTGTTCTTCCCGTCGGGAAGACCCCCAGAGATGCGCAGTCAGATCAGTGCTTTCCTTCCTGCAAGAGAGGTTGGAAGGGAGGCTGTCCCCTTCCACCTTGAAGGTGTACGTTGCTGTCATAGCAGCACACCACGACGCAGTCAACGGTAAGTCCTTAGGGAAGCATGATCTGATCATCAGGTTCCTAAGAGGTGCCAGGAGGCTGAATCCCTCCAGGTCGTGCCTCGTTCCCTCATCGGACCTCTGTAGTTTTTCAGGGTCTACAGAGAGCCCACTTTGAGCTTTGCAGTCAGCCGAGCTTAAGGCACTCTCCTTGAAGACTGCCCTCCTGACTGCGCTCACTTCCATCAAGAGGGTAGGTGACCTGCAAGCGTTCTCTGTCAGCGAAACGTGCCTGGAGTTCGGTCCGGGCTATTCTCACGTGATCCTGAGACCCCGACCGGGCTATGTGCCCAAGGTTCCCACCACTCCTTTTAGGGACCAGGTGGTGAACCTGCAAGCACTGCCCCAGGAGGAGGCAGACCCAGCCCTGTCGTTGCTGTGTCCGGTGCGCGCTTTACACATCTATTTGGATCGCACGCAGAACTTTAGAGTCTCTGAGCAGCTCTTTGTCTGCTTTGGTGCACAGCGGAAAGGAAGCGCTGTCTCCAAGCAGAGGATCGCCCACTGGCTCATTGACGCCATAACTATGGCATATCTCGCCCAAAACATGCCGCCCCCGGTAGGGCTACGGGCCCATTCTACCCGTGGTGTAGCGGCTTCTTGGGCCCTGGCCAGAGGTGCCTCTCTAACAGACATTTGCAGAGCAGCGGGCTGGGCAACACCCAACACCTTTGCAAGGTTCTACAACCTCCGGGTGGAACCGGTTTCGTCCCAGGTAGTGGCACGCAACACAAGCGGATAAGCCTGGGATAGCTGGCCGGGTGTATCGCTTGCACATAGCGCATTCCACCTCCTTTTGAGCTGAAGACGTGCGCTGTTAATTCCCAGTAGTGTTCACAAAAGTTGTTCCCTGGTTGACTTCCTCCGAGCCCTGTGGCAGTCAAGTTTTCGGAGAGACTCGCTGCCGGCCCAGTACACGCGCTAACTAAGAGCCTGGTTCTGGGGTAGGTGCTCCGCATGTGGCGGTTCCCTGTAAGGCTAACCCCATGCGATCTATATCTTCCACTAATTCATTTCCCTGCTGGCAAACTGTGTCTTCTTTGGGCAGAGCCCCTCTGCCCCAGTCTCCATGTTGTAGTAACTCCTCCCCCATTGGGCAGGATCTACCTTGAAGGCTCTCCACATGGTTGGAAAGACCATGTGATGTATTCTTCCACTTAAATATCCCCCCATCTCTTGGGGCGAGATGTGGTCTCTGCGGTGTCCTCCCCTTGGGAGGGACACCCCCGGCTAGACCTGGTGGCCCAGTCGGATAATCCCCCTTCTTTTTTAGGGAGTGGAAAAAGAGAAGGGGAAAGAGGCCACGACTGGGTTAAGCCTGTCTCTATCTCTGGGTAGTCGACTTGTCCCCAAAAAGGGCCGTTCAACACTCATAACTGTGTTGGGGGAGGTTACGTGTCGACCTGGTGTGCTGGCTATGAGGCACACAGCAAGTCTGCCCACCACACACCACCAGTTCACGTAACACAGTTCAGCCTTGTGGCGTTTTGTATAGGGACCCCTAGTGTCACTACATCGACACCAACGTCGAGTGAGTGACAGATAGGGAACGTCATGGTTACTGGTATAACCTCCGTTCCCTGATGGAGGGAACAAGACGTTGGTCCCTCCTGCCACAACGCTGAACTACCCGCTGAAATGGCCGGACCTTATATCAGCCCCTCAGCGTAAAACCTGAATGATTGGTTGCATACCAGCTCCTTTTATACCCGTATGTTCGGGGGAGTGGCATTCAAATACCACTCGCCAATTTTCATTGGCCTTTTATCAAAGACCAGAGGTGTCTCGGGCTCCCAAGAGTGACCCCTAGTGTCACTACATCGACACCAACGTCTTGTTCCCTCTATCAGGGAACGGAGGTTACACCAGTAACCATGACGTTTTGCTACATCTGCCAATGATGGGTGAACTGAGAAAATTCACTCTACATGAAACTGCATTTTGCTTTTATTAAAAATATAATTTTTTATTCCTGTGATAATGGCATTACCTAGCTATTTATTTCTTGCATATTTGTGACAAACATTTCAGGTCACTGTGTCACTTTCAACATCATATATGAAATAAGTTGGTCATATACCTGATACAATAACATGAAGACACATTGTGAATATCGTTTTGCCATATGAAGTTCTTGAGGGAAAAATAATACTTTTGATATCCTAGATAAAATTCTAATGGTAAATTTCTCCCACATCACATCAGTTAGGGTCATACCATTTTCCTGCAATTCCATTCAAACAGTGTAATGTTGCAGTTCCTACTTACGTTACCAGACAACATTTGCCTTAAAACGTAATCAGTTTTATGTACTCACAAAGCCTATTTTTACTTGCATTTGCTGTCTGATGAGTGTTAATTTTGGACCCTGGTAGCAAGTAATTATTAGGTCCATTGCACTAACCTTGCGTAATGTCACTAAGGGGGACTGTAAGCAGCTCTTGCCATGAGCAATCAAAATGATCTGTGAGAGGTAAAGAGCATTACATTCTTCTACTTAACAGCATAAAACTGAGCTATCCACTTTGTCTTCTGGTAAATTTCACACATTTCATTTGTATTCTCTCAGCCTATAGAGGGCACTGTAGCTCTACAGGAGAGACAACTTTGGGCCATGATGCACTATATGTCTTTGAGGGAAAGTGTGTCTTAGCACGTCCAGAGCAGGAAAGGGTGAATTAGAAAGCGTAATTAAAATGTATTGACACCATATGTGCTCCGCCTCTCTCTGCATTCATGCTGCATGTAGGTGTTTAACCTGTAATTACAGACAGGCTGCCTCCAGACTGATTTATATAACCACACACACTTAACCAAGATACACAAGCGTAATAAAATGTAAGTGTCAGACAGTGTGTGGAGTGCACTGTAGGCAGGTGCCTGCTTGATCTTAATTAGTCTAAGACTAGTTATAAATAAAACTTGCCCATGAACACATTGTATCTTTATCCACCTGACCTTTTAGCTCAGTGTCTGACATTATGCTGCATATGATGGCACATGTGTTTGACGGCATCTGCTATGTGTTTTGTTATGTATTAATGTTTAAATCATTGCTACACACATACACATATCTGTTTCTTATTCGTACAGTACGCTTTATGCATGTCTAAATGTGTATAGGCCACTGCACATTTGTTTCCTGTCCTCTTGTTCTAACATTTATTAGCTCGTCTGTTGTAGTGTTAACAATTCACAGAGGTTGTATATCACTGTCTTTTCACATTTATTCTTATTCTGAGTCAGGTCAACTTTAAAATATGATAAAATATGATTTAAAAACAAACTTTTCATTTAGACAGAGACCGAGTAAACATTGTGCTCTTATTTGTATCATTAACCACCTGAGACCCGAGCTTGACTGCTGTGTGCCTTTTCAATTTCTCTTTTTGATTTGTAACTAGTAGCACCTAATTACCATGCAAAAAAAAAAAAAATAATAATAAAATAAATAAATAATAATAAAAAAAATTCTAGAACAAATAGTTTTCATAAAAATTGATGGCAACATAGTATGTGTACAGCGGAACTAAATTGTGAAATTTTAAGTAATACCCAGCTATAGAAAGTCTATATCTATATCTATATCTATATATCTATATCTATCTATATATCTATCTCTCTCTCTCTCTCTCTTTCTCTCTCTCTCTCTCTCTCTCTCTCTCTCTCTCTCTCTCTCTCTCTATATATATTTTTTTATAAAATTGTTTATTATGTTTCCAGGAGTGTTGGTTATTCATGTTTTTGAGATGTTACAGACATTACATTAGAAATTAGCATAATTAATTTTGATTCAACGTAATGCCAAGCATCATCCAATCACGCTAACCATATTACAGTAAAATTATACATCATAAATTCTGAATCTAAGTACTGATTACCATTGTCCCATGCCTGCCAAACATCCTCTGCAGACTGAAACTGAACTTTTAAAAGGAAGTTTCGGTGGAATGCACTATAGGATTTCTAAAGAAAAATGCACTTTTGTACATTGTGTTTAGCAGTGTGGGGTTTCACGATAAATCACTCAAATTTTAAAAATGGCATATCGGATGAAACTAGAGTCTCTAATCTTTTGACTCAAACAGGTTTCAATGTAAAAACTTAATTAGGTTTCTTACCAGATGTAGTTCTGTTGGTATTTCTCCCAAAGACAAACTCTCCTGTGGGCGGTGCCATGTTGTTTTGAAAGTTTAACCCTTTACTGAAATCACAGAGTCTGTCCGAAACCGAGATCAGTCGGTTTAAATGAATTTAAATTATGTGTAGGGTATAGTGAAGCCAAAATACAACATCCATGCATGTGTCCGCAGGGTCGCAAGAGGTTAAAGTATAATTTCTCATAAATGCTGACAGACTGTGTACATGAAGCTCAGTGGTGTGAGAAATGCCAAGGTCATGGGTTTTATTCCCAGGGAATGCATGGACTAATAAGATATTCAAATCTTATTATATGTCCCAGATGCACTGTAAATTGCTTTGGATTAAAGCCTCTGCCAAATGCATAAATGGAAATGTTCATGACTTGTACAAAATGATCTTTTAGAATATATTGGGCACAAAAGTCCCATGAACAAAACCTTGTTTGTGGGAAAACAGTATAATGTAGCATAAAGTATACAGCTAAAAGCTTTAGTATCAGCATCAGGTATCAATTAATTACTTTTCTCCCGCTTAGTACCATTAACAGATTTTTACTCAATATCCTTACAGTCCAGTTTTCTAATACTGACAGGAGTGCAGAGGTTATCAAAACACTGATAACTGTATTATGATGTCATCACACACCCTCTGGGACAATGACATAAACAAATGGGTTATTACTGCCTGTGTAATGTTTGGGCCGGCTGGCTGAAGACAGGACAAGACGAAGATGTGTGAGAACCCAAGTGCAGTTTTATTTACAGTGCTGGGACCCAAAAGTGAAACCAAAACAAAAAAACAAACATAAACAACTTGACTTGACTACCAACAACAAGATGTTACACCTACAATACACAACAAAGGACTATAGCAAACATGAGGGCTTAAATACAAGGACATTGGCAAACACATGACAATGACAACCAATAACATGACTAAACTAATAACAAGATAACAAGACCACTGAAACATGAACCTGTGTGGGTGGACTCTGTTGCTGGAGGAGTCCCAGATGGCTCAAACTCACCATATCCCATAATCCTTTACCAGACCCATGAGGAAGTGTGGAGAAATGCAAAGAACAAAGATGTGTAAAACAGTGAGTTACCAAGTACTGTACACCATCTGTTGAGATTTGGCATAGCACATGCATCTATGGAGATGTTGCTACCCTCGCTGGAATAAGTCAAGCAGCAATGCAACAGTATATTTCTGTAGACCAAAGCCTTTTATTTTATATTGTGCATCACACATCACTGAGTCCTTCAGTGAAGGTAATGAGGCAATTGAAGACACAAGCTTATTTATAATGCATGAACAACAGACTTTTGCAAAACCAACACAGTCCTATAATGATATGTCATTCAAAAATACAACATGCAAGAGCCAATGGCTTTTGACGCCAAAGCTGTCTTAAAGCTTGTTATTTAAGATACATTTTAAGATTTTTTTTATTTTTATTGTTTAAGATTGAATTTTTATTAAATAAAATGGCACCTTAACAAGCGTTAAAACAGCTTTGACATCAAATGCCATTGGCTCTCGTATGTCATATGACCGTTTGTGACATTTTTACATTTTTTGACAGTTAAATCTTTTTGAATGAGATATGACTGCCCTCATGGAGAGGAAGATTTTCAGCGTTTCGTTTAAATTCTGACTGTACTTTTAACTGCTTGTTATGCCTTTTCTACTGTTGAGAATTAGCTAGATTTAGACATAGGGGTGGGGTTAGGTGTTAAAAATATCTACAGTATGTAACTAACTTAATTTACCTGCCTGTTTTTTAAATAGTTGATAAGTGGTTAGGTTTAGAGGTGAGGTTGGGTTAGGACAGGGGTGTCCAAACTTTTTTGGTTGGGGGCCAAATGCAGAAAAAAATAATGTGCCGCTGGCCGCATCGCTATAATAAAAAAATCAAATGGCTAGAAGATACAAGATTATCACTATGCATAATCTTTATATTGTACGCTTAATATTATGCAAGTTTTAATCATAATCTGTGCTCTATGCCATGCTTGTGTTGGCCCTACATGTAAATAAAGGATAGAGTATTTCACTCACAAAGAACTCTTATAATGGAACAGTGAAGCATCTTATACAAAATATTATACTAATTTATTCACATTTTTATCTTTTTGACGTCCATTCAGTGGCACTGCAAAGAACAAATAGATCTGCTACTGAGATCTGAGTGTTGGGGCTCACCCATCACAATAATCAGAATCATATTACATTTTATCACTTTATGAAGTGATGCAAGGAATTACTCTTTAATTTTCAAGGAATTACTCTTTATAGCTATACAATTATAACTTATGTTCTGTTGTTACTTGCGTTATAAATACGATTTTAATTTGATCAAAATTATTGCGCTTCATTTTATTTTGTAGATGTGCATGTGCAAGTGTTTTAAGCGCTCTCTTCTACAGTACAGTATGTCCTCACTCAAATGGCGCAGGGAAGCCCGTGAATAATTTTTCTTGTTTCAGGTTTCTTACCAGAGGCACTTTTGTTGGCTCTGCATCTGTAGAAGAACTTCACGGAAAACGCCATCCTGTTGTGCACATGACTCAGTGCATCAGAAGATTAACCCTTAAATGACAGTCTAAAGTGCTGTGAACAGTATTCAGTCAGTTTAAATGAATTTAAATTATGCATTGCTTATAGCAAAGCCAAAATACAACATACATGCATGGTCCTTAAACTGCATTTAAATTTAGTGGTCTTCTTAAAGGTGCACTCAATGATTTTTTGTGCATGTTATCTTGGATTTACACTGACAGCTGACGTGGATGCAGCATCAATCAAACACAAGTTTTCCCTTACCGATCCCATTGTAGAAATTCACTATTCACAGTCAGCCATGATTAATTTAATAAATGGATGGAAATGTCTAATAACAGGGCAGTTACTAAGATTTAAAAAAAAAAAAAACATTTTAATCCCCTTTTCTCCCCAATTTGGCATCCCAATGCATTCTAATTCCTTGCAGTGGTGCAGTGACTCACCTCGATCTGGGTGGCTGAGGACAAATATCAGTTGCCTCTGCTTCTGAGACAAGTCAGCCTGTGCATCTTATCATGTGGCTTGCTGAGCGAGCTACAAGGGAGGCCAACTGTAGCACGTGTGGAGGCTAAGCTGTTCACCGCGGCATCTATGCACAACTCACTATGCGCCCCACAGAGAGCAAGAACCACCTTATAGTGACCACAAGGAAGGTAACCCACGTGACTCTACCCACCCTAGCAATCGGACCAATTGGTTGCTTTGGAAGCCTGGCTGGAGTCACTCTGCACACCTGGATTCAAACTTGAAATTCCAAGTGTGGTAGTCAGCGTCTTTGCTTGTTGAGCTACCGAGGCCCCAGTTACTAAGAATAAGCTAGTAGTATTTGGCTCGTCATGTGATTCTAACATGTAGAATGAAACAGCATTTATAACGTTACTGATATGACTGGAGTTGTCATCTCATGTGAGTGCTCATGATTTTTTGAGCACTCATGTGAGTGCTTCATGAGTTTCAAATTTCAATTCATGTCTTTACAAATAAAGAAAAAACGAGGAAAACATTACTGAGTGCAACTTTAAATAAATGTAACTAACTAACTGACTGACTGACTAACTACACCTCTCAGTTTTGCAGTTACCACTCATAACCTTGAAAAGGGCATAACCCCAGTAGAGTGTAATAACTGTTATCAGTCTTTGTGTCCTGTCAGCATGTAATCTCCCACATGGCTAAAAACTCCTGCCCCTCCCCCTGACTCTTCCAGGTGTCACCGGGAGATTCAGGGAGGGAATTTCATTTGCATTGTGTCCGGCAGCCTTTCTTTCTGTCCTAGCGAAGAGTCTCTGCTGCTTTAGAATAAATGTAAAAGCTCTGACTGATAAGGTCAGTTATGCTGACCTGTGCAGCTGTAGAGTCAGTAAATGCTGGATTTGTGACATCACTGCTATACTCTCAGAGAATCCCTTTCAATTAGCGCTCAGCAGGCGTGTTTGCCCTGTCATCAACCCCCGCCCAACCCTCTTTACACACAGCTGGCAAAAACCTTACATATTCAACTTACAGGTGGAAGCTTTGGCCCAGGTGTTCACAGACTGATTTAAAAGAAAAGGCCCGGCCGAGCTTTTCAGAAACAGCCTAATATAACACAACACAGGAGCTGACATTAAAGCATTATCACATGAACAAGAGTGCCTGTGTACTGAACAGCATGGTTGTGGTTTGTCTGTTAGCACAAGGCCATATCTGATATTCAGTACAGCAGAATGACTACAAGTCTGACTGCAACTAGCATTGAATGACAGGACATTTTGTCGATCGCTTATGCTGTGTCTTAATATGCATACTTTCCTACTATGTATATAGTATGTCTAAACCAGTATGAAAGTGGAGAAGGGTGTCTGAATCCATAAAAGAGCAAGCTAGAAATACCTGTATGACCAATTATTTTTGGCGAGATTCTGAAGTCCACTGGACACTGTAAAATCCTACAATGCCTCGGGAGCTGAAGAGACATCATATTCAAAACACTGGGTCTGGTGGCTTAAATCAACTGCAAGTGCTATATATATATATATATATATATATATATATATATATACACTCACTGATCACTTTATTAGGAACACCTGTACAGCTACTTATTCATGCAAATTTCAAATCAGCCAATCGTGTGGCAGCAGTGCAGTGCATAAAATAATGCAGATATGGGACAGGAGTTTCATTAAATGTTCACATCATCCATCAGAATGGGGGAACAAAAAGTGTTCTCAGTGATTTCGACCATGGCATTTACCTTTACATTTATTCATTTGGCAGACACTTTTATCCAAAGCGACTTACAAAAGAGGAATAATACGTATGGCATGATTGTTGGTGCCAGATGGGTTGGTTTGAGTATTTCTGTAACTGCTAATCTCCTGGGATTTTCATACATAACAGTATCTAGAGTTTACTAAGAATGGGGCCAAAAACAAAAAAGAGGCAGTTCTGCAGATGGAAACGTCTTGTTAATGAGAGAGGTCAACAGAGAATGGCCTAAATGGTTCGAGCTGACAGAAAGGCTACGGTAACTCAGATAACCACTCTGTACAATTGTAGTGAGCAGAATAGCATCTCAGAATGCACAACATGTCGAACCATGAGGCAGATGGGCTACAACAGCAGAAGACCATGTCGGGCACTTTATTAGGACCATAGTGTTCCTAGTAATGTGCTAAGTGAGTGTGTGTGTGTGTGTGTGTGTGTGTGTGTGTGTGTGTTTGTATATATATATATATGACTCATCCACGAACGATGTCTCCGCGTGGGAAGTGCCCAGACATGTAAGACAGCGATCGTGTCCGTCAGAAGCAGAGAGATAAGGACCGCAACCAGGAATAACACACAAACGGAAGGCATCTTTAAAAAGACGTTCCGTGTGTGCCGCTCTTTTTATGAATGAAAATATACTCTTTTAGAATATACTCTCTTATTTTTGCTCTGCCGAAGTGCCCAGGGGCATTCTCTGCACTCCACGGGTGCAGAGGGGGAGAAGCCGCTGAAATGTGCCCTAAATCCAGCAGTTTTGAGGTGCATCTTTGGAGGGAATTGAATTCAGTGCACTGAATACAACCGCTCGGCTCCGAAAAGAAAATCTGAATGAGTGGTTGCATACCAGCTCCTTTTATACCCGTATGTCCGGGGGAGTGGCATGCAAATTCCAGAGAATTCACCACAGTTCTTCTGTCTATTTAGCCTCAATTGCTTCTGTCTCTTCATGTAATCCCAGACTGACTAAATGTTCAGTGGGGGGGGGGGCCCTGTGGGGGCCATACCATCTGTTGCAGAGTGCTCTGTTCTTCTATTCTAATCTTTTCTATTTGCAAATGTAATGTTTGGGAGTCTAAAATTTATTTTTCCTATTGACACACTAAAGCTGAAGATAGTGTTACATGTACCATCCTAAGACAAATGTTTTTGTGAAACATCTTAAGTGCCTAAAACTTTTGCACAGTACTATATATATACAGGGTTGGGAGGGTTACTTTTGAAATGTATTCCACTACAGATTACAGAATACATGCTGTAAAATGTAATTTGTAACATATTCCGTTAGATTACTCAAGGTCAGTAATGTATTCTAAATACTTTGGATTACTTCTTCAGCACTGGTAGATTTTTTCACTTGTTTTGATTATAAAAACTCTGCCAGTACAGTAAGACAAAATACATGTTAAAAATACATTCTCTGAAAAACCTAAATATCTTATGCAGTGTTGTTTCTAAAACAAGATCAGTATAATTGATCTTGTTTTAAGGATTTTTAGATATTTTTACAGGAAAACAATACAAAAATTATTACCAAGAATACGATTTTTGCCCTAATATCAAAGGTCTTACTAGAAAAAAAAATATGATCCAACGTGAATTTTCTTGGTAAAAAAAATATGATCGTGCCTGGTAACGTGCATGTAAAATGGCTAGAAATAGCATTTTAGCTTAGCATAAAGCTGACAATTTACACAAGGTTTATTTCTAATTCTTCTGCTCCCAAACTTCTCTGTCTGCTGGTATGAATGTAACACATCATAAGAAAGTGTTTCACCGCTGTTCAAATGCACTTTGGATCTCATCATTTATATGTTTAAATGTTTTCCATCTGAAAGGACTAAATATTAAATGAAACAAATGACAATAAAATGCTAAGTAATGCTAATCTCTTCAGTAATCAAAATACTTTTTGAATGTAACTGTATTCTAATTACCAATGATTTAAATTGTAACTGTAGTGGAATACAGTTACTTATATTTTGTATTTTAAATATGTGATCCTGTTACATGTATTCCATGTATATATTAGAGCTATCAGAATTAATGCATTAACGCATGCGATTAATTAAAAAAGATTAACGCGTTAATTTTTTCTTAATTGCGATTAACACATTGACTGTTAATACAGCATAAACATTGGTGTGAAGGGCCGGTGCCTTTGTAATGTGTCCACCCGGAGTCATTACACTGAT
This sequence comes from Myxocyprinus asiaticus, assembly GCF_019703515.2. Classification (NCBI taxonomy): domain Eukaryota; kingdom Metazoa; phylum Chordata; class Actinopteri; order Cypriniformes; family Catostomidae; genus Myxocyprinus; species Myxocyprinus asiaticus. The sequence goes on from NC_059375.1 coordinate 14,776,879, forward strand.
GCACCTAAAACAGTGCCAAAGCTCTTCTACCAAGAAGAGACTACAAGCTTAGCATAAAACAGCATAATGCTGCGGTCCCATAAACATTTTATGGCGGTACTGTCGTAACACACTAAAGTTGACCATTACGCTCTCTCCTATGATAGAGCAGCGGAGGTTGTTATCTTGTTAAATAAAATTATCTCTGCCAACGCTTCCCTGTCAGTGATCAAATGATGGAGAAGGACCTCTTAGCACTATTTTATGTACAAAACAATCCCAGATGGGAAATCAATATTTTTCAGCCTTGGTAAGTGTGTTTGTTTGCAAGCAATTTTCATGTTGAGTTCAAAGCGGCGCGCGGCGCAGGTGTTGACACTCTGACGCAAATCATGTATGCAGCTTCACGATTGCTGTAACAAAGTGGATAGTCACAGTCTACCGGCAGATTAATATGGCTGAGGATGAGAGTTTAAGGGATTTAATGCACATTGCAATGAATATGCAGCCTACTGTATGTGGGGAGTAGTTATTTCAATTAGTCAAACTCCCATTTAGACTTTGGGAAATGTTTAATGTTACTTGAATTGGTGCTATTTCAGTGCATTTCAATCTTTATACTGTGGAAGGTTTTGTTTGGAAAATTTTAATAAAGCATTATATTGTTACATATAGTTTTGTTTTCTTTCCTAAAATGTAAATAAATGAATTTTGACAAGAAAAGTATATTTAGTGTCAAATTTTAGCACTTTTAAAATCTATGATTAATCGTGATTAACTACAAAAAACGATGCAGTTAATCACGATTACAAATTGTAATTGACTGACAGCACTAATACATAACGTATAAAGAATAAAGTTGTTTCTTGTGCCTAAATTGTGCTTGTTTAACAAAACCAGAGTACATTATTTTCGCAGTTGTTGTTACTGTCATATATTCGAGTCATGGGACAAGGCCAATCTTCTTTAGGTACGAAGATACTTTTTTACCAGCCATGAAATGCATCCATCATCAAAGGCAGCCTATATTCTGACAGCAGGGATAGTTTCTATTTATGTGGCGTCTAGTCGTGCCAGGTAGCACTTCCCTTTGTGATCTTTTATTGGTCTAAAATTGTGCTTCTCATAACTGTATATTAACAGACTGATCTCACTGTGAATTTGGCAACAGCATGTCAAAAGTTCTGATGCTGAAATCGGTCTGTGCTTACCAAAAGCAATTGGCCAAAGCTGAAAGTGTTGTTAAATGTATTAGCACCTGTAAGGGGGTTTAGAGGAAAGGAGGAGGCGAGAACCGGCTTGACAACTTAAATAATAATTTATTAAACAAAAACCCAAACAAAAACACACAACTAAAAACACAGCACAGCTGTCTGTAATTCTCTCTCTCTCGAACTGTCGTCCCCGGCCGCCTTTATCCCTCGCGCGCCCCATCAGGCTGATTGGGGACCGGGTGTGTCTCATTCCAGCCCGGCCCCGCCCTCCTCAGCTCTACACTCCTCCCGGCGTTGCCTCAGGCCGGGGAGCCCCCGGCATGACGTACATCCCCCCCACCCTTCCTCTCCGGGTGGGGGGGCGTGCCTTATGCCCCGACTACCGGCGGGTCCTCCCCGCCTTCCTCGACCTGGGAGGAGAAAAAAACAACACAAAATGGCGAGGGAAAGGCCAACACGGAGCGGCAGAGAGAGAGAGAGGAGAGAGAGAAAAAAAAACCTCACCGGTTCTCTGATGCGCCGTCGCGTGGTCCTCGATCACTACTCCACCCTCTCAGGCGGACTGCAGCCGCTCCTCCCCGGGCGGACCGGAGTCAGACCTCCGACCCCCAGCGGACAGAACGCCCCTCCGCATTCCCGGCATCCCGTGGGGACTCTCCTCCGCCTCTGGCAGCGGCCCTACCACTCCAGGTGGTCGGGGAGTCACTTCCCTCCTCCCCCCGCGGACGGCGGTCTTCTCTCGACCCCTCCGCGTTCCCGGGGGATGGCAGGGCACTCCTCCGCCCCCGGCAGCGGCTCCCTCGCTCCAGGCGGTCGGGGAGTCCCGTCCCCACTCGCCTCGCGGACGGCGGCCGTTCCCCGCGTCCGGGTAGTCGGGCTACTCCGTCCCCCGTCGGACGGCAGCGGCGCTCCCCTGGGTGGACGGCAGTGTCGAGGACTCTGCGACGGGAATCCCTCCTCCTTCCCGGGTTTCGGCACCAGTGTAAGGGGGTTTAGAGGAAAGGAGGAGGCGAGAACCGGCTTGACAACTTAAATAATAATTTATTAAACAAAAACCCAAACAAAAACACACAACTAAAAACACAGCACAGCTGTCTGTAATTCTCTCTCTCTCGAACTGTCGTCCCCGGCCGCCTTTATCCCTCGCGCGCCCCATCAGGCTGACTGGGGACCGGGTGTGTCTCATTCCAGCCCGGCCCCGCCCTCCTCAGCTCTACAGCACCCTTGAGCTCCAGTTTTTGGTTAAATGGCAACAGAGTGGAACCAAAAGCCAGTTGTATATTTAGTTGTAAATTTTGTTATATAGTTATTAGAGATTTACATTTTATTAGCTCTCAAACCCTAAAGGCCCCAGCACACTTATGGAGAAATTCTTCTTCGTTATTCATTCAGAGATAAAAGTAAGTTCGAAACAGCTGAGCAACGGTATACTGTGAAAAATCAGACACTGGGCACGTCGCTGTGGGAGGCTTTTAAAGGTACATTTAAATATGAGGATGCTCATGACTACATGTAAGTAGAATTCACATCAGATCAGTAAAAGAAGCTGTTTCAACCACTCGATGATTTAAAGAAATATATATGCAGTATATATTGTGTAAATTGTCTTGTTTACATTGTGAATTATTGACACTAATGCACTAACATGCTACACGTGACCATAATTTGCATAGATTACACTGTGTTCTTGTAATTTATGATGACACTGATACTACTATTAACGTGCTGAATACAGACGAAAGAATGATGATAGGCATACCTTACTTTGGGCAGATTGGCTTTTGGCCACAGATGGCACATAAGTGAATGAGCACTTAAGAGTATTTGAGTATATTTGATTCCTTTTGTAGATTAAAAAAATAAAAAATAAAAAATAAATAAAAATCACATGACATGTTCATGGAAAATGTCTCTTAGCAAACAATCGTACAGATGTAGGCAAGTTTGCACCAGTTTGTGTGTGTTCATGTTGACTGATCGTAACTGATGAACAGCAATTAGCTGTCGACCTCAAAGTAGGTAGAGCTCCAGGTCACACCTATTATGATGTGGACCAATAGCAGTAAGAAGGTGTTTAGCACTCTGTAAGAACTTTTCCTAAAAGTATGCTCATGCGAGCTGTTACATGACCCACCAAAACAAAAGCAAAAACACCTTTTTGGCCAGATATTTTTACTAAATGACGTCACACTCATTCGTTCTTTAAATTCATAGGAAGTATGCAGAGGCCTTAACTGTAAATTTAATGTAATTTCTGTGCGAAAATGCAACTTCACTATTGTTTATGTGAACAAAATTACTTCCTGGTTCCCAGTCAACAGGAATTCATATTTTATTAACCATAAACCCTTACCCAACCCCAACCCTAAACCTTACATTCAGTGGAGTGAAAATGTTATTTTATAGCAAAAACGCAACCTTAGAATCCCACTCACCATTGTTAATGTGAACGTGATTTCTTCCTGGCTTCTTCTGGACCAGAATCTGTGTCTCTGAGGCAGTTCAAGAAACATGCTATCAATAGCACCAGGAACAGGTTAACAGTTTTGAATTGATAAAAATTTCTGTTGAGAGATGTTGCTTGTCAGTAATTCGGCAGAATAGGGTTGACTTTAGGGTACCGGAACCCTTACAAAAAATCTAAACTAGCCGCAAACTTGCCGCAAATTTTCCACTCATCATTTCACATGCAAATGAGCATTTGATTCACTGCAAATGTTTGCCAGAAGTTTGCAGCTCTTTGCCGGTAGTGGTGAACCTCCGGTAAACCTTTGGCAAGCTTGTGGCAAATTTGCCATTAACTCTCGATTTTCGTAAGGGAAGATTCAGTAGCAACATGCCAATTTCTTGTTTGATTATGTTGACATTAACATCAAATATATTCTGATTGACTCTGATCATGTCGTGTCACGCAGCAATTTCTCATACAGTGAGGACAGACAAATTTATTTATGCTTGAATCTTACAGCATTGTGTTTGGTCAGGACACAGTATTATATTATTGTTCATGAGGCAAACTTGACTTTAAATGGATCAGTTGAAGATTGTTCCATTCATGCTCAGATTTCTTTTTTTGTCCTAAGTTCAGACCCCTCTTCATGGCTTGTTTTTCTTGGACAGGAGCAGAAATCTGCCAAAGCACTCATCATCGTTTGCCTGAGGGTTAGGGGGATTCAATACACCTCGACTAACTCATTTGTTTTACTATTAAAAAAAGGAAAATAAAAATCTCCCTTTATCTGCTGTGCTCTAGACACGGTCAGTGGCTGACAGCTAAACAAACGTCTCTTCACCCGCTAACCCTCCCAGCTCGGTTCCACAGAAGCTGCAGTAGAGCCAAGATCTCCAAAGGCCCCTGTGAGCAGGAGGGGCCACAGAGACAACAGACAGCCAATTAGTATCTCTTTGGCAGAGAGTAAGAGGCAGCTGTGGTGCACAAGCACCCCCCAAACACACAACTCTATGATAAAGACTTATATCTTCTCACACAGTTTTTTTAATTTTTAATTTTTATTTTTTTGAAGTCTACATTGGTTTAGTAGTATATTAGGAGGCTGAAGTTGTAGGAAGATGTATGTAGACTATTTGTTTTGCTATTCCCTAGTGCTGCAGTTTGGAATGTATATAAAAGTATGGAAGAGAACAGAGGTATTTGGAGGATATATGTTGACCCATTTATTAGAGCCATTTTGACTGGCTTGTTCTGCATGGAAAATGTTAAAAGCTCTGTGAGAACGCAGGGTGATCAAACCAGTTGTTCAATATATTTGTTCCCATCTGTGAGGTTTCTTTTGTTTTAAGAAAATTATACAATGGCATACAATGAATGCATGTGTGCTAGATTGCAGCTTGTTTTATTTCACATGTATCATCATGTCACATCCTCCAGCCAGAGGAACAATATTTTTGATGGCAACAGGAGAAACAAAGAGTAAAAGCAAGCAGGTCTGTTGATAATATGGCTATAAAAAAATAAAATAAAATAAAAAAAATCATGTAACTTGTTCTGATTTACCTTGTGTGCCTAGTAACTTATTTGCAATTGGGTAGTTAATATATAAAATTGACATGAAGATTTTAGGTTCGAATTTACATGTATGAATAAGGGAAAGTTTATACTATCAGATCAGGTTTTTTCTTGTTTAGGTTTTGCAACTGTTTTAATCACCTTTTTGCAGTTCTAAAAATAGTTCTGTGATTTGAAAAATGAATTTGTAAAAGCTAAAATATTCCACAAAAGCTCTCATTTGAAGTAATAGTTCACCCAAAAATGAAAATTCTGTCATAATTTTAAAAATTTTCAAGTCATTCCAAACCCATAAGAATTTCTTAAAAATTACTCAAAAGTATCATTAAAGTATAGGTAATCTGTAAAAGTAATCATAAAAGAAGTGCCATATGTCCAAGTCTTCCAAAGGCATATGATAAGATTTTGGTGAGAAACAACAAAAATATACAGTATATCATTTTTAAGTGAAAATCTTGATGTCTATTGACATGAGAGAATTAGTCAAGCTCGTTCACAGTGGCTCATGTGTTCACGTGAAAAGTTTGCCCGGCGCATTTTACATTGCACTATTACCTCCTGAGGAAAACAGGTGGTAAATGGAAGTTTACTAAAAAAAAGAGATGCTTGTGTACATTTTCTGTTGATCATGACAGCAGTAATTCATCAAGATCGGAATTGCACCATGCACAAATTGCGTGCAGCACAGATTTTGTGATCGCATTTGCACTGTAGCCTGATCTGCATAATCCCTTTAGTGAACCGGGCACTAAACAGTGTGTGCAAATAAACAACGTTTTTACCGTCCACAATTAATTTACAGTGAATTCATAATTCCCTTCATCTTTAAACACAAAAACACATCCAGTGTTTTGCATTCACTGCAACACAAACTAATTTATATACCTACATATTTTTCAGTCTAATTTTCAGCACATTGTATACATTGTTTTACTTCTCTGTACCTTCTCATTCTAGAACCCTTTTTTATTGTGTGCGAAGTGCTGGATGACTGAATGCTATGCTGTGTTACCTTGGGAGCAACTAAAGTCATCAGATTCTTGTAAGTGCCTCCAGACAGCAAATAAACTAAATACATTATATATATATATATATATATATATATATATATATATATATATATATATATATATATATATATATATATATATATATACTGTTTATGAAGTATTTTTATATTAAACATTTTTATAGTAAGAATGATTAAATTTATAGTAATTATTTTATACATTATTTATAGCCTACAAATTAGGCGTGTAACTGTTATGACAAATGACAGTTCTGGACCCAAAAGAAGAACACTGACAGAGAGAAGGAAGTTGGTTCAAAGAGTTTATAACAAGATGTTTGTAGACACAGGTAGCGGAAAGCAGGCTGGCAAAGGTAGAAGCAGAAGACTGACCAGGCTGGCAGTGAGTGGCTGGCAGGCCGGATGAGTAGTGGTCCTGGAATATAGGAGAGACTGGGAGTTACACACAAAAGGCAAAACTCTAGATAGGTAGAGCTGAGCAAAACTTACTAGTAGGCCTAAACGTTAGTTCCACACTGGCTGACTGAACGATCTGGTGATGAGTGACTGGAGAACGTCATGGTTACTTTTGTAATCTCCGTTACCTGATGGAGGGAACGAGATGTTGTGTCGATGTAGTGACACTAGGGGTCACTCTTGGGAGCCCGAGACACATCTGGTCTTTGATAAAAGGCCAATGAAAATTGGCGAGTGGTATTTGCATACCACTCCCCCGGACATACGGGTATAAAAGGAGCTGGTATGCAACCACTCATTCAGGTTTTATACTAAGGAGCCGATATAAGGTCCGGCCATTTCAGCGGGTAGTTCAGCGTTGTGGCAGGAGGAACACAACGTCTCGTTCCCTCCATCAGGGAACGAAGGTTACACAAGTAACCATGACGTTCCCTATCTGTCACTCACTCGACGTTGTGTCGATGTAGTGACACTAGGGGTCCCTATACAAAACTCCACAACTGGCTGAACTGTGTTACGTGAACTGGTGGTGTGTGGTGGGCAGACTACTGTGTGCCTCATAGCCAGCACACCAGGTCGACACGTAACCTCCCCCAACATAGTTATGAGTGTCGAACGGCCCTTTGGGGACAAGTCAACTACCCAAAAGATAGAGACAGGCTAACCCAGCCATGGCCTCTTTTCCCTTTCTCTTTTTCCATTCCCTAAAAAAGAAGGGGGATTATCCGACTGGGCCGCCAGGTCTAATCAGGGGGTGTCCCTACCAAGGAGAGGACACCGCGGAGACCACACCTCGCCCAAAGAGAGTGGGGGATATTTAAGTGGAAGAATACATTACATGGTCTTTCCGACCATGTGGAGAGTCTTCAAGGTAGATCCTACCCAACAGGGGAGCAGTTACTACAAACATGGAGACTGGGGCAGAGGAGCTCTGCCCAAGGAAGACGCAGTTTGCCAACAGGGAAACGAATTAGTGGAAGATATATATCGCATGGGGTTAGCCTTACAGGGAACCGCCACATGCGGAGCACCTACCCCAGAACAGGACTCTTAGTTAGTACGTGTACTGGGCCAGCAGCGAGTCTCTCTGAAAACTCGACTGCCACAGGGAACTCGACTTCCTCCTGGTTTACAGGAGGAAGTCAACCAGGGAACAAAGCTTGTGAACACTACTAGGAATTAATGGCGCACGTCTTCAGCTCAAAAGGAGGTGGAAGGCGCTATGTGCAAGCTATCCCGGGCTTATCCGCTTGTATTGCATGCCACTACCTGGGACGAATCTGGTTCCACCCGGAGGTTGTAGAACCTTGCAAAGGTGTTGGGAGTTGCCCAGCCTGCTGCTCTGCAAATGTCTGTTAGAGAGGCACCCCTGGCCAGGGCCCAGGAGGCCGCTACACCCCTGGTAGAATGGGCTCGTAGCCCTACCAGGGGCAGCATGTCCTGGGCGTGATATGCCATAGTTATGGAGTCAATGAGCCAGTGGGCGATCCTCTGCTTGGAGACAGTGCTTCCTTTCCGCTGTGCACCAAAGCAGACAAAAAGCTGCTCAGAGATCCTAAAGCTCTGCGTGCGATCCAAATAGATGCGTAAAGCACACACCGGACACAGCAAAGACAGGGCTGGGTCTGCCTCCTCCTGGGGCAGCGCTTGCAGGTTCACCACCTGGTCCTAAAAAGGGGTCATGGGAACCTTGGGCACATAGCCCAGTCGGGGTCTCAGGATCATGTTAGAGTAGACAGAGAACGCTTGCAGGTCTCCTACCCTCTTGATGGAAGTGAGTGCAGTCAGGAGGGCAGTCTTCAAGGAGAGAGCCTTAAGCTCGGCTGACTGCAAATGCTCAAAGGGGGCTCCTGAAGAACCTGAAGAACTACAGGGAGGTCCCATGAGGGAACGAGGCACGGTCTGGAGGGATTCAGCCTCCTGGTGCCTCTTAGGACCCTGATGATCAGGTCGTGCTTCCCTAAGGACTTACCGTCGACTGCATCATGGTGTGCTGCTATGTCGGCAAAGTACACATTCAAGGTGGAAGGGGACAGCCTCCCTTCCAACCTCTCCTGCAGGAAGGAAAGCACTGATCCGACTGCGCATCTCTGGGGGTCTTCACATCAGGAAGAACACCACTTAGCGAACAGACACCAATCCAAAGCATACAGGCACCTTGTGGAGGGAGCCCTAGTCTGAGTGATTGTGTCTACCACCACTGGTGGTAGGCCACTTAGGTCTTCCATGTCCCATCCAGGGGCCAGACATGGAGGTTCCAGAGGTCGGGTCGTGGGTGCCAGATGGTGCCCTGTCCCTGAGAAAGAAGGTCCTTCTTCAGGGGAATTCGCCGGGGGGGGGGGTCTATTGCGAGGAGCGTGAGGTCCGAGAACCATGTCTGGGTGGGCCAATAGGGTGCTACAAGGACGACCTGCTCCTCGTCCTCCCTGACCTTGCACATGGTCTGTGCAAGTAGGCTCACTGGGGAAAACGCATATTTGCATAGTCCTGGGGGCCAGCTGTGTGCCAGCGCATCTATACTGAGGGGTGCCTCGGTCAGGGCGTATCAAAGCGGGTAGTGGGAGGATTCCCGGGGAGCAAACAGGTTTACATGTGCTCGACTGAATCGACTCCAAATCAGCTGGACGTCGTGGTGTGCTGCTATGGCGGCAATGTACACCTTCAAGGTGGAAGGGGACAGCCTCCCTTCCAACCTCTCCTGCAGGAAGGAAAGCACTGATCCGACTGCACATCTCTGGGGGTCTTCGCATCAGGAAGAACACCACTTAGCGAACAGATGCCACTTAAAGGTATACAGGCGCCTCACAGAGGGGGCCCTAGCCTGAGTGATCATGTCTACCACCGCAGGCTCGCAGCGACTTGAAGTGCTGCTGACTCCAGAGGAGGAGGAGACGGCGGGCGAGTTGTGACATACAACTAGAGCGCAGACCGCCTTGGCAGTTGACATATGCTACCGTTGCCATGTTGTCTGTCTGAACTAACACGTGCTTGCCCTGGATCAACGGCCGAAACCGCAGGGTTAGCAGAATTGCCAACAACTTGAGGCAGTTGATGTGCCAATGCAGTCGTGGGCCCGTCCACAAGCCGGCGGCTGCGTGCCCATTGCAAACAGCGCCCCAGCCCATTTTGGAAGCATCCGTCATGACCAAGACGCGCCTGGAGACCAGTTCTAGGGGAACACTTACCCGTAGAAATGAGAGGTCGGTCTAAGGGCTGAAAAGACGGTGACAGACCGGCGTGATGACCACGCGATGTGTCCCGTGGTGCCATGCCCATCTCGGGACTCGAGTCTGAAGCCAGTGCTGAAGCGGTGTCATATGCATCAACCCGAGCGGGGTGGCTACCGCTGAGGATGCCATATGCCCCAGGAGCCTCTGAAAAAGTTTCAGTGGAACCGCTGTTTTCTGTTTGAATGCTTTCAAACAGGCCAACTCCGACAGGGTGAGTATGCGTCCTTTAGGTCTACCGCCGTGAACCAATCTTGATGCCGAACGCTCGCCAGAATGCGTTTTTGCATCAGCATCTTGAAAGGGAGTATGTGTAAAGCCCGGTTCAGTACTCGCAGGTCTAAGATTGGCCGCAACCCAATTTTTGGCGCTTTTTTCGGTACGATGAAGTAGGGGCTGTAAAACCCCTTCTTCATCTCGGCCGGAGGGACAGGTTCTATTGCGCCCTTCCGTAGGAGGGTAGCGATCTTCACGTGCAAGCTAGCAGCGTTTTCATCCTTCACCAAGGTGAAGTGGATACCGCTGAACCTGGGCGGACAACTGGCGAACTAAATCGCGTAGACGAGTCGGACAGTCCGGACCAGCCATCGCGATGGATTGGAAAGCGCAAGCCACGCGTCCAAGTTCCGCGCAAGGGGGTCCAAAGGGACAACATTGTCGGACGTACCGGCAAGTGGGGCCTTGCGGCTGGGCGGAGCTCGAGGTGCCACACCATGTCGTGGCTGTGCTGAGTTTAGGGACATCGAAGCACTTACCTTGCTCCTTGTGACCACCCCCGGAACAGCCTGGGATGGGGGAGGAAGAGGCCTGTCCTCGTGACCTGTGGAGACTGTCTCATCGGGGGTGGATTTGTGCCACAGCTGGGCGCTCAGTGGCGGGAGACCGTGGCTGGAACGCCAAACCTGCCAAATAGAGTGGTGGACGGTGGTCGTGATGACAGCCGTGCACACCGAATACGTGACCCAGGGAGCAAGGAAACTGCTCTTGCTGAACTCTTGAGTACTGCAGCCACTTGGGCATGCAGCATAATTAAATGCAAAGGTAACAAAAAGATCGGGGGATGGAGAGGTCTGCTTACCAGCTCCAGAGCAGCGGGTTTCATCGTCCCTGGGTTGCCCGTCTCAAGGGTGCTTTGAAGCCTGTCACAGGTTCTTGGCAGCCACGAGACAGGTGGCGTCTGCTTCCTGCGGTGGGCTCCACTCCGGGGCCGGGCCGAAGGGGTGGGCTGTATCGGTGTCGGTGCAGTCACCGCAGGGGGACGCCCTTGGCGACGAGCAGACAGGGTGCGGGCTCTAGAGCCGCGCCAGGGCAGGATATGCCAGATAGCCTCCGTCTACTGCTCCAACGTTGAGAACTGCTGGGCAAAGTCCTTGATGGTGTCGCCGAATAGGCCAGCCTGGGAGATGGGGCAGCAAACAACCGTGTCCTGTCGGCCTCACCCATCTCGACCGGGTTGAGCCAAAGGTGGTGCTCCTGGACCACTAATGTGGACATCATCCGCCCGAGAGACCGCGCCGTGACCTCCGTCGCTCGGAGAGCGAGGTCAGTCGCCGAGCACAGTTCCTGCATCAATCCCGGTGCGGAACTACCCTCGTGCAGTTCCTTTAGCACCTTGGCGGACTTGCAGGAGAGCCATGGCGTGCAGGGCGGAGGTGGCTTGTCCAGCGGCACCGTAGGCCTTGGTCGTCAGAGATGATGTAAACCTACAGGCCTTGGACGGGGGCTTTGGGCACCCGTGCCAGGTGGCGGCACTCTACGGGCATAGGTGCACCGTGAGCACCTTTATCCACCAGGGGATTGCCGAATAGCCCTTGGCTGCCCCACCATTGAGGGTAGTGAGGGCGGGGAAGCTGAAAAGATAGAGACCGGGCAGTAAAAAAAAAAAAAAAAAAAACACAGCCTTGTCAGCTCTTCATGCACTTCTGGGAAGAAAGGAACGGGGGCGGGGTGTGGCTTTGAGCAGTGCCGCGAACCCAGGAACCAATCATCGAGCAGCGAGGGTTCAGGGAAGAGCGGAGGGTTCCACTCTAGTCGACGCTCGCAGCTGCCCGGGAAAGCATGTCGTCATCTCCGCGTCAGCCTGTGACTGAGCAATCATCCCCGAAGGGAGGAGCCCAGCTGAGCATTCCGCGTCCGACTGGACGAGCCCGCTCTCCGATGCTGCGCTCGAGAGCTCATCACTTTCGCGGGCTCCAAATAAGAGGCCGAACTCACCGTGAGACGAGCCGGCGGACTCATCCAGAAGCCCGATCAGGGCAGACGAGTGTGATGGAGAATGGGAGGTCAGCGGGGGGATACCCGGCAGAGGCGGTCCCATTGGGGTACCCAAATCGCTCCCAGTGCTAGCCGCACTGGCCTCATACCCGTGGGTAAAAGGACCGAGGCGGGGAGCCTCTGGGGTGGCTTTCTTTCTTACGAAGGCGAGCCGCGACTGCATCGTTGCTATGGACATGTCCTCGCAATTAGTACATGACCATCCACGAATGCTGTCTCCGCGTGAGCAGTGCCCAGACACGAAAGACAGTGATCGTGACCATCAGAAGGCGAGAGATAATGAGCACAACCAGGAATAACACACAATCGGAAAGGCATCTTTAATAAGACGCGTGTTTAAAAAGACATTCCATGTGTGCCGCTCTTTTAAAGAAATATACTCTTTCAGAGAAATATACTTTTTTAGAGAAATATACTCTTATTTCTGCCGAAGCGCCCAGGGGCATTCTCTGCAATGCACCAGTGCAGAGGAGGGAGAAGCCGCTGAAATGTGCCGTCAGATCCAGCAGAGGTGAATGAACAGTCGTGGGAATTCAGCTCAGTGAGCATGACTGTTCAGCTCCGAAGAGAAAATCTGAATGAGTGGTTGTATACCAGCTCCTTTTATACCCGTATGTCCGGGGGAGTGGCATGCAAATACCACTCACCAATTTTCATTGGCCTTTTATCAAAGACCAGAGGTGTCTTGGGCTCCCAAGTGTGACCCCTAGTGTAACTACATCGACACAACGTCGAGTGAGTGACAGATAGGGAACCGGGGTTTAAGTATTTGCAGGCTGATTAGAAGATGAAGAACAGATGAGTTGGCTGATACAATCTGGAGGAGGAGAAGGAGGAGCCAAGTGGAGCGCCATGCCCGGAACAAACCACAATCACAAACAAACTGGGGGGATAGCAAAAGACAAACACAGAAAACACAAGGAAAGGCAAAACAAGGAAACATAAGGAAATGGGAAAAAATAGGAGCCTTAACCCAAACCATGAAAGTAACAGTTACCACATTCATTGCAATCCATAAAACAGATATATTCTGTTCTGTTGTCACTGTCAAAGACACTGTCAACTAGAGATATGTTCAAAGCAAGATATACTCTGGAAAAAATTAAGAGACACATACCTATAAATAGTAAATCCAGAGTCAGTGGTCTCTTAATTTTTTCCAGAGCTGTATATATATATATATATATATATATATATATATATATATATATATATATATATATATATACAGACACACACACACACACACTGGTGGCCAAAAGTTTGGAATAGCGTACAGATTTTGCTGTTTCTGAAGGAAATTGGTACTTTAATTCACCAAATTGGCATTCAACTGATCACAAAGTATAGTCAGGATATTACTGAAGTAAAAAACAGCACCATCGCTATTTGAAAAAGTCATTTTTGATCAAATCTAGACAGGCCCCATTTCCAGCAGCCATCACTCCAACACCTTATCCTTGAGTAATCATGCTAAATTGCTAATTTGGTACTAGAAAATCACTTGCAATTATATCAAACACTGCTGAAAGCTATTTGGTTTGTTAAATGAAGCTTAACATTGTCTCAGTGTGCAATAGACTGGCATGTCTTAAGGTCAATATTAGGTCAAAGATGACAAAAAAGAAACAGCTTTCTCTAGAAACTCTCAGTCAATCATTGTCTTGAGGAATGAAGGCTATACAATGCTTGAAACTGACAAAAAACTGAAGATTTCATACAAAGGTGCACACTACATTCTTCAAAGACAAAGGACATCTTGCTCTAACAAGGACAGAAAGAGATGTGGAAAGCCAAATGGATAAGTACATCAGAGTCTCTAGTTTGAGAAATAGATGCCTCAAATGTCCTCAGCTGACAGCTTCATTGAATTCTACCTGCTCAACACCAGTTTCATGTACAACAGTAAAGAGAAGACTCAGGGATGCAGGCCTTATGGGAAGAATAGCAAAGAAAAAGCCACTTTTGAAACAGAAAAAAAAATAAAAAAATTTCAGAGTGGGCAAAGAAAAACAGACATTGGACAACGGATAATTGGAAAAGAGTGTTATGGATCTTAACCCCATTGAAGTGCCCGACAAAACAGCCACATCTATGGCAAGTGCTACAGGAAGCGTGGGGTGAAATGTCACCTGAGTATCTGGACAAACTGACAGCTAGAATGCCAAGGATCTGCAAAGCTGTCATTGCTGCACATGGAGGATTTTTGATGAGAACTCTTTGAAGTAGTTTAAGAAGTGCCGTTATTGCAGGATAAACTATTATTTTTTTCCCCTGTTATTATGAGCGAGCATATACATCTCCTATATGAGTTATTCAAACAGATTTCACAAAGATTCACGCTCTGATGAGTGACTCTCAAGTGAGTTTGAGAGTGCACATGTTTGATTGACAGACCGCACCTGTACACATACTGTTTCTATGAACGTGCGCACAGACTGAAACATGAAACATCAGCTATGCTCAGATATTCTTTGTTTATTTCATTTGTTACATCCTTTTGCAGTTTATTTCCATCTCTACCTGTGCTGTGATTCAGCAATAAAGAGAACTACCATAAATACTCCTGAAAATGGACACCACAATTTATACACATTTTGGCTGTTGATAAGTACATCTGAAAGACATATTTTTTTTACGTTGTTTGCTCATCTGCAATATGTCTATAAGATGTATTGCAGATGAGCAAACAACGTAAAAAAATATGTCTTTCAGATGTACTTATCAACAGCCAAAACAGATGTCTTTAACAACAGATGTGAATATGTCTTTCAGATGTACTTATCAACAGACTTAGTTAATTAGATTATGATGCTTTCCAGATGAAAAGATCTAAATCAGACTTCTTGGAGATGTATGTGTGCTATCTGAGTGGTCAAGTATTAGCTGGTTAGCATGGCTCAGTTAGCCTCTGCAGGTAGATGCTATAACTACACCATCTGGACCCAAAAAGCATCTTTCTCCATTGATAACCATTCGAATGTAGCCACATATTCCACTGACTTTTTTTTTTTTTTTTTTTTTCTTTTTTTTTTCAAGCAACATAAATAGAAAATATTTCATTGTATTATATTGGATGTTTTACCATTGTCCAGGTGTCAGCCTATAATTGAGATAAATACGAATACTACATTTGGGAATGCTTTCTCCAGGTATTATAGATGTCCTTCATCTAGACAAAATGTCCTATTTCTCCTTCTTTCCATGCTTTATTCCCTGAATTAGCTTTAGCCTTACCTGCAAGTACGCTCTTACAGCCTGTAACTGATTGCAAAATTCGAAAAATGGCCATATCAGAGGAGGTCGCCATATTTGTTTTGCAGTGGTACATGGTTATATAATAAAATGTTCTGCTAGGCAGAGAATGTTCTTTAAACTCATGCAATACATGACATTTATTTATTTACTTTTTTCCTTTTTTTTTTTTTTTATATTTTTTGTGTGCGTGATGCATGTATGAATGAGGCAGAAAAAGAGAATTTCTAATGGAAGATAATGGAGATCCTCCTCCAAAAAAAAAATAAAAATAAAAAAATAAAAATAAAAATAAAAAACACCTTTTTGAAATGTTTCCTTCTCTTTTTTGCTATTTTAGAGAGCATTGCAATGGCACATTGATGGTAAAATTACCTAAAATTGTTTGCGCAAATGGAGGTTTTCATAAAATGCCAGCTCCCCTTTTGATTCTTATCTCACACATGTTCTGTTGACTCATGTCCAACACTAAATGGCTGGACTATTGCAGTAGTCATTCTCAGCCTCAATGGACATTTACAAGAGTAATTTACTACAGCTTCAGGTCAGTGACTACATCAGCCGCGCCTTCTACAGTGCAACTGAGCGGCCATCACACTGATGAAGATATAAAAAGCTTTACACTCCCAGGGAGGACTGTAACCCGGCTTCTTCTGTTTTTGTAAACAATTTACAGAATGATAAAGCACCAATAACTGATTTTTGTTTGGCCCTAGGCAAAACCCGAACAAATAGGAACAAGAAAAGTTTGAACTGTCATACAAACAGAAGAGATCTTGATTTGAAAAGTGCCTCTTGTGCCAAATACCCTGATTGCTCATTGAGTCATTTCCTTAGGCCTGGCCTCTCGACAGTATGCTTTTAGAATAAGCTGATGACTTTTGAGGAGAGTTTGATTATGCTGTAATCTCTCATTTAGCATGGCGAGAGTGTCTGGAATGATGCCAAGTAGAACTGATCATGTAAACAGATACATATGCATACATAATGCACAAATAAATCCTTTGCAGTGTGTATGCAAACTGTCTGTAGGTTATAGAAATGTATTTATGTGAAAAACGCATCTGACCAGTCCCTATAGACTTCAGTCAGGTTTAATTTATAAAATCAGACTGATGAGACCATATCGTCTTGGTTACTGTCATAACCTCCGTTCCCTGATCGAGGGAACGAGACGCTGTGTTGAGAGCCCCGAACACCTCTATTCTTTTGAGAAAAGGCCAATGGGAATTGCAGAGTGGAATTTGCATGCCGCTCCCCCGGACGTACGGGTATAAAAGGAGAAGGAATGCCCACTCTCATTCAGGTTTTGTGCTGAGGAGCTGAGACAAGGTCCAGCCATTTCAACGGCTAGTACAGCATTGTGGCAAGAGGGACACAACGTCTCGTGCCCTCCATCAGGGAATGGAGGTTACGACAGTAACAAAGACATTCCCCTTCTGTCACTCGACGTTGTGTCGATGTAGTGACACTAGGGGTCCCTATAGAAAAACGCCACAACAGGTGAACCGTGTTACGTGAACTGCTGATGCAGGTGCAAGCTGCTGCGTGCGTAATAGCAGGAACATCAGTCTGCACGTAACCTCCCCCAATGCCCCAAAAAGACATCATGTAGTTCCCTACATCCCTTGGGGGGGGGGGAGTGACGTAACTAGCATGGGAGCAGGCCACGCCAGCTGCGGCCTTTTCTCACTATGTTTTCTCACCACAGATTATTAGATCCTGCTGGGGCCATCTAATGCTATTATACACATCTGGGAAGGTGTTCTTTTCCATTCCTATTCTTTCAGGGTGAAAAGACCCCACGGAGACCACATCCTGCCCAAAGGGGTGGTCAACATGTGGCAATACGACACGTGGGCTCACCAGCCACACATGGAAGGGGCGTGGTGGTAGGTCCTGCCTCGAAGGGGAGGAGCTCTACAAACACGATGGCTGGGGGCAGAGAGGGCCCTGCCCAAGGGAGATGTGGGTCTGCTGACAGGGAGACCGTACAGCGGAAAATACATCACAGGGGGTTATCTGAGTAATCGACACCTGTGGAGCACCTATCACAGTACAAGGCATATTAGTATCTTTAGTGGGTCTGGTTGCGAACTCCTCCGCCAAATTCATGAGCCATGGGGCTAGGGAGGAAGGACATCCAGGGTCCACGACTTTGTGAACTCAACTGGGGGTATAAGCACATGCTTTCACCTCAGGGATGGGGAAAGGCGCTATACACAAGCAATACACCTGGCCAGTTGTTCTGTATTACCAAACCTGTTCGTATCTGACAAATCACGGGACGAAACCGGCTCAAGCCGGAGATTGTAAAATCTTGCAAAGGTATTGGGTGTTGCCCAGCCCACTGCTGTGCAGATGTCTGCTAGAGAGGTGCCATGGGCCAGTGCCCATGAGGATGCCACACTCCTAGTACAGTGTGCTCGTATTCCCAAAGTGGTGGGCACGGCCTGGGCCTGGTATGCCAGAGCGATGGCATCCATGATACAGTGGGCAAGCCTCTGTTTGGAGACAGCATTCCCTTTCCGCTGTCCGCCGAAGCAGACAAAGAGCTGCTCATAGCATTTAAAGCTCTGCATGCAATCAAGTAGGTGTGCAAAGCACGCTCCGGACACAGAAATGACAGGGTTGGGTCTGCCTCCTCCTGGGGCAGCACTTGCAGGCTCACCACCTGATCCCTGAAGGGGGTTGTGGGAATCTTGGGCACATAGCCCGGCCGGGGTCTCAGGATCACGTGAGAATTTGCCGGACCTAACTCCAGGCAAGTGTCGCTGACAGAAAACACTCAAAGGTCCCCAACCCTCTTGATGGAGGTCAGCGCAATCATTGAGACCAAGTCTAACTCCATGCCGAGAAAAGAGATGCTCTGAACCGGGGAGAGCTTGCTCTTTTCCCAGTTGACCCGAAGCCCTAGATGGTCCCTGTGCGCACACAGCAACTCTCGAGAGTGTGCTAGAATCAGCAAGTCGTCGAGGTAGTTGAGGATGCAGATGCCCACTTCCCTTAAAGGGGCAAGAGCTGCCTTGTAAAGATGCGAGGGGACAGGGAGCGGCCGAAGGGGAGGACCTTGTACTGATACGCCCGACCGTCGAAAGCAAACCGTAGGAAGGGTCTGTGTCGAGGTAAAACAGAGATGTGAAAGTATGCATCCTTCAGGTCTACCACCGCGAACCAATCTTGATGCCGGACGCATGTAAAAATGTGTTTCTGCATTAGCATCTTGAATGGGAGTCTGTGTAAGGCCCGGTTCAGAACTCGCAGGTCCAAGATTGGCCACAACCTACCTCTTTTCTTTGGTACGATGAAGTAAGGGCTGTAGAACCCTTTCCCCATTTTGGCTGGAGGGACAGGCTCTATCACGCCCTTGCGAAGAAGGGTCGCGATCTCCACACGCAGGGTGGCGGCGTTCTCGCCCTGCACTGAAGTGAATCGGATGCCGCTGAACCGGGGCGGGCGCCTGGCGAACTGAATCGCATAATTGAGTCGGATGGTCCTGGCCAGCCAAGCTCCGGGCGAGGGGCACTAAAGGGACAATTGCATCTGATGTATCTGGAGGTGAGGCCTCGCGGCGGGGAGGAGCAGGTGACGCAATGTTGAGGAGCGTTGCTTCTTCCCGAGGTGGCTGCGGTGAGGGGGACCTCGAAGCACTAACCTTGCTCTGCGTATCCGGCATAAGAGCAGGTTAGTGACTGAGGAAGAGGACCTCTCGGGTTGTCCTCGAGACTCGTCACAACCGGCTGGCCATAGGCATGGCGCAGCAGGGCGCGCGAGAACAGGGGGACCGCGTTCACGGGGCCCTGGCTGTGAGTGCTCAGTGTCTGGTCGCCGTGACAACGGCGGTCGTGAACACCGATTATGTGACCCAAGGAGTGAGGAAACCGCTCTTTTTTTGACAATTTGGGAGCGAACAAAAAAAGAGAAGGAAACAAAAGATTTACCTCCCGGCCCTCCACCGGCAGATGGAGTGGTCTGGATACCAGCTCCGTAATGGACGTCTCGCTCCTTGGGTCATCTGTCTCAGGGGCGCTTAGGATCCTTCCGGGACGTAGTACTACAGGCTCTGGAGGGGAGCGCCGGACGATCCCGCCAGGTGGTGCCGTTTTGCGGGCACAGGTGCATCGCAACCACCTTAACCACCTGAGGGACCTCCGTGTACCCGTGGACCACCCCGCCTTCGAGGGTAGTGAGAGCGGATGAACCCGGAAGTCTGTTTTGGGCAGTGAAAGGTGCCCTTCACAACCTCGTCAGTTCTTCGTGCACCTCCAGGAAGAAAGGAACCAGCGTGGCCATGAGTGGCGCCCTGAACCCAGGAACCAATCATCAAGCCGCGAGTGCTCAGGGGAGGGTGGAGGGTTCCAGTCCAACCCGATACTCGCGGCGGCCCGGGCAAGCATGGTGGTCAGCTTTACGTCAGCCTTAGACTGGGCGGGTAGACCCGAAGGTGGAGTCCTCAGCGTCCGACATCGCCAGTGCACTCTCTGATGCAGCGATCGAAGACTCATCCTTCTCGCAGGCCCCGAAAGAGACGTCAAGCTGGCCATGAGGTGGGCTGGTCTCATTTCGGAACCGGACGGGAGCAAAAGAGTGTGCTGGGGAATGGGAGGTCTGCGGGGAATTACCTGGCGAGACCACGGCCATTGAACTCCCCAAATCGCCTCCAGCGCCAGCCAGTCTGGCCTCTTACCCGTGGGTAGAATGCGCAGCGTGGGGGGTGGCTAGAGTGGCTTTCCCGCTTCGGAAGAAGGAAAGCCACAACCGCAACATTGCCATGGTCATATTATCGCAATGAGAACATGAACCATCCACAAATGCTGCCTCAGTGTGATCGCTGCCCAGACACTTGAGGCAGCGCCCGTGGCTGTCGGAGGCAGAGAGATAACGACCGCATCCAGGAATCACACAAAGACGGAAAGGCATCTTTATAAAGACGCGTCTTTAAAAAGACGTTCAACACCAATGTGTGTGCTCTAATAGAGAAAATATACTCTTTAGCAGGAATATACACACTTTTAGCGCTGTCGAAGCGCCCAGGGGTGAAATCTGCACTCGTCGTACAGAAGGAGAGAAAGCCGCTGGAAATGTGCCGTATATCCAACAGCATACGCTTCTTAAGAGGTGAATGGAACAGCAGTAGTATTCAGCTCGCTGATAGTACAATTGCTTGGCTCAGAAGAAAAAATCTAAATGAGAGTGGGCATTCCTTCTCCTTTTTACCCGTATGTCCGGGGGAGTGGCATGCAAATTCCACTCGCCAATTCTCATTGGCCTTTTCTCAAAAGAATAGAGGTGTTCGGGGCTCTCAAAGCGACCCCTAGTGTCACTACATTGACACAACATCGAGTGAGTGACAGAAGGGGAACAAAAGTTACTCAATCAAAAGTTCCACATTTAAGATTAATAGTAAAGTCATCAAAACTTTGAAATAACATAAATGGAAGTATGTGAATTATGCCTACATTAATTACCAGAAATTTTAAATCAGAACTATATTATATTTTAGCTTCTACCCTTTGACGATAGATTAAAACTCTGCACACTCTGGATGCACACTGTAAAAAAAAAAAAAAAAAAAAAAAAGCTGAGTAAACTTAAAAAAGTAAGGCAACCAGCTTCAAAACATTTTTCAGTTAAATCAATTTCAGGGAAATTAGCATTACCACCCCAAAAATGAAAAGTCAGTCATTGTTTACTCACCCCTGTGTTGTTATAACCCTATATGACTTTCTTTTTCTTAACACAAAGGGAGAAATTGTGAAAACGTTTTTGTAACGGGGTTCATTCGGGGGGACAAGAAGGAAACGGAAAACATGGCTTCAACTCAAACAGGTAGTTTTTATTCTCTTAGCTCAAAATGGTTTATTCAAAATGTAACACAGTCTGGGCATGTGTGTGCTAGCTCTCTCTCTCACTCCCAGTCACTGGCATGGTTCCTCCTTATATCGCTTTCCCCATTGCTCACTGCAATCAGAAACAGGTGTTAGACATATTGTGCTCAGGTGTGTGCACCCTTACTGCTTTCTCTCACTCTGGACGAACGCTCCACCACGCCCTCACCTCCACAATGTTGTTCTCAGTGATGTCATAGAACAGCAATTTATAGTGACCACCTCTTCAAGCTTCAAAAGAATACAAAAGTATAATTCAGAAGTCTAATAAATTGTTCCATGAGACTCATGATTGTTATGAAAGCATTCAATAAGGTTTGGTGAGAAACAAATTGAAATCTTATGTATTATTTAGTGGAAATGTTCACTGACTGTTGATCTCCTGTGCACATTCATGATAGGGCACAAGAGCAATAGTTCACATAGCCCCCTTGTGACACTGGGGCGTTCAAGTGAAAACTCATTTTGTTTATCTAAAAACAGGTCCTCTACAGCGATAGTGACAGCAGAACACAACACAGCTGCACACAGAGAACATGGGGTGTTACGCGATATTTTAACGTGACGATATTTCTCGTCAAGGTGAAAAGCTGTCTCATGATATCAGCATGACGAAGTGTGAGGGTGAAATTAGCATAGAAGATGCCCCCGCCACTTTTAAATCATTTGTGTGGCAGCATTTTGGGTACACGGTGGAAACAATAAATGGTGACAGAGTGACAGACAAGACATGAACAATATGTAAGCACTGTAAAAAATAGTGCTGTACACTGCGGCTAACACGAGCACTATGCAAAGTCACCTACAGAACCACCACAGCTCTCAACTAAAATCAACCACGCCTGTGAAGAAAACACTGAAAGGCCAGACAAGGCTGAAAAATGCCTTTGCATCTCAACTTCCACAGTCAAGTGCTAGAGCCATGGCAATAACGAGAAACATCGGCGTTTTCATTGCAGCTGATATGAGGCCTCTATTCCAGTCAGTAGCTGCCCTCTGAAGTGGTGGAGAGAAAACTGCTCTCAATATTCTTTGCTGTCTCCACTTGCCAAAGCATACCTTTCCGTCCCTGCTACCCCTGTTCCAAGTGAGCATGTCTTTTCAACTGCAGGAGACATAGTTACTGCCCAAAGGTCTCAACTGCTGCCAGAAAACGTAGACATGCTTATATTCTTGAAATAGAAAATGATCATATCTTAGACTGGGCTGTGTAGTTGTAACCATCTCTTAGCTCTGTATCATGCTTGAAGAAAAAATTGGTCAGTCTCTGTTTGCACTTTTAGTATTGAGAGAGTACTACTTTGATTATGGTTGCACTTAAAAAATAAGACAAAGAAAAACTTAGTGTTATTTTTATTTATTTTTTTATTTATACTGTTTTCATTTTTTATGTTCAATTTGTGGAAAGGAGTTCAGTTAGAAGGTCACACACAGCTTCAATTAGAAGTTAGAAGCTCATGCATAGTACATGCACAGTTATAAGGTCTGAAGAGACTCATGTGAAATCATACAGGAGAGAAGCCAGTCAGTTGAGTTTGTGGCAAAACCTTTTACAGTGCTTGCATATTGTTCTGTCTTTTACTGCATATGATAATTCATATTCAGAAAGTAGAACTGAAGTGACATTCATTACAAGATGATTAGTTAAAACATTTCAAAATGCACCTGCATTGTTTTGCATTTTGTGACTTTCAGTCGAATAAAAGACTATTTTTCCAGTCATATATTTCATCATTTAAGATTTATTCAAAACAGTGTTAAAATATCGTCTCGTCTCGTTCTTGTGAACCCAATATCATGTGTCGTCTCGTCTCGTGAGCTACAGTCACACCCCTACAGAGAACAGAACTTACTAAACATGTCTGAAGAGTTTGTAGTTGAAGAATTTATGCATTTCTATGCCCAGCCTTATTTTTTTGAATGGAGTACTTGGAAATCAAACAGAAACATAGAGGAGTCTACAAGCAGCCACAGTCCCACTGTGTCCTACCCTGACAGAAAATGACACTCAATAAAAGGTATCTTTTCTATGGTAATCAGAGTTTTTGTCCAAACCAGCAGTGACGAGCGACAGTACATTCTATCAATTTCTTGTTTTCTATTTTTAGCATTGCACGGGTAACTCGGTCCACTGTGAACTGGCACCGGTCCAAAAAATGTCAAACTAGGCTGGGCATAGAAATCAATTCTACGACTACAAACTCTTCAGACAAAGTCTTCAAACTCTTCAATAAACTTGTTTTTTAAGTAGAGCTGTTCATTATTTTCATTATTCTTGAAAATAATATAATAAGATTTATATATATATATATATATATATATATATATATATATATATATATATATATATATATATAATATATATATATATATATATTATATATATATATTTTTTTTAAAGCAGATCTACATTTCAACATAAGATTATGTGTCAGCCCCACCAAGATGCCAAATAGTTGGTCCAACTTTAAAGGTGGTTTAGGTACTTTTAGAAGTTATGCCAACTTCAAAACTAAAGAAATTTCATCAAAGCGAACACTAATCACCCTAATGGATCAACATCAGTGATCAAACTGAGCATGCTCAAAAGCCTACCTTCACAACCAAACTTGACATTGTATGTGCTAACTCTTTAAAAATGTAAGTTTCTTAAATGCCGTAAAAGTTGACTTTATTGATTGTTTTAAGTAATCTCAACTTTTTCTACATTACACAGTTCAATCAACTTTTAAAATTGATTTTATCTGACAAAATTGAAGTTGGGCACTTTTCTTGGCACTAAGGAAATGTATACGCAGGCATAATTTATAAAAATAATTTCAAGCATTTAAGCATCGGCCTTTAGATCAAAAGCTTTTTAAGATTATGGAAAACAAAAATTCAGTCAAGCGTGTCAATGCTTTGCAACAATGATAGTGTTGCAAACCAAATAGCCTACCGAACAATGTTGACAATGCCACCTCTGCTTTAACCTACCCAGAGTCACTCTCTTTAAAGAGACAAAACACATACCATTAGAGGTGCAGACATCGTCTGAGAACGTCTGTTAAAACAAAACGCATGCCAGCTTTATCTTTTAACCAAAGATATCTAAAAAAAATAAAAAAAAATAATAATGTCTGCATCCTTCAGGACCAGCTTGGTGGCCAGAGAGTGGCTTAATAGTGTGCAAACTGACCAACTCATGCGTGCTTCACAGTCATTAACTTAAAATTGAGGATCTGATGTGTCCTAAACAAACAGATGGAGATGGATTGTGGTAAAAGTTTCCAGTAAGATGGCTCTGATGCTTATTCTGACCCAGGAAGTGTGGGTCCAAATTAGCCAGCATTAACATTAACCAAACTGTTTGAGCAAGAGGTTCTGCCAGCAGGTCTCTGCGGAGAATTTATAGTCTGGAACGGAGAGAAAGAAGGAAGGAAAGGATGACAGAGGAACGCAACACTGAAACACTAGACTGAATGTTACTGTCTGCCATTTGTTCTGCACTACAAATTGTCCAACGTACTGAAAGGCACATAATAACTCATGAGCATATCATTTTTCACAGCAGCTTTACAATCTTTTAGAAGGCCAACCAACACAGATCTTCTACTCCAGAGTTTCTGCTCATGAAAACCTCTGCCAAATATTGCTAATTAAGGTAGCTTGTGGCTAGATCTAGTCTGCTTCACTGGGTCATCACACAATCATGGTGAATGAGGTCAATTTAGTTTGAACACACACTGTGTTTATTATGGTGTGCGGGAAATTACATTAATACTTTTAGGGTCTTGTTAGTCTTAATGTACTAACCACAAAAATATCAAGTTTTACTGACATCTGCTTACCTTAATTACCACAGAGATTATATCATACAAGTTCAATGTCTCAGTTATGAGTGATACACATTATGACCTAGTGATGACTGGTATACATAAGTGTTATTTACCATGGCAATGGTCCAATGTATGCAAGATAAACAAAAAATAATTTGTAGCTAAATACATGACAGTTTTGTGGTCCATTGCACTAAAAAAAAAAAAAAAAAAAAAAAAAAAAGAATTGTGTGCATTAGGTCCCAGGCCACAAACCACTTGCCAAAACCTTCATCATGGCTTATTTTCCATTTTACAAAGACCAGGCCAACGTGTGGTGTGTTTCTGAAGTTGAGCTATAATTGCTCCCACTTTACCAATAATGTTATGTTCATGACAGATTTTAGGTTTAATATTCAGAAGCCACTATAGTGGTTGATCCATGGTTTTACAATCTGTGTATACCCACATACACTTATTGGACCTCAGCAGCTCAATTTTCTTTGGTGCTGCATGTAGCGCAGAAATTACATACTTGAGCATTAAAATATATTGGGCCTCATTCACTAACTGTGAGTACATGTTTTCACATAGAAATCATGATTCATCAATAAGTCTGCACTTAAATTTATTCTAAATTTACGATAAAATTTTAAACCTAACCCTAACTGGTTAAAAGAACTTGGCTTTAATTGAAGATCTTGTCGAACATGCTCTTAGGTGAGTGCATCTTTACAGATACATTTGCAGAGAGTGTTGAATTGCTGTGTAGGAGAGGTTGTAACTCCGTTTGGGAATGTTTATTGAAAATTACTAACATGCACACCTTAAAGGAGTATTTCACAGAAAAATTTTAATTGTCTCATAATTTACTCACCTTCATGCCATTCCAGATGTGTATGACTTTCTTTCTTCTGCTGAACACAAACAAAGATTTTTAGAAGAATATTTCAGCTCTGTAGATCCATACAATGCAAGTGAATGGGTTTCAAACTTTTGAAGCTCCAAAAGCACATAAAGGCAGCATAAAAGTAACCCATATGTCTCCAGCGGTTAAATCCATATATTCAGAAACTATATGATAAGTGTAGGTGAGAAACAGATCAATAGTTTTTAACTTTACACCGTGTCTAAAAAAATGTAGAATAAAATGCTAAAAAAAAAAAAAAAAAAAGCAATTGAAAAACAGTGCAGATGCATATGAAAATACGTTGTGTGACCACCCCCTAACTTGTCTGTTCGCTTGCATTGTTTTTTTTAATTAATTACAAACCCGAACCTGACCTGAACTCTAAGTTATACAGTTAATGTCAGGTTTGTCAGGTAGCAGACCTCTAACGCACATCTTTTGTGAATCCAGTAGAAATTTTGCATTAGAACTTTTTCTGCACTCCATTTATGAGGAAATGAGACCCACTGTCATGCATGAGACATGTTGTATGCTCCAGCATTCTACACATTCATCAATATTGGCATTGGGTTGTGATGAAACAAATATTTGTGAAATCCTGTGTTTAATGGGTAGCACTATCTAAATGTTTTAAATCACACATAATTTTCCACAGCCCAAATTACCTGGAGATTTGACATGATGTGTTTTAAAGGGGTCATGACATGCATTGTTTATATTATTTGAAAATGTTCCCTGAGGTTCACTTATAATATTAGTAAAGTTTTTTTGTACAAAAGAAAAAAGTCATATATTTGTATAACAATCATTTTCCACCCTCATTCTGAAGCTCGGTTTTGGTGCTGCTTCTTCTTTTAGACTTGACAGTAAACACCCACTGTTTTGATTGGATCTCTACTCTTGACTGAACTGCTCTCTCCTTGCCACCTCACTGCTAACCACTACTGGGCAGGCTATGGAAGTGATAAGGTAAAGTAGGCATTGATGTGTTTTTGTGAGCTGGTCAGATGCAAATGAATACCACAGTGTGACAACACAATGTGGAGGAAGTAGAGAACGAGCTGTTTTGGCAGCTTGATTTCAACAAATGCTCTTTTTGCAGTGAGAAGGAAGTTTTAAGTTCTAAAACAAGTATGTTTTATAGTACAATGACCTCTTTTACAGTACAAAAATCAAGGAAAAATGTATTCTTCATGTCATGACCCCTTTAATGTTTTGTCAGCTGAAAGATCTACACCAAGGTATTGATTTGACTACATGTCTATCCCTCACAGCCTCGTTTTAATTTGCGAAAAATTCAATATGGCGCCTACCCCGATTAAGGTCTGCCATAACAATAGCCATGTTTTGCATTTGATGCCTTTGTGTCTGGATTTCCATCCAAATGTAAACAACGCTGTTGTTTTACAGTGCATCACCAATCTGCTTTCTTTTACAAAGTGAATACAGTCATCAGGAGTAATTTGCGCTTTTACCATCTGGCTTTCATCACTGGGTTTTAGTCCACAAATCTTTAAGTTGGATCAGATATGTTCACCAGTATTTATTTTAGAATGTTTTATTAATATAATCACAAGTTATTTGGACTTTAATCCCACAAATCTATTTATTTATATGTATAGAAGAGATTTCATGAGCCATACATGCGTCTCAGATGTGTTTTGCCTTTGGCCGAAGTTTCAGCCTCGCCTCAGTTGTTTTTCAGTTTTTGTCTTCATGAACTCTTGCTTGTGGGGTAATATTTCAACATGAGTCTGTTACTAGAATATTGCCTCTTCATCAGGAAATGACCCACTCACCATTTACCTCAGAAAATGATCTCAGCCTTATGGTCATTTTGCAGAGGCTCTCCATGTTGGATCCTGAGATTGGACATCCTGCATTTTGACAAACCACTTTGACACACTATATTTGGTATTTTGTCCTGCAGGTGATGCTATTTATTCTGGAGCGTAAAGAGAGTGCTCCCTCAAATAAGACGAAAAGTCAAATTCACTTAAGTCCAGTGGTTTGGGCAACATGCATTGAATTAACAGGAGCTTGTTTCATTCTAGTTTTTCAGTCACTTTTGCCCTCTTTGTGTGCTTAGTGTCTGGGTTCTGTCTCAAATGATATGCAGCTGTCTAAAATGTAGAATGAGATGTTGGCATTTTCTTGGCATCTTTGAAAGCACTGGCAGAATTTGATAACGAACGCTGTAGGTCTTGAGAGCTGACTTGACGAAAATCCATTATGCTCTTTGGCCAGTTATGCAAAGTTTTCACTTACAAGAGACATTTTTTTTCTGGCAACACAGATCACTGTACTGACATAAAAGGGGTAGTTCACCCAAAAAGGAAAATTTTGTCATTATTTAACCTGAATGACTTCCTGTATTCCAAAGAACACAAAAGGAGATGTTAGGCAGAATGCCAGCCTCAGTCACTGTTAACTGTACTTTCATTGTATGGAAAAAAGATGCAATGAAAGTTAATGGTGACTGATGCTGGCATTCTGCCTAACATCTCCTTTTGAGTTACACTGAATAAGGAAAGTAAATGATGACAGAATATATATTTTTGGGTGAACAATTCCTTTAATTCCACTAAGAATGTCTACAAAACTTTTGTATCTTTTGTAACCATTCCCATACTGTTTCACATGCACTTCTTTGATTGACAGGGGGTTCACTCAGGCCAACAGTATTTTATGACTCATATGGCTGAGCGCTTTTCTACTCTGCATATTCCTCTTATTCTGATCTCATTGTGAGGTAAACCTCATACGCTGCCTTTGTGATTTATTCTTAAACACAGAAAACTCCCCATAATGGCTGTGTAGGCTGTAAAGATGACAGTAAGGTTAGCGTTGTTTTATTGGCACAGGAGAGTGTGCTAGCAAGCCTTGTACTCGGTATTTCACTTTAATTTCCTGTCCCGGGACAGTGGTGGGCTCGGCAGGGCTCAAGCTGGGTTGTTATTACTGTAGTCACTCAGGCCGACACACCGGGAGATGAGCAGAGAAGAGAGGGAAAGAAACAAAAAACAGGGGAAATGTTTAAATCTAGCTGGCACAGTAAGGGTGAGAAACGAACACACAATTAGAGAGGTCAGACTTCTCTACTAGAGATTTCACATTCTTGATTAAAAGGTACCTTACTTGAAGTTACCTTGCCAGGTGAGGTAAAGTATGGTTCCCTATCTGTCACTCACTCGATATTGTGTCGATGTTGTGACACTAGGGGTCGCTCTTGGGAGCCCCAAACATTTCTGATCTTTGAGAAAAGGCCAATGGGAATTGGCAAGTGGAATTTGCATGCCACTCCCCCGGACATACGGGTATAAAAGGAGCTGGCTCGCAACCACTCATTCAGATTTTTTCTTTGGAGCCGAGCGGTGTAGAACCAGCGAGTTCCACTGCCGTTCCATTCACCTCACGATTTGTATGCTGTTGGATATATGCCGCATTACAGCGGTTTCTCCCCCTCGTGCACGACTAGTGCAGAGTACGCCCCTGGGCGCTTTGACAGCTAAGAGAGTATATACAGTATTATGATAAAATAGTATATTTTCCTCTATAAGAGTGGCACTGACAGAGAGCATCTTTTTAAAGATGACTTTTCGTCTTTGTATAGTTCCTGGTTGCGGTCGTTACCTCTCTGCCTCTGACGGCCACGATCGCTGCCTCATGTGTCTGGGCTACAGCCACGCTGATACAGCATTCATGGATGTCTCATGCTCTCACTGCGAGAGCATGACCATGGCAACGTTGCGGCAGCGGCTTTCCTTCTTATGGGGGAAAGCCACTCCAGCCGCTCCCCAACCTGGTCCTTCTACCTACGGGTACGAGGTTGTGACGGTTAGCACTGGGGGTGATTTGGGGACCCCAATGGGAGTGGTTCTGCTGGGTAATCTCCCACGGACCTCCCATTCCCCAGTACACTCGTTTGCCCAGGCGAGTTCTGGGATGAGACAGGCGGCTCGCCCCAGGGCAAGTTGGATGTCTCATTCGGGGCTCGAGAGCAGGATGAGCTCTCAATTGCAGCATCGGAGAGTGGGCTGATCCAGTCAGACCCGGAGGACTTGACTGGGCTCCCACCTTCGGGTGTGGTCGCCTGGTCTGAGGCTGATGCGGAGCTGGCGGCCATGCTTGCCCAGGCTGCCGCAAGCGTCAGGCTTGAGTGGAACCCTCCACCCTGCCCTGAGCCCTCGTGGCTTGATGATTGGTTCCTGGGCTCAGAGAACCGCTCACGGCAGCGCCCCGCCCTGGTTCCATTCTTCACGGAGGTGGACGAGGAGCTCGTGAAGCCGTGGCAGGCACCTTTTACTACCCAGACCCGACCTCTGAGCTTCTCCGCTCTCACTACCCTTGACGGTGGGGCGGCCAGGGGGTACACGGTGATTCCTCAGGTGGACAAGGCAGTTGCGGTGCACCTGTGCCCACAAAACGCCGCCACCTGGTGGAATAGCCCGATACTCCCGTCCAAGTCCTTTAAGTCCACGTCGTCCTTGGTGACCAAGGCTTACAGTGCTGCTGGACAGGCCGCCTCCGCCCTGCATGCCATGGCCCTCTGTAACTGCACCAGGCCAAGGTGCTGAAAGAGCTGCACTCACCCTCCTCGCAACAGCCCCTCCCTGGCAAGTTCCCCTGAGGAAGGACCTCCTCTCTCAGGGGCGGGGCAACATCTGGCACCTGCGACCAGACCTCTGGAGTCTCCGTGTCTGGCCCCTGGACGGGACGCGGAAGACCTATGTGGCCTACCACCGGCGGTGGTAGACACAATCACTCAGGCCAGGGCTCCCTCTATGAGGTGCCTGTATGCCTTGAAATGGCATATGTTCACAAATTGGTGTTCTTCCCGAGGTGAAGACCCCCAGATATGCACAGTCGGGTTGGTGCTTTCCTTCCTGCGGGAGAGGTTGGAGGGGTGCCTGTCCCCCTCCACCTTGAAGGTGTATGTGGCCGCTATAGCGGCGCACCATGATGCGGTGGATGGTAAGTCCCTTGGGAAGCACGACCTGATCATCAGGTTCTTTAGAGGCGTGAGGAGGTTGAATCCTCCTAGGCCACACCTCATTGTCTCGTAGGATCTTTCCGTGGTCCTGCTGGGCCTGCGGAGAGCCCCGTATGAGCCCCTAGAGTCAGTTGAGCTAAAGGCTCTCTCATTGAAGACTGCCCTTCTGACCGCGCTCACGTCCATCAAGAGGGTTAGAGACCTGCAGGCATTCTCTGTCAGTGACACCTGCCTGGAGTTCGGTCCGGCGTACTCTCACATGATCTTGAGACCCCGAACAGGCTATGTGCCCAAGGTTCCCACGACCCCTTTCAGGAGGAGGCAGACCCAGCCTTGTCGTTGCTGTGTCTGGTGCGTGCTTTGTGCATCTATTTGGACAGCACGCAGAGCTTTAGACGCTCTTAGCAGCTCTTTGTCTGCTTTGGAGGACAGCGGAAAGGGAGGGCTGTCTCCAAACAGAGGATCGCCCACTGGGTTCATGGATGCCATCAACTTGGCATACCAGGCCCAGGACGTTCCACCCTTTTGGGACTACAAGCACACTAGGAGTGTGGCAGCCTCCTGGGCCTTGACCATTGGTGCCTCTCTAGCAGACATCTGTAGAGCAGCGGGCTGGGCAACACCCAATACCTTCGCAAGATTTTTTAATCTCTGGGTTGAGCCGGTTTCTTCCCATGTGTTGTCAGGTACAAACAGGTAAGTATGCGGGGCAGCTGGCCGGGTGTACCGCTTGTGTACAGCACCTTTCCCCTCCCAGAGGGGAAGACATGTGCTTTTTTCCCCCATGCGAGTTCACGAGATGGTAAACCCTGGATGTCTTTCCTCCTTAGCCCTGTGGCAGGTGAATTCGGCGGAGAAATTTGACGTATTCACAGACACGTCTCCGCGGTGTCTTTCCCCTTGGGACGAATATGGCCCCAGCTAAATGATTTTCTATTTTTGTGGCCACGGCTGGCATGGCCTGTCCCCATTATGAGTTTGTCTTGTCCCCAGGGTGTGAGGGGCTTTACGACACTCGTGGGGCATTGGGGGAGGTTACGTGGGGGCCGGGTGTGCAGTGGTCTGCCTGCACCTGCACCACCAGTCCATGTAACACAGTTCAGCTGGTTGTGGCATTTCGTATAGGGACACCTAGTGTCACTACATTGACACAATGTCGAGTGAGTGACAGATAGGGAACGTCTTGGTTACTGTCGTAACCTCCGTTCCCTGATGGAGGGAACAAAATGTTGTGTCCCTCTTGCCACAACACTGAGCTACCCGCCGAAATGGCCGGGACCCTGTCTCGGCTACTCAGCGCAAAACCTGAATGAATGGTTGCGAGCCAGCTCCTTTTATACCCTTATGTCCGGGGGAGTGGCATGCAAATTCCACTCGCCAATTCCAATTGGCCAATTCTCGAAGATCAGAGGTGTTTGGGGCTCCCTAGAGCGACCCCTAGTGTCACTACATCGACACGTCTCGTTCCCTCCATCAGGGAACGGAGGTTACAACAGTAACCAAGACGTTTTAACAAGTAGCCGAATTACTGTTGGTACTGCAGTGACAGCCCACGACATTTATTATGGAGCAAAGAGCAAGATGGACAAAGCTGGACGGAGTGCAACTCCGAAAGCATGGGTCTCAAGAAGTGCTTTTCAAACTATGTTTAACTTGACACAAAAACACACTGTGTTTATATTGTGATGTAACCAAAGTGTGATGCACCAAAAGTGTCCGTTTGATGCATACGTATGTACGTTGATGTGTCTTTAGACAAGCCCTTATAATAAATCTGTCTCAAACAGATTGATAATCTATACTGCATATATATATATATATATATATATATATATATATATATGCCATATATTACTTATTCATGCAATTATCTAATCAGCCAATCGTGTGGCAGAAGTGCAATGCATAAAATCATGCATATACAGGTTTTTGGCACCATTCTGACTGAATTCCAGAGACTGTTGTGTGTGAAAATCCCAGGAGATCAGCAGTACAATGCCAATGTATTACTAGACATTATACATGCAGATATAAAACAAATTAAATGTTCAAGCTTAATTTACTGAAGTTTTAAATCTCAAAACTATTATTTTCTCTGGCTGCCATTCAGTCTCTGTTGCACACACGCTGGGTCTCTCTTGTGCGGTTTCACTTTTGAAACTGGTTCAGATGACAGAAATTGAGCGTTTTCAGGTGATGCAAAGAGAAGAGAAGGGTGAAGCACCATCCACAGACCATCTGATAAATATAACACAATGTTAAATTGTATCGAATGAAATTAAAAGTGAATGTAAAAATAGTATGAATAGAAAATGTATTTGATCATGCAAAACTATAATAACCAAAAGAGTTTTTGAACTTTGAAGTGGACATTTTGATATTCACAGCTTGATATACACAGCTTACTGTGCTTTTTTTTAAAAAACTAAACAAAAAAACAAAGCCAATCAAAACAATTCGGCAGAAAGTTTCTGGCAGCTTCTTACACTGTTTGAAAGAGAACACATACATGTTATAAACACATACACATTTTAGAAATGAGTTTACATTAGTAACATTAATTTCATGTATGTTATTTTTGCGGAAACTGTTGTATGGTTACATAGTAAAGGTTTATAAGTATTAGGAAGAAATTGGTGACCTCTCTTGTTATTTCATCTTTCCACACTCATACAGAGTGAAGCTCAGGGCATAGTGATTGATCAGGAATGTAATATAAAGCAGTGTATGTCACAGTGTGTCACACTGAACCCTGTCCTCCTCTCTGGTCCACAGCCTCTATAAAAAACAGAACTGCCTTTTACAATCTCCCTGTGATTCACACTTACTGATTCCATAAATCTCCCAGCATTCTGTGTTGCAGAAGTGTGGGACTCAGAGTTCATGAGGCGATATGTGGCTTAGGGGAGATTTGACTGTTTCGTGGTCTGTGTGGCAACGCGAGGGTCTCAGGAGGCGCTACAACAGAAAGCAGCACTGGGCGCAGGGTTGCTCAGGCGTGGTTATCGCTTGCTCCAGAGAGGTCCGGACTGTACTTTTAATGCCCGGTCGTTTAATGAAGACCACAGGCACGTGACTACCTCGAACGGAGCAAAAAAGCCCCTGCAGTATAGAAATTGGCCATGTTTCAAAAGTTTAAAGAAACAGTTGGACCTAATGGGTCAATTGCTGTGAACAGCGAGTGGAGTATTATTGCCAGGCCACTGAATGCATTAAAGACTCTGTGATCTGCAGCTGTGTGTGAAGGGTGATAATGGGCCTTTGCAACTGACCCAAACTTTCTCCATGAAATGTGGGACACGATACAATTAAACGTTAAAGAATTCCATAATGCCTGTGGACTACCACATGAATCAACCACTTATTGTTCAAATATTCTAAATACAGTATGTAACAAACAAGCCTTAGATCACCATTTTGATATAAAAAAATAAATATAAACAAACAAGTCAAGGGCATACACAGGCATACACCGTGTGCAAACCTATCTTTCTTAGGATTTTGTGTATGCCCACCTAAAATAAGTGATGATACGAAATGGCCACCAGAACAACAAGAAGGCTTTTGACCTGGAACTTTTTCAATCTACTAACTTGATGTCGCAGCACCATTGAGTGAACTGTGTTTTTATTTATTTTTTTTGAAAAAGTGTACAGAGATTCTCAGAGGTCGGTCTGGTATCGCTGGCAAGGGTCATGCTGAGGGCTCTCTTGTCTTCTTCTCCCTTCATCAAGGTATTTACATATACAGAAATAGATTTCTTCACTCCCTGTTTCCAGGCATACCTATCTGAGTCAAGCAAATGCCACTTGTCCACATTAATGGAAAGAGCATTAAGGTCACGCTTGCACACATCCTTATAGCGCAATTTTGGTAACCCTTTTGCCTCTTTTCTGACTCCAGTTTACCAAAGAGTAGATCTTTTGGTATTCGGCCATCCGTCATGCGGGAGACATGGCCCAGCCAGTGCATATGCCTCTGTTTGTGGAGGGTAAACATGGAGTCAGTGCTGGTCCTCTCATGCACTGTGCTATTGGGAACCTTGTCCTGCCATGAGATCCAGAGTATGCGTCTAAGTTAGTGCATATGGAATGTGTTGAGCCGCTGCTCTTGTTTTGAGAAAAGAGTCACTGGCGTACAGTAATGTGCTCAAAACACAGGCATTTTAGACTTGTACCTTGGTGTGTACAGTGAGCTTGTTGCCCATACTCTTTTTGTCAGCATGGAAAACATTGTAGCAGCTTTTCCAATGTGCTTGTTGATCTCACTGTCAAGTGACAGATTGTCTGAGATTGTAAAGCCTAGGTACACAAACTCATGGACAGCTTATTTCATAGTAAATTACACTGATATATGGCTTGCTACTCACATTTTGGCCCATCACCTGGTTCTTCTTTAAGCTGATTGTAAGGCCAAATTCCATGCAGGCTTCCGCAAAGTGAGTCATGAGTGACTGCAGATCCTGCTGAGTTTGGGCAACAACAGCTGCGTCGTCAGCAAAAAGAAACTCCCTTAGGCTCTTTGTAAGCACCCTGGTCTTTGCTCTAAATCTCGACAGTTTGAAGAGGTTGCCGTCTGTTCTCATGAGGAGAAAGATGCCCACTGTAGCAGTTCCAAAATCATATTTGAGCAGAACTGCAAAGAAGATACCGAACAGTGTTGGAGCCATTACGCATCCCTGCTTCACTCCACTAAGAATCTCGAAGGGTTCGAATATGAATCCGTCATAAACAATAGCCCCCCTCATGCCTTCATGGAAGGCTCTGGTAATGCTGAGTAGAGTTTGGGGACAGCCAACCTTAGCCAGAATAGCAAACAGACCTTTTCTGCTAACAAAGTAAAATGCCTTGGTCAGGTCTATGAAGGTGATATACAGTGGTTTATTTTACTCCCTGCACTTTTCTTGTAGCTGTCTAACAGTTAAAACCATGTCTATGGTGGACCTTTCAGCTCTGAACCCACACTGGGACTCAGGGTAGACTCTCTCTGCAAGACTGTGGAGCCTATTCAGGATGACACACGCAAACAACTTCCCCACGGTGTTGAGAAGGGAGATGCCACAGTAGTTGTTACAGTCACTTTTGTCACCTTTATTTTTATAGATAGTAACAATGTTTGCATCCTTCATATCTTGTGGTACGCTGCCTTCTTTCCAGCATTGGCAAAGTATCCCATGCAGCCAGTAGTTAATTTAAGCTGGATCCTGTTCCAGAAAATTTAAGATTTGGGATATTTGCGTTCCGGTAGTTGTTTTAGACGATCCGGCATTAACCAGAGCATTGTCAAATTGCAACAGTTTGTGTCTGTGTGTGTGTTTGAGAGAGAGAGAGAGAGAGAGAGAGAGAGAGAGAGAGAGAGAGAGAGCGTGTAGGTGTGCTGGCTTTCTTTATTAGTGCAAAATCTCTCTCATTGGTTGATGCTTGTAGTTGCATGCGCACTGAGCGCAGGAAAGCAGAGAACGAACATGTCTAACTGGTGATATTTTCTTATAAAAGTAGGCTAATTTCATAAAAAATGGCGAAATTATTAAATTATTTAAAACCACAAATAAAGCTGATACTGTTTCTGATCAAAAGAGTACACGAGAAAATAAAACCGCACCCCTGAACAACACTGCTAATAATGCTAATCAGGAGGAACTTTCAATTCACATGAAACTGAGGTTTAAACACACAAGCTCCAAAATATAACAGATGAATTTGATATACCAGACTCAGATCCACCAAAAAAGTGACTTTAATCATCTGTTTGGGAGCATTTGAATGACCAAGGGTTACTGAAGGCAGTGGATGTAAAGATGTCAGAGGACAGAAATCATATAAAGATATACAACAATGGGACAGGATGTTTCACAAGTCGTCCAACAACAAACTAGTGAGTTTAATATTTTTTGCTCTGGTGCTATAAAAGGGATGAATGAAGCAACTTTTTGTAATGTTCAAGCATGCTGGGGATGCAGATAAGTGATATAGTGCCCAATATTGGAGAGTCTATTATTATATACCTCCTGTTTATATTTTGTGTATTTATCAGTTTTCCTATTGTATGGCTGCGCTTAGTGTCCATATATCCCTTAGAAATGCGTCCACTAATACGTTCAATTGTGATATTAAATTAATTGTTTGCCTTAGTTCTGTTGCATAATAAGAAAATGTGCAAATGATGTAAACCGCAATTTGTTTTCTCAGACAGTAATCTAACCGTCAAAAACTCACACCACGGCATCCCTATGCTGTCCATGGGTCATTGTTTATTGACATCATTGTGTGATCCGTGAAAGCTGAGGTCGTATGGTCAGCATTGGTATCCACACCTCTTAATCATTGTTTTTGATCTGGCAATTCTTCATTTACAAATTAAGCACTGCATGCAGCTCTGTAATTAAGGTATCATTGGAGCATTTGAGGATTTCTGAGGGAATTGCATCTTTCCAAGGGGCCTTTCCAGAAGAGAGAGCTTTTAACGCATCACAAAGCTCATCCAAGGTGGGCTCAGCATCTAGTTCAGTCATGGTGGGCAGAGGCTCAATGACATTCAGAGCTCTCTCAGTAACTATGGTCTCTCTGGCGTACAGCTGTGAGTAATGTTCCACCCAGCATTTCATCTGCCTGGTTCTATCCTTTAACACCTCACCTGTGGTCCACTTAAGTGGGGCGATCTTCCTCTGTAAAGGGCCGATGGCCTGCTTGATTCAAATAAAATAAAATCTAATCAATCAATCAAGAGTAATTATAAACTATTAACAATTATCATAGTAGCCTAATGAAAGGAACATTAATGGTCCTTCATAAATTCACAGTATGCCCACCTTTTAAGACACTACTACACCACTGTACAAAAGGGACAAAGAAGCACAAAAAACACCATTAGAGCACCATAAAGGTAGTCCATACCACATGTGCACTATATTTCAAGTCTTCTGGAGCAGCACGATAGCTTTGTGTGAGGAACAGACGAAAGTCGTTGCTCTCAAATCAAATATTGCAGCTATGGTGATGGTTTCATGTCAATGATATCGAATGTCATTGGTTCCCTATCTGTCACTCACTCGACGTTATGTCAACGTTATGAGCCTGGTGTCTGTTCGCAAAGTGGTGTTCTTCCCGTCGGGAAGACCCCCAGAGATGCGCAGTCAGATCAGTGCTTTCCTTCCTGCAGGAGAGGTTGGAAGGGAGGCTGTCCACTTCCACCTTGAAGGTGTACATTGCCGCCATAGCAGCACACCATGACGCAGTCGACGGTAAGTCCTTAGGGAAGCACGACCTGATCATCAGGTTCCTAAGAGGTGCCAGGAGGCTGAATCCCTCCAGGTCGTGCCTCGTTCCCTCATCGGACCTCTGTAGTTCTTCAGGGTCTACAGAGTGCATCCTTTGAGCCTTTGCAGTCAGCCGAGCGTAAGGCACTCTCCTTGAAGACTGCCCTCCTGGCTGCACTCACTTCCATCAAGAGGGTAGGTGACCTGCAAGCATTCTATGTCAGCAAAACGTGCCTGGAGTTCGGTCCAGGTTACTGTCACATGATCCTGAGACCCTGACCGGGCTATGTGCCCAAGGTTCCCACCACCCCTTCAGGGACCAGGTGGTGAACCTGCAAGCGCTGCCCTAGGAGAAGGCTGACCCAGCCCTGTCGTCGCTGTGTCCGGTGCGCGCTTTACGCATCTATTTGTAGAATCTCTGAGCAGCTCTTTGTCTGCTTTGGTGCACAGCGGAAAGGAAGCGCTGTCTCCAAGCAGAGGATCACCCACTGGCTCATTGACGCCATAACTATGGCATATGTTGCCTAGGACATGCCGCCCCCGGTAGGGCTACAAGCCCATTCTACCAGGGGTGTAGCGGCTCCCTGGGCCCTGGCCAGGGGTGCCTCTCTAACAGACATTTGCAGAGCAGCAGGCTGGGCAACACCTGTGCAAGGTTCTACAACCTCCGGGTGGAACCGGTTTCGTCCCAGGTAGTGGCACGCAACACAAGTGGATAAGCCCGGGATAGCTGGCTGGGTGTATCGCTTGCACATAGCGCCTTCCACCTCCCTTGGAGCTGAAGACGTGCACCATTTAATTCCCAGTAGTGTTCACAAGCTTTATTCCCTGGTTGACTTCCTCCGAGCCCTGTGGCAGTCGAGTTTTCGGAGAGACTCGCTGCCAGCCCAGTACACACGCTAACTAAGAGACCTGTTCTGGGGTAGGTGCTCCGCATGTGGCGGTTCTCTGTAAGGCTAACCCCATGCGATATATATCTTCTGCTAGTTTGTTTCCCTGCTGGCAAACTGTGTCTTCCTTGGACAGAGCCCCTCTGCCCCAGTCTCCATGTTTGTAGTAACTCCTCCCCCATTGGGCAGGATCTACCTTGAAGGCTCTCCACATGGTTGGAAAGACCATGTGACATATTCTTCCACTTAAATATTCCCCCCTCTTTTTGGGCGAGGTGTGGTTTCCGCTGTGTCTTCCCCTTGGGAGGGACATCCCCCGACTAGACCTGGTGGCCCAGTCGGATAATCCCCCTTCTTTTTTAGGGAGTGGAAAAAGGGAAGGGGAAAAGAGGCCACGACTGGGTTAAGCCTGTCTCTATCTTTGGGTAGTCGACTTGTCCCCAAAAAGGGCCGTTCGACACTCATAACTATGTTGGGGGAGGTTACGTGTCGACCTGGTGTGCTGGCTATGAGGCACATAGCAGTCTGCCCACCACACACTGCCAGTTCACATAACACAGTTCAGCCAGTTGTGGCATTTCGTATAGGGACCCCTAGTGTCACTACATCGACACAACATCGAATGAGTGACAGATAGGGAACGTCATGGTTACTGGTGGAACCTCCATTCCTTGATGGAGGGAATGAGACGTTGTGTCCCTCCTGCCACAACGATGAACTACCCGCTGAAATGGCCGGACCGTATATCGGCTCCTCAGCATAAAACCTGAATGAGTGGTTGCATACCAGCTCCTTTTATACCCGTATGTCCGGGGGAGTGGCATGCAAATACCACTCGCCAATTTTCATTGGCCTTTTATCAAAGACCAGAGGTGTCTCGGGCTCCCAAGAGTGACCCCTAGTGTCACTGCATCGACACAACGTCTCGTTCCCTCCATCAGGGAACAGAGGTTACACCAGTAACCATGACGTTCTTGCCTGTCTTGTGACCAAATGTAAATGTTGTCAATTGCTTTGAGATTGTTTGATTTGAGAGCCGCAGTGGAGGAATATTTTCAGTGAATACTTAATACTATCATATGTCTTCAAAATACTTGGAATATACAGTGTAAGTTTTAAGGATAAAAATAAATTAAAATAAAAACACGAACTTTTAGTATGTAACTTTTTTTTGGTGTTAAAATACTTTCTTCTATCCCAGCTTAATATGCAAAGACAACTATTAGTAGCCATTCAGATGTTAATTTTCTTGAAAACTGTAAACACTGTGTCTCTGTGGTGGTATGACAGTTCATGTTTGTATTGAGAGACCTGTTTAGACCCGCCCCAAAAATGTTACTCAACCAATGGCGTGATTTGGAGGCAGGAGTATCTGACTGTTTGAACAACTGGAGACAAGGGGCGTTTTCAGAAAGCTGTTTAGTAAACATTGTTTATTTTTGCAATTCCGTCCAGTGGCACTAGTGTCGCAGAAATTACATACTTCAGCTTTAAAAGGAAGCTGTTGCGTGTGGTAATTGTGCTAAAAGTACGCACGTTGCTGCCATACCAAAATGCTGCCATAGTCACGTAATTGTCATGAGATCAGGCTGGTATTCTCCTATCTCAAAGTCTCTGTTTTGCCACAATGACAGTATTGTGCACAGCGTAAATCAGATTAATATTTTGCCTTTCTTTTGTATTAATTTGCTCTTGCAGTACCCGTTTCTGAAATTAGTTTTTGGCACAATATATTACTTTGCGAGTGCAATTCAATCCATTTGCACCAATACCACCGTTTCATTTTACCCTTGTTTAATGCATGCTGCTAAATTGCATATTTGTTAGGGAAACACTCCAAAGTTACCAAGATATGCTATTTTGCGCATCTAAAAAAGATGCAATCCTTAAAGCACTACGTTAGATCATCAACTCTGAAGTTTTTGCATGTTTTATCAAGCTTGCACATGTTTTTATACATGCAAACCTTTTATAAATCAGGGCCTTAGTATTCAAATATTGTGCATTTGCAATCTTCGGAAGCCATACAATATATAGAAGTAAGCACAAGTAAGCACTTGATTTCTCCTCTATGTTTTTGTCTTTCGGGACTTTTTGAGCCACAATGGAGACAATAAAGAAATCACTGCTCTGAGTAAGACCTGACTATCACATCGGCAAGAGAAAGAACAGCTCTCACACAGACAGCTCTCACACAGACAAAGAAGGCCTGCAAGCTCCCAGAGGCCTGAGTATTAGTTTATATGATGTTAAAGCACTTTAGCTCTGACTATGAGCTCATCAAGGCTAATGCCTGCATTGCGTCTGCCACTGCACAGTGTGAGTCCAACACTGGCCACGAGGGAACAGCACAAACCTTCTCCAAAACCTCCATTCAACCACACATCTACTGTTCCTCAGGCAGGGAGGCAAGAACAAAGACAAGGAGAACTGAGAGGGAAAAAAAGATGACAGAAAAGAAGAAACAACAATGTTTGTTTGAACAATGACTGCCCAGACAGTTCATCATAGGGCTTAGCTCATGGTGAGATATATTTCCCTGGCAAGAATTTCCCCTGAATGCTGTGGACTTACATGCACATAAAACAAAGCATGGAGCCGCGGCAGAGCAGGGGATATCTGTATGATTTCCTTTAGAGGGGAGTGAGGGCTTTTGTTGGAATGGCTCTGTCCTTGTTTTAATTATTTCCTTAAGAAAACAGAGAAAGTGAGATGGAGAGACACGTTCCTGGGAAAAGAGAGGAAGCTGACTGTTTGGTGAGGGGCTTTAGGCTGTGTGCTCCTGGTGAGGCCA
This sequence comes from Myxocyprinus asiaticus, assembly GCF_019703515.2. Taxonomy (NCBI): domain Eukaryota; kingdom Metazoa; phylum Chordata; class Actinopteri; order Cypriniformes; family Catostomidae; genus Myxocyprinus; species Myxocyprinus asiaticus. Next base: position 14,818,868 of record NC_059375.1, read on the forward strand.
TGTCTCTGTAACTTCCTACTGCTCCATTCCAACTGGGGTTGGAAGTGTGGGAGTGAAGAGGAGATAAGAGAACGTGGCCTGTCTAATGTGCTCAAAGCCGTCTACGCAAATGGCACGCACACAAAGACTCTAGATATAACCCAATATTTGCACGTTTTTATACATGCAAACTTTTATAAATCAAGGCCTTAGTGTTCTGATATTGTAAATATAGAAACATTTTCTATATTCCAAGTTTTTGAAAGCCATGTGATATGCAGAGGCTAGATATAGCACAATTAAACTGGACCAAATTACAATGGTGCGCGAAAGTGAGATAATAAAAGTTCAGAACTATATATTTAATAACATGATAATAATTATGCATCATTGTGTCATTTTGTCGCATCTTTGTTATCATTGACAAAATCAAATTCCCTTCATCAGTTAACATTTTCATCAGTAATTTCGTTGATAGCTTAACGTTGACAGTAAGACATTATTAAAATATTGTGACAACCTTACTACACACCCCCTAATACTAATTTTCAGCCTGATCTCATGAACATTACGTGAGCATTGCAAAATTTTTGCAAAACTAAATATCGTGCTTCATAACACGTTTTGCTGCAGTTTCCCAGTGAAATGTCCAGCGGGGGGCGCCAAAAGCGAGTGAAACGTACCTCACTAACCTAAAACTTAAACCTAACCAATAGTGTCCAAAAAGCAAATGAGATGTAAACAAAACAAACATTCTTATCCTAAACCAACACGTAAACCTAACCGATAGTGTCTAGAAAAGCAAATGTGACATGAAAAGCACATTTTCTGAGGCAGCCACGTCATTTCATGTCACTTTTATGACATTTTCATCTCACTTGTCATCTAGCGTTCTTGACTGGACTCAAACCTCGGTTTTTTGAATCCAAAGTCCAGCACTTTATCAGGTGAGCTACCACACAAGTTAACCGCATTGGAATAAATGTGTACATTTAGGTGGGTCTGTAATACAAGTGTTTATATGTATTGGTTATCAAATGATGCGTTATAGTAAAAGCTTTCAATTTCATAACATACAGTGTGTGAGTAATAGAGTGAAAAATACGTGTTTATAAAGTCATTATCAGCCATTGTACAGAAGTGAATAAAACACAAAATTTTTGTTGCGCCTCTAGTGTTTATTTCACCAGGAAACTGAGCCACGTAAATCTCAGTTCGCAAAAATGTAGTTATAGTTACGTTCATACTTTGAGAGTAGGTTGCTAATTTTTCCTCCAACATGCTTTAGCTTTCCTGGCAAAACCGCAAGACAAAAGAGCCTCCATGTGTTGTGTCAAGCATGCCCCCGCCACACATTTATCATAATAGCCATTTGATAGAGGCAATCATTCCTAAATGATAATCATTCATTCATCCGTTTGAGCGAATTTGTCAATTTTGCCATTCCCTGATGGTCCTCATTTATTTTTTCCCTGTTCTAAAGGCTTAGGCCTTGCAAGAACTTGAATCTGTCCAGGCGCTCTACACAATCCACTGGGGTAAAATTAGGTGTGAGGACCGGCTTTCTTTCAAAAGGTTTTTACAGGATTAGATGACATTTAAGTTATTGGATAACTAATATGAATGATTAAAACTGTTGATGGTTGCACAAAATGGAAAACGATTTTATTGACCTCCCTCGAGAATGTGCTCTTAAAGCCATTTTGGTGGAGGTGGAGATTATAACGCTTTATTTAACACTTGATTTCTGGATAGCAGACCCTGAACTGCCAGTGAACCTGAGACCGAATTAGCACAGCATGTGAGTGTGGCTCTCTCAACCTAACCACGTAGTAATGCAAAAACACTTTGTTTGAGGACCACAACAAGTTCCATTTCTTTATTTTTTTTTTCACTATTTATTTGCACAACATACAGTAGATATGAGCGGAAGGGAGGTAGATAATGGGGAAGGGAGTATAGAAAATATGTTTAACCATTTTGGTGACCTTGCAGTAGGCAAAACTGGACAGCTTTCAAGAGCTTATAAAATAAATAGATAGAAAGATAGATAGATATAAACAAGTGGAAAAGATATAGTAAAGCAAGGTTCATAGCAGGAATTCTTGTCTTGTGTGGCACCTGGTAACACATCCTTGGAAATTTTGAAGTTTTGAATAGCCTTTTGCTACATATTTACCTTTTCTTGGCATTGATTGCTTGAAAGTGTTTCATTTTTAGTAAATAGCTATGCCAAATTGTAAAAGTAGTGACGGTTTTGGAAAAAAGCACCTAGCTTAGTACTTCAGGGCTAATATTGTGCTAATCAAATCATGGGTATTTCTTCTTTCTGCTGTCCATTGTTTCCGAAGATAACATCACTTCCTGTATTGTGGTTGTGTAGTACAAGGGCTAACAGGGTTGTCGGCGATGCCGTTGTAGGCGGCTATGTATCCCAATCCATTTCACAGTCAGGGCAAGTAAATACAGGGCTTGGAGACTGCTGTGGTTGGGCCTGTCTCCGTTGATGTCTGTGAAGGCACAATGCAATTTTGTACTTGATACATTGATTTTCCAATTTAACAATACCCCTTCCAAATGTTGCACTCCATAACTGCCTGTTGGCGGCAATTTTTTCCAGGTCTCCCAGTGCAATTACACATGATTTCAGGGTTCCTATGGGTATTTATACACTGGATATACACCATTATGCATGATATGTCATTCTGTACCTGAATACATTTGCTTTGGCACAACAATCAGTAAAAAAAAAAAAAAAAATAAATATATATATATATATATATATATATATATATATATATATATATATATATATATATATATATATATATTATTTGGCAACAAAAAACACTTTTTTGTGTTTACACAAAAACTACACCTAGTGCCTTAAATTCATCAAGAGCATCCCAAGACAGTAAAGTTTAATGAAATCATGTTCAACAGCAAAAAAAAAAAAAAAAAAAAACAAACAAAAAAAATTCTTTCTGTGATGTATCAAAGCCATTGCCTGAACTTTATTTCTGTTTTTCACTGTGTACACATTGTGCTTTCCTTCTACCTACTATCCTTGTATAATCAGCCTTCTGCGAGGTTATCTACAACAGTCAAGGTGGCACAGGACGCCTGCATTGTGGGGTGTATTGAAGCCCTGACATGAATCATGTGAAAGGGCCTTGAGAAATATTGCCTGGCAGAGGCACCACTGATAAAACTCTACAGACATGCATTTAATTCCATGGATTTTTGATAAATTTTCTGGCACCATATTCTCCCTCACACAGTCAAGACAGATGTGTAAGAAGTGAAGGGGTAATGTGGCCAAAACATGCAGACCATTGAGACAGCACTCAACCATAATAAGTCAGTTTAATCCACTCATGCTTGATAACACTTAATTGACTTAGACGTTTCACATCTGAGGCTTGCATCAACAGGTGGTTTTTGTTTCGAGCCAAATGTAAAAATAGATGCATAAATATTCCACAATTCCTTTTTAATAGACTGAGGAAAGGAGCAGTTTTATTTGTGCAGAGTCCATGCTAATATTGACTCAGTGCTTTTATAGAAATATGTTTAGGAACCTCAAAAGATTTTGGGAAAATAGCACGTGTTTGTTGGTGTAAATGCTGGAACTGAACTGGGAAACTATTGAGAACGCCTTTCGAGAATATTACGATTAACACTTGATAGATGTCTTTATCAGTCTGAACAGGGTTATAATTCAAAGCATATGTTTGTATGTTGTAAGCAGAGCACACAGTTATGCCAGTTATTACTGGAAATAGTTTCTACAGTTCTGAAAATCCATCAAAGGTTGAGAGTTGTACACGATCAGTTGGACACTTAGCAGAGCAGTTCTGTTTATTTCCCTTTAAGCCTTGCTCTATCACACTGGAACTATATTTGAAAGGAACCTCAGAACCAAATCTAAACTACAGCCAATGGTAACATCCAGCCTTCACAGTGGTGGCGTCTACAGCCATGCCTTGGGGGGGGGGGGTTCAGTTTTTGGCAGACTCAATCCACAGTTGGGTGTGTGACTCTGGCAACATAATGGATCTGTGTGCCTGACAGCCCCTGCCAAGTCATCAACAGATAAATGTTTGTGAGATATTTTCTGACAACCCGCTCAACATCTAATAAATGTAATATGGCAAACTTGACGAACATGGCACATTGTCTTAACCTACTCTTAAAGGCTTGGCATAGTTTATTCATTGCTGATTTTTATTCTTTAAAACCAATCTGAGATGGTTTGCTGGTCTTAACTGGTTTAAACTGGTTTATCTGGATTTCTAAACTACTCTCTAATACTAGCCAGCTGGCAAGAAGGGTTGGGGAATTACAGTGTAACGTGTTACATATTTAAAATACAAAATATTAGTAACTGTATTCCATTACAGTTACAATTTAAAAGTATTTGGTATTCAGAATGCAGTTACATTCAAAACATATTGTTATTTGTTTCACAAAATATTTAGTCTGTTCATTTGGAAAACATTTATTGATATAAATGTGATCTGAGGAGTGTTTGAACAGAGGTGAAACACTTTCTTATGATATGTTACATTCATACGAGCAGACAGAGGACACTGTCACACTGTTATGAGTGAAAAGGTGGATATAACGTCATTTAGGAACTTCCTCTTGTAAGCTTAAAGTGTCAGTTCATCCAAAAATAAAAATTCTCTCATCATTTACTCCAACAATATATGCTTTGTCAATGTTTTATATGCAGTTTGGGTATTTGTTTACAAGAATAAAAGATGTTTATGAGAAATGCTAACCAATGTGGCCTTTAGCATTGTATAAAAAGCTAAAGCTCATTCTATGAACAGAGTCCACATACGATTAGAAAAAGATACACTCGGTGGAGTTTTAAAGTAAGTTTGGAGCAACAGAAATAGTTGTGTAAATTGTCACGTGGAAGCTTCAGCTAAGCTAAAATGCTATTTCTAGCCCTTATATGCACCTATTACCAGGCACAATTATATTTGATAATTAGGGCTGTCAATCAAGACATTTTTTAATGTAATTAATTACATGATGTGCCGATTAATTAATCAAATTAATGTAATTAATCTCATAACAATATTTACTGTGAAACTCCCCCAAATAAAGAAATTTTGTATATAATAACTAAACTAATTATATATATATATATATATATATATATATATATATATATATATATATATATATATAAAAATATAAATAATGTATAATAAATATTATAATTCATTTAATTCAAATACATTAAATAATATGTATATTCTGAGGCGAAAGATAAGTAATTTAGACAATATAAAAAGTTGCTTTAAAAAAGTCAAAATATTTTATTTCCAGATAATTAAACGTAAAATTATTATTGGCCTACTTCCCTCTGTGCTATTTAATTGCTATTCTATATATGTATCCGTCAGACTGGTGCTTTTGGAGTGTCTTACTTTGGTTATGTTGCGTCTCACTTGTTTTCAGCATGTCTAGTCATAAGCACTTTGTTTTAAGATGCTGTGTTAAGTAAAATATAGTCTGGAACTTTGAAAAATGCATCTCAAGATCCCTACATTCTGTTCCACCAGAGATTATTAAGCAGAGATGGGCCACATCTATTGAAATGAATGGGAGAAATTGGAATGCTCAACCAAGGAGTTCTGAGTGCCCAACAGTCAACATATATAGAAAGGAAGTCCTGCCTTACAGTTAAAAGAGTCAGTCACCTTTTAGATACAGACGTCACCTGTCAATCAACTCTAGAACGCACATGCGCATCAGGTATACAAGCCGGGATTTTTTATTTTTTTGTTTGTTTTTCTTTTGCATGTAATATAGGTAAAGTATGAAGGTAAGATTGTGGCTAAATAATTTGCATGCACAGAGTAAGGTTTGTAAAAGTGTAAATCAAATTGCAAGTGTAAAAATAAATTGCATGAGCACAGAACATTTTGTAAAAGTGTCAATCAAGTCGCAAGCGTAAGAAACAAATATTTGCAATACTTCAATGCTTTGCATAAGTGTAATTCATGTGTTGTGAATCTGGAATTGCATATTAACACAAAGTAAATTTGGTGTGTAATCTTCTGACTTCCTTTTTCTCACGCTTACACTTTTGGCACTGTTTTTGTGCCTAAACGTGGCCAAAAACATTGCAAACCTGCAATCAGCAATATGCAAGCACAGAAAGAGTGTCATGAACAGCAAAATGGATTGACTGCGTAGAATCAGTCTGTATGTGTAAAATAAACTATTGCAAACATGTAAATGACTTGTGTTTTTGGCATACATATTTTCCAGAAATAATCTGATATACACTGTTCCATCTTCCCTTTGTTGCACTCACACTTTAGGCATGAATTTCTCACTGAAAAGAAATTTGCAAGTGCGAGGGGGAATGGGGGTCTACCTGCTTCTAGTAACCAATCAAATGAGGTTTTCCTTGACCAGTTTACTCTGACCTGATTGGTTTAATAACATGACAGACAGCTTCTTCTTCATATGGCTCAGTGTCGTTCCTCTGGGTATCTCTCCTTTCTTAAATATTAATACATACATGTTCTTTTATTGCGAGTGTAAAGTTGAGCTGACACTGTTTATTGATAAAAATCTCAATCTGGTGTTCAAATGTTTCTTGTTGCTGTTCATTAATTTAATTATATTTTAATTACTTTCAGTTATCATTGGTATGGTAAATGGATGGATGGATGGATGGATGGATGAAACTTGCTGATATCATTGAACTCATTCTAAAAAACAAAATTATATAAGTAAACGATCTATCTATCTGTTCACAGAATTACTTTATTAATTTGTTTTCTAGCATGAGTTCTATGATACCAGCAAATTCCATATATTCACAAAAATGTCTTGCCAATGATAATTAATAGTAAATATAATTAAATTGTGTATGTATTTATATTTCAGTTTAATATTTAAGAAAGGAGAGATACCCAGAGGAACAACGCTGAGCCATATGAAGAATCGGTCTGTCACGGAAAAACGGTTATTGGCCTTGTTTAGGTGCAAAAACAGTGCCAAAAGTGTAAGCGCAAAAAAAAAAAAAAAAAAAAAAGGAAATCAGAAGAATACAGACCACATTTACTTTGTGTTAATATGCAATTACAGATTCACAACACATGAATTACACTTATGCAAAGCATTAAAGTATTGCTAATATTTGTTTCTTACGCTTGCAACTTGATTTACACCTTTACAAAACATTCTGTATGCATGCAATTTATTTTTACACTTGCAATTTGATTTACGCTTTCACAAATCTTACTCTGAGCATGCAAATTTTTCTATCATGCTTGTAAATTCATTTACGCATTTACAAACATACTCTGTGCATGCAAATCATTTAGGCATTATTTTACCTTCATATAAAGAATCACAATTTATGATACCAGTATTGTCAGATTTAATTGCTTTATTTGAAGTATGTACTTTGATCACAATCTTGACCAACCGTTTTTGAGATTTCGGTGTTCCCCCATTCAAGTAGCTAGGAGCTGCAGTGGCATGACTGGAAATAGCCTCCCGAGAGCGTTCCAAAGATGGCAGACAGTGGACTGACTTGCTAGAAAGACTTTGGTTCCACTCGGTTCAGCTGTCTTTGAGCACAAAAGCGGATGCGCTGCTTGCTAGTTGGTTTTACGAGGCATGTTGCCTGCCCCCTACTGTCATAAATTTGCAAAAACAATTAAAAAATTGATTTGAAAATAAATTTGATTGTAGAAACACTCCTTATTACAGAATTTACATACATTATTTTTCATATAATTATTTGCAAAAAAATGAAAATTAATTGATACTAGAGCAAAGATGTACTGCAAAAATCCTATTCTTAATGATATTTTTTTTTATTGTTTACCTGTAAAAAGTATCCAAAATTCTATAAAAATGTATTCTAAAATATACAGTATTGTCTTGAAAATATATAGTCTAACTTGTTTATAGTCTAAACTCTAAATAGTCTAAAAAATATGCCAGTGCTGAATAAGTAATTCAGAGTATTTAGATTACGTTACTGCTTGAGTAATCTAACATAATATGTTACAAATTACATTTAACAGCATGTATTCTGTAATATCTAATGGAATACATTTTTCAAGTAACCCTCCCAACCCTGCTGACAAGCACCCAAAACCCTGATACCTGATGTGCAATCAAACTAGACCATCCTGATGGCCAGCTAAGACCAGCAAACCACCTTAAAATGGTTTACGCATGTTTTTTTTTATTTATTTTTTTTTATTTCCAGATTAGTTTAAAAAGGCCTTAGCAGATCATAAATTGTCTGTTCTCACATTCAGCATCTCTTGAAGCAAGCCCATCTTTGTGTTGGTTGGCATGGCTGTACAAATAAACACAGAGAGCCGATGATAATTGCATTGTTGGGAGCAGGCCTTTCCAGAGCTCAGAGAACATGTCCAATTTATCAAGTTCTCTTTGTGAAAGTCTTTATGGGTAATGACCAGAGCGTTAACATTCACACATGTGGGAACCATTTTGCCACCCCTGGAGCCCCCCTTCATCAAAATGGAGGTAAATATCATTTTTAAAAATGAGGCTACCTCTGGTTGTTACGCCTAAGCTGTATTATTAATAGCAATAATAAGAGCTGTTCCTCCAGGGTCTGCCTAGGAGGTTTATTTTCACTCATTTCTGTCTAATGATGGCCCTGCTACTGGCCTCTGTCCATGGAGCACCCTAGTGTGTGTGTGTCTCAATGTGTATGTGTTAAGAAAACATGAACGACCCAAAGCTCTATGCCTAATCAAGTATATCTATTTATTTATATGAACATTATGACAGCATTTTGTCCATATATCTGTCACTCATGCAAAAACAGCCATTTAAAATTCTGGAAAAAATAGCTTTTTACTTTTGTCTTGTTTTCCATTAAAATATCTAAAAACATACCTAAAACAAGATACACTTTCTTAAAAAAATAAATAAATAAATAAAATAAATAATAATATTTCAGGTTCAACAACAGCATGCCAGTGGACAGGTGAACCGAAAGGGTCATAGGAGTGCCACGAAATGATGTGGTTGCTTTAGCTGTTGCATTTTTTTGTATTTTTTTTTTTTTATCTCATATAAAAAACTGTGAGATTATGCTTTTGACACTTTCTATGACACTATCCATTAGGTTTTGGTGAGGGGTTTTGTTTTGTACCACTGTCATTCAGATCTGCCTCCATTCCGGTATGCAACAGCCACTTTTCACAACACAATCAACAATCGATGGATAAAATCCCAGACCTAAATTTTTTTCTTGTTCGATAAGCCGTTTCACTCGCAAATACATCACAATACGGAAGTAAAGTAGGTCGCATCCAGTGCTTAATTTGAGCCAGATCCTGTTCCGGAAAATGTAAGATTTGGGATATTTGCATTCCGGGAGTTGATTTTGACGATCTGGCATTAACCAGAGCATTGTCAAATTGTAACAGCCTGTGTCTGATTGTGTGTGTTTGAGAGAGAAAGAGAGAGGGAGAGGGAGAGAGAGAGAGAGAGAGCATGCAGGTGTGCCGGCTTTCTTTATTAGTGCGAAATATCTCTCATTGGTTGATGCTTGTAGTTGCATGCGCACTGAGCACAGGAAAGAGGAGAACGAGCATGTATAACTGGTGATATTTTCTTATAAAAGTAGGCTAATTTCATAAAAAATGATGAAAAGACAATCAAGCTTATATTCATTATTTAAAACCACAAATAAAGCTGATACTGTTCCTGATCAAAAGAGTATTAATTAATTAATTAATTATTTTTCATTTATCACACATTTGCACATATACAGTGAAATTCTTTTTTTTCACATATCCCAGCTAAGCTGGGGTCAGAGTGCAGGGTCAGCCATGATGCGGTGCCCCTGGAGCAGATAGGGTCAAGGGCCTTGCTCAAGGGCCCAACTGTGGCATCTTGGCAGTGCTGGGGCTTGAACCCCCTGACCTTCTGATCAGTAACCCAGAGCCTTAACCGCTGAGCCACCACTGCCCCTACAGGAGTACACGAGAAAATGAAACCGCACCCCTGAACAATGCTGCTAATAATGCTAATCAGGAGGAACTTTCAATTCACGTGAAACTGGGGTTTAAACACACAAACTCCAAAATATAACAGATGAATTTGATCTACCAGACTCAGATCCACTAAAAAAGCGACTTTAATCATCTGTTTGGGAGCATTTGAATGACCAAGGGTTACTGAAGACAGCGGATGTAAAGAAGTCAGATGACAGAAATTATATAAAGATGCACAACAATTGGACAGGATGTTTCACAAGTCGTCCAACGACAGACTAGTAAGTTTAATATTTTTTGCTGTGGTGCTATAAAAGGGATGAATTGAGAGATGCAACTTTTTGTAATGCTCAAGTGTTCCCGGGATGCAGATAAGCGACATTGTGTCCAATATAGCAGAGTCTATTATTATATACCTCCTATTTATGTTTTGTGAATTTGCTTAGAGTCCATATATCCCTTAGAAACGCATCCACTAACACGTTCAATTGTGATATGAAATTAATTATTTGCCTAAGTTCTGTTGCATAGTAAGAAAATGTGCAAATAATGTAAAACCGGTTAGCCGTGTTTTTAAAAAAAATCTAACAGTCAAAAACTCATTCCACGGCATCCCTACATGGCCCATGAGTCATTGTTTATTGATGTCATTGTGTGATCCGGGAAAGCTGAGGTCGTATGGTCAACACTGGTCTTCGCGCCTCTTAATCATTCTTTTTGATCTGGCAATTCTTCTGTAACACTTCTCAGTGAAAGGAGGAGGTGAGAAGCAGATTTTTTGGTTCAGATAAGCGTTTTATTCTCCCCACTGCAGCAAATGCACTTTTTCAGGGCTTTCACAGTGTTCAATAATTCACTCTAAAAATAAACAACTACTTCAGAAAAATAAACTCTCAGCTTTGCAATAATAAGCTCTTGGTTTCACAATAAGGTCTCTGGTGCCCAGAGAAGACCGCCGTCCGCGGGGGGGGGTGGGTGGGAAGCGACTCCCCGACCGCCTGGAGTGGTAGGGCCGCTGCCAGGGGCAGAGGAGTGCCGGGAATGCGGAGGGGCGTTCTGTCTGCTGGGGGTCGGAGGTCTGACTCCGGACGCCCGGGGAGGAGCAGCTGCCGTCTGCCTGAGAGGGTGGAGGAGTGATCGAGGACCACGCGACGGCGCATCAGAGAGTTTCTTTTTCTCTCTCTCCTCTCTCTCTCTGTCACTCCGTGTTGGCCTTTCCCTCGCCTATTTTGTTTTGTTGTTGTTTTTCACCTCCTGTCTCCCAGGTTGAGGAAGGCGGGGATGACCCGCCGGCAGTCGGGGCGCAAGGCACGTCCCCCCCCGGAGAGGAAGGGGGGATGTACGTCATGCCGGGGGCTCCCCAGCCTGAGGCAATGCCGGGAGGAGTGTAGAGCCGAGGAGGGCGGGGCCGGGCTGGAATGATGCACGCCCGGTCCCCAATCAGCCTGATGGGGATCGTGAGGGATAAAGGTGGCCGGGGATGACAGTTCGAGAGAGAGAGAATTACAGGCAGCTGTACTGTGTGTTTATGGTTGTGTGTTTTTGGTTAAGTTGTTTATTACATTATTATTTAAGTTGTCAAGCTGGTTCTCTGCATAGAGTCTGTGCAATGAGGCTCACAGGAGGAAACATATACTTGCGTAGCCCCCGAGGCCAGCTGTGCACCAAGGCATCCGTGCCGAGGGGGGCCTCGGACAGGGAGTAACAAAGGGGGCAGTGAGAGGACTTTTGGGAGGCGAACAGGTCTTCCTGCGCCTCCTCAAATCTTTCCCAAATCAGCTGGAATATGTGGGGGTGGAGTCTCCACTCCCCGTGGAGTGGTACATACTATAAGAGTGCATCCGCTGCATGGTTGAGGACACCCAGAAGGTGAGTGGCTCGCAGAGACTTCGACGTCTGCTGACTCCAAAGGAGGAGGCGGCGGGCGAGTTGTGACATGCGATGCGATCGTACGCCACCTTGTCGGTTTATGTACACTACAGTCGCTGTGTTGTTGGTCCGGATCAACACATGCTTGCCCTGAATCAATGGCCGAAGCCTCCTCAGGGCCAGCAATACTGCCAGCAACTCTAAGCAGTAGATGTGCCATTGGAGTCGGGGTCCTGTCCAGAGCCCCGACAATGCCTGCCCATTGCACACGGTGCCCCAGCCAGAGTTCGAGGTGTCTGTTGTGACCACGATGCACCTTGAGACCTGCTCTAGGGGAACACCTGCCCGTAGAAATGCCAGGTCCGACCAAGGGCTGAAAGTCTGATGGCACTGTGGCGTGATGGTCACATGCCAGGTGCTGTGGCGCCATGCCCACCTCGGGACTCAAGTCTGTAGCCAGTGCTGACACGGTCTCATATGCATCAACCCGAGGGGGAGAACCACTGCCAAGGATGCCATATGCCCCAGGAGCCTCTGAAATTGTTTCACTGGCACTGCTACCTTCTGCCTGAAGGTCTTCAGGCTGGTCAGCACTGACCGAGCACGTTCAGTCGTAAGGCGTGCTTTGAGAGTGACCGAGTCCAAATCCATAACGAGAAAAGAGATGCTCTGCACAGGGGAGAGCTTGATCTTCTCCCGGTTGACCTGAAGCCCAAGTCGGTCAAGGTGCTGAAGCACAAGGTCCTTGTGTGTACACAATAGATCTCGCGAGTGAGCTAGGATCAGCCAGTCGTCGAGATAATTGAGAATGCGTATATGTCCTTTTCTCTCAGCAGGGCCAGGGCAGCCTCTGTGACCTTGGTAAAGACTCGAGGGGACAGGGACCAACCGAAGGGGAGGACCTTGTTCTGGTATGTTCATTTCTCGAAGGCAAACCTAAGAAAGGGTCTGTGTCAAGGAAGGATCGAAACATGAAAGTATGCGTCCTTCAGATGGCCACAAACCAATCCTGATGTCGTTCTGATGCCAGGATGTGCTTCTGCATTAACATCCTGAAAGGAAGCCTGTGTAAGGCTTGTTCAAGGCACGCAGATCCAAGATTGGGCACGACCCTCCCCCTCTCTTGGGCACGATAAAATAAGGGCTGTAAAAGCTCTTGCGCAACTCGGCTACGGGGATGGGCTCTATTGCTCCCTTCGCCAGAAGGGTGGCAACCTGCGCTGGCCCAGGAAATGAGGAAACTACTCTTTCATTGACCATGTGGGTGCTGAGGCCCAGAGGGCACTCGGCGATGGAATACTTACCACACGCTGGCCCAAGGGCGATGGTGGGGCTGGAGAGATCACCCGGGCTAGACCAGTCAAAAGTAGTTGCCTCATCCCTGGGCTGCCCGTATCAGGACTGCCTCGAAGCCCATCTGGTGTTCTTGTGGGCCGGCTGACGGGCAGGTGGAGCCGACTTCCCATGGGAGGATCTCTTTCTCTGAGGCCGGCGTACGGGCTCAGATGGAACAGGAGCAGGGGTCGGCATTGCAGGGGAAAGGCTCTCATGAGAAGCAGATGGGGCGTGGGACTTCGGAGGCCTTAAGGAGGCCGAGTCGCACCATGGCAGGATGTGCTTAATCGCCTTGGTCTGCTTCCTCACCGTCGAGAACTGATGGACGAAATCCTCGACGGTGTCGCCACAAAGCCCCCCTTGGGAGATGGGCGCATCGAGAAAGTGGATTTTCTCAGCGTCATGCATTGCCGCAAGGTTGAGCCACAGGTGCCGCTCTTGGACCACAATAGTGGACATCGTCCGGCCCAGGGCACGTGCCGTGACCTTCGTCGCACTTAAGGTGAGGACGGTCGCAGTACGCACTTCCTGCATCAGCCCCGGGTCGGTCCTACCCTCATGCAGATCTTTCAGCGCCTTGGCCTGGTGGACCTGCAGGATGGCCATGGCGTGCAGGGCGGAAGTGGCCTGACCCACGGCCTTGTAAGCCTTCATCATTAAAGAGCACTTGAGACAGATTTCATGGCTGTCCAGAGGGGAGAGATAACAGCCACATCCAGTAGCACAAACGCGGAAGGACATCTCTAAAAAGACGGCAAGCGTTTGCATGAGCTCTTTTAGAAGGAAATATACTCTTTTGAATATACTCTTTTAGCACCCGTAGACTCAGCTGCCGAAGCGCCCAGGAGAAGCAAAACACTCGACCGTGCGAGGGTGACCACTGATATGCACCGTAAAATCCAGCAGTGTAAGCGAAGGTGAGAGGACGAACACACACACACATGCATTCGGCTCTGAAGAAAAATCTGAATGAGTGGTGCATGCCATCTCCTTTTATACCATATGTCCGGGGTGGAGAGTGGCATGCAAATTCCACTCGCCAATTCTCATTGGCCTTTTCTATTTTAAGCAAAGGTGATTGGGGCTCTCAAGATCGAACCCCTAGTGTCACTATATCGACACAACGTCGAGTGAGTGACAGACAGGGAATTCACATTAGATCATCATTTCTTTTTTTCTAGTAAGACCTTTGATATTAGGGCAAAAATCATTTTCTTGATAATCATTTTTGTATTGTTTTCCTGTAAAAATATCTAAAAATCCTTAAAACAAGATCAATTTGATTTAATTTGTTTTAGAAACAACACTGCATAAGATATTTTGGTTTTTCAGAGAATATATTTTTAACATGTGTATTTTGTCATACTGTGCTGGCAGAGTTTTTATAGTCAAAACAAGTGAAAAAATCTACCAGTGCTGAAGAAGTAATCCAAAGTATTTAGAATACGTTACTGACCTTGAGTAATCTAATGGAATATGTTACAAATTACATTTTACAGCATGTATTCTGTAATCTGTAGTGGAATACATTTCAAAAGTAACCCTCCCAACCCTGTGTATGTATATATATATATATATATATATATATATATATATATATATATATATATATATATATACATATATATATCAGATGCAAATATGCCAGTCTTAATTGTGCTTATGGATCTCACACGATGCAGCACTGAACAATACAACTGCTCTGTGCATTGATTTTAATGAGACAGATGACAACTTACATGGTCGCCAATATTTTTCTATGCCATTACCCACACATGACTAATTATAAGGTCTAAGAAACACCTAAATGCTAGGGGCAAGCTAAACTGTGTGGTTTGTTAAAAAAGGGGCTATGAAGGTTTGACCATTGAATATGCATGTTCATGTGCTTTTGCAGTAATATGGAAACAATCTGTGCATGCATTATTGTTGTTAATGAAAGCTGCCACCCAGATCCACCTTAGGCCTACCTCAGTGCTAATGCTAAATATATGTGGACAAGGTAGGCTTAGTCTTTTTTGATATGATCCAGAGCTAAACTCTTGCTGACAGCTATTAATTTGCTGAACAAAGTAGGTTTTTATTTTAGATTTACAATAAACAGCTGTGGTTATAATGTCAAGCTAATGATATGCTAATATGAGTGGGTGTAGTGCTAATTTGA
The DNA here is from genome assembly GCF_019703515.2 of Myxocyprinus asiaticus. Taxonomy (NCBI): domain Eukaryota; kingdom Metazoa; phylum Chordata; class Actinopteri; order Cypriniformes; family Catostomidae; genus Myxocyprinus; species Myxocyprinus asiaticus. Next base: position 14,834,243 of record NC_059375.1, read on the forward strand.
GTGGTTTACTTAAACTACTTTTCCAATGTTTTTAAATTATTTTGTGGCTTAACTATTTTGCCGGGTGGAATACATCTGGTGCAACTTCTAGTTTGTTTGATTTACAGTGCAACCAGTCGTCAGATCGTGCACTTATGTGTTTTCACTGGTGAGCATGAAGCATGCACAATGGCTTTGAATCTGTACCCTAAGTGCTGTCTGCATACACAATCTGTCAGGGGAGTCGCGCTACCAGAAGCCCACGGTTCAAGAGTCAGAGTTTTAGATGTCTAGTATGCAATGTCTTATGAAAAAAGAAGGATCAAGACAAAGAGAAAAAGCATGTAAGTAATCGTTGTGTGATAATTGGTAGCACATGTGGGAATATAAAGAAAGTTGCAGACATGAATGAATCAGAGTTGGGGTTTTAGATAAAATGTAAATCTCATTGTCAAAGAATGTAATCAAAAATTTGCTTCTTTCCATTCTGACAAAAGCCTAATTTATAAAACAATGAGAGCCAGGAGAGTGTCTGATATGGGAGGAACTTTGAAGAATAAAATAAGGGATAAGGGTTATGTTCAGCTATGGCTGATTAAAGCATTCATGTGAAAAGAGGGAAAATCATAACCTCAACCACAAAAATAATTCACAGTTGAAATCCATTCTAATTAACAAAAGCACTCTTGCCTCAGGCACCATATAAATGCCTTTTAGTATAAAATGAGGTTGTGTAGCTCATGATTCACTAATGTATATCACCCAATGAACAATGAAATAGTTTATATTCATAAAGGGTTTTATATGGCAGATATACAATGTGCTACAGATCAGGTAACTTACTTTCAGCCCCCTATAATCAGGTCTGCCATCGCTTCAGTCTAGCGTCAGAAGCCACCTGATTTAGAGCGAGGCTGTTTTCTGTGTCACCAAGCAAAAGGGATCAGGTTCTCATAATTTCAAAAGAACGGTTTGTATTTTGAGACTTTTGCAGGCATTTGGATAAATTTATGTAACTGAAACTACCCATAAATGCACATTTATTAGGGCAGCACCATTGTTCCCTATCTGTCACTCACTCGACATAAGGTCCGGCCATTTCAGCGGGTAGTTCAGCGTTGTGGCAGGAGGGACCATCGCCTCGTTCCCTCCATCAGGGAACAGAGGTTACACCAGTAACCATGACGTTCCCTATCTGTCACTCACTCGACGTTGGTGTCGATGTAGTGACACTAGGGGTCCCTATACAAAACGGCACAAGGCTGAACTGTGTTATGTGAACTGGCGGTGTGTGGTGGGCAGACTTGCTGTGTGCCTCATAGCCAGCACACCAGGTCGACATGTAACCTCCCCCAACACAGTTATGAGTGTCGAACGGCCCTTTTTGGGGACAAGTCGACTACCCAAAGATAGAGACAGGCTTAACCCAGTTGTGGCCTCTTTTCCCCTTCTCTTTTTTCACTCCCTAAAAAGAAGGGGGATTATCCGACTGGGCCGCCAGGTCTAGTCGGGGGGTGTCCCTCCCAAGGGGAGGACACCGCGGAGACCACACCTCGCCCCAGAGAGGGGGGGGATATTTAAGTGGAAAAATACGTCACATGGTCTTTCCAACCATGTGGAGAGCCTTCAAGGTAGATCCTGCCCAATGGGGGAGGAGTTACTATAACATGGAGACTGGGGCAGAGGAGCTCTGCCAAGGAAGACGCAGTTTGCCAGCAGGGAAACGAATTAGCGGAAGATATAGATCGCATGGGGTTAGCCTTACAAGGAACCGCCACATGCGGAGCACCTACCCCAGAAATGGCTCTTAGTTAGCGTGTGTAAAGGGCCGGCAGTGAGTCTCTCCGAAAACTCGACTGCCACAGGGCTCGGAGGAAGTCAACCAGGAACAAGTTTTGTGAACACTACTGGGAATTAACAGCGCACGTCTTCAGCTCAAAAGGAGGTGCTAAGGCGCTATGTGCAAGCGATACACCCGGCCGGCTATCCCGGGCTTATCCGCTTAAGTTGCGTGCCACTACCTGGGACGAAACCGGTTCCACCCGGAGGTTGTAGAACCTTGCAAAGGTGTTGGGTGTTGCCCAGCCCGCTACTCTGCAAATGTCTGTTAGAGAGGCACCTCTGTCCAGGGCCCAAGAAGCCGCTACACCACGGGTAGAATGGGCTTGTAGCCCTACCGGGGGTGGCATGTTTTGGGCGAGATATGCCATAGATATGGCATCAACAAGCAGTGGGCGATCCTCTACTTGGAGACAGTGCTTCCTTTCCGCTGTGCACCAAAGCAGACAAAGAGCTGCTCAGAGAGTCTAAAGCTCTGCATGCGATCCAAATAGATGCGCAAAGCGCGCACCGGACACAGCAATGCCAAGGCTGGGTCTGCCTCCTCCTGGGGCAGCGCTTGCAGGTTCACAACCTGGTCCCTAAAAGGAGTGGTGGGAACCTTGGGCACATAGCCCGGTCGGGGTCTCAGGATCACGTGAGAATAGCCCGGACCGAACTCCAGGCACGTTTCGCTGACAGAGAATGCTTGCAGGTCACCTACCCTCTTGATGGAAGTGAGTGCAGTCAGGAGGGCAGTCTTCAGGGAGAGTGCCTTAAGCTCGACTGACTGCAAAGGCTCAAAGGGGGCTCTCTGTAGGCCCTGAAGAACTATGGAGAGATCCCATGAGGGAACGAGGGGTGGTCTGGAGGGATTCAGCCTCCTGGCACCTCTTAGGAACCTGATGATCAGGTCGTGCTTCCCTAAGGACTTACCGTCAACTGTGTCATGGTGTGCTGCTATGGCAGCAATGTACACCTTCAAGGTGGAAGGGGACAGCCTCCCTTCCAACCTCTCCTGCAGGAAGGAAAGCACTGATCCGACTACACATCTCTGGGGGTCTTCGTGTCGAGAAGAACAACACTTAGCAAACAGATGCCACTTAAAGGCATACAGGCGCCTCGTAGAGGGGGCCCTAGCCTGAGTGATCATGTCTACCACCGCGGGTGGTAGGCCACTTAGGTCTTCCATGTCCCGTCCAGGGACCAGACATGGAGATTCCAGAGGTCTGGGCGCGGGTGCCAGAGGGTGCCCCGTCCCTGAGAAAGAAGGTCCTTCCTCAGGGGAATTTGCCAGGGGGGAGCTGTCGCGAGGAGCGTGAGGTCCGAGAACCACGTCTGGGTGGGCCAGTAGGGTGCTACCAGGACGACCTGCTCCTCGTCCTCCCTGGCCTTGCACAGAGTCTGTGAAAGTAGGCTTACTGGGGGAAACGCGTATTTGGACCAAGGAGACAACGTCGTCGGATGTACCGGCAGGTGGGACCTCGCGGCGGTGCGGAGCGCGAGGTGCCACAGCACGTTGTGGCCGTGCTGAGTCTAGGGACATCGAAGCACTTACCTGGCTCCTTGTGACCACCCCCGGAACAGCCTGGGACGGGGGAGGAAGAGGCCTGTCCTCACGACCCGTGGAGGCTGTCACATCGGGGGTGGATTTGTGCCACAGCTGGGTGCTCAGGGGCGGAAAGGGCACCGCTGGAGTGCCAATCCTGCAAGATAAAGCCCGTGGACAGTAGTCGTGGTGACGACCGTACACACCGGGTATGTGACCCAGGGAGGAAGGAAGCCGCTCTTTTGCTGAACTGTTGGGTACCGCAGCTCACTTGGGCGTGTGGCGAAATCAAACAAAAAGGCAACAAAAGATTTTCCACCCAGCCCTCCACCGGGGGATGGAGTGGTCTTTCTACCAGCTCCACGTGAGTGGGTTCCCTCGTTCCTGGGTTGCCCGTCTCAGGGGCGCTTCGAAGACCTCTGTGGGTTCTTCAGTGCCGGCTGTGAGACAGGTGGCGTCGGCTTCATGCGGTGGGCTCCACGCCGGGGCCGGGCCGGAGGGGCGGGCTGCGGCGGAGCCGGTGCAGTCACCGCAGGGGGACGCCCTTGGCGATGAGCAGACGGGGTGCGGGGTCTTGAGCCGTGCCGGGGCAGGATGTGCCGGATTGCTTCCGTCTGCTGCTTTACCGTCGAGAACTGCTGGGCAAAGTCCTCAACGGTGTCACCGAATAGGCCCGCCTGGGACATGGGGGCAGCAAGGAACCGTGTCTTGTCGGCCTCGCCCATCTCGACCAGGTTGAGCCACAGGTGGCGCTCCTGGACCACTAGTGTGGCCATCGTCCGCCCGAGAGATCGCGCCGTGACCTTGCCCGGAGGGCTTGGTGGACCTGCAGGAGAGCCATGGCGTGCAGGGCAGAGGCGGCTTGTCAAGCAGCGCTGTAGGCCTTGGCCGTCAGGGACGACGTGAGCCTACAGGGCTTGGATGGGAGCCTAGGGCATCCACGCCAGGTGGCGGCGCTCTGCGGGCATAAGTGCACCGCGAGCGCCTTATCCACCGAGGGAATCGCCATATAGCCCCTGGCCGCCCTGCCATCGAGGGTAGTGAGAGCGGGGGAACTGCGGAGTCGGGGTTGGGCAGTAAAAGGTGCCTCCCACGACTTCATCAGCTCCAATCCAATCATCAAGCCGCGAGGGTTCAGGGGAGAGCGGATGGTTCCACTCTAGCCCAACGCTCGCGGCCGCCCAGGAAAGCATGTCCGTCATTTCGGCATCGGCCTGTAACTGGGCGACCGTCCCCGAAGGGGGAAGCCCGCTCTCTGATGCTGCGCTTGAGAGCTCATCATCTTCGCGGGCCTCGAACAAGAAGCCAGACTCGCCGTGCGATGAGCCGGTGAACTCATCCGGAAGCCCGAATGGGGCAGACGAGCGTGCTGGGGAATGGGAGGTCTGCGGGGGGATACCCGGCGGAGGCGATCCCATTGAGGTCCCCAAATCGCACCCAGTGCTAGCCGCGCTGACCTCATACCCGTAGGTAGGAGGACCAAGGCGGGGAGCCGCTGGGGTGGCTTGCTTCCTTACGAAAGCAAGCCGCGACCGCAACGTTGCCATGGTCATGTTCTTGCAGTGAGAACATGAACCATTCATAAACGCTGTCTTTCGTGTCTGGGCGCCATCCGAAGTTGAGAGAAAACGACCGCAACCAGGAATAACACACGAACGGAAAGACATCTTTAGAAAGACGCGTCTTTAAAAATACGTTCCGTGTGTGCGCTCTTTTAGAGAAATATACTCTTTTAGAGGGGAAAAACGCTCTTTCAGAAAATATACTCTCTAGTTTTTCTGCCGAAGCGCCCAGGGGCGTTCTCTGCAGTGCACCAGTGCAGAGGAGGGAGAAGCCGCTGAAATGCGCCGTCAGATCCAGCAGAGGTGAATGAACAGTGCTATTCAGCTCAATGAGCATGACCATTCGGCTCTGAAGAGAAAATCCGAATGAGTGGTTGCATACCAGCTCCTTTTATACCCGTATGTTCGGGGGAGTGGCATGCAAATACCACTCGCCAATTTTCATTGGCCTTTTATCAAAGACCAGAGGTGTCTCGGGCTCCCAAGAGTGACCCCTAGTGTCACTACATCGACACCAACGTCTCGTTCCCTCCATCAGGGAACGGAGGTTACACCAGTAACCATGACGATTTCTTCACTCAGAAAAGGGACACCAATGGCTCTACTGGAGTGTTACTGGTCAGGTAGCTTACAGACTAAGACACAGATGGTCAGTTTCGGACTGAAAATGATTACAGATGTGTTTAAATGACAAATATTTTAGTGGCCTAGCTGTGGGAATTTCTGACAATGTTTGATCACCAAACAATTTATGGGTTTGCGATTGTGGTGAAAGAAAATTTATGCAACATCATTTTTTTATTTATTTTTTTATTTTTTATTTTATTTTATTGGAAAGATCATAACAGCAATTCCATATTACAATTCAGTGTAACAATAATGCAACTTCTTCCAAACATCTTCCAAAATCAGTGTTAATAGTGTTCCTGACGCTAACTGATCATTGTGCTAAAATACTAGGTCACAATTCGATTCACAAGGAATGCATGGCCTGAAGAAATGCACTGTATACCTTGCATTATAAGTCAATTTAGATAAAATCATCTGTCAAATGTATTAATGTAAAATGAATGTAAATATCAGAACAGTATTATGACCATGTGATCACTGTCCATGCAAACAGCTGTACGTAACTGATCTCGTGCTTCTCTGTAATTTTATTTTTGTATATACACGCTCCACTTTTCTTTCCTCTGGCAACATTTAGGTCTTTTGAGTCCCAAACAGAAACAGGAGGCTTGGACTATATGATGCAACAGTGTGAAACAGCACAAGCTGAGCAGAGACTGAAACTGGATACATACAACAATGTGTCTGTCCGTCTCTTTGCCTCTTTGCCAATGTGTCTGTCCGTCTCTTTTATCTACACTAAGATAAAAGAGATTGCATGCTGCACATGTGCAGACTCCAACTTCACTCCAACTTAATTGATATAAAACAGGACTTTGTTTGTAATAGCATACCACAATATTCACCCTTAATAATAAAAACATAGTAAATACAGTGTATACATTATATCCTCCTGAGACCTGAGTGAGACTGCTGTGTGCATTTTCCCCTTTTTGTTTTATAACTAATAGCACCTAAAAACATGCAAATAAATAAATAAATAAATAAATAATAAAATTCTAGAGCAAATAGTTTTCCTCATATGTGGACAGCTGGACTATATTGTAAAATTTTAAATAATACCAAGGAGTGTTGGTTATTCATGTTTTTGAGACTTTGCAGACATTACAGCTGATTTTATGTAAAGCTGCTTTGAACAATGTGAATTGGAAAAAGCACAAAATAAAAAAACTGTACAAATAAAAATTATTTTACTTTTATGTTACAATGTTTTTTTGCTACTTTGGCAACAGGCTCTCAATGTTTTCTCTTTGCACTGTCAAACAGACTAGTGATAGCCAGTGCTAAAGCATTTTACCAATTCGAAATTAGCATAATTATTTATGCTACAAGTAATGACCAATCACTGCCGACCATGTTAAAATAAAATTATACATTATAAATTCTGAATCTGTGTACTGATTACCATTGTCCCATGTCTGCCAACCATGTTGATTGGTTCAAACATGATCTGCAGCCTGCAGTCTTTTGATAGGAAGTTTGGATTGAATGCACTTAGGAAAGCTATAGGATGCTCCCTTGCATCCTTGCTCCCTATTTAGTGAACGACTTAACCTCCAATGTGCTGTCTGTCTGCACTGAACTCAGAAAAAATTTAAATTTCATCATAACTCCATATAAAGACTCTGAAAGCAAAAACATTTTCTCCATGTGAAAATGCACAGTTAATATAGTAGGATTTGTAATGAAAACCTTGTGATATTGTACACATTAGTGTACATTGTGTTTAACAGCGTGACGTTTCTCAATAAATCGCTCAAATTATAAAAATGGCATATTGGATGAAACTAGACACTCTAATATTTTGACTAAAACAGGTTCTAATGTAAAAACTTAATTAGATTTCTTACCAGATGTGGTTTTGTTGGCATTTCTCCCAAAGACAAACTCTGCTGTGGGCGGCACCAAGTTGTTTTATCACATGACTCCATATGTCAAAAGTTTAACCCTTTACTGACAGCCCAGAGTTTTCTGAACTGAGATCAGTCAGTATAAATTACATTAAATTATGCATTGTGTATAGCGAAGCCAAAATATAATGTCCACGCATGTGTATGCAGGGTTGCACAAGGAATACAAATATGATTTTTGTGAATTTTCTGTTTGCATAGAATACAAGGATGACCTACTACATTTGCCAATATGTGCAGTATACAACAGAGCAAACTGCAAGGAATACTGTATCCCACAAAGGAATGCGCTCAACATGACCTTCAACTGTGTGATAAATTAAATTCGTAATATCACCATGATTTTTACATTTTCTGGACACATTATTTGAACTGCCAATAGTTTGAACACATAATTGATTTAAAAAAATATAAATAATTTTATATATTTTTTTTTTCTATGTGAAAACTGGAGTCCATTTAAACATCTAAACCATTTAAATCATTTCTCGCTTACTGTTTTATGAATACTGAGGATTCTGACACACTACTCCACTGGCATACTGGTTTTTGCATACTATATATTAGGGAAGTATGCATATTTGGATGCAGCCAATATAAAACACTACTGTTTGAAATGTTCATTGAAAGACTATTTGTATGGTAGTCAAAATATTAGGCAGCATTAAGTGTATACAGCACAGTATGAAGAAAGCAGTACACTAGTATTCCATTTTAAACATATCCTTAGTCTCATGATTCATTGGTGATAAGCCATCAAACTGTTAAGTTGTATCCAGTTGTTTGAATCAGGCTGTGGTCTGTTTCGACCAATAAACAGGGGCCTTATAGACCCTGAAGTGCTCCTCTGTCACAGTATCGGTAAGTCTGCCAGTTTGTTCTATTGTGTTCACGTTCTCTTCATGTGTTTCAGGTGCCGCTGGCACGAGGAATCAGCATTTACATGGGAACCCTGATTGTTTCCATGGGAATGCTGATCATGCCAACTTTCAGCTGGCGAGCGGCACCTGTTCATTGTTTGTTTTCAGCCTATATTTACCCCATTCTGTTTCGTGTTCATTGCTAGATTGTTGTTGTGTGTGTAGTTACTCACCACTCTCTCTCTGCCCTAGTCGGTCCTGTTACGTGCTTTCTGTATTGGTTGCCAGTCTTTGCCATAGAGCCCAGATGGTGGTTACCTTTCTGTTGGTTGCTTCGCTCGCCTTGGCTCTTCACCTGAGAATTCCTCATTGGTTATCCCTCTACACTACTACGACGCACTCATGCCAGCGAACACACTATCTTCCTGAGGATTCCTCATGGATCTGCTCTTCATACTACCATGACGCACACAAACCTATGAACACACTCTCCTCCAGTGGATTCCTCGCGGATCTGCGCTCCACACTACCATAATGTACACAAGCCTATGAACACACCCTCTACCTCCACGCATCAGTCGGTACCGGGTTCCTTGACGCTTCACCAGCTCTGCTGTGTATCATTATAAATAAATTCTGTTAACTTTTGCCTCCACACTTGGATCTCTGGTCTCATCCTTGACACTCCTCTGCATTGGATAAGAGCATTTACAGTTTTATAGGATGTATTATAGTCTACAGTTTCCGACATTTTGTCTCTGGCCTTCTTGATTATTTACTCATTATGAATTGCATAGTTGAGGTCTTTGATTCCAGGAAACCAGTGCAGCTGGCAAAAAAAGCATGAGATTTACATTATTGTTCCAGTTTTGCATTTTTCCATAAGCCCCTTAAATGATACTGTAGGCCTCTGTGTAGCAAGCACTGCTTCATGTCTCTGGACACCTATAATGTGCAAAGAAAAGTTTTTGGCTGATTCATCTCAGATTCAAAGCTTTGCCCAACAGCTATTTTGACCTAAGAATTTGAGCCGAACATACAGTACAAGCGCAAATGAGCAAAACACAAATCCACTTACTGCACAAAAACAGATGCACACACATGGTGCTTTTGAATTGCAATATTATTTTGTCATTACAGCAGTTCCGTTCATCCCCTCCTAAACCTTCAAAGGGCTATCCATAAGAAAACAGTTGGCAATAGCATCTGCTACAATTTCATTTACATGTAATAATTTAACAGACATTTCTAACCAAAGTGACTCTTTCAAGCCAGCATGGATGGATGGATTCTGGTCTCCAGAATGGAATGCTAGTGCACTAGCCTCTTGACCAGCTTAACCAGCAAGAATAATAGTCATATGTTGTCATAAAGGTACACTGCACAATCTAGGTTCTTTTGACATGTAATCTGTGAAGCCAATCGGCTCGTTTACTCCATGGTGCAAACTAATATTTCTTTGTCTTGTAATCCATGAGCCAATCATCTTGTGTACTCCCTCTTTGTATATCATTTCAGTCATTTGCTGGTAAGACGGTCTCACCTGTCTAGATCTGCTTCGATGGGATCTTATGTATGTCTTATTGTACAGCAGCATCATATCATGCCCAACACAGCATATCTGTATAGCAAGTCTTCGTACTTGCTCTAGACCGCCAAGACTACGAACTAACTTGTCATATACAACATAATACTTCAAAATCTATCCGAGAGTAGTCATGATTGAGCAATCTTGATCAACAAGCTTCTTGAGAAATACTGTGCTGGTCCACCAGCTATGCCAGCACTTACCAGCCTGGAACAACATGGAAGTTCATGCTTGTTTAAGCTGGTATTTTCAGCAGAATTAGGATCAGAACTCAAATTTATTGGCCAAGTAAGTTACACCCTTGCGAAAATGAACTGCAGTTAAACTGCAGTCTGCAGTTTGTAGTAAAAAGTGCAGTTTTATGTAGTTTTATTGTACTGGACAATGACAAACTGTACTGCACTTACAATGCCTTTTAACTGTAGTACTGATATAGTGCACTACAGTACAGTTGCAGGTCAGTGTAGTACTTCTACAGTTTAGTGAAGTATACTTGCATTCCACACTGGTATAACTGCAGTACATTGGAAAATAATAGCAGTTCAGTGTAGTACAATTTCAAATCAATGCAGTAGAGCTGTAGTTTGTGTAGTTCACCTGCAGTTCAGTGTAGTTAAACAGCTGCACTGCAGCATAAACAGAGCTTCAATTGCAAATACAGTTTTCACATTGAACAAAATGTCATGGTTACTTGTGTAACCTCCATTCCCTGATGGAGGAAACGAGACGTGTCGATGTAGTGACACTAGGGGTCACTCTTGGGAGCCCGAGACACCTCTGGTCTTTGATAAAAGGCCAATGAAAATTGGCGAGTAGTATTTGCATGCCACTCCCCCGGACATACGGGTATAAAAGGAGCTGGTATGCAACCACTCATTCAGGTTTTATGCTGAGGAGACGATATAAGGTCCGGCCATTTCAGCGGGTAGTTCAGCATTGTGGCAGGAGGGATACAACGTCTCGTTCCCTCCATCAGGGAACGGAGGTTACACAAGTAACCATGATGTTCCCTACCTGTCACTCACTCGACGTTGTGTCGATGTAGTGACACTAGGGGTCCCTATACGAAACGCCACAATTGGCTGAACTGTGTTACGTGAACTGGTGGTGTGTGGTGGGCAGACTACTGTGTGCCTCATAGCCAGCACACCAGGTCGACACGTAACCTCCCCCAACATAGAAATGAGTGTTGAACAGCCATTTGGGGACAAGTCGACTACCCAAAAGATAGAGACAGGCTTAACCCAGTCGTGGCCTCTTTTCCCCTTCTCTTTTTCCACTCCCTAAAAAAGAAGGGGGATTATCCGACTGGGCCGCCAGGTCTAGTCGGGGGGGTGTCCCTCCCAAGGGGAAGACACAGCGGAGACCACAACTCGCCCAAAGAGAGGGGGGGATATTTAAGTGGAAGGATACATCACATGGTCTTTCCAACCATGTGGAGAGTCTTCAAGGTAGATCCTGCCCAATGCGGGAGGAGTTACTACAAACATGGAGACTGGGACAGAGGGGATCTGCCCAAGGAAGATGCAGTTTGCCAACAGGGAAACGAATTAGCGGAAGATATATATCGCATGGGGTTAGCCTTACTGAGAACCGCCACATGTGGAGCACCTACCCCAGAACAGGACTCTTAGTTAGCGCGTGTACTGGGCCGGCAGCGAATCTCTCCGAAAACTCGACTGCCACAGGGCTTGGAGGAAGTCAACCAGGGAACAAACTTGTGAACACTACTGGGAATTAATGGCGCACATCTTCAGCTCAAAAGGAGGTGGAAGGCACTATGTGCAAGCGATACACCCAGCCGGCTATCCCGGGCTTATCCGCTTGTGTTGCGTGCCACTACCTGGGATGAAACCGGTTCCACCCGGAGGTTGTTGAACCTTGCAAATCTGGGACGGAACTACCCTCGTGCAGTTCTTTCAACACCTTGGTGGACCGGTTTGTCCAGCAGCGCTGAAAGCTTTAGCCGTCAGGGACGATGTGAGCCTACAGGGCTTGGACAGGAGCTTAGTGCATCCGCGCCAGGTGGCGGCGCCCTGCGGGCATAGGTGCACCGCGAGCGCCTTATCCACCGGGGGAATTACCGTATAGCCCCTGTCCTCCCCGCCATCGAGGGTAGTGAGAGCAGGGGAACTGCGGAATTGGGGCCGGGCAGTAAAAGGTGCCTCCCATGACTTCGTCAGCTCCTCGTGCACTTCCGGGAAGAATGGCACTGGAGCGGGGCGTGGCTGCTATGAGCGGCGCCGCGAGCCCAGGAAACAATCATCAAGCCGCGAGGGTTCAGGGGAGAGTGGAGGGTTCCACTCTAATCCAACGCTCGCGGCTGCCCGGGAAAGCATGTCCATCATTTCGGCAATGGCCTGTGACTGGGCAATCGTCCCCGAAGAGGGAAGCCCAGCTGAGGCTTCTGTGTCCGACTGGACAAGCCCGCTCTCCGATGCTGCGCTCGAGAACTCATCATCTTCACGGGCTCCGAACAAGAAGCCAGACTCGCCATGAGACGAGTCGGCGAACTCATCCGGAAGCCCGATTGGGGCAGACGAGCGTGCTGGGGAATGGGAGGCCTGCGAGGGTATGCCCGGCGGAGACTATCCCATTGGGGTTCCCAAATCGCCCACAGTGCTAACCGCGCTGGCCTCATACCCGTAGGTAGAAGGACCGAGGCGGGGAGCCGCTTGATCGTGATCGCAACATTGCCATGGTCATGTTCTCGCAGTGAGAACATTAACCATCCACAAACACTGCCTCAGTGTGGGTCGCTCAGACACGAAAGACAGCGATCATGACCATCCGAAGTTGAGAGATAACAACCGCAACCAGGAATAACACACAACCGGAAAGGCATCTTTAAAAAGACATTCCGTGTGTGCCGCTCTTTTAGAGAAATATATACTCTTTTAGAGGAAGAAAAGCTCTTTCAGAAAATATACTCTCTTGTTTTTCTGCCGAAAAACATTCTCTTCATCGCACCAGTGCAGAGGAGGGAGAAGCCGCTGAAATGCGCCGTCAGATCCAGCAGAGGTGAATGAACAGTAATATTCAGCTCAATGAGCATGACCGTTCGGCTCCGAAGAGAAAATCCTGAATGAGTGGTTGCATACCAGCTCCTTTTATACCCGTATGTCCGGGGGAGTGGCATGCAAATACCACTCGCCAATTTTCATTGGCCTTTTATCAAAGACCAGAGGTGTCTCGGGCTCCCAAGAGCGACCCCTAGTGTCACTACATCGACACAACGTCGAGTGAGTGACAGATAAGGAACTGCAGTTCTAAAGCTTCTAAACTAGGGCTGTCAAAATTAATGCATGCAATTAATTTACAATGTTTGACACATTACTTATTTTTTTTTTTAACGTGATTAACGTAATTACCAGTTTGACATTAGATTCTGGCATTCCCTTCAGCTCTAATTATTTTGAACAAAACTAACCCAGACGCAGCAAACTAAAGACTCATTCACAGGACTCGGTGGAGTGAAGCATTTTTTTGAACCAATCAACATGGTTGGCAGACATGTGACAATGGTAAGTATTTCCTCGCCAACTCGTTGCACTTTGTCTTACTGGACTATTCGATGAAGTATAATTATGAGGGCAGTATAAGCGCTAAAAGCAAAACAAAGTCCTATTTGCACGGTCATTGTTTCTCAGAGTGATGTCTGTAAAACAAAATTTGCATGGCTCCTCTGTGATAAAACTCATGTGTTTGGATAACAATTAATTCATGTGGAAAAGCGAGTTCGGTCATCCCCCGAACCCGGAAATTTGCTTCTCACGTGGTCAGTCACATGCAATATTTGAAATATTTGTATTAGGGTATGTCCAGTTTAGTTGACTTGTTGGTTAGTTCTTCCACTAGTCAGCGCATTTGGGTTGGTGCCTACTAGTGGCTACTACTCCATATGGTGATAACAAGAGGAATATTCCTTAGTCCACAAACTGCATTCTGTGCATTCTGTGAAAATACATTTTCAAATATAGGCTATGCAAATATATTTGAAATTACATTAAAATGTAAATAGAGTGAGCACTTTGCTCATGCTTTCTTTTCTCTTGCGCAGAGATGAGAGCACATCATCAGTTCTCTCTCACTCTCTCTCTCTCTCTCTCCAGTACGCAATCAAACACACACACTCACACATGCATATGGAGAGAGAGAAAAGCCAAACATATACCACATACAGTAAAGAAAATGTGGAAAATATCAGGAAAAGTTAGCTTAGTGCAACCTTTTTTTTTCTATTTTTCTTCTACGTAAAAGCTCCCACTCACTGTGGTGGAGTGGGGACATAACTTTATTAATGTGAATAATTTCCAACATTTCTACACATGCACATTACTATACATCTTGACAAATAAGATGTATACTGTATATATACAGTCATATTTCAGTATTTGAAAATCTGTGATTAACTATACAAAATTTGATCAAATATTTTAAACAACATTACCAGTGCTGGGTGTTCTATACATTACAGTACTGCAGTTTAGAGGTGTTGTACTGTTTACTGCATACTGTATCACATGTTCATGATACTTGCTCTGATAATTTGTGAAAATGGATGCCTTTAACTTTTTCAAGTTTTTAACTTTTTCATGTTTAACTTTTTCTAATTTTTTTCATGTTTATTTTATATTTTTATATTTGCTAGTAAATGTTTAATATGAAATATTACGTTGCTGATTCTCAGGTGTCTTAATGGTCAGGCACATCTTTAAAAACTTTTAAACATTTTTAAACATTTTAATGTCAATAAATTGCTGATTGCTAATAACCTGCATTGTGTTTGCAGTCATTGGTCAAGTTTTGAAGAATTTACAGAAGTACAGCAAATGTATTAAGTGTAGAAGTGCAGAGTGCAGTTCTAACAACAGTACAACTGCAGTACAAGTGTGGTAATTTGGACACAGTATTCCTGTAATTTTCAGTCCTGCAGTACAAGTGTGGTAACTTGGATGCAGCATTCCAGCAGTTTTCAGTACTGCAGTACAATTGTGGCAATTTGGATGCAGTATTCCTGCAGCTTTCTATACTGCAGTTCAAGTGTGTTAATTTGTATGCAGTATTCCTGGAGTTTTCTAAACTGCAGTAAAAGTGTGGTAATTTGTATGCTGTATTCCTACAATTTTCAGCACTGCAGTAAAAGTGTGGTAATTTGGATGCAGTATTCCTGCAATTTTCTGTACTGCAGTACAAGTGTGGTAATTTGGATGCAGTTTTCCTGCAGTTTTCAGTACTGCAATACAAGTGTGGTAATATGGATTCAGTATCCCTGCAGTTTTCAGTACCGCAGTGCAAGTGTGGTAATTTGGACGCAGCATTCCTGCAGTTTTCAGTAATGCAGTGCAAGTGTGGTAATTTGTATGCAGTATTCCTGGAGTTTTCAGAACTGCAGTACAAGTGTGGTAATTTGGACGCTGTATTCCTACAATTTTCAGCACTGCAGTACAAGTGTGGTAATTTGGATGCAATATTCCTGCAATTTTCTCTACTGCAGTACAAGTGTGGTAATTTGGATGCAGTTTTCCTGCAGTTTTCAGTACTGCAATACAAGTGTAGTAATATGGATTCAGTATCCCTGCAGTTTTCAGTACCGCAGTTCAAGTGTGGTAAATAGGACGCAGCATTCCTGCAGTTTTCAGTACTGCAGTACAAGTGTGGTAATCTGGATGCAGTTTTCTTGCAGTTTTCAGTATTGCACTACAAGTGTGGTAATTTGGATGCAGTATCCCTGCAGTTTTCATTACTACAGTAGTACTGTGTCCAGTTTACCACACTTGTATTACACTTAAAAAACTGCAGTTATTTATTTTATTTTTTTTTACATACAAGGAGTCTAAGTTGATGGGTGACTCTGACTTAACATGCCATATCAATCAGTTATTCAGATATAGCACTGCATACAATATGCATACAGTTTTTAATATATAAACATAGTTAACAATTTATAATACAAAACAAAATACAATACAATCCTGAAAGGAATATTCCGGGTTCAATACAAATTAAGCTCAATTGACAACATTTGTGGCATAATGTTGATTACCACAAAAATTTATTTAGACTTGTCTCTCTTTAAAAAAAAAAAAAAAAAAAAATCAGGGTTACAGTGAGGCAGTTACAATGGAAGTGAATGGGACAAATCTGTAAACATTAAAATACTGTTTTAAAAGTATAGCAACAAGACATAAACACTATGTGCGTTACCATTATTTTATAAAATAATTATAAAATCGCTTACTAAGCTTTTCTGTGTAAAGTTATATACAATTTTATATTGTTGCCATGATGACGTAATACCGTAAACCCTAAAATGACCGTAAAAACAATGATTTCAACTTTACAGCTCAAATAATACACACATTTTTAATGTAAGGGCTTTTATAAAATAATAAGCTCAAATTTAAGCTTGGATTGGCCAAGAAAAAAAAAAAAAAAAATATATATATATATATATATATATAACTTGACCAACACAAAATAGGTATCGTTTTAAAGCTTAGAAGCTGTACATTACAACGCATGTAGGCAATATGACCAAAACTGAACAAGTGCTTTGAAATTTTCAGACAAATCAGAAGTGTTCCATTTTGATAATTTATATAAAAAAAACTGCATTGTACATGTTATTGTAATTGGTAAAACATTAAACTAATCAAATAGCCATGTGTCATATCTCGTTGGAAAGCTCTCAAAGAGTAGAATACAACAGGCCTATTGGTTTTACTCACAGACAAAAATATTGCGAGTAATAGCTGTCTTTGACATACGTTACATATAAACAGGTGTTGCTTATAAGCCGAGTTTCCACTTTAAACTTCACAAAAAAATAAACAGAACATAAAATATCATACCATTACTTAGAGGTGGGGATTCCTGTTAAATGAGCTACACAAAACATAATAAGGTGCATATATCATTAGATAATCCACATGAAGCAAAATGTGCAAACAGCACATAATGTGCTATCTGGCTAAAAACACTTTAGGTTTCCTGGATCAGATGACTTCATCAGAAATGATGTACTATGTTGTCCAGCATCATGAAATGCTAAGCCAATCATATTAGAATTCAGAACAGTGCAACCAGAGGTGGAAGTCATCTGAATATGGGCAGAGAGGATCATTTATCTAATTACATATGGCCAACAGTTCCCTATCTGTCACTCACTCGACGTTGTGTCGATGTAGTGACACTAGGGGTCACTCTTGGGAGCCCGAAACACCTCTGGTCTTTGATAAAAGGCCAATGAATATTGACGAGTGGTATTTGCATGCAACTCCCCCAGACATATGGGTATAAAAGGAGCTGGTATGCAACCACTCATTCAGATTTTCTCTTCGGAGCCGAACGGTCATGCTCATTGAGCTGAATTCTCATGACTGTTCATTCACCTCTGCTGGATCTGACGGCGCATTTCAGCGGCTTCTCCCTCCTCTGCACTGGTGCAATGCAGAGAATGCCCCTGGGCGCTTCGGCAGAAAGAAGAGAGTATATTTTTCTGAAAGAGTATATTTCTCTAAAAGAGCAGCACACACGGAACGTCTTTTTAAAGACAAGTCTTTTTAAAGATGCCTTTCTGATTGTGTGTTATTCCTGGTTGCGGTCGTTACCTCTCAACTTCAGACGGTCACGATCGCTGTCTTTCATGTCTGGGCGCGACCCACATGGAGGCAGCCTTCATGGATGGTTCATGTTCTCACTGTGAGAACATGACCATGGCAACGTTGCAGTCGCGGCTTGCTTTTGTAAGAAAGTAAGCCAACCCAGCGGCTCCCCGCCTCGGTCCTTCTACCTACGGGTTTGAGGCCAGCGCGGCTAGCACTGGGGGCAATTTGGGGACTCAAATGGGATTGCCTCCGCCGGGTATCACCCCGCGGACCTCCCATTCCCCAGCATGCTCGTCTGCCCTGATCAGGCTTCCGGATGAGTCTGCAGGCTCGTCTCATGGCGAGTCTGGCTTCTTCTTCGGAGCCCGCGAAGATGATGAGATCTCAAGCGCAGCATCGGAGAGCGGGCTTGTCCAGTCGGACACAGAAGCCTCAGCTGGGCTTCCCCCTTCGGGGTCGATTGCCCAGTCACAGGCTGATGCAGAGATGACAGGCATGCTTTCCCGGGCGGCCGCGAGCGTCGGGCTAGAGTGGAACCCTCCGCTCTACCCTGAACCCTCGCGGCTCGATGATTGGTTCCTGGGCTCGCGGTGCCGCTCAAAGCAGCCATGCCCCGCTCCAGTGCCTTTCTTCCCGGAAGTGCACGAGGAACTGACAAAATCATGGGAGGCACCTTTTACTGCCCAGTCCCGATTTCTCAGTTCCCCCGCCCACACTACCCTCGATGGCGGGGCGGCCAGGGGCTATACAGCGATTCCCCCGGGGATAAGGAGCTTGCGGTGCACCTATGCCCGCAGAGCGCTGCCACCTGGAGCGGATGCCCAAAGCTCCCGTCTAAGCCCTGTAGGTTCACGTCATCCCTGACGGCCAAAGCCTACAGCGCTGCAGGACAAGCCGCCTCTGCCCTGCACGCCATGGCTCTCCTGCAGATCCACCAAGCCAAGGTGCTAAAAGAACTGCATGAGGGTAGTTCCGTACCAGATCTGATGCAGGAACTGCACTCGGCGACCGACCTTGCTCTCCGAGCGACGAAGGTCATGACGCGGTCTCTCGGGCGGACGATGTCCACATTAGTGGTCCAGGAGCACCACCTTTGGCTCAACCTGGTTGAGATGGGTGAGGCCGACAAGACACAGTTCCTTGCTGCCCCCATCTCCCAGACTGGCCTATTTGGTGACACCGACGAGGACTTTGCCCAGCAGTTCTCGGTGGTGAAGCAGCAGACGGAGGCTATCTGGCATATCCTGCCCCAGCACGGCTCAAGATCCCACACCCCGTCTGCTCGTCGCCAAGGGCGTCCCTCTGCGATGACTGCACAGGCTCCGCCGTAGCCCATCCCTTCTGCCCAGCCCCAGCGTGGAGCCCACCGCAGGAAGCAGATGCCACCCGTCTCACGGCAGGCCACTAAGAACCCACGAAGGTCGTCAAAGCGCCCCTGAGACGGGCAACCCAGGGTCGACGAAACCCACAGCATTGGAGCTGGTAGTAAGACCACTCCATCCCCCGGTGGAGGGCCGGGTGGAGAATCTTTTGCCGCATGCCCAAGTGGCTGCGGTACCCAACAGTTCAGCAAAAGAGCAGTTTCCTCCTTCCCTGGGTCACATACCCAGTGTGCACGGTCGTCATCACGACCACCGTCCACGGGTTTTTCCTTGCAGGATTGGCGCGCCAGCAGCGGTCTCCCCGCCCCTGCACGCCCAGCTGTGGCACATATCCGCCCCCCATGTGACAGTCTCCACGGGTTGCGAGGACAGGCCTCTTCCTCCCCTGTCCCAGGCTGTTCCGGGGGTGGTCACAAGGAGCCAGGTAAGTGCTTCGATGTCCCTATACTCAGCACGGCCACGACATGGTGTGGCACCTTGAGCTCCGCCCTGCCGCGAAGCCCCACCTGCCGGTACGTCCGACAACATTGTCCCTTTGATCCCCCTTGCACGGAACTTGGATGCGTGGCTTGTGCTTTCCAATCTGTTGCGATGGCTGGTCCGGACCGTCCGACTCAGCTACGCAATTCAGTTCGCCAGGCATCTGCCCAGGTTCAGCGGTATCCACTTCACCTTGGTGAAGGTCAAAAACACTGCTACCTTGCATGTGGAGATCGATACCCTCCTACGGAAGGGTGTGATAGAACCTGTCCCTCTGGCCGAGATGAAGAAGGGGTTTTACAGCCACTACTTCATCGTACCTAAAAAAGGCGGTGGATTGCGGCCAATCTTGGACCTGCGAGTACTGAACCGACCTTTACACAGACTCCCGTTCAAGATGCTGACGCAAAAACGCATCCTGGCGAGTGTCCGGCATCAAGATTGGTTCGCGGCGGTAGACCTGAAGGACGCGTACTTTCACGTCTCGATTCTACCTCGATACAGACCCTTCCTGCGGTTTGCATTCGAGAGTCAGGCGTATCAGTACAAGGTCCTCCCTTTTGGCCTGTCCTTGTCCCCTCATGTCTTCCCGAAGGTCACAGAGGCAGCCCTTGCCATGTTAAGGGAAGTGGGCATTCGCATTCTCAACTATCTCAATGACTGGCTAATCCTAGCTCACTCTCGGGACATGTTGTGTGCACATAGGGACTTGGTGCTCTCGCACCTCAGCTGATTAGGGCTTCGGGTCAACTGGGAAAAGAGCAATCTCCTCCCGGTTCAGAGCATCTCTTTTCTCGGTTTGGAGTTGGACTCAGTCTCTTTGACAGTGTGCCTCACGAACGAGCGCACACAGTCGGTGCTGGCCTGTTTGAAGGTGTTCAAACAGAAAACAGCGGCTCCACTGAAACTCTTTCAGAGGCTCCTGGGGCATATGGCATCCTCAGCGGTGGCCACCCCTGAGCTTCAGACTCGAGTCCCGAGATGGGCATGGTGTTGCGGGACACATCGCATGGTCATCCTGCCGGTCTGTCACCATCTCTTCAGCCCTTGGACCAACCTCTCATTTGTACGGGCAGGTGTTCCCCTAGAGCAGGTCTCCAGGCACGTCGTGGTCATGACAGATGCCTCCAAAACGGGCTGGGGCGCTGTTTGCAACAGGCACGCAGCCGCCGGCTTATGGATGGGCCCACGGCTGCATTGGCACATCAATTGCCTCGAGTTGTTGGCAATTCTGCTCACCCTGCGGAGGTTCCGGCCGTTGATCCATGGCAAGCACGTGTTAGTTCGGACAGACAACACGGCAACGGTAGCATATGTCAACTGCCAAGGCGGTCTGCGCTCTCATAGTATGTCACAACTCGCCCGCCGTCTCCTCCTCTGGAATCGGCAGCACTTCAAGTCGCTGCGAGCCACTCACATCCTGGGCAACCTCAACACTACAACGGACACGCTGTTACAGCAGGTTACCCTAAGGGGAGAGTGGAGACTCCACCCTCAGGCGGTCCAGCTGATTTGGAATCGATTCAGACAGGCACAGGTAGACCTTTTCGCCTCCCAAGAATCCTCCCACTGCCCGCTCTGGTATGCCCTGACCGAGGCAACTCTCGGCATAGATGCGCTGGTCCCCTGGCCTACGCAAATATGCGTTTCCCCCAGTGAGCCTACTTGCACAGACTCTGTGCACGGTCAGGGGGTACGAGGAGCAGATCATCCTGGTAGCACCCTACTGGCCCACACAGACGTGGTTCTCGGACCTCACGCTCCTCGTGACAGCCCCCCTCTGTCGAATTCCCCTGAGGAAGGACCTTCTTTCTCAGGGACAGGGCACCATCTGGCACCTGCGACCAGACCTCTGGAATCTCCATGTCTGGCCTCTGGATGGGACGAGGAAGACCTAAACGGTCTACCACCCACGGTGGTAGACACAATCACTCAGGCTAGGGCCCCCTCTATGAGGCGCCTGTATGCCTTTAAGTGTCATCTGTTCGCTAAGTGGTGTTCTTCCCGACGGGAAGACCCCCAGAGATGCGCAGTCGGATCGGTGCTTTCCTTCCTGCAGGAGAGGTTGGAAGGGCAGCTGTCCCCTTCCACCTTGAAGGTGTACATTGCTGCTATAGCAGCACACCACAACACAGTGGACAGTAAGTCCTTAGGGAAGCACGACCTGATCATCAGGTTCCTGAGAGGCACCGTGAGGCTGAACCCGTCCAGACCGCGCCTCATTCCCTCATGGGACCTCTCTGTAGTTATTCAGGGTCTACAGAGAGCCCCCTTTGAGCCTTTGCAGTCAGCTGAGCTTAAGGCACTCTCCTTGAAGACTGCCCTCCTGACTGCGCTCACTTCCATCAAGAGGGTAGGAGACCTTCAAGTGTTCTCTGCCAGCGAAACGTGCCTGGAGTTTGGTCCGGGCTACTCTCACGTGATCTTGAGACCCCGACTGGGCTATGTGCCCAAGGTTCCCACAACCCCTTTTTGGGATCAGGTGGTGAACCTGCGAGTGCTGCCTCAGGAGGAGGCAGACCCAGCCCTGTCATTGCTGTGTCCGGTGCGTGCATTACTCATCTATTTGGATCGCACGCAGAGCTTTAGGATCTCTGAGCAGCTCTTTGTCTGCTTTGGTGCACAGCGGAAAGGAAGTCCTGTCTCCAAGCAGAGGATCGCCCACTGGCTCATTGACGCCATAGCTATGGCATATCACGCCCAGGATGTGCCGCCTTTTATCAAAATAATCAAATAATAAGGTATGAAATTCAGAGCTATATTGTGAATATAGTCACGACTGAAGGCACAACACAAAGTGGAGTGTCTGCAACCCCTTCAGCTGTGACTATATTCACAAAATGGCACAGACACAAATGCCTTATTGCTTTTATAAAACAGTAAACATGTAGTAAAAGTCCTAAAAAACAATTAAGTAATATGATTAAATGCCATCCTTCTACTTAAAGATATAGTTCCTGACAGTAAACAGTAAACAGAACCTTGCTATGCAACAACATTAACTGTCAGTGATGATAGTTGTGCAGTGATACAAATAGAAGATCTGTGAAGAGTTCATTACTGTGCTTTATCGTGAATAAAGAATGGTTACTGACCAATCAGCATCCAGGACCAGGATTATCCTTTTATAAAGTACAATATTCAACAAAACACATACAAGTAATGGTTTGCTGGGTGAAGAGTGCAGTTATGGGCAGAATAAGTAGAATTTTAATAAGAATTAAAAGTGGTAATCATTTAAACAGTATTAAATTGTATAAGTTATCTAGTCTGTACATGCAATATACTACGCAGCTGATGCATGTTCTCAATAGTAGCATTGTGTTCCATTTCAATGCAGGTCCAACAGCTTAAAAGCATGAATCTTATTAAAATGTTTATAATCCCTTTGATTGTATTAGATAGTTATGCTGCTATAACATTGAAATGGCAACCCTGGCAGAGGAGAGACTGTTGGTCAGTGTTGGGTGACTGCAGTAGACTATGGTTTAAAGATCCAAACAGAGCCTTGGACTCAGACCCCATCTGTACCATACACACAGAGTGATAGTGCAGTGCTGTGCACACTTTCTGCTGCTGTAAAATGACACCACTGGCTGAGTGGAATAGCACAAGTGCCAAAGTCATGCACATAGACCCAACCTGCAATAAAGTACACCAAATTGATGTAAATGTATAGACTTTCGCCTTCACTCCTCCATTTTTAACTCGCTGACCCTCTCTCTCATATATGCAGTCACACACACACGCTGTACGCAATGGCATTTACAGTCTCCAAGCTTGAGTCAGCCATTAGCCAGTAAATAAAACAGATGTTCTCACAATACAAAAACAATAGTCAAGGCTGACTACTCTGGCACATACTCATAATGTGAAAAAGGAGAGGCTTACAGACACTCAGCATGAATCCGAGCGCCCTTTCAGTATGTGCCTGAGCGAGTCAATACATGAAAATATAGTTAAGCTAACACATTCTCACACTCTGGCAAAGCTACCCACACCCAGGGACATGCACATATACACAGCTACACACACCACTCACTTAAATGTGTGCTGGCAGTTGTATTTTGATCCCCAGCTGACTACATTTATACATTTTAACTGGGCTTGAATTGGATAGGACAGAGCTGACACAATCTGACGCCCTCTTCTGAAGTCATTATAATGATTAATTTAACAGCTCGACAAGTGATACAGCATCCCAACTCTCTTTCCGTGCACACGACAATTAGCACTTGGGTTGGTTAGATTAAGGAGGCAAGGCAATGTTTAGATAGAAAAGTGTGCGTATGTGTAACGATGCTGGCAACAGGCAGATGAAGAGACGATGATGTGTGATGAACCCAAGTGCAGTTTTATTTCCAAATGTGAAATCCAAAAACCCTAACTATAAATGTAAACAAATACAAAACATGGACTTGACTGTAACTTGACATAACATTACTTGACTATAAACTTGACATAAATATGACTTAACTTGAACCAACATACACAAACAAACAATACCTGACAATGGACAATGGCAAACATGAGGCTTAAATACATGGACAAGGGTAACAAGACAAACAAGTTAACCAATGACAAGACAGAACTGATAACAAGGTAACTAGACAATAAACCAATGAAAACAAGACACATGAACATGGAGGGAA
Source organism: Myxocyprinus asiaticus (assembly GCF_019703515.2). NCBI lineage: Eukaryota > Metazoa > Chordata > Actinopteri > Cypriniformes > Catostomidae > Myxocyprinus > Myxocyprinus asiaticus. The sequence goes on from NC_059375.1 coordinate 14,858,263, forward strand.
ACATGAAATCACATGACCAGGGGACCACATGACAAGATCACATGACAGGAACAAACATGGCATGGAACACATACAACCCTGACATATCCCCCCCACCCCCCAGTGGCGGCTCCTGCTGCCCCTAAACAAAAACACAAAGTTCAAGAGGGAGCTGGGGGGGTATGACGACTTGACGTGGTTACGTGTCAGGACATGGAAACATGGTGAAACAATGTGTGGGCCATGGTCTGGTGAAAACATGGTGTGGAGCATGAGACCAGGGCAGAGCCTGTGAGGGGTGGAGCCATGAGAGGCTCGAGGGGCGGAGCCATGGAAGGCGGAGCCATATGAGGGTCGAGGGGTGAAACCATGGAGAACTGGATACCTGGAGAGTATCTCCTGGAGTGTCTGGGATATCTCAGAGGGCGATGATCGAACCAGTGGCTTGGGGGGAACCGGCAGATCAGGAGAACTCAGGGTGGGCACAAGGGCGGGAACCAATTCAAACTCAAATAGCCCAGTGTGAGATGGCTCTGGAATGGACGAGGTTTGCAATGCTGGCTCTGGGATGGATGAGGCTTGCAGCGCTGGTTCGTTGGACGTGGCAGACGTGGGCATTGGCTTGTTGACCGTGGCAGGCTTGGGCGTTGGCTCGTTGACCAGAGGTGAGCCTGAGACATTGCATGGAGCAGACTCAGGCGCGGCTGTGACATGGCATGGAGCAGACTCAGGCACGGCTGTGACATGGCATGGAGCAGACTCAGGCACGGCTGTGACATGGCATGGAGCAGGCTCAGGCATGGTTGTGACATGACATGGAGCAGACTCAGGCGTGGCTGTGACATGGCATGGAGCAGGCTCAGGCGCAGCTGTGACATGGTATGGAGCAGACTCAGGCATGGCTATGACATGGCATGACGGAGACTCAGGATCCGGGGCAAAAGATGGCACTTGCTCAGCAACCATGATGAAGAACTCTGGCTTGGCGGCCATGATGTGGGACTCTGGCTTGGCGGCCATGACGTGGGACTCTGGCTTGGCTGCCATGATGTGGGACTCTGGTTTGGCATCCACCTCTCCCACAGTGAACGATGAAGCACATATTAGTAGGGCAAGGTCAATATACTGAGCCAGGCTGTGGGTACTCTGACTGCCTGGCATCAGGGAAGAGATTGGCTCATTCAGTCCATGCGAAAACAGTTCTTGAGGGCAGTCTCATTAAAATCGACAAAGTAGCAAAGACCACAACACTCTGTGACATAATCCTCCAGGGGACGATTCCCCTGGCATAAACAAAGAAGCTGGATTGCTGGGTTCATTTTGGTCGGTCAGGTATTCTGTAACGATGCTGGCAACAGGCAGATGATGAGACGATGATGTGTGATGAACCCAAGTGCAGTTTTATTTCCAAACATGAAATCCAAAAATGTGAACAAAAACAAAACATGGACTTGACGATAACTTGACTTGAGATAACATGACTATAAACTTGGCATAAACATGACTTGACTTAAACCAATATACACAAACAAACAATACCTGACAATGGACAATGGCAAACATGAGGCTTAAATACATGGACAAGGGTAACAAGACAAACAAGTTAACCAATGACAAGACAGAACTGATAACAAGGTAACTAGACAATAAACCAATGAAAACAAGACACGTGAACATGGAGGGAAACATGAAATCACATGACCAGGGGACAACATGACAAGATCACCCTGACAGTATGCCCTCAGATGGAAATATTATTGACATTGTATCAGAGGTTGTTCTTTTATTACTCAGGAGATGTAAGGGAGTTATCAGTTATCATGTTATATTGAAATATCAACTTTGTCTCCAATAATTCTCCTAAAGATCCTTAGGAGAAATAAACAGAGAAACAAATGACACATTGGGCCTCATTCATAAAGACAAGCAGATTAAATCTCTGTGTAAATCATTCGTAATTTGGTTCTCATGTAAATTGTTGCATTTAATTGAAAGCAACCATACACTCACCGAGCACTTTATCAGGAACACCTGTACACCTACTTATTCATGCAATTATCTAATCAGCCAATCATGCGACAATAGTGCAATGTAAAAATCATGCAGATACGGGTCAGGAGCTGCAGTTAATGTTCATATCAGCCATCAGAATGGGGGAAAATTTGATCTCAGTGATTTTGACAGTGGCATGATTGTTGGTGCAGATGGGCTGATTTGAGTATTTCTGTAACTGTTGATCTCCTGGGATTTTCACACACAACAGTCTCTAGAGTTTATCTGTATGGTGCCAAAAAAAAAAAAAAAAAATCCAGTGAGCAGCAGTTCTGTGGATGGAAATGTCTTGTTGATGAGAGAGGTCAACAGAGAATGGCCAGACTGGTTTGAGCTGACAGAAAGGTTAAGGCAACTCAGATAACCACTCTGTACAATTGTAGTGAGCAGAATAGCATCTCAGAATTCACAACACATCGAACCTTGAGGTGGATGGGCTACAACAGCAGAAGACCACGTTGGGCACTTTGTTAGGACCATAGTGTTCCTAATAAAGTGCTGAGTGAGTGTATGTAAGAATGGTCTCATGAATGATTTACACATAGAAATTTGTTAATGTTTCATGATGGTCTTGGGAGAATTTGATGTTTGAGTTATATTTTTTGCAGACTTTGGTATCTTGGCAAATTTGAGCACAGTTTGTGACATGCTTGAGATCTCTTCTGAAACTCTAAAGGAAATGCGTAAGATTTCTCTGGCCTTTTTCTCAGTAGAAAAATCTGAGAAAGAGGAGACTTTAGCAAGTCTTCATTTGATCTGCCATTTAATCATATTGCTGTTTAGGAGGAACAATTGAGCTATTAAAGAGATCTCATTTGTGATTTTAATATCGTAAAGGTACCTTTGGTCAGTGAAGGGGCTCAGGGTTGAAACCTGCTGTCCTCCTCACTGCCACAAAAGCATGTTTCAGTTTACTTAAAATAAACTAAAACAACACGTCTAGAACATTTTGTCACTACTTGATTTCATTACGTTCTATCCATTTAAATTTGTAAAATGGAAGTTTACTCAATCAATTTGAGTTGGGACTACGTGAAGAACAGTTTTTGTGGTGTTAATGTAGCTGGGAAGAGGATTTCCATTTCCCGGCATGCTTTGCATGGGACTTGATAGGCAGAGTAGATGTTAAAATTAAGTGTTATTTTATGTGTTTCTGTGAAGGATGAATATATATATGTATATATACACACAGTGCATCCGGAAAGTATTCACAGCGCTTCACTTTTTCCACATTTTGTTATGTTACAGCCTTATTCCAAAATTGATTAAATTCAGTATTTTCCTCAAAATTCTACAAACAATACCCCATAATGACAATGTGAATGAAGTTTGTTTGAAATCTTTGCAAATTTATTAAAAAGAAAAAATGAAAAGAAAAAAAAATCACATGTACATAAGAATTCACAGCCTTTGCTCAATACTTTGTTGAAGCACCTTTGGCACCAATTACAGCCTCAGGTCTTTTTGAGTATGATGCTACAAGCTTGGCACACCTATTTTTGGGCAGTTTCTCCCATTCTTCGTTGCAGGACCTCTCAAGCTCCATCAGGTTGGATGGGGAGTGTCGGTGCACAGCCATTTTCAGATCTCTCCTGAGATGTTCAATCAGGTTCAAGTTTGGGCTCTGGCTGGGCCACTCAAGGACATTCACAGAGTTGTCCCGGAGCCACTCCTTTGTTATCTTGGCTGTGTGCTTAGGGTCGTTGTCCTGTTGGAAGATGAACCTTCGCCCCAGTCTGAGGTCCAGAGTGCTCTGGAGCAGGTTATCATCAAGGATGTCTCTGTACATTGCTGCATTCATCTTTCCCTCGATCCTGACTAGTCTCCCAGTACCTGCTGCTGAAAAACATCCCCACAGCACGATGCTGCACCACCATGCTTCACTGTAGGGATGGTATTGGCCAGGTGATGAGCAGTGCCTGGTTTACTCCAGACATGATGCTTGCCATTCAGGCCAAAGAGTTTAATCTTTGTTTCTCATGGTCTGAGAGTCCTTCAGGTGCCTTTTGGCAAACTCCAGGTGGGCTGTCATGTGCCTTTTACTGAGGAGTGGCTTCCATCTGGCCATTCTACCATACAGGCCTGATTGGTGGAGTGCTGCAGAGATGGTTGTTCTTCTGGAAGGTTCTCCTCTCTCCACAGAGAAATGCTGGAGCTCTGTCAGAGTGACCATTGGGTTCTTGGTCACCTCCCTGACTAAGGCCCTTCTCCCCTGATCGCTCAGTTTGGCCAGGCGGCCAGCTCTAGGAAGAGTCCTGGTGGTTCCAAACTTCTTCCATTTATGGATGATGGAGGCCACTGTGCTCATTGGGACCTTCAATGCTGCAGAAATGTTTCTGTACCCTTCCCCAGATCTGTGCCTCGATACAATCCTGTCTCGGAGGTCTACAGACAATTCATTGGACTTCATGGCTTGGTTTGTGTTCTGCACTGTTAACTGTGGGACCTTATATAGACAGGTGTGTGCCTTTCCAAATCATGTCCAATCAACTGAATTTACCACAGGTGGACTCCAATCAAGTTGTAGAAACATCTCAAGGACGATCAGTGGAAACAGGATGCACCTGCGCTCAATTTTGTGTGCACACTGGGACCTTGTGCTTCAGCGCCTCGACCGACTTGGGCTTCAGATCAACTGGGAGAAGATCAAGCTCTACCCTGTGCAGAGCATCTCTTTTCTTGGTATGGATTTGGACCCAGTCACCCTCAAAGCATGAAGACCTTCAGGCAGAAGATAGTGGTGCCAGTGAAACAATTTCAGAGGCTCCAGGGGCATATGGCATACTCGGCGGTGGTTCTCCCCCTCGGGTTGATGCACATGAGACCGCGTCAGCACTGGCTACAGACTCAAGTCCCGAGGTGGGCATGGTGCCACAGCACCCACCATGTGACCATCATGCCACAGTGCCATCAGACTTTCAGCCCTTGGTCGGACCTGGCATTTCTACAGGCAGGTGTTCCCCTACAGCAGGTCTCAAGGCGGGTCATGTCACGACGCAAACTCGGGCTGTGGTGCCTCCCAAGAGTCCTCTCACTGTCCCCTCTATGAGGCGGCTGTATGCCTTGAAGTGGCGTCTCTTCACGAACTGGTGTTCTTCCCGTGGGGAAGACCCACAGAAATGCACCGTTGGGTTTGTGCTGTCTTTCCTTCAGGAAGGGCTGGAGAGATGGCTGTCTCCCTCTACCCTGAAAGTGTATGTGGCTGCCATAGCAGCATACCATGATACACTGGAAGGGGGACCCTCACGACAGTGTGACCTGATCAGGTTCCTCAAGGGTGCGAGGATGTTGAATCCTCCTATACTGCACCTGATTCCCTCTTGGGATCTCTCTGTGGTCCTACCTGCCCTACAGAGAGCCCCCTTTGAGCCCCTGGAGCAGGCCGAGCTCAGCACTTTGTCTCTGAAGATGGCCCTTCTGGTGGCGCTCATTTCCATCAAGAGGGTGGGGGACCTGCAGGTGCTCTCTGTCACCAGCAAATGCCTGGAGTTCGGGCTGGCACACTCTCACGTGATCTTGAGACCCCGGCCCGGTTACGTGCCCAAAGTTCCCACCATTCCCTTTCGGGACCAGATGGTGAAACTTCAAGCGCTCCCTTCAGAGTAGGAAGACCCGGCCTTGTCGTTGCTGTGTCCAGTTCGCACCCTGCGCATCTACCTGGACTGCACACAGAGCTTTAGATGCTCGGAGCAGCTCTTTGTCTGTTTTGGAGGGCAGCAGAAGGTGAAAGCTGTCTCCAAGCAGAGGCTGGCCCATTGGATTGTGAATGCCATTTTCCTTGCATACCAATCGCAGTACTTGCCGTGCCCCTTGGGAGTCTGGGCGCACTCCACTAGAGGTGTTGCGTCCTCCTGGGCACTGGCAAGAGGGGCCTCTCTAGCAGACATATGCAGAGCTCTAGGTTGGGCTACACCCAATACCTTCATGAGGTTTTACAACCTACACATAGAGCCAGGTGTACCACTTGCATTGCGCCTTTCCCCTTTTTCAAAGGTTATAATGTGCGGCTTTTGTCCACAACAGTTCCCCGCATCCGGTGAAACCCGGACGCCTCTTTAATTCTTAAGCACTATTCGGTGACTAACTTGGTGAAGGAGTTATGGCACCAGGCCCAGAACTCGTGGTATGCCCTCTTTTCAGGTGAGTCTGTGTGCTCGGGCTCAGTGCTCCATATGTGGTGATTCCCCTTGGTAATCCCATATGATGAGTTTCCACTGTTCGGTTTCCCCGTAGGTGAACCCTGTGTTCCCCTTGCCAGAGCTTTCTCTGCCTCGGCCACTGTTGCTGCGTACCCTCTCTGTAGATATGGTCCTCCGGTGGTATCATTCCATCATCCCCGTTGGTAAGTCCATGTGAGGTATTCTCCACATGTTAACCTCCCTCCGGTAGGATGTGGTCTCCATAGTGCCCTCCCTCCAGGAGAGGGAAGAGCACTTCCCAGCATTATTCTAGAAAGTGCTCAGCGGGAAATTGCTTAACAGCAAATCAGGAAAGGCTCCGCCGGTAGCCTCCTTAGGTAAGTGCCTCCTTTCCCCTTAACGGGACTAGGGAGATGCCTTACCTAACTCGCTGGAAGGTCACGATGTGGTTGAGCGCTCGCTGCAAGGCACGCAGCAGCTTGTCCATGTCCACTCTTCCATACCTCGTGACGTGGTTCAGTGCCTGCGGCGTTTCCTATAGGAACCCCTTGTGTCACTACATTGACACAACGTTGATTGAGTGACAGACAGGGGACATCTTGGTTACTGATGTAACCTCTGTTCCCTTATGGAGGGAACGAGACTTTGTGTCCCTCCTGCCGCAGCGCTGAACCGTCCGCTGATATGGCCTGGACTCTCTATCGGCTCCTCAGCATAAATCTGAATAAGTGATGCACGCCATCTCCTTTTATACCCGTATGTCCGGGGTAGAGAGGCATGCAAATTCCACTCGCCAATTCTCATTGGCCTTTTCTATTTTAAGCAAAGGTGATTGGGGCTCTCAAGATCGAACCCCTAGTGTCAATACATCGACACGTCTCGTTCCCTCCATCAGTAACCAAGACATTATTTCTACAAAAATTGTTTGTGTTGAGAGTACATAGTAATTTTAAGTTAAAAAAACTCATTTAAAACACGTGGAACCACTGTCCACAACTGTATCAGCCAAAGAGCTATTTTTTGAGTGTACCTTCCAGCACCACAAACATAGTTTTTTATTTGAGTTCACCAGCACCACAAACAGTGTCAGAAATGTACAAATGTAAGAATGTATATAACTAGGCTTAGAACCAAATATTAAGAACTATAATATTCTATATATTAATCATAACTATATTATGTTTAAGAAAAAAATAAAATAAAAATTATGTGGGCATTTTTTGCCACGCATTTTGAAAATGAAAATGTTAATTTCTGACACAAATGGCCTTTATATATATATATATATATATATATATATATATATATATATATATATATATATATATATATAAAGTGATCTGTTAGTAATATCCGCCACTAAATAATTTACTAAATAGCAATCTGAATGTAGTACAGTGAAGTGTTTGTGATTTAGCTGGCTACCATCTACACCATCAAAGTATTTAAGCAATACCAGGTTTATTTGTATGTTAGGCCCTGCCACGTAGTCTAAACTAATAAGTATGCTTACTGTATTCTTTGTGTGTTGACATCTGTGTGCTTCACAATATATCATAGTTCATTTTGGCTTGTCATCTGCTGAAGGAAGTGTTAAGTGTTGGGAATAGGGAAGTATCTTTAGCATTGTTTAGTTTTAGTCATCAGCACTGTTGTTGCCAACTACTGTAAGTTAAAAGGCACATTTAGTCATATACATTCCGTCTAGATGGAATACTAAGCTAATGTTTTATCCTAATTAAGGATCGTCATGACACAACTATAACAGGCCTAATAAAATCAGCTGTATTACCTATTAAATACTAACTCTTCCTAAGGCACATGGGGTCGTACGTTCATTGTTTTGTCATGTTTTTGAAAGCTTTTAGTTCGAAATTCTGTTGGGTGCATTTGTTGTTTTGTTGTCTTTTATTTTGGAATGTCTTGTTCTGTTTCATGTTGTAGTCATGTGCTCATCCTGATTGTCTCCTCCTGTGTTTAATTTTGAAAACTAGCCAGGATAAACAGGCATACCATTGTGTTTGCCTCCAAGGGTTCAAGCTTTGACTAGTTAGCAAGCATGGTCCAATTAGCACCTGATGGTAGATGCCTAACTATTCCATTCTATGGGGGAAAAAAAAAGTTCCGTTCTCCATTGATGGCCTTTCAAAAGTAGCAGTGTATTAATATAAATGCCATTAAATTATAGTAGATGTTTCACCAGTGACGTTTTTGGAGCATTTTTAATAGTGTTACTTAGATTTTTCCCTGTCTTCTGCCTTTTACATCACAGCTCACATACCGACAGGGCAGTCGCTATTGAAGGCCTTGGGACTGTGTGTGTTCTTGTAGAGTGTCATCAGCCTATCAGTGTTGTCAGGACATCAGATGGCAGAATGCAAATCATGTATATTCAGAGGATTCAACTGCATTTGAGATAAATATGAATGCTAATGGACAGCTCTATCCAAGTATTGTTTGTTTGAACTGGCATTTGTCATGTAGTAAATGGTTAATGGTTTGTATTGCATAGTTTAATAGTTCTCCTCCATTGGTCTATGGATTTTTGCTGACACCTAATGGCATAGATGCAGCTTTTGACCTACACTTTTCATTGGACAGATTTGAAACTCAGGAAATAGTGTAGATCTGTTAAATCTGTTTTTGCACTTGCAGTGAATCTAGAAATTCTAGAATTTTCTAGAAATGTCCCACATCCTTAAAAATAAATTAATAATAATAATAATAAAAAGTTGAAGTTTATTCATTCAACCAGTAGAGAAAAAAGAGAATATGCATTTTATGTTGGATTATTGATTTTCGAGGTGACAACATTGGAGATGGCTTTTGGAGATCAGCAATATGAGACATAACAGGACTAAACAGGACTGTACTTTATTTTTGGCAACTTTTAAACTTCATAAAAAGTTTGTTGTTTTTGTAAACACTTGAGCAGCTAATATCCATCCGAACACTATGAAATGTCAAACTGTGTGACCGTTGCATGTTGTGGCACTCAGAAAATGCAGCGTCTAGAGGGATGTGGGGTGAGCGCATGTGGAGGAAACTTACAAAAGATCACAACTATGGAAGCACGTGGTGCAGAGCAGGGTCAGGTTTTATGTGCAGTCTAATGAGAGAGCCAGCTGGTCCTGTAAGTGATCCTGACAATTCTTTATGGCATGGCCAGGGTACATGTAATGTTGTTTCTCACCTCCACAGCTTGTTTTGGTTCACAATGGAACACAATGAGCAGTGGAGGGCAGTAGGGGATGAGGCTGGGGGTTTGGTAGTTCTGTAAGTAAGGTTTTAAGGAGAAGGAAAACATGCAACAGTGTATCTGTGCAAGTGATAGGGTGATGGAAGTGCCCTGAAAGGTACAGTCCAGGGGCCAATTGCATAAATCTATTTTAGACTAGTCTTACAAGTTAGTTGTTTAAAATTGTCCTTAAAGACTGGTCTTAACACTTAAATTCAGTTGCATAAAATGTAAAATCTGTCTAATTTAAGACCTAAAAGTGATACTGCATAGTGCATACTCTTAGGCTAATTTTGTTAACATTCTATGTCGAAACAGAGCTGGGATGATTTCTATGTATTTTCTGTCACTATGGGTAATGCCCTACCGGTAACTCAGCTTTCTCTCCCTCCAGGGATTCCCCAAAATATTAGAAATTTCTTACTATATTTCTATTGTTGTTTTTAATTAAGCACTTGTTCCCCAACTGTTGCTAGTTTTTTTTTCTTTTTTTTTTTTTCTTCTGTTGAATAGCTCCTCATTTGCCTCTTGCAGTAGGTTTTTAAAACATTTCTTAACATCTTTGATGGTCTGGGTGATGGACAGATTGACAAAATTAGCTTTCTCTGTTATTGTAGAACATTTAACAGCATTGAATTCCTCTAATATGCAGGTGTTTTCTTTGAGGAAAACTGTGTCAAGTGCCTACTGTCTGCCATTTTTTCTGAAGTTGTTCATTGTCTTACTTTTCCTACAATGCAGTATGAATTATAATTATTATTATAACATCTCGGGACTCAAGTCTGAAGCCATTGCTGAAGCGGTCTCATATGCATCAACCCGAACTGCGTGACCGCTGCTGAGGATGCCAAATGCCCCAGGAGCCTCTGAAATTGCTTCAGTGGGACCACCGTTCTCCGCCTGAACGATTTCAGGCAGTTCAGCACCGACTGCATGTGCTCGCTCGTGAGGCACGCCATCATCAAGACTGAGTCTAACTCCAACCCGAAAAAAGAGATGCTCTGAACCAGGGAGAGCTTGCTCTTTTCCCAGTTGACCTGAAGCCCCAGCCGGCTGAGGTGCCTGAGCACCAGGTCCCTGTGTGCACATAACAAATCCCGAGAGTGAGCTAGGATTAGCCAGTTGTCGAGATAGTTGAGGATGCGGATGCCCACTTCTCTTAGTGGGGCAAGAGCTGCCTCTGTGACTTTCGTGAAGACGCGTGGCGACAGGGACAGACCGAAGGGGAGGACCTTGTACTGGCATGCCTGGCCCTTGAAATCAAACCACAGGAAGGGTCTGTGTTGAGGTAAAACCAAGATGTGGAAGTACGCATCCTTCAGGTCTACTGCCGCAAACCAATCTTGATGATGAACGCTTGCAAAAATGCATTTTTGCATCAGCATCTTGAATGGGAGTCTGTGCAAGGCCCGGTTCAGAACTCGCAGGTCCAAGATTGGCCGCAACCCACCGCCTTTCTTTGGTACGATGAAGTAGGGGCTGTAGAATCCCTTATTCTTCTTGTCTGGAGGGACAGGCTCTATCGCGTCCTTCCGCAGAAGGGTCGCGATGTCCGCACGCAGGGCAGCGGCGTTCTCGCCCTTCACCGAGGTGAAGCAGACGCCGATGAACCTGGGCAGATGCCTGGCAATCTGCATAGCCAAGTCGGACGGTCCGGATCAGCCACCACGACGGGTTAGAGAGTGAAAGTCACGCCTCCAAACTCCGGGTGAGGGGGACCAAGGGGACAATCACATCGGACGTACCGGCGGGTGGGGCCTCGCAGCGGGGTGGAGCATGAGGGACTCGAGCCCTGAATCCGTGGCCGTGCTGAGTTTGGGGATGTTGAAGCACTTACTTGCTCTGGATACCCACCATAGGACCAGTCAGGGAGGGGGGCACTTCCTCAGGTCCTTGGCGGCGGGCCGTGAGACGGGGGGCGTCTTTTTCCTGCAGGTGGCTCCACGCCAGGGCCGGGCCGTGGGGGCAGGCTGCGGCGGAGCCGGTGTTGTTGCCGCAGGGGGACGCCCTTGGTGACGAGCAGACGGGGTGCGGGATCTTGATCCGCGCCAGGCAAGGATGTGCTGAATAGCCTCCATCTGCTTCTTAACTGCCGAGAACTGCTGGACCAAATCCTCGACGGTGTTGCCGAATAGGCCAGCCTGGGAGATGGGGGCGTCAAGGAACCGTGCCTTGTTGGCCTCCCTCATCTTGACCAGGTTGAGCCAAAGGTGGTGTTCCTGGACCACGAGAGTGGACATTGCCTGCCCGAGAGTCTGCGCCATGACCTTTGTCACCTGGAGAGCGAGGTCAGTTGCCGACATCACTCCCGGGTCAGAACTACCCTCGTGCAGTTCTTTTAGCATGGTGCACTTGCAGGAGAGCCATGGCGTGCAGGGTGGAGGCTGCCTGTCCAGTGGCACCGTAGGCCGACGTAAACCTACAGGCCCTGGATGGGAGTCTAGGGCGGTTCCACCAGGTGGCGGCACTCTGTGGGCATGGTTGCACCACGACCGCCTTATCCTCCTGGGGAATCACCGAGTACCCCCTGGCAGCCCCACCATCGAGGGTAGTGGAGAAGCTGAGAGACAGGGTTCAGGCAGTGAGAGGTGCCCACCACATCCTCGTAAGCTCCTCATGCACCTCCGTGAAGAAAGGGACCGGGGCAGAGCGCGGCCGTGAGCGGCGCACTGGCCCCAGGAACCAATCGTCAAACCGCAAGGGTTCAGGGGGGAGTGGAGGGTTCTGCTCCAGCCTGACGCTTGCAGCTGCCCGGGCAAACATGGACGCCATCTCCACGTCGGCCTGCGACTGGGCGATTACACCTGAAGGTGGGAGCCCAGCCGAGTCCTCAGCATCAGATTGAACGAGCCTGCTTTCTGATGCTGCGATCGACAACTCATCCTCTTCATGAGCCCCAAATGAGACCGTGAACCTGCCCTGAGATGAGCCGGCGGTCTCATCCCAGAAGTCGACAGGGGCAAACGAGCGTGCTGGGGAATGGAAGGTCCGCGGGGGCATACCCGGCAGAGTGGCTCCCATTGGGGTCCCCAAATTGCCCCCAGTGCTAACCGACCCGGCCTCATAACCGTAGGTAGAAGGACCGAGGCGGGGAGCCGCTGGGGTGGCTTTCCCTCTGATGAAAGAAAGCCACGACCGCAAAGTTGCCATGGTCATGTTCTCGCAGTGAGGACATGAACCGTACATGAATGCTGACTCCGCGTGGGCAGGGCCCAAACACGTAAGGCAGCAATCGTGGCCATCAGAAGCGGAGAGGTAACGACCGCAACCAGGAAAAATACACAAACGGAAAGGCATCTTTAAAAAGACGCTCCCCGTGAGTGCCACTCTTTTAGAGGAAAATATACTCTTTCAGAGGAAGAATATACTTTTTTAATCTGCCGAAGCACCCAGGGGCGTTATCTGCACTACACCAGTGCAGAGGGGGAGAAGCTGCTGTAATGCGCTGTAAATCCAGAAGTTTGTAGAGGTGAATGGATTGGCGGAGGAATTCAGCTCAGTGAAACACAACCGCTTGGCTCCAAAGAGAAACTCTGAATGAGTGGTTGCAAGCCAGCTCCTTTTATACCCGTATGTCTGGGGGAGTGGCATGCAAATTCCACTCGCCAGTTCCCATTGGCCTTTTCTCAAAGATCAGAGGTGTTTGGGGCTCCCAAGAGTGACCCCTAGTGTCACTACATCGACAAAACATCGAGTGAGTGACAGATAGGGAACCGAAGAACACTTTGGTCTGAAGTGAGAAATGTCTGATGAATCCTTAGGTGCACCATCAGACATAAACCAGGCACACCTCATTCTTTTCTGCAGTCATCTATGACTATTTCATAATCCCTAGTTAAAGCCATGACTCTGACAGACATGCTGAAGAAGCATATTTGATTTGACTACATCTCTAAAGCTCATGTTGTTAAGCATGGTTTTATAACCTTGATCAGGTTGAATCCATTACAGCTGTTTAATACTAGTTTCATTGTCCAAGATCATATCCCTACTTCTGTATTTCACTCTAGCTCATTCCAGTGAGAGTGTTGAACATCCAGAGACTGGAGGCATGAACAAGAGGTTTCATGACCAAAATTCATTGTGTTAAAGCATTTTAGCAAACAAGACTAATGGGTGAAATCAGAGGGTAACTGTGGGAGCACCGGCCCCTGTTTAAGTCAAACAGTGATTAAATTGCAGCTCTGCTCTCCTCTTCACTCCTTGTAACAGTGGGACTCAGGACTCTGTCTGTACTCTCTTCCAGCCCCTTTCTCAGAAACATCTGCTTCTCATTAACATGTTAGCTCTACTATGAGAGGTAAAAAAGTACCAAGTGAAAACAAAACAAAAAATGTGGATGGACACCCAGTTGCCTCTTTTTTGTTATTAATAAACATATACCCTGGAGTCAGAAGTGGACTTCAAGATGGTCTACACTAGGGTTTCCTGCCTCTGTTGTGTTTATCCTAATATTCTTTTTTTTTTTTATTTCCAGTCATCAAAGTTCAGGATGGATGGATCTTTATTGAGCCAAGTGCTCCATACAAGACTGAAGCTCATTGCCCATTCATGTTGTAAGATTAAGGCTATTACCCCAGATCATAGCCAACTCTGTGGTACCCTTCCAGCATGCACAGGGTTTCCACCTTCAAAGTTGAAATATACGGGACCTCTTTGAACAATTTTACTGTCCGACCGGGGTCTGTCAGGACAACAGGAGAAATTGCATCCCATATTGATTCGATACGGCATGCTTCAATCCCGTATTTAACGGGATGGTTGGAAACCCTTAGCATGAAAACATTTGAGACACACTGTGACTAGTCGGAGATATTATGATCAATTTCAAACTGTTTTGAAATCTGGCCAACCAGTCATCAGGCGTGCACTGTCCAAACAAGAGAGCAGAAGTTAGCAAAAACCAATGAGGAGGGTCAGGCAGTGGGAAGCGGTAGCCAACAAAAAATGAAAATAAACAAAAACTGCTCCTACATCTCCCCAACCACTGTATCATCCATATTTTGGAATATAAACCACACATTCTTTTTTCATGAATTCAGAAACAACCGTTCCTCTTTTTTTGCCAAAAATCAACTTTGCTCTTGCGTTGTTATGTGGGTGAGTTTGTGTAACACAATTTCCGGATCAAAACTACAGTCTGGATGCAGAATGATTAATGCACCTAGTCTGCGATTAGTTATTTACAGTGCATATCAACAAAACAGAAATTACCTTTTGTCTTTTAATGTACTTTTGGCCGTATTTGAACTGCAATGAGTAACCGGTGTTAACAATTACTGACTTGCTTTACCCACTACAAAAGTCTTTGTAGACACATATAACTGTTTCTCCACCTTTACTTTTCCTGATACCAGAGGCATTATTACTTCTGGAAGTGGATTGTAGTTTGGTCTGTGTGGCTGTTAAAGTTTGTAAAAAGCTTCGGCTGCATCTGTCAGCGCAACCTCCTCAGCACGCATGCCTCTGCATCTGGAATTGTTTCTTTTCAACACCCTTTCATGCTAGCACAGGACATGTGATGCATATATTTTCTCTTCAAACATTGGAGGATGGTGCCTTCATGCACACATGTGACCGCCCAACCGTTATCAAGTCATTTGATCATCTCTTGTTGTAATCCCAATCTTAAGTCTGCCTATAATCGCAGTAAAGTTTTCTCAGGCTTACATTTCACTCTTCCATAATGGTTCTTTGCAGCTGTGGTTTTGCCCCGACCATTGTTTTGTGTGTTAAGTAGTCCATAACCCACGTTAAGATGGCCAGATTATATACAGTATGAAGTAGGCCACTGCGGACCACCTCCCGTGAGCATGGAAACTCGACCTACACGTGTTTGGTTTACAATGCCTTGGTTATGATGGAAGACAACTTGCTTTGACTTTATGTAAATTGTTCAGTGGGTCAGATGGTTTGAGTTAGCCTACCCCCCACAGCCTAAAACAGCCAACGAGACGGCCGTTAGAGCTAAACAAAGACACTGCACCAGAGAGCTGGAAATGAGTTTTCAGTATTTACCTTAGTGCAGGACATGGGATCATTCAGGGAGGGAAGGTTGGTGTTATACAGTAGTGGTTTAAGTTTCACTAATTCAATCATCCTTGCTCCACTCACATTTTGCAGTGAAACAAACAGGTTTTGAAAAGTGCTTTGACCGTCTTATCTCGGTATCAATTTACTCTTTGTGTTAACTTTGTTGGGTTATCAGAGCTGCTTTGAGGGAAATAAAATACAGCCCATGTGTACCTCCCTGTTAGCTTGACCCATGAACACTACCACAATGGCAGAAGGTGAGCCAAATGCAGAACATTTATTCATCTTTGACCTTCCAACAATAAAGTGGTAAGGCTTGCTTAAAATGTGTGTCTATAGGCCACACATTTGTTGGGTGACTGCGTTCACCCTGTTGGTGTTTGTTTTGGCAGTTTGACAATAACAATTACACCATGTCTACAAAGGACACAAATGATGTTGCGTCGTGTCGTGCCGCAATGGCTTGAGGTTCTCTACACTGGACACTACGAAATGAACGTTCTAATTCATTTATTTGTCTTGTTAGCAGGAGTAGCGCCAACATGTGCAGCGCAAAATGGCCGTTTACTCTCGGCGCAGCTCTAGTCTGGTGTAGACAGGGTGTTATACTTCACAACATTCTAAATCAACTTCAAATTCAGCTTTAGAATGTTGATGTTTGTTGAGGCAGTGTGAATTGGCCTCTGTGATATTAGACTAATTTCTCAATACCTCATTGCCTTGAGACTCACAAGTATGAGAGTGTTAAAACAGAGATGTTTTAAATAGTCTCTGGTTTAAAATTAAAGGGATAGTTCACCCAAAAATGAAAATCCTGTCATTACTTACTAACTTATTTTTCCAAACAAGGGGTTCGTTTAATCGTTTGCCAACTATGCTCACAAGTTCCATCGTTACCAACATAGTTCAATGATTTGGCAAAAAGCATCGTAAAGTTGTGTGGTTGGAACTACATCTCTTTACCTGTGGTTAGAAGCATAGTTCCTTGTTAGTTTGCTGTGTTGACATCATTTGACTTCGCTGAGCCTTCTATATCTTTCATTCCATATATATCTTTCATTCTGTCAAGAATTTGACCACATTTACATCCATTTAAGAAAATTATTTATTTCTGTTTTTTACAGAAAGCGGCATTCTGAATTAACACGCAAATGTGAGGGATTAAAAGGATTAAAGGCTGATAGGAAAAAACACTTCATCACACACAGTTTCTGTTGAAGAATTTATTACTCCACCCCCTGCATAACGTCATTAACGACAGCTCCACTAACGTTGTTAGAACGATGGATGTACGACATAGTTACAATGGTTTCAGGAAACAGTCGTAACTAGCTAGTTCATTTCTACATCGATGCATCATACTATGGTGGTTACGCAGTAAGTTACGTCATTGTACGGGAAATGCACCTCTATATGACTTTCTATCTTTTGGGTGAACTATCCATTTAAGTAGCAAAAGTTGTGTTAGAGTTAATTAATTTCTGTTAATCACTTCAAATAGTCTGTATAATGAATCAGTTCAAAACTTGACAATTTAATTATTTGTTTGCATTATCACTCAAAAATGTTCATGGATTTCCCCATGTGCCATTTTTTTAATGTAATAAAATGTTTAAGTAAAGATACATGTAAAGGGAATATTGCTTTGTATCACTATGCATTGTTATATTGGTACATATAAAGACAATTTCTTACAATAAACTAAAGCAACAATGTCTGTTTGGTTGAAATATGGTTCAAATAACATCAAAAGATTGAAAAAATTATATAATTTGTATTACCACTATATTGACCAACCCTAGTACACATGCCCTTGTTTAGCAGTAACAGGCTGACCCAAAGAAGACCTGAAGAAAGTTCTTACATCCTTTGCAGTTGTTGCTGACATGGCCGCACATGTCCTCACGATACTGTGTGTGGTCGACCTGGCATGCTCAATTTAACAGCAGGCTCTGTCCAAATATTCCACAATTTTTAAAGCACTTGTTTCTGAAAGAATGAGCATAATACTCAGTGCAAGAATTACTTTAAAAAGCCATTTCTTAATACTAAAATGTTAATAAATTGATTCTGTAATTGTATTTTAAATTCAGCCTGAACATGTTTGAGGTTTGCTGGATATTTAAAAGGAAGTGGAACTTTGTTATACCTCAAATATCTGGTTTGCATAAACCATGAAATAAGGGGTCTGTTCTCAGCTACAAACCAAACTGCTAACAGGACTAAATCATATTCTGTTTGGAAACTAACAGATTAAATGTATTTGGGTGGTAGACAGTGGTGTGTGGTAAACCAAAGTCTTTTTTTCTTTTTTCTTTTTCTTTTTTTGACAGTCTGTTACTGTATTGGTTATGAGATTACATGGGATTCAAATAGGCCTGTAGAATGGCCAAAGCTAAAACTGTAATCGAAGGCAGTATGTACTGATGAATCAGATGGAAAAAACTAGTTGCATGACCTTCAACAGAGCTGCAATCCCTTTAAAGAATTTGAGTATTGGAGCTAATCTTGGGGAAAAGAAAAATGTCAATGCATGTTCCAGTAAAGTGTAATTTTCTCTCCTATTTCCAGTAATATGGATTTTCTTTGTGTAATAATAGTCTTACCACTCACTAGGGTACATGTGAGTGATTGCTATTCAAATTGAAGAAAAAATAAAATAAAATGAATAAAAAAAAAATGTGAAATTGTTTTGAAAATGATGACTAATATGAAAAGCTGTTTCACTTGTATTTGGTTGTCATCACCTGTGCCACATTTTTAAAGGGAACATGTACCACAACACACACTGTTCACAACCCGTTTTACTTCCATAATCTGAAGTATTTCCAAATGAAATGGCATATTTAACAAGACAAATATGTTATCCATCAGGAATTGACTGGATTGTGAAAAGAGGGCGTTCCATACCACAATGGAGCCAAGTGTTTAGAGTGGTTGAAAATGTAAGAGGGATTTGTGACGTCAGCAGAGCAGAATAGTTTCCGTTTTAGAGATGGAGCAAGTTTTAACATTTTGATAAAAGATTAAGCCAAAAATGTATACAGTATATTTGCAATAATGGGCACTAATGAACTGAGCACAATAAGACCAAGAACTGGCATCAATTTAGATTTTGTGTCAACTTTAAGGAAACACTTTTGGGTTATTCCATGTTAAATCAACAAATCAGTGTTTCAGAAACTTCTGGAAATTTTTGATTTTGTTAATACTTTTTCAGAAGAAAGATAAACATAAATGTGGATGAAAGCCAATATATTAAATGCAATGGATCAATATTTACTAAGTAATCCATTGTTTTGTAGAGGGGGGTCAAAATGACAATTTTCACCTACGATTTTGGAGAAAAACTACAGGTAAAAAAAAGAAAAAAAAAAAAAAAAAAGAAGAAGAACATAGAAAGGTAGCAGCTTCATTATGTCTTTTACTAAAAATCAGTTGACTTCAGCACCTCTTGTTGCATTATATGCCAAAGCTTTTTTTTTTTTGTTTTTCTGTTTTTCCAAAGTTGGAGTGCTATAACTTCATTAAAAATATCTTAATATCCTTCCAGATTTTGGTTCAGGTTCAAATTTTCTTTTTGTATCTTCATTGTTAACCTCCTGAGACCGGAGTGTGACTGCTGTGTGCATTTTCCATTCCTCTTTTTGATTTGTAACTAGTTGCACCTAATAAACATGCCTATATATATATATATATATATATATATATATATATATATATATATATATATATATATATATATATTTTTTTTTTTTTATTTTTTTTATTTTTTTTTTGACCAAATAGTTTTTTTTTTGTTTTTTTTTTAATTGATGTCCACATATGTGAATATATGAATTTTAAATAATACCAAGCTATAGAAAGTCTATCATCCTTGACATAGAAAGCTATTACAGTTTATTATGTTTCCAGGAGTGTTGGTTATTCATGTTTTTGAGACATTACAGACATTACATCAAAAATTTGCATAAATAATTCTGATCCAATGTAATGACCAGCATCATCCAATCACTGCCAACCATTTTGCAATAAAATTTTGCATGAAAAATTCTGAAACTGCATTGATTACCATTACCATGCCTGCCAAACATGTTGAGTGGTCCAAACATCATCTGCAGCCTGAAACTGAACTTTTGATTGGAAGTTTGGATTGAATGAACTATGCTGCATAGAGAGCTACATGATCCTCCCTTGCTCCCTATTTAGTGAATGACTTAAACTCCAGTGTGCTGTCTGTCTGCACTGTTCTCAGTACAGTTTGAAATGCACCTTATTTTCATTCTAACTCTGTATAAAGCCTCTGAAAGCAACATTTTTCATCTTTTTGATGCATCCATTGATTTTTAATGTGATAATGCACAGTGAATATAGAATATTATAAATGAAAATGAGCATTAAGGCCACGTACGTGGTCATTGTGTTTAACAGTGTGCTGTTTTGCAATAAATCGCTCAAATTAAAAAAAATTTGCATATCAGATGAAACTAGAGACTCTAATCTTTTGACTTAAATTGGTTTCAGTTGAAAAAACGTAATTGTTTTTTTTTACCAGATGTACTTTTATTGGCATTTCTCCTAAAGACAAACTCTGCCGTGATCTATGCCGTGTTGTTTGGTCACATGATTATGTAAGTCAAAAGTTTAACCCTTTACTGACAGCCCAGAGTCTCCTGAACTGAAATCAGTCTGTTTAAATTAAATTAAATTATGCATAGCGTATAGTGAAGCCAAAATACATTTCCACGTATGTGGATGCGGGGTCGCACAAGGTTAAGGCCCTTTATGGTGAATTCCCAAAGATATAAGGCTCTCAGTTTGGCTCCATCTTTCAACTGTTATATTTCACCCATTTTCAATGGTCAAAAAACAAATATGGGTCACATGGTATGAAGCTAGTTTTTCTTGTCCAACAAAACAAAGGACTGAAATACAAAAAATGTTGAAACTAAATAATTGATCCATTGCTGTTAATATACTGGCTTTCATCATCATATGTTTATCTTTCACCTGTAAAAAAAAAAAAAAAAAAAACAAATATTTTGAGGCTGGGACCTCTGGTTGAGTTGACACAAAATTACTCTATTGCATAATGAGTGACCAGGGTCCAGCACAAAATAATCTCAAAACATATTGAAATATTGACATGTTGCCAAATTTGGCTTTGAAGAGCAAACATTTGCATGCTTCAGGTCAAGCAACAACTTGAGCCCAAGAGGAAAGAAGCCAGGGTGATAAACAACAGCTAACCCTATATTTAGTCTATTCCAAGGTGGGCTTACCTCCTTGTTTCGCTGTGAAATGGAACTCCAGCCTCAAGAAGACTTTTAATACTCTCTCCATTCCAAACAGCTTATTACATTTACACTTTTCATCCTGGGCCAAGACAGAGAAGGAAAAAAAATCACATAAGAGAAAGAATAAAATTTACTGGGACTCATCATTGTCCTCATAATCTTGGCCGCCATCATAAGACGATAGTTTATAATGTAATCTTTTAATTTTCCTTTGCTAGATATCTTTAGTTCAGTTAACCAAAAGTGGTGTCAGCCTTTACCTCTAGAAAAGCCAAAAAGAGTCTAGTCCAAATAAATGTTCATTTATGGCCGACCGAGGAAAGCCACTACTGGGCATTTTAAGAATCAGCCATGTCAGTCACTTCATTAAGCCTAATTATGGTGTTATAAATACAGATGCCGGTGGCCATTTTAAAGGGATAACAATGGAAGTAGAAGATGTCCAAAAAATACACGTTATCAGGTGTGGATCATTTTTAGTGCTATAGCCGCCCTTTATAAATATATTACACATTTTACACAAAAAAGTCACAGACCTATTAGGTTATTTTGTGGTTCACAAATGCTACAGCTCCTGTCTGGCATTGATTCCAATGGTTGAGCATGAAACTGTTTTTAAAATAAGAAGAGGACAACAACAGCCTTGAATTGCTTTTTGTATAAAGTCCAACTTAAATGAACCTTGATTCACTATGTCACCCCAGTTTGGAAATGTGATTTTAGCTCAGAGCAGGCCTGTGCCTTGTCAAGGTAATTGGAGGAGAGTAGAAAGGGGGAGATGGATTGAGAAATGGAGTGAGCAGCAAGATTAGCACCACCCGAAGAATACATGTAGCATATGTATAAAAAAAAGTGTGCAATTTCTGTGCCACTAGCGTCACCAAACGGAACTGAAAATGTACTTTTGATTTTTTTATTTAAACAGGTTTCCCCTACACTCCCCTTGTGTTTCTTGGTTGGTCGTACAGATTATCCTGCCCTCAACTCATGCCATTGGTTGAGCCAATGTTGCTGTGTCGGGTTGGTCGGGATTCTCAAACAAACAGGGCCTCATTTTCCAATAACAACTGATTTTAGCTGTTAAGAGCATTTTCTACAAGCAATTTTACAAAAGTTTTTTTTTTTATTTACGTGTGTTACCCAAAGCTGCACTTAAAGGGATAGTTCACCCAAAAATGGAAATTCTCTAATCATTTACTCACCCTTATGCCATCCCAGATGTGTATGACTTTCTTGCTTCTGCATAACACAAACAAAGATTTTTAGAAGAATATTTCAGCTCTGTAGTTCCTCACAATGCAAGTGAATGAGTACCAAAATTTTAAAGCTCCAAAAAGCGCTTAAATTAATAAACACATAAATGTAATCTATAAGACTCCAGTGGTTAAATCTATATCTTCAGAAGAGAAATTATAGGTGTGGGTGAGAAACAGATAATTTTTTTTTACTATAAATTCTCCTCCCTGTCCAGTATGCACAAAGTATGCGAATCGTTAAAAAAAGAAGAAAAATGTGAAAGTGAAAGTAGAGACTGATAGAAAAAGGGCCAAAAACAAGTAAACCCCAGAGGGTAAGCTACCTTTAAAGCATACTCGGTTTAGGATTTAATCCTACATAAGGTGTGTGCAACCTCTTATCGATCAAATTTCATCAGTTCATTAACAGTGAGTAACACCATTTTCATCATCTTCAGCTGACGTTTGACTCCACTGAAGGACTTTGTGATGCTCCACACTCCAGCTCAGTAGGTGGCGGTAATGCACCATAATCTGGACTGCCAACACTTTCTTGCCTGTGACAGCACTATGGATCATGAAAAAACGTTTAACTAAATAGTACATCATTGGTGTTGATGTTAGATTTGCCGTTGTGTTCAGTCAATATGCGATATGAGAATCCAACATGATCCACAACGTGATGTTTCCAAAGGGGAGGAGATACTACAACAACAACTAAACTACCCCACCAGGCAATAATGATCTAGCGATTTAACCTAGTTACCTTTAACAGAAATGAGAGCAATGATAATGTAAGGTTATGGAAGATTCTTGGATTTACTTTTTCAAGACAACGTCACTCTGTTCCCCACTGAATTCATAGCAGAACCAAAAAAGGAATCAGCACTACCTTAATTTGACATTTTCAGAGTGGGATAATTTCATTTCATGTAATAATCATTTCATTCCAAACTGCTATCATGTAGCTTCAGAAGATAATGGTACTCATTAACTTTTTTTATGTGGAAACGTGGATATTCTTCAAAGATTAGCCTTTTGTGTATGGTTTCGTAACAGCATGAGGAGTAAATGATGACAGAATTTTCAGTTTGGTTGAAGTACTCCTTTACATGCTATTGTCAGACTTGGTAGTAATGAAGACAAACTCATTTGTTAACATAAGGTTGGCAATGCCATCTTCCAGCCTGTATATGTGTGATAAGATAAATGTGGTTCAGCAATGTGGGACCAGGTCTGGTTACTGGCAGGGCCTTTTCCATGTGTGAGGTGCTGTGCAACATGTGTTCCTGCTTTCTCATGAACTCTCCTGACCTCCTGTGAAAACAAGCTGCTTTCCATGAAGAACATGCAGCTTGGGAGCCACTCCCCATAAAATACTCAACTGGAGCAGGTAAAAGCTGAGATATTTGTGTCTCTGCGTTTGAATGGTGTGTACACTTCTGTAAAAGAACGGGTGAAAACTCTTGTTAACGTCTAAAGCATAAACATTTGACATCAGTTTCAGAGGTGGTGCCTCGCTACCACCTAACATTTCCATCCCAGACGCATATAACCCCCAAATTGCTCTCTCCGGGGCTGAGGTGGGGCATGAGGGGAAAAGGGCGTCTTTGTGCTCTTCGCGGCATGTAGCTGTGGTCTGTAAACAAGAGCTTGTCACTGGTAAAGTGTTGGCTGGGACACGTTGTTGCAAGTGATGTCATCTGTGTTTTTCCACCTTGGGTGTACAGCACAGTGTTGTGGACGTGGTGAGCTTTGCATTGTCACTCTCGGCAGAGGTTTTGACGCCTAACCTGGGTCTCGAGACCACACCCTAACTACACCCAGAGTTTCCCGGTGACTGTGTGTTTATGCTGTCTGCTGTAACGGCTGGCTGACACAGCACACTGAGCTAATAGAGCAGAGCAGAAAGAGCCTAATGCACTCCTGCTCAGCAGTCTGACTCAGCCCTGCCTGCCAGGGGAAATGTCACTGTCCTCCACAATACAGTGACACTCCTACAGTACGTGCCTGCAGGAGTTCAACAACAGTGAGATCAAACACGTACAATTAAAGGGATAGTTCACCCAAAAATTATAATTCATTCATCGTTTACTCACCTTTATGTCATCTCAAACTCGTATGACATTCTTTCTTCTGAAGAACACAAATGAAGTTATTTTGAAGGATTTATGATGTGCAAAACTTTCAATCTCTAAAAAAAAAAAAAAAAAAAAAAGAGACAAAGGCAGCATAAAAGTTATCTATTCGACTGGAGTAGTTTAATCCGTGCCGACTGGAGTGGTTTAATATGTGCCTTCAGAAGAAATATGAACGCTTCAGGAGAGAAACTGACCAAAATGTAAGTCTTTATTCACTCTAAATCTTGACATTTGCAGTCTCTTTGGCACATTCATGAGAGAAGCCCATTCACACTTCATCACGCTTGACATATGCATGTTTACAGCTTACTCTGTGTACGTCAAGCTTGTGGAAGTGTGAACAAGTATCTCTCATGAACGTGCCAAAGAGACTGTAAATCGCTTTAGAAGGCATGGATTAAACCACTCGAATTTACTCAAGATTATTTCTATGCTGCCTTTATGTCCATTCTGGAGCTTGAAAGTTTTGGACCCCATTGACTTGCATTGTATGGACAAAAACACAGCATAATGTACATCTTTAAAAAAAAAATCATGCGAGTTGGAGGTGGTATGAGGGTGAGTAAATGATGAGAGAATCATAATTTTAGGGTGAACTATCTCTTTAAGCAATGGTATCTTAAATAATAATAATAATAATAATAATAATAATAATAATAATAAAATTTTAAACTAGTTGTCACTTTTCTCCAATCACTATTTTAATTAAAGTGATAGTTTACCCAAAAAATGTAAATTCAGTCATTGTTTACTCACCCCTGTGTTTTTATAAACCAGTATGACTTTCTTTCTTTGGGTGAAATTCTGAAAAAAATAAAAATAAAATTTGATTAGTGATGTCATACAATGGCAGTTTATGGTGACCACCTCTTCAAGCTTCAAAAGGACACAAGTATAATTCAGAAGTCTAATAAATTATTGTATGCGACTCGTGCCTTGTTCTGAAGGCATACGATAACGTTTGGTGAGAAACAAACCGAAATATAATGTATTATTAAGGGAAACACCTGACCGGCCATGCTGTCCTATTTGTGCTCATGAGAGTGCACGAGAGCAGCAGTTATGCTGCACCCTTTCGCAAGATGGGGTGTTCAAATGAAATCTTGTTTTGTTTATCTAAAAACAGGCCCGCCACAGCGATAGTAACAACAGAAAACACAACTCAGCTGCACACAAACCAGAAAACAGAAATTACAAAACATGTCTGAAAAGTTTGTAGTTGAAGAATAGATGCATTTCTATGCCTAGCCTTATTTGTTTGTACTCAGTCAAGTACTCAACCAAACAGATAAAGCTAGAGGACCTGAAGGCAGCCACACATTCAAACTCAGATGCTACAATCAGACAGAGAGTACAGGAGACCGCAGTCTTTTGGAGGTTTCGCTTCCCGAAAGTGAACTGGAAGAACCGGAGAGAAAGGCAGAGGGAGTAGGAATGTCTGTTGTCTTCTCATTTCTGAAACGGCACCCTTAAAAAAAATCTAGAGTTCTGGCAAACTAGCCGCAAACTTTCTACAAATTTGCCATAAATTTGCAACTCATTATTTTCACATGCAAATGAGTAGGGATGCTCCGATCGATTGGCCACCGATCGGTATCGGCCGATATTCATGTCCTATGACTCATTCTGTAATTTGGCCGATCGCATAAACCGATTGCTCATGTCACAAAAGACGCGCTGCTCCTTTAAGATTCAGCACCACTGTCATGACATCACTCAGTGTGGGGAATACTGGCATAGGCTGTGTCTCATTTGGAAGGATGCGTCCTCCGGAGGTCGCATTTGTCGGCCGCATACATCATCGAGGCTGTCTAAAAATAAAATAAAATAAAAAAATGAAATGAGACAGCCTCGATGACATATGCGGCCGACAAATGCGACCTCTGGAGGACGCATCCTTCCAAACGAGACACAGCCATAGTGTTGTAAGACAACAAACTTGATTCAGCAGTTAAGAACAATGCAGTGGGAGAGGTATGGCGAATATGAAAAATTGTGTACTGTACTGTTAATGTGACATTTCCCACACGACAAGGCAAAGGGAAAACAGCGTGAGCTGTGAAACGGTCCTTATTATCATTCATTATGGAAGTTTCTCAGTCTCGGCCGGGCTTAGGCATCTCAGAAATAATTCGGGTTACAAGATGTGGTGTAATTCAAACATCTTTGTTCAATATCTCCTGATTAAACACCATTAACAATAGTAGCACCCGTAGAGTCCAGAAACATGCACTCTTTCTCTGCTTACCTTTCATCTCATGCCCTCATGAGAAAGCACGTGTTTCCTTAATTAAAGTTCAAGCAGCAAAAAGTGAAAAATGAACTAATACAATAATCCAACTAAATGAAAAGGCAGGGAAGGAATTTATAAATATAATGATTCTTTATACAATAATAAGATACCATAATATAATGTAATATATTGCAAAAATAAAATAGAAATAAAATTAGGAATTGAAATAATGTCAATTAATCAATAACCAAAAAATGTCACATTAAGTTTAATTGCACCTATGGGTTATCAGTTTGTCTTCAGTTTGACACTAAGCTTAATTTTTTATAGGGCTATCTATCGTAATATAGATAATAATTTGTTAGCCTATACTTGTTTTAAAGTCTTATTAAAAAATTTACAATTTGCCGCAAGTTTGCTGTAAAGCTCATTTGCATGTGAAAATAATTTCCGGCAAATGAACTCTCGATTTGTGTAAGGGTGTGCATTTGTGACAGACCTCCACCTGAAGAGTGTGAGACCTTAGCGAAAACAGTTGGTAGTTGTAACATTCTCAACCAAAATCAAGTATTTTTTAAGAGGCAAATGAGATACTGGCTTCACTATAATGTTCTGAGAAAGATTTTGGACCAGTGCCAGTTCATAGCGGACAGGGCTGCAGCTGCTTAGGACAAAAACTCTGATTAACATAGAAAATATAACTTTTATTGTGTGTCGTTTAGCGTCTGGTTAGGACACGGTGTGATTGTGGCTGCCTCCTCAATCTCTCTGTTTGACAGAGTCCTCTGGTTTAAACAAATACGGCAAGGCATAGAAATGCATCTTTCCCTATCTGTCACTCACTCGACGTTGTGTCGATGTAGTGACACTAGGGGTCACTCTTGGGAGCCCCAAACACCTCTGATCTTTGAAAAAAGGCCAATGGGAATTGGCAAGTGGAATTTGCATGCCACTCCCCTGGACATACGGGTATAAAAGGAGCAGGTATGCAACCACTCATTCAGATTTTCTCTTCAGAGCCGAGCGGTTCTATTCATTGAGCTGAATTCGCTGCGATTTTCATTCACCTCCTCTGCTGGATTCTTATGGCGCATTTCAGCGGCTTCTCCCCCTCTGCACTGGTGCAGTGCAGAGAATGTCCCTTGGTGCTTCGGCAGAAACAAACAAACAACAAAAAGAGTATATTCTAAAAGAGTATGTTTTCTTCACTAAAAGAGCGGCACACACGGAATGTCTTTTTAAAGATGCCTTTCCGTTCTTGGCGGTGAAGCAGCAGACGGAGGCCATTCAACATATCCTGCCCCGGCGTGGCTCAAGACCCCGCACCCCATCTGCTCATCGCCAAGGGCATCCTCCTGCAGCAACAGCACTAGCTCCTCCACAGCCCACCCCCACGGCCCGGCCCCGGCGTGGAGCCCACTGCAGGAAGCAGACACAACCCGTCTCACGGCCGGCCGCCAAGAAACAGAGAAAGGCTTCAAAGCGCCCCTGAGATGGGCGACCCAAGGACGAGGAGACCCGCTACTCTGGAGCTGGTGAACAGACCACTCCATCCCCGGTGGAGGGCTGGGAGGAGAATCTTTTGTTTCATTTTCATTTAATTTCGCTGCATGTCCAAGAGGCTGCAGTACCCAAAAGTTCAACAAAAGGGCTGTATTCTTGTTCCCTGGGTCACATATCTGGTGCGCACGGCCATCATCACAACCACCGTTGCGGCCAATCTTGGACCTGCGAGTACTGAACCGGGCTTTGCACAGACTCCCGTTCACCCCTTGCCCCGCTAAGGGATGTGGGCATTCGCATACTCAACTACCTTGACGACTGGCTGATCCTAGCTCACTCTCAAGAGTTACTGTGCGCACATAGGGACCTCAGCCAGCTGGGGCTTTGGGTCAACTGGGAAAAGAGCAAGCTCTTCCCATTCAGAGCATCTCTTTTCTCGGCTTGGAGTTGGACTCAGTCTCGATGACGGCACACCTCATGAAAGAGTGCGCACAGTCGGTGCTGAACTGTCTGAAGAAGTTCAGGTGGAAGACAGCGGTTCCACTGAAACTCTTTCAGAGGCTCCTGGGGCATATGGCATCCTCAGCGGTGGCCACACCACTCGGGTTGATGCATATGAGACTGCTTCAGCACTGGCTTCAGAATCGAGTCCCGAGATGGGCATGGAGCCAAGGAACACATTGCGTGGTCGTCATGCTGATCTGTCGCCGCCTCTTCAGCTCTTGGACCGACCTGACATTTCTATGGGCAGAGGTTCCCCTAGAACAGGTCTCCAGGCATGTCGTGGTTACGACGGATGCCTCCAAGATGGGCTGGGGCGCCATATGCAATGGGCACACAGCTGCCGGCTCCTGGACTGGCCCGCAGCTACGTTGGCACATCAACTGCCTCGAGTTGTTGGCAGTACTGCTTGCCCTGCAGAGGCTTTGGCTGTTGATCCAGGGCAAGCATGTGTTGGTTCGGACAGACAACACGGCAACGGTGGCATACATCAACCGACAAGGCAGCTTACACTCCCGTTGCATGTCACAACTCACCCGCAGTCTCCTCCTCTGGAGTCAGCAGCACCTCAAGTCGTTGCGAGCCACTCACATCCCAGGCGAACGCAACACCGCAGGGGATGTGCTGTCACTACAGGTTACGCTCAGGGGAGAGTGGAGACTCCACCCCCAGGTTGTCCAGCTGATTTGGAGTCAATTCGGTTGAGCACAGGTAGACCTGTTTGCTTCCAGGGAATCCTCCCACTGCCCGCTTTGGTACACCCTGACTGACGCTCCCCTCGGTATAGATGTGCTGGCATACTATGCAAATATGCGTTTCCCCCAGTGAGCCTACTTGCACAGACCATGTGCAAGGTCAGGGAGAATGAGGAGCAGGTCGTCCTGGTAGCACCCTACTGGCCAACCCATACATGGTTCTCAGACCTCACGCTCCTCGCAATAGCCCCCCCCCCCGGCGAATTCCCCTGAGGAAGGACCTTCTTTCTCAAGACAGGGCACCATCTGGCACCCGCGACCAGACCTCTGGAACCTCCATGTCTGGCCCCTGGATGGGACGCGGAAGACCTAAGTGGCCTACCACCCACGGTGGTAGACACAATCACTCAGACTAGGGCTCCCTCTACGAGGCACCTGTATGCTTTGAATTGTTGTCTGTTCGCTAAGTGGTGTTCTTTCTGATGCAGAGACCCCCAGAGATGCGCAGTCGGATCGGTGCTTTCCTTCCTGCAGGAGAGGTTGGAGGGGCGGCTGTCCCCCTCCACCTTGAAGGTGTATGTAGCCGCCATTTTGGCACAACATGATGCAGTGGATGATAAGTATTTGGGAAAGCACGACTTGATCATCAGGTTCCTGAGAGGCACTAGGAGGTTGAACCCCCCCAGGCCGTGCCTCATTCCCTCATGGGATCTCTCTGTAGTCCTTCGGGGACTACGGGGAGCTTCCTTTGTGCCGTTGGAGTCAGCCGAGCTAAAGGCACTCTCTCTGAAGACTGCCCTCCTGACTGCGCTCACTTCCATCAAGAGGGTAGGGGACCTGCAGGCGTTCTCTGTCAGCGAAATGTGCCTGGAGTTCGGGCCGGGCTACTCTCACGTGATCCTGAGACCCCGACCGGACTATGTGCCCAAGGTTCCCAAGACCCCATTTAGAGATCAGGTGGTGAACCTGAAAGCGCTGCCCCAGGAGGAGGCAGACCCAACCTTGGTGTTGATGTGTCCGGTGCGTGCTTTACCCATCTTTTTGGATCGCACGCAGAGCTTTAGAAACTCCGAGCAGCTCTTTGTCTGCTTTGGCAGACAGCGGAAAGGAAGCTATGTCTCCAAACAGAGGATCACCCACTGGGTCATTGACGCCATCGCGATGGCATATCACGCTCAGCATGTGCCGCCCCCCGCGGGGCTACGAGCCCATTCTACCAGGAGTGTGGTGGCCTCCTGGGCCCTGAACAATGACACCTCTCTAGCAGACATCTGCAGAGCAGCGGGCTGGGCAACACCCAACACCTTTGCGAGGTTCTACAATCTCCGGGTTGAGCCAGTTTCGTCCCGTGTTTTGTCAGGTACGAACAAGTAAGTTCCGGGACAGCTGGCCGGGTGTACTGCTTGCGCATAGCACCTTTCCCTCCTTTGAGTTGAAGACGTGCGCTGTTGACTCCCAGTAGTGTTCACAAAGTGGTGATCCCTGGATGACTTTCCTCCTTAGCCCTGTGGCAGACGAGTTTGTGGAGAAACTCGCTGCCGGCCCAGTACATGTGCTAACTAAGCCCTGTACTGGGGTAGGTGCTCCACATGTGCTGGTTCCCCATAGGTGGACCCATGTGATGTAAATCTGCTGCTAAATCGTTTCCCTGTTGGTAAACTGCATCTTCCTTGGTTCCTCTGCCCCCGGTCACCGTGTTTGTAGAGTTCCTCCCCTCTTGGGTAGGACCTACCATGGGACTTCTCCACATGACATACTTCCGACAAGACTCAGTAAGACCATGTGACGTATTTCCACTCAAAATACCCCCCCCGGGTGGGGTGTGGTCTCCGCGGTGTCTTCCCCTTGGGAGTGACACCCCCCCGACATAGACACTTATGGCCCCAGTCGGTAAACAAATTCCACTCTTTTTGGGGAGAAAATAGAGGAAAATAGGCCACGACTGGGCTAGCCTGTCCCTATTTTTTGGGCAGTCGACTTATTCCCGAAGGACCGTTCGATGCTCATAAATGCGTTGGGGGAGGTTACGTGACGGCCTGGTGCACTGGCTATGAGGCACACAGCGTTCTGCCCATCTCGCACCGCCAGTCCACTTAACACAGTTCAGCTTATTGTGGTGTTTCGTATAGGGACCCCTAGTGTCACTACATCAACACAACGTCGAGTGAGTGACTGATAGGGAATGTCCTGGTTTCTTTCGTAACCTCCGTTCTCTGATGGAGGGAATGAGACGTTGTGTCCCTCTTGCCACAATACTGAACTACCCGCTAAAATGACCAGGACTTTGTCTCGGCTCCTCAGCACAAAACCTGAATGAGTGGTTGCATTCCAGCTCCTTTTATACCCATATGTCTGGGGGAGTGGCATGCAAATTCCACTTGCCAATTCCCATTGGCCATTTTTTAAAGATCAGAGGTGTTTGGGGCTCCCAACAGTGACCCCTAGTGTCACTACATCGACACAACGTCTCGTTCCCTCCATCAGGGAACGGATGTTACGAAAGTAACCAGGACGATTATTCGACTACAAGCTCTTCAGACATGTTTTGAAAGTTCTGTTGTCTGGTTTGTGTGCAGCTGTGATGTGTTCTGTTGTTACTATCGCTGTGGTGGACCTGTTTTTGAAACGAGTTTTCACTTAAATGGCCCATCTCGTGAGCGGGTTCAGCATAACTACTGCTCTCGTGCAGTCTCATGAATGCACACAGGACAGCAACGGTCGGTCAAGAGTTTCACTTAATAATAAATTAGGTTTCGATTTGATTCTCACCAAACCTTATCATGCCTTCAGAACAAGGCATGATGCACATACAATAATTTATTAGACTTTTGAATTATACTTTTGCGTCTTTTTGAAGCTTGTAGGGGTGGTTGTATGACATCACTGAGCACTTTTTTTTCCTCAAAATTTCTCCTTTAGTGTTAAGAAAAAGAAAGTCAAATGGGGTTATAACAACACAGGGATGAGTAAACAATGACTGAATTTTCTATTTTTGCCTGAACGTTCCCTTTAAGTTTTTTTTTTGTTTGTTTGTTTGTTTGTTTTTTTAATACATTGAACATGTTCATTGAACACATGTTCATCATTTGTGAGAACATAGCATGAAACTGCAAAAGTGAAAACATTACACCATTGTTTTGGCAAATAGATATTGTAATTAATTAATTGTATAAATTTACATGGTGTGCTGCCCCAGTATAACATAAATGTGACAACCTCTCTCGACCAGACGTTTATGAAAAATACCCTTTTCCTAAGCTAGTTAAAATCTACAGTACCTTCATTATATACAGTAGTTGACCCAGTATGGCACTTGTTTACCCAACAGCTATTATAAAAATGTGATGATTTTGTCATTTCAGTTTGGAGAGCAGAATTCACAAAAGTTTTGAAGGTGCATTTTGAACTAGGTTTTCAAAAACAGCATACAAAAACCACTGCTTCACAAAACAAGCCTTTTTGTAATTGTACTTTTGACAATAACACAGCTCTTTTTCACAAAACCTTAGAGCTACCGAGATGCAGCTCTTGTCACAACTTCTCAGTGTGACAACTACTGTAGCACCTGTCTCTCATATTTGATGCTGTACTGAACCATTTAAGATGTTAGTCACTGTGTAACGTTTCAATATTTGCCATTTATGGGGTAGAAGCACATATACTGAACAACAATTTTTTTTCCCCACTCATTTGATCTTGTTGTTTATTTCTGGCATAGCACCTCTGATCACATGACCATAAAGCTGTCAGTATCAGCAGCCACCTCTGGACTTAGAGAGTGCTAATCCCTGTTAAAGTCCACACTTCCACAGCCTTCCACTCAACTGTGCTCAACATGCTTGTTTACCTGCTGGATAAGTCTGTTTTATATGAATGAGGTCAGCACCTCATATCCATGGGCCATTCAGTACCCTTTATTTCTCTGTAATTGTGTCTGCTTGCCCTTAATTATTACTATAAAGCATGTATTAGTCTCATAGTGGCCTGCAGTGCATTTACTAGCTTCACAAATTATGTCAAACTTTGTTCTATTCACTAGGAACATTGTCCGAAGTCGTTAAAATAGGAAATGTGTTTACATAGGTTGCAGGCTTCTGGTGTTGGTGAGGTCAAAGTGTCATACAGGCCGGCACTTGTAATAATGTCATTGTTTAATTTAGACTAGACTAGCATTTTAGGTAATTATTTGGATAAGTAAACATAGATGTAATCAATAACAAGTGTGTCAATCAAGCAATAAGCACCAAATCTAGAATATTCCAGAAAGTAGTAAACAGATAAAGAGATAAGTGGTGTTTTTGGCTCTTGTTATGACATAATAGAAAGCCAAAGAAGTGGAGAAGTAAGAGGTTAAGAACTAAATTCTTTAATAAAAAAAAAAAAAAAAAAAAAAAAAACAGTGTGAGTAGAGAGGTAAAGTGCAGTCACGCATCAAAATGTCTAGTGCAGTTTTGCAGAGGGCAATTTTAACTTATTCAGTGGTGTAAAATGAGATAATTTCTACTTGATTTTGCAATTTCAAATGCAAAGTTACTGAGAATTGTGGTTGAAAAGGGGCAATGCGTATAATAGCAGGTTTTAACTTTCACACCACTTTTTACTAAAAAAAAAAAAATAAGAGAAAAAATTAAGTTACCTTTTAGAATTAGGAATAGTTCACCCAAAAATGATAATTCTCTCATTATTTACTCACCCTTATGCCATCTCAAATGTATGTTTTTTTTTTTTTCTTCTGCAGAACACAAAGATATTTTCATAGATGTATGATATGTTTACATCTGTACTGTGCAAGTCAGTGGGGTCCACAGGACATAATGGCAACATAAATTTAATACAAATGACTTGAGTTGTTTAATCCTTGGGCAGTGTTTCCATTGCCTGAGGATGCAATGCTAAACCAAACTGCCAGGCACATAGTAATGTGTGGCTGCCGTTGCATACACACACAATCACTTTCTGCTCCAATGGAGAAGCGGCCACACTGATAGAAGGTTGCAGACCCAGAGTGCAGACCCAGACCAGATTGTAAAGGCATGCAGTAATTCAGCCTTATAATCCCTACTCACTCTCTTTCTTTTTATCTTACTCTCTTACCTCCTTCCTATCTCTTAGAAATCACCATGTGTATTCTAAAGATTTGAGACCTTCACACCAAGTTTGGGATACCTATGATTTACAGTCTCTGACACCCAGACACTTTTAGGGCAGAAAAGGAAAAACAAGAAAATCAATGCTAAAGCATTAGAATTCAGCACCTTTGGTGTTTTGTCCCCTAATGAAGCATTACAGAGTTTTGAAGATGTACATTTCTGAAATCCAAAAACTAGATATATGTATTGCACTAACTGAAGAGCCACGTGTCACTTATTCTTAATTATAGTGCATTGTTGGACTCTTGAAAATCGAGATTTTGACATTATTGTTTTTATGTGAATAAATAAAGGTATATTTCTAGTTTCAACATAATTTGTACTTCAGACCTTTGTTTTGTTGGGCAATAAAAAATAAGCTTCATCTCATGTGACCCAGATTTGTTTTTTTAACCATTGAAAATTAGTAACATTTAACAATTTACTGATGGAGCTACACTGACCTGTGATTTAACAATATAGAGCCTTAAAAGTATGTTCTGAACAAGTATTTAAAAGGATATTAAGATACCCTTAATACTTCTAGAGTTACAGCCGTACATGCATGCACACACACACACACACAGACACATGTTGGTGCAGCTATCATTATGAGGACTCTCCATAGACATAATGATTTTTATACTGTATGAACTATAGATTCTGTCCCCTAACCCTAAACCTACCCCTAAACCTAACCCTCACAAAAAACTTTCTGTATTTTTACATTTTCAATAAAACATCGTTTAGTATGTTTTTAAGCGATTTGAATTATGGGGACACTAGAAATGTCCTCATAAACCACATTTATAGCATAATATCCTTATAATTACCAGTTTGTAACCTAAAAAAAAAGTCCACACATTTGGACTCACATCATTGGCATATACTGTAAATGCAACAAGGGGTGCTGAGGTCAACTGATTTTAGTAATAGACATATCTCTGTGTGAAAATAAAATAATGATGCCGCCACCTTTCTTCTGTATTTTTTTCTTGTAGTTTTGCTCCAGAATCCTATTTGAAATTTGTCGTTTTAACAACCCTCTACAAAACAATGGACTAATCTGTAAATATTGATCCAAGGCATTCAATATTTTTGCTTTCATCATCATTTATGTTTATGTATCCTTCTTCAGAAAAAAATAAATAAATAAAAAAACACTAAATAAAATATTTCAGCTGGGGAATTTTCTAGAAAATTGGTTAATTTGAAATGGAATTAAGTATTTTGGTGTAATCAACAACAAAGCTGCATATGAGTCTGAAGCTCAGTGTAGAATTTCTGAGTTAACATCTCATAATTACGATAATTCTGACATGAACGCAGCATTTTAATATGCAATGTATCATCTGCCCACTGGTTGACACACGCTTTGCCAGTAGCACACTGCCAAATTTGTCAGCCATGTAACCATGGACTATAAGTTCCACATGCAGTCTTTTTCTATACATTTTGCACTTTTCAGACTGCCTCACCATGCATCTTTGTATAACCCACCCCTGCCATGTCTGTGCTACAGCCACAGGAACTCAGCCCATAACAGTGCTCAGTGTCCCTTAGGACAAATTAGTGTATAGATTTGTACATTAGGAGGATAAATAGTGAAACGTAAATGTGTTCTATTCAGGCCACTGGCTGTTTCAATTTTGTTATTAGTTTTACCACCAGCCAGAGAGCACTTTCGCGTAAAGCTCAACCTTTTCGGCACTAATTTAACAAACCAACTCGAACCCTTAGACACACCCTCTCTTGTTCCATTCAGCTGTAAAGATAAGCGCTCTGTCTATTTTTGCTCCACATCAGATTCCATGGTGCCAGAATGAGAGTGTTTAGACATAAATCAACTGGAATAGCCTTAAGCTAAGAGCCACATATGGACCAGAAGGTTGACAGGGGGCTTGTGCAGCTCTAATGTCTCAGTTTTGACATTATTGCACTTTTGATATGAGATATTACAACAGGCCCTGTGCTGGCTTGGGCTCCACTAACCGGAACAGCTTAAATGAGGGCCACATAGAGGCTGCACATTGAGGTCACTCACTAGGAGCAAATTACTGTGATGGCTTACCTATTCCCCTCTCATTCATCACACAGTCATGCCAGTTTACCACAAGGATACGTTGCTCAGATTGGTAGCACTCACAAACACACAGCACCATAAACTTGCATGAATTTTATATATATATGAAGAAAGAACTAGCCATGGGGAACGCTAACAGTTTGTGTCATTTGCCTCATAAAGAAGCATTTCTTCAATTCATCTTGAACTGTTATTTTACAGTGATTGGCACGTATGAAAATGTTATGGCAATATAACAGCGGATAAGGTGTCGGGCTGAAATAGTGGCCAAGGTATGGAGCAAAGAGAGAAGTCTCTTTAGCGCTGCCCATTCAGCTATTGGGAGTCCAAACCCGAGCTAAAATGTGATCAAAATGAACAAGAATGGCTCTTTCATTTAACCTCTCTCTCTCTTCCCCCTCTCTCTCACTCCAGGTTGCATTTGTCTCTCTCACTCTCTCTCTGCATCTACAACCCCACCCCTCCCCCTTCTGTTGATCTTCCATGTGTGGCTATAAGCCACATGGTGGAGTTATGGATTTAGAAATCACTCGCTCCAGCCCTCCCTGTCCATTCGTGGCAGAGTGGTGGAAAAAAGTGCCAGACTATCAGACTCCAGTAGCACAAGGCCACCACTGAGTCAAAGAGGCCCTCAGCTCCTGGGCCAGTGAGGTAGGGGAGACTCTGACCACCCTGAACCTTGCACCACCACCACCTATACACTTTTCCTTAGCTCTGGAAACAAACACACATGTACATCCAATTGGACACACACACTTCCACATATACACAAATGTATACGTAAACATGTATGCTCCCAAACTGCTAGTGTACAGAACACACCTGCCAGTATGCTAGACAGCAGCTCTACTGTATGTGAAAATATTCTCTCTAATTAGCCCATTCCGAAACCATGGAAAAGTAGGGAAGAAAGTTTTGATTGAGTCTTATGGTGTTTGTGTTTGCGGTATTGTTCCTCATGGACCTTTTGAAGACATTCCCATAAGATTCCAGCTCTTTTTACAGGTCAGTTTGTGTGTATACCCATAGCGTCACTCACTGTATGTTATGCTCAAAATTTGTGTTCTTTTACTGTTTTGGTGAACAAATAGTCTGAACTGACTATTTATTGACATAAATGTGATTTATCAGGACTGTAGTGGAGTATTTGTTAATTTCCTAGTCAAACTGAAATGTTTATAATTTACAGTACATACAACATTACTATTTGAAATGATATTGTGTAAACAACAGCACATTGATTCACCATTGTTTGACATATACTATGCTGTCATTAAACAGTGATTTGAGGGAGAATTGTTTTTATTTTTTATCTTAAATTTTACTGCCAGTCCCAGAATTTGGTAGGTCAGATTTCAGGGGCAGACTGGGAAGAAAATTCGGCCTGGGATTTTACATAGAAACTGGCCCAAAAGTTGTGCGGCCCCATTTCACTGCCGGCCCACCAGGAAAAGTCCCAGTTCTCCCAGTGGCCAGTCCGCCACTGTCAGATTCACAGATTAGTGATAAAATATCAGTTTTGATCTAATGGTAAAGAGGGGTTCAGAGTTTAATCTGCCTTAAAACAAGTTTTATTTTTTTTTTATATTTTTTTATAAACCAAGATTGCATCAGTGGATGTACTTTATCAGTTGTGAGAACACATTTGTTTGTTTTGTTTTGCATTGTTTTTTCACAACAGATATGGACCCAGGGAAAAGCAGTAGAAAAGAGTAGCATTTGACTGAAAGCTTTGTGAATGAGAGAACATTCCCACTATCACTTTCCACCACTGATGACAACCTCAGCAAATACACAGCAAAACATTAAAAATAACAAATCCCAGTGCCAGATCACCTCTAAATATATTACCCTCTAATAAAATGAAAATGGATTAGAGATGATTCCTCTGTATATGATACATCCCTGCAGCAAGCTATTTAAAAAAAGTTGTGGGGACAAAATCACCCATAGGAAAAAGTGGTGGGCACAGAATTGCCCATGGCAAAAAATTGTGTGGACAAAACCAGCAATGGCAAAAAGTGGTGGGGACAAAATCACTCTCGGAAAAAAAGTGGTGCGGACAAAATCAGCCATGGCAAAATGTGGTGAGGACAAATCCGAAGCATCAGAGGGGGAGAGTGTTCGATACAACTCACCTGTTAGTACCAAAAAGCCGTTGGGAAACACTTTTCCAGGTGGCTCACTATAATCCAATGGCTGGTCACTAAGGTCACGAAAAGACTTTGAACCGTATAATGGCCTGTTCTTTTGGCCAGGCATTCATGGGACATTCGCAAGTGGTGTGCGGTGTGCCGTGAATGTCAGTTGGTAAATCCACCGGCCACCCCAAAAGTGCCATTGCGCCCACTGCCGTTGATCGAGATCCCCTTCGAGAGATTTGGCATGGATCTTATCGGGCCATTAGAATGGACTGCACACAGCCATTGCTTTGTATTAGTTCTGGTGGACTATGCAACGTGATATCCGGAAGCAGTGCCTCTAAGCAACATCTCAGCATGTAGTGTTGTGGAGGCACTCTTCAAAATTATCTCCCGAGTGGGGTTTCCAAAGGAAATCATCACTGATCATGGCACTACATTCATGTCACGTACACTTCATGAACTATATGAATTATTAGGTATTAAATCGATTCGCACCAGCGTTTATCACCCGCAATCCGACGGGTTGGTCGAACTATTTAAAAAGACCTTAAAAACATGATTCGTAAGTTCGTACATGAAGATGCTAAAAACTGGGATAAGTGGCTCAAACCCCTGCTGTTTGCAGTACGAGTGGTCCCGCAAGCCTCCACCGGGTTTTCCCCGTTTGAGCTACTGTATGGGCGCCAGCCGCGCGGCATGCTTGACATCATACGGGAAGCTTGGGAAGAAGGACCTTCGAATAGTAAAAATCAAATTCAATATGTTCTTAACCTTAGAGCAAAACTCCACACTTTGGGATGGGTAACACAGGAGAATTTGCTCCAAGCGCAAGAACGGCAACGCTGACTGTACAACAGGGGCACTCGACTACGGGAATTCGCACAGGGAGATAAAGTGCTTGTATTGCTGCCCACCTCGAGCTCCAAATTACTCACCAAGTGGCAAGGACCCTTTGAGGTCACACGACGAGTCGGAGATCTCGATTTTGAGGTTAGGCGAACGGATAGGGGAGGGGCACGTCAAACCTACCACCTCAACCTCCTAAAACCATAGACGGAGGCGGTATCTGTAGCCTTGGCGACGGTAGTTCCGGAGAGGGCGGAGCTCGGGCCAGAGGTATCTCCCAAATCAAGTTCATTCACCCCGGTCCCTTGCGGAGACCACCTCTCACTGTCACAGCTTACAGATATTGCCAGGTTGCAAACGGAATTCGCGAACGTGTTTTCACCCGGGGGTGGTGGTTCGTAGCAGCCTCTATCGTCTTACTGAACACAAGAAAAAGATTTAAAAGAGTGTTCGTCAAACACGACAGCCTGTACTCAGAGAGAGAGAGAGTTACGGACAACTGTCCGATACCTGTGTGTGTATTTGTCTTTTTGGTTAAGTTTATCATTAAATTATCATTTATATTGTCAAGCCAGTTCTCGTCTCCTCCTTTCCATTGAACTGTGTTACATTCACCTAGTGAAAAAAGTGATGGGGACAAAATCGCCCAATGCAAACATTGTTGAGGATAAAATCAATCTTGGCAGAGAGTGGCAGGGACAAATTTGCCCAAGGCAAAAATTGGTGGGGACAAAATGGCTCTCAACAAAAAGTGGTGGGGGAAAAAAGCTGGTGTCAAAAAGTGGTGGGGGAAAAAACTGATGTCAAAAAGTGGTGGGGACAAAATAGTGAAAGGCAAAAAGTGACAGAAACAAAATTGCCAAAGTCAAAAAGTGGTGGGGACAAAATCACCACTATCAAAAATTGGTGGGGACAACTCGACAATGTCAACAAATGGTGGGGACAAAATTGATCTTGGCAAAAAGTGGTGGGGACAAAATTGCTCTTGAAAAAAAGTGGAGGGGTAAAATAGCTTATGTCAAAAAATGGTGGGGACAAAATCGCTCTTGAAAAAAAGTGGTGGGGTAAAATAGCTTATGTCAAAAAGTGGTGGGGACAAAATCGCTCTTGAAAAAAAGTGGTGGGGTAAAATAGCTTATGTCAAAAAATGGTGGGGACAAAATCGCTCTTGAAAAAAAGTGGAGGGGTAAAATAGCTTATGTCAAAAAGTGGTGGGGACAAAATCGCTCTTGAAAAAAAGTGGTGGGGTAAAATAGCTTATGTCAAAAAGTGGTGGGGACAAAATCGCTCTTGAAAAAAAGTGGAGGGGTAAAATAGCTTATGTCAAAAAGTGGTGGGGACAAAATCGCTCTTGAAAAAAAGTGGTGGGGTAAAATAGCTTATGTCAAAAAATGGTGGGGACAAAATCGCTCTTGGCAAAATGTGGTAGGGACAAAATTGCCCATGGCATAAAGTGGTCGGGACAAATTTCTCTTAACAAAAAGTTGTGAGGTAAAAAAGCTGATGTTAAAAAGTGGTGGGGACAAAATAGCCTTAGGCAAAAAATGACAGGAACAAAATCAAAACTGTCAAAAAGTGGTAGGGGACAACTCGACAATGTCAAAAAGGGGTCGGGACAGTATGGGCAAAGGAAAAATGTTGGAGGCAAAAAGTGCTGGGGACAAAACTGCTCTTAACAAAAAGTGGTAGGGACAAATTTTCCCTAAGCAAAAAGTGGTAGGGACAAATTTAATCAAGGCAAAAAATGTTGGGGACAAAATCACTAAAGGCAAATAGTGATGGGGATAAAATCGCTCTTGGCAAAAAGTGGTGGGGACAAATTTGTCTAAGGCAAACAGTGATGGGAACAAAATCGCTCTTGGCTAATAGCGACGGGGTAAAATTTATTTGGACAAAAAGTAGTATGGACAAAATTGCCAATGTCAAAAAATGGTGGGGACAAAATTGTCTACGGCAAAAAGTAGTGGTGACAAAATTGCTCTTGGCAAATAGCGATGATACAAAATTGCTTTTGGCAAAAAGTGGTATGGACAAAATAGCTAATGACAAAAAGTGGTGGGGACAAAATCGCTCTTAGCAAATAGCGATGAAAAAAAATTGCTTTTGGCAAAAACTGGTATGGACAAAATTGCCAATGTCAAAAAGTGGTGGGGACAAAATCGCTCTTGGCACAAAGTGCTAGGGCTAAAATTGCCCATGGCAAAAAGTGGTTGGGACAAAATCGCCAATGTCAAAGAGTGGCAAGGACAACTCAGCGATGTCAAAAAGGGGTGGGGACAATATTGTCCATGGCAAAAAATGTTGGGGACAAAATCGCTCTTGGCAAAGAGTGGTAGGGACAAAATCGCCTAAACCAAAATGTAGTGAAGACAAAATTGCTCTTTGCAAATAGCGATGAGACAAAATTGCTTTTGGCAAAATGTGATAGGGCCAAATTACCCATGGCAAAAAGTGGTGGGGACAAAATTGCTCTTGACAAAAAGTGGTGGGGAAAAAAAGCTGATATCAAAAAGTGGTGGGGACAAAATAGCCAAAGCCAAAAATGGTGTGGACAAAATTGCTTTTGACAAAAAGTGGTGGGCGCAAATTCACCCAATGATAAAAACAGCCAGGAAAACAATTGCCCAAAGTAAATAGTGATGGGGATAAAATAGCTCTTAGCAAAAAAGTGGTGGGGACAAATTTGCCTAAGGCAAAAATTAATGGGGACAAAATCACTCTTGGCAAATAGCAATGAGACAAAATAGCTTTTGGCAAAAAGTGATAGGGTCAAATTACCCATGGCAAAAAGTGGTGGGGACAAAATTGCTCTTGACAAAAAGTGTTTGGCACAAATTCACCCAGTGATAAAAACAGCAGGGAAAACAATTGCCCAAAGTAAATAGTGATGGGGTACAAAAAGTAGTGGGGAAAAAATCACTCTTGTCAAATAGCAATGAGACAAAATAGCTTTTGGCAAAAAAACTGGTATGGACAAAATTGCCAATGTCAAAAAGTGGTGGCGACAAAATCACCAATGTCAAAAAGTGGCAGAGACAACTCAACAATGTCAAAAATGGGTGGAGACAATATCACCCATGGCAAAAAGTGGTAAGGAGGACAAAATCGCTCTTAGCAAAAAGTGGTGTGGACAAATTCGCCCATGGCAAAAAAGTGGTGTGGACAAAATCACTCTAGGCAAATAGCGATGAAGTGGTAGAGACAAAATATCTAATGTCAAAAAGTGGTGGGGACAAAATCGCTCTTGACAAAAAAAGTGGTAGGGACAAATTTGCCCTAGGCAAGAAGTGGTAGGGACAAATTTACTCAAGGCAAAAAATGATGAGAACAAAATCACCCTTGACAAAAAGTGGTGGGCACAAATTCATCCAGTGAAAAAAACAACAAAAAAACAACAACAAAAAAAAAACAGTGGGGAAATATTTGCCCAAGGCAAATAGTCATGGGGAAAAAAATCACTCTTGGCAAATATCAATGAGACAAAATTGCTTTTGGCAAAAAGTGGTATGGGCAAAATAGCTAATGTCAAAAAGTGGTGGGGCCAAAATAACTCTTGGCACAAAGTGCTAGGGCCAAAATTACCCATTGTAAAAAGCGATGGAGACAAAATTGACAATGTCAAAAAGAGGCAGGGACAACTCGACAATGTCAAAAATGGGTGGGGACAATATCGGCCATGGGAAAAAGTGGTGGGGACAAAACCACTCTTTTTGCCAAGAGTGGTAGGGACAAATTTATCCAAGGCAAAAAGTGGTGAGGACAAAATCGCTCTTGGCAAAGAGGGGTAGGGACAAATTTGCCTATGGCAAAAAATGGTGGGGACAAAATCACTCTTGATAAAAAGTGGTAGGGACAAATTTGCCCTAGGCAAAAAGTGGTAGGGACAAATTTACCCAAAGCAAAAAAAAAATTAAAAAAAATGGTGTGGACAAAATCGGTTTTGACAAAAAGTGGTGGGCACAAATTCACCCAGTGAAAAAAGTGGTAGGGACAAAATCGCCCAAGGCAAACATTGGTGGGGACAAAATCGCTCTTGGCAAAAAGGTATGTGGACAAAATTGCTAATGACAAAAAGTGACGTAAATGACACCCATGTGTATATCCTTATTTCTGTAGTGTGTTATTGTTTACAATACCTGTTTTGCTTCACATGAAGCATATACTTTTACAGACTGTGTCTGTGCATTCATATCTATGTGTGAACATATTACATACGCAGTAAATGACTCTGTGGAGCATAGGGAACAGGATGTATCGGGCATGTGTCAAAACTTGGCCCGGATGATGTAGCTGGCACTTTTGCTTGCTCCCCACCAAACCTCAGCCAAACCTTTAGAGATATGTACCGTTTGCCAATGAGCAGGAACTCAGCAGGCCAGTGTGATTGTTTTCTCATCAAACCTGGCTTATTTTCATGCAGGTTTGCCTCTCGCAAACGGTGTGATTATTTGCTGAATGGAGGTCTTTTACTTAGAGGCTAAGTGCCACATGTCGCATTATGAATCTCTTCAGTGATTGGCTGTTGGGGAAACATTGGGCCATGTTACAGCATGGTGCCAGGATTGAGTTACACCAAAATTAGAGAGAAACTGGCAGGGCCAGTAGTAAAGAATTGACATGGTTTGCGTTTACAGATGGGGGTGAATGGGGGATGACAAGGAAAGGAGGATGTGTTTGCTATCATAGGCTCTCAGACACAGTTTAGGTTATTCTATAATCATCAACCGTATGAGCCACCATAACCAATATGTATTTCGAAGTATTTGTACACTTTTGCCTTAATGACAGAATACCCTAAAGCTGGCATGGACTCCACAGGTTTGCGCAAAACTTGATGTTCCATGTTTTCCAGCATGATTTGAGAATGTTCCAAAGACCATCTTGTGTGCTTTAATGGAAACAAGGATATCTGATCTTTTGTACAAATGAGTTAATCTGACCTTTTGTACAAATGAGTTAAATGTCAATATCACAAATTTTGCTTTCTAGGTCACTTTGATAAGTGACCTAGAAATAGTGCATAATCTAACATTCTGTTTATTTTGAAGTTTAAATTAAACAAAATCCCAGATTTTCAATGTAGTCTTAGACTTTTGGACCCTACTGTGTGTAGAAGAGAAAAATGGGAAATCAAGGGAAGAGATTTTAGGGTATTAATTGATTGGTCTCTATTAATTAACTGTGCACATCTCAGTGATGTTGAAACACACACACACACACACACACACACACACACACATGCACGCACACACACTTACTGTTCCAGGAAAGGTATGGGAGATGCTCTCTCATTTCCCGTACAGCTGTAACCTCAAAAAGTGATCCATTATATTGTTTATCATTCTTTCCTGAGAGACAGGTTATAAAGGAGAAGTCTGCATGCTCTGTTTATTGACACACTGATTCTACAACCTTTACTGTAGCCTGAGGCAGCACCTTAAAAATGATCATCGGCCACCTAAAAACCCCTTTTAACCTATCTTTTATTTTTCACATGCACCTGATCTGGGATCAGTCATGCCAATACACTCAATTACCAAGGGAGAATCACCACCATGTT
This sequence comes from Myxocyprinus asiaticus, assembly GCF_019703515.2. Classification (NCBI taxonomy): domain Eukaryota; kingdom Metazoa; phylum Chordata; class Actinopteri; order Cypriniformes; family Catostomidae; genus Myxocyprinus; species Myxocyprinus asiaticus. The sequence goes on from NC_059375.1 coordinate 14,903,071, forward strand.
ACAAACAGACTTCGTTAGAACAGCTTGTTTACTGTAGTTCCAGATAGGATGGTTGAAGGGGGTGTGTGTGTGTGTGTGTGTGTGTGTGTGTGTGTGTGTGTGTGTGTGTGTGTGTGTGTGTGTGTGTGTGTGTGTGTGTGTTGTTTAGATGGGTGGAGCGCTAGTCACTGCTTTAAGTGACATACTCTTCTCCACAGTAGAAAGTTCTATTAAAAGTGGCACTGAAAATAGGTTGTTTGACTTTGTCAGACATGTGTTTGTCTTTCCTGCTCTTAAATCAGAAGGCGTCTTTCATTTTCCCAAAATTGCCAGTAAATAATAGAGAAATTAAGAGTTCCTTTAGGTGACAAACGTTTTGTGTTTTTGAATGTGTAGTACAAGCAGAGTGCTCATATAAATATTTATAAAAATAAAAAATAAAAAAAAATTGAAAGCATTGACAGGGATGACACAAAGTACAGGATTATATTTATACACAATTAAATAGCAGCAACCACAAATCAATGCTCAGTTTCCCTAAGCATCCAAATCTACCTTTAAAATGGCTTTTAGTGACTTTACAAATACCATTTTTAGGATTTTTTAGATGATTCATTGGTACTTAAAAATGGAAGATTATTGGCCAAGCAAGACTGCACATTTGAGGAATTTTATTTAGTGAAATGTATGGTAACAAGGAATTTGTTTTGGTGAATAGCTCCCAACTCTAATCACAACTTAATATAATGCATTATAATATAATATAATTATATAATATAATAATTTAAATACTAATAAAGTATGTAAAAAAAAAATAAAAAAAATCTATATCTATAAAATATCTATATATATGTGGCGTTTTCTAAGAAACACTTTTCTTCTACATCCATGGTACTCAACAGGCGGCCCACGGGATGCGTCCGGCTGGCAAACCATCTTTTTGTGGTCCACGCGATGTTGTCATCACATAAAAGTATTTAATGTGTATGAATTTTGAGGTGTCAATTTTCTAGACCATTTACGGTAAAATAGATTTTACCGTTGACTGAGAGCGCGCGTTGATAACAGTTTGTGCTCACTCTCAGTTAGGGATGGGCGATACCACTTATTTTCTTTTCGATCCGATACCAAGTAATTTTAGGGCCAATATTGCCGATATCGATACCAATACCGATACCTCTATTAAATTGAATTTTTACAAATTCTTTGTATAAAATGAGTAACTTTATTATTACTTACATTTTTTATATATTTATGGGCCTAAACAGAAAATTATTAGGCTGCTTTGTTTACCCTTTAAAAATTTGTTAGTATAAGCCACATATAAAACCTCAAAATTAACCATAGATATTATTATATTGTTACTATTACTAAAACCAAGTTACCATATGGATACTACAGTAATGCTGTAGTAAAAGCAATGTTAATTGTATCAAAACCTTGGTTACTGGCATCCCTGATGGAGGGAATAAGACGTTGTGTCGATGTAGAGACACAAGGGGTCACTCTTGGGAGCCCAAAACACCTCTGGTCTTTGATAAAAGGCCAATGAAAATTGGCGAGTGGTATTTGCATGCCACTCTCCCAGACATATGGGTATAAAAGGAGCTGGTATGCAACCGAGACAAGGTCCTGGCCATTTCAGCGGGTAGTTCAGCGTTGTGGCAGGAGGGACACAATGTCTCGTTTCCTCAATCAGCAAGTAACCAGGACGTTCCCTGTCTGTCACTCACTCGACGTTGTGTTGATGTAGTGACACTAGGGGTCCCTATACAAAATGCCGCAACTGGCTGAACTGTGTTACGTGAACTGGCGGTATGTGACGGGCAGACGACTGTGTGCCTCGTAGCCAGCGCACCAGGTGACACGTAACCTCCCCCATCATAGTTATGAGTGACGAACGGCCCTTTGGGGATAAGTCGACTACCCAAAAGATAGAGACAGGCTAACCCAGTTGTGGCCTCTTTTCCCCTTCTTTTTTCCACTCCCTAAAAAACAAGGGGGATTATCCGACTAGGCCGCCAGGTCTAGTCGGGGGGTGTCCCTCCCAAGGGAAGGACACTGCGGAGACCACAACTTGCCCAAAGAGAGGGGGGGATATTTAAGTGGAAAAATACATCACATGGTCTTGCCGACCATGTGGAGAGTCTCATGGTAGATCCTACCCAACAGGGGAGGAGTTACTACAAACATGGAGACTGGCAGAGGGGGCTCTGCCCAAGGAAGACGCAGTTTGCCAACAGGGAAACAAATTAGCAGAAGATATACATCGCATAGTGTTACCTTACAGGAAACCGCCACATGCGGAGCACCTACCCCAGAACAGGGCTTTTAGTTAGCACGTGTACTGGGCCAGCAGCGAGTCTCTCCGAAAACTCGACTGCCACAGGGCTCGGAGGAAGTCAACCAGGGAACATAGTTTGTGAACACTACTGGGAATTAATGGTGCACGTCTTCATGCATCTAGGGGCTGTAAAACCCGTTCTTCATCTCGGCCGGAGGGACAGGTTCTATCGCACCCTTCCGTAGGAGGATAGCGATCTCCGCGCGCAAGGTAGCAGCATTTTCGCCCTTCACCAAGGTGAAGTGGATACCGCTGAACCTGGGCGGATGCCTGGCGAACAGAATCGCGTAGCCGAGTCGGACGGTCCGGACCAGCCATCGTGACAGATTGGAAAGTGCCAGCCACGCATCCAAGTTCCGCGCAAGGGGGACCAAAGGGACAACGTCGTCGGATGTACCGGCAATTGGGGCCTCGCGGCAGGGCTGAGCTCGAGATGCCACACCATGTCGTGGCCGTGAGTCTAGGGACATAGAAGCACTTACCTGGCTCCTTGTGACCACCCCCGGAACAGCCTGGGATGGGGGAGGAAGAGGCCTGTCCTCGTAACCCTTGGAGACTGTCACATCGTGGGTAGATGTGTGCCACAGCTGGGGAGACCGCCGCTGGAGCACCATATAGCCCCTATCAAGGGTAGTGAGGGCGGGGGAACTGAGAAATCGGGACCGGGCAGTAAAAGGTGCCTCCCACTATTTTGTCAGTTCCTTGTGCACTTCCAGGAAGAAAGGCACTGAAGCGGGGCATGCCTGCTTTGAGTGGCACTGCAAGCCCAGAACCAATCATCGAGCCGCAAGGGTTCAGGGGAGAGTGGAGGGTTCCACTCTAGCCCAACGCTCGCGGCCACCCGGGAAAGCATGTCCGTCATCTCTGCAGCAGCCTGTGACTGGGCAATTGACCCCGAAGGGGGGAGCTCAGCTGAGGCTTCTGTGTGCGGCTGGACAAGCCTGCTCTCCGATGCTGCGCTCAAGAGCTCATCAGCTTTGTGGGCTCCAAACAAGAGGTCGAACTCGCCGTGAGACGAGCCAGCAGACTTATCCGGAAGCCTGATTGGGGCAGACGAGCGTGCTGGGTCCGCGGGGGGATACCCAGCGGAGGCAATCCCATTGGAGTCCCCAAATCTCCCCCAGTGCTAGCCACACTGGCCTCATACCCGTAGGTAGAAGGACCGAGGCGGGGAACCGCTGGGGTGGCTTGCTTTCTTATGAAAGCAAGCTGTGACTGCAACGTTGTTATGGTCATGTTCTTGCAGTGACCCCTCCGTGTGGGTTGCGCCCAGACAGGAAAGACAGCGATCATGACCATCTGAAGTTGAGAGGTAAAGACCGCAACCAGGAATAACACACAATCGGAAAGGCATCTTTAAAAAGATGCGTCTTTAAAAAGATGTTCTGATGTCCATCCCCCCGGTTGATAAGTCAGGGCACCTATGCCCGCAGAGCGCCGCCACCTAGCGCGGGCGCCCAGAGCTCCCGTCCAAGGCCTGTAGGTTTAAGTCGTCCCTGACGGCCAAAGCCTACTGCGCTGCTACTCCAGCAGCGGTCTCCCTGCCCCTGAGCACCCAGCTGTGGCACAAATCCACCCCCAATGTGACAGTCTCCACGGGTCATGAGGACAGGCCTCTTCCTCCCCCATCCCAGGCTGTTCCAGGGGTGGTCACAAGGAGACAGGTAAGTACTTCAATGTCCCTGAATTCAGCACGGCCACGATACGGTGTGGCACCTCAGGCTCCGCCCACCGCGAGGCCCCACCTGCCGGTACATCTGACGAGATTGTCCCTCCGGCTGAGATGAAGAAGCGGTTTTACAGTGCCTACTCGTTGTACCAAAAAAAGGCGGTGGGTTGCGGCCAATCTTGGACCTGCGAGTACTGAACGGGGTTTTACACAGACTCCCGTTCAAAATGCTGACGCAAAGACACACTTTAGCGAGCATCCAGCATCAAGATTGGTTCGTGGCGGTAGACCTGATGGACACGTATTTACACGTCTCGATTCTACCTCGACACAGACCCTTCCTGCGGTTTGCATTCGAGGGTCAGGCGTATCAGTACAAGGTCCTTCCTTTTGGTTTGTCCTTGTCCCCTCGCATCTTCATGAAGGTCGCAGAGGCAGCCCTTGCCCCGCTAAGGGAAGTGGGCATTCGCATTCTCAACTATCTCGATGATTGGCTAATCCTAGCTCACTCTCGGAATGTGTTGTGTGCACACAGGGACCTGGTGCTCTCACACCTCAGCCGACTAGGGCTTCGGGTCAACTGGGAAAAGAGCAAGCTCCTCCCGGTTCAGAGCATCTCTTTTCTCGGTTTGGAGTTGGACTCAGTCTCGTTGACAGCGCGCCTCACGAACGAGCGCGCACAGTCAGTGCTGACCTGTTTGAAGGCGTTCAGACAGAAAACAGCGGTTCCACTGAAACTCTTTCAGAGGCTCCTGGGGAATATGGCATCCTCAGCGATGGCCACTCTGCTCGGGTTGATGCATATGAGACCGCTTCAGCATTGGCTTCAGACTCGAGTCCCGAAATGGGTATGGTGCTGCGGGACACATCGCGTGGCCATCACGCCGATCTGTCACCGCCTCTTCAGCCCTTGGACCGAACTCATGTTTCAGGCCCCTCTGCCCCAGTCACCATGCTTGTAGTAACTCCTCCCCCGTAGGGTAGGACCTACCATGGGACTTCTCCACATGGCATACTTCCGACAAAGCTCGGCAAGATCATTTGACGTATTTCCACTTAAATACCCCCCCTCTCTCTGGGTGGGGTGTGGTCTCCGCGGTGTATTCCCCTTGGTAGGAACACCCCCCAACTAGACCTGGTGGCCCCAGTCGGTTAATTCCCTTTTTCAAAAAAACATATTGACCTATATATGACTATTATAATACTAGTATATCACAGTTTTTATTTTTTAAAGAACCACACTTTTACAAGAATTTTACTATATATCTATTTATAATGTTTTTATTTACTTGTGTTTATTACATGTGTGCATGATGTATTAAATAGCATATAGCATAGTCTGCTCATCTCATTAATGTGAAACATTTATTAAAATAAGTTTTTATAAAAATAAATTATTTTATAAAAATAAAAATTGTGTGTGTTTGTGTGTGTGTGTGTGTGTGTGTGTGTGTGTGTGATGTCTTTTCCACTGCAGGCAGCAGCAGCAGCTGGATCAACTTAACCCAGAATAGTACATTATCATCAGGATACCCAGCAAATCTCAGCCTTTTTTAGTTTTAACACACTCAAGCCAACCCCAACTCCCTGCATTTGGCCTGCATCTGTTCCCTCTGCTGAGATGTGATGAGAAAACACTAGTCTTCTGGATAAACAGCTCTTAGAATGGAAGGAGTCTTGGATAGTTTTCTGTTTACAAATCACAGACAGGTTAGCTACAGCAAATATATTCTGTTTAATATTGTCCTAAAAAAACTATTCCGAGAAGAGTGTGTGGAAACAGCTTAATTTCTAGGGTCGAACTGAAATGATTATATGCTAAAAAAAAAATAAAAAATCTTCCTTCTTTTAACATTCCCTCAATAAGAGCACGACTGCACTCATGCCAAGACTATAGGTAATGAATTTAAATGGAGCTACTGTAGGACTTGGACTACAGTGGTCGATGAAGGACAGGCAAAATTGATTGATCAGATTTGTGAGATTCCAGATTAAGCAAACCCATAGCAAAGAAAAATCACAAATGAGATCTCTTTAATATCTTATTTGTTATCTTAGGCAGCACTGGCATTAAATGGGGAGAAAATTAAAGAGCACCTATTATGGTTTTTAAACATGCCTAATTTTGTTTTAAAGGTCTCATACAATAAATTTACATGCATCCAAGGTAAAAAAAAAAAAAAAAACACTTTAATTTGCTCATAATTTAAACTGCAGCATTACCTTTTTTTCCTAGTGTCAAAAACGACTCGTTCAATGATCTGTTCTGAAGAATTCATTCTAAACTCCTCCTTTCAGAGGGCTTACTCTTCTCTGATTGGTCAGATGTCCCAGTCTGTTGTGATTGGTCTACCACTTAGTGTAGTGTTTGAGGGTGGGTCAAAGCTGTTCGCAAGCAGCCAATGAAGACCAGAGGCGGGGTTTTTTGTTACCAAATTAAGTAGGTTAGTACAGGAAGTAAGTCTGGAATTACTAATGACTCGTTCCAGGTGTTCAGAATCGGTTCTTTCTTTTGGGAGTCACTAGATTTTTGAAACTTTGCCGAATTTTTTACATTCACAAACAGCTATATAACACACTACATAAAAGATAATATTTGAAAAACCATAATAGGTGCTCTTTAAGACATATGCTCAAGTTTTTCTTTTTTCTCAGATTATATTTAAAGGAATATTCCAGGTTCATTACAAGTAAAACTCAATCGAAAGCATTCGTAGCATTATACTGAATACCACAAAAAATTATTTTGACTTACCCCTCCTTTTCATAAAAAAAAAAAAGCACAAATCTGAGTTACAGTGAGACAATGAAAGTTAATGGGGCCAATCCGTAAATATTTAAATCTCACTGTTTCAAAAGTATAGCTACAAGACATAAACAATATGCATGTCAGTATGATTTTAGTGTGATAAAATCGCTTACTAACTATTTCTGTGTAAAGTTATAGCCAATTTTACAACTTCGTTGCCATGATGACATAATGTCAACAAAAACCCTAAAATGACTGTAAAAATTAACATTTAAACAATTTTACGACTCAAATAATACGAGTTTTAATACAAGAATTAATGTAAGTGCATTTATAAAATTGTAAGCTTCAAATTTCTGCGTTTAAAGCCTCCAAAAATTGGCCACATTAACTTTCATTTTAAGTGCCTCACTGTAACTTCGATTTTTGCTTTTTTCTTTAAGAAAAGGAGGGACAAATCAAAATTATTCTTTGTGGTAATCAACATTATGCCACAAATGCTGACGATTGAGCTTAACTTGTATTGAACCTGGAATATTACTTTAATTAGGGTGACATTCTTTTATGAAAATTAAACATGGTTTTACTGCTGTGACCATAGTTTAACTATGGTAATTGTAGTAAAACCACAGTAACCACAAAATTAACTATAGTTATACATTCATGGTTACTGAAATATTACTATAGTCAAACTAGGGGTGCAACCAAGGGCGTAGATTTGGCTTGAAAATTGGGATATGGGGTATCCCCCCGGAATCTACGCCCCTGGGTGTAACAGTATGAGATTTTCATTGTATGATAAGAGTCACAAAAATACCACTTGCTAATATACTGTAAGTTGTTTGATATTTAGTTATAGCTAAATTTAGTCTTGAAAAAAGACATTCCCTTCTGTAGTTAAATTGTATGCCTTGATGTCAAAAATAATTTTTGAATATTTTTTTTAAGATTTATGAAATTGAGCCTAGAATACCAAAAGTCTGCAATTGAAGCCAGATATTTTATATGAACTGATCAAATTAATCCAAGACCATATTATCTCAGTCTTGCTATCAGTTTTTTAGCTCTGTACTCTTGAATGTCAGTGTATATCAGCAATTTTCTATTTTGTGTCTATTTCTCTATAATGCATTTTCTGAGAAACATCTGAGACAAAGTTTATTCTTAGGCCTTGTAGACACCTGGCATTAAGATGCATCTTGGTGATCCGGTCACACATGTGGTCAGGAGAGACACATTGCTGTTTACACCTGGTCACTTAAATGCGTCTCCTCTTGTGTTCGGATTTTGAGGGGAGGGTCTCTGATTATCAATCACTATGTCATTGTGTTACTGCATGATAATAAACCATGAAAAAGTCATAAAAGACAAAGAAAGCATGACAAAAAAAAAAAAATGCTGTAGTGTTTTTCTCAGATGCAGTTAAAATTTAATCTAAGCAAAAATGCAACAATTCTCAGTTGTTTTAGTGGAGTACCTCTGTTAGTTCAGCTTTTGATGTGTGTGCTTCTCATCTGTGTCCCTGCATGTTGATATCAGACACACTGAAGAAGATCCGTGAAGTTCTCGTGATTGTGTATGTATCCGCCTTTTCAAATTTTCCGATCGGACAGTTATTTCCTATTAAAGCAGCACATAACCTCAAAATTTAAAGTATTGTTTTAACGCATCGTTTAATTGAAATGTGAGGGGTGGTGCTTCACTGCTGTCCGGGATGCATTTAGGACGGATTACTGTTTACACCTCTAATGTATGTTGTTTTTTGTGATCCGGTCAGAAAACGTTTTAGACCCGTTTAGACCTGTATTTAGCGCTGACCACTTGTGACTCCACCACATGTTAGGCACAAAAAAAAAAAAAAAAAAACTGTCTCTGCTCACTTCAGTCTTATGAGTGAGCCAAACCCATCTGAACCACATTTTCAAAAAGTTACAAGGAAACTTGTTTTAGACACTTGCTTCAGCTCTGCTCACTTTCCCCACCCTGGAAAGAAGAAAGGCTATCCTACAGATACAAACCCTATGAAACAGTATGTCTTTAAAATTAGTAACAATTTGCAAAAACACTGGCTTCTCTCTGCTTTGAACAAACAGTGCGCGCTGCTCATGCCATGTCTTGCCAATAGCCATCACCACAATTTGCCCCGGCTTTCACAAATGCCTGGTATTAACTTCTCCCTATGGGGACAGGTTACCAAGAGGACCGTTGCCAACAATGTCTACTGAGTGCAAATGTTTATTTAAAAAGTTATGTTTGACTATTGATTTGATTTCTTTTCTCTCTCCCCCTTTCTCTCCTCCTGTACTTGGCTTAAGTACTCTGTCTGTCCATCATGCATTTCAGCGCCAGTCAGAGCTAGGCCAATCTCATTAAGGTCCTCTCTGCTCCCAGCTAGCTATGATAAGAGAGACACAATGTTGGCCTGGCCAAGAAAAACACTTAGACCCTGAGCTGGTTTCATGTAAGAACCTGGATATAGAATGTCTCACCTTGGCGAGGAGAAAAAATGAACAGAAAATATTATTATCCGACATGTCCTTTCCTCTTTTTCCTCTGTCGTCCACAGTTTGTATTTAATTACCGCCAAATGAGGTCATGTTTCATTTGCAGTGAAAAAAACCTTCCACAATTCTAATAAAATGTTCTACATTGCTCTTATTATGGTTTCCCGTGTACTCGATGTCTGCCCCCTCGGCACTAGGCCTAGGTAAATGGCAAGTAGTTCCAATGGAACCCGCAAAACTTGCGTCCGCTGGCATTGCTGAGTCGTGCCAAAGAGTCCATCTCATTTCGAAAACCTAGACGCATCAATATACCTCTTCCAAATGAGGGCAGGAAAAATACATTAAAATGGGAGAAGGTCTGTTTTGGAGCTGTCCGGACAATTTTGACAGTTAAACATAAACCATTCCCTCTGTGAGCACAGTTTGCTTTGTCAATACAGGTCTATTCATTAGGTCCAGCTATTTCAGCACTAAAATATTATGCACTGGTTTTTAATTTTACCCTCTTGAGATACGTATCATAAATACTGAGAACTGCTCAGTGCAGGTCTGATTTCAGTAAATATTCAAGAATATCCAAAGTTAAAGGAATAGTTCACCTAAAAATGAAAATTCTGTCATCTTTTACTCAACTTCATGTCTTTCTAAACATGTATGACCAGTGGCGTCTCTACATTAGGGAACACGGGAGAGCGGAGTCCACGGAGTGATTTTCATTTGGGAATGCCGTTCCTCTTCAAACTGGCTACATTTGTTAAGGGAATAAAGAGGATTTCTATCTTTTCTCCACTAAATAGCATACGAAAGCTATGTGAGTTCCACACATAAATGCGTGGGATTTTCTGCATCTGTGTTGCAATGTGGACCATAGTGAGTGGCCAGAACACATGCACGCAAGAGATCGACAGATGCACACGGGAATCCACGGGCATCCGATCCACACATGCACGCAACAGATCCACACGTGCTCAATTCACAAATCCACACACCAGAAGAATGCACAAATATATGGTTTTCTTTGCTCACAATACATCCACAAGTACATAAGTCATGCATGTGTAATTTAATGCACAAATAAATGCTGAACCATTTGTATTTGTATTCTTCGAGAATGTCTGTTCTGCAGTCTTGACAAACACACACAAAAGATGTGTTCAGAATGTTCAGTTTCGACCAAGATTACAAAAATATAATCTATATTATACCTCTATATTACACACTACAATTCAAAGGTTTTAGAACACCAAGAAAAATTTTTGTTTAAAAAAAACAAAAACAAAAAAACAACAGATGCTTCTCTTCACCTCGGATGCATTAAATTGATCAAAAATACTAGCAGAAACATTAAAAATATTGCAATTTATAAAATATTTAATTTTTTCCCATGATGGCAAAGCCCCATTTTCAGCTGTCATTACTCCAGTCTACTAAGAAAATAATGTGTCACATAATCCTTAAGAAATCATTTAATATGTTAACTTAGTCCTAAAGTAACATTTCTGTTTGTTAGAGCAGTTAAAATGGTTGTGCTATTTAATGAAGTGTGGAAATCGCAATATAGTGTCTTTTTCAACTATATTGAAATTAAAATATATATATATATTTATTTTTTGTGTGTGATTTTCACCCCTTTTCTCCCCAATTTGGCATTCCCAATTCCCAATGCACTCTAAGTCCTCGTGGTGGCGTAGTGACTTGCCTCAATCTGGGTGGCAGGGGACGAATCTCAGTTACCACTGCATCTGAGACCATCAATCCGCGCAACATATCACGTGGCTTGTTGAGTGCGTTACCGCGGAGACGTAGCGCGTGTGGAGGCTTCACGCTATTCTCCGCAGCATCCACGCACAACTCACCACGCGCCCCATCGAGAGTGAGAACCACACATTATAGCGACCACGAGAAGGTTACCCCATGTGACTCTACCCTCCCTAGCAACCGGGCCAATTTGGTTGCTTAGGAAACCTGGCTGGAGTCACTCCAGGGGTGGTAGTCAGCGTCAATACTCGCTGAGCTACCCAGGCCCACTCCAGCTGAGGTATTGAGTACATTTGCAATTTTTATAAATTACTTTACACTTGCATGTCAAATTTCGGTTTTAAAAATAACCAAAAAGAAAAATATTTCTCCTCAAATTCATTAATCTATTGTTCTTCTGAGAGATGAAGGCTATTCCATGCATAGCTGCAAGTAGAGGATTCTTGGATGCACAGAAAGTTTGAATAATACAGCATTTATTTTTAAAGAAATAGTCAATTATAGATCATTATAGATGCCTTTACTCTAGTTTTTCAAATATTTTCAATAAATTTAATGCATCCTCGACAAACATCCTGGAGTCCAAGCAATTGTAATGAATGGGGACTGGAGCTTTCAAGCAGAGGTGGGTTGTAACACGCTACATTTACTTGAGGAACGTTTTGGGGGAAAAAAATACTTTTAGAGTAGGTTTAAAAGTGGGTACTTTTTACTGTCACTCAAGTAAATTTCTTCTTTTTACTTTTACTTTGTTACATTGGGTGGCATTCCTGTTGTTACATTACTGGTTTTAATTTAATAAGTGTTAATAAATGCGTATTTTATTTAGATATTTATGAATAGGACTTTTACAGCACCAGAACTTTATAGCGGCGCTCTGTCACTTGAATTGAGTTCATCACTGCAGCAACAGCAGCAGGCCAGCAGCCAGAGCTCAAAATAAACACTATTTTCACTCCACACAGTGAAAATGAAGAGTTATGTTTATGTGATACCTTCATTCAACACCAAAACAATGTCAGCATACATAATTACGGATTCAAAAAAAACACGTTGCGGTAAGTTGTGTTGATGATGATATTGCTGGTTTGTTTGCTGTGGTAATGGTCAGTGTTGTTGGGCCTCATGTATTCAGATAGAAGACAAAGGTAGGCCTAACAGTCGTAAAGCCTGACTGAGGCCCACACACAAAGTCATAAATCTTACTGATAAAAACCACGCCAAAATCAAAAAAAAGGGAGTCCAAAACAGAATACAAATCCCATGAAGCCTTGCTCACTAAAGGATCGAACTCTCAACTCCTATTGGATGAGGCACACGACAGAATGCCCCTCAACCATGATGTCATCAGGAGTAGAAATACCTCTGAGATCCTTCTGGGCATCGCTTCCAGCAACTTTGCTCTCCATGCATAGATGAAGCTCATCGCTGCACTCAGGTGTAGCCTTGTGGCACAAGGAAGCAATGTACGACTTGAAACTGTGGCCATACAATCTCCATCTCGCTGGACGAGTTGAGATTACTCTGTGTTCCACCGAACACTCTAACGGATCTGAAAGAGATCGCCGAGCAATCAGCATCTTCAGCCGTTTGCCTGCAGAAGTGAAGAAGTTGACGTCGCTGATTTCTCCGCCAGCCCGCCGAGAATCAGCAGCCATATCGCCCGCCGACAGAGCGATGAAACAGCCTCCCGTCATCACCCGAGCCTCGAGGAAAGGAGTCGGAGTCAAACGATGGATGAACACACATTCTACCTGCGCCCTCATGCGATTCAAGTAAGAGGTTTATGTCTGGGCAGAGATAGAATATTATAGTGTGTTATTCTTGTGTATCAAGGTTATTGCTTGTACAGTTTACGGACCGCCGAGTCCACTCATTGCTGCTAATAATACTCAAGGTATTACTGTAATGTACTGTTATCACGAATGAGATCTGCTGTGTTGTAGTCCAACCACATTGGACTGTTGTGTATTTCCGCCATCGCGGGTGAGACTGGCATGATGAGTTTATCCATTAAAGAACCAAAGACCGCGGGATGGTTTACGAGTTGTCCACCACATCTCTAAGTGACAAACTAACAGTTGCTTTCTCTCCCACAATCGCGAAACCGGCTTTGGTGCCGCCACTTTATTCTCTCTCTCTCTCTCTCGTACTAACCACACACACACGCGACCCCTCACAAACATTCTCGCACAGGCTTTTGGCTAGTAGATAACTTCGTGATAAAGCTCAGCTTTGTCCCTAAGTTATCGTACAAGCGGAGACACGTGGTAAACAGGGAGACGCCATTAACCGGCTTCTCTCTGCCCACATTCGCGGCCATATTCTCTGGCTGGAAATCTCGCATGAAGTACTCTCCATGAGAGTCATGTCCGCCATTTTGTGCGTGTCACTCCTTACACACACGCACACACCCATTCACACTTTCACACACACACACACACACACACACACACACACACACACACACCTTCCTCTCATGTGTTATAGGCTTATTTTGGTTACCATATCTAATCATGTCACTGTTTAGTTTGTAGTTGGAAGTTGGAAGTTTATTGACTGCATTGTATTGATTATTAATTGATATTACTGCATAAATAAACTTTGTTATATTTCAAAGAGAAGTGTTTTCATTTGTTTTGCATACACCTGTGTCAAATGCTGGCAGGGGATGTCAGTGCTCGGATTCAAGCCTTCATTGTTTTCTTCTGAATGTCGATTTTCCTAAGAGAACAATCTAATATTGAGACTGTTATACTGTCTGGTTATTAGTCCCTGATTCCAGGGTGGTGCCCCGGCGATATTAATCCTTATTAATATTCTATTGATTTTGATAATTGATAATTATCTTTGTTGATTGTTGAATTTGAAGGATCAATAAGCTAGTGTTAATTCTAATCAATGTTCCATTGATTTTAATAATTAATGATTATCTTTGATAATAATTAATATTCTATTGAATTTGATGGTTATATTTGATTGTTGATGTGAAGGATTAAAAGAGCTAACATTGATTCAAATCAATGTTCTATTGATTTTAATCATTTATAATTATCTTTGATAATGATTAATTATTGCTAATAACCAAACCCGCTCCTGAACGTAGCGCACTACATTTACTGGTGCCCTGTATGAGGCTTTAATGAGTTAGATTCAATTGATTAATTTAAATATTAATTAATAACTACAGAAATAATTATTAATTATTTCTGATAGTAACACTGATCTAAACAACCAGTAAAGCCCTACAACATCAACAGGTTAAATAATTTTATTTAAGTTTTAGTGGTGCTGTGCAGCTCACAAACTACCTACGCTGTACACAGTGCTATTTTTTTTTTAATTCTTTTTACTTGATTCCGTTAAAGCCAATGTCAGCCTTTGTTTTTGTGCCAGAGATGCTAATAAAGTCAGGAGCCCCTCCAAAGCAGTGATGGATGTGCTTAACAGTTGACAATTGTCTCTTTGCAGGAACATTAGTCTAGTGTCGATTAGTCATCAAGATTGGGCAAATTTTAGAATTGAACTCCTTCAGGGGTTATTCTAGTAATTCAGTCTTAGGGGGCCCCTGTCTCAAACATGAACTGATGTGGCTCACTCTAATATTTCTTGTAAATTGAAATATTTCTTGTAGTAGTTTAAATTTTGCCTGCTTTTTTTAATGAACAAATTAAAATTGCTAGTGTTTGTATATGTGAGTTGCATTTTATTTTGTTATTCCACTGGAATGGATAGCATTCAAATGTGAGAAAAGAAGAGCACTTCTTTGCAGCTGTGTGCGAACATTTCTGCTCACTGGCGTAGAATTGGGGGAGACAGGGGGCACACGTCCCCCCCAATACTGTGAAGGGGGCAATTTCGTATGAGATACCTTGCAATTGCATGGCTGTGAGTCTGACATATTGAGACAAAAAACTGAAGAGTTGGAATCGCCCAGCTAGATGGCGGTGTCACGTGGTACCTGTTAATTTTCTCAGCGCTTGCCAGGATGCATGAACTCACAGTCGTTTATTATTACTGGATGAAGATTTTTAAAAATGCTTTTATAGATAATGCTGATACCTGTGAATGTGGATTTTCATTCACAGGTATGAATCCTTGCAATTATCAGTTTTTATTAATAATAACTATCCAGTGTAAAATGTCTCCAAAAGGATATAATGTGTTCTTAGATTTAAATGCGGATGCATGGAGGATTCAGTTTTCAGAGCGTCAAGTGCCCTCTGCAGGAATAAATCCCACAAGACAGTCAGTGGCTTACAACATTCAGTCCGTAGGTCTGTTACCCACACAAAACTTTCGTGTGAATTTAGAAAACATGAAATACAACACATGAGTCATATATGTGGAGTCAATGATCTAATGCTTTTTTCTGAATATTTGAATATTTGATATGATACAGTGTATAAATCTTTAAGAGTATGCATTGAATTAGACATTAGGGACTATTAACCACGATTAAAAATATCACAGTTAATTTAACTGTATGAATTTAGAATCCACGGTTAAAAACCATGAAATGCTTTATTTACACGTGGCAAAAATTTATTTAATATAAAAGAGTTTTTCGTAAGATTTTGTAAGCCTAAATGGGAAAACTCTTGTGCCTGTGTGGGTACTGGAGCTGTTGCTATGGTTACAGCCGGTGGCCGCGTGGTGCTTTAATGGCCAGGTGTCGCGAACTGAATGTGAAATTTCAATTCATGTGGAACTGAAGCTTTAACACACGAATTCCAAAAATATGGAATGATCTGTTGATCTATCAGACACATATCCATCAAAAAAGCGACTTAAATCTGCTGTTTGGTAGCATTTAAATGACTGACTGAAGACGACGGATATAAAACAAGCAGACAGTCCTAGAAAGACAAACATTCTATAAACTGGACAGGATGCTCCACTAGTCGTCCAACAACAAGCTAGTAAATTTAATATTTTTAGCTGTGGTGATTTTAAATGATGAATTAAAAAATGCCACTTTTTGTGGGGGCCTGGGTAGCTCAGCGAGTATTGACACTGACTACCACCCCTGGAGTCGCGAGTTCAAATCCAGGGTGTGCTTAGTGACTCCAACCAGGTCTCCTGAGCAACCAAATTTGCCCGGTTGCTAGGGAGGGTAGAGTCACATGGGGTAACCTCCTCTTGGTCACGATTAAGTGATTCTCGCTCTCAATGGGGCACATGGTAAGTTGTGCATGGATCGCGGAGAGTAGCATGAGCCTCCACATGCTGTGAGTCTCTGCGGTGTCATGCACAGCAAGCCACGTGATGATGGTCTCAGAAGCGCAGGCAACTGAGACTTGTCCTCCACCACCTGGATTGAGGTGAGTAAACGCACCACCATGAGGACCTAGTAAGTAGTGGGAATTGGGCATTCCAAAAATTGGGGAGAAAAGAAAAAAAGATGCCACTTTTTGCATTGTTTAAGCGTGCTAACAGCGTGTAGTGCATTTGCGTGTAGTTACTATCAACAAGTAAACATGAAAAGTTGCGTCTTAAATCATCTTCATTATTTAAAGCATTGCTTCTGTACAAATTCACCGCATTCAACAATAAATGTGAATTTTAGTCATGATCGCTCTTTAAATTGCCTGCTGTAAGCAATGTTCCCATTAGTATTCATAGTCAAAAGGTTTATTTGTAAAGTGGTGTGGACAGTATTTAGAGTCTGTTGCTGATTCTTTATGTTGGGGTGTCTGACAGAACAAATGATTGCTTCAATAAACTGAAGTAGAAGAAAAAAAAAACTGTTGAATGCTGTGAATTACATGTTGCGCACCCACAATAATATTACATGAACACTTTTGAAACACTAGTTACATTAGCACATCACTGTGCTCAGGATGCGCAAAAGCGGTGTTGTGCCCTAGATTGGAGCGTCTCTTATTACCTCCTATTTTTAATTTTTTTGTGTGTGTGTATTTATCAGTTTTCATATTATAGGGCTTCCCTTGGTGTCCACGTATCCCCCAGAAATACATCCACTTAGAAGTTCAATTGTTATATGATATGCATTTTTTGCATCAGTGCTGTTGCATAATAAGAAAATGTTTTTTTTAATTATTATTTATTTATTTCTGGGTAGTAAGCGTTATTTCCTAATTGCTTATGCCTCAAAAGTATAGAGAACCGGCCATATCAGCCGTGTCATTAGGTACGGAAGAGTGGACACGGGCAAGCTGCTGCGTGCCTCGCAGTGAGCGCTCAACCACGTCGTGACCTTCCAGCGAGTGAGGTCTCTCTAGTCCCGTTAAGGGGGGGGAGGAGGCACTTACCCAAGAAGGCTACCGGCGGTGCCTTTCCTGATTTGCTGTTAAGAAATTTCCCGCCGAGCACTTTCTACAATAGCGCTGGGAAGTGCTCTTCCCTCTCCAAGAATGAGAGCACTACGGAGACCACATCCTACCGGAGGGAGGTTAACATGTGGAGAATACCTCACAACGGGCTCACCTGAAAAGGGGCATACCACGAGTACTGGGTCTAGTGTCGTTACTCCTCCACAGAGTTCGTCACCGATCAGTGCTTAAGAATTAAAGAGGTGTCCGGGGTTCACCGGATACGGGGAACTGTTGTGGACAAAAGGTGCACATTATCAACTTTGAAAAAAGGGGAAAGGCGCAATGCAAGAGGTACACCCAACTGGCCGCCCGGTCTACCTGCTGTTACTGCGTAACACTCGGGTCGAAACCGGGTCTATGCGTAGGTTATAAAACCTTGCAAAGGTATTGGGTGTAGCGCAACCTGCAGCTCTGTATTTGTCTGCTAGAGAGGCCCCCCTTGCCAGTGCCCATGAGGACGCAACACCTCTAGTGGAGTGCGCCCGGACTCCCAAGGGGCACGGCAAGTCCTGAGATTGGTATGCAAGAGAAATGGCATCCAAATTCCAATGGGCTAGCCTCTGCTTGGAGACAGCGTTCCCCTTCTGCTGTCCTCCAAAATAGACAAAGAGCTGGTCCTACCAGAGGTCAGCTGTGACAAAGGCACACATGCCGAGGGGATCCTTGGACAGGGAGTACTAAAGGGGGCAGTGAGAGAACTTTTGGGAGGCGAACAGGTCTACCTGCGCCTCCCTGAATCTCTCCCAAATCAGCTGGACTACGTGGGGGTGGAGTCCCCACTCCCCACGGAGCATTACCTGCCGTGAGAGCGCGCCCACTGCACAGTTGATGACACCCAGAAGGTGAGTGGCTCGCAGCAACTTCAACGTCTGCTGACTCCAGAGGAGGTGGCAGTGGGCGAGTTGCAACATGCGATGCGAGCGTACGCTGCCTTGGCAGTTTATGTATGCTACGGTCGCTGTGATTTCGGTCCGGACCAACACATGCTTGCCGTGACTCAATGGCCGAAGCCTCCGCAGGGCCAGCAATACTGCCCTGTCCAGAGCCCCGAGACTGCCTGCCCGATGCACATGGCGCCCCAGCCCGAGTTCGAGGCATCTGTCGTGACCATGACACGCCTTGAGACCTGCTCTAGGGGAACACCTCCCATAGAAATGGCAGGTCCGACCAAGGGCTGAAAGTCTGATGGCACTGTGGCATGATGGTCACATGCCGGGTGCCGTGGCATCATGCCCACCTTGGGACTCGAGTCTGTAGCCAGTGCTGAAGCGGTATCATATGCATCAACCCGAGGGGGAGAACCGCCACCGAGGATGGCATATGTCCCAGGAGCCTCTGAAATTGTTTCACTGGCACCGCTACCTTCTGGCTGAAGGTCTTCGGGCAGGTCAGCACTGACTGAGCACGTTTGGTCGTAAGACATGCCTTGAGAGTGACCGAGTCCAACTCCATACCGAGAAAAGAGATGCTCTGTACAGGGGAGAGCTTGTTCTTCTCCCAGTTGACCTGAAGCCCGAGTCGGTCGAGATGCTGAAGCACAAGGTCCCTGTGCACACACAATAGATCTCACGAGTGAGCTAGGATTAGCCAGTCTTTGAGATAATTGAAAATGCAAATGCCCTTCTCCCTCAGCAGGGCCAGGGCAGCCTTTGCGACCTTGGTAAAGACACGAAGGGACAGACCGAAGGGGAGGACCTTGTACTGGTATGCTCGTCCCTCGAAGGCAAACCAAGGAAAGGGTCTGTGTCGTGGAAAGATCGATGCGTGAAAGTACACGTCCTTCAGGTCGATGGCCGCGAACCAATCCTGATGTCGTACTGACGCCAGGATGCACTTCTGCATTAACATCTTGAACGGAAGCCTGTGTAAGGCTTTACACCTGTGAGGGAATTGACTAACAGCTGATTTGTACTGCAGTGAGCAGCGACGGGGATAAAAGGAGTGGCATCAGCAGCAGAGGGGAGAGAGAGCTGACCTGATCACCAACATGTGTGTGTCTGATCTGATCATATTTTTGAGAGTGCTAAAAATTATAAAAGTTCATTTGGAACTGTCATCACCGTCTCCCGCTTCCTCTTTCTCTACTGGTGTACCGGGAAAGTGTACCACTATTTTTTTCTCAGATGGTAATCTAACCGTCAAGAACTCACACCGCGGCATCACTACATTGAATATACTTTTTTATTTATCTGTGCATTAATTTTAACTGTTACTATGCATTGTGTTATGTGTTGTAATGAAACATTACATTGTTTTCACAAAAAGACATACACAATTTTAATTTATTGATTGTGTAATATATTCTCAATTTAAATTCAATTTAAATTATGTATTGAATTGGTATGTGGACCTCCAAATATCACACTAATGCATACTGTTAAGCATTTAATTTTGAAACCATGGGAATTATTCAGGAGTTAATAATAGCCAAACACATGTGTCCAAATACTTTTGGCCATGTTTTCGGAACGTGAAAATAAAGTGAATTCACAAAGCACATTTTAAACAAACTGTGCTGCATAAGCTGTGGACATCAGACACAGTTTGAGTTAGAAGTTCAAAATCCTTGCAAACTGCTCAGAAACTAATCAAGTGTCACACGCAGGCCCAAATACTGTATACTGTACGTTAGTGGGACATGACTGTTTTTCACCATTTGTGACAATAAAAGCCACCTGCATATGGCAATGGCAATATGCACACATTCATTTCTCACCTGCATCATCTCAGCTGCACAGACATTCTCTCTACTAACGCAGTACCCTTTAACACAACATTGGAAATGCCAGAAACCGCAAAAAAAAAAAAAAAAAAAAAAAAAAAACGCTGAAGACCCTAATGTGTATCTACATTGTAAAGGTTACACACACACAGCCGGCATACCTGGTAAAAGATGTACAGGTGCACCACAATTACTGTTTTCCATGTACTTTAAAAAGAGTTTTATGGATATTCTCTTACATTTCTTTCCAGTTACCCCAATGTAATCAGCTGGACTTAGAGTTTTCTGGGAAACGCACACACACCTGATGTCGTGTTCTGATAGGGGCTTTGCTTATTATCAGATCTCACATTATAACATTGGCTCCCATTGGAGTTGTGACCAGCAGTTCAAACTCAAGTAATCTTTCATGCTATTTCTCCATAAAGTCATAAAAACAATACACTTCAATTAGAAGGAGTCCTGCATCTGATTAATCTACTTACATTGGCAATAGCTTAGCATATCTAAGCTATTATATATCATTACATCAGGTCATAAATGGTGCAGTTATTAGTGGAAGAAATTGCTGTTTGGTCTACAGCACTGAATGAAGCGTATCGAGGTGGCGTACAAACAATTTGACGGACGTTCTGTTTTGCCCTCTTAGCTTCTTATTTTCCTGAACATTTTGTAAAGAAAAGTCTCATATTTCATGTCCAAGTTCACAGGATCAAGGTCCTATGTCATAATTGGGCTAAGTGATTGGTGAATGGTCTGATAGATGACAGCTCACCAAGTCCTGTGATGGACACATGCTTCCAGTTACAGTATGCATAAAAGAGAAAACCTTTTGGGCTACTTGCAGGAACGTAACTTTTATAAACATGGATATTTAGGTTCCCTCCTGCTTCTCAGATGACTTTCCCTTTTCAATGAAGGCAGATACAACTTCAGAAAGAAAAAAAAAAAAAAAAAATGATTTTGGCTACCATTGCTGGGGAATAACTAACTGATAACATTATAAGGACCAACAGAAAGTTACACACATCTGGGATGGCATGAGGGTGATTAAATGATGAGATAATTTTCATTTTTGGGTGAACTATCCCTTTAAGTATTTATTTTTTTATTTTATTTTTTTGTAGTGTGTCAGTAGAAGCGGTCTGCATGGGCCTTAAGCTGAAGCCCGCACCCAGCCTGTACCCGAGACTGTGTGACCAGACCCAACCCGACCAGTCCAGAACCGTCAAATCTGAAGCCCAACCCAAACCAGAAATCATCACTCTCTTTATAGATTATTCTCCAAGCAAGTAAATTAATTGCAAGATTCTGTATTTTGGTTAAGCATCGTAGGCAACATTTGTAACAGTATAGTAACTGTAAACATACTCAGTTTTAACAAGGAATGGTGGCTCCTCAGCACACAAGAGTAAAAAAGGAAAAGACTTTGGCTTACAGATAATGAAGCTCTGATCTAGAATCATGTGTAACAGTGTAACAATCATATGGAGTCCTCTTTACATTCTGAATGTTGAATCTTTGTGACACCTGTGCTACAAAAGCTAGATGCACAGTGCAAAGACTGAAACAGAACACAGATGTCTCAAGATGTTTTTATAAAAATAGAAGTTCTTTTTAACTTGACATGGTCTCTAAAGGTTTGACAGTCCTGTGCAAGCCGCTAAAAACAGCAAGATGTGACACAACGGTCAAAGACATCCCTCCAATGTGTGTTTACAAAGAAAAACTATTGAAAAACAGCGCAGATGCAAGCAAAAACACATTGGGTGTGAACAGTCCATTACTTCTCTTTATGCGTGCGTCATTTTTAATTAATTACCAGTGTTGGGGAACTTACTCGAAATAAGTAATCCATGAAAAATGACAAATTACTTCTCAAAAAATGAAATCAGATTATTTTACTCATTACTTCATCTAAAAAGTAATCACGTTACAAATTATTTTACTTGTAAGTTTTTAGTTCCCTATCTGTCACTCACTCGACATTGTGTCGATGTAGTGACACTAGGGGTCACTCTTGGGAGCCCCAAACACCTCTGATCTTTGAGAAAAGGCCAGTGGGAATTGGCGAGTGGAATTTGCATGCCACTCCCCCGGACATACGGGTATAAAAGGAGCTGGCTCGCAACCACCCATTCAGATTTTTTCTTCGGAGCCGAGCGGTTTTCATTCATTGAATTCCACTGCCGTTCCATTCACCTATCGTATGCTGTTGGATATATGGCACATTTCACAGTTTCTCCCCCTTGTGCGCAGAGAAGTGAGAGAATGGCCCTGGGCGCTTCGACAGCTAAAAAGAGAGAGTATATTCTAAAGACTATTTTCCTCTAAAAGAGTGGCCCTGATGGAGAGCGTCTTTTTGCCCTGATTGAGTTCTGGGATGAGACAGGTTGCTCGCCCCAGGGCGAGTTTGATGTCTCATTCAGGGCTCAAGAGCAGGATGAGCTCTCGAGCACAGCATCGGAGAGCGGGCTGATCCAGTCGGACGCGGAGGACTCGACTGGGCTCCCACCTTCGGGTGTGATCGCCCAGTCTGAGGTCGATGCGGAGCTGGCGGCCATGCTTGCCCGGGCTGCCGTGAGCGTCGGGCTTGAGTGGAAACCTCCACCCTGCCCTGAGCCCTAGCGGCTAGATGATTGGTTCCTGGGCTCAGAGCACCGATCACGGCCATGACCCGCCCTGGTTCCATTCTTCCCGGAGGTGCACGAGGAGCTCACAAAGTTGTGGCAGGCACCTTTTACTGCCTGGGCCTGACCTCTGAGCTTCTATGCTCTCACTACCCTCGACGGTGGGGTGGCCAGGAGGTACATGACGATTCCCCAGGTGGACAAGGTGGTTGAGGTGCACCTGTGCCTGCAAAACGCCGCCACCTGGTGGAATCGCCCAAGACTCCCATCCAAGGCCTGAAATTCCACGTCGTCCTTGGCGACCAAGGCTTACAGGACCTCTGGACTGGCTGCCTCCACCCTGCACGCCATGTCCCTCCAACTGGTGGTGGTAGACATGATCACTCAGGCCAGGGCTCCCTCTATGAAGCGCCTGTATGCCTTGAAGTGGCATTTGTTTGCAAATTGGTGTTCTTCCCGAGGTGAAGACCCCCAGAGATGCACAGTCGGGTCGGTGCTTTCCTTCCTGCAGGAGAGGTTGGAGGGGCGGCTGTCCCCCTACACCGTGAAGGTGAATGTGGCCACTATAGCGGCGCACCATGACGCAGTGGACGGTAACTCCCTCGGGAAGCATGACCTGATCATCAGGTTCCTTAGAGGCGAGAGGATGTTGAATCCTGGTGGGATCTCTCCGTGGTCCTGCTGGGCCTGCAGATGTATATGGCCCCAGCTGAATGATTGATTTTACATTTTAGTGGGAGAAAAAAGAAGAGAAGAGGCCACCCCTAGTGTCACTACATCGACACAACGTCGAGTGAGTGACAGATAGGGAACGTCTTGGTTACTGTCGTAACCTCCGTTCCTTGATGGAGGGAATGAGATGTTGTGTCTCTCTTGCCACAACGCTGTGCTACCCGCTGAAATGGCCGGGACCCTGTCTCAGCTCCTCAGCGCAAAACCTGAATGAGTGGTTGTGAGCCAGCTCCTTTTATCCCCGTATGTACGGGGGAGTGGCATGCAAATTCCACTCGCCAATTCCCATTGGCCTTTTCTCAAAGATCAGAGGTGTTTGGGGCTCCCAAGAGCGACCCCTAGTGTCACTACATCAACACAACATCTCATTCCCTCCATCAGGGAACGGAGGTTACGACAGTAACCTAGACGTTTTCCACTCAAATTCAATATGTCTATATTTCCTCTTCATTCATTGTTGCACACCCTTCAGCTGTCACAGAAATGCTAACAGAAGTACATGGATGCACCTTTTAAACGTATTATAGATATACACATATAGCAACTTTTTGTCAGTAGCTTGTAGTGTAGCTAACAAGGTTTTTAAAAGGGTAGCTAAACTGTAGTTGAACTACAATTTATGAGTAGGTTGTTGATTTGGAAGCTACAATTTTAAAGTACCTTCCCCAATACCTGTGCTAACATAGGTCTTTCAGAGCCTAGTAAGCTTGGTGAGTTGTTAGAGAGGGTTTTGGGGCAGGGTGGGAGACACTGGACCAGCCTCATTAGCTGTCAATCAGCTGACATCATCATTAGAGTGTAATTATGTTTGTTAACCAGGCAGCCCAAACCAAGGCCTCTGGCACTGTACGTTGTGCACTGTATTTGTTGAGTGAGCACCCGACTTTGGCAAGGCTGCCTATGTTGCATACAGCCACAGATATATGCACACAGATTCTGAAAATGACGTCACAGCCTGGTTAAACACAGGATGGTCGGATTAATTAACATTTATCCAACTCTTAAACCCAGTTGGACACCACAAAGACAGAAAAGAGGAAAAAGACGGGAAGCGGGAGATGACTATATGACAAGCTCCCATTTGAATTATGGGACAGGGAGGCAGACATGGCATGGTTTCATAGCTCATTGGTTTTCAGAGCTGTGGCTTAGTCGCACCACACGAATGTAATTTGTACCACATGTGTTCGAACGTGCCCTCTCATAGAAAAAGTGGGTGCTTTAGACACTTCGCACAAGGAGCATAGTGAAAAATAAAAATTGAAAGGGTCAGCCTTCTCCTCTCTCTGTGAAAAAGGCCGTGCCCTGACACGAGATGACAAGGTGGAATAGTGACTGGGTTTGAAGAAAGGCAGGCAGGCATAGGGGTCAGCGGGAGAGGTGACTGCATCAGGTACACTGTCAAACAAAGCCCTCCAGTGGCTAATAAACCAACACTGAGTACTCATTCACATCAGGGGTGAACACTGCATGCACAATCTCTGCATTATTCCTGAGAGTCCAGTTGTGTAAGTCGCTAGCAGTTTCACACATAGACATGAGCAGTAACACAACCCTGTGGGTTTAATAGATTTGTAGAACTCCAGCATGAATCCAGCATTTTATTCATTTTAAACAAATCCTGATACATTATTTTTTATTTTATTTTTTTAGGGAAATAATAAAGACCTTAAAAAATAATAATAATAATGATAATTTTCTTCAAGGTTGCATGACAATCGCTAACAAAATGCAATTGCGTAAGTCTAATACATTTTTCAGCCTGAAAAGTATGTGACTCAAAAACGAAATAATGTGGTTCCTTAAATGTATCGCAGCAGTTCCAAGATGAAATGTCCACTGTGTGGTGCTAAAATCGAGTTAAAAGTTCCCCCAAACAGATGAGATTTTTTTAAGGTTAATGCACAAAACCTAACTCCCAAACCTCAATCCGATAGAAAATTTGTGGGCAAAACTGAAAAAGCATGTGTGAGCAAGGTGGCCTAAAAACCTGACTCAGTTACACCAGTTCTGTCTGGAGGAATGGGCCAAAATTCCAGCAACTTATTGTGAGAAGCTTGTGGAAGGCTACCCAAAATGTTTGACCCAAGTTAAACAATTTAAAGGCAATGCTACCAAATAATTACAAAGTGTATATAAACTTGACCCACTGGGAATGTGATGAAAGAAATAAAAGCTGAAATAAATCAATCTCTCTACTATTATTCTGACATTTCACATTCTTAAAATGAAGTAGTGATCCTAACTGACCTAAGACAGGAAATGTTTTCTACCATTAAATGTCAGGAATTGTTAAAAACTCAGTTTAAATGTATTTAGCTAAGGTGTATGTAAACTTCTGACTTCAACTGTACATGTGTTGTCTTTTTAAATATATAAAAAAAATTAAACATATATTTTATGGTAAATACTCATTAACCAATTTAATTTTTTTTTATTTTTTTTTATTGTAGTATTTTTACAGTCTTTTACAGTTAAAATTATGGAAATTTTTTACAGTGTAGTCTGTACTAGGGTGACCATACGTCCTCTTTTTCCCGGACATGTCCTCTTTTTCGGACCTTAAAAAAGCGTCCGGCCGGGATTTCTAAATTTGTGAAAATGTCCGGGATTCGGCTTTAGTTGCATTATGATGTGCATCTGGTCTAATACTTCATTGTGTGTGCACGCATATTTGCATTGCTTTAACCCCTCTTTGTAAGTCCCGCCTTCTCGCACACCAACTGGTCGATTATAAAAGGCTTGCAGCAAATACTGGCCAAACTCCTACCTGTCAATCTCTCCGTGAAGCGCTGTTGTGTTCGGCATCAAACAGTTGCTTGACAGTAGCAGCAAATGACAGCTGAGTGGAAACAATGCCCAAACGAACGTGCAAATTTACAGAAGATTTGCACAAAAAATTCCCATGCTTTCATCCAGGTCGAGATCCGTGGGAAGCAGAATGTATGACATGTAAAGCTGGCACTTATGTGTCAGTTGCTAATAAAGGTGCAAGTGATTTAGAAGCACACATTAGCTCTGTGAAGCATAAAGGGTCAGCAAAAGGTGAAAGTTCATCAGGTAAATTAACGGACTGCATTGCGAACAGGTAAAATTGTTATCGCATTGCTTCATTTTCCATGGCCATTCAAAATAATAGTAATAGTAAATGAAGGTTCACTCATGGCATCAAATATTTTATTTTAGTACATGGACATTCATAAGAATGTTGGAAATTGTAATTTATTTAGACATATTTATGTTATGCTAATAGAGTGTGTTTTTCACTGTATTAAAGTTGCATTCATAGTAACACTTTTTTGAACCCAATTACATCAGCACTGCACTTTATTAATCTTATTATCTCACACTGGACTGTCATAAATTATATTCTCTCTTAACAACACACTGGCAACTGACTATCAACCGACAGCCTGAATGTCAATACAGTACAATACAACCTACTGTACATTTTATATATACTATTTTTTTATTGTATAATGTGTATTCTATATTGTGTATATTGTATACTGTACATTGTATGTTATTATTTGTATATTGTGTTGTGTGTAATTATGTGTATATTAGATTTTAAATTGTGTTGTGTAAATCTGATGTTTATTGTAAATTGGTATGCGTCTCATCACTGTCATGACTGCTATGTTGCTCGGAACTGCACCCAAGAATTTCACACACTATTGCACTTGTGTATATGGTTGTGTGACAATAAAAGTGATTTGATATTATTCCACCCCACCCCAGTTCCCCTTCTGTCACTCACTCGATGTTGTGTCGATTTAGTGACTCTAGGGGTCGCCCTTGGGAGCCCCAAACACCTCAAATCTTTGAGAAAAGGCCAATGAGAATTGGCGAGTGGAATTTGCATGCTACTCCCCCGGACATACGGGTATAAAAGGAGCTGGCTCGCAACCACTCATTCAAATTTTTTCTTCGGAGCCGAGCAGTTGTGTGTCAGCGAGCTGAATTCCACTGCCGGTCCATTCACCTCAGATAGAAGCGTATGCTGTTGGATATATGGCGCATTCCAGTGGCTTTCTCTCCTTAGTGCAGACTACGCCCCTGGGTGCTTCGACAGCGCTACTAAGAGAGTATATATCTCTGCAAAGAGAATATTTTCCTCTATTAGAGCAGCACATTGACGTGAACGTCTTTTTAAAGATGTATCTTTTTAAAGATGCCGTTCCATCTTTGTGTAATTCCTGGATGCAGTCATTATCTTTCCGACGGCCACGGGCGCTGCTTCTGGGCCGCGCTCACACTGAGGCTGCATTTGTGTATGGTTGATGTTCTCATTGCAAGAACATGACCATCGCAACGTTGCAGTCGCGGCTTTCCTTCCTCCAAGGGAAAGCCATTCCAGCCGCCCCCCATGCTGCGCCTTCTACCTACGGGTACAAGGCCGGCCCGGGTGGCGCTGGAGGCGATTTGGGGATTTCAATGGCCGTGGTCTTGCCGGGTAATTCCCCGCGGACCTCCCATTCCCCAGCATGCTCATCTGCCTCCGTCGAGTTCCGAGATGAGACCAGCTCGCCTCACGGCCAGCCTAACATCTCTCTCAGGGCTTGTGAGTAGGACAAGTCCTTGATTGCCGCGTCGGAGAGCGCACTGGTGATGTCGGATGCCGAGGACTCGACTGGGCTGCCACCTTCGGGTCTGCCCGCCCAGTCTGAGGCTGACACAGAGCTGACCGCCATGCTTGCCTGGACTGCCACGAGTGTCAGGTTGGACTGGAACTTTCCACCCTCCCCTGAGCCCACGCGGCTATATGACTGGTTCCTGGGCTCGGGGCGCCACTCACAGCCGTGCCCCCCCCCGAGTTTCCTCACTCCTTGGGTCACATGGTCGGTGTTTACGACCGCCGTTATCACGGGCAACACCCGATACCTTTGCGAGATTTTACAATCTCCGGGTTGAGCCGGTTTCGTCCCGTGTTTTGTCAGATACGAACAGGTAAGTTTGGTAATACGGAACAGCTGGCTGGGTGTATCGCTTGTGTATAGCGCCTTTCCCCTCCGTGATGTGAAGACGTGTGCTTCTCGAACCGTGAACCCTGGATGTCCTTCCTCCCTAGCCCTGTGGCTCGTGAATTCGGTGGAGGAATTCGCAGCAGGACCCACTACAGGTACTAATACTATAGGTGCTCCACAGGTGCTGGTTACTCCGGTAAGCCCTGTGATGTATTTTCCGCGGTATGGTCTCCCTGTCGGCAGACCCGCATCTCCCTTGGACAGAGCCCTCTCTGCCCTCGGCTGCTCTATTTGTAGAGCTCCTCCCCTTCCAGGCAGGACCTACCACCGCACCTCTTCCATGTGTGGCTGGTGAGCCCACGTGACGTATTACCAATTGTTACCTCCCCTCCAGGCAGGATGTGGTCTCCGCGGGGTCTTTTCCCCCTGAATGAATAGGAAAGGAAAAAAACACCTTCCCCGGCACGTGTAATAGCGTTAGATGGCCCCAGCCAAATCTAATACTCTGTGGAGAGAAAACATAGAGAGAAAAGGCCACGGCTGCCGTGCCCTGCTCCCATGCTATTTACGTCGCTCCCCTCTGGGATGTGGGGAACTACATGACATCTTGTGGGGCGTTGGGGGAGGTTACGTGCTGACTGATGCACCTGCTATTATACACAGAGCAGCTTGCTTGCACCTGCATCGCCAGTTCACGTAACACGGTCCAGCTGTTGTGGTGCTTTTCTATAGGGACCCATAGTGTCAATACATCGACACAATGTTGAGTGAGTGACAGAAGGGGGATGTCTAGGTTACTGTTGTAACCTCCGTTCCCTGATGGAGGGAACTAGACGTTGTGTCCCTCTTGCCGCAACGCGGTACTATCCGCTGAAATGGCCGGGACCTTGTCTCGGCTCCTCAGCATAAAACCCGAATGAGTGGTTGCGAGCCAGCTCCTTTTATACCCGTATGTCCGGGGGAGTGGCATGCAAATTCCACTCGCCAATTCTCATTGGCCTTTTCTCAAAGATTAGAGGTGTTTGGGGCTCCCAAGGGCGACCCCTAGTGTCACTACATTGACACAACATCTCGTTCCCTCCATCAGGGAATGGAGGTTACAACAGTAACCGAGACATTATTTATGTGCAGTGCAAGTCATGGTTTAAAATTAATAATCTAAGTAAGTGTTAAGGGCCAGTGTTTAAACAAAATTTGTGTATGAACTGTAAGATTAATGACTAATGTATTTGAAGTTTATCCTGGATTATGAATCCCAAGGTTGAGACAGGGAAACAAATAGAATAATATTAGCGTAGATGCCATAAAATTTTTTTGCAGAGTTATAGATCATGATAAATGTTTCTGGTTCCGACAGACCTAACTAAAACAGTCTAATTGTGAGTTGATGGATAGATTAGGTGTATGCCTGGCTAAATAGATGAGTCTTTAGTCTAGACTTAAACTGAGTCAGTGTGTCTGCATCCCGAACAGTGTTAGGGAGACTATTCCATAGTTTAGGAGCCAAATAGAAAAAGGATCTACCTCCTTTTGTGGATTTTGATATTCTAGGAACTATTAACAGGTAATTTTGCAATCATAATGAACGTGATGGAATATAGTGTGGTAGAATGTCACTTAAGTACTGTGGAACTAGACCATTCAAAGCTTTGTACATAGTTAACCAAATTTTTTTAATGAATATGAAATTTAACAGGTAACCAATGTAACTGATAAAATGGGGCTAATATGATCACATTTCTTGATTCTAGTCAGCACTCTGGCAGCTGAATTTTGAACCAATTGAAGTTTTTTTATTGAACTTGCAGGACATCCTCCCAGTAATGCATTACAATAATCTTGTCTTGATGTTGTAGGGCTTTACTGGTTGTTTAGATCAGTGTTACTATCAGAAATAATTAATAATTATTTCTGTAGTTATTAATCAATATTTAAATTAATTAATTGGATCTAACTCATTAAAACCTCATATGGGACTCCAGTAAATGTAGTGTGCTACGTTTAGGAGCAAGTTTGGTTATTAGCAATGATTAGTAATTATCAAAGATAATTATTAATTACAAAAATCAATAGAACATTGATGAGAATCAATGTTAGCTTTTTTTTTTAATCCTTTAAAATCAACACTTATCAAAGATAATCGTTAATTGTTAACATCGATGAAACATTAAATTACAATTAACACTAGCTTATTGATCATTCAAATTCAATCAAAGATAATTATCAATTATCAAAAATCAATAGAATATTAATAAGGATTAACACTGACGGGGCACCACCCTGGAATCAGGGACTAATAACCGAATATTAAAACAGTCTCAATATTAGATTGTTTTCTTAGGAAAATCGACATCCGAAGAATATCGATTTTCGGGAAAAAAACAATGAATGAAGGTTTGAATCCGAGCACTGACATCCCGTCAGCATGACACAGGCATATGCAAAACAAACCAAAACACTTCTCTTTGTAATATAAACAAAGTTTATTTATGCAGTAATATCAATTAATAATTAATACAATGCAGTCAATAAACTTCCGACTTACAACTACAAACTAAACAGTGATATGATTAGATATGGAAATAAAAATAATCCTATAACACATAAGGTGTGTGTGTGTCAGTGTGTGTGTGTGTCAGTGTGGTTAGTGAGAGAGAGAGAGAGAGAGAGAGAGATGATTAAGTGACAGCCCGAAAGCTGATTTCGCGATAGCTGGAGATAAAGCAGCCGTGTTCATCACTCAGAGACGCGGTTTTACGAGCGGGGCTCGTAAAAGTCCTTTGTTATTTGACTCTTTAATGGATGAACTCAGTTGCTGTCTCACCCGCGATGGCGAAAATGCACAACAGTCCAATTTGGTTGGACCACAATACAGCAAAACAAATTTGTGATAATTAATACCCTGAGTATTAATAATGAGCGGACATGGCGGTCCGTAAACTGTACAAGCAAAAACCTTGAAACACAAGAATAACACACTATAATATTCTATCTCTGCCCAGACGTAAACCTCTTACTTGAATCGCATGAGGACACAGGTAGAATGTGTTTTCCTCCGTCCTTTAACTCTGACCCGGTTCCTTGAGGCTCGGGTGATGACGGGGGCCGTTTCCTCGCGCTGTCGGCAGGCGGTACGGCTGTTGATTCTCGGCGGGCTGGCGGAGAACTCAGAAATGTCGACTTGATTGAAGATGGAAGAGAAATCTTTAATCTCTTCACTTCTGTAGGCCAACGGATGAAGATGCGAATTGCTCGGTGGTCTCCTTCGGATCCGTTAGAGTGTTCGGTTGAACGAGGTTGCACCAGAGAGCAGCAAAAAGCTACGTCCGTATTCGGTGAACTAAGTCGCTGGAAGCAACTTTGGAAGCATTTCAGAATTATTTGAAGTCCTGATGATGTCATGTTTGAGGGATGTTCTGTGGTGTGCCTCATCCAATAGGAGTTGAGAGCTTGATCCTTTAGAGGGCAAGGCTTCATGGATTTGTAGTCTGTTTTGGACTCCCTTTGTTTGATTTTGGCGCGATTTTTGTCAGTAAAATTTACGACTTAGAAGGAGGGGGCTTGAGGAATGTTTTTTATGACTGTTAGGCCTGCCTTTGTCTTCTATCTGAATACATGAGGCCCAACAATGTCATGAATGCAAGAATTAGTTTTTTGGCATCAGCAACAGAAAGCATGTGTCGTAACTTAGCAATATTTCTGAGGTGGAAAAATGCTGTTCTACAAATATTGGAAATTTGATTTTCAAATGACAGATTGGTATCAAATATATCAACTAAGTTCTTCACTGTAGAATACGATGTAACAGTATATCCATTGAGAGACAAATTATATTTTAGCAGCTTATTTTAGAGGTTTTTGGTCCAATAATTAGTACCTCTGTTTTGTCGGAATTGAGTAGATGAAATTTCTGGCCATCCAATCTTTGATTTCATTGATACACTCTGCTAATTTGGAGAATTGTGACATTTTGTTGGGTTTCGAAGAAATGTAAAGTTGGGTATCGTCGGCATAACAGTGGAAACTTATTCCACGATTCCTGATAATATATCCCAGGGGAAGCATATATAAGGAGAAAAGCAGAGGCCCTAAAACTGATCCTTGTGGCACTCCATACTTAACTTTTGTTTGATTTGACAATTCCTCATTTACACAGACAAAGTGGTAGTGGTCTACTAAATAGGACCTAAACCATGCTAATGCAAGCCCACAAATGCCAATGTAATTCTCAAGCCTATTCAAGAGATTGTCATGATCTATGGTGTCGAAGGCGGCACTAAGATCTAAAAGCACTAGAAGAGAAATGCAGCCACGATCAGATGATAAGAGCAAGTAATTTGTATCTCTGATAAGTGCAGTCTCTGTACCGTGCTGGGGACTAAATCCTGACTTAAATTGTTCATATATACTATTTCTTTGTAGCAGTGAACATAGTTGGGAGGACACTACCTTGTCTAGTATTTTTGACATAAATGGGACATCCATCTATAATTAGCCAATTCTCCAGGATCAAGCTGTGGTTTCTTAATAAGCATTTTGATAACTGCCATTTTAAAGTTTCATGGGACAAGTCCTAAGGATATCGAGGAGTTAATAATATGAAGAAGAGGTCCTGAGATTACAGGGAATATCTCTTTTAAGAGCTTAGTTGGTATTGGATCTAACATACATGTTGTTTCCATAGAAAATAGCTGCCCGGGAGATTTCCCAAGATAGTCGCAGACTGCATTGACTTGCCTTGAAAGGGAAGTTTGCCAAATTCAAAGCAGTTATAAAATGCTGATAAACGCACACCTGTGACTGTACATTCTACAGTATATTAATGTGGCAAGTTGCTATTACTTGGTGAAAGGATTTTTTAGTCTGATAATTATTGTTAATAAATGTAATTATTGAACATTTTCTTTTATCATATTGCTGCAGTCATCATTTACAAAACCAATAAGCCAATTGAGTCCATGCATTAAAATGATTCTACCATGGTTAAGCATATTGATTCAATCAAACATAAGCATTTTTTCCCCTTTATTTATAAAAAGTCTATGAAGTCTCAGAGTGTATAAACTATTAATATAGTTATTTTCTTCTTTGACAATGCATGTTCTGTGTGTCAGTTTTTTTCTTTGACAATGCATGTTCTGTGTGTCAGTTACCAAATTAACCTTGTTTTAAAAGAGTTCTGCTCAATTCCCTATGCCTGTAATCTTTGAACCAGTTACTAACGTAGTATGAACTGCAAGGTTACTGAGTCTGAATCATGGCACCATCCTGAATTTATTCATATTTTTACATCATTATGTAATAGTGTTGAAGTTTCAATTAATACTTGTGCTTGCAGCCGGAGAGACATCATAAATGTTGCTTTGTGCAATTTTAAGTTATTTTCTTCACCATTCCAAAACAGGTGTGAAAAATAGCACATTTTGACAGCACTGCCTTTCATTGTATATTTAAATGACTATAAACACATTTTCAGAGACAGCAAATATTATGAATACGTTCATTATACATTTGTATATGCTTTATTTTGTATTTGATGCTTGTTAAAAATCTTGGCAATCCTCCAAGTATTCCTCATTCTTATGTCAACATGAACATCCCCTCCTGAAACTCACATACAAACACACACACACACACACACAGGCCTGAGGAGGCTGTGGTCAGTGGCGGAAACAGCAGTGGCAGTAGCATGCGTCTCAGCGTGAGTGCTGGGAATGGGGTTGTGGAGCCAGATGGGCGATTCTGCCGTTCCCCTCCACACAGACTGCCTTTCACCTCTGTCTGCTTCCACAAAGAGCAACTTTTCCCACCTTCATGCTGCACAAAGACTACTGTACAGGGATTCAGATCAATTAATGTGAACCACCCAAAAGAACTGATTCACTAACATTAATTGGACATCCCAACACAGCACATGAATCAGTGAATCGTTAGGAAAACTTTACAATAAGATTCCAGCCTCAGCTTTCTGTTGTTGGCTGACAGAATTGGAACTTGATGTGGTCTTTACTGTTGTAGCCCATCCGCCTCAAAGTTCGACATGTTGTGCATTCTCAGATGCTATTCTGCTCACTACAATTGTACAGAGTGATTATCTGAGTTACCGTAGCCTTTCTGTGAGCTCGAACCAGTCTGGTCAACAAAGTGTTTCTGTCCTCAGAACTGCCATTCACTGAATGTGTTTTGTTTTTGGCACCATTCTGAGTAAACTCTAGAGATTGTTGTGCGTGAAAATCCCATGAGATCAAAAGTTACAGAAAAACTCAAACCAGCCCATCTGGCACCAACAATCATGCCACGGTCGAAATCACTGAGATCACATTTTTTTCCCATTCTGATGGTTGATGTGATTGATTGGCTGATTAGATAATCGCATGAATAAGAAGGTGTACATGTGTTCCTAATAAAGTGGTCGGTAAATGTGTATATAAAAATTATAATAGAGAATGAAAGCTGTGAGCAAGATACAATGTGAAATACAACGTGAACAGCCATTTTTAAAATTTTGTAACTCTAAATTGCTACTTGTCCTAAAAACAGCTAATGACTGGAAAAGCTACACTGTTTGAAAACAGCTGAGCCACTGTTCTACAGAAAAAAAAAAAAAAAAAAAAAAAAAATGTTATTAGTTAGTAGCATCACTACTTGTAGTTAGTTGCTCACCAACAATGATTCATACAGTATATATGTAATTATTTGTGATGCTGGTGTAGGCAGTGGTCATTGAACTGTGTCTTTCTCGTACTCTTTCTTTCATAAAAGCATTTTTAGTGCATCAAAAGCTAATATTTGAACATGTTGCCCTTGATTGGGAATGACAGGATTAATCAGCAGCCACTTAGCAATTCAAAACACCACTATGCAAACAAACTGGTATAATGAATCAACGAGTACTGCGGTGGCGAGAAATCCACTCAATAACTATTATTCAGCGTTTATAAATGTATACCCTTTATTATTTGGAACAAGCTTTGTGGTCAGACAGCTCTTTAGGCACAGTTTAGCAGTGAGCATGTATTTAGTGTTGCATTTAAAAGCGGACGGGGTTTAGAAACAGACGAAAGTCATTAAAAGCATCCCTTTCTGATTTAGCTTTCAGAGGCTGCCTGCAAAGAGCGCCATACTAGCAGCGAAAAGACGTCAAGACAGTCTCTTGAGCCAGATTCTATTACCTTTGGGGGATGACTTGCGAGAGAACATGCTAATTTGACGAGCCACTGCTACAAACTGACAATTTAGAGAACTATTTCAACACTTATTAGCTTGCACAAACCTCAGTGGCAACCACTGTAAAGATGTTTTGACACACTGCCAAAATACAGTGTCATTGTGCTAACAATTTGACATATTTCAGCCCATTCAGATAAAGAGATGGTTAGCACCAACAACACAGGACAATTTACCTTCTTTTCAGAGCAAGTTAATATTTTTATCTTTAAAATAAAGCTAATTTAAAATGTGTCAACATAAAAGTGTGAATTCACTAAATAGTTGCGCCACTTTTGCGTCTTATTCACTCACAATCCCATTGTGCAGTTTAACCAGGTGCTAAATGTGCTGAAATAGCACTGCGCTATAATTCATTAAAAAATGTAAATACTCTCATCATTTACTCACCCTCATGCCATCCCAGATGTGTGTGACTTTCTTTCTTCTGCTGAACAAAAACTAATATTTTTTTTAGAAACAATCATGCCACGGTCGAAATCACTAAGATCACATTTTTTTTCTTCCCATTGTAATGTTGATGTGAACATTAACTGAAGCTCCTGACCCATATCTGCGTCATTTTATGAATTGCACTTCTACCACATGACTGGCTGAATAGATAATCACATGAATAAGTACTGTAGGTGTACAGGTGTTCCTAATAAAGTACTCAGTGAGTGTACACATTTGCATTCTCTCAGCATCGGTTTCCTTCACTTCCTTCTGTTTCAGAATAATTCTTAGTCTACTTCACTATCTACTTAAACACTTTTTGTCACTGTGGAAACATTGTTCTGTCTGAGTCAGTTAATCTTCCTTTCCCCAGTTTTGCTGTGGAGCTGGAACATTGTGATTTAGGCCCGACATCAGGCCACATGTCTGTCGGAAGTCAGCACTTAGAGCTGGTTGGATTGGCTAAATATGGAGCTAAAGTTGTTGTACCAATGAACTCAGTGAAAAACACTTAACCTCTTTGTGTACATATAGATTTCTTCATTTATTTTTGGTGGACCTGACTGAAAAGTCAAGTGTATTGCAATGTATTTTATATGTTTTTTTTTGTTTTGTTTTGTTTTTTTTATTCTGAAAGCAGCACTTGGTTGACGAAAGCTTCATTCTTCTTTACTATCAAGGAAGAGAGTGGTAATCTTTAAAACATTTTATTGCTATGAATTTGCCACCTTTAAAGTCAACATTAAATAAAAAAATGACCCATTTTATGTAATACTTAACCCTTTAAGCTTACCGATAAAAAAAACAAAAAACAAAATATTAATTACTACAGTCTTGACCAACACAAAATAGGTATCATTTTAAAACTGAGAAGCTGTACTTTACAATGCGTTTAGGCATTATGACCAAAACTGGCCAAGAGCTTTGAAATTTGCAGACAAATCAGAAGTGTTCTGTTTTGATAATTTATTAATAATTTTGCACTGCACATTTTATTGTAATCTGTAAAAATATCAAAGTGATCAAATAGCCATGTGTCATATGTCATTGGAAAGCTCTCAAAGAGTAGAATACAACTTAAAGACAAAAATCTAGTGAGTAATAACTAAGTATATGTCTTTGACATACGTTACACGTAAACAGATGTTGCTTACATGCTGTGTTTTCGCTCATAACTTTACAAAAAATATTAAATAATTACTTAAAGGAGGCCATTATCTTTAAAATGAGCCCACACACAATATAATCTGATGCATAAATCATTATATATAATCCACATGAAGCACAATGTGCACACAGCAAATAATGTGCTATCTGGCTAAAAACATGTTAGCTTTCCTGAATCAAATGACTTAATTGGAAATGATGTAGTATGTTGTCCAGCCTCATGGAACGCTAAACCAATCGTGTCAGGATTCAGATCACTGCAACCAGAGGTGGAAGTCATCCAAATATGGGCAGAGAGGATTGTTTACTCTAATTACAGATGGCCACCAGGAGATGGTGCCAAGTACATGACACAGACTCAATGATGGCTCATATGACACAGAATGGAACTGAATGAGATCTTGTTACTCATGCCTGCATGCTTTGGAGTGAGAGAGCATATATTGAGTCATTGTTGTATTTGCATGTGTAATTATTTCTTATGAACAATTATTGTGTTTTATTTGTTTGGAGAGGCTTTTGGACACTTGGAGATGTTTTTGGACACTAGGATAAATAATTTTTGTTATACAATAACTTTTGATTGCTTTGCCATATCAGCATAACATTTTACTCAGTTGGAGTGAACATGATTTGGATCAAAACAAAAGCAGTTTTTCAGAGCTGCCTGATTTACACCCTACAATGTATAATGTTAAATAAGAAAATAAGAAAAAAAGGTTCATTTTTTTTTTTCAGAAGTTTCTTAGGTTGAGAGTCGTCATGGTTACCTGCGTAACCTCTGTTCCCTGATGGAGGGATCGAGACGTTGTGTCGATGTAGTGGCACTAGGGGTCACTCTTGGGAGCCTGAGACACCTATGGTCTTTGATAAAAGGCCAATGAAAATTGGCGAGTGGTATTTGCATGCCACTCCCCCGGACATACGGGTATAAAAGGATGCTGGTATGCAACCACTCATTCAGGTTATATGCTGAGGAGCCGAGACAAGGTCCGGCCATTTCAGCGGGTAGTTCAGAGTTGACACAATGTCTCATTCCCTCCATCAGGGAATGGAGGTTACTCAAGTAACCATGACGTTCCCTATCTGTCACTCACTCAACGTTGTGTCGATGTATTGACACTAGGGTCCCTATACAAAACGCCGCAACTGGCTGAACTGTGCTACATGAACTGGCGGTGTGTGATGGGTAGACAACTGTGTGCCTCGTAGCCAGCACACCAGGCCGACACGTAACCTCCCCCAACATAGTTATGAGTGTCGAGCGGCCCTTTGGGGACAAGTCGACTACCCAAAAGATAGAGACAGGCTAGCCCAGTCGTGGCCTCTTTTCCCCTTCTTTTTTCACTCCCTAAAACAAGGGGGATTATCCGACTTGGCCGACCAGGTCTAGTCGGAGAGTGTTCCTCCCAAGGGGAGGACACCGTGGAGACCACACCTCGCCCAGAGAGGGGGGGGATATTTAAGTGGAAAATATGTCACATGGCTTTGCCGATCATGTGGAGAAGTCTCATGGTAGATCCTACCCAATGGGGGAGGAGTTACTACAAACATGGAGACTGTGGCAGAGGGGGCTCTGCCCAAGGAAGACGCAGTTTGCCAACAGGGAAACGAATTAGCAGAAGATATACATCGCATGGGGTTACCTTACAGGGAACCGCCACATGTGGAGCACCTACCCCAGAACAGGGCTCTTAGTTAGCACGTGTACTGGGCCGGCAGCGAGTCTCTCTGAAAACTTGACTGCCACAGGGCTCGGAGGAAGTCAACCAGAGAACATAGTTTGTGAACACTACTGGGATCTAATGGCACACATCTTCAGCTCAGAGGAGGTGAAAGGCGCTATGTGCAAGCGATACACCCGGCCGGCTATCCCGGGCTTATCCGCTTGTATTGTGTGCCACTACCTGGGACAAAACCGGTTCCACCCGGAGGTTGTAGAACCTCACAAGTTGTTGGGTGTTGCCCAGCCCACTGCTCTGCATATTTCTGTTAGAGAGGCACACCTGGCCAGGGCCCAGGAGGCCACTACACCCTTGGTAGAATGGGCTCTTAGCCCTACCGGGGGCGGCACGTCCTGGGCGTGATATGCCATAGCTATGGCGTCAATGAGCCAGTGGGCGATCCTCTGCTTGGAGACAGCACTTCCTTTCCGCTGTACACCAAAGCAGACAAAGAGCTGCTCAGAGATCCTAAAGCTCTACGTGCGATCCAAATAGGTGCGTAAAGCACACACCGGACACAGCAAAGACAGGGCTGGATCTGCCTCCTCCTGGGGCAGCGCTTGCAGGTTCACCACCTGGTCCCTAAAAGGGGTCGTGGGAACCTTAGGCACATAGCCCGGTCGGGGTCTCAAGATCACGTGAGAGTAGCCCGGACTGATCTCCAGGCACGTTTCGCTGACAGAGAATGCTTGCAGGTCTCCTACCCTCTTGATGGAAGTGAGCGCAGTCAGGAGGGCAGTCTTCAAGGAGAGTGTCTTAAGCTCAGCTGACTGCAAAGGCTCAAAGGGGGCTCTCTGTAGACCCTGAAAAACTACAGAGAGGTCCCATGAGGGAACGAGGCGCAGTCTGGAGGGGTTCAGCCTCTTGGTGCCTCTCAGGAACCTGATAATCAGGTCGTGCTTCCCTAAGGACTTACCGTCCACTGTGTCGTGGTGTGCTGCTATAGCAGCAACTTACACCTTCAAGGTAGAAGGGGACAGCCGCCCTTCCAACCTCTCCTGCAGGAAGGAAAGCACCGATCCGACTGAGGGTGGAGTCTCCACTCTCTCCTGAGGGTAACCTGCCGTGGCAGTGCGTCCGCTGCAGTGTTGAGGTCACCCAGGATGTGAGTGGCTCGCATCGACTTGAGGTGCTGCTGACTGCAGAGGAGGAGATGGCGGGTGAGTTGTGACATACAACGAGCGTGCAGACCGCCTTGGCGGTTGACATATGCTACCGTTGCCGTGCTGTCTGTCCAAACTAACACATGCTTGCCCTAGATCAATGGCCGGAACCTCCGCAGGGCGAGCAGAATTCAAGGCAGTTGATGTGCCAATGCAGCCGCGGGCCAGTCCATAAGCCGGCGGCTGCGTGCCCATTGCAAA
The DNA here is from genome assembly GCF_019703515.2 of Myxocyprinus asiaticus. Classification (NCBI taxonomy): domain Eukaryota; kingdom Metazoa; phylum Chordata; class Actinopteri; order Cypriniformes; family Catostomidae; genus Myxocyprinus; species Myxocyprinus asiaticus. The sequence goes on from NC_059375.1 coordinate 14,943,380, forward strand.
CAGCGCCCCAGCCCGTTTTGGAGGCATCTGTCGTGACCACGATGCACCTGGAGACCTGCTCTAGGGGAACGCCTGCCCGTAGAAACGTGAGGTCGGTCCAAGGGCTGTGGAGGCGGTGACAGACCGGCGTGATGACCACGTGATATTTCCCACAGCACCATGTCCATCTCGGGACTCGAGTCTGAAGCCAGTGCTGAAGCGGTCTCATATGCATCAACCCGAGCAGGGTGGCCACCGCTGAGGATGCCATATGCCCCTGGAGCCTCTGAAAAATTTTCAGTGGAACCCCTGTTTTCTGTTTGAACACCTTCAAACAGGTCAGCACCGACTGTGCGTGATCGTTCGTGAGGCGCGCTGTCAACGAGACTGAGACCAACTCCAAACCGAGAAAAGAGATGCTCTGAACCGGGAGGAAGCCGCTGAAATGCGCCATCAGATCCAGCAGAGGTGAATGAACAGTCGTGGGAATTCAACTCAGTGAGCATGACCGTTCGGCTCCAAAGAGAAAATCTGAATGAGTGGTTGTATACCAGCTCCTTTTATACCCATATGTCTGGGGGAGTGGCATGCAAATACCACTGGCCAATTTTCATTGGCCTTTTATCAAAGACCAGAGTTGTCTTGGGCTCCCAAGAGTGACTCCTAGTGTCACTACATCGACACAACATCGAGTGACAGATAGGGAACTCAGAATTTAACATAATCCATATCATTAAAACATTTTAAATGTTTTATTTAAAATGATACCAAACACTTGACCTTCCTTTTTTTCTTTTTTTCTTTTTTTGGAGAAAAATTATAAGAGTTATATGCCTTTAATTTTGGTTATGCCACTAAAACAGAAAATCTTTAAAAACACTGTCAAAGCTTAAAGGGTTAACTACTTTCCTGAATGGTGTCTTTATAATCTTTAATCAAGATTTAATAACTTTTCAACTGATATCACCAAGCCCTCTTTTTCAACCCCTCCCCTCCAATCACCTGTCATATAGACCACTTTTAATGATCCAATCAATTCCTGATGGATAAATTAAAATAAAATCATGTAATATTTTCCACATTGAACATCCTGTTTTACAACGTTACATTGTGGAAGTAAAATGGGTAATGAATGCTGCAATATTTGCCATTTAAACTGTTACATCTTCCATAGTTATCCCAAAGTCTCAAGGATTTGCAAGTGGCATAGATGCACATATAAATGCTTGTAGACACAAAATTACACACACAACCACATCTTACACACAACTTTTTTTTTTTTACTGAGGGAATCTGGACAGTTACACGCTTTAATTTGTTTATCACTATTACAGTATGTGTGCAGTCTTTCAATAGGCAGCTGGTAATTCATGTTGCAGGCACCAATCTTGGCTTAAAACCATGCAGGTCTGGCTTTCATCCAGCTGTCAATGTTTAGAAAACATTTCCTGTTAAACACACACTTGCTACAACACAGAGCTGGCACAGATCAGTTAGTGATGTGATCGTGATTGGGTGATGATTACGCACACACACATACACACAATGCATGGCACACAACTTGTAAGTAGAAACTTGACAAAACATATATTACAATAACTTTAGATTTCTGTTGCCAAACTAATCATGCTAGTAAAGATATGGTGTAACTTTTACTTGCACCTTTTGATACAACTAATTTAGTAAATGTTTTATGTTAAAGCTTAATTTAACTTGAGTTGCAGTTACCATTTTCAACATATCATATTTATAATTCAGCTTGCTGGAGATTTATGGTAATGCATGTACTTTTTTCAGTGTTAAAATACTTTCTCTTATCCCAGCTTAAAATCCAGAGACAACTATAATTAAACCTAGGGCTGCCCAGTTTTTGTCCCACAAACATGGGGCGCTTGAGCGTTTTGCTGCTTCTGTACTGGACACAATTACAGAATCTGCTTGTTCATTTTCATATGTTCTCTAGACACATGCTAAAGTATGTCACCCTATTCCTCTTGTACAGCACGGAAACACTTGTGTTGTCATATGTGCAGAAGGAACATCTCCTGACATGCTGCAGACAGACACATGTGTTTCCAATGGCTTTCATTCAATTGCAGTTCACTTCTGCCGGAAGAACAGCTACAGCTGTGGAGAGTTTTAGATGTTGTTGTTATGTTTTAGATGTTGTTTGAATCTTTAAGTGGAAGACAAACTTCTAATTGGAGGATTAGTCTGCCAACAGAAGCAATAACTATATGTGCACTACCGCTGTATTGCCCATTTTTATATACACTTTAAACAAATTATCAGTATGTGTGCTAAATCCCAAACAGGTTTAACCCTGAGAGATCCAATAGTGGTTTAAAACAATTATATAATGCCTTTCGTTAATAGGGGATTTAACAACATACAACAGCAGCTCACTCTGAAATTGTATCATAACAGTTTTGCAAGAACAATTTGAATCTTTCCAGCATGCCAAAGACACACAGTGTGGTCACTGCCTATTGACACTATAGCTGTTTTGGATAAAACCTTTTTTTTTTTTTTTTTTTTTTTTCATATTTAGGAAAGTTAATTAATTTAGTATTTTTCGTTTTTTTTTTTTTTATTATTATATTTCTTTTTTTTTTTTTCTCAACTCCTAATATGTTTAGTGATATAAAAATAGCAAAGCTCTCCAAAAAAAAATAAAATAAAAAAAATAAAATAAAAAAATACATATACAAATAAAATAATAATAAAAAAAAATACAAAACATTCAAAATAAATAAACTTTCCTAAATAAAAAAAAATAAAATAAATAAAAAATAAAAAAAGTAACAGGAGGTTTCTCAACTCCCATGTTTAGTGGTAGAAAAAAGACAACAGTCCAATAAATAAAAAAATAAATGAACCAAACAAACACATTTTAAATGAAAAGATAAATAAACTTCTGCAAATATGAAAAAATTCAACAGGAGGCCTTAGTGATCAACATGTTTTAAATGTAATGCTCAAAACAGAGTGTATTCAGTAAGCTTAAATCATAAATAGATAAATATTTAAAATTATTTTCAACACAGCCAAACAGACTGTTTGGATACAATTTAGCAATCTTCCAAGTATTTGACATGTATTTTTTTTTTTCTCAACTCCTAACATGTTTAGTGATACAGTAGATAGATAGTAAAACACTCCAAATAATAATAATAATAATAATAATAAAATTTGCTAAATATAAAAAAATGCAACAGGAGGTTTCTCAACTCCCATGTTTAGTGATAGCGAAAAGACAACACTTAAATATGTAAGCCTAAAACATAATTATATATAAATATTAGTGCTGTTGATTTAACGTGTTAATTCAGTGTGATTAATTATCTAAAAAATAACGCGTTAAATAAATTAACACAATTAATCATGTCCCTGGACCATAATAAGGAATATTCCTTCCAAATGAGCAATTCAAGCATGGAGTACCACTTGTATTCTCCAGGGGGCAGTAAGTGAAACGTGCTGTATAGGCAACATGCCGCTTATCCACCTTTTTCCTGAACGCGGAGGTGTTCCACGATTCACCTGTTTTCAAGCGTATATTCTTAGGGGGGTAGTGTGATGTTTAAAGTATTACATTTCTAAAAACTGGGCACATCATTGCTAGGATACCAGCAACTGATTATCGCCATCTGGTGTCCGCTAAATGTAACGCATCTGCTTTAATCAGTCCGACCAAATCACAATGGTCAAATAATATAGACAAAAATATCAAGATAGTTTTGCTAATAACCAAGTGTATATTTAATAACTACAATACTACTTTCTCACTAAAAATGGAATCAAAAGTTGGAAAAAGTGAATAAAAAAAACTAACACTCTTCGGCCGGCATTTTTTTTTTTTTCTTCAGCTCAACCACTGTGAATCCATACACACAGGATTGTGTGATTTCATACGCAGCCAAGGATACATCTATGCTGCATTCAAAAATCAATCAGATGAAGGTATCTCAGTAGACAGGATGTGACACGAACATTGGAATTTGACGTGCCTTGATTCCTTCCTGCCTCCATACACAGCCTCCGAAGGTAGCATTTTCCTGGTTTCGGATGCAGCCAGTGACTCGCCTGAGTAGATGTCATGAAGCGATGGTTCGAGGTTAGTTACTTGATATCATTAACTACAGTATTTTGAGTTATGACAGTTATACTGCACAAGTTGAGCCTGAAATAAATTTGTATTCCAAATAACACATGGTTGTTGTTCTCCATCTTTATCACTCGTTTTGGTTAGTTTTACATTCCGTCTCGAGACCAGAAACAGAAAACAGGCAATTAGAATCATCATGGTGCCTGCCAGTGGGTGCTCAGGAAAACTGTGGATACAGACTGCGAACAAACCACATTTACAGAGAGCAGACAACACAAGATAAGAACACATTCTACAAACACAGCTTGATGGAGCGCAAATCTGAAGGCAGGTCGTGTTTTTCTAAGTTTCAAATTTCGTTTAACTTCACACAGCGACCTAAAAATTTTATATTTATGACGCAATGCAAACAAGATGATCCAAAAGCGTCCATCTGACACAGGTGAACATTGACTCGTGTCATTAGATAAGCCCTTATAATAAATCTCGGACTGATTGATGGATTGCTATGAACTGTAGGCCAACGATAGACTTTTGTTCAATAATATGGAAATAAACAATATATTGCATTCTAAAGTTTTTGTATTGTCTTTTTTAATGCTTCACTTGTGTGCCAAAATAATGCAATTAATTTTAATTATTTTTTATAATAGAGATATATTTTATTTATAATTATTTAATCTAACTATTTATAATTAATCATTATATATTGAATTACTGTTATTTGAGGGGCTTTCTTAGCAAATATTTATGTATGCAATTAATTGCAATTAATTTGATTTATTAATCGGCATACCATGTAATTAATTCGATTAAACAAATTTAGTGATTGACAGCCCTAATAAATATTTAAAATGATTTTCAACATAGCAAAAATAAACTTTTTAGAGAGAGAGAGAGTCAGAGATAAATTCTGAAATGAACATATTGAAGATTCAGCTATTTATTTTACTGGTAAGGTTTTTAGGTAAACATCTGCTAGGGCTTCTGTATAATTATGTATTTACAATGGATAATTATACAGAATCATATCTGAGGATCTTGAACCTTTAAGTGGACTGCTCTGATATGAAAACTGGAAGGCTTATCAAAAAAAAAGCAAAAAAAAAACAAAAAAAAGCATTTGTGCTTGTATACTTAATTATAACTTTGAAGTTTAATCCTTACAGACATCAGCGCTGCCTAATTCTGATGTACAGTATATATACATTAACACACATTCATGCAGCTATAGGCTTTTCTTCATCAATGTCTAACAGGAACATAAAGTCTGCTGAGCTCTGTGCAATTTCTCAAAGGTCAGTTCTTATGAAAGCATCTAGAGGGCTCCAAGGGAAGTTACCTACAATCAAAAATATTGTAGGTTAAAAATTTCCAATTTTATTTCTACAGATCCACCCGGTATTTCAATCATTTTATGGGACACAGTCTGTTAAGAATGCTGAACTTTTCAAAAGGCCATGTTGGTTTGCCCACTTCCATGTTATAAGTAATAGTTGATGGCAAAGGCCTTTTAATTCAATAGTTTAGTTGTACAAAGCACCTGGCTAGGTTTTACAGAATTGCAAATGGCAATTTTTTCTTCTCTGGTAAACCCCTCTTTAAAAAAAGATCCCCACCCACAGCAACTGAAATCCAGTAATATTGTCATTTTCTATTCATGTAAAACAGGCTTATTTTGAAAGCCACAAAATTGGTTAATGAAAACAGCATGACAAATTACTCGTGTTCGCCGCAAAACAACTTGAGATCACACACAGCAGGCATTGAAGAGTTCTTACTATAATTTACATCTTTGCAGCAAAGTTGAGGAAAAATCCTTCTGTATTAATGAGACACGCTTAAGTATTGGTTTATGTTTTCAGCCGCAGACAAAATAAATGGTCTATGTAAACTTGTATGGGATACCGAACCAGTGCTCATTTCCAAAATGGTAAGGGAGCGGTCTGCTCAACCTGTATATTTGCACAGACCTTTTCTCTTGTGATGTCATTGTAGCACTATAAACAGTTGAATTTTTTTTTTTTTTTTTTTTTAATGGTCGAGTGGCTGGTCGTCTGTTGGTTGTTACAGGGCTATGGCCAGGAGCACACGACCTTGCTTGGACTGACTTGGCCTGGTGTATGTCCCTGGTGATCGTGTGTTCCTCACACTTCTACACTGTTTGCTTTTACGGGAACTGTAAAGAGCTCTTGATGATTCCTGTGATTATGTGTTTTTAGGACATGGAATGACAGAATCTAAATGAGGACTTTCTAATGTGCCATTAAGCAATTTGTGTCCTCCAGGGAAAAGTTAGATAGCACAGAAAGTCAAGTCATTTTTATTTGTAGAGCACTTTTCACGATACACATCGTTTCAAAGCAGTTTTACAGAAAATCATGCTGTATTGTTTGTAATGTCTTATATGTCTTAAAGCATTGAGCAGTTACATTGGAAATCGTCATTGAAAATCATACCTTGAATATTATTTGTCTTTAGACACCCAGCGAGCAAGCCAAGGCGACTGTGGCAAGGAACTCAAAATTGCTTTATGCAGATTCTGTCTTTTTTTTTTTTTTACTTCATTATTTCAGCCTGTGTAAAAAAAACAAAAAAACAACAAAAAACAAAAAATAAAAATAAATATATATATATATATATATATATATATATATATATATATATATATATATATATATATATATATATATATATATATATAATTTTATTTTATTTTATTTATTTTTTTACACAGGCTGAAATAATGAAGTAAATCACTTTCTCTACAATGGGACAAAAATAAAATGCAAAAATGATTACATTACTTTAAAGTCCACAAGAAACTCTGATGTATTTCCAATTGACAGAGGATATTAAACAAGAACAATTGTTGGGCCTCATGTATTCAGATATAAGACAAAGGCAAGCCTACATACAGTTGTAAAGCCTGACTGAGGCCTACATACAGTCATAAAGCCTTACTGATAATAACCACGCCAAAATACAAAGAGAGTCCAAAACAGACTACAAATCCCATGAAGCCTTGCTCAATTTATACCTATGTGTGAAATTCAGAAGGATTGAACTCTCAACTCCTATTGGATGAGGCGCACGACAGAACACACCCTCAACCACGACGTCATCGGGAGTAGAAAAACCTCTGAGATCTTTCTGGGCTTTGCTTCCAGCAACATTACGTGCTGTGTCTAGACACAGCTCATTGCTGCTCTCAGGTGTAGCCTTGTAGCACAAAGAAGTAACGTACGATTTGAAACTGTGGCCATAAAATCTCCATCTTGCTGGACGAGTTGAGATTTCACCGTGTTCCACCGAACACGCTAACGGAGCCGAAGGAGACCGCCGAGCAATCCACGTCTTCATCCGTTTGCCTGCAGAAGTGAAGAAAGAAGATTTCTCTTCCCTTTTCAAGTCGAGTCGACTTCGCTGATTTCTCCGCCAGCCCACCGAGAATCCGCAACCGAACTGCCCGCCAACAGAGCGAAGAAACGGCCTCCCGTCATCACCCAAGCTTCGAGGAACTGAGTTGAAGTCAAACGACGGATGGACACACATTCTACCCGCATCCTCACTCGATTCAAGTAAGAGGTTTACGTCTGATCAGAGATAGATTATTATAGTGTGTTATTCTTGTGTATCAAGGTTATTGCTTGCACAGTTTACAGACCGCCGAGTCCACTCATTGCTGCTAATAATACTCAAGGTATTACTGTAACGTACTGTTAACATGAATTGAGATTTGTTGTCCAACCATGTTGGGCTGTTTGTGTATTTCCGCCATCGCGGGTGAGACTGGCACACTGAGCTTATCCATTAAAGAACCAAAGACCGCGGGATGGTTTACGAGCCATTCACCGCATCTCGGAGTGATAAACCATTTGCTTTCTCTCCCACGATCACGGAAACCAGCTTTGGTGCCGTCACTCTTCTCTCTCTCTCTCTCGTACTAACCGCATACGCACGTGACCCCTCACAAAGGGACCCACACACACATTTGGCTAGTAGATAACTTGGCGATAAAGCTCAGCTTTGTCCCTAAGTTATCGTACAAGTGGAGACGTGCTAAACAGGCAGACGCCATTAAACAGCCTTAAATGATATTACTGCATCAATAAACTTTGTTATCTTTTAAAGAGAAGTGTTTTGGTTTGTTTTGCATATGCCTGTGTCAAGGGCTGGCAGGGGATGTCAGTGCTCGGATTCAAGCCTTCATTGTTTTCCTTTTGAATGTCGATGTTCTCCGGACGTTGACATTCCTAAGAGAACAATCCTATATTGAGACTGCTATACTGTCTGGTTATTAGTCGCTGATTCCAGGGTGGTGCCCCGGTGATATTAATCCTTAATTATATTCTATTGAATTTGATAATTGATGGTTATCTGTGATGATTATTGATTTAAAGGATTAAAAAGCAAACATTGATTCTAATCAATGTTCTATTGATTTTAATAATTAATAATTATCTTTGTTAAGTATTAATTATTGCTAATAACCAAACCCGCTCCTGAATGTAGTGCACAACAACAATGTAGGGTGTGACTTGATTAGTAAAGAATATTTTTTTACATTTTAGAGGTGGAGGAAGCTGTTGTATTTTGATTAAAGACTAACTTTTATTTTATTTTTTTTATTTTAATAAAATAAATGTGCACCAATTAATCATGCACAATAAGACTTGGAACCTATATTAATTAAAATGGGTAAATTTAGCATGTTGAAAAATATTTAATGTTGATTTTAAGCTATTTTAAACTTTTAAAATATTTTTTAATTACAATTTTATATTTTTTTTAAAAATATATGTTTTAATTATTATATATTTTTAATTAATGTAAATAATAATTTACATTTTCAAAATAAATTTATGTACACATATGGAAGTACTCATTTAAATAAATTAAGTGCTTACTTAAGGTGATAAAAGCATATTAATGGGGTAATGTTGGCGGGGCATGGCTGTCTCCAACCCTCCAAAAAAAAAAAAAAAAAAAAAGAGCACACACCTAAACTAGGGCTGATTTTGAATGGCATAATACCCATACTTTACTTATTACTGGCATACTACTCTTAATACAGTATCTATATATGTCAAAAATAGTAAGAGAAGTATGATAGTAGGCCATTCCAAATTTAGGCTCTGTTCACCAAAAGAAGCAATGTAAAAACCACCAATATGAGCATCCCAGTTGGAGAACAACAACAATTTTAAATGTTAAGGCCTCTGCATACTTCCTATATGAAACTGAAGAACGGGTGTGATGTCATTTAGAACAACATTTTGGCCAAAAAGAAAGTGTTTTTGATTTCGTTGCGGTGATTCGTAACAGCTCGCCTGGGCAAACTTTTAGGAAAACTTCTTAATGGCTGCTAAACACCTTCTTACTGCCATTGGTCATCGGTATGTGTGACCTGGAGCTACACCTACTTTGAGGCCGGCAGCTAATTCCCGTTCATGGCGTTCAGTCAGTCAAGACCAGTCAGCGTGATCACACCGGCATGCAGTTATTAGCGAGCTGGTGCAAATGTACCTACATCTGTACGATCGTTTGCAAAGAGACATTTTCCAAGACCATGTTATGCGCTTTAATTAGTCTACCTAAATGAATAAAATCTACTCAAATACTCTTAATTGCCCATTCACTCTTTTGTTTTATATGCTGCCTCACTCATGTGCCTTCTGCAGCTGAAAAGCCATTCACACATCCATTCATAGTAAGGTATGCCTATCACAACTGTTTTGTTGTGAGTGTGTTGGTGCCTTTTGTTGGAGTAAATGAGTTCAGGCACTACCTGTTCAGTTGTTGGCTGTTATAAAAACTCAAAGTTGGCTATGATATGAGTATAACTAACCTGGGTCCACGGATCCACGTCTAGCCTGTCCACCTATTCGTTGGGCAGTCGACTTGTTCCTGAAGGACTGTTTGACGCTCATAAATAACGTTGGGGGAGGTTACGTGACGGCCTGGTGCACTGGCTACGAGGCACACAGCAGTCTGCCCGTCAGATAAAAATCGGCACTATGGAGCGACATGCTTTTTTTTTGTGTGTGTGTGTGTAGCTATTTTTCATTTTTTTACAACTAAATAAAGTGAAAACATTGGAGACCAGAAAGTGAAAAAAGTTGTACGTTATAAATCCTGGAATACTTTCGTGTTCAGGAACAAGGTCAATACTAGTAAAAAACTGCTTTTTTTTTACTTTTTTTTTTTTTAATGGCTACTGAAAGTGTACACAACATTAGTATTATTATTCTTGATTGTTCATTAAACATATCTACAGGTCACAGTATACATTTCTTTCAGAGGTGTAGGAGCTGAGATCCACTATAATAGCTGCTGTATCCAATTCTGGAGCTACCGGATCTGGCTTGTTCCCACACAAATTAAGGACCTTAAGGAAAAGCACACAACTTTTAAAGAAAAATAAGACTTTTTAAGGCAATAAGGCATGATTTTCTACAAAAACTTCACTTAACTTTTTGGCCTAATAGGGATTAACCAATCATAAAATAAATTTTTGTAATCATTGCTTTTTCCTTGCCTCTAAAGCATTTCATGCTTGTTTCTATTTCTGTGTGTATGCATGTGTGCACCCTGTGTCTTACTGGCTTCACGTCTCCATACATTAGTATTTATTAGAGGATGTTAACAATGTGATCTTCAGAGTTGCTCATGTGCTCAGCAGCAGGTTGAATGTTATAATCAAATGACTGTACATTTTCCATATAAACATCAAGTTGTCGGTTACAGTAAACTCTGCCCGCTGCCCTCTTATAGGTTTTGGTCATTCTCTGGGCTCTGACCTCGATTGTAATGGTGTGACTTCTCAGTTCATGTCCATCTGACCAGCTACTCCTGAGCTCAGCGAGCCTCCATCATCATAGCGGCAACCATAAAAGTCAGTGTGCATGTACAGTGGTGTTTTTGCGTTTGTGGTTGATGTGAGCCACATGCACATTTCTGTCACTGAACGCCAGTGGTGAATTCTCAGGGCCAGCAAAGCCTTCTCTGCTGGCCTAACATGCCAAATAAATAAATATTTTTCATCCTTTCATTCTCAATCACCTTTTTGCCTTTGTATTTTTAATCACTTTCCACTCTTAATTAATCTACAAACAAATAGATGAAAACGGAAAGTTTATCCAGTCAGAATTTATTCCTTGATGCTTATAAGCAAAGTGTGACAACTGTTTCTGCCCAAAGCAGCATGTGAGTTTGAGCTCCACCCCATCAGGCCTTCAGAATTTCTTCAGAATCCCAACAGTACAAATGAATGGGCAACTAAAGTCAGATTGTCAGATTCATCAGCCAATCAGATTGATTTATTTGTTCTTGGTGGGTGTGATCTTTAGGATATGCCTTCTAGCTGGCCTTGAGTGACGCAAGCATGCTTTAAGTGATGTACGTAATTTGAAAGCGAAAAGCGCGAGATCTTGCTGAGGAGTCGGCTGCCACATCACCACTGAGAAAGAGGTCCTTATGGATTTAAAAACGTCATGGTTACTTTCGTAACCTCCGTTCCCTGATGGAGGGAACGAGATGTTGTGTCGATGTAGTGAGACTAGGGGTCACACTTGGGAGCCCCAAACACCTCTGCTTTTTTGAAAAAAGGCCAATGAGAATTGGCGAGTGAAATTTGCATGCCACTCTCCCGGACATACGGGTATAAAAGGAGCTTGTATGCAACCACTCATTCAGGTTTTGTGCTGAGGAGCCGAGATAAGGTCCCAGAGATAAGGTCCCGGTCATTTCACATCACACCGGACATATGACCCAGGGAACAATGTACCGCATTGTACCTCTTGGGCATGCGGCGCAATTAAATGAAAACAAAACAAAAGATTCTCCTCCTGGCCCTCCACCAGGGGATGGAGTGGTCTGCTTACCAGCTCCAGTGTAGCAGGTCTCCTTGCCCCTGGGTCGCCCGTCTCAGGGACGCTTTGAAGCCTTCCTCAGGTTCTTAGCGGCCGGCCGTGAGATGGGTGGCGTCTGCTTCCTGCGCTGGGCTCTACGCCAGGGCTGGGCCATGGGAGCGGGCTGAGGCAGAGCCGATGTCATTGCAGCAGGAGGATGCCCTTGGCGATGAGCAGATGGGGTGCGGGGTCTTGCGCCGCGCCGGGGCAGGATGTGACGTATGGCCTCCGTCTGCTGCTTCACCGCCAAGAACTGCTGGGCAAATTCCTCGACGGTGTCGCCAAATAGGCCAACCTGGGAGATGGGGGCATCAAGGAACCGTGCCTTGTCAGCCACTCGCATCTCAACCAAGTTGAGCCAAAGGTGACGCTCCTGGACCATGAAGGTGGACATTGTCTGCCCGAGAGACCGCGCCGTAACCTTCGTCACCTGGAGAGCGAGGTCGGTTGCCGAGCGCAGTTCCTGCATCAATCCCGGGTCAGAACTACCCTGTTGCAGTTCTTTTAGCGCCTTGGTTTGGTATACTTGCAGGAGAGCCATGGCGTGCAGGGCGGAGGCGGCTTGTCCAGTGGCACTGTAGGCCTTAGCCGTCAGGGACGACTTAAACCTGCAGGCCCTGGACGGGAGTTTCGGGCGCCCGCACCAGGTGGCGGCGCTCTGCGGACATAAGTGCACCGCGAGCGTCTTATCCACCTGGGAGATCACCGAGTACCCCCTGGCCGCTCCGCCATCGAGGGTTGCAAGAGCGGGGGAGCTGAAAGATCGGGGCCGGGCTGTAAAAGGTGCCTCCCACGATCTTGTCAGCTACTCATGCACTTCAGGGAAGAAGTTAATGGGGGCCCAGGAACCAATTATTGAGCTGCGAGGGTTCCAGGGAGAGTGGAGGGTTCCACTCTAGCCTGACACTCGTGGCCGCCTGGGAAAGCATGTCCATCATTTCCGCATCAGCCTGGGACTGGACGACCATTCCCGAAGGAGGAAGCCCCGTCGAAGCCTCTGCGTCTGACTGGACGAGCCCGAACTCATCCTCTTCCCAGGCTCTGAACAAGGGGTCGAACTCGCCCTGAGACGAGCCGGCGATTTCGTCCGAGCGCGCGACCGGGGCAAGCGAGTGTGCTGGGGAATGGGAGGTCCATGGGGGGATACCCGGTGGAGGTGGTCCCATTGAGGTCCCCAAATCGCCCCCAGTGCTAACCAGCACGGCCTCATACCCGTAGGTAGAAGGGCCGAGGCGGGGAGCCGCTGGGTGGCTTGCTTTCTTACGAATGCAAGCCGCGACCGCAGCGTTGCCATGGTTATGTTCTCGCAATGAGGACATGATCCAACCACAAATGATGTCTCCGCATGGGCAGCGCCCAGACACGTAAGACAGCGATTGTGGCCGTCGGAAGTGGAGAAATAACGACCGCAACCAGGAATAACACACAAACAGAAAGGCATCTTTAAAAAGACATGTCTTTAAAAAGACGTTCTGTGTGTGCCACTCTTTCAGAAAGAAAATATACTCTATTAGAATATACTCTTTTAAATGTTCTGCCAAAGCACCCAGGGGCATTCTCTGCAAACCACGGATGCAGAGGGAGAGAAGCCGCTGAAATGCACCGTAAGATCCAGCAGAGAGAGGTGAATGAACTCGGCGGATGAATTCAGCTCAATGAATAGAACCGCTCGGCTCCGAAGAGAAAGTCTGAATGAGTGGTTGCATACCAGCTCCTTTTATACCCGTATGTCCGGGGGAGTGGCATGCAAATTCCACTCGCCAAATCTCATTGACCTTTTACAAAAAAGATCAGAGGTGTTTGGGGCTCCCAAGAGTGACCCCTAGTGTCACTACATCGACACAACGTCGAGTGAGTGACAGATAGGGAATAGGAGACCTTCTGCGTGACCGTGTGATTGCTTAATTTATTAAACAGGAAAGGAGGACTGATTTTCACTTCAAGTAAAAGTGCTTTTTGCACTGTTATAGCAACATCAGGAGTTTTCTAAGTGTAAATTAGGCTGCTTGAGCATTCAGTGTCGGATCAAGTTTTGAAAAGTAGTGCTGCGTTTCATTCAACTCGGAAAGTCGGAGTTTACAACTTCCTACTAGAAAAAGTGCAATGAAATGCATCTTTAAGTCAGAATTACAACTTGTAGGTGCTGAAATTCTCAGCTCGATTTCACCGAGATGCAAGGGCATGATGTCACACAAACATGTCGACACTCAGGGAGATATATAAAGTAAGTGATAAACATTCACCTTATTAAGTAATATCAATAAATGAGTTTGTTTCCACATTACACGATATTACATGGAGTGGTGGTGGCGTAGTGGGCTGAAGCACATAACTGGTAATCAGAAAGTTGCTGGTTCAATCCCCACAGCCATCACCATTGTGTCCTTGAGCAATGCACTTAACTCCAGGTTGCTCCAGGGGGATTGTCCCTGTAATAAGTGCACTGGATAAAGCATTTGCCAAATGCATAAATGTAAATGTATTAAAGCTGGTTTAACAAACGCCTGCAGAAACAGGTGTATAAAACATTATAATCTCTTTTGATAAACGTACACCTGAAGCACAAATGCTAGCGCTGCAGCATTGTTTATCAGTTAGGTTGCTAGGAGACATCTCTAATGAGAGTCAAACCCCTGCTAAGCTAATGGGAGCATTGCAGTTTTGTTTTCTTAAAGGTCATCTTCCGAATATCGGGGAATGGAATACATTTATGGTCGGAGATATCAAGTAGGAATATCCCATATCCAACTTGAATGGAAAGCAGCATAACCGTGTACTCTGACGAAACAAAATGTATTGCAAGCAACATTTAAATCGCAAATATTATTAGATAGATTTTTCCAGGTATTATAGACCTTCTTGGTAGATTCATATGAAAAATTATGATTTTTGAATGTCTGTTCGGGAGATGTTCATTTCACAAAACAATCACGCTGCAGTTAAAATTAGGCTTGCCTGAGCATTAAGTGTCATTTCAAGTTCTGGCTTTTGTGCGTGGACATGTTTTTAAAATGTCAGTTGGTATTACTAGTTAGCTGTGACATAATGTATGATGACCAAAGGCATAGGGTGTTTTATTCATTGTGAAACTGTGTTTTCTTAATGGCATGAATCACACTGAAGGCCTAGACATTAAATGCACGGCCCACCACTGTTGAGCACAGAGGAAATACTGCTTTTTTGGGATGCACTGTTTCCATTGGTTCCATTGGTTCCATTGGTACTTCAGAAAATGTAGATAAACCTTGTACAAAATAGTCAAAGTGATCACAAAGGGATTTTATGTGAAGCACAGTGCCTAAAACCCCCATTTCTTTTTTTTTTTTAAACCACTGTTATGCACTTTTTTAGGTGGATTATAATTTTTTTTTAAACTGTGGGAACACCGCTATGATATAAAATAAACAATTCTTTCACCAAATAAAAGAGTACATTATCCTAACCGTTGTCTGTTTGTGGTTGTTAAGCAAAGAAGCTTCTTGCTACACTAAAATAGAATGTCCAGTCACAGGTGTGCATTTATAATCTTTTTACAATGGCTTCAAACACGGCTTAACTAATCACATTTTATAGAGTCCAAACTATGGGGCAAATTCACTAAACAGTTGCACCACTTTTGCGCATTGTATTTCAGCGTGAAAAGCTGCGTCTTATTCACTATCCACCTGCAATCTTAGTTTAAGCAGGTGCAATCAGCGCTGAAATTGCGCCGCATCTTGAGTATTTAAATCAAAGTCATTGGCATTTCTTTCTGCGCAAATATGCCTCCTTTCTTTGTTAATGAAGCTTATGATAGATTGTGCTTCATTCACAAAAATTGCCTTGTGCAATCACTGCCAGATGAAAGCAGGTGGTAAAATTAATTTGATTAAAAAGAGATGTTTGTGTATATTCTCTGTTGATCATATCAACAGTAATACACCAAAATTATGGAGAAGGTGTTATAACCTGGCATATATCCAGATGCACGGTGTATTCAAACACTCTTTCGGAATGTTAAAGAGATGATTCAGGTGTCTGGATCACAGAAGTAAGTAATACTGATCAGTCTCGGCAGAGTGCGTCAGATAACGGTGGTCATATAGCATTCAGAATCATCCTGCAAGATCATAAATGTGTGTGCTACTGTCGTTCAGCACAGGTTTTCTGGGCACGTTTGTGTCGTTGCCTGATCTGCATAATTCAGCACGTGCAAATAAAAGACGCTTTTACCAGCTGCAATTCATTCTAAGTGAATTACCCCCTACCTGTTTTATAAAGTTAATTTTCCTAACTATGGTCTGTTTATGGTTGTCAAGCAACGTAGCAACATTTCATTAAAATAAAATGTGTGGTCATAATGTGTATTATCCACCTTTTTTGTGTTTTCACAGTGTTTTCACTCACAGTGACACATTTATTGTGTATAATGTGAGGTTTAGTGTCTTAAATTTGTAAATAATAATAATAATAATAATAATAATAATAATAATAATAATAAAACATGTGGTTCCAGTGCTGCAATGACCATCTTTTGACAGTGCCTCACCTGTCAAAATGGAAGGAGTAGGTAGTTGACATGAAGCGATGGCTAGAGGTAATATGTTAACAACAGCCTGGCATGAAAATTATGTGACCGTGGCAACATTTTTGCAAAACTAAATTACATGCTTCATTACACGTTTCACTGCAATTTCCCAGTGAAATGTCCAGTGGGGGGCACCATAATTGAGTGAAATGGTGTCATAATCAGACAAGGTTATTAAGGTGAATTTTAAATGGAGGTTTTAATGAGTAAAACGTACCTCCCTTACCTAAAACTTTAACCTAAACATAAATCATAATGTCCTAAAAGGAAATGAGAGGTAAACAAAACAAACATTCATACCCTAAACCAACACGTTAATCTAACCAATAATGTCCTAAAAGCAAATGTGAGATGAAATGCACATTTTCTGAAGCAACCATGTAATTTTGTGTTACTTCTATGACATTTTTATCTCACATGGTTGGCTGTGCTTGAGTCTCTGTCTTTTGAGTTCAAAGTCCAAAACTCTATCAGGTGAGCTACTGTGCAAGATAATCACTTTGACATAAGTGTGTAAATGAGTCTGTAATATAAGCATTGAAATGTATAATTTTTCAAATGATGCATTAGAGTAGAAGAGTTTAGATATCATACAATACTGTAGCAGTGTGTGAGTAACAGAGCAAAAAATAAGTGTTTATAAAGTCGTGATTTTTATGAAAGTGAATAAAATGCACAGTTGTTGTTGCACCTCTAGAGTACATTTCACCAGGAAACTGTGGCAAAATGTAAAACGTGGCACGTAAAACTTAGTTTGCAAACTCAAGAACATTCATTCTATGAGACTAGGTTGGTTAAAAACATTAAAGGTGCTTTAAGCGATTTTTTCATGGAAAGGTATGCAAAAAAATGTCCTACTCCCTGAAAGATATTAATGAAATAAGTGTCCTGAGATATCTCACCGGTCTCTGTGACAGCTCTATACTATGTAAACAGCAAATGAAAATGTGATGCTTTCGACCTATCAATAATTTTGCGCGTTCTCATAGTATTGTAGTTGTATCGAATTATTGACGCTTACTGCCATCTTTAAGCCATGTTGTTCATAACAGTTGTCTGTTGAGGCCGCTATTTTGCTGCTGTTTAAAAAAAAAAAAAAAAAAAAAAAAAAACTTTTCTGCTTGATGTCAGTCTCATTAAAGCTAATTTTATCTTTGGAGTGCTGGTTTTGGAAAGAGTGGGCGTGGCTAATTCAACGGCTCAGTCTCGTTCAAGTAGAACGGCTGAAATCACTTACAGCACCTTTAACTACAATTAGTTGTTATGACAGCCAACAACTGCACAAGTTGAGCCTGAACCCATTTTTACTCCACTGTACACTTAAAATGGTTGTTGTTCTCCATCTGGATCGCTTGTTTTGGTAGTTTTTACAGTGCTACTAATGGAGACTGAAACCAGAAAACAGTCCAGTGGCAATCAGAATCATCATGGTGCTGCCCAGTTGTTGGTCATGAAAACTGTGGATAGAACAGATAGTTTAGACTCTAAATTCTGATTGGACAAGCCATGTTTGAAGCTCTTGTAAAAAAAACTATAAACCCACACCTATGAGCGCACATTCTAAAGTGGTTGGTTAACATATTGCTGTTGCTGCTATTTTACAAAAGCAACAAGCCACTCAAGGCTGTGCATCAGTGTTGTAGTACTGGAGACCAGACTCCAAGACCATATTTTCATGGTCTTGATCTTGTCATGGACTCATGAGCATTTAGACTCACTCTTGACTCGGACTCGAACAGGTGTGGACTCGGAATTATCACCGAGTCCAGTCAAGTCCCTTATACTGTTTTTATCTGAAATTATCTGTATTGTCTGATATATTATCTGGATAAAGTGAATATTTACCTACAATCATTTGAAACAAAAGACTGCTTTTTTGAGAGGTAACTTTGAGAAACTTCTATTGGTGCTGTGTCATGTTAATGAGGGGGCCGTTCATGCCATACACATTTTTGCATCCATCCATGCTGTTTTTCTGTTGCTTTTCAATGTAAACATGCTAAACGGATGTCTTTGACCATTGCATCATGTATCGCTGTGTTTTCAGCGTCTTATGAAGGAGTTCCACATTTTTTATGTTCTTTTATCAAGTTTGAAAGAACATCAACTGTTAAAAATGTGTCTCGAGATATGAATGCTACACATACTGAATAAAATTTAAAAATCCTTCTCTCAATGTCATCATAATTGAATGGTTTGGTGTTGTTTTGCACACACACACACACACACACACACACACACACACACACACACACACACACACACACACACACACAAACACACATGTTGGTGCAGCTATCATTATGAGGACTCTCCATAGACATAATGATTTTTATACTGTACGAACTATAGATTCTGTCCCCTATCCCTACCCCTAAACCTAACCCTCACAAAAAAACTTTATGCATTTTTACATAAAAAAAATAAATAAAAAAACCCCATCATTTAGTATGTTTTTTAAGCAATTTCAATTATGGGGACACTGGAAATGTCCTCATAAACCACATTTATAGCATAATACTCTTGTAATTACCAGTTTGTAACCTAAAAAAAAAATGTCCTCGTAAACCACTTAAACCTGCCCACACACACACACACACACCAAAAAGAAAACATTTTCTGTGCATACCCGATATTAAATCCTGCAGGCGGAGGTAAACAGAGATGCTTACTTGACTTACAATGAGTGGAATAGTAGTGCAATTGAGGAAATTGTAAACAAATTTAATGTAAAGGTCTGGATTCCTTTCTGTGTAAACACTAATTTTTTATACATTATTGTTCAGTTTTTATGCCCATTTTAGTTATAGTACAGTAATACTGTTTTTTGTAAGCAATGTTTACCTCACTTGAATGGAATATGATAATATACAGATGCTGGTGGTTTGTATTGCCATGCTAAGCTACATAGGCACTTTGCACCTTTAATTTGAGTTTTTCACTGACATTTCATTAACTCTAACATGTCCTACTTGTAATACCACTGTGTTTACTTAACCTACGATGTGAAATGTATTTAATTTTTATTTTCAACTGGTAATATTGTTTAACCAACATAAGCTTAAGCAAATAATAAATTATCTATATTTTATATATGAGCCTGGAGTCAATAGTTGTTTAAACTATACATTTAATACATTCATAAACAGTCTCGACTCGGATGCTGCCCTCTCTGGTCTTGGTCTTGGTCTTGACTCCGACTTAACCCTCTTCTGGTCTCGGTCTTGACTCAAACTCAACCTACTCTGGTCTCGGCCTGGACTTGGACTCGGATTAGCTGGTCTCTGCTACAACACTGTGTGCATTACAGTGGAAGTGAAAGGGGGTATTACCCAAGGTAAAATCACTGTAACCCATGGCCTCTTGTGGCTAATTGCTTTATTTTAGCATGGCTGGAACTCTGTATTAACCAATCAGCATTCTAACAAAGAGAAATGCACAATAATCAGCAGACAACACATTCTGCTTAGCATTTTCTGTTAGAAATAGCCTTTGATGTTAGACTTGGTTTGCCATTCAGTCATTAAACGGCTGCTATATGTATCTTCTCCTTCCTGACAGCCCCAGCTGCTGCAGGCAGTGCAAGAGGTTGCTTTTATCAGTGTTTGATGTGTCCACCCACTGGGGCCACAGCGTGATCCTGTGACATGCAATGTAATTGGCTGTGTCTTCCCTCGTCTCTTGTAAGGTGATGTCTGGATGCCAAGCTGTGAGGGCTCCAAGGTGGCCTCCATTTTCAGGTTGACCCAATCTGCTTGCTCCCACTGGATCCTCTCTGGCTCATTGAGTCACGCTCAAGAGCGGAACCGAGCAGGAGAATGTGTACACACTGTAGTTTAAGAGACAGAGCTGAGGAGAGAGAAAATACATGGTGAGCAGTCTGTGGGGTATTGAAGCAGAGTTCATAAGGAGCTTCCAGAACTATCCTGTAGTTTTGGCATCCACAAGATATTCCACCATGAAGGTGAGGGTAACTGGATACATGGGAGTGCTATGGTGTTTTCCATTTGCATGTCTTTCAAGGAAGGGGAACTATTCCATCACGCATCCAACATGGTGCTCCGAATGTAGGCCAGAAGAAATCAATCAACTCTTCTCAAAGGTCAGCCTAAGTTTGTAACAATGACTAAAACTAATGTTCTGTGAATACTGTAAAGATGACAGTCTTGAAATAACTACATAATGTTTTAATTTTGCACAAACCATAAAGGATGTAAGCTTTCTAAGACATTCAGAGAATCCTATTTTTGAAAACAGGTTTTTACAAAGTACAGTGCCTGACCATACACCTAGTAGCACAAAACATATTTTTGGTGGCCTCTTGCCTCATTTCTGGACAGATATCATGGAGAATGAGATAAAGGAACGTGAGTGATTTTGAATGTGATCTGCACATGTCTCAGGCCAGACTTGAACCTGTATCACCCACATGAGCGCCATGGCTCAGAGAAGTGTCAAAAATGAACTTTACCATTAATGGGCAATATTTGCCACCCAATTATGTTCAAATAAACAATGAAGAGCTTGATTTAAAGGTTGCATTTTCTAAATTTTTTCTCCACTGATGATTAGGTTTAGGGTTTGTGTTTGGCCATATGGTTAATAAAATATGCATTCCTGTTGACTGTATTACATCATTAAAATAAAATAAATAAAATAAAATAAAATCACAACTCATCACAACTCACTTTTGGTGCCACTCCGTGGACATTTCACCCGGAAACTGGAATTCATACCTGCCTATATTTTCAAAAACAATTCCAGCTTTGGCCACCAGGGGGCAGTGGTTCGAATTTTGCTAAGCATAGACAGCATTTAGCTGAAGAACTTTTGACCTACTGTTCGCAAAATCTCTGTGAGATTAGTCTGTAGATTCAAGATAAACACTGAGTATGTGGGCTCTCTTGGAATCGAAGCCATGACCTTGGCATTGCTAGCATGATACTAGAGCTACATGAGCTACGCAAAGAAAGCAGGAAAACTGCTCTTTCTGGCTATAGACAGGGTGAGTCTGACCACATCTCCTACAAAAATATTAAGTTAAACTAATCAACACTTGTTTAATATTTTAATTATGAGTTTTATCATATTTTAAATGATGATATGCATTACCTACTCTAAAAGTCCACCTATGACTGGTCAGTGGAAATATAAAGAGAGAAAGAATGGTAGAAAATTAAAAGTTCTCTAAAAGGATGTAACCCCCTCACTCTGTCCTCCACATACAAAAACTCTACAAGCTAATTTATAGTGTACATCTGCTTTTGTGATTCAAACACCCACATAATCAGCACTAGCTCTCTCTCTCTCTCTCTCTCTCTCTCTCTCTCTCTCTCTCTCTCTCTCTCTCTCTTTCTCTCTCTCTCTCTCTCTCTGTGTGTGTGTGTGTGTGTGTGTGTGTGTGTGTGTGTGTTTATTTATTTACACACCTAGTCAGACTTAGTCGGTCTATATCCAGACAGATCAGTTTCCATAAAGATAAAATCAGCTGCTTGATAGATTTATTCCATAGATTAGATGGCAAACGTGGAATGAGGGGAATCCCTTACAAGTCCTTTTAGTTTTTAAGTTCCAAAAACAAATAAATTGACAAGACACCGACCTGCTGTTTCTCAACATGAGAAATGATGTGTGTGTGTGGTTCAGGTTCATCAGTGAGGTAAAAAAGCACAGTTTGTGTATCTAAGCAAGGCATGAAGTGTGTGTGTTGCTTCATTGCTCTGGTTCCTTCTACATGTTCAGATGCATTCCTATGGCTTTCCTCTCTGTCAATTTTGAATGAATGTTCAAGTCTGTGTCCTCTCACGGTCATTGAATCTATTCCTTTATTGCATCCAAGACTTGATCCATTACTTTATTGATAGGGCAGTTGGTTATTTTGTTTGTTTGGATTTGGTTTGTTGAGTCTCCACGTTTAATGAAAGCACATTAGCAAAATAAAATAAATAAAAACTTCTTGTTCAGGAATAGTTTATCCCAACATTAAAATTCTATCATTATTTACCCTCATGTTGTCCATGATTTTATGTTTCTGTGGAACATAAAGATGTTTTGAAGGATGCTCACGGAGCTCTTTTCCATACAACAACAGTCCACAGACAGTTGGGCGAGCTATTTCTGGTCATTTTTGCTTGTCTTATATTTCCTAATGCTAATAACCTTTATTAATCCTAGTCCTCAGTGTGTTCTACATAGTGATTGACCCTAGTTTTAAATACCTCTTCAGATGGCAAGGGAAAGGTACTTGAGAAGATCCAGTCAACCTGACTAAAGCCCTCAAGAATAAAAAGACAAGATCTGTGAACACTTACAGAAGATTAGTCCGAACAAGGGGGGTGAGAGCTAGGAAATGTGCCATTGGGACGTCTAAACACAGCTGACTGTGGCTCAAAGGGGTCAGGATCCTGACTTGATGAAAGGTCAACAGGAACACACCTGTGTCCACAAAAGCAAGCTGCCAAACATTCTATATAAAGCTTGGATAAGTTAATATGACTTTACAGCAATGCTAATGAACCACATTTAGAGTATGCTGATGAAAATAAAGACTAAACCAACCATAGCTGATATGCTGGTCTTAGTTGGTCTCCCAGTCTGGTCAGGCTGATATGTTGGCTGGTTTTAGAGGGGTTTTGGCACTAGTCATCTTGCCAGGCTGGAATACCCCCTAGACCAGCTAAAGACCAGCTTTGGCCAGACTGGAAGACCAGACAGACCAGCTTAAACCAGCAAAGACCACCAAACAAGCTTAGGCTGGTTTATTTATTTATTTTTCCTTTATCATGGTTAATACAATGTTGGACATAATCAACTTTGCATAAGCAATATTTTAGATCAAATATTTGATTGTAGAGCAGCAAAGAGACACTTCTTATACCATGACTGTTGTCATGTGACTGCACTAACAGATCAATAGAGAAACACTGACCCATTTCTCCTTTTTTCTGTTTCCATTTTGCCATGGAAACTTGTCTAAACCAGAAGAGCAGACATAAGAGAAAAAGGCCCCTTGGGATATGAAGTCCTCCAGGAGCCAGAGAGAATGTGGGTGTATATAATGTTCAAGACCACAACCGCAGGCCACTGGGCTGCCGAAGTTGGGAGTGAAATACATCAACTTATGATAATTTCAAATGTGAGGCAATGGAAGAATAGTAACCACTCAATTTTACACTATTTGTATCTTTTCTTTGGGCGAGTTGTCAATTGTAGTTATTTGACTATGAAATCTGTAGACGACTATGGCAAACAAACCCACAAAAAACTAAAGTAAACACCAAAATTGGCCTCACCATCAGCGGGATATGCTAATACTGTATTACTGTGGGTTGACTTTGTCTGTAATGGTGTTTTATTGCATTTTATAGGTCTGAAATTGATACTCACAGTTTATGATTACAGAGTTGTGAGACATGGTGTGACGGAATGGTTATGGAGTTGTGTGCTCTCTGAATCTGCAGTTTTGTTTTATGTTTGCATATTGTTGCATAGATATAGAAATACCTATTTATTTCTAACTTGACTTGTATGAGCTCTCATATGAGCTCTTATTACATTGTTGTCATGTTACAGTCTTGTTTGTCTATAAAGCTTTAACAGCCTCCTGTCATCTTTCATTACTGTGACTTCTGAAATCTGTCCTCAGGCTGCTTAGGCTGGTCTGGTGTAATGGTTTTAGAGGGCTTTTGGGCACTTTTCAGCTGGTCAGGCTGGGAGACCAGCGGATCCACCAACTAAACTAGCTTAACACCAGCTAGACCAGCAGGGCTGTTTCTGCAATCAGTCAATTTATCTCTCTTACTGAATCTAAAACTGCTGCACTTCTTCACACCACTTTCACACTCTCTCTTCAATCCATGCCCTATATGTGCAGGCCATGTGTGTTTGACATGACCGTTGTTTGGAAAAGGGCCCATGTCCAGTGTCCTATCAATCTTTGGTTGCAGTGTTTGTTTTTGTGCTGTTGCTCATGGTGGTTCATCTTTGGTATGGCATCTCTTTTGTTTTTCATTGCTGATAAGCCAGAGAGAGAAAATAAGCATAGGTCTACACATGGACTGGAAGTGATTCAGCCTTTGTGTATATACAGACCAGATACAGACCTATCCCCAAGACCAAGACACAGACCAAGACCAGTCGGTTCAATAACCAGGCAGTAAATTTTAATGAACCAAGATGCTGAATTTAAATTTAAAGAATCTTATTCAAAGTTTTCAAATGCAAATTTGACCACTTCAGGCATTTCCCAGACAGCTATATAGAGAAAACAGTACAGTTTTACAAGATGCCTTCATAACCCAAATGCCCCAAGCAGTTTATTATTCTACCGTAATAAACGTAAGATAAAAAAGTGTCATATTTGGCTCTTTATTACAGGCATCATTTTTAAAAAGATGAATTCCTAAAGGAATGCTAATAGATTATTAATGAAATAATAACATTTCAGTTTATCCAATAGGATCTTAATGTATTCTTAGTGTATACTTGTCTGATTGCTTTAGGATTGGTTCAAAATTATGAAAAATTCCTTCAAGATTTTTTTGATCATAAATGAACTCTCAAAACATGCTGCTTCACATGTTAACATTAAATGCCAAATTTATCTTTGCTAATCAAAGTTAAACTGAGAGATGAAAACTTAATTTAAAACTATTGTTGGGAAATTAACATATTAAAACCAACTATGCATAAACAGAATGTTCTTCACTGACAGTAACACTGACCATCTCTGATTGAAATAAAGACAATTGCTGATGTAAAACAATCGCAATAATTGAAAAGAACAGTTTGAAAGAACTGATTCACAGAAATGAATCGGACTACCCAAAACCATGGGTAACTGAGAATTGTGTTTCATAGGCATTATTAATATAACAAAATAACAATGTTTATTTTTCAAAAATCACAGACATGTCTGTTGTGCGCATGATGCAACAGCCAATCAGAGCCGTTTAAGTTGCCGACGCACCGGCACAGAAGAAATCCACTCAGCGCATGCTTACAGACTGAGTTCTGTTGCACTCTTGCGAATGATCTCATAATAAACAACAAGGTGTAGAAACAATGTAAATAAGACATTTATTGTGCAGTGTAGACAGCTTCATTGATTATAACGGGAGTTTTTGCGAGAGTGCAGAACTCAGTCAGTGAGTTCACGCTGAACTGAAGTGACTGACAACTTCAGTGATTATAAAGGGAGTGTTCTTTGCGAGCTTTCTGTATATAATATAATCACAATTTGAATCACAGTTCTTTTTAATGCTGCAAAGAGAAACAATGTGAAGTTGACCATTTAGTCACTGTCTTGATTTACTGATACATAGGAGAGCAATTAACTAATTCAGAAAAACAGTTCTCTGCTTGTTTGGGATGTGTAGCTAGCTAAATAAATAATGTGGCATACAATTTAATCAATATTATTAATAGTGATTACAATATCAAGAGAAAATATCTTCAATTATGATTTTAGTCATAATCGTGCAGCCCTACTTCTGCCAAAAACTCATTAGAATACCGGTCACTCCCGCTTACAACTTCCGCAAAGCTTATTGGGTCCTGTGGTGGGGCTGGCGGAACAGACCAGGGTGGAGCCGGCGGAACAGATCAGAGTGTGGTCCGGCAACCTCAGAGTAAGGATGAGGTCAGGCAGCCTCAGGTCTGGGATGAGGTCCGGCAGGGGCTCCGGGATAGGAGCAGGGTCAAACTGGGCGGCAACCACTAACGAGAAACTGGACTGGGCGGAAGCCACTGGCATGGGTCCAGACTGGGCGGCAGCCGCTGGGGGAAGCATGGAGACATGAGCAGCCAAAACACACAGGAGGGTGGGAGCCAGGCAAAGATGGTAAGCTCAACTGGCATACTGACCTCCATGACCAGGACAGGAAGAGCTGCTGGCAGGGGAATGGCCTCCATGACCGAGGGTGCTGACAGCAACAAGGGAGGAACGATAAACAAGACCCAGTCCAAGACACTGAGTAACAAGACCCAGATTCAGGCCAAGACTGCCTTTATGTGGTCTCAAGACGTCTTGAGACCAAGACCACAAGATCAAGACTCCAACTCTGGCATTTTAAGAGCAAAATTTGGTTGGACTCGTTGCGTGTCCAAAGAAATGATCCACGTAATACATTTGTCATTGAAAAATGTCTATTTTAATACCCACTCTGTTCTTTATAGTCAGTTTGTAACGATCCACTCAACGAGCGTAGCTACACAAGAAAAAAGGGACTTGTTCTTCCCACCATGAATGAATGTTAAAATGGAGAAATAATATAACCAGACACAAGCTGTACAATAAACCCAAGTTGTATTAAACATTTAAATAAAATAAAACAAACAGTGATCACAACATTTACTAGTACCATACATAAAGTGCGTGTGAGTGTGTATAAAGTCTTCTAAAGTCCCAATGTACAATATTTACAAGATGAGTCCTTTTCCTCCAGCAGTCTCCACAAGTTCTCCTGCATCAGTGTGAAGGTACTTCCGGTGTTCAGCACAGCCTTCACCTATTTCCCTTTCACCCTTACAGGTACCAGGAGCAGCGACGCCACATTGTGTGATTGGGCTCTAGACGCTTCCACCAGATTCATGGAGAAACTATGGTCAGCAGGTCTTTTGTTGGTTTTCTCCTTGTTGTTTTGCCAGTAGTCTTTTGCTCCCAAACAGTCTTTCTCCACCTTAGACCCAACTTTCTCTAGTTGTTCCATGGTGTTCACTGTCCCTCTCAGACAGCCAGCGACCCTTGGGTTGATGTTATTGAGAATGCGGCTCACCAGTACTTCCTCCAAGATATCAGGCTTCCACTTCAGGCAGAAAACCCGGTAGTCATATGCAAAATCTCTCAGGCATTGACCAGGGCACTACACCAGCGACCTCAGCTTATCCTCCACTTCGGTAAGATAATCCCCCTGAAGGAAAGTAGCCATAAATGCCTCTTTGAAAGATTTCCAATCCTTTACCTTGGTCTGCTCTGCCTTACACCAGCTAAGAGCATGTCCTTTCAGCACCGTACTCAGGGTTCCGATGAGCTCTACACTGGGGAGTGGCCTGCTCGATGAAGTTAAGCACCTCTGCAGTTTCACAGGAGTTGCCAAAAGTGGGAAATTCTAGTCAGATGGGAGGGCGAGCACAGAATGATGATGCTGTAGCCATTACAGCAGAGTTAATCACATTGGGTGGTTGGATGTCACCAGCAGGGGAAGAAATGTCATAAGTATCACTGGGGGACATGGGTGGTGGTATCATTACTCTAGATTCTGGCATTAGAATACTATAACCCTGGCCTGATGAACTGTTGGATGTAACTGGGGCGTAGGCCTGAAGTCTAGAGAGTGTAGGTGTACTAGTGAGTCTGAGTTTCCTCATTTGACACTCCCATTTTGCATCTCTTCTCAGAAAACAATCGATGACGGTCTTTTCGAACTTCTCAAGCGATCCTTGGGAGTAATCCTCCAACCCCACTTTGCTAATATCCACAGCCTCCCTGAAACCAGTTTTGCGGTTTATAGTATTGGCCATGAAATGTTTGAATCCTTGATCTAATGTGTTTACTTTCTCACTTAGGGCCAATAAATTCACCTCAATTTGCTCAACCTCAGTTTGCATAGTTTGTAACACACCCACATTCAACATACAACTTTCATCAACATCAGATAAATCATCATCAGAATTATACAAGGTACTAATTGTAGAAGTTAATTCTCCAGTAGGATTACGTCTTGTAACAAATGGGCCTGCAGTAAAATCCAAATCGGTATAATTTGTTTCATTTCTTTGTGCATTGGTAACAGGGACACTGAAATCAGTATTTACAACATCAACCTGGGTACTTGTGCTTGTAACCTCCATATTTTCAAAACAAAAATAAACAAATAAATAAATACATTCAAACACAGCAACAGAAAAGTTCCCCTTACGGGCCACCACTATGTAATGATCTGCTCAATGAGCATAGCTACACAAGAAAAACGGGACTTGTCCTTCCTACCATGAATGAATGTTAAAATGGAAAAATAATATAACCAGACACAAGCTGTACAAAAACCAAGTTGTATTAAACATTTAAATAAAATAAAACAAACAGTGATCACAACAGTTACCAGTACCATACATAAAGTGTGTGTAAGTGTGTATAAAGTCTTCTAAAGTCCCAATGTACAATATTTACAAGATGAGTAGATCGGTCTCACCGTAATGACTGTTTATGTCCCGGGAGCACAAAATCCAACCAGCGCTGCGTTGGAAAGTTCCTCTTTGGTAAGTAATCCAACTTGTATGAAGACTCCTCAAAGAGACAAACAGAGTTATCTGTCCTCCAATATCTAAGCGCCACATGAGTAATCCTTATAATGACCGATCGTTAATCCCAACCGTGAATGCCAAACACCTCTTCCTCAACGCCGCTATACCGGCTTCTTTTTTGACCATGTTTACTTAACAGTAACAGTAACAATTTGTGGCTCAGTCTGTCATGTGATTGCACATAACTGAAGTATCACGATCTGTTATATCAGGAACCAATCACCATAACAGGGCAAACAGACCAAAAAAGAGAAAAACAGTAACAATAATAACCACTAACAGCCACATATATTGCAGTGGATAATACAAATAGCTCCCCTTATGTGGCCCCGCTACAAGTTGTTGACTGTAATTCCTTTAATTCTAATCACACATAGCATGGATACGGAAAAGGAACCTTTTGACTCCACTCTCTTTAATCTGTGCTCAACCAAACTGTGAGACATTTGCTGAACCGCTAATCACAGTGCCGTTTTAACATGTGTTCCACAAGTAAATGTACATTTACATCAAATTATGCATGTAAACAATAATCATGTAACGGCAAACTATATGTGTGTGTGTGTGTGTGTGTGTGATATATATATATATATATATATATATATATATATATATATATATATATATATATATATATATATATATATACTGTATATATATATGTACAGTTGAAGTCAGAAGTTTACATACACCTTAGCCAAATACATTTAAACTCATATTCACAAGTCTTAGGTCAGTTAGGATCACTATTTTATTTTAAGAATGTGAAATGTCAGAATAATAGTAGAGAGAATTATTTATTTCAGCTTTAGTTCACATTCCAAGTGGGTCAGAAGTTTACATACACTTTGTTAGTATTTGGTAGCATTGCCTTTAAATAGTTTAACTTGGGTCAAACGTTTTGGGTAGCTTTCCACAAGCTTCTCACAATAACTTTTGGACCATTCCTCCAGACAGAACTGGTGTAACTGAGTCAGGTTTGTAGGCTTCCTTGCTCGCACACGCTTTTTCAGTTCTGCCCACAAATTTTCTATCAGATTGAGGTCAGGGCTTTGTGATGGCCACTCCATTACCTTGACTTTGTTGTCCTTAAGCCATTTTGCCACAACTTTGGAGGTATGCTTGGGGTCATTGTCCATTTGGAGGACCCATTTTCGACCGAGCTTTAACTTCATGGCTGATGTCTTGAGATATTGCTTCAATATATCCACATAATTTTCCTTCCTCATGATGCCATCTATTTTGTGAAGTACACCAATCCCTCCTGCAGCAAAGCACCCCCACAACATAATGCTGCCACCCCCATGCTTCACGGCTTGCAAGCCTCACCCTTTTTCCTCCAAACATAACGATGGTCATTATGGCCAAAAAGTTTAATTTTTGTTTCATCAGACCAGAGAACATTTATCCAAAAAGTAAGATCTTTGTCCCCATGTGCACTTGCAAACTGTAGTCTGGCTTTTTTTTTTTTTTGGCAGTTTGGAAAGCACAGCCTTTCAGGTTATGTCGATATAGGACTTGTTTCACTGTAGATGTAGATACTTGTCTACCTGTTTCCTCCAGCATCTTCACAAGGTCCTTTGCTGTTGTTCTAGGATTGATTTGCACTTTTCGCACCAAACTACATTCATCTCTAGGAAACAGAATGCATCTCCTTCCTGAGCGGTATGATGGCTGCGTGGTCCCATGGTGTTTATAGTTGTGTACTATTGTTTGTACAGATGAACATGGTACCTTAAGACGGTTGGAAATTGCTCCCAAGGATGAACCAGACTTTTATTTTATTTATTTATTTAGAGTTATTGGCTGATTTCTTTTGATTATTCCCATGATGTCAAGAAAAGAGGCACTGAGTTTGAAGGTAGGCCTTACAATACATCTACAGGTACACCTCCAATTGACTCCAATTATCCAATTAGCCTATCAGAAGCTAATTGGCTAATTGGCTAAAAGCTTGACATCATTTTCTGGAATTTTCCAAGCTGCTTAAAGGCACAGTTAACTTAGTGAATGTAAACTTCTGACCCACTGGAATTGTGATATAGTCAATTAAAAGTGAAACAATCTGTCTGTAAACAATATTTGGAAAAATGTGTCTTGTCATGCAAAAAGTAGATGCACTAAACAACTTGCCAAAACTATAGTTTACTAATATGAAATCTGTGGAGTGGTTAAAAAATGAGTTTTAATGACTTCAACCTAAGTGTATGTAAACTTCTGACTTCAACACACACACACACACACACACATATATATATATATATATCACTTAGCACTGTATTAGAAACACTATACTAATACTGGGTTGGGCCTCCCTTTGCTCTTCGTGGCATGGATTCCACAAAATGTTGGAAAAATTCCTTTGAGATTCTGGTTCATGTTGAGATGATTGCATCACACAATTGATTTGTCAACTGCACATTAATGCTGCAAATCTCCTGTTCTGCCACATCCCAAAGGTTTACTATTGGATTCAGATCCGGTGACTGGGAAGTTCACTGAAGAACATTGAATTCATTGTCATGTTCATGAAACCAGTTTGAAATGACTTTTGCTTTGTGACATGTTGCATTGTCATGCTGGAAGTAGCCATTAGAAGATGGTTAAATTGTGGCAATGAAGGGATGCACATGGTCAGCAACAATACTCAAATAGGCTGTGGCACTGAAGCGATGATTGATTGGTTTTAGGAAAACATTCCCCACACCAATACACCACCACCACCAGACTGGACTGTTGACACAAGGCAGGCTGGGTCTATGGATTCATGTGTTGGCTACAAATTCTGACCCTACCATCTGTGTGCCTCATCAGAAATCGAGATTCATCAGACCAGGCTACATTTTTCTAGTCTTCTGTACAGTTTAGGTGAGCCTGTGCCCACTTTAGCCTCAGCTGAACCCAGCATCTTCTACTGCTGTAGCCCATCCACCTCAAGGTTCGATGTGTTGTGCATTCTGAGATGCTATTCTCCTCACTACTATTGTACAGAGGGGTTATCTGAGTTACTGTAGCCTTTTTGTCAGCTCGAACCTGTCTGGCTATTCTCCGTTGACCTCCCTCATCAAAAAAGCATTTCCATCTGCAGAACTGTCGGTCACTTGATCTTTTTTGTTTCTTGCATCATTCTGAGTAAACTCTAGAGATTGTTGTGTGTGAAAATCCCAGGAGATCAGCAGTTACAGAAATACTTAAAGGTGCAATATGTAAGATTCAGAAACACTTGTTATTAATGACACCTGTGGCCGTTAAGTGAACTGCAGCCTGTTGCTCATGATCGCGTGCACAAACTCCATAGGGACGCGAGCGAGCATGACCAAAACAAAGAGACTGAACATGATTCACTGGCATCATGATGACAGATAAGGTAGCATAATTAAAATTACACAGTTATGATTGTTTTACTACAAACTTTGAGACTGTATATTATATTTGACTCTCCAGTGCTGGAATAGGGCTAAAACAAAGTGTGGATATAGGTCTGGCTATGCGAGACTGTAGATTGAAGTAATCACTTCTCTTTGCATGATACATTGACTGCATTTATATGATAGCCTATGTCAGCGTTAGCTAGCTAGCCAGCTTTATCAATAGCTGTTAGCTAAATTTGGTGGATGATTACAGTAGCCGTTTATAAAATAGACTGTACATTATAAATATGTTGACACAATTCAGTATTGATGTGATTCCATCACAACTGTCATTTTGATTTATCGATGCGCTATTGTTTTATAATAATAGAATGTATAAATTTTCTGTATAACCAAGTTACTAATGAATGGGTCTTTTTGCATTATCTTGAACATTGTCTAGCATTCATTTCATGTATTATTGTAGTTTACCTTGCTGAATAATTACAGATGAACATTATGTCAGTTACTGTGAATCAGCATACCTGACATTTAGTATAAAGAGAAGATCGTTGAAATTATTTGAACGTTATGAAGCAAGGTTTCTTGTAATTCGTCAGTGTTAGCAGGCAAGATCAAGTTAGCTAAAATGACACAGATCAATCCTTATGGCACTATATTTCACATGCTTTGCAGTTATGTAAGCTTACCTGTCCAATAAGAAGAATGTCAGTTCTGATCCCCAAAACCAAATGAAGGTCCCTCCAGGAATCAAATGTCCTGCCGATGTTCATTCTAGTTTTCTCTCGACCACGATCATGTTCCCGCTTAGCCGGATGGCATTCAGTAAATGTTTTTTTTTTGTTTTTTTTTATTTGGCTTACTCTGAGTTTGTGTAGGAGTCGGTGTTGTGTTTGGAGCTGGCTGTTTGCTGGATTCCATCTTTAAGATAACGTTACCTAGTGTTACAGACTGTTGACACTGTTAAATAGCGGAAGCACTGAGGCAAGGCTCTTGGGAGCGCGCAAAATGTCACATCCTTTGGATTTTCCCAGCAAAAGCAACCTGCTCCCTTCGCACGAAAATCAATCTACAGGCTTTAATAGGCAACCTAGGAAGTCCGGGAATGACTAATTTTTTAAGTTGCGTTACAAGCCAATCACACATTGGCAAAAAAAAAAAGGCGAATATTACATGAAAATTTTTACATATTGCACCTTTAAACCAGCCTGCCTGGCACCAGCAATCATGCCACAGTCGAAATCACTGAGATCAAATTTCTTTCCAATGTGGGCAAATTTGAGAAACTTCATCTAGTGCTGTCTTGTTAGTCTTTTAGATGTGCTTAGCCCATACATTAATTCTACACAATGGTACTCAAGAATATGTACAAATGCTGCTCCCAAAGTCACCAGAATTGAATGCTTTTGTTCCATTTTTACTAACAAAATTATCTCAGGGCAGCATGCCTCCCGACCCCCCTACACAATAATGGTACACTATTTTCTTTATGTGGGACCTCTGCCTCTGGAAATGCGTAACAGACAGGTAGTGGCGTAGCGATTTCTAGTCACCACGTGCAAACAGATATTAAAATAGTTTCCGAGCCTAGTTTAATTTGCATAGATTTAGAGATCATAGCTCAGCTTCCCCTGTCAATGATCTGGCACCCCCCTAGTACCGACAACCAAAATTCTCTGGTGCCACCCCTGATGCAATCATAATGGTTTATTTAGTAAATTAGAGAAAAAGAGAGAAAGAAAGAGAAAAAGAAATATAATTTTAATTTTCTTGCCTCCCAGTCCTTTCACACACAGTTTCTAGTCTTAATTGACACTGGATTGGATGACTGAACAAAACGTTGCAGAGTTATAGTTCCTCTCAGGTAATCTCCATGTCCTCAGTGGACTAAATCAGTCAAAAGACCTCCTGCTTGTTAGAGGATTTCCTATGAATGCCCAGAGCAGGCCTGCAGTAGCCAGCAACCTGCGAAATGGTCTGTACAAAATGCCATAGAGCCACGCTAAATCCAAAAATGACAACCTCTATAAAAGCAGGCTCAGGAAAAATGGTCGCTACTGCAACTTTACTGCCCCTTCCATGTCCGGTAGAGATGGCTTTTCCTGCATTGGCTTTTGATACCCAAACAGCTTGAACAGAATGCTTTTTATCCACCACTGAGACCCGTCTTTGTGACCTGTGGTTACCGAGATGGTGTTCTGGTCCAAACAGACCCGTTTCTCAAATAGCATAACTCGGTATAATGGATGTCTGGGGTATCCCAAAGGCTCTTAAGTGATTCAAACCCATCCACTGTAAATAAGCAAGCAAGACTATGATTAAACAAAGCAAACATATTAAGACAAGTTCCCTAATTGGGTCCCTAATTGATGCTTTTAAAGGGCTGGTATAAATAGCTAGCTCATTTTATGCTTTTGTTTGAAATGCTCTTTTTCCAAGCGATGGCCGGCGGAGGGGGGCTAGTGAGGATTTTAGAACTATGCATATACAAATCTGGGCTGTAGGCATGTGCCAGAGTAAATTGGGTAGAATATGGTCAAAATATTTCCCTGTTAAAAAGTCAAGGCAGTGGTCTTATTTGGGATGGAACAGCCAGGCTCAAGCCAGACAGGGCTACTCAGAAGACTCTTTGTGGGCCTGGCGTACACTCACCAAACCACAAATTATCATTGGAGCTGAGGAGGGCTCAGGCCTAGGCATCCCACACCACACACTCCTCCTGTTCAATCTTAAACAAACAGACACACTCGTACACAAACACACACAATCATCTTTCCTAGTTATTCCACACATGTTTGAAACTGGGGCAAGTTGTCACACTTTATACAAACTTTTTTTTGTTTTTTTTTTGGATAGGTTATTTTTTTATGTAGATCTCTGTATAGGCTATATAGTATCTTAAAGTCTTGACTAAAAGAAAGAAAAAAAAAAGTATAAAATATTTCCACCATTTTTGCCCAGGAAGAAAGACACAGGTAACACATCTTGACCTTTTGTGACATATCCCTATATATTGAAAAATAATTATGTGTTGGATTTACTTACAGTATATGTAGCATTTTTGCATAACACTTTTTAAGTAAATTGAGGTTATAGTAATTTTATGTCCATGTTTTAACTAGAAAACCTTTGTTATATATACACAAATGTATCAGTTCAATTAACTTTATTTGCTTAGGTATGTCAAATGAATACGATTTAACAACTAATAGCACATTGTTTTAAATGGACATTTATGTTATTGTTTCCAATAATTTAATTGCCGTAAAATAAAATAATGACTGAGGTCAGTCATTAAACTTGAAAGAAGTGCAGATGCACTTAAGCTACACATGTGAAAAAAAAAAAATATATACATGGAACAGGATCCAACTCTAACAAAGAAAACACTAATCACCCTCATGGTGAGTTTACACAAAACAACTAATTAAAGTAAAATAACATCTATAATACTAAAAAGAGCTGAAATCCCTATGAATTACTAAATAACAACTAAATAAATGTACATAGAATTTCCTTTTGACCAAACAAACATGCATAAATTATTCAAGCGCAAGAGCTTATGGGTATTCCCCATAACCTCATTTCCGTACATGATTTTAATGGATTTTTAAGACGAAGAAGTTAAAGGAACTCACAATTATTCATTTACTTTATGTATCACTCTAAGTTCACCTTATAATTGATATTTTGTGTTGTACACATTAATGCAAATTAAGTTAAGCTTAAAATTTAATAAAAGTGTGTGTTTCTGAGTAAAAGCCATTTATTTTCATACATTATGGTTGTTGAGCAAACAAATAATTGTAGCTGTTACAATGTAAACTGCAATTATTGGCTTCTCTGTCAAATATAATCAATAAAACAATTAACTAAATATTTCTAATAAATATTATTAATAAAATATTTTGAATAAATGGTATACATTTTTAAAATGTGACAACTTGCCCCAACCTGAAATGTATGAATAATACTCTTATACTGAGGAAACATCTTAATCTTCTTTATTAGTGGACTCTTGCCTGAATGAATGTCAGTTTGGTTTAAATGTGTTCACTTGTTTACCATCTATAGCAAAAGTATGCTATTTTAGTTTTGAGGATAAAATTCACAAAATAATACACTGTAATAATAATAATAATAATAATAATAATAATAATTTAGAATGGTTTTCAACTAGATGCTTGAAACCAGCATACATGCATAAACTACTGCTAGAGAAAATAAGCCCTTGTGCATTGTGTTCATCCCATCACCTACGCTTACGCTGCTGGATTTACGGCGCATATCAGCAGTCACCCTCGCATGGTCGAGTGTTGTGCTTCCCCTGGGCGCTTCGGCAGCCAAGTCTACAGGTGCTAAAAGAGTATATTCTAAAAGAGTATATTTTCCTCCAGCCAGGTCTCCTAAGCAACCAAATTGGCCCGGTTGCTAGGGAGGGTAGAGTCACATGGTGTAACCTCCTCGTGGTCGCTATAATGTGGTTTGTTCTCGGTGGGGCGCATGGTGAATTGAGCGTGGTTGCCGTGGTGGATGGCGTGAAGCCTCCACACGTGCTATGTCTCCGTGGCAACGTGCTCAACAAGCCACGTGATAAGATGCGCGGGTTGACTGTCTCAGACGCGGAGGCAACTGGGATTCGTCCTCCGCCACCCGGACTGAGGTGAATCACTATGCCACCACGAGGACTTAGAGCGCATTGGGAATTGGGCATTCCAAATTGGGAGAAAAAGGGGAAAATCCCCCCAAAAAAAGTAAAAAGAGTATATTTTCTACTAAAAGAGCTCGCACAAACGATTGAAGTCTTTTTAAAGAAGGCCTTTCGCCTTTGTGCTACTGGATGTGGCCGTTATCTCTCCCCTCCGGATAACCACGGAATCTGTCTCGAGTGCTTGGGGCGCCAGCACACCGAGGCAGCTTTCGTGGAGGGGTTATGTTCTCATTACGAGAACATGCCCATGAGAACGTTGTGGTCGCGGCTCACTTCCTTCTTCATGAAGCAAGGAGCCACCATGGCTGCTTCCCATCCTGCTCCGTCCTGGGCTGAAACTCAGGAGGCCGGGTCGGCGAGCGCCTTGGGCAATCTGGATGTGGACATGGGAGCGTTTCTGCCGGCTCAGCCCCTGCAGACCTCCCATCCCCCAGCATGTCTCGTTCACGGCTCGTGACGAGGATGAGTTATCAGTCGCGTAATCGGAGGGTGGGCTTCTGCTGTCAGAAGCAGACGAATCTTCTGAGCTCCCGCCCACGGGCGGTAGAGCTCAGGATGAGGCGAACGCTGAGATGGCAGCCGTGCTTGCCCGGGCGGCTACGAACATCAGGCTAAAGTGGAACCCTCCATCTTGCCCTGAGCGTTCACGGCTGGATGATTGGTTCCCAGAAGTGCACGAGGAGCTAACGTACACGCTTCGCGGGCTCGTCCATCCTAACTACCCTCAATGGCGGTGTGGCTAAGGGATATGTCGAGCTTGCCCAGGTAGAGTGTGCCGTAGGGAGCAATAGGACCCGTCCCCATAGCCGAGCCCTTATTTGATCATGCCCAAGAGAGCAGGAGGGTCGCACCAATTCTGGACCTGCGTGCCTTGAACAGAGGCCTTACACAGGCTTCAATTCAGGATGTTAACGCAGACAGCACATCCTGCCATCAGTACGATGCCAGGATTAGTTCGTGGCCATCGACATGAAGGACATGTATTTCCATGTATCGATCCTTCCTCGACACAGACCCTTTCTTCAGTTTGCCTTCAGGGGACGAGCATACCAGTACAAGGTTCTCCCCTTCGGTCTGTCCCTGTCCCCTCGCATCTTTACCAAGGTCGCAGAGGCTGCCCTGGCCCTGCTAAGGGAGAAAGGCATACGCATTCTCAATTATCTCGACGACTAACTAATCCTAGCTCACTCGTGAGATATATTGTGTGCGCACAGGGACCTTGTGCTTCTGCACCTCGACCGACTTGGGCTTCAGGTCAACTGGGGGAAGAGCAAGCTTTCCCCTGCGCAGAGCATCTCTTTTCTCAGTATGGAGTTGGACTCGGTCACTCTCATGGCACGTCTTACGACCGAACGTGCTCAGTCAGTGCTGACCTGCCTGAAAAACTTCAGGCAGAAGGTAGCGGTGCCAGTGAAACAATTTCAGAGGCTCCTGGGGCATATGACATCCTCGGCGGTGGTTCTCCCCCTTGAATTGATGCATATGAGACCATTTCAGCACTGGCTACACATTCAAGTCCTGGGGTGGGCATGGTGCCACGGCACCCAGCGTGTGACTACCATGCCATGGTGCCGTCAGACTTTCAGTCCTTTGTCGGACCTGGCATTTCTATGGGCAGGCGTTCCCTTAGAGTTGGTCTCAAGGCTCGTAGTGGTCACAACAGATGCCTCGAACTCGGGCTGGGGTGCTGTGTGCGACGGGCAAGCAGCATCGGGGCTCTGGACATGGCCCTGACTTCAATGGCACATCAGCTGCTTAGAGTTGCTGGCGGTATTGCTGGCCCTGTGGAGGCTTCGGCCATTGATTCAGGGCAAGCATGTGTTGGTCTGGACCAACAACACAGTGACCGTGGTGTACATAAACTGCCAAGGTGGCGTACGCTCACGTCGCATGGCACAACTTGCCCGCCGCCTCCTCCTTTGGAGTCAGTAGACGTTGAAGATTCTGCGAGCCACTCACCTTCCAGGTGTCCTCAACCATGCAGTGGACACGCTTTCACAGCAGGTAACGCTCCGTGGGGAGTAGTCCAGCTGATCTGGGAGAGATTCAGGGAGGTGCAGGTAGACCTGTTCATCCCCCTGAGAGTCCTCTCACTGCCCCTTTTGGTTCTCCCTGCCCAAGGCTCCCCTCGGCATGGATGCCTTGGCGCACAGCTGGCCTCGAGGGCTATGCAAGTATGCGTTTCCTCCAGTGAGCCTCATTGCACAGACTCTGTGCAAAGTCAGGGAGGAGGGGCAACATGTCCTGTTCATTGTGCCGTACTGGCCCAACTGGACTTGGTTCTCAGATCTGATGCTCCTGGCAGTAGCCCCTCCCTGGCACATTCCCCTGAGGCAGGACCTTCTCACTCAGGGGCAGGGCACACTCCAGCACCCGCGGCCAGACCTCTGGAACCTCCACGTCTGGCTCCCGGATGGGTCACGGAAGACCTGACGGATCTTCCGCCAGCGGTGGTAAATACAATCACTCAGGCCAGAGCCCCCTCTACGAGGCGGTTGTATACCTTGAAGTGGCGTCTCTTCGCGAACTGGTGTTCTTGCCGTGGGGAAGACCCACAGAGCAGCGTGGTCAGGTCTGTGCTGTCTTTCCTACAGGAAGGGCTGGAGAGACGGTTGTCTCCCTCTACCCTGAAGGTGTACATGGCTGCTGTAGCAGCATATCAAGATACACTGGATGGGAGACCCTCACGACAGCACGACCTGATCACCAGGTTCCTCAAAGGCACGAGGAGGTTGAATCCTCCTAGACCATGCCTGATTCCCTCTTTGGATCTCTCTGTGGTCCTACCTGCCCAACAGAGAGCCCCCTTTGGGCCCCTGGAGCAGGCCGAGCTCAGCACTTTGTCACTGAAGCCGGCCCTCCTGGTGGCGCTCACTTCCATCAAGAGGGTGGGGGACCTACAGTGAATGTGAATGCCTGGAGTCCAGGCCAGCATACCCTCACGTGATCTTGAGACCCCGGCCCGGTTATGTGCCAAAGTTCCCACCACTCCCCCTTGGGACCAGGTAGTGAACCTGCAAGCACTTCCTTCAGAAGAGGAAGACCCAGCCTTGTCGTTGCTATGTCCAGTTCGTGCCCTGCACATCTATCTGGACTGCACACAGAGCTTCAGATGCTCAGAGCAGCTCTTTGTCTGCTTTGGAGGGCAGCAGAAGGGGAAAGTTGTCTCCAAACAGAGGCTGGCCCTGGCTTTCCAGTCACAAGACCTGCCGTGCCCCTTGAGAGTCCGGGCAAACTCCACTAGAGGTGTTGCGTCCTCCAAGGCACTGGCAAGGGGGGCCTCTCTAGCAGACATATGCAGTGCTGCAGGTTGGGCTACACTCAATAATTTTGCGAGGTTTTACAACCTACGCATAGGACCAGTTTCGTCTCGAGTATTACGGGGTAACAGCAGGTAGGCCGGGCAGCTGGTTGGGTGTACCACTTGCATTTATGCCTTTCCCCTTTTTCAAGGTGATAATGTGCATTATTTTGTCCACAAAAGTTCCCCGTAACTGGTGAACCCTGGACGCCTCTTTAAGTCTTAAGCACTGTTCGGTGACAAACTCGGTGGAGGAGTGACCCCACCAGGACCAGTACTCGTGGTATGCGCCTTTTTCAGGTGAGCCCGTGTACTCTGGCTCAGTGCCCCATACGTGGTGATTCCCCTCTTGGTAAGCCTGTGTGACGGGTTTCCACTGTTCGGTTACCCTGTGTTTCCCCTCATCAGATCTTTGCTCTGCTTCTACCACTATTGCTGTGTACCCTCTCTGTAGATAGGGTCCTCCTGATGGTATCATTCCATATGTGAACTTTCCCATTGGTAAGTCCATGTGAAATATTCTCCACATGTTAACCTCCCTCCGGTAGGATGTGGTCTCCATAGTGCCCTCCCTCCTGGAGAGGGAAGAGCACTTCCCACCGTTATTCCATAAGGTGCTCGGTGGGAAATTGCTTAACAGCAAATATCAGGAAAGGCCACCGCCTGTACCTCCTTGGGTAAGTGCCTCTTCCCCCCTTAACGGGACTAGGGAGACGCCTTACCATACTCGCTGGAAGGTCACGATGTGGTCGAGTGCTCGCTGCAAGGCACGCAGCAGCTTGCCCATGTCCACTCTTCTGTACACCACGGTTCAACGCCTGTGGTGTTTCATATAGGGAACCCCTAGTGTCACTACATTGACACAATGTCGAGTGAGTGACAGACAGGGAATGTCTAGGTTACTGGTGTAACCTCTGTTCCCTGATGGAGGGAATGAGACATTGTGGCCCTCCTGCCGTGGCGCTGAACCGGCCCCTGACATGGCCGGGACTCTCTATCGGCTCCTCAGCATAAATCTGAATGAGTGGTGCACACCATCTCCTTTTATACCCGTATGTCCGGGGGAGAGAATGGCATGCAAATTCCACTCACCAGTTCTCATTGGCCTTTTCTATTTTAAGCAAAGGTGATTGGGGCTCTCAAGATCGAACCCCTAGTGTCATTACATCGACACAACGTCTCGTTCCCTCCATCAGGGAACAGAGGTTACACCAGTAACCTAGACGTTACTGAGATATAGCCCTTGTGACAACTTCCCAACAAGCTCCTGCAGTCTCCCCTACAATATAATTATGTGCTCTAAGTCTGACACACACACACACACACACACACACACTATATCAACACCATATTCCTTCACAGATAGCATTGACTTAATAACAACCCAGGTGTTTCTCATACTGTTTCTCAGACTTTGTGCATGAGTGTATATGTGTAACAATGTGTGCATTTTGATGCAAGGTCCACATGTGCACTCTTTTTGGAGGTAATTTTGATCTGCAAGAATTTTACACTTCCACTTCCATAATAAATCTTGTTCCTGCTTTTGACCTCTCAATATCACTCTGTTCTCTGAACCTTCCTCATCATCCACGCTTTGTTCAACTCGATACAATATTTTCACGATAAATGGAGTGGAGTCTAAAGCAAATACCTCAAAAACATCTCTGTATATTTTCCTTTCTGTCCCGAAGTCACGCTTGTGTGCATGTACAAATATTTTTCTGTTTCGCAGTTATTTTTAGTCATCGTCCACTAGTTGTTTTCTGTGGTTTGTACAGCACACCTTGTTCCATAAAATAGGTGATTAATTATGCACAGTCTAAATATTATAGAACATGAATTTAAAGTTCTTTCCTGACAGAATATAAAGCTACCCAGTATTGAGTTAAACTATATGTGTTCTGACAGTAAATCATATATTTTTAAAACCACATTTACCACCTTTTAAAAACATATAAATTAGGGTCCAAAAGTGTGAGACTACTAGTAAAAATGCTTACATTTTGCAAAAATGTTACACAAAAAAGTTTCCCTATTATACATTGTATTATCAGCATAACAATTTAATTGAAATGTTTAATTGATTAATTGACATGAATTTCAAAACTTTTTAGTATGTCCCCCTTTTTGCTAGAATGACAGCATGCATGCAAGCCGGCATGGACTCCACAAGTTTGTGCAAAACCTGATGATCCATGTTATTGAATATGATTTGAGAATGTTCCAAAGAGAATCTTATGTGCTTCAATCGAAGCAGGGAAATCTGACCTCTTGTACAAAGGAGTTAACATGGTTAATAACGGCACAAATTTGCTTAAATCTAGTAATCTAGAAATATTGCACTATTTTAAATATTTATTGAGTTTACGTTGTAACATTTATTTGTTTTACATCTTTTAATAGCCTGTTAATTTCCAGTTTAAATTATATTTTGAATACCAGATTTTCAATGTGGTTTGATACATTTGGACCCCATTTCACATACTGTAATACTGCAATCATATTGTAAATATTCAAAAGTAAAATATTTCAGCTTACTTGAGTGTATTTCCTTTCATTTCCTGTTACTTTAAACGTTTGTATTAAGCTAATTTTATGTATTTTAATTTAGAAATGCATGCTTTTAAATTACATAATTTACTGCAAAAACTAAGATCACTTAAATCTTACTTTCAAATAATCTGCTCTGCTGATTTGTATTAAAATACTTTCAGCAGTCATCACAAATTCATGTGATTTGTGTCTCACAGGCATACAGCTTCTCATGGGTCTTTCCTAGATCATCTGTCAGACTCTGTACATAATGCCTTATGCAAAAAAGATGACTGGAAATTTACATAGTGCTGAGATTAGTCATGCTGTGCCTGGTCTTACAGCTGCTGTTAGTCACCACAGTATGCCTTATTAAACCTCTCCCTACCTCTGATTTACCTCACAATCTGTTTCACACTTCTGCGCAGCTGATATACACATACCACACTGAGCTTTATGGACTGTAATGAACATGAGGAAAAGAAAAGATACAGGAGTTTCTATTGAGGGCTTGGCCCCCTCAGTGAAAATCTTAAGACGTTTGACCTGGCAATGGACATGTTCAAAGGTCTGCAATTTATTTATTTGTTTATTTTTGTGCTTTTGCTCTTATTGGATCACAAAAGACTAATGCAGCTCAAATGATAAGACATGTAGAACGTGATCTGTTTCACGGCTTAGAGTAATAAGTGGTTTACTGTAAGAGTTAAAATTGTTTGTGGAACATGTTTCTCTTCGACTGTTTTTTAGTTGCTTGGTTACCATTGACAGGCCTATTTCTTATTTTGTCTTTATGGTAAAACTCAAACTCTGAGTCACAGATGGCTCTGATCTAATAATGATCTTTATTTCTTTCTTTCTGTAAACTTTGTACTGTGAAATAAATCATTCTGATTCACACTTTAAATATTATAGCTCCATGAATCACAATTTTCAACTAATTATATTCCACAAAATACATCAAAGATTTCTTGTTACATTTCTTGGTTAGAGTTTGCATTACAGTGTTGATGTTACTGTGTAATTACATGAGTAATTAGAGCATTATACTTCCAAGGTAAGTGTGTCTTTTTTTCTTTGATGTTAAAATACTTTCTCATATCCCAGCTTAATATGCAGAAAGTAAGCTATTCTTAGGTTGATTTTTACAAAAGGGGACACTGTAGATGGCACTATTTATTTATTTTTTATTTATTTATTTATTTTTTTCTGTGACCAGCCCAACCCAGCAACACTGGCTCAACCAATTGAGCGAGTTTGAGGCGAGACTACCTGTTTGCTGACCAATGGAAGAATTGGGAATTGTTTGAGAAACATGCTTGAAAACAGTCATTATTTTTGCTATTCTCTTTGGTTATGCTAGCGGTGCAGAAAATACACATTTCACATTTAGTATGTAATAATCTTGTAAAGATAGTAACTGATAAAGTAATTAATTGTATGAGTGTGGAACATGGTCAGTTTAGAAAAAAGTGTAACCCCCCCATCTGAGCAGTTTATAATGGGTACTTAGCAATATTGTGTTTGCAGTCCTTTTTTTCTGCAGCATTTGTCAGTTCAGCTCTTTTAATGGTATATATTTACCAAGCTCCAGTATTAGAATTTTAGTAATAATATCCACAGCAATCAGATGCAAAAATGTTCTTGGCTCTTTTGGAGGATAAATTGCTTTTAAGCAGTTCAGATAACAAGTCAGTTTTTGGATAAGGAGTTCACTTTTTTAAGGGAAAACTGAGAAAAT
Source organism: Myxocyprinus asiaticus (assembly GCF_019703515.2). NCBI lineage: Eukaryota > Metazoa > Chordata > Actinopteri > Cypriniformes > Catostomidae > Myxocyprinus > Myxocyprinus asiaticus. The sequence continues at coordinate 14,987,909 of NC_059375.1, forward strand.
AACAGATGTTCATAAAGAGCGAGAGAGACTCGCAGCATATTAGGCTGGGTCAGAAAGACTGAAAGATTTACCGCTGTGTGAGAGTATGGTACATGTGGCCATTAAAAGAGTGCCATGTTTTTAATGATCTGTGTTTCCTCACATTTCATTTGACATTGCGGTGCACCATGGATTAGGGTGGCTGTAAAGCCCACACCCCTAGTGGTAATGAGTCTGAACTGACCTGGCATCAGCCCCGTTCATCTGCTCACGGGTTATGTGTGGGGCTCTCTCAACGGGGGCAAGATGAGGAGAGGAATCAGAAACCAATACTATCCATTTATTCCTCTGGAACCCTTCTATAAAATGTAGGATTATTTAATGGTTTCAGTGGCAAGAATAAAAGAAGAACAAGGATAAGTTGATTTAGTAAGAAAGAAAGCAAGTAACTAAAACTTTATACAGCACTTTTTGAAAATAGTTTTTAAAAGTGCTTTATACAAGACATGGTAACACTCTACATTAAGTGTTTCACTAAATAGAGCACAACAATGTTATATGTATTAACATTAGTAAATACATTAGGTATAATGAACTAAGGAAGTTCTTTTACAGCATTTATTCATCAGTTGTTCATTGTTAGTTAATGTTCATAATGTTAACTAATGTTAACATACAATTAAAAAAAAAAATAATGTTTTGGTTTATGTAGAAATTAATATTAACCCTGAAATTTTTTTTTTTTTTTTTTTTTTTTTTTGAGGAAAAAAACAACAACATTTGAGAGGTTGAGGACAGCAACACTGAGTGAATTTTTGTGAAAAATATTGAAAATGGGGTCCTGCTAAAACTGAGCTAAAGTGTATGTGTAGCATGTGTCATTGTATATTAACTGTGGTATAAACTCGCAATATTTATGTAAAAGTAACATGGCAGAATTTTTTGAAAAGGCATCTGACCTTGAGGCAAATGTAAAAAAAAATTCAGTGTTATTTCAGCATTTCTACAAGCTATACAACTGAAAATAAAAGCAACTTTTTGGGCCCTGGTTTGTTGGAAAAAAAATGGCTAGCAAGAAATATATTTTCTGAGGTATATTTTTGTTCTTGCCCTTTTTAGGGTTAAGATTAATAACAAGATTAATGAGTGCTGTAAAAGTATTGTTCATTGTTAGTTAATGTTAACTAATATTAATAAATACAACATTATTGTACATTTTACCAAAGGCATTCTCATATGCTACTGTAGGAAATGAAATAAAATGCAAAAGATAAGATGATACAGAGACATTAAAATAATAAACTGCAAGCTAAGTACAGAGAAAACAGAATAAAATTTCCTGGGAAAAGTCCTAGTAAACAAGTGTGCCTTGAGACTTTTTAAAAGGGTTAAAGCAATAGTTCACCCAAAAATGCAAATTCTGTCATCATTTACTCACTTTCATGCCATCCCAGATATGTATGACTTTCTTCTGAAGAACACAAACAAATAATATTTCAGCTCTGTAGGTTCATAAAGTTCAAGTGAATGGTGACCAGACCTTTCAAGCTCCAAAAATCACATAAAGGCACAGATCAATATTTAAGTCCTTTTTTGTAGCTTGAAAGTTCTTGTCACCATTCGCCTTGCATTGTATGGACCTACAGATCTGAACTATTCTTCTAAAAATCTTTGTTTGTTTTCAGCAGAAGAAAGAAAGTCATACACTTCTGGGATGGCATTAAAGTGAATAAATACTCATCTGCTTTTAGGCTGTCTGCAATGAGAGCTCCATAGTTTGGGACTAAAGGCTGATTTGTCACTTTTTAGACATGTTTTGGGTACAACCAGCAAGTTGAAGTTGGATGATCTAAGTGAATCATACTGCTAAGGTTTAGAACGTAGAGTCTACAGTCTTGCAGTCAGGAAAGCAATCTGCCAATTAAAAGCAGAGCGGCTGGGGCCACTCTGTATGAACATTAGTTGCGTATGAAACCCAAGGCGTGCTTCGGATTAAACAGCGCCCTGGCTGCTTTTGCCAAATGAAAATGTAGATTTTGGCAGCACACTGGTCATTTTTCCCCCTGCCTTGCACTCTCGGGGAGCCCCAGATGCACACCATGCTCGGATGTTGTAAAAAAGGCTTTATGTATTCAATAATTGCTTAACAGTTATATAAAATGTAATTTACTGCTCGAGTTGCTTCGGCTACATCCACAGGCTTTCCACAGGCTGCGTCCCGCTACTCCACCCTGCCCCTCCCCTTCTGTGAGGCTTAACGAGGAACCTTTGACAGCACAGGCGCCAGCCAGGAGCGAACCTGCAGGCTGTGGCCCTTTCAGCTCGAGAGACTCAATTGACCCTCAGGTAGTGTACCTGTCCATTTCCACAACCACAATCATGGATAAACTCACATATAGCTCACCACCCAGCCCAGATGCAAATCTTTCCTGATTTGGCCCCCCATGTTCCAGCAGCAAGTGGATTTATGGCTTCCCTTGGTTGCCAGACCATTGTATTTCAGCTCCATTAGAGCTAATTGGCAGATCAGTGCAGAATAAATGTTTGGAAAATGTACAGAAGATTAGAATGACTTACCTGCAGCACGACTGGAGCAAGGTCTCTCGAGATTATTGTACTGCCATTTTGTCTCTCATCTTAAACGGGGGGAGATGTTTACAAGAATGAGGCAAGTGATGAATACGTGTCATTATGTGCTTCACTGAAATTATATGGTCCCTTCGTTTCAACAGCGTACACGCTGTAATGCTCACTGCAAATGTATGTGCGCGTGTGTTGACGTTTCATATTTTCACTTCCACCACTACTGGTCGTTCCTAGACTTGAGATCTTAACGATGTATCTGGCAAATCTGTATCATTAAATCTAGCCTTCATCTCAATCCATCCCATCTTCAGCTCATTCAATCATGCAATATTAATGTGATTGAGCGGTAACTTGGATTTCGATGCTTGAAAAGCTTTGCCCATTTGTGGTTAACGTAACTGCTAGCACTCTTAAAAAGCTAGCCAGGTCTGTCATGTCTTCTCTGCAGGATTCTGGCTTGAAGCATGACTTCTTGAACATCTCTCTCATCGACTAGCTGGGTTCTTGGCTTATTGACTGTCAGTTTGAACCCTGTTGGTTCGTACATTGGAATCGTGAGGGTTTTGCCCTCCATTTGGACTTATTCGAACCTGTCCCAGCAGCAAATATGCAGTAAATTAGTCCCATTAAAAGTGATTGATTATTGGATGGGTCTACCGCTCTACCACATCCTAGTTCTACAGTGTCTGTGTGGCCCACCTGCTCATGTAATCAAAAGTATTGACAGGCGGTCTGACTTCCACATGAAGTTTTATTTTACCAAGGTGGGCTTGTGCCCTCTGGGGTGAGCTGGCACAGAAGAAACCCATTTTTAGCTTGGCCAAAGAAATGGGTTGTGTGCGTAATCTGTTACAGTCTCAGCCTCAAGTCGCCAACAGTTCGTTCACTGACTGTATGATGCATATTTCACACAAAAGGGTAAGTTCTGGCTAAAATTGTTAATCTTATTGGATTTTCACAATTTCTGTGAGTCAGAGCACATAGGGGTTTGTTATCAGTCTGCCTGGAAATGAAGTAGTATTAAGAAGGTGCCATGTTGATACATTCAGTGCTTCTGAGTAACAACTAATCACTGGATTTGCCACAGCTTGCAAAACTAAATATCAGTGAGCAGAACTATTTCATTTCGTTTTATGTCTTTTGTTTTGTTTAATGTTTTTTGTTTTTTGTTTTTTGATGTTTGTGAAATAATATTTTTTTTGTTCTAATTTTTATTTATTTATTTATTTATTTTTTTACATTTGGATAGACACAAATGTAGTGATTGTTACTGTTTTTAAGGTTAATGCTCTTTCGAGTTATGAATCAACAAATGAACCTCCTAAACCTCCTAAACCTTAAACCTAATCGATAGTGTCATAAAAAGCAAATGTAAGATTAAAAACAGCAGGGGCAAAGCAAGGGGTGGCCACCCCTCTCGCAAATACCTGTTCTATATTTTTTTCTTAGGCATAATTAATGTTTCTTGGAGATTAATCTATCTCTTTAAAACCACAAAACACTGACAAATTTTCAGTTATAAGATGCCCTTGAGCAGCTAAACTCTCGTGAGACTTACTATAAACATACCACTAGAAGCAAATCCACTCTCGCGAGTTTCCTAAGCGCGGGGGTTACGGCCAGTACCGCCTATATGCATATTATGCAGTCTGCGTAGAGCACCAACTTTCAAGGGGGGCACCAGATACTCCACCAGCTGCACTTACTCGCACATTATGCATTATTCAAGGATCCTGCACAACCCACCTCCCCCTTGTATGATGATCGTGTAGCATAGAGCATCAATTTGGCCAGCACCAGCCCTGGTTACAGCCCTTGGTTATAGGTTTAACATGTACTGTATCATGTTTTCAGCGTGCAAGTGGAGGAGTCCAGCTTCGGAGACTGACACAATTGCATTAGTGATTGAGCATGTGAGTTCTGCACGCGAACACGTCGTTACATCTGAGCTAATAAAATTAGATGGAAGATTAATCATTTTGATTCCAATGCTTCCAAAATGGACAATTTAGTGATGGTTTATCCATAATCAGTACCTTAATCAAAACAGTAGTTAAGAAACAGTAACTTTGAGTGTCAGGAAATTAAGTTGACATATTAGATACAAGATTTTTACACAAACAATACCAAAGTATAATGTACCATTTCTTTCTGATTCTGTGTTCATTTAAGATAAACCTAGATATAACAAACATTCTAACCTCTGCTGAAGTGTACATAAATGTGCTATCATTAAAACGTATTGCTGCAGTAAGGCTGATATTACTTTTGCATAGGTGTATGCTTGTCAGAAAGACAGCAGATAATAAGAGTAAGAGTTTAGTAAGAGTAACAAGAAGAAACCAGCTGACTCTTGAGGAACAGGAGCATGACAGGCAGGGTGAGCTAGAGAAGTTAAACAACCTATCATACATACACGTTACTTTATTTTACTTCTCTGTAAGAGTTTAAACTAATTTTGCCCACTCATATAAAGTGCAGATGTTTACATTGGCCTTCATAGGTCTGATTGACAGGGCTCCTCATTAAAACCTTTTTATCAAAGTTAAAGTAAGTTGTATTAGCACAAGTCTTACCTCCTCAAGCTGATTGAATGACCTGGATCAAAAGTTAGATGTAGAATGGGAAAAATATTCAGTTCATCACATTGGCTTATTTACAAACACTTTCATTGCATCTGTTTTTTTTCCATGCAATGGAAATGAATGGTGACACACTAAAAAAAAAAAAAAAAAAAAAAAAAAAACTGGTAAGATTTACTTAATTTTTATTTTGCAAGTTTTTGCACATAATTTTTCTAAGTAAAGTTTAATGGTATAAAATTAAGTAAAATGTACTTAACTTCATGACATAATATTGATTAAAGTAAGTAAATTTAACTTATACATTTCAGTTAATACAGTAACTTTTAATTACAAATCTGATGTACATTAAAATTTTATTGGAACATTTCACATTTTGAACTTTTCTTATAAACACATTATAAAAATGTATGTTGTAATATTACAACAGTGGGCCTCACTGGGTTAATCATGAACCACATGACATATGGAAGGCTTCAATAGTGCTCACTGCATGCTATAAAGTCTACTGGACAACATCAACTTGCATTGCATACAAGGACACTTTTTGCGCAAAAACATGATGATGGTAACAATCAAAATTTAATATTTTATTATTATTATTATTATTATTATTATTATTATTATTATTATAATGAACAGGTAATTTTGAGTATAAATGAATTTATACTGATTTATACTGAATAGTATTATGATGACCATGTTCCGGGCACCTAAAACAGTCCAGTATTTTAAGGTTGAACACATTTTTGCATTTTTGTTTTTATAATAATTTTTTCAGTGCCACCCCAGAGTGATTGGTGGTCCCTGCCCAGCCATCCCTGTATAAAAGTCCTGGCTCCGGCACTAAAAAACAGATGAGGTTGTAAAGTTAATGCTGTATTGAATTTTAAATCAACAAAACGATCTTCTTACCCAAAATCCTAAACCTAATCGATTTGTCTTAACCCTGTGATGCCTACTGTTGTTATATTACAACATCAATTTTAGCTCTACTAAAATAAACCTGCACATGTTTTTTTTTTTTTTTTTTTTTTCTCTCTCTAAGACCACATTTACACAACTAATAGGTCCTACTGTTAAGCCTTGCAATGCTATTGGATGGTAGATTTTGTAAATAGGCCTGTTTACCTGGCCATGAACTCACACAACCTGCAAACTTGAAGCACATCATCTTGTTTTACTGGAATGGATAAATCAACATTCAAGTAAGTAAAATGCCTAAAATATTTTTTCTATGATTAGTAATATGTCTAGATCATGCAGATATTAAGGTACTGTTGAATGCTTTGATCATATTAGATTTTGAGCTTGTTATGTCAATGTTGTAATTTTACAACACTGGGTGAAAGGGGTAGCAAAATTTGCCTGTGCACCTTGCAAATTACATGGATGAATTGTACTTCTTTCCTGTTCCATGTGAAAATAATACTAATAGAAGCATACTATTTTTGATCATTCACTAGTTTAAAATGTCTTCTTTGTTACCATTTGAGTTTCAATCAAAATTAAATGATTATTAAATGATAAGTTCAAGTTGAATTAAAGAATAAATTATTTCATTGAGAATCTGAAAGTATTTGTGTAGCAAAGGTGACATAAAAAACGCAATTGCTGAAGCAACTGTGTCATTTTGTGGTACTTCTGTCGTGATATGTACAAAAAAGCATTTAAAATTAATTTGGCAAAAATGTAAGTGTAGTAACATGATTCTATGAGACCAAGTTGCAAAAATTCGGATCAGAAATCTTTAGACATTTTCTGCTATTTTTATGGTGTGAATCAACCTCTCGCGGTGACTGCCGTACCACAGTTTAATGAATTTGTCCGTGCTGGTCTATTATTGTGGTTTACAATATTTCAGTCCTCCTCAAAATGGCACATGAAAACAAACTGTGGTTGGTCACTTTACCTGTCAGTCAGACAGTCTCTTCCTGTCTAAAGGACAGGCCAGAATAAGCTGCCATGAGGACCAGACTTCTGTCTGTCTATGTGAGACTAACTCAATATTAGCCCTAAAGGCAGTCTGAAAAACATGCACACACACACACACACACACACACACACACACACACACACACACACAAGCAGAGACTCTGAGGTGTACAGAACCCATAACAGGAGTGCAACAAATGAATTCAACAGTGTATATTTGAGTAGAGTGTCTAGCGTTGTGTGGGCCGCAACAGAGAGAAGAACCTCCACAACACACACACACACAGTCTTGTGCACTGTCAAGCAGTGCTGCTGAAATGCTGTGTCTGTCATCTCTGTCTGCCTCCTGCCTGTCATCATACACCACTTTCACTCACCTCCCTCCATTCCCCCACCCCTTTCCCCCTCAAAAACCTGCTCCAGCTCATGCCATGGCTCTTTTTCAAAATATTATTGTTGATTTAAACAGCCCCAGAGTCATGTGCCCCCTTCTCACACAGGCCCTTGTCTATCTCAAATGAAAGATTAAAAATGGCTTAATGTCTCAGCTCTGTTTATATGGTTTTTATATAGTTTGATTTTGTTTTATAGCCCAGGTCCGAGCTCACTGCACCCCCAAGGAGGCTAAAACAAATGTAGGAAAAGCAGTCCACAGACTCCAGTTATAGAGTAGAGCCTGTAATTTGATGGAAATGTGATGGAGATATGGTGGAAACAGATGTTAAATGTATGGAATTGAAATGTCTGGTACATTTATTGCCTTACATTTGCATTTGCTGTATTCCTCTCGATGAGAGGTAATTTAGAGATGACTGGGGTCTGTCTAAATGTGCTCTAAACACATGTGGTTATTATGAGGAGGTGGGATTGGTAGCATCTGTAAACTGAAAAGTTGAATGAAAAGTTCAAATCGAAATCTCTTCAGGAGTGAAAATAAGCCTTTATATCACTGATTTACAGGACACACATGTAACTGTGCATCAGTTGTGAGATATACATGTTATATGTAATAATAATAATAATAATCATCATCATCATCATTTTTATATAACAGATGGTCCGGATTCTGATAGAATGAGCCACGTTCAAAGCCGTTGTAGAATGCTGAGAAAATGCACCCCTGTGATACACATTTTATACTAATGCACCAAGTTTCTACATTGCTTGGCAGCCATAAACAGCTAACAGTTAGACTAATGAACAGTTCCATTATTAATTATTTACTATGCAGGAATGAATGCAGAACTAAAGAATGGTACTATATTAACATTTTAGTTACTACTATGAAATAATATGGAAACAGGAATAACTAATCAGTAATTAATAGCAAACTGATGACGTATCTATACTCTAGAGACTTTTGTGTGTGTATACACTCACTGAGGACATTATTAGGAACACCTGTACACCTACTTATTCATGCAATTATCTAATAAGCCAATTGTGTAGCAGCAATGCATAAAATTATGCAGATGTGGGTTAGGAGCTTCAGTTAATGTTCACATCAAACATCAGAATGGGGAAAATTGGGATCTCAGTGATTTCATCCTTGGCATGATTGTTGGTGCCAGACGGGCTGGTTTGAGTGTTTCTGTAACTACTGATCTCCTGGGATTTTCATGCACAACAGTCTCTAGAGTTTACTCAAAATGGTGGCAAAAAAAAAAAAAAAAAAAAAAAAAAAACATCCATTGAGTGTTATTTCTGTGAGTGGAAATGCCTTGTTGATGAGAGAGGCCAATGGAGAATGGCCAGACTGGTTGGAGCTGACAGAAAGGCTGCGGTAACTCAGGTAACCACTCTGTACAACTGTAGTGAGTAGAATAGCATCTCAGAATGCACAACACATCAAACCTTGAGTCGGATGGGCTACAACAGCAGAAGACCATGTCGGGCACTTTATTAGGACCATAGTGTTCCTAATAAAGTGCTAAGTCAGTGTAGATACCAGACACTGATTTATTCTAGCAATGCTTCCACCAGGCAGTGATTTAGAGAAGTATTATTTTCATAAGTTGATCCGGTTCATATGTCCGGTTAAAGAACACAGAGGCACAATGTCATGCTTTTGTGTAGATGCATTTTCATGTTGACAATAAAAATATAATTATTTACATTTTGTAATAGATGTAATTAGTAGTAATTTTATGTTAGCTATAGCGCATAAAAAAATTCTCAGTGAGGCAAAATAAATTCAGTAATTATTGTTTAGAGAACTACCACCTTCATCAGTTCACTATTATTAACTGATTAGTTAATCGTGTTTCCACAGTGACCAATGTTGGATGTAATCCAATATCAAAGTAATTAGTTACTGTAATCAAATTACTTTTTATTCTTGAAAAGTAGTGTAATCAGGGTTTGGAATTAACACCAGCCAACCCTTCAAATGTGGGTAAAATTCGGCAGTGGCAGGTAACTCCGTCACTCATACTGTACGAGCCACTTTGGCGGGTGACCTTTTCAGCGTTTTTCCTGCATTGAAAATTCTATGAATGTCGGCCGACTCTGAGCCACTGGCAAAGCAAATTTAATGGTATTCATGCCTCTAACTTACACGCACATCTGTCCAGGCAAATGAAGCATGCTTTCATGCGAACCACCACAGCACACATCATGCTGGGTGTCCATTGGTGCATGGTAAGGAAGGCGAAGCGAGCATTTTCAGTTCATTCCAATGGGAGCTGAGCACCACGCTCGCGAGGTGGATTTTCTCCTGAATGAACTGAAAACAGTGGACATGTATGGTTAGCTTGCTCCAGAGATAACATCACCTGAGCTCTGGGACAGTGCAGAGCAAAACTTGCGTGATTCAGTCGGGCTTTGTGTTCTCAATATCAGGGCAGGCGGCAGAGACCATAAAACTTATGTGGCCCGTTTTAATTCTGCAGATTACATTCTAGTATAAAGATCTATATGGAGGAAGTCAAAGCTCTCAAACTGATATACAACTCCTTCATTATCAACAGCACTGATGAGGTAAAGAGGGAACAAATAATACACATGATCAGTTTTTAAAATTAACATCATCATCCTTACTAAATTTTTATTTTTTTTTTTACTGAGAGTAGCACTACCAGGTAACTTTCACAGATTCATATTTAATCTATTAGAGTGAATCTATTAGACTTTATTGGTAACACTTTGTATGAACTTTGTATGAATGTATTTATGATTTGTAAAGGCATTATAACGCATTAGTAATGTCTCATAATACACCTTATTATATGTTTTAACTTATAAATAATTGTAACCACAATTATAATACATTATAATACTTACCTATTCATAGTTATTCCTTAGAGTATAATGCATTATAACACAAGCAACATCCAATTTTATCTGCAGAAGTTATAATGTATATATATATATAAAGTACTTTAGTTTATTAAAGTATATAAGTTTATAAGTAAAGTGGCAAAAGCAATGTCTATTTATAAACATTCATAAGATATTTCTAAGTGGTTATAAGACATTACAAGTCATGCTGGGAGTTATATAATGTATATACAGTACATACAAACACACACACACACATCACACACACACATATATATATATATATATATATATATATATATGCACAAAATACAAAATAACACACATTTAATGTTCATTCTGAGATATTACGAGAAACACTTGTAAATCTACAAGGTAAAAATATATCTGAAACTCTCTTGAGAATTTTTTTTTAAATTTTTTTTTTTATTTTTTTTATGTTGATCACATATGTAGCCAATCTTCTTGGGTATAAACACACCCAAGAATGTTTGTGCATCTTATTTGGAGACTTCCATTGTATAATTTTGACTTGTGATGTATTGCATGTTACAAGTTTATGTTATGGCTGTTTTTGAGAAGATATTGCTTTTGTAACTTTACATAAAGCAGGCAAAGACAACTTATAATATGATCACAATATGAAGACTTTTGAATGTTTACACTATACAGCACTTATACGATTACATTTATTAACTTCTGCTGCATTAAAATTGAATGTTGCTTGTGTTATAATGCATTATACTCTAAAGTATAACTATTAATAGGGGAAGTCTAATAATGTATTATAACTGTAGTTATAATTATTTATGAGACGTTATAACATATTATAAGGTTAGACATTATGAATGCAGTATAATGCATGTATACCTTTAAAATGCATTATAAATATGGGTTTCATAGAAAGTGTTACTGACTTTTTTAAATTTTTATTACAACTCTAAAAGTTGTAATTAAAGGTTTCTAAATGTGTTTAGGCTATTAGGTTTTTATTTTTATTTTTAAATAATAAATACTATATATTTTTAGAAAAGACTAAAAAACATAACTTAACCACAGTAACGTGGAGCCATCCATGGTGTATGTGATAATGGTCATTTGATATGCCACTGTTAAGAAATGGTAAACTTTAACATAGGCAAGTGCAATTTAGAATGAAGGGGTTAAAATTTCCTTGAATTATAAACAAATCATTGACAACATTTCCTCATGTTCTAATTGTCCATGACATAGATATTCTAAAGTTTGTGTCCTGCTAAACTGATATCATTCTTGTTCAAATAATGTACAAACAAATGCATGCAGTTACAGTCTCCAGTTACCTTTATCACTTTTTGCAAGGTGGGGGGATTTTGGTTAGTGAAAATGTTGAGTGGCTAGTGACCTTCAAAACTACTAGCCACATTGGCCAGTGAACCAAAAAGTTAATTTCAAACCCTGAGTGTAATGTATTACATTTTAAATTCTTGTAATCAGATAACAGTTACTGACTTTAATTACTTTTAAGTACATTATAGGGTTATGCTTATTTCTAATATATTATTTAAGTAGAATATATGAATTATGGCTCTGTAAAGTCATTGTGAAGGAGAAATGTGAGGTGCTGAGTGTATGACTTGTGTGTAACAATGAACAAGGAAGAAATATAGACATTATTTTGAATTTGAGCAGAAGTGTTTTAGAAAGTATTTTAATGTAAATTAATTAGTAATTGGATTACTTTTTCTATTAAGTGATTATTAAAGTAATCAGATTACAATTTAGATAAATAATTAGTAATCTGTAGTGGATTACTATTTTTAAGTAACTTACCCAACACTGGTAGTGACTAAAGTGTAAATTTAGTTTACTCATTTGTTCTGCATTAATTTCTGCATAGCTACCTATTAATGATGGAACAGTATTATAAAGTGTTACAGAACAGCCTTTACTTGTGATTAAAGTACTGTAACACACTGCCTTTCATAGCTCATTTCTTATTATTAACTGTGGTAAAAATCACTGGTTCATTACTGGTTTACATTATTATGTCTAATGCAAAAATTTAAATAATCATTTTACACTATTTTTGTTAACATTTTAAAACAGAGTGACTATTTGCAGTAGGTGTAAATAGCACCTGCTACACTGTGCCGCTATTTGCACTTCAATAGTCTGGTAGAAACACAAAAATTGTAGTCAAACTGCATCCCCAAGTGTCACTGCAATGATGTAATGTGTGAATGTGTTTTTTTTTTTTTTTTCATGCAGACAACGTCCTGGTTACTTGCGTAACCCCCATTCCCTGATGGAGGGAACGAGACATTGTGTCGATGTAGTGACACTAGGGGTCACTCTTGGAAACTCAAAACACCTCTAGTCTTTGATAAAAGGCCAATGAAAATTGGCGAGTGGTATACATATGGATATAAAAGGAGCTGGTATGCAACCACTCATTCAGGTTTTATGCTGAGGAGCCGAGACAAGGTCCGGTCATTTCAGCAGGTAGTTCAGCGTTGTGGCAGGAGCGACACAACGTCTCGTTCCCTCCATCAGGGAATGGAGGTTACGCAAGTAACCAGGATGTTCCCTATCTGTCACTCACTCGACGTTGTGTTGATGTAGTGACACTAGGGGTCCCTATACAAAACGCCGCAACTGGCTGAACTGTGTTACGTGAACTGCCGGTGTGTGATGGGGGATTATCCGACTGGGCCACCAGGTCTAGTCGGGGGGGTGTCCCTCCCAAGGAGAGGACACTGCGGAGACCACACCTCGCCCAAAGAGAGGGGGGGATATTTAAGTGGAAAATACGTCACATGGTCCTGCCGACCATGGGGAGAGTCTCATGGTAGATCCTACGCAATGCGGGAGGAGTTGCTACAAATATTGAGACTGTGGCAGAGGGGACTCTGCCCAAGGAAGATGCAGTTTGCCAACAGGGAAACGAATTAGTGGAAGATATACATCACATGGGGTTACCTTACAGGGAACAGCCACATGCGGAGCACCTACCCCAAAACAGGGCTCTTAGTTAGCACATGTACTGGGCCAGCAGTGAGTCTCCCCAAAAACTCAACTGCCACAGGGCTCGGAGGAAGTCAACCAGGGAACATAGTTTGTGAACACTACCGGGAATTAATGCCGCAGGTCTTCAGCTCAGAGGAGGTGAAAGGAACTATGTGCAAGCGATACACCTGGCCGGCTATCCTGGGCTTATCCGCTTGTATTGTGTGCCACTACCTGGGATGAAACCGGTTCGACTCAGAGGTTGTAGAACCTTGCATAGGTGTTGGGTGTTGCCCAGCCTGCTGCTCTGCAAATGTCTGTTAGAGAGGCACCCCTGGCCAGGGCCTAGGAGGCTGCTAAACCCCTGGTAGAATGGTCTCATAGCCCTACCGGGGGTGGCACGTCCTGGGTGTCAATGAGCCAGTGGGCGATCCTCTGTTTGGAGACAGCGCTTCCTTTCTGCTGTGCACCAAAGCAGACAAAGAGCTACTCAGAGATCCTAACGCTCTGTGTGCGATCCAAATAGATGTGTAAAGTGCACACCGGACACAGCAACAACAGGGCTGGGTCTGCCTCCTCCTGGGGCAGCGCTCGCAGGTTCACCACCTGGTCCCTAAAAGGGGTCGTGGGAACCTTGGGCACATAGACCACATAGCCCGGAGAGTAGCCCGGACCAAACTCCAGGCATGTTTCGCTGACAGAGAACGCTTGCAGGTCTCCTACCCTCTTGATGGAATTGAGCGCAGTCAGGAGAGCAGTGTTCAAGGAGAGTGCCTTAAGCTCAGCTGACTGCAAAGGCTCAAAGGGGGCTCTCTGAAGACCCTGAAGAACTACAGAGAGGTCCCATGAGGGAACGAGGCGCAGTCTGGAGGGGTTCAGCCTCCTGGTGCCTCTCAGGAACCTGATGATCAGGTTGTGCTTCCCTAAGGACTTACCGTCCACTGTGTTGTGGTGTGCTGCTATAGCAGCAACTTACACCTTCAAGGTGGAAGGGGACAGCCACCCTTCCAACCTCTCCTGCAGGAAGGAAAGCACCGATCCGACTGCACATCTCTGGGGGTCTTCCCGTCGGAAAGAACACCACTTAGCGAACAGACACCACTTAAAGTCATACAGGTGCCTCGTAGAGGGGGCTCTAGCCTGGTCCACGGGTGGTAGACCACTTAGGTCTTCCGTGTCCCGTCTAGGGGCCAGACATGGAGATTCCAGAGGTCTGGTTGCGGGTGCCAGATGGTGCCCCGTCCCTGAGAAAGGAGGTCCTTCCTCAGGGGAATTCACCGGGGGGGGGGCTGTCGTGAGGAGCATGAGGTCTAAGAACCACGTCTGGGTGGGCCAGTAGGGTGCTACCAGGATGACCTGCTCCTCGTCCTCCCTGACCTTGCACAGAGTCTGTGCAAGTAGGCTCACTGGGGGAAATGCATATTTTCATCTCTGGATTCGAGTCTGAAGCCAGTGCTGAAGCGGTCTCATATGCATCAACCCGAGTGGGGTGGCCACCGCTGAGGATGACATATGCCCCAGGAGCCTCTGAAAGAGTTTCAGTGGAACCGCTGTTTTATGTTTGAATGCCTTCAAACAGGCCAGCAGCAACTGGGCGCGCTCGTCCGTGAGGCGTGCTGTCAAAGAGACTGCAAACCGAGTCCAACTATAAACCGAGAAAAGAGATGCTCTGAACCGGGAGGAGCATGCTCTTTTCCCAGTTGACCTGAAGCCCTAATCAGCTGAGATGCAAAAGCACCCAGTCCCTGTGTGCACACAACATGTCCTGAGAGTGAGCTAGGATTAGCCAATTGTCGAGATAGTTGAGAATGTGAATGCCCAATTCCCTTAACTGGGCAAGGGCTGCCTCTGCGACCTTCGTGAAGACAAGAGGGGACAAGGACAGGCCGAAAGGGAGGACCTTGTACTGATACACCTGACCCTCGAATGCAAACCGCAGGAAGGGTCTGTGTCGAGGTAGAATCGAGACGTGAAAGTACGCGTCCTTCAGGTTTACCGCCGCGAACCAATCTTGATGCCGGATGCTCGCCAGAATGCGTTTTTGTATCAGCATCTTGAAAGGGAGTCTGTGTAAAGCCCGGTTCAGTACTCGCAGGTCCAAGGTTGGCCGTAACCCACCACCTTTTTTTGGTACGATGAAGTAAGGGCTGTAAAACCCCTTCTTCATCTTGGCCGGAGGGACTGGTTCTATCACACCCTTCTGTAGGAGGGTAGCGATCTCCGTGCGCAAGGTAGCAGCATTTTTGTCCTTCACCAAGGTGAAGTGGATACCGCTGAACCTGGGTGGACGCCTGGCAAATAGAATCATGTAGCCGAGTCGGACGGTCCGGACCAGCCATCGTGATGGATTGGAAAGCACAAGCCACGCATCCAAGTTCTGCACAAGGGGGACCAAAGAGACAACATTGTTGGACGTACCAGCATGTGGGGCCTCGTGGCGGGGCAGAGCTCGAGGTGCCACACCATGTCGTGACCGTGCTGAGTCTAGGGACATCAAAGCACTTACCTGGCTCCTTGTGACCACCCCCGGAACAGCCTGGGACGGGGGAGGAAGAGGCCTGTCCTCGCAACCCATGGAGACTTTCACATCGGGGGCAGATGTGTTCCACAGCTGGGCGCACAGGGGCGGGGAGACCGCCACTGGAGCGTCAATCCTGCAAGGAAAAACCTGTGGACGGTGGTCGTGATTTTGACCGTGCACACTGGGTATGTGACCCAGGGAAGGAGGGTCACATACTGTTGCTGAACTGTTGGGTACCACAGCCACTTTGGCATGTGGCGAAATCAAATAAAAAGGCAACAAAAGACTCTCCACCCGGCCCTCCACCGGGGGATGGAGTGGACTTACTACCAGCTCCAATGCAGTGGGTTTCGTCGACCCTGGGTCGCCTGTCTCAGGGGTGCTTTGACGAACTTCGTGGGTTCTTAGCGACCGGCCGTGAGACGGGTGGCATCTGCCTCCTGCGGTGGGCCGAAGGGGTGGGCTGCGGCGGAGCTGGTGCAGTTATTGGGGCAGACGGGGTGCGGGATCATGAGCCGCGCCAGGGCAGGATATGCCGTATAGCCTCCGTCTGCTACTTCACCATCGAGAACTGCTGGGCAAAGTCGTCGACGGTGTCGCCGAGATGGGGGCAGCAAGGAACCGTGTCTTGTCAGCCTCACTCATCTTGATCAGGTTGAGCCAAAGGTGGCACTCCTGGACAACTAATGTGGATATTGTCCGCCCGAGAGACCGCGCCATGACCTTCGTTGCTCGGAGAGCAAGGTCGGTCGCCGAGCACAGTTCTTGCATCAGATCTGGGGAGGAACTACCCTCGTGCAGTTCTTTTAGCGCCTTGGCTTGGTGGACCTGCAGGAGAGCCATGGCGTGCAGGGCAGAGGCGGCTTGTCCAGCAGCGCAGTAGGCTTTGGCCATTAGGAACGACATGAACCTACAGGGCTTGGACGGGAGCTTTGGGCGTCCGTGCCAGGTGGCGGCGCTCTGCAAGCATAGGTGCACCGCGAGCGCCTTATCCATCGGGGGAATCGCCGTATAGCCCCTGGCCGCACCGCCATCGAGGGTAGTGAGGGCGGGGGAACTGAGAAATCGGGACCGGGTAGTAAAAGGTACCTCGCACGATTTTGTCAGCTCCTCGTGCACTTCTGGGAAGAAAGGCACTGGAGCAGGGCATGGCTGCTTTCAGCGGCGCCGTGAGCCCAGGAACCAATCATCGAGCCGTGAGGGTTCAGGGGAGAGCGGAGGGTTCCACTCTAGCCCAACGCTTGCGGCCACCCGGGAAAGCATGTCTGTCATTTCTGCATCAGCCTGTGACTGGGCAATCGACCCCGAAGGGGGGAGCCAAGCTGAGGCTTCTGCATCCGACTGGACAAGCCCGCTCTCTGATGCTGCGCTCAGGAGCTCATCAGCTTCGCGGGCTCCGAACAAGATGTCGAACTCACCATGAGGCGAGCCTGCGGACTCATCCGGAAGCCCGATAGGGGCAGACGAGCGTGCTGGGGAATGGGAGGTCCGCGGGGGGATACCCGGCGGAGGTGATCCCATTGGAGTCCTCAAATTGCCCCCAGTGCTAGCCACGCTGGCCTCAAACCTGTAGGTAGAAGGACCGAGGCGGGTAGCCGCTGGGGTGGCTTACTTTCTTACGAAAGCAAGCCGCGACCGCAACGTTGCCATGGTCATGTTCTCGCAGTGAGAACATGAACCATCCACGAATGCTGCCTCCGTGTGGGTCGCACCCAGACACGAAAGACAGCGATCGTGACCGTCTGAAGTTGAGAGGTAACAACCGCAACCAGAAATAACACACAATCGGAAAGACATCTTTAAAAAGACGCGTCTTTAAAAAGACGTTCCGTGTGTGCTGCTCATTTAGAGAAATATACTCTTTCAGATAAATATACTCTCTTTTTTCTGCTGAAGCGCCCAGGGGCATTCTCTGCAGTGCACCAGTGCAGAGGAGGGAGAAGCCGCTGAAATGCGGCGTCAGATCCAGCAGAGGTGAATGAACAGTCGTGAGAATTCAGCTCAATGGGCATGACCGTTCGGCTCCGAAGAGATGATCTGAATGAGTGGTTGCATACCAGCTCCTTTTATACCCGTATGTCCAGGGGAGTGGCATGCAAATACCACTCGCCAAGTTTCATTGGGCTTTTATCAAAGACCAGAGGTGTTTCGGGCTCCCAAGAGTGACCCCTAGTGTCACTACATCGACACAACGTCGAGTGAGTGACAGATAGGGAACCTAGGTTCGATTCCCTCTTTTTCCCATCCTTTTTCCTATCTCCACTCTTTGCATCGGGGTGTAATTAGCATCTAACATTATTTGCACTTAATGCAAAGAAGATGCTTTAAGTTGCTATTTTCACTTAGTGCAAATAGCCTGTCTTTTTAGAATTTGACATGTCTCTCTATTTTTTCCTTCCCATTAAAAAAAAAAAAAAAAAAAAAATGCTGTCAAAAGTTGGATAAATCTGACAGAGCTTTGCATTGGAGATGTCCTCAAAGGGAACATTGGTTCTAAAAGTAAGTTATATATTTTTTTCTTTTAGGTTTTTGTAGTCTGTTTTAGCTTTTTTTTTTATTATTATTATATTTTTTTTATTTATTTTTTATTCTCCATTTAGCTAGGTTAAAGCTTTTTTTATGTGTGTGTGTGTGTTTGTGTGTGTGTGTGTGTGTGCGGATATTTATCACTTTGTGGGGACCAAATGTCCCCATAAGGATAGTAAAACCTGACATTTTTGACATTGTGGGGACATTTTGTCAGTCCCCATGAGGAAAACTACACAATAAATCACAATAAACTAGGTTTTTTTGAAAATGTAAAAATGCAGAAAGTTTTCTGTGAGGGTTAGGTTTAGGGGATAGAATCTATAGTTCATACAGTATAAAAACCATTATGTCTATGGAAAGTCCCCATAAAACATGGAAACCAGTGTGTGTGAGTGTGTGTGTGTGTGTGTGTGTGTGTGTAAAAGAGGAGGTTTTAGGTCTTTTCCTCACGGGGTCTCCCCACTCTGCTTGCTGTTATTCGCATCCATTAATCATTGGACTAATTTGTTTCCACATGGCCCTGCTGACAGAGGGTGACTAGTATTACAGTATTGGTGCTCCAGGTCACCTCTCCATGCACATGGCTTGTTATCTTCCTCTCTCTCAATCTCCTTTACCCTTACAGCTCTCCAAAACATGGACGATTGGAACAGATTTGTAATACTGTGCCCCGCGGACTAAGGAACACCAGCCATTTGTGTGTGCGTGTGTGTAAGTGGTGGTTTGTTCAGGGTGATTGACAGTCAGTCACATGGCTTAGACCAGTACTGTCAAATGCATGGTTGACTGTGAGGACGGCGGTGATGTGATGGACAAGCTTCGAGCATTCACTCAGTCGGTGGTTTCAGGTCCAGCTTTAGCTCATCAGGTTGTCACACACACAAACACACACACACACACACACACACACACACACACACACACACACACACACACACACACACACACTCAATGAAAGCACAATGCAAGGAAATCTGACCTCTTGTACAAAGGAGTTAATACGGTCAATGTCAGAAATGTGCTTACATTTGATTAGTGACCTAGAAAAAGTGCAGAATCTTAAATATTTATTATTCAGTTTACATCATAATATTTCTGTTCTTTGGAGAAAGGGCTTGTGATACAGTTCATGCAGTGGGGCGAGGGAGGCATGCAGAAAAAGAGAGAGAGAGAAGCCAGAAAAGATGAATTAGACCCTGTGGCTGAGAATGAAAAGTGGATAAATGTCTGAAATAACACATTGAGAGAACCAATCATGGCTTTGGCAACCCGTCCATGAAAAGAACAACTTCATTTGAACTTCTCCTCCATTCTTCCCTCTGGTTTTATCCCTTTCCCTCATCATGCTTTTGTTTTCCTTCTCACTCTCTCCCTTGGCCTCTTTAATAAATTAATGACCTACGCTCGCCTTAGTGTCTGCCTTCTAACCCGCCGTGAATGATGGGGCATATTCTGGAGCAACTCAAAATGCAATCAAAATCCAATCTGCACAGTCTCTTTAGTCTTGCTTTTATATAAACACAAATCAGTCTTATAAGGCACAGATAGCTTACAAATACACTGGTCAAAGAAAAAAAGGACAACAAAATTGTTTCAATATGTATTTTCACAATTGACTTTTTGTGGTTCATTTGTACATTTGTCTGTTAAATAATATTTTTCTCCTTTTGTTTTGTAGATGAAGGATTTCTTTTCTATGTGTGCATGTGCACTTACATCACTGCTTCTATGTGAGTCAAAGGCTGTTTTCGTTATTTTTTGTCCATCATCAAGGTGCTTTTAAGTGCTAGAGCTTGGGTACACATGACATAATGCACAGGAGCAGTCTACTCCTTTTCCTGCCAGGTAATGAACGAGCTTTAGCTTTTAACGAAGTTCTACCCAGGCAGAAATTAAACAAACTAAACACCATATATCATGGCCAACACTGGGCATCTCACTACACTAGATATATGTTTTAGAGAGAAGGTAGAAAGTGACACTTTTAGAATGACAGTTAGCCAGGAAAAGGGAGTTAGGGAAAGATTTAAGGAGAGGAATAAATATATATATATAAAAAGATCTCACTCTAGTGACTTTTATTCTGCCACCAAAATGTCACTCTAACCATATTTTAAACGCTGTAACATATTTTAAACATCGCTCTGTTGCCGCATTCAACTTGTTCTGGAGGATTCCTTTGCTTTACACAAGGTTAAACTTTTATGGTTAAAATTTAAAATTCTGTCACCCTCATGTTGTACAAAACCCATATGAGTATTTTTTTTCCCAAAATGTCAGAGCTGTTCTTTTCCATACAATGAAAATAAAACATATCTCTATAATAGTACAATGTAATTCTAGTAGTATATTCTTATATAAATATAATAATACTAGGGCTGTCAATCAGTTTAATAAAATTAATTACATGATATGTCGATTAATTAATTTAATAACTTGCAATTAATCACATACACTATATTGCCAAAAGTATTCGCTCATCTGCCTTTAGACGCATATGAACTTAAGTGGCATCCCATTCTTAATCCATAGGGTTTAATATGACGTCGGCCCACCCTTTGCAGCTATAACAGCTTCAACTCTTCTGGGAAGGCTTTCCACAAGGTTTAGGAGTGTGTTTATGGGAATTTTTGACCATTCTTCCAGAAGCGAATTTGTGAGGTCAGACACTGATGTTGGACAAGAAGGCCTGGCTCACAGTCTTCGCTCTAATTCATCCCAAAGGTGCTCTGTCGGGTTGAGGTCAGGACTCTGTGCAGGCCAGTCAAGTTCTTCCACACCAAACTCGCTCATCCATGTCTTTATGGACCTTGCTTTGTGCACTGGTGCGCAGTCATGTTGGAACAGGAAGGGGCCATCCCCAAACTGTTCCCACAAAGTTGGGAGCATGGAATTGTCCAAAATCTCTTGGTATGCTGAAGCATTCAGAGTTCCTTTCACTGGAACTAAGGAGCCAAGCCCAGCTCCTGAAAAACAACCCCACACCATAATCCCCCCTCCACCAAACTTCACAGTTGGCACAATGCAGTCAGACAAGTACCGTTCTCCAGGCAACCGCCAAACCCAGACTCGTCCATCAGATTGCCAGATGGAGAAGCGTGATTCATCACTCCAGAGAACGCGTCTCCACTGCTCTAGAGTCCAGTGGCGGCATGCTTTACACCACTGCATCCGACGCTTTGCATTGCACTTGGTGATGTATGGCTTGGATGCAGCTGCTCGGCCATGGAAACCCATTCCATGAAGCTCTCTACGCACTGTTCTTGAGCTAATCTGAAGGCCACATGAACTTTGGAGGTCTGTAGTGATTGACTCTGCAGAAAGTTGGCGACCTCTGCGCACTATGCGCCTCAGTATCCGCTGACCCCGCTCTGTCATTTTACGTGGCCTGAGTTGCTGTCATTCCCAATCGCTTCCACTTTGTTATAATACCACTGACAGTTGACTGTGGAATATTTAGTAGCGAGGAAATTTCACGACTGGACTTGTTGCACAGGTGGCATCCTATCACAGTACCACGCTGGAATTCACTGAGCTCCTGAGAGTGGCCCATTCTTTCACAAATGTTTGTAGAAGCAGTCTGCATGCCTAGGTGCTTCATTTTATACACCTGTGGCCATGGAAGTGATTGGAACACCTGAATTCAATTATTTGGATGGGTGAGTGAATACTTTTGGCAATATAGTGTATATCAACATTTGATAAAGTCTCCCACATAAAAAAAATTACGCACAATATATATATATATATATATATATATATATATATATATATATATATATATATATATGAGAGAGAGAGAGAGAGAGAGAGAGAGAGATTTAGATAAAAATATATTGCATTATTATGGCAGATGAGTAAACAATAAAAAAAGTTGTTTAGAAATCAATATATTGCTTGTTTTATTCTCATATCATTGAACATAAGCCTACAGTCAACAGCAGTCCATTTTGCACGTCAATCTGTCCTGTTCTCACTGGAAGCGTTCTTGAGTTCTGCGTGAACTATTTTTAATTGTTGGTTTATGTACATATGTATCAGAGACTGACACATTTGGAGCGTCTCCCTGGTTTTCAGCATTATAAATTCCGTGTTGTATTCTGTTGTGCTTCATCCAGCTGTCAAGGACGTGCCATGTGTTAAGCCCAAAGTGTACTTCGGTCAGACGCTGAGCGACCATGTTCAGGACACATGACACAAATCTCATCAACAGCAGAGTGCTTGAGCACTGAACGCACCCAGCCCGAGTTTTCTAACCGCGTGTCTTTGAACACGCAGAATGCTCATGCGCCTAGAATTATTTGCACTAATTAGTGGATCCGCAAGTTGGCAACACTATTGAGCCGTTGTTGTCACGGAGAAGCGTTAGGGGAAGAAGTAATCGTTGGTAAACAGAGAAGGGTAGTAACATGCTACAATTACTCCGTTACATTTACTTGAGTAACTTTTTTGGAAAAAAACATCTACTTTTAGAGTAGGTTTAAAAGTGGGTACATTTTACTCTCACTCAAGTAAATTTCTAATGAAAAAATTTACTTTTACTTTGTTACAATGAGCGGTGTTCCTGTCGTTACATTACTGGGTTTAATTTTAATTAATGAGAGATGATTTACTGAAAGATTATTGAATGGGACTTTTACGACAGCAGAAGTTCAGCTGCGCACGCTGTCACAGACTGTCACTCAAGCCGAGTCCATCACTGCTGCAGCATCAAGCTCTTCAAAGTGAAACACTTTCTTCACTCCACACAGTGACAAAAGATTAGATTCGTCATGCAATGCTTTCATTTAACACCAAGACAAGCGGATATTACAAGATTAAAATTGAATCTCCAACTTAACGCAGCACTCTGAGGTAAGTTGTGGCTCTAATGATAATGCAGGCTTTTCTGTGACATGGTGATGGTCATTTTCAGTGTGATTCTGTAAATATGGGCTCTTGAGACATCCGTTTTTTAAGTGTACATTTTTAAATCAGTGCAGCAATATATCAGTGTGCTTTGTACTGCGTCCCGCATGTCATAAGCGGTATTTATGCATCTACCCCACGCCCTCGGGCCTACCCTGGCACCTATCGCAGCTACTTCGGGCAGATTAAGTCCATGTAAACATCCAAGTTAAGTGTAAATGCCTTTTGCTCTGCCCTTCGCGTGATTGACAACTGGAGCACGAACTGACAGCATTTATGCGCATGCACAGCGAGTGGCTTGGTATGGCGAAGAGAGTGGCTGTGTCCGAAATCGATCACTCATTCACTATTTCCTATATAGTGAATGGCAGTGAGTGCACTATATCTCAGCAATGAGTGAACGAAATGAGTGAGTGAATTTGGACGCTGACGTATACACCGAGCGTCAAAGCTCTGGGGTTGTCACAGAAATAACATCACATATGAACTTTTAAAATAATTGGGCCTTACTTGTTATTCTTATTAAATAATATATTAATACAATAAATCTTCATCCTGTTTGTCATTTTTAATATTTATGTTAATATATAAACACATTTTATCAAATGTACATTATTGTATTTATTTGTTATACTTTATAACATATAGTATCTTTAAACTTCAATACAAACTGGGTAGCGTATCTCATCCGACCATAAACAGCACCAAAGTTATCATAAACTACATGTTGTAACCGAATATTTAAATCATGTACAGAATTATAATTTCCACTGTGTGCAATCTCCTGAGTTAAAATAATATCACCTCATTGAATTATTTAGTAAATAAAGAATTATTCAGCTTAATGGCAAAATTCTGTATAAATATAAATAGAGTACATTTTAAAAATCTGTATGTTTTGCTTCTCTTTATGTTATTATGTTATTTTAATCAAGTAATGATTTGTCAAAAAGTAATTTAATACATTCAGCATGAAATAAAACTTTGCAGGAGTGAAGGAAGCAGTAAACTGGCATCTCTCTCTCTCGCCCTCTCATGCTCACGTTTTCACCATAATAAGAAAGGTTTCCAAACCTCTCTTCTTATTGATAAAATTCATCCAGATCTGACAAGAGCCCTTAAAGTGATAGTTCACCCAAAAATTTAAATTCTCATTATTTACTCACCCTCATGCCATCCCAGATGTGTATGACTTTCTTTCATTTGCTGAATAAATGAAGATTTTTAGAAGAATTTCTCAGCTCTTTTGGTACATACAATGCAAGTGAATTGGTGCCAACATTTTAAAGCTAAAATAAATAATAATAATAATTCACATAAGTCAGCATAAAAGTAATCCATAAGACTCCAGTGGTTAAATCAATATCTTCAGAAGCGATGTGATAGGTGTGTATGAGAAACAGATCACTTTCACATTCTTCTTCTTGTGTTTTTGGTGATTCACATGCTTGGCAGGGAGAAGAATATTTAGCAAAAAATGACAAATATTGATCTGTTTCTCACCCACACCTATCATATCACTTCTGAAGATATGGATTTAACTGCTGGAGTCATATGGATTACTTTTAGGATTCCTTTTTTGCTTTTTGGAGCATCAACATTTTGGCACCCATTCACTTGCATTATACTGACCTACAGAGGTGAAATATTCTTCTAAAAATCATAATTTGTCAGTACATATCTGGGATGGCATGAGGGTGAGTAAATGATGAGAGAATTTTCATTTTTGGGTGAACTATCCCTTTAAAGTGATAGCTCGGCCATAATTTAATATTCTGTCATCATATCCCTTCCCTCATGTTGTTCGAAACCTGTGTGACATTCTGTATTCTGTGGAACACAAAAGATGATAGACATAATGTTAGAGACTGACAGTCTCGGTCATCATTCACTTTAAAACAGAGAGAGAAAAAACACATTCACTGAAAGTAAATAGTGACTCAGGCAAACATTCTGTCTAAAATGTCCTTATTGTGTTGCATGGAAGAAAGAAAGTCATATGGGTTTGGAACAACATGATGGTGAATGATGAAAGAATTTATATTAATAATAATAATCCTGTAATACATGTTCAATGTGTATTGTGTAATGGAATATAGGGGAGTTAATGTCCATTATGTAATTTGTGAAAGTAACAAGTTACTACTTGTGTATTCTTTTAATTGGATACTTTCTTACTCTTACTCAAGTAATTATTTATGTTAGTACTTTTACTTCTACTTTTTATTTTTTTAAGTAATTGTACTTTTACTTGAGTACAGTTTTAGGCTACTCTACCCATCTCTTCTGGTAAATAACAGGAGACAGAGGTAAACACAACATGAGACTAATGAGACTGCAATCTTCAGCTTTAGTGTCAATAAGAAATATACAATTTGTATAACTCTATTCTGAAGGACTATAAAGACATCTTTATGGGTCAAAATCAAAGTATACTTAATGCTTTACCGGCTCTCATTCTGTGGCTACAATGCTTGTGAAGTTTGTTGAAGTGTGCTCACTGCCCCCTGCTGACAGGTTTATTAAAAAATACAAAGTTACATGTACATTACTACAAGGCTAATTTGCGCAGATTGTAGGAGGATATGGAATTTTATTCTGGAATTTACGTACGGTTCAGGAGGCTCAGATGAAATAAAACATAATTGTAGTTAAACCCACTTCTGTGTTTAGCATCATTAAAACACTTGAGTATATCTGAAGATTGCAGAGGATTTAGCGGAATCCTTCGAACTGAGCTCTGAATGTCACAAATTGTTGGTGAAAAAATGTTTCACTAATGAGACTGCAATACTGTATGCCATGAATCCTCTTTTGTAAACAGTATATATACAGTACTGTGCAAAAGTCTTAGGCACATAAGATGTTTCTCAAAAACATTTGTCTTAAGATGGTTATTTATATCTTCAGCTTTAGTGTCAATAAGAAATGTACATTTTTGACTCCAAACATTCCTTTTGCTAATAGAATAGAAGAACACAGAGCCTTGCAACAGATGGCATGGTCCCCACAGAGCCCCCCACTGAATATCGAGTCAGTCTGGGATTACATGAAGAGACAGATAGAAATAGATAGAAGAACTGTGGCGAATTCTCCAAGAAGCTTGGAACATTCGATCTTCCAACAACCAAGAACAACTGTGTCCAGGTGTACCTAGGAGAATTGGTGCTGTTTTTAAGGCAAAGTTGGTCAAACCAAATATTGATTTATTGTAGTTTTTTGTATGTTACTGGACTTAGTATGACATTAAGTCATTTTTATTTGTATAGCGCCTTTCACAACAGCTTTACAGAAAATCATGCATTAACAGAAAATGAAACCGTAATATCTATAAAATATATTTAAAGAGTGTAGTACATCATTAGACCAAGGTGATGCAGGCCGAGATCAGTGAGGTGCTTCGCAGTTCAACTGGCCGGTAATTTCGGTGAGGTCTATCCTAAATCCAAGGTTCAGGCAATGGCATATGAAGTATCCCATGTCTTATGGTTGGAGTTGGCATCAGTTCATCCTCTGAGGTCCA
This sequence comes from Myxocyprinus asiaticus, assembly GCF_019703515.2. Classification (NCBI taxonomy): domain Eukaryota; kingdom Metazoa; phylum Chordata; class Actinopteri; order Cypriniformes; family Catostomidae; genus Myxocyprinus; species Myxocyprinus asiaticus. The sequence continues at coordinate 15,014,739 of NC_059375.1, forward strand.
TTGTAATAGACTGAAGTGATGTCTGGCTGGCACCGGCTGCATTTTGTCATCATCACTCAGAGACACATAGCAGTGGAGTCCGATACCAAGAAAGAATGGAGCTGGATATGGCCGGTTCTGGTGACCTTGGGATAGGAGTCCCAAAGGATGAGACATGGAAACAAATAGAATAATATTAGCGTAGATGCCATTACATTTTTGCAGAGTTATAAATCATGATCAATGTTTCAGGTTCCGGAAGACCTAACTAAAGCAGCCTAGTTGTGTGGTGAAGAATAAATTAGGTGTATGCCTGGCTAAACAGATGAGTCTTTAGTCATTTATCATTAATTGATAAATGAAAACTATTTATAGCATTATTTTTTAAGACATCCTCGCCATGCAACATTTTTCACAAGTGCCTAAAACTGTTGTACAGTCCTGTATATATTTATGCTTTTGGCTTTATTTGGACAGGATAGAACTGTAGATAAGCATTCGGAAACAATGGGGGGAAGAGAATGGGGTTAGATGTGCATGCACACAGTTCACAAGGGAATGTCTCCGACAACCCCCATAAAAATAAATAAATAAATACATAAATAATAAAAAAATAAAAAAGAATCATAAATTAAGACACATATAGCTCTGGCTTATAAAGAGAGAGAGAGCATGGTGTACAGCTAGATCTGAACAGACCTTATGTAGGCTTAAGATAGTCTAAGAACTTTGGAAACTCTTATATAAAAGATGAACATTGCAGGACATTGGTAGGGTACAACACAAACAACCTTTTAGCCTCCCTGACCTAGATTGCCTTTGCTGCGTTGCAAGCTTGCTACAGAGTGGACGGACTTGCTTTAACAGGAATACAGGCCCAGGTAATACAATCCTCCCCCACTTAGTGTAAAAATAACTTTTTGCATTATCACAGGACCAGTGTTACCAACTCTGCAGGAAATTTTTCACACAAGAGTCTGTATGTGAGACTCAACCCACTCCACATATGGCCTCATCACACTCCGGCTGTCTGGCACATGATAATACATGATGTGGGGGGTGGGGGGGGGGGGGTGGAGTTCAAGGACTACCAGACTGAGTCACACAGTTTTAACCACAGCCTGTTAGGCAAGTACACAGATCTCACCAATCATCTCACCCCACCTCAACTGCTTCCATTCACTGCTGCTTCATAACTCACAACCATCGATCAGAAGCCCTCCTCCCTTGTTACTCGCCTTCCTGGAATATTTGTAGTCTTTATCTTCCTTACACTTATAGTGCTATCACTGTACAACAGTACTCTACTTTGCTCATACTCTTGTTGAATGTATGCTTAGTATTGTGTTTTATGTACCCTTAGTATTATAGTGTGTTCACGTCATGTCAGAATTTCTGTGCTCATACTCTTATTGTATGTATGCTTAGTATTGTGTTTTATGTACCCTTAGTATTATGGTGTGTTCACGTCATGTCAGAATTTCTGTAATAATGAGTTTCTGACTTGTAAAAAACATTTATGTTGATGCATTAAACTTCTGCAATTTAATCAGCCCAAAAAATTTAACATACAGACTCCATTCAAACTATGTTTTGTAGATGATTTCAGCCTTGTGCTATCTACAGTATTTATTGTTTTGTAAACTTTTGATTTTTAAGAAATTTAAGATAAACATTTGAAAATCTCCCTTTGATAGATTCAAAAAGTAACTAACAGTGCTGACGTCATTGGGATTTTTGCATACTAAATTCTAATTGGTCTTTTTTTTTTTTTTTTTTTGTCTGATGCATACTGAATTGTGATTGTTTTTTCTCAAACACATGACAACAGCAAAGTGGCTCTGATGCAGAATTTCATACACACACACACACACACACACACACACACACACACACACATACACAAAATTAAGCCTGTTTTTAAGATTTATGCATTTCAAATTTCTGTTAAATTGAATTGTGTAATATTTAACACAAATAAGTTATTGAAATGTAATTATTTATTATTATGTAATGTTCTTAAATATTTCTCAATTCAATTTGAAGGAAATTTGTTATGAAATTGAAATGCATACATTTAAAAAATATATATATTTATCTTGAGTGTACAGAACCAAAGCCTGAAACCAGGGGCGTAGGAACCATTATAACTAAGGGGGACATGTCCCCCTAACATTTAGAAATAATTAAATTCATTTTATTTTTTGAGAAATAATAATTACTTTTTAATATGTTTATTTTGCAAGGGAATATATTGTGGTGCAAGGGAAAAAATGTGCAGCTGTTTGACTACAACGAAGCCTTTAAGTACCAGCGGAAATCTCAACCAGCTGGTTGCTTCGGTAGTGGGCGAAACTCACTCAAACGAGATACTAACTCCCATTGGCTAGTGCTTACAGTCCACGTTTTCATTCAGCAAATCACTTTGAGTGAACACAGACAACGCGATTAATATTAATGAGCCCAACAGCCTGCCAGTAGACAGACACTGAGCTGCAACCTACCTGAGACAAGACGTGAGCAAAAGGAGAAGTCATCTTTGACTATTGTAAGTTAATGTTGTTAAACAGATGAAAACATTTTACATTTTGGTAACTTTCAGTAAGTTTTAAATCTCTGACCTCTTTATTGTTAGTGTTTTTCAATGAAATACTGAATGAGCAATAATGTCTCATGTAAAACTCCTAGCCCAAAAACTGAAGGGGATAGACATTCGGGATTTCTTTCATATGGTCGTGTGTGACAACAATAATCTAATGTCATAGTATACATCTAAACAATGATATTACTCTTTGACTTTTCCATGTTTTTTGTTTGGCTATTATTTTGAATTTAGATAAATGGTAATGGTGATGTTTGTGGCATATCTATTTTAGAAAAATAAAAAATAAAAAATAAAAATATAAAATAAAATAGATTAGTGACCAAGTCAACAGTGTAGACAGAGAGGTGACACAAGCCTCTGAAATTGTTAAGGTAAGATCATATTTGACATGGACATTAAGGATTTCTTAAATATTATTTGTTATTATTTTATTTGTTTTTATTTATGTGTTTATTTATTTGCTTTTATTATTTGGTTCTGGCTGACTGGACCACTGTTTGAGAGCAGTCATTAAATTATATGATAATTCTTTTGTTTAATATGAACATTTTCATTCATATATGATTTCTACATTTTAGTTCTAATTTTTAAAGTTATATCATAAAAAATGCTGCTGTTTCTTAAAAATTCAGTTGATATGTTTTCTTTCAAATTATATCATATTCTTAAACACATAATACATATTAAAATAAATATTTAAAACTGTCATATTGTGAAAAGAGGCTGATGACATTTAAAACACACACAGTTTTTAGATCATTCCTACGCCCCTGCCCAAAACATACATTTAACTAAAATGTTAATACTATTCATTTTTTTGCCTTTCCTTCAGGAAATGCAAATCTATTTTTCCCTATCTGTCACTCACTCGACGTTAATGTAGTGACACTAGGGGTCGCACTTGGGAGCCCCAAACACCTCAGATCTTTGAGAAAAGGCCAATGAGAATTAGCGAGTGGAATTTGCATGCCACTCCCCCAGACATACGGTTATAAAAGGAGCTGGAATGCATCCACTCATTCAGATTTTTTCTTCGGAGCCGAGCGGTTGTGTATTAGCAAGCAATTCCACTGCCGGTCCATTCACCTCTCAACGAGAAGCGTTTACTGTTGGATATACGGCACATTCCAGTGGCTTTCTCTCCATCTGCACGATCAGTGCAGAGTACACCCCTGGGCCCTGGGCGCTAAAAGAGTATATATTCTGAGCAAAGAGTATATTTTCCTCTATCAGAGCAAACACACTGACGTGAATGTCTTTTTAAAGACGTGTCTTTTTAAAGATGCCCTTCAGTCTCTGTGTAGTTTCTGGGTGCGGTCGTTACCTCTCCACCTCTGACGGCCACGATCGCTGCCTCACATGTCTGGGCTGTAATCACATTGAGGAAGCATTCGCGGATGGTTCATGTTCTCCTTGCGAAACATGACCATGCGGTCGCGGCTTTCTTTCTTCCGAGGGAAAGCCACTTCAGTCATCCCCCGCGCCGGTCCTTCTACCTACGGGTATGAGGCCGGCCCGGATGACGCTGGAGGCGATTTGGGGGCTCCAATGGGTTCGGTTCCGCCAGGTAACCCCCCGCGGACTGCTCATCCCCCAGCATGCTCATTGCTCCTGTCCAGTTCCGGGATGAGACAGACAGCTCGCCTCAGTGCCAGCCTAATGTCTCTTTCAGAGCTCACGAGATGGATGAGATATCGATCGCTGCATCAGAGAGTGCCTTGGTGATGTCGGATGCCGAGGACTCGATTGGGCTAATGCCTTTGGGTGTGCCGGCTCAGTCTGAGGCCGATGCAGAGCTGACTACCATGCTTGCCCGGGCCGCCGCGAGTATCGGGCTGAAGTGGAATCCTCCACCCAGCCCTGAGCACTCACGGCTTGACGATTGGTCCCTGGGGTCGGGGCGCCTCTCATGGCCATGCCCCCCCAAGGTCCCTTTCTTCCCAGAGGTGCACAAAGAGCTGACAAGGTCGTGGCAGACACCTTTTACTGTCCGAACCCGATCCTTCAGCTCGTCCGCTCTCACTACCCTCGACGGCGGGGCGGCCGAGGGTTATGCCGCGATTCCTCAGGTGGATAAGGCGGTTGCGGTGCACTTGTGCCCGCAAAGCACCTCCACCTGGCGGAGTCGCCCGGCACTCCCTTCCAGGGCCTGTAGGACTACGTCGTCTCTGGCGACCAAAGCCTACAGTGCCGCTGGCCAGGCCGCCTCCTCCCTGCATGCCATGGCCCTCCTGCAATCCACCAGGCCAAGGCACTGAAAGAACTGCACGAGGGTAGTTCTGACCCAGATGTGTTGCAGGAACTGCGCTCGGTGACCGACCCCGGTTCCGCGGCGTCCACTTCACGTCGGTGAAGGGCGAGAACACCGCCGTCCTGCACGCGGAAATCATGGTCCTTCTGCAGAAGGGCGCGATAGAGCCTGTCCCTCCAGCCGAGATGAAGCAAGGGTTCTACAGCCCTTACTTCATCGTTTCGAAGAAAGGCGGTGGGTTGCAGCCAATCCTGGACCTGTGAGTTCTGAACCGGACCATGCATAGACTCCCGTTCAAGATGCTGATGCAGAAGTGCATTTTGGTGTGTGTCCAGCATCAAGATTTGTTCACGGCGGTAGACCTGAAAGATGCGTACTTTCACATCTCGATTTTGCCTCGACACAGACCCTTCCTACGGTTTGCATTCGACGGCCGGGCGTATCAGTACAAGGTCCTCCCCTTCGGCCTATCCCTGTCACCTTGCGTCTTCACGAAGGTCGCAGAGGCAGCTCTTGCCCCGTTACGGGAAGTGGGCGTCCACATACTCAACTACCTCGACGACTGGCTGATCCTAGCACACCCTCGAGAGTTGCTGTATGCACACAGGGACCTGGTGCTCTCGCACCTCAGCTGTCTAGGGCTTTGGGTCAACTGGGAAAGAGCAAGCTCTCCCCGGTTCAGAGCATCTCTTTTCTCGGCATGGAGTTAGACTAGGTCTCGATGATAGCGTGCCTCACAAGCGAGCACGTGCAGTCAGTGCTGAATTGCCTGAAATCAATCAGGCGGAGGACAGCGGTTCCACTGAAACACTTTCAGAGGTTCCTAGGGCATATGGCATCCTTGGCGGCAGTCATGCCGCTCGGGCTGATGCATATGAGACCACTTCAGCACTGGCTTCAGACTCGAGCCCCGAGGTGGGCATGGCACCATGGCACACATTGTGCAGCCATCACACTGGGCTGCTGCCACTTGTTCAGCCCTTGGACAGACCTTGCGTTTCTGCGGGCAGGAGTCCCCCTACAGCAATTGTCCAGGCACATCGTGGTTACGAAAGATGCCTCCAAGTCATGCTGGGGCGCCGTGTGCAATGGGCACGCAGCCGCCAGCTCCTGGACAGGACCGCGGCTGCGTTGGCACATCAACTGCCTCGAGTTGCTGGCAGTACAGCTCGCCCTTTGGAGGCTATTGCCATTGATCTAGGGCAAGCACATGTTGGTTTGGATGGACAACACAGAGACATTAGCGTATATAAACCGCCAAGGCGGATTACGTTCTCGCTGCATGTCGCAACTCACCCGCCATCTCCTCCTCTGGAGTCAGCAGTGGCTGAGGTCGCTGAGGGCTACTCACATCCCGGGCAGCCTCAACGCCACAGCGGACACGCTGTCACGGCAGGTGACACTCAGGGAAGAGTGGAGACTCCAGCCCTAGGTGGTCCAGCTGATTTGGAGTCGATTCGGCAAAGCACAGGTAGACCTGTTTGCTTCCTGGGAATCCTCCCACTGCCTGCTCTGGTATTCCCTGATGGGAGTCCCCCTCGGGACAGACGCGCTGGCACACAGCTGACCATGGGGGCTGTGCAAATATGCGTTCCCCCAGTGAGCCTACAGGGAGGGTCAGGGAGGATGAGGAACAAATCACCCTCGTGGCGCCGTACTGGCCCACCCAGACTTGGTTCTCGGACCTCAATCTCCTTGCGACAGCACCTCCCTGGCAGATTCCCCAGAGGGAGGACCTCCTCTCTCAGGGATGGGGCACCATCTGGCACCCACGCCCAGACCTCTGGGACTTCCATGTCTGGTCCCTGGATGGGATGCGGAAGACTTAAGTGGTCTACCGCCCGCGGTGGTAAACATGATTTCTCAGGCCAGGGCTCCTTCCACAAGGCAGCTGTATGCCCTGAAGTGGCGTGTGTTCATGAATTGGTGTTCTTCCCGAAGCGAAGACCCCCAGAGATGCACAGTCGGGTCAGTGCTTTCCTTCCTGTAGGAGAAGTTGGAGGGGTGGCTGTCCCCCTCCACCTTGAAGGTGTATGTAGCTGCTATAGCGGCACACCATGATGCAGTGGAAGGTAAGTCTCTGGGGAAGCACGACTTGATCATCAGGTTCCTGAGAGGCGCCAGGAGGCTGAACCCTCCTTCCCTCATGGGACCGCTCCGTGGTCCTCATGTGCCTTCGGAGAGACCCGTTGGAGCCCCTAGAGTCAGTCGAGTTGAAGGCCATCTCGTTGAAGACCGCCCTCCTGACCGCACTCACTTCCATCAAGAGGGTCGGGGACCTGCAAGCATTCTCTGTCAGCGAAGCATGCCTGGAGTTTGGTCCGGAGGACTCTCACGTGATCCTGATACCCCGACCGGGCTATGTGCCTAAGGTTCCCACGACCCCTTTTAGGGATCAGGTGGTGAGCCTGTAAGCGCTGCCCCGGGAGGAGGCAGACCCAGCCTTATTGTTGCTGTGTTCAGTGTGTGCTTTGCGCATCTACTTGGATCGCATGCAGAGCTTTAGATGCTCTGAGCAGCTCTTTGTCTGCTTCGGTGGATGGCGGAAAGGGAACACTGTCTCCAAACAGAGGCTTTCCCATTTGATCGCTGATGCCATCACCTTGGCATACCAGGCCCTGGCCGTGCCCGCCCCTTTGGGAATACAAGCACACTCTACAAGGAGTGTGGCATCCTCATGGGCACTGGCCAATGGCACCTCTCTAGCAGACATCTGCAGAGCAGCGGGTTGGGCAACACCCAATACCTTCACAACGTGTGTTAATATACCCTGTACTGGGATAGGTGTTCCACAGGTGCCGGTTACTCCAGTAACCCCCTGTGATGTATTCTCCACGGTACGGTCTCCCTGTTGGCAGACCCGCATCTCCCTTGGGCAGAGCTCTCTCTGCCCCCGGTCGCTTTGTTTGTAGAGCTCCTCTCCTTCAAGGTAGGACGTACCACCGTGCTGTTGAGCCCACGTGACGTATTGCCACATGTTACCTCCCCTTTGGGCAAGATGTGGTCTCCATGGGGTCTTTTCCCCCTGAAGTAATAGGAAAGGAAAAGAACACATTCCCCGGTGCATATATTGAGCGTTAAAAGGCCCCAGCCGAGTAACTAAAAACTCTGTGGAGAGAAAACACAGAGAGAAAAGGCCGAGGCTGGCGCGGCCTGCTCCCATACTAGATACATCTCTTCCCCCCCCTGGGATGTGGGGAACTATACAACGTTTTTTGGGGCACTGGGGGTGGCTACGTGCAGTCTGAGTGCATCTGCTATTACGCACGCAGTAGCCTGCTTGCACCTGCATCGGCACAGTTCAGCTAGTTGTGGCATTTTGTATAGGGATCCCTAGTGTCACTACATCGACAAAACATCGAGTGAGTGAAAGATAGGGAATGTCTTGGTTACTGTCCCTCTTGCCACAATGCAGTACTACCCGATGAAATGTCTGGGACCTTGTCTCGGCTCCTCAGCACAAAACCTGAATGAGTGGATGCATTCCAGCTCCTTTTATACCCGTATGTCTGGGGGAGTGGCATGCAAATTCCACTCGCCAATTCTCATTGGCCTTTTCTCAAAGATCTGAGGTGTTTGCGGCTCCCAAGAGCGACCCCTAGTGTCACTACATCGACACAACGTCTCGTTCTCTCCATCAGGGAATGGAGGTTACGACAGTAACCGAGATGATTACATGCATGTATATATTTTTTGTTACAATTTTTTGTATATGTTTGGATTCCTTATTTTCTTAAATTACATAAGGAGGAGTAAGAATTTCATAGTAATGTGTAACTTGCCTCCCTGTGCTCGTGGTAATACATTTACGATTAAAAAATATTACACAAATGATCCCATTTTCCAAATACATAAATTGTCAAAGAATTTAAAATTTTAATTTAAAAATAAATAAAATAAAAAATAAAAAACTCTGCTCTTTAGTAATGAGACGACAATATACTTTTTTTTTAATAAAACTGAGAAGAATACTGACACCTTTTATCTATATAAATAATAGAACAAATGTTGAGTTATGAATGTGATGGCTAATACTGTACATCCGCAGAATGATTTATTCAGGAATTATTCAGGAATATGTCTTAAGTTTTCTTTTGCCTTTAAATGAGACAACTCTAATGACATATACTGTTTTCATACTCTATGTTTTAAACAAAATACAATCACCTACCCAAACTCACTCACAAAAGCACACCCTTGACAACAAATGCTCTTTTTAATATGGGAGTATGTTAAAGACACAGAGGTTTAGAGATAATGCCTGGGTTCACAATAAACTCTTCATTTCTGAGTTTATTATTGTAAGCTACTGACGCCATTAGCAATTAATTATAATCAATAGGAACATTAAAATTTGTTTTGTCCTTTTTTTTTTTTTTTTTTTTTTTTGCCTTGAGGGGTGGAAATCCATCCAAAGAACATAAACAACCCTTAATTTCTGAGCTGTAAAAGCCTCTTTTCCTAAATATCTCTCACTGAAAGCTATCACAATCCAATCACTTCACAGAGTGGACGTGGCTCATGAATAGAAGTTAATGGTATGTAGTTGCTTATTTAAATTCTGGAGGATACCCCATGTAGAGGCAAGATTTGAATGTATTACTGTAGTCCGCCGTGACTTCAGCTTGAGGAATCAGAGATTGTTTGTATTTATAAATATGCATTTGCTGGGTAATCAGTGTGTGATTACAAGGAACCACGGAGAAAGACATACATTAACATCCACTCAAAGAACATGTCCAGCGGTAATGTACCCAGCAGTGTATGAATTTATATGAAATATGTTTGTGCATGCACCGTTTGTATTTATTGCTTCTTGGCCGGCTATGACAGGCTTTTGGAAAGTCAAACACATTTGAAAGGCCGTGTTGTTTGGTTTCCAAAAAGCTGGTAGCAGATAAGCTCCGGGGTTGCCGTGGTAACATACCATTCTGGAGCCAAGGCCCAATTTTGGAAACCACAAAATCAACAGAAGTGTGATGGACAGAAAAGGGAGTCGAAGAGAAAGAAAGCAAGGTGTGTTTTGAAAGCCATTGAAAGGGGACAAGGAACAAGCCTAAAATGGACTAAAAGATCAGTATCCATCAATATAAGCCAGGGAACATTGATCATCTGGACTATTTAAAGTTCTGGACACATTTAGCTTAACATATTATTACTTTATTACATGAAAAATGTTTGCTGTAAGGCAACGTCATGCAACATTTAGCAAGTGAAAATGTAATGTGAAAACGAATGCATTTATTTAATAAAAACACATTTCAAATAATTATTTGAGAGGCATCATATGTGTGTTGCCATTTACATATTTTTAGGTATTCCATTTATATTTTATTTCAGTGGGGTCCAAAAGTTTGAGACCTCAGTGGAAATCTGGGAAATCTTTTGTTCCATTTAAACCTCAATTTTCACTAGTGGTTTTCAGGAACTCACCGTATATATTCATGTATTCATAAAATTTTTAGCACTAATACAAGACATTAAAACTTTTCAGAACTTCCTGTACACTTGATTTTCCTTAATAATTTATAGCATAACAAATTACGTTTTTGGCACTAAAATGCTCAGATCAATTTTGTATTAAGCAGTCTTGCTCCAGTTAAGGCTGGGGTGAATTTTAGCAATGAAAAAGGATGAAAAACTTGGCTGTGAGATTTATAGACAGAAAATAGACCCACTGTAACAAAAACCTGAACCACCGAGTCAACGAAAATTGTACATATTTAAAAGCAGATAAGGGAGTTATAAATTCAAAGCTTTTTCATACTCTCACAGTGAGTGCAAGCAGTGCACGATGCCATCCCAATAAAGTCGCCGCAGAGCCATGTCGACGTGCTGTTTCATTTCCCCTGATAGCTCTGAAATAACGCCTCACGTTACATTTCACTGCGTCTTACTGAACCCAAAACCTAAATCCGCAACCTCTCTTTAACCAAAGGCCCCAGTGAAAGAACCGTGACTCACTCCTTCAGCTGCAGTGTTACTAATTTAAATCAATGAGTTATTTTGCTTAAAATACACATTTATGTAGGATTAATTATTTGTGAATCATATGATTTATTTCATGAGCAAGATGGCAAATAATCATGTAATTAATGTATTAATATCCTAAAGCAAGTTTCAGTAATGGTGCAGAACTATTGTTTAACTCTGTACTGTTCTAATGACTGTTTACGTTCTCTTTTGGATGTAAACCATGACCTGTGAATTTAGTTTAAAACACTTTTCCATAAAGCATTGGATCGGTGGCTGTGTCTCGTTTGGAAGGCTGCTTGCTAGGTAGGACGCGTCTTTTGAAGGCTGCAGTATACCGAGTGTCCTCCTTTAAACAAGCCTTGTTTAAACAAGACGGCCTTCGTAGGACAAAAGGAAACGGAATGTAACATGGTTGCTATGACAGCACGCCACTGTTTAAAGGCGCGAGCGCTTTGAGTGAGAAGGGACCAAAGTCCCTTTAGAAGGGAATGTATTAGGTACATTTTAGGAGAGTTATTTTACAGGTGTACTTTTAGTCTAATATTTTATTTTAATTATATATTAATATAATTATACATATTATATATTCTGCACCCATCTACTGAGGTACTTCAACTTGGGAATTAACATTCCTTGTGTTTGAACATCATATTTTGTACATTTTTTTAGACATTTCCGTTGAAGCAAAGAATTGTGGGTTATGAGTGCCCACGAAGGATACAGCTCATGCATCCTCCGAATTCCCATGAAAGAAGGTCGCATTCGAAGGCTGCATTCGAAGTGTCCTACTCGCTTTTCTGAAACGAGACAGCCTCGATGACATATGCGGCCGACAAATGCGACCTCCGGAGGATGCATCCTTCCAAACGAGACACAGCCACAGTCTTGGCTTTCAGCGGCACGGACCGCCCATCTGTACAGACTGACCATCCGTTCACTGACCATATGATGCACATTGCACTCAAAATTATCCATATTTTTTACAAATCTGGCCAGGTCTAATCTGACTGACTGACTTTATACAACTTCCTGGAGTAAGGACACACAAGGTTATTTTTCAGTCCACCAGGAAACAAAGTCATTTTTCCGAGTGCTTTTAAGGATGAAATGAACACTGAATTTGCTAAATATTGCCATGTTAATGGCATCAAATCTTTGAAAGATTCAGGGGTGAATTCAATAAATAGTTGCGTCACTTTTGCGCATTGTTTCTCAGCACAAACATCTGCATCTTATTGACTAACCACCTGCAATCTATTTTAGGCAGACACAATCAGTGCTAAAATAGTGGTGTGTCTTAAGTATTTAAATTGTCGAAAGTCATTGTCATTTCTTTCTGCGTAAACCTTTATATGTAAATTAAGCTCATTACAGATTGTGCTTCATTCACAAAAATTGCCTGGTGGAATTAACATCACGTTATTACAGCCAGATGAAAAGAGGCGGTAAACTGAATTTGATTTAAAAGAGATTTTGAGTCCATTTTCTATCAATCGTGCCATTAATTAATCAAATAATGATTAAATGAGGGAGAAAAGTGTTACAACCTGACATATATCCACATGTGTGGTGTTGACAAGCACACTTTTTAAGATGATTCAGATGTCTGGATCACATTTGTGATGCTTTACAGTCCTGGCAGAGTGTACCAAATTGCTGGGGTTTGCCAGAATTATAATGTGGATGTTTACACCGTTGCCTGATCTGCTTAATCCTTTAATGAATTGGGCGCTAAACCAGCGCAGAGAGCATGTGCAAATAACCAGCGCTTTTACTGACGCAAACTAGATATCGAGCACTGTACAAATTGTATATTCCACTTTGTTTATTGTGTTATGTATAGGTGAAATAGCCTGCACATATTACCATTGTTGGGTAAGTTACTAAAAAACATAATCCACTACAAATCAATAACTACTTCTCTAAAATTATAATCAGATTACTTTACTGATTTACTTAATTGAAAACATAATAACATTACTAATTACTTTACTTTTAAGTTATTTTCTAAAACACTTGTCACAAAAAAAAAAAAAAAAAAAAAAAATTCCAGCTCAACAAATTCAAAATAATGTCTATTTTCTCCTTGTTCATTGTCACACACCCTTCAGCTGTCACAGAAACGCAAACAGATGTACATGTGAACACACAAATTCACATTTTAATTGTATTACACATAAATAGTATTTTTTAGAAATATTTGTAACCCAAGTAATTTACTTAAAAGTAATTACTTTCTTTGAAATTCAGTAACTATAATCTAATTACAAGAAATTAAAATGTAATGTGTTACACTACTTTAAACAAACTCTGGTTGGTCGCATTACATATCAGCAAGACGGTCTCTTCCAGACTAAGGGTGCTTTCACACTAGCACTTTTGGTGTGCACACGGGGTCGAATGATGTCAGAGTTCGGTTTGTTTGGATAATGTGAACGCTGTTTTCCGAACTCGGGTGCACACCTGGGAACCACACCCGGGTCTGCTTGAAAAGGTGGTCTGGGGTACGGTTCATGTTAACTCTGGTATGGTTCCCTCATAATATGCAGGTTCACGATCGCAATTATTAAGGTATAATGCATTTTTCCTACCTGCTTGTGTCCAAATACACCACCTTCAGAGAGCAGCTCATATTCTTCACATCTCTTACAACGCATCCACTGGCTCATGGCAGACAAATGCTAATATTCATTACATCATTGCACATTCAATGCATCTGTGGGAAACAAACACAAGTGTTGTTCTGTGCATGGCAAATTTTCGTGGCAAATCCAAAGAGACAATCTTTAATACTTCACTTAACACAGTGACGTCTTCTTGAGTTGTTACCTAGTTACAGTGGTAAACAACTACTGCTCGTACGCACGTTGATGACATAATCGAACCATGGTTTTGACCCAAATAATATGATGTGAGCACAGACCAGCGCAGGCAGCTGTATGGGGAGGAAATTAACTCGGGTTTGGTCCAAGCAATCGAACCAAGTGTGAAAGCACCCTAAGTTGGCAGTCCTTGGCCAAAGTAAGCTGCAATGTGGACAAGACTACTGCTTATGCTGTTCAGTCAAATATCTGGCTACATTAGGCTATACACACTATCAGGCCTCAAGTTTCCCTGAATAACCCCATGATTCTCAGTTTAATCAGTTCCCGGACGTTTACACAGTATCAAATCTCTGAGGCTCTTTTTTACAACACCAATTAGATGTACTAAATCAAATGTGCTTGTTTCTGTTTCCTCCATTAATTTAGAGAGACAAAATCAATTAAAACCTGATACTACTCAGGGTTCTCTTAATGAGCATACCTAGCCAGTAATTAGAGGCCTTGTTTACATGCAGACCTTACCCTTTAAAAGTGTGTGTGTGTGTGTGTGCGTGCGCGCGCCTGCTTGAGTTTGGCGCTCAGTTTTAACAAAAACACTGCTTCTTGTGGATTTTGAAAAAATCTCCGCAGAAATTATTTACTTGCTTTATGTCTGTGTTGTCACCAGGGTTGCAATGAATTAAGTTTAGAATGACATTTAAATTCAAATTCAGTACTTAAATTTGAATTTAGGTGGCAATCAAATACAGAATTGTAAATTTAAAATTGACTTTAAGGAAGCAGAATTAAAATGGAATGAAATTAGAATTCATACAACCGCTGTACCTGTAGTTTTTAATTATTTCATTGTATCATTATTTTGTGGAGCTGAATGGCAAAATTAAAATCTCTTTTGACAGCTGTGCTGTTTAGACAGTATAAAGAAATATGCCTAATCAGTTGGGAAATATCTATTTTAATAAATAGGCATAATTCGTAAAAGTAATGTTGTAATTATTTATTTGGTCTTGTGTTGGATTAATGGAATTGCTGTCTTGTGTTGATTTAAAAAAAATAAAAATAAATTGCAATTCAGTAAATTCCAATTTAACATTTGGGGCATGTCTAATTCAATTCAAATTCTAACTCATGAATTAAAGTAGATCTATATATATACACTATATTGCCAAAAGTATTCGCTCACCCATCCAAATAATTGAATTCAGGTGTTCTAATCACTTCCATGGTCACAGGTGTATAAAATGAAGCACCTAGGCATGCAGACTGCTTCTACAAACATTTGTGAAAGAATGGGCCGCTCTCAGGAGCTCAGTGAATTCCAGCATGGTACTGTGATAGGATGCCACCTGTGCAACAAGTCCAGTCGTGAAATTTCCTCACTACTAAATATTCCACAGTCAACTGTCAGTGGTATTATAACAAAGTGGAAGTGATTGGGAATGACAGCAACTCAGCCACGAAGTGGTAGGCCACGTAAAATGACAGAGCGGGGTCAGCGTATTCTGAGGCGGATAGTGCACAGAGTTCGCCAACTTTCTGCAGAGTCAATCGCTACAGACCTCCAAAGTTCATGTGGCCTTCAGATTAGCTCAAGAACAGTGCGTAGAGAGCTTCATGGAATGGGTTTCCATGGCCGAGCAGCTGCATCCAAGCCATACATCACCAAGTGCAATGCAAAGCGTTGGATGCAGTGGTGTAAAGCACTCCGCCACTGGACTCTAGAGCAGTGGAGACGCGTTCTCTGGAGTGATGAATCACGCTTCTCCATCTGGCAATCTGATGGACGAGTCTGGGTTTGGCGGTTGCCAGGAGAACGGTACTTGTCTGACTGCATTGTGCCAACTGTGAAGTTTGGTGGAGGGGGATTATGGTGTGGGGTTGTTTTTCAGGAGCTGGGCTTGGCCCCTTAGTTCCAGTGAAAGGAACTCTGAATGCTTCAGCATACTAAGAGATTTTGGACAATTCCATGCTCCCAACTTTGTGGGAACAGTTTGGGGATGGCCCCTTCCTGTTCCAACATGACTGCGCACCAGTGCACAAACAAGGTCCATAAAGACATGGATGAGCGAGTTTGGTGTGGAAGAACTTGACTGGCCTGCACAGAGTCCTGACCTCAACCCGATAGAGCACCTTTGGGATGAATTAGAGCGAAGACTGCGAGCCAGGCCTTCTCGTCCCAACATCAGTGTCTGACCTCACAAATGCGCTTCTGGAAGAATGGTCAAAAATTCCCATAAACACACTCCTAAACCTTGTGGAAAGCCTTCCCAGAAGAGTTGAAGCTGTTATAGCTGCAAAGGGTGGGCCGACGTCATATTAAACCCTATGGATTAAGAATGGGATGTCACTTAAGTTCATATGCGTCTAAAGGCAGATGAGCGAATACTTTTGGCAATATAGTGTATATATATATATATATATATATATATATATATATATATATATATATATATATATATATAATTCTGAATTTGCCCTACCCTTATTGTCACAGGAGAGGTAAACAAGGCTGAGAGAGATAGCAAACAAACAAAAGTGAAGTCCATGGGGTGGCACTGCAGTATCTGTTTAAACATATACACTTACAATCAACTGTTTCAGAGAAAAATAAATAAATAAATGGTGCGTCACCTGGCAGCTATGCAGTCATGCAGATCACTGCACTGATAAACTGCTTTTTGGGTTTGAAATCTGATTATCTCAGCAGTAGCAATTACTCCGCTTTACATTTAAAGCACTTTATTTCTGAAGTACATTAGAGCTTGTCAGCTAATAGCCAGACACCGAAGACTGACATGCAGGTTAGTGCTCATGTCACTGTAAACAGAGGATGCCTGACCAATACCATTTCAGGGGCTCCAGGTCTCATGTGTCCCTTTAATTCAATTTGAAACCACTCTTCATAAATAAGCATACCTACATGCAGGCCCAAGAAACTTTATTCTCTCTGACACTTTGCCATGATGTGTTTACTGCACTTATCTGGCTACAGAGTCCAGGGTGGAGAGAGAGAGTCCATTTATATAATCTAGAAATCTGTTAAAAAACACCCACTCACTTTCTCACTTGCTTTTTTCTAAAAAAAACTTTGGGTGTTCACCAAGAACTGAATGTGCACTCAGATGGTTTGTTCTGTCTACAGCAGCAGTGTATTTATAATAGTATGATCATTTCATGAATGTGCAATTATTGTGATATTTACATGAAATACTTTTGGAAAGTTGACATGTCATGCAATATAACATGTTACACTCCATCTGAAACTATTTTAAACAGCATATTGCTCACTATTTTTATAATTATTTATTGAAAGACTAATATATTAGTTCAACATTAATTATATGGAGTATTTGTACTTAAAAAAAAAAAAATTGTCACACTGCAAGATCATTTCAAATGAACTTGTGATGGCAAAAAGGCCATAAAATTAAAATTGAGAGAAGCATATACATAAAAACAAAAATACTCTTGACCTTATACATTCATTCATAATACATAAAGTTTAACCTAAAATCTGGATGTTATAAAGTTTTTTTTTTTTTTTTCCATGGACATGATGACTTGAGTTTATCATAATTAATGCTTTTTAGCTTTTTAGTCTCTTAATTCACATTGGCATTATGAATAACACAACTTACTGATACGGTGTTGTAATCCATAATGTCATAACATTGTTTACTAAGACCTAGAAACACTAATTCACACATTCGATGCCAGAAGGGGGGATACTGCAACAAACTCCAAAAATATAATTAGACTGATGCAGCTAATACACAATGTTACTGCCACAAATCTGACCAGCAGAAATAAACAAACAATAAATAATCACACACACACACATACATGCATACTGTACCTGAGCACATCACTCCAGTCCTTAAGCTTCCACAAGGATTTTAAAACTGTTGTACTAAAAACATTGCAGATATACTGTAGATTTTTAATATAAACAATTCAATATGACAAGGCTCTTTAATGGGATAGTTTACCCAAAAATGAAAATTCTCCATTCCATCCCAGATGTGTATGACTTTCTTTCTTCTTATGAACACAAACAAAGATTTGTAGAATAATTTCTAATAATAATACAATGCAAGTGAATGGTAACAAAAATTTTGAAGCTCCAAAAATCTCATAAAGGCAGCATAAAAGTAATCCATAAGACTCCAGTGGCTAAATCTATATCTTCAGAAGCAATACGATAGGTGTGGATGAGAAACAGATAAATATTTATGTATCTTTCAAAATCTTCTTTTGTTTTTAGCGATTCACATTCTTCATGCATATTGCCATCTACTGGGCAGGGAGGAGAATTTATAGCAAAAAAGGACTTAAATATTGATCTGTTTCTCACCCACACCTATCATATCATATCTGAAGATATATATTTAACCACTGGAGCCTTAATGTGCTTTTTGGATCTTCAAAATGTTGGTACCCATTGACTTGCATTGTATGGACCTACAGAGCTGAAATATTTTTCTAAAAAGTTTTTGTGTTTACGTTCAGCAGAAGAAAGAAAGTCATACACATCTGGGATGGCATGATGGTGAGTAAATTATGAGATAATTTTCATTTTTGGGTGAACTATCCCTTTAGTATAACAATATACAGTTTAATTATACACTACATTGTGTATGAAATATGTTATATAAATAAACTTGCCTTATCTTGGATAACATATTCAAATACTTTCAAAATCAACCTTCATAGTCAACTGTCTTATAAGCATAGCAGTCAGCATTATTTGGAAAGGGCTGATTTTAAGTGGCAACAGCAGAGAATAATGGGATATTTATGATGTTCCACGGAAATGAGTTCAGTGTTCAGTTAAAAGATCAAACACTCTCATATAAGTGTCAAACATTCTCTTATATTTCTCTGTATGTGTATGCATATGTTCCGACTCTTGCTAAGCAGTGAACAGCCCTGTATCTCAAGCATTAGTATGAAAATGTACAGTAATTGCTCAAAGCTATTAGCAACTGTTTTGAAAAAGCAAACTACTGATTCGTCCACTACTAATTTGGCTGTGGCCTCATTCTGCATGGCTACAGTGGTCAGCTTGGTAGATGTGTATGTGCACACATGTGTTTGTGTGCTTATTCTAAGACCACATAGCTCCCTCCCTCCGACCTTTATACTAGCACTGTCTACTCAGTGACCAGGCAACCTTCCACTGTGTTCCTCACACAACAATAGAGATGGTGGGTGAATGTTCTCCCTCACTGAATCATGTAATTAGGTCACGGGCCGGCCCCTTGGAGGTTATTCAGCATCAAAAACCAAACTACCAAAATACCAGAACAGACCTCCTTATTCTCTAGATGTTAGCCTTGACCCAGTTAGGCCCATTATAGGAGGAGAACCCTGACTGCTGCTCACTTGCACTCATTGTCCGGACTCGACTGAATGACCTTAGATGAGAGGTGGTTGATGTCTCTGCTGATTTTTAATTAAAATCACAATGTTGGATGGGGTTTCTGAATCGTCCAAAGCATGCCTGCGCTGTCATCAAAACTAATCCTTGGTTTTTCTGGAACGTCCGAGAACAATTTGCCTGTAGAAAATGAGTTCATTAATGACCTTCTAATGACTGAATAGAATAATTTCATTTTTAACCATGACAAAATGGGGAGTTATATTAGTGCTTTGCCATTATCTCTGTGAGTGCATATTTGGCACTGAGGTGGTTCCCCGTCTTGGTGTCTTGTGTTGCAGGGTTACCGTGGCAATAAACAGGCCAAGCGTGGCGCACGTTGTAAGAGACCTCCCATGTCCATGGCAGCCAAGTTTATTATAAAAACGTTGCCACCTTCAACAGACCACATGCTCTGTTATTTGTTTTGATAAGTCTCTGACCCCGTCCATCACAGCTGTGTTGAGTTCCCAGGAAGAAAAGAAAAAGCTTAAGTTGTCAGTTAAAAACAGAGGGTTTGGACGAGGCAAAAATGTTGTGGTTAAGCGGGGGCCTCCAAAATATTGTCAAGTGGATATCTAAGGTCAACGTCTGCCCAGCGCAGTCCATCCATGGTTTTTCCTCACTGGTTCTGTCTGGTTCTTTGCTGGTATGATTTGGCAGTACCTTTCCAGTGGGCAACGAGCATAATGGATCGTTCAGGGGAAATGGTTCTGGCCGCTAAGTAATGGGTTTCTTCCCCAGTGAGGGATGGGAGTCCAAAGCAGCATCATTCACCTTTCCCAGTCCCACTAAAATCCATCACCTCACATCACTCAGAATAACAGCACTAATGTTTTGAGTAATGCTCAGGGGTGGGTGTGCCTTAATTGGGAATTAAGTGCTCTTAGTGTGGAGGTTTCTGTTGAGGTAGACAGTGAAGCTGAAGGAACAGAACAGGCACAGTTGGGCCAGCCATTACAGAAACTGCAAATATTAAGTATTACTAAATATATACATAAGTAAATATTAAATAGTACATATGGGAAGGAAAGACTGAGGAAAATGGCCACAATTTGGGGCAGTTCAGTTTTATTCATAACCTTAAACAATGATTTGCTACTTGCTCTGATTTTAAGGTATTATTATTATCTGCTAAAAGAGAATCTTGTCAACGTTTATGAGTTCATTAGAAAATAGACTGAAAATAAAATGCTGGGTAGATTACTTCTGAATTGTAATCGGGTACTGATTACAAAAATTACAATCAGTTACGTAGTCTTGCAGATTATATTTTTGGAGTAATTTAATCTGATTACTTTTGGATTACTTCCGGCCTAACTCTTTTATTTGATGTCACTTGCATTTGAGTAGAATAATCATGTACCATTTTAACTTAAAAATACAAAGAGGAAGGACAATATATTCCATTCTTTATTGCTAACAAAAAGATCCTCACAAAAACAGCTCCTTATGACATTGTTTAAAAGTGCATTAAAGTATATTTTAAGTGCATAAACAATAGCAACATTATGAACATTAATGAACATAAAATCAGCATGAAATTAATGATCATAAAATCAATAACTTGCATAATTAACGGTCATGAGAAGGCATGGACTTATCGTTTGAGTGGTTGCATGTTTTCTCCTGTGATGGTATAGAGATCTAGGCCCTCTATCAATGACAGACTCAAATGTTTTTGAGTTTAACAGGCATTTCTAGTCATCTAGAAATATGGACAGGTTCCCAGGCTGCGTTACACAAACGTGGTCATGCAATTTCGCCATTTTACAAACGCCATCCATGTGTGGTAAAATGTGTTCTTCAGGAGTTAAGAAAAATAAGAAAACATGCAATTGATTTAGAGTGAAAAATGTAAAAGATAAAAATACAATTGAAAAATTACGGTGATCTATAAATTATGAACAATTTACTGTAATCATGTAATCCATAAAAAAATAACTGTAGTCCAATTATGAGTATTTTAAAATGTAATTTAATCCAATTACAAGTACTTGATTTTCATTATCTGATTATGTAATACAGATTACATATAATACGTTACTACACAGCACCTGCAGATAGATGACATGGACTAAAAGATTTCATAAAGTCTTTAGGATTAAGGTGAAAAATTAAGGCATCTTACTCTCTGTATGGAATATGTGAGACATATACTGTATACTGTACTGTTGTTTGGCCTCTGTATGAGAAAGATAAAGTCTATTTAGTCTCAGAGTTCAAGAAAAAGTATGTTTCTCAATGCCTAGTCAAATGAAACATGACCTGATATGATTTTTTCCCCCCGTTTTTACGAGGATAATGTGGCATTTAACGAGATGTTCAGTGAACTTCAGCTCAACCTTTTTTTAACCACCACCAGCTTAGACGTCTTCCATGGATATGGAGCCGTTTGTGTGGAGCTTTTGTGCATCAATGTTTGTATGGTTTGTGTAGGGGTATAAATACACACTCACTGTCTGGATTGACATGGGAGATGGCATATTTTATAGAACTGGCCTTAAAATTATTTCTCAAAGCTCTTCCTCAATCAGCATGCTGACAAAAGATCTGTTGTTGTTTTATTTTTTCAGACATTAACACAGAACACAGATAATTTGTTTATGGACAAATAAAATCCAACCAAATTTTACATTCTCACACAATGTCAAGTGATACTGTGCAGTTCAGTAGGGTCTCAAAGTATCTTTTTTTGTTTTTCATTTAAACCTTGAAACAAAGAGAAATATTTAGAACTTAATGTGTGTATATATATATATATATATATATATACACACACACACACACACACACACACACACACTCACTTAACACTTTATTAGAAACACTGTGGTCCTACTAAAGTGCCCAACATGGTCTTCTGCTGTTGTAGCACACCCGCCTCAAGGTTTGACATGTTGTGCATTCTGAGATGCTATTCTGCTCACTACAACTGTACAAAGTGGTTAGAGTTACCATAGCCTTTCTGCCAGCTCCAATCATCCCTTCTGACACTAACAACCATATTTTTTTTTTTTTTTTTTTTCTGGGCACGATGTTTATGAACAGCATTATTGCCTGATGTGTTATTGTTCCCATCATTATTTTCATTTATTATTTGTTGTTCCATATGGAGTTGAACTGTAGTCTGTGGATTGATTGTTTGATTGTTTGATTATGATCACCTGAAGATGTGTAGCATGCTCTTTCTATATAACTACTGAGAGCAAGTGAATTGTTACACTGACGAAGGCAGACAGCCGAAATCTTTGTAATATTTTATCTCCTGTTTGAACCTAATAAAAGTATTTTTAGAGTGCAGACCTTTTTGCATTTTCATATTGACACCAACAACCATGCCATGGTCGAAATCACTGAGATATATATATATATATATATATAATTTTTTTTTTTTTTTTTTTTTTTTTTCCCCCATTCTGATGGTTGATGTGAGCATTAACTGAAGCTCCTGACCCGTATCTGCCTGATTTTATGCACTGCAATGCTGCCACATGATTGGCTGATTAGATAATCACATGAATAAGTAGGTGTACAGGTGTTCCTAATAAAGTGCTCAGTGAGTGTATATAAATTGACATTGCTGAGTCCTTTGTACAAATGGTCAGATTTCTGAAGCACACAAGATGATACTTCTCAAATCATGCTTGAATAACATGGATTATCAGGTTTGGCATAAACTTGTGGGAGTCCATGCCAGCTTGAGTCATGAGCTTGTCATGACTGTTACGTAATATTTTACATGTACAATACCGTTATATTCATTTGCAATTAAAAATTTTGCATGAAATTACAAAGCTGCAAAGTAGACTTTTGGATCCCACTGTATATCCCATTGAACTCACAAAAAAATAAAAATAAAATAAATAAAATAAAAATACTAGTAAGTATTATTATTATTATTATTATTATTATTTATTTTTTGCACAGTAAATCTTAATGGTATAAAATAAAATGTATTTAACCTTATGACATAATATTAAATAAAGTGAGTAAATTTAACTTCAACATGTTAGTAAATACAGTAACTTCTACTTACAAATATGATATACATGATACTTAATCTTAGTAAAATTTAAATGAACTTATTATTTGAATATGTCACGTTCTGAACTTTCCTTACGAAAACACAAGTTTAATCATGTACCACATGATACAATGACGCCTCCCACGAGGAAGCTTTATGAATGCTGTGTTATCTTTTAGACAAACATTACCTTGCATTACTGGTGAAAGAAAGAGGCTACAGAGCAAGCAGGCATCAACACTTGGTGTACAAATCACGATGAACGTGACAATCAACAAAAATTTTTGATCACAAACAGGTAATTCTGAGTAGAAATTGAACTTCAGACTGCACAAAACAAGAAGTTCTGAAATGTAAAAAACAAAAATCAATAAAAATAAACTTCCAAAAAGTGTAAATATACTGCAAAAAGTGAAACAATGCAATCTCATTAATAATTCAAGCCCAGTGCATGCTGTGAACACCAATGGTTAAGTAAAGTTAAGTAAAATTTACTTATTGTATTTAGCAGTCAAATTTACCCAAATTAGCAAATAAATATGGCAAAGTTTTCTACTTTAGGACTGATACATTTATTTATAAGCTAGAGCATTCATTTGTACATGTTTGAATGTAAAATTTACTTAAAGGAATGTTCCGGGTTCAATACAAGTTAAGCTCAATTGACAGCATTTGTGGGATAGTGTTGATTACCAGAAAAATTTGTTTCGACTCGTCCCTCCTTTTCTAAAAATAAATACATAAATAAATTTCAGTGAGGCAATTATAATGGAAGTGAATAGGGAAAATGAAAGTGAATGTGGCCAATTTTTGGAGGGTTTAAACACAGAAATGTGAAGCTTTTCATTTTAAAATGCACTTGCATTAATTCTTCTGTTAAAACTTGTGTATTATTTGAGCTGTAAAGTTGTTTGAATTGCCATATTTACAATTGTTTTAGGGTTTGTTGATATTACATCGTCATTGTAATGAAGTTGTACAATTGACTATAACTTTACACAGAAAATGTTTGTAAGTGATTTCAACACACTAAAATCATGTTTACACACATATCCTTTATGTCTTGAGAGTATTTTAATGTTCAAAAATTGCCCCCCATTCACTTCCATTATAATTGCCTCACCTGGAAACTAGATTTTTGCCTTTTTAAAGAAAAGGAGGGATGAGTCAATTTAGGTAATCAATATTATGCCAAAAATGCTGTTGATTGAGCTTAACTTGTATTGAACCTGTAACATTTATTTAATATTCTCATGTTCAAGCTTAAACTAACTTATTCAGTGTAGAAAGTATATAATCTTTTCTGCTATATTCACATTTATTTATTTATTTATTTATTTACTTCAGTACAGTACCACTTTTGCCTTCCAGTTTTGTGCAGGTGAAGGTATATTTTTTGAAAACTTTAAAGGTACATACACGTTAGATATGCTGCAACACTTCTAAGACCTTCAAATTAGTGGTATCAATGGATTTTAAGAGTAAGCCATCAATCACATTAAAGTAGGTGATATTTGATCATTCAGTTTAGATATAACCGCTTCCCCCCAGCAGCAAAAAGACCTGTATTCATAAGCATCAACAATCCTAAAGCGTGCCTCTTATACTAATATCATTGCCAAAGAGACCATGAGGGAAATCTTGCTGCTGATATTTATACTTTCCAATTTACCCCTTAAAATGATTTGCTCCTTTTGGATTTGAATCATTTGTACAGTTAATAACTCAGATAATACTCCAATAATTTCAGAGTATTATTTAGGTCCCCTGAATATCAAATTACAAATATGTTTAATAATTTTTAGCTGTGCCCTGTATTTGATTACCTGACAATATCATTTACTAGTCATGCAACTTAAATGTTATTTTTTGTATTACTTTTAAAAAATTATATTCTAAGAGGTATTATTACAATCCATAATGCACTTTTACTGTATTAATTTCTTTATATTTATGATCTTCAAAACTGAAAAGCTAGTGTTTTTGGCACACATCTTTGGTGTGTTGCGTTGCGTCGCATGTGGCAGCGTGTGAGTTGTCATGACGTGGTTTGTGCAGTTCACTGCACACATACTAAACCGTATTAGACACCCTATAAATCGTTCTGCCCCAAGAAAGCAAACAGTAATCATGATACATGAGTGACTGATGCATGAATGACTGAATGTAAGAATGTGAGAAAACAAGGAGAGGGTAGGAAAGGGTGGAGGTGATATGGTGGGGTGGTGCGTTACCATTCGAGTGCCACCTCATGTCAGGAGCCCTCACAAAGAGTTAACGGGTGTGTTTTGAAAAGACGCAAATAGGGAGAGATGGCGGGTGGAAAGAATTCTGTGTCTACCTGCTCTGTAATGAATAAAAAATATTCTTAGGCTTCTGGGAACTGGCAGTGGAATGGAGAGGCACTTCTCGATGCTGGAAAAGATTGTTTTTTCTCTAAATAAAATAACAGAAATGTAACCTTCCAATTAATTCCAATTTACATATCCCTGGCTCCAGTTTCCATCTGGGAGAGGGCCCTGGGAAGTCATTCCCATTGCCTTTGTTTGATTAGCTAAATAATAATTCCCTCTATGCTGCAATTAATTTGAAATTAGCCAAACCGATGAGCTGCACAGGAGTAGGTGTGTTCGCCATTTTGACAGCTTTCTACACATCTACACACATTTCCGCACATGCAGTTGGGTTCAAATGTCTGAGTCCACTTGTGAAAAAGCTTTTTTTTTCTTTTTTTTTTTTTTTTTCTAATTTAACACAGTTTTAATTTATGTTATTACCAGTTTGAGTAAAACGTTAAACTGAAACTTTTACATAAATTGCAGCATTCCTTTGTTTTTGCTATTTCCCCCTTTTTCTTAAGGCTATGTCCACATTAATCTGAATGCTTTGCTCTCCATCCACACTGCCGTTTTCAATCATTTTCCAGAAGTTGCTCATCCACACTGAAACGAATGAAAACTCATAAATCCCCTTACTGCGCATGCGAAAAATCGCCGTTTCATGTATGGACTGAAATGCAACAGTCCTCGCTGGACAGCAGTTCTGAGTAAACTTTCCATCGCCTCTGAATGAATGCAATGTGAAGGTTGTACAAAGAGCATTTCTCTTTAACAATGCTTTCAAAGTGAAATTCAGTCACAACAATGCTGCTATAGCATGGGCCACAATCTTGATTGTTTTGGGTTGAATGGATCACGACTGCTTCACATGACAACAAATACATCATCGTTTATGAATATCTCTGCTTTCCCTGTCCACACTACAACGTGAAGACAGCGTTTTCAAATGTATCCACTTGAGAAAGCGTTTTCAAAAAGCTCAATTTTCGCTGTAAAAACGTTTTCTCAGTAGAAGGGAAGGCCAAAGCGTGTGGACGTGGCCAGCATGATGACAGCATGCACACGACTCCACAAGTTTGAGCAAAACCAGATGATCTATGTTCTCCAGCATGATTCGAGAATATTTCAAAGAGCATCTTGTGCGCTTCAATTGAAGCAAGGAAATCTGATCTTTCGTTTGTTTTTTTTGTTGTTTTTTTGCTTACATCTGATGACTGACCTAGAAATATCGCTAAATCTTAAAGGTGCTGTAAGCGATTTTAGCCGTTCTAACTTTCACGAGACTGAGCCATTGATTTAGCCACGCCCCCTCTTTCCATAATCCTGCACATCAAAAATACCGTTAAGACTGACACAGAGCAGAAGAGATACGATATGTATTGCGATACACGTCATGGTTCGAGATATCGTGATACATCATGATATCATGGTTTGATTTAGCTTTTAATTTCAGTTAATTTGGGTATAGTTTATTTAGAATGTCCATTTTGCTTGCATACTGTCACTTTTATGAGTTTTGTTCATGTTTTGTGTTCATGTTTTTTATTTTGAAAGTTTATTCCTGTTTCATGGCCATGTCATGTGATCTGTTCCCTCATGTGATCCTCTCTTGTTCCATGTGTTTTGTTCTCATTGGTTTGTGTTCATGAGTCTTGTTATCTTGTTATCAGTTCTGTTATTGGTTCATGTTTCATTGTCTTATTATTAGTTCAGTCTTGTGATTGGTTCTCTTGTTTACTTATTACCCATGTCTGTGTATTTAAACCCTCATGTTTGCCATGGTCCTTTGTCAGGTATTGTTTTGTGTAACGTAGTCAAGTCAAGTCAAGTCAAGTCAAATATATGTTTTGTTTGTTATGTTTTGGAGTCACGTTTGTTGGCTAGCACTTTGTAAATAAACTGCACTTGGTTTCTTCACATCATCATCGTCTTCGTCTACCTGTCATTGCCTGCCAGCTTCGTTACACATACAGTATGATATAAATTCTCTTTCAGCTAATGCTGTTATTCATTATACAGGGGACCTTCTAACTTGTTAAATTATGGACATATAAATAAAAAAAAAAATAAATAAAAAAATAAAAAAAATAATATATATTATCATTTTTTTCATCATTTTAGTGATATTTGAGCTTTATTAAAATGTAGTCTATGTATTACATCAATAAATATGATGTATCGAAATTGCATATATTATATTGCATATATACAGAGTTATTGTTACATGTTTGTTGTTTACATGCCTAATTTGTACTATTTTCAAGTACTTACTTAGAAATGTATAACAAGTGCTAAAATGGTACTGTCTCTTTAAGATCTGTGGCAGGGACGACAGTAGTGTTTGTTTAGTCGAATGGCTTCTTTACAGCATCCATGCTATGTATGATTATAATTAAATGTTTCTTTTGTTGTTTTTGATAAATAAGTGACTGTAGAGAATGGAACGGATATTAAAAGAGACATTATGAAACAACAAATGGTTTGCTTGGATCTTGTCTTTGGACTCACATTACACAGAAAGAGTCAAAACTTTTACTCTCAGCACACAGTGAAAAGATCTCAGTGCTGAACTTCTATGCCATTACACCACTCAAACACTGGTGAGTGAAATCTAAAAATTACCAGCCAGTGGCTAATCAAAGACATTTTTTTGTAGCAAATGGAAAGTATTTACGCACATCTGATTGATGGGGATTGCAGATAGAAAGAAAGAGCAATCTTGGCTTTTAAGAATCGACACTGGGATCGTACAAATGAAGATTAAGTAGAAAATATATTTTTTTGCCCGTCCCTAGATCCAAACGCGTGAGAGAGGTCCGGCATATTTGTGAGAGAAACCGTGAATCCTGTAGAATCAGTTGGTCTCTTTCGTGCCTCATAGGAGCATCTCTGAATAGAGTGAAAATAATACGACATATCATGATACATGGATCTAAATATCGATACAATATCGTGAAAATTATACCTTTACCTTTAATTTCTTGTGCATTTTATGTTTTAACAGTTCTTTGTTTCTTTTTTTTTTCAAAATCCTAAATTTTTTTCTTTTATTTGTTTTTTTTTTTTTTTTTTTTGTTTTTTTTTTCAGTTTATTTTAAATACCTGATTTTTAATGTGGACTCAGACTCACATTTTTATGCACACAAAGCAGCGCAGTGGCCAGGTTTTTCCTGGTTTGTCCAGTTCTGCCACATTTTCTCTCCTCTGTGATGCTCAGCAGTCAATACTGCCAGAGATTAGTGCAGTTTGTTTGCTTTTTGTGTCATTAACGCCGTCATCAGGGCCCTGGCACTAGGGCTTTACAGTTTGTCACCTGCTCCATGCTAAGTTTAATACAAGAAAAACCATATGAAGTCATGGCTTCAGCAGAGTTGTCAGAACTGGGTGCAGACTTAAGTAACCATATAGCAGTGTTTTTTTTTTTTTTTTTAACTGGAGGGTCACAGTTCTGTTCTGATAAGGACAAAAAAATTTAATAAAAATAAAAATAAATAATGAATAGTGTACCTAACTATATAAGAGTTAATACATTAGTTAGGATAGCAAAATAAAGACGCTTATCAACTTTTACAGAGGAAGCAAAATTTATTTTGTTGTTGACGTCAAAGGCTGTGCATCCAATTAAACTCAATGGTATTTTGGGGCAACATTTTTTGTCACCTAGTAATATTGCATGGTAACACTTGGTAATATAATACTAATACAATATTTGGCCCACTGTTTGTTCCGTGTGCTAGGCCGATACCTCATTCCTCTATGTAATTTTAATAGTACTACATATTGTTTGGCTTATAGAGCTCATTTTGATTTTATGTTTAATGTTAAGGACATTTGGGTAACAAAACAAAAGGTTAACAAAGGTTGTTTTCATTAATAGCAGTTAAGGCAATAGTTAACATGACCAAGCCATGAACTAAACTTTTACAGCATTTAAAAAAAAAATTTTTTATGTTAGTTAATTTCCATACTAACACATATACTAACACATTTATAACATTAAAAGCTGTATACGTTAAAGGAATAGTTCACCCAAAAATGAAAATTCTCTCATCATTTACTCACCCTCATGCCATCTCAGATGTGTATGACGTTTTTTCTTCTGCTGAACACAAATGAAGATTTTTAGAAGGGTATCTCAGCTCTGTACAGCAGGTCTATACAATGAAAGTGAATGTTGGCCAGAACTCTGAAAGTCCAAAAAGCACATAAATGCACCATAAAAGTAATCCATATGTGAGTGAGAAACAGATCAATATTCAAGTCCTTTTTTACTATAAATTCTCCTCCCAGCCCAGTAGGTGGCAATATGCACAAAAAATGGGAATTCAAAAGAAGAAGAATGTGAAAGTGAAAGTGGAGATTGATAGTAAAAACGGACTTAAAAATCTGTTTCTCACCCACACCTTTCATATCGCTTCTGAAGACATGGATTTAACCGCTGGAGTCTTATGGATTACTTTTATGCTGCCATAATATGCTTTTTTTGAGCTTCAAAGTTCTGGCCACCATTCACTTGCATTGTATGGACTACAGAGCTGAAATATTCTTTTAAAAATCTTAATTTGAGTTCAGCAGGAGAAAGAAAGTCATACACATCTGGAATGGCATGAGGGTGAGTAAATAATTAGAGAATTTTCATTTTTGGGTGAACTATCCCTTTAACCTTAGTTAATGCATTATAAGCTAACATGCTGTAAATGCTGTTAAAAAAATCATTGTTAATTATACTAATGCATTAACTAATGTTAACGAATAGAACCTTATTGTAAAGTGTTACCAACATTTGTAGGATAATTAATTTACATTTTTATAATAAACAATTGTCTTACTGTGTTGCATTGCCACTTGACTCTTTCTTTATCTTCTTTCTTTATTTATTTATAAAGCACTATTTAAACAACAGTCCATTGACCAAAGTGCTGTACATTTTAAGAACCACATACAAAAACATACATAACCATAAAAAAAAAAACATAACAATAAAACCACTAATAGCATAACGTAAAATAAAATAAAACAAAATAAAATAAAATAAAGCCCCGAGATGGAAATAGATGCAACCAGTCATAATTACCCTGCCGCATCAAATGCTAAAGCCAGTTTTAAAGTTTAAAATCGATTCCATACTGAATCTGCAGCCAATGTAAGAAAACTAAAACAGGAGTAATATGGTCTCTCTTGCGGGTACCCGTTAAAAGCCTCGCAGCGGCGTTTTGTACCAACTTTAAACGGTTTAATAATGATTTGTTAATACCCACGTATAGCGAGTTACAGTAGTCTAAACTTGTGAATATAAAAGCATGAATTACATTTTCCAAATCACGTGTAGACAAAAAAGGCTTCACTTTTGCTATTAATCTCAGGTAATAAAAACATGGTTTCACCACAGAATAAATCTGCTTCTCAAATTTGAGATCTCTGTCAAAGAAAACCCCCAAGTTCTGCACTACTGGTTTACAGAAGGGGGCTAAAATGCCCAGATCAGAAAAGTTGTTTACGTGTGATACTCCAAACCATACAACTTCAGTTTTATCTTCATTTAAATAAAAAAAATAAATAAATAAATAAAAAAGACATCCATAGTTTGATTTCATGCAAACAATTCAACAGTGACTCTATTTGCATCTTATCATGCTTCTGCAAAGGGAGATACACCTGCATATAGTCTGCATATAAACGAAAGGAGATTCCATGCTTATGAAAAATTGACCCTAGGGGCAGCATGTATAAAGAAAACAAGATCGGGCCAAGAATGGACCCCTGTGGAACCCCACTAAACAGTGAAACTGATCGGGAATAATCCTGACCAACATTATCTGAGAAGGTTCTATTTGAAAGAAAAAACTTAAACCATGTAAGCACTGTACCGTGTATTCCCACCACCTTTTCAAGTCATGATAAGAGAATCTCATGGTCAACGGTATCAAATGCTGTGCTAAGGTCCAACAACTCAAGTACTGCTGGGGACCCTGAGTCGACCGCGATCAATAAGCCATTTAAAACCCTCTCCAGCGCCAACTCAGTACTATGGTAAACCTGACTGAAAGATTTTTAAAAACTTCATTTTGGATCAAGAAGGTCTGCAGTTGATTCAAAGCGACCTTCTCTAAAACTTTTGACAAGAAAGGAAGTTTTGAAATTGGCCGAGTTAGATACAGCAGCTGGATCCAAATTTGTTTGTTTTTTCAAAAGAGGCTGAACAATGGCATGTTTAAAAGTTTTAGAGTAACCCCCTGTTAAAAGGCTATTATTAATTATAGCCAAAATGCTGGGTCCAAGAATGTCAAAAGCTTGCTTTACTAACCTGGCTGGAATAATATCCAAAGAACAGTCAGTTGGTTTCATCTGACCAATAATCCCAGCTAATTACTGAAGGGAGATCGATTCGAAGTGATCAAAACTCTCAGAGAAGGAACAAATGACTGAGGGGTCAAATGAATCAGGTTTAATCTGCGATCTAATATCAGTTATCTTTTGAACAATATAATGCAAGAAAGTCTCGCTAGTAATAATCGGTGGGTTGGAAGACAAGTTAGATATTGGATTAATTACAGAATTTATTGTATTAAATAACACTTGTGGTTTACTACTATTTTTTGTAATTAGTTCTGTAAAATAATTTCTCTTTGCCATCTTTACAGCATTCTGATACTTTACTAAAGACTCATGTAATATGTCATAAGACACTTGTAATTTGTCTTTCTTCCATTTACGCTCAAATCTCCTACTGGTTTGCCTCAACCCCCCGAGTCACACCATTCAGCAAGGGCTCAGGTCTGGATTTGACATTCTTGACCCACAATGGAGCAACTGAGTCTAAAAAGGGTAAACAAATAGAATGTAATACTTCAAGTGAGGAATCTAAATCCAAATTGAAGGAAAGACTCTCTACTAAACAAGAAATATCAACCTCAAGAAATAATTTTTTTAACTGCTCAATAGCAGCAGTATTTAAAATCTGACAAGGTCATCTGAAAACTCTAGGTCCTACAATTCTATGTGGTATCAACAAATTAAAAATAACTGGCTTATGATCTGAAAGGACTTAATCTAGTGGTTCTACAATCTTAACGGATAAGCCAAGAGTAAAAATTAAATCTAAAATATGTCCATGGACATGTGTAGGTTTATGCACGTGTTGGGTAAGATTGAAAGAATCAATCACATTCAAAAAGTCTCTTGCCAATGGATGTGTTGGACAACAAACATGTATGTTAAAGGGTAGATTGCCTTGGCGAATATAAGACTCGCCTTCACCTTTACCGCGAAGCCACTTCATCTCCCACATTTCCTGCGACGTCTACGACGGGGAGTACACAGGTGTGGTGGGAGTGAGCACCCGGGAAGAAGGTAGTTGGTGCCAAATCCTTTCTGCGCACAAAAGTGTGTTCCCTCCTTCAATGATTTAATGTCCAAAAGTGTTTGCCGATCGTAGACTAACAGGGCTGAGGAGTTTGTCACAAAAAAGGACATAATCACAAACAAAACAAAGACGAACACGCAGAGAGAGAGAGAGACGGCATGCCACATACACAGGCGCCATCTTTTCTGATGTTCTCTGAGTCGTGGGCTCATTGTAAATCACTGGCCTTGAAGAAAAACCAGTAAATCCCCTGCTCTATAGCAACAGAGCATCTGTTTGCTACATATAAATCTTATTTAATAATTAATTTGCAATTAGAAATCGGATTTCAGATCATCAGATTTACAATATGGGATAGCCAATTGTGCACCACCAGACCTACCAAGAATCTTCCCTGTTACAGTTTCAGAGAGAGTCACCTCACTTTATTGCAAAACCATGAGTGATGGAAGAGTGCATTAGCCTCCAAACGGCTGCAATTACCATTGCGCAATTAGCACCAATCACAATTAAAGCAGTAGTGCAATTACACAAGCAGATGCCAGTGAGTCATGCTGCTTTAGCCGGATGAGCGATGGAAGAAGGGTTGCTGGATGAGGGTGGTAATGTTGACTGTGTTAACCCAGAGCAGGCTTTTGTGTGTGGAACTCGGCCCAGGTCATCCCTGGCGTGTGGGGCTTAATTGGCCTAATCCCTCCCAGCAGAAGCTGGGGGTCACATTCACGGCCGCCCACACAGTAGGCACAGGTGCGTCCCAAATTCCTTTGCGGTGCTTTGTTTGGGCCTGTATACCACCTACCCCTGCCACCCCACCAGCAACGTTCCTCCATGACTCACGCTAGGCCCCTGTGCTAAGCCTAGTGGCTGAGCCGGTGCTCGGAGGTTGTTTGAATAAAAGTGAGGGTAAATATTGTCTGAGACCAAGTCAACACTTTCAATTTCAATTTGGCGTTCAATTAAGTCCATTTATTTATTTTCCCTTTCTAAGGGGGAAAGAAAAACAGGATTTGCTGAGAACGGAGAGATTTGGTGAGGCTAATGTATATGCCAGAGATACTCAAGGTTCCTGATCTCGGTTACGCCACCGTTGTTAGGGAGCAGTTAACTAAAAGACAACGCTACTAACTTAACTACATTTTTCAGTAATGTGACAGTAGCTGAGCTATTTTCAAAACAGTGTAGCTTTTCCAGTAACAAGCTACATTTTCCAACAACTAGCGCTGTAGCGTCACAAAATGCTAGATTTGTCACACTGTAATGTGAAAGCAGCAATGGAGTCGAGGGAGTAGTTAATCAAACATGTTCACCTAAACCATCCTTTTGCCCTCATTTAGTGCTTAGAAAACCAAATCATTTAAGTGAATTGTTTCTTTTGGACAGTATATGTAAATTAAGCAATTTATAACGATTCCCTTATATTTAGCGTTTTATAATTTTAGGGAGTTGTTTTCTTTTGGACTGATTAGGTAAATTAACTAGTTACAGCTAACTAGTAAATTATTCATTGATTCACTTGAGCCTCACACAGGCTTAAGACTTTGCATTCTTTTTTAAGCAAAATATTTAGTGTATTGCTGCTGTTTGTCACTATATTTTAATTCAGTTATATATTAAAAAGGGTGATTTCTAGTTTATTAGTGTATATTGTGTATACATTTGTTCAATTTAATGTTGTCACCTTGTTAAGTAAGTATAAAGTAACCATCATTTTACTATGGCAATATTCTACTTACAATGACTGTAGTAACCGTGGTTAATTTTGTAGCTATGGTTTTATTACAGATGCCATGGTTAAACTATGATTACTGTAGTAACTCCATGGTTCATTTTTATAAGGAAATGTCACCCTAATTAAATATATAACTATCAGGGGATTAAATAATATCATCTGATCTTATATCTTCTTAAAATGGCCTAATGTAGTTAGCTCATTTTGTTTTTAGCTTCTAGCTAGCTACTTTTTTAAAGAGTAGTTTGACTGTAGTTAAATTACTTTAAGTTATGAGTAGCTTGTACGCTATAGTTTTAAAGTAGCTTACACAACACTGATGGCCACATCTTGCTCTTAAGATAGACACACTTTAAAATCAGAACAACAACAAAGATTTGATAAATGGAGTCAGCGGGTCTGTATAAACCTTATTAATGGCTCTCTGGAATACTTGATTCTGATTGGTCAATAGCCTCACTTTATATTGATGACAGATATTAATGACCGCTAAACTGTATATTTAATTTCTGTCCCAATCTCCTACACTGTGCTAGTTCCATGTCATAACACTCTGCAGTATCTTGCTTCTCTTATACTGTAATCAAATTATTTTAACTCACATCAATATAAAATGTATATTTATATATTTATTATATAGTAAATAAGGATTTTTTTTGTTTTGTTTTGTTTTGTTTGTTTTTTTTTTTTTTTTTTTTTCTGATTACCCTGTCCGAGTTGTCTGGGTGTACATTATCCCTTACTCATTCACTTTAATAGATTTGGAAATAAATGAGAAATAGCCTCTTAATCTTCTTGACAATGATTTTTGGCACTATTTGCTGTTTCAAGCTATTTCAAGGCCAACTATGATTGGTAAAAGTTGGCTGGCTGGCTGCCAATCACTGCCTTATACCTGCAGTTCCACCTTACTTCCACAAGAGGGGGCGCATTGAAGGACACATTGACAAAGGAGATAAAAAGTTAAAACTTAAAAAAAGGTTTTGAGGCCACAGACCACAAAAACACAAAAATAAAAAAAGCACAATTTATATTCCTTTATTTCTGCATCACTGCATTTCATACATTAATTAATTAATTTTTATATTTATTCACCCACTATTAACCTGGTGCCCAATTCCCTGCATTGTATTTAACCCTGAGTAAAACACAATCTGCATGCATTTACTAACTGCAATGCCTGAAACTGGCCAAGGTTTTGCTAGTATTTCGTTTGTCACTTGGCCAGTTTGTTCATGTATTCAGTTCTGATTTGCATTCAGCCATTGGTGTCTTTTTCACCATGCTTGACTTACATGTAAGCAACCATGACATTGCATTTATACATCACATACTATCAAGTCAAAACTCACCACAGTGCGAGTCAAAACAAGCTTCTGTGATTGATTAGTGCTGCCTGACTTGAAGTGCATGACGTAGTGCAGTAAGCATGCCAGGTTCATTTGCGAGTCAGTGCCACACGACCACCTTCATATTCTGTCAATGAGCCCTATAACAGCTAATTTACCAGACAAATTGCAAAGACATAGTAAACAGAATTTGAAAAATTACACACAAAGGTTCTTGGCAGATTGTGACAAAACATTTGTATATAGCTGAAATACAGACAAAAATAAGCAATGGTTGGAACTGTTCAAGGGCGTTGGAACAATTTGAAAAAAGGGAGTGGGGTCGGGGGGCACATTAAGGCATGGCAAATCTGTCTCTCCCATTTATAAAGATTGCTATTATGATTTCTGCTCTTCTAAAAAAAAGTGATATAGTTAATAGATACATTCGAGCTGTCAGAATAAATGCATAACGCATGCGATTAATTAAAAAGTTTAACACGTTAGTTTTTTCTTAATCGCGATTAACGCATTTACCATTAATACAACATAAACCAGCATAAACACTTGTTGGAAGGGCGGAACTTTGTAATGTGTCCACCAGGAGTTATTACATTGACACACACTTCACAACACACAACAGCGCTTCTATGTCAGTAATAAAATGATGGAGAAAGGAGCCCTTAACTATATTTGATGTACAAATCAAGCCCAGATGGGATCTGGATAGAAATCAAGTATTTTTCAGCATACAATGTGTAAGGTGCATTTTAATTACTACAGAAGCATGGCAAGTGCGAAATGCAGAATGAGACGTTTTTGTCTGCAAGCGCTTTTCATGTGGAGTTCAAAGCGGCACTTGATACTGGCATTGGCTTCACGATTGCTGTAGCAAAGTGGATAGTCTACCGGCAGATTAATATTGTGGATGATGAGAGTTTAAGAGATGTAATGCCTGTTGCAATGAAAATGCAACCTATGTGGGGACTAGTTATTTTAATTAGTCAAACTCCCAATTAAACATTAAAAAAACATTTAATGTTACTTGAATCGGTAACATTTTTGTGCATTTCTATCTTTATACTGTGGAAGGCTTTGTTTGGAAAATGTTAATAAAGCATTATATTGTTACATATTGTTTTGTTTTCTTTCCAAAGAATATAATATAATTTCCAAAGAAAGTATATACAGTATATATAAATTTCAGCACTTTCAAAATCTGCGATTGATCGCAATTAACTACAAAAACTTCTGTGATTATTCACAATTATAATGACAATTGATTGACAGCACTAAGATATATTTATCATTAATAATAAACAGTTCAATATACTAAATGGTATATAGAATAAACAGTTCTTCCAGCAAGTAATATGGTTGCCAAGTATCAAAGCAACTTAGCGCATTAAATGTACGGTCACAGGTGTGTGTTTAACAGCATTTCACAATGGCTTCAAACACAGCTCATCCAGTTATTTAGTGTCGGAGTCGGAAATATTCATTTTATATTAAGAAACAAATATAGATGGACAGACTCTGTAAACAGTCCAACAGAACACTCCGACATACAGCATATATGGCCCCAGATTTTAATTAGTGCATTACTGCCTTATTCCTTGTATTTCTATTCACATACCTCTGTTTCATCACATTGGCTGTAATAATCCTCATTTGATTTACCTTGGCCTAATGAGGATAATGAATTGGTCCTCCTGGGTTATTGTAATGAGCTGCTCAAACATCCCTCCCAAAGGAAAACATGCAGATCGGTGCTGTGAAAATAAATAGTGTGAATATGAGATCACTACACTCAGATGAATAATGAAATCATGTTCTGCTTAGCATGTGTCTGTGAAAACAGAACCCACTCTTTCGGTCTCCCAACATCCCAGAAACTCCTCAAAGCTGACTTTACAGCTCTTTAAAATTCCTACTTCTTCAAAAATATGATTAAAAGCAAAAGATATCCAGAAATGAAAATTATATCATTATTTATGTCTTTCGAAACACATATGACTTTATTTCTTCTGTGGAACACAAAAAGAGTTAAGCGGTAACGTGTGAGCTCCATTTTCGGTGTACAGTGTCCACAGAGGGGTGCCAAAAGCGAGTTGTTTTCAGCTGTACAGGCTGTAATACAGTGAAGAGGAATGCATATTTTTTAAACTGTACCCCCCAACCCAAATCCCAGACCTAAACCTAACCAACAATCGAGTAAACATTTAAAGTTAGAGGGGAAAATGTAACCTCTGAATCGTGCTAGTCACTGATTATGCGAACACGATTACTTTCTGGTTTCAACATGGGAGCTGAACCTCGGTCTCCTACGCTGCTAGCTCGGCATAATGTACACACAGCTCGAACACATAAATAGTAAACAAATAGTAAATTCAGAGAAACTGATAATTTTGCAGTGGTCTTGTAATTTTTTTCCAGAGCTGTATATATATATATAGATATGTATGTATACTGTATTTTCCCCTGAGACATGACAGTGGACTCTCTCTCACTCTCTCTTAACCTTTTCAGGCTCTGTTTTGCCAATAAGATATGATAGAGTTGGGCAGAGTGGCATGGGAATGGCACTATGGCGGTTAGAGGCCGTATTTTGATTGGCGCCTTGCTCCAAGTCCAGTCTCCACACATTTCTGCCAAACTGTACACATTCAATCAAACAACACCGTTTCCATGGTTGCCGAATTAAATCAAAGCTAGTGAGCACTATGAGTGTCTAAAGCATTTTCCAATGTATTTAGAATGAAAATAATACATTTACTCACATACTGTACATCACGGGTAATGAAAAAAGGGCACCCAATATTCTTATAGTCTGTTACCTTTAAGAAAAAAAAAAAAAAAAAGACATACTAAATGTGTAGAAAGTTATCTTTTTCAGTGTGCACAGCAAAATGACTCTTTTTAATTAAACTCTACTACAGTTCAAATTCCAACGAGTGTACATATTGTTCCAATATTTTCAAAATAAAAGTAACTCCTGAAAGTGTCATTATTTAACACTATGAAAGAGTTATCACACTGTACAGAGTTGAAAACAGTTATTTTTCACCACAATTACAAAGTACAAAAATACATAATATTTCGGAATTTTTGGGAATAAGAAAGTTATAAGCACTAAATCTGTTTATAAACTAAAACACGTTGTGCGCTGCATGATGGAAGCCCGCAGGGCTTGCATAAACTGCCGCTGGTGTCCTCTCTTCTCTAGCTTCTTCAAGATTTTCTGCCCTGTCACTATACAAGAACTTTAATACTGTGATTTTCTGCATATTTCATTTTATTCTGGAAAGGAGCCGTTCATTCAGGTACGAGGGAACCGTCTGAACACGTTTAACCACTGATCAAACTTCACTTGATTTTAAGGTAGGCAATGTTTTAACTGTGTCAAACATTAATACAATGTAGTTCAGCATATATATATATATATATATATATATATATATATGGGGATATTTTGTTTACTTGCTACTATATGTCTAAAACAAACTTTTAAATACATTAGAAATATACAATGCCAATAGTGTCGGAAATTAACAGGGACTCGGGGAAAAAATGCCACCGAAATTAACAAAAATATCACCGAAATTCAAAATATGGTGGCAAAAAATGCCCGCGCAACGAGTTCCCATGTTTTATTAATAATATCTGATATAGTTACAATTACATACATTGCGATCTTCTTTTAACTTTTCACTGAACATTATTTTTTTCCCCACTGTCCGGTTCCTCGCACCATTGTGCGCACAGATGGGCTCTCCGCTTCTGTCAATCTGCATCAGTTCGGTATTGTACGTGTTAAATTCCGTAACCGTTCGTCCCTCTTGTTCAAAATAAACTGTCCTAGCGGGTAACACTCTCACTCATGGTGCTGTACTGTACTTCCCTGCCCTATGCTGATGTTTATCTGTCTGAAAAGCCTCACCCGCTAGAGGCCAAAAGTGCGCAAGGGATGAATGTTATATAAAGAAGGTATGAGAAATCACAAAACATAATGTAACAAATGCTACAATTTACTTAATAATAATATCTCAATATGTTAAATAACCATAATGTTAATTAAGACTTTATTATTACAACTGTAACACAATAATACATGTACAGAACAACCACTTAGTGTTTGAATCAATCATATCTCTGACTAAACACTGTGTGAAATGTTTATTGTTGCCTTATTTTATTCAGTTGGCATGTAGGAGTTGATAACAGTTTGCTTAATAATCTTATTCCAAATCTGGATAATTGCTGCAGTATCATAGAGGATAAATTGCCTCATTGCATTATATTCATTTTTTACAATATGTTAACATAATAGCCAAAATACTTGGACATACATGAATGAGAATAAACCTGAAATAGGAATGTGTTTCAGTCACAATGCACATTATGTAAGTTCAGAGATGATTTAGAGACATTTAGAATGTTACAAATGACTACTATTTAAATAAATGTTGTTTCTTTCTTTTCTTTTTTTTTTTTTTAATTTGGAATGCCAAATTCCCAATGCGCTATAAGTCCTCATGGTGGCGTAGTGACTCACCTCTATCCGGGTGGCGGAGGACGAATCTCAGTTGCCTCCGTGTCTGAGACCGT
Organism: Myxocyprinus asiaticus; assembly: GCF_019703515.2. Lineage (NCBI taxonomy): Eukaryota > Metazoa > Chordata > Actinopteri > Cypriniformes > Catostomidae > Myxocyprinus > Myxocyprinus asiaticus. The sequence continues at coordinate 15,055,188 of NC_059375.1, forward strand.
CAATCCGCGCATCTTATCACATGGCTTGTTGAGCGCGTTAACGCAGAGACACGGCGAATGTGGAGGCTTCACAAAATGGAATAAATACCACTAATTATTTCAAACCGTAAAAATAATTTGCAATTAATGATTTTGGCAGTATTTTTGATCAATTTAATCATTCTGAAAGGAAGCATCAATTTCTTTTTTTTTCAAAAAAATAAATAAAATGGAAGCGTGTATACTATAAATAATATAACTTTTATAAAGTAACTTGTAATGTAATTACGTTCGGCAAACTACTTTGTGACGAGGAAGAGGGCGTGGCCAGGCTGTGATGGAGCACCGCCGGCGCTGAATCAGCTGATCAGCGGGAGAGCGAGATAAGAGTCAGCCAGAGACGCCAGTCTGGGAGAGAGAGAGAGACACACGCGGCCGCGCTGTGTGTGTTCATCTTATGTTGTTTTATTTATTTATTTTTGACATTAAAAGTTATGTTGACTCTTCTGCCGATTTCTGCCGCCTCCTTGCCCATACTTTAACTGTTACATACTTATTTACTCTTACCTCAGTCATAATATTTCCCAGTACTTCTACTTGTACTCAAGTGAACTATTTCTTCAGTAGCAGTACTTTTCCTTAACTAAAAAAAAAAAAAAAAACAGTACTCTTTTCATCACTGCAATGTTCTAAGAGAGAGGGTTAAAATCACAATTAAAACAAAAAGTTGTTCAAGCAAATGTTTCGTTTATTAAAGGACATGTCATAGTTGAAACCTTTGAAAACAGTTGAAACAACTGACAAGAAGGCACAATATAAAAAATATATGAATACTGCTTATCAAATGGTCTGTAATAATGGAAGTTCTTAATCAAATGAAGGATTTTTTTTAAACACAGGAGTTTCAAATTCAACACCACTGCAGACCAGGAGGTTATGTGTACATCTGAATATACAGATATGTTCATATTTCTACTGAAAACATCACCTCCTTCTAAATCATACACCAGCTGACAGTCCAAAATGTAGGTGCATGTGAGGGTGAGTCCAACAGTGAAGATGGTCAAACAACTTTTGAGACGAATGTCAGTGAAGTTGAGTCAACACCTTCAAGTTCACAACACAATACAGAAGTGCTTGAGTCAACACACATTTCAGCAGATTAAAAATAGTTGCAGGACATGTGTGGTGATCAAAAATAGTTACTCTGGGGGAAATTACAATGTATAAAATCTGTATCAAAAATAAAAACAAATTCCATACATTTTTTTTTTTCCCTACAACTTAAAAAATAAAGCAGCTTTTCCACCATCTGGCTGAACAGTTCTAAATACGGTTAGGAAAGGTTCCAGCAGCATTTCCACTTAAGCACTGTTTGCCACAGCACAATTACAGACCATTATTGGCACGGACTTCTCGGCATGGTTAGTTAACCATGCTTAACCTTGCTGGTGGAATGGCTTTAGTATGTGGCGACTTACGATTGTCAATTTTCCAATGCCAAGGTAACTGGTTTGTTTCTAGGTAGCTGGCAAAGTTTGCTATTGTGAGGTTACAGTAATACAGTTCCCTATCTGTCACTCACTCAACGTTGTGTCGATGTAGTGACACTAGGAGTCACTCTTGGGAGCCCGAAACACCTCTGGTCTTTGATAAAAGGCCAATGAAAATTGGCGAGTGGTATTTGCATGCCACTCCCCCGGACATACGGATATAAAAGGAGCTGGTATGCAACCACTCATTCAGATTTTTTCTTCGGAGTGACGGTCATGCTCACTGACCTGAATTCTCACAACTGTTCATTCTCCGCTGGATCTGATGGCGCATTTCAGCGGCTTCTCCCTCCTCTGCACTGGTGCACTGCAGAGAACGCCCCTGGGTGCTTCGGCAGAAAAAAGAGAGTATATTTTCCTGAAAGAGTATATTTCTCTAAAAGAGCGGCACACACAGAACGTCTTTTTAAAGACGCGTCTTTTTAAAGATCCCTTTCCGATAGTATGTTATTCCAATTTGCAGTCGTTAACTCTCAACTTCAGATGGTCACTATCGCTGTCTTTCGTGTCTGGTCGCGACCCACACGGAGGCAGCGTTCGTGGATGGTTCATGTTCTCACTGCGAGAACATGACCATGGCAACATTGCGGTCGAGGCTTGCTTTCGTAAGAAAAAGGACCCCGCCTCGGTCCTTCTACCTACGGGTTTGAGGCCAGCGTGGCTAGCACTGATGGCAATTTGGGGACCCCAATGGGATCGCCTCCGCCGGGTATCCCCCCGCGGACCTCCCATTCCCCAGCACGCTCGTCTGCCCCGATCGGGCTTCCAGATGAGACCGCCGGATCATCTCACGGCGAGTTCGACCTCTTGTTCGGAGCCCGCGAATCTGATGAGCTCTCGAGCGCAGCATTGGAGAGCGGGCTTGTCCAGTAGGATGCAGAAGCCTCAGCTGTGCTCCCCCCTTCGGGGTCGATTGCCCAGTCACAGGCTGATGCAGAGATGACAGGCATGCTTTCCCGGGCATTGGGCTAGAGTGGACACCTCCGCTCTCCCCTGAACCCTCGCAGCTCGATGATTGGTTCCTGGGCTAGCAGCGCCGCTCAAAGCAGCCACGCCCGCTCCAGTGCCTTTCTTCCCGGAAGTGCACGAGGAGCTGACAAAATCGTGGGAGGCACCTTTTACTGCCCGGTCCTGATTTCTCAGTTCCCACGCCCTCACTACCCTCGATGGCGGGGCGGCCAGGGGCTATACGGCGATTTCCCCGGTGGATAAGGCGCTCGCAGTGCACCTATGCCCGCAGAGCGCTGCCACCTGGCGCGGACGCCCAAAGCTCCCGTCCAAGCCCTGTAGGTTCACATCGTCCCTGACAGCCAAAGCCTCTGCCCTGCACGCCATGGCTCTCCTACAGGTCCACCAAGCCAAGGCGCTAAAAGAACTGCACAAGGGTAGTTCCGCCCCAGATCTGATGCAAGAACTGCTCTCGGCGACCGACCGCGCTCTCCGAGCGACGAAGGTCACGGCGCGGTCTCTCGGGCGGACGATGTCCACATTAGTGGTCCAGGAGCGCCACCTTTGGCTCAACCTGGTCGAGATGGTTGAGGCCGACAAGACACGGTTCCTTGCTGCCCCCATCTCCCAGGCTGGCCTATTCGGCAACACCGTCGAGGACTTTGCCCAGCAGTTTAAAACGGTGAAGCAGCAGACGGAGGCTATCCGGCATATCCTGCCCCAGCATGGCTCAAGATCCCACACCCCATCTACTCGTCACCAAGGGTGTCCCCCTGCAGTACCTGCACCAGCTCCGCTGCAGCCCAGCCCTTCGGCCTGGCCCCGGCGTGGAGCCCACCGCAGGAAGCAGATACCACCCGTCTCACAGCCGGCTGCCAAGAACCCACGAAGGTTGTCAAAACGCCCCTGAGATGGACGACCCAGGGTCGACGAAACCCACTGCATTGGAGCTGGTAGTAAGACCACTCCATCCCCCGGTGGAGGGCCGGGTGGAGAAATTTTTGTTGCCTTTTCATTTGATTTTGCTGCATGCCCAAGTGGCTGCGGTACCCAACAGTTCAGCAAAAGAACGGTTTCCTCCTTCCCTAGGTCACATACCCAGTGTGCACGGACGTTATCACGACCTCCATCCACCTTCTTTCCCTTGCAGGATTGGCGCTCCAGTGGCAGTCTCCCTGCCCCTGCGTGCCCAGCTGTGGCACACATCCGCCCCTGATGTGACAGTCTCCACGGGTTGCGAGGACAGGCCTCTTCCTCCTCCATCCCAGGCTGTTCCGGGGATGGTCACAAGGAGCCAGATAAGTGCTTTGATGTCCCTAGACTCAGCACGGCCATGACATGGTGTGTCACCTCGAGCTCTGCCCCGCCGTGAGTCCCCACCTGCCGGTACGTCCGACGACGTTGTCCCTTTGGTCCCCTTTGCGTGGAACTTGGATGTGTGGCTTGCGCTTTCCAATCCGTCGCGATGGCTGGTCCGGACCGTCCGACTCGGCTACACGATTCAGTTCGCCAAGCGTCCGCCCAGGTTCAGCGGTATCCACTTCACCTTGGTGAAGGGCGAAAATGTTGCTACCTTGCGCGCGGAGATCGCTACCCTCCTACGGAAGGGTGTGATAGAACCTGTCCCTCCGGCCGAGATGAAGAAGGGGTTTTACAGCCCCTACTTCATCGTACCGAAAAAAGGTGGTGGGTTGCGGCCAATCTTGGACCTGCGAGTACTGAACCGGGCTTTACACAGACTCTCGTTCAAGATGCTGACGACAAAATGCATTCTGGCGAGCGTCCGGCATCAAGATTGGTTCGTGGCGGTAGACCTGAAGGACGTGTACTTTCACGTCTCAATTGTACCTCAACACAGACCCTTCCTGTGTTTTGCATTCGAGGGTCAGGCGTATCAGAACAAGGTCCTCCCTTTCAGCCTGTTCTTGTCCCTTCGCATCTTCACGAAGGTCACAGAGGCAGCTCTTGCCCCGTTAAGGGAAGTGGGCATTCGCATTCTCAACTATCTCGACGATTGGCTAATCCTAGCTCACTCTCGGGACATGTTGTGTGCACACAGGGACTTGGTGCTCTCGCACGTCAGCCGATTAGGGCTTCAGGTCAATTGGGAAAAGAGCATGCTCCTCCCGGTTCAGAGCATCTCTTTTCTTAGTTTGGAATTGGACTCAAACAGAAAACAGCAGTTCCACTGAAACTCTTTCAGAGGCTCCTGGGGCATATGGCATCCTCAGCGGTGGCCACCCCGCTCGGGTTGATGCATATGAGACCGCTTCAGCACTGGCTTCAGACTCGAGTCCTGAGATGGGCATGGTGCCACGGGAGACATCACGTGATCATCATGTCAGCCTGTCACCGTCTCTTCAGACCTTGGACCGACCTATCGTTTCTACGGGCAGGTGTTCCCCTAGAGCAGGTCTCCAGGCGCATCGTGGTCACGACAGACAAAACGAGCTGGGGCACTGTTTGCAACAGGCACGCAGCTGCCGGTTTATGGCACATCAACTTGCTCGAGTTGTTGGCAATTCTGCTCGCCCTGCGGAGGTTCCGGCCGTTGATCCAGGGCAGGTACGTGTTAGTTCGGACAGACAACACAGCAACGGTAGCATATGTCAACCGCCAAGGCGGTCTGCGCTCTCGTTGTATGTCACAACTTGCCCACTGTCTCCTCCTCTGGAGTCAGCAACACTTCAAGTCACTGCGAGCCACTCACATCCCGGGCGACCTCAACACTACAGTGGACGCGCTGTCATGGCAGGTTACCCTCAGGGGAGAGTGGAGACTCCACCCTCAGGTGGTCCAGCTGATTTGGAGTCGATTCAGATGGGCACAGGTAGACCTGTTCGCCTCCCAAGAATCCTCCCACTGCCCGTTCTGGTACGCCCTGATCGAGGCACCCCTCGGCATAGACACGCTGGCACACATTTCAATATTACTTATGCTGGATACAGCCACTTATTGTTAAATCATTTGTCTTTGTATTGTGAATAGTCTATCAAACAACATAAAGATGTTGGCAACACATGAAAAATGAGCCTACCTTTAAATATATTTGATTGAATTAAGTCTGTATTCAGTTAGACCATGTTGCTTTTAATAAATTTATTTTACTTTATTATTTACTATTTACAGGTACAGTAAAGAGAAACTACGAACATAGTATTCACGGAATGAAGATGTGGAAAGACATGTTGCACAATGACCATGAAAAGATCCCGAAAGAGATGGTGGAAGGAGAAAATGCGCAAAGGCCAACACACAGTAATTTACTTTAAAAAAGTATTCCTGATCAGTTTAATTCAAACAAATGGTTTCACTTATTTAAATATGTTAAGTTTTCTCAGTATTAAATTAGTTTAATAAATGCAAAAGACAATAACTGCTTTGCCTTTTACCAAACTCTATTTTTTGAAACATCATTTTGTTTAGACCTACTACATTTAAGTTCATACTCCTCATTTAAGTTTAAATACTTCACATATATTCTGAAGTCATAATATATACTTTATAAGATTACTCAATTCAGTGAATCGATTTAGTTATTACTCAGCTTAGAGATTACTTAATTAAAACAATGTGAGTTGAAAAATTGTCTTTCATGCATATGTTTATGGGCCTAATTGCTGTTTGTAAAAATGTGAACACACATATATGTTTGTAAAATGTTGTCAATAAATGTTCTTCATGCATTCAAGTGAGTTATTGTACATTTATTATAATGAGATGGTTATATAGATTTGTAAAAAATTACTATTTATGTATTATAAACAATAATTAAAATGCAAGAGAACTTTTAGGCTGAATATCAATTTTAAAAGTAACATTTATTAACCGTACATACAATAGTTACATAACTCGGGCCAGCTCTGGCGCGCTGTCACTTATAGCTTCGGGCCGATTCCGTCTTAACTCCGGCAGCATCAGCGCATCACCGGCTGCCACATCTGGGCCGATTGATTCGGGCCAGAATCGGGGATTGAGTATACCGGGCCAAAGGGATAGGCTCGGGCAGGTGAGATTCTAAACGGAACTGGCCCAAGTGTATTTTGCTACCTGGGATATTACTCATATAATAATTTGTCAATTAATGTCCTTTTTAGCTAGTCTATGACCTTTTACCTTTCTGTGTGTTTGGGTCCGGTGGCATGCAAAATCCCTCAGCATATGATGGTAAACCTTTCGCATTTTTCTCTTTGCTTTCCATTTTGCAACATGGGAAATGTCTTTCCTTTGCTTTAGCAGACTAAAAACCAGGGGTAAAAGCAGTCCTAAAAACTGAAATATCCATTTATCCTCCATAGCACACTCCAATGTTTACCTCTCACGCTGTCACAAACTGGCGTATTTGTTACGTACATTAAAGCACAACAGTGAAAAAAAAACAAAAAAACATAACAGTGCAAACTGGCCCGAATCAGCACGGAACAGCACAGTTTGTACGAACTGTTGTAGATAATGATAGCAGAGATGTAAAATCCAAGTTTTAATACAAATTATAACTTCAAATGTTTCCCTATATCCAAACAGAAGCCAAATTATAGTTACTATATAATGTTATGTTGAAATTAGCTTGGCAAATTTCACCTCACCCCACCAGGGCTTTTGAGCTTGGCTCTCCCCAAAATTTGTAAATCTTTACATGAAAATCATTTTGACATATATTCTTTAACTAAATGAAAGTACATCAAACGGATATATAAAAAATACAAAAATAGCTAAAAGTTAACATACCATGCTGCTCTGAACAGCAAAGTTACGAAGTGAGAAAATGGCGGCTGTCCAGAAAGGAACTACATTGAAAAATGGGTGTGGCTTAACAGCTTGGGTGTGGGCAGTGTAAAGTATTGATACAATTTTAACAATCATAACGACCAATAAATACACCAACACTTTAATTATTAACTCCAGCAGTGTTAGGTGCCATACACAGAGTGCTAAAACTACTCTGAATTTCAACACTAACAACACAGAGAAATGAACACTCATGATTTTGCTGTGTACGTAAACGTAAAGCCAAAGATACATGCGTTCTTCAACGGTAAAGCAAATAAATAAATAAATAAATAATAAAGGTAAATAATATATAACTAATATAACAAGGCCATTGAAAAATGTGCACTAGGTTCAAGTTTATTGAAAATCCTCATTTGCCCTGATCAGAACTGATTCACTGTAAAATTGTGTCAGGTAGTTAAGTCATGCTTGGTAATTCCAATAAAGTAGTTTTCCCATACAAAAATGAAAGCAAAGAAAACAAACACTTACCTCTAAGCATAACGCAAGCTTTTTCCTGTGCGTCAAATGCTGTACACAAAATCTTTGAGCAGATATTACCGCACAGACTTTGCACAGATCTTGGACTCAAATCCTGACTTTAAACAGTCAGAGAGAAGCTCAGAGCTGGACTGAGATCAGTGTTAATAGCCAGTTTCTTCCAGAATTCACACAAATAGCAATGAGCAAATGACTGTTGCGTAAAAGGCAGCATGGCTTTGAACCCAACACAAACAGCATCCAGCACTGTGAGGCAGTAAAGAATTCGAACATACAAACCGGAGATTTGAGAGCAATGCGACTGAATCAGCCAAAAACCGCAAACACAAACAAACCCACATAAACAAATAAACTCAGTCTGAATTATGAATCATGCATAATGGGCCTCCATATTTGTGCAGTTGTAGAATATGGTAACACTTCTGCAATATGCAAAACATTCTGTTGTGAGGCGGGTGCTAGACAGAGACTGAGGAAGAAATCTGTTGTCTTGCACATATGATTCATTTATCTCATCTGCATTGCCATGATTGCAGTATATATAGTAACAGTTGTGAGACTTTCAAAATAAAAAATATATCAACAACTTTAACAGTCATGACATTAACTTAGTAGTTGTTCTTAGCCTAACCTAAGCACTTGATTTGTAATATGGCGTCACTTGAAGGCAGTTGATTTCCCATAATGCACCGTAGTTCTAGTTCATTGCTAATTGTTAATTCATGGTAATTAGTTTCTTTTAGAATGTATGTTTTGCAATTGTCTCTGTTATATTCAGGTAATGGCGCATTTTCAATTGAAGGAAAGTATCATAAGCATTGATGTGCTTGTTAATGTTTTTTCATGCTTTTTAGTTGCTTACCATTGATGACAACCATTTGTTTTGATACAGTATTCACAGTATTCTTAGCTGTATATTAATGTAATTGTCTCTTATGAAGTATGTGCTCTTTTGTTGTACAGCTTAAATATTGGATCTTCTGTTAAATGTAAATGTACTGTTAACTTTTTTATTTGGGGGGGGGGGGGGGGGGGTTGATTGATTAAAGGTGTATCTGGTTAATGCACCACCCGCCACTGTTTTTTAATGGCAGATTCTTAAATGTTTACATTTGATCTCCCCAGTCTTGAATATCTGTTCACATCCTTGCTCGTGGCTATTAAAAGAGAGCATAAGAAAAAGAATTAAAACACTCTTTATTTTACCATTAAACGTGTTTATATATGTTGTATGAAACAATTTGTGTGTGTGTAAGTGGATGGCTCAGATGTGTGTATCATACCTAGGAGAGTGTATCTGTGCAATGCATGTAATCCTGGCTGCATGGGCCTTCTCTGATCTCCAAATGGAAGCATTTACATTTTATTCTCTTTCACGGACCAGCAATTTCACTCCCTGAGAAAACAACTCGTACCAATTGCTTATAATTGGAAGAGATGCTGGCTTTATGGCAGAAGAAGTGAAAGGTTAGTGACTGTGGGCCACTGGCCAGCTGTGCTTGAGTCTGTGTTCATTAATAACCCAATTGCAGCCAGAGCCACAGCTGTCAACAACACTCAAACAGCCAATGGTGCTATATAACATGTTTATTACCAGGTTATTACAATTGTTAACTTTTTCTCGCCGGATAAAGGTCATGGCGTATTTTCCAACATTTATTTAGTTACCTAGCTTATGATTACAAATACATAGATGCTCTGTTTTAAGGAGAGAAGAAAATAATCCTACAAATATTATGTTGGATATTGGAATTGACAGTGAATAGCTCCAACTACTAATTCTAAACAGTGATAGTATACATTTCTCTGGCGCCAAAATACTTTTTAGTGAGTCGATGCTGGACAGTTCCCACAGTACTAAGAATCTGATCAAAGCTTTGATTATCCCCTTTAATTTTGAAATTACGGCCTTTTCGTAACTACACATTACTCAATTAGACTGTCTCCACCATGAGTCAAAACCACAATCTCCATGACAGGAAAAATGCACCACTAATTGGGCTTTCGTTAGTGTATTCTGATTAGGGCGTCATTGGGTAAAGTGCTTAATTCCAGGCCTTGTATGAGAGCTTTACCGATGTCATCAATGACTGTCATGTGGGAAAGTGAATGCATTAGATACAGCAAATAAACAAGCAAACAAGTTGTCATAAATGTTATAAATGTCATGCTGAGTCACTGAGACCTGTCTGGCTGCCGTAACATCCAATGGTGCCATGCTTTCAGAATTCTGAATATCATGATTTCTAAGTACTCTTGCATCTTGTTGAATTTTGCTACACCTGCAATTGATTTAACAATATGATTGTTCTCTCTCCTCGCCATCGAATAATCTTATTAATTAATTTCAGCCATGACTACTCTCTGAAATATTTAGCATGTTAATGTGGGTATGACATAATGGGATATTTGTCTTGGCGGACTAAATCTGCTAAGCTGCTGCTGCTGCAGAGGAAGTACAGAGACCTGCTACTGCTTGAAAAGATTTAAGCATGTGGACATGCTGCTGCTACACAATTAGACATACTGTAAATACAATCCCCTAACAAAGCATAACACAAAACACATCTGCCCAAACAAGCAGATCTACTGCCAAGACTTGTGTACTGCTGCTGCTCTGAAGTTCCATGTGCTCCGAATGTATGCTAGCTAGGTGTGCCTTGACTGGCTTGACCGAATGGCATAACGCTAATAAACTAAATCTCTATTTGTGCCTGGGCCTGTTTAGCCGAAAGTCATAAATGTCTAGTGACCTGACTCACAATGTGTACCTGGACCGGGAAAGCCCAGAACTTATTTAACTAGCAACTTAGCCTAGCTATGTGTGGATTTATTAAACTAATGTCCTATGATAGCGACATGTGCCAATACCTGATTTAGCTACAGCTTACCTTGACAAAGGTGCGCGTCTATGTGTCATAGCCAAAGCAAATCTTACTATGCAAGCTGATAGAAGATAAATCCCAAGCAACCACCAGAGCAAATAGCATTTAAAAAAAAAAAAAAAAAAAAAAAAAACTCTCGCAGCGCGCTGCAGTGACACAGGCTAACATGCAAACTGAGCTAATTAAATGTTAGGCAAAGAGAGTATGCTAGCTGATTGGCTACCATATTACACGTCAAATGACATATCAGTTTACACCATGTGAGCCGACTGGCTTGACATATCACATGTGAGCGAGCTGATTGGATAACCTGTCAGCTTGTACCATTCAAAGTTGCATGTCTGAACTTCATCTTTTATCAATTCTAAGTTGTATCCACATTAAAATTATGGATGGATTATATTCCAGATTGCTCTTGGGCAGCAGCTTCTTTGGAGGCCCATTCCCCACACAGCTGCCACACATAGCATGGCTCTGATGTTCAAAGGCACTGTTTGGGATGAGGAAGGGCCCAGAGATAGGAACATTTCTTTATTAATTTGACATTGTGCCTACAGACACAGGAACACATTAAAGTTCTGTCCGTCAGTCTATAGCAATTTCACATTTTCATTAGGTTGTGTTCTGTCGCAATGGTCCACTTAGTCTGTGAGCCCTGGCAGTCAGAAGCTCTGTTGATAGAAATGTAAAAAAAAGGCCAAAGCCATTGTCTTATGGGCAATTTACGATATAGAAAGTATTTGGTTCTATGAGAAAGTTATATACAGTACAACATCCCAGGTAGCATGTAGTAATTGGCCCAAGCTCGGCAGGCTAGTGGTGCCTGCGGCTCAGACTCGGCATCAACAGGTAAAATCCGGGCCGAGTGATACAGGCTGTTACCTCATGTGTTTTTTTTTTTTTGTTTGTTTGTTTGTTTGTTTTTTACGCCGTTAAAGCTCTGGGCCTATTCTGTCTCAACACATCTGGGCCAGATCAGGCCACTTGGTCTGGGCCACTTCTAAAATGATTCAGAATGTGAATGATTATTTACAGCAGTGGGAGGAGTCTCAGTGCACCTGTGATAGTGAGGGACGGACGCCATATTTGTGCTGTTTGGATGCAGGCAAAACAATGGATTTTTTAAGAAGTTATATAAAAATGGGCAATTTAGAAGAAAACAATTTGGGTAAGCATCGCATTAACATGTTGTGTATTTATTTAGCAGATGCTCTTAAAGGTACAAACATCGCTTTAACTTTACACGTGAGACTGCTGTGACAGATTAGCTTAGCGACTTGTTTCTGTACTTCTGTACCTACAACCAATAAAAGATATAGCTATATAGATTTCATGTTTAATCTATGAATTGTTGAAAGTGTTGTGTTTTGAGCACTCTACACTGCACTGAAACTAACTTTGATGAGAAACACTTTGAAGATGATGAGGATGAAGACGATGGTGCGTATCAGAAAAAAAAACAGCAGGTTTGTTTAAATTTGTATATTTTTGTTTCTGCCATCTCTACCACAATCATTCTTCTTATTTCATCAAGGCTTTTGTATTAAAAAAAGAGTTTATGTTTTTTCCTATTTCTTCAGTCAATAAAAGGCCAGTAAGATTGAAGAGGATTGGCTTGTTCTAGAAAGTATTAGAAAAGAGTCTTGTTTTTAAGTATCCAGTCAATGAAAATGTTTGTAAGTTGTAAATGTGTATGTAAATGTGAATTAAAGGCAGTAAATGCCAACATGTCTTTATCATGTTAATCCCATGTTTTAAACCATTTTATTATTTTATTTTATTTATTTATTTATTTTTTCAGGCAATAAAAGGCCAGTAAGATTGACGAGGATTCATTTGTACTGGTAAGTATCAGAAAATAGTCTTGTTTTCTAAATAACCTCAAATTTAACTAATTGAAATGTTGTTTTCAGTGGTTGCTGTCTATTCTTATTATCATAAACAATGCCAATCAAAAAGTAATTATTAGTATAGGAGTGATCCTCTGCAATTGCTCTGATCTGCTTACAAGAAATGTGACTGACTCACCTACAACACAAACAGCCGGAGGCAGGGAGGACCAAGGCGGCACCGGAGGTTCGGAGGAGCAAGGCGGAGCTGGGGGATCGGAAGACTGAGGTGGAGCCGGTGGGGCTGAGGACCAAGGCGGAGCCGTAGGGAAGGAGGTCCCTGGTGGAGCTGAAGGATCAGGGAGATGAGGCATAGCCAGAGGATCGGAGAGCCAAGGTGGAGCCAGGTGACCGACAGACCAAGGAGGAGCTGGAGGGACGAGGGACCCCAGTAAAGCCGACAGGCTGAAGGACCATGGTGGAGCCGAGGGAACGTAGAGCCGAAGTGATGTCGAGAGATCGACAGGCCAAGGCGGAGTCCAGGGCTCGGAGGGTCTAGGCGGTGTCAGAGGTTCGAAAGTTCTCTGTGTCTGGGATATCTCAGAGGGCGATGATTGAGCTAATGGCTTGGAGGGAACCGGCTGATCAGGAGAACTCAGGGTGGGCACAAGGGCGGGAACCAGTTCCAACTCAAATAGCCCAGTGAGAGATGGCTCTGGAACGGAAGAGGTTTGCAACGCTGGCTCTGGGATGGACGAGGCTTGCAACGCTGGTTCGTTGGACATAGCAAACTTTGGCGTTGGCTCATGACCAGAGGTGAGCCTGAGACATTGCATGGATCAGACTGAAGCTTGGCTGTGACATGGCATGGAGCAGGCTCAGGCGTGGCTGTGACATGGCATGGAGCAGGCTGAGGTGTGGCTGCGACATGGCATGGAGCAGTCTGAGGCGTGGCTGTGACATGGCATGGAGCAGTCTGAGGCGTGGCTGTGACATGGCATGGAGCAGACTCAGGATCCGGGGCAAAAGATGGCACTAGCTCAGCAACCATGACATGGGACTCTGGCTTGGCGGACATGACGTGGGACTCTGGATTGGCATCCACCTCCCCTACAGTGAACGAGGAACCACATATTAGTAGGGCAAGGTCGATATACTGAGCGAGGCTGTGGGTAATCTGATTGGCTCATTCAATCCAAAGCGAAAGCAGTCCTTGAGGGCAATCTCATTAAAATTGACAAGGTAGCAAAGACCACAAAACTCGATTCCCCTGGCTTAAACAAAGAAGCTGGATTTCTGGGTTCATTTTGGACAAAGACGATGAAGACGATGATGTGTGATGAACCCAAGTGCTGTGTATTATCAATCGTGAAATCCAAAACCCGTAACTCCAAATTTGAACAAAATACAAAAATATGAACTTGACATAACTTGACTTGACTTGACTAAACTTGACATAACATGAACAATCCTACAATGTTACATTCACAATACCTGTCAATGGACAATGGCAAACATGAGGCTTAAATACATGGACAAGGGAGAAACATGACAATGATAACCAGTGACAAGACAGAACTGATAACAAGGTAACAATACAATAAACCAATGAAAACAAGACACATGAACATGGAGGGAAACACATGACCAGGGGACCACATGACAAGATCACATGACAGGAACAAACATGGCATGGAACAAAACACATACAACCCTGACACATGAAAAGATCCCAATAGAGATGGTGGAAGGAGAAAATGAGCATAGGCCAATGCACAGTAATTTACCTACTACATTTTTTTTTAAGTTCATTCTCCTCAGTTTAATTAAACACTTCACATATATTCTGAAGACATAATATTTACTTTATTTAAAGATTACCAAATTCAGTGGATTGATTTAATTATCACTCAACTTAAAGATGACTTAATTACAACAATGTGAGTTGTAAAATGTCCTTTCATGCATATTTATATAGGCCTAATTGCTATTTGTAACATTTAATTTTTTTAAGCACATGTACTATAAACTTATATGTTTGAAAAATGTTGTAAATGTTTAAAACTATATTTCTTAAACCATAACTGTTTATTCTTCATGCATTCAAGTGAGTTTTTGTACATTTATTTTAATGAGATGGTTATATAAATTTGTAAAAATGTATTATTTAAGTATTATAAACTATAATTAAAATGTTAGAGAAATTTTAGGTTTTATATAATTTTTAAAAGGTAACATTTATGAACCGTACATGGTTACATACAGAACTGAATTCGTGCCAGCTCTGGTGCACTTTTCATTATAGTTTAGGGCCAATTCAGGCTAAACTTTGGCAGCATCATCGATGCGTCACCGGTTGCCACATCGAGGTCAATTGATTCTGGCCGGTATCAGGGAGTGAATAAAACAGGCATTCAGCCCGAGTACTTGATTTGTAATATGGCAGAAGCGGGCCAAATGGATAGGCTTCGGCAGGTGAGATTACAACTGGAACTGGCCAGAATGTATCTGCTACCAGGGATACATTCAACCCGATCTCATGAAAAGTCGTACATAATTTACAAGTTGGCTATTTGGTATGGTTTTGCTCGATGTTGTTTGCATAAACTCGTATGAATTCATCACGTGCAATTTCCCGGATGTCTAATGTGGAAGTAATCGCGAGTTCTGTGCATGAGGCGTTAAGGACATACTTATTAATATTATGCCCTAACCCAAATCCCTTATCTAAACTTAACCAATCAGTAGAGTGTGTAAACATGATAGGAAGCTGTTGTGTGTGACAGGAGCAAGTAATTGTTGTGTATAAGATGGAAACGATGTCCAGCGATGTCATTGGCTGTAGTGAAAGTCGTAGGAATTCAAACGAGTGCAGTCGCACGATATCATATGAATTAGCCAAATTTAGAAAAGTTGTATGAATCCTGATGATTTCACCGTGAGAGTGTGTTGGATACATTTTGAGGGAAAACTAAAGCTACCTGTAGCTACTGAGCAGACATGATAAACATTGTTAGCACATTAACACTTGACAGGTGAATGTAACTAGACAAATACTGTATGTTATTCCAATATCCATAATCCAGTTTGATTATGTTAACTTGTTCACAATTTTTTATTTTATTTAAGTGGGTCTCAAACTAGAAAAAAATTGCAGATATATGTGCAGATACAGTATGTCTCCACTGCTTTAACACTTGTTACATTATTTAAGTAATTTCTCTTCACTCACTGTTGTTTCCTGAGGCCCTGGAGGCAGAAACTGTTATTGGGAAGCAATGGGCTTCTCTGGCATGATTCGCCTTCCTGCTCTGCCTGTCCCTCTACCTCAGTCTCTGAACAAAGAGGGGAGACGGCTACTCCCAATCTATACCGCCGTGCTGCCAAAGGGGCAGACATCCATTGGATCTAATGCCACAGATGCAAACGATAGTGGTCTGGCTGATTAGTCATTGACTGAGTCACTACAACAGAACTGAAAGGAAAATCACTGGCCAGATGCCTGGGGTTGCTCAGCCAGCTTTGCACCGTGACTCCCAGGGGTCAGCAACTCATGCCTTCCAACACAGAGATCCAGCATGCTAATGAGTTATTCATGCTACTGCACTCCCAGCTGTCAACTTCAGCAGTCTCTGCTTTCCCTTTCTAAAATGTTTAAACATTCATTACCTGCCTATGACACAGATCTCAGATGGCCCAGCCCAAATCAGCATTTGACAGATCAACATTCCTCTCAGACTTTCCCCAGGCTAGATCAATATAGTCAAATTATTTTAGTGTGTCTGAAAGAGTTGGAATTTTTCTTTCTTTCTTTCTTTTTTTAAAGAATTTTTGGGTTTCCTGAGTTAATGTTTCTGTCTTTATTTTATGTTTGTTGTTGTGAGCAGTATTGGGTGTTATCTGATTGCAAAGTAATTGTTACTGTAATCTAATAACTTTTTAATTTGAAAAGCAGTATAAGGCATTTATCCATCCGTCCAAAAAAAAAAAAAAAAAAAGAAAGAAAAAAAACATATAGGTTTGGAACGTCATGAAGATGAGTAAATGATAACAGAATTCAAATTTCTTTGAGTGAACTAACCCTTTATCTGTAAACCGAGGAGCATTTGAAAGTAGGATCCAAATGATCCAAGCTAAATTGCAATGTTAATGCACGGGAAGACCTAGAGAAACAAACAGTGAGATCTGCAAAAGAAAGTGTTACAGTCTAATGCAATTTAAAAGTGGAAACAGTATTTTAAAGTACATGAGCAATGCATGCAACAGTAGATGTACAAACTAAAGATATGTAGAAGCAAGAACTGCAAGTGCTCTAGAAATATTGGCACTAGGTTCCAGAGACATAGAGAAAGTACCACATGAAAGCACCTGCACTTAGTGTGTTGTAGTTCACCCGCTGTTCCTCTTACAGGGTTAGGATTGACAAAACACATCACGGTAATCATACATCAACCTGCTGTGATTTAGGAACTATTTGAAGCCCTGCAGCACAGAACAGTAACCTCAAATATCCATATAATTGGCACTGTGTACACCAAAAAAGCCAAAAATCAACTTTTGACTCTTGGGTAGTCTAAAATTCATGAGAGGAGGCACAATGAGATATACAAAGGTAAGGTATGTAAAGGAAGTTGTTCATTCATTCCTAAAAATGGTTCTAGTCGGGCATTCTTTCTAACATGATCACACGGGACATGTTGTTTCAAGGAATTTGGTACCCTACGATCGGCCACATTCTGCCAACTTATTGAGAAACGCCATCTCCTATTAGACATTTTTTGCATCCACACGTGTTTAACTTCTCCTGTGGTTTGACTGGAAATGTTGTTTCGGCAACGTGGGAGACCCAGGTTTGTATCCTGCATTGAAACCAGCAACATTTCAGATGTAAGTATTGGTCTGCTGGTTAGTCCAGTTATGAACAAAATGTTCATTCACATTACTTTTTTTATGCGCATCTTGTATTTCTTAAAAATTCAATAGGAGATTATTCAGTAAATATGTTTCCATCACAGTTTATGCACATTTCTTCTTATCAAATAAAAAATGTATCCACCTCAAGCGAGCGTATCCGTTTTTCATGTGCATTTTGAAGATTTTATTCGCATCTTTATGTTTCCATCCAGCAGTTTTTATGCAATATCCCAAAAAGCAAATAAAAATACGTGGATGGAAACCCAGCTAATGTATTACAGTCTGTACAGGGGAAAACAATTTGCTTCACAACTCACTTTTGGCGCCTCTCCATGGACATTTCACCCAGAAAATGGAGCTCACATGTGCACATACACCCAACAACACTTACCGCTTTGGCCACTGGGGGAAGAGTTTCAAATTTCGGTAAGCACAGACCGATTTCAGATAAAAAAAAAAGTAAAACTATTTTTTACAATTTCACTGTGAGATCAATCTGATCTTTTCCCTTAGACCTGTCTGCACCCTCTTCATTTGGGAATTTGTTGTATTTTGGAGAACCTTTAATGGTCCTCTAATTGGAATCCCAGTTGCCAGCTGTTGAAGTCATCAGGGGAGGGAGTGCTTGTAATGTGTTTAGTGAGACTTGTCCCCTGGGCTCCAAATCCACTTCCCTCCCATGCTCAGCATCCCTTACCAGGAAATGCATTTCGAATGGTGGTTAGTCTTTTTTTACTGATATTGCTACAACAATATGATTCTATGCTCTTAAATGAACAAAAAAATTTAATTACTAAGAAAAAGGCATGCTCTTGTATTGACTTAATTATTACATGAAACAAAAAGTGTTTAATTTTAATAACTAATTGATATGCAAATTTAAAAAAAAAAAAAAAAAAACACAAAAAAACAAAAAAACAAATGCAAATTCTAAAGCAAATGATTGCTGTAACTTTGAGGGTGGATATGATCACACAGGAAATTGACATGTTGCTTCCGAAAGTTTGTGTACCCTGAAATCACCACATTCAGCCGAACTACTGGCAAGTGCCATCCCCATCATACATTTTTGCATCAGTTCAAGCTTGAACACATTTTCCTTTAGTACTACTGATAGCACTTCTTCCGAGACATGGTTTATGGTCCTGTGGAAACCAGGAAGAAATCATGTACACATAAATAATGGTGTGCGTAATTTGGAGGTTGTATTTTTGCTCACAAATTAGGGGGGCAGAGATTTGAATTTCGGGAATCACAGACCGATTTCAGCAACAAAACTACCCCTTCTGTTGCCGAATTCATAATGTTAGCAGTCTGTATGAAGCATCTTTGGCCGTTGTTTATGGGATGAATATAGTATCAAAATGATTCACAAATGCGTAAACACTTATCCATCAATTAGATAAGTGTCATACATGCATCTTACTATCCACACACAAATGCCTTTCAACTTGTGTCTATGAAATTCAGAATTAAATGAGTGTTCAGCAATTTGAACTAATAGAGACATTTGTGAATACAAATGTTCCCTTTTGTATGAATGTAACACAATTTGTGTGTCTAACTAAAGGAAGATGTTCCAAATTCTACACAAAATGGCCTTGTGAAGCATTGAACGTGTATTTGTGGATCAAGTGACACGCGTGCATTCACTGACATGTTCTTGTATCTATTCTGTTTTATTTATTTGAATTTTTGAGACTTTTGTTTTGCTGTTTTTACCATGGCTGACCAACACACAAACAACTACAAATGAATAAGTCCAAAATTCATTCATAAATGTGGGCACATCTGCTCATCAATTTGGGAAAACTTCACAAATGCAAGTTATTAGCCTTAAACGAATGTCTTTTTACTGTGTCTGTGTAATTTATTATTAAATGAATGTGCTGCTGTTTGTACAAATAGAGACATATTTGTGAATATAAATGTTCCCTTTTGAACAAATAAATCACAGTTTGTGGATGCAACCAAATGAAGATGTTCAAAATGAAAATGGTCTTGTGAAGTATCAAATGTGCATTTGTGGATCAAGTGACACGCAAGCATTCATTGACGTCTTTTTGTGTGTTTTCTGTTTCATTCATTTGAATTTTAAGACTTCCTTCTCGCTGGTCTTGCCTTGCACGATCCACACACAAGTATCTAAAGATCCGCACATAACTTTGTGAAATAAAAGCAGCTACCACTAGATGGCTGTCTCATTTTACAGATGTACCATCAGGCAGGGCATGGTTTATTCACAAGTTCACTTGGCATTTGCTGTTTACAAGCACCACTTCAAACAAACAGCATCTGAGATCAGCAGAAAGAATCAAAGGTTTGTCTAAATTTTTCTCATATATAACCAAGGATAATGTCCTGTCACATTGTAAAAGGTGTAAAAATCCCATTTTAGAGTGTAAGTCTTGGTGACAGTATGTTTGTGTGACATGTAAGTAGCTTTCTAGTTAATAGGATTACAACACCTGGCTCACCGTGTTTTTGTACCAGGTCAGCGTTAGAATCTGCTACTTCAATCTTAACTAAGTTTCTAGACTGAAATTCCTGTCTACACAATGGGAAATATCTGTTTGTGTAGTCAAAGCATGAGTACAGTTCTTAATGTTGTAGTATCCAAACACCTAATACTGTTGCATCCTGTCTGTCTCACAATCAGAAGCTGTTGGAGGATGCTTGGTCTCATTTAACACAATAAGATTATGCAAACCTTACTGCATTGTTTTTATTTTATTTTTTTATTGAGAGAAATAAAAAGCATTGATGCAGAAGAACGGCAGCACAGCTAGAAGTGTCTTTACAAAACATGAATCATGATAACAGACATACCATAAATACATTTATATTTTTTCCCCAATAAGGCAATAAATATGATTTCTATGAAATACTATTTCAGATTCAGACAATGATCATTGACTCATTGCTATCTTTTCAGATTTTTCCCCGTGCTTTGCCCGTCAACTTCAAGCACTGACTCACCTGCTCCCAAAATAAATGGTTCCAGCTCCAATACAGGATACATTTTAAAATGTATAATATGCTCCTTTATTCTCTGATGTGAAGTCAGACTTAATATTTCCACGTATTCAAATGAAAGGGTAATAAACATTTACCTAAATAATTATCATTGTCTTCTTTTGGCTGCACTTATAATTGTTCACCCAAACTTGAAAATTGTCAATTTGCTCACCCTCATATTGTTTCAAACCCATATGATCTATTTTTCCCTGTAGAACACAAATGGTAAATGTTGACACTGATTCTATTCCCATGCAATAAAAGTGAATGGGGACTGAGGCTGTCAGTCTCTATACATACTGCCTAACATTTCCTTTCTTGGGGTGTGAGTAAATGGGGTGATAATCAAGGTTACAAATTGTTATGCATGTTATTACAATAGACAACTACATTTGGGTACATTTTATGTAGAAATACACTAAGGATAGTATAGACATATCTAATAAATGCAGGTGCACATCTGCAACTTAATATCCATGGAAAAATGGGAGAAAAATGTGTGCACACTGCTAACATTTCAGTTTAAAGACCCTGAATTAGTCTTTGTTAGGTCAAACTAAATTAAATGTTTCATTTTTTTCTGTTTGAGTTGAAACAATGTCCTTAAACTGGAACATTAGCAGTGTACCAGTATTTTTTCCCTACATATTTTAGGCATACACACAAACAATAGAACAGAACATCACAGTTGGCACTTTACTTGAGTTTACCCTTCCTCATTGCTACGGTATGGTGTAGTGTCAGTTATCTGGGACTGATACCTCTAGTCAGAGCAATCTGGATAAATTAAAATAATAAGTACATAAAAAACAAGATAATTCCTATATATAATATACAATATATATATATATATATATATATATATATATATATATATATATATATATATATATATATATATAATTTTATTTTTATTTATTTATTTATTTTTTTTTTCCTGAAAATTAAATAACCATGTGATGGAGTGGGCGATATAAGCAACAAAGTATATGCTAATATTATTTAAAAAAAATAAATAAATATGTATGGTATGGAATATTGCCTACTCATTTTGATGGAAGTGATTCAAAAACATATGAAAAAAAAAAATGTGTTCCTTTTTTATTTAAAATGGTGCTAAATGTAGCCTAATGGAAGACCTGTCATGACCATTACAATGAAAAACGTCTTGGTTACTGATGTAACCTCTGTTCCCTGATGGAGGGAACGAGACATTGTGTCGATGTAGTGACATTAGGGGTTCGCTCTTGAGAGCCCCGATCACCTTTGCTTTATTCAGAAAATGCCAATGAAAATTGGCGAGTGGAATTTGCATGCCACTCTCTGCCCCGGACATACGGGTATAAAAGGAGATCGCGTGCACCACTCATTCAGAGTTGTTCTGAGGAGCCGAGAGAGAGTCCTGGCCATGTCAGCAGTCGGTTAAGTGCCACGGCAGGAGGGACACAAAGTCTCATTCCCTCCATCAGGGAACACTCGACATTGTGTCGATGTAGTGACACTAGGGGTTCCTATACGAAATGCCACAGGCGCTGTTCCGTGTCACGAGGTACGGAGGAGTGGATATGGACAGGCTGCTGTGTGCCTCGCAGCGAGCGCTCGACCACGTCGTGACCTTCCAGCGAGTTAGGTAACTAGCCCTGGGTGGGAGGAGGCACTTACCCGAGGAGGCTACAGGTGGTGGCCTTTCCTGATTTTTGTATTAAGCAATTTCCCACCGTGCACCTGCTAGAACAGCGCTGGGGAAGTGCTATTCCCTTTCCAGGAGGGAGAGCACTATGGAGATCACATCCTACCAGAGGGAGGTTAACATGTGGAGAATACCTCACATGGACTTACCGACGGGGAAGTTCACATATGGAATGATGCCACTGGGGAGGACCCAATCTATGGAGAGGGTACACAGCAACAGTGGCTGAGGCAGAGTAGAGCTCTGACGAAGGGAAACACAGGGTTCACCTGAGGGGAAACTGAACAGTGGAAACGCATCATAAGGGATTACCGAGGGGAGAATCACCATGTATGGAGCACTGAGCCCAAACATACGGGCTCACCTGAAAAGGGGCATAACACGAGTACTGGGCCTGGCGGTGTTACTCCTCCGCCGAGTTCGCCACTGAATAGTGTTTAAAGAATTAAAGAAGCGTCCAGTGTTCACCAGTTGCAGGGAACTGTTGTGGACAAGATAGCATGCATTATCACCTTAAAAAAGGGGAAAAGCGCAATGCAAGCAATACACCGACTGGCTGCCGGCCTACCTGTTGTCACCCTGTAACACTCGGGTCGAAACCGGTTCTATGCGCAGGTTTTAGAACCTCGGAAAGGTATTGGGTGTAGCCCAACCTGCTGCTCTGCATATGTCTGCTAGAGAGGCACCCCTCGCCAGTTCCCATGAGGACACAACACCTCTGGTGGTGTGCACCCAGACTCCCAAAGGGCACAGCAGGTCTTGTGGTTGGTAAGCCAGAGAAATGGCATCCACAATCCAATGAGACAACCTATGTTTGGAGACAGCTTTCCATTTCTGCTGCCCTCCAGAGCAGACAAAGAGCTGCTCCAAGTATCTAAAGCTCTGCGTGCGGTCCAGATAGATGCGCAGGGCATGAACTGGACACCGCAATGACAAGGCCGGGTCTTCCTCCTCTAAAGCACCCTAGTGGAGAGGATGCCACTGAACCTGGGCGGTCGTCTGGCGAACTGGATCACGTAGCTGAGCCGGATGATCCTGATGAGCCATCGCGACTGGCTGGAAAGCGCTAACCAGGCTTCCAGCCTCTGCGCTAACGACACCAGGGGGACAATAGGATTTATCAAGCCCAGGTTGGGTGGCTCGTGGTGAGGCAGAGCAGGCGCCCCACTGGGAAGATCATTGGGGGAGGCGTGCTGCCCTGTGAGCCCGCAACGGTGGCTGGGGCAGGCGAGTGGCCCCAAGAACCACTTTACTTACCTGTTTCCGGCTTTCTTTTGATGGAAAACAAGGGAACCCGAGATACTCAGGTCCCACTCGTTTACCGGAAAGACTTCCAGTGCCTGGCCATCACGAGCATTGGAGAATGACCCAGGGAATGAGGCACCCGGTGATGTTACGAGGGTACTCAACTTGTGCTGGCCCAGGGGTGGGAGTGGGGCATGTGCGCACCCCTGGGTCAGGCCAGTCAACGAGAGTTGCCTCATCCCTGGTGCCGCCTTCCTGCGGGAGGATCTTCTTCTCAGAGGCTGGTGTACGGGCTCCGATGGTGGGGGAGATGGGGCCGACACTGCAGGAGGATGGCCCTGGCGAGAGGCAGATGGGCGTGGGACTTCAGAGGCCTGTAAGCAGCCGAGTCATGCCTCGGCAAGATATGTTTGATGGCCTCTGTCTGCTTCTTCACCATTAAGAACTGATGGGCGAAGTCCTCGACAGTGTCTCCAAAAAGCCCCCCTTGAGAGATGGCCACATTGAGAAAGCGAACCTTCTCCGCAAGGTTGAGCCACAGGTGCCGCTCTTGGAACACCAAGGTGGACATCGTCTGGCCCAGGGCACGCACCGTGACTTTCGTCGACCGTAGAGCGAGGTCGGTCACGGTATGCAGTTCCTGCATAAGCCCTGGGTCGGTCCTACCCTCGTGCAGATCTTTAAGCACCTTGGCCTGGTGGACTTGCAGGATGGCCATGGCATGCAGGGCGGAGGCGGCCTGACCCGCGGCATTGTAAGCCTTCACCACGAACGACAAAGAAAACTTATACGCCTTGGAAGGGAGCCTTGGTCGGTTCCTTCAGGTGGCTTGGTGCTGCTACGGCATGCTCTACCTGGGGAAGCTTGATGTATCCCTTAGCCGCTCCGCCGTCGAGGGTAGTTAAGGTGGACGAACCAGCGAAGCATGTACAAGCAGAGAAAAGGTGCCTTCCACGACTTTGTGAGCTCATCGTGCACTTCCAGGAAGAAGGACACCAGGGCGGGGCATGGCCGGGAGTCACGTTCCGAACCTAGAAACCAATCATCCAGCCGCGAACACTCAGGGCAGGGTGGAGGGTTCCACTCAAGGCTGATGTTCGCAGCTGCCCGGGCAAGCACGGCTGCCAACTCAGCGTCCGCCTCATCTTGAACTCTACCGCCTGAGAGCGGGAGCTCAGAAGATTCGTACACTTCAGAAAGCAGAAGCCCACCCTCCTATGCTGCGACCGATAACTCATCCTCGTCGCGAGCCCCGAACGAGATATTAAATACGCCCTGAGGCGGATCGCCTGCCTCGCTCATGAACTCTATCGGGCAGGACGAGCGTGCTGGGGGATGGGAGGTCTGCAGGGACTGAGCAGCCGGAAACGCTCCCGTATCCACATGCAGATTGCCCGCGGTGCTCGCCGATGCAGCCGCCTGAGTCTCAACCCTGGATGAACCAGGTCGGGAAGCAGCCACGGTGGCTCTCTGCTTCACGAAGAAGGAAGAGAGCCACGACTGTAAAGTTCTCATGGGCATGTTCTCGCAGTGAGAACATGACCCTACCACAAAAGCTACCTCGGCGTGCTGGCGACACAAGCACTCGAGACAGATTTCGTGGCCATCTGGTGGGGAGAGATAATGGCCACACCCAGTAGCACAAAGGCGAAGGGACATCTTTAAAAAGATGCCAATCGTTTGTGCGAGCTCTTAAATACTCTTAAAATATACTCTTTTAACACCTGTGGACTCAGCCACCGAAGCACCCAGGGGAAGCATAACACTCGACCATGCGAGGGTGACCGCTGATATGCACCGTAATTCCAGTAGCGATAGCAAGGTGACGGGACGAACACACACATGCGCTCGGCTCTGAATGAGTGGTGCACACCATCTCCTTTTATACCCCTTTGTCCGGGGCAGAGAGTGGCATGCAAATTCCACTCACCAATTTTCATTGGCCTTTTCTGAATAAAGCAAAGGTGATTGGGGCTCTCAAGAGTGAACCCCTAGTGTCACTACATCGACACAACATCGAGTGAGTGACATACAGGGAACTTTATCAATAAATAAATATTAAAAATAATATTTTATCTGTTTTTTTGTTTTTGCTCTGCATCGCTTTTCAATAGAAGCACATATAGGTTTTTCTATTTGAATATAAGCACGTGCTTTGATTCTGAAGAAAAGCCCTCCATCATGGATATGTTTTGGATTTTGTCTTCCATTAGATACTGGAAACCGTTTTGGTAACTATATAGTCTACTTGATATAAATGCACTACTGACAAAGGTGTTATTTATTAATTCCTGATGTAATTGTGATTACTTCTCTGTTCGTGCTTGCGGGGGAACAGTCGGTAGAAAAGCTTGAAGGTGTCAATGGTAATTAACAGCAGCTGAGGCATGCTCTTTCTCCCCACGCACGTCATAAACTGGGCTCTCATCCAATAACGTGAGACCGCACCTTTTTGTTTTTTTGCAATTACAATTTTTATTGATTCATAAGTTAACACAAAGAAACAAACAACATATATATAATGAATCAATCACTTTTAACATTAAACCCCCACTATAACCCCTCCCCCTACCAATCTCTCACCCCACCCTGACCCCCCTCCACGAACACCCCATGGTCAATAGAATATAGACACACACACATAAAAAAAAACACAAAACTAAAACAACAACAACAAAAAAGAAAATACAATAATCAAGTATAATTAAAAACTAAATTCTAAATTACTCTCTCCACCGCCACTCTGCGAGAGTCCCCCAAAAATGCTAAATAATTGCCCCATTTCTTATTGAAAAAATTCCTAACTCCCATCCTTCTGCTCGACCCCTCCTCGAAGGCAGCAACCCTCCCCATCTCCACACACCACTCTGGGAACGAGGGTGCGCCATCTGACTTCCATCCCCTTAAAATAACCTGCCTACCAATCATCAAACTGGTCAAAACCCAATTTTTTATGTATTTATCCTCCAAATTTATGACCTCCCCATCTCACAAAATACAGAGTCTGGGGCAGAACGAGATTTGAATGTTCAATACATCACATACAAAACTTTGCACCTTCAATCAAAATTCTTGGATCCTACGACACCCCCAAAAAACATGGGTGGTGTCTTCATCTTCTGAATGCCATCGCCAGCAGGTGGGTGTGTCCTTTAGTCCAAGCCTATACAATTTAGAAGGGGCCCAATAAAATCTATGTAAATCTTAAATTGCATAAGGCGCACCCTTGCATCTCTAGATGCAGACTTGACATTTTTTAGAATCCTAGCTCACACTCCCTCCTCCAATAACAAATTAAAATCTTCCTCCCATAATCTTTTGAGAGAATTTAAAGCTCCGTCCCCAAGACTCTGAATTAGCAGGGAGTAATACACTGATGCCTCATGACCCTTCCCAAAAGCAGCAATCACCACTCCCAGAGTATCTGCCACACTAGGGGGGTGCGTGCCACTCCCAAAAACAGTGCATAGTAGGTGACACAGCTGTAAATACTTATAAAATTGAGATCTGGGAATCCCAATATGTTGAATCAAATTTTAAAAAGATCTCAATACTCCACTCTCATATAGGTCACCGAGTGTATTAACACCCCTCACAATCCAATTTGACCAACAGAAAGGGGACTTATTAATACATAGTTTAGGTTTCAGCCATATGCTCGAGGCTATGTTTAAATAAATATCCGAGTTAAACACTCTGGATACTTTTGTCCATGTCGAGTGTAAATGCGAGATAACGGGGTGTGACTGAACTTCTCCGATTAGTTTGATCAAAAGGCTTTGCAGTGGTGAGATGGGGCAAGAACTTCCTTTTCAATACAAAACCAGGGAGGGGCTTCTCAGGTGGAAGCGACCAATGAGCCAAATGTCTGAGATTGAATACATAATAATAAAACAAAATCTTGGGTAGGCCTAACCCACCTTTGTCAGTCGGCCTATGTAACTTATTTAAATTTAACCTAGGATGCTTACCATTCCAAATGAAGGACTTCTCTATGCTATCAAATTGCTTGAAATAAGAGAGGGGGACATCTACAGGGAGAGATTGTAACAGGTAGTTGAATTTTGGAATACAATTCATTTTAATTACATTAACCTTCCCAATAATAGATAAATGTAATGAAGCCCACCTGCCCACATCGTTTGAAAATCTTTTTATTAAGAGATCAAAATTAACTCTGACTAAATCAGACAAATTTGCTGAGAATAAAATTCCTAAATACTTAATGCCCTGTTTGGGCCACTGGAAGGCGCCCGGCTGGAAGGCCGTTATTGGACAGTACGCTGTCAGAGCCAAAGCTTCGGATTTAGACCAATTGACTTTGTATCCTAAGAACTTGGAAAAGGAATTATTAATTTTGTGGAGGCAAGGCATAGATCTAGTGGGGTCAGAGACGAATAATAAAATATCATCTGCGTAAAGCAGAAGCTTATGCGCCACACCTCCCGCCACCACCCCTGGAAAATCATCATCCTTTATTATCGCGGCTGCTAAAGGTTCCAGGGCAAGACAGAACAATAATGGGGAAAGAGGGCAACCCTGCCAGTGCCCCTATACAGAGTAAAATAAACTGAAATTAATCCATTTGTTTGTACCACTGCTACAAGGTGACTGTAAAGTAACTTAATCCAACCAATAAATGTACTCCCGAACCCGTACATCTCCAAAATCTTAAAAAGATAATCCCATTCTACCATATCAAATGCCTTTTCGGAGTCAAGTGAAATGGCAGCGACCGGAGACTGATCATTCGCTACTGACCACATAATATTGATGAAACGCCTAATGTTATCAGAAGAACTACGGCCCCGAATAAACCCCACCTGATCTATATGTATAAGAGATGTCATAACTTTACTTAATCAGTTAGCCAAAAATGTTGCCAACATTTTTACATCTAGCTGGATCAGGGAAATTGGATGGTAACTTTTACACTCGCTTGGATCTTTGCCCTTTTTCAGAATCAGACTGATCCGGGCTTGTGTCATGGATGGGGGAAGCTTTCCATTCTTTAATGATTCCATATAAATTTCTAACAAAAGTGGAGCCAGTTCTGTAGCATAAGATCTAAAAAAATTCAGCGGCAAAACCATCTGGTCCCGGAGCCTTGCCTGTAGGTAAGGTCTTAATTACCTCATCAAGCTCCTCCAAGGTTATCTCAGAATCAAAATAATTTTTTTGCTCAGTCGTCAATTTAGGGAGTTCTAATGGTTCCACAAATTGTCTAATATCCTCATCAGTAGATGAAGACGTGGAACTATATAGATCAAGATAGAACTCTTTAAAGGCATTATTAATATCAATGGCCGGGGTAAAAATTTCACCGCCAGCAGATTTCACTGAGGGAATGGAGACCGCACCTTTTAATGCAAAAATAAATTCCTCCTCCTGTGTTTGACTTGTTTTGAAGTCATCCTGCATTCTGTTTGTTCATATATCTCCATGTTTGTTTGTTCATCTCTCTCACTATCAGTCTCACCTTCAGTCAAGTGGAGCATTGCATGCACAGATATTTGCATGATTGTGTTCATCAACAACTGCAGCGTACCCCAGGAGCTCCCATTTTTATTCTTGGAGATTTTAACCATTGTAGACTGGAATTTTCCCTTCCAGGGTATGAACAATATATTAGGTGTGATACATGGGATAACAAAGTTTTATACAAATGTTATGGGAACATAAAGAATGCATATACTGCCAGGAAAAAGGCCCCCCTGTCAAACTCTGTTCACAATACATTTAATTCCAATACATTGAACTGTCTTCAAAAGCAGAAAACCACAAACTAAAACTGTGTCTGTGTGGTTAGAGGACAGTACTGAGACTTTAAAGGGCTGTTTTCTTTGTACGGACCAGAATGTTTTCCATGCACAGGATATTAGAGGCTACAGAGACAATAACTGATTATATACATTTTTGTGTGGATATGGTGGTGCTGAAGAAAAATTTCAGTGTGTCCAAACAATAACACTTACATAACTAGAGAGGTTAAGGACTGTGTAAACTAGTGTTGGGTTCGAGTCCACCTTAGTCGAGTCCGAGTCAAGTCCAAGTCTTTAAACAATTGAGTCCGAGTCCAAAAGGGGCCGAGTCGGACTCAAGACTGATTTGGGAAAATACAGTACATACAAATAAGTCATCACAGTAGTAATTAGCACTCGTTGAGGAGTTACATCACATGATATGACTGTAAATTCTAAATCCAAAAACACTGGAAAAGCCCACTGATAATATTAGGGCCATGTCATTATGGGCATGATTTTCTAGTTAATTTGCAGGAAACCGCACAATGCAGAGCAGTTTTGCATGCTGCTCGTGCACCTAAATCCCTGATGCGTCTATGAGCATCTCACAGCAGCTGCCGCAGAAGAAAAAAAAAATTATATAGATATTTGCTTGAGCAGCAGCTGTGTTGGTCTGCAGTCAGTCTGAAATCTTTAAACACCAACCAAAGAAAATGTCATTGAGCTCTTCTTTAACCGCAAAAACATGGTGAATAATAATTTTGAATTGTCCTTCAAAAGTGTCAGAGATATAGGCAAAAGAATGACGTGCATAAGTTACCTGGTGGTTTACAATAAAAATAAAATAAAATAAAAATTTAAAATAAAAACTTCATAACCAATTAAATTCATCACATAACATGAAGTTTAGCTTCATACACAAACTCTGTCATCGAATAATACATTTATTATATAGTCTATAATTAAATTATAAACAAAACATTTCACTGCCCAAAATATCCTAATAATTTATTGTGTATGGTTGAATGTTGTGAATAGTGGACAAATGCTGTAAAAGAATGTATTTTAAGCAGCTCGTCAATGTTTGAAAATAGCCAATCAATAATAAATTGGTGCTGTTTATCTGTTTAGAGTTAATGTCTGCTTTGGCAATAATGCTTTTTTCCCTCTGACTATTTAAGAAGTTACACAGTTAATTCATCAAGCTATTATGGACCAGTTCAATCCGACAACACTGAGTGGACCACAAGAGACTACAGAAGTCTACATGTGTAGATACATTAGCCTAAAAATACTTAATATCCAATATTAATACTATTTTTATGTATTTTTATTTCAATATGCTGTTTTAAGTAAACTGTGAGAGACATGATGTGGGTGACTTGACTCAATGAATGTCTTGATTTTAAGTTTTTTAATACAAAGAAACTGCAATGCAAACACTATCTTGGCTGTACAAACGTCACATGCAATTTTACCAGCTGTCAGGTCCCGTGTTGTGTAATCTGCCTTGTTTAGTTTCTGTTACATTGGATACATACCCGTCTTTATGTTTTCATCGTGTCAGCCACCTCAATAGTCAATGTTATACAGTTGTCTCTGTAGTAACATTCAAGCATATTGGTTGACTGATGAGTGTGCCTGTGCACTTTCGTATGTGTGTGTGCGTGTGTTTGCTTAAACAGTGAAACAACACTGGCTACGCCTAATACTTCAGGGGCTAATACAGCTGCATGCAGACATAGATGTGTTCATTAATTTCTGTTTTGTTGTTTATTTATTTATTTTTTTCATTGCAACACAAATGTCATGGACTTGGCTGGACTCCGAGTACAAATGCATCAGAGTCCATGACAAGTCTAAGTCCAATAAAATTGGACTTGTGACGGACTCGAGTCAGAGTCCAAACTCGAGTACCACAACTCTAGTGTAAACAAAAGAAATATAGCTTTTAGAAATCACGATTGAGGGGAATACAAACAAGCAAAAAGGGAACTGAATTTAATGATAAAAGAGGGCAGTGTCATGATTCACTGTTGTTTTGCCTTGTGTTTAGCCTCTGTCTTCTGTTTTCCCCAGACTACTTTTCCCATAATTCACTGCCCCCATCACTGCCAGCTGTTCCCAATTGTTCTCACCTGTTTTCCATTACCTCGTTTATCCTTGTGTATATAATGCCCTGATGTCTGTTCAGTCTTGGTCAGTTGTTGTGTGTTTTTCTCTAGTTCATGTACTGGCTGCTATCTTGTTTGTAAATGTTTGTTTTGTTTCCTAGTTGAGTCTCTCCTTGTTCCAGTGTTTACCCTGTTTTGTATTTAATTTATTTTTCATTAAACTAGCTGCATTTAGATCCGGCTCTTTTGACTTCCTCCCAACATTACAGAACAACTGACCAAATGGATCTAGTGGCGTATTTCATTCAATTGAGCCAGGTGGATTTACCCATACGGGAATACTCCCATCTTTTCAGCACTGTTGCCAGCTACACAGGTTTTGCTGATTCCCACCTGAAATCTATTTACCGGATCGGACTCACAGCTCACCGGTGGAGGGAATTGCCAGAGACAGGAGACTACACTTGGGAGGAATACGTGAAGCTAACATTAGAAACTCTCACTTCAGAGGATCTTCCTCTCCCTACCCTGACCCCGGCTTCCAAGCCTTCCACACCTGAATCTGCTCCACACCATGTCACAGCCAAGTCTGAGTCTGCTCCACGCCTTGTCACAGCCAAGTCTGAGTCTGCTCCATGCCATGTCACAGCCAAGTCTGAGTCTGCTCCACATCAGGTCACAGCCAGGTCTGAGTCTGCTGCATGCCAGGTCACTGCCAGGTTTGAGTCTGCTCCATGCCAGGTCACTGCCAGGTTTGAGTCTGCTCCATGCCAGGTCACTGCCAGGTTTGAGTCTGCTCCACGCCAGGTCACAGCCAGGTTTGAGTCTGCTCCACGCCAGGTCACAGCCAGGTCTGAGTCTGCTCCACGCCAGGTCACAGCCAGGTCTGAGTCTGCTCCACGCCAGGTCACAGCCAGGTCTGAGTCTGCTCCAAGCCAGGTCTGAGTCTGCTCCACGCCATGTCACAGCCACGCCTGAGACCACCCACGCCTGCCACGGCCACCGAGTCAACGCCCACGCCTGCCACAGCCATGGCCACCAAGCTTGAAGCCTCATCCATCCCAGAGCCAGCGTTGCCAGCCTCATCCGTCCCAGAGCTAGCGTTGCCAGCCTCGTCCATCCCAGAGCCAGCATTGCCAGCCTTGTCCATCACAGAGTCAGTGTTCACGACTGTCTGGAAGTGGAGGAGGAGAAGAAGGGCTTCTGCTCCCAAGTACCTGCCCATGTTCATGACCACAGAGGTCGTTCCCAAGTCTCTGCTCATGTTCACGACCACAGAGGTCGTTCCCAAGTCTCTGCCCATGTTCACGACCACAGAGTTCATTCCCAAGTCTCTGACCATGTTCACAACCATGGAGGTCGTTCCCGAGTCTCTGCCATGACAAGTCCAAGTCCAATAAAATTGGACTCATGACTCGGACTCGAGTCCGAGTCCAAATTCGAGTACCCCAACTCTAGTGTAAACAAAAGAAATATAGCTTTTAGAAATCACGATTGAGGGGAATACAAACAAGCACAAAGGGAACTGAATTTAATAAGAAAAGAGGGTAGTGTCATGATTCACTGTTGTTTTGCCTTGTGTTTAGCCTCTGTCCTCTGTTTTCCCCAGACTACTTTTCCACAGCCAAGTCTGAGTCTGCTCCATGCCAGGTCACAGCCAGGTCTGAGTCTGCTCCACGCCATGTCACAGCCACGCCTGAGTCCGCCCATACCTGCCATGGCCACCGAGCTAACGCCCACGCCTGCCACGGCACACCGAGCCAATGCCCACGCCTGCCATGGCCATCAAGCTTGAAGCCTCGTCCGTCCCAGAGCCAGCGTTGCCAGCCTCATCTGTCCCAGAGCCAGCATTGCTAGCCTCGTCCGTCCCAGAGCCAGCGTTGCCAGCCTCGTCCAACCTATGTTCATGACCACGAAGGTCATTCCCAAGTCTCTGCCCATGCTCACGACCATGGTGGTCAGTTCCCAGTCATCCAGGACTCTTAGACTCTTAGCCTTCCACGGCTTCACCCCTCGAGCCTCTCATGGCTCCGCCTTCCACGGCTTCGCCCCTCGAGCCTCTCATGGCTCTGCCTTCCACGGCTTCGCCCCTTGAGCCTCCCACAGCTCCGCCTTCCACGGCTTCGCCCCTTGAGCCTCCCATGGCTCCGCCTTCCACGACTCCACCCCTCGAGCCTCCCATGGCTCTGCCTCCCAGGCCTCTTGACCCAGTCCCTAGTCTGTGGCTGCCTCCCAGGCCCCCTGGCCCAGTCCCTGCCCTGTGGCCACCTCCCAGGCCTCCTGACCCTGTCTCAGCCCTGTGGCCATCTATCAGGCTTCCTGACCCAGTCCCTACCCTGAGGTCATCTCCTTGGTCTCCTGGCCGTCCACCTGATCTGCTCTGGTCTCCTTGGTGTCCTGGCCATCCGCCTGATCTGCTCTGGTCTCCTTGGTCTCCTGACCATCTGCCTGATCTGCTCTGGTCTCCTTGGTCTCCTGGCCATCCTCCTGATCTGCTCTGGACTCTTTGGTCTCCGGCTCCATCTTGGCCCTGTCTCCCTTACCAGCCTTCCTTGGGCATCAGGAGCCAGGGGGGGGGGGTCTGTCATGATTCACTGTTGTTTTGCCTTGTGTTTAGCCTCTGTCTTCTGTTTTCCCCGGACTACATTTCCCAAAATTCACTGCCCTCATCACTGCCAGCTGTTCCCAATTGTTCTCACCTGTTTTCCATTACCTCGTTTATCCTTGTGTATATAATGCCCTGATGTCTGCTTAGACTTGGTCAGTTGTTGTGTGTTCTTCTCCAGTTCATGTACCAGTTGCTATCTTATTTTTAAGCATTTGTTTTGTTTCCTAGTTCCGAGTCTTGCCTTGTTCCAGTGTTTACCCTGTTTTGTATTTAATTTATTTTTCATTACACTAGCTGCATTTAGATCCGGCTCTCTTGACTTCCTCCCAACGTTACATGTAGGAAACAATACAGGGATATTATTGAGCAGAGTTTTAATAATAGGGATCCTAAAAAATCATGGAACACAATGAATGTGTTCACAAATATGGAACCTACTAGGAAAAATCTGATTACTTTTAATGATTTATAAAAAATTAATGAACTGAACAACTTCTTTCTTAGGTTCAAGACAAAGGATTTTTCATTGGTAAACAGAGCTGTACAAGAGACTGTTTATTGTGATGAGAAACTAAGAGTGGAGACTGAATTAAACACAGTTCAGTCACTTTTTAGGGAGTTAGTATGAGGAAATCAGCAGGGCCTGATTACATCGCTGGCTTTCTTTTGAAAACGTGCTGATGAATTAGCAATAGAATAGTGTTCTGTTTTCCAGAAATCCTTGGACTCCCATATTATTCCAGCTTTGTGGAAAAAAGCTACTATCATTCCTGTGCCTAAAAAGCCTAACACAGTTGAGAATAGTAATTATAGGCCTGTGGCTATGACATCAATTTTATTTAAATGCTTTGAAATCTTTATGGTATCTGTCCTCAAAGAAGGTGCTAATTTGCTACTTGACCCACTTCAATTTGCATATAAGTGTGGTCGAAGCACAAATGATGCCCTTAATAGCATTACTCATTGAACACTAAGTATTTAGAGAACCTACAAGCCTATGCACGATTACTTTTTGTGGATTTTAGCTCTGCTTCAACCTCATCTGCTTACTCAGAAACTGAAGGAGATGAATGTCAATCCCTTTGTTATTAAGTGGTTGTATTCATTTTTAACTAATCGTACACAATAGGTCAAGGTTAACAATTCCTTCTCTGATGTTAAGGTGGTAAATACAGGTGCAGCACAGGGGTGTGTCAGTTACATCATTTTATAGTGGTGTGATAATAATTGTTTGATTTTAAATAAGAGCAAAACAGTAGAAATTATATTTGACCCCAGATCAGTGGGGGATCATAGTTCAGTGTTAATATATGATGAACCCATGTTTAATTACCTGGGGGTTTACATTGATAACTCTTTAAGTTGGAATACCCATATTGAGAAATTGTGTGCAAAACTGCAACAGAAATTATATTTCCTGAGGAGAATTAGAGTTTATGGGGTTAGCCAGAACATTATGTTTTTATTTTATTAATCCATTTTTGAGAGTCTGATTACATATGGAATAGCAGCACGGTACAGGAACTTGTCAATACAGTTAAAAACAAAACTTTCCTGCCTTGTGCAGACTGCTATGAAAATAATAGGCTGGAAAGAAAACTGATCCATTCAAGTTTTGTTTGAGAAAATGGTATTGAGGCAGGCCCAAGGAATTCTATATGACATAGTAAAAAACAATTTAAATATTGATTTGTTTCTCACCCACACCTATCATATCACTTTTCAAGATATAGATTTAACCACTGGAGTCGTATGGATTACCTTTGTGCTGCATTTATGTGATTTTAAGACCTTCAAAGTTCTGGCCTCCATTCACTTGCATTGTAAGGACCTACTGAGATGAAATATTCTTCTAAAATCTTTATTTGTCTTCTGCAGAAGAAAGAAAGTATTACATACATATCTGAATGGCATGAGGGTGAGTAAATGAGAACATTTTCATTTTTTGGGCGAACTATCTCTTTAATTTGACAAATGAATAAGTATTTACATGTACTGCATCTACATAGGTACCCTTTAAAAAAACTATAGGGTTCTGGAATACTTTAAAAAAAAAATTTTTAGACGCTTATGAGGTTTGTGGCTAACAGTTTGAAGACATTATGTGGCAAACCACCTTTAGTATTTCAACTAATTATTATTGTTTTTTTTTTTTTTTTTGCATATTCAGGGTATTTATTTTGTATATGTAAAACATTAATCAGACTGTAGTAATGAGTCCATATCTGCAAGATGGAGTTCTTTAGAAGGTTGTTTAAAAAAATAAAAAATAAAAAGAGAATCTTCATAAGTTTTCAGGCATCCTCAAGACAAATATTTAGATTCTAGCCCTTAAATAAAAGAGATACATGCCGAGACCATATTATGGATCATTGGGAGTAAGAGCATCTTCTCCATGTCCTTTTTGTGGCTTGGCAGAGATCTGCAAAAATCGCTTACCTGCCTGCAGGCATAATTTACTCTAAGTTGAAGATTCATGTCAGTGAATGACTATTATGAGGAAACGAGAAAATACTGTACAAAGATGGCTTTGAAATCAAACAGAACTATGAGCTCTTAGTTCCCACTGCTTTCGAGAAAGGCTTGAAAATATGCACACTCTACTGTCTTAAAAATGAAGGGGGTGCTTCTCATTTCTTTCTGCATCATCATTTCCTCACTCCTCTGTCCTCGAGCTCCTGACCCAGAAACTGACCTAAGTCAGCCATCATGAAGGACTTATCAATTCTATAGATGAACTGCGAGGAGGCGATTATTGAGGACAGAAGTAGTTTATAGAGGAGGCTTTAGCAAGGATGCACAGGTTGATACTCTGCGGAAGTCTGCAGAAGCACCTGATGCATGCATAAATTCGCCTCCCCTTCACATCTGACACAACAGTTATAATTTTAATTTAAAGTTTTGCAGTTTAAATAAAACAAAGTTGTCACATTTGTGCAACAGTGCATCTTGAATTACCAAGGTTTATTATTTATATATGAATTAATCAAGTTTCAACATAATAACAACAAGCGCTCTAATGTAATGCAGCTGCGCAAAGATGGCGCTCCGAAGTGACGCTTGAGTGTGCAAGGACATTCCATCTTACAAATACCTCGTGTTTCATTTCCTTTGAACTCGTTCCTTTCTTTGCATGCTTTCCTCGTTACCTAAGATGGCTGAGCAAGGATGCAAGGAAAGGAAACTATTCGCAAGATAATTTTTTATTATTATTATTATTATTTAAAGGGATAGTTCAACCCAAAAATGAAAATTATCTCATCACTGACTCACCCTCATCCCAGATGTGTAATATTTTCTTTTGCAGAACACAAATGTAGATTTTTAGAAGAATATTTCAGCTCTGCTGGTCCATACAGTGCAAGTGAATGGTGGCCAGAACTTTGAAGGTCCCAAAAGCATATAAAGGCAGCACAAAAGTAATCCATATAACTCCAGTGGTTAAATCCATATATTCAGAAGAGATATGATAGGTGTGGGTGAGAAACAGATAAATATTTAAATCCTTTTAACTATAATTTCTCCTCCCTGCCCAGTAGGTGGCGATATGCTCAAAGAATGTGAATCGGCAAAAAAAAAAAAATAAGAATAATGTAAAAGTGGAGATTTATCGTAAAAAAAAAAAGGACATAAATATTGATCTGTTTCTCACCCACACCGTAACACAGCGCTTCTGAAGATATGGATTTAACCACTGGAGTCATATGGATTACTTTTTGCTGCCTTTACAGTATATGCTTTTTGGACCTTCAAAGTTCTGGCCACTATTCACTTGCATTTATTTGTAAATATATATATATATATATATATTTTCAAATGAAAATGAAGTGTGCACATGGCCTTAGAGAATAAACATTTCTTTGTGGAATTTAAAAGTGTTCTTCTATTACATCAAACTGTAAAACTTTTTTTGGTTCTTAATTGAATGTATAATTGATTGTAAAATGTAATTAATTCAAACACATTATATATATATATATATATATATATATATATATATATATATATATATATATATATATATATATATCGCCAAAAAATATATACATCGCCAAACAAATAAATAAATAATATATATATAAATATATATATTCACTTTGTTTATTACATGCCAGTTAACACAGTGATTGGTTGGTTGATTAGCCAGTAAATTTTCTTTTTATTTTATATGAAATAAAAAGAAAGTTTACTGGCTAATCAACCAACCAATCACTGTGTTATTTGGCATGTAATTCAATTTAAAACATTTACTCTAAATGTTCTTTAAAAAATCTTGTGTTTACAGCTAAGTTGAACAATCTGTCCCTGAAAAATAAATCAGAGCCTTCCTGCAGAATCTTCAGGCAGTTTGAAGCCTTTTTTGTGGTAACTAATTTACCCGAGTTCCCACCCCCACCCCCCCCCCCACGACACCAAATGATGATGCATACTCCCCTAAATCATCTAAACTCCCATGGGCCACAGTAGATTTGTAATACAATCCCCTTACCAGCCTTTTGAATCCATGCCCTGTATTAAATCAGGTATTATATGACTAACAGCTGTTTTTGTATTAATCATTTAGAAATATGAATTCCAGAGGCAGGCTGTAACTGGGCAGTCTGGGTGGACCCGATGGTGTTGTCATAGAGTTATCCCAAATCAGGAGCATGACAAAAATCAATGATGTGCAGGAACATATTGAGGGGTCAGCACCCCTTTGTGTGTTTCTTGGGGCATGAGAATGAGAAAACAAAATTGCACCTGTTTTATATATCAGGATTTGCAAATGATCTGTATCAGTTGCACCATAAATCATTTTGATTAGGTTTTAATGGACGTTACTTGCTGGTACTGATGGTGGATCACATGGAATTGGCCCTGGAATTTTATTGGACGAGAGATCAAAGTAGGTGGAGATGTTTTAGAGGCGCCTAGAGAATGTTTGGAATATTGACTTGATTAAAAGGAGACTGAAAAAAAAAAAAAAAATGTTTAAATGATCCAACTATTTATTTCTGTCCAGATTGACATTTCAAATCTGACTCTGCCAATGTGGTGTTATGCACAGACAAGCATAAAATGTGTGTAGACATAATATATCATGTTTAGATAAGTATCTGACTGCAAAATGCATGTCACTAGCTGGATCAAGTCACAACACTGAAAATATAAGGGTGAAATACTGTTTTCTTTAACATAAATATATATGGGAATTTAAATTTCTGTTACATGCAGTAGAATATTTTGGAAAGGAAATATTATTCTTTAAAGGTGAAGTATGCAGTTTCTGCGCTACTAGCGTCACCAACTGGAACTGCAAAAATAATGTTTGTTTTCAAATCAATTTCCCTTTACTTCCATTGATTGGACAAACAGATATTCCCACCCCAAACTCACGCCATTGGATAAGCCAACTTTGCTATGTTGCGCTGGTCGGACTGCCTAATGTTTTAATAGAACCACAAAGTCACAAATGATACAATTTCCAGGGAATTCAAAAAAGTATGTTCAAACACTGCCAAAACTGCTCACATAACCTTTAAATATCTATGGGAATATATAAAGCAATTAAGATAATTTGGAAAGAATTTTTATTTTATTTTTTAATGCAGAAATGTTGAACAATTTAAATGTCTGCAACATTGGCAGAAGTTAAGTAGAAGATCCTATTTGATTTTTCATAATGATTTTTTTTTTCATTATATTGAACGTGTTGAGTAATGATTTATGTCTCTAAAGATCTTGTCTGTGCTGTGTTGATTTGAAGCTAATAAAAGTAAACTTTCATGTGATAAAACTGTTATTGTGTAGTGTTTCACCAGACGGCCAGCTCTCCTCCCAGTAGATTAGACAGTAGTATAGTATGTCTGATGTAAATCTATAGGCCCCAGTTTGATTGAGCCAGTATGTAGCAGCAGCATCTCCAGGGAGGATCAGCCGTCTACTGCAAACCTGAGAAAGACCGGCAGTGAAAGACAGCAGAGAAGCGGCGCCAATTCTAATAAGAGAGCACGGGCCTTAAGAAACCACTAATAGTTCCTAAAGTTTCCCGTCCCATAAGCCATAGCAGCAGGAGAGAGGGAGCCGAGTGGATGGCCGGTAATCAGTGTCAGACATATGGGCGGGGCCTGATGTGTATGTGGATGTGTGTGTGTGTTGTGTAAGGGGGACCCTTGAGAGCGAGGAAGACTGTGTTGGGTTCTGAATATTAATGTCTATTTCCGGCATGAAATACAGTAGACTTGTTGGGCTGAACTGGCCTCACACTCTAGCAGACAACTGCCGTCCATTCACCAAAGCCTTTTTAATTGGGAATGTTTATAGAACAGGATTGTCAGAATAAGCAAGGTTTAACCCAAAGGGTGGATTTCCCAGTTAGGCCACAACATGTAGTTTAGCATCAACCAGTTTCTTTAAATGAACCAGACACATTAACAGATAAATTCAGAAAGATAACTTTAAATTATTATTTAAATATGTCTTTTTATAATCAAATAATGCAATAGGTATCATGAACTTACAATGTTAAAAAAAAAAAAGAAAAAAAAAAGGGCTACATTTACAACATTTATATTAATATTAATCTTAATTAATCTCAATGTATGAAAATGTATTTGTTCATTGTTGGTTCATTTTAGTTCATAATGCATTAAATAATGTTAAGATGTACTGTACAAATTTTATTTTTTTTAAATATTTTACTACAGTATATGTTGAAATTAACATTAACCAAGATTAATAAATTCTGTTAAAGTATTGTTCTTTGTGAGTTCATGTTAACTTATGTTATCTAATGTTAATGAATACATCCTTATTGTAAAGTGTTTTTTTATAATAGAATTGTTCTATTTTTATTATTATTATTATTATTATTATTATTATTATTATTATTGAATACCATACATAAAATGTCCCTATTATTTTACATATATCGCTGAAATAAAGGTTTTGACACATCATCACAGACCTAGGTTTGGTAAACAGTCAAAAAAGTGTCAAAGGAGAGGCCCACCCTTTTTAGCCAATCAGAAAACCTAGCAAATCAGAAACTCTTTTTGCTTATCAATTATTCATCTTTGGGTTTGCTGACATTGGGTTGGCTGACTGGAGGGTGGGGTTTTGGAGGGAGCGAACGTTTGGTTGAAGGGATGTGGGCAGGGCTGTTTCTGAGCATTATGGGGCCCTCAGTGAAGTCTTACTTGCCAAATTTTATAGAATAATGTGAGAAACATAAATATTTAAGTCATTTTTATTATAAATCTCCACTTTCACTTTTACATTCTTTCACCTTTTGAAAGTGAAAGTGGAGATTTATGGTTAAAAAGGACTTAAATATTGATCTGTTTCTCACCCACACTTATCATAAGGAGTTTCAAAGGTCTGGTCACCATTCACTTGCATTGTAAGGAACAGCAGAGCTGAGATTTTCTTCTAAAAACCTTTGTGTCCTGCAGTAGAAAGAAACTCATACACATCTGGGATGGCATGAGGGTGAGAAAATTATGAGTTTCTTTGGGTGAACTGTCCCTTTAAGATCAGTCAAAATGAACACACTGGTGTGCAGAGTTATTAGTGAGCTGGTGCACATTTACCTACATCTGTAAGATCGTTCGCTTAGAGCCATTTTCAAACCATGTCACGCAATTGTTGAATTAACACTTAATTAACACCACTCTTTGCAGTAGTATCTGTGTCATCATAAATTACAATAACAGAGTGTAATCGGCACATATTATGGCCGCGTATCGCATGTTAGCACATTAGCGTCGTGAATTCAGAAAAGTAAACAAGACAATTTACACATCTACTGCATATATATTGCTTTAATTCAACATTGAGTATTTAAAACAGCTTTATTTACTGATCTAGTGTGAATTCTTCTCATAGAATGAGGCATGAAGTCATTAATAACACAGCTTAATGTGTCATTGTTGATGTTTTTATATGTAGTCTTGAGCGTTCTCATATTTACAGTAAATGTACCTCTAAATGCCTCCCCCAGAATATATATATATATATATATATATATATATATATATATATATATATATATATATATATATATATATTGCATATGTGTGTGTGTGTGTATATGTGTGTGTGTGTGTGTGTGTGTGTGTGTTTGTACTATTTACACTGAGATGTAGAACAAATGCTTAGCAGTACTGTCTCTTCAAGAAAACTGGCAATTCTCACTGATCTAAGTCAGTGGCAATTATGCGTTTTGTTTTGGTTGAGCGAATATTTACAAGAGTGAAGTTGCACGGCTTCTTTATTATAATTACACTTTTATTTTTGCTGTTTTTGATCAACAACTGATTTTAAAGAACAGAAAGGACATTAAAATAGAAATTATCAATGACAAATTAATTGCGTGGATCTCGTTTTTGAACACTTTACACAGACGAGTCAAATCAAACTGCTTAATTTTGTTTTATTAAAAGATCGATCTTGAGAAAATTGATATATAATTTCAACTAAAGATCACAATTAATTAGAAAATCTATATTTTAACCCAGCCCTAATCCATGTTATTTTTTCCCTGTCATACATATTGTTTTATTAGCTCAACATAGCAAAATCTAATTCTTTTCACGTACCCCCTGGAACCTGCTCATGTACCCCCTGGGGTAAGCGTACCACTGGTTGGGAATCACTGGCCTGGAGGGTAGGGCACATGCTACAGATGAGCTTTGGTGAGCATGTGGCAAATGCAGGTTTGTGTCCTAATCCACCTCCCCTCTCTTTCTCCAATAATTTCCTTTTCCCAATAAAGTCCCCACTCTCTACTGTCTCAAACAATAAGTGGCAAAAGTTCAAATAAAACACTTAGTCATAGAAGTAAATTATCCATGTGATTCATTATGTTGATTCAAGCTGAATCACATAAATGCACCTCTCTTACATTGATGGTTCTCACTTCATATTACTATTACACATGAATAATGGTTCTAGCTTGCTAGCTTAAATGGACACCGGTTTGATCAGGGAGCTCGGTCAGTCCCCTGAGCTGTGTTTTTGTGTAGCTGTTTTATACACACAAACTCACCACAAGCTCTCATGTAGGTCAAATTGGCCATGTAACCAACACATTAAAAGCAGTGCATGAACAGGAGAGCACCCATCAGGTCGAGCGCCATGTAAACATTCCCACCACTGATATTTATTTTGAGCTAGGGAGGTGGCAACGCTCCTCCACAGGAGGCCTATTCTCCAGAGCCATTGAACACAGGGAAAATGTTTGGTTGGACACTTTAAATATTTGCCCTTCATTACTTATCTTCTAAGGCCCAGTGTAGAATGTTCAGTTTGTTTGTTCTTTGCATCAAATGTAAACTGTTCTGTGAGTTTGTAAAACAAAAACAAATGACTATGTTTTTATTTTTCTGTTAATTATCTTCATTTATTTATGAAGGACTGGCCAGGATGGGTGGGATTTGTTTCCATGACTTTTCATGTGATGTCGCCATAGAATGGCACCATGAACATAATAGTGATGGCTAATGGCTGGCTTTTAGTGGAAATCAAACCAACAACCTTCTGGTTACTAGCCATAGGCCTTAACCATACAGTTTCAGCACCCCAGCAACCAAGCGATTTAAAAAAAAAAATAAAAATAAAAATTATTGTAAATGTCCACAGTCAGTTTTATAGCATGATATTACTGTTTGTACACTGTGTGTCTTTGACAACTGCGACATTTCCATGTTTTCCATGACCTTCCATGAACAACGTTTGCATCTTTCTCCATTTATGACGGCAGCAGCAATGTGGTCTTTATTGCAAAACGGCTGTTTGCAATTTTCCAAAGTCCACTTGAGAAATAGAGGTCATTATTTGAATGAATTTAGAATGATGGGGTTTACATGCGCTCAGACATGTTTACTTTCACTCTGTTTTCCATGCCTCCCATTGTGACCAGTGATGCCTGGGCCCAAATGAGACTGGACAGATCCGGGAACAGTCAGTTCCAGGGACTCGTCTGAGTGATGGTAGAGGCCTGCTTGCCAGTCCTGATCTTGGGTATGATACAGGAGGTGTTGGCTTTGGGAATTCCACTTAGTCTACAAGGTGGCTTGGTGGAGAACAGGTTTGGAGTCAGGCACTCTTGGTGGTGCGCACTCTGTGGCGGGGTCTGCAAAGCCCATCCATCTTCTTGCCACTCCAGTGACGGCAAAGCAAACAGAGAGAACAAGCCCCCCATACAGTCAAGAACCCTCAAGATTCAAGTGCTCTCCAAAACAGCAGTAGTGATAATAAGACAAGCCAGGAAATGTGTGGAGTATTAGGAAAAACATCTTGAAATCGAATCCCACTTATTTCACTCTATAGACCTTTAGTCAAGCTTAATGTACAGTCAAAGGAATCTTTTGTTCTCCTTATCTGTGCTTAATTCTCCATAATGCTTCACAAGGCTTGAAGACTAATCTTTGAGTGGCCTTCCATCTGAAAAGATCAGCATGAATGTGTTTTGGATCCAGAATGGTTGTGTTCGGAATGCTGGTCCTAGCACGAGATGTTGGTTTGCAGCTGTCTCTACTGCTTTTTTTTTTTTTTTTTTTTTTTTTCACCAGCCTGGGGTGCGTTTCCTAAAAGGATCGTTAGCCAACTATGGTCGCATGTTCCATTGTTACCAACATAGTTAAATGATTTTGTGTTTCCTGAAACCATAGTTTCAATGAACATTCGCAAACTGCATAGCAAAGTTGTGTGGATGGAATTACAGTTCTCCACCTGTGGTTAGAAACATAGTTCCTTGTTAGTTGGCTGTGTGGATATCATTTGACTTCACTGAGGCTTCTATATATTTTTTTATTCTATATACTGTATATGTTTCATTCTATCAAGACTTTGACCATGTTTATATGCAGTTAAGAAAACTGCATATAATGGGGTTTCGCAGAAAGCAGCGTTCTGAAGCATCACATAGACGCAAATGCAGCCGTTTAAAGAATTAAAGGCTGTTAAGAGAATGCGCTTTAACACACATGGCTTCTGTCAGAGAACACAGCTAATGTGTCCATGTTAATGCATAGGTGAAGTTCTTATTGGTTTTTGAAGAGTGCGCATGGGCGTATGAGCTCAAGTGCATCAGGAAACCCCGAAGTCTGATGTAAAGGGAAACCCCACTATTGTAGAGAATATATCGGTCTTATTTGCATAATGCATTTACACAGCTTTCGTTTCTTCAGCAG
Organism: Myxocyprinus asiaticus; assembly: GCF_019703515.2. NCBI lineage: Eukaryota > Metazoa > Chordata > Actinopteri > Cypriniformes > Catostomidae > Myxocyprinus > Myxocyprinus asiaticus. The sequence goes on from NC_059375.1 coordinate 15,100,163, forward strand.
CTTTCTTGCATTAAACAGCTTTCTGGAGTATGTGTAAATTAGCTATTTTTATTTAATATCTGCAGAAATTACTCCACCTCCTGCGTAACGTCATAAGCGACAGCTCTATATTGTTGGACCAACGTGGTTCAAATGCTGGATGTGCAACATAGTTACTACGGTTTCAGGAAACAATTGTGACTAGCTAGTTAATTTATCCAATGATGCATCATACTATGGTGGTTAAGCATCGAGTTATGTAGTTGTATGGGAGATGCAACCCTGACCAGCAAGATCAACTTCAACATTCGAAAAATCATGCTGGTGAACAGTATGACTATGCTGGTCCACCAGCTAGACCAGCACTACATTATAACAGCAAAACAGCATTAGTCAGCATTTGCAGGTACTAGTCTAGATCAGCATACAAAAAATGCATACTGGCCGCTGTTCTGCTAAAAGAAAAAAATAATAATAATATATATATATATATATATATATATATATATATATATATATATATATATATATATATATTCATAGTTATATGGTTATTTATTTATTATTACTATTATTTTACCCTATTTGCCTGCAGTGTCACCTAATAGTTGAGTCTCAGTGTCCCCTACAGAGTGCATATAAAAAATTAATGATTTCTGCCTGCCAAATGATAAAACAGGTGAAAACATCCCATAGACTCACATTGAAGAAGGCAGCTTAGCCATGTCTGAAGTCTAGAATATCACAGTGACTGGGGCCAGTAAGCAACCACCCAGAACACTCTAGCAACCACCTAGTTACGCCTTAGCAACCACTCCCAACACCCTAGCATAATGATGGCAACTTTTTTATGGGCAAGCACCACACATTAATTTTTTAAATGTAAACATCTAATTTACGTTTAATTATTTCATTTTATACTTTTGCAAGCTAGTGAACATAGTATGTAATAATGATCTTTCAGGAAAGTGTCCTCAGTTTTGGTTGTTTAAAAAAAATTACAAAGATGAATGCTCTTTATTGTCATATCATTTTGTCTAACACTTTCCCCTTCTGTCTCCTTTTGCCCCAGGGCCACTTGAGTTTGTAGCTTTATTTGACATGCATTACCACAGCCGTTGAGAACACAGACTCTTTTAGAGCTGTTACCTGGAGCTAAAAGAGAGCTATATCGTCCAGCACTTGACGTGGCTATCATAATACTTAGTCCCAGACAAACCTCGTGCCCTGGCAGAAACCACAGACTGCACTGTGACCCAGTTGCTGCAGTTTTAACAGTGAAACTTGACCCGTGTTTCCCTCTAAGAGCGGTTTTAGGAACAGTATTCTCTGTAACTGAACACACTGGCCTATAGTTGGTAGAGTAGCACTGAGGTGAATGAGTCTCTGTGCAGGTCTAACTGGCCTGTTAGGCTGGTCTCCTAAATATAGAACAACAACAATGGAAAGAGGAAGTACTTAGAATAGGAGTTGACTGATGCTGGAGACAGAGCTGTCACTTTCGTGCTTGGACACATTTGTTGACATTCAGTGAAAGCACACTGTGAGGCGAATTTACTAAACAGTTGTGCTACTTTTGCATGTGGTATTTCAGCACAAAAACCTGCATCTTTTTCACTAAACCACAATCTAGTTCAAGCAGGCGCAATCAGCTCTGAAATTCCGCACAAACACAACTCCTTTCTATGTAAATTATAGGCTCATTATTGATTGCGCTTCATTCAGAAAAATTGCTCAGTGCAATATACATTGCGCTATTACTGCAAAAATAATATTTTAAAATATATTTTATCTAAAAGAGATGTTTGTGTACATTTTCTATCAAATTTATCTGCAGTAATTCATTAAATTATGACCAATGATGGAGAAGAGCGTTATAACCTGGCATACTGACAGATGCACAGTGTAGTCAAGTGCACTTTTTAGAGATTTTTCAGATGATCTATTGATTGTAGATTAAACATGTGTCACTGTCAGTGCTAGGTAGATTTCTTCTGAAATGTAATTGGGTACTGATTACAAATTACACAATTTAAATTGTAATCTGTTATGTAATATTTAAGATTGAAATTTTTCTGTAATCTAATCTGATTTTGGATTACCAATAACACTTCTTTCATTAAACATGAATAAACAGAAAATCAAACAGAAACTTCCTATTTGTCAGTTGCTGAGTAAAAAATATTGCTTCAAGGGTCATACAAACTAATGTTACTCAAGATAAAAAAAAAATAAAAAAAAATGTGAACATGCTTGTATTTTCAAATTTAAAGGAATTGTTGTATTTAGGGAATTATGAATAGGGACTGGACTTTTTATTACCAGTTTTGAAATAAATAGTGATAGAATGTCTCTGGATATTATGTATACATGTACAATTTTACCTCATAAATATGCATGAGAAGGTGTGGCCTTAACCTAAGATGCACACTTTTTCTGTCATCTTGAATTGTGGGCCGAAGTGCATTTGCATGGTACAAAAGAACAAAGTTGAATGTTGTTTCAGTGTGTTTTTACAGAAGAGTGTCTACAATTATGGACAGGTGGACGAGGGCTTGTTTGAAATTATTACATTATTTTCAATGCAGGGTACAAATTCACAGTTTAGAATTTATGTGTGAATAAATTTAGAAAGTTTAAACAGAAACCAAATGCCTTGTGTGTATTTATGTATTGTAATAAGCACTTTCAATGTAGTGTATCAATTTTGGTAGCTACATGCACACATGGCTAAATGTTACAAAAATATGTAAAATATTGACCGACCAGACTCAAAATTCTTTAAAAATTTATGAGCACAATCTGTAAATTACGCACTAGTTATTGCCTTTGGCTAATAGGAGATTTATTCAAGAATGTAATCATCAATGTAATTCATAAAAATGTAACGATAATCTGATTATGCACATTATAAAATGTAATGTAATATTATTACGAGTATTTTTGTCAATTATTACTTAATGCAGATTACATGCAATCTGTCACTGCCCTGCACTGGTCAGTGTTTGTCTGTGTTTGTGGCCTTCCCAACAGGCTGTCAGTGCGTTGCTTGGTGACACGCAACGGTTGATCCTAACTCAGATTGATTGCAATGTGAATTTGGCAAAAGTCAAACATTTTACTGCTAAAATTGAACTGTGGTTACCAAAATCCAAATTACTTGATTTGTAATCCAGTAACCCCTAACCCCAACCATAAACCTAAACGTCATTGTGAAAGAGGGATAAGTAATATTCTTTGATGCAAAAATGTCTGATGGGGGATGGTGCTTGTCAATAATTTGGCAGATTTCAGTCTATTTTTGGCTTTTTTTTTTTTACTAACTCTTTGGCGGAGCAAAAATATATGACTAAATAACTAGCCATATTGTGTCTGAAATTTAACTTACTCAGTGCTAGTTTCTTGTTTTTAGAACTGTTGTACAAAAATGTCAGCTATGGCCAAATCACAGCCATGCTGATATTTAGTACAACAGCATGCTTTTCCAAATAGTGTTTAAATAATCATAATTCTGGCACTTAAACATTTAAACAGATACAGTATCATGAAGGATCTGACTTCTAAAAATACAGTAATATTTGTATTCTGCTTTATAGTGATTTCAAATTTTAACAAAGTGATTTATTATTGTAAAATTAAACCAAATTGAGCCATTTAATTGCATCCTTTGAAAAAAACATTTTATTCCAGCTTTCCTTTTGTGATTTAAGGGTCTAACACATTAGTGCCATTATTGCTGGTCAGATAAATGTAATGCATATTTTCACCAAAATGTTTTTCAATTGAAAACACCCTTAAAAAGTTATTAGTTGAGTTTAGTGGTTCACTTATTTTTCCACCCATGTCTGCATTCTACTAAAATAGTTTAAATGTCTTGCTTATACACCTAAAAATGGACAAGTAATAAAAATGTCTCCTTATCTTTCCTTTACTTATAAATTCTGAATGTTTCATGCCAAGACATACACCATTTAGAAAAGAAAATGGACAGTGAAATACTCATGCATAATTACTGAAAATGAGCAGTAATGAGCAATATCCATGCACATTTAGGTCAGATCATAAATAGACCTGACAGAGAGAAAAAGAGAGAAAGAAATTAACCTGTGCAATAGCTTTAAACTTCACATTACTGAAATCCGTCCTTGGAGTTAGAAAATAGTAAATGCAGGCTTTTTCCATTTCCGCTTTCTCATTGGTGTAACTTTAGAAATCTTTACAATTTCTTTTACAACATATTTTTTTTTTTTTATTCTGCATGGATTCATTGACGTCATAGACTATTTTTCCAAAAATAAACCAGGAGAAGAGAGGGAGGGGATAGATTTGAGGAGAACTCAGGAAACCACATGCATATTATTCTGGTTTTAGAACATGCTCCATAACTTTGACTTTTTTTTTTTCTTTCTTGAGGGGATAAAAAAAAAAAAAAAAGATCACACTGTCATTCAAGATTCACACAAAGCATGAAAATCATGTTCAAGTTTCTGACTTACTGTAACTGAAATGTAAACCGATGGCTTGGAACATATCTGAGTTGGGAAAGATTTGATCGATTTCTTGTAAACTTTAAAAAAGTACACTACAGCTTATAAGGCTAGAAATAATGTTCCCCACAACACATAATCAGTGTAGTCGCAATGGCCATTTCCCTTTAATTAAGCTCAAAATCAAAGCCGCAAACCCTTATCCAGAAACCCACTTGTTAAGAACGTCATACTGTAACACAACCCTCGCGTACAAAAGTGTTCCGATCACACAGACTCCATCTGGCGCAGTCATTGCTAAAAAAACTCTGGCAGGTTGACTGGCATGTTTGTAGGGTGAGAGTGGAAATTAATTTGATCCTGACCACATTTTGTTGTTGAATTCACTCTTGGTTATTGCAGCACACTGTTCACGGAATCCATTATTAGGTGTCTCCCGTGTCTCGTATATGGCAGGGTTTTGGCTAGACTGTTCGAATTGTTGAGGTCTCTATGGAAAGTAACTCTCGAACCATGCTTTCTTTGGTCTTTGCTGGGTACTTTTGTTACAATCAAATAAGAGGTTTTTTTTTTTTTTTTTTAGAATTGGTTTTGTGCATGTTTGGAGTAGGGAGACAAAAATGTATAGCAAGTGATTCCCAACCAGGTGTACTTGGAAAGATTTTGATGTTGCTTTGTTAAACCTGTAAAAAAGATTTTGCAATTAAATACAAACTGAAAGAAAAATTTATAAAAAATATGAGGGCTGCCAAATTATTAAAACAATGATTTATTTGCAATTAAAAACTCAACACAACCAGTTACCTTCATTGGAAAGAAAATAATTATAATAATTTAATACTTGTGAATTACTTTTTTAGTTGAACACACAGTGTATGCATATTCCTATGCATAATGATTCCAACAAAGGTACATTTTAGTGTACACAAGTGCTCTTTACTCATCATACATAAGACATTTATATATATATATATATATATATATATATATATATATATATATATATATATATATATTCATCCTTTAAAATTTCTCAAACCAATTTCAAACTAAATGCAGTTATTAAATAACATATTCTGTATTTCTCTATATGTTAGGGTTCCTCCTCAATAATCCCAATTTAACCCCTGGCTAAAAGGAACAGGTACTTGAGCCTTACTGATTTTATCCTTTAGACATACACTATATTGCCAAAAGTATTCGCTCACCCATCCAAATAATTGAATTCAGGTGTTCCAATCACTTCCACGGCCACAGGTGTATAAAATGAAGCACCTAGGCATGCAGACTGCTTCTACAAACATTTGTGAAAGAATGGGCCGCTCTCAGGAGCTCAGTGAATTCCAGCGTGGTACTGTAATAGGATGCCATCTGTGCAACAAGTCCAGTCGTGAAATTTCCTCGCTACTAAATATTCCACAGTCAACTGTCAGTGGTATTATAACAAAGTGGAAGTGATTGGGAATGACAGCAACTCAGCCACGAAGTGGTAGGCCATGTAAAATGACAGAGCGGGGTCAGCGGATGCTGAGGCGCATAGTGCGCAGAGGTCGCCAACTTTCTGCAGAGTCAATCGCTACAGACCTCCAAAGTTCATGTGGCCTTCAGATTAGCTCAAGAACAGTGCGTAGAGAGCTTCATGGAATGGGTTTCCATGGCCGAGCAGCTGCATCCAAGCCATACATCACCAAGTGCAATGCAAAGCGTCGGATGCAGTGGTGTAAAGCATGCCGCCACTGGACTCTAGAGCAGTGGAGACGTGTTCTCTGGAGTGACGAATCACGCTTCTCCATCTGGCAATCTGATGGACGAGTCTGGGTTTGGCAGTTGCCAGGAGAACGGTACTTGTCTGACTGCATTGTGCCAACTGTGGAGTTTGGTGGAGGGGGGATTATGGATTGGGTTGGGGTTGTTTTTCAGGAGCTGGGCTTGGCCCCTTAGTTCCAGTGAAAGGAACTCTGAATGCTTCAGCATACCAAGAGATTTTGGACAATTCCATGCTCCCAACTTTTTGGGAAAAGTTTGGGGATGGCCCCTTCCTGTTCCAACATGACTGCACACCAGTGCACAAAGCAAGGTCCATAAAGACATGGATGAGCGAGTTTGGTGTGGAAGAACTTGATTGGCCTGCACAGAGTCCTGACCTCAACCCGATAGAGCACCTTTGAGATGAATTTGAGCGAAGACTGTGAGCCAGGCCTTCTCGTCCAACATCAGTGTCTGACCTCACAAATGCGCTTCTGGAAGAATGGTCAAAAATTCCCATAAACACACTCCTAAACCTTGTGGAAAGCCTTCCCAGAATAGTTGAAGCTGTTATAGCTGCAAAGGGTGGGCCGACGTCATATTAAACCCTATGGATTAAGAATGGGATGTCACTTAAGTTCATATGCGTCTAAAGGCAGGTGAGCGAATACTTTTGGCAATATAGTGTATGTCATGTTACTAAAGCCTGTTTTTTGGAGGGTAATTATGAGCTTTGGGTGCAAGGCTGAACTGGGTGTGTATGAGTGGAGAGATCACAGTGACGACAGGATCTGGTGGGTGATCTCTAGAAGCCAGATAGGAACCACATCTAGGTAAAGAGGTGAAAAGGTAAAGTCATCCTATGGAGTCCCAACCCCCCCCCCCCCACACACACACACACACACACCCACACCGTCAATTAAACCAGTACTGAGTAGGATTTATGGGCTACAACACTCTCAACACGACCGGGCTTGGCGACAGTCTTTATTGCCATTTTCTAATTAAAGAAACCATAAAATCATGGGGGGGGGTACCTATAGTCTGTGTTGACATGAAGCGGTCACCATAGCTGCAGTCGGCTGCATATGTGCAAGAGTGAGACGCAGGGTGTCTTCCAAAACTCGGCATATATTGAAACATAAAGACTGTGAGAGTTAAAGTTAACGGGCAGTTAGAATAACCAAAAATGGTGAAATTTTTTTATTAACCCTCGAAGAAAGGTCGTCCTGCTCACAAAGCTATAGGGGAGACCCGGGCCTACTGTCACAAAGGTTATACAGTATCTCAGTAACTCTAAGGTTGTGAGTCAAAAGTCCATTTAGTCAAATGTGTGTTTTTGTATGTTGATTTTAAACATCAATTTCTAAATCCTATTTAATTAGAATAATTTCTGTGATTTCTGTTCTCCAAATTAAAATGACAATTTCAGCAAACATTCAGGTAAAGGCCAACTAATTAAAATAGATTTTATTGTTTAACCAAGGATTGAACAGTGTTTACAAAACAAGGGTATTTTCCATAATGGTCAGGTCAGGGCAAGTTGTTACAGTTTTACTGGGCAAATTGCCACTTGTGTTTAAATTTTTTAAACAAATTATAAAATGTATTAATTACAATATTACCTATTCAGTTTCATAGATTTTTTTTGGGGGGGGGGGGGTGTTGTTTCATGCTTATTTTACTGTTTACATTTTACCGAAAAGCCTATAGGCTTTTGATAGGCTGTTTAATGGCAGGTTCCATTTTGACAACAATATATTGTGGGCCAACATTAGGGCATGTTGTCACAAATGGTCAATGTATGTTCAGTTCTCATCTTTTTTTTTTTCTTTTTTTTTTTCTGGACAATAACAGTGGGAATTATCCATCGCTCTTTTGCAGCTGAGACTTTAAGATGTGTGGATACTTAAATTGACTTTTAAAATAATCCTACCCTAAGAAATATTCACTAAGTAAAAAGTGAGAAAAACGTTTGAAAGTTAGCCTTAGTCTTCACTATGGCATGAACTTCTAAAATTTGAATGAGGTTATTTAAGTTTTTTATTTATTTATTTCATTCAAGATGCAGGATTTTCAGTTCAGACTTTGACTATTGTTTTATTATTATAATTAATTCAATGAAAAATACACACGAAGAAAAAATACTTAAATGAAATGTAAAAAACAAAACAAAAAAAAACAAACAAACAATTGTAGGAAGAAAGGCACTTTCAGCTTGATTTAGAATCCATGTACGTGTGAGTGGGAAATAGAGATGACAGGGTGGCAAGGAGACAGTGGGTAAATGTGTCATCTTTCGCACAAATAGGCATCAGACATCTAGGCCGACATGTCGGAAAGAAAGAGAAGTTTAAATTGTTATATATATATATATATATATATATATATATATATATATATATATATATATATATATATATATATTGTATATACTATTTTAAATAAAATAAGACAAAAAAAACCTTTATATGTATGCCAAATGCAATATGTCGACCAATTAAAAACATTTCTTTTGAAAAAAGAGTTGCAAATTGTCCCCTGACCATGGTGAAATGAATTAATAGGCCCGGCTTTTTCTGTGATGTCATCAGACCAGAGTCCTGAGTGGCTAACTGAGGCGTCTGTGGCGGTGCCTGAGTCAGCCTAGGTAATGACAGGCTCCATCATTTTTTCCAGCTCAAGCCTTGCCCCAAGGCCTACCCATCCACCAACCAGTAATAGGCTAGGACAGGCCTCTCGAGAGACCCCTACTGCCCTAGGGCTGTGGTACCAAACACCTTTTGCTGTGATACTCTTGATGTTTTTCAACTGTGCCACCTAACACCGGCCTATCTGAGCCCCTAAACTAACAAATGTCACCCACTGTTTCCCTTTGCTTTAGTGTCCTCTCTCTAGGGGCATAGTGCAGTCATAAAGGAATTTGTGTGTGTTGCTTTCTAATTAACAAGCTGTGTTCCACCATATCTTTAACTCCTGCTGTTGGTTTTATTGTGTTTTGAGATGTGAGTGCCCTCCACTGGGTGACTCCAATGGAAAAATGTATTATCTGTTTAAAAATGGTAATTATATTAAGATCGCTTAGAAATTACTGTAGGTGCTGCCGAATGTCACAACGTGGAAATAATGAGTAACAAAAAATGTGCTGCTCCCTGATCATGACATTGTTCTGGAATGTCAGGCATACCAAAACAGTGACACACAGTAGAAAAGTTATTTGTATATTAGAACTTGTTTGTTGCAGGCAAAGCATGAGTTCTTGAAAGGAAATTACTGAAACCATTCTAGCTATCTAGAAATGACTGCTATATGGCCATAAGCAGCAATTGGGAAAACAGGCACACTATCCGAGTCGAATGATGAAAGAATTTTAATATCAGGGTGAACTATCCCTTTAAAGAGCTATTCCTACCTGACCTATCGCAGTGGTATATATATATATATATATATATTTCAAAGTAATTATTTCTGAATTATTCCAAAGTATTTTTTTCCACCAAAACTTTTTTTGTTTTTTTCTAATCACACGTAGATCTATAACAGTTGAATCATGTCTTTAAAATTATTGGCACCACCACAGTACCCATGACACATCACACTTGCCAGGTAAAACCCATGATTTCACAAGTGAAATGTGGCTCAACTTGCAGATAATCTTTCTGATCTAAACTCATCAGTCTTCTGACAAAAATGTGGAACAGAGATTATGGTAGCAGAACCGGAAACATGTCTATTTATTTAACCTTTACTGGCTTTTCAGTCACGTACAACATGGACAAACTTTCCCATCCTTAGTCTAACTTTGTATTTAAACACCACATTCAACAGTAAGTATGTTAAGAAAGCGTAGGAAACAAAAGATAACATCATTCATACAGTATTTCATTTGTCATATCCACCCATTCAAGGCTTTAGACTTTCTTCTAAACCAACTTAGTGATAGCTGTTGTGTTTAGCTACGATGTCAGGGAAGTCTTTAAATACAAGGAAACTGCACATTACTTTATTTAGCTGTTGGTGGCCACAAAGTAAATGTAATATACTGTACCAGCCTGTGGAGCGGCATTGAAACCTCATTGGCATGCGCATATTGAACCTGACTGGTGAAATTGTGGTCTGCCCACGTGTGTAGCTGGGTAATGTGTCTGAGTTCTGAGCTTGCACTGCAGACTCCAGACTCTGTGGTTTCAGAGTCGGTCCAGATCCCATGTTTAAATCACAGACCTTCCAAGCAAGTTTTCTGATTCAAATGTATCCACATAATGTCGAATGATAGGGGGCGCACTACGATGACTCAGCTCTTTTTCAGTCATGGTGTTCATCTTTTTCTTGGGTTATAACCGCAAGTCCTGGGCTCGTTCTGTACCTTGGGCGGACTGAATTCCTTACAATTATTAAAACTGGCAGAGGAGGTTATTAACATTTGTTTTCACTTAATTTCCTTCATTTGTTTTATACAGCATAAAATCTGAACATTCCTCACTCTCAATACTTATACTGTAAAATTAGAGCAGTGGTGTTCATTATGTTGATCAAGATAGACCCGTTGATCACAAGAAAACCACTCGTCGATCTCGTTAACAGGTCAAAAGGGGGGAATGTATATAGAGAAACTAAACAAATAATGAGAATCTTAAAGATCACTTTTTATTTCCTCATTTCGGTACCCATGCGCTGTTTGACTGACAGGCGGTTTCTCTCTCCGCGTGGGTACTCTACGTGCGTGTGTGCTATGAAAGAGCTCGCGTTACACATCAGACGGTGAAATATACTTCAAAATTCTGTTGAAATACTGATCTTGGTGAAGTATTCATATAAGTACAGTCAGTTATGTTTCATCTGAACATTAATAGTGGAACAAAAAAGTTAATTGGAATCAAAATATCTTAATGTATACTAATAGACCTGCTGCTGTCTAGTAATTCACAATTATCAGTCAAACAACAATAGCATGAGACGAGAAAACCATTAACTTCTCTTGGTTGGATAACTTTAGTAGTTTTAAAAAGTATTTCTGTATTTCAGTCATAATTGTGGTTGTAAGTGAAGACCAGTAAGTTAAGTAGTTTTATGTTATATGTCATGACTATGTTTACTTGAATAGCAATGTTAAAGTGGTAACACTTTACAATAAGGTTTCATTTAGCAACGCATTAGTAAATTAGTAAATGCATTAGTAAATGCATTAGGTGTCAGTTAACAATGAACAATATTTTTTACAAAATTTATTGTTAATACATTTGTTAATACTACAATAATACTATTGTGAATGCTAATACATACTGTATTGCATTAACTAATGTTAATATATACAACTTTTAATGAAAAAAAATTACAAGTACAGTATGTAGATATTAACATAAACCAAGGCAAATAAATGCTGTAAAAGTATTGTTCATTGTTAGTTCATGTTAACTAATGTAGTTAACTAATGTTAATGAATACAACCTTGTTGTAACATTACAGTAGTATTACAGTTGGAAATTAAAATAGAAAAGTTTACTTGAATATTCTGATACTGCTGTTAAAAACATCAAGCACTGATTTTTTTTTTTTTTTAATTAATTTGTATATTTGCATAAGTGTTTTATATTAGTTTTTATTGCTTGTAACTTGTTTCATTGTCCTTATTTTAATATTTACTGCTTACTTGCCTTAAATAGAACTTTACATAATGTTTACTAAATTAACAAATTAGTTAGAATTAGTTTGTTTTGGTATAAAAGCTGGTATAGAGAATCGTCAGCTTTCACTGCTGACTACTGAAATTTGAGCATTTTGTAAATACTACTTAAAATGTGTAAATATATATTGTGCATGGTACAGTACATCTTAATGTAAAGTGTTATGCAAAAGTAGATCTCTTGCTATGGAAGTGTGAGCACCCCTAATTTATACTCTCTTTATAAAAATGATCATTACTTTTCAAAGACCCATGCCTTCAATTGTCCCCTCTACTTTTCACATTATCCTCAACACTGCCAAGTTAAAGTCAACATAAAATCCAAAAATTACTTCTTTTCTTTTTATTTATTTATTTTATTGTATTTTTTACTAAAATTAAAAAGTTTCTTAATACACATTCCTGGTCTTGCTCTGCATGCTATAAAAAACTAATAAATATATAAATTAATTAAAAAATCACTTTCCAATAGTTAACAGCTAACTAAATGTTTAATAGTTAACGCAGTAATTTAATGCCAGTTAACATTAATGTAACAAACAATAGTAGCAAATAGCGATAGATTTGAAAAAGTAGGAAGTAAAATGGGTTGTAAATGCCATTTCATGTAGACTTTAAGGCATCTCTGTATCATCTCTAAATTCAGAGCCACCTTGCCATTTTTTATGACATAGTGCACATCTTGGTGTCTGAGGCTGTGTAAGAAAATCAACGATCAACTTTCAAGAATCTAAATCCACTTTTAAGGAATATTTTTTCAACATGACAGTGTGTCTTTGTAGTATAACATTTAGGAACCTAGAGATGTTCTCAGAAGACTAGACCAGACAGCCTGTCAACAACAAGTACTACACAGAATGTTACTGGGGACCACCAAAGCGAAGGTTAAGCAGAAGGTAACAGTGCTGGTTATTACACACAAACAGGTGTGTGTCATCAGCCCAACCCATCAACATGTGGGTGTTGTACTGGTCAGCTAACGTCTGAGTTATTTTTAGTCCAGGCTACTTCCAGCATGTGATGTCACTGACACAGAAACACAGAAACACAGAAACACAACAACAGATCAGGTTGCATTTCTGGGTATGAGCAAGACAGGGTGACAATGTGGGGAAAATGTTATGTCCACAGAAATCAGAAAAAACACAAAGAAATTAAATTTCTTCCTGATACAGGGATAATAATTCTCTGAAAAAAAAAAAAAAAAAGAAAAAGAAAAATGATGTAATCAACTCATAGTCAAAAAAAAGCATTGTCTCTGTCTCAGTGAGATGTCTGTGAGGAATGCATTGTTCTTGATGTAATTTTTGTGGACATTTTTTTAAAATTTTTTTTTACCTTTTCTCTTGGTTTCGACCTAAAGAAGCAGACTTGTCATGTGGTAGGTAAGGCGGGGGTGTTCTTGTCCTTCAGTCATAGCTTAAGAAAATGGCTTGCTGCCAAAAATCTGTGAAAGCTGCTTATCAGTATTACATTCATTATTTACAGCGTAGGATTGAGCTGGTGGAGACGTGACTTCAAGGACAACTCAATATATGTATATCAGCTTGTATTTCCCTGATACACAGTCATAGAAACAATGTGATAAAATAAAATAAAAATACTTAAACTTATTTTTACAGGGGTCAAATAATACAGTTTTATTATTTATGCTATCTGTTTTTTAGGTCTATTTATAATGTTAGTAAAGTGTTTCTAGCAAAAAAAAATAAAAAAAATAAAATAAAAATGTGTTGTGTTATGTTATGGCCTTTTTGCACCGTCTCACTGATCCTTAGCAGTAAACTCGCCAATAAACTCTACCTATGTAGTTTTGACTGGCCCATCCTTTTCTAACAGTTTGCAAAGCCTGCATTACATTGTGACAGGATCACCCAAACTGTTCAGGATGTGGTGAAATTATCAGGAACCTTGTTAAAAATAAACTTGAGCTGCTCGTTTCTAATGTAGGGATCCTTTGGAAGAATTTGAAGAGTGGAAGGTGCTTCACAAACCCAGAAACAGCTGTTTGAAACAAATGTTTTAAGGGGGTATTTACACTTTTCACTTCATGCGTTTTTGCTGATCAGATTGCCATCGATCATGAAAAGACCAAGTGTAAATTAACTTCAAGACAAATTCAAGATGGGCATAAATCCGAAGGATGTAGACTGAGATGCATTCCATTCAAAACTCGATCAAGTGTAATAGGGTATTTACTTAATGAATGCTTAAGCGTTTTTACTGTTCGGATTGCTATCATATTGAATAAGCACATTCCATTTACACTTGGCCACATCAATGTGTCTCCGCCAAATGGATGTTGACAACAATGTTTGGGGCAGAGTAACGTTTGCATTTACCCTTTTTTTTTATTTATTTTTTTATGCCTCTTAAACCACTTCCGGAGGTGGTTTGAGTGATCAGATATATATCCATCTCGTATCCATCTTAGAGGGCATCTACACTTGGTCTTTTCATGATCGGATAGCAATCCGATCAGCAAAAATGCAGTAAGTAACCAAGCAGGGCTGTTCCTGAGCATATGGGGGCCCTTAGCGATTTCCTACTTGGAGCTGCACATGGACATATCTTACCTACGACAAGCCCCGAGGGGAAAATTATTAAATCGAATAGCAATCCGATCAGTGAAAACGCATGAAGTGACCAAGTGTAAATACACCCTAAAAGACTTTCCCACACTTGGCTCTAGTGTTGGGTGTAATCCAGTTATAAAGTAGTTACTGTAATATAATTACTTTTTAGTCAAAATTAGTGTAATGCATTACATTTGAAATTCTTGTAATCAGATTACAGTTATTGACTTTCAATTAATTTAATTACTTTTAAGAACATTATAGGGTAATGCTTATTTCTAATAATTATTTATGTAGAATACATGAATTATGGCCCTATAATGAGTCATTGTGAAGGAGAAATTTGAGGTGCTGAGTGTTTGATGAACAAGAAACAATGAACAAGAAAGAAATATATAAATTATTTTGAATTTGTTGAGAGGAAAAGTGTTTTAGAAAGTAACTCAAAAATAAAGTAATTAGTAATGTTATTACTTTTTCCAATGAAGTAATTATCAAAGTAATCTGATTAAAATTTTAGAGAAATAATGAGTAATTTGTAGTGGATTACTATTTTTAAGTAATTAACCCAACACTGTCTGGCTCTTATTTTAGTTTAGCTTTCTGTGGAGTAATGTTTAAGAACAGTAGTATCTATCCTGCTTCCTCCATGTTACCTCATTGTGATTTGCGTACCCATTTGTCTGACATCAAAAAGTTGTGTAAGTACAGAATGAGGCATTTTTGTAGCTTAGTTTCGATAAATTGTATCTTTTAATCTAAAGAGAAAGTTTGGAATTTAGAGTTTCAGTAAGTTTTCATAGTTCAATTAACTATTTTACCTCAAAAAATCAAATAAGAATTTGATTCCTCTTTAACCCTTTTTAATTGTAAACCAACCTTTGCATAGCTCCACTTTATGCTAGAATTCACAGTGTTCTACTCCTTATTTTTCATTAACAGCTGTCCGGTGTCCGGTGGTCTCGCTGTCGCCTGCTCTTCCAGGACGAAAGCTCAAGAACCTGTTGAGTATCAGACAAATGGGTATTTTATCTTAGCTAATTCCCACAAGCCTTTGGAACTTGTGACATGACACACTCTTCTGCATGAGCACCAAGCCGCCATTGACCTCAGTTTATTTACACTATCATTAGAGAGGGAGAGGCTCTCCCCTGACCAACTCGATCAGAACACTCTCTAACTCTCTCTGTCTACCACTTACCTGACATTGATCCTGTGGAAAAATATACAGAACACTCACTTAGTTCTGAAACACTTACACACACACACACACACACACACACACACACACACACACACACACACACACAACACACACACACACACACACACACACACACATGTTAGTGCAGCTATCATTATGAGGACTCTCCATAGACATAATGATTCTATACGAACTATATAGACACGCACACAAACAAAAGCAAACACTTATATAGAGTTAAAAATATGCATTTGTGATTTCCTTTTGTTTTGCTGCCATTAAATTTTACTGTATTCGAGCTGCTTTGAAGAATGAGCATATCTGAAACAGATTAAGAGGTGGTGGCAAACAGGATGTTGCGAGGTCAAGAACTTTGTCTATTTCCATGCTTCTTGGCATTTCTGTCAATTTCATAACCATGCAACCCCAGTGATATTTTGGATAAGATCATTTTTAAATACACTTGGACATCAAGATTTTGAAGGATTTTCATTTGACAGGGAAGAGCATATGCTGAACGAATACAATCATTTGATTGCTGTATTTTAAAAGAAGAGGCTCTACAATCAAATTTAGGAGCAAAGTAGAACCTGGCATTTACGAATTACTCAATTAGTTAGTGTAAGGTATGTTTCTGTTAATTTGTATTGTAAAGGGCCAAGCCTTAACTCACTGCTGAGAACACACTAGAACACATTATGTAGGAAAGGAAATATGGGTGAAAAGTGGCAAACTTTTTTAACATTTTAATTTTAGATTAGATTAGATTAAATTAGATATACTTTATTGATCCTGCAAGGGAAATTGTTATGTTACAGCACCATAGTCAACAGATTATGAATAACAGTAATACAAAAAGCAGATTGCAGATCCACATAACAAACACTGAATATCAAATAAAAGATCTATGCAATATATACATTAAAACCAGTAATAATAATAAATACAATATATGTATGATAAAAACAATATGTACAGAAGGTAGTAAAATAGTGTATTCACCTGTCACACAAAGGTGATCTATTAAAAAGTGTTTAGGGATAAGGTAAGAATGTTTTCCTATAACATTCATTATGACAGCAGAGCTGAATAAGTCTGTTAGAAAATGAGCTCCGCTGCCTTCGTAGTGTGTCATAGAGGAGATGGGATGGATTTTCCATGATGGAGAGCAGTTTTTTAACTGACCTTCTGCTCCTCACTGACTCAAACGTCTCCAGGTTAAGCAGTGTTGCATAAAAAATAAAAATAAAAATACATTGACATAAATATTCAGACCATTTGCTATGACACCAAACATTTAGCTCAGGTGCATTCCATTTCTCTGGATCACCTTTGAGATGTTTCTACACTTTGATTGGAGTGCACCTGTGGCAAATTCAATTGATTGGACATGATTTAGAAAGGCACACGCCTGTCTATATCAAGTCTCACAGCTGAAAATGCATATCAGAGCAAAAACCAAGCCATGAGGTCAAAGGAACAGCCTGCAGAGCTCAGAGACAGGATTGTGTTGAGGCACAGATCTGGGAAAGGCTACAAAATTTTTTTTGGCTACATTCTTGTGGTGGCGTAGTGACTCGCCTTAATCCGGGTGGTGGAGGACAAATCTCAGTTGCCTCCACATCTGAGACTTTCAATCTGCGCATCTTATCATGTGGCTTATTGAGCGTTACCGTGGAGACGTAGCATGTGTGGAGGCTCACGCTATTCTCCGCGGCATCCACGCACAATTCACCATGCACCCCATTAAGAGTGAGAACCACATTATAGCGACCACGAAGAGGTTAACCCAACATGACTCTACCCACTCTAGCAACTGGGCCAATTGGTTGCTTGGGAAGCCTGACTGGAGTCACTCAGCACGCCCTGGATTTGAAATTGTGACTCATGGTGTGGTAGTCAGCATCTTTACTTGCTGAGCTACCCAGGCCCCAGCCTCCATAATTCTTAAATGGAAGAAGTTTGGAACAACCAGGACTCTTCCTAGAGCTGGCCGCCCAGCCAAACTGAGCAATTGGGGGAGAAGAGCCTTGGTAAGAGAGGTGACCAAGAACCCGATGGTCACTCTGGTTGAGCTCCAGAGATCATGTGTGGAGATGGGAGAAACTTGCAAAAGGACAACACTATAATAATTTATAAAAATAATAATTTAAAGCATTTTAGCATAAGGCTGCAACATAACAAAATGTGAAGAAAATGAAGGGGCCTGAATACTTTCTGAATGCATTGTGTGTGTATATATTTAAGTAATATCACATGAGCAAGAGTGAGATATGGCCCTACATCAGCACTGCTGTGATTCTGCCGCAGGCACAAGGTCGCAGGCCGAGTGCCATAGGTAATCACAGCAGTGCTGATTTAGGGCCATATTGCATGACTGCGAGTGTGATATTGCTTATATACAACAGTTCAATGAACAAGTAAACTAAAAAAAATAGGAAAAACTGAGTACGGTCATAAAAATGCATTTGTGCATGGAACTACTTTCTTACATGACAGATCAGAATCTGCCGTTGCTGGTTCAAACCAAATGATGCGTCCAAGCCTTCGTTAGTAATTCAAAAATGTCACTTCAGAAATAGTATCATGGCTTGTGCTGTTTCTGACAAGTTATTGGATAAACAAGGATGTATGTGTGTGTGTGTGTGTATGTGTGTGTGTGTGTGTGTGAGAGAGAGAGAGAGAGAGAGAGAGAGAGATGGAGCATGTGCTATCACCTGTTGCCACTCCCAAGCAGAGATGCTGTCAGCTTTCTGAAGATCAGATTTCTCAGTGGAAAAATAGCCGTCCAAGCGGGGGTATTTCTCCCTATTTTGCGGTAGCCGGTGCGCAAGAGTCATTCACTACAGAAACTGCAATCTCCTCCGCCATTTTAAACAGCACGTCCTCTCCAATGTGGAAAGTCCGGTAAGAGGTAAGCGCCTTGAGATTGTGTAATTAATCAGTCTGTTGTGTCTCTCAGCTGAGATGAACCATAATGCTGAATGTTTAAAGCAGTTTAAATGTATTAAGAAGTAAGAAGGTATGTCTTTAGTCTACACCGGCTCGGTGAATAATTTTTCACACCTGGTCAGTTAGAACCATTTTTTTTTTGTTTTGTTTTTTTGTGAAGAGACAGGGCTAGACAATCAGAAGTGTGTTGAGTTCCACAGAGCATTTAAAGATAGGAAAAAAATGGGAAGGATGTGCGGATGGATGAGCAGGCTGTTTTTCTTATTCTTGCAGCTTCCATCTCTCTCTCGTCCTGTGAGGCCTTTGTGAGTCAGATACCACATCCTTCAGCTGGAATTCACAGCCGCACTGAGGTGAGAAAGAGCCTCTTTTTCCATCATAAAAAAAAAAAGAAAAAACATTTAAACATCCCCTGTTTATTTCACACATCTGATTTCACAAGTTTCCCTTTTGTCTGTTTGGCTGAAGAGGAATTCTGCTACTTAACCAAAAACTCATTCTTGCTGCGGTTGGTTCATGCCACCCGATAGATACACATAAACACATACTTGCACACAGACACAAACACAGTGTGTTTTCCTAAGGGTGACTAAAATCTTCTAATTCTTTTGATTGTATGAGTCGCATTTGAAGCTGTAAAATATCCATATAAACATACTGTACCAGTGACCGCATATAAGTATAATGCTATATTAACGTATCACACGGGAAATCATAAAACATTTTTCTACCCAAATTTAGACTCTCTGTGCCAAATTTAGAGAAGCACCAACACGCAGCGACTGTTCATGCCCCGAAAATAGCCAGCGCTGTGCATTTGACATCACATTCCTTTTGATGTCCAGCAACCATGATACTACATTTGCAAAGAAGTCAGTGAAAGAATGACATTTTGGTCTCAGTACTGTGAGGATTAGGTTTAGGGTTTGGGTTAGACGTATGTTAATGTAAATGTTACTTATGTTTCCAAAAATCGAACATGCTGCGCCTTTTACGTCCATTCAAAAAAGTACGTTTTTGCACTTGCGCAGTGCGTCACACGAAGGTACGGATTCACATGACTGTAGTTCCAGATTCTGTCACTGGGAGGCAGACTGATTTTTGCAGACAAGGCATTCAAACTCTTGTCAATGATTTTATTGTAAAATTAATCTGTAACGTGGCATGTGATGTTGTTTCGCAGCTGTAAACAATGTAAAACTGCTTTGTGTTGAGCCTAACCACTTCATTCCTGTCTTTACTTGTTTAAGACACTTCCCGCTCAGTATTTTCACATTCTTCTTTGTTTCTCTGTTGCTCTCAAATTTAATAACTACACAAATATAAACGGTATAGCAAATGCTCTACCTATTAGCACTTTGCTACCATCCCACAGTATATACTGTCATACCACCCAGCCCTACATTTTCCTAACCTGTGTATCTTATTACAACCTAGTGCAAAATCATGAATGAAGAATGATACATAACTATACTTCTTTCAAGGCCTCAGTTAGTCATGTTGTATAAAGTGAAAGAAAGGGATACTGCATGTGTATACACCGGTAAGCACAGAAATGTATTGTTCTGTCATTGGGCTTCTTTACTGTTGCATTTAGTGATGTAATTTGGAAGATACCTGTTCCACAGTCATCACAGAGTGTCAAACAGGTGCTTCATTTCACCTTCATGCGTTCATGATGTCAGTTAAATAAATGGAATTTCAACCAACATGTCAGATGCTGCAGCCCCTAGCAACTTGTGCAGTTTATAAACAAACAGCTTTCAAAAAGGCGGTGTTGCGGGTGGTTACCAGAGCATTGCTATGCGGTTGCTTAGGTGTTCTGAGAGGTTTGTTGCAGGGGTGAATTGAGTGGTTGCTAGGGCATTGTTAGGGTGTTTAGGGTGGTTGCTGGGTGATTTGTTTCTAGCCCAAATCAATAAAGCCGACCTCCAAGTATCTACGATATTCTTCTCCCTAGATATGACTTAAGTCTCTCCTTCAGTGTATGTCTATGGGATTTGTTTGCCTGTTTTTCAGGCAATCAAATCCGCAGGCAAATATTGTAAATCTAATCATGTCGAAAAGTAATCACACACCTCTCCACTACAAGCTGCACAACTTGTGGAATTATTTACTTCTGTATCACAAATGGTGTAGGATGAGTTATGCACTGAAGTTAAATTTCTCAGGTTGTGGGTTTGTTTTAAATGCCTTTTGTAAATATACATGAATGAGTGACATTATGTCATTATGTCCCGATACCATTTTTTTGAGAAGGAGTACGAGTACCGATACTTCATTTTCGGTAGTTGCCGATACCGATGCTGATACCCATATTTTTTTATTATTATATGTTATTTTTGTCAAATAGCATGCTGTGTAACAGAACATCACAGATGTGAAATATTGCTTAAATATTATACAATTACTTTTAATTGTACTACACTGAATATTTCATAACTATACAGTGATATGTTTTTGTTGTACGTTTTTCCATTTAAATTGAGCTTTTATTTTGGTGGAAACTTTTATTTTGAAGCCCTTTCAGTTTCTGTGGGTTTTGATGGTATCTTCTCTCTTCTGGAAAACCCGGTTGCTACGTGACCCAATGTGATTACTGAACTGCAAAAGGCTGCTATTTAATTATATGTACTGTATGTATGAGCCTCACGTTACAAAGTGAGTTAGTGCTCTGCTCGCTGTCATTTGCTGCAAACAAGGCGAGCAATGCTCATGATGGTGTTTTCCATGAATGAGCCAAGGATCTCTGACAAGGTATGAGCACTTTGTGTCTTTATGTCAGCACAACACCAGCTCCACACATTCACAAGCGCTCTCATTTGAAGTGCGCAGCACATGCAAACTATATATTTATCTCATTAAATCACTGCCTTTGTGGTTTAATAATCACAATGGACATGACATGATTTTAATTTGTGTGCTGAATTTTTATGTAATGACATTCGAATGGCAGATGTTAACGGTTTTTGGAATCGGAGCATTTTTATGAGCACGAGTACAAGTACATGAGCGCGGTATCAGACCCGATTCCGATGCCAGAATCAGTATCGAGACATCCATAATTTTGTGTCATGAGAAATGGAAGACAAATCCGGTTTTGTGCTCCTCACCAGAAAGGAAAACGTCATGGTTACTGGTGTAACCTCCGTTCCCTGATGGAGGGAACGAGACGTTGGTGTCGATGTAGTGACACTAGGGGTCACTCTTGGGAGCCCGAGACACCTCTGGTCTTTGATAAAAAGCCAATGAAAATTGGCGAGTGGTATTTGCATGCCACTCCCCCGAACATACGGGTATAAAAGGAGCTGGTATGCAACCACTCATTCAGGTTTTACGCTGAGGAGCCGATATAGGGTCCGGCCATTTCAGCGGGTAGTTCAGCGTTGTGGCAGGAGGGACCAACGTCTCGTTCCCTCCATCAGGGAACGGAGGTTACACCAGTAACCATGACGTTCCCTATCTGTCACTCACTCGACGTTGGTGTCGATGTAGTGACACTAGGGGTCCCTATACAAAACGCCACAAGGCTGAACTGTGTTACGTGAACTGGCGGTGTGTGGTGGGCAGACTTGCTGTGTGCCTCATAGCCAGCGCACCAGGTCGACACGTAACCTCCCCCAACACAGTTATGAGTGTCGAACGGCCCTACTTGGGGACAAGTCGACTACCCAAAGATAGAGACGGGCTTAACCCAGTCGTGGCCTCTTTTCCCCTTCTCTTTTTCCACTCCCTAAAAAAGAAGGGGGATTATCCGACTGGGCCGCCAGGTCTAGTCGGGGGGTGTCCCTCCCAAGGGGAGGACACCACGGAGACCACACCTCGCCCCAAGAGGGGGGGATATTTAAGTGGAAGAATACATCACATGGTCTTTCCAACCATGTGGAGAGCCTTCAAGGTAGATCCTGCCCAATGGGGGAGGAGGTACTACAACATGGAGACTGGGGCAGAGGGGCTCTGCCCAAGGAAGACGCCGTTTGCCAGCAGGGAAACGAGCTAGCGGAAGATATAGATCGCATGGGGTTAGCCTTACAGGGAACCGCCACATGCAGAGCACCTACCCCAGCACCGGGCTCTTAGCGCGTGTACTGGGCCGGCAATGAGTTTCTCCGAAGACTCGACTGCCACAGGGCTCGGAGGAAATCAACCAGGGAACAACTTTTGTGAACACCACTGGGAATTAGCAGCGCACGTCTTCAGCTCAAAAGGAGGTGGGAGGCGCTATGTGCAAGCGATACACCCGGCCGGCTATCCCGGGCTTATCCGCTTGTGTTGCGTGCCACTACCTGGGACGAAACCGGTTCCACCCGGAGGTTGTAGAACCTTGCAAAGGTGTTGGGTGTTGCCCAGCCCGCTGCTCTACAAATGTCTGTTAGAGAGGCACCTCTGGCCAGGGCCCAAGAAGCCGCTACACCCCTGGTAGAATGGGCCCGTAGCCCTACCGGGGGCGGCATGTCTTGGGCGAGATATGCCATAGATATGGCATCAACGAGCCAGTGGGCGATCCTCTGCTTGGAGACAGCGCTTCCTTTCCGCTGTGCACCGAAGCAGACAAAGAGCTGCTCAGAGAGTCTAAAGCTCTGCGTGCGATCCAAATAGATGCGCAAAGCGCGCACCGGACACAGCAACGCCAGGGCTGGGTCTGCCTCCTCCTGGGGCAGCGCTTGCAGGTTCACCACCTGGTCCCTAAAAGGAGTGGTGGGAACCTTGGGCACATAGCCCGGTCGGGGTCTCAGAATCACGTGAGAATAACCCGGACCGAACTCTAGGCACGTTTCGCTGATAGAGAACGCTTGCAGGTCACCTACCCTCTTGATGGAAGTGAGCGCAGTCAGGAGGGCAGTCTTCAGGGAGAGTGCCTTCAGCTCGACTGACTGCAAAGGCTCAAAGGGGGCTCTCTGTAGGCCCTGAAGAACTACGGAGAGGTCCCATGAGGGAACGAAGAGCGGTCTGGAGGGATTCAGCCTCCTAGCGCCTCTTAGGAACCTGATGATCAGATCGTGCTTCCCTAAGGACTTACCATCAACTGCGTCGTGGTGTGCTGCTATGGCAGCAACGTACACCTTCAAGGTGGAAGGGGACAGCCTCCCTTCCAACCTCTCCTGCAGGAAGGAAAGCACTGATCCGACTGCGCATCTCTGGGGGTCTTCGTGTCGAGAAGAACACCACTTAGCGAACAGAGACCACTTCAAGGCATACAGGCGCCTCGTAGAGGGGGCCCTAGCCTGAGTGATCGTGTCTACCACCGCGGGTGGTAGGCCACCTAGGTCTTCCGCGTCCCGTCCAGGGGCCAGACATGGAGATTCCAGAGGTCTGGGCGCGGGTGCCAGAGGGTGCCCCGTCCCTGAGAAAGAAGGTCCTTCCTCAGGGGAATTTGCCAGGGGGAGCTGTCGCGAGGAGCGTGAGGTCCGAGAACCATGTCTGGGTGGGCCAGTAGGGCGCTACCAGGATGACCTGCTCCTCGTCCTCCCTGACTTTGCACAGTGTCTGTGCAAGTAGGCTCACTGGGGGAAATGCGTATTTGCGAATGCCAGGGGGCCAGCTGTGTGCCAATGCGTCTATGCCGAGAGGAGCCTCGGTGAGGGCGTACCAGAGCGGGCAGTGGGAGGATTCTTGGGAGGCGAACAGGTCCACCTGAGCCTGACCGAATCGACTCCAAATCAGCTGGACCACCTGGGGGTGGAGTCTCCACTCTCCCCTGCGGGGAACCTGCCGTGACAGCGCGTCCGCTGTAACGTTGAGGTTGCCCGGGATATGAGTGACTCGCAGTGACTTGAGGTGCTGCTGACTCCGGAGGAGGAGACAGCGGGCGAGTTGTGACATAAAGCGGGAGCGCAGACCGCCTTGGCGGTTGACATATGCTACCGCTGCCGTGCTGTCTGTCCGAAATAGCACGTGCTTGCCCTGGATCAACTGCCGGAACCTCCGCAGGGCGAGCAGAATTGCCAGTAACTCGAGGCAGTTGATGTGCCAACGCAGCCGCGGACCCGTCCAGAGGCCGGTGGCTGCGTGCCCGTTGCAAACAGCGCCCCAGCCCGTCTTGGAGGTGTCTGTCGTGACCACAATGCGCCTGGAGACCAGTTCTAGAGGAACACCTGCTCGTAGAAACGAGAGGTCAGTCCAAGGGCTGAAAAGACGGTGACAGACCGGTGTAATGGCCACGCGGTGTGTCCCGTGGCGCCATGCCCGTCTCGGGACTCGAGTCTGGAGCCAGTGCTGAAGCGGCCTCATATGCATCAACCCGAGCGGGGTGGCCACCGCCGAGGATGCCATATGCCCCAGGAGCCTCTGAAAAAGTTTCAGTGGAACCGCTGTTCTCTGTTTGAACGCCTTCAAACAGGCCAGCACCGACTGGGCGCGCTCGTTCGAGTCCAACTCCAAACCAAGAAAAGAGATGCTCTGAACCGGGAGGAGCTTGCTCTTTTCCCAGTTGACCCGAAGCCCTAGTCGGCTGAGGTGCGAGAGCACCAGGTCCCTGTGTGCGCATAACACGTCTCGAGAGTGAGCTAAGATTAGCCAGTCGTCGAGATAATTGAGAATGCGAATGCCTACCTCCCTTAACGGGGCAAGGGCAGCCTCTGCGATCTTCGTAAAGACGCGAGGAGACAGGGACAGGCCGAAAGGGAGGACTTTGTACTGATACGCCCGACCCTCGAACGCGAACCGCAGGAAGGGTCTGTGTCGAGGAAGGATCGAGACGTGAAAGTACGCGTCCTTCAGGTCTACCGCCGCGAACCAATCCTGATGCCGGACGCTCGCTAAAATGCGTCTTTGCATCAGCATCTTGAATGGGAGTCTGTGTAAGGCCCGGTTCAGTACTCGCAGGTCCAAGATTGGCCGCAACCCACCGCCTTTCTTCGGTACGCTGAAGTAGGGGCTGTAAAACCCTTTCTTCACCTCGGCTGGAGGGACAGGTTCTATCGCGCCCTTCCGTAGGAGGGTAGCGATTTCCGCGCGCAGAGTTACAGCATTTTCGCCCTTGACGAAGGTGAAGTGAGTACCGCTGAACCTGGGCGGGCGCCTGGCGAACTGAATCGCGTAGCCGAGTCGGACGGTCTGGATCAACCACCGCGACGGATTGGGAAGTGCAAGCCATGCGTCCAAATTCCGTGCGAGAGGAACCAAGGGGACAATGTCGTCGGACGTACCGGCAGGTGGGGCCTCGCGGCGGGGCGGAGAGCGAGGTGCCACAGCACGTCGTGGCCGTGCTGAGTCTAGGGACATCGAAGCACTTACCTGGCTCCTTGTGACCACCCCCGGAACAGCCTGGGATGGGGGAGGAAGAGGCCTGTCCTCGCGACCCGTGGAGGCTGTCACATCGGGGGTGGATTTGTGCCACAGCTGGGCGCTCAGGGGCGAAAAGGGCACCGCTGGAGCGCCAATCCTGCAAGATAAAGCCCGTGGACGGTAGTCGTGGTGACGACCGTACACAGCGGGTATGTGACCCAGGGAGGAAGGAAGCCACTCTTTTGTTGAACTGTTGGGTACCGCAGCCACTTGGGCGTATGGCGAAATCAAACGAAAAGGCAACAAAAGATTTTCCACCCGGCCCTCCACCGGGGGATGGAGTGGTCTTTCTACCAGCTCCAGGTGAGTGGGTTCCCTCGTCCCTGGGTTGTCCGTCTCAGGGGCGCCTCGAAGACCTCCGTGGGTTCTTCGGTGCAGGCTGAGAGACGGGTGGCGTCGGCTTCCTGCGGTGGGCTCCACGCCGGGGCCGGGCCGGAGGGGCGGGCTGCGGCGGAGCCGGTGCAGTCACCGCAGGGGGACGCCCTTGGCGACGAGTAGATGGGGTGCGGGGTCTTGAGCCGCGCCGGCGCAGGATGTGCCGGTTTGCCTCCGTCTGCTGCTTTACCGTCGAGAACTGCTGGGCAAAGTCCTCAACGGTGTCGCCAAATAGGCCCGCCTGGGAAATGGGGGCAGCAATGAACCGTGTCTTGTCGGCCTCGCCCATCTCGACCAGGTTGAGCCAAAGGTGGCGCTCCTGGACCACTAGTGTGGCCATCGTCCGCCCAAGAGACCGCACTGTGACCTTCGTCGCCCGGAGGGCGAGGTCGGTCACCGAGCGCAGTTCCTGCATCAAATCTGGGGCGGAACTACCCTCGTGCAGTTCTTTCAGTGCCTTGGCTTGGTGGACCTGCAGGAGAGCCATGGCGTGCAGGGCAGAGGCGGCTTGTCCAGCAGCGCTGTAGGCCTTGGCCGTCAGGGACGACGTGAGCCTACAGGGCTTGGAGGGGAGCTTAGGGCGTCCACGCCAGGTGGCGGCGCTCTGCGGGCATAAGTGCACTGCGAGCGCCTTATCCACCGGGGGAATCGCCGTATAGCCCCTGGCCGCCCCGCCATCGAGGGTAGTGAGAGCGGGGGAACTGCGGAGTCGGGTTCGGGCAGTAAAAGGTGCCTCCCACGACTTCGTCAGCTCCTCATGCACCTCCGGGAAGAATGGCACTGGAGCGGGGCGTGGCCGGTCTGAGCGGCGCTGCGAGCCCAGAAACCAATCATCAAGCCGCGAGGGTTCAGGGGAGAGCGGAGGGTTCCACTCTAGCCCGACGCTCGCGGCCGCCCGGGAAAGCATGTCCGTCATTTCGGCGTCGGCCTGTAACTGGGCGACCGTCCCCGAAGGGGGAAGCCCAGCTGAGGCTTCTGCGTCCGACTGGACAAGCCCGCTCTCCGACGCTGCGCTCGAAAGCTCATCATCTTCGCGGGCCTCGAACGAGAAGCCAGACTCGCCGTGCGACGAGCCGGCGAACTCATCCGGAAGCCCGATTGGGGCAGACGAGCGTGCTGGGGAATGGGAGGTCCGCGGGGGGATACCCGGCGGAGGCGATCCCATTGAGGTCCCCAAATCGCCCCCAGCGCCAGCCGCGCTGACCTCAAACCCGTAGGTAGGAGGACCAAGGCGGGGAGCCGTTGGCGTTCTTACAAAAGCAAGCCGCGACCGCAACGTTGCCATGGTCATGTTCTCGCAGTGAGAACATGAGCCATTCATAAACGCTGCCTCCATGTGGGTCGCGCCCAGACACGAAAGACAGCGATCATGACCATCCGAAGTTGAGAGAAATCGACCGCAACCAGGAATAACACACGAACGGAAAGGCATCTTTAAAAAGACGCGTCTTTAAAAAGACGTTCCGTGTGTGCACTCTTTTAGAGAAATATATACTCTTTTAGAGGGGAAAAATGCTCTTTCAGAAAATATACTCTCTAGTTTTTCTGCCGAAGCGCCCAGGGGCGTTCTCTGCAGTGCACCAGTGCAGAGGAGGGAGAAGCCGCTGAAATGCGCCGTCAGATCCAGCAGAGGTGAATGAACAGTGCTATTCAGCTCAATGAGCATGACCGTTCGGCTCCGAAGAGAAAATCTGAATGAGTGGTTGCATACCAGCTCCTTTTATACCCGTATGTTCGGGGGAGTGGCATGCAAATACCACTCGCCAATTTTCATTGGCTTTTTATCAAAGACCAGAGGTGTCTCGGGCTCCCAAGAGTGACCCCTATTGTCACTACATCGACACCAACGTCGAGTGAGTGACAGATAGGGAACAGCTATTAGGCTACTGAACAGAAAAATTACAGCATTTCTTCAGTAAATTATTAGTTGTGAATTATTTGGCCACAGGCATCAGAATTCACTGGTCTAGCCTAATAGGAATTGATCTTTATGGAGAGGTTTGCCTCAAGCACTGATGTAATATTGAGGGAGTGATTTTCAGCGGTTAACTGCATTTCATGTTAATACAATCTGGCACAGGTGCTGTTTATTTGTACCTTCTAGTTGCAAGGGCCTACAATTAACAGCAATTTGAGAGAGGAAGAAATCCAGAAATGCTAATAATGAATCTAATTATATTTCATTTGTATGTGCAAATATTTATACAGACTGATGCTGTTGTTGTTTTTTTTTAATTTATTTATTTTTTTATTTTTTAAATCTTGTGTGTGTGTGTGTGTGTGTGTGTGTGTGTGTTCAGACTTGTTTGTAATTCTGTTTATTTATTTATTATAATTTTTTTTTAATGGTTATTATTTCTTAAAAAAAAAAAAAGAAAAGAAAGAAAGAAAAAAAAAAGAACATTTTGGTTTGGTACATTTTATTAGGAAAAGTCAAGTAATACACAGTGTAAACACCATAACAGTTACATATCAGGATTATGATTAATATTTTGAGGTTTGTTTTGGCAAATGAAAATGACAGGAATGTCATGCTTTTTTCTTCAAACAGATCATTTTTCAAGAAAATAAAACACTACTGATTAAGGTGTCATATTCACATATATACATATCCAGAATTACAGTATGTTAAAATGGTGAATTTCCAGGCTTTAAAAGGGTCTTTTATTTATTTTTTATTTTTATTTTTTTCTTACTCCCAATAATATTTTGTAAAGTGAAGTTAGAATTAAGATATTCATGACCAATGTTCCACTCTCTCTTTCTGGTATTTAAAAATAAATAGATATATAAATAATTGTTTGCTGATGTGCCTTTAAGACTTCCATGTAAACACCCTTGAAATGAGAAGCTGCAGGTTTTCCATATAGTTTTAACTGTTTCATCCTTCAATAACGGCCTCTTTGCAAGTATTGCATTACATTTTGACTGGATCACAAAACAATTTGTGCTGAAATGGGCTACAAAATTTGTTCAGATCAGACTGAAATAATCAGAAACTTCAGCCAATCTTACCTGTCTTTGGGATACTACGGAAGGATACACACAGCCAGGGACTTTCATTTCATTCCCTTATTGTGACTGATCAGGCCAAGTTTCTGAACACCAAAAAGGTGTTGACTTGTAAATTTGGGTGGTGATGTGGCATTAGGGTAATGCAGCGATGCCATTATCTGTATCTGTATCTGCTGCTATGGCAAAATTATTTGTAAGCCTATCTGTATTCAAATATAACCAGATATGGGTGGGGCTTAAACCGGAAGTGTGTCAAAACTAAATGAAATGGACATTGTTAAAAATACTATATTACATTCATAGTTTCCATGTACCAGATGACGATGAATATGTGTTGTTAACTGTGGTTTGCTCTCTTCATTAAAAAAAAACCAAAAAAAAAAAATAAATAAAAATAAATAAAATATATATATAAGCTTTAAAAAAAGAATACTAAAAGATACCATTTAAATCTGAAATAAATGGAAAGAGTGTGACTTTTGGCTGCATTTACACTGTCACAAAAAAAATAAATAAATAAATAAATAAACTTTTTTTTATTTGCGTCATGACACAGATCGGATATTGATACACGTGTAAACAGTTTTTTTTCCCCCCACATCCCATATGAACCACTTTCAAATGTGGTTCTGAATATGAAACGTATCCGAGATCTGAACATATCTTATCTGATTCTCCTCGTATTTCTGACATTAATATCTGCTGAAACAAAGTTTTTGATTATATCTGTGCATGTAAAAAAAAGTTATTGTGCTGGTACAAGATTTCAATTGTGAAATGTCAAGCAAACAAGTTGCACTGAGGAGACGTTTTTTACAAACATTAAAATAAATTAGAATAAATCAATATAGCCTACAAACAGGTGGAAGCACCTTTAGTCTATCAGAAAGTTTTATGATACACTGGAGGCTGATTTTGTGTGCGAATATTTTAACATAATGTGGATGACATCATTATTTACTTCAATTTCATGTGCAGTATAAGCAAAATGAAGTGAAATATATGGCAAGAGCGAGCCAGTTTCTCTATTTCCAGAAGAGAATAGCATTAAAAGAACAAGCATGTTTTAGTTTATCCGTTACCACATGTACATGAATATTCTGAATGTACACTCTATGGAGCATTTAAACCTCTGTGCATTTAAACTTTTTTGGAATAAATGCTTTACCAGATAGATACCCTAATCGGTGATGTGGATTTGTCATTGGTGATGTGGTCACTGTTACGTGACAGACAGACGGCCTCTGTTGTAAAATCATGCCTTAGTAACACTCAGGCTGGTTAAAGAATGTAAATGTGTGCACTTCCGCAGTTAATTCAGGATGGACTTCAAAGACTTTAGCCATTAATCTTACAGTTTATACAAAATATTTTTGTTTAAACATTGGCCCCTAATACTTAAGTAACACTTTACAAATTTTAAACCATGACTTGTACTACACATAAATAACTTATATTGGCATCATATTCATGCTGTTGAGCCAGAGGGGAACATTAACATTAACAAACATTAACAAACATCTTATGGAGTTTTGTGTTGCTTGCCACAGTCACTTCTTACACATAGTATTTATTTATATAATTAATTAATTATTTTAAGACACAATTTACAATCATGTGTTTTTTTTTTAAACTGCACTATTATGACTCTAAGACATTACTATATTACAGCCTCTTTTTCTGTTAAAGCATAATTTTATGTAAAGCTGCTTTGAATTTATGTGTTTTGTTATAAGTGTTATACAAATAAAAAATGACTTGACTGCATGCATGGGGATTCTTACATGTGAACCATGTGAAACATTAACATAGACATTTCAAAACATGGAAAGTGTGTATTATATAGAATTTATATTTGCATGTATTCATTTGTTTGACATCATTAAGTTGCAGAATTACAGAATGAGCAATTTTTATTCATTTATTTTTTTCCACTGGGGAGACAGTTTTCAGGTATAAAAGATATAATACATTTTATTTAATTTTAAATGAACACTTTAATGGGGCCTGGCTAGCTCAGCGAGTATTGATGCTGACTACCACCCCTGGAGTTACGAGTTCGAATCCAGGGCGTGCTGAGTGACTCCAGCCAGGTCTCCTAAGCAACCAAATTGGCCCGGTTGCTAGAGAGGGTAGAGTCACATGGGGTAACCTCCTAGTGGTTGCGATTAGGGGTTCTCGCTCTCAATGGGGCTCATGGTAAGTTGTGTGTGGATCGCGGAGGGTAGCATGGGCCTCCACATGCTGTGAGTCTCCGCGGTGTCATGCACAGTGAGCCACGTGATAAGATGTGTGGATTGACTGTCTCAGAAGCAGAGGCAACTAAGACTTGTCCTTCACCACCCGTATTGAGGTCTATAACCGCACCACCACGAGGATCTACTAAGTAGTGGGAATTGGGCATTCCAAATTGGGAGAAAAAAGGGATACATTTTTTTAAAAATGAACACTTTAAGATTATGTCTTACACAGAATCATCTATAGAAATTATAATTAAATAATTAACACATAACAAATTTCCAGTAACAAATTCAAATTTCCACAAACCCTGAGCAGGTGTTCTCTTAAAATATACAAACATTGCATGGACATGTTGGTATATTCTAGTTAAAAAGGGGTGAACAATCACCACATCCAAGTCATCTCTCCCAAACCACTGAGCAGCTGACAGGGCAGAAAATCTTGCCAGTTTCCATTCGGCTCAGTAAGACAATATGTTAATTGCTCTGGGACTCAGATGAAGTCCTATTCTACAGCCTCAAGTTTAATTCTGAGGAAACGGTTCCCTCATCAGCTCGACGTGTCATGTAACTTTTCCAAGGCTTCGGGAGCAGATTGGAAACATCCAGCATTCCTCAGGCTAATTATTAAATATTTCAAAGTTTATTGTGAGTGTCACTGATTGCAGCCAAAACGTGTTCTTTGGCATTCAGCTCGAGTTTTTTTTTTTTTTTTTTTTTTTTTTTTAAATAAACCTCGGAACATTGTGAAAAGAATGTTGAGGGTATCAAAGAGCTGAACTGGCATTTTTAAAGCATTTTTAATTCTCCCGTTTAATGTGAGACATCCCCGTCAGAATGTTCCTCATTTCGAGAGTGGGATAAAGTACCTGACTGGAACATATGATCAAACTTTAATTTGGACATGCAGTTTTAAAATTATAATGTGTATATAATTACACACTGACAATAGGCAGGCGTTCTCTAATGCATTTCTCAATCAAATTATGAATCATTGGATTTTTTTGGATAGTTCATCCAAAATTCTCTCATCATTTGCTCACCCTCATGCCCAGATGTGTATGACTTTGTTTCCTCTGCTGAACACATATGACGATTTTTAGAAGAATATTTAGGCTCTGTAGGTCCATACAATGAAAATTAATGGTGACCAGAACTCAGAAGGTCTAAAAATCACATAAAGGCAGCATAAAAGTAATCCATACAACTCCAGGGGTTAAATCCATGTCTTCAGAAGCGATATGATAAGTGTGGGTAAGAAACAGGTCAATATTTCAATCCTTTTTTTCTGTAAATCTCCACTTTCACATTCTGGTGTGGAAGTTACTTTCACTTTCACATTCAGCCACCTACTGGTTGGGGCTGGTCAAACGTGGAAATGTATAGTAAAAAAGGACTTGAATATTGACCTGGGGTAAAGGCTTCCACAGTTCAACTCATGTGTTTTCAATTATGCAAATTTGATACATTTTTATCTGTTTCTAAATCTCTTTAAAGAAGTATTGTGCTTTGCACTCCACATTCAACCCGAAACAATTCTCCAAAAGCAACAAACATTGTAAAAGATTTTTTACAAATGGTGCAGCACTTTGAATAAACATGACGTTAAAAGCAGTTCCTTCTGTCGTTTGGATAGTCAAGGGCTCTTAGAAGTGTAGTTGTGCGGTATGTGTAAACCTCACTCCCCTGGCCTCAAGAGGTGCACTAGCGACAGACGCTAGAGGCTGTAGCGTTTAGCCTCCTCATTAGAGCGCCATGCCGGAGACGCTGGTTCGAATCCCGCTCGGAGTGGGTCAAGCACAACCGGTTACAGAAGTACATTACACATTCTCTGTTAGTATAACCTATAGACATAAATACACTACAGCTGTTCTAGCTTAACACTGCTGTAGCACTGCATTTAGTTGATGCTTGAGCTTAAATATGTTTCACCTCCCTCTTCACAGGGGGTAAACCTGACAAACCACATTTAAGAAACTGTGATTTTTACATTGTCCCTGCCTCAAAACAGCACACATTCACAAAAACCTGGCACTCCTTAATTTCAATATTGGCGGCAAAGCCAGACAGAGTTTGATTAAACGGTCCCGCTTGGCCTGCAGTTTACGGTGAGGGATTGGGTTTCGCCTAAAATTAGCCATCACTCTTAATTTATTACCTCTATTGAGAACCAAGAGAGATGGCTGTTACTGCCTCCTAACTAACAGCACCTAACCCAGGGTCGAGCGATATAATGTTGCATTTTAATTCGTTTTGAGGCCAGCCCATTATAACTTACACCTCCTCCTATTTCCCTCTCCATTTTCATGTACACTGAAGTGAGGGAGAGTGTTAAACCTGCGCAAGAGTTCTAGAAAAACACTAAAATCCAAAATTATTTTATGAGGAAAGGAAAACAGTTTCTCCCTGTCGGGTAGTTGACATTTTAAACTTATTTGTGGTTCCCGGTTTCGAGACTGCAGAAGAGGCGAGCTGGCACAGACGCCATCCATAGTGTTGTCTGGATTGGGCAAAATCCCTCTAGACTCACTCAAACCCCGTCTAGGGGAAATGAAAGTCAGGGAGAATTTACACCTGACTTTATGAGCGCAGGTAAATTGTGTGATTGTGTCTAGGTTGGGTGGATTTTGACGCAAATCAGGCTAAACCTCGTTACTGGAATGGTCTGCCTTTTCCAAGACTTCCCATTATAGGGTGTTGGTGGTAATTTGATCTTTAAGATAAATAAGACTCTGTGGCTATGTTCCAAAAGCTGACATGCTGTCTATTGCCTACATAGGCAGCTGTCTACTAAAGCAGCATCTTAACTGAAATGGAATCTCATAAGTAACTGATTGGAATGCTCTAAATAGGTATCAAATCCCTATGCCATGTGCAGCCTACAAAATGGCACTTCTGAGAAGCATGTTGCTTAGTTAATGTGATGAACTAATAAGTAGTGTTGTGTGTAATCTGATCACAAAGAAATTAGTTACTGTAATCTAATAAATTAAGTTTTAGTCAAAACTAGAGTAACTCATTACATTTTAAATTCTAGTAATCAGATTACAGTTAATCACTTTGGTAACACTTTCTATGAAACCTATATTTATAATGCATTATAAAGGTATTATAAATGTATTAAAATGTATTCGTAATGTCTCAAAATACACCTTTTAATATGTGTAAAACTTCTCATACATAATTGTAACCACAATTATAATACATAGTACTTACCTTTTCATAGTTATACCTTACATTTTAATGCAAGACCAAGATAAAATTGTATCTGCCGAAGTTATAATGAGTTTCCGCTAAGAAATTTTGGTGCCGGTCATCATGTCCGAGAATGATAAAGTTTGCTGGACAATATGATAAAAATCCGGCCATCAAATTTCTGTGTTTATTTTGCACTGCAATGGACTATGCATAATAATGCAATATAATAATGACACAGTCAAGTCAAATGAATGACAAACGTTTGTTCGTTATAGCTGCTTTTCCATTAAAAATATTATTTTTTTACGGCCGTCATGGAATTAGCGTCTAATTTTAACAAAAAAACATTCAACAGCCTGGGCAAAGGGGGCAAATAAAAAAAACTAAACTGCAGTTTGCCACATCTGTTCGTTTACAAAGAAATATTAAAATAACAAATAATTCGGTTATGTCATATGATTTCTCACCTTTGCTTATTTCCTTGGCTTTTTATTTTTATAAATATTTTCCTCAGATTTTTCATGGCACAAAAGCGTTTTGCTGCCAAAGTTAAGTTAAATGTGTCCAGTGTGTCAGTACAACTTGACATTCACATAAGCCTGGTGTCCTTCTCCTCCAAAAGATGGAAACACAAGGCTGTTTTAATGTGGGATAATTCTGAAGTGAGAAGCTTCTTACTACGGGCACGCGAGACAGCTGTTTTTGCCAGTGTGCGGGATTCAACGTGCTTTAATTGCAGACTTTGCCAGCTCCGGGAAAGTTTAAACCTCCGTGGCAGTAAAGCGTTGTTATCATTGGGATGGCGGCACGCTGTGCACTTGTGGCATCAAATAAAGGGGTTGCTGATGCATCGTGTTAATATTTTTACTGGATATTGTATCCGACAATGTTTGAATTTGTCGGACATTAGGACATTTTAATTACCGGCTAACGGAAACCCTGATATATGTTCATATAAATATACTGTATATATACACTGGCGGCCAAAAGTTTGGAATAATGTACAGATTTTGCTCTTATGGAAAGAAATTGGTACTTTTATTCACCAAAGTGGCATTCAACTGATCACAATGTATAGTCAGGACATTGATAATGTGAAAAATTACTATTACAATTTGAAAAAAAATCAGAACTTCTTAAACTACTTCAAAGAGTTCTCATCAAAAAATCCTCCACGTGCAGCAATGACAGCTTTGCAGATCCTTGACATTCTAGCTGTCAGTTTGTCTAGATACTCAGGTGACATTTCACCCCACGCTTCCAGTAGCACTTGCCATAGATATGGCTGTCTTGTCGGGCACTTCTCACGCACCTTACAGTCTAGCTGATCCCACAAAAGCTCAATGGGGTTAAGATCCATAACACTTTTTTTCCAATTATCTGTTGTCCAATGTCTGTGTTTCTTTGCCCACTCTAACCTTTTCTTTTTGATTTTCTGTTTCAAAAGTGGCTTTTTCTTTGCAATTCTTCCCATAAGACCTGCACCCCTGAGTCTTCTCTTTACTGTTGTACATGAAACTGGTGTTGAGCGGGTAGAATTCAATGAAGCTATCAGCTGAGGGCATGTGAGGCATCTATTTCTCAAACTAGAGACTATGATGTACATATTCTTTTGTTTAATTGTACATCTGGCATTCCACATCACTTTCTGTCCTTGTTAGAGCCAGTTGTCATTTCTCTTTGAAGACTGTAGTGTACACCTTTGTATGAAATCTTCAGTTTTTCATTCAAAAATCATAATTTTTCATATGAATCTGCCAAGGAGGTCTATAATACCTGGAAAAATCTATCTAATAAAATTTGCGATTTAAATGTTGCTTGCAATAAATTTCTTTCCGTCAGGGTATACGGTTATGCTGCGTTCCATTCAAGTTGGATGTGGGATATTCCTACTGGATATCTCCGACCATAAATGCATTCCATTCCCCGATATTCAGAACTGCAATGCTCCCGTTAGCTTAGCAGGGGTTTGACTCTCATTAGAGATGTCTCCTAGCAACCCAACTGATAAACATTGCTGCAGCGCTAGCATTTGTGCTTCAGGTGTACGATTATCAAAAGAGATTATAATTTACCATGTTTTATACACCTGTTTCTGCAGGCGTTTGTTAAACAAGCTTTAATATCATGAAATGTGGAAATGAACTCATTTATCGATATTAATAAAGTGAATATTTATCACTTTGTATATCTCCCTGAGTTTCGACATGTTTGTGTGACATCATGCCCCTGCATCTCGGCGAAATCGGAGTTGAGAATTTCCGCACGAGCCTACAAGTTGTAATTCTGACTTCAAGATGCATTCCACTGCACTTTTCCTAGTAGGAAGTTGGAAACTCTGACTTTCCGAGTTGAATGGTATGCAGCACTACTTTTCAAAACTTGATCCGACTGAATTCTCAAGCAGCATAATTTACACTTAGAAAACTCCTGATGTTGCTATAGCAATGCAAAAAGCACTTACCAATTTGCTTGAAGTGAAAATCAGTCCTCCTTTCCTGTTTAATAAATTAAGCAATCACACGGTCATGCAGAACATCTCGTGTCTCAATGGCAATACCAGCAGTGATGACAGCCGACTCGTCAGACAGCTTGATCTTACGCTTTTCGCTCTTGAATTACGTACATCACTTCAAGCGTGATTGCATCATTCAAGGCCAGCTAGAAGGCCTCAACCAGGACATAGCCTAAAGATCATACCCACCAAGAACAAATAAATCAGTCTGATTGGCTGCTGAATCTGACAATCTGACTTTAGTTGCTCATTCATTTGCACTGTTGAGGGATTCTGAAGAAATTCTGAAAGCCTGACGGGGTGGAGCTCAAACTCACACGCTGCTTTGGGCATGCGATTTGTGAAACAGTTGTCACACTTTGCTTGTAAGCATCAAGGAATAAATTCTGACTGGATAAACATTTAATTTTTCTTTATTTGTTTGTAGATTAATTAAGAGTGGAAAGCGTTTAAAAATACATAGACAAAAAGGTGATTGAGAATGAAAGGATGAAAAATATATATTTATTTGGCATGTTAGGCCAGCAGAGAAGTGATGTTAAAGAAAACAGGACTCATCAGACCAGGTGACCTTCTTCCACTGCTCCAAGGTCCAGTTCCGACACTCGCATGCCCATTGTAGGCATTTTCGGTGGTGGACAGGGGCCATCATGGGCACTCTGACCGGTCTGCGGCTACGCAGCCCCATACGCAGCAGGTTGTGATGCACTGTGTGTTGTGACACATTCCTCCCCTAACCATCATTAAAATTTTCTGTGACTTGTGCCACAGTAGACCTTTTGTCGGTTCGGACCAGATGGGATAGCCTTCGTTGCCCTCATGCATCGATGAGCCTTGGGTGCCCAACAACCTGTCGCCGGTTTGTGGTTTGCCCTTCCTCAGACCACTATCGGTAGGTACTCACCACTGCTGAGCGGGAGCACCTGAAAAGCCTTGCCGTTTCAGAGATGCTCTGACCCAGTCTTCTGGCCATAACAATTTAGCCCTTGTAAAAGTCACTCAGGTCTTTACTCCTGCCCATTTCTCCTGCATTCAACATGCTGACTATGAGAACTGATTGTTTGCTTACCATCTAATCTACCCAGACCTTGACATGTGGCCTTTTAAGGAGATGATCAATGTTATTCGCTTCATTTGTGAGTGGTCATAATGTTTGGGCTCATCAGTGTATGTACGTCTTATAAACATTTATAAGATATTTTTAAGTGGTTATAAAAAAATAGTCAGCATTATAAAATGGAAGTTACT
Source organism: Myxocyprinus asiaticus (assembly GCF_019703515.2). Taxonomy (NCBI): domain Eukaryota; kingdom Metazoa; phylum Chordata; class Actinopteri; order Cypriniformes; family Catostomidae; genus Myxocyprinus; species Myxocyprinus asiaticus. The sequence goes on from NC_059375.1 coordinate 15,138,668, forward strand.
GTATGTAGAAATGCACAAAATACAAGGGAACACCCATCCAATGTAAATTTTGAGACATTAAGAAACACATTTAGGTTAAAACATATCAGTAGCTCTAATTTAAAAAAAAAATAAATAAATAAATGTATGTTCAAAATATGCACATGAAGTATTTTTTGTTACTTTTTAAACAAAACACACCCAAGAATAAAAAAAAATATAATAATAATAATAAAAAAAAAAACCTTAAACTAATTCTGTACTATACTCTATTCAACCAACCGTAATGTTTGTGCATCTTACTTGGAGACATAAAAACTACAGAACTGCTGATGTCCTGATAAGCACAAATGCTTTTAAATACACTGCAGTATATAAAAAAGGTACTGTACAGTCAAGTTGAGACAGTAACCAAGACATATGAATCACTTTCAGCAAGTGACTTTTTGAATGATGCTCAATAAATAAATAAATAAATAAATAAAAATATATAAATAAATTATGTTTTATCATTTATTTTCATCATGCCTATGGCCTGTGTTCCATTTACATTACAATCCGTTGGGCAAAATTACATGGGAAATGTCTTATTGTCTCAAAATGTACATTGTGAATGAGATTTCCTTTGTATTCTGTACGTCTATGTTGATTGGTCGATTGTGTTATAACGCATTATACTCTTTAAGGTATAACTATGAATAGGTTCAGTATTATAATGTATTATAACTGTATATACAATTATTTATAAGAACTTATAACATATTATAAGTTGAATAATGAAACATTATGAATCCATTATAAATATGGGCTCAATAGAAGGTGTTTCCATTTCTTTTAGTAGGGTTAAAACATTTCTAAAATAGAATTACATAGAATTTAAAACCTGAATTATGTTCACGTGTATACAGGTGCATCTCAATAAATTAGAATGTCGTGGAAAAGTTCATTTATTTCAGTAATTCAACTCAAATTGTGAAACTCGTGTATTAAATAAATTCAGTGCACACAGACTGAAGTAGTTTAAGTCTTTGGTTCTTTTAATTGTGATGATTTTGGCTCACATTTAACAAAAACCCACCAATTCACTATCTCAAAAAATTAGAATATGGTGACATGCCAATCAGCTAACCAACTCAAAACACCTGCAAAGGTTACCTGAGCCTTCAAAATGGTCTCTCAGTTTGGTTCACTAGGCTACACAATCATGGGGAAGACTGCTGATCTGACAGTTGTCCAGAAGACAATCATTGACACCCTTCACAAGGAGGGTAAGCCACAAACATTCATTGCCAAAGAAGCTGGCTGTTCACAGAGTGCTGTATCCAAGCATGTTAACAGAAAGTTGAGTGGAAGGAAAAAGTGTGGAAGAAAAAGATGCACAACCAACCAAGAGAACCGCAGCCTTATGATTGTCAAGCACAATCGATTCAAGAATTTGGGTGAACTTCACAAGGAATGGACTGAGGCTGGGGTCAAGGCATCAAGAGCCACCACACACAGACATGTCAAGGAATTTGGCTACAGTTGTCGTATTCCTCTTGTTAAGCCACTCCTGAACCACAGACAACGTCAGAGGCGTCTTACCTGGGCTAAGGAGAAGAAGAACTGGACTGTTGCCCAGTGTTCCAAAGTCCTCTTTTCAGATGAGAGCAGGTTTTGTATTTCATTTGGAAACCAAGGTCCTAGAGTCTGGAGGAAGGGTGGAGAAGCTCATAGCCCAAGTTGCTTGAAGTCCAGTGTTAAGTTTCCACAGTCTGTGATGATTTGGGGTGCAATGTCATCTGCTGGTGTTGGTCCATTGTGTTTTTTGAAAACCAAAGTCACTGCACCCGTTTACCAAGAAATGTTGGAGCACTTCATGCTTCCTTCTGCTGACCAGCTTTTTAAAGATGCTGATTTCATTTTCCAGCAGGATTTGGCACCTGCCCACACTGCCAAAAGCACCAAAAGTTGGTTAAATGACCATGGTGTTGGTGTGCTTGACTGGCCAGCAAACTCACCAGACCTGAACCCCACAGAGAATCTATGGGGTATTGTCAAGAGGAAAATGAGAAACAAGAGACCAAAAAATGCAGATGAGCTGAAGGCCACTGTCAAAGAAACCTGGGCTTCCATACCACCTCAGCAGTGCCACAATCTGATCACCTCCATGCCACGCCGAATTGAGGCAGTAATTAAAGCAAAAGGAGCCCCTACCAAGTATTGAGTACATATACAGTAAATGAACATACTTTCCTGAAGGCCAACAATTCACTAAAAATGTTTTTTTTATTGGTCTTATGATGTATTCTAATTTTTTGAGATAGTGAATTGGTGGGTTTTTGATAAATGTGAGCCAAAATCATCACAATTAAAAGAACAAAAGACTTAAACTACTTCAGTCTGTGTGCACTGAATTTATTTAATACACGAGTTTCACAATTTGAGTTGAATTACTGAAATAAATGAACTTTTCCACGACATTCTAATTTATTGAGATGCACCTGTACTTTGTGACATCTGAAGTGTGTATGCCCTCTAATTAATCATTGTAACTAAGGGAGAAACGTGTGGTGCTGAGTGTATGAATTGCAATTCAACAATGAACTAGGGGGAAATATAGACATTATTTTGAATTTGTTTAGTAAAAAAAAAATAAAAAAAAAAATCTGTGAAAAGTGTTTTTAGAAAGTAATTAGATATGTTATTACTTCTTCCAATGAAATAATCAGTAAAGCAATTTGATTACAATTTTATAGAACTAATAAGTAATTTATATTGGAATACATTTTGAGTAATTTATCCAACATTACTAATGAGCTAAATCAATTCTAATTAGATTTAAACTATATAAATGGCTACAAACTGGGCATCACACACAAAACGGCTGGGGATCACCCAATGCCCGACTGTCAAGTCGAACCGATCTGATCACAAACTCACGTTGTAAACATGGACCTACACAAGCTGGCATCAGTTGTTGTTGCTGCTGCTCTGTGTTTGAATCACAAAAAAACAGGCAAAGCGCATTTGTGTGTGGTCCTGAGTATGGCCCCTAAAGACTGCATCATGAGTTGTATGTAAGTGGAATTAAAGTTAGCGCCCATTAGTGTCTGTCAGCGGGAGGTCATTAATAACTTGACCTTCGGGAGTCCCTGCTGAGCTAATGACTTCATAAACAGAAAAAGCACATCCAGCTTGTTTGATAATATTGGTCTGTCACCAAAGTGGGCCCCTGTGTTCTCATCAAGTGATCAATGAGCTTCTTCTTTTACTAGAGAACTGACAATACATCAAGCTGATCTGTAATCACACTCAGCTGCATATCGTCACAAATGCTGATTGTAATCCATAGTGATTCTGTCACCAAGCGTTTATCCTGCGTTTTTCTCCTACACTAAAATGACTAATGAAATCAGAAAGCGAAGACATCACAGTCTGTTTTTTATTGAACGTATACATTTATTTTCTCAATGAAAGCTGCATATGGACATACGGCAAACCTCGAGGGGATAAATACACAATCACACACTTCCACAAAGTAAAGTTACTCATGAATGCTTCCTAAATCAATCTATTACCATTGTTTATGCTCACGAGGTACTTCCATTGTTATTTTGGCAAGCTCCACGTGACAGGGAATCAGAGAGAGATAGTTGTGGTAAATTGGTATGTCTGTCACCCCTCCACCATTTTTTATCGGCAAGTGTACCACATCTCCAACTGAGGAAAGAGAGATCTCAGCAAAAGAGTCTTTTGTGACACCCTCGGTCAAAATCTAGTAGTTTGGAATCTGCTAGCACGGCACTAGCTTAATGTTACTTGAATTGGTGCTATTTTAGTGCATAACTTTATTACTGTTGAAGTCTTTGTTTGAAATAATTATTGTTGTGTTGTTTTGTTTTCTTTCCTAAGAAGGAAATAAATGCATTTTTACAAGAAAAGAAGTATTTAAAGAGTAACATTTCAGCACTTTAAAAATATGCAATTAATCGCGATTAACTATGAAAATGTATGCGATTAATCATGATTAAAAATATATATTGACTGACAGCACTAGTTTAAATGTGAATGTTTCTGTCCTAGATTGGAGATGGTGATTTTACTGAGCCCACCACATTTTTTATTTACTGTCAGCCCAAATCTGAGCAGTGGTTTCACCTATACTCTCTCTCTCTCTTAGTCTAGCTCTCTCTCTTTCTGTGGCCTATTCTTAGCAAGTGCCTTGGCCACTCTTGTAATATTTTTAAAGCTTATTACTGTGTTCTGTTCCCCCTTTCCCTTTTGGCAGTTGGCCAGAGGCTTCATTCTTTTTTTCCTGCTTGCTCTCCCTCTCCTCTACCTTTCTCTTGACAATGATCTCTGGTTGCAAATAATAGACCAACAGCCAGCAACAATTTGCAGTCCAAACAGTGCTAACACTTCTTGACGTTTACCGAAACTTCATCACGCACTTGCTCATTTCAGCCCACCCGCTCCGTTGTTCCGTATTTGTGCAGACAGAAAATCTGTGGAGCCCTGGCTATCATTTTTAATAATGAGGAGGCAGTGCCTAGCCTTGGGTTGGCCTCCTCTGCATGTGTTGGCCTGGAGTCAGTGGAGCAGGCAGACAGTGCCAGTCGACCATGCTGGGGAGACTTTTCCTTCACTGGCCTTGGATCAGCTGCAGATGTGTAGGTTTTTATGGAGTGTGGAACATATAAATGTACAAATAATGCTTCCTGCGATCAGAATCTTATCATTTTTTTATTTTATTTTTATTTTATTTATTTTTTTATGGTTGCATAGTTAAAACATTCATGTGCTGTTTGGTTCTTACCAAGCAGAACAGTACAGGACAAACCCATGTAAAAGACAAATTATATACACTTGTACTTTCATTAAGTTCAAAATAGGTAAATGACAACAAAATACTGCATGTACCGAATAGTAATTGGACGCCACTCCACTACATGAAAAAAAAAAAAAAAAAAAAAATCTGTACATTTCAGTAGATGCCTTATAAATGTGGGCTTGTGTTTCCTAAAACAGGACTTAACTGGCCAAAAACAATCTTAAGGGGAGCAGTCTCAGTGTTTTCATTGTTTTTCTTCTGCTGAGTTGAGGTGAGTGGTGTTTTGCTTTCTGGCCAACACCCCAGCGTTCCTGAGGTTGGTTAGGTGTGCTGATTCTGTGGCACACACACACACACACACACACACACACACACGTGTTGGTGCAGCTATCACTGTGTACTCTCCACAGACATAATGATTTTTATACTGTACAAACTTTTTTACATTTTCAATAAAACATCGTTTAGTATGTTTTTTAAGCGATTTGAATTATGGAGACACTAGAAATGTCCTCATAAACCACATTTATAGCATAATACCCTTGTAATTAGCAGTTTGTAACCTAAAAAAAATGTCCTATTAATCCACCCAAACCCGCCCACACATACACACACACACACAGACTGCTGACTGGACCTTACAAAATATTTAGCTGCAGCACGGTACAGTATGTGTTACCGCAGAACCTCAAGAATACACACATGCACAAACACATCTGTACATTTACATTTTGTATATACTAAAGAATTAGCTGATAATACCCTCCACTTCAGGCAGACCTTGCAACCAATGTTCCCTCTAAGTGTCACGGCTGTGCACTTCTGATGTTGCTCCCATCCAGATGTCTAGTGATTTGCAGTATGCAACTGAAAATTTATTTAGAATCAAATATGTATGTTTCTGCTTAGGTGGCTGCAGGGTTTGCCCAATAGAAATCAAATTTGCTCAGCAAGAACAACAATTATAATTATTAGCCCTAAAAACTAGCCATACCTTGTCTCAGCCTTAAACCCATTCCAGCCCCTCCCACATCAGTAAAGTTGGGAAATTGACATGACTTTTTGTTCATATCGTGGCAGTTTTCTGGTGAAATAAACACAGGCACTACAACAACGACTTTTATTTACTTTTCCACAAATCGTGCGTAAAAGAGCAGATATTAATTTCATAAACACTTTATTTTTTTGCCCTGTTCCTCACATAATGCTATCTTATGAAATCTAAACACTTTTAATGTAGTGCATGACTTAAAAGGCAATAATATATTTTTTTCTCCCCTTTTCTTCCCAATTTGGAATGCCCAATTCACAACTCACCACGCACCCCACCGAGAGCGAGAACCACATTATAGCAACCACGAAGAGGTTACCCTATGTAACTCTAACCACCCTAGCAACCGGGCCCATTTGGTTGCTTAGGAGATCTGGCTGGAGTCACTCAGCACGCCCTGGATTCAAACTCTAGTCATCGTCTTTACTCGCTGAGCTACCCAAGCCCCAGAAGACAATACATTTTAACATTTGCATTACATACCAGCTTTTAGAAGCGTATTCAAATGTGATCAAATGTGAATATTCAAAGTGCGGTAGCTCAACTGATATCTGCAAAATGACATTCACTTAAGACTACCTGAGTCGACCCATAAGCCGTTTGTGTTATAAAAGCACAAAAACATGACAGGTTGCTTAATTTGCATTTTTCTTCTCACATTTGCTTTTTTATGGGACTTTTAGTTATGTTTAGGTTTAGGTTTAGGGTAGGGAAGCATTTTTTTGTTGATTCAAAACTCAATAGAACATATAACTTAAAAACCTCTGTTTAGGAGAACATTTAACTTGCTTTTAAAAGAACGTTCCATTTTAAATCTGAATGTGATTGCGAATGAGAATGAAGAGTCATATGGACTTCGTGGTACTTTAATATTCTTGTTTGTAGCTTGACTGTTTGACCGCCTCCACAACAACACATTAACACCTACTTTACCTTTAATCACTTCCGTAGCCTGCCCAGTAGCGGTGAGTAGTGAGATGGCAAAGAAAGAGAGCAGGTCAGTCAAGCTGAGAGAGCCAATCATACGAGTGGGCGTTTATTGTCAAGTCTAAAAGGAGAAGCAGCACCAAAACCGAGTGTTTCTTAGGGTACGTTTACAAGACAACGATGTACTAAAAAACGGAAACATTTTTCCTTTGCGTTTTTGAAAAATTTTGCGTTCACACGGATCCGCGAAAATGACTAAAAACGCTGTATTATGCATGCCAGGCCAGTAGTTGGCGATGTCACTTTGTAAAGAAACACTACGTGCCTGTGCACATAAGCATTCATCCACAGAGCGGTGAATACAAACAATGAAGATGGCGAAAGCATCGAGCAATTTTGTCTGGACAGACGATGAGGATTCTTTATTACTACAAGTCTTGAGCAGCACAAACACAGTCCTGTAGTCCGCCATTGTAGTTTTGAATGTCTCGCGCATTGTTTTGAAGTACGACGCACGACGTCATCGTTTTCACAAATTCAAGTTTTTGTATGTTTACACGGAGACGATAATGGCATCGTTTTCAAAAACATGCACTTTGAAACCCATTTTCAAAAGTTTGCGTTTTCAGGCCCCAAAACGCCGTTGTCGTGTAAACGAACAGCCAAAACGCATAAGCAAGATTTTTCAGTTGAAAACGTTGTCGTGTAAACGGCCCCTAAAAGTTGATGAGATTGAGGGTGGAAAATGATCATGTTTTACAAATATATGACTGATTTTTAGGCAAAAAATTTTTAATAATATTGTAAGTGAACCTCAAGGAACATTAAAATAATCAAAAAAGGCAATTCATGACCTCTTTAAATCAATTATGAAGTGCTTCATAAAAAACGGCAAGACACCAGTGTTCATTAGCCCTGAGTACGACAAGAAGAAAATTAGAAATGCACCTGCTCTCACCTATAGGGCTTGTAAGGAAAGTTGGTTTGGCATTCAGCTATGTTTGCACAGAGGGTGGAGAATGAAACTTGTACCCATCAAATACTTCTTTCGTGGTCCGGAAAGAGGCAAAAAGATTTGAATTGTAATATCATAAACATCATCTAATATCGCTGCGCTGTTCAGCACACACCTGGTAGAGGGAAGCCACTGTATCAAACATTGCTGAATGAAGTCTGAATGCAGACTGTTTTACAAAACAGCCTTTTATGGTTTAGTAAATGCGCAAGACCATATGGTGATTTCATCTTAATTCAATCAATCGTGCAGCCAAAGTCTCAGAGCCAGACTTCAAAGTCTGCAGGTTTCAAAGCATTTTGGATGGTTTTTCCCTCATTATATAAGTGCGACTTTTACAACTATCACATCAAACACCGGTTCCCTATCTGTCACTCACTCGACATTGTGTTGATGTAGTGACACTAGGGGTCACTCTTGGGAGCCTTTGAAAAAAGGCCAATGAAAATTGGCAAGTGGTATTTGCATACCACTCCCCCGAACATACAGGTATAAAAGGAGCTGGTATGCAACCACTCATTCAGATTTTCTCTTCGGAGCCGAACGGTCGATGCTCACTGAGCTGAATTCTCATGACTGTTCATTCACCTCTGCTGGATCTGATGGCGCATTTCAGCGGCTTCTCCCCCCTCTGCACTGGTTCACTGCAGAGAACGCCCCTGGGCACTTCGGCAGAAATAAAAGAGTATATTCTAAAAGAGTATATTTCTCTAAAAGAGCGGCACACACGGAACGTCTTTTTAAAGATGCCCTTCCGTTTGTGTGTTATTCCTGGTTGCGGTCATTCTGACGGTCACAATCGCTGTCTTTCGTGTCTGGGCGCTACCCACGCGGAGACAGCGTTCGTGAATGGATCATGTTCTCATTGCGAGAACATGACCATGGCAACGTTGTGGTCGCGGCTTGCCTTCGTAAGAAAGCAAGCCACCCCAGTGGCTCCCCGCTTCGGTCCTTCTACCTACGGGTATGAGGCCAGCGCGGCTAGCACTGGGGGTGATTTTGGGGACCCCAATGGGACCACCTCCACCGGGTATCCCCCCACGGACCTCCCATTCCCCAGCACACTCGTCTGCCCTGATCGGGCTTCCGGATGAGTCCACCAGCTCGTCTCATGGCGAGTTCGACCTCTTGTTCGGAGCCCGCAAAGGTGATGAGCTCTCGAGTGCAGCATCGGAGTGCGGGCTCGTCCAGTCGGACACGGAAGCCTCAGCTAGGCTCCCCCCTCGGGTACAGTCGCCCAGTCACAGGCTGATGTGGAGATGACGGACATGCTTTCCCGGGCAGCCGCGAGTGTCTGAACCCATGCGGCTCGATTATTGGTTCCTGGGCTCGTGGTGCCGCTCACAGCCATGCCCTGCCCCAGTTCCTTTCTTCCTGGAAGTGCACGAGGAGCTGACAAGGTCGTGGGAGGCACGTTTTACTGCCCGGCCCTGATCTTTCAGGTCTCCTGCCCTCACTACCCTCGATGGTGGGGCAGCCAAGGGCTATTCGGCGATCCCCCCGGTGGATAAGGCGCTCGCGGTGCACCTATGCTCGCAGAGTGCCGCCACCTGGTGCGGGTGCCCAAAGCTCCCGTCCAAGGCCTGTAGGTTTACGTCATCCCTGACGGCCAAGGCCTATGGTGCCGCTGGACAAGCCGCCTCCGCCCTGCACGCCATGGCTCTCCTGCAATTCCACCAAGCCAAGGCATTAAAGGAACTGCACTAGGGTAGTTCCACCCCGGGATTGATGCAGGAGCTGCGCTCGGGACCGACCTCGCTCTCCAGGCGACGAAGGTCATGGTGCGGTCTCTCGGGTGGGCGATGTCCACCTTGGTGGTCCAGGAGCACCACCTTTGGCTCAACCTGGTCGAGATGGGAAAGGCTGACAAGGCACGGTTACTTGGCACCCCCATTTCCCAGGTTGACCTGTTTGCCCAGCAGTTCTCGACGGTGAAGCAGCAGACGGAAGCTATCCGGGACATCCTGCCCCGGCACGGCTCAAGATCCCACACCTCGTCTGCTCGTTGCCAAGGGCGTCCTCTTACGGATCAGTACAAGGTCCTCACTTTCGGCCTGTCCTTGTCCCCTCGCATCTTCACGAAGGTCACAGAGGCAGCCCTTGCCCCGTTAAGGGAAGTGGACATTCGCATTCTCAATTATCTCGAGGATTGGCTAATCCTAGCTCACTCTCGGGATATGTTGTGTGCACACAGGGACCTGGATGGGCCCGCGGCTGCGGTGGCACATCAACTGCCTCGAGTTGTTGGCAATTCTGCTCACCCTGCGGAGGTTTCAGCCGTTGATCCAGGGCAAGCATGTGTTAATTCGGACAGACAACACGGCAACGGTGGCATACATCAACTGTCAAGGCGGTTTACGCTCCCATTGTATGTCACAATTCGCCTGCCGTCTCCTCCTCTGGAGTCAGCAGCACTTCAAGTCGCTGTGAGCCACTCACATCCTGGGTGACCTCAACACTGCAGCGGACGTGCTGTCATGACAGATTACCCTCAGAGGAGAGTGGAGACTCCAACCTCAGGTGGTCCAGCTGATTTGGAGTCAATTCAGGCAGGCACAGGTAGACCTGTTCGCTTCCCAAGAATCCTCCCACTGCCCGCTCTGGTACGCCCCGACCAAGGCACCTCTTGGTATAGACACGCTGGCACACAGCTGGCCCCCTGGAATATGCAAATATGCGTTTCCCCCAGTGAGCCTACTTGAACAGACCCTGTGCAAGGTCAGGGAGGATGAGGAGCAGGTCATCCTGGTAGCACCCTATTGGCCCACCCAGACATGGTTCTCGGACCTCACGCTCCTTGCGAAAGCCCCCCCCCGGCGAATTCCCCTGAGGAAGGACCTTCTTTCTCAGGGACGGGGCACCATCTGGCACCCATGACCAGACCTCTGGAATCTTCATGTCTGGCCCCTGGACTGGACGCAGAAGACTTAAGTGGCCTACCACCCGTGGTGGTAGACACAATAACTCAGGCTAGGGCCCCCTCTATGAGGCGCCTTTATGCCTTGAAGTGGCGTCTGTTCGCTAAGTGGTGTTCTTCCCGACGCGAAGACTCCCAGAGGTGCGCAGTCGGATTGGTGCTTTCTTTCCTGCAGGAGAGGTTGGAAGGGCGGCTGTCCCCCTCCACCTTGAAGGTGTATGTAGCCGCTATAGTGGCACACCACGACACAGTGGACGGTAAGTCCTTAGGGAAGCACGACCTGATCATCAGGTTTCTGAGAGGCGCCAGGAGGTTGAATCCCTTCAGACCGTGCCTCATTCCCACATAGGACCTCTCTGTAGTTCTTCAGGGTCTACAGGGAGCCCCCTTTGAGCCCCTGCAGTCATCTGAGCTTAAGGCACTCTCTTTGAAGACTGTCCTCCTGACTGTGCTCACTTCCATCAAGAGGGTAGGAGAACTGCAAGCATTCTCTGTCAGCGAAACGTGCCTGGAGTTCAGTCCGGGCTACTCTCACGTGATCCTAAGACCCTGACCAGGCTATGTGCCCAAGGTTCCCACGACCCCTTTTAGGGATCAGGTGGTGAACCTGCAAGTGTCTCCAAGCAGAGGATCGCCCACTGGCTCATTGATGCCATAGCAATGGCATATCATGCTCAGGATGTGCCGCCCCCGGCAGGGCTATGAGCCCATTCTACCAGGAGTGTGGCGGCCTCCTGGGCCTTGACCAGTGGCTCCTCTCTAACAGACATTTGCAGAGCAGCAGGCTGGGCAACACCCAACACCTTTGCGAGGTTCTACAATATCTGGGTGGAACCGGTTTTGTCCCGTGTAATGGCAGGCACAAGCAGGTCTGGGACAGTCTGTCCGGGTGTATCACTTGCGCATAGCGCCTTTCACCTCCCCTGAGCTGAAGACGTGTGCTGTTGACTCCCAGTAGTGTTCACAAACTGTGTTCCCTGGATGACTTCCTCTGAGCCCTGTGGCAGACGAGTTTGCCGGCTCATTACATGTGCTAACTAAGCCCTTTACTGGGGTAGGTGCTCCGCATGTGTTGGTTCCCCATAGGTAACCCCATGTGATGTATATCTTCCACTAATTCGTTTCCCTGTTGGTAAACTGCATCTTCCTTGGGCAGAGGCCCCTCTGCCCCAGTCACCATATTTGCAGAAACTCCTCCCCCGTAGGGTAGGACCTACCATGGGACTTCTCCACATGACATACTTCCGACAAAGCTCGGCAAGACCATGTGACATATTTCCACTCAAAATACCCCCCCCCCCCCCCCCCCCCGGGCGGAGTGTGGTCTCTGCGGTGTCTTCCCCTTGGGAGTGACACCCCACCGACGTAGACCTGGTGGCCCCAGTCGGTTAACAAATTTCACTCTTCTTTTGGGGGAGAGAAAAAAAAAAGAGAGAGGATAAGAGGCCACGACTGGGCTAGCCTGTCTCTATCTTTTGGGCAATCAACTTGTCCCCGAAGGGCCGTTCGACACTCATAACAGCGTTGGGGGAGGTTACGTGTCGGCCTGGTGCGCTGGCTACGAGGCACACAGTTGTCTGCCCGTCACAGACCACCAGTTCACATAACACAGTTCAGCCAGTTGTGGCATTTCGTATAGGGACCCCTAGTGTCACTACATCGACACAACGTCTCGTTCCCTCCATCAGGGAACGGAGGTTACGCAAGTAACCAGGACGTTTATCCTCAATAAAGTTGCTTATTTTTTATTATTTTTATTTTTATTTTTATGGAATGGTATGCAGAAAATATTCCTACTCCCCTAAAGATATCACTGAAATATGTGTCCAGAGAGAACTCACTGGTCTCTGTGACAGCTCTAGACTTTGTAAACAGTAAACAAAAATGTGTCCCGGACTGCTGTCTTTGACACTTTCTGCCTGTCAAGCATTTTGCGTGTCCTCATGCTGTTTTAATTGAAGTGGATCATTGGGGCTTAATGCTAGATTCAGATTCATAATAGCTGTCAGTTGAGGGGTCATGGCTAAATTAACGGCTGAAATAGCTTACACCACCTTTAATGTAAAAATGACAAAGAATAGAAATTAAAAATTACATGAGTGCCTGCAATATGTGGCTAATATTATTTCTGGATTGTGCATTTAAAGCTGAAGTATGTAATTTCTGTGACACTAGCGCCAACAAATGGACTTGCAAAAATAAACATTGTTTTCAAAACAGCTTTCTGAATACGCCCCCCGCCTGCTGTTGGTCAAACAAAGAGATAGTCCCGCCTCCAACTCACACCATTGGTTGAGTAATGCTATTTTCAGGTCTCTCAAAACAAACAGAGGAATTTTTACAGTGCCACAGAGACAAAGTGTTTACAGTTTTCTCACGAAAACTAACCTATGAATGACTTATAGTTGTCTCTGCATATTAAGCTGGGAGAGAAGAAAGTATTTTAAAACTGAAAAAGTTACATACTTCAGCTTTAAATTTACCGAGTTTTTACAGAGTGTGTGGTGTCACATAAACTTATGTCAATTTTTCATATTATTCGTACAGATTTTTGTTTACTGCATTAAAAATAAATTGTTATTATCGCATTACTTAATCTCTTTGTCTGATTTAGGACCGCATTAGATCTAATGACCCCTAGATATAAAGTTAACCATTATTTTAATTCTTCCAGTCGAAATTTGCATTGCAAAAATCAATGACAGCTTTAACTAATTAATGCCTTCAAGTGATCATGGTATACATGTGTGCGTATATATATATATATATATATATATATATATATATATATATATATATATATATATATATATATATATATATAATGCTCTAATGAATGTTTTTAGCAATGACATTTTTGAAACGTTACAACATAAAATGAATAAAATAGCCTAGCCTTCATCATGGCAAGTTTTCGCATATTTGGCAAATTTCATACGGTAGCCTGTACTACAGATGGTGTACTTGTGTAGTGTGTAACTTTTTTTGGAACGTTTCTTAGAGATAATGTCATGATGATCATTGCTTTTGTCTTAAAGAATGTGGTAGCCCTACAGCAATAATCCGCCCGCTGTCTACGTGCTTCTTTTTGATAACTGTCAGTTTAAGTGCCAACGATGCAATGTATTGTCATTGAATATGAAAAATGTACTGAAGTCTGGACCTCGGTGACCTCATAGTGGGTTATGGCCATTAGTGCGAGCTGTTGTTGAATTGAAAAGACCATCATAAAAAACTTGAAAATGTATTTTATGTTCTACAGAAAAATAACAGCATTCGGTTTTTAAACAATATAAGTAAATAATGGCAGAATTGTATTTTTTTCAATTTCATTATTAATTCATACTGTATTTGTTAAGAAATGAATTGTGACTGTATAACGTGACAATTCTGTATAAATTGTCATGTTTCAAGTGTTTCTTCAGGTGTTATTTGTGAGTCTGTGTGTTGTCATTACACCTCTGGAGATTCTCTGGAGAAACCCATCATAGAGTGATTAAGTTATTATCCTCTCACTGAGCATCCTTATTACCAAAATTACCTAATTAACACAGCGCCCAGGCTGCCAGTCACACCTGTTCATTAAGTTGGTAACCAACAAAAACAATCTTCTCAGCGGACAGCTGAGCTTAAGGCAGTTAAAGTCATTACCTTCTGCTTCAAACTATCAAACCCCCTGCCTCCAAACACACTAAAGGTAAAGATTTACAGCGGACATGAATGAACACATACACACATTAAGAGTTAGAGAGAGAGAGATGGTGAGAGGAAGTGAAGGTTTGTGCATGTCCGTGTGTGTGTGTGTGTGTGTGTGTGTTTGGGCAGGTTTGGGTGGTTTATGAGGACATTTTTTTTTAGATTACAAACTGGTAATTACAAGGGTATTATGCTATAAATGTGGTTTATTAGGACATTTCTAGTGTCCCCATAATTCAAACCACTTAAAAACATACTAAACAATGTTTTTTTGAAAATGTAAAAATGCAGAAAGCTTTTTGTGAGGGTTAGGTTTAGGGGTACAGTTAATAGTTAATCTGTAGTTCGTACAGCATAAAAATCATTATGTCTATGGAGAGTCATCATAAAGATAGCTGCACCAACATGTGTGTGTGTGAGTGTGTGTGTGTGTGTGTGTGTGTGTGTGTGTGTGTAATTGTATATTGTATATTGTATATTGCATTGAAGTGTGAATGGGAAAAGAATCATTACCGCCAGTGCAGAGATAGCTGTCCAAGATAATAACCCGCGGCTGTTTCTCCCATTAGATCTGTGTCACCCTCCTTTGCCCTCACTTTCACCTCATCTGCTGAATGTTTGGAAGTCTTTAGACATGAATTAAGAATGTGGGGATTTTTAGGGCCAGATCAATGCTGGGATGTGGTTGCTGCAATGCCCTATAGGACTGTGGGCTGTGCATATATATTTCAATGCACTTTTTTTTACCTTCATCATGAGCTAAAAAAAAAATAAATAAATAAATTAAAAAAATAAAAGAAGAAGAAGAATGAAATATAGTTATAGGAAACACACTGTGAAAATACACTGCCTGCCTAAAAAAAAAAAAAAAAGTTAAATACTCTAATATTTTGTTGGACCGCCTTTAGCTTTTATTATGGCGTGCATTCGTCATGGCATTGTTTAAGCAACATTATGCAATGTCACAACATTTATTTACATCCAGAGTTGCATTAATTTTTGGCTGAGATTTGTTTTGATGACGGGAGAGTCAAACCACTGTGTAAAGTCTTCTCCAGCACATTCCAAAGACTTTTAATGGGGTTAATGTCAGGACTCTATGGTGGCCAATTCATGCTGAAAATGATTCCTCATGCTCCCTGAACCACTCACTAATAATAATAATAATAAAACATTTTATTTATAGGCACCTTTCACGACACTCAAGGTCACCTTACAAACAGAACACAAAAAAGTCATCCTTGAAAGCAACAATAACAACATTAAGCAAACAATACTATGATATACAATAAGACATTGGAAGATACAAAGAATGAACTCAATGCATGCACAGTCATAAAAAGGCCTGTTTAAATAGGTGAGTTTTAAGACGAGATTTAAAAGTATGAAGATTATCACTGTTATGAATATCCAGAGGAAGAGAATTCCATAAGTGAGGGGCAGTATAACTAAAGGCTATAGACCCCATAGTGTTCAGACGAATATGTGGTATAACAAGAAGAGTTGACAAGGAAGATCTGAGGGTTCGAGTATGTGTATAGATATGAAAAAGTTCAGATAGATATGAAGGAGTAAGATTATTTAAGGCCTTGTAGGTAAGAAGCAAAATTTTAAAATCAATTCGGTACTTAACCGAAAGCCATTGCAAATGTTGAAGAACAGGTGAAATGTCCTCAATATAGGGGGTTCTAGAAATGATTCATGCAGCTGAGTTCTGGACCAGCTGACGTTTATGAAGAAGTTTGGAAGGAAGACCAGAGAGGAGAGTATTGCAGTAATCAATACGTGATGTAATCAGTGCATGAATGAGAATGGCAATGCTGTTCAATGTGAGAGAAGGACGAAGACGATTACTATTACGTAAATGAAAGTATGCAGAGCGAGTTATGTTATTAACATGGGCTTCAAAGGATAAGGTGCTATCAAGGACAACACCCAGACTCTTAACCTGTGAAGAAGAGGAAGCAGTGGACTGATCGATAGTCACAGAAAAACTGTCAGTTTTTGCCAAATTAGATTTGGTGCCTACAAGGAGCATTTCGGTTTTACCACAATTTAATTTGAGAAAATTAGATGAGAACCATTTTTTAATTTCAGCTAAACAGCTGGACAGAGAGGGCAGAGGAAGGGAAGAAGTGGGCTTGGAGGATAGGTAGAGCTGTAAATAAATAATAAATAGAAGAGGGCCCAAAACTGAGCCTTGTGGAACGCCAGTGATAACTTGCACAATTAGAGCCCAATAAATCTTAGCATTGTCGTCCTGGAATATGCCCATGCCGTCAGGGAAGAAAAAATCCATTGATGGGATAACCTGGTCATTTAGTACATTCAGGTAGTCAGCTGACTTCATCGTATTGCCGCATAACTTTGCTGAGCCTAGACCTGGCCAACTGAAGCAACCCGAGATCATAATACTGCCTCCAGAGGCTTGTACAGTGGGCACTATGCATGACGGGTGCATGCTTCATGGGCTTCCCTTCTTACCCTGACGCAAGGGGTGGATTATGTCTAGCAAGGGCCCCGGGGCCAATTTTCATTTAGGGAACCCCCCGGTCCAATTATCTTTTAGATTTAATTATCTTTTAAAGCTGAGATCCACGCATTGCATTTTTGTTTATTTATTTAAGTCTCTTTTAATACCCATTCTATTTACAGTCAGATTAATCAAACACAGCACGGATGTGGTAAATAAACCACTCAACTGTTTGCTGAACAGCCACTGTTCTTAAAGACAGTACTATTTTAGCGTTTGTTATAAATATCAATGTAAACACAATGTAAATACTTGTAAATACTACAAATTCTGCATAAAAAAAAAAAATAAAAAAAAAACAAGCATGTAACAAAATGTGTAAACATGCATATATTTAAAGGGGTAATAATACATAATAATAATAAAATATTTTAAATTCATCAAACACTTTAAATATTGAAGAATTAAAATTAAATTAAATATCAAAATCTTATTTTCCCAACCACCAGAGCCAAGTTATTTTTTTGTAATGTAGGGCAAACATGCACTTATAGCAATTAATGGTTTATAGTTTGTGTATCTTAAGAGGAAACCCTGTGCTTTTCATAGATGCCAAATGTTTCAGAGTTTGGCCATGACAACTTCCTCTCCTTGCTCTATAGAAATGTATGACATTACAATTCAGCACCTCAAATGCAATATGATTATTTTTAAATCAGTTATCATGTTTTTATACACCAAACACTATATTAATATTTGAAAAAAGTAGTAATAGTAAGATCACGTTGAAATAACAAACCATGAGATATATGTAAAAACCATAGGATCTACTGTATACAATGACAGCAAGCTGCATTTGTAAAATAAATCACACTTCAAATATATCTTTAAAAATTATATGTCAGTATTTTAAAAGATGGACATGAATGGAATGGAATGATGCTTGAGAGATATACCTCAAAAGTCTGTTGTATCATATTTGAAACACACATTTTCAACATGATTTGTCTATAAATAATGACATTTTAAGTTAGCACATGTTGCTTCAGTTCAATAAATACTAATTTTGAAATATCAGTAAAAATATAATTGTTATTGTTAATTTTGCTAAATCAGCAAAGACTTCACATGAAAAAGACGAGTGCATCACAATGTGAAGGTAGCCATTTTGGAAAATATATTACTGGGTCTTCTACTTCCAATAATTTAACATTTATATTATTGTTTAATTTGGAATATTAGGAATTACACATAAACAGTGGATTCTGAGACCTCATTGAAAACGTCATGGTTACTTGTGTAATCTCCGTTCCCTGATGGAGGGAATGAGACGTTGTGTCAATGTAGTGACACTAGCGGTCACTCTTGGGAGCCCGAGACACCTCTGGTCTTTGATAAAAGGCCAATAAAAATTGGCGAGTGATATTCGCATGACACTCCCCCGGACATATGGGTATAAAAGGAGCTAGTATGCAATCACTCACTCAGGTTTTATGCTGAGGAGCCGATATAAGGTCAGGCCATTTCAGCGGGTAGTTCAGCGTTGTGGCAGGAGGGACACAATGTCTCGTTCCCTCCATCAGGGAACGGAGGTTACACAAGTAACCATGATGTTCCCTATCTGTCACTCACTCGACATTGTGTCAATGTAGTGACACTAGGTGTCTCTTTACGAAACGCCACAACTGGCTGAACTGTGTTACGTGAACTGATGGTGTGTGGTGGGCAGACTACTGTGTGCCTCATAGCCAGCACACCAGGTCGACACGTAACCTCACCCAATATAGTCATGAGTGTCAAACGGCCCTTTAGGGACAAGTCGACTACCCAAAAGATAGAGACAGGCTTAAACCAGTCGTGGCCTCTTTTCCCCTTCTCTTTTTCCACTCCCTAAAAAAGAAGGGGGATTATCCGACTGGGCCGCCAGGTCTAGTCGGGGGGTGTCCCTCCCAAGGGGAAGACACAGAGGAGACCACACCTCGCCCAAAGAGAAGGGGGGATATTTAAGTGGAAGAATATGTCACATGGTCTTTCCGACCATGTGGAGAGTCTTCAAGGTAGATCCTACTCAGCGGGGGAGGAGTTACTACAAACACGTGCTTGCCCTGGATCAACGGCCAGAACCTCCGCAGGGCAAGCAGAATTGTCAACAACTTGAGGCAGTTGATGTGCCAATGCAGTCGTGGGCCCATCCAGAGGCCGGCGGCTGCGTGCCCATTGCAAACAGTGCCCCAGCCTGTTTTGGAGGCATCTGTCGTGACCACGATGTGCCTGGAGACCAGTTCTAAAGGAACACCTGCTCGTAGAAACGAGAGGTCGGTCCAAGGACTGAAAAGACCGACCGGCGTGATGGCCACGTGATGTGTCCCGTGGTGCCATGCCCATCTCGGGACTCGAGTCTGGAGCCAGTGCTGAAGCGGCCTCATATGCATCAACCCGAGTAGGGTGGCCACCGCCGAGGATGTCATATGCCCCAGGAGCCTCTGAAAAAGTTTCAGTGGAACCGCTGTTTTCTGTTTGAACACCTTCAAACAGGCCAGCACCGACTGGGCGCACTCGTTCATAAGGTGCGCTGTCAAGGAGACTGAGTCCAACTCCAATCCAAGAAAAGAGATGCTCTGAACCGGGAGGAGCTTGCTCTTTTCCCAGTTGACCCGAAGCCCTAGTCCGCTGAGGTGTGAGAGCACAAAGTCCCTGTGTGCACACAACATGTCTCGAGAGTGAGCTAGGATTAGTCAGTCGTCGAGATAGTTGAGAATGCAAATGCCCACCTCCCTTAACAGGGCAAGGGCAGCCTCTGCAATCTTCGTAAAGATGCGAGGAGACAGGGACAGGCCGAAAGGGAGGACTTTGTACTGATACGCCTGACCCTCGAACGCGAACTGCAAGAAGGTTCTGTGTCGAGGAAGGATCGAGACGTGGAAGTACGTATCCTTCAGGTCTACCGCCGTGAACCAATCTTGATGCTGGACGCTCACAAGTATATGTTTTTGCATCAGCATCTTGAACAGGAGTCTGTGTAAAGCCCGGTTCAGTACTCGCAGGTCCAAGATTGGCCGAAACCCACCACCTTTTTTCGGTACAATGAAGTAGGGGCTGTAAAACCCTTTCTTCATCTCGGCTGGAGGGACAGGTTCTATCGTGGAGGGTAGCGATCTCCGCACACAGGGTGGCAGCGTTTTCGCCCTTGACCAAGGTGAAGTGAATACCGCTGAGCCTGGGCGGGCGCCTGGCGAACTGAATCGCATAGCCGAGTTGGACAGTCCGGATCAGCCATCATGACGGATTTGAAAGCGTGAGCCACGTGTCCAAGTTCCACACGAGGGGGACCAAGGGGACAACGTCGTCGGACATTCCGGCAGGTGGGGCGGAGCGGCGGGGCAGAGCGCAAGGTGCCACACCACGTCGTGGCCGTGCTGAGTCTAGAGACATCGAAGCACTTACCTGCCTCCTTGTGACAACCCCGGAACAGCCTGGGACGGGGGAGGAAGAGGCCTGTCCTCGTAACCCGTGGAGACTGCCACATCGGGGGCGGCTGTGTGCCACAGCTGGGCGCTCAGGGGTGGAAAGACCACCGCTGGAGCGCCAATCCTGCAAGAAAAAACCCGTGGACGGTAGCCGTGGTGACGACCGTACACACCGGGTATGTGACCCAGGGAGGAAGGAAGCCGCTCTTTTGCTGAACTGTTGGGTACCGCAGCCACTTGGGCATGCGGCGAAATCAAACAAAAAGGCAACAACAGATTTTTTAACCCATCCCTCCACCGGGGGATGGAGTGGTCTTCTTACCAGCTCCATGTGAGTGGGTTCCCTCGTCCCTGGGTCGCCCATCTCGGGTGCTTTTAGGACCTCTGTGGGTTCTTCGGCACCGGCTGTGAGACGGGTGGCGCCGGCTGTGAGAGGGGTGGCATCGGCTTCCTGTGGTGGGCTCCACGCTGGGGCTCCACGCTGGGGCCGGGCCGAAGGGGCGGGCTGCGGCGGAGCCGGTGCAGTCACCGCAGGGGGATGCCCTTGGCAACGAGCAGATGGGGTGCGGGATCTTGAGCCGCGTCAGGGCAGGATGTGCCGGATTGCGAATAGGCCCGCCTGGGAAATGGGGGCAGCAAGGAACCGTGTCTTGTCGGCTTCGACCAGGTTGAGCCAAAAGTGGCACTCCTGGACCACTAGTGTGGCCATCGTCCGCCCGAGAGACCGTGCCGTGACCTTCGTCGCTCAGAGAGCGAGGCCGGTCGCCGAGCGCAGTTCCTGCATCAAATCTGAGGCGGAACTACCCTCGTGCAGTTCTTTCAGCACCTTGGCTTGGTGGACCTGCAGGAGAGCCATGGCGTGCAGGGCAGAGGTGGCTTATCCAGCAGCGCTGTAGGCTTTAGCCATCAGGGATGACGTAAGCCTACAGGGCTTGGACGGGAGCTTATGGCATCCGCGCCAGGTGGCGGTGCTCTGCGGTAATAGGTGCACCGCGAGTGCCTTATCCACCGGGGGAATCACCATATAGCCCCTGGCCGCCCCGCCATCAAGGGTAGTGAGAGCGGGGGAACTGCGGAGTCGGGGCCAGGCAGTAAAAGGTGCCTCCCACGATTTCGTCAGCTCCTCATGCACTTCCGGGAAGAATGGCACTGGACGGGGCGTGGCTGCTTTGAGTGGCGCCGTGAGCCCAGAAACCAATCATCAAGCCGCGAGGGTTCAGGGGACAGCAGAGGGTCCCACTCTAACCCGACGCTTGCGGCCGCCCGGGAAAGCATGTCCATCATTTCGGCATCGGCCTGTGACTGGGCAATCGTCCCCAAAGGGGGAAGCCCAACTGAGGCTTCCCCGTCCAACTGGACAAGCCTGTTCTCCGATGCTGCGCTCGAGAGCTCATCATCTTCGCTGGCTCCGAACAAGAAGCCAGACGAGCCATGAGACGAGGCGGCGAACTCATCCGGAAGCCCGACTGGGGCAGACGAGAGTGCTGGGGAATGGGAGGTCCGCGGGGGGATACCTGGCGGAGACGATCCCATTGGGGTCCCCAAATCGCCCCCAGTGCTAGCCGCGCTGGCCTCATACCCATAGGTAGAAGAACCGAGGAGGGAAGCAACGTTGCCATGGTCATGTTCTCGCAGTGAGAACATGAACCATCCATAAACGCTGCCTCTGTGTGGGTAGCGCCCAGACACAAAAGACAGCGATCATGACCGTCCGAAGTTGAGAGATAACGACCGCAACCAGGAATAACACACAATCGGAAAGGCATCTTTAAAAAGATGCATCTTTAAAAAGACATTCCGTGTGCGCCGCTCTTTTAGAGAAATATATACTCTTTTAGAGGGGAAAAGGCTCTTTCAGAAAATATACTCTCTAGTTTTTCTGCCGAAGCGCCCAGGGGCGTTCTCTGCAGTGCACCAGTGCAGAGGAGGGAGAAGCCGCTGAAATGTGCCGTCAGATCCAGCAGAGGTGAATGAACAGTAGTATTCAGCTCAATGAGCATGACCGTTCGGCTCCGAAGAGAAAATCTGAATGAGTGGTTGCATACCAGCTCATTTTATACCCGTATGTCTGGGGGAGTGGCATGCAAATACCACTTGCCAATTTTCATTGGCCTTTTATCAAAGACCAGAGGTGTCTCGGGCTCCCAAGAGTGACCCCTAATGTCACTACATCGACACAACTTCGAGTGAGTGACAGATAGGGAATCTTGGTTTCTGGCATTCAAAATCTTATTTAAACCTTGAAATGGATACTTTTAGGAGTTTTGAATTCAAAAGCTCTTAATTTGAATTCAATATTTCATTACTACTACAGTAGGTCACTAATAAAATAAGCAAATGTATGACACT
Organism: Myxocyprinus asiaticus; assembly: GCF_019703515.2. NCBI lineage: Eukaryota > Metazoa > Chordata > Actinopteri > Cypriniformes > Catostomidae > Myxocyprinus > Myxocyprinus asiaticus. The sequence goes on from NC_059375.1 coordinate 15,161,355, forward strand.
GACCGTTTTTTTTTTGTTTGTTTGTTTTTTTGTTTTTTTTACAGAAGTTCAAATTCCCTTCCTTACACTGAGGCACACAATATGCTCTGAAACATTGTCAAATCATACTGGAATAACTTGGATTATCAGGTTTGCACAGACTTTTGGAGTTCATGCCAGCTCAAGTGCATGCTGTTATTAAAGCAAAAGTTGAGAATACTATACAGCATACTAATAAATTGTAAAATTCATGCTATTTTTTCAATTCTACTTTTCACTCTAATTGTTATTTGATGATGTAATTCATAATGGAAAACTGTATTCAATTAAAAACATGCAAAATAGAAGCATTATCATTAATGGTCTTAAGCTTTTGGACCCCATTTATGACCTAAAGTTGTACATGCCAAATTATACATTATATCTTCACTCTCCACCACTGTGTTCCTTTGTCAGCGTAGTCTGCATATGTCTCAGACATAGTCATAACTCAAAATCGCTCTATATGTGTCTCTGAGTGGAATATCAACACACATGTTCATTTACATCTGCTTTATTATACATACGTTGGGAGAATCTGCTTTTGTTGAGTTTTTCTAAACAGAGCATGCCTTCTGCCTCAATGCTTTTATTCAGTGCAGTTTAAAGGACAAAAAATAACCATTTTCGTTGTGGTCTCAAACTTTTGGATCCCATTGTAATACAATGACAAAACATTTCCAAAATGATGCAGCTTAATCAGTGTGTGAATTACAGGTTGACTTTCAACAAAATATACTTATAAACGTATAATATTATAAATATATTAAAATAATTATAAAACACATGCCTATATAAATAAAATAAAATGAATAAAAATGAAGTAAAAACAATGCAAAATTAAATGGAAAAATTATGCAGAAAAACATGCTTTTTTGTAAAAAAATAAAAATAATGGAAAGATAACTGGAAAGCTCCCTGTCATCTTTTTATGACAGCTCTTAATATATACACTGATCAGCCACAACATTAAAACCACCTGCCTAATATTGTGTAGGTCCCCCTCGTGCCGCCAAAACAGAGCCAACCCGCATCTCAGAATAGCATTCTGAAATTATATTCTTCTTACCACAATTGTACAGAGCAGCTATCTGAGTTACCATAGACTTTGTCAATTAGAACCAGTCTTTCTATTCCCTGCTGACTTCTCTCATCAACAAGGCATTTCCATCCACAGAACTGCCTCTCATTGGATAATTTTATGTTTTTGGTACCATTCTTAGTAAATTCTAGAGACTGTTGTGTGTGATCCCAGGAGATCAGCAGTTAAAGAAATACTCAAACCAGCCCATCTGGCACCAACAATCATCAATGCGATAATCTAATCAGCCAATCATGTGGCAGCAGTGCAGTGTATAAAATCATGCAGATATGGGTCATGAGCTTCAGTTAATGTTCACATCATCCAACAGAATGGGGAAAAATGTGATCTCAGTGATTTGAACCTTGGCATGATTGTGTCTGTCTAGCAAGTTTCTAAAAGCTTAAAAAGTATCTTGATGATGATGAGAAAAAGTTTAGATGATGCTGCTGTAGGCCTACCACTCCAGTTGTTGCACATGTGTGTGATATTTAACTAGTCCATTGTTTATGTTTACGTCCAGGACCCCCATCTGTTGAGAGAGAGAGAGAGAGAGAGAGAGAGAGAGAGAGAGAGAGAGAGAGAGAGAGAGAGAGTAGAAACAAGGGAGAACATGGGAGCAGTGCTGCTGCTCCGATCCGATCAACTCTGATTCCGATCAGTTTTTTGAAAATCACACCAGACATTTTAAGTCAAAGTGAATATGTGCATACCTACAATGTAAACAAACAAACAAACAAAAATAACATAAAAATATACATAATATAAAAATAACAATGTGTTAAACGACGTGTTTAATTAATAATATCATTTTAAATGACACTCCCCAAGAATGCGCAAATTAGCTTTCTGTTGCATTTAGGGGGTCTGAGAAGCCCCACCCCATAATTTGCATCATGACCTTAATGTTTATTGTGATTTATGCATGTATACAGGTTTAATAGCCAAAATAATTCCTCAGGGAAAATTATACTGTCACTGAGGAATGCGGAAGTTGTTTGTGATGCATTGCAGGGGATTTCCATACCTGTCCATTACACCCCCTGATACTACAGTTAATTACCTGACATTCTTCTGAGATGAATATGGCTGTGCATATCAAAGCATTGAACACGGCTGAATGAGTTTAATCTCTGATGTATTTTTAATACATGTTTGGTTCACCAACTGGCAGAAAAAAAACCCTTTCATAACATGTCTCACACTCAAAGCAGAGTAATTTTCTGCTTGTGGTTTAGGTGTGCCAAATAAGAAGTGTATTTATCCAATGCAACATTTGTTCTGAGGTGATCTGTTTCTTTCAGAATGCATTTTGCAAACTATTGAAAAACTCCATTCAAGACGGTGGATTAAGCGAGATTATAAATATAATTCATTCAAAAATGTAAATTATCTATTGAATACTTGTTTCTACTTAGAGGCATATATATATATATATATACATAAAAAGTGACAATCTACTAGTATTTGTGTGTGATGTACATTTATGCTTATTGGTATATTGTATTGTTAGCTTAGCAACATGTTTACATCAAACCCCATATAAATCAATTATGAGTCGAGCCTTTGTGTGCTATGTACATTTATGCATATTAGTGTATTATGTTGTTAACTTAGCAACATGCTAACACCAAACTCAATTGAATGTGAGTCAAATGTTTGTGTGCTATGTACATTTATGCTTTTTAGTGTATCATGTTGTTAGCTTAGTAACATGCTAACACCAAACCCTTTTGTAATCAGTTGTTAGTCTCCCATGTCCTGCACATGATGAGTGCTATTTGTGTGACACAATGAGTTGCTGCCTACACAGAGTGTTCCAAATCTGTCACATATGTGGTTCTATTTCAGTTAGGACAGTTTCATTGAAAGCATCTGCCTATACTGTATAGAGAGTAGACAGTGAGGTAGCTCTTTAGATTTTGGAACAGAGCAAACCTAACTATTTTCTAAACTTGTCAGACTTACTAAGAATGCGAGTCTCGTCCCATTTCCCTAAATAAGACACTTTGATTCTGAGTTAATGATCTAATCATTACTGCCTGGACTGACAGGTCTATCACTCTACTGTCTCTTGTCTCTGATATATTCACATCCCTCATCCAGCCTCCCAGTGTCTCCCATGTGTCATCCTCATGCCATTGGCCTATAATTTCATACTTCCATGAGTTACTTTTCATCCCATGCACAGAATATGATAAATGGCTGACAATCTCATTGAATTTGTAAAGGAAGGCTGCACTATAAACATTCCTCTGACAAGAGAAAATATAGGGTGATTTATGTCAGACATCTCAGCCTTCGCTTTTCTCTAAAACACAAGAGTCGGCGAGGTATGTTTTCCATTCACCAATAATTTATTTTCTCTCCTCTTCACAGTCTTTGCTCTCTCTCTCTCCTTCACTCCATCTCTCAGATAATCCAATTGTTGTAAATTTTGGTGTGTCATCAACAGGTAAGAGAGAATGGGAGGGAAGTTCCAGGGACTGAAACAAAAATATTTTGCCAACTCATTGCACTTGCAATACCTCTGGAAAATAAAGGAAAACTGGAGGTATTGAGTTACTCAGACAGAAAACTGAGAGAGCAAGAAAGAGAGAAATAAATGAGGAGAGAGAAAACTATGTAGCTACTTTCAAGACCTGGAGGGTTAAGAAACCAAAATTGGACTCTGGGGTGGGGCCATCATGGGGTCAATAGACGCAGTCGAAACCATTGTTGATCCTGGCAATGTACAGGAGCAATGTCACTACAGGGGAGTCTTCCTTACTGAAGTGGATCAGCAGAGAATAAAACAAAACAGAATTGATAGCCTTTATGGCCCCCATCAGAGCAACATTTCTTGCCGTGCTCAACGGTGAGCAGCAGTTTGATGACAGAACAGAGCGAGAAGACCAGTAACGGTCTGTAGGTCATAGACTCAGTACGCTAAATGATTACACACTCACTCCTCATTTAGATTTCATCCTGTGTTAGATGTGTCTCCAAATCTGTTATTCTGCTCGCAGTTCTGATAAATATTTAGGAAGGCTTGAAACACGATGAGCTTTGGTGGTGTCTCGTTAACATATTAGATCACGGTCATCTGTTAGCGCATGGGAGTTAATATTGCATTGTTCTTGCTGTCAATGATGAAACGCTTTAGACCTCTTGTGCAACCAAAACTTATGGAAAACAAATTTTTCCAAACTGCATCAAAGGCCAAATGTTTTTTAGCTGAATTTATGGTGAATTCAATCAAACTTTATCCATGCAGTGACTACAATTCTTGCAGTCTGAAGGGAATACACTATGCTAAATTGAACCCACTTTTCTTCTCCAGAAGTGCTTAGCTATGACAGCTCAGTCTGCAAGACCATTGTACTGCTATTGAGAGTGACGACTTCCCCCTGACAACAGTCACAAGTGATCCTGGTTGATCAAACCAATCCTGAGGAGGACCGCCACCATTAGCTGGACAGCTTTGATTTATGCTTCCAAACTACCGACCTAGACCCCTGAGCGTCAGAGTCTTCTGACCCTTGTACCCCTTCTAACACCTCCCTTTCTCCTCTCTTTAGTCCCTTTGACCGTAACACTTAGCCCCACTCTTCACAGGTACTCTAATATCATATATGCCTCTCCCCAGCTGTTTGTTTTTCTCTCAAGCTGCTTTAGCTTATGAAAATATTTTCCATTACTTCTAAAAAAACGGTATCTGTGTGGATGTTGCGAGTTCTCGGAGGTACGGACGGGGGTCCTGGGCGTAAACATAAACACTGGGCCTGGTTGTTTGGGCAAGACTGTGCCGTTTTGAGTGAAGAGGAAACTTGCACCCCTCGTGAAGATTGACATATAAATATTGCCAAAGCTCTACGGCACCCCTGAGGTTTTAAAGAGTGCCTGTTAAGCTAACTGGTGTTGATGCTCATCACAGCCCGTTGTGCTCAAACTTTTGGCCTGGTAACTTCCTTGTGACGACTGACTTTAATGAAGTGTTGCAAGTTGATCAGCCTAAACACACTTTAACGTCATAGAGGGGGCACTCAAGCTGAAAATCTGGACTGGTCAACTGAAACTACAAGTGAATAGGTTACATAGTTAACAGTTTAATCTTATCAAACATCCTATTGCCTCTAGCAAAAAATAAATACAAATAAAAAAAAATAAATAAATAAAAAAATAAAAAAAAAAGTTTTACAAGTCAATTTTAATTTCTTAAACAAGTAGTTCACTCACAAGAAAACACCTGCTGTGAGGCTGTCAAAAGTGAAGAAGAGGTCGTGACCCTTGACTGTGATCACAGAGCAACATACACTGCATTCCAGATGACATAAATGATTCCTTCGGAAGGACACTTTGAAGGTAGAACAATTATGATAGCCACGCTGTCTTCTAAATGGAACACGTCTATACAAAATAACATAGGCAGGGTTCTTCTGCTGAAATTGGTCTGTGCTGAAATTGGTCTGTGCTTACTGAAATTCGAACCACTGTCCCCAGTGGCTGAAGCTAGACGTATTTTTGAATGTATGGGCATGTGTGAGCTCATTTCCAGGTGAAAATTAATCATATTCCCTTACCTAAACCCCAACCCTTAACCTAACTGTCAGAGGGCTAAAAATGTAATCTTAGAGGGAAAAGACAACCTCTGAACCGCACTTATCGTTGATTGTGAACGTGATTACTTCCTGGTTTCAGTGGAACTAGAACCCGTGTCTCTGCTTGTGCAACATGCTATCAGCACCACCACAGGAAAATGTAAACACATTTGAACAGATGCAAAAATGTCTAATGGGAGATATGGCACTTGTCAGTATCTCAGCAGAATGGGGTCAGTGTTTGCAACATTTGTGCATTTCGAGTTCCCTTCAGATCATTTTGCATGTTTAGAGGTGCTTGCTAATACAAGCTTCTCTATTTCCATTTATAATACTTCAAAATCTCTAATACTTTTACCCATGCCCTTTTACTGTACTGACAGTATATATCTCATAACTATTTATAAACACTGGATGCTTGCATAATATCTTTGCATTTGCCTTGCGCTTTCAGTCTACCCATGGTGATCAGCATATGTCTTGCTTTGTCTCAGCTGTGCACAATAATCAACAATGAACTTTCGAGCAAGTGAAACATTTTTTCTTGGGATTGTGATTCTTGTGAAAGTATATTTATGCTGCCCTTGCGCATTTAAAAAATCTGTGCAAGTCTCCTTTTCTTGGTATATATTCCCCCATATATGTCCCCCAGCCAAGCACAAAAGTGGAACTTGCAGTAACAGTACCCTAACAATAAAATGCCATTATTGTCGTCTGCATCTAGCAGGGGCATTGCTTAGTTATCATAATACCTATCAGAACCCTGTAAAATCTTGTTCTCAGTGTTTGGCTGTCATTGCGTTGGTACCACAACGGCACGCTCACTGCATATAACTTGTGTAAGAGCAAACATGCTAAAATAGGTGCTATAAAAAAGTCAAACATAATCTCAGAAATGGTTGCCTGCAATAACATTTTGCCAGTCTCATTTTCAATGATATTTTTTCCCTTTCAGTGCTAATGTGGGCCCGGGAGGATTCTGCGATTCTGTGTTCCTGAGCAAGCATCCTGACATTCAAAAAACAGGAAGGGCCAACAGATTTTATTTTGCCTAGAAATACCAGGAAAGTAAAATTAAGTGAGTTGAAACAGAATTCTCCAAATATACACATCCTTTTTTAATTTAGTTTTTCATTACATAAAAAAAAAAAAAAAAAAAAAAAAAAGATTCCACAATTGTTATACCGTAGACTACTGCTATGTCTACATCCTTAATCATTTTGAGTAACAGGAAGCTTGCCTAAAGTGACCTTTCCTTGAATAATTTTCTTAATGAACCCCTGTAGTGAACAGACATGTTTAAACATTTTCTTTTTTCTATTTCATTTTGATTTAGGTTCAGTATGACTCTGTGGTTGAGGAAGACTTACGACATTGAGAGGTTACAATAACAAAACCCTTCAAAGGGGACATTGAGGTTTGTCTGTGTTTTCCAAACTAAGTACCTGAAGGTATAAATGACGTTACAACTTCAATAAAGATGGTAAAGCCATCACCAGAGATTTTGCTTGGATATTCACTTCATCATATGTGAGCGTTAGAGAGAGAGAGAGATAGAGAATTTGAGTATGAGTATAGAATAGCCACTTTTCCACTATCTGGCTAGTGTGAGCCATGGCTATCAACTGGTCAGCCGGGAACAATAACCTCAGACCTTGAACCATGATACCAAAATTGATCTGCATTCCAGCCATTGGGCCAATAGCCCCCCAGCATTGTCCTAAAACCCGCCCTTAATACACCACCCTGGTGCCAATGTCATACACCCTGCCATTTCACAAGCAAGAGGGAAACTCAGGCTGAGCTATCATACTCTGGAGACTAGCTAGTCCTCGAAATAAACATGGATTTGTACTAGGCCCGCAATTTAATTTTTTTTTTCCCGAACCTGTACTGTTGTGCGCTGGATACACAACTTGCCAAATTCGACAACAATATACTTAATCACAACTTCATTTCGGCAGGCACTGTAGATCTGATGTTGCACATTTATGTCAGCCCAAATATTCAGAAGAGCCTTGATTTCATCTACTGACAATTCTCCATTCTCTGTTGATCTGTTGATGTAAGCTGGTAGCTAGATATGAAAAATTGGGAAACAAGAATCTTGGTGCTGAAACCTCTGACCTGACTCCCTGACTCTGCCTTTGACACTGACCCAGTCTCAATCTCCAGTTGGCCTTCTTTGGCCCAAGGGTAATCGGCGGGCCAGGGCGCTTGGTCGTTGGTCCCGAAGGAAGTCCCGAGGAGGCAGAATGAAGCCCATTAAGTGAAAACAGGAGCGCAACTGGACCTGGCATGCACTAGCACGCCCTCACTTGGCTCAATAGTGGAAACGTGGCTTATGTGGATTCCTTTGTTGTCCAAGATTTTTATTTATTTTTTTTTTTTTTTGAAGAAAAAAAAAACTGATCACAGACTGATCACACTGTGAATTCGGCAACAGTAAGTTGAAATTTCTGCGCTTACTGAAAATCAAATAACTGCTCCCAGTGGCCGAAGCTGGAAGTGTTGTTGAAGGTACAGGAATGTGTAAGCAGGGGCGGGTTTACGATTTCTGAGGCCCCAAGCAACCGACCAACCCGGGACCCAATTTCAAAAATGTTTGCTTAAAAATACATAAAATTAATTTTAAATCATAATTTTAAATTCATCCTATCAACCATTGTTGCCAAGTACATTCAAACTATTTAATGAAATAAAAATCTAGTTAAAGATAATGAATACATGTTTTCCAGTTTTTCCACAATACCGTGATAAAAAAAAAAAAAAACCTACATTCATTTTTACAAAACACTTTTCTTAATGAACAGGGTGTGCAAAACCTACTGCTTCACTCAATAACATTTAGGAATTCAGTTATTTATTATTATTATTATTATAACACTTAAATAATTTAATAATATCCAGTACTTTAATTTCACTTTATATTCTGACGCTGCAGTGTATTGTTCACCATGCTGCAGAAGGCTGTATTTTTTGTAAGCATCGTAGGCAACATTCGTAACAGTAACAGTAAAAAAGGCACGGTGGCCCCTCAGCACAGAGCAGAAGAGAGAGAGAAAAAAAAAACACTGCTGTTTATCAAGTGCTGAAACTTTGCTTGGTGCAGAACAATCTGGAATAATGTTAAACAATGTAACAGTCACCTCTGTTGTTAACAGAATGTTAAATCTTTGTGACATCTGCGCTAAAAACAATCTAGACACAGCGCAACGAATGAAACAGAACGCAGTTGTCTCGAAATGTGTTTTTGAGACCTGAAGTTTTTTTTTAACTTGACACAGCATCTAAAAATGTGCCGGTCCTGCATGAGACACTGAACATTGAGATGCGGTGCAGTAGTCAAGGACATGCGTCCAGTGCATTTACATATTTTGCATGCGTCTACTTTGTTTTTCCATTGTTTTCATATGTAAATGCACTGGACGCATGTATCTCTGAGTGGGAGCGCGTGGGTGAAACAAGTTTGGAAGGCCGGTATATTTTTTCATAAATTACAAACCCGAACCCAAGGTCCTACTTGAAAAACTGACCCGAACCCTGCGGACCTCTAACATGAACTGCTCTGAGAACGCTGACAACAGCGTATTCGTGCGTGTACCCAAAACAAAATTTTACCCCTCAAGTGGTTATTGCATAGCTTTCCTAATGGAATGGTCCCCACCCCTACCCCCACCGGATGTCTGGGGCTCCATGCAATTGCATGGTGCTTAAAACCGCTACTGCGTGTGAGCTCCAGTTTCTGAGTAAAATGTCCACAAAGTGGTGCCAAAAGTGAGTTGTATTTTTAGTTGTAGATGATGTTATATATTCAACAGGAACGCACATTTTATTAACTTTAAAATTGGGGGGTGGTACTTTCGGAGACAACATGACGATTCCCTGTGTTCATTTTGCAATAATAACACCTTTTGTGTTCCACAGGAAAAAGTCCTACAAGTTTTGAGCAACATGAGGGTGAGTTAATCGGAATTTTCAGTGTACAGTAAATTATATGTGAAATGTGAGACTGATTAGTTGATTTAATAATTTCTGCCACTGCATTTTAGAGAAACACGTTTTTACCTCCAATACATTTTTCACACGTTTTTTCACATACTATATCTCTCTCATTTCATAAAGTTTGATCATGAGGGGCTACGCATTTGGTAGTGTATTGTGGTAAATCCATTTTGTGTAATCCCACTGATTGGTATGTAAAACTGTTGGACTGAAAATACGCCAACCTGCCAAAATTCCCCTCAAAAAATCCTTCATCCCTCACAGAACCACTAATCCCTCATTTAAAATGGCACATGCAATCAATCAAAAATATTTCGGTAGGCTAGTAGGTGGTATCAGTGTCTTGGCTTGTACTGCTACCCAGGAGGCAAACTAAATAGCTGGAACCCTGAATATTTTAGATTTTTTTTTTTTTTATTTTATTTTTTTTTACTGTTATTATAAACATTTACATTACTTTATGCATAACTACTTCCAAAAACCATAAATGAAATGCCGAGGGTGCCCAACATTTGGTGCCTGCATTTTTTAATTTAAAAGAGATGCCCAGTCCATTGGTGCTAGGTAAGCATGACTTTTTTAGATTTTAGCAGAAATAAGAAAAAAAAAACAAAAAAAAAAAACAACAAAAAAAAAATTATTACAGTAAACCTAATAAATGGAAAGAAGGTAACTTGTGGTTGGGTGTAGAGTCCAGGTTGCACTCCAGCCAGGTCAGATTTCACTACTACAGACTTGTTATCCTACTGCAAGTCTGAATATACCTACAGGACCCAGATGTTTGTTCTTTTCTATTTTCACAAGACTTGCAGAAACCTTTATCCATTTGTCAAGGGAAAGAATATTAAACCTGTCAAGCACTCACATAATAAGATGCAAAGAATCAGAGTTTTCTTTTGTTATTCTTAGTAGTTTAGGAAGTTGCAAACATATTATTTCTTCTCTGTTTTATTAGATTTTTTTTTTTTTTTAATGCATTAATTGTGAACTAAGTGCAGCGTTTTGCCTTCTTAAAGAATATATAATGAAGGAGACTGTGCTTGCCAATATAAAGAACCACAGACAAAGGAATGCTGGCTCACTGTGGATTCAGTACTACCTTTAGGCCTATTCTGATGTGACTCTACTCACTATTCAGTGCTTTACAATCAGAACAAGCACAGTGGGCCCAAAAAGACATTTGGAAATTTCTGGATTTTATTTTATTTTATTTTATTTTATTTTATTTTTAGTCAGTTCCCCTCAATTTCGCACAGGGTGCCCAATCAAAGTTACAATAGTTCATCACGTAACTATGGACGTTTTCCAGAACAACCAGAACATGTCCAAAAACTTTTTATCTTAGAATGATTTTAACATAAAATAATTTTAGAATAAAAGTAGTTTGAACAATATAACTATTGTTTACAATATATCCACTGTAACAATCTTCTTTTTGTGAAAGGCTTTGCTTGAAAAATGTGAATGTGCTTTATTTAAAATAAATGCCACTTGCTTAAAATTGGTTGCTATATACAGCACTAACAAAAAGTTTTGAAACACTATATTTTATTTTTATTTTATTTTTTACATTATAGAATAATAATAAAGTCATCAAAACTATGGAATAACATAATTGGAACTATGGGAATTATGTTGTGACTAAAAAAAATCCAAAATAAATCAAAACTGTGTTATATTTTAGCATCTTCAAAGTACTCACCCTTTGCCTAGAATTTGCAGACATGTACTCTTGACATTTTCTCAACCAACTTCTAGAGGTATCACCCTGGGATGCTTTTTAAACAGTATTGAAGGAGTTCCCGTCTATGTTGGGCACTTATTGGCTGCTTTTCTTTATTATTTGGTCCAAGTCATCAATTTAAAAAATAAAAATAAAAAAGAAAAATATATTTAATTTTTTTATAAAATTTTTGTTTTATAATGAAATAAATTAATATGGTGGCACAATTATATTTTTGTCTACAAATCTCATTTCAATAATTTAAGCATACGCCTTCAGATCAAAAGATTTTTAAGATCATGGGACATTTCAGTCGTGTTTCAAAACTTTTGACCGGTAGTGTACATAATGCAATGAAATTCATACCTTTTAACTGAGGCATAGAGTATGTGTCCAAATACTTACTGCAGCCACTGAAGTCATGTTTGTCTATAAACACATAAAGCCTAAGCAGTGTGCAAACCACGTGTACACAGGACATTTATTCACGTGGAGAAAGTTCTTCAAGCCCAGATGCTTATTGAGAAATGACTAACGTTTTGCTCTTCAGATGTTTCACATTTCCCTTTCTGATTGAATTGAAATAGAGCATTGCTCTACACCTCCCTAACAGTTTACCAAAGTGTGGTTGGAATCCCCGATTATTATCTAAACAGGCGTAATGGTAGCCATTAGCTGATGGAAAGATTTGCTGTCTCTTTCTCATCTCTCTCAACCTCTCCTGCCCAGTTATTCCTTTCTGGTGGCTTTCCTCCTGTTCTATGTCTTCCAAGTGTGTGTCAAAATTGTTTCGTGAACAAAACAGGGGTTCAATTTCCTTTTCTTTTTTTTCTTTTTTTGCAAGTTGCAAGCAATGTCTGTAGAGCATGACTCAACAGTGGTTGACAAAATATTTCCATGACAATCATTACAAATTAAACAAGTAGCTCTCTCAGACTCCATAGACATTCAGACATACAGAGGCACCCTTTAAGTCCGTACAAACACTGGATACTAGGACATTAAATATTTATGTACCATATTCAAAGGAAGGATGTGTATGGGTGTTTTTTCAGCTATGGGAACTTTTTAGAAATTAAAATCCTTTGAAGGAATATTCTGGCTTCAATTTAAATTAAGCTCAATCGACAGCATTTGTGGCATAATGTTGATTACCACAAAACAGTATTTCGACTCAGCGGAGTGAGTAAAGTGCACGTCTGTGTGCACAAGAGAAAATCTGTGTTACAGTGATGGAAGTGAATGGCCAGTCCATATACATTAAAATCATGGACGTGCACAAGCCACTGCCCCTTTGCCCTCCTAGGCTGAGGTGCCCCTCTGGAGAAAGAAATGATAATTGCAAATATTTGCTTTTTATCCACAGCGTCAAAGTGATTAATACATGATGAATAGCAAAACACTCTCATCTCAAATTTTTTATGGTTTATGTAACATGCGCTAGACGACCGTCTTCGGCTGTTGCGTTCTGTCTCTTGTTTTGTAGGCAGCGGTTCAGGTGTGACAAGGGGAGGGGCAACTGACACTTAAGCGGGTCCAAATGCATCAACATTTTTTATAGTATCACACCTTTACAAAAAAGAAGATTGAGACAGAAAGAGAAAGAGCGGAGGAAGGATGCTAAAGGGAGTGTTTCTGTGCAAAGCTGGATTCAAAACACCAGCAGGTACGCAGGTAAATCATGATGAAAATAAATAGCAAAACATCTTTCACACTTGTCTACAGTAAAGTATTTTTTCCTCAAAATCATTTGCCATGGGAGAAGTGGTAACACTTTACAATAAGGTTACATTTGTTAACATTACTTAATGCATTAGCTAACGTTAACTAACAATGAACAACACTTATTTACAGCATTTATTAATCTTGGTTAATGTCAATTTATACAATATACTAACGCATTTCTAAACATTAAAGAAATGTATAAGTTAACATTACTTTATGCATTAGCTAACGTTAACAAACAATGAACAACACCCTTTTACAGCATTTATTAATCTTTGTTTATGTTCATTTATAGCTATATAGTTAATGTGAACTAACAAGGAACAGAGCTTTACAGTGTTTATTAATGCTCATTTATAGTTTTATATGAAAGTATTTAATAATAAATTTCATTTAAAACATTTAAAAGGTGTTTAAGTTAAAATTACTCAATGCATTAGTTAACGTCAACTAACACGTAAAAATAACATGTTTTTACAGTGTTTATGTGTCTTGTTTAATGTTAATAATCTACGTTATGTTGTACAGTATATAATATAAGCTGTCGAATTCATGGTGAACAACTAAATTAAGAGTGTTACAATGGAAATGGGAGACTCCGGGAATTTGGTTCTGTTGAACGAGGGATTTTTTAAAGGATTCCGAATGGACCCAACATGGAAGAAACAATAATGTTGAAAATTAAACTTCACATTTTTTGAAGGAAACATGACCGGAGTTCCACATGCAAAACTTGATTGACAGTTTTCCCATTGTTGTGTATGTTGCTAAAGATTTACATTGTTTTTATTACTTTTCTTCTGCACAGTGCAGAAAAAGTTTCTCAGAACTATGTATATGTGGTATTGATTGTTGATTCGATAGTGATTCGATATTTTAATTAATGTGTTACCTTTGCTATGTAATGCTAATAAATGTCCTGCAAATGTTTGTAATGTGTGAATTTCTTTACAGTAAGGTCTGTCAATACCTCAAATTAATATATATATATATATATATATATATATATATATATATATATATATATATATATATATTATTATTATTATTATTATTATTATTATTTTTAAATAATGTTATTGAGGAGTCAACAAACATTAGTAACGAAATATTTGATGTTCAAGTGGTTTCCAGTTTACAATAAGGTTCACAAATATGCATAATAAATATTTAATTATCATTATTTATCATTAATTAAGAGTCAACAAACATTAGTACGCATTAATTGATAGAAATTAAATGGTTTTCACTTTACAATACGTTTCACAAAACTCCATAACACACACACATATATTATTATTATTAATATATATATATTTATTTTTTATTAAGTAGGCTACTAAAGTAAAATATCACCCAGGAACATATGTGAGTGACAATTCTTTCGATATCCCTACAACTTGTCTCCTCAACACTGAATGTTATCATATACACCTTTCAATGTTGAGAAATGTGTTAGTAGTACATACACTATATATTATTATAAGCTTTCATAAAAATTAACATTAATAAATATTGTAAAGCTCTGTTCCTTGTTAGGTCACATTAACTATATCTATAAATGAACATGAACCAAGAATAATATATGCTGTAAAAGGGTGTTGTTCGTTATAATTAACGTTAGCTAATGCATTAAGTAATGTTAACTTATACACCTTTTTAATGTTTAGAAATGCATTAGTATGTGTATTAATTCACATTAACCAAGATTAATACATGCTGTAAATAAGTGTTGTTCATTGTTAGTTCATGTTAACTAATGTATTAACTAATGTTAACAAATGCAACCTTATTGTAAAGTGTTACCGAGGAAGTAATGTATAACTTTGTGTTTGCAAGTAAAGCAAATTTTAAGTAAAAGTAATATTAATAGTAGTTAACAGATAAAAAATAAGTAGTTATATACATAATATTACATGAGGTGTGTATTTAGCATATTAATATATAGACAATGCTATTACAATCACAAGGCACCAGGTCAGAAAGTAAGCGAAACTGTTCTGAAAATCAGGAGTCAGGTTCTGGTGAGAGGATTTTAGTGACTTACTGTAAAGGGGCATAATACTAAGAGTTTGATAAGGAACAATATAGACATGGGAGTCTTTGAATGGAACACGAGTTATAACAGCAACAACAAATGTAGTGCATAAATCCTAATTATTAACAACATGACTTTGAAAAGTCTGTAAATCTGTCACGATCCTGTCACTCTGTCAGTCTGGGTTTTTGTCTGACAGGACCGTGACATCATTGTCCCATGTCTGTCCTGTGTTTTGTGTGCCATATTTGTGTGAGCGCATGAATCCAGAACTGTGCCACCTCTGCTCTGGACTCCGCCTCCGCCCCGAGGCCGCCTCCCAGGCTGCCGGACCACGCCCCTTTCCTTAAACTCCCTCCCTGTTTTCCCTCCCTTCCCTCCCTTTCTGTTTTGTTTTCTGTACTATGTTAGTGCTCATTTCGTTTGTCTTGTCTATTGTTTGATGTTTTTTTTTGGGGGGGGGGATCCGTTTTGGTGTCGGGATCCGAACACTCATGTTCCATGTCTTGTCTTGTACTGGTGTGAGTGCATTGTGCTTGTCACCTTGGCGGGATGCACTCGCATTAATAAACTGTGTCTGTCTCTCGCGACCGCGGGCACGCATTGCGCTCACATTGCTACCCAGTCTCTCGTCTGTCCTGTCAGTTGTCATGAGCATATATTGCCTTATTGTCTTGGCGATGTGCGCTCATGTCATTCGGGTGTTTTGTTGTCTTGTGAGAGCATGTGGCTTTATTTTGTTTCTGTATCGCCGTGTTTCTCTCTGTCTTACGTCATACCCCGCCTCCTTGTTTGCCTATTATTAGTTTATTAGTCACACCTGCCCTGTCTTGTTAACCTGTTGATTTCTCTCCCTGTTTTAGTCTCCTCGTGTGTGCTGTCCAGTGCCAGATCGTCTTGAGTGTTTCCAGTCGGTCTTGTTGGTCGGTTCATGTTGGCCCTGTTTTTGATTCCCCCTGTTCGGTCCGGTCGGTCCTGGTTCCCCTGTTAACTCAGCCCTACAACCTGGATTTACTGTTTCAGAAGTATATCCACAAGACGTAAACATACAGTATACTAAATACTAAACTTTTCCATGTAAATTATATCTACTACTTGCCATGTCGACGTAACACGGTAAACCCTATGTAGAATATGTACAAAATAGTTGTTTTTTTAATCAGTTTACCTACTAACATACACAACTCGATGCCTTTAATGTAAAATATGTTTTTCTATTTATTTTTCTTTCATGTGTGGTAGACAAGTGTTTTACTGTATAAATCATACTACTTTATATATTTGCCTCCTCTGAAAATTCCGTCATGAACCACTACTGAATAATGCACAGGTTTTAACAGAAAAATGAATGTAAGTGCTTTTATAAAATTATAAGCTTCACATTTCTGCCTTTAATCCCTCCAAAAATTGACCCTATTCACTTCTATTGTCAGTCTGTCCTGTTTCTTTTTTTTTAAAGAAAAGGAGGGATGATTTGAAATTATTATTATTATTTTATTTTTATTTTTTTGTTGTAATTAACATTATGACACAAATGCTGTCAACGTCATGGTTACTTGTGTAACCGCCATTTCCTGATGGAGGGAACGAGACATTGTGTCGATGTAGTGACACTAGGGGTCACTCTTGGGAGCCCGAGACACCTCTGGTCTTTGATAAAAGGCCAATGAACATTGGCGAGTGGTATTTGCATGCCACTCCCCCGGACATACAGGTATAAAAGGAGCTGGTATGCAACCACTCATTCAGGTTTTATGCTGAGGAGCCGATATAAGGTCCGGCCATTTCAGCGGGAAGTTCAGAGTTGTGGCAGGAGGGATGCAACATCTCGTTCCCTCCATCAGGGAACGGAGGTTACACAAGTAACCATGACGTTCCCTATCTGTCACTCACTCGACGTTGTGTCGATGTAGTGACACTAGGGGTCCCTATATGAAACGCCACAACTGGCTGAACTGTGTTACATGAACTGGCGGTGTGTGGTGGGCAGACTACTGTGTGCCTCATAGCCAGCACACCAGGTCGACACGTAACCTCACCCAATATAGTCATGAGTGTCAAACGGCCCTTTAGGGACAAGTCGACTACCCAAAAGATAGAGACAGGCTTAACCCAGTCATGGCCTCTTTTCTCCTTCTTTTTTTCCACTCCCTAAAATAGAAGGGGGATTATCCGACTGGGCCACCAGGTCTAGTCAGGGGGTGTCCCTCTCAAGGGGAAGACACCGCGGAGACCACAACTATGTGCAAGTGATACACCCGGCCAGCTATCCCGGGCTTATCCGCTTGTGTTGCGTGCCACTACCTGGGACAAAACCGGTTTCACCCGGAGGTTGTAGAACCTTGCAAAGGTTTTGGGTGTTGCCCAGCCCGCTGCTCTGCAAATGTCTGTTAGAGAGGCACCTCTGGCCAGGGCCCAGAAAGCCGCTACAGAATGGGTTCATAGCCCTACCGGGGCGAGATACGCCACAGTTATGGCGTCAATGAGCCAGTGGGCGATCCTCTGCTTGGAGACAGCGCTTCCTTTCCACTGTGCACCAAAGCAGACAAAGAGCTGCTCAGAGATCCTAAAGCTCTGCGAGCGATCCAATTAGATGCGTAAAGCGCACGCCGGACACAGCAACGACAGGGCTGGGTCTGCCTCCTCCTGGGGCAGCACTCGCAGGTTCACCACCTGGTCCCTAAAAGGGGTGGTGGGAACCTTGGGCACATAGCCCGGTCAGGGTCTCAGGATCACGTGAGAGTAACCAGGACCAAATTCCAGGCACGTTTTGCTGACAGAGAACGCTTGCAGGTCACCTACCCTCTTGATGGAAGTGAGCGCAGTCAGGAGGGCAGTCTTCAAGGAGAGTGCCTTAAGCTCAGCTGACTGCAAAGGCTCAAAGGGGGCTCTCTGTAGACCCTGAAGAACTACGGAGAGGTCCCATGAGGGAACGAGGCACGGTCTGGAGGACTCAGCCTCCTGGCGCCTCTTAGGAACTTGATGATCAGGTAGTGCTTCCCTAAGGACTTACCGTCGACTGCGTCGTGGTGTGCTGCTATGGCGGCAACATACACCTTCAAGGTGACAGGGGACAGCCTCCCTTCCAGCCTCTCCTGCAGGAAGGAAAGCACTGATCCGACTGCACATCTCTGGGGGTCTTCGTGTCGGGAAGAACACCACTTAGTGAACAGATGCCACTTAAAGGCATACAGGCACCTCGTAGAGGGTGCCCTAGCCTGAGTGATCGTGTCTACCACCACGGGTGGTAGACCGCTTAGGTCTTCCGTGTCCCATCCAGGGGCCAGACATGGAGATTCCAGAGGTCTGGGAGCGGGTGCCAGAGGGTGCCCCGTCCCTGAGAAAGAAGGTCCTTCCTCAGGGGAATTCGCCAGGGGGGAGCTGTCGTGAGGAGCGTGAGGTCCGAGAACCATGTCTGGGTGGGCCAGTAGGGTGCTACCAGGACGACCTGCTCCTCGTCCTCCCTGACCTTGCACAGGGTCTGTGCAAGCAGGCTTACTGGGGGAAACGCATATTTGCGTAGGGCAGGGAATCAGCTGTGTGCCAGCGCGTCTATGCCAAGGGGATCCTCGGTGAGGTCGTACCAGAGCGGGTAGTGGGAGGATTCTTGGGAGGCGAACAGGTCCACCTGTGCCCGTCTGAATCGACTCCAAATCAGCTGGACAACCTCAGGGTAGAGTCTCCACTCTCCCCTGAGGGTCACCTGCCATGACAGCGTGTCCGCTGTGGTGTTGAGGTTACCTGGGATGTGAGTGGCTCGCAGCGACTTGAAGTGCTGCTGACTCCAGAGGAGGAGATGGCGGGCAAATTGTGACATACAACTAGAGCGCAGACCGCCTTGGCAGTTGACATATACTACCATTGCCGTGCTGTCTGTCCGAACTAACATGTGCTTGCCCTGGATCAATGGCCGGAACCTCCGCAGGGTGAGCAGAATTGTCAACAACTGGAGGCAGTTGATGTGCCAATGCAGTCATGGGCCCGTCCAGAGGCCGGCGGCTGCATTCCCATTGCAAACAGTGCCCCAGCCTGTCTTGGAGGGCATCTGTCATGACCACGACGTGCCTGGAGACCAGTTCTAAAGGAACACCTGCTCATAGAAACGAGAGGTCGGTCTAAGGGCTGAAAAGACGGTGACAGACCGGCGTGATGGCCACGCGATGTGTCCCATGGTGCCATGCCCATCTCGGGACTCGAGTCTGGAGCCAGTGCTGAAGCAGCCTCATATGCATCAACCCGAGCGGGGTGGCCACCGCCGAGGATGCCATATGCCCCAGGAGCCTCTGAAAAAGTTTCAGTGGAACCGCTGTTCTCTGTTTGAACGCCTTCAAACAGGCCAGCACCGACTGGGCGCGCTCGTTTATAAGGCGTGCCGTCAAGAAGACTGAGTCCAACTCCAATCCGAGAAAAGAGATGCTCTGAACCGGGAGGAGCTTGCTCTTTTCCCAGTTGACCCGAAGCCCTAGTCGGCTGAGGTGTGAGAGCACCAGGTCCCTGTGTGTGCACAACATGTTTAGTTGAGAATGTGAATGCCCACCTCCCTTAATGGGGCAAGGGCAGCCTCTGCGATCTTTGTAAAGACACGAGGATACAGGGACAGGCCAAAATGGAGGACTTTGTACTGATACGCCTGACCCTCGAATACAAACCGCAGGAAGGGTCTGTGTCGAGGAAGGATCGAGACGTGGAAGTACGCATCCTTCAGGTCTACCGCCGCGAACCAATCTTGATGCCGGATGCTCGCCAGAATGCGTTTTTGCGTCAGCATCTTGAACGGGAGTCTGTGTAAAGCCCGTTTCAGTACTCGTAGGTCCAATATTGGCCATAACCCACCGCCTTTTTTCGGTATGATGAAGTAGGTGCTGTAAAACCCTTTCTTCATCTCGGCTGGAGGGTAGCGATCTCCGCGCGCAGGGTGGCAGCATTTTCGCCCTTGACCAACGTGAAGTGAATACTGCTGAACCTGGGCAGGCGCCTGGCGAGCTGAATCGCGTAGCTGAGTCGGACGGTCCGGATCAGCCATCACGACGGATTGGAAAGTGCGAGCCACACATCCAAGTTCCACATGAGGGGGACCAAGGGGACAAAGTCGTCGGACGTACCGGCAGGTGGGGCCTCGCGGCGGGGCAGAGCGTGAGATGCCATGCCACGTCATGGCCGTGCTGAGTCTAGGGAAATCGAAGCACTTACCTGGCTCCTTGTGACCACCCCCGGAACAGCCTGGGACGGGGGAGGAAGAGGCCTGTCCTTGCAACCCATGGAGACTGCCACATCGGGGGCGGCTGTGTGCCACAGCTGGGCGCTCAGGGGCGGAAAGGCTACCGCTGGAGCGCCAATCCTGCAAGAATAAGCCCGTGGACAGCAGTCGTGGTGACGACTGTACACACGGGGTATGTGACCCAGGGAGGAAGGAAGCCGCTCTTTTGCTGAACTGTTGGGTACCGCAGCCTCTTGGGCATGCGGCGAAATAAAAAAAGGCAACAAAAGATTTTCCACATGGCCCTCAACCGGGGGATGGAGTGGACTTCTTACCAGCTCCACGTGAGTGGGTTCCCTCGTCCCTGGGTCACCCGTCTCAGGGGCACTTCGAGGACCTCTGTGGGTTCTTCGGCGCCGGCTGTGAGACGGGTGGTGTCGGCTTCCTGCGGTGGGCTCCACGCAGGGGCCGGGCCGAAGGGGCGGGTTGCGGCGGAGCCGGTGCAGTCACCGCAGGGGGGAGCCCTTGGCGACGAGCAGACGGGGTGCGGGATATTGAGCCGCGCAGGGGCAGGATGTGCCAGATTGCCTCCGTCTGCTGTTTCACCACCAAGAACTGCTGGGCAAAGTCCTCGACGGTGTCGCCGAATAGGCCCAACTGGGAAATGGGGGCAGCAAGGAACCGTGTCTTGTTGGCCTCGCCCATCTCGACCAGGTTGAGCCAAAGTTGGCACTCCTGGACCACTAGTGTGGCTATCGTCCACCCGAGAGACCGCGCCGTGACCTTCGTCGCCCGAAGAGCGAGGTCGGTTGCCGAGCGCAGTTCCTGCATCAAATCTGGGGCGGAACTACCCTCGCGCAGTTCTTTCAGCACCTTGTCTTGGTGGACCTGCAGGAGAGCCATGGCATGCAGGGTAGAGGCGGCTTGTCCAGCAGCCCTGTAGGCTTTAGCCGTCAGGGAAGACGTGAGCCTACAGGGCTTGGACGGGAGCTTAGGGCGTCTGCGCCAGGTGGCGGCGCTCTGCGGGCATAGATACACCACGAGCGCCTTATCCACCGGGGGAATCTCCGTATAGCCCCTGGCCGCCCTGCCATCGAGGGTAGTGAGAGCGGGGGAACTGCGGAGTCGGGCAGTAAAAGGTGCCTCCCACGACTTCGTCAGCTCCTCATGCACTTCTGGGAAGAATGGCACTGGAGCTTGGCGTGGCTGCTTTGAGCGGCGCCGCGAGCCAAGAAACCAATCATCAAGCCGCGAGGGTTCAGGGGAGAGTGGAGGGTTCCACTCTAACCCGACTCTCGTGGCCGCCCGGGAAAGCATGTCCGTCATTTCAGCATCGGCCTTTGACTGGGCAATCGTCCCCGAAGGGGGAAGCCCAGCTGAGGCTTCTGCGTCTGACTGGACAAGCCCGCTCTCCGATGCTGCGCTCGAGAGCTCATCATCTCCGCGGGCTCCGAACATGAAGCCAGACTCGCCGTGAGACGAGCCGGCGAACTCATCTGGAAGCCCGATTGGGGCAGACGAGCATGCTGGGGAATGGGAGGTCCACGTGGGGATACCCGGTGGAGACGATCCCATTGGGGTCCCCAAATCGCCCCCAGTGCTAGCCGCGCTGGCCTCATACCCGTTAGTAGAAGGACCGAGGCGGGGAGCTGCTGGGGTGGCTTGCTTTCTTATGAAAGCAAGCCGCGACCGCAACGTTGCCATGGTCATGTTATTGCAGTGAGAACATGAACCATTCACAAATGCTGCCTCCATGTGGGTCGCGCCCAGACACGAAAGACAGCGTCATGACCATCCGAAGTTGAGAGATAACGACCACAACCAGGAATAACACACAATCGGAAAGGCATCTTTAAAAAGACACATCTTTAAAAAGATGTTCCATGTGTGCGCTCTTTTAGAGAAATATATACTCTTTTAGAGGGGAAAATCTCTTTCAGAAAATATACTCTCTAGTTTTTTCTGCCGAAGCGCCCAGGGGCGTTCTCTGCAGTGCACCAGTGCAGAGGAGGGAGAAGCCGCTGAAATGCGCCATCAGATCCAGCAGAGGTGTATGAACAGTAGTATTCAGCTCAATGAGCATGACCGTTCGGCTCCGAAGAGAAAATCTGAATGAGTGGTTGCATACCAGCTCCTTTTATACCCGTATGCCGGGGGAGTGGCATGCAAATACCACTCGCCAATATTCATTGGCCTTTTATCAAAGACCAGAGGTGTTTCGGGCTCCCAAGAGTGACCCCTAGTGTCACTACATCGACACAACGTCGAGTGAGTGACAGATAGGGAACTGAAATTACTTGTATTTACAATAACTTGTAATTAACCAGGAATATTTCTATTCTATTAACAATGTTTCACAGTGGACAGATCAAATGACAGATATGTTATTTTTTACTATAAATCTCCACTTTCACTTTCTTCTTCTTTTGTTTGTGGCAACTCACATTCTTTTTGCATATTGCCACCTACTGGACAGTGAGTATAATTTATAATAAACAAATTACTTAAATATTGATCTGTTCCTCACCCACACCAATCATATCACATATGAAGATATGGATTTAACCACTGGAGTCACATGGATTACCTTTATGCTACCTTTATGGATGCCTAATGCCTTAGATGGACCAATGAAGCAGAGCTGGATCTACAAGCCTGCTTTGACTGCACTGATTGGAGTGTTTTTGTACCTGCAGCCACATACCTGGACGAGCTCACAGATACTGTGACATCATATATCAGTTTCTGTGAGGACGTGTATTCCTACTAGGATTTATTTAACATACAACGACAAACCATGGTTTACAGCAAAACTCAGGCAGCTTCATCAGGCCAAAGTGGATGCTTACAGAAGTGGGGATAAAATATTGTACAATCAGGCCAAATACAGACTGACAAAGGAGATTAGAGTGGCTAAAAGAAGCTATTCTGAAAAGCTGAAAAAGCAGTTTTCAGCTAATGACCCTGCATCAGTGTGGAGAGGCCTAAAAGACTTTACCAACTACAGGACACCATCATGGTAGGGAATCAATAACTGACTAATGATCTGATTGTGTTTTACTGTAGATTTGAAAAGCCCAGTCACACAACCCACACCTGCTCTGACCTTCACAGCACACAAACATTTACACCTCCTGCCACCACCCTCCTCCCCTCTCCTGCTACTCAACATGCACTTAAGATCTGTGAAGAGGATGTGTGCCGGGTCTTCCGGAAACAGAAGACAAGAAAAACACAGGGCCCAAATGGTGTTTCACTCACTTGTCTAAAATTCTGTGCTGACCAGCTGGCCCCCATTTTCACACAGATCACTGGAGTAGTGTGAAGTTCCCTGCTGCTTCAAATGCTCCATATCTGTATGTTTGTATGTATATCTGTATATAAAATATTCTAACAACATTATTGAGCTATTGTATATTTCTCTTTTTTTATCTGTTATATCTTATTTTGTATTATTCTTTTTTTATGTCACTATATGTACTGTATATAAGTTTAAATGTATATGTTTGCATATATGTATATACGTTGCATTCTCTTGCACTGGAAGCTTCTGTCACCATGACAAATTCCTTGTGTAAGCATACTTGGCAATAAAGCTCATTCTGATTCAGATTTTTTATATGCTTTTTGGACTTTCAAAGTTCTGGCCACCATTCACTTGCATTGTATCGACCTACAGAGCTGAAATATTCTTCTAAAAATCGTAATTTGTGTTCGACAGAAGAAAGAAAGTCATACACATCTAGGATAGCAAGAGAGAGAGAAAATGATGGAACATTTTAATGTTTGAAAATTTTAATGTTTGGGTGAACTATCCCTTTAACTACACTAACGTTTAAAAAAAAATACTAGGGGCAAAATAGTTGGTTGTGGTAAAATTAAGGCACAACTGAGAGACCGTCATCATTTGTGTAAAATGTATTTAACACGTTCACAAAATAAATATTTAAATGGTTTATGTTTATGTCATTCTTTGTTTAGATTATTACAGTTTAAAAAATTTAATAATTCATAATTTTTATAGATATATTTTTAATAACATTGTTTGACCAGTAGCAGAAATAAATGGTGAAGGCATTGTAAAAGTTTCCAACAATTTTTATGTGACCTTCATATTGTTTATACATTCATATGTCTTACATTCAAAAACACTTTCCACTTTGGCCAGTGGGGGCAATGCTTCAAATTGCTGTAAGCACAGACCAAGTTTAGCTCAAGAAATGTCAACCTACTATTTCTGAATACAGTAAAATCAGTCTGCTGGGACATAAAAGTGCCTGTAGATGAAAAAACAAACAAACAATAAAACATCCATATTAATCGATAAATCTTTCTGCGCAAATATGTATCAATTAAAGTTCCACATGTTTAAGCATGCTTTATTTCCTCTTTGGCTTCTGTCTCTCAAACCACACATAGACCCCATGTTCTATTATGGCTGCTTCTCTTTCATCTACCCAAAAACAGCATGTTACTTGGAATTTTTCTTGTTTAAGCAACAGCAACTATCATTGCTAATGGGCAAATACGACAGTACTTTAGGATATCTCAGTCGGCCCATGTTTACATGTGTTTGATAAATTCGACATATAGTATTAACAGGCATAAGGTGTGGCAATTTAGCTAAATTGATGTACAGACCTGCAGAGCATAATTAAAGGCTGAGTGAATTGAGCCAATGTCTAGGCTTGTAATTTAGGCTTGTTTTTTATTTAATCTCTTCTTAGCAAATTCAGGTCAGCTAACACAAACCTCCACCAACAAGCACAAACAAGTGGAGGGAAAATTTTCAAAGTTAACATGTAGGGGTGGAGGAATGTTCTCCCCAAACATCACCTTCTCCGCACTTCTGGAGACATGTGCACTATTTATAAGGTCTGGAAAAATGGACAGCCTATTTTGAAAGTAATTTATGGGAATCCCCATAATTGCTCCTAATAGGTCTCTCTGCAGTGTACCTGTCATTCTTTGGCTCACTATCTGACACCTGGGTGAAACAGCATGCGCCAAGGCCTGCCTGAGACATCCATGTTTGCAAAGTAATGTCTGTATCATTACAGATATATGAGAAGCATATAACATGTTTCACAATTATGAAAAATAAATGTGGGAAAAAGTTTAAATGATAATGTTCAGCATACAATTAATGTTTGGCTTGTTTACTTAAAAATAATAATACACAATAATGCTATATATAATAAGTTTAATATTTTAAAGAATATATAGTATTTTGAATGTTGTTATAACATATTTGTTACAAAGTCACAAAGTAGTTTAATTGACCATTACAAAGTTATTACTCAAAATATTGTCTCCTAAAGCCAGAGGATTAGGGAAGTGTAGTGTTTAGGTACATTACTGGTCAATTTAAGCCTCATTTTTATGCATTGCACAGCACTGTGACAAATAGGTTTATAGCTGCAGAAGCATTGAGCATCATACAGTCATGGAATTTGTCAGAATGTTTTTTGGCCCACCAATAAAGAGTGCGGTATTGAACACAAGCATGTCTTTATTTATGTTTTCCCTCTTCCTATACGTAAATACAGGCTATACATGATATATATTTATGGATTGAGAACGATGGAAAATGTACTTCATCCATACAACAACTTTAAGTAAAAACATTATGCTGACATTTTTTGAGCAACAACAGCCAATAAAGTGAAAGGTTCAGCTGTTCTTTTGTTGGCATGGCACGTTAGTGGTTAATTTCATGGAACTGAGGTCTCTTTAGACCAGTCTGCAGAATGTCTCTTTTGGAAATATTATGTTCTATGTCAGCATTTGTTAAACAGCGGTGGGAAAACTTTTTGTGGTAATCTGATTATTTAAAAAAAAAAAAAAAAAAGTAAACTGCTCTTATACTATTGTCTGACTTGAGCAGTTGATCACAAAACAATTAATGAGAGTGAAATCAGGGTTTTTATGGCTTAAATTTATAATTATATATTGGCAGTATTCTTTGATTATTCTTTGAATTTTTTATTTTTTATTTATTTATTTATTTTTTGACAGTCACAAATACAGATACTTCCTTTTTTGTTCTCGCTGATACCGAGTCCAATACCTGCTTTTTTCTCTTTTTTTTTCTGAAATTCTATATCAACAGTTTATTTCAATGTTACCATCAAAATGGTTTTTAAATAAATGAATTAATTAAAACTTTAATCATATGAAAATATAACAATTATTTTTCAACATTATTCAGACAGCTCCCTCATTTGATGACAGTATTCTATGAAAGACCTATTAAATTTCTTTCTACACTGAAAGTGACACGACCGCTCCCATTATAATTAATAATGGTGTCTACACTGTAAATGTGCAATGTCGGAAATGCGGTTGCAATCAAGTATTATTCTTTTAATTAACTTACAATACAATACACAGAGTGGACTTTTTATCTGACCTGTTACTCTTCTGAGACAATGTCATTTCGATGTTCTGGGGTGAATTCCAAACTGCATTTTTGCTGCAGGAAGGTAACATCCCTCGAAAGCTCTTTCCAAACAAAAGTGAGAAAATTTATATTTTCTCGAATATTTTCCCTTCCACAAGACTATAACTGAAGGGTACATTCATACAGTTATCCAATGTTCCCTTCAGAGTACCCACTTCAAGGGTTCGGCACTTCGGAGTGAGTAGGACATTGGAAGGATCACTTGCGATCAATTAAGCGCATGCTGCCTAATTTTCTTTAAGGCTTTCATGATATACAAATAAATCTTATATTGACACATGATTAATGTTAATGTGAGTTTATTAAGAGATTTTAATGTAGTTTTATCTAATTATTTTATTTTCATTATTAAAATGTATTCCCTTTTTCTTGACGACCAGAATGGCACCTTTAAACTTTTGAACAAAAGAGGCAGGGACTACAGCCCCCCTTCTGGGTACACCATTGATTGAACTCATCACACATCTATTAAAATCATGATTAGGTTTAGAATTCAGGTAAAGGTTTAGACTTTTTGGTTAGGTTTAAATTTGGGTTAGCATGGCGTCACTTTGTTTTAAAAAGTGGTGGGGACATATGAATATTAATTAAGTTATATGCAGATAATGTCAAATATATTTAACTGTTTTGATAAATAGTCATTCTTGATTACCAATTCAAGTGCTCCAATAAATATTTCAAATAATTAATTTGATCACTTGATCCTTAGGGAGGCTCGGTAATGGATACACTTGAAAATTAAAAAAAAAAAAAAAAAAGTAATTTTAAAGAAGTGTTTTGTCCCCCCTCAGGTGATTCATCAGAGACAGAACAGCTTCATCATATTCGCCAGGGAAGACGAACGGTCACTGATTATGCACTACAACTCCGCACATTGTCGGCTGCCAGTGGATGGAACAAACCTACCCTGATGACCATGTACCACCAGGGATTAGATCCTCAGCTGAGACTGCAACTTACTGCTTATGATGACACCATCGGATTAGAAGGATTTATCCAACTATCCATAAGAGTGGCATATCGTATTCAGTCTTGCTTGATGGAACGCTCTGCCCTACAATCCCGTATACTCACCACTTACCCAGCAGTCGCCCTCCAGAACTCAGTCCCTAGCCCATGCAACTTGATCATTCTCATCTCTCTCCAGAAGAAAGAAGTCGGAGATTCACCAATATGTTATGCCTGTACTGTGGCAATAATGGACACTTCATAGCCACACGCCTGGTGGTGAGTTCCACTACTGCAGTCTATTCAAGCGATATGCACTAGAGTAAATGTGTCCTCTGCATACACGTCTTTAACAGTCACTGCGCTCCTTGACTTCAGGGCCGTGGGGAACTTCATTGCAGATGACCTCTGTCGCAAGCTCCGGCTCTCAAAGATCCCCCATGACACCGACCTCCCCATACACTGTTGACTGTTAATCCGCTGGGCAAAGGATACATCCATTACATAACATTCCGGTAACCTTGCAAGTTGGCTTTATGCATCTGGAAGATATCAAGTTTATGGTTCTGGAGGGCTCAACCACGGATATTATTCTGGGCTGTCCCTGGCTGTGTGATCACTCCCCCGTTCTTTCCTGGAAGACCGGTGAAATTCTGAAATGGGGTCAGAACTGCTTTAAGGCCTGTATTCACCCAGTACTCCACCCTCAAATGAGAGAAGGAGAAATTCTGTCTACTATCAAGACTGTAAATTTGTTCATCACCACCATCGAGAGTCCAGCCAGCGATGGTCCCCTGAACATACCTATCTGTTACCAACAATATCTTGACATTTTCTTCCCTAAGAAAGCTTCTCAACTCCCTCTGCATTGACCATGGGACTGTGCCATCGAGCTACTACCAGACACGCCACTGCCCAGAGGAAGAATTTACCCTTTATCACTTCTGGAGCAAAGGTCCATGGAGGGATACATTGAGGAAGCTTTAGCTCAAGGTTATGTTTGTCCATCCACTTCCCCTACTGCCTCTAGCTTCTTTTTCAACCAAAAGAAGGATGGAGGTTTGAGGCCATGCATTGATTATCAGGCTCTGAACAATGTAACGGTCAAGTACTGTTATCCCCTTCCCCTTGTCACAGCTGCCTTGGAACTGCTAAGAGGAGCAATGGTCTTTACAAAGCTCGACCTGCGCAGCGCTTATAACCTCGTTCGCATACAGAAGGGGGATGAGTGGAGAAGTGCTCATTCCATCAGAGTCACATCCAGTTCCTGGGCTATAACATCAGTCCTCAAGGGATCTAGATGGACGAGGGGAAGGTGGAGGCAGTCAAGTCATGGCCAGTCCCGAAGACCATCAAAGACCTTCAGTGTTTCCTGGGGTTTGCGATTTTTTTCGAAGATTTCAAGAAGGGACCCAAGAGCCCCACAAAGCCTGAACCCCAGAAGCCTCCCACACCTTTGTCAAACTGAAGGAAACCATCACCACTGCTCCAGTGCTAGTCCACCCAGATCCCGAGCTCCCTTTCGTAGTTGAGGTCGACGCATCCACCACTGGTGTGGGGGCGGTGCTTTCTCATTGGCAGGTGAACCCATCTAAGCTGCATCCTTGTGCCTTCTACTCCCGAAAGTTATCTCAGAAGGAGCAGAACTGCGATATAGGAAACAGAGAACTACTCGCCATAAAGCTGGCCCTGGAAGAATGCTGCCATTGGCTCGAGGGTTCCCGTCATTCTTTCTTGGTCATCACTGATCACCAAAATCTAGAATACCTCCAGAAGGCACGCAGACTGAATCCACATCAAGCCCGGTGGGTCCTGTTTTTCACCCGATTCCAGTTCTCGATCTCCTAATACCCCGGGTCCAAAAATACTAAGGCCGATGCCTTGTCTCACAGACACTCTCCCTACAACAACCCTGTACAATGGGCTTTAGATGACCAGATCGCCCAAGCCTCTGTCTCAGATCCTGCTCCACCTGAGTGTCCCGAGGGCAGACGCTACATTCCTGCCATGCTTCAAGCCACCCTCCTCGAATCTGTTCACTCCTCCCTGGGCTCTTGTCACCCTGGTATCCATCAGACACTCTTGCTCCTCCAGTCCAAATACTGGTGGCCTCATATGTTCCAAGATGTGCATCGTTTCGTCCAAATATGTCCTGAGTGTGCCATTGCTAAATCTCCTCGCCACTTACCAGCTGGCAAACTGCTCCCACTGCCCATACCTCAACGTACATGGTCACACCTGGGAGTCGATTTCATCACAGACCTACCTGATTCAGAGGGTGATAACTGTGTCTTAATTGCTGTGGATAGATTTACCAAGGTTTGCCAGTTAATCCCACTGAAGCAACTGCCAACAGCCATGGAGACTGCAGAACTATTATTTCATCACGTATTCAGAAATTTTGGACTGCCCGAGGATATAGTGTCTGATAGGGGCACGCAATTCATCTCGCAGGTATCACGCAACTTCCTTTCTCTCCTAAGTGTGACTGTGAGTCATTCATCTGGTTACCATCCACCGACAAACGGGCAGGCGGAGAGGAAAATCCAGGAAATTGTCCGCTTCCTGAGGACGTACTGCCACGCCAATCAGCACAGCTGGAGCCGGTTTTTACCCTGGGCTGAGTATGCACAGAACTCCCTCCGGCAGACAGCTACTGGCCTTACCCCCTTCCAGTGCACACTTGGCTTTCAGCCACCCCTGTTTCCTTGAGCAGGGGAACCAATGGAAGTTCCAGTTGTGGACCACTGGTTCAAGGAGAGCGAGAGGGTATAGAATGCAGCCCATGTCCACCTGAGCAGGGCAGTACGGTGCCAAAGGTGCCAGGCCGATGTCAGGTGATCAACACCCCCTCAGTATCAACCTTGGCAGAAGGTCTAGCTCTCAACCAGGGACATCCGGCTCTGTCTACCCTGCAAGAAGTTAAGTCCCCAGTTTATTGGCCCATTTCCCATAGTAAAACAAATTAAACCTATGACCTATCTACTTAAACTTCCCAGCACTTACTGTATCCACCCCAGCTTCCATGTCTCACTATTAAAACCTCACTGACACTCTTTGTCTGATTTTCCCACAGAGTCCGGTGCTACTGATGGCCCTCCATTGCCACTTCTCCTGGATGATGGGCCAGCCTACATTGTCAATGACATCCTCGACTCCCGATGTTGTGGTAGGCACATCGAATACCTGGTGGATTGGGAGGGTTACGGCCCTGAGGAAAGGTCGTGGGTTGCAAGCGAAGACATCCTCGACCCTGCCCTGCTCACCAGATTCCATACCTTGCATCCTAACTGCCCAGTGCCTTGGGGTAGAGGTAGACCCAGATGTCAGGATCGCTGTCCCACAGGAGCGGTCTGTGGAGGAGGGGGTACTGTCACGAGCGCACTGGGCTCTCCCTCACCATCAGTCACCTACTCTCACTCGCCTGAGTTTTAATCACGCACACCTGCAGCTCATCATCACCTCATTTGGACTTGCACTTAAACCTCACACACACTCAGTCAGCATCTAGCCTTGTTGAAGGTTCCTTGGACTCACGTTTCACTCTGCTGCAGAAGAAAATTGCTTATCAGCGTGTGACTTACCTGTTTGTCAATGATCTGCTCTGGATGTGCAAGATAAGTGACCTCGAGAACTCCGAATTTACCTTATGCATAGAAATACTGACCTGCTCCTCAGTTTATGGAAGTTACATTTCTGAAGCCCTGTTTGAAGTTTGTTTCCTGTTTTGACCTAAGACTGTGTTCAAAAGTCTCCATACCTGCCTGAATACTCACCTCTCGCTACTTACCTCTTTTCTCTGTGTTCTGTGCAATAAACTCCTGCATCTGTGTTCATCTCAGCTCCTGTGTTGGTGTGTTGTTACAAATGTCTTTTTTTCTAGTAAGACCTTTGATATTAGGGCAAAAATCATATTCTTGATAATAATTTTTGTATTATTTTCCTGTAAAAATATCTAAAAATCCTTAAAACAAGATCAATTTGATTGATCTTGTTTTAGAAACAACACTGCATAAGATATTTAGGTTTTTCAGAGAATGTATTTTTAACATGTGTATTTTGTTTTACTGTACTGGCAGAGTTTTTATAGACAAAACAAGTGAAAAAATCTCCCAGTGCTGAAGAAGTAATCCAAAGTATTTAGAAAACATTACTGACCTTGAGTAATCTAACGGTGTCATGTATTCCCTGTTTTTTGCTCAGATTTTTATGTTCTTGTTTAATTCCTGTTTCCTGTTAGTTTTATAGTCCTTTGTAGTTTCATTTTTTTATTGGTTTTCCCCTGATTGTTTCCCCAGGTGTTCCTCGTTCCCTTGTTTGCCCCTGTGTATTTTAGCCCTTGTTTTCCCTGTTTTCTTTGTCAGTCTTCACATGTGTTGTCATGTTCTGTGCCTGGTTTCCCGTGTTTTTGTTTCATTTTATTCTGAGTACTTTGTTTAACTTTTGTTCCATTAAAGCTGCATTTAGATCCTCATTCCTTGCCTGCCTCATCACAGAAAGACTGATCAAAAATGGATCTAGCGGCCATCCGAATTCTGCTCCTTAAACAAGGGGACCGTCCAGTTGAGGATCACGTCCATGAGTTTTTAGAGCTACCGAATTTAGTGCACTATCCAGACCGCTCTCTGGTGGTTTTCTTCTGGACTGGTCTGAATAGTGCACTGAAGGAACTAATATCTCCAGCTGATCCTCATTGGACTCTCTACGAATATGTGGAGAAGGCTCTGGAACTTTGCGGTTCCCTTTACCAAGTGGATTATGGCAGGAACCCCGGGCCAAAACCTGCATCTTTGGCTCTCATGTCCAAGCCTTCCATGGCTTCTTGCTCCAAGCCAGCACCCACACCTGAGTCTGCTCCACGCCATGTCACAGCCACACCTGAGTCTGCTCCATGCCATGTCGCAGCCACGCCTGAGTCTGCTCCAGACCATGTCACAGCCAAGCCTTCCACGACCCCTTGCTACAAGCCGCATGCGGCCCCTGTCTAGAAGCCTTCCATGGCCCCTGTCTCCAAGTTGAATGATCTGTATCTGATGTCTGTGCGTAGGGCCATGAAGACCCTACCTCACAAACTTACAGTGCCCAAGCCTGCCATGGCCAATGAGCCAGCACCCACGCCTGGCACGGCCTACGAGCCAGCGCCCACACCTGCCACAGCCTACGAGCCAGTGCCCACGCCTGTCACGGCCTACGAGCCAGTGCCCACGCCTGCCACGGCCAACGAGCCAACGCCTGCCATGGTCAATGAGCTGGAAGCCTCGTCTGTCCCAGAGCCTGCGTTGCCAGCCTCGTCTGTCCCAGAGCCAGCATTGCCAGCCTCATCCGTCCCAGAGCCAGTGTTGCCAACTTCAGCCATCCGGAGGAGGAGGAGGAGAAGAAAGGCTTCTGTTTCCGAGTCTCTGTCAGTGTTCACGACCACAGAGGTTGTTCCTGAGTCTCTGCCAGTGTTCACGACCACAGAGGTCGTTCCCGAGTCTCTGCCCATGCCCACAACCACAGAGGTCATTTCCGAGTCTCTGCCAGTGTTCACAACCACAGTGATTGTTCCCGAGTCTCTGCCCATGCTCACGACCACAGAGATCGTCTCTGAGTCTAGCCAGTGTTCACAACCACAAAGGTCATTCCCGAGTCTCTGCCCATGCTCATGACTACAGAGGTCGTTCCTGAGACTCTTCCGATGTTCACGACCACGGAGGTCGTTTCCAAGTCATCCAGGATTCATTGTCTCGAGCCTCCCACGGCTCCTCCTTCCACGGCTTCACCCTTCGAGCCTACCACGGCTCTGACTTCCATGGCTTCGCCCCTCGAGCCTCTCCTGGCTCTGCCTGCCTTCATCGAGCCTCTCCTGGCTCCGCCCACAGAGTCTTCCACGGCTCTGCCCACTCCCCCAGAGACTATTCCTCCAGCGGTTCCGTCTGCCTTACCAGTGACTCCTCTTACAGCGGCCCTGCCACCTGACCCAGTCCCTGTCCTGTGGCCACCTCCCAGGCCTCCTGACCCTGTCTCAGCCCTGCGGTTGCCTCCTAGGCCTCCTGACCCTGTCTCGGCCCTGCGGTTGCCTCCTAGACCTCCTGACCCTGTCTCGGCCCTGCGGCCACCCACCAGGACTCCTGATCCAGTCCCCACCTTGAGGTCATCTCCTTGGTCTCCTGGCCACCTGCCTGATCTGCTCTGGTCTCCTGACCATCCGCCTGATCTGCTCTAGTCTCCTTGGTCTCCTGGCCGTCCGCCTGATCTGCTCTAGTCTCCTTGGTCTCCTGGCTGTCCACCTAGTCTTCTCTGGTCTCCTTGGTCCTCACTCCCACCGGCTCTGCCTCGGTCTTCCGAGCCCCCAGCTCCGCGTCAGCCCTCTGAACCTCTGGCTCCAGCTTGGTACTCCGAGCCTACAGCATCACCCTGGCTCTCCATCCCTCCGGCTCCGCCTTGGTCTCAAGCCTCCCTGTCTTTGCCTTGTTCCTCTGCTCCCCTTGCCCCTTGTGCCCCCTTGAACTGCCTGTTTCTCCTTTTCCCCCACACCCCATGGACAAATATTATTATTATTATTATTATTATTTTTTTTGTGGAGCGTCTGGAATCCGCTCTTTAAAGGGGGGCTCTGTCATGTATTCCCTGTTTTTTGCTTAGACTTTATGTTGAAATTCTTGTTTAGTTCCTGTTTCCTGTTAGTTTTGTAGTCCTTTGTAGTTTCATTTTTATGATTGGTTTTCCCCTGATTGTTTCCCCAGGTGTTCCTCATTCCCTAGTTTGCCCCTGTGTATTTTAGCCCTTGTTTTCCCTGTTTTCTTTGTCAGTCTTCAAATGTGTTGTCATGTTCTGTGCCTGGTTTCCCGTGTTTTTGTTTCATTTTATTCTGAGTACTTTGTTTATCTTTTGTTCCATTAAAGCTGCATTTAGATCCTCATTCCTCGCCTGCCTCGTCAGAAATGGAATACGTTACAAATTACATTTTACAGCATGTATTCTGTAATCTGTAGTGGAATACATTTCAAAAGTAAACCTACCAACCCTGAAAATAACATTCCAAGTCCGGATCGTCACTTATTATAACACACACAATCGAAAAGGAAACTCCTGCTCAATAACTGGAGACACTTCTTATGCATTAGACACTTACCTGAATAAAGCTATTTTAAAAAGTGGTGGGGACAAAAATGGCAAAAGCAAAAAGTGGCAGGCACATCCCGTAAATGTGGGTTAGGGGTTAAAAAAACTTCAAAATCCTGATGTATCTCTTTCTACTGTGGTACACAACAGTTATTTTCTTGTCAATATCATATAGTTTGGGTAAGGGGTTACACTTTATGGTTAGATTTAAGTTTGGGTTTGGGGTTAAACTTAGGAAAAATCTTAATACTTTAACACTGTTTGTTGGTTTGTTTATTTTTTCTCTATGGGAGTAAAAGTCATACGCTTTTGTGCGATCTTGTGCGATTTCTTACAATTTTGTCATTTTGTACTATTATTATGACTTGTCATGTGACTGGGTTGTTTTGGCTGATGTCAAAAATCTCTCTTACTTTTCAAACTCTCTCCTCCAACTATCTGGTTCCATTCTGATATGGATACAATCACGTCCTGATAGATGAAATCAAGTTTGGCTGGCCCTATATTTTTTACAGTGAAAATCCTAAAGAATACATCTTGAAATGTGTTGTGAATTTAGATTATAGTGAATTTGTGATGTAATTGTCAAATAAGGGCTTTATAACTGCATACACCTTTATATTAAAAACAAATGAATAAAAAAAAGTCGTTGCACCAGAGTACAAAGTTTTGCCTCCAGGCATATAATGTGCTCCAGACTTTTGCTCTGTAGCCTTTGATAAATGACGGCTTTCACACGGCTCGTTTGTGCTGGCACCGGTACATCCACTATAGCCACACTGAAGCCAACCTCATGCACAACCTCTGATTGGTGCATTCAGTGTCAAGATAGAGGACCAAGCAGATGATGAGAGACCAAACAAAGAAAGGGGGCAGTGAAGAATTTTACAGGAAATTACAATCTAATTTATTACATGTTTAAGGACACAAATATGTGTCAGTTTTTAGATGAACACAGTACAAACCCACAGCATGACTTCATGTAAACCTTGTCAATTACCAACAACCACTCCATATCCACAGAATTAGGGCAATTTCCCTCAACAACAGTCTTGTTGGTCAAAAAGAGGATGAGGAGGAAGGAGAGAGGGAAAAAAACTGATGGAGTAATTGGAAATAAAAGAGACTGGTTCCAGGAGGAGGCCAATCTGTCTGGTGTGGGTGTTTTGACTGCAGATGGATTTAGGGCTGTTTTCTCTCCCTTCAGACATAATTTACCTCCAACACCACCCTGCTGCCACTGGCCTCGATCACTGTGTGGCTTTACATCTGCTCTCATAGGCTTCCTCTCTTACTCTGATCCATGGTCAGTTTTCTGGTTTATTGTTTTAGAGTTCAGGTAGGATTTTCGTTGGATAACTGGTTTGAGATCAGTATAAAAAGGAAATGTATAGAGTTGTTGCTGCTTTTTAATGCAGTTAAAATGTGTAGAAAAGCAATCCAGCAGAGAGTTTAATATGGTGTTACAGGAGTATGGTTTTGGAAGGGTTTGTGAGTGAAGCAAAGAGTAATTAGCTTTAAAGGAATATTCTGGGTTCAGTTCAAGTTAAGCTCAATCTCCAGCATTTGTGGCACAACGCTGATTACCACAAAAATAATTTAGACTCGTCCCTACTTTTCTTTAAAAAGAAATCAAGGTTATTGTGAGGCACTTACAATAGAAGTGAATGGGGCAAATTTTGAAGGGTTTAAATGCAGAAATGTAAAGCTTATAAATGTATAAAAGCACATTAATTCTTATGTTAAAACTTGTGTATTATTTGGGCTGTTAAGTTGTTTAAATTGCTGTTTTAAAAGGATTACAGGGTTTATGGCGTTGTGTCGTCATTGCAGCGATGTTTTAAAATACGATCCGCATTTAACTTTACACATAAAAGGTTAGTAAGCTATTTTATCTCACTAAAACCATGTTAACATGCATATTGTTTACATCTTGTAGCTATGCCTTTGAAACAGTGAGTATTTTAACGTTTACAAATTGGCCCTTTCACATTCATTGTGAGTGCCTCACTAGAACCCAGATTTTTTATTTTTTTAGAAGTTTTATAAAACTAATTCTGGAAGTCAACATTATGCCACAAATGTCTTCGGACGAGCTTAACCTATATTAAACCCAGAAAACATTTATTTAAGTAGGAAAACCTAAAAACCTGGACATGAACTAGATGATTAGCTCACACAAATCTTTGTTCATTTTGAACAGTTGTTGCATTGCAAGAGCTGCATAGAAATAAAAAAATCCCCTTTTGTGTTCCATGGGGGGAAAAAATAACAACAGCATTGCGGTTTCACAATGACATGAGGATGAGTAACTTCAGACAGAATGTTCATTTTTGGGTAATACTTTCTCAGCCACTGAATTACAAATTCAACAATTGCTATATATCTTTAGACATGACATTCTTTTAAAAGCAAAAGAGATCAAGTTCAC
Organism: Myxocyprinus asiaticus; assembly: GCF_019703515.2. Classification (NCBI taxonomy): domain Eukaryota; kingdom Metazoa; phylum Chordata; class Actinopteri; order Cypriniformes; family Catostomidae; genus Myxocyprinus; species Myxocyprinus asiaticus. The sequence continues at coordinate 15,198,668 of NC_059375.1, forward strand.
AGATATGTGTCCTCCGTTATGCTGGGAGTGACACCCCGTTCCGCATCTCACACCTGACCTTCCTACTTCCTGTTCCTTTCTGTTCTTTTCACACCCATCCACATGTTTGACCCTTGACCTCAGGAGCTCTATAATGAGCTCATTTATACGACAATACCGAGGCCCCATCAAATAGTGACAGCTACCAATGATAAAAAGAAACTTTTGTCTCTTTCTTTTTCCCAGAGCTTTCTGAATAATGTTATAGAAATTGCTATGTTTTGTTCCCATTCATGTTTTATACCCCACATAAAATTTGAACTTGGAAAAACGGAAAAAAAAATTAAAGAAGGAAGGAAAAAAGAATAAGATCCAACAATGGCACTAAAATTGCAGTAAATCACTGGAACTCCATGTACAGATTCACAATGGATTGACGGCACAGACAACTTTTAAAAAGGCTCTGCTGCTTTCCATGTACGGGAAATGCTGATATATACACGGATACAGTGGCCCCAAAAAGTATTTGGATACTTTAGCCATACTTAAAAATGTATGAATTTCATTGCATTCGATAATATCAAAACAAGTGGCATCGGCAAACAAATGATGCTAGACTTTTCTTATATTTTTCTTACACCAAACTTCACTTTATAGCAAATTTTGCAATTATTTTTAACCAGCTGGTCCCAAGTTGAGTTTTAGTGGATGTATGAAGTCAGTTCTCTATCTGTCACTCACTCGACGTTGTGTCGATGTAGTGACACTAGGGGTCACTCTTGGGAGCCCGAGACACCTCTGGTCTTTGATAAAAGGCCAATGAAAATTGGTGAGTGGTATTTGCATGCCACTCCCCCGGACATACGGGTATAAAAGGAGCTGGTATGCAACCACTCATTCAGATTTTCTCTTTGGAGCCGAACGGTCATGCTCATTGAGCTGAATATCTACTGTTCATCCACCTCTGCTGGATCTGACGGCGCATTTCAGCGGCTTCTCCCTCCTCTGCACTGGTGCACTGCAGAGAATGCCCCTGGGTGCTTCGGCAGAAAAAAAGAGAGTATATTTTCTGAAAGAGTTAATTTCTCTAAAAGAGTATATTTCTCTAAAAGAGCGGCAAACACGGAACGTCTTTTTAAAGACGTGACATTTTAAAGATGCCTTTCCGATTGTGTGTTATTCCTGGTTGCGGTCGTTACCTCTCAACTTCAGATGGTGATGATCGCTGTCTTTCGGACCCACGTGGAGGCAGCGATCATGGATGGTTCATGTTCTCACTGCGAGAACATGACCATGGCAACATTGCGGTCGCGGCTTGCTTTCATAAGAAAGCAAGCCACCCCAGCGGCTCCCCACCTTGGTCCTTCTACCTACGGGTTTGAGGCCAGTGCGGCTAGCACTGGGGGAGATTTGGGGACCCCAACTGGATCGCCTCTGCCGGGTATCCCCCCACAGACCTCCCATTCCCCAGCATGCTTGTCTGCCCCGATCGGGCTTCCGGATGAGTCCGCCGGCTCGTCTCACGGCGAGTCTGGCCTCTTGTTCAGAGCCCGCGTAGCTGATGAGCTCTCAAGCGCAGCATCGGAGAGCGGGCTTGTCCAGTCATACGCAGAAGCCTCAGCTGGGCTCCCCCCTTCTGAGACGATTGCCCAGTCTCAAGCTGATGCAGAGATGATGGACATGCTTTCCCAGGCGGCCGCGAGCGTCGGGCTAGAGTGGAACCCTCCGCTCTCCCCTGAAACCTCGTGGCTCGATGATTGGTTCCTGGGCTCGCGGCGCTGCTCAAAGCAGCCATGCCCCACTCCAGTGCCTTTCTTCCTGGAAGTGCACGTAGAGCTGACGAAATCGTGGGGGCACCTTTTACTGACTGCACCGGCTCCGCCACAGCCCGCCCCTTCGGCCCGGCCCCGGCGTGGAGCCCATCGCAGGAAGCAGACGCCACCCGTCTCACATTCGGCCACTATGAACCCACGGAGGTCGTCAAAGCGCCCCTGAGATGGGTGACCCATGGTCGAAGGAACCCACTCATCTGAAGCTGGTAGGAAGACCACTCCATCCCCCGGTGGAGGGCCAGGTGGAGAATCTTCTGTTGCCTTTTTGTTTGATTTTGCCGCATGCCCAAGTGGCTGCACAGACCCTTCCTGCGGTTTGCATTCGAGGGTCAGGCGTATCAGTACAAGGTCCTCCCTTTCGGCCTGTCCTTGTCTCCTCGTGTCTTCACAAAGGTCGCAGAGGCAGCCCTTTCGCATTCGCATTCTCAACTATCGCGACGACTGGCTAATCCTAGCTCACTCTCGGGACATGTTGTGTGCACACAGGGACTTCGGGTCAACTGGGAAAAGAGCAAACTCCTCCCAGTTCAGAGCATCTCTTTCCTCGGTTTGGAGTTGGACTCAGTCTCTTTGACAGCATGCCTCACGAACAAGCGAGCCCAGTCGGTGCTGGCCTGTTTTAAGGCGTTCAAACAGAAAACAGCGGTTCCAATCAAACTCTTTCAGAGGCTCCTGGGGCATATGGCATCCTCAGCGGTGGCCACCCCGCTCGGGTTGATGCATATGAGACCGCTTTAGCACTGGTTTCAGACTCGAGTCCCGAGATGGGCATGGTGCAGCGGGACACATCGCGTGGTCATCACACCGGTTTATCACCGTATTTTCAGCCCTTGGACCGACCTCTCGTTTCTACGGGCAGGTGTTCCCCTAGAACAGGTCTCTGGGCGTGTCGTGGTTACGACAGACGCCTCCAAAATGGGCTGGGGCGCTGTTAGCAACTGGCACGCAGCCACCGGCTTGTGGACGGGCCTGTGACTGCATTGGCACATCAACTGCCTCGAGTTGTTGGCAATTCTGCTCACCCTGCGGAGGTTTCGGCCATTGATCCAGGGCAAGCACATGTTAGTTCGGACAGATAACACGGCAACGGTAGCATATGTCAACCGCCAAGGCAGTCTGCGCTCTCGTTATATTTCACAACTTGCTCGCCGTCTCCTCCTCTGGAGCCAGCAGCACTTCAAGTCGCTGCGAGCCACTCACATCCTGGGCAACCTCAACACTACAGCGGACGCGCTGTCATGGCAGGTTACCCTCAGGGGAGAGTGGAGACTCCACCCTCAGGTGATCCAGCTGATTTGGAGTCGATTCAGACGGGCACAGGTGGACCTGTTTGCCTCCCAAGAATCCTCCCATTGCCCGCTCTGGTACGCCCTGACCGAGACCCCCCTTGGCATAGAGGCGCTGGCACACAGCTGGCCCCCTGGCCTGCGCAAATATGCGTTTCCCCCAGTGAGCCTACCTGCACACACTCTGTGCAAGGTCAGGGAGGACGAGGAGCAGGTCATCCTGGTAGCACCCTACTGGCCCACCCGGACGTGGTTCTCGGACCTCACACTCCTTGCGACAGCCCCCCCCCCCCCGGCGAATTCCCCTGAGGAAGGACCTTCTTTCTCAGGGACGGGGCACCATCCGGCACCCGTGACCAGACCTCTGTAATCTCCATGTCTGGCCTCTGGACAGGACGCAGAAGACCTAAGTGATCACTCAGGCTAGGGCCCCCTCTACAAGGCACCTGTATGCCTTTAAGAGGTGTCTGTTCACTAAGTGGTGTTCTTCCTGACAGGAAGACCCCCAGAGATGCCCAGTCGGATCAGTGCTTTCCTTCCTGCAGGAGAGGTTGGAAGGGTGGCTGTCCCCTTCCACCTTGAAGGTGTACATTGCCGCCATAGCAGCACACCACGACACAGTCGACGGTAAGTCCTTAGGGAAGCACGACCTGATCATCAGGTTCCTGAGAGGCACCAGGAGGCTGAATCCCTCCAGACCATGCCTCGTTCCCTCAAGGGACCTCTCTGCAGTTCTTCAGGGTCTACAGAGAGCCCCCTTTGAGCCTTTGCAGCCAGCTGAGCTTAAGGTACTCTCCTTGAAGACTGCCCTCCTGACTATTATTATTAATTATAATTATTATAATTATTAATAAATTATAATTATTAATTAATTATTATTAATTACTTACATCAAGAGGGTAGGAGACGTGCAAGCATTCTCTGTCAGCGAAATGTGCCTGGAGTTTGGTCTGGGCTACTCTCACATGATCCTGAGACCCCGACCGGGCTATGTGCCTCTTAGGGACCAGGTGGTGAACCTGCGAGCACTGCCCCAGGAGGAGGCAGACCCAGCCCTATCGTTGCTGTGTCTGGTGCATGCTTTACGCATCTATTTGGATTGCATGCAGAGCTTTAGGATCTCTGAGCAGCTCTTTGTCTTCTTTGGTGCACAGCGGAAAGGAAGTGCTGTCTCCAAGCAGAGGATCACTCACTGGCTCATTGATGCCATATCTATGGCATATCACGGTAGGGCTACAAGCCCATTCTACCAGAGGTCTAGCGGCCTCCTGGGCCCTGGCCAGGAGTGCCTCTCTAACAGACATTTGCAGATTAGCGGGCTGGGCAACACCCAACACCATTGCAAGATTCTACAACCTCTGGGTGGAACCGGTTTCATCCTAGGTAGTGGCACACAATACAAGCGGATAAGCCCGGGATAGCCGGCCGGGTGTATCGCTTGTACATAGTGCCTTTCACCTCTTCTGAGCTGAAAACGTGCACCATTAATTCCCAGTAGTGTTCACAAACTATGTTCCCTGGTTGACTTCCTCTGAGCCCTGTGGCAGTCGAGTTTTCGGAGAGACTCGCTGCCGGCCCAGTACACGTGCTAGCTAAAAGCCCTGTTCTGGGGTAGGTGCTCCGCATGCGGCGGTTCCCTGTAAGGTAACCCCATGCGATATATATCTTCCGCTAATTCATTTCCCTGTTGGCAAACTGCGTCTTCCTTGGGCAGAGCCCCTCTGCCACAGTCTCCATGTTTGTAGTAACTCCTCCCCCGTTGGGTAGGATCTACCTTGAGACTCTCCACATGGTCGTCAAGACCATGTGACGTATTTTTTCCACTTAAATATCCCCCCCTCTCTTTGGGCGAGTTGTGGTCTCTGCAGTGTCCTCAGAGACCTGGCGGCCCAGTCGGATAATCCCCCTTCTTTTTTAGGGAGTGGAAAAAAAGAAGAGGAAAAGAGGCCACAACTGGATTAGCCTGTCTCTATCTTTTGGGGAGTCGACTTGTCCCCAAAGAGCCGTTCGACACTCATAACTATGTTGGGGGAGGTTACATGTCGGCCTGGTGTGCTGGCTACGAGGTACACAGTGGTCTACCCGTCACACACCGCCAGTTCACGTAACACAGTTCAGCCAGTTGTGGCGTTTCGTATAGGGACCCCTAGTGTCACTACATCGACACAACGTCGAGTGAGTGACAGATAGGGAACATCCTGGTTACTTGCGTAACCTCCGTTCCCTGATGGAGGGAACGAGACGTTGTGTCTCTCCTGCCACAATGCTGAACTACCCGCTGAAATGGCCGGACCTTGTCTCGGCTCCTCAGCATAAAACCTGAATGAGTGGTTGCATACCAGCTCATTTTATACCCATACGTCCAGAGGAGTGGCATGCAAATACCACTCGCCAATTTTCATTGGCTTTTTATCAAAGACCAGAGGTGTCTTGGGCTCCCAAGAGTGACCCCTAGTGTCACTACATCGACACAACGTCTCGTTCCCTCCATCAGGGAACGGGGGTTACGCAAGTAACCAGGACGTATATCACACAAGTTCACACAGGTGCCATAGCAATGTAATTACAGGTGAGTCAACATTAATTATGAACATTTTCCACTAGGTTTGACATATAGAAAGTGTCCAAATACTTTTATGTTAAATTTGAACAGTGTATATGTTGTTTTAGATTGTATAATTTAAATTCTCGAAAACCTATTTTTGTCAAAAGTTTTGCTTGAAAAATATGCTTTGCAATCTTACTTCAAAATAAACGCCATACATCTTTTTTGTATTATATCTAATGCATGAAATTATTATTATTATTATTATTATTATTATTTAAGTGTAGTTTAAGTGTCCAAAATTATTTTGGGGACACTGTATATACAGTAAACACACAATCAATCCCTCCTGCATAAACGTTACCAACTTTTAAAATGACTTTTGTTAGGTGGGCACTATTTGGCCTGTAGCTAAAAAGAGGGGTACTTCATAATGCAATCACGGTGATACACAAAGTAATTGCTAACAGCAACAGAGCTGTGGAAACCACAGAACCATGTACCCAGACACAGCCGAACACATTTAATGAAAATAAATGGGAAGTTTTATTCAGGACCCAGCGAGAAGAAGAAAAATGTGTGCTTTTCCTCCAAGCCCATTTACTGCTAATTAGAAAACATGTCAGATTTGAACTGGAGTAAACACTGGCCCATCTGACTTTCATTACAATAAAGAAATCAAATAAACTCTCAGCCAGAAGGAACAGTAGTAACTCCACGCTTCATTTCAATACAACATGACCGACTCTACATCATGAAGTACTTAGTACTTCTAATTACCAAGCTGGACTCTTTAGTTTTTGCCACCATAAATACACAAATTGGAAAAATGTTTCATCTTGTGTCGATGCAAGTCCTTGCTACACTGATAACATGTCCCAAAGGTTACAAAGATTCACATGGACAGTCTCGATACAGTACACTACAAACACCTGGCAGCTTCTGATCACATTCCATTTTGAGAAATAGTTTATTGTACAATGCCAGAGTATACTCAGTGAGCATTGCATATGGTCAGCCACTAAATCAGTGATATCACAGCACCTTTTTTATATCAGTAGTCATGTTTCCATCCAAGTTATTGGATTGGTGCAAAATATAAATAAAATGTTGAAGCCACTGTGACTCTTTTATTAAATGTAATAAATTCCTACTTGCAATTTAGAGCATGTAGACAAAACACTCTGGTTTACCTCTGGAAGCGAAAGCCAGTCAGACAGGAAGGTAATAGTAGCCATTTTGTCAGTTTGATTACAGGCTTTAGTATTTTAAGATAACAAGAGCAACATCTGAGATGCTATTTGATGATATTGATGATAGCAATTTGTATATACACACATTTGCTTGTTGAGGCAAAGTCACATGACTTTTCTGATGTGCTTCTGTATTCCTATATAAATTCTGTTTGAATATATTTGGTAAATGGGTTTCCATCGTAGTATATGCACATGTCTTCTTATTGAATTAAAAATGAATACACCTTTACTGTATCCTTTACTGTGTTAAAATATGTTCTGGTCATCTTTTTAGATTCCTGTTATTTCAACAAAGTCTCATGACAGATGGTGAAATTGTAAGATATGGTACGACTTGGCTGGTACAAAAAGGTACAACTTTTAGACCAACAAATCAACAAACATCATCAAAGGCATCAAATTTTAGCTAGCCTTCAATCCAACTCTTTTTAGGATTAGGGTTTGGGTTAGGGATTAGACTTTATGGTTAGGTTTTGGTTTGGCTTAGGGGTTGAATTTGGGAAAAATCATAATAACATTATTCATTGGTGCATTTATTTTTCTCTATGGGATTAAAAGTGGTACATTTCTGTACAAGCTAACTCATAGGATTTCTTACAGTTTTGCAGTCTTATACAATTATTACAACTTCTCATGAGACCGGGTTGGTCATTTAGAGCTTGCATCTTCTATGTGAAGTAAAAGCACTCTAGATATAGCATGCAAATTCAACCATAATATAATGGGCTCATAATGCTGTGATGGGGACCACCCGCACAGTTATAGTGAGCTAAGCTCAATTGACAGCATTTGTGGCATAATAATGATTACCACAAAAATTAACTTTGACTTGCCCCTCCTTTTCTTAAAAAACAAAAAACAAAAATCTGGGTTACAGCGAGGCACTAACAATGGAAGTGAATGGGGCCAATCAACCCCCATGTTAAACAGGTTAAACAACCATGTCGGAAAATGTATCCCATGGTCATGGAAAAGATGTTACTGTGTTTCAGAAGAAGCAAATTATTGGCCTGCATCAAGCAAAAGAAACAACTAAGGGGATTGCTAAAATAACTAGAATTATTTTAGCAAATAAAAATCTTGAAAAAATCTTGAATGATCGTGATCGGAGATCACTAAAATGCTTGGTGAAGTTACATCGTAAAAAGTCGACAGCAGAACTCACACTTATGTTTAATAGTGAAAGTAAGAGCATTTCCACATGCACAATGCGATGGGAACTTACAGGATTGGGACTAAACAGCTGTGTGGCCACAAGAAAGCCACTTGTTAGTGAGGCTAATCGGAAAAAACTACTTCAGTTTGCTAGGGAGCATAAAGATTGGACTATGGAGCAATGGAAAAATGTCATGTGGTCTGATGATTCCAAATTTCCCCTATTCCAAAGTGATGGGCACGTCAGGGTAAGAAAGGAAGCGCATGAAGCGATGCACCCGTCATGCATAGTGCCCACTGTACAAGCTTCTGGAGGCGGTGTTATGATCTGGGATTGCTTCAATTGGTCAGATCAAGGCTCAGCAATGTTATGCGGTAATAAAATGAAGTCAGCTGACTACCTGAATGTACTGAATGACCATGTTATCCCATCAATGGATTTTTTCTTCCTTGATGGCACGGGTATATTCCAGGACAATGCCAAGATTCATCTGGCTCAAATTGTGAAAGAGTGGTTCAGGGAGCATGAGGAATCATTTTCACACATGAATTGGCCACCACAGAGTCCTGACCTTAACCCCACTGAAATTCTTTGCGATGTGCTGGAGAAGACTTTACAGAGTGATTTGACTCTCCCGTCTTCAATACAAGATCTCGGCCAAAAAATTCATGCAACTCTGGACAGAAATAAATGCTGTGACATTGCATAAGGTTGTCGAAACAATGTCACAACGAATGCGTGCCATAATCAAAGCTAAAGGCAGTTTAATGAAATATTAGAGTATGTAAACACAAAGGTTCAACTGCACAATGTGCTTCAATATGAAAAAAGCCCATCTCTCTACTATTGCTGCTGATTCAGTGGAGTCCACTGCATGAAACTTGACATAAAACTTGATAATTGTTCCCTGTGTGACTCGGTGAAACTCTGCTGTTTTAAAATATTCTGCTCTTTTAGAATTTGTTATTCAAAAGATAATATATTGCACGTCAGCTTTGGAATAGGAGATGGACTAGCAGTAAGGTAAACAACTGTTTCGGAGTTTTTAGATGAAAGCTTTGACCTAGACAACATCGTTGCTGTTGATTTTATGGTAATTACTTTTCATTCATTTTATGATTATTTTATGGTCATTAATGTTCGTAATGCTGCTATTGTTTTATGCACTGAAAATGAACTTGATGTCTCAGTGTTTTGAATTATAAACTTTGACCATGCACTGTCATTGCTGTAAGATTTACATTTTATTTCATTCATGTAATGTTTAATGCACTTTTTAAAAAATGTCATAAGGAGCTCTTTTTGTTAGTAATAAAGAATAGAATACATTTTCTTCCTCTTTGTACTTTTATGTTAAAATGATTATCCTATAATCAAATTCATGTGACAAAATAAAATAGAATTAGGTTGAAAGTAATCCAAAAGTAATAAAAAAGTAATCGGGTTAGATTACCCCAAAAAGTGTAACCTATGATATTACATTACTGATTGCATTTTTTGTCATGTAATTTGTAATCAGTACCTGATTACAATTCACAAGTAATCCACCCAGCACTACCTGCCTGTGTAATTCCCACAAATATAGCTTTATTGAGAAAACCGTTTAATTCTAATTGCTGAGTATAGTGGTCATGTTCAGAAATTCTGGTTTTGAATGGAAATGGTTTGGCTCTGTTTTTTTTTGTTTTTTTAGTGCAAATAATTGCAAATTTTATAGCAGACACACCCAGATATAACAAAATTACTTCTTTGAATATGTTTTACAGTAAGGTCTGTTACACATTATAACACATGCAGTGTTTCTTTCAGTGGCATATATGGTCTGTCTGAGGCACAGCATTGTGTGTGTATGTGTAGATTTATGTCAGCGTGTCAGAGTTTGTCTGTAACAGCTATATATGTCACAGTTGTGATTATGATGTATTTTTTCTCATACATTTCTCATAAATGTATTATGCATATGTATTATATAATATTTAAGTATAATTTTTATGCTTTTTAATGACATTTTGTACAACTTTTAGCATTTTTACTGGTGGTCTCAGACTTTTGGACTTAAATTTATGTTTAGTAAAAAAATAAAAATAATTTTTTTTTTTTTTGAAACTACTCAATTTACAAGTAAAATATTAATGAAAATACTTTAGGTATACCACTTGCGGACCATCACCAAATGAGCTGTCAAAGCTGTAACTGTGTCTGTAGGAACAGTTGCGGTCTTGACGCTGGTAACATGAAACTTAAAACACTAGTAACACTGATTCCATCGATCCACCGATCACAAGTGCGTGCAAAACTTGTAAATATTTTGTCAGAAACCCATGTGTAGGTTAATGGATGTGCCATGTGTAAGGATACACTCAAATCCCCTGTCATGCCTCCCCCCACATCAGCAGCTCAGCACTCATGGAGAGGGATACTGCTTGCTATTTTCAGTCTCTTGTCAGAGAAAAGTGAAGGTGTCAGTCACCACACCTGTCAGACTCTAGTCACTCACAGGCCTTAAATTCAACAACCCCCCATTAGAAAAATATGAGCCCCCCTTATGCCCATAATCTCGCTTTCGCAGTCAAGGCACACATTCTGAACCAACACCAACCCCCCTTCCGGTATTGATTGATACCAGTTCTCCACCTTCACCCCAACAAACTGCGATGGTTCAGGGCTTACGGGCATTATGTTTGTGGGGGCCTTGCTGGTATCATACCTAGGTCATCTGTATTGCTTGCAGGCCTGCAGGATTGGTGTCGTTTCTCAATATTAGTACACTGTAATGTAGAGCCAATGTGGGATGGAAGTCAAGAGAGACGCAGTCACAAATGATCAGTCTCAAGGAGCTGATTATTGGAGTTAGTGGTTACATTTCCCTAAATACAAGATATTGCTATGTCTAGGTCTTAAGCAGTTGGTTTTGTGCTCAATGCCCCAAAAATGTTTTTGCAAGAAATGTGGAAGGGCTTTGGGTAGATCTCATGAGAATATTGTTCAATCAGGACTTTTTTAAAGAAGTTTGCAATTTTGCTCAATTTAACATTTGATTGTTCCCTAAATCTTTCTCTACATTTTTACTGATTAGATTCACTAACTTATTGGACTCTGTAATGCCATAATATCCAGACTAATTGATTAGTTGAGCCAGATACAAACATTCAACAAGTTTGCAATTTCACTCAATTTAATGTTTGATTGTTCTCGAAATCTATGTCCCCATTTTTACAGTTTAGATTCAATAATTAGACTCAGTAATGCCATAATACCCAGAATCTGACTAGTTGTGCCAAATAAAAATAGTCTTTAAGTTTGCAATTTTGTGCAAGTTAAAGTTTTATTCTTCCCCAAATATCTTGCCTCATGTTACCATTTTCACAGATTGGATTAATTAACATATTAGACGCAGTAATATCCAGACTTTTTGACTAGTTGTGCCAAATACAAATATTTGTCAAGTTTAATTACGACGTTTGATTGTTCCCCACAAGGGTGTAGATTTGGCTTGAAAGTTGGGGGGGTTGCAGCGTGAAGCATCTACATGTTTCCATTGATCATGGTATAAATATTGGGGGGGTTGTACCTGCTTGTTTTGATTATTGGGGGGGTTACCTCCCCCCATCCCCCCGGAATCTACGCCTCTTGTTCCCCAAAACACTGTCTTTATTTACACAAATTGGATTCAATAGCGTATTAAACATATTATTTACTAAATTTAACGTTTAATTGTTCCTCAGTTCTCTGTCTTCATTGTCACAGATTGGAATCAAAAACATATTGGACTCAGTAATGCAATAATATCCAGACTCTGCATGGTTGTGCCAGACATAAATACAGATTCTTCAAACCGTGGAAAAAAATTTAGGCAAAAAATCCCCTTCTTTTGTACCAGAGGTTTCATGTATCATTGGTCTGATGAAAACAGAAGAATTTAAACATGAGACTAGATTACTGTTGCAATCACATGATCTCTGCACAAGTTAGTCTATGAATGTCTGCCCAGACATTCTGGACACGCTTGGTGCACAGACTAAGGCATCGTTTCCCAAAAGCATCGTAAGCCTAAGTAGATCGTAGAATCCATCTTACGATTCATCTTAGTTTTGCGGCCCATTTCCCAAAAGCTTCTTAAGTAGTACTTGAAAAGGCTCGTAGATTAATGAGTGCTCTGGAGTAATCGTGAAGCATTAAGAACATCGTAAGGACACAGACTTATGCAGACACCTGTAGGACAAATGCAAAATTACACCTGAAACAATTTAAACACCTATAGCTACACTTTATGCTCTTTTTAATATCAGTATACATACATTTTATTTTATTTATTTTTTAAATGAAAAAGCTAATAATAATAATAATAATAATAATAATAATAATAATAATAATGAACGCATAAAATGGTTAGCCAATATTGAATGAACAGATAAATTAATAAGTAAACAAAAATGTATTTGTGGACTAGTTAGTAACAACAAAGTAGTGGGATGATTGTTGCAGAGAACTGTAAAAATTACAATGAGAGAGAGAAGGAAAAAAGTAAATAACATGATGCTGTGCATGAAAATCATCCGTACAGTTTATTGGCTCCTCATCATCGTCTCCTCTTCCTCTCTGACACCTAAGGGCGCTCTCACCCACACCACATGTTGTGTAGTACAACACATGTTGTGTAGTATTGCTGTTACTGTTATCACTTTTGGGAGTAAAGAGTAGATCTCCATTTGATTGGTGAATGTCCCTAAAGTGCAGCTTCCTCGCGTCTCCTTATTTTGCACTCCGCAAAAACACGGTGAACCTCGTAATATTCAATTAATGCTTGTCATTAGCAGGACTATACACAGGGTCTCCACTGTTTTCACTGATCCTGGAGGCTTTAACAAAACAACATGCAACTGTGAATTAAGTTGTATATTTAAGAAAATATTTTTAAATATTTCCAGCGAGGTAAATTACAAACGTTTTTAAAGTTACACAACAAAAATAATGAAGTTGCAATGATGAGCAGCACTATACGGTCACATTTCAGCACTTCACGTTTTTGGACAGCGTCTCCCTTAAGTAGCATTTAAAGCTAATCCTCGTAAAATTGCTTGTAGAAAACGCTCTTCACCACAAATATCAGGGAAGCGCAGCCCAGCTCTATTCCATCAATAACCATCCTACACCTGCAGTCAAAACAGCCAATCAAAATCTATTGGATGAGTGGAGAACTCAGATTGGAGTGACAGCTTTAGCAGAGGGGGTGTAAAAGGAAAAGAATGGAGTAAAACTTTGGGGGAAAGCATTAATAAGAAGAAAGGTTGGGGGAAGAGCCACAGTGTACACACACTGACTTAGTACACAACAAATATTGTAATTAAAGCTACTTGCACACAAACTGACTTAATAAGTTATGTACAGTTGAAGGCAGAAGTTGACATACACCTTAGCCAAATACATTTAAACTCAGTTTTTCACAATTCCTGATATTTAATTGTAGAAATTATTCCCTGTCTTTGGTCAGTTAGGATCACTACTTTGTCACTAACTTTAAGAATGTGAAATGTCAGAATAATAGTAGAGAGAATGATTTATTTCATCTTTTATTTCTTTCATCATATTCACAGTGGTTCAGAAGTTTACATACACTTTGTTAGTATTTGGTAGCATTGCCTTTAAATTGTTTAACTTGGGTCAAATGTTTTGGGTATCCTTCCACAAGCTTCTCACAATAAGTTGCTGGAATTTTGGCCCATTCCTCCAGACAGAACTGGTGTAACTGAGTCAGGTTTGTAGGCCTCCTTGCACGCACACGCTTTTTCAGTTCTGCCCACAAATTTTCTATTGGATTGAGGTCAGGGCTTTGTGATGGCCACTCCGATATCTTGACTTTGTTGTCCTTAAGCCATTTTGCTACAAATTTGGAAGTATGCTTGGGGTCATTATCCATTTGGAAGATCCATTTGCGACCAAGCTTTAACTTCTGGCTGATGTCTTGAGATGTTGCGTCAATATATCCACAAAAGTTTCCTTCCTCATGATGCCATCTATTTTGTGAAGTGCACCAGTCCCTCCTTCAGCAAAGCACCCCCACAACATGATCCTGCCACCCCCATGCTTCACAGTTGGGATGGTGTTTTTCAGCTTGCATGCCTCATCCTTTATCCTCCAAACATAACGATGGTCATTATGGCCAAACAGTTCCATTTTTGTTTCATCAGACCAGATGACATTTCTCCAAAAAGTAAGATCTTTGTCTCCATGTACACTTGCAAACTGTAGTCTGTTTTTTTTTATGGTGGTTTTGGAGCAGTGGCTTCTTCCTTGCTGAGCAGCCTTTCAGGTTATGCTGATATATGACTTGTTTTACTGTGGATATAGATACTTGTCTACCTGTTTCCTCCAGCATCTTCACAAGGTCCTTTGCTGTTGTTCTGGGATTGATTTGCACTTTTCGCACCAAACTATGTTCATCTCTAGGAGACAGAATGCATCTCCGTGGTGTTTTTTTCTGAGGTCTTGGCTGATTTCTTTTGATTTTCCCATGATGTCAAGCAAAGAGGCACTGAGTTTGAAGGTAAGCCTTAAAATACATCCACAGGTACACCTCCAGTTGACTCCAATTAGCCTATCAGAAGCTAATTGGCTAATTGCCTAAAGGATTGACATCATTTTCTTGAATTTTCCAAGCTGCTTAAAAGCACAGTTAACTTAGTGTATGTAAACTTCTGACCCACTGGAATTGTGTTCTTTCCATGTCATCTACAATTAAAGTGTTTTTAAAAGGTTTACATTTCATTTAATATCCACATGTAAGATGTACAAAATCACAAGTGGAAACATTATTAGAACAAGAAAAAAAATCACCAGTGATTAATGAATAACAAGCCTGCACTTTCCCCTGGCGTATTAAAAGTTCTCTCACAACTTAGCAACAGCTTGTGTTATTTCCCTCCATAAGATGTTTTTTTTTTTTTAGTTTGTATAAACACAGACCCTTTCACCCTCTGTCCTCTGGCCCTATCGTCTTTCACACTGGGCAGGTCTTTCAGCACCTTGTACGCATACTCAATTTAAAGTGACTGCAACAAGCTGCTCTGTACTTCACTGATTCTCTGTGCAATTACTTGATTTTGGAACATTTCAGACCTGGACTCTTTCTGCTCCATCATGAAGACTAAATGCATTCCAAATGTGTTCAGGTTCCCTATCTGTCACTCACTTGACGTTGTGTCGATGTAGTGACACTAGGGGTCACTCTTGGGAGCCTGAGACACCTCTGGTCTTTGATAAAAGGCCAATGAAAATTGGCGAGTAGTATTTGCATGCCACTCCCCCGGACATACGGGTATAAAAGGAGCTGGTATGCAACCACTCATTCAGATTTTCTCTTCGGAGCCGAACGGTCATGCTCATTGAGCTGAATACTACTGTTCATTTACCTCTGCTGGATCTGACGGCGCATTTCAGCGGCTTCTCCCCTCTCTGCACTGGTGCACTGCAGAGAATGCCCCTGGGTGCTTCGGCAGAAATAAAAGAGTATATTTCTCTAAAAGAGCAGCACACACGGAACGTCTTTTTAAAGATGCATCTTTTTAAAGACGCGTCTTTTTAAAGATGCTTTTCCGATTGTGTGTTATTTTTGGTTGCGCTCGTTATCTCTCGCCTTCTGACGGTCACGATCACTATCTTTCGTCACGGTCACAAAGAGCCAGGTAAGTGCTTCGATGTCCTTAGACTCAGCACAGCCACGACATGGTATGGTACCTTGAGCTCCGCCCCGTCGCGAGGCCCCACCTGCCGGTACGTCCAATGACGTTGTCCCTTTGGTCCCCCTTGCGCGGAACTTGGACGCATGGCTTGCGCTTTCCAATACGTCGCGAGGGCTGGTCCGGACCGTCTGACTCAGCTGCGCGATTCAATTAGCCGGGTTTTTTTCAGCCCCTACTTCATCATACCGAAAAAAGGTGGTGGGTTGCGGCCAATCTTGGACCTCTGAGTTCTGAACTAGGCTTTACATAGACTCCCGTTCAAGATGCTGACACAAAAACGCATTCTGGCGAGCGTCCGGCATCAAGATTGGTTCACGGCGGTAGACCTGAAGGATGCGTACTTCCACGTCTCGATCCTTCCTCGACACAGACCCTTCCTGCGGTTTGCGTCTGAGAGTCAGGCGTATCAGTACAAAGTCCTCCCTTTCGGCCTGTCCCTGTCTCCTCGCATCTTTACGAAGGTCGCAGAGGCTGCCCTTGCCCCGTTAAGGGAGGTGGGCATTCGCGTTCTCAACTATCTTGATGACTGGCTAATACAAGCTCATTCTCGAGACATGTTGTGCACACACAGGGACCTGGTGCTCTCACACCTCAGCCGACTAGGGCTTCAGGTCAACTAGGAAAAGAGCAAGCTCCTCCCGGTTCAGAGCATCTCTTTTCTCAGTTTGGAGTTGGACTCAGTCTCCTTGATGGCGCACCTTACGAACGAGCGTGCCAAGTCGGTGCTGGCCTGTTTTAAGGCATTCAAACAGAAAACAGTGGTTCCACTGAAACTTTTTCAGAGGCTCCTGGGGCATATGGCATCCTCGGCGGTGGCCATCCCGCTCGGGTTGATGCATATGAGGCCGCTTCAGCACTGGCTCCAGACTCGAGTCCCGAGATGGTCATGGCGCCATGGGACACGTTGCGTGGTCATCACGCCAGTCTGTCACCGTATTTTCAGCCCTTGGACTGACCTCTCATTTCTATGGGCAGGTGTTCCTCTAGAACTGGTCTCCAGGTGCGTTGTGGTCACGACAGACGCCTCCAAAATGGGCTGGGGCGCTGTTTGCAATGGGCATGCAGCCGCCGGCCTCTGGACGGGTCTGCGACTGCATTGGCACATCAACTGCCTCGAGCTGTAGGCAATTCTGCTTGCCCTGCGGAGGTTTCGGCCGTTGATCCAGGGCAAGCACGTGTTAGTTCAGACAGATAACACGACAACGGTAGCATTTTTTTTGCGGTTTGTGCTCTCGTTATATGTCACAACTCGCCCGCCGTCTCCTCCTCTGGAGTCAGCAGCACTTCAAGTCGCTGCAAGCCACTCACATCCCGGGGAACCTCAACACTACAGCGACACGCTGTCATGACAGGTTACCCTCAGGGGAGAGTGGAGACTCCACCCTCAGGTGGTCCAGCTGATTTGGAGTCGATTCGACAGGCACAGGTGCACCTGTTCGCCTCCCAAGAATCCTCCCCACTGCCCGCTCTGGTACGCACTGACCGAGGCCCCCCTCGGCATAGATACGCTGGCACAAAGCTGGCCCCCTGGCATGCGTAAATATGTGTTTCCCCTAGTGAGCCTGCTTGCACAGACCCTGTGCAAGGTCAGGGAGGACGAGGAGCAGGTCGTCCTGGTAGCAGCCTACTGGCCCACCCAGACATGGTGCACCTCATGCCTCATGCTCCTCGTGACAGCTCCCCCCTAGCAAATTCCCCTGAGGAAGGACCTTCTTTCTCAGGGACGGGGCACCATCTGGCACACGCGCCCAGACCTCTGGAATCTCCATGTCTGGCCCCTGGACGGGACATGAAAGACCTAAGCAGTCTACAATCTGCGGTGGTGGACACGATCACTCAGGCTAGGGCCCCCTCTACGAGATGCCTGTATGCCTTTTAAGTGGTGTCTGTTCGCTAAGTGGTGTTCTTCCCATCGGGAAGACCCCAGAGATGTGCAGTCAGATCAGTGCTTTCCTTCCTGCAGGAGAGGTTGGAAGGGAGGCTGTCCCCTTCCACCTTGAAGGTGTACATTGCCGCCATAGCAGCACACCACGATGCAGTCGACGGTAAGTCCTTAGGGAAGCACGACCTGATCATCAGGTTCCTAAGAGGCGCCAGGAGGCTGAATCCCTCCAGATCGCACCTCGTTCCCTCATCGGACCTCTGTAGTTCTTTAGGGTCTAGAGAGAGCCCCTTTGAGCCTTTGCAGTCAGCCGAGTCAGCGTAAGGCACTCTCCTTGAAGACTACCCTCCTGACTGCACTCACTTCAATCAAGAGGGTAGGTGACCTGCAAGTGTTCTCTGTCAGCGAAATGTGCCTGGAGTTCGGTCCAGGTTACTCTCACATGATCCTGAGACCCTTACCGTGCTATGTGCCCAAGGTTCCCACCACCGTTTTAGGGTGGTGAACCTGCAAGCGCTGCCCCAGGAGAAGGCAGACCCAGCCCTGTCGTCGCTGTGTCCGGTGTGCGCTTTAAGCATCTATTTGGATCGCACGCAGAGCTTTAGAATCTCTGAGCAGCTCTTTGTCTGCTTTGGTGCACAGCGGAAAGGAAGCGCTGTCTCCAAGCAGGGGATTGCCCACTGGCTCATTGACGCCATAACTATGGCATATGTCGCCTAGGACATGCCGTCCCCGGTAGGGCTACCAGCCCATTCTACCAGGGGTGTAGCGGCTCCCTGGGCCCTGGCCAGGGGTGCCTCTCTAACAGACATTTGCAGAGCAGCAGGCTGGGTAACACCCAACACCTGTGCAAGGTTCTACAACCTCCGGGTGGAACCAGTTTCGTCCCAGGTAGTGGCACGCAACACAAGCGGATAAGCCCGGGATAGCTGGCCGGGTGTATCGCTTACACATAGCACCTTCCACCTCCCTTGGAGCTGAAGACGTGCGCCATTAATTCCCAGTAGTGATCACAAACTTTGTTCCCTGGTTGACTTCCTCCGAGCCCTGTGGCAGTCGAGTTTTCGGAGAGACTCGCTGCTGGCCCAGTACACGCGCTAACTAAGAGCCCTGTTCTGGGGTAGGTGCTCCACATGTGGCGGTTCCCTGTAAGGCTAACCCCATGCGATCTATATCTTCCACTAGTTCGTTTCCCTGTTGGCAAACTGCGTCTTCCCTGGGCAGAGCCCCTCTGCCCCAGTCTCCATGTTTGTAGTAACTCCTCCCCCATTGGGCAGGATCTACCTTGAAGGCTCTCCACATGGTTGGAAAGAGCGTGTGACGTATTCTTCCACTTAAATATCCCCCCCCCCCTCTTTGGGCGAGGTGTGGTCTCCGCGGTGTCTTCCCCTTGGGGGACACCCCCCGACTAGACCTGGCGGACCAGTCGGATAATCCCCCTTCTTTTTTAGGGAGTGGAAAAAGGGGAGGGTAAAAGAGGCCACGACTGGGTTAAGCCTGTCTCTATCTTTGGGTAGTCGACTTGTCCCCAAAATGGGCCGTTCGACACTCATAACTATGTTGGGGGAGGTTACGTGTCGACCTGGTGCGCTGGCTATGAGGCACACAGCAGTCTGCCCACCACACACCGCCAGTTCACGTAACACAGTTCAGCCAGTTGTGGCGTTTCATATAGGGAACCCTAGTGTCACTACATCGACAGAACATCGAGTGAGTGACAGATAGGGAACGTCATGGTTACTGGTGTAACCGCCATTCCCTGATGGAGGGAATGAGACGTTGTGTCCCTCCTGCCACAACGCTGAACTACCCGCTGAAATGGCCGGACCTTATATCGTCTCCTCAGCATAAAACCTGAATGAGTGGTTGCATACCAGCTCCTTTTATACCCGTATGTCCGGGGGAGTGGCATGCAAATACCACTCGCCAGTTTTCATTGGCCTTTTATCAAAGACCAGAGGTGTCTCGGGCTCTCAAGAGTGACCCCTAGTGTCGCTACATTGACACGACGTCTCGTTCCCTCCATCAGGGAACTGAGGTTACACCAGTAACCATGACGTTTATGATTACTCTTTGAATTGAGGAGAATGTGCTGTTATAACTAAATTACAGCTGTGATATTTCCTACCAATACATTGTGATCCAAATTTCTGGGATCACTAGTGAAAATACTTCTTTTCAAAAAAATTCTAATTTAATACTTTGTTTGTTTGTTTGTTTGTTTGTTTGTTTGTTTGTACAATTATGGTACTGGCATACACTGAGGGAAAGCAGCTCTAACGATACCAGTTAATACTATGCCAGTATGCTTGAAATCAACTTAATACATTTATGTTTGAAATGAGAACAGAATTAGATTGGGTAAAGTCCAAGCGATATTCAACACAGTCATCAAAAAGTGATATGATCACATTGCTATAAAATGTTCAAATGTAATGGTGTTCACTCAATGTGATTTTTACTGCTTGCTCAATTGCCTTAATTAAAATTAGTTAATGCACACAATTATTTAGCATTTGGTCTCAACTTAATTTCAATGTGTACAATACATCTATGTATATTTAATCCAATTGTGTTGGGACTGCGTGAATTATATTTGTTGCATCGATGTGTTGCTGAAACCGGGTAGAGGATTTCCAGTTCCAAGTATGCTTTGTGTAGTGTGTAGAGTGGATTGAGAGAGTACATTTAAAAATTAAGTGTTATTTTAATGTATTTTTACACAAAATGAAACAAGTAGGAGACTTGTTAATGTTTAATGTTCTGTTATGTTGGAATTTAGAGGAGTTTCTTTCATGTTGAATATTTTGGAGGTTACCATTGTGTAGAGGAGTGGTAAGGTTGAAAAATCTGTGTGTATTGCTTTTCTCAAGAAGCAAATACTGAGGGATCATCAGTATAATGACTGGTTGGAGATCTTTAAACTCTCAAACAGCACCATCCTTGTCATACAGTACAATATACATATATCTTTCCGAATATATACATATAAATCAGAATATATATTTGTAAGTCCGAATGTATAGTTGTAATTCCAAATACACAGTACAAATATACACTAGCGGCCAAAAGTTTGAAATAATTATGATTTCATGAAAAGTTTAATAAATACTTATGGAAAGAAATTGGTACTTTTATTCACCAAAGTGGCATTCAACTGATCACAATGTATAGTCAGGGCATTAATAACGTGAAAAAGTTCCAATTACAATTTGAAAAAAAAAAAAAAATTAAAACAAACTATTTCAAAGAGTTCTCATCAAAAAATCCTCCATGTGTGGCAATGACAGCTTTGCAGATCCTTGGCATTCTAGCTGTCAGTTCCCTGTCTGTCACTCACTTGACATTGTGTCGATGTAGTGACACTAGGGGTTCGATCTTGAGAGACCCAATCACCTTTGCTTAAAATAGAAAAGGCCAATGAGAATTGGCGAGTGGAATTTGTATGCCACTCTCCGCTCCCGGACATACGGGTATAAAAGGAGATGGCGTGCACCACTCATCAGATTTTTTCTTCAGAGCCAAATGCATGCTTGTGTTCGTCATCTAAACTTTCGCTTACGCTGCTGGATTTTATGGCACATATCAGCATATATTACCTTCTAAAAGAGTTTGCGCAAACACTTGCCGTCTTTTTAAAGATGTCCTTCCGTGTTTGCGCTACTAGATGTGGCCGTTATCTCTCCCCTCCGGACAGCCAAGAAATCTGTTTCGAGTGCTTGGGGTGCCAGCATGCCGAGGCAGCTTTCGTGGAACGGTTATGTTCTCATTGCGAGAACATGCCCATCAGAACGCTGCGGTCGCGGCTCACTTCCTTCTTCATGAAGCAATCACTCCCTTCCAAGGCCTGTAAGTTCTCTTCCTTATTAATGACGAAGCTTCCTTATCAAGCCACGTCCGCCCTGCACACCATGGCCATCCTGCAGGTCCACCGGGCCAAGGCGCTGAAAAATCTGCACAAGGGTAGAACCGACCCAGGGGGCGGAGGAGTGGCATACAAATTCCACTCGCCAATTCTCATTGGCCTTTTCTATTTTAAGCAAAGGTGATTGGGGCTCTCAAGATCGAACCCCTAATGTCACTACATCGACACAACGTCTAGTTCACTCCATCAGGGAACAGAGGTTACATCAGTAACCAAGACGTTTGTCCAGATACTCAGGTGACATTTCACCCCATGCTTCCTGTAGCACTTGCCATAGATGTGGCTGTCTTGTCGGGCACTTCTTATGCACCTTACAGTCTAGCTGATCCCATAAAAGCTCAATGGGGTTAAGATCCATAACACTCTTTTCCAATTATCTGTTGTCCAATGTTTGTTTCTTTACCCACTTTAACCTTTTATTTTTGTTTTTCTATTTCAAAAGTGGCTTTTTCTTTGCAATTCTTCCCATAAGGCTTGCACCCCTGAGTCTTCTCTTTACTGTTGTATATGAAACTGGTGTTGAGCAGGTAGAATTCAATGAAGCTGTCAGCTGATGACATGTGAGGTATCTATTTCTCAAACTAGAGACTCTGATGTACTTATCCTCTTGTTTAGTTGTACATCTGGGCCTTCCACATCTCTTTCTGTCCTTGTTTCTGCTCTACCAGTTGTCCTTTGTCTTTGAAGACTGTAGTGTACACCTTTGTATGAAATCTTCAGTTTTTTGGCAATTTTAAGCATTGTATAATCTTCATTCCTCAAAACAAGGATTGACTGACGAGTTTCTAGAGAAAGCTGTTTATTTATTTATATTTTTTGACCTAATATTGACCATAAGACATGCCAGTCTACTGCATACTGTAGCAACTCAAAAACAAACATAAAGACAATGTTAAGCTTTATTTACAAACCAAATAGCTTTCAGCAATGTTTGATATAAAGGCAAGTTATTTTCTATTTTTAGAATTTATTAAATTTAGCACAGTTTAATGAAGAATTAAAAAAAGACAAGGCCTGGGTAACTCAGTAGTAAAAGACGCTGGCTACCACCCCTGGAGTTCGCTAGTTCGAATCCTAGGGTGTGCTCCAGCCAGGTCTCATGAGTGGCCCGGTTACTAGGGACATTAGAGTCACATGGGGTAACCTCCTGGTAATGGGGTAATCTCCTCATAGTTGCTAATGTGGTTCGTTCTCGGTGGGGTGCGTGGTGAGTTGAGCGTGGCCGCGCTATATCTCCGTGGCCTTGCGCTCAACAAGCGGTTGGTGGTCTCAGACGTGGAGGCAGCTGGGATTGAGGCGAATCACTACGCGACCATGAGGACGAATCACTACGTGACCATGAGGACTTAAAGGCACATTGGGAATTGGGCATTACATAAGGAGGAATATTCCTAATAGATGAATACTCTATGGAGCATTTAAACATTTCTGTATAATGTTAACTTTTTTCGGAATAAAGTCTTAACCAGTTAATTACCTTAATCGCTGATGTGGATATAAATGTGGTCAATTTTAAGAAACAGAAAGACGAGCTCCGATGTTAAATAACTTCAGGTCAGGAATTTAACATCGCGCTCAGGTTTAGGTTATAAATAAATACAAGAGAATCACGTGTGAATCGTGTGATACATTAACATAGACATTTCAAGAAGTGGAAAGTGTATATGATGTCGTATCTTAGTTAATATTACACTAGACAAGCTCCAGATGCGCACAATTAACAGAGACCGCAAAGGGGTTAAGACCGTGCCCGTCCGATCTGATTTCACAACGTGCGCATTTTCATTCATAAGGTTTCCACTTTAGAAACATTAGCTGCACAGATTCATAAATTTGTTGTAATTTTGGATATATTTATTTAAAATGTCGCTTTATCCTTGGGCTTCAACGAAAAACATAATGAAAAGCTGTTGTGTAGTTTTTTGCACTTCAGACAAAGCCAAAAATTCTGGAACTGATTTTTTTTTTATTTTGTTTATCGCATTTCAACCGATAAATATAGAAGCCTTGGTGAGCGCTGCGGCTGCAAGCTTTTGAGCTATTGAGCCACAGTTTTTATAATTTTTTTTAAATTAACAAATGCAAAACAATGTATAAGGGAATACATTAGCAATGCATTAAATGCTTTATATCACATATTTTACATGTCTACATCACTTATCCGTCAAATTCACACATATACATCTGTCAAATTCACACAGATAAACATCACAAATCTTCAATACAAAGTAATTTTCTTAAAAGGAGAGATGTCTTGCCAGCTTTAATATTATTCTTGAGAGAGATCAAAGAATTATAAAAAAGTTTCAAATCAGTGTAGAATAGTCTAATGTTGGGTATAATTGAAACAAAGCCAGAATTTTAATTATATTGTCAATTGCTGTTAAGCCAGTATCATACTCTAAAAACAAGACCATGCAATAATTTTGTGAAAACCCTCAAAAATGAGTAAAGATACCTGAAACCAATATTATTTAGAGTAAATACAAGTATAGGGAAAAAGTGTTGAGCCACAGTTCAGCAGAATAATTAGAGAAGTTTGCCATTTTAAACTAACTGTGACAAAGGACCCATTGGCCTTCCAAACCCTGGCCAGCAAGAAACTGATGAAGCAGAATAAAAATAATTAAATAAATAAAATAAAAATAAAAACACTTGTTATATGTGAAAAGCTGGCACAATATATATATATATATATATATATATATATATATATATATATATATATATATTAAGCATGTTAACTATTTTGGTCACATATGGAAAATTAAAGATTGTCTATCAATAAGCCTGGTCAAAAAGTGATTTTATAAAAATATATTCAGGACTTACAACTATATATTCAAAATTATATTTAATTACACCAATCAGCCACAATATTAATATCACCTGCCTAATATTGTGTAGGTCCCCCTCGTGCCATCAAAACAAAGCAAAGCTGCATCTCGGAATAGCATTCTGAGGGTATGCTGACACGATGTACTAAAACGGAAAAGGTTTTCCTTTGCGTTTTTGAAAAGTTTCACGTACAGACAACAACATTGTCAAAATGATCCCCGTTCACACGGATCCACGAAAACGACTAAAAACGCTGTATTATGCATGCCAGGCCAGTAGTTGGAGATGTCACTTTGTAAAGAAACACTACGCGCCTGCGCACATAAGCATTCTTCCACAGAGCGGTGAATACAAACAATGAAGATGGCAAAAGCATCGAGCAATTTTGTCTGGACGGATGATGAGGTTGCTTTATTACTACAGTTACTTTGCTGGAGAAGCGTCAATAAACTCAAATTCTTGAGCAGCACAAACACAGTCCTGTAGTCCGACATTGTAGTTTTGAATGTCTCACGTGTTGTTTTGAAGTACTCGTGCGCATGCCTATAGACTGAACTCTCAAGATTATTCAATAAACTCTGCTCATTTTTACCATCACTTCGTCTCCTGCCTTCTTCTGTATTCCCCCTGCTGACTCTTGGGCTGGTAGGAGAGTGTGTTAACATATAAGCTGTTGATGTTGATTGGTTTTGGATATCAGACAGAACACTGATATATGGACATCTGACGGAGAGGGAGGTCTTGTGTATACTGGATCTAACATGCATTTTCACTGCCTCGTGTTTTCATATTCTGAGCATATCATTGAATACTGTACATGGCATCACATCTCTGTCTATAGGCTATATACATAAGCGGTGGGTGAATGAATTGCAGGGTAAAGGTACATCAAATAAAATTAAGTAAATAAATAGATAACATTTAAAATACAAAACAAAATTTTCCCATCTGAATCCATTCATTAATTTCAAGATTTTCAAATTACAGGTTCTGCCTACTGTACAATGTTCACACTCCACACAAAACACTCCAAATGAATAAATTGTTGATTATTGTTATTTGCACAGACACCAGTATTCATATTGATAATTATACATCTCAAATTGATGCCTATCAATCCATCATTCTTCATGTAACACGTAATATGCGTGCGCATGACGTCATCATTTTCACAAATTCGTGTTTTTGTATGTTTACACAGAGACGGTAACGGCATCGTTTTCACTTTGAAACCTGTTTTCAAAAGTTTGTGTTTTCAGGCCCTAAAACGCCGTTGTCATGTAAACGAACAGCCAAAACGCATAAAAAGTTTTCCGTTTTTAGTTGAAAACGTTGTTGTGTAAACGGCCCCTGAGATGCTGTTCTTCTCACCACAATTGTACAGGGGTCCATTTCCCATACAATGACGTAACTCACTGCTTAGCCACCATAGTACGATGCATCATTAAATAAACTAATTTGCTAGTCACGACTGTTTCCCGAAACCCTAGTAACAGTAGCCTAGTTTCCATCCACTTTTCGCGCTATTTTGTTATCGACAAAGTGAAAATGCGTAAAAAAAGTTTGGGAAATTTACTGTCTTCTGACTGTTTTCATTCAAATGACCTTTTATCGATATAAAAATGGTGTGCGTGATGACGTCATGCCTAAAAAACACTTTGTCACATAAGTTTGGGTTTATCGCAAAATAAATCTGCTGAAAATCCATTTCAATACAGAAATATGTGTTTATCGCTAATTTTTTTCCTCCGAAGTTTTGGTAAAATGGGGAGAATATTGAGGCAATTCATTGAAATTAGCCAGCTTACTGTCATTTTAATTTCACAAATAAATGCAAACCGTCTGATAGGACCGTAATTGGTCCTGATGTTGCGCCTATCGCAGGTTAAGTCATGGCCCTGTTCAAGCTGGCAACCTGCACCAAGTAGTGGAGAAAACTTTCAGTCTTAGTAGAAGGACCATACATCGATGTGTATATGCTGTGTGCACAGCTATTAAAGAAAAATTATATGGTGTAATCTCAGGGTTTACATATATGATACATTCCTGATATTCAATAGGCTATTTTGAACAATCGTTTAACCTAAAGCAATGCCATCACAACTGTATTATGTCCCGCATATTTGTCCAGGAACTTTTAACGACAAACTGAAGTTGATTGTCATCTAAAATTAATTTTAGCATCATAATGCAGTTTACATTTTCTGAAGAAGCTCAGCAAATGCGATCTGAGGTAAAGGGTTAGATTTAAAATATGTTCAAAAGCTCATTTTCTGAAAGTGATCTCAGCATTGGACAACTAGTTCTGATAGATTATAGTTTTGAAAAAAGTGTAGAACATTCTGAGAATGTCATTCAGCCGACTTTTTCGTCTACAGATCAGAGTAAGTATATAGGTCTAAATATATATATATATATATATATATATATATATATATATGTTTGGTAATTAATTATTTTATTTAATGTTTTATTCATTTGGTAATTTATTTAGCCTAATTTAATACAGGGAATTTTGCCGGCATTTTATCAAAAGTAATCTAAACAATAATTTAATAGAATTGGGCTATATGTTAGTGTTCCAAAAAAGCACACTGAAGCCTTTCTCCTAGTATTGTGTATTTATTTTTAATTTAAAATATCTTTGTGCACAGAAATGATATGTTTTTTTTTTTTTTGTTTGTTTTTTTTAAAAAAATTTTTTTTTTTATCTTGGTCTAATTCCATGACTGCCATCTATTATTTTGAATGGTGTGGAAATGCAACTTTAATAAATAAACAGATGGCTACCGCGATTAAATTAATCACAAACAGTGGCCATTAATTTGTTCTCCATGCACTTTTCGATGTGCATGATACAAGATATTTGTGTTGGCACTCCTGGAAGTGTCATGTTTGCAGCATCGGATCTATATGCTGTTAAGATCAATCCATAAACACGTACAATAAATCGGCTTTCAAGGATGTATACCATCACAGGCCAACGACTGGGGTAAATTCTGTCATGTGACACTAAATTTTTTTGCATTAATGCCAATTTTCTCGAAAAAAAACATGTTTCCAAACCAGTTTTTCACAGCATTTGAAGTATTGACATAGAGTTTATGCGCTAGAGTTAAACGGAAAAATATTATGTTGACACTTGTGAAATTTTAGCGATAATTTGCGTTTCCATCAGCTTTATTTTGATGCGCTAAAACCTTTTTTTGCAAAAAAATCCTTGGATGGAAATGTACTTTATGTTGCACATCCATCGTTGAACCACGTTGGTTCAACAATGTAGAGCTGTCGTTAGTGACGTTACTCAGGGGGTGGAGTAATAACTCGAATGGATATCAAATTATAACAGCTCATTTACATGGACAGAAAGCCGTTTATTGTGAAAAAATTGCTTATGACACAAAATAGACATTTACGTTTATATGCACTTTGTAAGTGGCGTACTCTTTACCTACAGTATACAAGCGGTTCGGTCAGTAAACAGCTCCACAGCAACATTATTTCCCCGCGACACTGCTGTAAATAGCGAACATGGCATCTGAGGACTACTTCTGTTATTTTCTGTTCTCTGTTGTTTCGCTTTATTTTCACATGCCTCTCTGTTGCTTGTGTGTTTGTTTTCATCGCGACTTCCCGCAGCGTTGAGCTCAATAGTGGAGTTTCCCTCTTACTTCACTTTACCGCACTTGAGCACATACATATGCACACTTTTCAAAAACCAATAAGAACGCCACTTTTATTCTTGACACAATGAAAGAAATATAATTAAATATATGGAGTGAAAGATACAGACTGGGTCTGCCAAATGGGGCTCTGGTGAAGCTGTGTGGTGCTGCATGGCAACAAACATATGATTTTCAAGTTGCTTTTCAGTGACAGAGAAGTTAAAACCCTTCACAATCTGAATTTAAATACAAAATATAATATCCCATTTGATGACCAAAAATACTCTTGTCATTTTTTAACATGTGCTTTGAGTTAGTGCTTTTCTAATACACTGGGAATTCATCCAATAGTTTAACATGTAGAAATGAGCACATAATAGGTGATACTTGTGACTTGGTGCATCACAGCAGCATTGGAATTCCAGATCAAATGTAAGCAATTATTGTGTAAATCATGTCATGCAATGTCATTACTTCATTATCAACTACCAGAATAATGTCATTAATAAATTATTTACTGTAAGTGTGATTAAGAATCCTATGTATGGAAACATGACACAAAACACATCCTTTATTTAAATCCTCAGAAAATTCTAAAGAGAGGACTTACTTCTCATTTTCCCCAAGCCACAGCATGATAACTATTTAAAAAAAAAAGAAAAAAAAAAAAAAACAGCATGAAAGCAGCCTACTTTAAAACCAAAGACCCATTAACAGATGAGTACAATAATTTGATAATCAAATTAAGCTGTGCCCTATTACTGTCCCAAATAGTTGATGAAAAACTCACATTTAGCTAGTTAATTTAGATGATTATTAGCCACCAAGGTTGTTTCTATCCATTCCTCAGGTGCATCAGTAGCAGGTATATAAATTACTCTCCTAACAAATACAGTACCTATGTGTGTATCAAATGCTCAACAATGGGGGCTTTACAAAGAATCCTACAGCTTGAGCACAGAAGGTGATGCATAAGTCAGGTAGTGTATATAAATGTCTACATAAGGAAAAATTTCTCCCCACTTGACCCTCTATCTGATGATGTCATCATAAGAAAATTCCGGATTCCAAGGATCAAGATCCTTGAATTGCGGGAGGTTGTGAAACCACACCTTCAGAGGGCCACTAGAAGAAACTACGCCTTAAGTCCAGCAGTGGAGTTCCTAACCAGTTCCCAGATATAAATTTATATATTCAGATTTACAACTATATATTCAGATTTATATTTATATATTCAGATTTATATTTATATATTCAGATTTATATTTATATATTCCGATTAATATTTATATTCAGAATTACAACTATATATTTGGACTTACAGGTATATAGTTTGATTTATATTTATTTATTCAGACTTACAAGTATATATTCAGATTTTACATAAATATTTCCTGTTTGGCCTCCCATAATATATATGCTGTATATAGATACAACTATATATTCAGGATTTACAACTATATATTCAGATATATATTTATATATTTATACTATAAATATATATAAATATAGATATATAGATGTATATATTTATACTGTATATATGCTAATGTGTTTGTTGCTAGCTAGCAACAAGCTGAAATACAGTTATTTGAACAGATCAAATTTAAGTTAGGTTAACTCAAATTATTTAGGATTCCACTACACAAAGTGTATGAGCAGAGCCTACATTTTAATTTTATATCAAAGGAACTTGTTTTCATTGTGTGGAACCAATGTCCACAATTAAATTAAGTTAAACCACAATTTTTTTTTATTTTTTTTTTTTTTTTTTTTTTTTTTTTTTGCAGGGTAACACTGAGTAAAAAAGTTGAATATTTAGAATGTCTTAGTATTTGGTGAAACCCCGTTTTTGCTAAAGTGATAGATCACTCAGAAAAAAAAAAAAAAAAAACAAACGTAAAAAATTTACTCAGCCTCACGGTGTTCCATACCTGTATTTCTTTCTTTCTTTCTTTCTTGGAACATAAAGGAGATGTTAGGAAGAATGTTATGGACTGAAAGCATGAGTCACATTCACATTTACTTACATTTAAAAAAACAAAATACAAAAAAAGTATTATTATTATTATTATAAAATAAATATTTCCTTTTCAAGTTGTTATAACTTTTCTTAAACATTTTCAGAAGACAAAACTTTGTTCATTCCAGGTTTTCCAGGTTTAAATGAAAAACAAAGTGCTTTCAGACTTTTGGACCTCACTGTATGTCTCATGTACTAAACAAGGGGAGTATTTAGTTTGTGAGTTGTAATTATAGTGCTTGCTTGCAGTCACACTTTCCCATTTGACATAGTGAGAACAATTACAAAAGTTAAGACTGACAGCAGATTGATGATGTCATGATTTAACTGAACCTCTCTGACACAAATGTCCCATAACTAACTAAATACATCAATACTCTTGACACTGAAAAGGATTATATCAATACTGTATTCCTTATAGTGAATGAAAGAGAAGATTAGAATGTGAGAAATATTACAGGATCCCTCCTCATGTTTTTGTTTTTTTCTCCAATTTTGTCTAAATTGTCCAAACTCCTTAGCCGACCTCCCCAGAAAATGGTATGCCCACTGTCAAATTGCGGCGAAATATGACTGATTACCTTCATTTCGTCCATTTCGGGCTTTGGCTTGTGCCTCTAAATTGTGTATTCTTTCCATGGCGCCAAACTAACCACCCTACCTTTAATTAATTTCCTTTTATATATACTGCTCAGACTTGCAGCCCTCTCACGCACAAAGTGCCCCTATAGTCAAGAGACTGAGAATTTTATTTAATCATAATGCAGTGTCGCCTCATTTTTACCATTTAATTTTGTCACTAAGTCCCCGTTCAACAGGCATTCTAGAATCAAACCGTGAACAGGGTATGTGAACCTTTATTGTCCAAATCTGATTTAAAGGCTGAAATTACTCTCATCAAGGGCTATTGGAGGGTAATGTTGGTGAAAGAGCGAAGAGTGGCATTGCAATTCCCTATTTGGTTTATTTTTTGCTTGAAGGGCTTGTCACAATCAGATGAATGTTGAAAATAAAGGTTTGGATAAGAAGGGGTCACATTTCTGTTTAAATGGAGCATGTTGAAGGGCTTCTGGTAGAATTGCATGCTCTGTGTGCTATCAAAACAACAGATAGCAAACTGTAGACAACAAATGTAAATCTTTCCATCTCGTGCGTGTTATTATGCGGCAAATCAAATATACACTTGAGTTAAGAAAGAAATAAAATAAATACACAAAAAACTTTATAAATAAATAGGTAGCTGACCAGTGGACTTTTTTTTTTTTTTCTTTTTTATCAACATGAAGATTTTATGTTAAAATGTATAAAAGTACATTTAGTATAAAAAGTATGTTGAATGTTTAAGGGAAAGTGTACTCTTAGGTCCTGTGACTGGTCAACATTTCAATTTTTTCCTTCTTCACAACAATTTTTAAAAGTACAAATATAACCTCTTAATATAGTTTTAGGTAATTTACTCAATAAAGTAGTCTAATTACTGATTGCTTCTCTAAAATTGTAATCAGACTACTTTAATCATCACTTCGACAAGAACATATTACTTATGTTACTTTCTAAAATGAATTCAAAATAATGTCTATATTTCCTCCTCGTTCATTGTCGCACACCCTTCAGCAGTCACAGAAACGCAAAAAGATATACATCTGTACATTAAATGTATTACACATAAATAATATTAATTTAGACATATGTGTAATCCAAGTCATGTGCTTAATAGTAATTACTGTAAGTATTTGAAATGTAATGCATTACACTGATTTTTGGCTTTAAAAGTAATTAGATTACAGTAACTAATTACTTCATAATCACATTACACCCACCACTGAATATGAGGTCATAAAAACTGCATGTACAATAATAAGAATTAGCTAAATGTGTTTAAGAAAGAGTATAGCATGTTACCCAAATAAGGAAAAAGCATCAGATTTCATTTAGCATATGCTTTCAGATTTTAAAATCTAGTCTTTTGCTGAGATAAACAATCTTGCTCTATTTTGGGATAAGTCGTTTAAAGAGAAAAATGGTTGCCTTCTCTTGCTCTCTTCTATCCAGCAGTTCTACACTTGTTTATTTCATACTAAGGTCTGTTTCACTGGCATGACCATCAATCTATCATCTCCATAGTAGGTAAGTAACCAGGGTGGAGGCAGAACCCAGAAAAAGGTGGGGAGGTCTTTGAACCCACCCTAAGCCAGTGGATGAATGTGTGTGTGTGCTTGTGTGTGTGTGTGTGTGTGTGTGTGTCTATGTATGACGGTAGACAGACACTGTCTGGCCACCACACGCAAGAGAACATCTGATCGGGGAGCAGCTGTGCATAATGTACAGTGTTATTCCAGTGTGTCGGCCTGAAACAGCACTGTGGCAGGTCATTTATTACAACTGTTTCTGTATGTGTGTGCTCATCTATGAGCATATAATAGCAAGTACTCCTATAAAGTTTATTTCTCTCCTACCCTTCTTTCTGCCTATCCATTTCTGTGAAAACTATATGTCTTGTATTCAGATAAGTGTCAACCAATTTATGCAAGGCCCTGTAATGTTTGTTTGCATTTATGAGAATTTTGAGATACATTTTCCAGCAGAAAGCATTCCCCACAGGTTAAAGGGATAGATCACCCCAAATATGAAGGTTCTGTCATCATTTACTAACCCTCATATTGTTACAAACCTGTAAGACTTCCTTTCTTCCAAAAAAATCAAAAGGAGTTATCTAGCAGAATGTCCAAGCTGCTCTTTTCCAATGAATGTATGACTTTCCAAAGTTATAATGGTTTGTAACAACATGAGGGTGAGTAAATAAGGACACAACTTTCATTTTCAAGGGGGTCCTGAGTACTTTTCCTCTCTGCTATTTTATATATATATATATATATATATATATATATATATATATATATATATATATATATATATATATATATATATATATATCTGTGGAATGCATGGATGCATCTCACTGGAATCTGTTTAGTGTATCTGAGACTCAGACTGTGGATCTGGTTAGAAGTAGACTGCCAGAGTGGTGGCTTTCTTAAAATTAAATTACTGTTATTGATGAAGGGAGGGCAAGGACTATTGATCATGCGAAGCATATGAGTTTGTATACAGCAGAGTGACAAAATAAGCACACACACACACCAAGTGTTAATATGGGAAGTACTGCACTAAGCACTCTTTGTAAGAATACCTGTAAAGTATCAGTTACTGTATTTTTCACCTGATATACTATATAAAAATAATATATGTGACTTGCTCCATACAAAACACATCTTGAGTTTAATGCACTACATTAAAAATGAAACTCCAAACCACTCCAAACTGTTGTCAGGATATGGTCCTTTAAATTTTGGCCTATATGATAATTTACAATAATGCTTTCCTTTTTAAATTTAGTGCATACAACTGGATTTTCTAAGTTTGCAAGGTTAGTGGCATCAAATCTTCGAAAGTCACTCATGCGTCTCGTGCATATCTGTGCTAAATTTTATGTGAGATAAGAATTAGTGTGTCTTAAATCATAGTTTGTTTAAAAAGGTATGCCAAAGTTGCATGGATGGTCTAATATTTCCGATAGATTTTCAAAATGTGGTCCCATGCACATTTTTTTGGAAAATATTGCCCACAATCCCTTGCTCGATGGAAAGTTTCACTTCAGAACTAAAATTGTGAAACTTGAAAAAACCACAAACATGGCAGCGAGACAGACAGTGCTTCATCAGTTCTTGTCACGTATGTTTAATGGTTGAAAGCTATAAAGAGAAACTACTTTGTTCTCACCGTAGGACGGCTCATTAAATTGCGAACTATCAGCTGCTCCATTTACACAGTGACCAAAAAAGTGTTTGAGTGATTAATAATTATTATCATCTTACCTGCATGATTTTATATCCATCTACTGTATTTGTATTGCTTATTGTTGATGATCTTGTGTGTTTTTAAAGGCTTTCTTAAAAGCACACGTAACTACGTGACCAAGGGGTCTGTGGTTTCAAGACGCAATTGTATGATGTTATAGTATGTATCGATACTTGCACATTATTTTTCTAAACACTCAAAATTCTGTACTTTTCCATAACAAAAAAGGTAGATACTTAAAGGGTGTAGTATAAGGCAAATCGAGACAGCAATAGATTTGTTAGAGGCACTTAATAGCATGTAAACTAGATATCAACAAGCAGAATTATATAACTAATCTGTATTACTTCTGATCACAAAGTCAGCTTTGTTCCCCATTTAACTTTTCTAACTGCTGTGCCATTTTTTTTTCTTTCCATGCCAGTCTATTATCTATTATCTGTTGGTATTATCGCTTTCAGATAAAGTACCACCCTTAAACAGCCCTTAACCCTCCTCATATGGTCTTCGGTCATTTTTGACCGGAATCAAATTTGCTGATTTAATAAAAATGGTTTCCTTTATCTGAATGGTAGAAGACTTTGTGACTTTTCCTCCACTTTCCAAAAAATAAAATAAATAAATAAATAAATAAATTGGGCATGATTCGATAAGTCTAAGTGGTCATAAAAAAAGGCGACACCTTTGGTCTTTACGGTCAAAATTTAACGACCATTGAAATTTAATGGGAAAGACCATAACACAAAGCATTTTTTTTCTTTTTTTTTATCTATCAAATACAATCAATACATTAGCCACAGGGCAGAAAAAACACACACGGAAATGAAAGAGCGAGACTATAAAACATACACACCCACTCACACACACACACACAAATGAACTGGTGAGACAATGACACAGATATTTTTTTTTTTTTTAATTTGTCAAATAAAACCAATAAATCAGCCACTATGCTAAACATAAACACTCAGAAATAATGGGGTGAGACAATAACACACCCACAATGCAGAACATGCACACTCACACACACACACACACACACAAGCAAACACACACACAGAAATAAATGGGTGAGACTAAAACAGCCAGGAGGAAAAACAGACAACATAACACACACACACACACACACACACACACAGAGAGAGAGAGAGAGAGAGAGAGATAAAGAGAGAAATAAAGGTGTGCAGACTGTCTCACAAGAGACATTAAAACCAGCACGGTGTGCAAAAATATACAAAAAAATCATCTGCAAGGTATATGTCATCATAAATATACACTGCCATGGATGCATGAATGCATATAGACTTTGCATCATTCTTTACTGTTTTTACTGTTTTTTATTGTTTACTGTTTGTTCTTTT
Source organism: Myxocyprinus asiaticus (assembly GCF_019703515.2). Classification (NCBI taxonomy): domain Eukaryota; kingdom Metazoa; phylum Chordata; class Actinopteri; order Cypriniformes; family Catostomidae; genus Myxocyprinus; species Myxocyprinus asiaticus. The sequence goes on from NC_059375.1 coordinate 15,234,013, forward strand.
TTTTTTTTGCTTTTATTTTTGCTGTTCACCTCACTGACTTTTTGATAAATTATTTTTTGTTATAGAAAATTTGAAATTGCTAAATGTTTACTCTAATTCTTCTGTTTTATACTCTAATTGAATTATCACAATTTTGCAGTTCATTTCCGTTGCAAAAACTGACACTTCAAATCAATTTTAAAATGCTAAACCTTGACAAATAATTGTTTTATAATGTCTAAATCCAAATGCATAACTTGTGATAAAATATAAAATTTGGTTACAACAAGCAATCAGACTACACAGTAAGTACCTGCATAGAACACTGCAGCCACCTAGAGGCTATTATTGTCACAACATATTTTTTTTAAAGTCAGGTTATTTATATTTTGTTCACCAGATGGCAGCAATCTTCCTCCAATATATCTCATATTCTCATATTTTCTTCATGTTTCAAATTATAGAAGTGTATGTTTTTACTGTACTAAAGTTTCATAATTTGCATATGCAAATTAATGGTAAAAATGAACCAGGTGGACCAAAGGTAGGGCTTATTTATGAAGACCATAGGAGGGTTAAAAACAAAACAAATTTCAGTTGGTGACTTTACATGTCAGTCGGACTTTCTCTTCCTTTCTAAGTGGGCAGTTCATGGCCAGAAAGAGCTGTGATATGAACCAGACTAAGTTTTTAGTCAAAAGTGTTGCTATGCAAGACTACCATTTATGCACAATTTGCAACTGTGGGTGCTTTTTTTATTAGAACTGTAAATCTTCCTGCCTGAAGAGTGTCTGTGCAAAGGTGTCAGACGCTAAGGTCTGTGTCCCTTTGTCATTGTGATTAAACTTTGTCTTGAATAGCACTGTGCTGTGATTCTACTGTCTGAACAGCCCCATATGGAATAGAAATGGTCTTAATTTCTCATTCAGCATTGCACAGTAACATGCACAATGGGCCAAAACATGGGGCAAGAGCATTGTTATAGCAGTAATCTGATTTATGCAATCATTATAAAAGTGTTTCTGATCTACATTGCCAATTGTTTTCAGGTAAGTTTCATTTAAATATAACTTTAAGGAACATTTAATGTAGCCAGGGTTATTTCCTCTGACACCGGGCTCTAACTTTCTGTCAGTATGACTCAAATAATTAAGGTGGACCAATGGGGTTCTCCCAAGGGAATTCTCCCATTAATCTCTGCCATGGGACATGGGAAGATTTCGATTACATCATTGTGAAAGGCCTGTTTTACCTTTTTTAGGAATTCAGATGAAGGTTTAATTACAGCTTTGTATGGGGTTCATAATGTGAAATAGGATGGCTTCTTATGTGAAGTGTAATGCCAGAGTAATGCATAAAACTTTATTATCAAAATAATCTTTATGGATACCAAGGACTACACCTTTTCATCCCCAACCATTTATACCTGTGACAGCAACTTTTACAACAGAAACAAGTACTTGCATGTGATAACCAGACAAGGAACTGTACATTCTACATTATATTAAAGACCCCATAAATTCAAAACTTGTGCTGTGTGGCTTTTACTTCTTGTCTGTTAACTTTGAGGCCATACTAGTCTTCACCTAAAACTTGACAAAATACATTTTAGCAGATGTACACATTTTAATTTTGGCATTGTTCTCTTGAGGAAAAAGGAATACAAATTTTGATGACTCATCTTGCACTTATAGGTGTGTCCAGTTTTTGTCCATCAACAAGTAGCAAAAGCATTGCTGTGATGTAAACTAAAGGTTATTTGCTATTTAAAATAAATGGGACAAGCCCTTCGATATATCCCACACCAACTTTCTGTTTCAATACGAGATATGTCAACACAGGGAAGAAAACCGCACTTGTCAAGTATTTCATGGGGCTCTTAAAAACACAGTAACAGTAAATATTATTAACATCAATACTAAATGTCTGTATTCATATAGTGACAATTTACACCCCTTTAGATCACCTTGCAGTAAATTATAATGATAACTACATTATTTCGGCAAACTTTGGACTCATGGGATAATGCATTTAAGTTTGTACAAACACTGAGCACATTAAAAGAAAAATGTAAAGGGCAATCCTGGGTGTTGGTCTGTCTCTATTTCCTTATTTAATATAAACAGTTCAGGGAACAGGTGGAGGATTTTCAGCTTTTTTGCTGCCATTTGGTTGCAATTAAGTGTAATATGGGATGTCACAGTCACAGCACAGCTTTTCTGGACATCTAGCTTTTAATGTTTATTTTAGACATTCATTGTGGCATATGGTTTTTACTGTATGACTTATGGCAAATTATGAAAAGTCGTTATGGCAATGTTTTCTACAGGGCAACATTTATTTGTTTACAGCATTTCAAAAAGCAGTGGGCTGCATTAGTGTTATAATTAGTTTACAATGTTAAGCAAGACCATTCAGTTGTTTGTATTGTATGCCAATTCCAAAACATGTCTTAAAACTAAAAGATTTTTGAAAAATGTCCAAACATGTGAATATTTAAAACTTGAATCAGGTTTTATCAAATATTTCTGTGTGCGTGATGCCATTTAGGAACCAGCACAAAGCAGTTAGAAATCAACTTGAACAAATACTCTCTGGAACTATTGTCAAAAATGTGTTTCTCTCTGAAATATTATGTTTCACAGTATTAATCCATCATAGTATTAATGCTTAAGGAAGGATGAAAAATCTAAACCTGGGAAGCACTCAAAAGGAGGCAGCAGAGAAGCATGGCTTGTATATGTGCATACAGTACTGACTTAATCTGAGATCTTCTTTATCTTTATTGATCCAAATGGAGTCCATCATTGTTCCAGCTCTTCTACCCAGACATAAGCCCTGGCTTTGTAATGTAAATAGTACAGTCAGACATGAATTGATTACAACGTTTTAGAAGATACTTTCCAGAGGTCCTCATAACGGCAAAGCTTACACCAACCGATTAGCCCTAGTACACATCATCCTCTTTCTAGCCAGAGGCTAGATGAAGGTGTGATTGAGATTTAATGACTCGATTGAACGACTTTTGCACTATATACCAATGTGAAGTCATATGACAGCTTATGGGTGAGAAATCAACATGATCACCAGGGCCAGTATTAGCTATAGGCAGACTTGGCAATTGCCTAGGCCCTCCGCATTGCCAGGTGGCCTCCAAAAGACATGTGAACTTGGTTGTTAGCCAGGGCTGTACAGTGCAACAGTTTTCCTCGCAATTACAAAGTATAACATGCGAAAATAAATTTTACAGCCTCACATCAAAATTTAATTTTTTTTTTTTTTTTTTTCCAACAATGTCCCTAGTTGATACACACCAAATTTCTGTCAAATCAGACACACGGTCTAGAACGAATTAGAAAAAGTAGGTTTTTCTGTAGTAGTAAATTTTAACCATCCATGGTATGTATTTGACTTAGCATGAGACACGAAATCAGAGGATTTTTTTTTCGTAATTTCATTACCATTATATGACCAATTCACAACGTCATCGTTATGTCCCACGGTTACCCAGAATGGTCCAGTTATGTAATGTATTTGTAATATTTGGGTAATTCTGTGACTTAATGGTAATATAACTGCAACGTAACAGGCCCGTATTTCATTACCACTTTGCCTTCTTATTCCAATTCAACTTTTTACGTTCTCCTAATGTGATAACCAGCAATGCAGAGTCCAATTGCAGCCCAGGAAAATTGCATTTCTATCAGAGATTAATAATTTAAGTTGTGTAGCCTAGATCTGTATTTGGAAGACTGAGGGGATACTAGGTATTAAATCTTACAAAATGAGTCAATATATATACTACTGGTCAAAAGTTTTAAAACACTTATTCTTTATTTTAATGTTTTTTTATTTTTATTTTTTTATTTATTTATTTTTTTTCACATTTTAGAATAATAGTAAAATCATCAAAACTATGGAATAACATAAATGGAACTATGGGAATTATGTTGTGACTAAACAAAATCCAAAATAAATCAAAACTGTGTTATAATTTAGCATCTTCAAAGTAGTCACCCTTTGCCTAGAATTTGCAGACATGTACTCTTGACATTTTCTCAACCAACTTCTTGAGTTATCACCCTGGGATGCTTTTTAAACAGTATTGAAGGATTGATATATATATACTTACTTTTCATGCATCATTTTCTTTTGTATACATTTGCTTTACAGTCTCAAATGATCACTTATTTGGACATTAAATTTCTGAATCCTCTGCACAATTTAAACACCAGTATTGAACCAGAACCAGAATGGTCAAATTCAAGTGAGAAAAAGGTTACCAGTGATCTGAATTAAATCTGTTAGTTAGATGGACAAAAAATATGCATTAATCAAGGGCCATTTACACAATAATACACTGAAGCCACAATAACTTTGCAACATACAGGTATGCTGGATGAATGCACGTTCTCCTAATATGTTAAGATGACGATAATTTACTATTTAAAATATTTAAAACGTGTCCAGTCGCAACATAGGAAAAGTACATCTCTCTCAAAACAGAATGTGTTACTTTTCACAAAGTTAAAATAATTATAACATGGTACGCATAAACTATGATATTTTACTACAGTGATGGATGGGAAATAGACAATATTAATATAACAGCATGCGCCTCCAGCTGAACTATTCTGCGCGCATCATATGAACTCAGAACACTGCGCACAGACGTCTGACGGGAGAGTTCATTTTCTGAGGTAAGACACTTTTTAATTCTCAACAAAATGTCTAAAGTTATGAAAATAACATTAGAATATTTACACATAACCTGACAGAATCTCGTCTGACAGCAGATAAACAGGGCAATGCCTATTTCTGAGGAACTTTTTACTCAAACTGTGTCCGACGGGAGAGTTCGTTTTTCTGAGGAAAGACCACTGATATATAAATATAACTGGATTGCTGACATAACAGTAAACTGCCTGCAGGAGTTGAAGTCACCAGAAGTGTTCAGGCGGCCATCTTTGTATGCCCAAACTCTCATAGAGCGTCAATGACTGACAGGCGAAAACGCCTCCGTTTCACCGTCTCCGACCTGCGGATACGACAGTTGCATTTCGTCCTCTAGTGACAATCATGTTTGATGTTTAATTTGCTCGTTATGGATAATACTCGTTATGAGGGAGAAGATTCACTACCGGTCAAAAGTTTTGAAACACTTACTCATATATATATATATATATATAATAAAGAATATATATACATATATATATATATATATATATATATATATATATATATATATATATTTTTTTTTTTTTTTTTCACATTTTAGAATAATAGTAAAGTCATCAAAACTATGGAATAACACAAATGGAACTATGGGAATTATGGTGTGACTAAACAAAATCCAAAATAAATCAAAACTGTGTAATATTTTAGCATCTTCAAAGTAGTCACCCTTTGCCTAGAATTTGCAGATATGTACTCTTGACATTTTCTCAACCAATTTCTTGAGGTATCACCCTGGGATGCTTTTTAAACAGTATTGAAAGAGTTCCCATCTATGTTGGGCACTTAGTGGACGCTTTTCTTTATTATTTGGTCCAAGTCATCAATTTCAAAAACGTTTTTTTTTAATTAAATTGTAGTTTAATAATGAAATAAATTAATATGGTGGCACAATTATATTTTTGTCTACAAAACTAATTTCAAACATTTAAGCATACACCTTCAGATCAATAGATTTTTAAGATCATGAGAAACATTTCAGTCAAGTGTTTCAAAACTTTTGACCGGTAGCGTATATGCGGATCGCATTGTCAAAGCATTCACCTGCCCCTGTATTCAGTCTATCAGTGCAGCACAACGATCACCAAAGGAAGTGGGAAATTTAAGTAGGAAAAGCTGTAATATCTGCTTGGTTAAGGTGACAATATGTCCTTACCCCCAAAAAGGACTTTAAAAATGTCAGAATGGGATTTCTAAATCACCTTAAATCATTGGGATTTGCTTGTTTTCATTTTAAAGTGCTCACTGTAGACAGTTGAATTCATTGTCCTCCAGTCGAACCCGTATCAGTTTAATTTGAACCACCTTTGCTGTGTGTGTCCCCCTCAATCTCAGCACCAACTGTGTATCTTACCTCAGTAATCTAACTTGTTTAGATTCAGCTGATCTGTTCGCGGATGAAGTTTGTTAGAGGTGGATACTGTTAGATATACAGTAGATATACATAACTCGCTTGGGCTTTCAAGAAACAGGAAAAATTCTCAACTTTAAATAAATAAATTACATGTGTGGGATGTTTGCATTGTAGGGATGTACATGCAGATTTCATATATAAAATCAGTGATTGGATGACTAATGTTTACTCGCTGAAATGAGATTATTTCCTATTAAGTCAATAAGGACATTGGAATGTTTGGGCATAGCAATATGGCGGCGCAATGGCTTCACTGATATGACGTCATGAGCAATCCAGTTCTATATATATATATATATATATATATATATATATATATATATATATATATATATATATATATCAGTGGGTAAGACACTTATTATTTCACAACAAATAAATTACTCTTATAAAAATGTAGCTACTGAAATAACATGTGTAAAGGTTCCTTGAGCTTTGGAAAGACGCTATTATATCAAATAAAACCTGTTTTTATAGCATTACATAGTATGTAGCTATGTCCGAAACCAAAGGTAGCTGTCTTGTTGCCTCGCTGCCCTATCAGTCAGTGACTCAACAGACAGCATTCTGATATGAAGGTACCTCCAGAAACTGGTTTTGGACAGGCTAGTGAGGCAATGTAACATCACCTCATTGCTAGGATACCAGCAACTGATTAACGCCGGTGCCCACTAAAGGTAACATGTCTGCTTCATTCATCCAACCGATCCAAAATGATCTAATAATCTAGAACAAAATCAGGAGAGTTTTGACGATAATCAAGTGTATATTTCATAACTACAATACTCATTTCTCGCTAGAAATGAAATCAAAAGTTGGAAAAAACGTACATTATACACAAATTGTCTAGCAACTGCCTCTTCAGCCGCCATTTTTTTCTTCAGCTCAACCGCTGTGGATACACGTGCACAGGATTGTGGGATTTCATATGCAGCGAAGGATACATCTATACTTCCCTCAAAAATCAATCAGATGAAGGTATTTCATTAGACGGGATGTGACATGAACATTGTATTCGGACGTGCCTTGATTCCTTCCTACCTACCTATACAGCCTCCGGAGGCAGCATGTTCCTGGTTTCCGACACAGTGTCATTGGAGTTGCCATAGCAACCAACTGGACCCAACTCAAACTGGAGAAGACAGCAACAGACATCTACATCTCCGTCTATGGTCAGTTATATCTGCCAGAGAAGTTCAACAACAACATCAGAATGGTTAAGTAACATTACGTACCTTCTAGTTGAAGTAGTTTTGTCAATATTTAGCATCTATGACTATTTGGCAGCTTTAATATTGTCATTTTCTGTAAGATTATAAGTAATTAACCATTTTATATATCATTTTATAAAATTAAATGAACAAATGTATTTTAAGGCATTTATGCCAAGCTTGTCTAAGTACTATTTGCAAGTTAATATCAGTTGTGAGCACAAATGTAATTTAGTAATTTTGTTGAAATTATGTGGCCAGTAGTTCTTCCTTTCTTCTATTGTTAATTGTTAAAAAAAAAAAAAATGTCTGTGTTTTCTGTCTAAATAAATAAAGTTAATTAATTTTGAGTCTGCACAGCTGTTTAAATATCCTTTAAATTAGTGTTTGGTAATTGAGGACATAAATTAGGTTAGACCATAAAATAATCATTAAAAGCAAAAATTATCAACACACAATGATTGATTGCCACAACGTCGCAATAACAAAATGGCACCGTCACAAAGTTACATTGTGGCTATGAATCCAGGAATTTCACTTTTCTGGTTGTCACAACGTATCCAGTTACATTGCCACGACAAAAGTTTGGTCATCATATTACATTATGTTTATGTAACGGTCATGTAGTTTGGCTACCAGGATTTGAGTTAGAGACCCCAAATTTACCATGGGATAATACGGGACTGGGTTTTATCTGTGTGCCAAATTTTACAACTTTGCTATGTATGTTCTATAGACTGCCTTAGACTTCAAGACAAAAAAAAAAAGCTAAACAAGAAGAAATATAGCTGCAAGCAGCAATTACAGGGCCAAGCACACCAATGCCAAACATTTAGATTGAATTAAAAATTCCAGTGATAATTTTAAGCAGAGTGGTAAAAAAGGCATTTGTTTAATGACTTATACTGGAATACAAGTGCTTTTAACTTTTGACCAATTGGTGGTGCTGTCACCAAATTTATATGTTATTGTCAGGGCTTGGTCACAATGCCACATATGAAGTTTCATGTGAATATGCCAAAGCATTCATGAGATGCAGCCTCAGATCCTAATTGGCATCTTGCCATATAATTTATGCGTTACACAAGAACGGTTGGTCTGTCAAAAAGTTTTTCTTACATTTTTGTCATGAGTTTCTCTAGTTGATACACAAAAAATTCTGTGCAAATCAGATGTACGGCCTAGGAGGAGTTTGAAAAAGTAGTTTTTCTATGAAATCCAAAATGGCAGACAGGAAGTATTGCCGACCATGTCAAATTGGATATCATTTGACTCCGTATGCCCCAAAGAAATCTAATTCTCATTTTTCATATTAGTTGACCACTAGGCGACGCTGTGCCAAAACTGTGCATGTACCCTCAAGTCATGCTTGTGATGACATATACCAAGTTTTGTGTCAAAATGCTAAAGTGTTGCAAAGATACAGCCTCACATCCATTTTGGTGTGCTCGCTGTCAAATTTGCGGTATACGAGAACGGTTTGGTCTATCATCATGAATCTCATAACTTTTTGTCATTGTGTGCTAAATTTCAGCATTTTCCTACATACATGCTTGCCCCCTAATAAGAAAACTAACAGATACAATAGGGGCATCACATCTTCTATGCTTGGCCCCTAAAGAGTCTGATTTCTACTTTGCTATATTCACCTCTGCTGGATCTGTTCATCCACCTCTGCTGGATCTGACAGTGCATTTCAGCGGCTTCTCCCTCCTCTGCACTGGTGCACTGCAGAGAATGCCCCTGGGCACTTCGGCAGAAATAAGAGTATATTTCTCTAAAAGAGTATATTTTTCAAAAGTGCAGCACACACGGAACGTCCTCCCTTCGGGTGCGGTCGCCCGGTCACAGGCTGACGCGGAGATGACGACATGCCTTCCCGGGCAGCTGCGAGCGTCGGGCTAGAGTGCAACCCTCTGCTCTTCCCTGAACCCTCGCGGCTTGATTATTGGTTCCTGGGCTCGCGGCGCCGCTCAAAGCCACGCCCCGTTCCTTTCTTCCCGGAAGTGAATGAAGAGCTGACAAGGTCATGGGAGACACTTTTTTACAGCCCAGTCCCGATCTTTTCAGCTTCCCCGCCCTAACTAACCTCGATGGTGGGACGGCTAAGGGCTATTTGGCAATCCCCCGGTGGATAAAGGCGCTCGCGGTGCACCTATCCCGCAGAGTGCCGCCACCTGCCGCGGGTGCCCAAAGCCCCCGTCCAAGGCCTGTAGGTTTATGTTGTCTCTGACGGCCAAGGCCTACGGTGCTGCTGGACAAGCAGCCTCCGCCCTGCACGCCATGGCTCTCCTGCAAGTCCGCCAAGGCGCTAAAGGAACTGCACGAGGGTAGTTCCACACCGGTATTGATGCAGGAACTGTGCTCGGCAACCAACCTCGCTCTCTGAGTGACGGAGGTCACAGCACGGTCTCTCGGGTGGACGATGTCCACATTAGTGGTCCAGGAGCACCACCTTTGGCTCAACCTGGTCGAGATGGGTGAGGCCGACAGGACACGGTTCCTTGCTACCCCCATCTCCCAGGCTGGCCTATTCGGCGACACCGTCAAGGACTTTGCCCTGCAGTTCTCGACGGTGGAGCAGCAGATGGAGGCTATCCGGCATATCCTGCCCCGGTGCAGCTAAAGATCCCGCACCCGGTCTGCTCATCGTCAAGGGTGTCCTGCTGCAGTGACTGCACCGGCTCCGCCGCAGCCCGCCCCTTCGGCCAGGCCCCGGCGTGGAAGCAGCACAGGAAGCAGACGCCACCCGTCTCGCGGCCGCCAAGAACCCATGAAAGGCTTCAAAGCACCCCTGAGACAGGCGACCCAGGGACAACAAAACCCGCTGCTCTGGAGCTGGTAAGCAGACCTCTCCATCCCCCAGTCAGGGCCGGGAGGAGAATCTTTTTGTTACCTTTGCATTTAATTGCGCTGCATGCCCAAGTGGCTGCAGTACCCAAGAGTTCAGCAAGAGCGGTTTCCTTGATCCCTGGGTCACGTATCCGGTGTGCATGGCAGTCATCACGACCACCGTCCACCACTCTATTTGGCAGGTTTGGTGCTCCAGCAGCAGTCTCCCACCCCTGAGCGCCCAGCTGTGGCACAAATCCACCCCCGATGTGACAGTCTCCACGGATCACGAGGACAGGCCTCTTCCTCCCCCGTCCCAGGCTATTCCGGGGGTGGTCACAAGGAGCCAGATAAGTGCTTCGATGTCCCTAGACTCAGCACGGCCACAACATGGTGTGGCACCTCAAGCTCCGCCCCGCCTCGAGGCCCCACCTGCCGGTAAATCCAACGATGTTGTCCCTTTGGTCCCCCTTGCATGGAACTTGGATGCGTGGCTTGCGCTTTCCAATCCATCGCAATGGCTGGTCCGGACCGTCCGACTCGGCTACGTAATTCAGTTCGCCAGGTGTCCACCCAGGTTCAGCGGTATCCACTTCACCTTGGTGAAGGATGAAAACACTGCTATCTTGTGCACGGAGATTGCTACCCTCCTACGGAAGGGTGCGATAGAACCTGTCCATCCAGCCGAGATGAAGAAGGGGTTTTACAGCCCCAACTTCTTCATACTGAAAAAAGGCGGTGGGTTGCAGCCAATCTTGGACCTGCGAGTACTGAACCGGGCTTTACACAGACTCCCTTTCAAGATGCTGATGCAAAAAAGCATTCTGGCTAGCATCCGGCATCAAGATTGGTTTGTCGCGGTAGACCTGAAGGACGCATACTTCCACGTCTCGATTCTACCTCGACACAGACCCTTCCTGCGGTTTGCATTCGAGGGTCAGGCGTATCAGTACAAGGTCCTCCCTTTCGGCCTGTCCTTGTCTCCTCGCGTCTTCACGAAGGACGCAGAGGCAGCTCTTGCCCCGCTAAGGGAAGTGGGCATTCGCATTCTTAACTATCTCGACGACTGGCTAATCCCATGTTGTGCGCACACAGGGACTTGGTGCTCTCACACCTCAGCCGATTAGGGCTTCGGGTCAACTGGGAAAAGAGCAAGCTCCTCCCGGTTCAGAGCATCTCTTTCCTCGGTTTGGAGTTGTACTAAGTCTCGTTGACAGTGCACCTCATGAACGAGTGCGCCCAGTCGGTGCTGGCCTGTTTGAAGGCGTTCAAACAGAAAACAGCGGTTCCACTGAATTTTTTTTGAAGAGGCTCCTGGGGCATATGGCATCCTCGGCGGTGGCCACCCCACTCAGGTTGATGCATATAATAGACCGCTTCAGCACTGGCTTCAGACTCGAGTCCTGAGATGGGCATGGCGTCGTGGGACACGTCGTGTGGTCATCACGCCGGTCTGTCACCGTCTTTTCAGCCCTTGGACCAACCTCTCATTCCTATGGGCAGGTGTTCCCCTAGAACAGGTCTCCAGGCGCGTTGTGGTCAAGACAGACGCCTCCAAAATGGGCTGGGGCACTGTTTGCAATGGGCACGCAACCGCTGGCTTGTGGACGGGCCCATGACTGCATTGGTACATCAACTGCCTCGAGTTGTTGGCAATTCTGCTCGCCCTGCAGAGGTTTCGGCCGTTGAACCAGGGCAAGCAGTTTTGGACAGACAACACGGCAACGGTAGCATATGTCAACCGCCAAGGCGGTCTGCGCTCTCGTTGTATGTCACAACTCGCCCGCCGTCTCCTCCACTGGAGTCAGCAGCACTTCAAGTTGCTGCGAGCCACTCACATCCCGGGCGACCTCAACACTACAGCGGACGCACTGTCACAGCAGGTCACCCTCAGGTGGTCCAGCAGATTTGGAGTCTATTCGGACAGGCACAGGTGGACCTGTTCACCTCCCAAGAATCCTCCCACTGCCCGCTCTGGTACGCCCTGACCGAGGTCCCCCTCGGCATAGATACGCTGGCACACAGCTGGCCCCCTGGCCTGCGCAAATATGCGTTTCCCTCAGTGAGTCTACTTGCACAGACTCTGTGCAAGGTCAGGGAGGACGAGGAGCAGGTCATCCTGGTAGCACCCTACTGGCCCACCCAGACGTGGTTCTCGGACCTCATGCTCCTCACGACAGCCCCCCCTGGTGAATTCCCCTGAGGAAGGACCTTCTTTCTCAGGAACGGGGCACCATCTGGCACCCGCGACCAGACCTCTGGAATCTCCATGTCTGGCCCCTGGACGGGATGTGGAAGACCTAAGTGGTCTACCACCCACAGTGGTAGACATGATCACTCAGGCTAGGGCCCCCTCTACGAGGTGTCTGTATGCCTTTAAGTGGTGTCTGTTTGCTAAGTGGTGTTCTTCCCGACGGGAAGACCCCCATATATATATATATATATATATATAATTATAAGCAGTCTCAGACAGCATGCCCATGCAGCAATACCCACAGACCATTCACAGCAAGCATGATGCAAATTGCATCAAAAATGGCAAGAGCTGGCAGAAAATCCATTGTGACTGGCTGGCTGCAATGCAACTCTTGTGAGATAGGGGTGCACAGGTTTATTATAAGTTCATCAGGTAAAGTTTTGTTTAGGTAACCAGGCTGTTTCACTGAGCACCTTTGAGGAAGAACTAGATGAAAACTATTAGATTTTTTTATAAGATTTGCCAAAGCTTGCAAAGTTTATGGCATTGAATCTTTAAAAATAATTTATACCTTTTGTGCAGATAATGTGATTAAATGGTTATTTGAATTAACCACTTTGTTACATTTCATACCACAGTAATTAATAAAAAAAAATTGTTTTTTGACGATTATGTTTTTTCGACCCCAACACATTTCGATGTAACATCAGTTAACTGCGCGAACTAATCTAAAGTAAAACTGATGTTTACATTACTGCTCTAACATAATACATTCTTTTAGTTTCCAAATCACAAATTTTGTGCAGAGCTACTTAACCCATTCACACAAGTATTTTTTCCTGTACTGACTAACCTGGGGGATTAGTCAGTACAGGAAAAACTCTTGAAAGTGAGTTTTTTTAATGTGCGCTGAGGCCTAATAAAAAATGTCACCTTACACTTCACGGAAGATGCACTGGAAGACAGATATTATCAAACATATAATGTGGTTTTTAGATGTTAATAATGATTGATTATGATAGATAAGACGCTATCACATATGTGATTGCTGGATATGCACATTGCCATGTTGCTTACATTGCAGTGTTAACAAATAAATTAGGCATTCCTTTTGACTGCATAACATTATTTACAACAAAACAAATATTACTTTTTTGGCGCCACTCTGTGGACATTTTACCAAGAAACTGGTGCTCACGCATGGCCATGCGTTTAACAACACTTTCAGCTTTGGCCAGTGGGGGCAGTTGATTTTCTGTAAGCACAGACCAATATCAGCACCAAAACTTTTGACATACTGCCGAATTCACAGTGAGATCTGATCAATACTGATTGATTTTTATTTTTTTTTTTCACTGAAAAATCTTGACATCTGCCCTAGCTCTCGTTGGTGCATTTATGAGAGAAGTAGCGATGTCCAACTGGTGAACACAAATTAAAGAGTGATTTTGTCAATCAGATCACCTGATTAATTGAAAAGATCTGGCTGAAAAGATCTCTACTTTTCTGTTGAACTACCATGAACGACAGATGTCAGGTTTTCAGTTACAAAAAAGACTTGCATTTCAGTCCGTTTCTCACCCAAAGCTATCATATGGCTTCAGAAGATGTGGGATATATCATATGAATATAATCATATGGACCACTTTTATGAAATTTTTATTGTGTTTTTTCCATCCTTTTTGAAGCTTGGAAGCTTAAGTCCTCATTCATTGTATTTAAATAGAAAAGAGCAATCAGTAAATTCCTTTTGTGTTCCATAGAAGAAAGTAATGTTGGGTTTGGCAGGGATGGATTACCAACCGGGCCAATGCCCAGGGCCCTTGACTACCAGGGGCCCTTGACTGCCCGGGGGGTCCCTGGGCTTTAAGGTTGCGCTTGAAAACCCATCAACAATTAACCCCCCCCCACCCATTCAACAAATTTTGGGCATGAAAATGAAAACACAGTTGCTATGTAAAACAGTTGCTATGTAAAAAAAAAAAAAAAAATGGTGGGAGGGGGGCCCTTGGAGATAATTGGCCTTTGCAAGTCATAATCTGTCCCTGGGGTTTGAAATGACATGAGTGTGTGAACTGACAGAATTTTAATTTTTGGATGAAAGATACCTTTATATAGATTCAATGGTCATTATGATGGATTTACCAGGTAACTGATACATAAAGCCAATCAAAAAACGTTAATGTCTGATTTTTGTTAGCCAGGAGACTTTCAACAAAAGTAGCACCGTATTATTTTTGCCTAACACGATATATTTGTTGCGTTGCTCGACTGCTGAAATTAACAGGTTTCCAAACAGTTACAGTTACAGAACCTTCCAGCCAGGTATCTGTTCTACTTGATCCAGTCTGTGGCAGTGCAATGAGGAAGTATTCACAGGGAGTTGCAGCTAGCTGTCTGAGCTCATTTGATCTGCATCAGCCCCCTACATGGGCAGGATATCTCCCTTTGCATGTTTGGCATTAGTGGAGAGACGTCTCAAAGCACAGCAGGACCAGAAAATACCTGTTCTCCATCACATCACATCTTTAGCCAGGTAGAGCTAATCTTAAACACATGACATGAGCAGATATCCTCTTGATAGAGATGTTTCACTCTGACAACACCATTTCTCTTATATTCATAAATATAGGTTTTACATGTAAACTTTCATTTTAATTTAATTTTAATTTTATTTTTTATGGCAAGACATAGTCATCATATAAAACTGCAATGTGATCTCAGAACGTGTTCCTATCTAAAGTGTTGTTTTAGACAAGTACATTTTTGTATGTTTGAACTGACACTGAAATGTACAATTTCAACTTATTTACAGCATCATTACATATGAAAAACTTTAGAGATGTACATAAGTCATATAATAAGGTTATCCGAGGTGATAAAAATGAGAAATCTTTTAAGAATCTAGTTTAAAACACGTCAAGTTCGTAAAAAATTTAATCTTTGTGTCCAATTTGGATTCATACATTTTTGAAAAACATTTTATAACATTTTCTACAAAAACAAAACAAAACGTTGATTAAATGACCATCAAGTTAAAGGTAGTGCATGCTTTCACCTGGAATGTTAAAAAAAAAGTTTTCAAATATATTTTTCAAGGTAAAAAATATTTTCTATAAATATCATACATTTCTGAGTCAAGATATCAAGAAGTTTTCTCAGGGTTATTCCACAGGCCTTTTCTTAAAAATTTAAAAATATCTAAACTTCACACAAAGTCTATGACCATGCGCTACATGGATGCCTTACGCTGTTTCGCACTGTCTCCGTGTTTACATCAGCGTCTCCCAATGAACGCATCTACATACGCGTCCTCCCGCAAACATCGGGTGGCAGATGCCGTGACGGGAACATGTCGCTTTGGCCATAGATATTCATGCGTAGATACCTTATTAGCAGCTGTTCCTATGGAACGTGATACGTCAGCACGTCCGCCATATTGGAAAGGTCAAGAGCCATCCATCAACAGATGAAAGTAAATTGACAGACACGGTCTGCAATATTCTGGAGTCTTTTCCAGTCAACTTTCACATTATCTGATTTCCCATAAACATTGGGCAATATTTTAGATGATATAAAAATTCCAAATTAAACTGAATATTGGTAAAACGCTCTTATAAATAATGTAAATAATGAGAGTACTGTCTGATGCTGGAAGCTTCGACTACAAGCGGTGGTACTAATGATCATAAACGCAATGGGATAGATAGGTCGTGACTCATAACCATAAAGGAATTTAGCTAAAAAAAACATCCATAATATGTTTGTTTATTCAAATCATGAATTTGTTTTTAAATCTAATATCTAAAATGCATCAATAGTAATTTCATATTACTTCACATAGTAATATACATAGTAATTATACATATATTTATATATAGAACTTTTTGAGGGTTTTCAGAGTTTTATAATAGTGAGTAGTGGTGCACTGATCAGGAAATTTGAGGCCGATACCGATCTCCGATTTTTTAACACTAAGATCGGCTTAAGAACACTTTTGCAAGTTATATGCTGCAGTTATATGTTTATGCCCCACACAGTAAAATTACGGTAACACTTTACAAAAAGTTTCCATTTGTTAACATTGTTTAACAACATTAGTTAACATGAACTAATGAACTTAATGTTAATTACAACATATACTATACATTTTTAAAATCAAAAGTTGTATTAGTTAACATTAAAGCACTATAAACTAACATTAACTAACAATGAACAATTGTATTTTTATTAACTGAGATTATGATTAATAAATGCTGTAAAAATATTTTGTTCATTGTTTGTTTATGATACCTAATGCATAAACTAATGTTAAAGAAATGAAATCTTTTTATTAAGTGTTACCAAAATTACATTAAAATGACATTAATTGTGAATTGCTATCATTTATTTGTATTGAAAACAGTTATTAATAGTTCTGTTGTCAATATCAAAAGGCCATTGTGACATGCTGGCAACCAGTAAAAACCATGAAAGCATCACACACAGCAGAGATACTTTCTAATATAAGAAAAATATATTCATTACAAGCTCAAAAACTGCTCCAGTGAGAAATCATTAATATCTATGACTAGTTTACTGTCTTTGGCATCTTGTTGTAACACAAATCACTAATTATTAAGCAAATGCGTGAAGACGCAGTGCCGTTATTGAAGGTTAAACAGTATGGAGATGGAATTGTTGCATATTAACATACAAATGTAAAGAGATTCATAAATAGAAAGTTGGTTCACAGATAAATTGAATGAGATCGACAAATAAATGTAAGGAGTTTCACAAAAATACAATTCATTCACAAATAAAAAGAATGAGATTTATAAATATATGTTAGGAGTTTCGCAAAAATAAAGTGAATTCACAAATAAATAAATTAGATTTGCAAATTAAAAAAATATTAACTCTTTCCAGCATTCATTTGTGAATCGCACACATTTATTTGTGGATCGCTTCCTGTGCATTTGCGGATTGCTACACGAATTTGTCCATATTGAAACAAATCTAGTGTCAAGATATGCACACAAATCTACAAATAGGTGGACTTCACCCATCATCTACTCAAGCCAATCAGATAATGGCCACATTACTGTGACCAATCGTAGCACGTACTATCTTTAACCAATCACACTTTGTTTTATTACCATGCGGGAACAGAGTCACAGTGCTCTCATGAGCATGGAATCAAGCACTTACGGATAAGCTCCAAGGCCGCAAACTTTTAAAGAAACAGACGTCATCAGAGGAATACTGTGTTCAATCCCAGTGTTTGTGTGTGTAAATACACTGGCGGCCAAAAGTTTGGAATAATGTACAGATTTTGCTGTTTAGGAAGGAAATTGGTACTTTAATTCACCAAAGTGGCATTCAACTGATCACAAAGCATAGACAGGACATTACTGATGTAAAAAAAACAGCACCATCACTATTTGAAAAAAGTTATTTTTGATCAAATCTAGACAGGCCCCATTTCCAGCAGCCATCACTCCAACACCTTATTCTTGAGTAATCATGCTAAATTGCTCATTTGGTACTAGAAAATCACTTGCCATTATATCAAACACAGTTGAAAGCTATTTGGTTCATTAAACTTAATTAAGCTTAACATTGTCTTTGTGTTTGTTTTTGAGTTTACATTATGCAATAGACTGACATACCTTAAGGTCAATATTAGGTCAAAAATGGCAAAAAAGAAACAGCTTTCTCTAGAAACTCGTCAGTCAATCATTGTTTTGGGGAATGAAGGCTATACAATGCTTGAAATTGCCAATAAACTGAAGATTTCATACAAATATGTACACTACAGTCTTCAAAGACAAAGGACAACTGGCTCTAACAAGGACAGAAAGAGATGTGGAAGGCCAGATGTACAACTAAACAAGAGGATAAGTACATCAGAGTCTCTAGTTTGATAAATAGATGCCTCACATGTCCTCAGCTGACAGCTTCATTGAATTCTACCTGCTCAACACCAGTTTCATGTACAACAGTAAAGAGAAGACTCAGGGGTCCAGGCCTTATGGGAAGAACTGCAAAGATAAACAAAAGGAAAAGGTTAGAGTGGACAAAGAAACACAGACATTGGACAACAGATAATTGGAAAAAAGTGTTATGGATCTTAAACCCATTGAGCTTTTGTGGGATCAGCTAGACTGTAAGGTGCGTGAGAAGTGCCTGACAAGACAGCCACATCTATGGCAAATGCTACAGGAAGCATGGGGTGAAATGTTACCTGAGTATCTGGACAAACTGACAGCTAGAATGCCAAGGATCTGCAAAGCTGTGATTGCTGCACGTGGAGGATTTTTTGATGAGAATTCTTTGAAGTAGTTTTTCAAAAAATGTTATTATTGTCTTGACTATACATTGTGATCAGTTGAATGCCACTTTGGTGAATAAAAGTACCAATTTCTTTCCATAAGAGCAAAATCTCTACATTATTCCAAACTTTTGGCCGCCAGTGTACATGTACTAAAATGTATTGTCTTTTGTAGTTAAATGAATGACAACCTGTAATTTGTAACCAAAAATATAATACCTTTTATCCAACAGGCTTGTGTTATAAAAAACAGTCACTCTTTAAAACACATTTACCTCAAAGTTCCTTGATAGAACTAAATGAAAGATTTGTCAACTAAATGACAAAAAAATATTTTGTCAAATGAGATGAGTCATCATTTATACTCCTATTAATGTTGTTCCAAACCCAAATGACTGACTTTCTTCTGTGGGAGGAACTCAAAAGGAAATGTCAGGAATTATGATAGGGACTGAAAGCCTCACTTTCATTTCAGCCTCATTAGCAGCATCTGCATTTTACAATGTATTATCATATTCCACAGAAAAACAAAATACTACAAGTTTAAAAAAAATAAATAAATAAAAAATAAAAAAACACATGAGGGTGAGTAAATGACAGAATTTTCATTTTTAAGTAAGTCAACCCATAGGCAATGTTACAGTTTATTTAAATTTTGTATTGCACTTTCATTTCAAGACATGACATTGTAACTTAAAAGAAATCTGACATAACAGAAAAATAAACAATCTCATATTAAACATTTTAAAAGGTGTCCGGTATTGGAGCTTTGGAGCAGGTGAGTCAAGTTCTCAAAGTTGATGGGCAGTACACAGGGGAAACATCTGAAAAAGATGGCAATAACTAATGAGTCAGTTATCACTGTCAGAACATGATGCTGTATTTTACGAAGGGACCCCGTAATAGTACCTCCTAAATCATTCACACAAAAATGCTAAAATGCAAAATTCTAATTTTAAGTGGCGTAGTGGACTAAAGCACTGAACTGGTAAGCCAAAGGTTGTTGGTTCAGTCCCCACAGCCGCCACCACCATTGTGTCCTTGAGCAAGGCACTTAACTCCTGGTTGCTCCAGGGGGATTGTCCCTGTAATAAGGGCACTGTAAGTCTCTTTGGGTAAAAGTGTCTGCCAAATGCATAAATATATTAACTTACAACGGCTTTTATTAAATACATTAACATAATGTGAATCCAAATTATTGGCATAGCAGATTTTGTACAATGTGTAACATAGGTTCCCTGTCTGTCACTCACTCGACATTGTGTCAGTGTAGTGACACTAGGGGTTCGATCTTGAGAGCCCCAATCACCTTTGCTTAAAATAGAAAAGGCCAATGAAAATTGGCGAGTGGAATTTGCATGCCACCTCTCCACCACCTCTCCACCACATGGATCTGGATGTGGACATGGGAGTGTTTCCACCGGCTCAGCCCCCCAGCACGCTCGTTCTGTCCGGACGAGATGTCGAGCGAGGCAGGCGGTCTGCCTAAGGACGGGTTTAATGTGCCCATTTGAGGATTAGCTTTCGGTCGTGGCATCGGAGGGTGGGCTTCTGCTATCGGAAGTGGACAAATCTTCTGAGCTCCCGCCCATGGGTGGTAGAGCACAGGATGAGGCGGACGCTGAGATGGTAGCCGTGCTTGCCCGGGCAGCTGCGAACATCGGGCTGAAAAGTAACCCTCCACCCTGCCCTGAGCGTTTGCGGCTGGATGATTGGTTTCCCGCCCTAGTGCCTTTCTTCCCGGAATTGCACGAGGAGCTAACGAAGTTGTGGAAGGCACCTTTTACATGCTTTGTGGGCTCGTCCATTCTGACTACACTCGATGCCAGAGTGGCTAAGGGATATGTCAAGCTTTCCCAGGTAGAGCATGCTGTAGCGGTGCATTTATGCCCGCAGGGTTCAGCCACCTGGCGCGACCGACCAAGGCTCCCTTCCAAGGCCTGTAAGTTCTCTTCCTCTTTAATGACGAAGGCTTACAAGGCTGCGGGTCAGGCCGCTTCTGCCCTGCAAGCCATGGCCATCCTGCAGGTCCACCAGGCCAAGGTGCTAAAAGACCTGCACGAGGGTAGGACCAACCCAGAGCTGATGCAGGAACTGCGCACTGTGACCGACCTCGCTTTATGAGCGACGAAGGTCACGGCGCGTGCCCTGGGGCAGAGGATATCCACACTTTTGATCCAAGAGCACCACCTGTGGCTCAACCTTGCGGAGATGCGTGACGCCGAGAAAGTCCGCTTTCTTGATGCGCCCATCTCCCAAGGGGGGCTTATTGGCGACACCGTAGAGGATTTCGCCCATCAGTTCTAGACGGTGAGAAAGCAGACCGAGGCAATTAAACACATCCTGCCAAGGCGCGACTTGGCCGCCTTCAGGCCACCGAGGTCCCGCATCCCGTCTGCTTCTCACCAGAGCCATTCCCCTGCGGTGCCGGCCCCGGCTCCTGTACCATCGGAGCCCACACGCCGGCCTCAGAGAAAAAGACATCCCACGGGAAGTCGGCTCCACCTGCCCATCAGCCGGCCCCCAAGAACCCCAGACAGGCTTTGAGGCGGTCCTGACATGGCCTGCCCAGGGATGAGGTGACCGCTTCTTACCGGTCTGGCCCGGGACATCTCTCCATCCCCACCATCACCCCTGGGCCAGCGTGTGGTGAGTATGACATCACCGAGTGCCCTCTGGGCCTCGACACTCACATGGTCAATATAAGAGCAGTTTCCTCATTCCCTGGGCCAGCGCACTCGCAATGGCCAGGCGCTGGAAGTCTTTCCGGTCAATCAGGCGAACGTAAGTACTTCCCATTCCCTCGTTCTCCATCAAGAGACAGCCGGTCTCTACCGACACAGGTAAGTGTGCTGGTCTCTGGGGCCGCTCACCTGCCCCAGTCACCAGCCACAGTTGCAGGCTTGTGGAGCAGCACGTCCCCCCTGGTCTGTCTTCCAGGTGGGGCGCCTGCTCTGCCTTGCCGTGAACCACCATGCCCGGGCACGGTAAGTCCAGTCGTCCCCCTGGTGCCGCTGTCACAGAGACTAGAGACCTGGTTAGAGCTCTCCAGCCCTTCACGGTGACTAATCAGGACGATTCGCCTCGGCTACGTGATCCAGTTCGCCAGACGCCTGCCCCGGTTCAGTGGCGTCTTCTCCACTATGGTGCAGGGCGAGGGTGCCTCCGTCCTTTGGGTGGAAGTTGCCACCCTTCTGGCGAAGGGAGCAATAGAGCCCGTCCCCGTAGCCAAGTTGCACAAGGGCTTCTACAGCCCTTATTTTATTGTGCCCAAGACAGCGGGATGGTCACGCCCAATCTTGGACCTGCGTGCCCTGAACAAGGCCTTACACAGGCTTCTGTTCAGGATGTTAACGCAGAAGCGCATCCTGGCATCAGTACGACATCAGGATTGGTTCGTGGCCATCGATCTGAAGGACACGTACTTTCATGTATCGATCCTTCATCAACACAGACTCTTTCTTCAGTTTGCTTTCGAGGGATGAGTATACCAGTACCAGGTCCTCCCCTTCAGTCTTTCCCTGTCCCCTCGCATCTTTACCAAGGTTGCAGAGGCTGCCCTGACCTCGCTGAGGGAGAAGGGCATACGCATTCTCAATTATCTCGACAACTGGGTAATCCTAGCTCACTTGCGAGATTTATGGTGTGCACACAGGGATCTTGTGCTTTGGCACCTCGACTGACTCGGGCTTCAGGTCAACTGGGAGAAGAGCAAGCTCTCCCCTGTGCAGAGCATCTCTTTTCTTGGTATGGAGTTGGACTCGATCGCTCTCAGGGCACGTCTTATGACCGAATGTGTCCAGTCAGTGCTGACCTGCCTGAAGACCTTCAAAAATTTCAGAGGCTTCTGGGGCATATAGCATCCTCGGTGGCGGTTCTCCCCCTCGGGTTGATGCATATGCGACCACTTCAGCACTGGCTACAGACTCGAGTCCCGAGGTGGGCATGGCACCATGGCACTCGGTGTGTGACAATCACACCACAGTGCTGTCAGACTTTCAGACCTTGGTCGGACCTGGCACTTCTACGGGCAGGTGTTCCCCAAGAGCAGGTCTCAAGGCGTGTCATGGTCATGATGGATGCCTCGTACTCGGGCTGGGGCACCGTGTGCAACAGGCAGGCAGTGTCGGGGCTCTGGACAGGGCCCCGACTCCATTGGCACATCAACTGCTTAGAGTTGCTGGCAGTATCGCTGACCCTGAGGAGGCTCCGGCCATTGATACAGGGCAAGCATGTGTTGGTCTGAACTGACAAAACAGCAACCGTAGCGTACATAAACCGCCAAGGCGGCATACACTCGCGTTGCATGTTGCAACTCGCCTGCCGCCTCCTCCTTTGGAGTCAGCAGACCTTGAAGTCTCTGCGAGCCACTCACCTTCTGGGCGCCCTCAACCATGCAGTGGACATGCTCTCACGGCAGGTAACACTCTGCGGGGAGTGGAGACTCCACCCCAACATAGTCCAGCTGATTTGGGAGAGATTTGGTGAGGCACAGGTAGACCTGTTCACCTCCCAAGACTCCTCTCACTGCCCCCTGTGGTACTCCCTGTCAGAGTACCCCCTCATCACGGATGCCTTGGTGCACAGCTGGACTCAGGGGCTACTCAAGTATGTGTTTCCTCCTGTAAGCTTCATTGCACAGACTCTGTGCAAAGTCAGGGAGGATGAGCAGCAAGTCCTGTTCATTGTGCCATACTGGCCCAACAGGACTTGGTTCTCGGATCTGATGCTCCTGACATTAGCACCTCCCTGGCACATTTCCCTGAGGCAGGACCTCAGCATCCACGGCCAGACCTCTGGAATCTCCACATCTGGCTCCTGGACGGGACGCAGAAGACCTAGCAGGTCTTCCACTACGAGGCGGCTGTATGCCTTGAAGTGGCATCTTTTCGCTAACTGGTGTTCTTCCCATGGGGAAGACCCACAGAGATGCACTGTCGGGTCTGTGCTGTCTTTTCTTCAGGAAGGGCTAGAGAGACAGCTGTCTCCCTCTACCCTGAAAGTGTATGTGGCTGCCATAGCAGCTCACCATGATACACTGGACAGAAATCCCTCACGACAGCGCGACCTGATCAACAGGTTCCTCAAAGGCGTGAGGAGATTGAATCCTCCTAGACCGTGCCTGATCCCCTCTTGGGATCTCTCTGTGGTCCTACCTGCCCTACAGAGAGCCCCATTTGAGCCCCTGGAGCAGGCCGAGCTCAGCACTCTGTCTCTGAAGACGGCCCTCCTGGTGGCGCTCACTTCCATCAAGAGGGTGGGGGACCTGCAGGCGCTCTTTGTTACCGGTGAATGCCTGGAGTTTGGTCCAGCACACTCTCACATGATCTTGAGACACCAGCCCGGTTACATGCCCAAAGTTCCCACCACTCCTTTTCGGGACCAGGTGGTGAAACTGCAAGCACTCCCATCAGAGGAGGAAGACCCCGCCTTGTCGTTGCTGTGTCCAGTTCACGCCCTGCGCATCTATCTGGACAGCACGCAGAGCTTTAGATGCTCGGACCAGCTCTTTTTCTGTTTTGGAGGACAGCAGAAGGGGAAAGCTGTCTCCAAGCAGAGGTTGGCCCACTGGATTGTGGATGCCATTTCTCTCGCATACCAGTCTCAGGACTTGCCATGCCCCTTTGGAGTCCTTGGGAGGACACATTCCACTAGAGGTGTTGCGTCCTCCTGGGCACTGGCAAGGGGAGCCTTTCTAGCAGACATATGCAGAGCTGCGGGTTGGGCTACGCCCAATACCTTTGCGAGGTTTTATAACCTATGCATAGACCTGGTTTCGACCTGAGTGTTACGCGGTAACAGCAGATACACCCAACCGGGCAGCCGGTTGGGTGTATCGCTTGCATTGTGCCTTTCCCCTTTTTCAAAGGTGATAATGTGCACTTTTTGTCCACAACAGTTCCCCGTACCGGTGAATTACGGATGCCTCATTAATTCTTTAGCACTGTCCGGTGATGAACTCAGAGGAGGAATAATGCCACCAGGCCCAGTACTCATGGTATTCCCCTTTTTAGGTGAGCCCGCATGCTTGGGCTCAGTGCTCCATGCATGGCGATTCCCCTTTGGTAATCCCATATGATGAGTTCCACTGTTCGGTTTCCCACTCATCAGAGCTTTCTCTGTCTTGGCTACTGTGCTGCGTACCCTCTCTGTAGATAGGGTTCTCCTGTGGTATCATTCCATATGTGTACTTCCCCGTTGGTAAGTCCGGCAGGATGTGGTCTCCGTAGTGCTCTCCTTCCTGGAGAGGGAAGGGCACTTCCCAGCACTATTCTAGAAAATGCTTGGAGGGAGATTGCTTAACAGCAAATTAAGAAAGGCACCGCCGGTAGCCTACTTGGGTAAGTGCTCTCTTCCCTCTTAACAGAACTAGGGAGACGCCTTACCTAACTCGCTGGAAGGTATGACATGGTTGAGCACTCGCTGCAAGGCATGCAGCAGCTTGTCCGTGTCCACTCTTCCACGCCTCATGACACGGTTCAGTGCCTGCGGCGTTTCTTATAGGAACCCCTTGTGTCACTAATTCGACACAACGTCAAGTGAGTGACAGACAGGGTACGTCTTGGTTACTGATGTAACCTCTGTTCCCTGATGGAGGGAACAAGACGTGTCCCTCCTGCCACGGTGCTGAACTCTCTATCGGCTCCTCAGCATAAATCTGAATGAGTGATGCACACCATCTCCTTTTATACCCGTATGTCCGGGGCGGAGAGTGGCATGCAAATTCCACTTGCCAATTTTCATTGGCCTTTTCTATTTTAAGCAAAGGTGACTGGGGCTCTCAAGATCAAACCCCTAGTGTCACTACATCGACACAACGTCTCGTTCCCTCCTATATCAGTAACCAAGATGGTATTAATATATGGTTTGTGCTCGTAAGATCATCTAATATGATTCATGTTTTATAAAGGCACTATCTGTACTACTGATCTGTTAAAGTTTCTAGTAGTATGCCTGTTTGGATCTGCCATGTAACATTAAGAGTAAAGGTTTTGATGACACATTTCAGTCAAGAAACTTGGTTAAAATTAAATAGCAGACTCATACAGTCAGCCAAGTTAGCTATAAAGCTAATGATCAGGACACTCTACACATGGGCAATTTTCAGCTGTCGACATTTAACAAGACACTACACATGTTTATAACCGAAAGAAAATTATACAAACCTTAAGTCACAGTATTCCTCTGATGAAGTTTGTGGCTTTGGAGCTTATCTGTATGTAATTGATTCCATGCACATGAGAGCGCTGCTACTCTGGTCCCGCCCTGATAGTAAAATGAAGTGTGATTGGTTGAAGATAGAATGTGCTACGATTAGTCAGAGTAATGTGGCCGTTATCTGATTGGCTTGAGTAGACGATGGGTGGAGTCCACCTATTTGTAGATTTGTGTGCACATCTTGACACTAGATTTGTTTCAAAATCAACAAATGAGTGTAGCAATCCGCAAATGCACAGGAAGCAATCCACAAATAAATGCGCACGATTCACAAATGAATGCTGAACAGAGTTGTGTTTGTGTGTTAAAAAATATATTTGTAAATATTTTTTTTATTATTTGCAAAACTAATTTTATTTATTTTAATTCACTTTATTTTTGTGAAACTCCTAACATATATTTGTGAACCTCATTCTTTTTATTTGTGAATTAATTAAAATTTTGCAATTTAATATGCAACAATTCTATCTCCATAAAACTGTAACATCTATTATAAATGGTATTGTGATCAACATTAATCTGATTTAAATTGGGAATTTAGAATTAACACAGAATAGCACTGAGATGAGTGACTGATGACGAGATAATGAGAGCACTTGGAGAGCCGCATGTTTGATTGACACCAAGAGCACTCATGTTAAAGAGAGTAAAGGTAAAAGCACTCATGATCGCTCAAACAGTCTCTATCGATCCACACAGCGTCTGATTGTCACAACTCGTGTTACATCACGTGTACTCAGATTTGTATTTGCATATTTATTTGTTGTTTAATTCATTTTTATAACTGTTAGCAGCCTCTTTATCCTCTTCCTGCTTAACTTAGTATTCATACACATGTAATTCTTACATATTTTTAAAAACAAAACGGCATATTCATGTCAGTTACATCATGTCTGAATGTTTAAATTCATGAATGCTTAGAATTGCCAACAACTTACCCTCCAAAGGCCACTCTGTCATGCTTCAAGGGCTGAGCAAGCACTCATTTATTAGAGTAGCAGTGTATATGTGATTCCCTGCATGCTGCAAAAAACATCAGCCCTGATTATAGGCACGATCGGCCGATCGCCAATCACGGATTTAAGACGAAGATCGGCCAATTTCGATCGGTGGCCAATCGATCAGTGCACTCCTAATAGTGAGTAGGTTACTGTAAATAAATCTTACCTGATGCAATAATGTCAATTATTGTCATTTCCCCCAAAACAATTTAACATTTTTTTTTTTCATTTCATAGCAAACTGCAAATAAAGTCCTTTACAAATGAATATATCATGGCAAACATATTGAAAATTAGCACCCAGTCAGTCAATTCCGAATATGATTAACTTTTTTAAAACAAGAGCAGCGATCTAAAGCATCTCCTCCATTCACTTACATTCAAACAGCTCTCTTTGTTGACCGTTACAACATGGCGAAGCGGCTGACGTATCCATATCCATGGCTTTAGCAGCTTGGTTTTAACAAATGCTCTGCAGTGAGGAGGAAGTTTTGGGTTCTGAAACTTACAGTGTGTTTCTATAGGACAATGACCTCAAAAGATCAAGGAAAATGCGATTCCTCATGTCATGACCCCTTTAAAGTTTAACACTGTGATGCTGTGAAAACACCTGTTTGTTTGAGTGGACTTGTAAGTTTGGGGCGAGACTACAGTGGAAGAGTGGGAAGTTTTTGGGAATCCATTTGAAAACAGCCCTTATGAAAATTGAGAGTTCATGGCAAATTTTGCATGTGAAAATAATGAGTGGCAAATTTGCTGCAAATTTACGGCAAGTTTGCAGCTAGTTTTGATTTTTTGTAAGGGAGTGATTATTTTTGCAGTTCCTTTTGGTGACGCTAGTGGTGGAGAAATAACACACTTCAGCCCTAATGCTCTTATAAAGCTCCCAGCAATCCCAGTTGCGACCAATCTTCAGAGGATTCCTAAAGATTACGTAAAAAGGTTTGTTTAATATGCAGTCAATACAATTAAATTGCACATTTCAGTGCCTGCGCCAACTTAAAAGTACAAATACTTACAAGTACGAATAAGATCACACTGACAATTAATGACAATTATTGACTTTTTATTGTGAAAACTGCTGCCGACAGCTGGTTTAACTTTACAGTCAAGTTTATTTGTTACAACATTTGAACTAAAAGCCCCTCAAAATGTCTTGCCACGGACCATATAAACATTAAAACTCTGTTATGTTTATGACAGCAATAACATTGTCCAAATGCTAACTGGGGTTTGCTTATTGAAAGCAGAGGCGGGTCTTTGTTGGGACACCCAGTCAGAATGTAGCAAGGTCATGACAACCTGCAAACAGACAGAAAGCAGCATTCTCTTTGTTATGCTCCTACAGGCCAGCACGGCAGGACCTCTTGCCTTCTGGTAGGAAGTGAGAGACTGTCAAGTGGATGGGTAACAGTGCAGTTACACTACACAGAGCAAAGGTGAGAAACGCTAGGGCTTTTTACTTGTGTCCATAATATGTAAACAAAGGAACTTTGTAGTTGAAGAGTGACTCCAATTGGTGAAACATGCTTCATGTTTGAATGTGCTATGTAATGAGTGATATCTTCAGGGTGGTTTTGTTGGCATGCCACATCACTTCTTCTGAAGGCTTCTAATGGAGGTTTTTGCACCGTATCCCTGCTGAATAAATAGCTAAAACCAGCCTAAGCTGGTTAGCTGGTCTTAGCTGTTCTCCAGGCCTGGTCAGGCTGGTCTGGTGGCTGGTTTTAGAGGGGTTTTGTGTCCTTTTTAGAAGGTCAGGATCGGAGACCAGCTAGATCATCTTTTCCAGGCTTAGAGACTAGTTTAAACCAGCTTAGGGTGGTTTAAGATGTTTTTTCAGCAGGTGTTCCTGTTTTACATAGTTAAATAGTTTTATTTAGAGTTACTGATCAAACCCACTGATTCATTCTCCTAAAACTGTAAACTAATCAGTGTGAAATTGCATCTAATTAAAAATTACAGTACACATTGGTGTTGCGAGTCATGAAAACAGCAACTGAGAGGAACCATATGTTAGAAACGATCTGCAGAATATAACCATGTTGTCAGTGGTTCATGCAAACAGTTGAGTCTGTTTTCATGACTGTGGGTGTATGTGTGTCCTTAGTGACTGATGATGCTCTTCATAATCCAACTGACAGGAGATCAGAGGCGGATGTTTGCTGGAGACTAAACAGACCCTCGTTCCTAATGACTCTCTAGTGAGGCATTCTGGGCCATGGGAGGAAATGTCAAGGAGGGTTTAATGAGTGGACATCTGTCTCCTCCATATATTGGGGAGTTTGACACTGAATAAAAAAAGCACAGATTTAGGAGACCAAGTTCAAGATATTTAGTCAAAGCCGTCATTTTGAGAAAGGTATTCCTTTTCTTTTATTTCCCTGTTGGATCTGGATGCCTGTATCATGAATAATATAAAGTGTTAAATGTAATGTATTGCCTAAGCTCTACAAAGTAAAATATTTCATTATTGGGTGTTTCTATGGGCACTTTTGGCTCTTTGGACTTTTAGAAATGAACACTACTGTAGTTATTTGTAATGTCCAATAGTGTATATACATGCATGACAGGAGAAATTTTAAACAAAATTTGGAATAAAATGGCAGACATTTCGGCTTTGTTCATAGTTAGCATTTAACATCCTAAATACACACTATTAAGTAATAATTTCACAGATTTAAAGTTTTATATTTCATATTAATATTTGAATACCACACATTTTGCACATTATGAAAAAAAAATACATCTTGATTGTAAATTACACACATTAATAGTAATCTGTTCATAAGTGATATTTACATAGATTTTTCTTTGTTTTCTTCACATATCACATATTTCACACTTCTCATATCTCATCATGCGCTTTCACTGTCACTGCTGTCTCCTTGGTAAACAATTACGCTAACTAAATTTAGTTATTTATTTACATTTTAAAGAGTTGTTTATTATTTACTCAAAATTTTTGTTCATGATGGAAATTAGCCCACAATTGAGGGACAGTTGTAATTTGTGTAAAATTACACAGTATTTATGACAGAATGTTATGTATTTCACCAAAATCATTTTCACACAATAAATGATTTGTATTAAATTTTTATGTTTTTTTTTTTTTTGTTTGTTTGTTTTGTGTGTGTGTGTGTGTGTGTGTGTGTGTGTTTATCTCTTTATTTAGATTATCATAGTTAATCACGGTAATACATCAAATGTATTATTATTATTATTATAGTATGGATTTTAAATTTTTAGACTGAAAGTCTGGCTTTGGGATAAGGGTGGAACAATAAAATCTATAAATAAAAGGCATTAGAAAAGTAGCAAAAATAAATAATATATGGTAAATCATTTATGAGACTTTTAATGTTTTTAATTTGACCTTAAACAAAAAGATAAAGGAAAAGTTTAAACATCTTAGTTGTAATAAAAATCAAACCCTCGAGCATAAAAGTGCCCAATAATTGAAGAAACACCCTATAATTATAATTATATTAGCATTAAGTACCTTTCTTATGAGAGTCCCCCAGCCACTAGGGGTTGAATCAGGAAGGGCATCCGGCGTAAACCTGTGCCAAGTCAAATATGCGGATCACGGATGGTCTGCTGTGGCGACCCCTAACGGGAGCAGCCAAGAGAAGAAGAAGAAGTACTTTTCCTATATGATTGTCAGAACAGAACAGACGTGTATAATGAATACAATTTTATAAATAAAAAAATAAAAAACACAAACACAAGTGTATGTGTAGTTTAGTATTCAGATATTATTGCTTGATGAATTTTATTTTCCAAATGATTTTCCCAAATTGACTTAATTGGCTTCTTTTCTCAGTTTTTTTTTTTTTTTTTTTTTCATCCATCACCTCATGCAGGTTTTGTCTCAGGTCCAAGAGTCTGCAGACATACAGACGTCTCTATAGAGGTGCAGGGTGTTTAAAATAGTGTCCCAGACAAAGGACCCGTCTGAGTACTAAAGTGTGCATTTAGTCCAGGTGAAATTTATATAATTATGAAAGCTGGAACAAATATTATTACTCACACAGAATTAAACGTATTCAGCATGAAGCCTGAAAATCTGGCACATTACGAATCATTACGAAATAGTTTAGGGTACATTATGCATTAATGGGGGTTTGTCAAATTCTCACCAAAGGGGACGTTGCAATGGCTGTACTGTACCTGGGGCTTCAAAACACTCAAATTGTCCTTCATGATTTGTATTTTTACTGTTTGTGCTCTAATTGCATGTACTGTATACACTAAAATTCATCATTCTGGTTTTTCCCAGCTGACAAATGCCCAAAACCCCTTAAAAACCATCAAAACAGACCAGACTAACCAACTTGTTTAAGCTGGTTTTGTTGATGTTGTTGTTGTGCTTATAGTTTTATAGGAACATGCTAATTAAACATAGATTAAAGAAACAGGATAATTGGAACTTCTATAACTATAAACCTTTGCACTTGATGTTTCAACTTCAGGGCTTCCTCTTTAACCCCAGCTACCCGCACAGGCCTGGAAAAACTCTGCTTTCTTTTTCCTTACGGATGAGTTTAGCCTGATCACTGCACATTGTCACAAGAGACAGAACCCTCCCAAGTAAAAGGATAATCATTAAACTTCACCAATTGGACTGGTGGTGCACTGTCACTGTAAAGGCCATCTAATAATAATAGAATCTGCAGTGTTCAGACACACACAAAAAAACAAGACGTCGTACAATTGGTTGAGGATTTAACCCGCACGCTATGTTTCATCTGTTTGTGAGGCATGTGCTGAAAGCTCTGATCCGTTCACCTTCGTTGGCCCTATTACTAGCTTCTCATTTGGAAGGTGAGATGTTGGACTTTGTCAGTATAAAGAAAAAGAAAACGGCGTCCAGTCTGATAAATGGTCCGCTTGGGATTGGGTTGCCTATTTCAGTTTGTTTTCCGGCTCTCTAACCATTGCCATATGTTTAATATCATACAGAAACCTGAGCAAAAAAGATTTCTGATATTGCTCTGCTTATGGTATTCAGATACTGTATGTCTATATATGTACAAAAAGTGTGGTCTGCTTGTGAAAATGCTTTTTTAATACAGTTTTGATAATAAAAATAATTATAATAAATGTCAGACATAAATTATTAGGAACACCTGTACATCTACTTATTCATGTGATTATCTAATCAGCCAATTGTGTGGCAGCAGCGTAATGTATAAAATCAAGCAGATACAGGTCAGGAGCTTCAGTTAATGTTCACATCAACCATCAGAATGGGGAAAAAATGTGATCTCAGTGATTTAGACTGTGGCATGATTGTTGGTTCCAGATGGGCTGGTTTGAGTATTTCTGTAACTGCTGATCTCCTGGGATTTTCACACGCAACAGTCTCTAGAGTATATAGAGAATGGTGCGAAAAACAAAAAACAACCAGTGAGCGGCAATTCTGTGGATGAAAATGCCTTGTTGGTGAGAGAGGTCAACAGAGAATGGCCAGACTGGTTTTAGCTGACAGAAAGGCTACGGTAAATCAGATAACCACTCTGTACAATTAGTGAGCAGAATAGCATCTCAGAATGCACAACATGTCAAACCTTGAGGCAGATGGGCTACAACAGCAGAAGACCACGTTGGGTTCCACTTCTGTCAGCCAAGAACAATAAACTGAGGCTGCAGTGGGCCTAACAGTTGTGCACCTCAGTAGAAATCCAGACTTGTCAGACCAGGTGATCGTCTACTGTCCAGTTTTGGTGAGCCTGTGCCCACTGCATCCTCAGTTTCCTGTTCTAAGCTGACAGCAGTGGTGCCATGAGGGGTATTCTGCTGCTGTAGCCCATCCGCCTCAATGTTCGATGTGTTGTATGTTCATAAATGCTTTTCTGCATAGCACTGTTGTAACGTGTGGTTATTTGGGTTACTGTCACTTTCCTGTCAGCTTGGACCATTCTGGCCATTGTTCTCTGACCTCTGTCATTAACAAGCTGTTTTCACCCACAGAACTGCCGCTCGCTGGATGTTTTTTTTTTTGGTTTTTGCACCATTCTCTTTAGACTGTAGAGACTGTTGTGTGTGAAAATCCCAGGTGATCAGCAGTTACAGAAATACTCAAACCAGCCTGTCTGACACCAACAATCATGCCACGGTTTAAATCACTGAGATAAAATGTTTCCCCGTTCTGATGGTTGATGTGAACATTAACTGAAGTTCCTGACCCATATCTGCATGATTTTATACATTACACTGCTGCTACATGATTTGCTGATTAGATAAGCACATGAAAAAGTAGATGCACAGGTGTACCTAATAAAGTGAGTGTGTTTGTATACACTGATGAGCCAAAACATTATGACCACTCACAGGTTGATCATCTCCTAACAAAGCCACATGACAAAGTCTGGGTAGATTAGATGGTAAGTGAACATTCAGTTCTTGTAGTCAATGTGTTGAATGTAGGAGAAATGGGCAGTAAAGACCTGAGTGACTCTGACAAGGCCAAATTGCTATGGTGAGATTACTGGGTCAGAACATCTCTGAAATAGCGTGCTCCCGGTCAGCAGTGGTAAGTACATACCGACAGTGGTCCGAGAAGGGACAAACAACAAACTTGTGTTGGGTGCCCAAGGCACTTTGATGCACAAAGGCAACGAAGGCTATCCCGTCTGGTCTGAACCGACAGAAGGTCTACTGTGGTACAAGTCAAAGAAAATGTTAACGATGGTTATGTGAGGAATATGTCACAACACACAATGTATCGCACCCTGCTGCATACGGGGCTGTGTAGCGGCAGACTGGTCAGAGTGCCCATGATGACCTGTCCACCATCGAAAGTGCCTGCAATGGGCATGCGTTGGAACTGGACCTTAGCACAGTGGAAGACGGTCACCTGGTCCAATGAGTACCATTTTCTTTTACACCACGTGGATGGCTGTGTAAGTGTGTGCCGTTTACCTGGGGAAGTGATGGCACCAGGATGCACTGTGGGAAGATGACAAGCCAGTGGAGGGAGTGAGATGCTCTGGGCAATGTTCTGCTGGGAAACCCTGGGTTCGGCCATTCATGTGGACATCAATTTGACATGTGCCACCTACCTAAACATTGTTACAGACCAGGTACACCCCTTCATGGCAATGGTATTACCTGATGGCAGTGGCCTCTTTCAGCAGGATAATGCGCCTTGCCACACTGCACACATTGTTCGGGAATGGTTTGAGGATCATGATGAAGAGTTCAAGGTGTTGCCCTGGCCTCCAAATTCCCCAGATATCAATCCAATTGAGCATCTGTGGGACATGGTGGACCAACAAGTCCGATCCACGGCTGCTCCATCTAGCAACTTACAGGACTTGAATGATCTGCTGCTAATGTCTTGGTGCCAGATACCACAAGACACCTTCAGCACTTTTAGAAAAAAAGGTTCTTTGGGGTTCTATATAGAATCCTAGGGTTCTTTATTCAGCTCCAATGAATAATTACAAAGATTTACAGAAAAAATAACCCTTTTTACACAAAAGGGTTCACTGGGTTGACAATTGCTTAATGTGAGTATGTATGTATGTATGTGTATGCATAAATTACATTATTGAAAGTTATGTTTATAAATAGTTTTGAACAGTACACTGTTATTTTTGCATATGCATTTCATACTAAAGAATTTTTTTTTTACAATGTACTTCTACAGCTTTGGGTTTGATTAGAAAAGGATAAATGACAGATGATCAGATCCAATGTCCTTTCTCTTTTAGATGACAGGTTTATCTTAGTATTAATATACGGCTAAGGTATAGCCTATTCTTGACTCATAAATCAACAAAAGACGCAAAAAATAATGTTTATCATAAACAGCAAACAACTTGAGCATGTAGCACTGTTTTTTCCCCTCCTATCTAAATAGCGCAAAAGTGCATTTGAGCCGTGTGCTCGCAGATACGCAATTCTCGCGAGTGATCAAAACACACAAGCATCCTATTTCAAATTTTAACGGTCACGGCTGAGCTGAAAGCTTGAGGGTGACGTTACCCTAGTAAGTAAGAAATACAAATTAACTTGATGATTAATGTTATGTTATTTTTATATATTTTGACCTAACTCCTTGTCATTTATGATTTACACATTTATTTCAGCAAGCACAAAGTATAAATGTCGACAAAACTGCTTCATTCAGGCCTGCGATATTCTCCACATTCCACAATTGAATCACTAAAATCTCTGTTGTGGATTGACTAGTAATCCTGATAACAGGTTATGTTATAATTTAATTTTCTTTGCATCCAGAAAACATGGGAAAAAACAAAAGTTTCCAGGAGCACATCACAGCATTGAATTAAGCCAACTGCACTGATATAAAGAGATTTATCAAGCTCCATTCAAGAGTGTGAATATGTCAAATGTCCAAAGTCAAAGAAAGGAAGTGATGGAAATGTTTCAATTTCTCGATGTGTGAGTATTTGTTGTTTGTAGTTATATTGTCATATACAAAAATATGATAATTATGTATTTTTTTTTATTGAAGATGCCATAAGAATTTAACATGGGTTTAGCAAAGACCTTCACATGCTGAAGTTCTAGCCATCAACATCATCAGAGCCATGAGAAGTGAAATTCAAAGAGGAAATTTTACTTCAAAACATGGCAAAAACAATGTTATAAAAGGTACATATTTTTCTATTATTTCTAATTATTTTGCATTGCATTTTTATGATACTAAATAAT
Source organism: Myxocyprinus asiaticus (assembly GCF_019703515.2). Lineage (NCBI taxonomy): Eukaryota > Metazoa > Chordata > Actinopteri > Cypriniformes > Catostomidae > Myxocyprinus > Myxocyprinus asiaticus. The sequence goes on from NC_059375.1 coordinate 15,269,599, forward strand.
GGTTAATTTCTGTTTGCAGTGGCTCTGGAGTGCAGCATTACTAGTTTGACCACATTCATTCAGATAAAACACAAAACATCTTGGTTACTTTCGTAACCTCCATTCCCTGATGGAGGGAACAAGACGTGTCGATGTAGTGACACTAGGGGTCACTCTTGGGAGCCCCAAACACCTCTGATTTTTGCGAAAAGGCCAATGGGAATTGGCGAGTGGAATTTGCATGCCACTCCCCCGGACATACGGGTATAAAAGGAGCTGGCTCGCAACCACTCATTCAGGTTTTGTGCTGAGGAGCCGAGACGAGGTCCCGGCTATTTCAGCGGGTAGTTCAGTGTTGTGGCAAGAGGGACACAACGTCTCGTTACCTCCATCAGGGAACGGAGGTTACGAAAGTAACCAAGACGTTCCCTATCTGTCACTCACTCGACATTGTGTCAACGTATTGACACTAGGTGTCCCTATACAAAACGCCACAAGGACTGAAAAGTGTTACGTGGACTGGCAGTGTGAGACGGGCAGACCACTGTGTGCCGCGCACCAGGCCGTCACGTAACCTCCCCCAATGCTCCTACAAGCATCGAACGGTCCCCTGCATCTCGGGGACAAGTCGACTGTCCAAAAAATGGGGACAGGCTAGCCCAGCCATGGCCTCTTCTCCTCTTTTTTCTCCCCAAAAAGAGTGGAAATCGTTAACCAACTGGGTGCCATAAGTGTCCGCGTTGGGGGGGTCACTCCCAAGGGGAAGACACCGCGGAGACCACATCCCGCCCGAAGGGTGGTAGGTCCTACCCAAGGGGGGAGGAGCTCTACAGACATGGTGTCTAGGGGCAGAGGCCCTCTTCCCAAGGAAGACGCAATTTACCAAAAGGGAAACAATTTTTCGGAAGATACAGCACACGGGGTTACCTACAGGGAACCGGTGCATGTGGAGCACCTACCCCAGTACTGGGCCGGCAGGGAGTTTCTCCACAAACCCACCTGCCACAGGGCTAAGGAGGAAGTCATCCAGGGTCCACAACTTTGTGAACATGACTGGGAGTCAAAGCGCACATCTTCACCTCGGGGAGGGGAAAAGGCGCTATGCGCAAGCGGTACACCCGGCCAGCTGTCCCGGAACTTACCTGCTCCTACCTGACAACACACGGGACTAGACCGGCTCAACATGGAGATTGTAAAACCTTGCAAAGGTGTTGGGTGTTGCCCAGCCCGCTGCTCTGCAGATGTCTGCTAAAAAGGCGCCATTGGTCAGGGCCCAGGAGGCTGCCACACTCCTAGTAGAGTGGGCTTGCAGCCCCAGTAGGGACATCCTGGGCATGATATGCCGTCGCGATGGCGTCAATGACCCAGTGGGCGATCCTCTGTTTGGAGACAGCGCTCCCTTTCCGCTGTCCACCAAAGCAGACAAAGAGCTGCTCGGAGCATCTAAAGCTCTGCGTGCGAGATGCGCAAAGCATGCACCGGACACAGCAACACCAAGGCTGGGTCTGCCTCCTCCTGTGGCAGCACTTGCAGGTTCACCACCTGATCCCTAAACGGGGTCGTGGGAACCTTGGGCACATTGCCCGGTCGGGGTCTCAGGATCATGTGAGAGTAGCCCAGACCAAACTCCAGGCATGTTTCACTGGGGAGAGCTTGCTCTTTTCCCAGGTGACCCGAAGCCCCAGCCGGCTGAGGTGCGTGAGCACCAGGTCCCTGTGCGCACATAATAAATCCCGAGAGCTAGGATTAGCCAGCCATTGAGATAGTTGAGGATGCGGATGCCCACTTCCCTTAGCGGGGCAAGGGCTGCCTCTGCGACTTTCATGAAGATGCGAGGGGACAAGGACAGGCCGAAGGGGAGGACTTTGTACTGGTACACCTGGCCCTCGAAAGCAAACCGCAGGAAGGGTCTGTGTTGAGGCAAAACCGAGACGTGGAAGCACGCGTCCTTCAGGTCTACCACGTTCTGACTTCGTCAGCTCCTCAGGCACCTCCGGGAAGAAAGGGACAAGGGCGGGGCCGTGAGCAGCGCTCTGGGCCCAGGAACCAAGCATCGAGCCTCGAGGGTTCAGGGGAGAGTGGAGGATTCCACTCCAGCCCGACGCTCGCAGCACTCGAGCACTCGCAGCACTCGGGCAAGCATGTCCGTCAGCTCCGTGTCGGCCTGCGACTGGGTGACCATACCCAAAGGTGGAAGCCCAGCCAAGACCTCAGCATCGGACTGGACAAGGCCACTCTCCGATGCTGCGATTGACAGCTCATCCTCTTCACGAGCCCCGAATGAGAACGCGAACTCGCCCCGAGACGAGCCGGCGGTCTCATCCCAGAACCCGACCGGGGCAGACAAGTGTGCTGGGGAATGGGAGGCCCGTGGGGTGTTTCCCGGCGGAGGTGCTCCCATTGAGGTCCTCAAATTGCCCCCAGTGCTAGCCGACACGGCCTCATACCTGTAGGTAGAAGGACCGAGGCGGGGAGCCGCTGGGGTGGCTTTCCCTCTTACGAAAGAAAGCCACGACCGCAACATTGCCATAGTCATGTTCTCGCAATGAGGACATGACCCGTCCATGAACGATGTCTCCGCATGGGCGGCACCCAAACACGTAAGGCAGAGATCGTGGCTGTCAGAAGCGGTGAAAAAGACACTCCCGTAAGTGCCACTCTTTTAGTTGAAGAAAATATACTCTTTTAGGGAAAGAATATACTCTTTTAGCCTGCCAACGTGCCCAGGGGTGTTCTCTGCACTCCACCGGTGTGAGTCACACTCCGAGCTCAGAAACCAATCATCCAGCCGCGAACGCTCAGGGCAGGGTGAAGGGTTCCACTTTAGCCAAATGTTCACAGCCGCCCGGGCAAGCACGGCTGCAATCTCAGCGTCCGCCTCATCCTGTGCTCTACCGCCCGTGGGCGGGAGCTCAGAAGATTTGTCCACTTCCGATAGCAGAAGCCCACCCTCTCCGATGCTGCGACCAAAAGCTCATCCTCGTCGTGAGTCGTGAACGACACATTAAACCCACCCTGAGGCAGACTGCCCGCATCGCTCGACAGCTCTTCCGGATAGAACAAGCGTGCTGGGGGATGGGAAGTAAGCGGGGGCTGAGCCGGTGGAAACGCTCCCATGTCCACATCTAGATCGCCTGCGGTGCTTGCCGACCCGGCTTGCTGAGCATCAGCCCAGGATGGACCAGGTTGGGGAGCAGCCGCGGTGGCTCCTTGCTTCATGAAGAAGGAAGTGAGCCGTGACAATAACGTTCTCATGGGCATGTTCTCGCAATGAAAACATGACCCTTCCACGAAAGCTGCCTCCGCGTGCTGCCGCCCAAAACACTCGAGACAGATTTCATGGGTTAACGGCCACATCCAGTAGAGCAAACGCGGAAGGACATCTTTAAAAAGACGGCAAGCGTTCTTTTAGAAGGAAACTCTTTTGAATATACTCTTTTAGCACCCATAGTCTCAGCCACCGAAGCGCCCATGTGAAGCACAACACTCGACCATGCGAGGATGACCACTGATATGTGTCGTACAGCAGCAAAAGTTGAGAGGACGAACACAAGCATGCATTCGGCTCCGAAGAAAAAATCTGAATGAGTGGTGCACGCCATCTCCTTTTATGTCCGGGACAGAGAGTGGCATGCAAATTCCACTTGCCAGTTCTCATTGGCCTTTTCTATTTTAAGCAAAGGTGATTGGGGCTCTCAAGATCGAACCCCTAGTGTCACTACATCGACACAACGTTGAGTCAGTGACAGACAGGGAACAGACAGCACCCTCGCCGCCTCCGTTCCCGTGGCTAAATGGTCAAACACTTTGCGGAAAATGCGGAAGGACGAGCAGCACAGGTGTTGATGATCCCACACCACCATTCCCCACTCCCAAGCCCGACCGGAGAGGAGGGTGATGACATACGCCACTTTAGAATTCTAAGTGGGAAATGAAGATGGCTGGAGAGTGAAAACCAATGAGCATTGTGACAGGAATGATCTGCATGTCTTGGGCTAACCGGACTAGGCAGCTGGCGAGTGTCTGATGGACGAGAAAACTGTGGGAGGAGCGGCAGCAGTGGTGGTGAGATCGGCACTCCAGAACTTGAAGGTTCTGGAGCATAGATGTTAATTCAGCTATCCTCCATGTCATCTGTTCAATGGCATGGCTGGTGGTGTTGATTTGTTACTGCTGATGACAGAGGAGCACCCCCTGTTGGCTGAGGCCGGCGCGGAGTTAAGTGTCTTCCTCTGGGTCCATACTTGCTCAGAATATTCTGTCACAGTTTGTAAAGGAGGACCCAGGGATGTAGAAAACACAAATACACAAATACAGTTTATTGATAAAATGATGTAATGGCAGAGATGAAAATGTCAAACAACAAATGTAAATGGCTGGAGATGTAGACAACAATGGCAGGATGATGACAGCAATGATCAGCGTGGGAACACCTGGGTGAGGAACAGATGGTTAAACAGGCAGGTAGTAATTCCAGGGAAGTAATCCAATGATAAAGTCCACAGGGCGGTAATCCAACAGGCGAAGTGAGCAGAGGTAACCGGCGCACACTGCATCCACAAAAATACAACGAACAATCTGGCACTGAACTTGTGAAGCAAGAGGGTATATGTAGGCAGAGTAAACAAGCTGCAGGTGAGACTAATTACTTGTGATCAGCGCCGAATGAGCATTCCCATGGAAACGTCAATCTCGCTGCTCACGTGGGAGGGAAAACAATTACCACGCACACACACAGGAGAAAACACAGCAAACCCACCAGAACCATGACACAAACCTGTGGATTTATTAAGTCAGTTCTCATAACTGTTACATTATGAATTGTGTTAATTATTGCTTGTGTTGTAGTAAATACAAACTATTAAAAATGCTTTACTTAATAATACTTAAATGTCTTTTATATGGTTATTTAACTTTCTCAATGATATAGTATCTATAAAAACTATTTAATTCACATATCCATTAAACATTCTTCTGGTAATAACACACACAAAAAAATGTTTTTTTAAACTAAACAAAAAACAAATGTTACAGTTGCATGTTGGGAACCCCTAAAATGTTCTATATAGAACCAGTTTCCACCTGGCTTAAATAAACATTCAGGGTTCTTTTGATAGAACCCTAAAAAAGTTTTGGCGGCAAGCGGAGGACCAACAGCATATTAGGCAGGTGGTCATAATGTTTTGGATCACCGATGTATAGGAAACACGCAAACTGTAAAATGTATACCTTGAATGCACCGTTGGTTGCTTTGGATAAAACCCTCTGCTAAATGCATAATTGTAATTTTAAAATGTATGTGCTCTTAGCAATATATACAATTGGGTCCAAAAATCTGGGACCACTTATTAAAATCCTTCTGTTTTACATTTTAACAGCTTAATACAAATTATATTATTAGCATAATTGAAAAGCTGAATTGAAAAATGTATATGAATTTCATTATTTGGTATGTCCAATTTTTGCTTTAATGAGAGCCCGCACTCGGGCTGGCATGGACTCCACAAGCAGGGTTGGGGAGTAACGAAATACATGTAATGGGATTACATATTTAAAATACAAAATATTAGTAACTGTACTCCATTACAGTTACAGTTTAAATTGTTGGTAATCAGAATACAGTTACATTAAAAAAGTATTTTGATTATTGAAGAGATTACTTTGCATTTTATTGTCATTTTTTTTATGTAATAGTCTGTTCAATTTGAAACATTTATATAAATGATGTGATCTGAGGAGCATTTTAATAGTGTTTGGAACAATTTCTTATGATGTGTTTCATACAAAAAAGCTCACAGAGGATGCTTTCTCACCGATATGACTGAAAATGTGGACATCTTTGATGTAAATGAGAAACTACCTCTTGGGAGCTTAATAGAAGAACTACAGCATACATGCTTTCTTCAGCTACATTCTTTGATGGATGAAACATGAATCCAATAAATACTAGTGCTGTCAGTCGATTACAATTTTTAATTGCGATTAATCGCACAATTTTTCATAGTTAATCATGATTAATCACTGATTTTGAAAGTACTGAAATTTTATTCTCTGTTATTTATTTTCCCTTCAAAATGCACTTATTTCCTTCTTAGGAAAGACAACAGAACAATATGTAACAATAATGTTTCATTAACATTTTCCAAACAACGCTTTTCACAGTATAAAGAGAGAAATGCACTAAAATATCACCAATTCAAATAACAATAAACGTTTCGATAGGTGGGAGGCTGTCTAATTGAAAGAAATAGTCTCCCCATTGGTTGCATTTTCATTGCAGTGGGCATTAAATCTCTTAAACTCTCATCCTCCACATTGTTAATCATCTGGCAGACTGTGGCTATCTGCTTTGCTGCAGCAATCGTGAGCTGCATTCATTATTCGCATCAGGGTGTCAACGCCAGCGTCGAACGTCATTTTGAACTCCACATGAAAAGCCTTTGCAAACGTCTCGTTTTGCATTTTCGTGATAGTTAAGGCTTGACGTGCTTCTGTGGTAATTAAATTGTGCCTTACAGTGGCTGCAAAGTACTTGATTTATCCCATCTGGACTTGTTTTGTGTAACAAATATTTGTTGTATTAAAATATTTAAATAAGTGTCTTTTCTGTTACTGTACTAGAATTTGTTTGTAGTCAAAACAAGTGATACAATCTGCCAGTGCTGAAGAATTCATCCAAAGTATTTGGATTACGTTACTGACCTTGAGTAATCTATAGCAATACATTACAAATTACATAGAGGCTACAGCCTCTAGCATTAGTCGCTAGTGCGCCTCTTGAGGTCATTGGAGTGAGGTTTACACACTGCACAGCTACCTACCAGCTGGCTACCATTACATTAACAAATGTTAACAAATGGACAGTGGCATCTCTGGGTCATTATTTAGTGTGGGGCACAAACAATCACTTAATCAATTATTTGGCCAATCTTTGAAACATTGATGAATAATTCAAAATTCTGTTTGTCATTTAGACAGATAAAAAAGAAACAAGAAAAATATTTTCACCTAGTGCATCAGTATTGACTTTACTCTTTGTCCCTCACATTCCCACTGTGCATGTGGCCTGTTTATTCCCTGGTATTAAGATGGGTATTAGATGCATATTAACTGGCACCATCATCATTTACAACTGGTATTGTGTGTCTCTTTTGTGTTTAGATTTTAAGTAGAGGGTATCCAATTTCATGACTGCATATATCGTCATGGTTACTAGTGTAACCTCCGTTCCCTGATGGAGGGAACGAGACATTGTGTCGATGTAATGACACTAGGGGTCACACTTGGGAGCCCGAGACACCTCTGGTCTTTGATAAAAGGCCAATGAAAATTGGCGAGTGGTATTTGCATGCCAGTCCTCCGGACATACGGGTATAAAAGGAGCTGGTATGCAAGCACTCATTCAGGTTTTATGCTGAGGAGCCGATATAAGGTCTGGCCATTTCAGCGGGTAGTTCAGCGTTATGGCAGGAGGGACACAATGTCTCATTCCCTCCATCAGGGAACGGAGGTTACACAAGTAACCATGACGTTCCCTATCTGTCACTCACTCGACGTTGTGTTGATGTAGTGACACTAGGGGTCCCTCTACGAAATGCCACAACTGGCAGAACTGTGTTACGTGAACTGGTGGTATGTGGTGGGCAGACTACTGTGTGCCTCATAGCCAGCACACCAGGTCGACACGTAACCTCCCCCAACATAGTTATGAGTGTCGAATGTCCCTTTGGGGACAAGTCGACTACCCAAAAGATAGAGACAGGCTAACCCAGTCGTGGCCTCTTTTCCCCTTCTCTTTTTCCACTCTCTAAAAAAGAAGGGGGATTATCTGACTGGGCCGCCAGGTCTAGTCGGGGGGTGTCCCTCCCAAGGGGAAGACACCGCGGAGACCACACCTCGCCCAAGAGGGGGGGGATATTTAAGTGGAAGAATACGTCACATGGTCTTTCCAACCATGTGGAGAGTCTTCAAGATAGATCCTAACCAACGGGGGAGGAGTTACTACAAACATGGAGACTGGGGCAGAGGGGTTATTCCCAAGGAAGACACAGTTTGCCAACAAGGAAACGAATTAGCGGAAGATATATATTGCATGGGGTTAGCCTTACAGGGAATCGCCACATGCGGAGCACCTACCCCAGAACAGGACTCTTAGTTAGCACGTATACTGGGCTGGCAGCGAGTCTCTCCGAAAACTCGACTGCCACAGGGCTCGGGGGAAGTCAACCAGGGAACAAAGCTTGTGAACACTACTGGGAATTAATGGCACACATCTTCAGCTCAAAAGGAGGTGGAAGGTGCTATGTGCAAGCGATACACCTGGCTGGCTATCCTGGGCTTATCCGCTTGTATTGCGTGCCACTACCTGGGATGAAAACCAGTTCCACCTGGAGGTTGTAGAACCTTGCAAAGGTGTTGGGTGTTGCCCAGCCTGCTGCTCTGCAAATGTCTGTTAGAGAGGCAAACCTGGCCAGGGCCCAGAAAGCTGCTACACCCCTGGTAGAATGGGCTTGTAGCCCTACCGGGGGCGGCATGTCCTGGGCATGATATGCCATAGTTATGGCGTCAATGAGCCAGTGGGCGATCCTCTGCTTGGAGACAGTGCTGAGAAAGAAGGTCCTTCCTCAGGGGAATTCACCGGGGAGGGGGGCTGTCACGAGGAGTGTGAGGTCCGAGAACCATGTCTAGGTGGGCCAGTAGAATGCTACCAGGATGACCTGCTCCTCGTCCTCCCTGACCTTGCACAGGGTCTGTGCAAATAGGCTCACTGGGGGAAACGCATATTTGCGCAGGCCAGGGGGCCAGCTGTGTGCCAGTGCGACTATGCCGAGGGGAGCCTCGGTGAGGGCGTACCAGAGCGGGCAGTGGGAGGATTCTTGGGAGGTGAACAGGTCCACCTGTGCCCGTCCGAATCAACTCCAAATCAGCTGGACCCTGAGGGTAACCTGCCATGGGTAACCAGCGTGTCCGCTGTAGTGTTGAGGTTGCCCAGGATGTGAGTGGCTCGCAGCGACTTGAAGTGCTGCTGACTCCAGAGGAGGAGACGGCGGGTGAGTTGTGACATACAACGAGAGCGCAGACCGCCTTGGCGGTTGACATATGCTACCGTTGCCGTGTTGTCTGTCCGAACTAACACATGCTTGCCCTGGATCAACGGCCGAAACCTCCACAGGGTGAGCAGAATTGCCAACAACTCGAGGCAATTGATGTGCCAATGCAGTTGCGGGCCCGTCCACAGGCCAGTGGCTGCGTGCCCATTGCAAACAGTGCCCCAGCCCGTTTTGGAGGCATCCGTCGTGACCACGACGCGCCTGGAGACCAGTTCTAGGGGAGCACCTGCCCGTAGAAAAGATAGGTCAGTCCAAGGGCTGAAAAGAAGGTGACAGACCGGTGTGATGACCACGCAATGTGTCCCGAGGTGCCATGCCCATCTCGGGATTCGAGTCTGAAGCCAGTGCTGAAGCGGTCTCATATGCATCAACCCGAGCGGGGTGGCTACCGCCGAGGATGCCATATGCCCCAGGAGCCTCTGAAAAAGTTTCAGTGGAACCGCTGTTTTCTTTTTGAACGCCTTCAAACAGGCCAGCACCGACTGGGCACGCTCGTTCGTAAGGTGCGCTGTCAAAGAGACTGAGTCCAGCTCCAAACCGAGAAAAGAGATGCTCTGAACCGGGAGGAGCTTGCTCTTTTCCCAGTTGACCCGAAGCCCTAGTCGGCTGAGGTGTGAGAGCACCAAGTCCCTGTGTGCACACAACATGTCTCGAGAGTGAGCTAAGATTAGCCAGTCATCGAGATAGTTGAGAATGTGAATGCCCACCTCCCTTAATGGGGCAAGGGCAGCCTCTACGACCTTCGTGAAGACGCGAGGAGACAGGGACAGGCTGAAAGTGAGGACTTTGTACTGATACGCCTGACCCTAGAATGCAAACCGCAGGAAGTGTCTGTGTCGAGGAAGGATCGAGACGTGGAAGTACGCGTCCTTCAGGTCTACCGCCGCGAACCAATCTTGACGCCGGACACTCGCTAGAATGCGTTTTTGCATCAGCATCTTGAACAGGAGTCTGTGTAAGGCCCGTTTCAGTACTCGCAAGTCCAAGATTGGCTGCAACCCACCGCCTTTTTTCGGTACAATGAAGTAGGGGCTGTAAAACCCCTTCCTCATCTCGGCTGGAGGGACAGGTTCTATCGCGCCCTTCTGTAGGAGGGTAGCAATCTCCGCGCGCAAGGTAGCAGCGTTTTTGTCCTTGACCAAGGTGAAGTGAATACCACTGAACCTGGGCGGGCACCAGGCGAACTGAATCACGTAGCCGAGTCGGACGGCCCGGATCAGCTATCGCGACGGATTGGAAAGCGCAAGCCACGCATCCGAGTTCCGTGCAAGGGAGACCAAGGCGACACCATCGTCAGATGTACCGGCAGGTAGGGCCTCGCGGTGTGGCGGAGCTCAAGGTGCCACACCATGTTGTGGCCATGCTGAGTCTAGAGACATCAAAGCACTTACCTGGCTCCTTGTGACCACCCCGGAACAGCCTGGGACGGGGGAGGAAGAGGCCTGTCCTCGTAACCCGTGGAGACTGCCACATTGGGGGCGGCTGTGTGCCACAGCTGGGCGCTCAGGGGCGGAAAGACCACCGCTGGAGCGGCAATCCTGCAAGGAAAAATCCGTGGACAGTAGTCATGATGACGACCGTGCACACCGGGTATGTGACCCAGGGAGGAAGGAAACCGCTCTTCTGCTGAACTGTTGTGTACCGCAGACACTTGGGCATGTGGCGAAATCAAACAAAAAGGCAACAAAAGATTTTCCACCCGGTCCTCCACCGGGGAATGGAGTGGTCTTCTTACCAGCTCCAGGTGAGTAGGTTTCTTCATCCCTGGGTCGCCCGTCTCAGGGGCGCTTTGATGACCTCCATGGGTTCTTAGCAGCTGACTGTGAGATGGGTGGCATCTGCTTCCTGTGGTGGGCTCCATGCCGGGGCCGGGACGAAGGGGCGGGTTGTGACAGAGCCGGTGCAGTCACCGCAGGGGGACGCCCTTGGCGATGAGCAGACGGGGTGCGGGATCTTGAGCCGCGCCGGGACAGGATTTGCCAGATAGCCTCCGTCTGCTGCTTCACCGCCGAGAACTGCTGGGCAAAGTCCTTGACGGTGTCGCCGAATAGGCCACCCTGGGAAATGGGAGCAGCAAGAAACCGTGTCTTGTCGGCCTCACCCATCTCTACCAGGTTGAGCCAAAGGTGGCGCTCCTGGACCACTAATGTGGCCATCATCCACCTGAGAGTCCGCGGCGTGACCTTTGTTGCTCGGAGAGTGAGGTCGGTCGCCGAGCGCAGTTCCTGCGTCAAATCTGGGGCGGAACTACCCTCGTGCAGTTCTTTCAAAGCCTTAACTTGGTGGACCTGCAGGAGAGCCATGGCGTGCAGGGCAGAGGCGGCTTATCCAGCAGTGCTGTAGGCTTTAGCTGTCAGGGACGACATGGACCAACAGGGCTTGGACGGGAGCTTAGGGCGTCCGTGCCATGTGGCGGCGCTCTGCGGGCATAGGTGCAACGTGAGCGCCTTATCCACCGGGGGAATCACCGTTTATCCCCTGGCCGCCCCGCCATCGAGGGTAGTGAGAGCGGGGGAACTGCGGAATCAGGGCCGGGCAGTAAAAGGTGCCTCCCATGATTTTGTCAGCTCCTCGTGCACTTCCAGGAAGAAAGGCACTGGAGCGGGGCCGGGCTGCTTTGAGCGGCGCCGCGAGCCCAGGAACCAATCATCAAGCCACGAGGGTTCAGGGGAGAGCGGAGGGTTCCACTCTAACCCGATGCTCGTGGCCGCCCGGGAAAGCATGTCCGTCATTTCGGCATCGGCCTGTGACTGGGCAATCGTCCCCGATGGGGGGAGCCCAGCTGATGCTTCTGCGTCTGACTGGACAAGCCCGCTCTCTGATGCTGCGCTCGAGAGCTCATCATCTTCGTGGGCTCTGAACAAGAAGCCAGACTCACCATGAGACGAGCCGGCGGACTCATCCGGAAGCCCAACTGGGGCAGACGAGCATGCTGGGGAATGGGAGGTCCGCAGGGGGATACCCGGCAGAGGCAATCCCATTGGGGTCCCCAGATCTCCCCCTGTGCTAGCCATGCTGGCCTCATACCCATAGGTAGAAGGACCGAGGCGGTCCTTACGAAAGCAAGCCGCGACCACAACGTTGCCATGGTTATGTTCTCGCAATGAGAAAATGATCCATCCACAAATGCTGCCTCCGTGTGGGTCGCGCCCAGACACGAAAGACAGCGATCATGACCATCCGAAGTTGTGAGATAACGACCGCAACCAGGAATAACACACAATCAGAAAGGCATCTTTAAAAAGACACGTCTTTAAAAAGACGTTCAGTTTGTGCCACTCTTTTAGAGAAAATATACTCTTTTAGAGGAAAAGGCTCTATCAGAATATATACTCTCTTTGTTTTCTGCTGAAGCGCCCAGGGGCATTCTCTGCAGTGCACCAGTGCAGAGGAGGGAAAAGCCGCTGAAATGCGCCGTCAGATCCAGCAGAGGTGAATGAACAGTAGAATTCAGCTCAGTGAGCATGACCGTTCAGCTCAAAGTCGAGTGAGTGACAGATAGGGAACAATCATTACTTCAGTGTGTATGATAATAAAGCGCAAACTGCATAATAATAAAAAAAATTTAAAAAGCAGCGCATCATTTAACTGTGATAACTGAACTTCACAGATGTGCTTCTCATGTCACACTTTATGTTTACATCAGGAACTATGAAGTTCTGTGAACTTTTGCATGTGTGTATGCGCTTTAACAGCCAAAGTTTACAAACCTAGTTTTAGTGTATTGCTTGATTGACAGGTAGAAGATTCACACTAGAACTCAATGGTTTCACCACACCTATCTACTGTTATGTATGTGCCATTATAATAGATGCTATGCCCCTCAATGTCCTAGTACTTATAAAATAAAAACAAGTATGACTGATAAAAATAGACCATAACAGACATTTACAGAGAGTGATGAATAAATGCATGTTTTGGGCAACCTCTGAACATGATGCCACACAAAAAAACCCTAGTAATTTAATCTCAGCACAAAACACCACTAAGACGTGCACATCCACGTCAAAAAGCCCAAGTGACTGTGAAAGTAATCCACAAATAGGCAAATCGTCAAAGGGTGTGAATATTATCTCACTAACTCGAATGAACAGCATAACAAAACTAATCAAAACGACAGACTCCCAATATTTAGCAGTCATTGATATCTAATACAAAACAATGCATCAACAACACAACACCTCAACGCAATGGCATACAATTCAATGAAATGATGAATGGTGCTTAACTAATCCAACCAACAGCACATAAAAAAACATATAGCTTTAAAACTTACCAATGAAGTTCACAACGTAGGTCTACTCTGCACCCGGTAACTTCCAGTGCTCATGTCAACAGCCTGACATAAATATGGTCAAAGCTTTTGACTGGCTCAGGGGCAAAGGCAAACTAGCCCCTCATGCCATCGTTGAATGCTCGTTGCACATGCGCATGACATTCTGCAGATCTCCGTTGATTAACATTGAGGATAAGGGCTAGACCCACGCATAGCAAATGAAAACGATTAAATGGCTTTTACGCAACATACCTTGATAATAATAGAATTTCTCAAAAGCATATATACTTTTCTCTTGTATAATGGACATAAAACACGTTTAAGTTGCGGAAAATATATTACTTCTTAAAATAAATTTATGATGATGCCATGCAATTTGCACAACAGCGCCACCTCTGGTGGGGCTTAGCCCCACTAGCCCCTAATGTAGAGATGTGGCTGCAAATGGAACCTTATTGTAAAGTGTTACCATATAAAACAGTATGACTTACTTTAAAGTTAATGTGTGTAAAGTAAAAATGTATATTATTTTTAACTTGACAATGCATGTACTTTTATGGTACACTATTGTTTAAATTATGGTGATAAACAATAATTGGGCATTCTCAAATGTCCCTACATGACCCATCACATTTTATTTTATTTCACTGAAATAGTTAAGTTTCTTGGTTTTATGTCAGTTATGCACATTGGGGTGTTTTATGTTATTGCTTTATTTTATTACTATATTACTATATTCGTTTTCTTATAATAATATTTATAATTTTGTTACCCTGATGGCCTTTTGTATTTGTGTGGGTGACACTGTGCAGCACTGTGTCTTTACGTGTTCGTTGGCAATTGCTCTTGGAAGGGCCACTCTTGAGGCATCATATGGCATTTTACCACCTGTGTTACTATCATGGTTATCAGTACATTTAAAAGCAGATTTTTGTGGTAACAGTAGGTTGGCATTTTAATATTCTAACCATTTAATTGTATATATGTTGTACTGTAAAATGTACAGATGCCAAAATGACATCTCATAAGGCCTGAAACATGGTCACTGTATTTTAACGGAAAAATCTAGCAACCACAGCAGCCAGTTTCATTTATCTATTTTTTTTTTTTTTTTTTTTACAGTGTTGCTCATACGTACACATGTAAGCCAGCTGTTTGTGGAGTCTCTAATGAGGGTCTTTCTAACCTGTGCAACACAACTAGATCACTCCCACCATAAGCAACAAAGATACACTGCAAGAACCTGATGCTGCACTGCTTGCAGGATAGACAGCTTCATTGATTTTAAGGGAGCAATCTATTTTTTTATTTTTTTATTTTTTTATTTTTTTGTGTCATGCTGCTCGCATAGAGTGTCCACACCTTCAAGGTTTATTGAATTGATTGATATTAACCATCTACATTTCAGAAGATGTAAATACTTTGCTTTTGATGACTGTAAGACTTTAATGTTGTGGATGTGTAACAATTTAGAGACTGATAATTGTTTTAATGATTTAGAGGAAAAATTTGAGTCTCTTGTGTTAAGCCTGCTTAATTGTTGAAAGGTGCCATGGTCATTTTGAAATCACAAAGATTGTTTTGCAAACTGGAGTAGTGAGACATGTCAGGTGCACACTCCTTACAAGCTAAAATCATGGAACCTTTCCAACGACCCAACATACATCAAATACAACATCCAATATCTATCGGCGTTTTCAGAAAGAGTGATGGAAGCTCGTCTTTCATACAAAACAACAGCTGAGTTCCCTAAAAAAATGCAAGCTCCATGCATTTGTACACAGCTGGTTGGCCCTGATTTCAGGCCCAGATAAAGAGCTCTTTCTTGGGATGAAGGGATGGGTTGTGGGGGTGTGAGCACAATCGCTGTTTTTGCCTTTCACTGATGCTCTGACTGTTGG
The DNA here is from genome assembly GCF_019703515.2 of Myxocyprinus asiaticus. Taxonomy (NCBI): domain Eukaryota; kingdom Metazoa; phylum Chordata; class Actinopteri; order Cypriniformes; family Catostomidae; genus Myxocyprinus; species Myxocyprinus asiaticus. Next base: position 15,284,865 of record NC_059375.1, read on the forward strand.
TCACATGAATACTCATGGAGGCTAGACCTCCACGCAGCTGGGTCGAATCTGTGGAAGGGGACAATGGGCTGGAGAGGGCACCTCCAACCCAAAGAAGAGTGCATCTTTGTTGGTCACAGGTGGGCCATTGTGCAGACTGGTTCATTATGCATGCATCACAACAACTGAAGTCATCAGCTTCCTGTCCAGACTCTGACAAATGAAGAAAACACAGACAGCCATCTACAAGCATTACAGAGCCAAGGGTGTGAGGTTTAAGCACTAAATTCACATTGACGGGGTGAGGAATAACAATTGGATGATCGAACTGAATGATGTTGGTTGTACTGAAGTTACGCATTGTGGTTCCATTATTGAACAATAAAGTTTAATTAGTTTTGTGAATGTCTGATTAAGCCTCCTTATTCTTCAGTTGCAAATGCAAAATCAATGTAACAACTTTTTGTGATCTACATTATCTGAATCACAAACCTGTCATGTTTACTCACCCGTATAGAATTCCAAACTCGTATGACTTTCTTTTTATGTGTGTGTGTGTGTGTGTGTGTGTGTGTGTGTGTGTGTGTGTGTGTGTTCAAGTTGCTTTTATCCATTCAATGAAAGTTTACAGTGACCAATGGCTGTCAAGTTCCAAAAAGGACCATAAACACCAGAAGAAAAAGTCCATTCGACTACTTAAAATTTCAATCTGTTCCTCAGGCAAATATATCGTATCAACTTCAGAATACTTAAAATATAGCATACAAGTCTTACTACTTTAATGTTAATTTTAAGGTGCTTTTTGTTCTTTTACAAGCCCTGGTCAGTATATGATTTTGTTGTATGGAAAAAGTACTGCGTGAATATTTGCTTAACGTCCCCTTTTGTGTTTCTCAGATGAAACATACTGGTTTGGAACAACTTTAACATGCTATTGGCTTGCCAACTGATATTGAGCAGACATTTCATACTTCATGTCACCAGCTATCTTTGACTTAAACATGTTGGAATAGATGAAGGGCTGCAGTGCCTCACAGTGGGCCAAGTGACAATACCGTCAACATACATATTGAGGTAATACATGCTAGTCATCATTGTTGGAGTTGTCTACATGTCACTCTCATCTGCTTATAAAAAATAAAAATAAATCTTTTTAAAGACAGGGCTGACTCAGAGTACTTTGTGATATCCCCCTTGTTGGTATATCAACATTTCCGAGTTTCCTGATAGGCAAACTAACTCTGGAGATTCATTTTCCCCTTGTCTGTCAAAGTGGTTGAGTTGGTCTCCATGGCTTGTTGGCTGTAGCAGAGAAATGCATCTGTTGGAGGGGAAAATGACATCTATAATTGCACTTTATTAAAATGTGTTAAAGTAATCTGTTAATACATCCTTTTGGCATTCATTATCAGCTCAGACAGGCATTACACTTGAATGTACTGGATAATAGTGTGGATATGGCATCAGATCAGGAATTAGACTAATGTGACAGTAATAATATGGGGATCTATAATTTCACTGGATTGCTTTGTCACTTTGTCTTTCCAATGACTTTCCACTCTTACTATTTGAAGTACATTGTGTATTTTCCCATTTATTATTTGCCTTATTTATTTATTATTGCAGTGTAAATTGTTTACAATGTGTATGCTTACAGAGTGTTTAAATATTACTGTAAGTTTGTCTATGGAGTGTGCCTTGCCCTGGAGCATAAACCTGTACATTGCACTGCAGACCTTGCACATTTCATTCAACTGTATGCTTGGATATGGTTGGAATGACAATAAACTGACCTTAAACTTCATTTTAGATTTCCCATTTCCCATAGAGATATAATGTACTGCTGTTTGTTTTGATTCACGTAAAGGAATAAACCATAAAAATATCTAAATCCAGAATTCATCAAGACATGGGTGGCGGAACGACCTGCCCCTCCCTCTCAACATCGCCACCCCGCCTCTGATGGCTGTCCTTAAGCCAGGCTCACAATGGGAGAGGACAAGAGAGAGGAGAGCAAAGTACATTTACAAAGTAATTAGTTACTGTAATCATTACATTTTAAATTCTTGTAATTATATTACAGTTACTGAATTTCAATGAAAGTAATTAACTTTTTGGAGCCTCATCACTGCTACCTTTAAACACACAGAGTGTTCCACTCCTCAGGAAGCCGGCTTCTTTTCCCATGTGCACACACTGGCATCCTCGCAGGTCCAGGAGCAGAGCGGGGAGGGTACTGGCCGAGTTAGATGTGCAACGGATCCGCACCCCTGAAACCCCCGGCAGATTGGAGCATGCGTCACTGCCACAGAAGCCGCCTCCCCTCTCACCACGGACCCCGCCCACATTCTGGACCATTTCCTTGGACACTCCTCAAACCTACACAGAGTCCCCCTTTCACCACAAGGACACCAGATTCCCCTTTATTTTGAACACTTTTCCCCCACTGACACTTTTTTCCCCTTTTTAACATTTTATGTTGATAATTATTTTTGAAAATGCCTCTCTGAGGCCTAATGCCAAACCCACTTTGTATGTCTCTTGCTCACCCTTCCACACATGTATAAAATAAAAACCTATATGTTTGAAAGTTACAATACTCTGAATAAAAATGCTGAGTCTGTCATTACCAACATATTGGAGGCAATGAAAAAATAAATAAAATGAAATTTTAAAAATACATAAATACATATTCAGCTGAACAGTGTTTCTCTACCTCTTCGCTCTGTGGTCTAACATCATTTGAGAGGTTTTTTCTTTCTTTTTTTTTCTTTTTTTTTTTTGCAGACGATGTGCCAGATTGTATGCCACACACGCTTATCAATGGTCTCATTCATTAGACTAGATGGGTTTTGCTGAAGTCGGCTTTTACTCCATTTACCTGAAGCACCTATGTGCAGTGGCCTTAGCTTAACACTTATATCCCTCCTCCGTTCACAAACACAAATGGGTACACACACATTTGGACTGGGCAATGGGCCAGTAACCCTCACCATTCACCCTTCTCCACCTCCCTTCTTGCCACCTCTACCCCCATCAAGCCTTGGCTGCCGTTTAAAGCAGTGGAATCTTTCCTGTGACAGTATAGATTTCAAAAGAATTCCTCCGCCCAGGTATAACACCACCTCACCCACCATAGGACCACCAGACCCTCTCCGCCAAGCCTATTTGTTTGCTGAGTGCATGAGGAGGTTCACTCAGGAGGGTGGTGCTACCATATTTAAATTGCCCATGGAATAAATAGGACCATGACAGAAATAGTAAATAGTTGATTTTAAAAAGGACATTTGCTTATTTTTTGAGCACATAAAATAATGAAGTTGAGGTATCGGGCGATCAATAAAACTGATATATAAGCACCAGGAAAGGAAACAGAAGATGATACAAAGATCTTATTTGCAAACTAATGGTCAATAGTTACGCTTCAAGGTGGCCTGCTGCTGATGTCAGAGTGGTCAGTGGGTTTGTTGACCGTAGTTTTTGTGGGTTCAACAGAAGGAAAATTATTGATGTTTTGCATAGGAAATCGAGGTTATCGCCTCATGCTTGGGAGCTGAACTGACCAAGGTTCTTACCCCAGTGCATTTTTACAGACTTTTGCTCTGATATAAATATGACTTCTTAAATCTCCATTTATGTAATGTTTAAATCTTGTTATCGTGGTGTCTCCATACTCACCGCTTCTGGAGCATTTGACCCACCAAGGTACAGGGGTGTTGTGCAGAGGTGTACAAAGCAGACGTTCTTCAATGGAGCCCTCCCGGTAACTGATAGAAGGGAGCTGGAAGGGAGCAGATCAGGGGACTCTGGCACCTCACTCACTTTGCAATGGCAATGGAGGCTGTTGTTGGGGTGGTTGCTGGGGAGAGAGAGCAGGAGCTGTCCATACATCTTCACCTTAAATCCAGCCAGGGAAAGTCATACCCCATTTCCCCTAGACATTAATGAAAAAGGGAAGAATGCACGGAGACCCCACTGGAGGGAGGGTATGACAAAGAGGTAGAAAATTTAATTTATGGATGGCGCAACAGCTATCTTCACTTTCGGAGGTGAACAAGTGCACAAAATATTCTTACTTCAGCTCCAGCACTAGGGGTCCGCTCTTAAATTGAATAAATTAAAATGCACAGAGAGCCATGCTGAGAGCTAAATAATCCACCCAGAAGATCAGTATCACTAGAGATGAGAGAGCAGGCCATTCAGCATGGTGCCTCATAAGACTCGACCCCTGACCTACTAAACCCTCAGAGCTCTTCCACGGAGAGCCTTTAGGCCTTAGAACATCTCAAACCAAGGCCTTGTAAATGGTGAGACTAAGAGATATGTTTGAAGGACCAGTGGCATCTATGCAGGTCATGTGATTAGACCCAGATCATCATCAATCAGGCTGGATCAATCAGTCCAGTTAGATCAATTAGAAGCAAGGCTCTGGGCCTCACCTTTTCACGGGTTGTTATTAGTTAGTATACAATTACAAGGTTCCTAAAGAGTCCAAAAAAGTTGTGAAAATGCTTGATTTTCACAGTTAGGTTTTCAAAGGTTTGAAATATCTCAAATTTTGATTATGTTCCTTGAAAATGCTTGATTTTTACTAGGTTGTTGACAGTTATAAAATATATTATTTCAATTATTTAAAATTTAAAATGGATGTTATAAAGTAATGTTTTTGGTGTCTTGTGGGAGCGGAAGTGCACGTGTGCCTCTCCGCATCTTGCTTTGATGTCGCACACACACTGAAGCACGTCTCCACTGTGGTATATTGGCACCAAAGAAATTATACCTGCTGCATCTCCTGCTTCCATCCACATGCAGGAGTGCCGTTTCATTGACAGCTGGAAGAGGAGACATAAAATATCTCTATGAAGAGGAGCAGGGCCGGTGCTGGCAAAATGTATGCCCTACACAGAGTTCTGCGTCGGAAGGAATGGCTTAGCACTTATCAACCATTCTGAAGGTATACGGTGAGACAAAGATTTTGTTAAAACTTGAATTAACTTTGGAATTTAGAATCAGCATGTAGTATTGAATGAATACTTAAAAGTAGGGCAGAAAGTCAATGTAAGTGATAAATTAAATATGTTAAATGTAGGGCTGAGAATATAATCAATATAATTCAAATTCAGATAATTAAATAATTCTAAATAAAACCGGAATCGCGATATGGCCCAGTGCGATTTATTATAACGTGCACTGAGAACGCATAGTGCTGCGAAATCACTTTATTTTCACATAATTCAAAACATTATTGTAATAATGTGATGCTAAGGTGAAGAGGAGGAGGAGGAGGTGGCATTTCACCACATTGTAAATGAGCATGTTTAAAAAACTATTCAAGAAATACAGTCTTCAGTTTACCTTAAAAATAAAAAGGCTTGAGTGTTTAATAGGACAAATGCTGTGCAAATGTAATGAAATTACAGCAGAAATATTACTGTTGTACTACAATCAAATGAACATATAAAATAATAATTATTCATTCATGAGTTCATTTTTTTTTCTCCCCTTTTCTCCCCAATTTGGAATGCCCAGTTCCCAATGCGCTCTAAGTCCTCATGGTGGCATAGTGACTCAACTCAATCCGGGTGGCAGAGGACAAATCTCAGTTGCCTCCACGTCTGAGACTGTCAATCCGCACATCTTGTCACGTGGCTTGTTGAGCGCGTTACCGCAGAGACATAGCGTGTGTGGAGGCCCACGCTATTCTCCGCAGCATCCACGCACAACTTACCATGCGCCCCACCGAGAGTGAGAACCACACATTATAGTGACCATAAGGAGGTTACCCATGTGACTCTACCCTCCCTAGCAACCAGGCCAATTTTGTTGCTTAGGAGACCTGGCTGGAGTCACTCACCACACCCGGATTCGAACTCATGACTCCAGGGATGGTAGTCAGTGTCAATACTCGCTGAGCTACCCAGGCCCTCCCATTCATGAGTTCACTTGATCATATAATCTTAGAGCGAAAATGGTAAATTAATTTGGCATGCTGTCCATGTTTGAGTTGAATCTCGAATCAAAACAGAGCTCTTAGATTCCCCCATGTATGTGGAACTATGGACTGGCTAAAGGTGGAGATGGGGAGGAGGAGGGATGCTCGAAAGATGTCATAGGAGAGGTAGGCGAGCTACAGTTTATATACAGTTGCAATCAAAATTATTCAACCCCACTGACCAGCAATACATTCTGGTGATGTGAATTAAAACACATCAACTAAGACCACAGTAAACAGTCAAAGTAAGTTTTTAATACACATTTGAGTGATTTTGAGAACAAAGAGTTCAGTTTACCCAAATTTTAAAGTAAAAAATAACTAATTCTCTCCACAAATGTCATGTCAAAAATATTCAACCCCCAAAGTCAATCATTTGTGGAGCATCCTTTATCCTTAATAACAGCAAATAAATGTTTCAGGTAAGTGTTCTCAGGCTTCGGACACCTCTCTATTAGAATTTTTACACATTTCTTATGAGCAAAAGCTTCCAGCTCATTGACATTCTTTGGTTTCTGTGCTGCCACTGCTTCCTTGAAATCCCAACAAAGGTTTGCAATGGGATTTTAATGATGGACTGAAAGGGCCATTTAAGGACATTCCACGACCTATGCCTGAACCAGATTTTGGACAACTTGGATGTATCCTTGGTGTTATTGTCTTGCTGGAAAGTCCAGTGATCACCGAGCTTCAATTTACACACTGAAGGCATCACATTTTTCATGCCAAAATGGCCTGATACCTGAAAGAATCCATGGTGTCAGTCACATAGTCAGGATAGCCGTTTCCTGCAGCCGCAAATCACCCCCATAACAGGAATGACCCACCTCCATGCTTGACTCTGGGGATGGTGTTGTTCTTGTCATCACCTTGTCATTTTACTCCAGACGTACTGCTGACCCATGGGTCTAAAACTCATTTTCAGTTTAGTGTCATACGTCTATAAAACCTTCTTCCAGGACTCCACAGGTCTTTCCTACTTCTTTCCTACTACTTCTTGAATATTCAAGTCAACGTTTCCCTTGGTGAAGTTTTGCTTTCTTCCACACCCCAAGAAGGCTGCTGTTGTACCATATTTAAAAAATGTATGAATGGTGCTGCCAACTTTGTCTGTTGGAAATTGAAGTGCCTTGGAAATGTACTTTTAGCCATGACCTTTCTTGTGTAATGAAATAATCTCCTCTATTAGCTTTTGAGATGCTTATTTTTATTTGCATTTTTTGCATAGACATACATTTTTGCTTACAATGCTAATCTTAAATTTTAAAACTAAAATAAGTGGCATTGCAGATTGATGACTTAATTTTGTTTTAAAACAATTACTTGTGTAGCCATACATATTTAAGAAATAGCTACATGCAATAGGGGTTGAATAATTATGATATGGCTGTATTTAAAAAAAAAAAAAAAAAATCCTGCTATTAAGAAATATTGGGTTATATATTCACACTATGACTTTGAATGTGTCACTCAACTGATATAGATGTAAAGTTTCAAAATTCTGGGTCATCAGAAAAGCTTACCTTTGTAAATCCTTACTGTCTTGGGGGGTTGAATAATTTTGATTGCAACTGTAGCACTTGAACATGATTGATTAATGGGATTATATGAACAAGCTCCTCCAGAACTTGTGTTAGGAACTTCAAATATTATATTACAATAATACAATACAGTTCGCTAATGAAATCTCTTAAGAGTTATCACGGATGTCTCTGCATGACGATTTACATGAAATAATTTAGTATAATTTGTAGGTAAGTATTGTTGTTTATTCATCAGCTATGTATTGATATGTTGGTACATTTACCAGTTTAAATATGATTAAAACACATTTATATTTATGATGAATAGTATTCTTCCATGAACTCATTAAGTGAAAAAATGTGACTTGATTCTTTTAAACTTGCAGAAATCCTGTTTTGCTTATAAGCAGTGTTACATGTTCAATAGCCTTACTGAATGTATGCCCCAGCCTGGCTGTACAATAATCCATCACGCATTTTAGTCAGAACAGCTGAAACCATTCATAATATTCACAATAACATAATATTCTTCAAATCAGTCTGATAATTGCAGTCACGTCTTATACTGGTGTGGGGGAAAAAAATCCCATCACATTAAAAGTATTTCTACTGCAGATATGCTTATGTTTAGAGTTGATATTCCACATGCATCTCATACCTTGTCACTGAATAGCTTGTATTTTTCAAAGCAGTCTTCTTTTAGCCTTTAATTGCTGAATAGCTGGGGACAAATTATTAGTTGTAGAATTTTTGCTTTTACTTGAAGTGGAAAAAAAAGCACACACACACACACACACACACACACACAAGCACGAACTTTCTTTGAAAATAGCCATATCTGTTTGATATTTCTTTTCATTTTCCACATGGAAATGAATAAGTAACTACAGTAACCAGGATTTGGTGTATGAAGGGAGGAGTCCCAGGGCATAACCTTATTATTTATATGTTAATGTTGACAAAAGAGAGATGAATATAATTAATCAAGGTTACTCCCACTGAATTTTCAATTGTGTGCATGCACACACATGTATACATTAATTAAAGGAATAGTTATTTAAGAAAAATTGTTAATTTTGTTTTCCTTTTTTTTTTTACTCTTCCAACCCTGTATTATTTTCTTTGAGCCATTATTAACTGATCTTCTCCTCTACCAGAGCTCTAAAATCTCATTCATGCTTGTGTTTAATAAAAAAATTGAGCCTTAAGAGACATTTTTTCTTGTGTGTCATTCGACTAAACATGATGGGAAACTTTCAAAAACCACAAGTGAGATTTGAAAGCTATGGCAAAAGGGAATATTAGCAAACAACTTACAGTTGCAAAAACTGTAAGTTTTTACAAAAGAAAGGATTTACAAAGGTAACCTTTTCTGATGACCCAGAATTTTTAAATTTTTAAACTATATCAGTTGAGTGACACATTCAAAGACATAGTATGAATATATAAGCTAATATTTCTAAATAGCAGGATTTTTTAAAAATACAGCCAAATCATAATTATTCAACCCCTATTGCATGTAGCTGTTTCTTAAATATGTAAGGCTACACAAGTAATTGTTTTAAAACAAAATTAAGTCATCAATCTGCAATGGCACTTATTTAAGTTTCAAAATTTAAGTTTAGCATTGTAAGCAAAAATGTATTTCTATGCAAAAAATGCAAATAAAAATAAGCTGTCTCAAAAGCTAATAGAGGAGATTATTTCAATACACAAGAAAGGTCATGGCTAAAAGTACATTTCCAAGGCACTTCAATTTCTAATAGACAAAGTTGGCAGCACCATTCATACATTTTTTAAATATGGTACAACAGCAATCTTCTTGGGGTGTGAAAGAAAGCAAAACTTCACCAAGGGAAATGTTGACTTGAATATTCAAGAAGTAGTAGGAAAGAAGTAGGAAAGACCTGTGGAGTCCTGGAAGAAGGTTTTATAGACGTATGACACTAAACTGAAAATGAGTTTTAGACCCATGGGTCATCAGTATGTCTGGAGTAAGACGACAAGAATGACACCATCCCCAGAGTCAAGCATGGAGGTGGGTCAGTCCTGTTATGGGGGTGATTTGCGGCTGCAGGAAACGGCTATCCTGACTATGTGACTGACACCATGGATTCTTACAGGTATCAGGCCATTTTGGCATGAAAAATGTGATGCCTTCAGTGTGTAAATTGATGCTCGGTGATCACTGGACTTTCCAGCAAGACAATAACACCAAGGATACATCCAAGTTGTCCAAAATCTGGTTCAGGCATAGGTCGTGGAATGTCCTTAAATGGCCCTTTCAGTCCATCATTAAAATCCCATTGCAAACCTTTGTTGGGATTTCAAGGAAGCAGTGGCAGCACAGAAACCAAAGAATGTCAATGAGCTTGAAGCTTTTGCTCATGAGAAATATGTAAAAATTCTAATAGAGAGGTGTCTGAAGCCTGAGAACACTTTCCTGAAACATTTATTTGCTGTTATTAAGGATAAAGGATGCTCCACAAATGATTGACTTTGGGGGCTGAATATTTTTGGTATGACATTACTGGAGAGAATTAGTTATTTTTTATTTTAAAATGTGGGTAAACTGAACTATTTATTCTCAAAATCACTCAAATGTGTATTAAAAACTTACTTTGACTGTTTACTGAGGTTTTAGTTGATGTGTTTTAGTTCACATCACCAAAATGTATTGCTGGTCAGTGGGGTTGAAAAATTTTGATTGAAACTGTAAAGGTGAAGTAACTTTTTTGATGTCAAAATACGTTCTATTATCCCAGTTTATTGTTCATTGAAAACTATAAGTAAGCCATCCGTGGTTTTACCTTCCCCAAAAATATAAACACTGAGCCTTCCAGGCACTATCAAATAATTGACGTTTATTTTTTGAACGGGCCTCTCAGCTCCGCCTATAGTGTGTGTTTGGGGCATGGCTACTTTTTCAACCAGGTGAATATGAAAAACCATGGCAGACATGTACAGAGGAAAAGAAAGATAGCATTGCCTACAGAGACAGAGAAAACAAAGTAAAACCAAAGTGAACATTGGCATCATATTTACAAGGTGGGGGACACACACCACCACCAGTGATGAGATTGCTCTGGCAAACGGGAGCGCCAATAACAAGATCTTTGCGCAAGTCGCTAATACACAGCCACCATCCCCCGTCAACAACAGCAATCTTGCCTAGGGCGCCAAAATGGTCAGAAACAGCGCTGTCGATATGCTTACTAGTTAGCAGAAGAACCATCCTACCTCATGTGCTGGATCCCCCACAGACCCAGCTGGCGTTCAATCCAGCAATGTCATCGGATGACCTGATTCCTCTGCCACACTTTCTGTCCAGTGTGTTTATGTTATAGTGGTCTTGTTCATTGTGATGTTAAATGATTTTGACCTTTTATTTAGTATGGCCAGTTTGTCTAAGGGATGTTAGCTAAGGTTGTTTGAAAGCGTACTACATATTTGTGCAATTCAGTTTGGTGTCACTAGTAGCGCAGCAATAACACACTTCACCTTTAAATTTTGGTCTGTTCCTCATTTAAAGCTATATAGTTTGGTGTTAATACTAAATATTCAGGTAGTGTTAGAACTGTAGTGTTTCAAAATTATGTGAGAGTGATTCTGAGGAAGGGGAGAAAGAAAAGAGAGTTGAGAAGGTGTGAAAATGCATGACAACAAATTGCACACCATTCAAAAGAAAGAGTGTCCTACACTACACATGTCCAGACTTTGCTCTGGTAGTGACTTCGCTATACCATTTAACACAACTAACATAAAATTGCCCCATTTACAGTACACTTTAAAAATCATTGACAAAGGATTACTAAACAAAAACCCATTGCTGAACAAGCTTCTTGCAGATATGGGCTTGTGTCACCCATAATCTGAACTCACTCATGAGGCAAAAATAACTCAAAGTGCTACCAGCATTGTATGATTCAGTGGAAGCAAAACATGTCAGTGCCAGGACTCAGGAACAATACAGTGGCTGTGGTGACCTGTCAAGCCCGATTCTATCAGATCCCTGAGGCCACTTAACAGCAGTGTCAGAGGGGAGGCTTGTCTATGCATGAGCAACATAGCCACAATAACGCATTGGGATAAAACAGCCGCCTGTTTTATTCTATGGCACGGCAAAATGACATACAGTACCTTCTCAGGCCAGTCGTTAAGCTAATCTGCAATCTGCCATGTTTTACCCTTAAAGTAGCCTCTTATGGTCGCAGGGTCATGGTCGCAAGTGGGGAGTTGATTTTCTTTGTGGAAAGTGTGTTCAGTGTGCATACGCATGCATGTGTGAATGTTTTTTTTTTCTTCTGGTGGGCAGGTTGGGTGGGAGTGTGTGTGTGTGTGGGTGGGGGGGGGGGGCACGGTGCTACGTGCGTGTGTTAGTAGTTATGAAATAGACCTGGCAGCTGGCCCGCACGGGACATTTGACCTTGATTTTTTTTTTTTTTTTTTTAATCGAGCTCAGTCTTTTCCCTTAGCAGAGGCTAAAAGGCTCAAAAGGGCGGAAAGCAAAATATTTATTTAAAGCTCCTGGACGCCAGGTTGCATAAAAGGTTCCACAGCCCTTTGCATCAAACCTCAACCATTGAAACCACAAATTCTGTTTTTTTAGCCATAAAACTGCCCCCACCAAGGAGAAAAAAAAGATTTCCATTCGGTTGATTCTTATAAATTTAAATGAACTGAAAAAAATCTGGTTTACTCCCAAAAGGAAAATATTGTGTTAAATATATTTTGCAATGTGTGGGTGATAGAATGTTTATGAGCAATAGACAATGGCTTATCTTCTTAGGAAATACTGATTTGAGTTTAAATCATTTTATTGTGTGAAAAGAAAAAGTGCACGGAGTATTACAAGAGATATGAAATCAGCACATTGTCTGAGATTGGCTGTCAGCACAATCTATCAAATAAAGTGGTCATTATATGGAAATTTGCAAACACTTTACATAAAGTTCAATAAGTTACCATTAGTTAATTTATTAGGTAATATGAACAAACAATGAACAATAATTTCTTACAGCATTGTTTATGTTAATTTATAAGGTAACACTTTATAATTAGGCTGTATAACATTAGTTAAATTAAAATTTTTATACAATATCATTCGTTAATCCAATATTAACCAAAATGAACTAACAATGAACAATTGTATATTTATAAATTAACATTAACCAAGATTAATAAAAGCTTTAAAAATATTGTTCATTGTTAGTTCATAATGCATGCATAATGTACAAAAAATAAAAATAAAAAAATTATGTCATAATTTATTCACACTCATGTTGTTTCCAACATGTATGACTTTCTTCCGTGGAGCACAAAATGGATGTTAGGAAGAATGACAGCCTGTCACCATTCACTTTCACTGCATGGAAAAAGATGATGCAATGAAAGTGAACAATGATTGAGGCTGTGACTAACATTGATTGAAGTCCCTAACATTCTGCTTAACATCTAATCTTCTGATCCACAGAAAAAAAGTAAAGTCATACAAATTTGGAACAGGTTGAGTAAATAATTACAGAAATTTCAGTTTTGGATGAACTATCCCTTTAACAATAGGCCTTTATCACACTTCCATATTCGCAAAGCGGAAGATTCTGTTTGTGTTGTTAAACAATATCCACCGCAATCTGTATTAATAGCTCTGCCCATAGCGCAGAATTATTATGATCTATTTATGTACAATTCATCTCAAATACTATTTCTGTCTGAGAAACTCTGGATGATTGGAATTATTAAGAATGTAGAGGAGCTCCATCCAACGGTTCAGTGCTCAGATACTTGCTTGAACCATCAAATCCTGCCGGAGGCGATGATGGCAGGGGAGTGGAGCTTACCCCGCCCAGGATGGGACCTAAACTGCTAGACATGGGGTGAAGGGGGGTAAAAACAATGGAAGTATGCGAACAATAGAGACAAGTGTGTAGGCTTATAAAGTGGAGGCTGTATTGTGATTGGATGAGATGCCTGATCGAATGAAAGCGTAAAGATCCAGAGTCTTCCTGCTAGAACTACCGTGTGCGCGTCCATTTCTATCAGCAAAGACTCTGGATGATTGGAATGATTAAGAATGTAGAGAAATGTATAATATTTGGCATAAGCCCCATCCTATGGTTCAGCACTCAGATACTTGCTTGAACCATCAGATCCTGCCGGAGGTGATGACAGCAGGGGAGCAGAGCTTACCCCAAAAGGAATAAGTACCTAATTTAACCTATGCCCCCAAAATAAAATATAAAACCAAATAATTCGACTCAGGACAACACCCAGGTCTTCAGAAGGTGATGGACACATCTGAAAGAGGAAGAAATATCAATGAATGATGCAAACATAAGTCTGTATATGACTATGTGACATGCTAATATTGTGCCAGACCCTGCAGAAGGGTAGTCCAGCTTGTGGACCCCCTAGGAATGGGTGAGGGAATGGGTGAGCCTTGTTGTGCAAAATCTTTGCAGAGGGGTAAATGGTGCTTGTGATTGAGCCCTTGCTTGTCATTGAGCCCTTGCAAAAAGGCGGCATAGTTGTGCAGTACCACTGGAAAAGAACATACAACAGTTTGCATTTGAGCCCATGATAAGAGCGACATCTTCTGTGCAATACACCTGCAAAAGGACAAACGCTGTTTGCGTTTGAGCCCCACGATAGGGGCGATGTGGTTTGTGCAATACCCCCACAGGAGGACAAAATAAGTTTGTGTTTGAGCCCTGATAAGTGCGAAGTTGTTTATGCAATACCTTTGCAAATTAATAACACATTTTGCATTTGAACATCATTTTGCATTTGAGCCCTATGATGGGGGTGAGCATTGTTTGTGTAAAACCCCTGCAAAGATAAACAAAGCTTTGCCATGTGAAGGGAAATTAATGCTTTCTTTATAAACCACATTTGCGGTGTTGTGGGATGCTTAGTGTAAGTGGGTTCGGTAGAAAGGAGGAGGCGAGAACCGGCTTGACAACTTAAATAATAATTTAATAAACAACTTAAACAAAACACACAACTATAAACACACAGTACAGCTGTCTGTAATTCTCTCTCTCTCGAACTGTCGTCCCCGGCCGCCTTTATCCCTCGCGCGCCCCATCAAGCTGATTGGGGACCGGGTGTGTCTCATTCCAGCCCGGCCCCTCCCTCCTCAGCTCTACACTTAGAAGTATGGCCCAAAAGACATGCCGCAGTTTACGACACCTAGACAGCACATTTGTGCTGCCTAGGAGATGTACTGAGCCGAAGCAGATAACACACCACAGTTGCGGTGTTGTGGGATGCTTAGTTGCGTGGCAAGAAAGATAAGCCGCAGTTGCAGTGCCTGAACAGCACATTTGCACTGCTCGGGAGGTGAATTGAGCCACTAACTGGAGCACCGCGTTTGCGGTGATGCAAACACTGCCCGAGGAGAGAATAGAGCAGTGAGTGCCAGGAAGTATGAATGTGTTGAAGGACAGGGAGACTTGAAGTTGCAAGGTCAGGGCACCTTTCGGCTGTAGAGAGCATGGACGTCAATTGTTAAAGAAAGTTTAGGATTTAAAATCCTAAATGGCTATTTAACTATTTTAAATCTTAGGTGACTGAAGGGTAAGGGACTGCGAATACCGCAAGATGCAGATCAATAGGGAAAACATGTAAATGCAAATACTGATGTGATTTTGATGCAGAAGGTTTGATGAAGCCCATGCCAAACCAACAATGCCTGGTCCATTAGGAGTGAAGCTTCAGTTGACTGAATATTCGGTATCTGCTTCGAAATAAGGGCTATTCAAGCACTGTTGTTATCCCCATAAAGTAATACAATACCTTACTTACCTGCTACTAAATGTTACTGCTTCGGTCACAAGCACATATAGAGTGTAAAAGCCTGTTCACACCAAACCCATTTTTTTGGTATGAATGTTAGTTCTGAACAGAAGTGAAAAGTAACAAATTACAACTACTCTTGTTACAGTACTTGAACACATTTTTTCAAATGTGTCTACTTTTTTGTATTTTTTTTTAAGTATAAATATATAATAGTACTTTTACTTGAGTTGATTAAAAAAATAAGTATTCAACTTTGCTACAGTTATTGTTCACCACAATTGCAACATTTTTTGGGAGTTTTTTGGGAAGAAGAAATCGGCAAATTATAAGCACTCAATCTGTTTCTAAACTAAAACGCGCTGACTTTTCACTATTTTTTTTCCCGCTGTCCAGTTCCTCGCACCATCGTGCACACAGATGGGCTCTCCGCTTCTATCAGTCCACATCAGATTGGTATTGTACGTGTTAAATTCCGTAACCGTTCGCCCCTTGTTCAAATTAAACTGTCCTAGTGGGTATTACTTTCGCTCACGGTGCTGTACTGTACTTCCCTGCCCTGTGCTGCTGTTTATCTGTCTGAAAAGCCTCACCCGCTAGAGGCCAAAAGTGCACAAGGGATGGATGTTATATAAAGGTATGATAAATCACAAAACATAATGTAACCAAATGCTACAATTTACTTAATAATAATATCTCAATATGTTAAATAACCATAATGTTAATTAAGACTTTATTATAACAACTGTAATACAATAATACATATACAGAACAACCACTTTTAGTGTTTTAATCAATCATATCTCTCACTAAACAATGTGTGAAATGTTTATTGTTGCCTTATTTTATTCAGTTGGCATGTTGGAGTTGATAACAGTTTCTCATTCCATATCTGGATAATTGCTGCAATATCATACAGGATAAATTTCCTCATTGCATTATATTCATTTTTTACAATATGTTAACTTAATAGCCAAAATACTTGGACATACATG
Organism: Myxocyprinus asiaticus; assembly: GCF_019703515.2. Classification (NCBI taxonomy): domain Eukaryota; kingdom Metazoa; phylum Chordata; class Actinopteri; order Cypriniformes; family Catostomidae; genus Myxocyprinus; species Myxocyprinus asiaticus. The sequence goes on from NC_059375.1 coordinate 15,301,151, forward strand.
AATGAGAATAAACCTGAAATAGGAATGTGTTTTAGTCACAATGCACATTATGTAGTTTAGAGACAATTTAGAGACATTTAGAATGTTACAAATGACTATTTCTATTTAAATAAATGTAGTATTATTTTGTCCAAGAATCCTCTTGCAGCAATGCAGGTCTTTGGCATTTAAAAGCTGCTAGTGAGGAGTCCGTTTCTCAAACTAGAGACTGTGATTCACTTGTTTTTTTGTTGTGCATCTGGCTGTCCACTTCCCCCTCTTTCCTGGTTAGAGATTATTTTTTCAAAACAGTAATGCATGGAATAGCCTTCACCTATCTAAAACAAGACTTTAGGAGTAAATAGAGTTTCAGCAGAAATGTGTTTCTTTTTTGCCAATTTGCAAAACCAAAATTTAACTTTCAAGAGTAAAGCAACTTGTAAGAACTCAATACCTCAGCAAATGGGGAAAAAACCCACTGTACTGTTATTTCCGCATGTTACCGCAACCATTTTCAATTGTTCTAATAATAAGTCAATTTTCTTGAGTACCAAATTAGCACTTTAGAATGCTTTTGTAAGGAATAGCAGACACAGTATATGTTTGCCATCATGGGTAAAGATTTTTTTTTATTTATTTTTTTTTTTATAAATACCACTTAAAGCAATTATTTCAAACTGTAATAATAATTTGCAATTAACAATTTTGGCAGTATTTTTGATCAATTTAATGCATCCTTGGTGAAAGGAAGCATCAATTTCTTTCAAGAACAAAAATGTCTGTGTTCTAAAAATGGAAGTGTATATACTATATATAATATAAGTAACTTGTAACATAATGGAGTAGTTTTTCGGCAAACTGCTTATTTACTCTTACTTGAGTCTTATTTCTCAGTACTTCTACTTGTACTCAAGTGAATTATTTCTTCAGTAGCAGTACTTTTACTTAAGTAAAAAACAAAATCAGTACTCTTTCCACCACTGGTTCTGAACAAGCTTTTGTACAGTAACAATGGATTCTGATGCCACTATACATACCAAGACCAACAAATCGCCTCTGACAATCCAAAGGTTTTTTTTTTTTTTTTTTAAAGAGAGTGTTTCTGATTTTTTTTTTTTTGCTTTGGACTGCGATGAAAACTGACTGACCAATGAGATAAGACATTTTTCTTAGTGATGCAGCTGCTCAATCCAGCGCATTGGTGGCGCTAATCAACTGGCAAACACAGGCATTGGACATGCAGCTGATACACACCCAAAAATTATAAACTTAAAAATAAATAGTTGCAGTTCATGAACCCTTGGTACTACAAACATAAAACCGTTATGTTTTTGAAAGTCTGCTTATGGTGTTTTGTCTTAATGTGCATTATTTAATATGTATTTCACTGTGCCTGTTATATTCTCATGGCATTAAAAATAGCAGCAAGGTTCAGCAATTCGTTTGCACTAAGCTCGTAGTAAAATCCCATAAAAAGATTTGTTACATGCAATGTTTTAGACAAACAAATTGCAGAACCTCACTGCTATTTTTATTGCAAGGATGATATAAAAAAGTACTGCAATAATTTAAATAAAGAAAAGGCAGTGAGCCAGTATTTTCATTTATATTATTTTTAATATTTGCATACTATTTTATACTAAATAGTTATTATTAATGTACATTATTCCACGTGTATTTATATCACTGTACCTTGTGTTATATTATCCAGGCATTATAAAAAGAAAAGTTGGGTTCTGGAGTCTGTTTGGAAGAGACTCGTAGATAAATACATGTGCAAGTATAAATAGGACATATATTTATGCAACAGTGCTCTTTACCCATCTCACTCGCATTAAAAAAACACAGATTATATACTCGTCAAAATGCATCAACTCCATGGAAAGAACATTATGAAACAGTTATGCCGAATTAGGTAAGTAAATGCTTTAACAGTGTTCATCATATTAATCTCTAACAGCTGAAGGTGCGGGGAGGAGATTGGTATACATATTTAGAACAGCAACAGTGCTGCCTACTGTACAGGAGTGACATAGTTTTTCCATTTCATGTTTTTATGGACTCTGTGTGAATAGACCTTCTGTCAGAGGTTCATCTTGCAAAATTGTCACGGATTTGGTGTGAACAGGCCTTAAGGGGCAAAATAAACAAATTGCATAGATAACTTAAAATAAATGTAATGTTGTTAAACTAATATAGGGAGCATTAATGGGGAGCTTATGTTTTGACAACAGATGCAGAAAATGAATTGTGTGCAGAAACTTGGTGATGAAGCATGGAATTTCAAACATTTTGATAAAGAATCATTGTTTAAAAGGCCCCATTGTTTAGAAATCTTCATAGATCTATCACTTGTAAAGAATTAATAGTTTACAGTAACCCACAATAATAACATCTTTACAGTGCAATGACCCAAAAAACTCTAATAAAATGAAACATGTAACATAACTGTGATGTAAGAATTTGTACTCCCAGTTTGATATAATTTTTTGATGAGCAGCCTAATGCATTGTGCTGTTAATGAGATACTGAGTGTAATGAGCAATGCCCACCACTAGGTGTCAGTGGGCATGCAGCAACAGAGATACTTCCCCTTTAAGGAGAATGCAGATAAAGACATATTAAATCAAGAAAACACCTCGTGATTTAACATGTGATAATAGAGATCAGCAGAATGTGATAAGCCTCAATTTAATGATGTAATCAAACCCCGTACAATGAGTACTTATGCATGATGACATGCATGAATAAATGAATGTTGATTCCCAGATGAGGGGTACACTATGGCATCCAAACATGGAGTAAACAGATCAACATTTGTGAACTTGAACTCAGTTGCCCACGTGACACGGCTGCCATGGTGAGAAATCGGTGAGACCGAAGCTCTAGTAAAATAAATATAGCTGCTTGAAAAGCGATATTGATGCAGTAAAGGGATATGAAGAACAAATAATTGAGAACAACATTGATAGCAGAAAGCCTGAAACCCCATCAACCACCAGCTATTTGCACTGACAATTGTTCCCCCTAATGAAGAATAGACTGAGACCTTAGCGTATTTTCCTGATGAACACCAAGCTGTGCTGCGGAGTACGAACATCACGGTGAGTAATAATCCAACATGAAGCAACTGTTGCTTGGAAAAGTGAGGCATAGCATGTGCCGTGATTGTGTTTCACTAACACACGTGTGACTGAAAACAACGGAAGTATGCGAACAATAGAGACAGGTGTGTAGTCTTATAAAGCGCAGGCTGTATTGTGATTGGATGAGATGCCTGACTGAAGGAAAGAGCAAGGATCCAGAGTCTTCCTGCTAGAACTATGTATGTAGGGCTTTACTGGTTGTTTAGATCAGTGTTACTATCAGAAATAATTAATAATTATTTCGTTAGTTATTAATTAATATTTAAATTAATTAATTGAATCTAACTCATTAAAACCTCATATGGGGCTCCAGTAAATGTAGTGCGCTACGTTTAGGAGCGGGTTTGGTTATTAGCAATAATTAATAATTATCAAAGACAATTATTAATTATTCAAATCAATAGAACATTGATGAGAATCAATGTTAGCTTTTCCTAATCCTTAAAATCAACAATCATCAAAGATAATCGTTAATTTTTAACATTGATGAAACATTAATTAAAATTAACACTAGCTTATTGATCATTCAATTCAACAATCATCAAAGATAATTATCAATTATCAAAAATCAATAGAATATTAATAAGGATTAAAATTGACAGGGCACCACCCTGGAATCAGGGACTAATAACCAGATAGTATAACAGTCTCAATATTAGATTGTTTTCTTAGGAAAATCGACATCTGAAGAATATCGATTTTCGGGAAAAAAACAATGAATGAAGGCTTGAATCCGAGCACTGACATCCCGTCAGCATGACACAGGTGTATGCAAAACAAACCAAAGCACTTCTCTTTGTAATATAACAAAGTTTATTTAATAATATCAATTAATAATTAATACAATGCAGTCAATAAACTTTGGACTTACAACTACAAACTAAACAGTGATATGATTAGATATGGAAATCAAAATAATCCTATAACACATGAGGGTGTGTGTGTGTGTGTGTGTGTGTGTGTGTGTGTGTGTGTGTGTAAGGATGGACGCGCACAAATGGCGGACGTGACTCTCGTGGAGAGTATGTCACGCGAGACTTCCGGCCAGGGAATATGACCGCGAATGTAGGTGGAGAGAAACCAGTCAATGGTAGCTTAGGGACAAAGCTGAGCTTTATCACGAAGCTATCTACTAGCCAAAAATGTGTGCCAGGATGTTTGTGAGGGGTCGTGCGTGTGTGTGGTTAGTACGAGAGAGAGAGAGAGAGAGAGAGAGAGAGAGAATTAAATGACGGCCCCAAAGCTGATTTCGCGATCGTGGGAGAGATAGCAGCTGTTAGTTTATCACTCAGAGATGCGTTGGACGGCTCGTAAACAGTCCCGCGTTCTTTGATTCTTTAATGGATAAACTCAGTTTGCCGGTCTCACCCGTGATGGCGGAAATGCACAACGGCCCAATGTGGTTGGACCACAACACAGCAAATCAAATTCATGATAATTAATACTCTGAGTATTAATAATAAGCATTGCGGTCCGTAAACTGGACAAGCAATACAAGCAATAACCTTGAAACACAAGAATAACACACTATAATATTCTATCTCTGTCCAAACGTAAACCTCTTACTTGAATCACATGAGGATGCAGAATGTGTGTTCATCCATCCTTTAACTCAAACTCGGTTCCTCGAGGCTCGGGTGATGACGGGAGGCCGTTTCCTCGCTCTGTCGGCGGGCGGTACGGCTGCTGATTCTCAGTGGGCTGGCGGAGAAATTAGCGACGTCAACTTGATTGAAAATGGAAGAGAAATCTTTTATCTCTTCACCTCTGCAGGCAAACGGATGACGATGTGGATTGCTCGGCGGTCTCCTTCGGATCCGTTAGAGTGTTCGGTGGAACACAGAGTAATCTCAACTCGTCCAGCGAGATGGAGATTGTATGGCCACAGTTTCAAGTTAGACGTTACTTCCTTGTGCCACGAGGCTGCACCTGAGAACAGCGATGAGCTGCGTCTACACACGGCGAGCAAAGTTGCTGGAAGCAAATCCCGGAAGCATTCAGAGGTATTTCTACACCTGATTATGTCATGGTTGAGGTGCGTTCTGTCGTGTGCCTCATCCAATAGGAGTTGAGAGTTCGATCCTTTAGTGAGCAAGGCTTCATGGGATTTTTAGTCTGTTTTGGACTCCCTTTGTTTGATTTTGGCACGATTTTTATCAGTATAATTTATGACCTGGTATGTGGGGGCCTGAGTTAGGTTTTACAACTGTGTTAGGCCTGCCTTTGTCTTCTATCCGAATACATGAGGCCCAACACTTACGCTTCCATATCTAAGCAGAACTACCTCACATTTCAATCATTACCCAGGGATGATGAAACAAAGAAAACCGGTGTCATGTTATTGATGCATTTTGATATAAAAGGAGAGTATGTATTGAATATGAGAAGGCAGCACTTTGTCGAGTATAATGTCATGGTTACTTGCGTAACCTCCGTTCCCTGATGGAGGGAATGAGACATTGTATCAATGTAGTGACACTAGGGGTCACTCTTGGGAGCCCAAGACACCTCTGGTCTTTGATAAAAGGCCAATGAAAATTGGCGAGTGGAATTTGCATGCCACTCCCCCGGACATATGGGTATAAAAGGAGCTGGTATGCAACCACTCATTCAGGTTTTATGCTGAGGAGCTGAGACAAGGACCGGCCATTTCAGCAGGTAGTTCAGCGTTGTGGTAGGAGGGACACAACGTCTCATTCCCTCCATCAGGGAACGGAGGTCACGCAAGTAACCATGACATTCCCTATCTGTCACTCACTCGACGTTGTGTCAATGTAGTGACACTAGGGGTCCCTATACAAAACGCCGCAACCGGCTGAACTGTGTTACGTGAACTGGCAGAGTGTGATGGGCAGACAACTGTGTGCCTCGTAGCCAGTGCACCAGGCTGACACGTAACCTCCCCCAACATTGTTATGAGTGTTGAACGGCTCTTTGGGGACAAGTTGACTACCCAAAAGATAGAGACAGGCTAGCCCAGTCGTGGCCTCTTTTCCCCTTCTTTTTTTTTCACTCCCTAAAAAAAAAGGGGGATTATCCGACTGGGCCGACCAGGTCTAGTCGGGGGGTGTGCCTCCCAAGGGGAACACACTGCGGAGACCACACCTCACCCAGAGAGAGGGGGGGATATTTAAGTGGAAAATACATCACATGGTCTTGCCGATCATGTGGAGAAGTCTCATCGTAGGTCCTACCCAATGAGGGAGGAGTTACTACAAACATGGAGACTGTGGCAGAGGGGCCTCTGCCCAAGGAAGACGCAGTTTGCCAACAGGGAAACAAATTAGCGGAAGATATACATTGCATGCGGTTGCCTACAGGGAACCGCCACATGCGGAGCATCTACCCCAGAACAGGGCTTTTAGTTAGCACATGTACTGGGCCGGCAGCAAGTCTCTCAGAAAACTCAACTGCCACAGGGCTCGGAGGAAGTCAACCAGGGAACATAGTTTGTGAACACTACTGGGAGTTAATGCCGCACGTCTTCAGCTCAGAGGAGGTGAAAGGCGCTATGTGCAAGCGATACACCCGGCCAGCTATCCCGGGCTTATCCGCTTGTATTGCGTGCCACTACCCGGGACGAAACCGGTTCCACCCGGAGGTTGTAGAACCTCGCAAAGGTGTTGGGTGTCGCCCAGCCCACTGCTCTGCAAATGTCTGTTAGAGAGGCACCTCTGGCCAGGGCCCAGGAGGCCACTACACCCCTGGTAGAATGGGCTTGTAGCCCTACCGGGGGCGGCATGTCCTGGGCTTGATATGCCATAGCTATGGCATTAATGAGCCAGTGGGCGATCCTCTGCTTGGAGACAGCGCTTCCTTTCCACTGCGCACCAAAGCAGACAAAGAGCTGCTCAGATATCCTAAAGCTCTGCGTGCGATCCAAGTAGATGCGTAAAGTGTGCACCGGACACAGCAACGACAGGGCTGGGTCTGCCTCCTCCAGGGCAGCGCTCGCAGGTTCACCACCTGGTTCCTAAAAGGGGTCGTGGAAACCTTGGCACATAGCCCAGTCGGGGTCTCAAGATCACGTAAGAGTAGCCCGGACCGAACTCCAGGCACGTTTTGCTGACAGAGAATGCTTGCAGTCTCCTACCCTCTTGATGGAAGTGAGCGCAGTCAGGAGGGCAGTCTTCAAGGAGAGTTCCTTAAGCTCAGCTGACTGCAAGGGCTCAAAGGGGGCTCTCTGTAGACTCTGAAGAACTACAGAGAGGTCCCATGCGGGAATGAGGCGCGGTCTGGAGGGGTTCAGCCTCCTGGCGCCTCTCAGGAACCTGATGATCAGGTCGTGCTTCCCTAAGGACTTACCGTCCACTGTGTCATGGTGTGCTGCTATAGCAGCAACGTACACCTTCAAGGTGGAAGGGGACAGCTGCCCTTCCAACCTCTCCTGCAGGAAGGAAAGCACTGATCCGACTGCACATCTCTGGGGGACTTCCCATCGGGAAGAACACCACTTAGCAAACAGACGCCACTTAAAGGCATACAGGCACCTCGTAGAGGGGGCCCTAGCCTGAGTAATTGTGTCTACCACCACGGGTGGTAGACCGCTTAGGTCTTCCGTGTCCCGTCCAGGGGCCAGACAGTGAGATTCCAGAGGTCTGGTCATGGGTGCCAGATGGTGCAGACCTTGTCAGCTCTTCATGCACTTCCAGGAAGAAAGGAACGGGGGCGGGGCAGGGCGTGGCTTTGAGCGGTTCCACAAGCCCATGAACCAATCATCGAGCCGTGAGGGTTCAGGGGAGTGCGGAGGGTTCCACGCCCGACGCTCGCGGCTGCCTGGGAAAGCATGTCGTCATCTCCATGTCAGCCTGTGACTGGCTGACCGCACCCGAAGGGAGGAGCCCAGCTGAGGCTTCCACATCCAACTGGACGAGCCCGCTCTCCAATGCTGCGCTCGAGAGCTCATCACTTTCGCGGGCTCCAAATAAGAGGTCGAACTCGCATTGAGACGAGCCAGCGGACACATTCGGAAGCCCGATCAGGGCAGACAAGCGTGCTGGGGAATGGGAGGTCTGTGGGGGGATACCCGGCAGAGGTGGTCCCACTGGGGTCCCCAAAACGCCCCCAGTGCTAGCCGCGCTGGCCTCATACCCATGTGTAGAAGGACCGAGGTGGGGAGCCTCTAGGGTGGCTTGCTTTTTTATGAAGGTAAGCCGCGACCACATCGTTGCCATGGACATGTTCTCGCAATGAGTACGACCCATCCACGAACGCTGTCTCCATGTGAGCAGTGCCCAGATATGAAAGACAGTGATCGTGACCGTCAGGAGGCGAGAGATAACGAGCGCAACCAGGAATAACACACAAAGGAAAGGCATCTTTAAAAAGACGCTTCTTTAAAAAGACATTCCGTGTGTGCCGCTCTTTTAGAGAAATATACTCTTTTATTTCTGCCGAAGCGCCCAGGGGCATTCTCTGCAGTGCATCAGTGCAGAGGAGGGAGAAGCCGCTGAAATGTGCCGTCAGATCCAGCAGAGGTGAATGAACAGTCGTGGGAATTCAGCTCAGTGAGCATGACCGTTCGGCTCCGAAGAGAAAATCTGAATGAGTGGTTGCATACCAGCTCCTTTTATACCCGTATGTCCGGGGAAGTGGCATGCAAATACCACTGGCCAATTTTCATTGGCCTTTTATCAAAAACCAGAGGTGTCTCGGGCTCCCAAGAGTGACCCCTAGTGTCACTACATCGAAACAATGTTGAGTGAGTGACAGATAGGGAACTGTTTTATTAGAGAAATGCAAGAATATAGTACAAACAAGAATACATAAACACATTAAAGAGCGTTATAACAAGACAGGGGCATACAGTATACTTCAAAACGAAGATTATGACTAAAGATTATACAGAGTATGAGCAATGGTATTCATTGCATTGCTTTCCTGTACTTACTTTTTAATATAATCTACTGGTATATTTCAAGATCCAGTTAAAAATGTTCAAATAGAGTCCTATTAGAGAAAATAACTAGTTTATTCATTGAAAATGTGGAATTATATCCTAGCGGTTTGAGTGCGATGATTGGGGAAACGTTCACTGGCGACCAGAAGCAATGTAAATAAAGAAATATGTTAAAAATAGAGATGAAAATGTCACAGTGTCTACAACTGCACTGCATTTAAAATACAAATGGGAGATTAACATGCTGCAAGTGAAAACAATAAAATTAAAGGAATAGTTCACCCAAAAATTAAAATTCTCTCATTATTTACTTACCCTATTGCCATCCCAGATGTGTATGACTTTCTTTTTTCTGCAAAATACAAACAAAGATTTTTAGAAGAATATCTCAGCTCTGTAGGTCCATACAATGCAAGTGAATAGTGACCAGACTTTAAAGCTCCAAAAATCACATAAAGTAAATGTAAAAGTAATCCATATGACTCTATTGGTTAAATCCATATCTTCTGAAGCGATATGTGGGTGAGAAACAGAACAATATTTAAGTCCTTTTTAACTCTAAATCTCCACTTTCACTTGTAAATTATTGTAAAGTGCTACTGAAATATTTGACCAATCAGAATCAGGTATTCCAGAGGGCTTTGTAATAAGAGCATGATAATCTAAATATGAATGAACAAGACACCAAAATATTCAGGTGCTTCCTGGACAAGATGAACATGTGTTTAAAGATCTGAGGCTTTGGCAGCAGTTTGTGCCGTGATCACTTCCCCTATAGAGATGACCTTGGGGTGAAAGATCAGTGGAGGGGGTCAGGATCACTTGTAGCTGCAGGCCGTCTCCACCATCTCTTAATGCTGGACTCGGGACAATGGCAGGAGCTGGGTCATCCTGAATGAGCATTGTTGGGGGCCAACAGAGAAAGGCCTTATTTACAGACACTAACCAACTTGACCAAAGTCTTTCATCTTCTCTTTGGTGATATCATGAAGATGTAAGGGGGTGCGCTCATATCTATTAAGTTTGAAAGAGCTACAGATTAAATATTTTTGATATGCCTGGGAGGAGGATGCTTTCAATATTATTTCAGTTATACGTCATAATGTGTTATACATTGACATTAGTTAATGCAACAGTTACCATGAACTAACAATGAACAATACTTTAACAGCATTTATTAATATTGGTTAGTGTTATTTTCTACATATACATTTTTAGCATTAAATGTTGTATACATAAGCATTAATTAATGCATTACAAATTAACATTTTAATGCATTACAAATTAACATTACAAATTAACAACAATTAACATAACTAACATACATCAATAATATATTTATAAATTACCATTTACCAAGATTGAATAATGGTGTAAAATATAGTGTTCATTGTTAATTCATGATACCTAAATTATTAAATAATGTTAATAAATAGAACCTTAACATAATGTGTTTGCACTCTCACTACATACTGCAATTAATATAAAACCGTTTAATGATTTTTGACTTTGTATATTGAACAAATTATTTTGATTCAGAATCACTGTTATTGTAGCAAATGTATATACATACTCTGCATACCAGCGTGCTTCAATATCTCTCTATGTGAACATGCCCTAAGCATAAACCAACAGCCATAAGTCCTCCAGTCACCCAGCCAGGTAGTTTTACTCTAAGTAGGGTCTAACTAAGCCCTGCTGAAAACCAGGCTGGAAGAGGATAAAGACAGAGGATTAAATCCAAACACCCTGAGAATTTTTGTGAGATACCTGGCTTATCCCTTTACTGCCATCAGGTAAACCACACAACTTACTATATTAGTACATTCAGTATTGAGCTGTGTTGTATTTAAAAAAAAAAATAATAATATACTGTATAAACTGTGTATATAGGTTCTAAAACAAAGATGCCAGGATTTATGGGAGAAACCCATTTAGACTGTGTGTGTGCTCATCAGGGCTGGGCAATATATTGAACATTCATAATATATTCACAATAACGGTGGTAATAAAATTATGCAATGATTTTGACTTTTTATTTTGCTATTATTTATCTTAAAGACTGTGTAATTATTATTTTAAGATTCCAAATCGTCTTGACTTGCAAGTGCAAGATTGTTGAGACAGAGATTTTTAAAAAGCTTCTCCAATTTAAACTTCAGCAGCATAAAAGGCTTTAGAGTTGAGAATTTTGATTCATTTTTGTGAATAATCTGATTCAGTTTCAATGAACTGAATCTAAACTCTGAATTAGCAATTCATTGGCATCCCTCAAAAATGTTTACAGAAGTCCTTGCATGGTATTTTTCATGCTTTAAAATGTTTTGGTAAAAAAATAAAAAATAAAAATAAAAAAAACATATATATATATATATATATATATATATATATATATATATATATATATATATATATATATATATATAATGTAGGTAAATATTGCTGTTTTTATGTTTTTATTTGATTTAAGAATAACAAATAGTTATGGGCAATTGTTATATTTTTTTCAATCTATCAAGTGCTATCAATGCCTATATACTGTAGCTGATACCAATACCAATACTTCTATTAAATATACATTTTGTATAAAAGGTGTAAGTATAGTCATTTTACATTTTATTCAAAAGCTATAATCATTCAAATTAATTGATGTCAACATCACAAAATAGTTTTTAACAGCATCATTATTTAGAGGAGTGAAAAAATCCCACAATAGGTTAAGATGAGCAGTGGGAGAAATGGTACCATTCCAACACAACTATTTGCAAAGACAGTTAATTTTTTTCTAGTTCTATTCTAGTTATGATATATATAGTATATGTGTGTGTGTGTGTGCGTGTGTGTGTATATATATATATCTTCATAAATATTATAGAAAATAATATTATAATATAATGTATTATTCATCTTATAAATAATAAGATCACTAGTTTAAAAAATATCTTAATATTAATACCATTATGTAAGAATCGATCCTCTTGATACAACACAATTATCAGCGGAATTAATCATATTAAAGATCAATCAATCCATCACTTATTACCGATCATAATGGCTTCAGCTGGCACTAACTCAGAGTTGTATTGTAAGCTGCAAGCACACACATTGTCCAACGCTGACAAGTTTAGAGTGAGACCACAGGTGTGTGCTTGCGCTTGAGTGTGAGCTGATTTAAACACCCAGCTACAAGTGTGTCAACACATCCTATGGAAAACCACAGCACCCGCGCAGCCCACTCTCAATCTGTCGCTGTTTTCCTGACCCTGTCGCTCTAAAATTGCAGATTAAATCTTGTTTGTCAACAAACTGTTTTGGGATAACTTTTCCCTCTAAATGCCTAGTTGGATTTATGTTCTGATTGGGACAAGTTTCGTGGGTCTTAATTAGCTTATTAAACAACTTCACAGCAGTTGTTTTTATTTTAAAACATGTAAATGTAAAGATATAAAGATATTTTCAAACTAAACCAAAGAAATATTGGAATACACATTTAATATAGCATTCAACAGCAAAGAAGAATAAATTAATGAAGGAAGTGGGCTGCCAACCAGCTCACAAAGCACTTTTTAATTGACAGTGCAATGTAAACCCACAATAAGATCCAGCAATTAACTCTGCTGAAAGTAAGGGTTCCACCCACAAATAAATGAAATTTATATTGGTCACGACCTTTTGGCCCTTAGAGATGTAATAAAGCTTCTCATGACAACATTTTTCTGTCAACACATTTCTCCATGTGACCTCTGTAGCTAAACAGGGTAGGGTTCCAGGCAGATGAAATGTAGATGTGCAGGTGATGATGTGAAGTCATCCATGTGGGTAATCTCTGTGAGCAATGTTTTGATGACAAATCTGTCATCATTGTCAGTCACTGTTGTTTGCATCTATGCCAGGAATGCTTTAAGGCAGTGTTTCTCAACTGGTAGGTCACGACCCAAAAGTGGGTTGCAGGTCTGTTCGGACTGGGTCGTGGACAGCAGGGAAAGAACATGCATGATTCTCCCATTGAAAATTTTTCACCAGCCGCCTAAGTGAAATTTCAGCCTTTTATACACGCAAAAAGCATCTCATCTGCAACGCGATATTTTCACGGTGCGATTAATTCTTGTTTTTTGCGTGAGTGTAATGGAACAACTCGCGCCAATGATTTGCTCTCTGATCCGCGCATGCTCGCCTGCCACACATCAAAGCCCATTTGAATTCTAGTGAGAAATTCAAATTTTTTGCGGCAAAATAAAGTTGTTTTTAAAATTACACATCACCGATAAAAAAATGTTACAGTAGTAACAGTAACTGTGATATTTTAACAAATGTTATAGTTTCATATTAAATAATCTATTAGGTAGAATCTGTCCTATTTTTCATTAACACTGTAATTTATTATTATTATTATTATTATTATTATTATATTATTATTATTATTATTAGAAACACTAGCTACATTGACCTATAGCCATAGTAATGATGGGCCATCATGGTCTTATGCCTGTGCTTATATGTCATTACACTGTAAATATGAGGGCAAATACATAAATGGCTCTAAAGTCTGGACCTCCAAGAATTGTCGACAAATTATGAATAAAGTTTTCCTCCTGTGTAATATATGTTCTGTTAGAATGATGTTTGATATTTGGAAATAAATTGGATAATAAATATAATGGGCTCATATAAATAAATATGCTCATCAACTTTTAAAAGGTGGAAGAGAATTTATTTTTGTTGTTGACATCATCAACAACAAAAGGTCACTTGATGCATGCATGTATACTTAAAAACCATGAACAAAACTATGGAAGATAAAAGAAAATGCAACCCAGGATACATTAAAGACAGGTTATGTTTTTTACTATGGTGGGTCGCCATTTGATGTCCAGTGTAAAATCTGGGTCCTGAAGTAAAACCAGTTAAGAACCACTGCTTTAAGGCAAACACATATGTTGTAAATATGGAAATAAGTAAGCTGCATGGCAATAAAACATCCATTATTGATAGTAAAACATAAAAAATAAAAGATTTACAACTAATACATAGCAAAGAGGTGAGCGGCACAAAAAAGAAGTTACTTAAAATATAACGTGAACAATCATGATGTTTTGGTTTTCTTACATCAATTATTCCTCTAATTGTTTTATTTTTATTTTGCATGAGTTGCTAAAAAGGTTTCATGGCCACTGTTCATCATGTTTACACCACTCGTCACGTGATCTCGCAGCCCTTTAAACATCTGTCCAACTGTTTGTTTTTGTTTTTTCCTTATTTAGAGTAACACAGTTATACCACATGGCCAAAAGCATGTGGGCACCAAACATCACACTCATATAGTTGTGCTCAAAAGTTTGCATACCCTGGCAGAAATTGTGAAATTTTGGCATTGATTTTGAAAATATGATTGATCAAGCAAAAAAAACTGTCTTTTATTTAAGGATAGTGATCATATGAAGCCATTTATCATCACATAGTTGTTTGGCTCCTTTTTAAATCATAATGATAACAGAAATCACCCAAATGGCCCTGATCAAAAGTTTACATACCTTGAATGTTTGGCCTTGTTACAGACACACACAGGTTTAAATGGCAATTAATGGTTCATTTCCCACACCTGTGGCTTTTTAAATTACAATTAGTGTCTGTGTATAAATAGTCAATGAGTTTGTTAGCTCTCACGTGGATGCACTGAGCAGGCTAGATACTGAGCCACGGGGAGCAGAAAAGAACTGTCAAAAGACCTGTGTAACAAGGTAATGGAACTTTATAAAGATGGAAAAGGATATAAAAATATATCCAAAGCCTTGAAAATGCCAGCCAGTACTGTTCAATCACTTATTAAGAAGTGGAAAATTCTGGGATCTCTTGATACCAAGCCATATATACAAGGCGGTGTGTGAAAAAAGCTCGGAGGATCATCAGAGACTCTAGCCACCCGAGCCATGGGCTGTTCTCACTGCTACCATCAGGTAGGCGGTATCGCAGCATCAGGACCCGCACCAGCCGACTCAATGATAGCTTCTTTCCCCAAGCAATCAGACTTCTGAACTCTTGATCTCCCACGATCAAATACATCAGCACTTAACTTTATTACCCTTACCGTTATATCTCACACCGGACTGTCATAAATTATATTATTATTATATTATATTCTCTCTTAACAACTGACTATCAACCGACAGCCTGAATGTCTATACAGTACAATACTGTACATTCTATATATACTATATATACTTTTGTATATATATTTATTTTTTATTTTTATTGAATAATGTGTATCTATATAGTGCGTATTGTATACTGTACAGTGTATGTTATTATTTGTATATTGTTGAGTGTAATTATGTAATTACATCAGATGTTTAAATTGTGCTGTGTTAATTTGATGTTATTGTAAATTGGTTCTGTCTCATCACTGTCACGACTGCTATGTTGATCGGAACTGCACCCAAGAATTTCACACACCATTGCACTTGTGTATATGGCTGTGTGACAATAAAGTGATTTGATTTTGATTGATTTGAAGGTCACGTAGACCAAGAAAGATTTCAGTCACAACTGCCAGAAGAATTGTTTGGGATACAAAGAAAAACCCACAGGTAACCTCAGGAGAAATACAGGCTGCTCTGGAAAAAGACGGTGTAGTTGTTTCAAGGTGCACAACACTTGTTGACCCCTCTCCAAACATAGCACTTATGATTGTGACCATAAAGCTCTATTTTGGTCTCATCACTCCAAATTACAGTATGCCAGAAGCTGTGAGGTGTGTCAAAGTGTTGTTGGGCATATTGTAACCAGGCTTTTTTGTGGCATTGGTTTCTTTCTGGCAACTCGACCATGCGGCTAATTTTTGTTCAAGTATCGTTGTATTGTGCGCCTTGAAACAACTTTGTATCCTGAACAATATTTCTGGCAGTTGTGGCTGAAATCTTTCTTGGTCTACCTGACCTTGGCTTGGTATCAAGAGATCCCTGAATTTTCCACTTCTTAATAAGTGATTGAACAGTACTGACTGGAATTTTCAAGGCTTTGGATATATTTTCATATCCTTTTCCATCTTTATAAAGTTCCATTACCTTGTTACGCAGGTCTTTTGACAGTTCTTTTCTGCTCCCCGTGGCTCAGTATCTAGCCTGCTCGGTGCATCCACGTGAGAGCTAACAAACTCATTGACTATTTATACACAGACACTAATTGCAATTTAAAAAGCCACAGGTGTGGGAAATTAACCTTTAATTGCCATTTAAACCTGTGTGTGTCACCTTGTGTGTCTGTAACAAGGCCAAACATTCAAGGGTATGTAAACTTTTGATCAGGGCCATTTGGGTGATTTCTGTTACCATTATGATTTAAAAAGGAGCCAAACAACTATGTGATAATAAATGGCTTCATATGATCACTATCCTTAAATAAAAGACAGTTTTTTTGCATGATCAGTCATATTTTCAAAATCAATGCCAAAATTTCAAAATTTCTGCCAGGGTATGCAAATCTTTGAGCACAACTGTATGTGCTTGTTGAACATTAAATTGCAAAATCACTGGCATTAATCTTCCATTCTTCTGGGAAAGCTTTCTAGATGTTGGAACATGGCTGTGGAGATTTGCTCCCATTCAGACACAAAAGCATCAGTGAGGTCCGGCACTGATGTTGGTGATAGTGCCTGACACACATTTGGAATTCCAATTCATCCTAAAACTGTACAATGGGATTCACGTCTGGGCTTTGTGCAGGCCAGTCAAGTTCTTCCACACCAGATGAAGTAAACCAATTCTGTATAGACCTTGCTTTGTGCACAAGGGCATTGTCATGCTGAAAGAAGACAAGGGCACTCCCATAACTGTTTCCACATAGTTGTAAGCAACAATTCTCTAGAATGTCCTTGTATGTTGTCGCATTCAGATTTGTCTTTACTGGAAATAGAAGCCTATGCGATTAGTTCTGGCAGAGGACTCATAGAAAGCATTACATCATCCTATTATTTAATTCAGGCATCTCATCCAATCATGATCCAGCCTCTGGCTTATAAACTCAGCACAGCTGTCCTTCATCGCTTCCTTATGCCTCCATTATTTTCAACCCCACCACCCCATCACCACCAGTTTAGGTCCCTTCCTGCCATAATTGGTAAGCTCCTCTTCCCTGCCTTCATCGTCTTCTGGCAGGATCTGACAGTTTGAGCGAGAATCCCAAGGCTGAACTATCGGACGGGGCTTACATCAAAGGAAACTATTCTTAAATAAACTCATGTTACTCTCACACTCTCGAGTCCTCTGAGAGGATTGCTGGCATAGCTAAACTTGTTAAAAATAGGGAGTATCCACATACTTTTGGCCACGTGGTGTATCTACCCATTCTTAAACAATTTGTTGTTTTTTTTTTGTTTGTTTTTTTGCATTCTGTTCTAAGCAGTGTGTGGTAAACAGGGAATATCCCTTCAATGATGCCTTTGAATTTTTCTCAAACACTCTGGAAGAACATGAGCCTGAGCAAAATCACTGAATGATGGGCCAGAGGCTCAGGAAACAAGGACCATCAACTCTTGAGGCCAAATATCAAAGAAAGCAATTATGTGAAACAAGAATAAGCACAAAATTAGTCATAACTGTGCATAAGTACAATGCAATGGCCATGCTCTGTCAAGTGGACCTGAAGAGGTAGAATGATGGTTCAGGATTCAGAGTAATGGAGCAACAGGACAGGCTTGTCATAGGTTTGGTTGATCTGAGAGCTGGGCCTTTGTGCAAGCAATGCTGCTGCCCCCCGCAGCTCTCAGCACTTCCTACAATCAAAGACTGGCCATTCTTCTCTAATTGGCCACTGAAAGAGATGTCAGGCCATTTGATTTAAACAGGAGCTCAATACTTGTGCTATACCTTGATACATGTACCTCTCATTCCCTAATTTTTTTGTCTCACACACACTCTAGTGTGAATCCACAAGCAAAGTGGCTAAAGCTCTATTTAAAATTCTAAAGAACTGCCTTTCTTACTGTCTTCATAGGCAGATGTCTTCTAAGGCAGTATCCTAACCATCATGGAATCTCATAAGTGCAGCATAGCCTCATGGCTATATTACTGTACCTACACTCACTGTGTAGCTGTGAACTGCAGCTCACTGGATGTTTTTTTTTGTTTGTTTTTTTTTTTTGGCACCATTCTGAGTAAACTCTAGAGACTGTTGTGTGTGAAACTCACAGGAGATCAGTACTTACAGAAATACTCAAACCAGCCTGTCTGGCACTAGCAATCATGCCACTGTCAAAATCACTGAGATCACATTTTTACCCATTCTGTTGGTTGATGTGAACATTAACTGCACTGAACCGTATCTGCATGATTTTATGCATTGCACTGCTGCAACACGATTTGCTGATTAGATAATTGCATGAATAAGCAGGTGTACTAGTGTTCCTAATAAAGTGCTCAGTGAGTGTAGATTTTTGCTAGATTATTTTTACGTGGCTTTTGTATGCATTGCGGCAGTTTCCTGGTGAAATGTACACTAGAGGTTTTTGTTCCCTCTTCCTCACACAATGCTATCCCTTACCAAAAATCTAAACTAACCACAAACTTGCCGCAAATTTGCCGCTTTTTATTTTCACATGCATATGAGCTTTTGATTCGCCACAAATCTTTGACAGAAGTTTGCAGCTCTTTGCTGGTAGTGGTGAACCTCCGGCAAACCTTTGGCAACAATGGACAATTTCCCACAAGTTTGCCGCAAAGCTCATTTGCATGTGAAAATCATCAGTGGTGAATTTGCGGCAAGTCTCAATTTTCATAAGGGATCTAATTACATCAAAACAGTTTTACTATGGTGCATGGTTTGTAAGAAGATACATTTTAATGTTTGCATTACATACTGTAACCAGCTATATTTACAGGCTTGTTGGAGGTGTGAACAAATTGTGTGGTCGCTCAACTGATAGAGCATTGCAGTTGTGATGCAAAGGACCGGGGTACGAGACCTGAAGAGCATGAAAGGCAACACATGAGCCATTAGTGTCACTGAAAGCACCACAAAATGAAGTGGTTGCTTCAGCAATTGCATTTTTCATGTCACATTTGCTTTTTATGACACTATAGATTAGGTTAAGATTTCAGGTTTAGTGTAGGAAGGTAGGGTTTGTTGTTTTAAAAATCGATAGAGCAGAAACCTTAAAAACACATCTTTTTGGGATAACATTTAACATGCTTTTAGCACTACACTGGGGAAATTTCACCTTGGAACTGCCACGATACGTGTAAGGAGCCTCATAATAATTTTGCAAAAATGTCGCCATAGTCACATAATTTTCATGAGATCAGGCTCCATAAGTGACTGAATTCTAACATTTTACTTATGCAGCAACTCCGCAAAACACATAAATAGCATTTACATGGGAGACTCAACTTGCAATTTTTAAACTTACAATTTTAAGAGATGTTGAGATGTTAGCATGTTACTAAGCTAACATAAAAATACATAGCACATTAGCACATAATATCAGATGCTGCTTAATAAGGATGCCTGCCTTTTGGAACAGCCTTCACATCAGGCATGTGTTTATGATGCCTTAAAATGCTGCCTCTGTTGGCTGCCTCACTATATTTTGGAAAAGCAATTGTATCAGATCTCAGGTAAATGCATTGATAATGACAGTAAATACACACTCTGGTTGCAAAAAAGGTGCCCTTGTCGGAAACAGTTGAGCAATAAAGCATAAAGGTGAACTTTATGCTACTAAAAGCATTGGAGAGGGCGACGAGAAAGCCATTGACCCATAACATGCGTGCAGCCTCTCCGATGCCAAGTCCTTACCGCAAACCCAAGTTCTGTGGCTGAAGATACATGAAGAACCTGGAGCTCGGAAATCACTCAGTCTGGCCTCAAGACTGGAAAATCAATAAGAAGCTCTCAAATCCAAGAGTGGATGAGAGCACCGAGGACTCTCATGCCTTAGCTAAGCTTCCACTGCTGGGGAATAATAGGCAGCCATCCCTGAAACGCACTTGGACGCTTCACATCCAGTCCTGAGCCAAGGGAAAAAAGGATTAGAAACCGGCAAAGTTTCCAAATGAAGGGAATCAGAAGATGAGAGAGATTCATAAGAGCCAAGCAAAAATGGAGGGTTTGCACAGCTGAGCTGCTAAGAGTAGCACCAAACTAGCTAAAGGGCCATTATCATCTTCATGTACAGTTGATGATTACTTAACCACATGTTGTCCCCTGGCTTAGCCTGTAAATACTTGTTGTAGATAGCTTTTTGTTATTGACTTGAAATGTACTGGATAATGTTCAGGCTTAAAAAGTGGAAAATATGTTTCCTCTCACCTGTAGAATTCAATATCAATCATTATTTGATTCACTTTTTCCCATCTGCTTTAATAAAGCAATAAGCTACAAGAGGTCTTGTGTTACAGTTATTTTACTATGAATCAGGGAAGTTTTTCGTTCTAAAACCCCCCTTTCCCACATTAAAATCACTGTAAGTGACTAACTGCTTTTATAAAATGGCGGCACCACTATAATCCTAGACAATATTCAAGAGCTACATTTATGATTGATAACTATTGTAATAAACAATTCTCCTGCCAAGGAAGGCCATGTCCAAACTAATACGTTTGAAATAATTTGAAAACTCAGTTTACCGTTTTATTATTTAATTGTTTTCTAAAGTGTGCTGTACCGGAGAGTGTTTTCGAAAGTCTCCGTTTTCGGTGGAGGAAAACGCATTGAAACTTATCAATGTGTCTTCATCCGAAAATATATTAGTGTAGATGTGGCCAAATACAGTATCCTATATATATATATATATATATATATATATATATATATATATATATATATATATATATATATATATATATTATCCTAGTTGTACACAATGTTTACAGTTTCCAAGCAATGTAGCAACTTGGTGCATTCAAATATAATGTGCGGTCATATGCTGCTTCATGTCCTCCAAGGAAGTTCGTACCAATGAGGTCGGAAGTCGTAAATGTGTGTTCTAGTGATTTAAGTTGGAAATAATGTACCCATTTTGCAATTTCATTTCTTTCTCTTTTTTCCCCACTTACAATAAAAGACAGGATGCTTTCTTTTTTGGTACCAATGCAATAAAATGAGGTGTGTAATTGATGATTTTCCAGTCTGTTTTCTCATTCTCTTGCGGCCACATAAAATGATGGGAAATGTCGTTTTGTTGCCTAAGGCTGTCGTATCATAAACTAGCTAAATTAATCTTATTTTCTGGAAAGCTTTATCACTATTCTTCATTTATGCTGAAGTATGAAATTTCTGCTCTACTAGCGCCACCGAACGGAATTGCAAAAAGAAACTTTGTTTTCAAAATAGCTTTCTGATTCTGCCCCGGTCTGCCATTGGTCAAACAAAGAGATAGTCCCGCCCCCAACTCACACTATTGGTAGTGTCAGTGTTATTGTGTTTATAGATGAGATTCTCAAAACAAACAGAGGAAATTTTATAGCACCACAGAGACAGTGTTTACAGATTTTTAAAAAAATAACTTGGCTTACTTATAGTTGTCTCTGCATTAGCTGGGATAGGAGAAAGTATTTTAACACAGAAAAAGTTAAATACTTTAGCTTTAACATGCAATAAAAATGCATACAAACTAAACTGCACTGCCAAAATCCATTAGGAAAGTGAATCTTTAGTCAACACGCCCCCAACTTCAAAAATCGGTGCTCAATGAAAATCACGAGTTTCCCACTGGTAATTACAACTTTGTGGTAGCATTCATGTGCGCTCAACTCGTAAACATGTTCTTTCTGACATGACTTGAATGCACCAATATTTAGGCCACGTCCACACTAATGCGTTTAGGTTTGAAAACTCTGTTTTCAGTTTCCCAACAATATATTCCAAAGTATGCAGTTATGGAAAGCATTTTCGAAAGTCTGTTTTCGGTGTAGGAAATCACTGTTCCAGTATGGATGAGAGGTGTACAAATAGTGAATTTAATGCATTTTCAAAAAACAAAAACAAAAAAACTTAGTAGTGTGGATGTGGCCTTTTTTATGAAGTCCCCTAGAATGTAGTAATTTTATGATGGCTTTGAAAGTGGCTCATCCAAACAAAATTTAGAGTCTGAACCATCTGCTTTATAATGTGATATTTCGTACAACATGCCCCTATCAAGCCTTTAAAAACATAGTAGGTCTTCTCAAGATGCTGCATTTTTTAAATAAGAGAATGCTTAACGTTTCAATAATATAATGATTTTTGTCAAGTTTGCAACAATTTGCCAGCATTAGGTGCGCAACATTTTAAAGAAACACCAGCACACTGACGCCAAGCCTATCCCCATTTCCTCACAATCTCGACACTGTTTTGAACATTTACAAAAATAAACTTCTCAGCAACCCAATATTCATCCAACATGAGCTCTGGCTTACTTCGCAGCCGTGGTTTGCTCGCTTTGGCCTGTTATTAAACAGCTGGAGAAGACTAGAGTCTTTCACTTCTCACCTACCTCTATTACCTTAACCCCTTGAAAAAAAAGGACAATTACACATCATTTAAGACTTAAGCAATTAGAGGCCATTTCTGGAAATAACCCTGTTCGACTTAAAGTTGTCTTCTCCCACACAGACCTGAGGGGAGGAAAGAGGAGGGGCAGGGACTGATGGGTTCTGGTGTTGGTGTCAGTCGAAATTAGTGGGGGAGGATAGGGGAGCACACAAACTATATTTCTGTAGTACCAATCTGAGTCCAAGTGGAGGAGTTAATCAGGGTCAGAGCATGTGTAGCTATGGATTGCCAGGAGAGGAGATTAGGGTAAAATAGAATCTAGCAGCGCTCCAATTACTGCTAGATAAACATCGGCACTGTTGCCACATGCATGCACACGTTCTGGGTAAACCCGCTAGGTCCAATAGCCTAAACATTCCAAAATGAACTATATTCTACAGAAAACTATGGTTAATAATCCCTTAAATATTAGCGTTAGTTGATGTGTGGGCTGGGATCATAAAGTTGGGCTACAGTATGAGGATGATTATGTAGAACTGTTTATGAATTTATTGTTTTGCAAAGTCATGACTGTAAAAGCCTCCATGAGATTACAGTTTGAACAGTCGGTTTGGAAATGAGAGAAACATTTACTTTACAGCATGAGTAATGCATTATGAATCATTTTTGGGTTTAACTGAGGAAATCCTAAGATTTGTGACAAAGCTCAGCTCTCAACTTCAGTGCAACGGTTTTCATGCACATGACCCAGAGTGCACCGTGTTGAGGTAGGAGGCAGACGCTCTGCAAACATTATTTATGGACACACTAAGAGCCACAAATCTTAAGTTAGGTCACTCTAAATTACAAACCAACAGAGACTGACAACAAGGTGCTCAGTCTTTACCTAAAACTAGTAAGTCTTCAAATGTGGTCGTTACCTAAAATGCCATACTCATCAAACTCCCTGCTGTGTAGTCCCAAGTTCTGCAGTAACTAAACTGCATGTCAGCTTGGCAGTCACAGAGAAGAAACAGATGAGCCTCCCATCCATGCACCCCTCTAGCCCGCAGCTGTAGGTTTGAATGAGGCAGTGCTGGAGCCAATCACTGCAGGCCCCCTCTGTCACAGAAGACTATGGGTGCAATCCGTCACCGTAGTAGGAGGGGACCACACCACAACACAACTGACCGGTGAAAGACATACTGAAGTACACTGTGCACATGGAAAATAGAATTGATAAATATAATTTTTCTTCAATGTAGCATATAAGGTAATAATCATAAAATCAAAACTTTATTCACATATACTCAAGTAATATTAAATATTAAGGCAGTTGATTTAACATGTTAATTTAGTGTGAATAACAAAAGAAGCACAGCTAAGAAGCACCAAGAGCTTGGGTCACAATTTTTGCTTGGGCTTTGGCCCCTTAAAGCTAAATCACCTGGATCAACACATGTTGTAGGCAACAAGTGCCAACACCCAGCATAACAAAGAGGCTAAATTTAACCTGTGAATCATATGCCTTCCTATTAATCTCCCTCACCTCAAGTCCCTGTGAGATTTACAACCAAGCCAGGCTATGATTACAGCCTACAAGATGGTACCACATTGTACCAGGAAGGGGGATTATGGTAAGGTGTTGGGCATTATTTTGTGGCTGAGGACAGTGCATGGTATTACCACAGGAAGTGAGAAGGTGTAGGAGCCATGTGGTAGGAGTGATGTGATCATAACGAGATTAGCTTTTAGCTAAGCTGTATGGAAGTTCATTATTTTGAGAGAGAAAAAACATCATGGGTGATTCTAAGAAATAGGAGCTTTTTCAGTTTCAGTAAAAATTGTAAACATTCTATCAGATAAATATTGTGTTTAAGTGTTAATAAAAATGTTGTGCCATCTCAGGCTAAATTAATAAAGTGGGAAATAATCATGCCTTCAGAGAGGTCAAAATCATGGTAACAGGGTTGACATTTTAAGATTATGCCCCATTGACAATCACTACCAAACATATCAAAACTTCATTACATATACTCAAGTAATATTAAATATTAAGGCTGTCAATTTAACATGTTAATTGAGTGTGAATAGCTTAATGTGCGTTCTTTCGTTACTGTGGCAGTAACAAACCTCAGTACTCAAAGTGGCGATAGAGTTATCTTGAAGAGTCTGTGCTAGAGTCCTGCGTGGGACTGTTTTCTTATTTCCGATCCCGCTGAATTTCTAACCATTACCGCCCGCTCCCGCAATATTCAAAATATGCACAGGAAGAAGTGTTTTATCTTTGAAGGAAAGCTTACTTTGACCCGGGAGAACGGAGCAGGTATGTCGCCTCAACTAGGGATGGGCGGATCGATACTAAAGTATCGATAGTTCTGATACTGATGTGGTATCAAGAATATCGATCCTCACATAAAAATATCAATTCTGAAGTTTATTTATTTATTTTTTTACTTATTATTTAGATTACATTAATATTAATGCATTTCATAAGCTTCATAGTGGAAAAAATTATTATATGAGTGAATTGTTGCATGGCACCAGAACAATTTTTTCTTCTGCTCATCTTGGTGCACATAAATGCTAAAATACACCAGCAGTCACAGACAGCGCTCACCCTTTCATTCATAGTGCTCGTTCAAAGAGGGAGCAGTGCTGTCCTGAGGTAATGACAGAAAAACACACCTAGACGTGACATTATAATGGGCTTGTTTGACAA
Source organism: Myxocyprinus asiaticus (assembly GCF_019703515.2). Taxonomy (NCBI): domain Eukaryota; kingdom Metazoa; phylum Chordata; class Actinopteri; order Cypriniformes; family Catostomidae; genus Myxocyprinus; species Myxocyprinus asiaticus. The sequence goes on from NC_059375.1 coordinate 15,326,340, forward strand.
TTTTTACAGGTTTATTTAAATTCAGAGTTGTTAACCTGTTGATGCTCATTGACCCCACAAATGGATTTGACTTTACTTTGCTTAAATTAGTTCACATTTACCATATAGTGTGCTGTTCATAATGTTGACAAATTATACATCTTTATAATATGTCAACATTATTAACTCTTTTTTGACTAGACTATATAGTATATGTGAACTAATTTAAGCAAAGTGACATCAGTTCTGGGGGGGTGGCATGCACATCAACAGGTTAAAACATTGATAATGATCTTTAATCCTCGTTAATAAATGATAACTTTATGAAAACGTACCATGGATTTACTGTAGTAATATTTTATTAACCATGACTAGTAACCACGACTGTAGTAACCATGTTTTTTTATTTTTTTATTTTATTTTATATTTATTTTTTTGCCAGTAACCAAAGTTTTGATACAATTGAGCATGGTTTTACTACAGCATTACTGTAGTATCCATGGTAACTTAGTTTTATATGTGGCTTATACTAACTAATTTTTAAAGGGTAAACAAAGCAGCCTAATAATTTTTTGTTTAGGCCCATAAATATATAAAAAAATTAAGTAATAATAAAGTTACTAATTTTATCCAAAGAATTCGTAAAAATAACATTTAATAGAGGTATTTGTATTGGTATCGATATCTGTGATATTGGCCTAAAAGTACTTGGTATTTGATTGAAAAGAAAATAAGTGGTGTCGCCCATCCCTAGCCTCAACCCAGAGATGCCAGATTTGCACATTTGTTGCAACTTACAAAGTCCATTTCTTTTCCATTTTTGTCAGTAACATTTGAGAAAATTGTCCAAATGTCAGACTTGCCTTGCTTTGGTTTTGTATAGTAAAAACCCGCTTTAAGCTTCTTTTCAACTTCATTTGTTGACTCCATCCTTCTTGTTAGCGCTAGCTAAATCCTGGGACCCGCAGTATATTTTTTGACCGCCCACTCCCACCCGCAGCAAAGTTAAAACCTCCCACTCCCGCGAGATTTGTGTTGGGTCCCGTGGGATCCCAATCCCAATGCATACTCTGGTCTGTGCCATTAACCAGTGTTGTTGTTCAGGTTGTTCAAGTTGCTATAAATATATTGACTTTACCTTACTTTCTCAGCAATATTCTCTTCAAACTGTTGCTCCGCCATTACAGTAGTAAACTTGAAAGAGAAAACTCACTGTAGAAGTGGAATTCACAATAATGTGGCTCACCGCTGAGAATGCAGTGTGTACTTGGGTTGTGTTATAAATGCGGTTTGACACATTTTGGAAAACGCCCTAAATCAAGCTTGCATAGCTAAAAGCGCCTGCGTTCACGTACATGCGTAGAGTGTGTTTAGAACTTAATATTGCCAGATTTTACTATATTTGAGACATTGCTATGTTCTTTTAATTGTATATAATATAAAAAAAGAGAAAATTGCACACTCTCGCTAATTTTTAATGTTAATGTGACAACATTTAGACAGGCTGCAAAGTAAACCCTGGTTTTAGTTTGTGCAACTTTTCCATTACTTTTGAATATGTTATGCTGTACATTTAAATTTGGTGACTCAGGAACACATATGGCTTGAACACTGTATATTCCACCATATGATCAGAAAAACTAAAACATGTGAATGCAGTACAGCATACTGGTTGGTGGAACCCTTTGACTGTAGTGGGAGAGAGATAATGCTTTACAATGTGTGTGTGTCTGAGTGTGTCTTTGTGTGTTTTGGTGGTTTACGAGGACATTTTCTTAGGTTACAAACTGGGTATTATGCTATAAATGTGGTTTATGAGGACATTTCTAGTGTCCCCATAATTCAAATCACTTTAAAAAAAATTTTTTTAAAAACATGCTACATGTTTCTTTTTTTATGTAAAAATGCAGAAAGTTTTTTATGAGGGTTAGGTTTAGGGGTAGGGGATAGAATCTATAGTTTGTACAGTATAAAAATCATTATGTCTATGGAGAGTCCTCATAAGGATAGCCGCACCAATGTGTGTGTGTGTGTGTGTGTGTGTGTGTGTGTGTGTGTGTGTGTGTGTGTGTGTGTGTGTGTGTGTGTGTGTGAGTGAGTGAGTGTGTGTGTGTTATTGGATGTTCAATGCCAAATAACCTCAAACAGGTGAGAACACTTTAAGAAAGATAAATGCGGTTGGGAAAGTTGCCTTAAGGTAGAGTTCCTGGAAACAGTGTAAAGAGAGAGGCGTAGAACATTGTGTGTGTGGTAGCCCAGCCTAGAAGCATTGTTATGTATGCTGTCCAATAAAACATGCCAACATCTCTGAGCCAAGAGTTTCGCTCCTAAATCCAACCCCAAATCCTTTTGGGCTTCCCCTCCACTTTCCGTCCCCCTCTTTCCCCCCTCCATCATCAGTGGGCGTGGCGGTATGCAGGCAACATCACCATTACCCCCACATCAGTGGGCTGTGGTTGGTTAATGATAGAGTGGGTTGGGTCGAGACTTTGGTTCCTGAGCCAGGCAGCTGCTGTTGAACCAACCTGGTTCTTATTACACCAGCTGCTCTTGAAAACCCAACCGATCCCAGCCAAGCAGAACCCGGCCTGCCATGTTCCCTCCGCAACAGAGAAAACATATTTACCAAATGTCCAGAGCACAATTACCCAATACTCCTCTGACGATATGTGAGCTGAGAAAGCATCCTAATGAAGGAGGATAACGTTTTTTATTTACAGATTGGCAGTTAACATGGAAATGTGGACCTGACGTGGATGGAGAACAATTAGGAGTGATTCCAGGATGTCTGTTAGTTTTGGAAAACCAGGGATGCTGGCGGTGCCCAATGCTAAATGCTATGTATATATTCTCAATTTTACACTTGCGTATTATCCGAATTATATTAATACATTAGGTAAGTTTGGCGAATTGAGAGACAGGGTAGTCTGGCAAGAGAAGGGTGCAACAACCTTTTCAGGCCAAAAAAGGGACTGTAATATACTGAACAATGTGGAAACAATTACCTCTTGGCAAGGCTGAATTTGGCAAAGCTCTGCAGATTTGCAAAGCCAAACTACCAGACGGTGTGTTTGTGTGTGTGTGTGTGTGTGTGTGTGTGTGTGTGTGTGTGTGTGTGTGTGTGTGTGTGTGAATGTCACTGCAAAGAATATGGGGGAGATCAGCAGATGTATTTCAAGATAAAAAAGGTAGGAACTTTTTTATTGCACTGGAGAAAATTCACATACTGATTTGCCTCTAAATAAGCATATAAATAAATTAATACATCTTATAAAAGTATATACAACAATATAAAACAAAATGTTTTCTTGCACAAGATTGAATCTTAGAACTTAAAGCTGAAGTGTGTAATTTCTGCTCCAGTTACAAAACCTGTTATTCCCGCCTCAAACGACTAGACATTTCACCAAGAAACTGGATCTCACATGTGCCCAAATGTTCAACAACACTTACAGCTTTGGCCACTGGGGACAGTGGTTCAAATTTCAGTAAGCACAGACATATTTCACCTGCAAAACATTCAACCAACTGTTGCCAAGCTCACAGTGTAATCAGTCTGCTGATTTTGCACATTAAGCTAAAAAACAATTATACACTTCACCATGTATTAATAGAAACTTTATAGAAACCCAGTTTTAAGTGTGAGTGTCAGAAATGACCAACATCATGCTGTGTGATTTCTGAACCATTCCTGATTTTCCCATTAAAATACAACTGAAAGAGTCTTATCTGTTCTTCAGCTTGAAAGGGTTGGCGTATGGTATACCTCTATTCTCAGCTGTAAACAGATACCTTGTTTCCACAGTCTATTTTTTTTTTTTTTCTACATTCAGTTTTGGAGCAGTCCATGAAACTGCCAAATTGATCATTTTTTTCACATTCCCACACACACAATACAGTGGATTTTTTTGTTTTGGCACACACCGTTCTCCTAAAATCTCTGGGGTGTGTGCATCCTGTCTTGCATTCAGTGCTTTGCTTTTTTTTATTGAGTGCATCTTATGGGTTTCACAGTATCTGATTTAGGGATCTGTGGACACTAGATGTTAGGCTTGCAACTCGAACTGACATTTACTCTTAATTCAACCGTTACTGCACACCTGTGATGAAAGTCACTGGTGTTCATTTACCCCTGGGTCAGTCATATAGAGTTTCACTACTGGTTTACCTGTCTAACTCAGTCTCATGAAAACGTCACAAACAGGTTCTGCTGACAGAACGGGGGTGACCACAAGCTATGGAATTTCAGTTTTATGATGTCATTGTCTCACAATGAACCTGATTGGCTTTTACATGGTAAGCACAAACAAATTCTCTCTCTCTCTCTCTCTCTCTCTCTCTCTCTCTCTCAAACACACACACACACACACATCCATATGGATGTGATTTGGTAATCGTGCAGACTCAGTGAGCAGACAGCTGGGTGAGGGAGGGATGATGGGTTGTGCTATTCCCCAGCCTATGAATCTATAAGACAAGAACAGATGTCAAGAACAGAGAACGCTGAACCAAGTTATACAGTTAATTGTGTTAGTTAGATAATTGTGAGATTCCTTGTATAAGTTTGTCTGCTTACTGTTGTTGTGTTGGCTCAAACATCTATCTATCTATCATCCATCTGCCTATCTGTACGTCCGTCCATTCATCAATCCATGTCTGTCCGTCTATCCATCTATCCTTTCATCTTTACATCTATCTGTCTTTCTGTCTGTCCGTCCTTCACTATCCATCCATCCATCCCTCATCTATCCATCTATCTTACTGACCCGTCTGTCTGTCCGTCGATCAAACCATGTCTGTCTGTTTGTCCATCTTTCCATCTATCCATCCATCCATCTTTCCGTCTGTCTTTGCCTTTCCTTCCGTCCATTCATCCATCCATCATCCATCCATTCATCCTTCCGTTCACACCCACCACTCCCTTCCTCCCTCCATCCATCAGGTACTGTACATAGTGTTAAATAAAGTCAGTAGCAGTCGATGCTAGGGTATTTTCAGGTGATGTGGGTAATCAATGGGACCACCTCCGCCGGGTATCCCCCACGGACCTCCCATTCCCCAGCACGCTCGCTTGCCCCGATCAGACTCTCACACAAGACCACCGGTTCGTCTCAGATAGACTTCGACTTCTCGTTCGGAGCTCCGGAAGATGATGAGTTATCGAGCGCAGCATCGGAGAGCGGGCTCGTCCAGTCTGACGCAGAGGCTTCGGCTGGGCTTCCTCCTTTGGGAACGGTCGCCCAGTCTCACGCTGATGTGTAAATGATGGACATGCTTTCCCGGGTGGCCACAACATTGAGTGGAACCCTCCATTCTCCCCTGAACCCTCGCGGCTCGATGATTGGTTCCTGGGAACGGGGCACCGCCCACAGCCACTCCCCGCCCCTGTTCCTTTTTCCCAGAAGTGCATGAGGAGCTGACAAGATCGTGGGAGGCACCTTTTACTGCCCGGTCCAGTCTTTCAGCTCCCCCGCTCTCACTACCCTCTATGGTGGAGTGGCCAGGGGGTATTCGGTGATTCCCCCAGGTGGATAAGGTGCTTGTTCCAGGGCAAGCACGTGTTGGTCCAGATGGACAACACAACATCAGAGGTGTACATCAACTGCCAAGGCGGTCTACACTCCCATTGCATGTCACAACTCGCCCGCCGTCTCCTCCTCTGGAGTCAGCAGCGCCTCAAGTCGCTATGAGCCACTCACATCCTGGGTGACCTCAACACCGCAGCAGATGCACTGTCATGTCAGGTTACCCTCAGGGAGAGTGGAGACTCCACCCTCAGATGGTCCAGCTGATTTGGAGTTGATTCAGTCAAGCACAGGTGGACCTGTTTGCTTCCTGGGAATCCTCCCACTGCCTGCTTTGGTACGTCCTGACCAAGGCACCCCTTGGTATAGATGCGCTGGCACACAGCTGTCCCCCTGGACTACACATTTCCCCCAGTGAGCCAACTTGCACAGACCCTGTGCAAGGTCAGGGAGGATGAGGAGCAGATCATCCTAGTAGCACCCTACTGGCCCACCCAGAAGTGGTTCTCAGATCTCAAACTCCTCACGACAGCCCCCCTCCCACCGGCGAATTCCCCTGAGGAAGGACCTTCTTTCTCAGGGACGGGGCACCATCTGGTACCCACAACCAGACCTCTGGAATTTCCACGTCTGGCCCCTGGATGGGATACGGAAGACCTAAGTGGCCTACCACCCGCAGTGGTAGACACGATCACTCAGGCTAGGGCTCCCTCTACGAGGCGCCTGTATGCCTTGAAGTGGCATCTGTTCGTAAGTGGTGTTCTTCCCGACGCGAAGACCCCCAGAGATGCGTGGTTGGATCAGTGCTTTCTTTCCTGCAGGAGAGGCCGGAGGGGTGGCTGTCCCCCACCACCCTGAAGGTGTATGTAGCCGCTATTTCGGCTCATCACGATGCAGTAGATGGTAAGTATTTGGGGAAGCATGACTTGATCATCAGGTTCCTGAGAGGCGCTAGGAGGTTGAATCCCTCCAGACCGCGCCTCGTCCCCTCATGGGACCTCTCCGTAGTCCTTTGGGGTCTACAGGGAGCTCCCTTTGAGCCCTTGGAGTCAACTGAGCTTAAGGCACTCTCTTTGAAGACTGCCCTCCTGACTGCGCTCACTTCCATCAAAAGGGTAGGGGACCTGCAGGTGTTCTCTGTCAGCGAATCGTGCCTGGAGTTCGGTCCGGGTTACTCTCACGTGATCCTGAGACCCCGACCGGGCTATGTGCCCAAGGTTCCCACGACTCCTTTTAGGGATCAGGTGGTGAACCTGCAAGCGCTGCCCCAGGAGGAGGCAGACCCAGCCTTGGCTTTGCTGTGTCTGGTGCGAACATTACGCATCTATTTGGATCGCACACAGAGCCTTAGAAGCTCCGAGCAGCTCTTTGTTTGCTTTGGTGGACAGTGGAAAGGAAGCGCTGTCTTCAAACAGAGGATCGCCCACTGGGTCATCGACGCCATCATGATGGCATATCAGGCTCAGGACATGCCACCCCCTGCGGGGTTACGAGCCCACTCCACCAGGAGTGTGGCGACCTCCTGGGCCCTGGCCAGTGGCGCTTCTTTGGCAGACATCTGCAGAGCAGCGGGCTGGGCAACATCCAACACATTTGCGAGGTTCTACAATCTCCGGGTTGAGCTGGTCTCGTCCCATGTATTGGCAGGCATGAGCAGGTAAGTTCTGGGACAACTGGCCGGGTGTACTGCTTGCACATAGTGCCTTTCCCCTCCTTTGAGGTGAAGACATGCGCTCTTGACTCCCAGTTGTGTTCACAGACTGTGATCCCTGGATGACTTTCATCCTTAACCCTCTGGCAGTTGAGTTTGCGGAGAAACTCGCTGACTGGCCCAGTATGTGTGCTAATGAGCCCCTGTACTGAGGTAGGTGCTCCACATGTGATATCTTCCGCAAAATTGTTTCCCTGACGGCAAACTGCGTCTTCCTTGGGCAGAGGCCCCTCTGCCCCCAGTCGCCATGCTCTGTAGAAACTCCTCCCCCTTCGGGTAGGACCTACCATGGGACCTCTCCACATGACATACTTCCGACAAGACTCGTTAAGACCATGTGACGTATTCCACAAAAAATGCCCTTTTTGGGCAGGGTGTGGTCTCCGCGGTGTCTTCCCCTTGGGAGGGACACCCCTCGATGCAGACATTTATGGCTCCCAGTCAGTTAACAAATTCCACTCTTTTTGTGGAGAAAAGAGAGGGAAAAGAGGCCTCGGCTGGGCTAGCCTGTCCCTGTAGTTGGGCAGTCAACTTGTTCCTGATGGACCGTTCGATGCCCATAAGAGCGTTGGGGGAGGTTACGTGATGGCCTGGTGTGCTGGCTACGAGACACACAGCAGTCTGCCCGTCACACACCACCAGTTCACGTAACAGTTCAGCTAGTTGTGGCGTTTTGTGTAGTGACACTAGGGGTCCCTATATCGACACAACATCGAGTGAGTGACAGATAGGAAACGTCCTGGTTACTTTCGTAACCTCCATTCCCTGATGCAGGGAACGAGACATTGAGTCCCTCTTGCCACAACGCTGAACTACCCGCTGCACAAAACCTGAAATGAGTGGTTGCATACCAGCTCCTTTTATAAACGTATGTCCGGGGGAGTGGCGTGCAAATTCCAAGAGTGACCCCTAGTGTCACTACATCGACACAACGTCTCGTTCCCTCCATCAGGGAATGAAGGTTAAGAAAGTAACCAGGACATTTTCTTCCATTAAAGCACTTTCACAAGATGAAAATTCACATGTAAGATTTTTCACATGCAGGTTTTGCACAAATTTTTCACTCAAACTGTTATGCTGATAATATCATTTGTAATGAAAAATAAATGATTAAAATAGAAAAATGCAAAATATAAACATTTTCACAAGTGGACTCAAACTTCAGAAAATCGAAATAATCTCTAGACCAAGCCACACAGAAATGATAGTAAACAATTTTGATGTTTGCTTTTGTTTAAAAGTTACGGCATAACAAATTTAACGAGGTCGATGTGAAAACAGATTTGAGGCTGTATCTCGGCAACCCTTTTGTCATATTGAAACGAAATTTGGTATGCTTCATTTTTACTAAGGTCTGAGGACACATGCAGAATTTTGCAAAAGCACCACCTGTGGGTCAAAATTTATATTTTAGCCTGTAACTTTTAAATCGTATGTCCTAAAATCATGATGTTGGTGTCTATGGATTGTGTGGGTCATGAGGATTTCAACGATACCAATTTTACCCATATCAACTATACTGTCCCTCCACCATATTGAAATTAATTAAAAAATGATATCTCTTTTAATACATTGTCAGATTTCAAAGAAAATTGGTATGCATCATCAACATCATGTCCTGATGACACTTGAGCAGTTTGAAGACAGCACCACCTATAGTTCAAAAGATAGCCTACACTTGAATGCTGACTCTAACCTCAGGAAGTCTTTTTGCCACATAATGGTCATGTCAATTGAGTGGCTCAGTGTGTTAAAGCACTGATTTATATTTTGAAAGGTTGTGAGTTCGTTTCCCAGGGTGACCAGTGTTTGAGTTGATGTTATATTGTACTGGAGATATTTTTATTGTGTTTACTGAATAGTTTCAGGGCTTATCACATATCATTTCTAATTGCAGGTATACTTCTTGTTCTTCTTTGTCTTAGTGTTGTTCTTCTGATATATATGGGAGTGATATCTTTTGAAAGGATTGAGAAGTTTGGAGACAGCATCACATGTTGTTCAAAAGAACCTGGTCTCTTTAGCATGGTTATCATGCTACATGCTATGAAAGCTTAGCATGCTAATCAGTTAGCATGCTAACTGCTGGGTTTTCTGTCGTATAAGGTTATTTGATCACAATGCTATCCGTAGGGCAACATTAGCTTTGCATGCTTTGCATCTCGGTTAGGAGATTTTTGAATTCTGTTTACTAAATGGTTGCTGGGCTTTTCCCCAAGCAATTTTTTTTTTTTTCCTCTTTGTTGAGAAGTTACATGAATATAAAATTAAGCTTTGCTTAGCTGTGATTCCTCAAAGCATGGGATGTCCCTTTGTTGACTGGCAACTCTGTGTAGTGAAGTGGATAGCACACTGAACTCTAGAACATAAAGTCATGCATTCATATCTGTCCTAGGGAGATGTGATCTGTGCTTGCTCTGTGAGATCTTTGGGTTGAGTTTAGTGTTGTGCAGTGGTTGCCATGTTGGTGCTTGGCCCTGTAATGGCTGCTTGCAGCTATATTTAGTGTTGGTTTTATTTGTGCTTCATGGTTTTAGTTGTGGAACAGGGATTAGTGTGTTGTTGGAATTGAACCGCTTTTGATATGGTGATGCATGTTTATATGTTTATAAAAGCAAATGAGCTGCGGTGTAATTTATTAATTTATTGCAATTGTTGTAGGCAGGACTCTTTGTTTGTATGGTGTTTTGGTGTTCTGAGAGGTTTTATTATAAAATTATTTCAATTATAACTACTGATTGGGTTGTCTTTCATTGTGGTGTGGACATCGTTTTGGTCTATCTCTGTGTCTCAGGTCATAAAAAGTGTGCCACCCTATGAAAACAAAATGCCCCCTGCTCTGGCAATGGCCCTGAGAAACTTACCTATATATGTATAACAGTATACTGCTGTATGTATATGTGTGTGTGTGTATATATATATATATATATATATATATATATATATATATATATATATATATATATATATATGGTCTGGATATGATTCAAAGACCGGAGCATACATGTATGTGTGTGTATGTGTGTATGTAAATATATATACATACATACATACATACATACATACATACACATACATTCCAGTGTTTGAATCTGATTGGACGAGAGACGTTCCAAGACTGCTTGTAGCTCACACCATCAGCACTAGGACAGTTTGCATCACTCTGCTTGTGTTTGTGGCATTTCAAATATGTAAGAGCAGCTAGATGTGTAAATCTTAGGGCTGTCAGTCGATTAAAAATTAATCACGATTAATCTTTTTTTTTCTTTTTTTTTTTAGTTAATTGCAATTAATCAAAGATTTTGAAAATTCTGAATTTTGACACGACATATACCTATTTTCCTGTGAAAATGCATTTATTTCCTTCTTTGGAAAGAAAACAAAACAATGTAACAATGTAATGCTTCATTAACATTTTCTAAACAAAGCCTTCCACAATATACAGATAAAATTGCACTAAAATATCACCAATTCAAGTAACATTAAACGTTTAAAGTCTAATTGGGAGGTTGGCTTACTGAAATAATTAGTCCCCATAGGTTGAGTATTCATTCATATTTTCATTCATTTCATATTTCTATATTCATAATTTTACATTTAAAATATTAATCTCAAAACACTCTGCATTTACAACAGCTGTGTAAAAGTATTTATTCCTGCTTTATGAAAAAACACCTAATTGCCACTTCAGATGCAGCTTCTGTGCCACCTTTGCTGTGTAACAATGGCTTTAGTCTACACAGTGTGGCAGAGGGGGCATGGTCAAGCATCTCTCCGGAGAGAGAGAAAGCGGTAAGGGAGCTTACACCTGAGCTAAATTATGTCTAACACCTGTCTCTAATTTCAGTGAGCACGGGGAGAGCGGCATAAATAGGGCCACGCAGCACTCAGACGAGAGAGAGCATGGGCATGGACGATTAAGTTATAAGTTGTTAAAATTGCAAAGCTGAGAGTTTATTGTGTAAGCTAGTTTGTGGATATTTTTAGACTGTGTTTTCCAACAACATAAAGCCCTGCGAGTGTGTATGTGATGCAGTAAGAAAAATAAAAACGCCTACCTGAACCAGGAAATCTGCTTCTCGCCTCCTCCTTCCACTGAGAAGTGCTACACACAGGTTTAGTATTCATTGCAATGAGCATTAAATCTCTTAAATTCTCATCCTCCACAATATAAATCTGCTGGTAGACTGTGACTATCTGCTTTGTTACAGCAATCGTGAAGCTGCATTCATGATTCGCATCAGAGCATCAACGCCAGCGTCAAGCATTGCTTTGAACTCCACGGGAAAAGTGGAGTGTTAGTTAAGACTTGATCTGCTTCTGTGGTAATTAAATTGTGCATTACAGAGGCTGAAAATAGTTAATTTCTATCACTCCCAACTGGGCTTTTTTTGTACATCAAATAGCGCTAAGAGCAAAGGTGGGTAGTAGTGCGCTACATTTACTCCGTTACATTTACTTGAGTAACTTTTTGGAAAAAATTTACTTTGAGTATGTTTTATGGTGGGTACTTTTCACTCTTAAGTAAATTTCTGATGGAAAAAAAAAGTACTTTTAATTTGTTACAGTGGGTAGCGTTCCTGTCGTTTACATTACTGGATTTAATTTAAGTGTAAATAAATGTGCAATTTATTGAGATTTTTGAATGGGACTCTTACGACAGCGGATCTTCACAGCTGCACGCTGTCCCTTGAATCGCATTCAACACTACAGCAGCAAGCGTACAAAACAAACATTTCTTCACTCCACACAATGCCTTAATTTTACACCAAGACAAGGATATATTTGAGGTTAAAATTGCAGCTCCAACTTAAGAAAACATGGTGAGGTAAATTTTAGAGATTGTAATAATGTGGGCTTGTCAGTGTCATGGTGATACTCATTCATTTTCAGCGTGAATCTATAACTATGGGCTCTTATGACCTCAGTTTCTAAGTTTGCATTTTTATATCAGCACAGCAATATATCAGTGCCTACTGTATAAATCCTTAACAACCGCGTTAAGTGCAAATGTTTTGCCCTGCCTATCGTGACTGTGAGCATTTCTGCACGTGCAAGGTTGGCACGTACACGGCATTTGACAGATGCAGGCGGCTTTGTCTTATGGATAACACGCTTCCAAACACAAAGATAAGGTGTAATTTACCCTTAGTGTACAGAACTAATTATCTAAATTCAACACTGAAAATGCTGGAACTACACTGAAATAAATTCACGCAGGACGTAAAAAGCTGCGAAATAATGACAGAAGGCATGAATAAAGCATGATCTTTCTACAGTGTATAATTAAACATTATATATAACTTGGGACTGTGTGACACTGTTCACGTTTTTCACCAAAATAATTACTAGAAAAAGGTTTCCAAACTTCTCTTATAATTGACAGATTCTTCCAAATCTGAGAAGCATCCTTTATGAACTATAAAGTGATAGTTCAGCCTTTAATTAATTAATTAATATCATCATTTCCCTGGCCTCAGCCAACCCCGTGAAACTTTCTGTATTCTGTGTAACCTAAAAGATGTTAGACAGAATGTTATGTTGTTTTTTTCGGACTTTATGTGAACGAAAAGACACAAATTTGCCCGTTTTCTCATTGGAAATAGGTAAATTTCAAAATATCACTGTCCTGGTCTCAAAAGCAAAGTTTGTGGGGAATAATAGCCATTTTCTATACTTTTGAGGCATAAGCAATTAAGAAATAACACTTACTACCCAGGAACAAAAACTGTGTTACATAGTGTAATCAATATTGGTTAATTGGTTATTACCAGCATTCCCATGGGAAGAGCAAAGAGAAATTTGTTGGACCCCTCAGCCAATGTGCTTCTGTTCTGAGGATGATGCAAATATCACGTTGAAGCGAGTGCATAAGGTGTGCCGGGAAACGTCTTGGTTATTGATGTAACCTCTGTTCCCTGATGGAGGGAACGAGACATTGTGTCGATGTAGTGACACTAGGGGTTCGATCTTGAGAGCCCCAATCACCTTTGCTTAAAATAGAAAAGGCCAATGAGAACTGGCGAGTGGAATTTGCATGCCATTCTCCGCCCCCAGACATACGAGTATAAAAGGAGGAGATGGCATGCACCACTCATTAGGATTTATGCTGAGGAGCAGATAGAGAGTCCCGGCCATGTCAGCGGCTGGTTCAGTGCCATGGCAGGAGGGACACAATGTCTTGTTCCCTCCATCATGGAACAGAGGTTACATCAGTAACCAAGACATTCCCTGTCTGTCACTCACTCAATGTTGTGTTGATGTAGTGACACTAGGGGTTCCTATACGAAACGCCGCAGGCGCTGAACCGTGTCACGAGGTACAGAAGAGTGGACACTCAACCACATCGTGACCTTCCAGTGAGTTAAGTAAGGCATCTCCCTAGTTCCATTAAGGGGGAGGAGGCACTTACCCAAGGAGGCTACAGGCGGTGCCTTTCCTGATTTGCTGTCAAGCAATTTCCCGCCGAGCACTTTCTAGAATAATGCTGGAAAGTGCTCTTCACTCTCCAGGAGGGGGATCACTACGGAGACCACATCCTACTGGAGGGAGATTACATGTGGAGAATACCTCACATGGACTTACCAACGGGGGAAGTTCACATACGGAATGATACCACCGGAGGACCATATCTACAGAGAGAGTACGCAGCAGCAGTGGCCGAGGCAGAGAAAGCTCTGTCGAGGGGAAACACAGGTTTCACCTAAGGGGAAACCGAACAGTGGAAACTCATCATATGGGATTACCAAGGGGGAATCACCACACATGAAGCACTGAGCCTGAGCACACAGGCTCACCTGAAAGGGGCATACCACGAATACTGGGCCTGGTGCAGTTACTCTTCCGCCGAGTTCGTCACTGAACAGTGCTTAAGAATTAAAAAGGCATCCGGGGTTCACCGAATACGGGGAACTGTTGTGGACAAAAAGGCACACATTATCACCTTTTGAAAAAGGGGAAAGGTGCAATGCAAGCTATACACCCAATCGGCCGCCCGGTCTACCTGCTGTTGCCGCGTAACACTCAGGTCGAAACCGGGTCTATGTGTAGGTTATAAAACCTCACAAAGGTATTGGGTGTAGCCCAACCCGCAGCTCTGCATATGTCTGCTAGAGAGGCCCCCCCCCTTGCCAGTGCTCAGGAGGATGCAACACTTCTGGTGGAGTGCGCCCGGACTCCCAAGGGGCACGGCAAGTCCTGAGATTGGTATGTGAGAGAAATGGCATCCACAATCCAAAGGGCTAGCCTCTGCTTGGAGACAGCTTTCCCCTTCTGCTGTCCTTCAAAATAGACAAAGAGCTGCTCCGAGCATCTAAAGCACTGTGTGTGGCCAGATAGATGCGCAGGGCATGATCTGGGCACAGCAATGACAATGCCAGGTCTTCCTCCTCTGAAGAGAGCGCTTGCAGGTTCACCACCTGGTCCCGAAAAGGAGTGGTGGAAACTTTGGGCACATAACCGGGCCGGGGTCTCAAGATCACGTGAGAGTGTGCCGGCCCGAACTCCAGGCATTTGCTAGTAGCAGAGAGCACCCTGCAGGTCCCCCACCCTCTTGATGAATATGAGTGCCACCAGGAGGGCCGTCTTCAGAGACAAAGTGCTGAGCTCGGCCTGCTCCATGGGCTCAGAGGGGGCTCTCTGTAGGGCAGGTAGGACCACATAGAGAACCCAAGAGCGAATCAGGCACGGTCTAGGAGGATTCAAACTCCTCGTGCCCTTGAGGAACCTGTTGATTTGGTCGCGCTGCCGTGAGGGTCTCCCATCCAGTGTATCATGATAAGCTGCTATGGCAGCCACGTACACTTCCTGAAGGAAAGACAGCACAGACCCGACGGTGCATCTCTGTGGGTTTTCCCCATGGGAAGAACACCAGTTCGCGAAGAGACGCCACTTCAAGGCATACAACCGCCTCATAGAGGGGGCTCTGGCCTGAGTGATCGTATTTACCACCGCTGGCGGAAGGCCCGCTAGGTCTTCCGCATCCTGTCCAGGAGCCAGACGTGGAGACATGTGCCCTGCCCCTGAGAAGGTCCTGCCTCATGGGAATGTGCCATGGAGGTGCTACTGCCAGGAGCATCAGATCCGAGAACCAAGTCCGGTTGGGCCAGTACGGCGCAACGAACAGGACTTGCTGCTCATCCTCCCTGACTTTACACAGAGTCTGTGCAATGAGGCTCACTGGAGGAGACGTATACTTGCACGGCCCCTGAGGCAAGCTGTGTGCCAAGGCACCCATGCCGAGGGGAGCCTTGGACAGGGAGTACCAAAGGGGGCAGTGAGAGAACTTTTGGGAGGCAAACTGGTCTACCTGTGCCTCCCTGTATCTCTCCCAAATCAGTAGGACTACGTGGGGGTGGAGTCCCCACTCCCCACGGAGCATTACCTGCCATGAGAGTGTGCCCACTGCACGGTTGAGGACACCCGGAATGTGAGTGGCTCGCAGCGACTTCAACGTCTGCTGACTCCAGAGGAGGAGGCAGCGGGCGAGTTGTGACATGCGACACGAGCGTACACTGCCTTGGCGGTTTATGTATGTTATGGTCGCTGTGTTATCAGTCCAGATCAACATAGGCTTGCCCTGAATCAACGGTACCGAGACTGCCTTCCCGTTGCACATGGTGCCCCAGCCCGAGTTCAAGGTGTCTGTCATGACCACGACGTACCGAGACCTGCTCTAGGGGAACACCTGCTCATGGAAACGGCAGGTCTGACCAAGAGCTGAAAGTCTGACGGCAGTATGGCGTGATGGTCACACACCGGGTGCCGTGGCGCCATGCCCATCTCGGGACTCGAGTCTGTAGCCAGTGCTGAAGCGGTCTCATATGCATCAGCCCGAGTGGGATAACCGCCGCCGAGGATGGCATATGTCCCAGGAGCCTCTGAAATTGTTTTCACTGGCACCACTACCTTCTGGCTGAAGGTCTTAGGGCAGGTCAGCACTGACTGAGCACGTTTGGTCATAAGACTTGCCTTGAGAGTGACCGAGTCCAACTCCATACTGAGAAAAGAAATGCAAGCTCTACCCTGTGCAGAGCTTGCTCTTCTCCCAGTTGACCTGAAGCCCAAGTCAGTTGAGGTGCTGAAGCACAAGGTCCCTGTGCGCACACAATAGATCTCACGAGTGAGCTAGGATTAGCCAGTCATCTATATAATTGAGAATGTGAATGCCCTTCCCTCTCAGTGGGGCCAGGGCAGCTTCTGCGACCTTGGTAAAGACTTGTGGGGACAGGGAATGACCGCAGGGGAGGACCTTGTACTGGTATGCTCGTCCCTCGAAGGCAAACCGAAGAAAGGGTCTGTGTCGAGGAAGGATCGATACGTGAAAGTGCGTGTCCTTCAGGTCAATGGCCATGAACCAATCCTGATGTCCAATCGCTTCTGCATTAACATCTTGAATGGAAGCCTGTGTAAGGCTTTGTTCAAAGCACGCAGATCCAAGATTGGGCATGACCCTCCCCCTCTCTTGGGCACAATAAAATAAGGGCTGTAAAAGTCCTTGCGCAACTCTGCTACGGGGATGGGCTCTATTGCTCCCTTCGCCAGAAGGGTGGCAACCTCTGCCCGGAAGACAGAGACACCCTCACCCCGCACCGTAGTGGAGAGGATGCCACTGAACCTGGGCAGACGTCTGGCGAACTGGATCGTGTAGCCGAGGCAAATCGTCCTGATGAGCCACAGCGAGGGGCTGGAGAGTGCTAACCAGGCCTGCAGACTCCGCGCACCTAGGGGACAACTGGACTTACCGTGCCCGGGCAGGGTGGTTCGCAGAAAGGCAGAGCAGGCGCCCCACCTGTAAGACAGCCCAGGGGGGACTTGCTGCTCCACAAGCCCACAACGGTGGCCGGTGACTGGGGTGGGCGAGCGACCCAAGAGACCAGCACACTTACCTGTTCACCGGCTGTCTCTCAACGGAGAACGAGGGTACGGGAGGTACTCGCGTTCACCTGATTGATCGCAAAGACTTCCAGCGCCTGGCCATCACGAGTGCGCTGACTCAGAGAATGAGGAAACTTCTGTTTTACCGACCAGAGGGCACCCGGCGATATAATACTTATCATGCGCTGGCCCAGGGGCGATGGTGGGGCTGGAGAGTTCATCCGGACCAGACCGGTCGGAGTCAGTCACCTCATCCCTGGGTTGCCCGTGCCAGGGCCACCTAGAAGCCAGTCATCCAGCCGTGAACGCTCAGGGCAGGGTGGAGGGTTCCACTTTAGCCCGATATTCGCAGCTGCACGGGCAAGCACGGCTGCCATCTCAGTGTCCGCCTCATCCTGTGTTCTACCACCTGTTGGCGGGAGCTCAGAAGATTTGTCTGTTTCTGATAGCGGAAGCCCACCCTCTGATGCTGTGACCGAAAGCTCATCCTCGTCGCGAGCGACACATTAAATCCGCCCTGAGGCGGACCGCCTGTATCGCTCGACAGCTCTTCTGGATAGAACGAGTGTGCTGGGGGATGGGAGGTCCACGGGGGTTGAGCCGGCGAAAACACTCCCATATCCACATCCAGATTGCCCGCGGTGCTTGCCAACCCGGCCGGCTGAGCATCAGCCCAGGACAGAGCAGGTTGGGGAGCAGCCGCGGTGGCTCCTTGATTCGTGAAGGAAGTGAGCCGCGACCACAATGCTCTGATGGGCATGTTCTCGCAATGAGAACATAACTCTTCCACAAAAGCTGCCTCGGTGTGCTGGCGCCCCAAGCACTCGAGACAGATTTCATGGCTGTCTGGAGGGGAGAGATAACGGCCACATCCAGTAGCGCAAACACGGAAGGACATCTTTAAAAAGATGGCAAGCGTTTGCGCGAGCTCTTTTACAAGGAAATATACTCTTTTGAATATACTCTTTTAGCACCCGTGGACTCAGCCGCCAAAGTACCCAGATGAAGCACAACACTCGACCGTGCAAGGGTGACCGCTTATATGTGCCGTAAAATCCAGCAGCTTAAGCGAAAGGTGAGAGGACGAACACAATACATGCATTCGGCTCCGAAGAAAAAATCTGAATGAGTGGTGCATGCCATCTCCTTTTATACCCGTATGTCCGGGGGCGGAGAGTGGCATGCAAATTCCACTCGTCAATTCTTATTGGCCTTTTCTAGTTTAAGCAAAGGTGATTAGGGGTTCGATCTTGAGAGCCCCAGTGTCACTACATCGACACAACGTTGAGGGAGTGACAGAAAGGGAAGGCATATTTATCCATTGACAGCCATTCAAAAGTAGCTGAGTTTTGGGATGAAATAAGTTTTCCAAGAACCATTTCAATTAAAATTATTTAATTACATTATAGCACATCGTCATCCAGTGACGGATTGTTTTTGAAGGGCTCTTAAAAGCGTGAAATTGATTTATATTTTTCCCTATCTATTCCCATTGAGTGATCAGTCACGTGACACCCAATCCCGGAACTGAGCGCCCATGAGGAACGATAGCAGCCTCCATTTTGCTCACTTTCTCAATATTAATATTAACACAAACAATATTAATAATTAGAATAACTCAAAAGGTTTTGATGAAGTTCACCAATAAAATAAAATCAACAATGAACATTAACAAAATTAGGCAAAATATTGACCCAGCTACATGTGCATCAGTGTAATGACTCCGGGCGAACTCATTACATAGGTTCCGCCCTCCCAACAAGTGTTTATGCTGTATTAAATTATAAATTAGTTAATCGCGATTAAGAAAAATGCATTAAACATTAATTAATCGCATGCGATTAGGCGTGAATTCTGACAGCTCTAGTAAATTAATGAATCCCTGATACACTAAAGATTTAAGCCAGCAGGTGGTGACAAAATACCGTCTTGTGCGCGCTATGAGCAAGCTGAGCTGACATTGACTGTGTCAGTCAGTGCATGAGTTTTGAAGTCATCTGAATTTGTCTCTCACTCCATGATCACTTGAATTACTACTACCCCTGCTAATATACCACGTACCAGTTACGTAATTTATTCATCCTTTTTGGTAATTTCATGACTTATTAACAGGCAACATAACTGCAACAGCACAGGCCCGTAATATATTTAATTATAAATCAAGTGCCTACATATTTACACAATAACAAATTGAAACCACAGTGACTTTGCAATGTGTTTTGATGACCAGAATTTGCCATTTAAAATGTATAAAATGTATCCAGTCACAACATAGAAAAAGAAAATCTTTCTGAAGATAGAATGTGTTGCTTTTCACAAAGTTAAAACATATTTAACATGATACGCATAAACAATAATATTCTTTTAACATAGTGGTGGATGGGAAATACACAATACATACTGTAATAGGCCTTTATCACACTTCCGCGTTTGCAGAGTGGAAGCTTCACTTAGTAGCGTAAATCAACTTCCGCTGCAGTCTGTTTCAACGACAGTGCCCACAGCACAGAATTATTATGGACAATTTTATGGATAATTCATCTCAAATACTTAATCTAAATAGACATACCTCACCGTACAATCATTACTCAGGGATAATGAAGATAAGAAAAACGGTGTTATGTTGTTGTATTATTTTAAACAGGATGATATGTGAGCAGGGAACACTTCAGAGTTTAAGTTTTTTTTTTTTTTTTTTTAGATGAGTGCAAGAATATATACAAACAAGATTACCTTTACACACTAAAGAACATTAGAACAAGACAGGGGCATACCGTAAGTCACAAAAAAAATGTAAAATTAAAATAAAAATAAAAAACTTATTCCGAGTCTATACAGAGTATTTGCGATGATAATGATCACATTGCTTTCATGTACTTATTGTAATCTCCATGTATGATTTTTTCCATCCGTTTAAAAATGTTCAAATAAAGTAACTTTCCATCCCAGATTCCGATTACCGAAAATAACTGGTTTAATCGTTGTAAACGTGGAGTTATATTCTTGTGGTTTTAGTTCGATTATTGGGAAAGCGTCCACTCGCGAGTTGCGACCGAATGCAATGTAAATAAAACATTGAGGTAAAAATGTCCCAGTGCCTACACCTGTATTATACGGGAGATGAGCATGCTGCAATAATGAAAACAACGACATTAAAACACATTTAAACGCTGTCTCTTCGGACTTGAGTTGAGCACTTGTATCCTCTGGGAGTGAAATGAACAGCACGTGCAGCTCCTCATGAACTGTGAAAACTTTGCGCTGATAATCGCCTCGCTCAGATACTATTACACATTAAAGTGACACATATGGTGAAGTGCTGAGTTACTCCAGAGAAACAATTAAATGTCTGATGTTTACTGCCAAGTGCATCCAAACTGGCTAAATGTATTTAGAAAAACTGCGATCGTCCATAGACAGATCGATTCAGTGCCGGATGTGATGACACGCGTACTGTGATAAAGGCCTATATAACTTTACGCGCCTCCACCTGAACTCTTGTGCGCACATCATCTGAACTGAGCGCGCAAAACGGAAATGCGTCTGAAAAACAAACGGTCCTGTCAGAGGCAAGAGACTTTATTTCCTAACAAAATATAAAGTTGTCTTAAATTATGAAAATAACACTTGAATATTTCTATATTTACATAAATTTATAAAGCACAATTAAAAACAACAGACCGTTGACCAATGTGCTGTACAATGAAAGATTATAAAATGAAAAATGTATAATACATAAGAGAAAAATAAAACAATTTCAATGAAGAACAAACAAATCATATATCAAGACTCTGTATGACCAAATGCCAGAGAGAAAAGATGTGTTTTTAATTGAGATTTAAAAAACAAACAATAGCAGCTTAAAATCGATTCTGTAATGGACAGGCAGCCAATGAAGAGTCATTAAAATGGGGGAGATATGATCACACTTATGGGTAACTTTCAGCACCCTAACGGCAGCATTTTGGACCATCTACAGGCGAGACAATGATGATTGATTGACTCCGATGTAGAGAGAATTACAGTAATCCAATCTTGAGGAGATAAATGCATTATTCACCTTTTCAAAATGTGCAAAAGGATGGAAGGTCTTCATTTTTGCTAATAATTTAAAATGATAAAAACTAGATTTGACAACTGAATTAATCTGTTTGTCAAATACTACACCTACAGTGCATCCAGAAAGTATTCACAGCGCTTCACTTTTTCCACATTTTGTTATGTTACAGCCTTATTCCAAAATGGATTAAATTCATTATTTTCATCAAAATTCTACAAACAATACCCCATAATGACAACATGAAAGAAGTTTGTTTGAAATCTTTGCAAATGTATAAAAAAAATAAAATAAAAAATAAAATAAAAAAAATAAAAAATCACATACATAATTATTCACAGCCTTTGCCATGACACTCAAAATTGAGCTCAGGTGCATCCTGTTTCCACTGATCATCCTTGAGATGTTTCTACAACTTGATTGGAGTCCACCTGTGGTAAATTCAGTTGATTGGACATGATTTGGAAAGGCACACACCTGTCTATATAAAGGTCCCACAGTTAACAGTGCATGTCAGAGCACAAACCAAGCCATGAAGTCCAAGGAATTGTCTGTAGACCTCCGAGACAGGATTGTATCGAGGCACAGATCTGGGGAAGGGTACAGAATAATTTCTGCAGCATTGAAGGTCCCAATGAGCACAGTGGCCTCCATCATCCATAAATGGAAGAAGTTTGGAACCAACAGGACTCTTCCTAGAGCTGGCTGCCTGGCCAAACTGAGCGATCAGGGGAGAAGGGCCTTAGTCAGGGAGGTGACCAAGAACCCAATGGTCACTCTGACAGAGCTCCAGCATTTCTCTCTGGAGAGAGGAGAACCTTCCAGAAGAGCAACCATCTCTGCAGCACTCCACCAATCAGGCCTGTATGGTAGAGTGGCCAGACGGAAGCCACTCCTCAATAAAAGGCACATGACAGCCTGCCTGGAGTTTGCCAAAAGGCACCTGAAGGACTCTCAGACCATGAGAAACAAAATTCTCTGGTCTGATGAAACTAAGATTGAACTCTTTGGCCTGAATGGCAAGCGTCATGTCTGGAGGAAACCAGGCACCGCTCATCACCTGGCCAATACCATCCCTACAGTGAAGCAGGGTGGTGGCAGCATCATGCTGTGGGGATGTTTTTCATCGGCAGGAACTGGGAGACTAGTCAGGATCGAGGGAAAGATGAATGCAGCAATGTACAGAGACATCCTTGATGAAAACCTGCTCCAGAGCGCTCTGGACCTCAGATTGGGGTGAAGGTTCATCTTCCAACAGGACACCGACCCTAAGCACACAGCCAAGATAACAAAGGAGTGGCTCTGGGACAACTCTGTGAATGTCCTTGAGTGGCCCAGCCAGAGCCCAGACTTGAACCTGATTGAACATCTCTGGAGAGATCTGAAAATGGCTGTGCACCGACACTCCCCATCCAACCTGATGGAGCTTGAGAGGTCCTGCAAAGAAGAATGGGAGAAACTGCCCAAAAATAGGTGTGCCAAGCTTGTAGCATCATACTCAAAGACTTGAGGCTGTAATTGGTGCCAAAGGTGCTTCAACAACGTATTGAGCAAAGGCTGTGAATACTTATGTACATGTGTTTTTTTTTTTTTTTGTTGTTGTTGTTGTTTTCCCGTTTTTTATTTTTAATAAATTTGCAAAGATTTCAAACAAACTTCTTTCATGTTGTCATTATGGGGTATTGTTTGTAGAATTTTGATGAAAATAATGAATTTAATCCATTTTGGAATAAGGCTGTAACATAACAAAATGTGGAAAAAGTGAAGCACTGCGAATACTTTCCGGATGCACTGTAGATTCTTCACCACTGGTTTACAAAAGGGGGCCAAAGCTCATAATTTTGAGGTGTCATTGACATCAGAGCCCCATTGAAATTCAAAAAAAAAATTCACCGACATCCAAGCTTTAATATCATCTAGGCAATTAAGAAGGGATCCTAACACACTCCCGTTATTCTTTCTTAGTGGCAGATATGCCATGATTTCTAAAAATGGACCCTATGGGCAGCATGTAAAGTGAGAACAAAGTGGGGCCTAGAATAGACCCTTGAGGAACCACACAAGTAAGGGGGCTAAGGAGGATGTAACATGACCAATATTAACTGAAAAACTTCTGTTGGAAAAGATAAAGCCTGACAGAATCTTGTCTGACAGCAGATAAACAGGATAACGTGTATTTCTGAGGCACTTTTTACTTCTGCTGACAGGAGAGTTTGTGTTTTTTTTTTTTTTTTTAGGTAAAATACAGTACTTCACAACAAATAAACGACTTTTATTAAAAATGTACTGAAACATTGTGTGTGTAAAAGGTTCTTTGAGCTTTGGAAAGACGACAAATACATAAAACCTGATTTAATATATAGTACTGTTAGCAGTGGAGTAGCCATGGCAGCAGCTGCACCTCCATCTCGAAGTTCAACAAACACATCAGATTGGTTAAGTAACATTATTACCTTCAAGTTGATGTTCTGTTCATATTTTTGCATCTGTGATTATTTGGAAGCTTGTCACCTGACATGTCAGCTAACATTATGCCAAATGTTTATAACAGAAGTGTCCAGGATAAGCTTTTATGTATGTAAATATTTCTGATGCTATTTGTTAAAATAAATGTACACATAATATAAATGTGAAACTATCTATTTGTAATTGTTCATTTTTATTTTTTTTGCTAACTGATTAATTTTACATTTTTGCTATAGAAGATTATTTTGTAATGAAGTCATTAACCATTTTTATATATCCTTAAAATTGCTTTAAATTAAATGTAATTCAAGGCATTAGGTGTTGAGCTGGTCTAAGTACAAATGTCATTCAGGCTTGTAATTTTGTTGCAATTCTGTGGCAGTTTGTCTCAATTTATTTTATTGTTGCATTGTTTCTCTGTTCTCTGTCAAAATAAATGAATTACATTAACTTGAGTCTGCATTCGTTATTCACATGCATAACTGTTTAAATAGCCTTTAAATTAAAGTTGGGCAAATGAAGACATAAATTAGGTTGCACTACTGCATGTCCACCCATAGAATAAATGAAGTTACCAACAAAAAACTATTGATCCTCGATGTTGCCATAACGGCATCATGATAGACTGGCACTGTTCCAAAGTTGCGTTGTGGCTATGAATCCAGGAACTTCACTTTTCCGGTTGTCACAACTTAATCTGTTACGTTGTCATGAAGAAAGCTGTCATCAGAATAAGTTGCAGTTACATAATGGCCATGTAATTTGGTTAGCTGGGACACTATAGCTGAGAAATAGAGTTAAACTAACAGCTTCAGCATTACTGCAAATTACAGCAGAGAGTCATGACAAACAGAGTAATCAAGCATGCTCCAAGACGCCTAACTGATACAAGTTTCCGAGTTGGGAGAAGACGTAAATTTTCAATATGGCGGAGGGGAGAATGCTTTATTTGTCGGTGTCAATAAGAGTTCCCCAAAGAAATATACAAGAATGAAACTGGCCTCCTTCATGGTTTCTCCTGACAACAAAACACTTGAACGTGCGTGAAATACTTATAGAATAATTCCGCTAGCATGTATGGCAGCATCACTCAATGATTGGAGCAGATTACTACCACATTACAGTTGAGGAACAGCGTTAAACTAAAAGCTGCAGCATGTTCATCACTATAACAGATGCAGGTAATCACACACTCAGTCTCTCTCTCTCTCTCTCTCTCTCTCATACACACAAACATCCTTGTTTCTGCAATAACTTGTTAGAAACAAGTGTGGTTTTCAAATTAGTAATGGAGGCTTGGGCGCATCTTTCAAACTAGCAACGTCAGGTCCTGTGGTGTAAGAAAGTAGTTCCACACACAAGAGTGTTTTCTGGGACATTCATTAGTTTTTCCCTACTTATTTACTTGTTCATTGAAATGTTGCATAAAAGCAATACATTTCTGGCTGTAGTGCTGTATTGTCCATCTATCAGCACAGCTGTGATTACTTGCACAGCCAAATCACAGCTGTGCTGATAGCTGGATACACAGCACGATCACGAGTGTGATATTGCTTTATTATACAGCAGTTAGTTCCGGTCCTCGAATCTGATTGGACGAGAGGTGCTCTAAGCTGATAGCACACACACCATCATCACTGGGATGCTTTACTGTTTGTATCACTCCGCTAGTGTTCGTGGCGTTTCAAACGTGTAAGAGCAGTGCAGATGTGTGTGTGTGTATATATAAAAAAACTCAGCAAAAAAAGAAACGTCCCTTTTTCAGGACACTGTATTTTAAAGAATTTTGTAAAAATCCAAATAACTTTACAGATCTTTATTGTAAAGGGTTTAAACAATGTTTTCCATGCTTGTTCAATGAACCATACACAATTAATGAACATGCACCTGTGGAACGGTCGTTAAGACACTAACAGCTTGCAGATGGTAGGCAATTAAGGTCACAGTTATAAAAACGTAAAGACTAAAGAGACCTTTCTACTGACTCTGAAAAACACCAAAAGAAAGATGCCCAGGGTCCCTGCTCCTCTGCATGAAAGTGCGTGAAATGCTGCATGGAGGCATGAGAACTGCAGATGTGGCCAGGGCAATAAATTGCAATGTCCGTACTGTGAGACGCCTAAGACAGGGAGACAGGAAGGACAGCTGAGTGTCCTCATAGTGGCAGACCACGTGTAACAACACCTGCACAGGATTGGTACATCTGAATATCACACCTGCGGGACAGGTACAGGATGGCAACAACAACTGCCCGAGTTACACCAGGAATGCACAATCCCTCCATCAGTGCTCAGACTGTCCACAATAGGCTGAGAGAGGCTGGACTGAGGGCTATTAGGCCTGTTGTAAAGCAGGTCCTTACCTGACATCACCGGCAAAAACGTTGCCTGTGGGCACAAACCCACCTTCGCTGGACCAGACAGGACTGGCAAAAAGTGCTCTTCACTGACAAGTCATGGTTTTGTCTCACCAGGGTTGATGGTTGGACTCGCATTTATCATCAAAGGAATGAGCATTACACCGAGGCCTGTACTCTGGAGCGGGATTGGTCTGGAGGTGGAGGGTCTGTCATGGTCTGGGGCAGTGTGTCACAGCATCATTGGACTGAGCTTGTTGTCATTGCAGGCAATCTCAATGCTGTGCGTTATAGGGAAGACAACCTCCTCCCTCATGTTCCTTCCTGCAGGCTCATCCTGACATGACCCTCCAGCATGACAATGCCACCAGCCATACTGCTCATTCTGTGCGTGATTTCCTGCAAGACAGGAAAATTACATTTTACAGCATGTATTCTGTAGTGGAATATATTTTAAAAGTAACCCTCCCAACCCTGGATGTGGCTGTCTTGTCACGTACCTTACAGTCTAGCTGATCCCACAAAAGGTCAGTGGCTTTGAGATCCATAACACTCTTTTCCAATTATCTGTTGTCCAATGTCTGTTTCTTTGCCCACTCTAAGCTTTTTGTTTTTCTGTTTCAAAAGTGGCTTTTTCCTTGCAATTCTTCCCATAAGGCCTGCACCCCTGAGTCTTCTCTTTACAGTTGTACATGAAACTGGTGTTGAGTGGGTAGAATTCAATGAAGCTGTCAGCGGAGGACATGTGAGGTGTCTATTTCTCAAACTAGAGACTCTGATGTACTTATCCTCTTGTTTAGTTGTACATCTGGCCTTCCACATCTTTCTGTCCTTGTGAGAGCCAGTTGTCCTGTGAAGACTGTAGTGTACACCTTTGTATGAAATCTTAATTTTTTTGGCAATTTCAAGCATTGTATAGCCTTCATTCCTCAAAACAATGATTGACTGACGAGTTTAGAGAAAGCTGTTCCCTGTCTGTCACTCACTCGACATAGTGTTGATGTAGTGACACTAGGTGTTCGATCTTGAGAGCCCCAAATCACCTTTGCTTAAAATAGAAAAGGCCAATGAGAATTGGCGAGTGGAATTTGCATGCCACTCTCCACCCGGACATACGGGTATAAAAGGAGATGGCATGCACCACTCATTTAGATTTTTTCTTCTGAGCCGAATGCACGCTTGTGTTTGTCCTCTCACCTATTGCTTACGCTGCTGGATTTTACTGTGCATATCAGCGGACACCCTCGCACAGTCGAGTGTTGCGTTTCCCCTGGGTACTTCGGCAGCTGAGTCCGCAGGTGCTAATAGAGTATATTCAAAAGAGTATATTTCCTTCTAAAAGAGCTTGCGCAAATGCTTGGCGTCTTTTAAAGATGTCCTTCCGTGTTTGCGCTACTGGATGTGGCCGTTATCTCTCCCCTCCAGACAGCCATGAAATCTGCCTCGAGTGCATGGGGCCCCAGTATGCCAGCTTTCTTGGAAGGGACGTGTTCCCATTTTGAGAACATGCCCATCAGAACATCCTTCTTTATGAAGCAAGGAGCCACCGTGGCTGCTCCCCAACCTGGTCTGCCCTGGGCTGATGCTCAGCCGGCCGGGTCAGCAAGCTCCGCGGCTCAACCCCGTGGACCTCCCATCCCCCAGAACGAGCGTGCTATCTGGAAGAGCTGTCGAGCGATACAGGCAGTCCGCCTCAGTGCGGATTTAATGTGTCGATCGTGGCTCGCGATGAGGATGAGCTTTCGGTCACAGCATCAGAAGGTGGGCTTCTGCGATCAGAAGAGGACAAATCTTCTGAGCTCCCGCCCACAGGCGGTTAAGTGGCATCCTCTCCACTATGCCAGGCGGAGGTTGCCATCCTTCTGGCGAAGGGAGCATTAGAGCCCGTCCCCGAGTTGCATGAGGGCTTTTACAGCCCTTATTTTATCATGCCCAAGAGAGGGGGAGGGTTGCGCCCAATCTTTGATCTGCGTGCCTTGAACAAAGCCTTACAGAATGTTAACGCAGAAGCGCATCCTGGCATCAGTACGACATCAGGATTTGTTCGCCATCGACCTGAAGGACGCGTACTTTCACGTATCGATCCTTCCTAGCTCACTCGCAAGACCTATTGTGTGCACACAGGGACCTCGTGCTTCAGCACCTCGACCGACTCGGGCTGCAGGTCAACTAGGAGAAGAGCAAGCTCTCCCCTGTGCGGAGAATCTCTTTTCTCGGTATGGAGTTGGGCTCGGTCACTCTCAAGGCACGTCTTACAACCGAACAGTCAGTCAGTGCTGACCTGCCTGAAGACCTTCAGAGGCTCCTGGGACATATGGCATCCTCGGTGGCAGCTCTCCCCCTCGGGTTGATGCACAGGAGACCACTTCAGCACTGGCTACAGACTCGAGTCCTGAGGTGGGCATGGCGCCACGGCACCCAGCGTGTGGCCATCACACCACACAGCCGTCAGACTTTCAGCCCTTGGTCGGACCTGGCATTTCTACTGGCAGGTGTTCCCCTAGAGCAGGTCTCAAGGCGCGTCCTGGTCACGACAGATGCCTCGAACTTGGGCTGGGGCACCATGTGCAACAGACATTAACTGCTTAGGGTTGCTGCTGGTGTTGCTGGCCCTGAGGAGGCTTCGGCCATTGATTCAGGGCAAGCATGTGTTGGTCCGGACCAACAACACAGCAACCATAGCGTACATAAACCGCCAAGGTGGTGTATGCTTGCGCCGCATGTCACAACTCGCCCGCTGCCTCTTCCTTTGGAGTCAGCATACGTTGAAGCCTCTGCGAGCCACTCACCTTCCGGGAATCCTCAACCATGCAGCGGATGCACGCTCACGGCAGGTAATGCTCCACGGGGAGTGGGGACTCCACCCCCACGTAGTCCAGTTGGTTTTGGAGAGATTTGGGGAGGCACAGGTAGACCTGTTCGCCTCCCAAGAGTCCTCTCACTGCCTCCTTTGGTACTCCCTGTCCGAGGCCCCCCTCGGTGTGGATGCCTTGGCACACAGCTGGCCTCGGGGGCTGCACAAGTATGCGTCTCCTCCAGTGAGCCTCATTGCACAGACTCTGTGCAAAGTCAGGGAGGACAAGCAGCAAGTCCTGTTCATTGCGCCGTACTGGCCCAACCGGACTTGGTTCTCGGATCTGATGCTCCTGGCAGTAGCACCTCCATGGCGCATTCCCCTGAGGTAGGACCTTCTCAGGGGCAGGGCACGCTCCAGCACCCACGGCCAGACATCTGGAATCTCCACGTCTGGCTCCTGGATGGGTAATGGTAGTAAATACAATCACCCTACGAGGCAGCTGTATGCCTTGAAGTGACTTCTCTTCATGAACTGGTGTTCTTCCCGTGGGGAAGACCCACAGAGATGCGCCGTCGGGTCTGTGCTGTCTTTCCTTCATGAAGGGCTGGGGAGACGGCTGTCTCCCTCTAC
Source organism: Myxocyprinus asiaticus (assembly GCF_019703515.2). Lineage (NCBI taxonomy): Eukaryota > Metazoa > Chordata > Actinopteri > Cypriniformes > Catostomidae > Myxocyprinus > Myxocyprinus asiaticus. The sequence continues at coordinate 15,355,737 of NC_059375.1, forward strand.
CCTGAAAGTGTATGTGGCTGCCATAGCAGCTTATCACAACACACTGGACGGGAGACCCTCACAACAGCGTGACCTGATCAACAGGTTCCTCAAGGGCATGAGGAGATTGAATCCTCCTAGACCGCACCTGATTCCCTCTTGGGTTCTCTCTATGGTCCTACCTGCCCTACAGAGAGCCCCCTTTGAGCCCCTGGAGCAGGCCAAGCTCAGCACTTTGTCTCTGGAGACGGCCCTCCTGGTGGTGCTCATTTTCATCAAGAGGGTGGGGGACCTGCAGGCGCTCTCTGTTACCAGCGAATGCCTGGAGTTCAGGTCGGCACACTCTCACGTGATCTTAAGACCCCGGCCACATGCCCAAAGTTCCCACCACTCCTTTTTGGGACCAGGTGGTGAACCTGCAAGCACTTCCTTGAGGAGGAAGACCCGGCTCATCGTTGCTGTGTCAAGTTCGCACCCTGCGCATCTATCCGGACCGTACGCAGAGCTTTAGATGCTTGGAGCAGCTCTTGAGCTCTTGGCACACTCCACTAGAGGTGTTGCATTCTCCTGGGCACTGGCAAGGGGGGGCCTCTCTAGCAGACATATGCAGAGCTGTGGGTTGGGCTACACCCAATACCTTTGCAAGGTTTTACAACCCATGCATAGACCCGGTTTCGACCCGGGTGTTACGTGGTAAAAGCAGGTAGACCGGGCGGCCAGTTGGGTGTATTGCTTGCATTGCGCCTTTCCCCTTTTTCAAAGTTGATAATGTGCACCTTTTGTCCACAACAGTTCCCCGTATCCGGTGAACCCTGGACACCTCTTTAATTCTTAAGCACTGTTCAGTGACGAACTCGGCGGAGGAGTAACGGCACCAGGCCCAGTACTCGTGGTATGCCCCTTTTCAGGTGAGCCCGTGTGCTCGGGCTCAGTGCTCCATGCGTGGTGATTCCCCCTTGGTAATCCCGTATGATGAGTTTCCATTGTTCGGTTTCCCCTTAAGTGAACCCTGTTTTCCCTCATAAGAGCTTTCTCTGCCTCGGTCACTGATGCTGCGTACCCTCTCTGTAGATAGGGTCCTCCGGTGGTATAATTCCATATGTGAACTTCCCCGTTGGTAAGTCCATGTGAGGTATTCTCCACATGTAACCTCCCTCTGGTAGGATGTGGTCTCCTAAATACCAATTTATATTTTCAAATGTCTACAAAGAAGCTGTAACAGCCATTTAGTCTGGCTGGAAAGTTTTATTGTTACAATAGGCAGAGGAACACAATAACATGTGCACTAAATACAGATATTTTAACTTTAGAGAGGTGTAAAGGAAACTAGATTTGCATTACAAAAAGGAGAATCAGCACAGTTTTTTTTTTTTTTTTTTTTTTTTTTTTGTCACTGTGTAGTGTAAAGACATCTATAAATGAATGAATACAAGCAAGGAAGACAAGACTAATTGCAGTTCAGTATGGAAATATTATGATGATATATGCAATTGCTGTAGGTTACATTTTGTATACAGAACAATCTGGCAATGTAATACAAAAAAAAAAAAATTGCCATGACCCTGAAGTATGGCTTCTAGGATTATTCTCCCTTCAAATTGCTCTCAGAAGGCATAATTTATGTAGTTTGGAACACAGTGTCAAGTCAATGTGAGGTTTTCTTTAACCTTAAATGTGCACTCAGTATTTGTATTTTTTCTCTCATTAAAAAATTTTTTTGTGCTCTTTAAGAAATAAATAGTTTTGAAACGTATGTATAAAAATAATGACCACTCACATGAGATGAAGACTCCAGTCATATCAGTAACCTTAATAAGAAAAAAATAAAAAACTGTTTTATTCCACATGGAGGGACCGCCACCTTAGGATCACATGACCAGCTGAATGCTGCTAGCTTAATCTCAGTAACCACTCTGTTATTTGACACTTTCACTCATGGATTCAATTAATCATGGCTGACTTTTAATAGTGAATTTATACAATGGCATCGGTAACTGAAAACTTTTGAGTTTGAATGACGGTGCATCCATGCCACTAGGTGTCAGTGTAAGTCCAAGACAACATGCATAAAAAAATAACTGAGTGCACATTAATATTTCTTATAAAGTATCCAGGTTAAAAACAAAAATAGGTAGCACATCTAAGAATGAAGTGATGTACAAAACCAAGTTTGAATGTCATTAAGCAGTTTGGACTGAATTAATTGCAGAATAATAATTACTGTAGGGTTTGAGGTTTGGAACAAACACTAACCAGAATGCTTGATGAATATCAATACTGTGCTGCCTTAAAAAAAAAAAAAAAAAAAAAAAATTAACTGACATAGTTTGGAAAAGAAGTAAAGACAAAGTCCTGTTTGACTATCAGGTAACCAGACTGGATTTGGCAAACTGGAGTAAGGTGTCTCGCTGATAGTCTATCTGCTGAACAACCTGTGCAATGTCACCATGCCACTAAACCTGACTCATTTTACTCTTACCCACAGAGGGCTTGTTAAGGCTGTTCTTACAGAGTCATTTGCCAGACAAAACGGGTGACCAAGAGAAATTTGGTAAGTGACTCAGCAGTAAAGAAAGCTGAGATTTATCACTTTTTCCTTCAGGAAACCAGAACCGTCTTTAAAAAGCTGTCAAAATATAGGGTTCCGGTTACAGAGTTCTTCCAGGACACCTTTCTCTCTTTCTCTCTCTTTATGGTGACCAGTGTTGTTGAGTCAAAATTCTACAATGTCCTCTTACGTCAGAAGCTTCTGATTGCAAACACTTCAAAGCAAATTCTTAAAAACCTGCATCTTATCAACTAACCAAATGCAATCCAGCTTAACCAGATGCTACATGCTCTGGTTGCCAGACGTATTACAATGAATTCATTGTCATTATTTTTAGCGCAAACATGCCTTAAGTATTGAGATTTATTAAAAATGGAATGTTTTCTCACGATTACTTTCGTTTAGAGCTACAGTAGTTATTTGTTTACATTATGCTTTTAACCTTAATTTAAATATTTTAATCAAAAATAATTTAAATTGAGACAAACTTACATTTAAACCTCTTAAATTGACAGTTCATTTGCACAATAATTTGTATGCACAAGATTGTCAATTGTCCTGTCATCACAATAAACATTACTAACAAAGCAATAGTCTTACATTTCTGATTAAAGTAAGAAACCAATGCCTATCTAACAGTGAAAAGTTCAGCCTCCTGGTCCCTGATGTGTCAAATTCATTCAGTACTCGCTCTTTTATTCCAAAGTCTATCACAGGTTTGGAGGAAGGATCCAAGCGCTGGAGATTAATAAATGTTTATTTAACAAATCAAAATACAAATTAAAAAGCTCACGAGGGAGAAATAAACATAAAGCAAGATGAAATGGAAAAGAAAACAAACCAATAAAAAAACAAGAACTCACAGAAACCGACTGACTAGACAGGGGAGCAGAATGAAACACAACGATCTGACTTTGTAGAAAAGACAAAAGAGAGAATATATAGAGGAATGGGAGATTGAGGACAGGTGCTGCCAATAATCACGAGCAGCGCGAATCAGCCCTGCCATGGCAACGCTGATTGTGCTGCTGAGCAGCACCTGTGAGAAACATGAAGGAGAGATGAAAACAACAGCACATGGGACAGCCTGAGATATGGATGGAGGAAACTGTCACAATCCTGCCAAAACAAGAATAAAACAAGACCAAAAAGGGATGACTCCCAGGCATCCCACGAACAAGACAGAACAAAGCTAGAAAAAAGACCAGACAACGGGAAGGGAGGGTGGAGGATACCGGTGGATGGCACTAAATGACACAAGGCAGAAAATAAAAAAATACATAAGTCCAAGCAGAAAAGGTAAGGTCCAGGAAAGAACCAATGGGACAGACCAGGATAGTGCCGACGAGAAGGACCAAGGAGCGCCGGCAGCAGAATGAACCAGGAAGGAGCTGACAGGTTGGACCAGGGTGGCGCCAGCGGGCTGGACCTGGGTGGCACCAATGGGACAGACCAGGATAGCGCTGGCGAGATGGACCAGGGTGGCACCAATGGGACCATCAGGGAGACACCGACAGGACAGACCAGGATAGCTCCAGCAAGATGGACCAGGGAAGAGCCGGCGGGTCAAACCAGAGCAATGCCAGCAGGATGGACAAGGATATAGCAGATTAGCAGTATTTGGCAGCTGGACTTGGCTTGGCTGCTGGACTAGTTGAGATGACTTGATAACATGTGCAAATAATCAATGCTTTCAGCAGGCGCAATTCATTTTTAGTCAATTCCCACCTGAGATTTTCAAAATACTTTCTAAAAAACTGCCCACCCATTGGAAAGGCATTTGGAGCCCCATTTACAGTGCAGACAAATAGCATCCATGGTATACCAGCTGAACATGGAAGCAGTGACATGGCATTATGTTTTGGAGCCAGTGGAATTAGGTGCAGTATGGAGATGGTTAACTTGGTTGATCAAGAAATAAATTTCGGAAATAAAAAAAGGCTCCAAAATGGCAACCCCACCCACTTACCGCTTTGCTAATGGGTTTGTATGATTCATTGTGGGAGGAGTAGGGGCCAAACTGGCAAGGCCAGTGACACCACAATACTGTATAAATACATATGATATGACCCTACATGTGAATCAGAGGGATTGCCTTAATTTCAGTGTCTAATCATGTGCGTAAAGCTTTTAAACGTCTAGTCTTAATCATGATAAAACACTACATGTTTTCCAATATTTTGTGGAACATCTGAGACTGTGAATGTGTGGCTCGCCATCTCTACTTCTGTTTCTCCCCTAATTAAACAGTTCTCCCGGTTAGTGTTTAGGGGAAAAAAATCAAGGAAATTTGACTAAAGTAATGAGGCCTGTTTTCTCTGTTTAAGGTTTTCCCAGCCTGCAAAAGACACCTAATTTTGACAATTACAACTACCCTAAAAAAAGACAGCAAAAATGACGTGCAAAAATGTGAATGAAATTGAGCTTATTCAGTAATTTAAACCAGACATCCGTGCATTTGGTGTGTCGGCCCCCAGACCCAGAAAAGCAAGCTTTCTGCAGGATACAGGGGAATAAAGGCGAGTATTAACCTTTCTACCACTGAATATTAATCAGCATTTAATAAAAGGAAAACAACCCACTTGCCACTCCAAATATTATCAGTGTGACATTACCTTTATTTTCATTTTGCGAGACATTTTTGCAAAAAAAAAAAAAAAAAAAAAAAAATTTAAGATAAACACTTACGCTTCAGCATTCAATAGTCCAAAAAGCAGGGGGAGTTAGGCTAGGAAAATAAAATCATGAATTAAAACAAACATGACACTTGCCGAGGAGACCGTATTGGACACAACGTTTTCCTCTGGCTCATTCTGCTTTGAGAGAGATGCATTGTAGGTTTTGGACTGACGAGGGCAACCACGTTTCCATGTTCATGAGCTGGCACTAGCCAGGAAGACTCCCATTAGAAACGAGTGCGTGTGGTTTCTTGTGAACACGCTTGGGACAGAAATACAAATTCCCTCATTTCTCATTGCAGACAAAAATGTCACTGTAAAATGGGAGCAATATGGTCAGTCATAAACCTAGCAAAAAACATTTTATGGGAGATAGAACAAACACACTTTAAAATGAGGTCTTAATGTTAAAATAAAATTTAAAATAAACACAAGATTAAGTTATGAAGTTTCCGCCTTGAAATAATTATAATAAATGTTTGACATAATAGAAAACATTATAAAATATATGTGCTTAAAGTAATATATACAGTGTCTGAGATGACTAATGAAAATGCTTCTAGTTGCTACTATGCTTCTAGTTTATAGTATTTGGAACAGTATGTCCCCTTTTTGCTTTAATGACAGCATGCAATCAAGCTAGCATTAAGTCCATAAATTTGTGCAAAAACCGATGATCCGTGTAATTAAACATGATTTGAGAATGTTCTAAAGAGCATCTTGTGTGCTTCAATGGAAGCAAAGGAATCAGACATTTTATATAAAGGAATTAACATGGTCAACGTTAATTGTTAGTGGTATGTAATTCATAGAAGTTTTTTTCTTTCAGATTCAGACTAACCCTAACCCTGTTTTAATGATTTATCTGTCATTATTTATGTATGTCATTATTCAACTTAATTGTGAAAATACATAAATATAGGGGTGTGCAGTGAAGCCATTATCTATATTTGTATCTGTTCATATGACAAAATTATCTGTATCTGTCTCTGTATTCGGATAGAACCAGATGTGGCCGGGGCTTAAACCGGAAGTGCGTCAAAACTAAATGAAACACCCATTTTTAAGTGTTACTCATACATTTATAGTTTCTATTAATAAAATGCATTGTATATGCATTTTCATAATAATAGCCTAATAATAATAATAATAATAATAATTATTATTATTATTATTATACAACTATTCTTTAAAATATATATATATATATATTTATTTTTTTTCAGTGGATCTAAGAAACAGGTGAGCAGTTGATTCCATATTACGCAATTTCTATGAATCTTCTGTACCACGACACGGAACTGAAGCAGAATGCGTGTCTATTTGGGGGCATGTGGTCTGGTGCTGCTCTCAAATATGCCACCTCTACCAGTGTCCACAACAGACAAGGCGAAGCATAATGAGCTGGAAATATTTTTGAACAAGTACACTCACTAAATAGAGACGGAATGTGTCAAGGGGATCAAACAAAAACCGCATCGCAGAATACAATAAATGGGATGGATTGACAAACAAGCATTTTAACCCCTGGTTATTAGTAACTTAGAAATGAAAATCTAAAATATTTCCTCTTTGTTTTACATCTTAACTTTCTTTTTAAATTTCTAAACCCTAAACATGTTCCAGGTTCAAAATTAATTTTAAATCCCAGCTTTTCAAAGTGGTCTCAGACTTTTGAAACCTACTGTACATTACACTGTTAAGCATATATACAGTTTATAAAGTAAAACAAGGGACTGTTTATAAAGTAAAACTAGATTTTTTTTCATCAGATATTCAGCAGACAGGTACCTGGTCCTGCGTGTGAGTGTGAAATATGCTAAGACAGGCCAGGCTGGGAAGGAGACTGTTTTAAAGAGCGATAGCATCAGTTGGCACCCAGCGAGAAGCCCACAGCACTGCCCCTCCATCTGAACACAGAGAAGAGGCCAACACACCACAGAGAGGAAGGGAAAAACAGAGAGCCACAGACACAGAGAGAGAGATTGGGGGGGATGGGGGGGTTTCGTTAGAGACTCAGGACCTTATTACATCCTCAATTTTTGGAGTTATGCTTTAGTATTCTTTAATCTTTCTCTTATGAATAGTGTAATAATAATAAAAAATATTAAAAAAAAATGCCTAATTTGCAACAACAACAACAACAACAAAAAAAATTATAATTTCTTTATTACCAAAAGTGTAAAAGGTCGTTAGTGACCCTAAAGATGTACAAGTGTCACAATATATATTTGTGCTTCCATAAATTATATTTTTACAATTAGTTCATGTCTATACACTGTAAAAAATGAGTTTGCCTTTTAGTTATCAAAACTTAAAATGTAGCGTAAGAATAACTGCCCTTGATTGATCTTTTTGAGATAACTCAATTATCCAAGTTTTTGTTAGCTAAACCTGTGATAAGTTATTGAACTTAGAAAAACTATTCAGCTGAAATCAAAAATAGAAGTCAGGAGAACGTCATGGTTACTTGTGTAACCTCTGTTCCCTGATGGAGGGAACGAGACGTTGTGTCGAAGTAGTGACACAAGGGGTCACCCTTGGGAGCCCGAGACACCTCTGGTCTTTGATAAAAGGCCAATGAAAACTGGCAAGTGGTATTTGCATTCCACTTCCCCGGACATACGGGTATAAAAGGAGCTGGTATACAACCACTCATTCAGGTTTTATGCTGAGGAGCCGATATAAGGTCCGGCCATTTCAGCGGGTAGTTCAGCGTTGTGGCAGGAGGGACACAACGTCTCGTTCCCTCCATCAGGGAACGGAGGTTACCAAAGTAACTATGACGTTCCCTATCTGTCATGCACTCGACGTTGTGTCGATGTAGTGACACTAGGCATCCCTATACGAAATGCCACAATTGGCTGAACTGTGTTACTTGAACTGGCGGTGTGTGGTGGGCAGACTACTGTGTGCCTCATAGCCAGCACACCAAGTCGACACGTAACCTGCTTTGAGTGGCGCCGCGAGCCCAGGAACCAATCATCAAGCCGTGAGGCTTCAGGGGAGATTGGAGGGTTCCACTCTAACCCAACGCTCGTGGCCTCCCGGGAAAGCATGTCCGTCATCTCGGCATCGGCCTGTGACTGGGCAATCATCCCTGAAGGGGGAAAACCAGCTGAGGCTTCTGCATCTGACTGGACAAGCCTGCTCTCCGATGCTGCGCTCGAGAGCTCATCATCTTCACGGGCTCTGAACAAGAAGCCAGACTCGCCATGAGATGAGCCGGCGAACTCATCTGGAAGCCCGATTGGGGCAGACAAGCGTGCTGGGGAATGGGAGGTCCGCGGGTGGATACCCGGCGGAGACGATCCCATTGGAGTCCCCAAATCACCCCCAGTGCTGGCCGCGCTGGCCTCATACCCGTAGGTAGAAGGACCGAGGCGGGGAGCCACTGGGGTTGCTTGTTTTCTTACGAAAGCAAGCCATGACCGCATCGTTGCCATGGTCATTTTCTCGCAATGAGAACATGAACCATCCACAAACGCTGCCTCCGTGTGGGTCGCGTCCAGACACGAAAGACAGCGATCATGACCATCCGAAGTTGAGAGATAATGACCGCAACCAGGAATAACACACAATCGGAAAGGCATCTTTAAAAAGACACATCTTTAAAAAGACATTCTGTGTGCGCTGCTCTTTTAAGAGAAATATATACTCTTTTAGAGTAGAAAAAAGCTCTTTCAGAAAATATACTCTCTTGTTTTCTGCTGAAGCGCCCAGGGGCGTTCTCTGCAGTGCACCAGTGCAGAGGAGGGAGAAGCCGCTGAAATGTGCCGTCAGATCCAGCAGAGGTGAATGAACAGTAGAATTCAGCTCGATGAGCATGACCGTTCGGCTCCGAAGAGAAAATATGAATGAGTGGTTGCATACCAGCTCCTTTCATACCCGTATGTCCGGGGGAGTGGCATGCAAATACCACTCACCAATTTTCATTGGCCTTTTATCAAAGACCAGAGGTGTCTTGGTCTCCCAAGAGTGACCCCTAGTGTCACTACATCGACACAACATCGAGTGAGTGACAGATAGGGAACAACGCACATCACGCTCACGTATTCAAATTCCCAGCATGCACTGTGGCATGAATACATTATGCAAATTTCAGTGTTACATTCTTACTTTTATTTTATTTTTACTGTTTGCTACTTTTATTTATGCTGTTGGTTGTTTGGTTTGTTGTCACTTTCAGGTATTTGTCATGTAGCAATAATTTAATGCTCATTTTTTCACTTATCTTTTTACACTAATGATGTGTTTGATGACTGTCACCATCATTGTGATTTGCATATAAATTGTTGATCCATGCGTGTCTCCTTAACAATCTTAAGTCTGAGTAAAATAGAGGGATCAGATGTTCATCTCTGATCATCTACTGGCCATTTCCCATCAAATGGCAGTTCACTTTAGTTTTAACAATAGGATGTTTTAACAATGGGATTACAATTTTAAGGGAGCATGAACACAACAAAAAATTTTCTTTCAGTGTTTTATGTGTAGCTCAATATGTGTCTGACAGCCAGTAGCCTCTCATAAATTTCAGCATCCCGTTCTATCCTTTGTTGCATTGTCTCTTTGAATATGAAAAATAAAACATATTTTCAATTCAGTTTTTTTCTAATGTCTTGAAAATGCTTTGAAATGTTTACACTATCTGGGCATTTTGTAGATTTATTTATGATACATACTACATAATGTTTTAGGAATGCAATAATGTTTTGCAAAACACCTCATAAGGGTTAAACGAGATTCATGTTAATTTACAAGTAAACTACTGTTCATTGTTAGTTCATGTCAGTTCATAATGCATTAACTAATGTTAACATATACAACTTTTAGTGTAATAAAAATGTGTTAGTATATGTAGAAATTAACATTAACCATGATTAATAAATATTGTAAAAGTTTTGTTCATTGTTAATGTTATCTATTTTTTTTAACTTATGCTAACTTATGTGTTTCTGCTACTTCAGAAGTAGTAATAATTAGCTATTGTGGTGTTAAAAAAAATGTTTATGTTATTGTGCTAATGTTTTACCCCTGTAAAATGGAGAACATTAATATTTTGCATTAATGCATTTGTATTCTTTAGATCACCTGGTAAAGCAGGGCTTCAGCAATGGGAACATGATCAAATGTATACCTTAAATGCACTAAAAGTTGCTTTTGGATAAAACTGTCTGCAAATGCATAAAATCTATACATTTTATTAGTCTTTCCTGGGATTCAAACCCATGACCATCTATGGTTAGCACCATACCCTACCAGTTGCTAGCGACATGCCCTACAAAAGCTGCAGGAACCTAAGAACACCAAGGTTACCTCATCAAAACATATCAGTTAGTTTATTTGTTCATTAAATCTGTTTATTTGTTTACTTTCTTATTTGTTTTTGCTTCTGGGAGGCAACTGTTTGCTGAATGTGACCCTGAGGTCTAGCATTTAACCATGTGTGTCACATTTTTCCCGTCACTAGCAAGGTACAGGCTGCCAGTCAACACATGCTAGCCCTGCCTTCCTGTGTGAGGAGGCCTTGTATAGTTCTGTATTATGGAAAGGAAAGGAATCTAAGCCCACTAAACCCCTTATTAGCTCGGCAGACATCAATGACCCTCTGCCAATATTTACAGTGAACATTAACTTGAGTGTACAGCCAGAAGTGAGTTTATTAAAAAGTGTTCATTCCAAGCAAACATCAGTTATTGGCAATAAAGGGTGTCGCATGGAGGGCTTTGATGTGAGCTGTTTGTGATATACACTTCTGGGTGATGGTACACAGAGCGGGGGATGGAGAGTCATCAAGGTCAGAGTTATTTAACAGTCATGTTACAGTGCAGGCCGAACAGGTGAAACAGGGGCAATGTTTTGGGTTGGAAACAGCATTGGTTCTGTTTGGGAATAGTGTAACATTCATCTGTGTTTATCTGCCCTGTCAGGTGATACCGGAGTGCTTGCTAAAAGGTTTTGTTTTGAAAAGCTCAGAGACTGGATTTTTTTATTAGAAATTCAAACTTAGTTGCATGACAAGTCTAATATGCGGTACAATGCAGCGCCAAGGGCTGAGGATTAGGGCAGGGAGACGTTACGCACACGCATATGCATGCTAAAACGTATAAGTGCAATGCACACATACGCATACATGCATGTGGGCTCTTACAAACAGAGAAAATGAGCAGTCATGAATAAACACAGACATGCTAATGTGCTGCACTTACAAAAACAATGACCATGAATGCAACCAACCCACAAACCGTTTAGGACACACTGATAAGGTATCAAACCAACACTTTATACTTTCACTGTCAGCATCCGTAGAGGGATGATTTTAGAGTTTAGAGAGTGCTTTTTCTGGCTTTTCATCCCAAATAAAGCAGAAATAAAGTCTAAACTATTTGCTATCTTATTTTACACACAGGTTTTTCCCTGACAGATCAGGTCATTCTTTCTTCAGAATTTGGAACCGAAGATAAAAATAACATTACACAGAAATTATAAATATACTGTATCTCAAAGGGATAGTTACCTAAGAAAGATGCCTTTCCGTTTGTGTGTTATTCCTGGTTGTGGTCGTTATCTCTCCGCTTCTGATGGCCACGATCGCTGTCTTACATGTCTGGGCGCTGCCCATGCGGAGACATCATTCGTGGATGGGTCTTGTCCTCATTGCAAGAACATGACCATGGCAATGTTGCGGTCGCGGCTTGCATTAGTAAGAAAGCAAGCTACCCCAGGGGCTCCCCGCCTTGGTCCTTCTACCTATGGGTATGAGGCCGTGCCGGTTAGCACTGGGGGCGATTTGGGGACCTCAATGGGACCACCTCCACCGGGTATCCCCCCACGGACCTCCCATTCCCCAGTACGCTCGCTTGCCCCGGTCGGGCGCTTGGACGAGATCGCCGGCTCGTCTCAGGGCGAGTTCGACCTCTCGTTTGGAGCCCAGGAAGAAGACGAGTTATCGAGTGCAGCATCGGAGAGCGGGCTTGTCCAGTCAGATGCAGAGGCTTCGACTGGACTTCCTCCTTCGAGAATGGTCACCCAGTCCCAGGCCGACGCGGAAATGACGGACATGCTTTCCTGGGCAGCTGCGAGTGTCGGGCTAGAGTGGAACCCTCCACTCTCCCCCGAACCCTCGCGGCTCGACGATTGGTTCCTGGGCTCGGGGAGCCGCCCACGGCCACGCCCCGCCCCTGTTCCTTTCTTTCCGGAAGTGCATGAGGAGCTGACAAGATCGTGGGAGGCACCTTTTACTGTCTGGTCCCGGTCTTTCAGCTCCCCCGCTCTCGCTACCCTCGATGGCGAAGCGGCCAGGGGGTATTCGGTGATCCCCAAGGTGGATAAGGCACTCACGGTGCACTTGTGTCTGCAGAGCACTGCCACCTGGCACGGGCACCCGAAACACCCGTCCAGGGCCTGTAGGTTTATGTCGTCCCTGATGGCTAAGGCCTATGGTGCCGCTGGACAAGCCACCTCTGCCCTGCACGCCATGGCTCTCCTGCAAGTACACCAAGCCAAGGCGCTAAAAGAACTGCACAAGGGTAGTTCTGACCCGGGATTGATGCAGGAACTGCGCTCGGCGACTGACCTCACTCTCCGGGCGCCACCTTTGGCTCCACTTGGTTGAGATGCGAGAGGCTGACAAGGCACGTCCTTGACGCCCCCATCTCCCAGGTTGGCCTATTCGGTGACACCGTCGAGGACTTTGCCCAGCAGATCTCGGCAGTGAAGCAGCAGACGGAGGCCATACAACACATCCTGCCCCGGCGCAGCTCAAGACCCCGCACCCCATCTGGTCATTGCCAAGGGCGTCCTCCTGCAACAATAACACCGGCTCCGCTGCAGCACACCCCCGTGGCCATGAATCCAGGGCAAGCACGTGTTGGTCCGGACGGACAACACAGCGACGGTAGCGTAAATCAACTGCCAAGGCGGTCTTCGCTCCCATTGCATGTCACAACTCACCCACCATCTCCTCTGGAGTCAGCAGCGCCTCAAGTCACTACGAGCCACTCACAACCCGGGCGACCTCAACACCGCAGCGGACGCGCTGTCACGTCAGGTTACCCTCAGGGGAGAGTGGAGTCTCCACCCTCAGGTGGTCCAGCTGATTTGGAGTCGATTCGGTCGAGCACAGGTAGACCTGTTTACTTCCCGGGAATCCTCCCACTGCCCGCTTTGGTATGCCCTGACCGAGGCACCCCTTGGTATAGATGCGCTGGCACACAGCTAGCCCCCTGGACTATGCAAATACACGTTTCCCCCAGTGAGCCTACTTGCACAGACCCTGTGCAAGTTCAGGGAGGATGAGGAGCAGATCATCCTAGTAGCACCCTACTGGCCCACCCAGACGTGGTTCTCGGATCTCATGCTCCTCTACAAGGCACCTGTATGCCTTGAAGTGGCATCTGTTCGCTAAGTGGTGTTCTTCCCAACGTGAAGACCCCCAGAGATGTGCAGTCAGATCAGTGCTTTCCTTCCTGCAGGAGAGGCTGGAGGGGCGGCTGTCCCCCTCCACCCTGAAGGTGTATGTAGCCGCTATTTCGGCTCATCACGATGCAGTAGATGGTAAGTGAAAGGCGCTAGGAGGTTGAATCCCTCCAGACCCCGCCTCGTCCTTCGGGAGTGGTCTGGAATGCAAGTGAGTGGTGACCAGAACTCAAAAGGTCCAAAAAGCACATAAAGACATTCACTTGCATTGTAAGGGCCAAAAGAACTGAGATATTCTTCTAAAAATCTTTAACTTTCTTCTGCTGAACACAAACAATCACTTCTGGAATGGCATGAGGGTGAGTAAATGATGAGAGAATTTTCATTTTTTGGTGAGCTTTTCCTTTAATGTTTAGAGAGTTTTGTAGATTTAAAAGTCAATAGAGCATTAACCTTAAAAACCACATCTGTTTGGGAGAACATTTAACTCGTTTTTAGCACAACACAGTGGACATTTGACCTCGGAAGTGCCGCGATATGTGTAATGAACCACATAATGTAATTTTCAAAAATTGTTGCCACAGTCACATAATTTTCAAGAGATCAGGCTGGAATTTTAGCCTCAGTCACTATTCATTTTCATTGTATGGAAAAAAGATGCAATAAATGTAATGGTGACTGAGGCTAACATTCTACCTAACATCTCCTTTTGTGTTCCATGGTTTGGAACAACATGAGGGTGAGTAAATAATGATGAAGATGTTTTGATTCAGATAATTTGTCATAATTACGAAAATAATTTAATCAAAATTGGCATCAAACATTTTTTAATAGTTTTCTCACTGTTGGTATGTTTCATGCTACTTCGGTTGTTTATGTTCTTGGATGTTCACTCATCCAAGAGTTACACAGGCAGGACTGGCAAAGCACTAGTGTGTTGACATGATGTTTACCTGCCGGCCACATGCCACAGTCGTTTAGATTTACATCCATCCCCTCCCACCACCTAAAAAGTCCAAAACCAGACAGCTTCAAATAGGGTGGTGATTTTAAGAATGCAGGCATATTAGTGTGTTTTTTTGGCCACTTTTATTTATAGGGACAGAGAGAGATAGGACAGGAAATGTTAGAACTTGTGTCGCACACTAACTGCTAGGCCATGGCTCTGACCAACTTGCAGTTATCATTATAAACAGCATTACAAAATAGTTCGAAAGAAGCAGGGTTGGATCAACATGATCACACGGGAAATCAACATAATGTACCCTGATATCAACCCCATATAGTGGAATTACTGACAAGCGCCATTCCCCATTGGATATTTTTTGCAGCAGTTCTAACTGATGGTTAGATTTGGGTTGGGGTTTGGGTTAGGTGGGTAGGGCTTATAAAATATGCATTCCTGTTGACTGGATTACATAATTGACAACTAAAAATACAACTCACTTTTGGCACCACTCTATGGACATTTCACCTGAAAACTGAAGGTCACACGTGCCCATATGTTCAGCAGGACATCAAACTTCAGCCACTGGGGCAGTGATTCAAATTTTGGGTAAGTACAGACTGATTTCAGCAAAAGAACTTTGACCTACTGTGGTCAAATTCACAGTAAGATCAGTCAGCGTGGTCTGAGGGTTTAAAGGGCACTGGCCCCAATGGCCTGGTTAATTACCGGGCACTGGGAGGAAGGCTTGAGAAAGTGAGAGGGAGAAAAGAGAGAATGAGATAAAGTCTTGTGTTTAGAACCCTCATCTTTTCCAACTCCACAAAAACACAAAAAGATAGTATTACACCCTACAATATCTCATAGCAGCATTTTTTTCCATTATCACTTAAGTCCTCTCTCTTTTCAATTTGAGTCACTTGCATGCATCCTGATGGAAAAGATTTCAGGAAATAAAGCTCGACAATTTCCTCAAAGTGTAATATTAGATTCCACAAGCAGGGAGGAGAGTCTACAGGGTTGCATGACATGAAACGCATGTGTAGATATGATTTCATTATGCATGTATGTCTATGCGTGCATTTACATGCGTCTAAAGAGGCAGTTTCTGTTTCTAGAAAATTCCTGTCTTGCTGTGCCAGTTCAATTTCCCAGGCCATAACCAGACGTGTGTGCATATGAGTGTGTGTGTGTTTTTGAGAGAGAGTGAGTGTGCCACCATTTCATCCTAGATTTCAGTCGACCTCTCCTTGTGTTCCACTTTGATTTACAGTGTTTCCATCAGTTAGCACACAACGCTTCAAACAGAGTGCCAATGTTGTCGCAGAAGTCCCTGCTCCTTACTCCAAAAACATCTTCAATAACACTGATGAGGAAGTAACCCAAGTGTTCACAGCCCCTCTGTTCCCTTCTAATTACTCCATCAAATAAGAAGAGGGAAAGAAATAGACGGTCGTTTCTGACCATACACAGCAAATCTGCTGCTCGATCTACTTATGAACCTCTGAGGTCCAGTTGTGGTCGAGCTTGGATACTACTGGTGGAGGATGGTTAGTTATAGTCTGAAAAGTGGATTTTTAGTCAGGGAGTGTTTATCTATGCAGTCACTGCTGCTGCCATCATTTTTCAAGCAAATTTTTTGGCGTTTGTGCACAGTTACCTGTGTGTATGAGGTGGAAAGAGCAGGGGCAGGAATTAAAGAGAGCTGGGCTGGGCAGGTGGCCCAAGCCAATGGATCTCATCACTCCTTCATTACGCTGGCATGCCCAGGAATCAAACTGACTCTGCAAAAAGAATAGGCCCTTTCATTTAGCATGGCCTGCAGGGTAGAAAATGAGGGTAAGAGAGAGAAAGAGAGAGAGAGAGAGAGAGAGAGAGAGAGAGAGAGAGAGAGAGAGAGAGAGAGAGAGAGAGAGAGAGTCAGTCAGTAGAAGAGCCAGAGAAAAAGAAAGTTACAACCTCAACAGATTGAGGTTTACATATGCACAGACTCCATCAAAGCAAATTTTTCTTGTCATATGAAAGGCTTGATAATGTAGAGCCATAAAATGCAGTGTTATCGTTGACTGTGGCTGACACACAAGATACAGTAATCATCACTGGGACAGGAAATGGTTAAAATATTAACCTGCTTAACCCACACAACTATGACAAAAACAGCTATATTTAGTCTGTGGTTTCATACTTGAACATGTCTGAATGAATGTCACTGTTGGACAGAGACCACCGATGACATCATTAACAATAGCTGTTGGACCAGTCGGGTCAGATTCTGGGTCAGAGAGCACAACAAAAGAGTCATGGACACATTCATGAGCACAAACATGAAGCAATATTACAATGTTTGTAGTAATGTTAATGTTTAAAAATACATGCAGCACGCAGTAGATATCTATCTATCTATCTATCTAGCTATCTGTCCATCCGTGTTTTTCGATTGTTTTTTACGTAAATTTGAGTTGGACATTGAACGTTGTACTGCATCTTGCTGTTTTTCTTTCCTGCATCCTTTGCAGGAGCGCACATGTTTTTAGACACTGTATCAAGTTAAAAAGAACTTCAATCTTTATAAAAGCATCTCTGTGTATGTTTGCTGTTACTATACTGTTACGAATGTTACCTACCAAGCTTAAATAAAATACAGCATATTGCAACACATTTACTTGCTAGGAGAAAAAATTACTGTATATAATGATTTTGGAGTCGGGTTCGGGTTTAAAATTTGGCGATACAAATCGGGTCGGGGCCCTTAAGGCCCATGCAGACCTCTAGTCCCAAGGTTATTTTTAGGTAACATGAATTCAGTTCACACATGTGACCTAGCAGAGTAGCCACGGGTGTAGCTAATCACATTAACAATGGAAATGTTCCATACATTTTGACAACCAGAAACTGTCCAAATACTTTTTGTCTTCATTTTGAAAGGTTCTTCTCTTGTTTTATCATTTAAAACCTAACAAAAACTTTTCTTTCTTTTTTTGTCAAATGCTTTGCTTAAAAAGTGTTCTTTTGCTAACTTTCTTTAAAATAAATGCCATTTATATCTAAATATCTATATATCTTATATCTAATGCAATTACATTTTTAAATCTGGCTTCATGTGATATTTTTTTCGGGCCACTGTATAAGATTTAATATATTAATATATTCAATAACAGTATATTATGAAATCAGTTGCCCTGACCAACAGTCATGAAATGTTCTTTAATACTGCAGGATTGGGCCTGAAATATCGCAGGTTACTATCAGTCATCCAGCTCTCTGAAATCTAATCCAACTGCATGCCTAGCACCACTGTCTGCAAGGCACAATTCAATTAAAAATGTGCTGTGCTATGACTGGACAGGCAGCCAGACCGACTAGCGTTTCGCTGCATCAGAGAATTCTCGTGCTGTGAAAAACGCGGGCATGGCGAGCGTCCGCTTTTCCACTGGCTGGGCCCTCCCGCTGACAAACCAATTTCTTAAGCCTCAACCCGCCCACTGCCACCCCCTTAACAGCCCAAAAGAGTCCATAAAGGTGTGGATCTGTCATTAGCACATTTAACTTGGCGCAAAAGCACAATGTTATTTTTAAGAGCTAGTGTTTGCACCAGCTGTATCTTTGGAACATGTGCGGATTCCCGTGGCTTTGTGCCTGCTCAATGTAGCCCGTTTCCCTGCCTACTTTTGAGGTACTTTACGTGTTTAATCAGCTCAACTGGTCAGCTCAGCTAAAAAGGATACCATAACTCACACAAATATGCAAGCTGCATGCAAGACAAAATATGTTTTGTGGCCATTTGTGGTTACCATGCAATCAAGCTAAATTAAAGGTCCAGTTCACCCAAAAAAAAAAACGAATATGTTATTCAGATTCAGTCACCATTAACTTTCATTGCATCTTTTTTTTTTTTTTTTTTTTAACACTTTGCCTAACATCACCTTTTGTTAGGAGATGAAACAAAGAAAGTCGGAAGAAAATCATACAGGTTTTCCAAAATGAGGAAAAGTAAATGAAGACAGAATTTTTATCTCTGAGTGAAAAAGACATGGATTATTGAACTACAGTAGGAGGGGAAGTAGCTGTAGAGTTGAGCAGTGTAACACTTTAGAAACATCTGGATCAGACAACACCCATTTAAACTTTGCTTAGAGCAGGATGACGTGTGTTAGCAAACAGTTAAATTCTCTGATCTGCTGCAACTGGGTACTTAGCTGTAAATCAAAGATAACGACTTAGTGCCTGGAAGAACCTCTGACCTCAACAGTGCCTTGAGACCCAGAACTAACATCACTAACAAGGTGTCACTAAATTAAGACTATTCCATCCAGGCTTTGCAGACTCCAATACAACATAATAAAAACAATGCACAGCCATGTTTGAGGCTGGAATGACAAAATTCTTCCTATGGACTGTATTTGTGAAGTGATGTGCCTTTAAACATGGTCACTTTCTGAATATGGGATTACATTCTTGAGATAAAGTCATGTTTGATTAACTAGCACCTGAGTTTACTGACAGCATACTGTATGGCAGATCGTTCTTGTTGTCTAATTAACAGCTGTGGTAAGTTGCATTGCCAAAAGACAAAACATCAAAACAGCATGGAGAGAAAAGAGAAATTTACTCAAACACATCAGAGATGAAGAAAGGAATGGCAAACATGATTTGCCAGTTTACCTCAAGTGTTTGCACAATGTCTTCACACCACTACTCCAAGAAAAGATGAGAAGTTTCCCAAGACCTCTTGTAGGATCTTTACTTACCCTTGGAAAATTAGTTGGCTTTAAACGTAACTAAGAGGTTGAGTTAAAGGAAATACCAATCACGAATATCTTTTTTTTTTTCTACCATGGAACACAAGAAGTGATTTTTTTTAAATCCACATTGTAAGTGAATAGTTAGTATCAAGCTTGTTATATGTTTGGTCATGAGACGCTATGAGAACCTATGAGGTTTGATGTCATCAACGATTATATGGTATATAATATAATAATATGGTTAGATTCGAGAGTAACTAACAACTTAAATTCTGTTCATCGCACAAAGTAATTGTATGGCTTCAGAAGACTTGGAATATAGAACATGATTGTTTATAGAATAATTTTACTTTGGTTTTATGTTGTTTTTGTTGTCCTTTCTCGAGCTTGACAGACCAGATTATGGCAAATAAACCCATGTGAAGATGTTTTATAAATTCACCTTTTGAGTTCCATGGAAGAAAGTCGTGGATTTTCAGTGACATTAGGGTGAATAAATGACAAAATGTTCATTTTTGTGAACTGTTCCTTTAAAGGATTTGGTGAATTATTTAAGAAATATGGGGTATTTCTGATGCAGCTATTCACTGCTATTCTTCTTTGATTAGTTGTGAAAGACATGCCAGTCATTAAGAGCACATTAGTTTTGATTTGAGATTTAATAAAAAAAAACAAATAAAATATCAACAAAATAAAAATACAGTAAGACAAAAAATATCAAATTAACACATGGGGGTAAATTAATAATGAAAATGAACCATTTTTGCCATCTGGTCCTGAAACATTTTGTTTTTGACAGGATTTGGTGTAGGTGTATCACATCTGAAATAGCTGGAAGGCTTACTGTCCATCCCATTTGGTATTTGTGACTCTGATGTGAGTTCTGTTTTAACAGCTGATTTAAATTAATCATAATGCAAGTTGCACTATTTCTTAAAACCATCCATAAACCAGTGGTTTGTGAAATGTAATTTTTAAAGGCAGTTGTGGAGAAGTTATTGGTTATAGCACAAATGTGGTAACGTTTTTCTAATTGCCTGTAGGTAATATTATCTATAATAGCCACTGCCAGCAGCAATCATGGCAACAGGAGCTTAATGCAATTCAGCCTCACAAAAAAATGAAGCAGTTGTCAAAAGATCAGTTGATAGGAAAGTATGTAAAGTTGAAAAGCTGTCATTCACTCCCAGCATTGGCGTAAGGCTGTGTTACAATAAATAAACAGAGCCTCTCCTTCCTATTAGCGACGTGCTGTTAACAGAAGAGGGAACGTGCTATTGACGAAGGTCCGAAAAGTTCTGTTCTGTTTATGCTTGAAGTGAACAATTTAAATAAACTCATCCAGTGTAAATAAACGCCGTGTGACGGAGCGAGGAGGAACCAAAACGCTCACAGTTCAGGTTCTGTATGTGGAAGCTGAGCCTTAATTAAACTGCTGGGCAGATAGGATTACTGACTGGTTGTGCATTGCAAGAGCTTGACATAACGCAAACAAACAGCTTTACAGAATCCAGGACACTGCCTTTCTTGCGTGAGCACCTAACAGTAATAAGAGAGAGAGAGAGAGAGAGAGAGAGAGAGAGAGAGAGAGAGAGAGAGAGAGAGAGTCTTCATGCGTGCTACAAATCTCTTATCAATTGCTTATACAGTCCTGTATTGGTTTGTTATATTTTCCTTTTCTAGCTCACACAAGCGCACGAGACAAAGTTCGCACACAGTCGCGCGCATACTCATGAAATAGCGCGCGCTTTTCAAACCCCTTTTAATGGTTCCTTCAATCATATCTAAATGTTGCGAATCATTTATTAGCATTTCATGCCACGTATTTGACAGATAATTATTGTATAGATAAAGTATGAAAGTCTACACCTCAGCAGTCGAACAGTTCTGGAGCGGAGCGTGCTGAGAGATTTCTGTGCGGAGCACAGAGCGTTGTCTCCCCCTATCGGTAGGTTTCATGAAAACACCAACCGGACCAGGACAGACAGCATCTCTAGGCTGCCTGTCAAGCAGAATATGAACTTGAGAAATACATACATTTCCAGCTTCTCTAAATCTGTGAAAAAGACCAAATTAGTGAAAGTGGAAAGCTTTGACGCCGACTTCAAAGTCACTGACTGTTAAACTGAGTAACACTTCCTTTCCACAACCTCTCCACAATTAATCACTGAATAGCTAAATGAATAAAAGACAGGGGTTTTGATATTTTAGGTACTTTATTTATTTGTTTTTTAGTTGTAAAAAAAAAAAAAAAAAAAAAAAAAATACACATTCACTTATTTCGCTAACATGTACAACGTACGGTTCTTAAAAATATTTTTATGAGTTTCACAGTCTGTGGCAAGTTTGTTGACATTCTAGAAAAAGTAGCCTACTAAAGTGTGATGTTTTAATAAGCTCTTATACGAATCTTATACAATTCTTTTAAAACTGACTTCACTTCCGATTTCACTTTTTTTTTTTTTTCTTTCTTAAATGAAAATGTTAAATTGTTAGTGATAATTATTGAGAGTGAGAGGGGGTGGGCACGAGCAGGCATCGTTTTCCTTTTCGTCACAGCGCATGGACTTTAAAAGCCCGTGCGCGCTCTACTGACAAATCAAAGTTCGTCCTTCTCTTGGAAATACTACACGGGAGCGAAAAGGAAGCGCTTTGCTTTTGCAGAGACAGCAGCAGTTCACAAGAAACACTCTGATGATTGCTATTTGAATTTGAAAGAGTCCATCACTGCGCCGTGATTCAGTGGATTTCAGAGATTTGGAGGAATTAAAAGTTGGAGCAATAATAGAAAGTATTTTTGGAGTCGATACTTTGAGTCGGGACTGCCATTCGTTTTTTTTTTTTTTTTTTTTTTTATTATTATTATTATTTTTTTTTTTTTACTCTCTAAAGCCTGCACGGGCTGAATTGCAAGTGCTACAAAAATTCTCTGAGGTTGTCCATCAACAGTATTCGCATGAATCTACTCGATCCCTACCTGAAGATGACAGATGAGCAAGAGAAGTGTCTGTCTGACGCCCCCAGTCCGAGCATGTCCGAGGACTCCGCGGGGTCCCCGTGTCCATCTGGTTCGGGCTCCGACACCGAGAACACACGACCGACCGAGAACAGCCTAATGGCTCCGGACGGGCAACTCGGCGAGTTCAAGAAGGATGAAGAAGACAAGTTCCCGGTGTGCATCCGAGAGGCGGTGTCTCAGGTGTTGAAGGGCTACGACTGGACGCTCGTGCCCATGCCGGTGAGAGTGAACGGCTCCAGCAAAAACAAGCCGCACGTGAAGAGACCGATGAACGCGTTTATGGTTTGGGCGCAAGCTGCGCGCAGAAAACTGGCCGATCAATACCCGCACCTTCACAACGCGGAGCTCAGCAAAACTCTGGGCAAACTTTGGAGGTAAATGTTTCATTTTAAGTATTTAAAACGCATTAAGTAGTGTCCTTAAATATGTAAAATATAATTAAACAATATTTTAGTATTTTTAATATATATCAAAAAATAATTGGTGCAAAATAATAGAAAATGAATAATTTGGTCAATATTTTGTAGCTATACTTTTCGAAATCATATTTATGTTTCATTAACACCTTATAGAATATAATTTATAATCTTATATAATAGTATAGTGCTGTAATAGCTTCTAATCTAATAAGATTCAAGATCCGTATGCTCAGTAGTGGGTCTTTTGGTTTTGTCGGGCAGATTACTGAACGAGGGTGAAAAGCGACCCTTTGTGGAGGAGGCTGAGCGACTCAGGGTTCAGCACAAGAAAGATCACCCCGATTACAAATATCAGCCCCGGCGGAGGAAGTCTGTGAAGAACGGGCAGAATGAGTCCGAGGACGGTAACGAGCAGACTCATATCTCCCCGAATGCAATCTTCAAAGCGCTCCAGCAAGCAGACTCACCCGCCTCCAGCATGGGAGAGGTGCACTCACCCAGCGAACACTCAGGTGGGCAGTGAACTGAGCAGAAAGCCTTCAAAAATGACTGTTAAATATTATATGTGTAGGCAATTGAACACTTAAAACTGTTATATTTGATGTTGCTATTGAAAGTGTAGTAGTTTTGTCAGAACATCTTTATCTGATGAATTAGATTACTGGCTGTAATACACTTCGCAGTTGCTGATTCTTAAAAGTTCTTGCTTTGGGCCATATAAGTTTTCTTCTTTTCACTCTTGCTGTTGTGTCATCTGTATGCAGTGGTTAACTCTCTCTCCCCCCCAACTTGCTCCCCCTCCTCCTCTGCTTCAAAACAGGCCAGTCCCAAGGGCCGCCCACTCCCCCCACCACCCCTAAAACTGATGTGCAGCCAGGCAAAGTGGATCTGAAGCGTGAGGCCCGTCCACTTCAGGAGGGCACTGGACGCCAACTCAACATCGACTTCCGCGACGTGGACATTGGAGAGCTAAGCAGTGACGTCATCTCACACATCGAAACTTTTGACGTCAATGAGTTTGACCAGTACCTACCGCCAAACGGGCACGCGGGTGTGACCAACACGGCCTACACGGGCGGCTATGGCATCAGCGGCAGTGCCTCCATCAGCCCGGCGACAGGGAGCACCGGAGGGCACAACTGGATGGGGAAGCCCCAAAATGGGAGCCCCCAAAGTGGGCAGCAGCACACCATGACCCCATTGGGGACCGGTAGTGGTGGCGAGCAGGACCAAACGAGAACAACGCACATCAAGACTGAACAGCTGAGTCCAAGTCACTACAGCGAGCAGCAGGGTTCCCCACAGCACGTCAGCTACGGCTCCTTCAACGTCCAGCACCTCCAGCATTACAGCACTTCATTCCCATCCATCAGCCGTGCCCAGTACGATTACTCTGACCACCAGGGTGGCGCCACCTCCTATTACAGCCATGCAGGGGGTCAGAGCTCCGGTCTGTACTCCACCTTCAGCTACATGAGCTCCAGCCAGAGGCCCATGTACACCCCCATCGCTGACTCTACAGGGGTTCCCTCTATCCCCCAGTCAAACCACAGTCCCCAGCACTGGGACCAGCAGCCTGTTTACACACAGCTCTCAAGACCCTAAGGACACTTATATACACTCCATCACAAACACACACACACTTTAAGAGAAGACTGATGGGCCTGCATAGAGACTCATTACACATTCCACTCTCTTTAAAAAACACACACACACTTGATTTTCCCACACACATAATGAAGCATTGAAATGTAGGAAAGAAAGCTGGACTTCAAAAAAAAAAAAAAAAAAAAAAAAAGAATTTAGCTCAAAATGGCTCCCAACGTGCCTTTTTTAATTGCCTGAAATAGTAATTAGAATATATATTTTTAGCCTTGATTGCAAGTAAAGAGAAACATTTCTGAGAAATTAATCCTCTGTGAGGACTTACTGATTATTGATACTTTAATATGTACTGTGTATGTTTTCTTAACATGTTCTTTTTGTATTTCTGCCAGTCATGAGAGGCCTTCTGTGATTCTTGTAGAAAAGTCTATTTTTACTAAACCACTCTCAGTAGTACATACAGCCTTGGTTTTTCAAGCCCATCTTTTTTCATCAACAATAACAATCTCTTACCCTCTATTGTCTGTAGTTTTCATGCTGTGTATTTTAATCTCTAGTTTGATTTTGTTTCCTTTATTTATGTTCCTGTAAAATACCATCCCTCTTCAACAGTCACAAAACTCAATACTTTTTAAGGTATTACTAGATCTTGTAAAGCTGTTTGTCTTCCTGCCTAACATCACTGTCTGTCATATGTTGGAAGTGTATGCGAGTTAGGTTTAAAGCGGGAATATCTACGTGGCAGCTGCAGAACTTACTGAGTGCATAACAGCATGTGTCACAGCTCCAGGAAGTGCCCTATGACCTCTGCTTGTCATTAGCAGCCTGCAGCCAGGCCAGTGTCACCTTTCAGCCAATTTAATTTATTTATTAGTATTAATTTTATTTCAAAGAAATTATTTGCATTTTATTCTTTAATACTTTATACAAAAAAAAAAAGAAAATTAAAAAAAAAATATTATTATTATTTTGCGCCTCTGAATATGGTGACATATAATCCAATGGGCCATTTCGACAGAGGGCCGGTACTTAATATGGTAAAATTCTGTATTCATCATGTTTATTTATCGTATGTAGATTTTTCTATTTTAAATGGTTATTTGTCCTTATTTCTAACCAGTTGTGTAATAATGCGCAAAATACTGTTGCAATTTCTAAAATAAGGCTGATTAAACTGGAAGAGTAGTCTTTCTGTCTGAAAGTTAGTAGTAGTAGTTGTTTTTTAAGTTAGTTTGTTTGTTAGTTGGCTTATTTCTTTGCTTTATGATTTTTTCCCTCTCAAATTTGTGCTTTACTCCATGTCAGCAATCTCAGTGCTGATGTTGATATCTTTGATATCTTCTTTTTTTATTTTTTTTATTTTTTTTTTTTACACAAACTGAACAAATTATCTTTTATGTCTTTCAAAATTTTACTGCCTTTGAAGAAGCTCATCTTTTGTATTATATTTGCAATAAACCCAAGAATAAAACTTAAAACAGAGACCTAGGAGTTATTTGTTCTGTTTAAGATCATCTCCATATACTAATGTTTTCAAATGATATGATACATCTATAATGTCAAGCATGAAAATGTATAGCCTTAGGGGTGGGATTTCTTAAGCAATGACAAACTTTAGTTTGTTCTTACTTAAGCATGTAACCCCTTTCTCACTCTCTCCTCTTACAGATGAAACAACAGGAGGGCCTATAGTCAGCACATAATAAGAATCATATCATAGAAAGGAAAGAAAAATAGCATTTAGTTTGCCTCAGCTTGGTCCATGTGTTTCCATCTTTAGTTGTACTCCTTTTTCTCCTGTTCTCTATGTTTCTTCCTCTAAACAGTCAGCAAAGGGAAATATTGACACATGAGTCCATCATGCCAAAGAGATCATGTTCCACTGATTCTTATTATTTCAGCACTAGTTTGTGATTGATACTTTTTGATTCAGAAATAGTTTTCTCTCTGATTGCAGAGACTTTTCATTCCTCAATTACTGTAATGAAAGGGCATACAATGGTCCTAAAATGTATTTGGACACTTAAGCCACACTTAAAAATGTATAAATTGATTTGTCTTGATTTGTAAAAATATCAAACCAAGTAATGCTTATTTTAAGTAAAAACACTTTTCAAGCAAAAAATGTAAAAAGAAAGGTTGCTAGGTTTTAAATGTTAAAACAATAGAGATATACACATTTGGTTACCCTGCAAGAACACCTGTGTTAATTTGAGGGGAACTGACTTCATAAACTGACATCGTTTAAAGTAATCTCAAAAATGACTATACTGCAAATACTAATAACCATCTCAAATTGTAAAAAAAAAAAAAAAAAAAAAAAAAAAAAAACAACAACATAGTTTACTCAACTTAAGCTTAATTTTTGGTTTGGTTGTTTGGTGAAAACAAGAAAACCTATGCAGAAAAATAATTATTGTTATATAAAAATGTATATAATTTTCATTCTTATGACTTTTGTTGTTGTTTGGTTGTAGCTGGTTGATAATTGTGTAAAAGTCACAATTAGGGTAATTAGTGTTACCTCTGATAAACTTGGAGCCTGTTAAATTCAAGCCATTCTTCTTTACTCAATTATACTTTACAAAAGTGCAGATTTAAGAAGTACTGAGGAGAATCCAATGTGCCATATGGCTAACATAGATTCCAGTCATAATTTCCCTTAAACTGTATAAGACGTGCTATAACTCAATTTAAATACTTAAGTAAAACAATGATACTTCAATCACAGATGAGTTAAGTTTACTTGTAACTAGTTAAAGTTACTTAAAAAAATAAGTTCAGTTTACTTAAGCAAAATAAGTATGTTTACTTAAAAAACCATGTAAAGTTGGCTTAAAAATCTAAGTAAGGTCAACTAATTAGATTTTACAAAAAGCTCGCACATCATCTTTTTGCAGATTCTACTTGGTCAAATAAAATTTTTACATTCTTAAGAATGATTTAATTGTCCAAAAGTGTCCAAATACTTGTTGGGTCCATTGCATATGCGCAGACACAGCAATAAAAGGCAATCCAGTGGTGGGTCAGGGGTCTATTGGTCACAGCTGTTTCAGTACAAGGAGCAGTTATTTATGTTACCATATGCATGGAAATTATGCTCACAAAACTAACATTTATCTAGGATAGGAACATTTCTATTTAAATAAGTGCAAACCAAGAAGTTATTTACTTCATCAGTTCTGTCTAGATTGGAATGTGTCCTTGAATACCTCAGTGACGCAGCTTGTCCTTCGAACAAAAATTTAATTTGCTGTTCCTTATCACTTAAAATTCACATTGTTTCATTCACAGCTTGGCAGGCTAGTAAAGACTGGATTCTTCACATACAATGACCCCAAAAAGCATTTGGACCCTTACACTGTATGAACAGACACTTGTGAATGAATGTCTTTGCATTATAACAAAATATAAAACCATGTGGCGTGTATTATATATTATTGCTAGGTCACCAGTGTAAACTTAAGGGGAACTGACTTCATAAAGCCTAAAAATCAACTTGACACCAGTTCTTTAAAAGTCATTGCAAAAATGGCTCAGAAAAGTTACATTATTTCTGGGAAAATGTCAAGCATCATTGGTTTGATATTTTGTTATCTAATGCAATGACATTCATACATTTTAACCAAAATGTTTGAATGCCATTATGCATGTCCAGAAATTTTTGGGGCCACTGTTAGTGTGCAGAAAATTCATTGCTCACCTCAGAGACCCAGACTAGGAAATGGAGGAATGATTAAAAGCAAGTGACGGACAGAGTCAAATACAGATAAAGAATGTGAAAGGGACTGAAGGAAAAGAGCAATGACTTCAGCAAACTCTACCATCTGTAAAAGCTATTAGGATGGTCACTCTCATAATGCTGAAACTCAGGAGCTGACAGATGAAATGTCTTGCATGCCGTGCAGCCTTGCATGAGGTTTTTCAATTGAATGGGAAAGAACTATGCAGCTCTGGTGATGAAAACCAGTGGTGATCGCCGTCATTGTCACCTCTCTCACTGCTCAAACGAGCTGTTCCCATATCCCCAATGTGCTAATGGCCACCTCATTTCAATCAATATGTCTTATTATTGATTACAGTTATAAAGTTGACACTTAAGGAATTTGACATAATAAATGTCGCTGGTCCTGTGTTTCTTTACTGTGTAATAAAAATGGCAATATATTTTACAGACAGTCTGAAAAAAAAAACAAAAAAAAAAACATTTAGCTTCAAGTTTTGAGTTACCAGACTTCTTAATGTCCCCATGAAATGGCTTGACAAGCACAAAGGGATGTCACTTTATTTAAAATTAGCCAATAGGCTTTAGTTGCATCACTGCTATGAAACGTAATTTGCCTCTTGCTAGTCAGTTGCAGGTATAGAGCGCATCAGTCTGGTTACGGAAGTAAAAATCCCATTCGTTTTTTTTTCCATATAGGAACTGATTATAATAATGACTTTTAAACTTTCAAAGACAGACATAATGTGAGCTCTGAGTTTGTTAATCAACGATAAATGCTTCTTCTGAAGGTATCAGTCCTTATCTATCACCAAAATGCAGAATGAGACGTTTTTGACTGCAAGTGCTTTTCCAGTGGAGTTCAAAGCAACGCTTGACACTGGCATTGCCGCTCTGACGCAAATCATGAACGCAGCTTCACGACTGCTGTAGGAAAGCGGATAGCCAGAGTCTACCAGATGATTAATATTGTGCAGGATGAGAGTTTCAGAGATTAAATGCACATTGCAATGAGTATGCAACCTATGTGGGGACTAGTTCTTTCAATTAGTCAAACTCCCACTTACACTTTGGGAAACGTTTAATGTTACTTGCATTGGTGAATTAGTGCATTTCTATCTATGCTGTGTAAGGCTTTGTTTGGAAAATGTTAATAAAGCATTATATTGTTACATTTTGTTTTCTTTTCTTTCCTAAGACAAAAATAAATGTATTTTGACAGATAAAAAATTATATATGCTGTCAAATTTCTGAAATTTTTGAAATCAGCAATTAATCATGATTAACTACAAAAAAATGTATGCGATTAATCGTGATTAATAATTTTAATCGACTGACAGCACTAATTGTTATATACTTCTAAACAAAAAGTTTAAATCAATAGTTTTGCATTTTTCCATTGTTTTTTATTCAATTATGTCATTCACAATGCTTCATGGGTATTTTAGTTCATTCCCTCATTAAAGACGTTAAGGACCCAATCTTGTACCATCATCTTTTTTGTCCGATTTTTGTCCAAATACATTTAAGTTTGTAATGCTGTGATTCACTTTGGAACTGGCTGGTTTGGTTCATTGCTTATAACTCTTTTATGAAGGATTGTATTGAATCCCTATGGAAGAAAAATATATGGAAATAATGTTGATGTCCCAATACCATTTTTTTTTATTTATTTTTTTAGAACAAATACGAGTACTGATACTCCCTTTTCGGTACTCACCGATACTGATACCTGCATTCTGTAAATAAAAAGTGGGAAGGCACTGTTGCCCTCTATAGGGGGAGAGACATTTTTTCAAATGAGACAGAATTAGATTGGAAAAAATCTGTGTAGTGCAAGATGAGTCATCAATATTTCAGGGATGTTCTCCAGGAAGAGATGTTTTCTGTTTAAAGTGAGTTCTGTCAAAGTTTAGGAGTACACTAGCATATGGATGGCCTGAAAACTAACATACATGGACTAAAAGCAACAAAACTTCAATTTTTATTTCATGTGTTCTTTAATGAAACATCAATACAAAAGTTTCAGGTTTCCTTCATTGTTCACCAGGCTGGACTGGACCAAAGGAGTGCACACACTCACATACCCTGAGGACAGCTGAGCGGAAACAGAGACAGCGATGGAGTGGCCCATTCTGTGGGCAGTTTTCCCAGGAGAAGTCCATTAATATTCCAAAGAGACGGCGTGCAGGGAATCTCTCTCCTCGGAGCCCAATGGGTGGTCCTTTCAAATGCTAACAACAACACAAAATAAGGGTGAAAAAGAGAAATCTGGCAACTTCCCACTTCACAAATAAAGCAACCATGAAAATTCTGGAGCACTATCAACATAAAAACATACATACATGACCAAAGCAGCAGGTTTTGGTTGGTATAGTATTTAATATATGTGGTAAAATACAGCATTTAATTAAGTTAACCTTGTTTAATAATAAAGCGATGTGAGTTTCACTGCATTCCAAAAACACCCCCTGAATTACAATGCACTAATCAAGAAAATATTCTATCGATAACGAAAACATAATTATTTTGTGGCCTCATTTTTCGTTGCCATTAAAAAGCCAATAGACTCAGTTGAGTTGCATTGGACTCATTAAAAACATCAGGAACAAGCATTTGATTATTCAAATTTTATCCCCTAGGGCAAACTGGTTTGCTTATGCTGTTTTAAAAATAATACAGTACGAAGATTTGTTAAAATTTTATGATCCTTATGGGCCTACTACTTTCCTCCTCTTTCTCAATGTATCTCTCTTCTCTTTTTCTGGATTGTATAGTCATACTCTACTTTTCCACATTGACTCTGGCAACATGCAGCATCTCCCCTCCCCAGACCTGCTATACCCCTGTCGGTCCCAAAGGATCTCACCCCTTCGCCCCCACATAACATCACCCCACTGTCATTGTCCCTCAGGAGCTTCACAAAAAGGACCATTTGACCTCTGAACACACCCCCATTTCCTCTCTTTTGAAAGTGTCCTGGCCCAAAGAAAGTCTCATTCTGACTCAAAGGGAAACTGTACATCAATAAAAGACGGCCAGCCAAACCTCATAGAAAAAACTGAAGAAAAACACTTGCATTTCACCCCAGCTGAAATTGACAGAGTGGGCCACTCGTATCCTAGATACAGACGCCTCCAGCACAGGAAGTTGCAAGTTGACAGTTCAGTTTGGTGTGGCATGACTCCCTTGGACCTTGAGTTTAATAGACGCCTGGGGTCGCATCCTACGATTTATTATTGTAACAGCATATGATGAAAAAAGTTATCTTATGGTGAAGTAAATATAGCAGAAAAGATTAAGTACTTTATACATTTAATAAGTTAAAGAGTGAACATGAAAATATTAAGTAAATTCTTAATTTGTACTCAATTCAAGCATGTAAAAAATAATGCTCTAGCTTATAAGAAAATATTATTTATGATTGCTTATTATCTTTACAATGCGTCATCATGTATCAGTCCTTAAGTAGAAAACCTTGTAATATTAATTCACTAATTTGAGTAAATTTTACTGGTAAATAAAATAAATAAATTTAACTTAACCCATCTTGTACCTGGCTTGAATAATTAATGAGCTTGCATGGTTTGACTGATTGCAAGTTTATTTACACAGTTTTTATTGTTGACTTTGTTGTTATATTTGGTTACTTCTTGTTTTGTGAAGTCTGACATTTTCTACTCAAAATTAACCATTCATGATGAAAAAAAACTATTGATTGTTATTGTCATTGTGTTTTGTGCACCAAGTGTTGAGGTCTGCTTGCATTGTATCTTGTTCATATTGCCAGTAATGCAAAGTGATGTTGTCTAATAGACTACAAAGCATGTAATAAGCTTCCCTGTGGAAGTCTTCCATATTTCATGTTTTACATGATTAAACGTGGTTATAAGGAAAGCTCAAAATGTGAAATGTTCATATAAAATGTTCATTTAAAATTTATTTTAGTACAATATACATCAGATTTGTAAGTAAAAGTTACTGTATTCACTGAAATGTTAGTTACATTTACTCACTTTAATCAATATTATGTCATGAAGTAAAGTAGACTTGACTTAATTTTATACCGTTAAAATTTACTGTTAAACTGTGCATAAACTTGCAAAATAAAAATTAAGTAAATCTTATTAGTAATTTTTTTCAGTGTACAAATTTAAATATTAATTAATGAGAGATAAGGTTGTGTGATACAGCCTCTGTTCACTGTGCATACAGAGTATAAAACATTGAAAGCTTTCTCATTTATTTTCTGTGTTTAACATGAACCCTTTGGTGCATTAATTATTTAATCAAAAGGAAGAACAAATAGTTTCTTAATGTTTGTTTTAATTTAAAGAAAAGAATAAGAAAATTCCAAATCCTTTATTTTTTCTTTATTTTTGATTTTGATTTTTTTTCAAAACGAGAGTTATACATCTGTCCATTTTAATGATATGATATGATTTTAACTGTTCTTGAACTAGGGATGGGCATGAGTACTCAAGTACTCAGGTGCTCAGACGTGGCAGCAATGATCGATCATTAAAACTATGATCGATGGTGATCAAGCATGATGTGACTTTTTACTTAATTCGAAACTCAGTGACAATTACTTGACAACTAAACACAAATGTGTCAAAGAGTGAGCTTATTTTAAATTTTGAGATCGATTACGTTGTGATTTTGAGGGGTACATTGATTGTCAGAGACATCTCATAGCAACCAAACTGATATTCGATGCTGCAATGCTATCGTTTTGATAATCAGAAGTGAGTGTAATTAACCATGTTTTGAACATCTATCTTTGCAAAACATTTGCTAAACAAGTTTTTTTTTTTAATTTTTTATAATTTAATGTAAGAACTTTGACTCGTTAATGGACATTTTTTAATAAAAGTGAATATTTGTCGCTGACTGTAAACCTCCCTGCCCTGGGTACCGAAATGTTTGCATGATGTAACACACCTGCATCTCGACGAAATGGGAGTTGAAGATTTCTGCACGTGTTTCCAAGTTAAACATCTAACATAAAGTGTCATTCTGTGGCACTTTCCCCAGTTGAAAGGTGGAAAATCAGACTCCCCTAGTTGAATGGAACACTTAATGAATCAACAGAGCACTAACAATACGGAGCATCGTGGCTTTCCCCACAGGAGCGAACACTTGGGGACAAACAGCTAGACAGAGCACAGCTACATGGAACAGAATGCAGAGTTTTCAAAACTGAACTTCAACTTAACACGCATATTAAAAACGCGTTGGTTATGGCGTCTCCTGTTAAACCAACCCCGATTTGAAAATAGACGGTTCCAACAGGCACTTACTAAGATTACTACGCTAACCTGAAGGAAGAACAGACAGACGCACGTTGTGCATATTCTTTCATTGAGTTGGACAGCGAATCTTCACATAATGACAAAATATGATGCATTATATTTTGATTATGCAATCCATTGTACATTTTGTAACAGATTATTTATAGAGGATACACTGGAACAACAAGATGCAATGCAGCAGCCAAATACATTTATCAGACATGTTATTATATATACAGTTATGTACATGTCATTGCCCCTCGAGTACTTGATGAGTATACGGATGGGACACTGTACTTAAAAATTCTGACAGTGTTTCCTGCAGTGCTACTCAGAAGCAGCGCTGTCTCTCTACTGAATATACAGTGTGAAACACACAGCATTACCAGTGTAGTCCTATTCCAGAGCAAAGAACTCTTGTGAGCCGAATCTTTTGTATATTGTATATTGTTTGTTTTGTATATTTCTTCCTCAAAGAAGAAATGTTAGTAAGAACCTTAGTAAGAAACATTAATGGAACTGTAAAGGTATCGAAATTTTTAAGAGGAATCAGCATCGCAACGAGAATCTTCAAATGTCACAAATAAAATACTCCTATGACTGAAAGAGGAGAGTCAAATAAAATGATGTGTAAGGATCAAAATGACTAATGGTGTTTTTTTTGTTGTTTTTTTTTCTCCCAATTTGGAATGCCCAATTCCCAATGCGCTCTAAGTACTCGTGGTCGCATAGTGATTCGCCTCAGTCCGGGTGGCGGAGGACGAATCCCAGTTGCCTCCGCGTCTGAGACAGTCAACCCGCGCATCTTATCACGTGGCTTGTTGAGCACGTTGCAACGGAGACATAGCGCGTGTGGAGGCTTCACGCCATCCACCGTGACAACCACGCTCAATTCACCATGCGCCCCACCGAGAACAAACCACATTATAGCGACCACGAGGAGGTTACCCATTGTGACTCTACCCTTCCTAGCAACCGGGCCAATTTGGTTGCTTAAGAGACCTGGCTGGAGTCACTCAGCACGCCCTGGGATTCGAACACTAATGGTGGTTTTGATGTAACATGACACACTGTAAAGTTAGGATGGCTTTTAAAGAGCTTTTAACTGTAGTAGGAATCAAACAGTTCATCTGCGACAAAGTTTGGGTTATTTAATGGTGTTGTGCATTGCATTCACTTCCTCTCCCATTACCCAAAGCAGCATTTCAAAGGCTCATTATTCAAAGGAATCCTGAAAAGGAAGCAGTTTCAAGGTAAGAGGACACTTCTTTGTATCTATTTGGCATTTAACCACTGCAGTTCGGAGAAATAACACAAATGAATGAACCTTGTGTTATCTCAACAAGAACCCAAGCAGTGCATTTGACATGCACGTTGAGCCAAATGCAAAACAATGTCATGTGTTATTACTTCACCTTCAGCACAGTAATACATACAAACTACCTTTCACACTAATCAATGATATTTTGAAGGGTTCAAATTATTCAACAGTAACCCAGCTGTGGCGCTTGACTGCAAACCACATGTTCTGAATGGAGCGGATGATATGTGGGTAAAACAGCACACATGTGACATGGACAACACCTCCATCTCATATCTCTACACAAATAAAGCCTGACCATCCACCATATCTTCCCATTCAACTCCTCCAGAGCAGCAACTATCTTTACCCCACTACACACGTATCCCGTAACAGTAGAACGCTTATGATCAGTTCACTAAGTATGATTACATTTAAACGCAGACTCTCCCAGCGTCAGCTCATGTGGTAGAAATAACATCTTTAACCAGGGTAAATACACACAGCACACAGTCCATACCTCCTCTGTAACTGAGCTCAATTCAGTGGGTGGACAGAGTTTACATTGAGAGGCCAGTTTCAAAGTCTGAGACTTACGAAGTCTCAAACAACTGAACTGCACGTCTGGGTTTGGGTTCAGGGTTCACCGACTTTGCTGGAAGTTTGGATAGTAGAAAAAAAAATTCAGCACACATCTGTGCTTTTTAGAAAATATTGCATGTATAAATGTAGCGACAAAGGCATGATAACCTGAGCTGTCCAGAGAGATAAAGTAGCTAAAGGATAAGCAGGCTCTACTGAGGTGACATTGAAAGGTGTGGACACTGAGCATGGGAGGAGAGTTGTTTGGACTAGGGGCTTTTACCATGACCAGTGTAGGTTTTTTATGGCCTTCTGGGGCAGAGGCAAAGCTTCCATCTGATACACATGCCTGTGTTATTGCTGAATGTGTGGCAGGGCCATAACTAAAACAAAGCTGGACCATAACAGATTCAGTCTGAATAATACTTTATGAAAGACAATGAAGCGTTTTATTGTATATAACGCTTTAGATTTAGGATTAAGAATAGACTGAGGACAGTGTAGTGGACTTCTGAAATGAAGAGTTAAAGTCCCCTCTCTACATTGGATGTTGTTGTTTTTTTAGTCCAGTGTAAATGCGTGTCACAGTTTGAACACACACCATTTATCTTACACTTGGGACCATCAACAAGCAACCAACAGACCATTTCAAACAATATTTGTTTGTTCGGGAAGTGACTTCTTCTTTCCTAGAATATTTCCAGTTAGTTGTCAAACACATTCAAAACAACAACAGGATATGCTTCATTCATAATGACTCGTAGCGGTGACGTTATCGTGATTGTCATAAAATGTCAACATTGAAATTTGGACCATGCTTTTTGGTGGCTGGATGCTCCCTGGATTTCTGGATTTACCGCAAATTGAAGTGTTTAGATTTGTTTATGCCACCCCACGTCCACATCTGTGGACAAAGTAATTTGGCTTCGCTATACTGACTGATCTCAGTTCAAGACACTCTGGGCTGCCAGTAAAGGGTTAAAATTTGGACACACGGAGACATGTGACAAAACAACATAGCACCAATCACAATGGAGTTTGTCTTTGGGAGAAACACCAACAAAACTACATCTGGTAAGAAACCTAATAAAATGTTTACATTGAAACTTTTTGAGTCAAAAGATTAGAGTCTCTAGTTTCATCTCATATGCCATTTTAAAAATTTGAGCGATTTATCACGAAACGCCACACTGCTAAACACAATGTACACTATAGTGGACTATAGCGCTATTTTTCCCTAAGAAATCCTATATTTACTGTGCATTATCACACTGAGAAATAAAATGTTGCAGAGGCTTTATATGAAATTAAGATGTACATAAGATGCATTTTGAACAGTTATGAGACCAGTGCAGACAGACAGGGAGCAAGGGAGTATCCTATAGCTTTTCTATGCAGCCAAGTGCATTCATTCCTAACATCCGACCAAAAGTTACGTTTCAAGCTGCAGATGATGTTTGAACCACTCAACATGTTTAACAGACATGGGACAATGGTAATCAGTACTTAGATTCAGAATTTATAATGTATAATTTTATTTTAACATGGTTGGCTGTGAATGGATGATGCTGGCCATTACTTTGAATCAGAATTATTTATACTAATTGAAATTTTGTTGCCAAAGTAGAAAAAAACCTTTTAACATAAAAGTAATATCAAAAAGTCAAATAATTTTTATTTATATAGTCTTTTATTTGTGCTTTTTCCAATACTCATTGCTCCAAAGCAATTTTACAGAAAATCAGCTCTAATGTCTGTAACATCTCAAAAACACGAATAACCAAAATTCCTGGAAACATAATAAATACAGAAATAGCTTGGTATTATTTAAAATTTCACAACTTAGTCCACTGTCCACATGTGAGGACATCAATTTTAAGGAAAACTATTTGCTCTAGGTTTTTTTAAAAATTATTATTATTATTATTATTATTAATTCGTTTATTTATTTCTTTGTATGTTTATTAGGTGCTACCATAGCCGTGGGGGGTAGGGGTGCTGAGGGTGTTGAAGCACCCCCTGTTGCCGTTCCAGCCCACCTGTGAAGTGCTGTCAAAATAGTGTACAAATTAAAAATGTATTCATATTCTGTGTTGGTTTTGTTAACGGAAGTAATGACAAAATGTTTAGGGGTATTTTTATTTCATCAGTGATAATGAAGACAACAAGAAAAAGAAGATTATGATGATAATTAAATGATTTTAATTTAAACTTACTCTTTACGAAAATGTGTGGACAAAATAAATAATACTAAAAGGCATCAACAGTGCAATAACAATGTTTTCAAAAAGAATGATTAAGAAAGAATGTGTTAAATAATCCAGGCAGTGTTGGGGATTTCCCCCTTTAGCTGCGTGACATTAGCTGATCACTGATCAACTGTCTAAAACACGGAAAATTAATAACAGTCCCTAAAAAGATTAACAACACCATAACTTCTAAAAAGAAAATACTAATACTATCTAATACTTTATACTCTATAACAGTTTTCATATGTTATATATTTTATGACCACAAATCTAAATCTATTTGAATGGCATGTTTTTACAATGGTTTTAAAGCATAATAGGGTACTATAGGGCAAGTTTGAATTGGAGAATTAGTGCTTTATATTTATATTACTACCCCATCTCAAACTTTCTGCTGAGGAAATGATTAAAAGCATCTAAAATATGATACATTTTTCTTTTGTGTAGCTCAGTGGTCAGTCAACAAGATATTGGTACACATCTGGATGAGTGAGTCACTTCAGGTAAAAGTACAATGTCCTTTGAGAAAAGTTATTGCCTCAAAGTCTTATTTAAAGGATCCAGCAATGACACCTCAATTTATTTTCAGTTTTTACATACTGTTTATCTTATTTGTTCTGTTTTAGCTAGACTTATGCGCTTGTCATTTTGTTTTGACAGTTCTGGGTAATAAAAATGCCACAACCGGAAATGCTTCTAGACCAGACACGCGCAATAGCATTGTAATTCCTCTGTTATATTGTTTACAGTATTGAAAAGGTCTATAACATAGCATTTATTTATAGTATATTTTGTAACATACCATTTATTAAAACCAAGTCACCTCAAATAGTCATTAAGTTTATGCATTTTTAAAAGTTTTTACATACGTATGTTGTTCAGCTGTTATTATTAGGCTAATATTATTATTAATAGTCGCCTTTTGTGAGCATTATTCAACAAATTCTCGGTACTGTTGGTCGCAGACAGTTGTACCTTTAATTTAAACAAGCTGAGTGGTCACAAAAAAGCGGCTTAATCACAGATAATTTCATGTTTCAAGTCATATCAAGTTCATTACAAGTTTATTTCGATTCACACATTACCAAAAGTGGTGACATACAAAAAGGTGAGTTCTTAAAGGTGAAGTGTGTAATTGTATCGAAGTAAAAATAATTCCAGGTTAATATGCAGAGACAACTAAAAGTAATCTATTTGTAGGTTGATTTTCACAAAAACTGTAACACTGGCACTTGATTTGTTTGAGTATCCCAACACAGTAACATTGGCTCAACCAATGGCGTGAGTTTGGGGAAGGACTATCTGTTTGTCGACCAACGGAAAACAGGGGGAGTGTTTGGGAAACGTTTTGAAAAGTTTGGTGAACAGAACTGTTTTGGTGCCACTAGTGGTACAGAAATTACACACTTCCCCTTTAACTTTGTCATTCGTCTATCCATTTCCACCAGTGTGACCCATGACAGGTAGGCATTATTCTACTGACAGAATAATCTGCCAGTCATAGTGCCAAGGAGTCCTTCTCTCCTCCCATGTGACTTTTCGCCTACAGTACATTTCGCCCGCTACCCTTCTCACACTTGCTGCTAAATTTTAGACCTCAGTGACAATGCCATCCACTGAAAATTTACACTGGTGTCACTTTTGGACAGTGTTGCTTTACAAGTGTTTTACACACTATTTAATCGCATATTTTGTAATATTCATTTTTGTTTGTTTTATTTTTGTGCTGTCGATTATTTTCTCATCTGCAAATAATCAGCATTGCCTTCCTTAGCCTCCTCGAAGAGAACCCCCATTTGAACACCACCAATAAAACGTCAAGAAACAAATGTTGTTGCAGAGGAGCTTCACAGATTCGGAATCATACAATAGGATGACATCTGACAATCAGAAAGACACACACACAGAAAAACATGTGTACGCAAACATAAATCATCCGCATTAGGGTTATCATCCCCTGACCTCCATATGCACAGAGACAGTTGCTTGCACAGCTGGTGACTCCACTGAGTAACTGCAGCCCCGGCAGATACAAACTTTAACCATAATTCCACAGCATCAGAGCAAACATTATTTGTACTGTATTGATTTTTTATGTTGTGAGTTAAACACACATTTTGAAAGTCAAAATAAGATGTAGGCTAATGTTTCCTTTTCAAGGGTTTATTGTGTTGTGATTCTTGGGTTTTCACTGACAGACAGAGACATAAGGAAACAGACCTTTTGGAAGTGTGACCTACTTTGTGCATGAACACACAAACACACACACACACACACACACACACACACACACTTGCACAACTCCCTAACCACACAAGTTGCTAGGCTTTATGTCTTGACGGTACATATATCACTAGAGATTAACAGAGGCATGCACTGCATAGCCAACAGATGTAGCAATTCGTCACTTTTTATCTCTTCCTATCTCTCTTTCTCTCTCGCATACACACACACACACACACACACACAATTCCACTATGTGTTTACCACCTGATGCATAGTGTGAACTTTATATTCTTGGGAAGTGTGTGTGTGTGTGTGTGTGGGGGGGGGGGGATATGAGGACTTTTTTTTAGGTTATAAACTGGTAATTACAAGGGTATTATGCTATAAATGTGGTTTATGAGGACATTTCTAGTGTCCCCATAATTTAAATTGCTTAAAAAACATACTAAACGATGTTTTATTGAAAATGTAAAAATGCAGAACGTTTTTTTGTGAGGGTTAGGTTTAGGGGTAGGGTTAGGGTTAGGGGATAGAATCTATAGTTTGTACAGTATAAAAATCATTATGTCTATGGAGAGCCCTCATAATGATAGATGCACCAACATATGTGTGTGTGTGTGTGTGTGTGTGTGTGTGTGTGTGTGGTGGTTTGGGGAAGGAGGTTGGGGGTTGGGGGCAATAATAACTCCTTATGATTTCATAAACCACAACTTGGTAGCCTCACAGAGATCTATCAGAGACCACCAAGAGTCAGGCCAGACACATCACTAGCTTCCCTGGAGATGAGTGTCTGAAGAAAACTTGACACTGATTATAGCCTCCTTGGTGACTAAGCACTTACCAGAGGAGTGGAGACATAAAGCAAATTCCCACACAAACATCAAATAGTACTTATCTGTATATCACCTGAGGCTCTTTGGCTGCATTGACACAATGCTCTTTCACTGAAGATGAAAAAAGCATGAGATAAGCATGGAGAAGTCAGTTCAATCGGCGGCCATATTGGTAACGGGTCTGGGCCAGTCTGATCTCATGAAAAGTATGTGACTGTGGCAAAATTTTTGCAAAAAGATATGATGTGGTTCATTACACGTATTGCAGCAGTTCCAAGATCAAGTGTCCACTGTGTGGCTGACATCATTTTGTGTTGCTTCTAGGACACTTTTTACTCATGTGCCGACTCACATGAAACTAAATGTTTATGAAATGATAATTTGCCATTTTACTTGTGATTCGTGTGAAAGGAAATAAAAATCATCGTTATAGTGCCTCTAGTGTTGATTTCACCAGAAAACTGCCACAATAGGTATAACGAGCTATGTAAAATAATTTAGCAAAAATGTTGGTAAAGTAACATGGTTTCAACCAGGTCTGTCCGGGCAGCTATTTCCTCATGCAAGGAAAGCTACTATCTATTTGAATGGGGAAAGACCAACATTTTCAAAACTGTTGGTCAAGATTACGTAACATTTGTCAAATTTTTTAAACTAGCGATAAAATTTGACAACATTGGTTTAATAATTTTTGCTTTTTATAAGTAAAAAAAAGTTCAAGCTGGTCAAGGAATTGTGCATGCATGTTCTAGAGGAACAAACAAGCAATTGGCTTTTTTTAACTGTAAAGCATGGCTACAGCGAACATACAGTATTTAGTGCTACAATTTCGCCCCTTCATACAAGTGACCCATCTCCTCTGTTGTCTCTGATAGCATAAATAGGGGTGTTTCCTCTGAGGAGGGAAAATCCTAAAAAATTAATATGTACATACAGTATATACAGTACAGTATATATACATATATACTCACCGAGCACTTTTTTAGGAACACCTGTACACCTACTTATTTATTTATCTAATCAGCCAATTGTGTGGCAGCAGTACATAAAATCATTCAGATACAGGTCAGGAGCTTCAGTTAATGTTCACAACAACCATCAGAATGGGGAAAAATGTGATATTAGTGATTTCAACCGTGGCATGATTGTTGGTGCCAGAGGGGCTGGTTTTAGTATTTCTGTAACTGCTGATCTCCCGGGATTTTCACACACAGCAGTCTCTAGAGTTTACTGAGAAAGATGTCAAAAACAAAAAACATCCAATGAGTGGCAGTTCTGCGGACAGAAACCATGGTGTTCCTAATAAAGTCCTAAGTGAGTGAATGTATGCGTAGTATTTTAGTTAAGAAGGTGTACTTATTTTAAATCAATGTAAAACATTTTTTTTAAACATGCAAAACTTAATAAGGTGTCGATGTGACTTTTTTTGAAAACAAAGAAAAAAATAGAAGGGTATTACAAACATAAACAAATATTATAGTATTGGTTGCTTGTTGATAATTTAAGCTAAATGATGTGTAATATGCCTCTACCTTGAAAACCATCTAAACACCACTGAACTGGAACACAAATTTACACTGGACTAAAAAAAAATTAAAAACAAGTGCAAAGGGGCTTTGCTTCCTCATTTTTTTCAGAAGTCCACCACATGCCACTGGCTTGCTACTAATGTGAAGTGACTTTCGGTTTAGATCTTGGTGGAAATTTTTGCTTAGTTATAAAAACGAAGCATGGTCTTTTGGTGAGTGTGTGGAGTCTTCAGCATAAGTCCAATAAATACAGACATAAAATATCAGTGCAGGCACAACAGCTGAACAAAGAAAGTAAAAAAGATGCCAGGTGAGTTAGCTGAGACAGGGTAGCATTACCATTCAGGTCTGTTTTTAACATTTACCACTGAGTTTCTGTAACCCACTAAAATTCCATAGAAGAACAACAGGAATGAGTAGAGAATCAAGAGAGAGGACTTATCTTCAAACTTATCTTTGTCTTTTCCCCTAAAGCTAGTGACCCACTAACTGTTTTGGAACAGCAAGACACTGATTGTTTTACATGATGATTGTTTACTTTCCCAAGTTGCTCTACTTATTTCTGCAAGTTTCACAATGATTTTCTGCCAGAATAAGGTGTTGCAATCGCATTATAAACGGCAGTACAATAAAAACATATTGACTTTCATAGGTTTCATGAAGTCATTAATTATAAGTATAAAATGTATAAGTTGTTTGAAAGTGTAGGGAGACTAACTTTTAACATGGCTTATATTTCATACAGGTATCATGGAAGTTTTTTTTTGTGAAATAAACACTAAAGGCGC
Source organism: Myxocyprinus asiaticus (assembly GCF_019703515.2). Lineage (NCBI taxonomy): Eukaryota > Metazoa > Chordata > Actinopteri > Cypriniformes > Catostomidae > Myxocyprinus > Myxocyprinus asiaticus. Next base: position 15,398,619 of record NC_059375.1, read on the forward strand.
TACAGCTATACAATATGCCATCGCTTAACAACCCCGGAGCAATCTGTATGGAGCAAATGAATGGGATTTTCACTTCCGGGACCCTACAGTTGTGCTCTACTGAGTTGCATCACCACTTAATTGCTCTCTTTCCTTGATTCCTTTCTCTCTCGTTCTCGCCCAGACCAACAGACTCCCATTTCTGACCTCAGTCTTGCTTTCTTATGTTTGTAATTTCACCCCTTAACTAGCACAACATGACCAAAGCAACATTTGGCCTCCAGATTTACCTCCCTTACACTTTTCTCATCCACAATCTCTCCAACCCATGCCTAGCCAATGTTTCCTTGATTACCTCACCCATGCTTAAATACCACCAAAAAAGAAAAAAAGAAAAAAAAAAGAGCACCAAGGAACGGCTACGAAATTAAGAGAGAAGACAGATTACTCATCCAAAGTAGTTTAGAATGAAAAGGGATATCCTTTCACAGGTCAGTGCATTAAAGCTGGCAAAATCTGCTGTTACTAAATCTTGTTACAGACTAGGCACCACAATCAGAAAGCATTTGATAGTAATAAAGAAGCAGCTGAAAATCGATCAATATGTTGGAGACAGAGAAAGTATGAAGAACATTGTGTGCTTGATGGGCAGACAATTTAGCCATTCTGTGCAGGAGTATTCTCTTTAACACTGCTTTTGCAGACGGTAACTTGATCAATTTGAGTGTTCCAATAATGACAAGTATGTCTGAAAAATATTGTCCACTCAAACTCTGATTGACCTAGCAGAGTCTTCATTTTGACAACAGTTAAGATCATTAGCTTTGTCATATTTTGCTCCTCTTTGAAACATGAAGAAGTGGTATTTACTTTGGATAAATTTACATACTGTGACTCCCATTATGCAATTTCGTTTTTCCTCTAACGGTCTATCGATTATGCTATCACATTCAATATTACTTCATTTTAAATGTTGACAGTGACCAAGGGGTTTCAAGGACAACCAGAATTGGCAAGTCAGTCACTAGGCGGCCATTTTAGCCAGTCAAGTACAGCCTCAATCTGCTTGAATGGGAAAAGACTAAAATCTCCACAACTGTTTGTCAAGATTCCAATCGCATACAGTGTTGGGTAGTAACTAACTAAAAGTAGCGACGCTACAAACTTTACATTTTTCAGTAGCGTGACAGTAGCTGAGTGTAGCTTTTCTAATAACAACCTTTTTCATACGTGTTTCACTGTAGCTTCAAAAAACATTACATTTGGCACACTGAATTGCAAACGTAATCAAAACACACTCACCTAAACCATCCTCTTTCTCTCTCATATGAGAGCCTTACTCAATGTCTTCTGTTTTAAAGATAAATATTTAGTTAAATCTGTATATAACTGTATTTTCTAGTTTAATTAGTTTATATTTAGTATAAATTTACATGTTCAACTTCATGTCGTCACCCTAATTGTTTAATGTAACTCTGTAACTATTAGGCAATATTATTTAATTCTGCAATTACTTCTGATTGTAGAATTAAATAATACTGTATCTTATGATTTGGTCGTGATTCCACACACCCGGCCCCTAATTAGGCTGATGAAGCCCAAGAGGGATAGAGGCAACCAGAGACGGCAGTGCGACAGAGAGAGAGTTACGGGCAGCTGCCCGACACTTGTGTGTGTGTGTCTTTTGGTTTATTTTATTATTAAAATATTATTTATGTTATCAAGCTGGTTCTCGCCTCCTCCTTTCCATTGAAAGTGTTACAATTATATATCAGTTACATAGCTTCATACTAGTTAGTTACTAGTTAGTAACATTTAGTGTACCCAGCTACTTTTTTTAAAAGAGTAGCTTTACTATTGTGTACAGTAAATATATTTACTTTAAGTTATTAGAAGCTTGTAGTTTGAGAAGCTACAGTTTCAAAGTTGCTTCTCAAACACTCATCACATATTCAAATCAGAAAAAATGTGTACCAATGCTTTTGTTAATTGTCATGTCATTTTTATTTGTATAGCGCTTTTCACAATGCACATCGTTTCAAAGCAGCTTTACAGAAAATCCTGCTTTAAATGTCTTAAATTCCCCATTGAGCAGATTCATTGAAAAATGTAATTGAAAATCATGCCTTTTTGTCTATGTATTCCATTTTAAGACAAGTGATACAAGCTTTGGTCAGTGAAAATTTTACTTGTTTAGCACAAATAACACAGGCTGGTGCAGTGAATTCACATATGTGTTCTACAGTAAAAACAGACGATGCCTCTATCAAAAAGATAATGAGGATTTTTTTTTTTACTGTAAGGTGGGACTTCCATTCTTCAATCAACAATGTGACTGGTTCTCAAAATGGCGTGACTACAGCTGCCATATTAAAGGGATAGTTCACCCCAAAATCAATATTTAAGTCCTTTTTTACTGTAAAACTCCACTTGCACTTTCACATTCTTCTTTTGTTTCTAGCGATTCACATTCTTTGTGCATATCACCACCTGCTGAGCAGTGAGGAGAATGTTTAGTAAAAAAAGGAATTAAATATTGATCTGTTTCTCACCCACACCTATCATATTGCTTCTGAAGATATGGATTTAACCACTAGAGTCATATGGATTATTTAATGCTGCCATTATATGCTTTTTGGACCTTCAATGTTCTGGCCACCATTTACTTGCATTGTATGGACCTACAGAGCTGAGATATTCTTCTAAAGATCTTCGTTTGTGTTAAGCAGAAGAAAGAAAGTCATACACATTTTTTGGGGGGGGGGGGGGTGAACTATCCCTTTGAGCATTACAATTTTGCCCATTAATTTTTATAGAAATTGACCCTATCCTCCTCTTCTAATGTGTCTTAAAACACAAAACTGAAGGGGTACCAGTAGATTACATATCAAACTGCAAATGCCACATACTTGCAAAAGACTAAGAGGTTGGAAGCACGCAAACACACAACATTCCATATGTGCGTGAAAAAACACATGCATGTGCACATGACTTTGTGGCACCCTCGAGGATTCGTTTCCTCTTGTCGCTCATCAGGACATTGATGATGTAATTCTCATTTGTCATAATGATTGACGGGTAAGAGGGAGCTTGGGATGAGTGACAAACACTCGTTTTCCCCGGTTCAGTTTCACCTCACGTGTACAACTCCCTCCGCCAACCCCCTTCCTAACCATTCTAATAGGATGTCCCCTATCTGGGTAGGAGGGTGGATGCCATTCCCAATTCATCCATCAGTCAGTGAAAAGGGTGTCTGGTAGAGAGTTGGGGGGTCCTTTAAGTCCAGTGAGAGAGGGTGAGAAGAAGGTCACCTGCTTCTGACTTACAAAATGAGACATGATCCAAAAGCCTGACATGTGGCTGACAGAAGACTGGGGACAGATGAATATGAGACCAAGCATGAAATATCTCATAAATATTTTTGAAAAGTAAGTAAAGGGATATTTTGTTGCATCTGGATCACCGATAAATAGTTCCTTTGAGCAAAGTGTTTCTGATATTTGAAAAAATAATGAAATCCAGAAGTTTCTATGGCTCTGTGTCCCCTAACACAATTTCCACTGTACAACAGGAAATATGAAGCATGTTCCCAAATTGGCTTTTGTGTGAGTATATATCTGCATGTGGCCTGGTTATCCATTTAGATTAGAGATGGACTAACTGGTAGGAACATGATGGATCTCGTGAAGACCTGGCTAACAGACTACTGTGAGACCCAGCAAAGCATTAGTCTCTCACTCTCTCTCACTCATGCACATATGCGCATACATCTGTTCCACATTAACACAGATTAAATGCCTCAAAGGTGTTTGAAAACACTGTGGTGATCATTTTCATCTTGAAATAATCTGCGGTTTAGATTGCGCCAAATTTAAATTTATAGCGTATACGCAACAGAGAGATTTACTTCAGAGAAGACAGCAGGATGATGACATGATAGAAAGCCTCTCAGCATCTGAAGTGATACTGGTTGGAGAGCTACAGATGTTTCTTGAACGTATAGGCCCAACTTTATGTATGAATGTCCTTATAGATTGTTTCACACATCATAGTTTGACAGACAGCGTTTACTGAAGAGTTTATGACATCATTTTTTGTCAAATGTCACCTTCTAGCATGAGTTATGAAGGCCACCTAATGCTATGTTACACTCAGTGGCATATATATGACAGCATTAAAGCAGCTTGTGGGCCTATGTGGTTGCTATGGTAAGCAGACAGAATAATGCAATTGGACCTCAACAATCTGTCGTAGAGGACCAGAAAGAAGACATGAAGATTTTATACCCATCATAAGTAACACTGGGTTACTTGTGCTGTTAATGTGCTGTGAGTGGTCATTAATCAAAATCAGACTTCTCTCTAATCTCTGTCAATCCAACTATCCATCCATCCATTTAGCCATCCATCCAACCGTCCATCTGTCCATCCACCATCCAACAATCTGAGTGTTTGTCTCCAAACCTTTTCCTCCCCTTTGTGCTGCTCTGTCCACAGATACTCATCACTGAATTTGACAGAATATTAGGCACAATGCTGCATCACCCCCTACTGGTCTCACATCAATCATTGTCAACTTTTCAAAACACATGGTTGTCAATGATGTGATGGTGGGACTCCTACTCACTGAGATTTTATTAATTTTTTTGTTGGATGGAATGAGTGTCAATTTCAGATGTCAAAAGAAATTACAAGACAGACCTCTAAAAAACAACAGATAATTTTTCTGTGTATGTCTGTGTATATTGGCGCTCCATGTGATGAATGAAGAGCTGCCATGGGAGTTGATCCATCAGGGGCCCAGACAGTCCAGACAGGCCCACATGCTGAGGCCCACATTCTTACTGACCACCCTCAGAGAGGCGGGCCACAACATTGGCAGGAAATGACCTCAGAAGCAACCCTCTCAATTATGGTCATATCCATTAGAATGAGCTTTTATAGTATGGAATCAGCACTCCAGACACAACAACACATGCACTTAAGCCAGAGAAGCTACCATTGTTGAAACAGATGGCCAAAGTTGTGTTTTATCTGTGTGTGTGTGTGTGTGTGTGTGTGTGTGTGTGTGTGTGTGTGTGTGTGTGTGTGTGTGTGTGTGTGTGTGTGTGTGAAATATCAATTTGCTAGAACTGTTTCTCCTACATAAAACTTTAAACCATAAATAATTTCTTTAGAACACAAATGTTTTGTGGTATACTATTGGTTATCAAGCTAATTACAAGCAGGGTTGGAGAGTAACGGAATACATGTAACAGGATTACGTATTTAAAATACAAAATATAAGTAATTGTATTCCACTACAGTTACAATTTAAATCATTGGTAATTAGAATGCAGTTACATTCAAAAAGTATTTTGATTACTGAAGAGATTACTTTGCATTTTATTGTCATTTGTTTCATTTAATATTTAGTCCATTCAGAAGGAAAACATTTATACATATAAATGATGTGATCAAAAGTGCATTTGAACAGCGGTGAAACACTTTCTTATGACGTGTTACATTCATACAAGCAGACAGAGAAGTAAGTTTGAAGTAAGTTTGGAGCAGAAGAAATAGAAATAAATCTTGTGTAAATTGTCAGCTTTACACTAAGCTAAAAATAGTTCTAGCCATTTTACATGCACATGTTACCAGGCACGATTATATTTTTTTATCAAGAAAATTCACATTGGATCATAATTTCTTTTTTTCTGGTAAGACCTTTGATATTAGGGCAAAAATCATATTCTTGATAATACATTTTGTATTGTTTTCCTGTAAAAAAATATCTTAAAATCCTTAAAACAAGATTAGTTAGATTTATCTTGTTTTAGAAACAACACTGCATAAGATATTTAGGTTTTTCAGAGAATGTATTTTTAACGTGTATTTTGTCTTACTGTACTGGCTGAGTTTTTATAGTCAAAACAAGTGATAAAATCTACCAGTGCTGAAGAAGTAATCCAAAGTATTTAGAATACGTCACTGACATTGAGTAATCTAACGGAATATGTTACAAATTACATTTTACATCATGTATTCTGTAATCTGTAGTGGAATACATTTCAGAAGTAACCCTCCATATCCTGATTACAAGTAAATGTTATTTACAGGCAACATGAAAGCAACTTGCAATGCATTCAAGATGCATACTTTTTTTAATGAGTATTAGTGTTCCGTGGGGTTCAAACTCATAACCTTGCCATTGCTAGAGCTATGTTTAATCAGTTGAACTACAGTAACACTTTGAATCGCCCTGTGAGGAGGTTTTAAAAAGGTATGTGGCTTTTTACTACTCTGCGGAAAAGACCAGTTTAGACCAGTGTGAATATCCTTGTTGGGCAAGGCTGGTTAATATTGGTTTGTTGCTGGTCAAGCTGGTGGACCATCATAGCCATGCTGTTCAGAAGCATAACTTGGTAATTTGGTAGCTTGTCAACCAACAGATCAGAGAATATGATGCTACAACTTCCTTTTCTTCTTTCCGGCCCTAAAGCATGCCTATACTCTGTTATAGAAATCCATTAAAGAGGAAATGAGGTCAATACCTTACTGTTTTTTCTATCATAATGATAATGGCAATTTGATTATTGTATGTGGTTGCTTGTAGTGTAATAGTCAGACCGGATGACACTAAACTCTTTTCAGTCAAACATGAGCACTCCCATCTGCTAGTTTGTGATTATTCTTATACCTTGTGCCCTGACAGTTAAAGGCTCTGTAAGCGATTTCAGCCGTTCTACTTCCATGAGACTGAGCCTCTGGATTAGCCACACCCCCTCTTTCCAAAACCCAAACCAAAGATTCCAAAATGAGCTTTATTGAGAAATGGTTGTTAAAAACAACAGTAGTAAAACACTACCTTTAACTCTTCTGCATAATCTCAGTTTTTAGAATAAACCCCTTAATCTCTCACACACCAGTGATTGTTTCAGATTATGTGCCTCTGTTGAATTCTGAAATGTAGAGTTCTTGTAGCTCAGTATGGAGCTAGCAATGTGATTGTGATTGACCTGTGATTGTTTCAAATTGTGCACCTTTGTAATTGTCACAGTACAGAGACTGCACTTATCAGAGTTACAAATGACTTGCTCTTATCATCTGATCGCGGTTACATTTCTCTTCTAGTGCTTTTAGATCTTAGTGCTGCCTTCGACACTATAGATCATGACATTCTCTTGAATAGTCTAGAGAATTATGTTGGCATTAGTGGACTTGCATTAGCATGGTTTAGGTCCTATTTAGCAGACCGCTACCACTTTGTCTGTGTAAACGAGTCATTTTCAAATCAAAAGTTAAGCTTGGAGAGCCACAGGTATCAGATTTAGGGCCTCTGCTTTTCTCCTTGTATATGCTTCCCCTAGGAGATATTATCAGGTATCGTGGAATAAGTTTCCACTGTTATGCCCCAACTTTATATTTCTTCAAAACCCAACGAAATTTCACAATTCTCCAAATTAGCAGAGTGTATCAATTAAGTCAAAGATTGGATAGCCAGAAATTTCCTTCTACTCAATTCCAACAACAGAGGCACTAATTATTGGACCAAAAACCTCAAAAAATAAGCCGCTAAAATATAATTTGACTCTTGATGGATGTACTGTTACATCATCTTTTACAGCAAAGAACTTAGGTGTCATATTTGATACCAATCTGTCCTTTGAAAATCAAATTTCCAGTGTTTGTAGAACAGCATTTTTCCACCTCAGAAATATTAATAAGTTACGACACATGCTCTCTGTTGCTGATGCTGAAAAAATAATGAATGCGTTCATGACCTCAAGGCTAGATTATTGTAATGCATTACTGGGAGGTTGTCCAGCAAGTTCAATAAATAAAATTAAGTTGGTTCAAAATTCAGCTGCCAGAGTGCTGACTAGAACCAAGAAATATGATCATATTAGCCCCATTTTATCAAAGCTACATTGGCTAACTGTTAAATATCTGATTAATTTTAATATTTTGTTAACTCCGTACAAATCTTTGAATGGTCTAGCTCTGCAGTACTCAAGTGATCTTCTACTACACTATATTCCATCACGTTCATTACGATCGCAAATTTCTGGCCTGTTAATTGTTCCTAGAATATCAAAATCTACAAAAGGAGGTTGATCCTTTTCCTATTTGGCTCCTAAACTATGGAATAGTCTCCCTAACACTGTTTGGGATGCAGACACACTCACTCAGTTTAAGTCTAGACTGAAGACTCATCTATTTAGCCAGGCATACACCTAATTTATCAATCAACTCACAATTAGGCTGCATTAGTAAGGTCTACCAGAACCAGAAACATTTATCATGATCTATGACTCTGCAAAAAAATGAATGGCATCTACGCTAATATTATTCTATTTGTTTCCCTGTCTCAGCCTAGCCAACTAACAAAGGACAATGGATCTACGTGAATTTCTGCAGTTAATCCAGGATGAACTTCAATGACATTAGTCATTAATTTTACAGTTCATACAAAATCTTTGTTTAAACACTGGCCCATAACACTTACTTAGTTTACTCATTTTAAACCATGACTTGCACAGCACATACATAACTAATATTGGCATTATATTCATGCTGTTTAGCCAGAGGGGAACTGGCCCTGTCTGTGAGCCTGGTTTCTCCCAAGGTTATTTTTCTCCATTAACCAACATCTTATGGAGTTTTGTGTTCCTTTCCACAGTCGTTTTCGGCTTGCTCACTGAGGTTCTAAAAACAATTACTATTTAATTATTTATTTTTATACACAATTTACAATCATGTTTAATCAAACTACACAATGATGACTCTAAGATTTTATAGATATTACAGTTTCATTTTCTGTTCATTCATGATTTTCTGTAAAGCTGCTTCGAAACGATATGTGTTGTGAAAAGTGCAATACAAATAAAAATGACTTGACTTGACTTGAATACTAAAACTTCAAGAATCCCTATAGCTCAAATAGTAGAGCATGGCAGTAGCAATGCCAAGGTCATGGATTCAATTCCTCATTAAATCCAACACACATAAAATATATACCTGGAATGTGTTGTAAGTCACATTGGATGGCATGTTATAAATGTAGACTTCAGAAGACAAACTTTGGGCTTTCAGCTGACACCTTGGGTTGTCCTTCCCCTTCATATTCCTTTCCTCGTGTCATTCTTTCACAGCATTAGTCTCTCACTTTCTTCATAACCTCTTGAGCAGTACCTCTGTTGGTAAGCGGGCCTCCTTCAGCACTCCTGCAGGTTTGTTAGTAGTTTTGATTACTGTGGGGAACTACTGTGAGTGAACACTGATCATTTCCTCCGCTCTCTCAGGAATCCATTCCCATCTAATTGAGTTGGGTTCGCAAACCATCACAGGCCACGTACACAGGCCATACAGGATATGTGTACCCCCAGCTCTATCACCTCTTCAAAAATGCCCCTGTGCAGAAAACGTCATGCCAGCCACCAGCAAACTGATCACTTCCATATGCACTATGTTGTCAGGTTGCTCTTTACTTCTGATTTACGCACATGGATACATCCTCCCACACATACACACACTTCATCGCCCTTTCACCACACGCTAGTGGAAATAAGATGACTCTGGGAGCTCCCTCTGCACTTCCTACTCTGTTCCTGCAGATGAAGACAATTTAGGAGAGCCTCAACATTTGAGGGCTGCCTCACAGCTGAGGTCATTATTGTGGATGTTTTGCTTCCATTATTGGGATTATCAGGTATGTACAGTGGATATTAACCAAAATAAACTTTATCTGGCACCTCAGCCCCAGGTCTTAATCCAGGATGGTCTTATAAGCAGTCAAGTGCATTCTTTCCCACGACAAAACACCAATATTCCCTGTGCAAACAAACTGAGAGGCCTTCCCCTGCTTCTGCTCAAACTCCCCTTGACGGCAAACAATCACCACCATACACCTAATCCTTAATCAAAACACCCCAACAGTCTGACAGTGGTAGATCCCCACTTGTTTTGAGGACACCCCACTACTCTCCAGGCTTTGAGAAAAAAAGTTTAGCGGCGGGGGGAGCAGGGCTGAGGATTATCAAAGGAGACTGAGAGACTTCCGTGTGTTGGTTTCAGAAGGGGATGGTGACTTGTCAATACTGAGAAACCAGGCCACACCCTCCTGGAGGTTCCAGCATTTTCTGAATTCAGATGAAATAGAGATGAAGGATATGGAAATAAAGACACATATCCTCCAACTTCAAGCCACCAGATCCACCTGTAATTACGACAGTTTGCAGAAAAAAACCACCCTAAAGCATATTATTTTCTCAAACGCATCTACACAGCTGTACCTCTTTTGGCCTCTCGAATTTCATACACCTATGCAGCAAACTTTTTACATTTCAAAGTTTATCACTGTCATATTATGATTATGAGGAAACCTTGGGAAGTGGCCACCACCTCAGCCTTTCATCTAACCATCTGACCATGTTGTGCTTGAGTTATTTCAATGGTTAAGTCACATTCTAATATACGTAGTGGAGCAAGGAAAAGACCATTTTATTTTGAGCTCTTATTTTCAGCATCCACAAATTACCTTGGCATGATTTGTGAAGCCTTGCTTGGCAACAACCAAAGACATGACTGACTCACAGACGGCAGAGATTAACTTTAGGGTCTAAAATTATGCTGGAGCACACCCAAAGCTACCTTATCAAACTGAGTATACAAAGTCAATTGCAATCCAATAAAAATTACTGACCTGGATTATGCCCTCATAATGAATCACCTTAGTTTTGGAGGAACCTAGCTGAGACTTAATACGATGGAGATCTATCAAATTGGCTCAGAATATCAGAGGGCTCAAGGAGAAAGCTAGTCACTTGTTACGGTCCTTAATACCAGACCTTCACCACAGTTCAGTGGTCTGGCAATTGCCTCCAAATTGAGGAATAAACTCATCTGGACTTACTCTGCATAGAGTGATACAACATCTTTGAATCCAGTGGGGGATTGGGTTTCACAGAGCTCATTTGCAAGAAAGCTTCCATGGCCAAGAGAGAAAGTAGTTGAGTCAAATGCTGTAGCCAACAATGATTTTAATAGGAAACATCCGTATATGCCAGCCACTCACCAACATTACAGTAATTGCCCTGTTTTGAAATCATTGTCTTGAGCAATACTGCTAAAAGGAAGGTAGAGGGAGAGTGCAGGAGCTCATGCAGAATCACAAACATGAATTCTTGGTAGGGGAGGACTGTTGTGTCTCCGGAAAAAAAAGCAGGATGATGTGGAATAGACACTTTTGGTGGGTTGCACCAATAAGGATTAACCCTGTGAGACCCAAATATAGAAAAATTAAAAAAATTATTTACATTTTTTACATTTTAGTATGTTTTTAGGGAAAATTTGTAATATTGCAACGTTGAGCCTGTTGGGAAGCAGAATTTCAGTGATTTTACTCACTGTCTGAACAAATGTAGAGAACATCTAATGGTTCATTTGCAGGGTGTACTGCTTATGTAGCCCCATAACAGTAGCCTATATATCTATACACTGATAATCACACAATAATGATAATCAGACAAGTCATATTTTTATGAAAAATTGTTTATTATAAAAATATGTTCAGATTGTATTTACAAAACCTGATGAACTGAATGAAAACTTTGGCATTTACTATGTTTAGCTCTGTTCATAGCCCTGACCTGAAAAATCAGTGTTGGGACTGATAAAATCCTTTTTCAGCCAATGATACCTGTCACGGGGCATGGTCTGTCTTCTTGAATGGCTTGGTTTTGTTGGCATGATGTCCACATAATCATCCGATGGCCGGTCATTGGGTTTTTTTATTTTCCTTTTCCAGTTCACAGGCATCTCCACATTCCTCTTCATCACTTGTATCAGAGTCCTTCTCAAAGTCACTTTTCCCATTTTGGACGGCATCAATGACATCATACACATTGTAGATAAGATGGTCTTTTCTGGCTGGTGGCATTCTGAAATGGAAAAAAATCACTGATCATTTTCCAGGCTAAATAATCTCAATGCAAATAAATCCCAATCATACTTACACGTTTTAAAGAATTGACCCATTCCACAGAATTGACCCATTCCACAGAATTCACACATTCCACAGAATTCACACAATACTGTCTGGCTAGCTTATTGTGCTCTACTTATCATGCTAATAGCACTTATACCCTCCACATTCCAGAACATTATCACCTGTCCCTCATGAAGCAAGCAGATATTTGGGCAAACAAGCAAAGCCCAGAAAAGAAAACAGGACCAGTTAAGTATATTTTATAAATTATAAGATACAGATAGTTTCAAATATTGCTACACAAATACTTTCAAATTCTCAAAGAAATAATTTATTCTTTAATTCAACTTGAACTTTCATTTAATAATCATTTAATTTTGATTGAAACTCAAAATGGTAACAAAGAATACATTTTAAACTTGTGAATGATCAAAAATAGTATGTTTCTATTAGTATTATTTTCACATGGAACAGGTGAGAAGTACAATTCATCCATGTAATGTGCAAGTTGCACAGGCAAATTTTGCTACCCCTTTCTATAATTTTTTTATAATTATATTTATTTATCACATGTTATACATTTGCACATATACAGTGAAATTCTTTTTTTTTTTTTTTCCCCACATATTGCAGCTAAGCTGGGGTCAGAGTGCAGGGTCAGCCATGATATGGCACCCCTGGAGCAGATAGGGTCAAGGGCCTTGCTCAAGAGCCCAACAGTGGCATCTTGGCGGTGCTGGGGTTTGAACCCCTGACCTTCTGATCAGTAACCCAGAGTCTTAACTGCTGAGCCGCCACTGCCCCACATTCATGTGTCAGCCCCACCAACATACTGTTTAGTTAGGCTGACTTAAATAGCAGTGTCGGTAATCACCACTAAAACTTTCGTAAAAGTTCACCCAATGTTGTAAAATTACAACACTGACATAACAAGCTAAAAAATCTAATATGATCAAAGCATTCAACAGTACCTTAATATCTGCATGATCTAGACATATTACTAATCATTGAAAAAATATTTTAGGCATTTTACTCACTTGAATGTTGATTTATCCAGTCAAGTAAAACAAGATGATGTGCTTCAAGGCAAGTTCATGGCCAGGTGAACAGGCCTATTTACAAAATCTACCATCCAATAGCGTTGCAAGGCTTAACAATAGGACCTACTAGTTGTGTAAATGTGGTCTTAGAGAGAAAAAAAATATGTGCAGGTTTATTTTAGTAGAGCTAAAATTGATGTTGTAATATTACAACAGTGGGCATCACAGGGTTAAATTAAGCAGAGTTTAGAGCTAATACAGGGTTTGTTGATCCAAGTTTTATTTTAATTTGAGTTGTGTTGCACCACTTAATTTTAAATACGGTTTAACAAATAAAAGATTAATCATTTAACCCATGATTAAAATGGTCACCTGCGATTAATTTTGTCCGCCATGATGGATTCTGAGCCTAGCTGTAGATCCTTCGTACTCAGGGCTGATCAAGGAAAATGTTGCTGCAGCATGTACAGTGTGACAAGCTTTAAAATACGGCATCATAATTTAAGAAAAAAGGACCACATGTGTCTCGGATCAACTGCCTCCCCTCATCAGCGCTACTATTGAAGCCAGAAGTTTACAGCCCATGCTGCTGACTGAAATGAGTATAAGAGAGGAGGGGAGCAATAACGATCACCTGTCGCTTGTAACTGCTCTCGTTAAATGCGAAATTACGCTCTACACTCGTTCCTCCTCGAGAGACCTGTCTCTGTCCGTTGTCTCTGCATTAAAGGATGGGAAAGCAGGTACTCACACTGCCACCAAGATGAGCCGCCACACTCACACACCGAATTTGAAAGTACATATTGCGGCCAACGGCCCAACATTTCGGACTGTAATAAACATAAATAATATGATAAACCTCTCTCAGAGAGCTGAGAGCTGTCTAATTGTAGGTCCGTTTTTTATTTAAACCACCTCAGCTGCAAGTTTAAAGTTAATCCCTAACTGAGATTTAAATAAGAGTTTAAAGTATTGGAGCAACAGGATTAAAATTAATTTAGATTTACTATAAAATTTAAATCAGGATCAAATCGATGATAAAAATGTAACCCTGATTATTTTTAAACAAGGTTTAAAGTTTGGTGCAACAAAATAATCAGATAAACCTTGATTTAATCTAAATTTAAGATTAATCCTTGTTGGTGCAACCCACCCTTAGTGCTGTAAGAAAGGGAAGAGCAGAGGGGAGGCAGTGTAGATAAATAAAGACTGCTCTTATGCTTGAGTCTTTTAGTCCACCTTTGAGGCTTTGGGTGTTCTGTGCAACCAACTCTGCAAGGTTTCAAGCCTTCAAAATCAGTCGGCGGTTTGGGATCTCACATCATTACCATTTTGAGCAGCCTATAAAAGAATTTGAAATGGTCGTCTTGAGAATAATAAAGAGTATAGGGAAACAAATGCCATCAAGGAAAATCTGTGAATGAGTCCAAAATATAAAAGCCCTTCTGCATGAAGATGTGAAAAATATGTGAGGGCTGGGCTGAAAGGAGACTTAGGAGATTAAAGTAGTCAAGTCAAGACCAAGCCATCTAGGTTAAGACCTCAAAAACCATTTCACATGATGTCATTCTCCAGTGTCCTGTCACCTTGTGAAATTTCATGGTCCAGAAATGGTGCATTGATGTTCTGTAATGCCGCAGCTGGATCTGGGGCTCTTTTAGCCAGTGCTCCAACATGAGTCCTCACATCTCCCCAGGTGTGTGGCAGAAGAACTGAGGGTTTTGGGCTCGTCATATGGTTCTTATCCTGTTATTTGCCATTAGTGTTGGACTGCAGCCCTGACACTTACTCTCTGATCTGCAGTTGATCCGATTCCAAAGCAGAGGCCATTTGGGTTTAAGGGCAGAATACGGGCTCTGCCTGGTAATGAGTAAGAGTGGGGGGTGGGGGTTCAAGTTGTAAATTTTTTGAATTATGCAAAAAGTGTGAAACTATTATTTACTTGTGTTTTATTTAGGATACATAAAATGTTACTAATTAAATTAGCCTTAGCAAGATAAAGAATTATTTTTATTTCAATAAACTTTAAAAATGTCATTTCCACCCCATAATTCTATTAAATACAATACAGAATTTGAGATGTGGTAGAAATCACACCGTGTGAGAGTTTTCATGACTTTCATAAAAAATTACATAAATCTCTTGAGATGCATGTACTGTACATACACTGTTGGACATTGTTAATAGAAAAAACATTTTTTTTTTTAAAGACTTTACTTCCTAGAAGTCTGCAGTGCTAAAAGTGCCTGAATAAACCCAGTTACAAGTATATGAAGTGAGTGGAACAACACTAGATTACCTCAGATTGAAGTACAGCAGATGTTTGCATATCAGAATGGAAGAGATGAACAGCAAATTCTTGGAGTGTGCAGGGTTAAGGGGCAGTTCCCCCGAGGGCTTGGGCTGATAAAGACATCTGACCATATCTTGGATGAGAGGAGTACATCTGCCTTACATTTACACCATGTCAGAGCCCATACTGTCTTTGCTTTGGCTTTTTTTGCATCTCATTGGCTCCATCATATTTGTACTGTAACTACATCTGTGCTAATGCTCTGACTAGCCATTCTGGTGTCATCTTTTCTACTACTGAGACCACCCTTCATTTGAAGCTAATACAACAGCATGAATATGATACATTTGAGGTTTACCATCTAAAATATATATAATTATGCTAAGGTCTGAACACCCTGCATGCCTTTCTGAATGATTAATTGTTCACTAACAACTATATTGTATGAATAATTTTTTTGGATCTTAACAGAAGTAAATGGGATCTATACCCAGTCAAAAAGACCTAAAGTGTGCTTAAAGGTGTAGTTCACAAAAAAGTTCTGTAATAATTTTCTCACCCTCATGTTATTGTTTTTTCTCAAGTGTTTTTTTTTTTTTTTTTTTGGTAAACTATGACTGTCAAAAACCCTCTTGAGCATATTTATGGTTTATGCATTTGTGTGCGTATACATACAGTGTGTGTTATTATTTGCTCAGACCCTCTATGTTTGAAGCTTTTCTGCATTGACTGCCCCTTGCTGCTATTTTGCGTCAGACTGCCTTTGCAACCTCAATGGTTTTGGATGTTGTTGGCTCAGCCCACATGGAGCCACTTCACACAAGCTTTAGCCTAAGCCAGATCTATGCTCAAAAAACACAGCGCCACCCCAGCCACAGACAGTAAGTGAGTTGGCGTCCTAGTAATGGTTACCGCCACTCCATTGCCAAGCAGTCATTTTAAACTGCTATGAGAAAATGAGAGAGATCATGTTTTGGGTCCTTTATTAATTATTTCCAAACTCATGGGAGATTTCCTTGTGAGGTGATAGCAATTGTAATAACAGCACAGATGGGTTTTATAAAACATTAACTAGTTTGTCAGTGCAGTTGAATTACAAATGTGAATGTGCAAAGTCACGTCTTAAAAATAGAACATGACATCATTGCACTTGTTTGTTGACATCAAATAAGTCATGTCCAAGCCACTCCCTGATGTGTCACTTATGTCTCTGTGGGATTTTATTGCTTAAAGAGAAAATTAATTTCCAAAAATGATTAACAGGTCTTTAACAGGTTTATGCATGACTCCTCAAACGTATTAATGTGCAACAGATTCTTGTGCACAATCAGACTAGTGTAAGCATGAGACCTCGCTTTCAGACTCCGCATGTAATTTTTCCAAGGAAGGTCCATGATATAATAAACAAATTCCTATTCCAGTTCACCTGAGGCTTGTTTGGTCTCTTCTATACTTCTTCCCTTAAGGCCGAAACATACTCTACGCAACTACATTAATGCAGATGCTTAGCTTTGCAAGTTTGATTTCATGCATTGTTGTGTTACAGAATGTGTAAGATCTAGTGTTGGGTGTAATCTGATTACAAAGTAACTATTTACTGTTCTAATTACTTCTGTGGTCAAAAGTAGTGTAACACATTACATTTTAACCTTTTCATTAGTAGGGTCTAAATTCCCCTGCACTGCTCCCTGAAGTGAGTTATTTTTGCACGTGACACTGCACAGCCGCTAGAGGGGGGCAGTGTGTAGATGAGTATTTTTTTTATTTTATTTTAATTAAATTTTTGATTTCTTTTCATAAAAAATAAAAAATAAAATACTGGATATAACATGTGAACAAATGGGTTATGTCTGCAGTACTGTATTTGTTTTATTTATTTTGTTTTTATATCTGTAAAAAACAAATGAACAAATAATATCAGCAGTTTGCCTATATGCACTCTTTGACTTCTCAGACATTGCGTGTGAATGTGTGTGTGTGGGCGGGTTTGGGTGGTTTACGAGGACATTTTCTTAGGTTACAGACTGGTAATTACAAGGTTATTATGCTATAAATGTGGTTTATGAGGACATTTCTAGTGTCCCCATAATTCAGATCGCTTAAAAAAAACATACTAAATTATGTTTTTTTTTTTTTTTTTGAAAATGTAAAAATGCAGAACGTTTTTTGTGAGGGTTAGGTTTAGGGGTAGGGTTAGGGGATAAATCTATAGTTTGTACAGTATAAAAATTATGCCTACGGAGAGTCCTCATAAGGATAGCCGCACCAACATGTGTGTGTGTGTGTGTGTGTGTGTGTGTGTGTGTGTGTGACAAGCACTAATGCACACAGACTAAACTGTGTTTAAACTGTTATCGTTGTGTTTATGTGGTAGTTTGGCTGTCTGTTTCGGAAAACAAATATATTACATGCCTGAAAAGACTGTTTGAATTGCTGTTTGTGTGAATGAAAATTGCATCTGCAAATAATAAGCAGACATGGCTGCGTGCATAGGAAGATTGCATTTAGATATATGATGGCTGTGCTGTGAACTATTATTGTGGTACTTTGGTGGCAATTTGGCTGTTTGTTACATAAAATGAACATATTATGTGCTTGAAAAGACTCTTTGAGTAGCTGTTTGACGAATGGCAATCGCTACTAATGTAAACAAATGGCAGCACACATTGGAGGAAGATTGCGTTTGATGATGTACGTATAAGAGCTGTAAACTTTTTATCGTGGTACTTTGGTGATGAGTTGGATGTATGTATATAAAATAAACGTATTCTGTGGTTTAAAATACTGTATGAGTAACTGTTTGAGCAAAAATAAATTATAGACGCTCGACCAACGCAGCCTGTGTCGGCGCGAAGGCCGATTTGAATCTGGCTTGTAACGTAACTGGCTGTTTCAGAAACACAGATGTGTGATACTACTCTGCGGGGCCCACATTAATATGTGTGACGTATGTATGAAAGGGTTAAATGATAATCTGATTACATAAACTGACTTTCAATGAAGTTAATTACTTTACACATATTTTTTTAAATAATATTATTTTAAATATGAATTATTATTATTATTATATCTACTGATGTTTCTGTGACAGCTGAAGGGACAACAACAAAAAGGAGGAAAGAGGAAATATAGACATTATTTTGAAAACTTTGAGTGGAAAACAAAAACAATCTATGAAAAATATAGTGCCATCAGTTGATTAACAAATTTATTGTGATTAATCACATAATCTTTATATCCAATCGCAATTAATCACAGATTTTGAAAGTGCTGAAATCTGACACTGAAATCTGACATTTCTTTTCCTGTCAAAATGCTTTTATTTCCATCTTAGGAAAGAAAACAAAACAATATATAACAATATAATGCTGTATTAACATAGCCTTCCACAGTATAAAGATAGAAATGCACTAAAATAGCACTAATTCAAGTAATATTAAACATTTCCCAAAGTCTAAGTGGGAGTTTGACTCATTGAAAGAACTAGTCAACACATAGGTTGCATATTCATTGCAATAGGCATTAAATCTCATAAACTCTTATCCTCCACAATATTAATCTGCCAGTAGACTGTAGCTATCCACTTTCGTACAACATGAATCATGAAGCCGTGTTCATGATTCACGTCAGGGCATCAGTGCCAGCTTCAATTGCTGCTTTGAACTCCACATGAAAAGCGATTGCAGACAAAAATGTCTCATTCTGCATTTTGGTGATAGTTAAGACTTGGTGTGCTTCTGTTACAATTCATAACAACGTAAGTATGCAATGAATTATCAATGTTGTAACTAGAGCCGCTATTATCGACATTAGTGTGAACTGTCTGCCTACACAGAGTTAACTCTTTCTAGTCAACTACTGCCGTGGCGTAGCAGCAGTATCAAGAGAATAATACTGAGTTGAAGTCAATATATTTATAGCAACTTATATTAATAATAACACATCTATTTTAAAGGCACAGACTTTCAAAGGTAACTCTATCATCCCCTTGAGTACTGAGGTTTGTTGCTGCCACACCCAATCAAGAACTCACGTAAGTACGTATGTTTAACCTGAATGCCGCATTGGCAATGCATTGACCAGTTGCATAAAAGTATGTCTGAGTAGTCCTCCAAATCTACTATCCATTACATCTTGTAAGCATGAATCAATATTTGTCAATAAATTATTTCCTTCCTTCTTGTTTACGACTCTAGCATATAGCAGTGCAGTATACAGAAAGGCTCTTGGCAGAATCCAATGACTTGGCCACTGCCTCTGTTTTTACAGGCTGATGAAGTCATGCTTTTGTTTCCAGGGTCACCAAGAGATTTCCCATAATCTCTATACAAGGCTGAGCTAACCAGCTAAAAAGGTATTGACGGAAATACTCTGACGTTCGTCGCTTAGTGTGCGTCCAGATCGAGCAAAGGTCCGTTGCGCAAGAATCAGGCAAATCCTGCTCTCCCGGGGTGTGTTCTCACCACTTTGGTCTCTGAAGTGTGTCCGCTCAAGTGGAGAACATTATAAAACATGGCTTAAGTGGTATAAGAACAGTGGAAACCTTCGGTGTCCCTTACCAATAGCTTGAGCACCAAAGTAAAGTAACCCAATGTGCTCCACCCCAAAAATGGGTTCCATTTTTAAGCAAAACATCTAATTTCATGGGTGGGTGGGAAGGGGGTGTGAATCTGTATGTGTGTGTGCACGTATGGTAGTTTAGATGCATAAGCTGTCATATTTTCCTCTCTTTGAGAAAACAACTCTATTTGCGCAACAAGGAAGGGGAAAAGTGTACCTTTTCTTCAGGAGCCTGTGTGGTGTGATGTTCCACAAACCGCACAGCTGTCATCACTTCCTGGCACTTCACCTAGAGTGCTTCCAAGTCCACTTTCCCAACATGCCTTGTCCAATGCTTGCCGCTGCCCTTGATTGAACACAAAAACCATTATAGCCAGGCTTTGATGGAATGACTTTAAAATAAGGAGTCTTGGGAAATGGCAAATCAAATAAGCCTGGCAGCTACCCCTCTGCCACTTCCCATTCTCAGAGCTACAGTAAGTACGTGCCCCCTCACCCAACACATATACCCAGTCAAAACAGTGAGCTCAGAGCTTGGCGCTGGAGCCAGTGGGTACGGGGCTCCCTCAGAACTGTCAGGCTCATCCACTGGGCTCAGGCAGCAGAACTGAAAACCAGAGAATGGCCAGGGCCCTGCCCACTCTTTCCATTGCCACCACTCAACACAGGGGATGTTAAAAACAAGTTGATCATTGGAGAAAACAAACTGCACAGAGACACATTGTTCATGGGCCCACTCTGTCATAAAGCAAAGGTCTGGGAAATAGGAGCTGTCTCTGTTGAGGTTCCACTGTTAGTACGTCTGGTGCAAGCAGGCCAGATTCCAAAGCATTGATAACATCATTGATAAGGAGCACTAGGACAACTCAAGGACAACATGCAGTCCTAATACTAATTAGGCGACTTTCATAGCTGTTCTAAAATTATGACATTTTATTAAACAAACTTTATTAAGCATAGCCAATTTGTCCGTCTATAACTGTACAGATAGCACATGTTCAGGGTGTGAAGTTTCGATATTCAGTTGGTCACGCGTCTTCTTGTGATACGGATTTGCAGTTCAGAGTTCATCGAACTTTCGATACGCAGTGTAGTACAGAATTTCTTCGCATTGAGCTCGTGTTTCCAGTCTCCCGCATTCGGATGCATTTAAATGGAGCGCACAATGTAGTGTGACCACCCCTTAAGACATTTCCTCTCTAAAAGATGTCAAAATGATGCAAAAATGTGAATGTGACGAATTAAACACTTCTTAAAAGACATTGTGGAGATGTACGTGTGCTATTTGGGTGGTCAGTGCTATTCTAGTTATGGATTCATGGGTTCTCTTTAAAGTCAAGTAAAGAGAATAGGATTGTAGAATGACAAGTTTTTGATTACATGGGTTTTTTAAAGGTGCAGTACAGCCTGTATGCCTTTATTTTTTTAGAGTCATGTCTGTAGCTTATGCTTAATGTTTAATGTCTTACCTATGATCAGCCTACAATGCAATAAACTGATTAGAGTTGAACAAACCCTAATTTACTGCCAGGTGTAGTTTGCATGCCAAAAAGCAAATAATTATAATTTGCTGGTGACAAGCAGATCTGTCTACATAGTACAATTATTGCTTCAATTTTAGTCTTTAACAAGACGATCTGTCAAAGCTTATAGTACATGATACATATGATTTTTAAAATGGCATTAATTGATATTTTGTAAATAAAATATTCCAGATATGGAATAGAAAATTGTCATGCATTTGCTTCACACAGAATTTATGTATACTGAAAGCTGTAGGACTTCAGTACATATAGATAGGTTACACTAAGAAACTGGACTAGTTCACACACTCAAACATATATCTGCAACCACATGCTGTAATAGATATAATAAACATTAAATATAATGTAAGGCAAATTTGTGGTGAGCTGTGTATCACATCATTGTGTAACTCCAGTTACAGATGCCAGTGGTATCATTCAACACAATAAAGTTCTCTTATAAAAAAATTTTTCTTACTCTATTCTTACCAAATTATGCCAATTATTCCCCTCCCAAAATATGATGACAACCAATGTGACCACTATTGCGCAAATCCCTAGCAAATTCTTCACTCTTCCTTAGATTCGGTTTGATCTCCAGTTTTGACATTTCACAAAACCATTTCACATTTGGTTGCATATAGAATTTCACAGAGGTGTCATGGAAATTTCCACTTTTCTTTGTCAGGACTGTGTGTTTAAATGATTGAATTGTATTACGACCAATGGGAAATTCAAAAGTAGATGTATGAATGTGTGGGTGAATAGTAATGTAGATGGATAAAATACAGAACTAGACTTTACAGTATATGTCTGGGACAATTTCCAAATCCAGCGCACTCTCACACTTTAGTTCTAACACCTGCTTACTGCAGACAAAGAATATGATATTGCAGGGCTTGCAAACGCAACAAACACTAAGAAACTTCTGTGTCCCAAGGCTACTCTCATGGCAGACAGATTTATGGACATAATCATTGTCCTTGTAAACACTCCTCAAACTCTTCAGTACCTGTGACTGTTAACAAATATAAACAAGCTGTCATGTGGGGTAAAAGGCAGCAGTGGAGCTTATTATTTTGATTTCTCCAGACTTCAAAATTAGCCTAAATAAATTGCCATTTATTGAGGCTAATTTTAAAGCAAGCAGAGACTTACAGTAGAGATAACTTTGGGTTTGGAGTTTTTGACTATGAATGGAAATAATAAAGGTTTGTCATACTGACACACATTAGTACCAAGAGATTTTTTCTCTGCTGAAAAACAAAAGTTGTGGAGTAACAAAAATTTGCGATGCATCTAACTATATTTTTCAGTAGCCTGACAGAAGCTCATCTGTTTTCAAGACAAAGTAGCTTTTTCATTAATTAGCTACTTTTTCCAATGAGTAGTGGTGTAGTATTACAAATTGCTACATTGCTGTTTTTGTCACATTGTATTGTGCGCTCTACATCCAAGCAAACTGAGGCAATAATCAAACACTTTCCTATAAAGTCCTCACCCTCTCAAATAGCGATGGAAAGTGTGAATCATTTTAACAAATTGTCTTTGTCTTGTAAATCAACATATGACCAATCAAATAAATTACTCAGAGGTTCATTTGAGTCATTGCATCTTCTTTTTAGATGCAAAATAGGGTTAGGATGTTGTTTTTAGAGTAAATTTATTTTTGGTCACCCAACTTGATATCCTAATTCTTTTGCCACATAAATGCACTGATTGCAGAACTAAACCCAGATAGCACACATACATCTCTGAGATGTCTGTTCAATATTTTTTCATCTGAAAAGCATCACAATCTAATTAACATCTGCTAAACATCTTAAAAAGATCAGATTTACAAACATTCTAAATCATAAAAGTACTCTCAGAGACATCTGCTGAATGTCTCAGGTCACATCCACACCAATACATTTTTGTTTGAAAATGCATCTTTTTCTTTACCTTTTGGCCTTCAGTCCACACTGAGATGGCGTTTTTGACAGCAAAAACTGAGCTTTTCAAAAACACTCTCCCAAATGGATAAATTTGAAAACGCCGTCTTCACGTTGTAGTGTGGACAGAGAAAACTGAGATATCAGAAAATTATGACATATTTGTTGTCATGTTACGCAGTGATGTGATCCATTCAATCCAAAACAATCAAGATGGCAGCCAATGTTGTAGTGCTGTTGTTGTGCCTGCTATTCACTTTGATAGTGTTGTTAAAGATAAATATTACTTTGTATAACCTTCATATTCAATCCTTCAAAGGCAAATGGAATATTTACTCGAAATTGCCGTCTGGTGATGGACCCTGAGGATAATTGCGTTTCAGACCGTAAATGGAAAGGAGATTTTTCGCATGTGCAGTAAGGGTTTTTAAAGGATTAGTGTCACGTTTAAATGTGTTTTTTGTTCATGTTTTATTTTCCTGCCTTTTATTTTGAAATGAGTTTACTTCCCATCCCTGTTTCTGGTCATGTGTCCTTGTCATGTGATTTCCTGTTCCCCTCATTTGTTCCTGTCATGTGAGTATCTGGTTTCATGTGTCTTGTTATCTCATTATCAGTTCTGTTTTATTATTGGTTCATGTTTCATTGTCTTGTTATTTTGTTATCAGTTTTGTATTTTCATTGGATGTCTTGTTAACTTGTTTACCCAGTCTGTGTATTAATAGCCCTCATGTTCTCTAGTCCTTTGTTGAGTATTGTTGGGCTAATGTTGTTTGTAACAGTCAAGTTGTTTATGTTCGTTTTGTTTTGAATTCACGTTTTGTATTTCAACGTCTTGTAAATAAACTGCACTTGGGTTTTTCACATCATCTTGTCTTCGTCTTGCTCCTGTTTGCCTGCCTAGAACGTTACAGTTAGTTCAACCAAAAATTATAATTCTCTCATGATTTACTCGCCTTTAACCATCCCAGATATTTATGTCTTTCCTTTTTCAGCAGAACCGAAATGAAGATTTTATAAGCACATTTCAGCTCTGTATGTCCATACAACGAAAGCGAATGGGTGCCATGATGCTGCTAGCTGTTTGACGGTCCAAAAGGCATATTTACAGAAGACAGTATAAAAATAATCCACATGACTCCAGTCAATCAATTAATGTCTTCTGAAGCAAATCGATAGACTTGTGTAAAAATAAATAGATAATTAAACTTTAACTTTAAAAGTTAACGGAGCTGTTGCGTGATGCAAGCTCAATGGTGCGTTCACGCGAGAACTCGGAAGCGCGCGCTTTGTATACAGAGGAACGAACGTCACGCGAGAGTTAGGTCATTTCAAACAGCAATACAGCGGTGGGGGGAAGCAATGATTTAAAGTTGCAGTAAAAACTTTTTAATTATCGATTTGTTTCTTACACAAACCTATCAATTTGCTTCATAAGACATTCATTGATCGACTGGAGTTGTATGGATTACTTTTATGCTGCCTAAATATGCCTTTTGGACTGTCAAACAGCCAGCAGCCTCATGGCACCCATTCATTTTCATTGTATGGACATACAGAGCTGACATGTGCTTATAAATATCTTCATTTCAGTTCTGCTGAAGAAGGAAAGACATACACATCTGGAATGTCTTACAGGTGAGTAAATCATGAGAGAATTATCATTTTTGGGTGAACTAACCCTTAAAGAGTTTTCATACGTTTCAGTGTGGACGAGAAACTTTTGGAAAACATTTGAAAACATCAGTGTGGACAGAGAGCATTTCGATTAATCCGAGACATACTTCTTGACATATGTCTTATAGACGTATTGCAGATGAGCAACCAGCATTACAAATACGTCTTCCAGATGTAAACACACACATCAAATAGACGTCTGGGTGATGTACATGTGCAATCAGGGAAATAATATAATCTGATAGTTGTATAATTATAAAGCGTTGTCTACTGAAATGTAGTTAGCAATTTGTTATTTTGTTTTTTTTTACTTTTGTAAGTAACTACTTTTTTTTAAAGTGTAGCTTGACTGTAGTTGAACTACTTTAAATGAGCTTTTAGCTAGGGAAACTACAGTTTCAAAGTAGTGTCCCAAACACTACAGTATACACATGTAATTCAACTGATTAAGAACTTAAAGGGATAATTAACCTAAAAATTTACATTCTGTCATCATTCACTTACCCTCATATATTTCCAAACCTGTATGAAACACAAAAGATGTTAGCAGAATGACAGCCTAAGTCACTATTCTCTTTCACTGTATTTAAAAAAGATGCATTGAAAGTGAAGGGTGACTGAGGCTAACATTCTGTCTAATGTCTGGAAATTTGCCTAACATAGTTTGGAACAACATGAGTATGAGTAAATAATGACAGAATTTTTCCATCCCTTTAAGTATCCCCAACTAGTATCCCCAACTAAGTACTGTCCTCTCTCTTGTTTCTCTCTTGGATGAAGGTGAGCAAAAGAAGACAGATGGAAATCTGACCTTTTTTTAAAGTGTATTTTCAAAATGCACTCAGAATTGGTTTTCTTGGACAGGGCTTTCCATTGCATGTGTGAACATTAGACATCACTGGCAGGCTGACTCTGATCCACTGGCACCGCCTGTCACTCTGAACTGGCAGGCCCAACTGTCTTAATCAAGAAGAGGTTCTTTTGGATGAGTCTCCTATGTGCGGTTAACCCAACGTTCCCTACGCAACGCGCTTCTCGCCGAACAAACTGCCAGTCTCACATGCCATTGAATAAGCTTTCTAATCCACTGACGCAGGCATGAACATTAAAAATGCAATTTTGCACTGATTTCCTCCCTAAGACATTCCTCCACTGTCATTCATGCACTCTCAAACACAGGCTTGGTTTGTCCACTACCTAATTGCATTAAGCAAATCAGTTTGTGTAATGTAGGTTTCTCAAGGGTTGTAGGGGAAACATACATAATTACATGTGACCCCTACCTGTTAAGTTAAACTTATCTAAAACTCAGTCTTGGTCACCTACAGCTAAGCTTATACAGTATGAGCCATAACTATGAACTCTCTTCAAAACAGCCATAATATAAACCAGCAAAAAAATAAAAAAAGATAGAAAGAAATAGTTCACCCAAAAATGCAATTCTATCTTTATTTACTCACCCTCATGTCTGTGTGCACAGACTCTAGATGAGTTTCTTTATTAAAGGCTGGTGAGCGTATGTAGAGAGATCCTGGCAGCCGTCCACCACAGTAACATGTCGTCTGCTGCTCATCTCAAAACTGGAGTGGGAACGCATTTACAGCAGGAATTTCTCAGTCGTTGCATGCATGGTATTATTGACAACAGCAAAGTCCCTTTTGTGCTTTTTAGTGAGTTTAGCACTGCAATACACCTTTGTCAGAGTAGACACCATATTTAAAGTTTAGCACTGCAATACACCTTTGTCAGAGTAGACACCATATTTAAAGTTTAGCACTGCAATATACCTTTGTCAGAGTAGACATCATATTTAAAGAAATAGTTCACCCAAAATTGAAAGTTCTGTAATTAATTAATTGTCATTCCAATAACAAACCTAAGTCTTTCCTTCTCCTGTAGAATGCAAATTGTGATTTATTTTATTTTTTTCAGGATATCTTTGCCACTTTTTTCAGTATAATGTAAGTAAATAAAGACTGGTGGCATCAAGCTTCAAAATGACAAAATAGCACGCTAAATATTGTGTGCTATGAGAAGTAGCGATATTGGGTTTGTGAACAAATCATTCATTGAGTATTCACTGATTTGGTTCTCTAGTTAAAATAATTGATTTAATGATCCACTCTCAGTGGTTAACAGCTGGAGGGGAACTTAAATTTTTGTCTGATCCTCACACAAAGCTACAGTATCATCTGGCTACAGAAGATTTGGAATAAAGTGCATTTATATGGTTCTTTTGCTTCCTTTATCAAGCTTGAAAGCCATAGTCCCTATACATATGTAATATTTAATTGCATGTAAAAATATACATATGTTATATGTAATTTAATGGAAAAAATTACATAAATGTCAGGTTTGGAATGACATAGAGGTGAGTAATTATGACAAATGTAAAATGTTTGGGTAAACTGTTCCTTCACGGTGCTTGGTCTAATTTTAGAAATAAAATGTTTAAGTTGGCATAAAATCAAACAAAGTGTCAGTTCTATCAGGAAGACTCGCAGACTTTAGTGAAATTTAAGATGACATTTATTTGATGAATATAAAACAGAAATGCAATGTCTCTCTTTGGTGTAAGCCCCGTCTGGCGGTCCGAAGAATTTGTTCTCGGAACCGTCATATCCTGCCGGAGATAGGAGTCAGGGGCGAGGAGCCTACCCCTGTGCAGGACGGGACTCAACTTGTGGTGGTGGGGTGGTGGAGGTTGCCGTGTTAGCACACTGAAACAGCAATGTGATAGATTGTGAGCAGACTTATAAAGCAGTGGCTTACATGTGATTGGCTAGGAGTTACCTAGCTAATGGTGTGATGATGTACAGCTGCTAGTCTTCCCACTAGAAATACGCTACGCTTACATTTCTATCAGGAAGACTCGCAGACTTGAGTGAAATTCAAGATGACATTTATTTGATGAATATAAAACAGAAATGTAATGTCTCTCTTTGGCGTAAGCCCCATCTGGCGGTCCGAAGAAGTTGTACTCGGAACTGTCATATCCTTCTGGAGATAGGAGGCAGAGGCGAGGAGCCTACCCCCGTGCAGGATGGGACTCAACTGGTGGTGGTTGGGTGGTGGAGGTTGCCGCGTTAGCACACTGAAACAGCAATGTGATAGATTGTGAGCAGACATACAGTATAAAGCAATGGCTTACGTGTGATTGGCTAGGAGTTACCTAGCTAATGGTGTGATGATGTACAGCTGCTAGTCTTCCCGCTAGAACTACACTGCGCTTACATTTCTGTAAGGTCACTTTAGTCAGCTCGCAGTCAGCTGATGCTCAGCTGATCGCTATGTCTACAAATGAGATTCAGTCAGGCATCAGTTGGTTCCTTTTAAAGGTCGCCCATTCATTCATTCATTCTCAGCTGCTTTCGTTGCATCACCACATTAGCTTAATGCCCTCCACCATCCCCAGCTCCACTTCTTGTATGATAGTCCCCTGTTTATGTTTGTTTGTTTTGCTTTCAGGAAATCATACCGTTATCTTATCTTCATTTTTTCCCCTCTCTTTCTCTCTCTCTCTCTCTCTCTCTCTCTCTCGTTCCCTGTTTATTTACACTCATATTCAACATCTATTGTTCAGCTATTTACTGTACATTGTTACCATGTTATAATGTATTTCTGCTGGATCTGTTCTGTTACCCTGGGGGGTTATATTCACCGCTCTCCCTGCTCTATCCATTCGAGGCTGCCTGGATGGGTGAGGAGTATTTTGCCCAGAACAGAACCATACTGCCAACATAAACAGATTTTCTCAAATTGTCAATAAATCATATACTGTTGTGGCCACAAATATTGGCACGCTTGGTAAATATGAGCAAATGAGGCTGTAAAAAATATGTCTTTATTGTTTAACATTTGATCTTTCATTCAAAATATTCACAAAAATAAAAATAATAAATATTATGTTAAATAAATATTTTTCTCCAAAACACGTTTGCCAAAATGATTGGCACCCCTAGAAATTCTTATGAGTAAAATATATCTTAAGTATATTCCCATTTATATTTTAGATTTTTTAGTACACCTGGGTGACTAGGAACATGAAATTGTTCAGCTATGATTTCCTGTTTCAGAGGGGTATAAATATGAAGTAACACACAAACCAAATTCACTTAGTCATCTATCACAATGACTAAGACCAAAAAATAAAGTTATGATGTGCGGCAAAAGGTTGTTGAGCTTAACAAAATGGAAAATAGCTATAAGAAAATAGCTAAAGCATTGAAAATACACATTTCCACCATCAGGGCAATAATGAAGGGGTTCCAATCAACTGGAGATGTTAAGAATCGACCTGGAAGAGGATGTGTGTCTATATTGTCTCCAAGCATGGTTAGGAGGATAGTTCGAGTGGCCAAAAATTCTCCAAGAATCACAGCTGGAGAATTGCAAAAATTTGTTGGGTCTTGGGGTCAGAAAGAGAGGTAGCCATATGGAAAAGTACCTCATGGCCACAGTTAAATATGGTTGTGGATCTTTAACATTGTGGGGCTGTTTTTATGCCAGAGATCCTGGACATCTTTTTCGGATACATGGCATCACGGACTCTATCAAATACCAACAGATAAAAAAAAATCAAAACCTGACTGCCTCAGCCAGAAAGCTTAAAATGGGCCCTGGATGGATCTTCCAGCAAGACAATGATCCAAAACACATAAAAATCAACACAAAAATCTTTCACTGACCACAAAATCAAGTTTCTGACATGGCCATCCCTGTCTCCTGACCTGAACCCCATAGAAAACCTGTGGGATTGAACTGAAGAGGAGAATCTACCATGTGGACTTTGGAATTCGAAGGATCTGGAGTGATTCTGTATGGAGTAATGGTCTTAGATCCCTTGCCATGTGTTCTCCAACCTCCAACCATTATAGGAGAAGACTCAGAGCTGTTATCTTGGCAAAGGGAGGTTGCATAAAGTATTGAATAAAAGGGTGCCAATAATTGTGCCACAAATATATTTGACAAAAATATATGTTTTTTGATAAAACTTGTTTTGTGTTTGCAATTGTTTGATATCCATTAGAGGACATATTTTTGTGAATATTTTGAATGAATTATAAAAAGGATAAACAATAAAGACATTTTTCACAGCCTTCTTTGCTCATATTTACCAAGGGTGCCAATATTTTTGGCCACAACTGTATGCGACAGAAGTGGTCCTAACTGAAATGTAAATTGCGACCAACTTCCGTATTATGGCGTATTATGGAATTGATTTTATCCATCGGTTGTTGATTGGATTGTGAAAAGTGGGCGTTGCATACCGGAAATGAGGCAGACCTGAATGCGAGTTTGCAGTCAACACACACACCCTTTTTACCGTGTCCCACTGACTTGAAAACCGAACAATGATCTAACTGACCACATTAATCCATAACCAGCCCACAAATGCACACAGCACGTCATGGTGTTTGCTTATGACAAGGCTGGAGCCCAATGCGCATGAAATGGCTCAAACACAAAATGTTTCCAGACACAAAAATCCTCTTCCTTCGAAATGTAAGTTCAAGTCAGTAGGCCTGTAACCCAGGTATTTTGCGTAGGGAACAAGATTTTGGGAGGGAAAAGCTGAAAATACACTTTTCATCTCTGCATTGGCTGCTTTGATGCCAGGTTTGTTTACATGACACTTAAAGGGGCAGGGCAAAAACTGACAGAAAACTTGGCTTAACTGCAGCGCTGCTTTGCAAACATCAGCAAATAAGGGTCAGTCATATCACAGCAAGAGCAAGTTATGGCAATTTGATTAAAGATTACAATGTAAAAAAAAAACATTTATTTATAAAAAATAGCAAACATGCATGGATGCATCGTTCACAATAAGACCAGTAACATGCATTAATAAAATACGTAGTGTCAATTTTGATTTAATGCCGAATTTAAGAATGTTTTCCAGAGTGTTTTGTTCAATGAACATTTGTGGAAAGGGTCAACAACCAATTAAGATCAACAACAAGGTTTATAAATTTGAACAATTGAACAGAAAGTAATTGCTCATTTTCACTCACATAAAATTAAATGTTGTCCTCTCTGACTAGGTTCTATAGTTAACACACAAATGTTATCATGCTACATCTAGAACACTTCTTATGAACAAACTGATGAAAATGAGAGGTTAGAGGTGCTTGCAAGTTATTATTTTATGGAAGAACACAGAAAAGATACATATTTTCTGCCAGATATCACTGAAATAGGTGTCCCGTTCTTCGTGACAGCCCTTGTCTTTGAAAAAGCAATACAGAATCTCACTGCAGGACGTTATTGTTCAGCTAATCAGAACTGAGGCATCCTCTGCCTATCATTTTGAGCATTTACATTCTCTGTCAAGTCTTTGTAGGGCGGGATTTTGGAGAAAGGGGGTGGCCTGATTTAGTGGCTAATGCTGCCTTCACATGCTATCGGAATTATCGTAAATACAAGTTTTCCATTCAGGAGTTGCACATGAATGACCCCTGAAGTCATATTTATGACTGGGAGATACTTCTGATATCTGAGTTTCTGAGATGGGAGGAGTTGTAAACTTACAACATGGTGGAGGAGAGGACAGTTTCTGTAGTGAATGACAAGTTCTATTAATTTTTCTAAATATAGCTAATTATTAGCGCTTGCTGTTTCAGTCATATTCATTTATGTATGTCAGCAGCCAATTGATTTTACACTGTGAAAAAAGCTTTCCAAAATTCCATTATTGTCAGCAAGCTAACTGCGTAAAATGTATTATGGTGTCAAAATAAAAGTTTCTCAAGAAATTCAAACGTAAGCGGTAGTTCT
Organism: Myxocyprinus asiaticus; assembly: GCF_019703515.2. NCBI lineage: Eukaryota > Metazoa > Chordata > Actinopteri > Cypriniformes > Catostomidae > Myxocyprinus > Myxocyprinus asiaticus. The sequence continues at coordinate 15,430,369 of NC_059375.1, forward strand.
AACAGGAAGACTCTAGATCCTTATGCTTTCATTCAATCAGGCATCTCATCCGATCACAATACAGCCTCCGCTTTATAAGCCTACACACCTGCCTCTATTGTTCGCATACTTCCATTGATTTCAGTCACGTGCATGTTAGTGAAACACACAATCATTGCACATGCTCAGCCTCGCTTTTCCAAGCAACAGTTGCTTCATGTTGGATTATTACTCACTATGATGTTTGTACTCCTCAGCACAGCTTTGTTTCCATCAAGTTCTCAGTCTATTCTTCTTTTGGTGGAACAATTGGCAATGCAAATAACTGGTAGTTGATGGGTTTCAGGCTTTCTGCTATCAAAGTTGCTCTCAATTTTCTGTTCTTCATATCCCTTTACTGCAGCAATGTCGCTTTTCAAGTGGCAATATTTCATTTTACTAGAGTCTCTGTCTTACCGATTTCTCACAGTGTCACATGGGCAACTGAGTTCAAGTTCACAAATGTTGATCTGTTTACACCGTGTTTGGATGCCATAGTGTACCCCTCTTTGGGGAATACTTATTCATGCAGGTCATCATGCATAAGTACTCATTGTATGGGGTCTCATCCAAGATGAGTCTGCATATAGAAGGGAGGTTGAACAGCTGGCTCACTGGTGCAGTCATAACAACCTGGAGCTGAACATGCTTAAAACAGTGGAGATGATTGTGGACTTTAGGAGGAACACCTCAACATTGACCCCACTCACCATTCTAAATCATTCAGGTACTTGGGCACTACCATCTCACAGGACCTGAAGTGGGAGACCTACGTTGACTCCATTGTGAAAAAAGCCCAGCAGTTGTACTTCCTTCGCCAGCTGAGGAAGTTCAACCTGCCACAGGCACTGCTAATCCAGTTCTACTCAGCAATCATTAACTCTATTCTCTGCACTTCAATTACTGTCTGTTTTGGTTCAGCTACGAAATCAGACATCAGAAGACTACAAAAGACAGTTTGGACTGCTGAGCGGATTATTGGTTGCCCCCTGCCCTCCCTTCAAGAACTGTACACTTCCAGAGTGAGGAAAAGGGCTGGAAAAATCACTCTGGACCCCATTCACCCTACCCACTACCTTTTTGAACTGTTGCCTTCTGGCCGGTGCTACAGAGCTCTGAGCACCAGAACCGTCAGGCACAAGAACAGTTTTTTTCCTCAGGCTATCCATTTTATGAACAGTTAAAACTGCCTCATTGTGCAATAATTACATGCAATACACAGCTTAGTTAATTATAAACTCAGCAAAAAAAGAAGGGCCCATTTATCAGGACACTGTATTTTAAAGATATTTTGATTTTTACAAAATTACCTTTATAGATCTTTATTGTAAATGGTTTAAACAAAGTTTTCCATGCTTGTTCAATGAACCATAAACAATTAATGAACATGCACCTGTGGAACAGTCATTAAGACACTAACAGCTTACAGACAGTAGGCAATTAAGGTCACAGTTATAAAAACTTAAACACTAAAGAGACCTTTCTACTGACTCTGAAAAACACCAAAAGAAAGATGCCCAGGGTCCCTGCTCATCTGTGTGAAAGTGCGTGAAATGCTGCATGGAGGCATGAGGACTGCAGACGTGGCCAGGGCAATAAATTGCAATGTCCGTACTGTGAGACGCCTAAGACAGCGCTACAGGGAGACAGGAAGGACAGCTGAGTGTCCTCGTAGTGGCAGACCACGCGTAACAACAACTGCCCAAGTTACACCAGGAATGCACAATCCCTCCATCAGTGCTCAGACTGTCTGCAATAGGCTGAGAGAGGCTGGACTGAGGGCTATTAGGCCTGTTGTAAAGCAGGTCCTTACCTGACATCACTGGCAAAAACGTTGCCTTATGGGCACAAACCCACCTTTGCTGGATCAGACAGGACTGGCAAAAAGTGCTCTTCACTGACGAGTCATGGTTTTGTCTCACCAGGGGTGATGGTCAGACTCGCGTTTATCATTGAAGGAATGAGCGTTACACTGAAGCCTGTACTCTGGAGTGGGATCGAGTTGGAGGTGGAGAGTCCATCATGGTCTAGGGTCACAGCATCATCGGACTGAGTTTGTTGTCATTGCAGGCAATCTCAGCACCGTGCGTTACAGGGAAGACATCCTCCTCCCTCATGTGGTACCTTTACTGCAGGCTCATCCTGACATGACCCTTCAGCATGACAATACCACCAGCCATACTGCTCGTTCTCTGCGTGATTTCCTGCATGACAGGTATGTCAGTGTTCTGCCATGGCCAGCTAAGAGCCTCTTCTGCATTACATTCCCTTGCACTGTATATAACAGATTTGTATTTGTACATATGTACATTTTTTGTCCTATTGTGTATTTATATATATATTTATATTTTCTATTGGCTTTTTATTATTATTATTAATTATCTCTGTCTTGTTGCTGTATTTGTGCACTGGAAGCTTCTGTCATGCAGAAAAATTCCTTGTATGTGTAAGCATACTTGGCAATAAAGCTCATTCTGATTCTGATTTTTGGCATCATTACACTGTAGAGAATGTATTATCAGGGGTTACTGTAAACGATTAATTATTTTATTAGTGATAAGACTATGAAGCTTTCTAAACAATGGGGCCTTTCTAAACAATGGGGCTTTATCAAATATTTGGTTATTTTGCCCCTGTGGCAGACAAGCCTCTTGATCATCGGGAAAGAGGCAGCAGGAACCGTATTAACAATCAAAAAGACTTTAATTCAACATAAAACACTGAACTGAAACATAACAAAAGTGCTTCTGCGTGCGTCTCTCTCGCTCTCTCTCTCTCTCTCTCTCTCTCTCTCTCTCTCTCTCTCTCTCTCTCTCTCTCTCTCTCTCTCTCTCTGGCATCTCTGGCTCCTCCTTTTATCACTCTCCTGCTGATTGGGCAACTCAGTGCTGGGCTGAATCCTCTTGGCCCAGCCACGCCCTCCTCCTCGTCACATACCGCCTCCGCCAAATCAGGCTGGGGAAACCTCTGGTCTGACTTAATCCCCTCCTCCCTTCCTGGAGGGGAGGAGTTGCCCCTTTGGCCATTCCATCACCGGCTGATCTTCCCTGCCTCCTGGGTACCTGGGTAAGATGAGGGGAGGGGAGGAGAGAGAGAAAGATAGCGGGAGAGACAGAGAGAGAGAGGGGGAGAGAGAAAAATAAGAAAAGAAAAAAAACTCTGGTTCCCGACCACGCCGCCATTCAGTCCTCAGCCAGTTGTCCAGCGATCCTCCGCGACGCCTATGGCACTGGATTCCACCTCCTGCCGGCCGGCAGTGGCTCCTCCATCCCCTGGCGGACAGCAGCAGTTCCTCCGGCAGACGGCAGCAACTCCTCTATCCCCTGTCAGACAGCAATGGCTCCTCCGCTTCCTGGCAGATGGCAGCTGCTCCTCCTCCTCCTCTTGGCAGACCGCTCCAGTACCATCGAACTGCTCTTTTCCTCGGTGTCGCAATCCTCCGTCAGCAGCAAGGGCCCTCTGGTGGTGCGTCTTCCTCCAGTCCCGAGTTTCGGCACCAGTGTGGCAGACAAGCCTCTTGTTCATCGGGAAAGGAGGAAGCAGGAACCAGATTAACAATAAAAAATACTTTAATTTAGCATAAAACACTGAACTGAAACTGAAACATAACAGAAGCACACACACAAAACAAAACTGCTGCGTGCATCTCTCTCTCTCTTTCTCTCATCAATGACAAGGGCTCAATCACAAGCATTGTTTACCCATCTGCAAAGATATTGCACAACAAAGCTCACCCATTCGCAGGGGCTCCACAGTTCTAATAAGCTTGCCTATCCTTCTGTAGGGTCTGGCACAATAGTAGCATGTTGCACAGTCATAGACTGGCTTATGTTTGTATCATTCATTGATATTTCCTCTTCTTTCAGATTTGCCCCTCACCTTCTGAAGACCTGGGTGTTGTCCTGAGTCTAATTATTTTGTTTCATATTTTCATTTGGGGGCATAGGTTCAATTAGGTTCTTATTGCTTCTGGGGTAAGCTCTGCTCCCCTGCCATCATTGCCTCCAGCCTGATATGACAATTCAAGCAAGTATCTGAGCACTGAACCATAGGATGGGGCTTATGCCAAATATGTAAGTTTCTTTACATTTGTAATAGTTCCAATTATCCAGAGTCTTTTCTAATAGAAATATGTATGAATTTACCTGCCGTTGATCATGTTTCCTGTTATTTCTGACAACAAAGCACTTGAACACAAAGTACTCATAATTACCACTTCAGAACTGGGAAGTAGGATAATTCAGATAGCACATGATGGCAGCATAAGTCTGGCAGAATTTAGAGAAATGGCTATCACTTAAAGCACTGTTAAATTAAGAATGTATGCTTTAAATGTTTTCATGCTCTTACAATATAAAATATATATATTAAAAAAAATTCCCTCACTTGTAAGTAGCACATAATCCACTTATATATGGACAATAGAATCCATCATTTAGCATCATCATCATTAGCACTTTATAGCCTCTGAGGGCTCTTTCCTATAAAGAGCAGCAGGAACACTACAGAAGATAGGTGATGATATGAACAGTGTACTGGCTGAACCTCACATGGCGTTTTGGTAATGGCAACCATGCCTGTCCCATGGAATCTTTCAGATGAGGGGCTATTGGGCCAATCTCCAACCATGCCTTAACCATAGCTCCCACTTTTCACAGTAAAGAGGAGAAAAACATATATGCAGCTGTTCCTCTGGAATGGACATAGAGAAATACAGAATGGCAAAAAAGAGACAGCACTTGTCCTGCAGTAATATAGCACAGATAAAACCCTTCTCCAAAAAGTACAGTTTCCACTCCCCTGATTCCAGCATGCCTCTAAAAGTTTCCGAAAGTGCCTACCCTGTTGTGCAGAAAAGTCATGTTATTTATCTGCAGGTGAGGTGATGCCAAGGATAAACCCCAAGCGCCTGCAGTGTATGGAACACAAGTACACCACTCCAAACAACTCACTTTGCAGAACAAGTTTCCATTGCTTGACATGATTCAGCTCAACAAATGCACATGACTTTGGGGGGAATCCTAAGTAATAGCTGGCGTAGTATCCACTGCATCATACACAGTATGCAAAAAATATTTGGACTCTTTTGGACACCTATGTTATTCTTAAAATGAATGAATGTCAATGCATTAGATCAATACCACTACCCACTAAACGCATATTATGCAATCTGCGTAGGGCACCAACTCCCTAGCAGGGCACCATCTTAACCTAGGGGGGCACCAGAAACTCCACCAGCTGCCCTTCCTCACATGTTGCACCCAATAGCAGTCAAGGAACACAGACCATTGCCTCGCAGCTCTCAACTTGACCTGCACCTGGTTTGCAAAATATTTCTTTAAAATAAGTGGCACTTGGTTTGAATTTTTGTTATGTAATGCAAAGACATTAATACATTTTTAATTGTGGCTCCGAGATTCCAAATACCTTTTGGGGCCACTGTATACTGTATATGGGCGCTCATCTAAAAATATACACAGTGATATTTGACATCTCATTTCTGACCACATATTGACATATTATGGTTTGACTGAGGTCAGCGCTTAATCAAATATGAAGAGGACGGTTTCTGATTACACCTGATAGACTCTGCAGTTTCCTCCAAACGAGGGACTAATTAGTGAGCGTGTGGGTATTCCTATCCCTGGGTGAGTTTATTTCTCCACACAGAGGCATGACTTTTTCTTGTATTCGATCACTCCCTTCCTTCTCTCTGTGTGTCTCTCTCCCTCTCTATATCACGCTGTCTTGTTTAGGAATCAGATGAAAGTGAGAGGCTCTGTTTCATCACATTCCAAGGCACACAAAAGCAAACAAACAGAGGGCCTGTGCTTGTATATCACTTTTTGTGGGGATTTGGGGCTGTTTTCCAGTGTGCAGAGAAGGATTGAGCCACATACCTGGAACCCTCGCAATCACTTTCTGCAATCCATAGTTGGTTCAGTGTGTGCCGCTTCAACAAAAGGAAGTTGTACAAATTCCTTTGACAATGTTGAGGCCAGAGACACCTAAGCGAGGGGCTTTCAAACTGGGGTCCGGGGACCATGAGGAGTTAAAAAGGTTAACATTTTACAATATTACAGTTTCATTCTTGTGTCTAAAGACTGGTCGACTAGTTGAATTTGACTCAACTAATGGGCTCGACTAGTCAACTATTCAAAATTCACCTATTAAATACCAGGTGAACTCTAGATGCTAATTCTTAATAAAACTACTTATTTCTCAAGGAAAATTAACTGTAATGACAATTTGATTAATAATTTACATTGAAGAATTTAATAAAAAATATTTATATCAACCATTTTAAGAGTTTCACACACAATAAATATTAAGTAGGACTTTACTGTTTACAACAGTGTAAAAAAAGCTGCATAACAGAAATATGGGCAATTTCCATGTTTGGTGGATAAATATTAAATGTCTCAACTCTACCCACACAAACACATACATAAAAGTACAGTGGACTAGAATACACACACACACACACATACACATATATATATACACTCACTGCCAGATGGACTGGTTTGAGTATTTCTGTAACTGCTGATCTCCTGGGATTTTCACGCACAACAGTCTCCAGAATTTACTCTGAATGGTGCTGAAAACAAAAAAACATCCAGTGAGCGGCACCTCTGTGGACAGAAATGTTTCTTGATGAGAGAGGTCAACAGAGAATGGCCAGACTGATTCGAACTGACAAAGTCTACAGTACTCAGATAACTGCTCTGTACAATTGTGGTGAGAAGAATAGCATCTCAGAATACTATTCTGAGAGGCGGGTTGGTGCTGTTTTGGCGGCACGAGAGGAATCTACACAATATTAGGCAGGTAATTTTAATGTTGTGGCTGATCGGTGTATATACACTGATGAGCCAAAATATTATGACCACCTGCCTAATATGCTGTAGGTCCTCCACGTGCCGCCAAAACCCAGCCACCTGCCATCAGGGTATACCATTGCCTTGAAGGGGTGTACCTGTCTGCAACGATGTTTAGGTAGGTGGCAGGTGTCAAATTGACGTCCTCATGAATGGTCGGACCCAAGGTTTCCCAGCAGAACATTGCCCAAGAGCATCACACTCCCTCCACCGGCATGTCGTCTTCCCACAGTGCATCCTGGTGCCATCACTTCCCCAGGTAAACGGTGCACACGTACATGGCTGTCCACGTGATGTAAAAGAAAACGTGACTCATCAGACCAGGCATTCTTCCACTGCTCCAAGGTCCAGTTTTGACACTTGCCTGCCCATTGTAGGTGCTTTCGGCGTGGACAGTCATCATGGGCACTCTGATGAGTCTGCGGCTACGCAGCTCCATACGCAGCAGGGTGCAATGCACTGTGTGTTATGACACATTCCTCCTGTAACCATCATTAACATTTTCTATGACTTGTGCCACAGAAGATCTTCTGTCAGTTTGGATCAGACAAACCTTTGTTGCCCTCGTGCATCGATGAGCCTAGGGCGCCCAACACCCTGCCGCTGGTTTGTGCCTCCTCAGACCACTGTCGTTAGGTACTCGTTAGGAGCACCCCCCAGTCCTTGCCATTTCAGAGTTGCTCTTACCCAGTCATCTGGCCATAACAATTTGGCCCATTTTTCCTGCACTGACCACACTGACTATGAGAACTGATTGTTAGCTTACCATCTACCCAAACCTTGACATGTGGCCCTGTTAGGAGATGATCGATGTTATTTACTTCACCTGTGAGTGGTCATAATGTTTTGGCTCATCAGTGTATATATATTCCACAAAAAATTTAGAAATGTGTAAAATGACAACCTTATTTACTCTGTATTTTTGTATGACCCTATATTCCTATATTACTCTATGTAGCTATATTTGTTGTTCAGAGAGGTGAGGTGTTCTGAATAAAGAAAAGTTACAGGTTCAAACACACTAAGATGTGGTCCAGGAGCAATTACCATTGTACGCTTTATGTGAACTAGCCCTCTAACCTGTAATGGGTACTGTATCATGTTGTGCCATTGGATAAATGCTTCGGCTGAATGACAATTTGCTTTACCTGCATACTACACATAAATTTGAACGTGAACATGGTATTTAACATACAGTGCTGTGAAAAAGTATTTGATTTCTTCTATTTTTGTGTATTTTTCATACTAAATTGTTTTAGATCTTCTAACAAGATATAAAACAAAGGCAACCTGAGTAAACACAAAATACAGTTTTCAAATATATATATATTTTATTGAAGCAAAAATTTATTACAACTAACTGACCCCTTAAACTTAATAGCTGGTTATGCCACCTTTAGCAGCAACAACTGCAACCAAATGCTTCTGATAACTGGAGATCAGTCTTTTACAACGCTATGGTGGAATTTTGGCCCACTCTTCTTTGCAGAACTGCTTTAGTTCAGCCACGTTGGTGGGTTTGAGCATGAACTGCCCATTTAAGGTGCTGCCACAGCATCTCAATCAGGTTCAAGTCAGGACTTTGACTAGGCCACAACAAAACTTTAATTTAGCTTGTTTTGAGCCATTTAGAGGTGGGCTTACTCCAATGCTTTGGATCATTGTCTTGCTGCATAATCCAGTTGTGCTTGAGTTTCTACTCACGGACTGATTACCGGATGTTCTCCTTTAGGATTTTCTGGTAGAGAGCAGAATTCATGTTTCCCTCAATTATTACAAGTTACCCTGGCTCTGAAGCAGCAAAGCATCCCCACACCATCACACCACCACCACTATGCTTGACCGTAGGTATGATGTTCTTTTTGTGGAATTCTGTGTTTGATTTACGCCAGATGTAATGGGACACCTGTTTTCCAAACAGTTCCACTTTCGACTCATCAGTCCACAGAACATTCTCCCAAAAGGTCTGAGGATTATCAAGGTGGTTTTTGCTTCGCCACACTTCCATGGATGCCATTTTTGGCCAGTGTCTTTCTGATAGTGGAGTCATAAACAATGACCTTTATTGATGCGAGAGAGGCCTGCAGTTCCTTGGATGTTGTCCTAGGCTTTTTTGTGTCTTCCTGGATGAGTCATCGCTGTGCTCTTGGAGGAATTTCGGAAGGTCGGCCACTTCTGGGAAGGTTCACTACTGTGCCAAGTTTTCTCCATTTGGAGATAATTGCTCTCACTTTGGTTCTTTGGAGTCCCAGAGCCCTTTAAATAGCTTTGTAACCCTTCCCAGACTGATGGATTTCAATCACCTTTTTCCTCATCATTTCTAGAATTATATTTGACCTTGGCATAATGTGCCACTGGGTGAGACCTTTTAACCAACTTCATGCTGCTGAAAATTTTCTATTTATGTGTTGATTTGATTAAAAAGGACTGGCAGTAATTATCTAGTCCAGCTGAAATCCATTATGAATGAAGTTTCATAGATTTGGGGATTTAGTAACTAAGGGGCAAATACTTTTTCACACAGGCCCAGTTGGTATTGGATAACTTTTTTGCTTAAATAAATAACATTATCATTTAAAAACTGTACTTTGTGTTTACTCAGATTGCCTTTGTTTTATGTTAGATTTTGTTTGAATTTCTGAAACAATTTAGTTTGAGATATATACAATATCAAAATATATATATATTTTTTATTTATTTATTTATTTATTTATTTATTTATTTTTTACTAAATGTTAAAAAGACACCTTAATTAAGGAACACCTGGAGTGGCAGATCAAAAGACCACTTCATGTAAAAGTTACAGTCACCAACCCACATATTACATTCTATGGTTAAAACACTCCATTGAACTGTCCCAGGCAGTATTAAAGACCCTCTCTTTTTCTCAAACACACAGAGATGTGACCGCATTGTTTAATATAAGAGAGAAGAAGATAGGATCTCTGGAAGGCTTTGCTGTTTTGACTCCCGTCTATACACTGGCTCAGGTTTCCACGCTTCTTACTGGACTTCCTCGCTGTGTTTGTTTGGTCAGCACAGCACCCTACATACCTGTTGCAAAACACATATTCTCACATGCCATCCTAAAGATGCTTATCGAGTGTGTATAAATTCAGGATGGGGGAAGGGAGTGGTAGCAGAATATACAGTAGGAAGTGTATAGGAAGTTATGTTTAAAATGTGACTTAAGGCTGACAAACTAAACTAGATTTGCATTCCCTGAAGGATATGCCAGTGCTTAGAATGCAACAAAATAATAGTGTTCAAATTTTAGGTTTATGTTTTAGGCTTTAGTTTTGTGTAAATTAAATACTGCATCAATTATAATGACTCTCAGCACACATCTTGTTTTCAAGCGGTAGCACACAAGAATCAACACACATTATACTGTAAAATCTTCTATAAATGGCTCACTGTATGTAAGACAAGGCCAAATACAATTCTGCAGATGCAAACAGATCCAACAAAGAAGACCAATGACAATTCAGTATTCAAATGGATATAAGATGACCAATGACAATTCAGTATGTAAAAACAAAAACTGTAAAAACATTTATTATAGGCTGTGAACAGATTAGATGCTGTCAATACATCCATATTGTACATTTCAGCATCCATCAGTGCATACAAAGATGTATGTGTAAATGTTACGTACGAACACAGATGAATAATTATGAGATCAGGCAGGACACAGTAGAGGTGTACTACTGTGATGCACACCAGCTTTGCATTATGAGAATGGTTTGTAAATCTGACAAGCAGAACATCTGGAAAAATGTCCAGACATAACTCACAATGTCATCTGCCTGAAATATTTGGACTACAAATAAGTCCAAAAATTTCAAAGGGCCAGTTTGACTTTGAAGACTTAGCCATCCAAAGAAGTTATGCACCAAAACTTCCAAAACATTCAAACTTAAAAATAAAATAATAATAAATGTCAGGCAGCATCTTAGAGGTTTGGTAAATTTTGCAGAAGTTATCTGGGTTTAGAAAACATAAGGACATTAATCTGAACTTTCTGGACATCTCACACAGATGATCACTGGCCAACTCTCATTAATTGGTATGCAAATAAATCTCTGAGCCCAATTAACCAGCCGATCCCCACAGACCACCAGGCCGCAGGAGAGTGTTTGTCACATAAAAACCCTCATTATGAGAGAATTTTCCACTGAAGTGAAAGCATTTGATTACAGCTTTGTTTTATGACTGAACTGCATTTCAAGAAAACATTGCTTGTCAAAACTTTCTCATCCTGCTGAATTCCTCAATTTAATTTCAGCAATCACTCAAGCTCTCAAGATGTTTCTTACTGGAAAACGGCGACAGGTATATGGACTTAAAGAAGGAGGCTTTTCAGATGATGTAGACATTCAATAATCTGATTAAAGGAACATCACACTTGGCAAATCTCATTTCTAGACGTCATTGAAACTTCCAGACAAGATAAAAGACAGGATTGTGGTCAGAAACTGAAAACAGAACTCCACCTAAGAAATCCTGTAGATGGCTGAATAGATGTATTGATGAACCTGGGCAGTCCTTTAGTGATGTGGTGTATTTGGGTTATGAAACTTATAGAGAACACATCCTTTCTTGAGGCTGTCACCACATCCTGCGACTTATGTGAAGTTCCCTTTGCAAAATGTATGGGTGGAAATCACAAGTTAGTGGTGGCACGATTAGCTATCTGTGGACAAAGGCTTCAAGCAGTGATACAAATTCCATATAAAAGCCAAAAGATTTGGAGACCAAGCCCTCAGTTAGGTGGGTAGCGACCCAATAATGTGTTGCAAGTATGTTATGATATGGTCATGGACAGCAGGAAAAAAACAATGCTGAATGGAAATTAAAATGCAACTGACCATATAACTGTGTACACTATGGTTAAAACAGTAAATAAACAAGCTTATTAACTTTTAAAAAGGAGGAGAAAACAATCTGAAAATCTTGCTATTGCTGTCAAAGACGTCCAATCAAACGTTATGGTATTTTGCTGCAAATTGATCTGTCACTTAATAGATGCTAGCCTCTTTTGCATGACAAAACCATAGCAAATTTATACAAAGTAAAAGAAAATATAACCCAAGCTACATTAACCTTATGCAACCCTGTGTGCACATGTGTGGACGTTGTATTCTGGCTTCGCTATACGCAACGGATAATTTAAAAATGATTTAAACTGACTGATCTCAGTTCAGGGGACTCTGTGCTGTCAGTAAAGGGTTAAACTTTTGACGTACGGAGTCATGTGACAAAACAACATGGCGCTGACCACAGCAGAGTTTGTCATTGGGAGAAACGGCAACAAAACTAAAACTGGCGAGAAACTCTGATATGCCATTTTTTAAATCTGAGCGATTTATCGCGAAATGCCAAGCTGCTAAACACAATGTACACTGATGTGTTCTTTAGCACATTTTTTCCTTAGAAATACTATATTTACTGTGCATTATCACACTGAGAATCAATGGGTTCATCCAAAAGCTTTATACGGAGTCAGCATGAAAATAATGTGTATTTTGAACTGTTCTGAGACCGGTGCAGACAGACAGCACACTGAAGGTTAAGTCATTCACTAAATAGGGAGCAAGGGAGCATACTATATCTAACTATGCAGTTAAGTGCATTCAATCCAAACTTCCTATCAAAGTTCACTTTCAGGCTGCAGATGATATTTGGACCACTCAGCATGTTTTGCAGACATGGGACAATGGTAATCAGTACTTAAATTCAGAATGTGTCATGTATAATTTTATTTTAACATGGTTGGCATTGCTGGCCATTACTTTGATTAAATAATTATGCTAATTTTTAATGTTGGTAATGTCTCAAAACCATAAATAACCAACACTCCAGGAAACATAATAAACTATTTGATTAAAAAATATATATATATTAAAAAATCTGACTTTCTATAGCTTTAAATTTCACAAAGTTCCGCTGTCCACATATGTTGCCATCAAATTTTAGGAAAACTTTCTAGAGTTTTATTTTTATATTATTTTATTTATTTATTTTGCATGTTTATTGGGTGCTACTAGTTACAAATCAAAAAGGGAAATGGAAAATGCACACAGCACTCACGCTCGGATCTCAGGTGGTTAAAAATGTGTTCTTTATGGATTTTTGTCAAGTTTTTGTATAATAAATCATTCTGATACTGTACTGGGTCACAACGTGATGTCCAATGAAAAATCTGAGTTCTGAAGCAAAACCAGCTGAGACCCACTGCTATAAAGATGTAATTCAAGAACCAGATCTTAATAAGCAAAGAGAGCATCACTATCAAAATGTCTCTAATTAGTCAGCATTATACAGCATTGATCACAACAATGGGGAAAAGGAAACTAGGCCTGACCACTATCACACAGGTAAAAGAAAAGCCCTGAAAATGCCACACAACAATGAAGAGCATTGTTTTCAAGAGAAACATGACATCTCTGTTCTGGAAAGTTTGTTTTGTGTTCATATCATGAGATGAAGAACCAAAACCCAGAAATAAGCAAAGAGGAAGAAGACTCACCAGGCACCACACAGTCTGAGGAATGTCTTACTGATGGACGCTGAGTTCCAACCATTTGCACAGTTTACATTTATGCAGTTAGTAGACTGCAGTAAGCTGGCACTTTGAACAAATAGGGCAGGCCTTATTTTAAAAAGTCATTTATTTGTGTGTTAAATTTTGTTTGTTTTCTTTTTTTAAATGGTCAGTTAAAGGAGGTCTGTCAACCTCATGAGAACAATATTTTATATGAGCCGTTTTAATTTCTGCTCATTTTTATATGAGGTTTGAAATTTTTGCAACTGTTACAAATGGGTAACAAGTAACAAGTTTGCAAATATAGCCTAAATGAATCACTCAGTATGGGCGATGTAGTTTGGGACCACACATTTGTGTCTGTATTTATTGATAAACATTTTAATCACGACAACTCACAAAAAGATTTAACATGGTAATGTGTGTATGACATATTGATAGCATATTGGTCTTGGCCAGGGGCGTAGATTTGTTTTGTTAATTATTTATACCACGATCAATGGAAACATGGGTAAATGCCAAAATCGCTGTTTCAATAATCACCAGCAGACATTTGATGTGTTAACCTCCTTAGACCCCGCGTCCACATGCGTGGACATTACGTTTTGGCTTCGCTGTAGGCTATGCATAATTTAATTTAAGCCAACTGATCTCAGTTCAGGAGACTCTAGGCTGTCAGGTTTAAACTTTTGGTGCACTGAGTCATGTGACAAAACAACATGCCACCAATCTCAGCTGAGTTTGTCTTTGGGAGAAATGGCAACAAAACTAAATCTGGTAAGAAACCTAATAAAGATTTGACATTAAAACCTGTTATAAGATTAGAGTCTCTAGTTTTATCCGATATACCATTTTTTAAATGTCCTTGATTTATTGCAAAACAGCACGCCGGTAAACACAATGAATATGTACGTGGACTATAGGCTAATTTTCCTTAAAATAATCTGTATTCCCTGTGCATTATCACACTGAGAATCAATGGATGAATCCAAAAGCTGGAAAAATTTGCTTTCAGAGGCTTTATACAGAGTTAATGTGCATTTCAAACTGTTTCAAACCAGTGCAGACAGAAAGCACACTGAAGGTTAAGTCATGTCCGGTCAAAAGTTCAGTTTCAGGATGCAAATTATGTTTTGACCACTCAACATGATTGGTAGACATGGGACAATGGTAATTAGTACATAGATTCAGAATTTTTCATCCAAAATTTTATTTTAACATAGTTGGCAGTAATTGGATGATGCTGGTCATTACATTGAATCAGAATTATTTATGCTAATTTCTGATGTGACTTCCTGTTCCGGTTGCCACCGGCGCGCTGCACAAGTCTGTGTTTGTAGCCTGCTAGCCTGGCTAGCATTGCTTATTCTTGCTTATTTGCATTCACAGTTTTATCCTTTGCCATTTTACTGCGTGCTTCGTGTTTTTCTGCTTTTCTACTCTTTCAACTGTGTGTATTTTACAGCACGCACCCATTTCTCTAGTTTATTCTTTTCTTTTTTTCCACTTGTCTACATCTCACGTCTTGACTGCATGCATTAGTTTTCTCCTCTGTGTTTTACATGGATTATTGCATCAGTCTCAAACATCTGCTGATCAGGAACCACATCGAACTACATCGATCTCAAACCCTCACTGTTCAAGATCAACCATAACGACATAACAACAAACAATTGTGGTAAACCATGGCATCCGCTCATTTTATTTCTTCCTGCATTGCATGCCACATGTTTACTATAGCTTCTTCTGTCAGCAGTGAGGGATTTACATGTGATAAATATAAGGAATTAGTCTGACAGAAAAGGTTAATGAGTTAGAGACATGCATCCGAACGCTAGTGGAGGTCAGTGAGAAAGAGAAGCCGGCAGATACTGTTTCAGATGCAGGTGGTACAGTGAGCAACACGCACACTTTGGTTCCGGCTGTAGAGCCCCCGCTTTGGGTGATGTCTCGGTGGCATACTCGCTCAGCAAAGCGACAACAATCTCCCCTTCCTGTTATGGTTTCCAATCGATTCTCCCCACTCAGTGATGCACCCCACTGAGAATCATGTTGAAAGAGCCTGAATAATTGGTGATTGTATTGTAAGGAACGTGGAAATAGAGAGTCCAGCCACTGTTGTTAAATGCATTTCGGGGGCTCAGTCGTCTGACATCAGATGACATTTACAAGTGCTGTCTAATGCTAAATGCAGATTTTCTAAAATTGTTATTCATGTCTGCACTAACGATGTCCTGCTTTGCCAGTCAGAGATCACTAGAGATAATGTTAAAGAGGTGTGTGAACTCGCAGAAACGATGTCAGACACTGTAATATGCTCTGGCCCTCTCCCTGCTCGTCATGGTGATGAGGTTTATAGTAGATTAGTGTCTGAATGGCTGGATGTTTTAGTGGTGTCCGGAGAATAGCATAGGATTTATAGATAATTGGAAGAGTTTTTGGGGAAGACCTGACCTGCTAAAGAGAGACAGACTCCATCCTTCCAGGGAAGGTGACGCTCTCCTCTCTAGTAATTTGGCTCATAGTCTTAATAGTGTAGTACTTGACTAACTAGGGCCTAGGTCAGGAAGCAGACAAACTGGCTAATCTGAACGTCTGCTAGCTGCCTTGAGATGTCACACAGGTCACATAAACTACAACACATAAGGACTGTATAACCTAGATATCATATAGAGACTGTGTCTGTTCCCTGAACTACCAAACACAAACCCCTCATTAAATCATTTAGAACAAAATTGATTATGGTCAAACATGAAAAACAAACCAAACAAATAAATTAAGATAAACATCACATAAAGGTAGAGCTACTAAACATTAGATCTCTTTCTACCAAAGCACTAATTGAAAATGAAATTATTACAGATCATAGTTTGGATGCGCTCTATTTGACTGAAACTTGAATTAAACCAGATGAATATATTCGTTTAAATGAATCTACTCCCTCAGGTTATTGTTATAATCATGAGCCTCGTCTGAAGGTTCGATGAGGAAGTGTTGCTACAATTTACAGTGACATTTGTGGTGTTACTCAGAGGACAGGATATAAGTTTAAGTCTTTTGAACTAATTATGTTTAATGTGACACCATTGCCCTTGCTGCAATATATAGAACACCCGGGCCGTACTCTGGTTTCCTTGGTGAATTTGCCAATTTTCTATCAGATCTAGTAGTTAATGTAGATAAAGCTTTAATTGTTGGTGGCTTAAATATTCACATAGATAATGAAAATGACACATTGGGATTAGCATTTAGCGATATTCTCAACTGTCTTGGAATCAGACAAAATGTGACAGGACCAACTCATCGCCATAATCATACGGTAGATTTAATTGTCAAATGGAGTTGATGTTGATACTATAGAAATTCTACCGTAGAGCGATGACATCTCAGATCATTACCTCATCTCTTGTTTGCTGCGATCAGCTAATGTCACTCAATCTACACCACGCTATCTTTCAGGTAGAACTTTTCTTTTGACCACAAAAGATAGCTTCACTAATAATCTTCCAGAATTGTCTCACATACTCAGTAAGCCAAAAAGTCTAGAAGAAATACAGTCTTCTCTAGCACTCTTGATAGTGTCGCCCCCCTTCGATTAAAGAAAATTCAAGAAAAAAGCCCTGCACCGTGGTACAATGATCACACTCATGCTCTCAAGAGAGCAGCTCGGATAATGGAGCACAAGTGGAAGAATACAAAACTAGAGGTATTTTGCAGTGCATGGAAGGATGGTGTATGTAGCTACAGACAGGCACTAAAAGCTGCCAGGTCAGCATATTTGAGCAAACTCATAGAAAATAACCACAACTATCCTTGGTGTTTATTCAGTACTGTGGCTAGATTGGTTAGGAATAAAGCATCGACTGAACCAGATATTCCGTTGCGGCACAATAGTAATGACTTCATGAATTTCTTTACAGATAAAATTGAAATAATCATAAACAAAATATGCAATCAACTGTCACAGCACCTCAGAAAACAGTGTCTCATAATGTTCCTCACGAGCAACTTCAATCCTTCGCTGTCATAGGTCATGAACAGCAAACAAAACCTATCAAAAAATCAAAAGCCACAACATCCAATACCAACTAAGCTCTTAAAAGAGGTATTCACTGTAATCTCATAACCTCTTCTTTTTTTTTCAAAGGATCTCAACACTCCACTCTTATACAGGTCACCGAGTGTATTAACCTCCCTCACAATCCACTCTGACCAGCAGAAAGGAGACTTATTAATACATAATTTTGGGTTCAGCCATATGCTCGAGGCAACATTTAAATAAATGTCCGAATTAAACACTCTGGACACTTTTGTCCATACCGAGTGCAAATGCGAGATAACGGGTTGTAACTTAACTTCTCCGATTAGTTTAATAGAAAGCTTTGCAATGGCAAAATAGGGGCAAGAACTTCCTATTCAATACAAAACCAGGGAGGGGCTCTTTCAGGTGGAAGCAACCAATGAGCCAAATGTCTGAGACCAAATGCATAATAATAAAACAAAATCTTGGGTAGGCCTAGCCCACCTTTGTCAATCAGCCTATGCAACTTACTGAAATGTAATCTGGGACGTGTACTATTCCAAATGAAGGACTTCGCTATGCTATCAAATTGCTTGAAATAAGAGAGGTGGACATCTATAGGGAGAGACTGTAGCAGGTAGTTCATACAATTCATTTTAATAACATTAACCTTTCCAATCATAGATAAATGTAACGAAGCCCTCCTGCCCACATTGCTCGAAAATGTTTTTATTAAAGGGTCAAAATTAAGTCACAATTTCACACAAAATCACACAAATTTGCTGGAAATAAAATACCCAAATACTTAATGCCCTGTTTGGGCCACTGGAAGGCGCCTGGCTGAAAAGCCTTTACCATGCAGTACGCTGTCAGAGCCAAAGCTTCGGATTTAGACCAATTAATTCTGTATCCTGAGAATTTAGAGAAGGAATTAATAATACTGTGGAGGCAAAGCATATATCTAGTAGGGTCGCAGACGAATAATAAAATATAATCTGCGTAAAGCAAAAGTTTATGCCCCACACCTCCCGCCACCACCCCTGGAAAATCATCCTCCTTTCTTATCGTGGCTGCTAATGGTTCCAGGGCAAGACAGAACAATAATGGGGAAAGAGGGCAACCCTGCCAGGTGCCCCTATCCAGAGTAAAATATTCTTAAATTAATCCATTAGTTTGTACCGCCGCTACCGGGTGTCTATAAAGTAACTTAATCCAACAAATAAAAGTATTCCTGAACCCGTCCATTTCCAAAATCTTAAATAGATAATCCCATTCTACCATATTAAACGCCTTTTCGGCATCAAGTGAGATGGCAGCAACCAGAGTCTGATCATTTGCCACTGACCACATGATATTGATGAAACGCCTAATGTTATCAGAAGAGCTATGGCCCGAATAAACCCCACCTGATCTATATGTATAAGAGATGTCATAACTTTAATTAATCAGTTAGCCAAACTTTTTGACAATATTTTAAAGTCTAGCTGGATCAGGGAAATTGGACGGTAACTTTTACACTTGCTTAGACCTTTGTCCTTTTTAAGAATCAGACTGATCCGGGCTTGCGTCATGGTTGGCAGAAGCTTTCCATTCTTTAATGATTTCATATAAACTTCTAGCAAAAGTGGAGCCAGTGTAGCATAAGATCTAAAAAAACACAACGGCAAAGCCATCTGGCCCTGGGGACTTGCCTGTAGGCAAGGCCTTAATTACCCCGCCAAGCTCCTCCAAGGTTATCTCAGAATCAAGATAATTTTTATTGCTCAGCCGTCAGTTTAGGAAGTTCTAATGGTTCCACAAATTTTCTAATATCCTCATCAGTAGACAAAGATGTGGAACTATAGAGATCAAGACAGAATTCTTTAAAAGCATTATTAATATCAATGGCTGAGGTAAATATTTCACCACCAGCAGATTTCACTGAGGGAATGGTAGAAAGAGACTCTCTCTATTTTATATGTCTAGCCAGAAGTTTTCCTGCCTTGTCCCCTGACTCAAAGTATGACTGTCTTGCCCTGAATAGCCAAAACTCCACCTTCCGTGACAAAATAGTATAATATCTGTATTTCAATCGGGTCAATTCTCTGAGGCCATCAGACGACATTCGGCACTTCAGCTCTGCCTCTGCACTTTTAATATTCCCTTCCAATTCCACGAGTTCTTGTGCTTTGGATTTTTGGTGAATGAGGCATACTGTATGATCCACCATAAGTGCCTCCCAAGCCATGCCCATAGAGGATACTGAGGACCAGTTGGTCTCCATATAAACATTGATTTCAGCCTTTAACATTTGTTGGAATTCAGGATTTTGCAAAAGGGATATATTAAAGTGCCAGTTATATGATTTCCTTTTCTCCACATGTGTCAACACCTCTAAACTCACCAGGGCATGATCTGAGACTAAAATGTTTCCAATTGAACAATCAACAACAGATGAAATGAGGGACTTATATATATATATATATATATATATATATATAAATCTACTCTAGAATACATTTTATGTACTGATGAAAAAAAGTATAGCCCCTACCAGATGGGTTCAAAAGTCTCCAAATATCTGTAAGACCAAGATTTTTACACATCCTGTGATGCATCAATGTTGCTCTAGGAGGCTTACACACTTTTGCTTTACTATGATCAAGGACTGAGTCCATCAAAAGATTAAAGTCTCCTCCCAACATTATATCATGAGGGGTGCCAGCGGCTTGCAACATCCCTTCAAGATCTATAAAAAAGCCCTGTTCATCAAAGTTGAAGCAGGTGTGTGAATATTAGCCAAAATAAGATGTTGCCCCTGAATTTCTGCTAAAACAATAATGACTCTTCCTAATTTATCTTTAATCTGTTTGAGACATTTGAATTGTAGATGCTTACTTATCAGTGTAATGACTCCCCTGCTCTTACTTGAGCCAGTACTAAAGAAAAAATGCCCACCCCATGTCTTCCCAAATGTTTTAGCTTCCTGTGGGGAAATATGCATTTCTTGAAGAAACACTATATCATATTTCTTACACTTAAGAAGAGAAATAACCTTCCTTCTTTTTATGGGGTGCCCCAACCCATTCACATTCCATGTGGAGGAGACAATCCACTCATATTAACATTTTGACATAATAGAAAAATAGATTGTGTGTCAAAAACAAAATTATAAAGACCACATTCCCACATTAGTGCAACAATCAAAGCCCAAACTTCCCCTGAACCAAACAAACAGAAAAAAGAAAAATGTGTGCATTAACCCCATGCACGACAGCATCCCTCTAAACTCAAACAGTCCATATACGCCTACGAGAGCCCCCGCGACAACTTTGCTGTCAGATTGCTCAAGTCCAGTGTTTCTATACAAATTTTGTGAGACAGAATTACACAACAAATGATAATCTCTAAAACAAACTCCAGCCAATAGGCAGAATAAACACAAAGAACATGTGGATTCATCCACATGACTGTCCCGAAGGTGTGTTCCTCCACAAAACAAACTCCAGCCACTAGGCGGAACCAGCACAAAAAAGAAAAAGACACTTAGATTCCTCAGACAGTCAAACGAATGTTCAGGGAGCTGGCCCTTTCAGCTGCTACATGAGTGCAACAAATGACCTAATCACTCCAATGTCTTGCAAGAAATACTCTGCAAATCAAACTCCAGCCAATAGGAGGCATAAGCACAAAGAACGTGCAGATTCATCCACAAACTGTCCCAAAGGAGTGTTACTTCACAAAACAAACTCCAGCCGCTAGGCGGAACCAGCACAAAAAGAAACAAAAAAGGCACACAGTTTCTTCGGACAGTCAAGTGAATGTTCAGTGTGTCGGTCCACTCAGTTGCAACGTGAGTACCACAAAATAACTTACTCTCTCCACTGACTTTATGAAGGACATCACTTGCTGGGAACATGTGAATGTTTTACGGCCATCCAAGTTGGCAAGGAATATCAGTGCAAAAGTGACTTTCCGTTGATATAAGAGTTTCTTGCATTCCTTGAATCACGTTTCTCTCTTGTCGAGTTCGCAAAGTCTGGGAACAAGAAAATGCTGTGGTTCTTCCAAGATTGCCTTCCTTTATTCCACACCTCATGTAACACGAGATCTTTATCGGATGATCTCAGAAATTTGGCCAGAATTGATCAGGGCCTGTCTCCCTCAGCGGATGGAAGAGCCGGAACCCTGTGAGCTCACTCGATTTCCAGTTTATGGCCTGTTATGTCGAGCAGACTCAGAAAGAGCCCGTCCAGGAATTTCACCATATCTTGACCTTCTTCGGCCTCAGGAATTCCAACAATACGGACTTTATTACACTGGCTACGGTTCTCCAAGTCCTCCAACTTCTCCCAGACACACTCCAAATCCACATTTGTCACTAGCGGATTAGCAGATAATCCCCTCTCCGATGACTCCAGATAATCGATCTGTTTCTCGACATCCCCCACTCTTGTAACCATGGCAGTGATAGATCGACATATTACAGCAAGATCCTCCAAGTCAGCAATGACTTCGTCAGCATTGCCGACATGTTCAACATTTCTCATCGAAATTCCCTAATTTCTCCGACCAAATCAACTCAATGGCTCGAGGCCTCCAGAGGGGTGTCAGCTTGAGCACATAAGTGTCTTTTAATGTCTCCAGAGCCCGAGGATTTTGAATTCTTTGACATATTGTCCTCCTAGAATAGTTATGGAACAGAGTGTATCGAATCTCACCGGTTAATGATATTAATAGTGTTAAAACTAGCAAAGTGCGCAGAGCTCACTTCACATGTCCGAACCTCGCATTGGCTAATTACAAACCGATTTCAAATCTACCATTAATGTCGACAATAATAGAAAAGGTAGTGTCCTCCCAACTACATTCATTTCTACAGAGAAATGGAATATATGAACAATTTCAGTCAGGATTTAGGCCCCATCACAGTACAGAGACTGCACTTATCAGAGTTACAAATTACTTTCTCTTATCATCTGATTGCAGCTGCATTTCTCTTCTAGTGCTTTTAGATCTTAGTGCTGCCTTCGACACGATAGATCACGACATTCTCTTGAATAGGCTGGAGAATTATGGTGGCATTAGTGGACTTGCATTAGCATGGTTTAGGTCCTATTTATCAGACAGCTACCACTTTGTATGTGTAAATGAGGAATTGTCAAATCAAACAAAAGTAAAGTATGGAGTGCCACATGGATCAGTTTTAGGGCCTCTGCTTTTCTCCTTATACATGCTTCCCCTGGGAGATATTATCAGGAATCATGGAATAAGTTTCCACTGTTATGTTGACGATACCCAATTTTATATTTCTTCTAAACCTAACGAAAATTCACAATTCTCCAAATTAGCAAAGTGCATCAATGAAATCAAAGATTGAATGGCTAGACATTTCCTTCTACTCAATTCCGAGAAAACAGAGGTACTAATTATTGGACCAAAAACCTCTAAAAATAAGATGCTAAAATATAATTTGACTCTCGATGGATGCACTGTTACATCATCTTCAACAGCGAAGAACTTAGGTGTTATATTTGATACCAATCTGTCTTTTGAAACTCAAATTACCATTGTTTGTAGAACAGCATTCTTCCACCTAAGAAATATTGCTAAATTGCAACACATGCTCTCTGTTGCTGATTCCAAAAAACGAATTCATGCGTTCATGACCTCAAGACTAGATTATTGTAATGCATTACTGGGAGGATGTCCAGCAAGATCAATAAATAAACTTCAATTGGTTCAAAATGCAACAGCCAGAGTGCTAGAACCAAGAAATATGATCATATTAGCCCCATTTTATCGCCGTTATATTGGCTAACTGTTACATTTCATATTCATTTTAAATTCTGTTAACTACTTACAAACTTTGAATGGTCTAGCTCCACAATACTTAAGTGACCTTCTGACACACTATATTCTGTCACTTTCATTACGATCACAAACTTCTGGCTTGTTAATAGTTCCAAGAATATCAAAATCCACAAAAGGAGGTAGATCCTTTTCATATTTGGCTCTTAAACTATGGAATAGTCTCCCTAACACTGTTTGGGATGCAGACGCACTTACTCAGTTTAAGTCTAGACTAAAGACTCATCTATTTAGCCAGGCATACACCTAATTTATCCATCAACTCACAATTAGGCTGCTTTAGTTAGGTCTGCCGGAACCAGAAACATCTATCATGATCTATAACTCTGCATAAAATGTAATGGCATCTATGCTAATATTATTCTATTTGTTTCCATGACTCAACCTTTTCATATCCTGAGGTTACCAGAGCCGGTCAGATCCAGCTCCGTTCCAGCTTGGTGTCGGACTCCACTGCTATGTGTCGCTGAGAGATGATGACTAACTACAGCCAGTGCTAGCCAGACATCACTTCAGTCTTTTGACTTCAGAGGATGAACTGATGCCAACTCCAACTGTAAGGCATCGGATACTTCACATGCCACTGCCTGAACCTTGAATTTAGGATGGACCCCACTGAACCTCACCGAAATGACCTGCCAGTTGAACTGCATTGCACCTCATTGATCTCTGCCTGCATCACCTTTGTCAGTTGATGGACTACACTCTTGAAATGGAATACACAGACTATCATTTAATTGCCAACAAAAGCCTTCATCAGCCAACGAACAAAGGACAATGCTTCTATGTGAACTTCTGCAGTTAATCCAGGATGGACTTCAAAGACATTAGTCATTAACCTTAAAGTTCATAAAAAATATTTTCTTTTTTTTTTAAACACTGGACTTTAACACTTACTTAATTTACAGATTTTAAACCATGACTTGCACTGCACACAAATAACTAATATTGGCATTATATTCATGTTGTTTAGCCAGAGGGGAACTGGCCCCCACAGTGAGTCTGGTTTCTCCCATGGTTATTTTTCTCCATAAACCAACATCTTATGGAGTTTTGTGTTCCTTGCCACAGTCGCCTTCAGCTTGCTCACAGGGGTTTTTATTTAATTATTAAATTTTTATACACAATTTACAATCATATTTAAAGCATGTAAAGCTGCTTTGAAATTATGTGTGTTGTGAAAAGCACTATACAAATAAAAATGAC
This sequence comes from Myxocyprinus asiaticus, assembly GCF_019703515.2. Taxonomy (NCBI): domain Eukaryota; kingdom Metazoa; phylum Chordata; class Actinopteri; order Cypriniformes; family Catostomidae; genus Myxocyprinus; species Myxocyprinus asiaticus. Next base: position 15,454,892 of record NC_059375.1, read on the forward strand.
TTGACTTGATGTAATGTCTGTAACGTCTCAAAAACATGAATAATCAACATTCCTGGAAACATAATAAACAATTTGATTAAAAAAAATTGACTTTCTATTGCTTGGTATTATGTAAAATTTCACAACTTAGTCCCACCGTCCACATATGTGGACATCAATTCTGAAGACATAGATTTAACCACTAGAGTCTAAAAAATTAATTTTATGTTGCTTTCAGGGGTGTTGGAGTGTGGGTAATGATGGACTAGAGTAACAGGGGCCCTCACTGGAGCGGGGCCCACAGAAAGGCTTAATTGATATTCCATCATATTATCATTTGTTATATATAGTAATAACATGATATTGGTTGGAATAAAATATCACAAGACTCTGTTTTCCACCTGTAAAAATGGGGAGTTCCCCTATAATCTGCCATGTCTCCTCCCATGTTAGAGAGCCCCCCCCCTCAACAAAAGCAAAAGTGGTCTGGTCTATCAGTCAGCGCACAGTCCAAACTGAGTACATGTCATTATGTAATTTGCTTAGTCTGTTAATGTATCTACAAAAATGAATCCAAAATCAGACATTCAAATGAAAAAGGAGTGGAGAAAGAGCGGGAGGCAGCAGACAATTTATGAGTTTTTTACAGAAGAAAAGTAAGCCATACCTGTCAACGTAGCTATTTAGGTGAATATTTGTTTGATATTCATGTAGAAATTGTCCACAATTAACACTTTCAAAAATTGCTTTTGGCAAGAAAATAAAATGGAAATATTCACCAGGTGGTAGGTAGCATTATTAGCAACTGTATCATTACATGATTTTCATTAAACAGTGAGCATCAATCAGAAGCTTGCTCAATAAAGTGGCACGCATAATTCAAATAAAACTGTCAACATATGTGGCTACTCACGCATCTACTGTATAGACATGTTTTACTTCAGTGCAAAATTTACCATCAGATGTTTATCCATAATGCCTAAATGTTTGTTTTTTTAAAGAATCCATGAGATACATGTGAAATTTTTATCACATTATGTGACCAAAACAATATGTGAGAAACAAAATCACTCGTTGCACTCAGATGTCATTGTCTATTTAAAGAGACAGTACCGATTTAGCATGTGTTCTGAGTATCAATGTAAAATAGATTGAAAAATTTGTGGACAAATTTTAGGTTGATTTGAAAAAGCCTAGTCTGAAAGTTTATAGAAATATAGACAGACAGACAGCCTGGAAGTCTCTACGATGTTCTTGTGCAGAGATATTTGTTTTGATATTCGGTTGCTAGGGTAACCACATCTCGTTGCTTGGCAGTTAACAGGGTGATTCTCAAAAGGCTCCTTGATAGCCTGAGTCAAATGACCCAACCTGGAAGTCTCTATGATGTTTTGGTGCAGAGATATGCGTTTTGCTAATCAGTTGCTAGGATAACCCCATCTGGTTGCTATGCAGTTACCAGGGTGATACTCAAAAGGCTCCTTGTTAGCCTGAGTCAAATGACCCAACCCAGAAGTTTCTACAATGTTCTGGTTCAGTGATATGTGTTTTTCTAATTGGTTGCTCAGGTAACCCCATCTGGTTGCTAGGCAGTTACCAGGGCGATACTCAAAAGGCTCCTTGCCAGCCTGAGTCAAATGAGCCAACCCAGAAGTGTCTACAATGTTCTGGTGCGAAGTATGTGTTTTGTTACTTGTTTGCTATGGTGAGCTCATTTGGTTATTAGGCAGTTAACAAGGTGACACTCAAAAGGCTCCTTAACAGCATGAGTCAAATGAGCCAACCCAGAAGTGTCTGTGATGTTCCAGTACAGAGATATGTGTTTTGTTACTTCGTTGCTAGGGTAATCCCATCTGGTTGTTAGGCAGCTACCAGGGTGATACTCAAAAGGATCCTTGCCAGCCTGAGTCAAATGAGCCAACCCGGAAGTGTCTACGATGTCCTGGTGTGGAGATATGTGTTTTGTTACTTGGTTGCTACGGTGAGCTCATTTGGTTGTTAGGCAGTTACCAAGGTGACACTCAAAAGGCTCCTTAACAGCCTGAGTCAAATGAGCCAACCCAGAAGTGTCTGCGATGTTCCGGTACAGAGATATGTGTTTTGTTACTTCGTTGCTAGGGTAATCCCATCTGGTTGTTATGCAGTTACCAGGGTGATACTCAAATGGCTCCTTGCCAGCCTGAGTCAAATGAGCCAACCCGGAAGTGTCTACGATGTTCTGTTATGGAGACGTGTTTTGTTACTTGGTTGCTAGGGTGAGCTAATTTGGTTGCAAGGAAGTTACCAGGATGATACTCAAAAGGCTCCTTGCCAGCCTGAGCCAAATGAGCCAATTCTGAAGTGTCTACGATGTTCTGGTGCAGAGATATGTGTTTTGTTATTCAGTTGCTAGGGTAACCCCATCTGGTTGCTACGCAGTTACCAGGGTGATACTCAAAAGTCTGCTTGCTAGCCTGAGTAAATTACTCAACCCAGAAGTCTCTACGATGTTCTGGTGCAGAGATGTGTGTTTTGCTAATTGGTTGCTAGGGTAACCCCATCTGGTTGCTAGGCAGTTACCAGGGTGATACTCAAAAGGCTCCTTGCTATCCTGAGTCAAATGACCCAGCCTGGAAGTCTCTACGATGTTCTGGTGCAGAGATATGTGTTTTGCTAATTGGTTGCTAGGGTAACCCAATCTGGTTGCTAGGCAGTTACCAGGGTGATACTCAAAAGGTTCCTTGTTAGCCTTAGTCAAATGACCCAACCCAGAAGTCTCTACGATGTTCTGGTGTAGTGAAATGTGTTTTGCTAATTGGTTGCTAGGATAACCCCATGTGGTTGCTAGGCAGTTACCAGGGTGACCCTCAAAAGGCTCCTTGCCAGCCTGAGTCAAATGAGGCAACCCAGAAATGTCTATGGTGTTCTGGTGCAAAGTAGCACCAGATGTCCTCAATAGGCCGGTAGTTTTGACACCTCATTTGTGGGTCTACAACAAACGGTGCGGGACGAGTTAGGTGCCGAGAAAGTGTTTTCGCAAGCACCACTAATAAGTATGTGAGATTATAATAGTGATGCTGTGCTTCGCAAAGCCAACCTAATAATAATAATAATAAGCTTAAATAGTAGATCAGTAGGTTGGCTCTTTAAAGCCAACCTAATATGCTTAAATTAGTAGATCACTAGGTTGGCTCTTTCAGGCCAACCTAATAATAATAAGCTTAAATAGCAGATTGGTAGTTGGCTCTTTCAAGCCAACCTAATTAGCTTATGTAGTAGATCAGTAGGTTGGCTCTTTCAAGCCAACCAAACAATAATAATAATAATAATAATAATAAGCTTAAATAATAGATCAGTAGGTTGGCTCTTTCAAGCAAGCTAATAATAATAAGTTTAAATAGTATATCAGTAGGTTGGCTTTTTTTTTTTATTTTATTTTTTATTACAAGGCACACAAATTATTGATACTACCAGAATTACCAGATTGGTGACACATTTTGAATAAAAGCACAAATCCCATGTTCTTTGGAGTGATAACTATTATATATTTTAAATGAACAAATAACATAGTATTATAAGCAGTTAGATTTAAATATAAAAAATATCTGTAATATATTTTTGATATGTAAATGTAAATACCCCTCTCCCCTGCCTTGACATGGTACATTTGATCAGTCCCACCTCATTTACTATTCAATTAAATTCATTGCAAATAAATAACTAAATAAATTCAGCTCAAGAGAACTTTCATTGTGTTTACTGACTGCAAAAAAATAAATAAAAAAATAAATAAAACAAAAATCCTGTTGAGTTGGTCTGAACACAGAAAACAAAACTTCTAACAGCACCACGACCAGTTTGCCATTTAATTTGTCACCTTGAATCAGTCAAAACAAGGATTAGACTGGTAAACCTTATTAAAATGACTTAGAATTCTGCCAGTGGTTTCAGAATTGAAAACAGAAACAATACTGTTCTGTTTGTCACTGTAGTGTTACTCTTTCTGCCACACTGCAACCCAATGAAAATGGAGGGCTGTGACGTCTTCCTAAAAATGATGATGTCATCTCATTATAGAGGTTGATTGGCTTTTATAGATGTTTGCTTTCTGTGACTGCACCAGAAATTTATTTTATAGACAAAAGTACTATGACATCATAGCTTGCATGATCTTGTGATGATAGCTGGTCTGCTGTGTAGTTGGGGGATGTAAAACAAATAAAAAAGAGACATAAATTAGAAACAATAATTTTTTTTTTAATTAGTGATTTAGTCCAGAGTTTAACAGTGAGGTCCAAATCCCTAGATGAAAGTTTTGGACCACCTCAGTAACACAAGCATAAACAAATAAGCATTCACAGTCATGCATACACATAGACTGCCGTGTTTAAAGAATATGCCTAATCCCACATCCTTCTTTAACAAGAGTAACATCCAGGCCAAATCCAAACTGATTTAACTCCAAGAGTTTCATTTTTTACCAAATGAGTGAAAATGAACGAAAATGGCAGAGCTGAAACCCAATGTCCTGAGGAAGAACGAAACAAAGACGCAGTCTGGTACTGAGCTGCATCCCTCCGGTGGCACTATGCCGGCATGTAATCATAAGCATGACATTTGTTAGTGTGCCTTTGGTCTAAACAAATCAAAACAAACAAATGAGTTATTGCCTGGAATAGCACACTGATGCAATGATGACTGAAAGATTAAATGAAAGTGGATTTGTTTCTTTAGGGGAGGTGGGAGCCATACTGAAGTTCTGGGACCTCCAGATTGCCAGAAAAGATATTGGGAGCCCCTAACCTAACCCTTTCCCTAACCTTAACTGTGAGTGGAAGTGACACCCCCTTTTGGAGTTGGCACAACCTCTTTTTAGAGTAACCCCGCCCTCTTTTGGAGATTCCACCCCCATTTGGAGATCTTCAGCCTGCAGCTATACCTAGGCATAGCTCTAAAAAGGGGCGGTTGCATCAAACTGCCAGCAAAAATATAGGGAGCCCCTAACCTAACCCTTTCCCTAACCTTAACTGTGAGTGGAAGTGACACCCTCTTTTGGAGCTGGCGCAATCCACTTTTTGAATAACCCCGCCCTCTTTGGGAGATTCTGCCCCCCACATTTGGAGATCTTCGGCCTGCAGCTATACCTAGGCATAGCTCCAAAAAGGGGCGGTTGCGTCAAACTGCCAGCAAAGATATAGGGAGCCCCTAACCTAACCCTTTCCCTAACCTTAACTGTGAGTGGAAGTAACACCCCTCTTTTGGAATTTGCACAACCCCTTTTTGGAGTAACCCCATCCCTTCTGGAGTAACTCCACCCTCTTTAGGAGATTCCACCCCCCATTTGAAGGTCTCTTGCTTGCAGCTATACCTAGGCATACCTCAAAAAAGAAGGCGGAAGCTTCAAACTGCCAGCAAAGATATAGGGAGCCCCTAACCTAATCCTTTCCCTAAACTTAACCGTGAGTGGAAGTGGCACCCCCTTTTGGAGTTGGTGAAACCCCCTTTTGGAGTAACCCTACCCTCTTCTGGAGTAACTCTGCCCTCTTTTGGAGATTCACCTGCGATTTGGATATCTCCGGCCTGCCTATACCTTCTTGGGTTTCTGCAGGACTAGAACCCATGTCTCATATATTGCTCCTGCAACCTGCTATCAGTTGCACTACAGGGAAAGGTGATTGCAAGTGAATTGATTTAACAGTGTCTGATGGAGGATGATGCTTGTCAGTAATTTAGCAGCATGGGGTTGATTTTAGGGTACATGAACTTCTGGAAGAAACAAAACAAATTCTTGTGTGATCATGTTGCATGGAATGCAGCCAAACACAGTTTGTTTTTCAAGAGAGGTTTAGGGGCAGAATTTTTGGCCCATTTCATTGTAATTAATACTGAATATTTTACAGACATAACTCAGTAAACAAATCAGAATACACAGTACAAAGTACAGAATATACAACAAACCAGAAATATACAGTTATCTTTCAAACAATTGATGCCTCGAACCTTACAAACTTTGCCAAATCAAGTGATTAGTTTTTGCAACCCCGTTGCCCTGTAAAAACAACTTTGTTAGTGCCTTTCAACTGCCAGTGGCCAAAACTTACCAGTGATCACACACATACAAACAATTTCCATCCAGCTGTGTGACCCCGGCATAGAAAAGGTCAACGTCCTGTCCTTATGGTCACCTGTTATTTTTGTTTCCTTCAAGATATTGGCGCAATTGGCCAGCTGACCCAGAAATTAACCTTTGACCTCTGGTGCTCTTGTCAGCATATCAAAACTGAACCATCACATGAAATCCCATGACCCTTCTCTTTGGCCAGGAATGGTGTTTCTTTTTTAGGAGGCTATATGAGGCCAATATTCTTTTTATTATTATTATTATTATTATTTTCTCCATTATCATGGTCCATCCATATCTATTCATTTGTTTGTATTACAAATAATCATTACTGATTATAAACAAATAATTTATTATTTTGATGTTAAAGTCAGATGCTGATCAAACAACATAACTTTCATTATCAAGCTTTGCTTATATGGTTCACATTAAATTTAGTTTTAAGTCATTTAAATTAAATTACATATAAACTGAGCTATTTAATGAACACATTCCTATTCACAGGTATTAGAATCATATATTACATATAGACAAATATGTTTTGTGTTTGGATAGATACTGTAAAAGTACACTACCAACATAATGACATCATCTAAAATGTAAACCCTTTTACATGTGTACCATTTTAGAAAAGTACAAATATTTACGAATCCTCTGATGACTTGTCGGAACTGAAATTGGCAAAAGGGAGAGAGGGAGTGGTGTGGCTCATCAAACTGGTTGACATGATTTCTAACAGCTGTTTCTTGTTACAGTGATAGCGGGGAGAGACCTCAAAAGCAGCCAAAGCACGGTAGAGAGCAGAGAGAGACACGCGCGGACGCATTGCATGTGTGTCTGTTTATGTTTGTTTTATGTTGGTTTAAGTTTACCGTTAAACTTTATGTTTACTGTTCAGCCGATTTCCGCCTCCTCCTTGCCCATCCTTTATACTGTTACACTGGTGCCAAAACCCGGGACTGGAGCAAGACGCGCCATCAGAGAGCCTTCGCCGCTAAAAGTTGTCATATGAACAATCAGACGTTTTTCTGCTTTTTTTTTTTTAGCATTTTTTTTTATGTTTATTGGACTATATTACCTTCATATCTGACATTAATCTTGACAAACCTTATATCGTTTGAAAGCTACAAGTCTCTAGCTTCGAAATATGCCCACTGTTTTGCTATCTGAATGACATCATTACAGTAATACATTAAAATACTGAAAGAGTGGATTTTAAAACAATGCAACATGTGAGAGATATTACTTATCTTTTATATCTTCTGGTCATGATCTGATCGTATGGAAGGAAATTCAAGCATACAATGCATACAATACATGGTAAATGTCCACGTTTGAAAGTAGACTCGACCATTTTATCCAAAACAGCAAAAATTGAGGGGAAAAAATGACTGATCATACTTTGCTTGCATCATCATGTAAATTAAAATGTCTATTATCAATAAAATATTATAAAACTTATTTTATCAATCAGCATCGAGGTCTTGAGGTCTCTGCTATTCTGGTGAAACTTCTGCATTGTTTGAGCCCACCAACGAATCTCTCTGTGATTCACAGCCGGAGCTGTCAATCAAACCAGATCAAAGGCTCCATGGCTTCTCCAAAATGTGCATTGGCTGTTTCAGTGAATAGATCCAGCCAATGGATTGCTAGTCAAGATTTGATTGACAGGTCATGTAGCCATTGGTATGATGTTTCTATGGTTGCAGGGGTTGGCCTTGCTCATTCCAGAACAGTGAATTCATCCTAGTGTTTGTTTGGATAGAGAACCTAAGGCCACCATTACGCTCTGAGCCTTCTTCCATTTCTGATGACCGATCAGAGCAGAAATCTAACATTTTCGCAGTTTCTTTCAATGGATCTATGCAAAAACACTGCAGTCTAGCTAGATTTGAGTACTTTGGAATAAGTTCCACGCAGTTTTGAGGAGGAATAAATGCTAAGCCGGCAGAAGTGCATATTCTGTGTTTGGACTCATAGCAGCCATAGAGCTAAAGCAACATGCACATGCGGTGATCAATGTGAATGAATGGGCTCTTTGGATCATTTATTATTTTATTTAGTGGTGTAAACAAACTATTATTTAATTTATGCCAAAAAAAAATATGATATGTTTGTTAGAAATGTCAATAATTACTGGCTTCCACTGCTAACAATACTAGATTCTGCCATTTCTGATGACCGATCGGAGCTGAAATCTAACATCTTCGCTGCTTCTTTCAATGGATCTATGCAAAAACACTACAGTCTAGCTATATTTGAGTACTTTGGAATAAATTCTAAGCAGTTTTGAGGAGGATTAAATGCTAAACTGGCAGGAGCGCATATTCTGTGTTTGGACTCATAGCAGCTATAGGGCTAAAGATACATGCACATGCACTGATCAGTGTGAATGAATGGGCTCTTTGGATCATTAATTATTTTATTTAGTGGTGTAAACAAACTATTATATAATTTATGGCAGAAAAATATGATATGTTTGTTAGAAATATGAATAATTACTGGTTTCCACTGCTAACAATACCTACACTGTAACCATGCATTACAAATATAATTATAATAATTATAATCTGTAATGAATTTTCTATAATGTTTTACAATAAAATAGTGTGTCCTCATATGTGGTTTGAGTTGTGTTTCTGAAATTAGTTTTTCAAAAAATATCTGAAATTACTTTTCACTCTTGCACCAATGGAGTTCTGATTTCATCCTGTGGCCACTTAATAAAATGAAAGTTAAAGTGCATTGCATTTTCATTTCAATAAACTTAAACTTCTATAACTTTTTTTAAATTAACTTAAATAACTGATTTCACTTGCACAATAATCTCCCAAGTGTCTTCTTTAAAAAGAGTCCATAAATAGGTCTGTAGGCCCAGGCATTTAAATCTGAGTATGCCACTCTTGGAATAATGGAGCTTTGATGTCATCTTATGGCCACATTTGGTACTGCGTCTACAATAATTCTAAGAAATTTGGTGTTTTATAATGTATTTTACTTTACCAAAATTAGGTGTCTAGTCCCAAGAATTCAATAGTAACAACCATTTAAAGTTGAAAATGTAATTTTCTGGTAAATGCTAAAAAAAAGGGGAGTGCCAGTTAAAGGGATAGTATACTGAACATTTGTTATATTGAAGTCAGAGATGACTGAGAGTATAGAAATGCAGTGCAGTGAGTCAGTTGTTCATTTATTAACTGTTCTGGGCAGTGTTTCCCAAAAGCATCGTTAGTGTTGATCGTAGGTACCACAGGCACCAATGGTTTTTAAGAGCAGCTTGGGCTAACAATGCTTTTGGTTAACACAGCCCTGAGTGATTCCATTCATTTAGCTGAATGATTTATCAGACTGAATCAACATGCAAGTTTGTGAGTAAGAGTGAATTATGGCGATGCTACAGAGGCGATTCTATAGAGTAATTTTTTTTTAATTTGAGTAAATTTAGTGGAATGAGTGAAAATGACAATTAGAAATTAGTGTTTTTTGGTATTGTGGGGTGGTAAGTTTTTTGTTTTTGTTTTGGTGTTCTTACATTCAGTTTAGACTGCAAGCTCACAAAAACATTTGATTAGCATGGTCTGAAGATGATCTGAGCAAAATTTGGTGAAAATTTGATTATTACTGTGGGAGGAGTAAAACAAATTTTTTTCAATTAAATTAATAATGACCGACAGGAAGTTTGGCCAACCATAACAAAATGGCCAACAAAATTGGTATAATTCGACACGGTATGCCCCACAGAATCTAAAGAGTTCAGTTTTGTGATTTTAGAACAAACTGTTCAGAAGTTATAAGTAAAAATAGCCATTTATTTTTTGTATCTTGTAACCAGTAGGAGGTGCTGTGCAAAAACTGCTCAAGTACCCTCAGGTCATGGTTGTCATAACACACACCAAGTTTGGTCTGAATACGCTAAAGCGTTGCGGAGATATAGGCTAACAATTGATTAGGAGTGCTCGTTGCCAAATTTCTTCGTGAGTTATTTGAGAACATTTTGGTCTTCCAAAAATCTTTGAACACTTTTTTATTGGCCTGGTCTAAAGATGACTTGAGCCAAATTTAGTGAAAATCGGACCAACTGTCTAGGAGGATTTAGAAAAAGTAGGTTTTAATTAAATTAATAATGGCTGACAGGAAGTTTGGCCGACCATGACAAATGTAGTATCATTAAACTTGGCTTGACCCAAGGAATCTATCAAGACCAGAGTCATAACAATAGGCTAAAATTATCAAAAGATATTAGCATTTTTATATTTTTGTAATATTTTTTACCACAAGGTGGTGCTGTCCTGAAACTTGTTGCGCATCTTCAGGACATCGTGCCGATGAATCATACCGAGCTTCGTAACGATACACAAATGCGTTTGTAAAATACAGCATTTTACAATAAAATTAAAAATGGCAGATGCCCAAAATGGCTACAAAATTGGTATCATTCGACACGGTATGCCCCACAGAATCTAAAGAGTCCAGTTTCATGATTTTAGGACAAACCGTTTGGTAGTTATAAGCAAAAAAAACAAAACAGTTTTTTATATCTTCTGACCTGTAGGGGGCACTGAGCCGAAACGCTGATGGTCACCTCAGGGCATGATGGCTATTATACATACTAAGTTTCGTCACAATTCATCAAAGTGTTGTGGAGATACAGCCTCAAATTCAATTTTGCACGTTCTTCGTTGAATTTGTTGAAGCGCCATTCAAAAACAGTTTGGTCTATCAAAATTCTTTTAATACATTTTTGTCCTGAGTGTCTCCAGATGACGCACATCAATTTTCGTGCAAATCAGACATATGGCTTAGGACGAGTTCAAAAATGTAGGTTTTTCTGAAAATTCAAAATGGCGGAAAATCTAGTCGGGCGGAGGGTTCTATGGGCTTGACCCCCAATAAGAACATTAACAGAAACTACAGGAAGTGTGGGGTGAAATGTCACCTGAGTATCTGGACAAACTGACAGCTAGAATGCCAAGGATCTGCAAAACTCTCATTGCTGCATGTGGAGGATTTTTGGATGAGAACTCTTTGAAGTAGTTTAAGAAGTTCTGATATTTTTTTCAAATTGTAATAGTAATTTTTCATGTTATTAATGTCCTGACTATACATTGTGATCAGTTGAATGCCACTTTGGTGAATAAAAGTACCAATTTCTTTCCATAAGAGCAAAATCTGTACGTTATTCCAAACTTTTGGCCACCAGTGTGTGTGTGTGTGTGTGTGTGTGTATATATATATATATATATATATATATATATATATATATATATATATCTGTGTGTGTGTGTGTGTGTAGTATAAAACAAAATGAATATAGAGATATAGACCAACATCTCTAAATTTGTGAATGGAGGGGAATTGGATTTAATAAATGCTGGACCCATCAGGGGACTTCTAATAAGCCACTTGCAGATCAAATGACAAAATGGAGCAAGAGGACAATCCGAGCAATTTCAGGGTCTTGCAGATAATAATCCAAGCAGCGTCAGTTTTCCGGCATGAATTTCAGCAGTGCACGACAGACAAAGCTTTCTTTGAACAGAGCTTGAGAGCAAAATCTGAGTCTTCGTTATTATAATCAGGCCCTTTTAAATGAAGAAGAGATAAAGAGAGGAAAAGGAACAAAATAAGCAGAGACCGGAGAGACAGACACAGAGTATCCCTAAAACTCATCCCCAAACTGATGCTCTTGTTTGGTTTTTAGTAAAACAATTCGGCCCACTTAAAGGGATAGTTCACCCAATAATGAAAATTCTCTTATCATTTACTCACCCTCATGCCATCCCATAAGTGTTTTACTTTCTTTCTTCTGCTGAACACAAATGAAGATTTTTAGAATAATATCTCAGCTTTATAGATCAATTAAATGCTAGTGAATGGTGGCCAGACCTTTGAAAGTACATAAAGCAAATAAAGGCATCATAAAAGTAATCTATATGACTTCAGTGGTTAAATTCATATCTTCAGAAGTGATATGATAGGTGTGGGTGAGACAGAATATCAATATTGAAGTCCTTTTTTACAATAATTTCTCCTCCCTGCCCAGTAGGTAGCAATTTGCATGAAGAATGCGAATCACCAAAAACAAAAGAAGAAGAATGTGAAAGTGGAGATTTATAGTATAAAATTACTTAAATATTCATCTGTTTCCCACCCACACCTATCATATTTCATCTGAAGTTATGTATTTAACCACTGGAGTAATATAGATTACTTTTATGCTGCCTTTATATGCTTTTAGATCTTCATAGTTCTGGCCACCTTTCACCTGCATTGTATGGACCTACAGAGCTGAGATATTTTTCTAAAAATATTTGTTTGTGTTCAGCAGAAGAATTAAGGGTCTAGGGTCCCAACATGGTGAGAACCCCAATACAGCCCCATTAAAATTATCTGAACAGGTCAAGAGCCAATAATTGAAATATTCAAGTATTTATTCATACTGCAGAGCATGCTTGGAATTTAAATAGGCCTATAGAATGTATCAAAATTACAATTTACAGTGTTAAAGATATGATTCACCCAAAAGTTTTAATTCTGTTATCATTTAATCACCCTCATATTGTTCCAAACTTGCATAACTTTCTTCTGTGTGATACTTTGAAAAATGTTGATGCGGCTCGTTTTCAATTCAGTAAAAGTGAAAGTGAATGAAAGTGTTGTCAGGTAACCTAAAAAATGTGCTTCATGTGTTAACATCTAAGTTACAGTAACTAGTTTTATTCAAGTCAAAAATGTGACTGAATCAACCAGAATACATTATATTACACCAACAGAATTTTTTTTTTTTTTATGTTAGATCAAGCAATAGAACCTTAAGTTAGCAATTGCAGGTTACTATTCTTAACAGTGTATACCAGATTGGAACAATAAGAGGGTGAATGATGAGATAATTTTCATTTTTGGTTGATGCTTCAAGGGATAATTCACCCAAAAATGAAAGTTCTCTCATGGTTTACTCAACATCATGCCATACCAGATGTGTATGACTTTCTTCTGCTGAACACAAATGAAGATTTTTAGAAGAATATCTCAGCTCAGTAGGTCCATACAATGCAAGTGAATGTTGGCTTAAACTTTCATTTGATGGCAACTGACTGTCGAGAGGATGCGAATCAGCTCTTTATCAGTGGTTTGTGCACGCACCTCACCCTCGCTGGGGAAGGGGTGGCAGCATCCTCTGTGGACCACTCGCCCATTTTCTGAGGCTGCGAGAGAAATGGCATCACCCCCATCATCAGAACCGCCGAACGTGATGAGGACATGCGTTCCCACAGAGGGCCGGTGTTCTGTCGAAGTCTGTTCCCCCTATGTTTCCCCTTAGGTTAGTGTTCCCCGTAGCGCCATTAAACAGTAAACATAGGGGCAACAGACTTTGACACTAACCAAAGGGGGAATATGGGGGAACAGAGTTCGACAGCGTCGTTAAACATTAAACATAGGGGGAACAGACTTCGACACTAACCTAAGGGGAAACATAGGGGGAACAGACTTCGACACTAACCTAAGGGGAAACATAGGGGGAACAGACTTCGACACTAACCTAAGGGGAAACATAGGGGGAACCGACTTCGACAGTGCCATTAAAAATTAAACATAGGGGGAACAGACTTCGACACTAACCTAAGGCGAAACATAAGGGGAACAGACTTCGCCAAAAGGAAACATGGGGGAACGGACTTCGACACAACACTGGAGTTTATCACATGCATATCGTACCGGTGAGGAAGCTGCGTCAGAGGATTGAGGGGTTTGTGCCCATGCAAGAACCTCCTCAAATCCATCCAGCTCAAACTCGCGGCCCTGCCACGCCCCCTCATGTGGTCCTTGGGATCTAACACAGAGGAGGTGGGTGGGAGGGCGCAAGAGGTCCAAAAAGCATATAAAGTCAGCATAAAAGTAATCCATATGACTCCAGTGGTTAAATTTATGTTTTCAGAAGTGATATTATAGGTGTGGATGAGAAACATATCAATATTTAAGTCCTATTTTACTATTAAATCTCCTCCCTGCCCAGTATGTGGAAATATGCATGAATAATGTGAATCAGCAAAAACAAAGGAACAATGTGAAAGTGAAAGTGGAAATTTATAGTATAAAAGGACTAAAATATTGATCTGTTTCTCACCCACACCTACCATATCGCTTCTCGAGATATGAATTAAACCACTGGAGTTTTATGGATTACTTTTATGCTGCCTTTGTGTGCCTTTTTGACCTTCACATTTATGGTCACCATTCACTTGCATTGTATGGACCTAGAGAGATGAGATATTCTTCTAAAAATCTTAATTTGTGTTCTGCAGAAGAAAGTCATACACATCTGGGATGGCATGAGGGTGAGTAAATGATGAGAGAATTTTCATTTTCAATTTTCATTTTAACCCAGTCACTCTGAATTTATTTGTAATTAAACTAATGAATGCAGAAGTGCCAGAAATTATTGTGATGAGTCAAATTGATGGAAACAAACTGTGGAGATGGGGGGCGTGGCCAAGCGACGTCTGTGGAAAGTGATGCCGGGAGAGGGAGAATGGTAAGGATTGACACCTGTGGAAAATGATACAATACAGCTGTTTTGTGTTGCAGTGAGAGCTGGAGAGGGATATAAAAGAAGTCCAGACTGCCAGAGGAGAGAGAGTGACGCACACAGCCGTGTTTATCTGTGTTCATTTTTGTTATGCTGAAACGCAGACCTTTGTTACATTGAAAAGTCCTATCAATAAAAGTCTTAAGTCGACTGTTTACCTGGCCCTGGCTTCCTCCTTCACAACCAAGCAAGAGATTTTTCACAGGGTGCCAAAACCCAGGATTAGGAGGAAGAAACCCTGTCATGGAGTCCTTGCCGCTGGCGAAGTAATCAAGACCCTCGTCGGCATCCACCAAGCCCAACATCAAGCTCTGCTTGAGCTGCACATGGAACAGGAGCAGCGGTTCCAGGCACTCTTCCAGGCTCAAGTGGAGGACCGGCAGGTACTACAGAGCTTGGTATACCAGGATGGATCTTTAGCCATGATCCTGGACCCACCTATGGCTGTACCACACGTCATGCTCGTGAAGATGGGACCTCAGGAGGACCCGGAGGTTTTCCGCAAGCTCTTCGAGTGGACAACGGGAGCATGGAACTGGCCCAGCACCCAGTGGGCGGCCCATCTACTGCTGCTGTTGTCCGGGGAAGCCCAACTCACGGCCCAACAACTTCCTGCAGCCAACCTCCTGGTGTACGAGGACTTGAAGAAAGCCATCCTACAATGGATCGGCCGCAGCCCAGAACAACATCGGCAACACTTCCGCTCGCTGATGCTTGGCGAACACTGCCGCTCGTTCTCATTCACCCAACAGCTCCATGACACCTGCCGAAGGTGGCTGCTTGCCAAAAAATGTGACGCCGAGGAAGTGCTCGATCTGGTGGTACTGCAACAGTTCATTGCCCAGCTGCGTGGGTGGAGTGGGTCAGGTGCCACCAACCGGCATTGCTGGATGAGGCGGTCTAGCTGGCTGAGGACCATATGGCAGCATATCTGGGGGCCAGCGAGCCCTCTTCTTCTGTCTCTTTCTCTCTCCTCCTTCCCCTCCCCTTCCTCCTGTCCTGTTCCTATTCCCCGAAAACAGGGAATTATGATCCCGAAACCGGTTCCCCAGTCCTGGGGACCTTTCAACCCACCGGTTCCCCCATCTCTCTCCGCTCTCCCCCACAGGCTGGTGAATCCGCTGCCGCGGGTGTGGGCATGAAGTCTGGGCTGGTCTGCTGGAGCTGCAGGGAATCTGGGCAGTTCCAGGACTAATGCCCCGCCATGGAGGTGGAGACGTTATTCCGAATCCCCGATGCACCACAGGCTGCCCCCAATCGAGCGGGAGCATACCGGATACCTGTGAATATTAAGGGGAGTACTAAGGCTTGGTTCAGCTTTGGATACAAGCCAGTGGGTGAAGGTAAGGTGTGTGCACAGGGATATTCAAAATTACCCTTTAGTGACGGTCATCATTAAATTTCTGGGACAAAAGCATAGTGTTGAGGCTGCGGTTAGTCCCAGCCTCTCACATCCACTAATTTTGGGTACGAATTGGCCGGCATTTACAACTTTATTGAGGGGAATATGCGTGGATGAGTCCTGCAACCAAGCGTATTGGTGTGTGGTTTGTGATTCGATGGCTGGGGAGGTGGTTCCAGGGCTGTCTACGTCAGCTCCGCGTCAGGAGGATGCAATGGAGGGGGAAGTCCTGGCTTCCCCAGCCCTTAGAGAATTCCCTGTACGGGATTTTCCTCTGGAGCAGACATGAGACGAGACCCTTAGGTACGCCCTCGACCAAGTGAAAGTGATTGATTGGCAATGCCTCCAGCAGGATATTGCACTCTCCTACCCATATTTTTCAACTATCAAGGTTCAGTTGTATCGAGTGACGCAGGACACTCAGACAAAGGAGGAGACAACCTAACTGTTAGTACCGAATAGCCGTCGGGAAATGTTATTCCAGATGGCTCATTATAATCCAATGGCGAGTCACTTAGGGCAGGAAAAAATACTGAACTGTCTAATGGCCCATATCTATTGGCCGGGCATTCACGGGGATGTTCACAGGTGGTGTGCGGCATGCCGTGAATGGCAGCTGGTGAATCTGCTGGCCACCTCAAAAGCGCCATTGCACACCCTTCCACTGATCGAGGACATTGTCAGCCCATTAGAAAGAATGGCACGCGGGCATCGCTTTGTGTTGGTTCTGGTGGACTACGCAACGCGATATACGGAAGCAGTGACTCTGCCCAACATCTCAGCGTGAATTGTTGCAGAGGCACTTTTCAGAATTATCTTCTAAATGAGGATTCCGAAAGACATCTTCACTGATCAGGGCACTACGTTCATGTCATGCACACTATGCAAACTGTATGAATTATTTGGGATTAATTCAGCGTTTACCACCCCCAAACAGATGGTTTAAAATTATTTAATCAAACCCTGCAGAACATGATTCGGAAGGTCGTGTATGATGGCGATCGGAATTGGGACAAGTGGCTCGAACCCCTATTATTTGCAGTTCAAGAGGTCCCGTAAGCCTCCACAGGGTTTTCCCCATTTGAGTTACTGTATGGGCACCAACCACGCGGCATGCTCAACATCCTATGGGAAAAATGGGAGGAGGGACCTTCAAACAGTAAAAATGAAATTCAATACGTTCTTGACCTGAGAGCAAAACTTCACACCCTGGGGCAACTAACACAGCTCAAGAACAGCTGTATAATAGGGACACTCGACAACGGGAATTTACACCGAGAGAGAAAGTCCTTGTATTGCTCCCCACACCGAGCTCTAAATTACTTGCCAAGTGAGCTCACACGGCAAGTTGGGGAAATCGATTATGAGGTGAAACGAATGGATAGAGGTGGAGCATGTCATATTTACCACCTCAACCTCCTAAAACCATGGAGAGAGGCGGTTTCCGTGACTTTGGCGACATTGGTTCTAGAGAGGGAGGAGGTCAGGCTGGAGGTGAACTTAAAAGCCACTGATCCAGTCACCCCGGTTACTTGTGGAAAACCACCTCTCACCGTCCCAAGTCACAGAGGTTGCCAGGTTTCAAGGAGAGTTCTCCGACGTGTTCTCACTTCTCCACGGTCATACGACTCTCACAGAGCACCATATTGAAACTACCCCAGGGATAGCGGTACGCAGTCATCCCTACCGAACACAAAAAAGAGGTGGTACAGGACAATGGCTCCCCGGCCTAAGTTGGGCGATGGGGGTATGTGGAGATGGGGGTGTGGCCGAGCGACGTCTGTGGAGAGCGAAGCCGGGAGAGGGAGAATGGTAAGGATTGGCACCTGTGGGAAATAATCTCTAACAGCTCTTTTTTGTTGCAGTGAGAGCTGGAGAGGGATATAAGGGCAGTCCAGACCGCCGGTGGAGAGAGAGCAATGCACGAAGCTGTGTTTATGTGTGTGTCAATTTTTGTTGAAAAGCAGACCTTTGTGTGTTACACTGAAAATTACTATCAATGTAAGTCTCATGTCGACTGTTTACTTGGCCCCTGCTTCCTCCTTCACAACCAAGCAAGATATTTATCACTCAAACTTATAAAAATAATTATGAATTAATTTTTTTTCAGAGCATTTTCCTTTCTTGGGGAGTATTGCCTGTTGCATTATTGTACACTCTCACAGAAAAACACCTCTACGCAGGAGGGCGGAACAGATGGATTATGGGATTTATCCAGGAGTTATTTCTTACCGAGTAACAGGACTCCATGGCAGGCGGACAGACCAAATTGCGGAGAGGTAGACGTTAAACGCTGGAAAATTAGGGAGGGGTAACACTATCTACCCACTTACAAATGTCCGATAATCCTGTACATGTGCAGGCCACAAAAGAGATACTCTCCCTTTTAAGTCCTCTTGTCAGTCCCACCAGAGCTTAGAGAGTTTGGCATGGAACACAAAGTCACATACAATTAAGTTTGCAATCCTGACAAAGTTTCTCTGGGGGTGAAGGAACCACAAAACAGGGAAACTCCTATTGGTTTGGTTAATGGAGAGCAATCTAAGACCAAGTGAATCTGAATGATGCAGCAGTAGTAAGTATTAGCTGTTTTAATCCATGATTTAAGCAACGGCCCTTGTTTCATATGCAAGTGGAGGATAAAATCACAAATAGCTGATGGCTGACTGGATCTTTTCATTAATCAAATGTTGAGTCTCTGACGTCAGTCGCATAGAGTAATACCATCCAACAAAGGCATCAATTTGCAATCATTAAAAGAGCCATGCTTATGTAATGATTAATTATGATACACATCTGTAATAACGGTATGATAACACTTGTGCATGCTCTGTTACTGATTATTATGGTGTTGGATGAAACTAAACAGAGGTTCACTTTCATATGTGCCTTATTTTTATTCAAAATTTTGAAAATCAGTCATGCATTTTCACTGCAGATTCCATTTAAACTGCAATGATTATCTAATCTTTTCATGAACGCAAAAAACATTTTATGCTAAAGTGTAGCTTCAACGGGTTCCGCACACTCACAGCAAACTAAGCAGAGAGGGTTTTGGAATATAGTGAAACTATTTAGTAATATCATTTAGCTATAGCTAAATAAATACAGTGTCCCAAAAAAGTATCTGGGATGCTTAAGACACACTGGGGATAAAATGCATGAATGTAATTGCATTAGAAAACAAAATATCAAACCATTTGGCCTTTATTTAAAATAAATAAATAAATAAAACATAAGCACACTTTTCAAGCAAAGCATTTCACAATGCAAATGAATGATAAAACAAAAATACAGTGTTCAAAATGAAGAAACGAAGTATTTTGACACTTTCTGGTGCAAAAAAAAAAAAAAAAAAAAATAGAAATAATGAGAAATGGTCTAGCATAATTAGATTGCAGATGATTAACAGAGATTTTGTTTCTACTGTAAAAACATTTACACATTTTTAAGTGTGGATTAATTCAACTCTATTGGACCTGCGGGTCAAAAGGGGGGCGCTATATGGCAAAAAAAGTTTACGCATAAAACGTTAAAGTCTCCATAAGTCAGGCATGTGCAGTATCATTTGAAAGCTTAGAATCTGAACTTTTCAGAGATAACCACTTCTGCATTTAAGTTACTTAAAATAACAAAAGAAGGCCTCAAAACATTCGCATTGAAAATTAGTGCCCCTAGAGGTAATTAGATATAAATATTTATATGAAAATAAAAGTCCTTTACATAGAACATAAATGGACAAGTCAGATATCAAATAAAAGCTGTCATTCTCAGGAATGTGACTGTATTTTATTGCCCTTTTACCACAGTTCAAAAGATTTGTAAAATAATCACAAAATGAAATATGATTTCTATCATCAGAGTCATCAAATACAAACATCTCTTTTATGACTTTTCTAGTGATTGCTGCTATCTAGTGGAATAAATTAGATTACTTTTCAAAGTGAGGTAGAGTGAACAGAACCAAAATTACATGATTACAAAGTTAGGACAAAAAAACTTTGTTTATCATAAGATTATAAACACATAATATTATTTATGAATAAATTGAGTTTTATTTGGGGGGATTTCTGAAAAAAAAATTAGACCAAGTTTTTGCAATTACTCCACAGTATGTGTGAATGATGAGCTTTTAAATTTGAGTGTAAAAAATTGCGGACGGGAGCCAAAAACAATGCACTAGAGTTCAAGCTGTTAAGTTTCACTGCACTGTATTTGGTGTACAATTACAGAGAACTTGCACATAGGCTTTCTTACTTGCTCCAGTACTGAGTTTATGCCATGGCCTATATTTAATCCCATTCTAAACAAACTTCACCATAATGTCTCAAATCTTATAAATTTAGATTTTGCAACCTAATTCTAATCATCTGCCAACTGAAAGTCTTACAAGAAAGACAAATGCTAAAGACGCTACTAATTCTGGAATATTCTTCAGTGTCCTTCTCATTCTGCTCAAATATTAAAAGTGACTTAACTGTGAAAAAAACAGATCATGCGCAGTCCGGAGGGAAAGTCTGTCTCTTTTTATGTTATTTTCCATGTTTGTTACCCAGGTGAAGAAAGAAGGCTAAATAGGAGTCATAATTTCTTGCCTGTGTCAGTGAAGAACAGGATGAAGTGTGTCATGGGTGATGACAGTTGCTACTGCATCCTTAAGAAAACTGTGGCGACAGTGCTGGACAGAGCCTCGTAAAGAATGAGTAAGAATGTTTGTGTTAGAGAACGCCAGCTAGAAAATAGTCTTGTGTAGCCAGAAGGGCCAAGAAACAACAGTCTGATTGTCATTTAAAGTGACCAACCACAGCTTGTTTCATTTTGCACTTTAGAGGCAGATTTATCTGAAATAAATGATACCTATAAACAAAGCAGACATTACAGTTCTGCCCATGGATATAGTTTACTTGCTGCTAAGTGCCTCAAATAAAGCTCTTGTGTATCTTTCACAGATTTGATGCCACTAACCCATGCAAACTTGGGCAAAACCAGTGACTGTTTAAAGGAATATTCTGGGTTCAGTAAAAGTTAAGCTCAATAGACAGCGCTTGTGGCATAATGTTGATCACCACGTTGATTAAAAATAATTTTGACTCATCCCTCTTTTTCCTAAAAAATAAATAAATAAAAATCGAAGTTACAGTGAGGAACAACAGACGTGAATGGGGCCAATGTTTGAAGGGTTTTAAGGCAGCAATGTGAAGCTTAAAATTTTAACAGAGCACTTACATTAATTCTTCTGTTAAAACTCATGTATTATTTGAGCTGTAAAATTGCTTAAATCGTAATTTTTACAGTCGTTTTAGGGTTTGTTGACATTACATCATCATCATCTATAATTTTACACAGAAAAGGTTAGTAAGTGATTTTTATCACACTAAAATCATGATAAAACTAATATTGTTTATGTCTTGTGGCTATACTTTTGAAATAGTGATTATTTTAACGTTTAAGGATTGGCCCCATTCGCATCCATTGTAAGTGCCTCACTGGAACCCAGATAAGGGCAAGTCAAAACATTTTTTTGTAGTAATCAATATTATGCCACAAATGCTGTCAGTTGAGCTTAACTTGTATTGAGCCCGGAATATTCCTTTAATGCCTTGAATCAAGCTGGCACCTTGTAAACGCAACTTTGTCTTCAGGCAGACTGATAAAAAAACCTGGATGCCCTCACTCCTGGTAGTTGCGTAAAAATTAAAGATTTCAAAATCGAGAAGTTTTGGGACTGGGCAGTCTGTGGGCATGTTGTTTGAGGCCGAGACTCGCTAAATAAAGGTTATTGCAGTGTATGTTGCAAGTGTGATGAATGTTGTACAGAATCAGGATATCTGGTCAGTGTAGAGGTACTGGTGAGCTGGCCTCCTCTCTACCTCATTTTTAACCAGGTGACAGTTGCATACCAAACTAAATGAGCCTTGACTTGCAGCCCGCATGTTTATACATTCATTCAAATATCTTAATGGTGTATAAATGTTTGTGTGTGTGTGACTGAGTATATGCATGAGTATGGACATAAAGGTGCAGTCACATTAGGCTTTGGGCATGCAAACGTACTTCAGACACTGCAACAACGCAAACCATGCAGCTTTCAAATTTGCATTATTTTTATTTAGCTAAGAGATCATATTTCAGTATATAACACTGAAAGCTGCATGGTTTGCTAAGATAGCACATGCTTTGTTTATGGTCAACCCTTCTGCATATCTTATAAAATGACCAACACAAAGAGGCACCAAATCACTTTCCTGGACTATTGGTTTCACTGTACCTCAATGGTTGAACCATGGAGATATATATTCTATATATATATATATATACATATATATATATATATATATATATACTGGCAGCCAAAATTTTGAAATAATATACAGATTTTGCTCTTATAGAAAGAAATTGGTACTTTTATTCACCAATGTTGCATTGTATCACAGTGTATAGTCAGGACATTAATAACGTGAAAAATTACTATTACAATTAAAAAAAAGAAAAAAAAAAAGAAAGAAAACTACTTCAAAGAGTTCTCATAAAAAAAATCCTCCACGTGCAGCAATGAGAGTTTTGCAGATCCTTGGCATTCTAGCTGTCAGTTTGTCCAGATACTCAGGTGACATTTCACCCCACACTTCCTGTAACACTTGCCATAGCTTGTGGCTGTCTTGTCAGGCACTTCTCACGCACCTTACAGTCTAGTTGATCCCACAAAAGCTCAATGGGGTTAAGATCCAGAACACTTTTTTCCAATTATCTGTTGTCCAATGTCTGTGTTTCTTTGCCCACTCTAACCTTTTCTTTTTGTTTTTCTGTTTCAAAAGTGGCTTTTTCTTTGCAATTCTTCCCATAATGCCTGCACCCCTGAGTTTTCTCTTTACTGTTGTACATGAAACTGGTGTTGAGCAGGTAGAATTCAATGAAGCTGTCAGCTGAGGACATGTGAGGCATCTATTTCCCAAACTAGAGACTCTGATGTACTTATCTTCTTGTTTAGTTGTACATCTGGTTAGAGCCAGTTGTTCGTTTGTCTTTGAAGACTGTAGTGTACACCTTTGTATGAAATCTTCAGTTTTATGGAAATTGCAAGCATTGTATAGCCTTCATTCCTCAAAACAATGACTGACTGATGAGTTTCTAGAGAAAGCTGTTTCTTTTTTGCCATTTTTGACCAAATATTGACCTTAAGACATGACAGTCTATTGCATACTGTGGCAACTCAAAAACAAACACAAATATAATGTCAAGCTTCATTTAATGAATCAAATAGCTTTCAACTGTGTTTGATATAATGACAAGTGATTTACTAGTACCAAATTAACAATTTAGCATGATTACTCAAGGATAAGGTGTTGGAGTGATGGCTGCTGGAAATGGGACCTGTGTAGATTTGATCAAAAATTAATTTTTTCAAATAGTGATGGTGCTGTTTTTTACATCAGTAATGTCCTGACTATACTTTGTGATCAGTTGAATGCCACTGTAATGAATTAAAGTGCCAATTTCCATCCGAAACAGCAAAATCTGTACATTATTCCAAATTTTTGGCCACCAGTGTAAATAGTTAAACTCTAATCTCAGTCTTGGCAAGCACTTCTCTAATACAATCGTAGCACTTTTCATTTCATTCATGTCTCCTTAGGATGAATCACTTATGTTGTATCCTTACTCAGTTTGTAGGTTGCTTTGGATAAAAGCGTCTGCTAAATTAATAAATTTAAATTTAATCTTAAAAATGTAGTTTGTATGGCAGTAAATATATAATGTAGAGATGACTGACAGCTCCATCTACATTTAAATAGCAGGCTAAATGAGTAAATCTGTATATTAATGAAATACCATGCTACGAATATAAATCAGTACCTACAAACAGCTTGAAATGAGGATACATTAATGGAGAACTATTTTAAAGCTGATGTAACCTTTTCATGTTAAAATAATTTCTTCTATCTCAGATTAATATGCAGAGACATCTATAAGTAAGCCATTCATAGGTTGATGTTCTCGAAAATTGTAAACAGTGTGTCTCTGTGGCGCTATAAAAATTCCTGTGTTTGTTTTGAGAGACCCACTTAGACCCGCCC
The DNA here is from genome assembly GCF_019703515.2 of Myxocyprinus asiaticus. Lineage (NCBI taxonomy): Eukaryota > Metazoa > Chordata > Actinopteri > Cypriniformes > Catostomidae > Myxocyprinus > Myxocyprinus asiaticus. The sequence continues at coordinate 15,479,035 of NC_059375.1, forward strand.
CAACAACGTTACTCAACCAGTGGTGTGAGTTGGGGGTGGGACTATCTGACTGTTTGAACAATGGCAGATGAGGGGTGTATTAAGAAAGTTGTTTTGAAAACATTGTTTATTTTTGCAATTCCATTCGGTGGCGCTATTGTCACAGACATTACATACTTCAGCTTTAATATGTTCAGTATTATTTAACCCTTCTATGGCCTTGCGGAACTTTCTGACCCATTTAGAACCATTTTGAAAATGGGTCAAAATGACCCGCAAGACCAAGGAAGGGTTAAACACACTATCTGAGCAAAAACGTGTACATTGCTGTGACTGGGGTAATGAATAGTCGTCCTGAATTATTATACACTCACATATCACTTTATTAGGTACACCTGTACACCTACTTATTAATGTGATTATCAAATCAGCCTACCTTGTGGCAGCAGTGCAATGCATAAAATCATGCAGATACATGTCAGGAGCTTCAGTTAATGTTCACATCAACCATCAGCATGGGGAAAAATTTGATCTCAGCAATTTCGACCGTAGCATGATTGTTGGTTCCAGACGGTCTGGTTTGAGTATTTATGTAACTGCTGATCTCCTGGGATTTTCATGCACAACAGTCTCTAGAATTTACTAAGAATGGTGCCAAAAACAAAAAACATCCAGTGAGTGGCAGTTCTGCGGACGGAAATGCCTTGTTGATGAGACAGGTCAACGGAGAATGGCCTGTTCAGCGTTTTTATGTAGATCGTAGAAACAATGGTCTCTACGATCAACTTAAGCTTGCGATGCTTTTGGGAAACGCAGCCCAGACTGGTTCGAACTGACAGAAAGGCTACAGTATTTCAGATAACCCCTCTGTACAATTGTAGTGAGCAGAATAGCATCTCAGAATGCACAACACATTGAACCTTGAAGCGGGTGGGCTACAACAGCAGAAGACCATGTCGGGTTCCACTTCTATCAACCAAGAACAGAAATCTGAGGCTGCGGTGGGCACAGGCTCACCAAAACTGGACAGTTAAAGACTGGAAAAACATAGCCTGGTCTGATGAATCTCGATTTCTGCTGAGGTACACAGATGGTAGGCCCACTGCAGCCTAAGCTTTCTGTTCTTCGTGCTGATTAATAATCGATATATCGATATTTTATGACATGCCTAATATATTTATAATGTTATGTACAAATAACAAATCCCTTATATAAATGTTTATCAATAAATACATATAAAGATTTATATTATATTCATATTTTGACTAAAGTTTATGAAGTCATTACATTGGTCTGTCGTGTCACCAACCAATCGCTGCATTGCTGATCATGGTTTAGAGTACTGATACATGTGCCCTTTTCAGTAAAAAAAAACAGGAACACACAATTGTCTTAGAAAACTCAATCCAGATATTCAAATCAAATCAGCTCATGCATTTGAAGAACAGAGTTACCTAGAGAGGAATTATCATGATTAGAAGCTCTGAAATATATCTTATCATCTCAGATGTATTAAGTGACATAGAAAGAACAGGCCTCCAGTTGTCTGCAGTGTTGTGCTGGGAAGCCCCACCCACAGTAAAGTCTCATTGGCCCAAATCCCATTCCCCATAACTGTACATTAAACATCAAATGTTTAATTTGATTATTATGTTCTGATTGGCTATAATTGTGTCAAATCAAGCAGCTGTTTCGCATTCAGTCTGGACAGACAAATGACCTTTCGTTTGAAACCTGGGAATGAGAAGGATCGTTTTGCGCCAGGTTCGGACAACATGCAAGAGTGAGTCCCCTTGCCTGGGTGTGGCCATGTGTTTGCGTGTGTGTGTGTCTTTGTGGTGTGTGACAGCATTGCCGCCCATCATTTATAAATGGCCATCACTCTTCCCTCCAAACCACACCAAACGCTGTGGGTATATGGAAGCAAGAAAATGCGCACAGGGCTCATAACTTTTTCCATCATGTGAACTTTTGTTTTGTTTGACACTGTCGTTGTAATATGTGTGCATGGCTTATTTTCATTTGGAAACTTTTCTGGCTTGTTTCTCGCATCAGGACTCGGGATACACAGCATAGTGGTGGCTATTTTTCCATAATGTTGGCAGAATATACAATAAGTAAATGTGCTAATTATAGTAATCAATTGCACAATATGTCCATATGAATCCAATTGGTGGACACCAGACTTCAGCTTATTTGCACAGTAAAAAGTAAAACCGCACAATTGTTACCCAAAGGAACTGTTTCTACAGTATCTGATCTGACCCAGGGCCATCGTCAAGGGGAGACAACTAGGAACATTGTCCTGCCCATAAAATGTTGTCCTGGAACCTGATCTGATACTTAAAAATCATTCATTGATGTAAAATAATGACGTTTTTTTCATCTTGATTCAGTCATATTACATACTTTTTTCAGTTAATTAGGATGTTACCAGACAATACATTTAAAATTTTTGAGTGTGGTTTCAACTGCACATTTGAATTATAAGACAAGAAACTAAGATGTGAGGCATGTTTGGCAAGAGTTAAACTTCGTTGCAACTGAATTGGACAGCCTTTCAGAAATAAAACTACATTTTACAATTACTGGAGAGAGAAAAGGGAAGAAACAGAGTAAATGAAAAACGGCTCCATTTATATTCAAATCCGGCTGAATAGAAAGGAAAAGACAGTGAGGACGATACTCCTTAAGTGCCTCCCAGCTGTTTTTGGATAGAGAGACGAGAGTTAGGTTAAGCCCATTTCCCACAAGCAGTAATTGCTATAGCAAATGTCTCTTAATGCAATAGAAGAAATGCATGCTGGCCTCTGGATGGGCCAGTCTGGGACTGCTTCATTGCTCATGAGGAGTGACAGACTTATATTCCATTACCGCTGTTAACAGCCGTTCTGCTTTTCGAATAACAGCCGAAACCACTGTAAACACTAACAGTGATCAGTTGGGTTTTGGTGCGTGTTTGTGAGAAAAACCTTGTGTGTGTGTGTTTCTAGGGATGTGTTTGAGATTAAGCAGATAATCCCATATTTTCAAAATGTTTGACATCACTCAGTCGACCTGGACCAGAGTTAAACTATACGTATTTCATGGGAAAATTAATAAAAATGGGGGGAAAGGCTTTCAAAATCTCAAATAAGAGGAAAGAGAGAGGGAAAGAGCAAGTGATAGAGTCCAAATGACACGAAGTAACCATAGCACAGTAGAAAAAGGAGAAAGAACAATGTTATTTTATTAGTATTGTGTGATTTCTAAAGACTAGTTAAAACAATTGTGATATTACACACGAATCAGTTAATGAGAGAAAAAAAAAAAAACATGATATGTTACATTGTAAAACTGTTTTATTTATAATTCATACTTTTTGAGCTTTGATGATAATTAAATTGAGCCGGGATTGTGTTCGAGACCACGTCCACACTAATCCGATTAAGTCTAAAACCACGTTTTCTAACATCTTCGTTTTCTGAGGTAAGCGGTCACTGAGAGAGTTTTTGAAACGCTGGTGAAAAATACAGTTTCAGTGTGGATGGGAGGCGTAAAAATAGCGAAATCAGTAAGTTTTTAAACCAACAATCCGTATAAAGGTTCTGAAAATTCAGTTCAGTTTTTAAAATGTCCAGTTTTCATACATTTGCCTAGACATTAAAACCAATGTACAATTACATATTGACAGCATGTAAAACTTCTATACATTTTGAGAGTCATAGCATATTGAAGCCATTAAAATAATAGGTTGATTTTATTTTACTTATGATAAATAAGATTAATTAAATGTTTATTGCCATTGCCTTTATTTAGTGCAGTTAACAATTTGTATTTCTCCACATTTCTCATACACTCACTGAGCACTTTATTAGGAACACTATGGTTCTAATAAAGTGTGTGATATGGTCTTCTACTCTTGTAGCCCATCTGCCTCAAGGTTTGACGTGTTGTGCATTCTGAGATGCTATTCTGCCCACTACAATTGTACAGAGGGGTTATCTGAAATACCGTAGCCTTTCTGTCAGCTCGAACCAGTCTGGGCTGCATTTCCCAAAAGCATTGCAAGCTTAAGTTGATCGTAGAGACCTCTGGCACCAATGGTTTCTACGTTCTACTTACGCTTACGATGGTTTTGGGAAACACTGCACAGGCCATTCTCCGTTGACCTGTCTCATCAACAAGGCGTTTCCGTCTGCAGAACTGCTACTCTCTGGATGTTTTTTTGTTTTTGACACCAATCTGAGTAAACTCTAGGGACTGTTGTGTGTGAAAATCCCAGGAGATCAGCAGTTACAGAAATACTCAGGCCAGCCTGTCTGGCACCAACAATCATGCCATGATCGAAATATCTGAGACCACATTTTTTCCCTTCTCTGATGGCTGAGGTGAACAATAACTGAAGCTCCTGACCCATATCTGCATGATTTTATGCATTGCACTGCATGCTGCCACATGATTGACTGATAAGATAATCGTATGAAGTAGGTGTACAAGTGTTCCTAATAAAGTTCTCAGTGAGTGTATGTATAAGCATTTACATTTTAGTTGCTGTCAATACGTTGATATTGTATATTTCAGGAAGGCTAGAGTCGATTTTGAACCGGCTGTTTTAGAAATGGAACTAAGCTGAGTCTAAGATTCAGGTAAATATGATTTGGGCAGCTAATTCCTGTCATGTGAATAAAGAGATTAATTAGTGGGAACATTGGGCCCTGAAATGGTGCTGGTACAATTGCTTCAACCCCACCCCCAAAAACCTCTCTCTTGTCCTTCTCATTCCCATTTCTGTAATTAATTCAGCCGAGCACTAATTATGGAGGGGTTCTCCAAACTCTGTGAGGGGGAAAGGAGGTTAATCAACTCTCATCACCCCATTCTTTTTCAGAAAGTGCTAAAAAGAAAGAGAAAGAATATAGTTTTGGAGCAAGAAGGGTGGAACAATCTAATAAACAAATTTGTTTAGCTCATTCAAAACCCTGGATGTTTGGGGTCGGGAAAACTGCACTCTCTCCATCTCGTTTCCCTAGCAAATTTATATTCCTCTCCACACTTCCCGGCCTGTTCCATTCACTCCTCACTCTTTGAAGAAGTTCTAAGGGACAGCCGCCTGACACTGACATCACGGCAGCACAATGTGTCGTGTGAGGAGAGTACAGGCAATTAGTGACGAGAGACACGGGGAGTTGCAGATACGGCCATATGCAAATGAAGAGGGGGTTTTGATTGCGGCACCCATTTGGTTATATAAAACTAATGTTTGTATTGAGTGTGTGCTATATTATGGACCCAGCATAAAAAAAATACAGCTTAACTGCCAGAGGCAATACATTTATTAGCGAAATTAATTTTCATTTAGATTTTAGGGAGAACTACTATTTAAAAAAAAAAAAAAAAACTAAAATGGTTTGGTTATCCTAGCTGGTATCCAAGCCTGGCCAAACTGCTGGTTGGACAACTGGTCTCCCACCCTGACCTGCTGAAACATGCCCAAAACCAGCAAACAGACCAGCCTAACCAGACTTAGAGACCTACTTAGACCAGCAAACCATTTAAGGCTGGTTTAAGCTGTTTTGTTTTTTTTTTCTCATCAGGAATGACTAGTTGCACTGGTCCCACTTTATATTAGGTGTCTTAAACTTCTAGGTACAAACATGAAAGTGCATACGATGCAATGTACTTATTAGTAACTACATGTTGCTCTGCACAATTTTCCGAAGATTTACATTTGCTGCTACTGAGGTTGAGGTATGTGTAGGTTTAGGGATAGGGTTAGGGTTAGGTTCAGGGGTTAGGGTTTACAGTAAGGATTAGGGTAGGGTTAGGTTTAGGGGTAAGGTTAACAGCATAACTACAGATGTAATTAAATGCAGGTACCATAAATCTAAGTACAATGAAACAACACAAGTACAATGTAACAAATGCTAAAGTACATAGAAGTTAAAGACACCTAATAAAATGGGTCTGTTGCACTCAAAAAGGAAACATTTGTACGTAAAATTGAGCTACACTTTGGTTTTGTAGCATTCTTCTGCAGCCCTGCTGCACAAATGACCTTTCATCGCAAGAAACTGAACAGTCGCCTGTGGTTGTCTCTATTTTTCTCTTTCGCAAACACACACACACACACACACACACACACAAGCAACACACACACACACACACACACACAAACATGACAACAATATCCAGTGGAGTTGTTCGGGGCAACCCAGCATCACAGAAAGACTGAGAAAAGGGGGAGGCTATGATGTCATTGTTCTGGGGGCCCTTGGTAAGGGGTATGTGTGTGTGTGTGTGTGTGTGTTTGTGCATGCGTGTAATGGGGGTCCAGCAATCAGATCCTACTGAAATGATGTCACCTTTTGTTGCCCGTCTCCATTCAATACAGCAGAGCTGGCCTGAATTGTGTATTGAGTGTGAGAAACTGCAGGCTAAGGTAGAGGACATGTTAATCGCGCTAGCTATAAAGATGTCATCAAACTCAGCTTAACCTTCGCACATATCAGACGCCAGCCCTTTAAACCTCTCCTCCGCAAACTTGATCTGCACCAAAATGGGCCTTCCTGAACTTTAAAGGAGTCACTGAATGTACAACCCAATACTGAGGGAAGCTTTTCAGTGAATGTCAAAAGTTGAGGCAGAGGCCATTTTTCTCTTTGTGCTGCAGAAGTTTGTTCTAGACTCTTTTGTTTGGTACAATGAAGTAGAAAATACATGCACACAAAATACTATCCACATCTACAGCTTCAGAGCTTGCTATCTAAATCCCCTAACTGTGCTTACATTTTTAAGACCACATGAAATGCCTTGACAAGCATAGTTTTCTTTCCTGTGATGACGCATTGCCTATTGAAACAGAAAGCTGGGACAGGACATATTGAAGGACTTTTTTTTTTTTTTTACATTGCAAATAGGGTTTAGTAACTTCACAGCCATGAACCGTAATTTACTCCTTGCTAGTCTGTTGCAGGTGGTATTAGTGAGGGATTCAATCTCATTCTAGAGAGCATTTGATTTGACAAAAATCTGTATTGTGTGAGACGAGTCATTAGTATTTTTGGTCCATTGTTCCAGAAGAGAAATCTGTACATGTTAAATGTGTATTTTTGCTATGGGGATATGAATCATAAGGAATTTAATGATTCTGGTTCCTTAACAATTCCGGTTCCTTAACGATCTATTGACGATTCTTGATGGGATATTACTGCCCTCAGCAGTCTGTTGCCAAATGATGAGATAATTTCAGATTTCAAAGCAGATATAATAAATAAATAAATAAAAAATACATTTAATACAATTCTTGCAAAAGGTTAGCTTAGACCGACATTTTGATGACTTTTCAAAGACTTTTTAGAGGCATAAATTCAATTCGGAGTATTTTAGTTTGGTCTTTCGTCCGCATCGCCGGGTTCCTACGGAGCCCCTTAAAGGACAGGGCGGGATTTTTTTTTTTCTGAAATAGTTTTGCTTGTCCTTGCAATAAGTTTTGCGTTCCCTTGCAATAAATTTACCATGGTTTCACTATAGTAACCATATAACCATGATATTCATTGTGAAACCATAGTGATAATACAGGAAAACAAAAACAATGGTAATAAAAATTATAATTTTGTGGTTATTATGGTTTTACTGTACAAATACCATAGTTTAATTATGGTTATTGTTGTAAAACTATGGCTTTACTATGCGCAACCATGACAATTCATGTTTTATTTTATTTTTTTGGCAGAAACATGGTGTTACTATAGCAGTACTGTAGATTGTAGTAACCATAGTTTTTTGGCAGATATAATGGTTCCCTATCTGTCACTCACTCGATGTTGTGTCGATGTAGTGACATTAGGGGTCACTCATGGGAGCCTGAAACACCTCTGGTCTTTGATAAAAGGCCAATGAGAATTGGCGAGTGGTATTTGCATGCCACTCCCCCGGACATACGGGTATAAAAGGACCTGGTATGCAACCACTCATTCAGATTTTCTCTTCGGAGCCGAACGGTCATGCTCACTGAGCTGAATTCTCACGACTGTTCATTCACCTCTGCTGGATCTGACGGCGCATTTCAGCGGCTTCTCCCTCCTCTGCACTGGTGCACTGCAGAGAACGCCCCTGGGCGCTTCCGCAGAAAAAAGAGAGTATATTTTCCTGAAAGAGTATATTTCTCTAAAAAAGCGCCACACACGGAACGTCTTTTTAAAGACGCGTCTTTTTAAAGATGCCTTTCCGATTGTGTGTTAATCCTGGTTGCAGTCGTTACCTCTCAACTTCAGACAGAGGCAGTGTTCATGGATGGTTCATGTTCTCACTGCGAGAACATAACCATGGCAACGTTGCGTTCGTGGCTTGCTTTCGTAAGAATGGGACCGCCTCCGCCTGGTATCCCCCACGGACCTCCCATTCCCCAGCATGCTCATCTGCCCCGATCGGGCTTCCGGATGAGTCCACCGGCTCGTCTCACGGCGAGTTTGACCTCTTGTTTGGAGCCTGCGAAGCTGATGAGCTCTCAAGTGCAGCATCGGAGAGCGGGCTTGTCCAGTCGGATGCAGAAGCCTCAGCTGGGCTCCCCCCTTCGGAGATGATTGCCCAGTCACAGGCTGATGCAGAGATGACGGATATGCTTTCCTGGGCGGCCGTGAGCATCGGGCTAGAGTGGAACCCTCTGCTCTCCCCTGAACCCTCGTGGCTCGATGATTGGTTCCTGGGCTCACGGCGTTGCTCAAAGCAGCCACACCCCACTCCAGTGCCTTTCTTCCCGGAAGTGCACAAGAAGCTGACAAAATCATGGGAGGCACCTTTTACTGACCGGTCCCGATTTCTCAGTTCCCCCGCCCTCACTACCCTTGATGGCAGGGCGGCCAGGGGCTATACGGCGATTCCCCTGGTGGATAAGGCACTCGCGGTGCACCTATGCCAGCAGAGCGCCGCCACCTGGCACGGATGGCCAAAGCTCCCGTCCAAGCCCTGTAGGTTCACGTCGTCCCTGAAGGCCAAAGCCTACAGCGCTGCTGGACAAGCCGCCTCTGCCCTGCATGCCATGGCTCTCCTGTAGGTCCACCAAGCCAAAGCGCTAAAAGAACTGCACGAGGGTAGTTCCGCCCCAGATCTGATGCAGGAACTGCGCTCGGCGACCGACCTCGCTATCCGAGCGACGAAGGTCACGGCGTGGTCTCTCGGGCAGATGATGTCCACATTAGTAGTCCAGGAGCGCCACCTTTGGTTCAACCTGGTCGAGATGGGTGAAGCCGACAAGACACGGTTCCTTGCTGCCCCCATCTCCCAGGCTGGCCTATTCAGCGACACCGTCGAGGACTTTGCCCAGCAGTTCTCAACGGTGAAGCAGCAGACGGAGGCTATACGGCATATCCTGCCCGGCGCGGCTCAAGATCCCGCACCCCGTCTGCTCGTCGCCAAGGGCACCGGCTCCGCCACAGCCCGCCCCTTCGGCCCAGCCCTGGCGTGGAGCCCACTGCAGGAAGCAGACGCCACCCGTCTCATGTCCGGCCGCCAAGAACCCACGAAGGTCGTCAAAGCGCCCCTGAGACGGGTGACCAGGGTCGACGAAACCCACTGCATTGGAGCTGGTAGTAAGACCACTCCATCCCCCGGTGGAGGGCCGGGTGGAGAATCTTTTGTTGCCTTTTCATTTGATTTCGCCGCATGCCCAAGTGGCTGCGGTACCCAACAGTTCAGCAAAAGAGCGGTTTCCTCCTTCCCTGGGTCACATACCCAGTGTGCATTGTCATCATCATGACCACCGTCCACCTTTTTTCCCCTTGAAGGATTGGCGCTCCAGCGGCGGTCATCCCGCCCCTGCACACCCAGCTGTGGCACACATCCTCCCCCGATGTGACAGTCTCCATGGGTTGCAGGACAGGCCTCTTCCTCTCCCGTCCCAGGCTGTTCCGGGGGTGGTCACAAGGAGCCAGGTAAGCGCTTCGATGTCCCTAGACTCAGCACGGCCATGACATGGTGTGGCACCTCGAGCTCCACCCCGCCGCGAGGCCCCACCTGCCGGTACGTCCGACGACTTTGTCCCTTTGGTCCCCCTTGCGCAGAAATTGGATGCGTGGCTTGCGCTTTCCAATCCGTCACGATGGCTGGTCTGGACCGTCCGACTCGGCTACGCGATTCAGTTCACCAGGCGTCCGCCCAGGTTCAGCGGTATCCACTTAACCTTGGTGAAGGACGAAAATGCTGCTACCTTGCGCACGGAGATCGCTACCCTCCTACGGAAGGGTGTGCTAGAACCTGTCCCTCTGGCCGAGATGAAGAAGGGGTTTTACAGCCCCTACTTCATTGTACCGAAAAAAAGTGGTGGGTTGCGGCCAATCTTGGACCTGTGAGTACTGAGCCGGGCTTTACACAGACTCCCGTTCGAGATGCTGATGCAAAAACGCATTCTGGCAAGCGTCCGGCATCAAGATTGGTTCGCGGCGGTAGACCTAAAGGACGCGTACTCCCACGTCTCGATTCTACCTCGACACAGACCCTTCCTGCGGTTTGCATTCAAGGGTCAGGCATATCAGTACAAGGTCCTCCCTTTTGGCCTGTCTTTGTCCCCTTGTCTTCACGAAGGTCGCAGAGGCAGCCCTTGCCCCGTTAAGGGAAGTGGGCATTCGCATTCTCAACTATCTCGACGACTGGCTAATCCTAGCTCACTCTCGGGACATATTATGTGCACACAGGGACTTGGTGCTCTCACACCTCAGCCGACTAGGGCTTCAGGTCAACTGGGAAAAGAGCAAGCTCCTCCCGGTTCAGAGCATCTCTTTCCTCGGTTTGGAGTTGGACTCAGTCTCTTTGACAGCGTGCCTCACGAACAAGCACGCACAGTCAGTGCTGGCCTGTTTGAAGGTGTTCAAACAGAAAACAGCGGTTCCACTGAAACTCTTTCAGAGGCTCCTGGGGCATATGGCCTCCTCAGCGGTGGCCACCCCGCTCGGGTTGATGCATATGAGACCGCTTTAGAACTGGCTTCAGACTCAAGTCCCGAGATGGGCATGGCACCGCGGGACACATCGTGTGGTCATCATGCCGGTCTTTCACCGTCTTTTCAGCCCTTGGACTGACCTCTCATTTCTACGGGCAGGTGTTCCCCTAGAGCGGGTCTCCAGGCGCGTCGTGGTCATGACAGACACCTCCAAAATGGGCTGGGGCGCTGTTTGCAACGGGCACGTAGCCACCGGCTTGTGGACAGGCCCGCAACTGCATTGGCACATCAACTGCCTTGAGTTGTTGGCAATTCTGCTCGCCCTGCGGAGGTTTCGGCCATTGATCCAGGGCAAGCACGTGTTAGTTTGGACAGACAACATGGCAACGGTAGCATATGTCAACCACCAAGGCCGTCTGTGCTCTCGTTGTATGTCACAGCTCGCCCGCCGTCTCCTCCTCTGGAGTCAGCAGCACTTCAAGTTGCTGCGAGCCACTCACATCCCCGGCAACCTCAACACTACAGCGGACACGCTGTCACGGCAGGTTACCCTCAGGGGAGAGTAGAGACTCCACCCTCAGGTGGTCCAGCTGATTTGGAGTCGATTCAGACAGGCACAGGTAGACCTGTTCACCTCCCAAGAATCCTCCCACTGCCTGCTCTGGTATACCCTGACCGAGGCACCCCTCGGCATAGACGCGCTGGCACACAGCTGGCCTCCTGGCCTACGCAAATATGCGTTTCCCTCAGTGAGCCTAATTGCACAGACTCTGTGCAAGGTCAGGGATGACGAGAAGCAGGTCGTCCTGGTAGCACCCTACTGGCCCACCCAGACGTGGTTCTCAGACCTCACGCTCCTCGCGACAGCACCCCCCCAGCGAATTCCCCTGAGGAAGGACCTTCTTTCTCAGGGACGGGGCACCATCTGGCACCCGCGACCAGACCTCTGGAATCTCCATGTCTGGTCCCTGGACGGGACGTGGAAGACCTAAGTGGTCTACCACCCGCGGTGGTAGACACGATCACTCAGGCTAGGGCCCCCTCTACGAGGCACCTGTATGCCTTTAAGTGGCGTCTGTTCGCTAAGTGGTGTTCTCCCAGAGACCCCCAGAGATGTGCAGTCGGATCGGTGCTTTCCTTCCTGCAGGAGAGGTTGGAAGGGCGGCTGTCCCCTTCCACCTTGAAGTTGTACGTTGCTGCTATAGCAGCACACCACGACACAGTGGACGGTAAGTCCTTAAGGAAGCACGACCTGATCATCAGGTTCCTGAGAGGCGCCAGGAGGCTGAACCCCTCCAGACCGTGTCTTGTTCCCTTATGGGACCTCTCTGTAGTTCTTCAGGGTCTACAGAGAGCCCCCTTGAGCCTTTGCAGTTAGCTGAGATTAAGGCACTCTCCTTGAAGACTTCCCTCCTCACTGCACTCACTTCCATCAAGAGGGTAGGAGACCTGCAAGCGTTCTCTGTCAGCAAAACGTGCCTGGAATTCGGTCTGGGCTACTCTCATGTGATCCTGAGACCCCGACCGGGCTATGTGCCCAAGGTTCCCACGACCCCTTTTAGGGACCAGGTGGTGAACCTGCGAGCACTGGCCCAGGAGGAGGCAGACCCAGCCCTGTCGTTGCTGTGTCCGGTGCGCGCTTTACGCATCTATTTGGATCGCACGCAGAGCTTTAGGATCTCTGAACAGCTCTTTGTCTTCTGTGGTGCACAGCGGAAAGGAAGCGCTGTCTCCAAGCAGAGGATCACCCACTGGCTCATTGACGCAATAGCTATGGCATATCTAGCCCAGGACGTGCTGCCCCCGGTAGGGCTACGAGCCCATTCTACCAGGGGTGTAGCGGCCTCCTGGGCCCTGGCCAGGGGTGCCTTTCTAACAGACATTTGCAGAGCAGCGGCTGGGCAACACCCAACACCTTTGCAAGGTTCTACAACCTCCGGGTGGAACCGGTTTTGTCCCAGGTAATGGCACGCAATACAAGCAGATAAGCCCGGGATAGCCGGCCAGGTGTATCGCTTGCACATAGCGCCTTTCACCTCCTCTGAGCTGAAGATGTGCACCATTAATTCCCAGTAGTGTTCACAAACTATGTTCCCTGGTTGACTTCCTCCGAGCCCTGTGGCAGTCGAGTTTTCGGAGAGACTCACTGCCGGCCCAGTACTCGTGCTAAGAGCCCTGTTCTGGGGTAGGTGCTCCGCATGTGGCGGTTGCCTGTAAGGTAACCCCATGTGATGTATATCTTCCGCTAATTCGTTTCCCTGTTGGTAAACTGCGTCTTCCTTGGGCAGAGCCCCCTCTGCCACAGTCTCCATGTTTGTAGTAACTCCTACCCCGTTGGGTAGGATCTACCATGAGACTTCTCCACATAGTCGGCAAGACCGTGTGACATATTTTCCACTTAAATACCCCCCCCCCCTTTGGGCGAGGTGTGGTCTCCGCGGTGTCCTGGCGGCCCAGTCGGATAATCCCCCTTGTTTTTTAGGGAGTGGAAAAAAGAAGGGGAAAAGAGGCCACAACTGGGTTAGCCTGTCTCTATCTTTTGGGTAGTCGACTTGTCCCCAAAGGGCCGTTCGACACTCATAACTATGTTGGGGGAGGTTACGTGTTGGCCTGGTGCACTGGCTACGAGGCACACAGTTGTCTGCCCATCACACACCGCCAGTTCACATAACACAGTTCAGCCGGTTGCGGCGTTTTGTATAGGGACCCCAAGTGTCACTACATCGACACAACGTTGAGTGAGTGACAGATAGGGAACGTCCTGGTTACTTGCGTAACCTCCGTTCCCTGATGGAGGGAACGAGACATTGTGTCCCTCCTGCCACAATGCTGAACTACCCGCTGAAATGGCCGGACCTTGTCTCGGCTCCTCAGCATAAAACCTGAATGAGTGGTTGCATACCAGCTCCTTTTATACCCATATGTCCGGGGGAGTGGCATGCAAATACCACTCGCCAATTTTCATTGGCCTTTTATCAAAGACCAGAGGTGTTTCGGGCTCCCAAGAGTGACCCCTAGTGTCACTACATCGACACAATGTCTCGTTCCCTCCATCAGGGAACGGAGGTTAAGCAAGTAACCAGGACGTTTTACTATACTGATATTGTAGTAACTATGAACAGAAACCATGTTCTTTTGGCAGAAACCATGGTTTTGATGCAGTATACTGTATTCATATAGTAACCATGGTTTTATTATGTATTAACCATGGGTAATTTTGTGGTTACTATGGTTTTAACATGGTATTTGTAGTAAAACCATAACCACAAAATGATGTCTTTTATTACCATAATTTTCGTTTTCCTGTATTATTACTATGGTTTTACAACGCATATCAAGGTTAAAATATGGTTACTGTTATAAAATCATGCAAAACAATGGTAAATTTATTGCGAGGGAATGCAAAACTAAGGGGATCTGTAGGTTCCAGTATTTAAAATATTAAAAAAAAGGAACCAGTTCCAGATAAGAACTAGTTCATGGTTCCCAACCCTAATCTGCTACAGGTTCATTTTGTCAACTTTTAGGAGTACACTAACATATAGATAATAAGATTATAGACATGGACGGAAGCTTGCTTTCATGGGGTCTTTTAAGTCTAAACAGTACTATGCCACTATAAATCAATGAAATGCGCTAGCTCTACCTTCCATGCTCTCTCAGTGCTCTAACAATCATTACATATTCAGCTTGTAGTTGGGCTTGAGCCTGCCATTTTACTCTTAATGTAACAAAAAGCAATAGAATTAAGCATTACTACAAATACTGACAATGGAAAACCATATATAAGCGGACATTAGCATCTATTGCTATAATGGCAAACATAGAAGGGACCCCAAGTATTCCATAAACTAGAGATACATATCTGTGCTGAAAAAAGAATAGCACACATGTAGTTACCCTACTGGGTTGAAAATAAATATACCCTAATTTATTGTTGTCTGCCAGCAGTTTGTGGGATGATGTCAACATTCAAAATTACAATTAAGCATAATGATGATCCTCAATGAACAAATGATGGAAATGATTGGATTTGTTGTACTTCATCGACCAGGAATCTGAAACATTATAGATGGTGAACAGAAATCAACCAGTAAATAAAGCTTACATCAACCACAAATTTGTTTTTATGGCCAAAAATTGTATATTACAAAGCAGCCTACTTACATTTCAGCTGTTTACATTGAAAATTTACTGTGAAACCTTACAAGAGATTACAACTACAGAAGGATTCTAGAAATATACATTTGCATGTGGTGGTTATGTAGCCATTGCTGGTTTGTCTGCAGTACACAAAGTTACATGCAGATATTCCACTGAAGTCCATTTCTTTGTCAGCCAATAATGTGTTATCTTGTGCTCTGCTGTTTTTGAAGTGGCCATGCCAACATTTGACTCATTCATTTTCAAATTATCCACCGTTTACCATTGAAGCACAAGCAAAGCTTTTGCTTTAAAGGGAATATTCATGCAAAAATGAAAATAATATTTGTCAGCATTCATTTACAGAATAAATAAATAATGACTGAATTTTCATTTATGGAGTACTATCCCTACAAACTAGGTCCGGCATTTTAAGAAGGTAAATTCGGTCTTAAAATAAGTCCCCGCTGGCCATCCATGGCTGAATTTGGGCTGGCTGTCTATCTCTCTTTGGGACTGTAGAGAAGCATACTTGTTCAATGCTTAACCACTGGACACTAATGGATCACAGTCTTGGGTAGGGCTTCCTCATCACAGATGACCCATGGAGTGTACCAAAAGAGTGTGTGAGTAGCCATCTGGACCCCAATGCAGCCAGAAGCAAGAGTTTGAAAAGCGGCTATGGCTCAGACATAGGCAAACAAACATAAACCAGATGGACTGATGTGGGATTTGCGAAGGAAGAGGGGGGAGTAAAAAGGGGAGTAAAAAAGAGAAAGGGTGTCTCTCCTTACACCGTCACTATTGCAAACAACTAGAGGCACATGCAAATGTGCAAGAGGTTCCAAACCGCTGCTTGTCTCCACATGTAGCTGACAATAGCTGGGAGGCTGAGGACAGCCATACACTCTCCAGACAAGTAAATCTCTCACATGAGCAGAGCGCTTTGACAGTCTCACAACTGACAAAATAAGATTTCCCTGTGGTAACAAACACCAGAGTACTTGGCATTTATTCCAGCTGATTGGCCCCAAAAATACCGGTGACAAAGACAAGGAGGCCACATTATGTGTTTGATACACCAGGTGCATGGCACGCCGAGCTATGTCTCCCAGTTTCTTCTTCCATGTGACAGAAGTCATCTGTGTTCCATTTCACTACCTGCAATGCAGAAAAAACAGAGGGTAAAAAAAATTAATAAAAAAAAAAAAAATCAAGAAACAACTTAATGCAACTTTTACAGGCAGTATACGGAGAGATGAAGAAAACAGGGAAAGTCCAAGTCCAATGTTTGAGTAACAACCTGTCTGCTAAAATGTCTTCATCTGGTTGGCTTTTGAAGGCAGCACAGATGTATCCTTCACTGCCTATGATATCTCACAATCCTGTGTGTGTGGTTTGGCTGTTAGTGGAAAGACCAAAAATGGCATCTAAAAGGAACGATTGAAAGTGGTAAATTAATCTATAAATGTCAACCAATGGCTCGAATTCTGTCAAGAAATAGGCATTGTAGTCACCACTAAACATTTGCTTGGTTATCTCTAAAGCTCACTTAGATTTGTTTTAGATAATTACCCATGATGTTACAGTGCATTGGAAGCCGGTCGGAATCGAGTTTCCTGCTAAATACCTTCATACACAAATTGTTGCCTGTGAGTTTGTGGACAAAGCAGGCAGTGAGGCAACAAGGCAGCTGTCTGAGTTTGTTAAAGCATTTGTCCTAAACAGACAGCACACTGTGTTTTTATTAGGGCTGTTGTTTAAATGTATTAATCTAGTGCAATGATTTATATAAAAATGTACTGCTATTAATCTAAATATGAGGCATAATAATACATTTATTTTAAGGAGTAATATATTTTTCACATCTTAAACTTGTTTTATGTCCATTATACAAGACACAGAAGATATTTGTTTGATAAATCCTATAATTAAGGTCTGTTGCGTCAGACAAACAGACAATTCTGCTCTACATGTAGGGTACAATGGGGAAAAAGGCTCCTTTGATTTTATTTTCTCCCAAAACACTAAATAGCAACAAAAAACACCACAGCCTTTTCCACAGTTTGTCACTATACACCGCAAAATGTTCCTGTTCCATGAGATATTTGTGTGTGGAGTCTAAAGTTTGATTCTGAGGCAATTTGATCTAATTTGTAATGTTTTTTAAATGTTGCAAATTTATGTAGCTAATGAACATCTCTGAAATTAACATTTATTTTTAGACAAAATACTTATTTATAATTTTCAGTTTTGTACATGGTGATTAAATCAAAAGTTTTTTTTTTAATAACTGTCAATTAAGTGAAAGGATGGTATTTGGGGTAAAAAAAAAAAAAAAAAAAGTTAAGGATAACAATTTATAATTGGGCTCTGTTGTGTTCATGTGACTCCCATAAGACATGTTACAGAGATAAATACAGACACTAAGCACAGCACTTCAACACTGTAACTAACTGTTATTTCAACAAAAATATAGGCTAATAACTATAAACATCTAGTTCATGACATCAAGCAGTTTAAACCTTTTGTACTGCAACTATTTATAGACAGAATCAGCAAATGACTATAATTAATTTTTGTTATTTCTGACACTGGTTTCATGGTCAACAAGCTTACTCAGAAGAACCATGCTAGTTTCCACCTTCACCAGTTATGCTGGTAAACACCATGGGTATGCTAGACCACCATCAAGACCCACACAAACCACAATAAAAAGGACTAAGCTTGTCTTTTCAGCATGGAATTTTTTTTTGCCAATATGCAAACTGGGCTACTCAAAAGTGGGCTAACCAACTAAATTTCACACTGCAGTGCTCTCATGCTCTGTGGTAAAATACCCACTAAACAGAAGGGCTGGTTCCAGTTGTATTTCATTTGTCATGCTAACTCTAACCTTTTTAAAGTGCATTGACTCCAGGTAGCATAGAGAAACAATTGGATTCAGTAGCATCCTCCTCTAGAGTTACTGTGCCGGACTGCAGACTCGCCAGAATCTTCCACTCCCACAGTCCTCATCTTCCACTCAGTTTCCCTCTCTCTCTCTCTGTGGGTGCAAATAAAGCCGTCCAACTATGACATCACGGCTAGCCATTTGTTTTCTGTACATTGCCATGGTGATGCGACATTAACCAGTGAGATGGCAGCAACCACAGAAATGAAAGACGGCATTAGCGCATCAGGATGGATCAGTGTTGAGATCTGTCAGAATGTCTTTTCTTTTTGCGTTTTCTTTTCACTTAAGCTCTGTTGAAAAGATCAGTGGAAGTTGAGAAAAGTCATGCTGACCTCCTCGGTTATTTTCGACTGACTGTATCCCACTGGATCAATGCATAAAAAGTTTATTTTTATATAAAAAATATATAGTAGTTTTGTGCCAGATGGCAGAAAAATAGCAAGGGTAAAATCATGTAGTTGTTTAGCAAGACATTCTGCATTCTGCTAAAAAATTTTAACAGAGGACAGCAAACTTTCTGAAGTATCATTTTTGTTTTTTGGTTAATAGTGCTAATCTTGTCAATGTTTGAAATTTTTGTAGATGAACGATACGAGACAAAAAAGATGCATCATGATGATAATTAAACTTTATTCTGTTGACAAAAATATGACGAGAAAAAATTATAATGCATGATATTAACAGTGCAAGATATAAACAAAATAAGAAACATCTTGAACGAGCTGAACGTGCTGAACACCGGCAAAATGAACCGCTTTAAAATGTGTTAATTACCTTACTCAAACACATTCTATTTATACATGAGATTAATCACTATATCTACAACATATATGTACTATTACAACTTACATCTGCACAGAGTAAAGAATAGTGCCCGACCGATATAAATCAGTATTGCCGTATATGTTTACCGATATGCGCAGATATGAAAACTTTTTTTCAAAACATAGAATGCAGAAAACAATGTTTTAGAATTGGTGTCATTATGTAGTTTGTGCAGCAGAGTGTGCTCCAACTCCATTGTTTACAGAGCTGACGGTGGCTCTGCAGACATGGCGGAGTTGAGTGGTCTCCATAAATTGCTAACTAGTTTGTGAAATACATACTGGAAAGTTAATAAACAATGACCCCATCATTTTATATAACTAATATAACGTTAACCCTGTCCCTCACAACCATGTCACTCATGTCTGTTTGCTGTTAGCCAGCTATAGTTTGTCAGTGCAGTAAGTAATGTAGCAGATTGAAAGGTAAACATCAGAGCATCTTTTCACAGTGCGGTGGTGGATTGTGTCTGTTGAGTGTTGATTTCACGCTACGTTGTTACCTAGTTGGTGAGATGCAATGCTGGTCCATCTTTTACTCTCTGTGACAACGAGCTTATAGCTAACTAGCTAACCACGCAGCTATTTTAATTGCTTGTCAGCTGAGTGGAAGCTAATGTGTAAACATGTATTTACCAATCTATTTTGTTCAGGATTCACAGTTTGGTACCCCCTTCAACCGAACAATTCCAGTCATTGCATTTATAAAATGTAATATTTAAAAGTCTGGTTTTCCACCGTTGAAAGTTTCCCCTGAACTCGAATAGCAGAATACGGTGTAACACCACTGCCGCTGTTTATCTCTTGACTCGGCAGGTGTAAATGCTTCTTGTGTTACAACCTTCCAATAATTGACTGGCAGTATTAATATAGTCAGCATATGACTGATACTAAACAGTACTACTGATGTTTATTTAGCTATTTATTTTATTTATTCTTTATTTTTATGGTCAGCATTTGACTGAAACCAAACAGTACTGATTTTTATTTAGCTATTTATTTTATTTTTATTTATCCTTTATTTTGATGGTCAGCATTTAACTGATACTAAACAGTACTGATGTTTATTTAGCTATTTATTTTATTTTTTATTTATTCTTTATATTAATGGTCAGCAACTGACTGATACTAAACATACATTACTGATGTTTATTAAGCTATTTATTGTATTTATATTTATTCTTTATTTTCTCAGTGTTCATTTCTAGAATTTTGACAATGTATAATAATAATGTCAAAAATTCTTTGATAAAAATATTTGTTTAAGAAAGCAGCCTTCTGAGTACCTTTGCATAGTCATATCGGTGCAAAATCGGTGAACAATCCACATTGAAACGGTCTGTTTTCATTCCAGCTCAAAAATTAACTATAACGGCCACCATATCAGTAATCTGTGAATTTTCCCCCTCTAAAATCGGTCTCGGTCTCAAAAATCCCATATCGGTCGGGCTCTAGTAAAGAAGTAAGCAAATGAACAGGTGAACTTGAACTAAGTTCAACTAACTAGTCATAATGGGCCTCATTCATGAAACTTTCGTAAATTTGTGAGTAGATTCTGAGAAAATTAACCTTCCTGAAAACCTTCCGCCAGATTCACAAACGCTTCATCCTTGCCAGATTTGTTAGTAAAACTTGTTTTAGTAATGTTTAGTAAAACATTTGTAAACATTTGTGCACATTCATTCACAATTATCATAATCCACACCCATGAACACGTCATATAAGGAAAGCACCAGAGTAGTAAATTCTTTTAACATCTATGCGGAACAGTAATGAAATAATTGTTATGAATGAAGTGCATTCACATCGTAAAAATTTGCACAATAGCATCTCAAAGAAAGTGAGAACTTACTGTCATCGCATGTTTTTGCTGTCATTGGAGGCTCTATTGTAAATCAAACAGTTTAAGAATTAAATAAAAAAAAATTGACATGAGTATAAAAAATTTTTAGAAGGAGAATGTCCACCACAATTAATCTTCTCTGATTCAGTTTGCAGTGCATCACCAGCACCATTTGTGAAACTTCTTGGGTAAATCATGATGGTAACAGTAATATACTTGCAAATGGAAGAATCTTCAGAGAAATTAATAGAAGGCCTGAAGATGAGTTTGACTGAACTGCTGTAAGATATTACAAAATTGCAAGCAATACGACAGTGTGCAGGCTTTTTCTATTTTTTTTCCCAGTTGTATTGTGTACGCACCTGCCTGCGATGTGTTTATTTATGGGTTTAACAGCATTAGCATTGAGTTATACCATACGTTATCAACTGAACGCAATTTACCGATGCCTATACTAAATTATGGAGCTCATCAAATAAAAATAAAAAACTGTCCACTGTGTCACATTAGAGGGCATTAATTTTGTTTCGAGAAAATTACATGTGAACTGCATCTTTCCATTCACTTTTCACCCCATGTCAAGTGCTTCTGCTTCAAAAATGGAAAGCAGAGTTGGGGAAAAAAAAGCTTTACTCTGAATAAATAAATTCAAGCAGCAAAGACACGTTTCTAAATAAGTACAGGCACAATTTCACAGGTTAATATCACTCATTCCATTTTTTGTAAATGTTTTTATTACTTATTTAATTTTACTTCTATCAAAATGTAGTCATGGAAGCCTAAGAGATCATTCTCGCAGAGGATTCATAGTAGCATTACGTCATTCATTCAATTTCGGAATCTCATCCAATCATTATCTAGCCTATGCCTTATAAGGTCCCACAGCTGTGTCTCATTGCTTGTATGCTGCTTTGCTTTCACTAGCATGTGAGAAAAACACAAGCATAGCACACGCTATGCAACTACGCACTTTCAAGCAACAGTCGCTCAACATTTGTATTATACATTGTTCGGCTACTCACCGCGATGCTCATGCTCCCAATTCATCAAGATACGCAAGTTTTCTGTTTATTCTTCTTTGACAGAATAATTGCAAACAAATAGCTGGTGACGTTTGGGGTGTAGGCATTTCTGCTGTCAATGTTCCTCTATTCACTGTAATCATTTTCATTATCTGCATCAACAATTGCTTTCAAGCGGCAATGTTCCTTTTGCGGCAGTGTTTCACATTACAAGAGTATTCAATGAATGCACATTGCACACTGATCTTAACGTTTGGTGTACGAAAGATCTTTTACATAAGAGTTGTATGCCTGAGTATATCCCAGTAACGGGAATCAGGGTAAAAACTCATAAATCACGCAGGTTGATTATGCACAACTACTTTGTGTACGTGGTTGATTATCTCCATTATATTCAGTTGAGCTTCTCGCTTTCTGCTAGTAGCTCCTATCGCACGTTAAATCACGAACTCTTGCTCTGATTTTCTTCAGATGCCTACAATCACATCTCCCTTAAAGGGGCAGTATAATTGTTGCTGTGTAACTTCTGACACCTAGTGGTAGGCTATGGTGCTAAAACATTACTGAAATTTAATTTGTAACAGTATGCTTGGGCATTGTCATACTATATAATTTTATGTAGTTGCAGTGATTCGTGTTTTCTTATTCTTTTGTTTTCTCAGGTCAGATCGTATTCCGTTATCTCACACTCGCATGTAAAAGAGAAACGCAATCATCTCAAATGCTATTCCTTTGCTTTCCAAGCAACAGCACTTTGTTGTCCTTCATTTGGTACTCACCTTGATGCTCATTCAACTGGTCTCCATCAGCAACATATGCAAGTTTTTGTGTATTTTCTTTGGGGGAACAATATTCTTAACCATAGTTGGCATTAGGGTTTCAGGCCTTTTTGTTATTAATGTTTACTATTCACCATCAATAACATTATTCATATTGCATCCAGTAATCACTTTTCAAGCAGCAGTTAACTATTACAAGGATAGTCAGTGCTCACCGATCTTCATGTTGTTCCGCAGATATGCTAAGTCAACTTCATGTTGTGTACGTTATCAATGGTATTTGCATTCCCTACTATATTCCTGCACTGGGCAATCAGGATTGAGTATTCATGCACTTCAAAATATGGAATAATACTTAAGTGCATGTGGTCTGATAATCTTTCTTCATTTCAGGTATGGATATTTATGTTCGTCTCATATTTCGTTAGTATTATAGTCCAATGGCTTTTTACCTATTGCAGGATTGTCTCTGCTGTTTCTCTGATTTACAACATTTCCTGCTGATGCTTTTCATTGTAGTTGCCTTCTCACATTAACACTATTATCTCGCATGATTGTAAGAACATTTATTATCACGTTCTCTTTAACAGAAGGATCAATCGTTGCTGCTTGCCTACTGTTATCTAGCGGTAGGCAACTGCACATCGACATAACTTGATAAGAAATCTTAGCACAGCATGTATAATTGCTGCCAATCAGATTATTTAAATCAAATGGGATGTACCAACCATGTATTGCAGTTTTCCAATGTTTCCTTTTAACAAGGGGTCATTTCAACATACCAGTGTAGGTATTTGCATTGGTGGTTAAACTACCATAATAATATCTAATTATATAATAGTATTTATCAATCTACATTTATGTATTCGGCATATTACAGCTTGCCACAACTTGCATGTGTACGCTGTTTGCTGAGACACATTGCAAGCATTGCCAACCATTCCTTAGGCAGTAGAGTTTAAATAATCACATTGCAATCATTGCTTCCCATTTCATGGGCAGTATGTTTCACAGACACATTTCGTTTCACAAACACATCACAACCATTTCACGGCCAATCTGTTCTCACAGACATATTGCAACCATTTCATGGCCAGTCTGTTCACACAGACACATCGCAACCAATTCACAGCCAGTGTGTTCACACAGATACAACGCAACAAATTCAAGGCCAGTCTGTCTGCACAGACACATCGCAACCAATTCACAGCCAGTCTGTTCGCACAGACACATCGCAACCAATTCACGCTAGTCTGTTCGCACAGATACATTGTAACCAATTCACGGCCAGTCTGTTCGCACAGACACATCGCAACCAATTCACAGCCAGTCTGTTCGCACAGACACGTCGCAACAAATTCACAGCCAGTCTGTTCACATAGACACATCGTAACCAATTCATGGCCAGTCTGTCTGCATAGACACATTGTAACCATTTCATAGCCAGTCTGTTCACACAGACACATCGCAACCAATTCACGACCAGTCTGTTCGCTCAGACATACTGCAACCATTTCATGGCCATTCTGTTTCACAGACATGTCACAGAGCAATGCCACCCATTCCATGGGCAGTCCGTTTGCACATACACATCACAAGCTACAGTTGTGCTCAAAAGTTTGCATACCCTTGGAGAATTGGTAATATATGAACCATTTATAAGAAAACATGAGTGAGCAGGCAAAACACATCTCTTTTTGGCAACTCGACCATGCAGCTCATTTTTATTCAAATATCGTCGTATTCTGCTCCTTGAAACAACCACACCATCTTTTTCCAGAGCAGCCTGTATTTCTCCTGAGGTTACCTATGGGTTTTTCTTTGTATCCTGAACAGTTCTTCTGGCAGTTGTGGCTGAAATCTTTCTTGGTCTACCTGACCTTGGCTTGGTATCAAGAGATCCCTGAATTTTCCACTTCTTAATAAGTGATTGAACGGTTCTGACTGGCATTTTCAAGGCTTTGGATATCTTTTTATCTGCTTTTCCATCTTTATAAAGTTCCATTACCTTGTTACGCAGGTCTTTTGACAGTTCTTTTCTGCTCCCCATGGCTCAGTATCTAGCCTGCTCAGTGCATCCACGTGAGAGCTAACAAACTCATTGACTATTTATACACAGACACTAATTGCAATTTAAAAAGCCACAGGTGTGGGAAATTAACCTTTATTTGCCATTTAAACTTGTGTGTGTCACCTTGTGTGTCTGTAACAAGGCCAAACATTCAAGGGTATGTAAACTTTTGATCAGGGCCATTTGGGTGATTTCTGTTACCATTATGATTTAAAAAGGAGCCAAACAACTATGTGATAATAAATGGCTTCATATGATCACTATCCTTAAATAAAAGACCAAAATTTCACAATTGCTGCCAGGGTATGCAAACTTTTGAGCACAACTGTATGTCATTTCACAAAGCTAGTCATCTTTTGGCAGGATATGGCACTATTAATGCACTTTGTAAGGGTTTCATGTTTGCATCACAAATGGTTATATTAATGTAATTTACAAATATTCTGCCTCTTTCAGGTTCCTTTGCATTGAGACCTGGTCGTTCCAAGTGGAACTATTGGGGGGGGGGGGGTGTTATACGTTTTAATTAGGTTCTAATTCCTTTTCGGGGTTATAAATCTAAATTAGGTCTAATTTCCTTTTTGGGGTAAGCTCCTCTCCCCTGCCATCATCGCCTTCCGGCAGGATCTGATGGTTCGAGCTAGAATCTTGATGCTGAACTGTAGGATGGGGCTTACGCCAAGGGAAACTAATCAATAACTAACCCATGTTATTCCATAATATCGAGTTTGAGAGAAATGGCAGTTTGTCTAAAAGATCACATGTTCAGATGTCTTGAGCACTATTTACACGTGGTCGGGAGTAGGTGTATATCTTGAGCGCCTGGGTAGCTCAGCAAGATGCTGACTACCACACCTGGAGTTGCAAGTTCGAATCCAGGGCATGCTGAGTGACTCCAGTCAGGCTTCCTAAGCAACCAATTGGCCCGGATGCTAGGTCACGTTGGGTTAACCTCCTCGTGGTCGCTATAATATGGTTCTTGCTCTTGGTGGGGCACGTGGCGAGTTGTGCGTGGATGCCGCAGAGAATAGTGTGAAGCCTCCACACACATTAGGTCTCCGTGGTAACGCACTCAACAAGTCACGTGATAAGATGCACGGATTGACGGTCTCAGACGCGGAGACGCCTGGAGACTCCTGCATTCAGTTCTCTTCCGCTGCGCTCAGTAAAGCTGATTTTGAAAGAGCACTTAATTGTATGAACAGCCCCTAATGTTGCCAACCACTGTTCTACAACCTTTTGAGGTGAGGTGAGTTGGGCCTTGAGTTAATGCCATATATTGTTTCCAGAAGTCTAAATATTCAATAGTCTTACTACATATCATTTCATCCTTACAAAATAAATCCTGGTATAAATGACATGCAATGTTGGCACCTTGAGGAGAGTCACCTAAAACACACAAACACAACTGCTCTGCCATGATCTCAGCATTATTTACACAGGTCCATCTGTTCTCCAGACCACCGGCCCTCTGATCCAGATCAGAAGCTTGACTGATAAAGACCTCAGGTTAGTAAGGGTGGGGCAAGACTGGATCAGTGCTGTAAATATCACAGGAGAGCAAAATAATCATATAGCAGGCAGCTCGTTGGCTCTGAGGCCTGGGCCACTGCCGAGACTGATAACATTAAGCCATCTGCATTCTTTCCCTTGGGCTCATGGTTGGCCAGACCTTATAGGTCTGGATCGCCAGCTTTCCTGTGCTGAGTGAGATCGGAGAGCACTTCAGCAATGTATTCATTATTACTCTGCAGGTTTTCTTTACTGTGCAGGTCCACAATAATGATATCCAGATCTCCACTCTTGTGATTACAGTGGCCTAAAATTATTTTGGGCAATTTTTGACACTTAAGTCACAATTTGAAAATGTGTGAATATCATTGCATAAGATAATATATATATATATATATATAAATAAATAATCAAACTCATCTGCAAACAAATGATGCTAGACTTTTTCCTAATAACTAACTAAGCTACTGGTGTCGAGGTGATCTTTAGTGGATGTATTAGGTCGGTTCCCCTCAAGTCACACAGGTAACCTAGCAGTAGGCAGTAGCAGAGTAAAGTTTGACAACCAGAAAGTGTCCAAATCCTTTGTCTTGATTCTCAACAATATATCTTTAATCATTTAACTCTTTAGGCTCTGAGGGTGTTTTTAAAGATTTCCTGTTTCAGTGGCATACCCAAAATTAAAGGCTTATAACGCCAAAAATTTTCTTTTTTTTTTCTTTTTCTAATTTTACTGATTTTACATTATATACCTCAGTGTTTAAATAACGTGGCTCTGAAAAACTGCTTTTGTTTTGTTCCCAATTATGTCACCAAAACTGAGTCAAATATTGTGTTGATATGACAAAAGCAATCAAAAGTATAATCTGTCCTAGTGTCCAAAAACGTCTCCAAGTGTCCAAAAGCCTCTCCAAACAAATAAAACATAATAATTGTACATAAGAACTAATTACACATGCAAACATAATGACTAAAGGTTTGCATAGCATGCAGACATGATTTTAGTAATGAGATTTCACAGAAAGAGTTTCATTCTGTACCATTTGAGTCATCATTGAGTCTTACTTGGCACCACCTCCTGGTTGTCATATGTAAACACAGTGATTGATCACATGACTCTCAGCCCAAATATGGAGGACTATCGCCACTGGTTGGAGCAATCTGAACCCAGTTTGATTGGTTTAGCATTCCATAACGCTACAGCATTTCCGATGACGTCATCTAATTCAGGAAAGCTAAGGTGCTTGTAGCCAAATACCAAGATGCCAGATAGCCAGATTTTGCATGCACATTGTGCTTTGTGTGGGTTATCTAATGATCTATGCATCCAATTGTGTGTGGGCTCGTTTTAAAGATAATCGCCTCATCCAAGTAATGGTATGCAATACTTTATGTTTTGTTTATTTTTTTTTTAAGTTATAAGCAAAAACAAGGAATATGAGTAACACCTGTTCACATGAAACATGGATGTCAAAGACATATATCTAGCTATTACTCAATATGTATTTGTCTGTGAGTAAAACAAATAGGCTGTTTGTATTCCACTCTTTGAGAGTCACTTGTTCGGTAGTACCCATTTTGTGTTGATCAAGACTGTAGTTATTAATATTTTGATAATTATATTTGTCTCACGGTCCGAGATTAAAGGGTTAAATCATAAGAAATTTATTTTTGTGAAATGTTTTGTTTGAAAAGTGTTTGTGTATGTTTCTTTTAAATAAATGATACATGGTTTGATATTTTGTTATTTAATGCAATAGCATTCATACATTTTTAAGTTTGGATTAAGAGGTAGACATTATTTGATGCAGCAGATTTTTACCAGCCAATATCATTCCATCTGCAAGATGCATGTTGTATGTTCCATCCTCTCATTGCTTGGATTACTGCAGATGATGCATCTGAAACAAAACAGAAGAGGTCCAGTCATAATTGTTACACTATCACCATGTATGTATGATGTTTATAAAAGCCAACTTTTATCATGACATTTAGTCTTCTTCCAATCTATAAACAGAGCAACAGACTCACTATGGAAAGCCCAGTTGTTTCAGGTTCTCATGTCTCACAAGGTCTTTGATATTCACATTTTTCTTTGTCCCCTGCCCCGGCTGGGAAAAGCCCAGATGCTACTCCAAAGACTGGCGCTATGATCTAATCGTCAAAGGGGCCGTTCACACAGGACACATTATTGTGTTGATGAACAGCTAGACAAAGCGCAATGCAATTGATCAGAAGGTAGTGATGCACTGAAATGAAATTTTTTGGGCAGAGCCAAAAGTTCTGGACACACTTGGCCAAAAACCGAAAACTAGCCTTTGTTTTGAATAACAAAATTTTTACTAACATTATAACAATTTTGTGAGTGATTGTACTTGCTCTTCCTTCAGTTGGCATCACTACAACTACATCTTGGCTCCAACAACTTTTAAAATGTTGTAATATAAGCATAAGCACATCTGTGCCCTACAACAATTTTAAATACACAAAGTACAAAATGCACATTTTCCATTTCTAAAGGAAAGGTGGCAGGTTCTTTAGTAACAAAAGTGCTGCACTAAATACCCAACTTCTGCATTAGAATACAAAGATAGCAATCCTATGGGATCTTCTTTGCATTTTATGCCATTTCAGTGGCCAAAAGTTTGGTGCATCTCTATTCATAGGTGCATTAACTCCCATACACTGATTTTTATCCTGCCCAAAGATTCATCTGATTGGCCCATTGTTTTAAAACTGAAAAGGTCCATTGTTCTGCATGTCAAAAGTTTACTTTTAACTTTAACACAGTGGCTTAAAAATGTGGTGCTCATGGTGCAAGATGCTGAAAAAAAAAAAAAAGAAAAGAAAAATGCGGCACAATGGTGCACATGTGCATAGACCAACAATTACAAAACAATACAGATGGAACGTAATAATGTGACCCAAGTGGTCAGATCAGCGAGACTGCTATGTTGATGAAACTGGCCACCAACTGACTGGGCTTTTACTACTACTATTACAAGGCCAATACAAAAATGTCTTGGTCACATATTACCCCTACAATTCTCTAAATGTGCCCAATCTTTCTCTCTCTCTCTGACATCACAGCTGTCTCAGAGACAACAGACCCTCCCTCTTTTATTCCAAACAGATGGAAAAACAAATAACAAATCCAGTATGATTCTGAAGCCAAGCAGAACCAGCCCTCCTCCCTGTGACATGTCAATTATCACTGATAAATGATTCTCTTTCCTCTAATCGCTCCAAAAAGAGGTCGCTGTTATATTGTGTTCACCCTACCATGGATGTTCTTGCTGGGTATGCCTGTTTACTCACTAGGGATTTGCTTTTCTTACCTGTCAGAAAGAACATTTCCTGAAATAAGACCAAATCATTATAAAAAACCAGTTCTTTGCTTCCCTTAGACTAAAAGTATCGCTATTACTTTCCCAATGGACACCATCCCAATTGCCAAAATACTAATGTTGCCTGCCAAAAAGCAAAACCAAGGAGGTCTATAATGCTTGGAGACAGCTATCAATTAGCATTCCCGCTGATCTAAATGGGAGTTACTGGGTTAGTGCATACAGCATGAATTACCTGAATCACATTAAATACCATGCGACTGACCACCTTGGAGTCCTGATAACACCGACTGGCTGATGGAATGAACAATAACGTCCCAAGCCCTTCACTAGCGGTATATTAAAACACCTTGGTCAGGAGTAGAGCAATAGCTGTAACGTCAAAGGCAGCAGGTTAAGAGTTTTGCTGTGGAAATCGGTCTGTGCTACCCGAAATTTGAATGACTACCCCCCACTGGCAGAAGCTGGAAGTGCTGTTGACTGGTAATGTCCATAGATTGGCATAGTTTTATTTTTAGTTGTAAATTATGTTATACAGTCAACAGAAATGCATATTTTATTAACTCTACCCCTAACCCCAACCCTTAACCTAACCGTCACCCGAACCCCAACCTAACCATCAGTGGAGTAAAATTTTTATTTTAGAGCAAAATTGAAACCTACAGATTACTCAAGACAGGGAAAAGTCTATTTCACTCTGTTAAAAGCATATAGTTGAAACTTCTTCTATAATGAAATTGTAATTATTTATATTTTATCAGAAGACACAGCTACTTTTGAATGATGGTCAAAAATTTGAATGACAGAGAAAATTTCCAGTTTGCCTACATAATGGTGCAGGTTAAGGCATCTAGCAGAAGTGGCTAACTGCCAAAGCTAACCAGATACACCATGACCTCCTGATCTGAACATTCATCAGAAGATACCCCACAGAGTAAAAGGAAATGTATTTAAAGTGAATAATCATTACTATCCATTGCAATTAAAGCAATACCAAACCTTACCACATGATAACATAGTATCATCCTGCTGACAGACTATAAGATAAAACACCTAAATGAACTGGATATGTTGGATACAATATACACCGAGGTAAATTAATTTAAATATTTCATGGATTATTTCATAACATGAGGCAAACAGCAATAAACTGATGGAAAAGTCAAAAAGTAAATCCTAGAACTGCAAAGAAGATCTATGAGTGTAATGACAATCTAAATATTCAAATAGAAGAAACAGAAAATTAATGTAAACAAATTCAACATAAAAATATAAAAAGAGATAGTGAAGGAAATAATATTTGCCAGAATCCACTGCAGCTCCATACACTTTTATGCCAGCACACTCACTCTCCAATCTAAAGGGAATATTGTTCAATCATGGCAAAATCAGAACATGTCAAACAGTGCAAATATTTATGCAGCATGGAGAAATGGTGCAAGAGAAAGCCTTTCAATATTAACAAGCAGTTGACAATATAAATCATGGACAAAGTATAACAACCAAAAATCCATACATGTATTTGTGTGGTTGCATCCACATCATAAAAACCAACAGTTCTTTCATAACTTGATGGCGAATTTAAAGGAAAAGTTCACCCAAAAATGATACTTCTTTCATCGTTTACTCACCCAGAATACTTCACCAAACATGGATCCAGCGGAAGTTTCACAGCTCCAGGCCGCATTCGTGCACCAGTGCAAGGTATTAAGGGGTTACCAAGACCAGCTGAACAACCTATGAGCTGCCAACGAATGTTTGACACAATACATTCACTCACTGCCAGCTCCTCATGCTAAACCAGTAAGCTTTGCTCTACCTGATAAGTTTGATGGTTCTGCTGAAAAATGCCAGGGTTTTTTACGACAATGCAAGTATTTTTCTCAAATCAGCCTTAATCATTTGATCAAGATGCCAGGAAATATGCTTTTTTGATGTCACTGCTTACCGGCAAAGCTCTCGATTAGGCCACCGCTGTTTGGGATAAAGATACTGAAATCCAGGTTTCATTTGATTACTTCATTCAACAAATCCACGAAGTCTTCGAGTATCCATCGGGCGGCCAATATATCTCTGTTCAGCTACTTCATCTATGCCAGGGTCATCGATCAGCAGTGGATTATGCAGTTCTGTTCAGGCTCAGAGTGGGTGGAATGATGTCCCTCTGAAGACTGTTTTCCGCAAAGGGCTTAACCTGAAACTCGGGACGGAACTGACCTGCAAGGGTGATGGTACAAATCTTTCTGAATACATAACTATGGCCATCAAGATTGATAACCTGCTTCAGAATGCTTCACAGCCTCAGTTTCGCTTCACCTCAAATTCTAAAGTCTCAGTACAAGCCCAGGCATCCACTGTATCACACAAACCCATGCAAGTTGCATACAATCGTGTTTCCATGGAGGAATGCCAACGTCAACGCAACGAAAACCTTTGCTTTAACTGTGGTTCACCAAGTCATTTCAATGCTGCATGTCCACACAAGAAATCAAGTTCCCCTGAGTCAAGGCAGCATGTGAGTACCATGAACATTATATCACCCATTTCACATAATTTTCTGTTGCCTGTAGAGACCTCCACTGGTGATCATGTAAGATGTGTTGCAGCATTAGTGGATTCTGGGGCTGCTGTTAATCTCATTAATCAGGAGATTGCTCAAGAACTCAACATACCCACCACTGAATGCTTTCCTAAGATTAACATCACCACTGTTGACAACGCACCTATTGGTACTGGCATAACACAACAGATTGTTCCTATAACCATCAAGATTGGACTTTTTCATGTAGAGAATATCTCACTATATGTCATCAACTCACCCAAGCACGCTCTTATCCTGGCCATCCACGACCCATCGATATCCTGGAACCAAGGTGAGCTCACACACTGGTAAAGTTTCTGTCATAAACATTGTCTCCATGTTGCTGTTTCCAGGCCTTGCCTTATCACCAGTATTGAGAGTCCTGAATCACAGAAGGAGACCACGATTCCCAAGGATTATACAGAGTTCAGTGAAGTGTTTAGTAAGATTAAAGCTACACAACTTCCTCCTCATCATCCATGGGACTGTGCTATTGAACTTCTCCAGGAAGTTGAACTCAGCTGAACATAACTATGATGTGGGGAATAAAGAATTACTTTCTATGTAAGTGGCACTCGAGGAATGGCGTCACTGGTTAGAGGGGGCAGTCCACCCATTCCAAGTTATCACCAATCACAAGAATCTTGAATATATCAAGGCAGCCAAGAGATTGAACCCAAGCACGTCAAGCACGATGGTCATTGTTTTTCACCAGGTTCAATTTTACAGTCACTTACCATCCTGGCAGCAAGAACAGCAAGACAGATGCACCATCACGCAGACATGATCCACCTCACCTCCAAACTCACCCTGGGTCCATCTTGCCACCATCTGTTATCATAGCACCCATTAGCTGGGACATCATGGAGGAGATACAATGAGCATAACAGCATGAACCGTCACCACCTAACTGCCCCCCTACCAAGCACTACGTACCCCAAGCTCTACACTTCCCTGAGTACAGGACACCCTGGTATCCAAAGAACTGTTACCCTGGTACGTAATTCTTTCTGGTGGCCATCTTTGATTCATGATGTGACTAAATATGTGAAGTCTTGTCAGGTGTGTGCTCAATCCAAGACCCCCAGAGAACTGCCCACGGGGTTGCTTCAACCACTGCCCATACCACGGTCTCACCTGTCCATTGACTTTATCACAGACCTACCAAACTCCCATGGATATACTACCATTCTGGTAATAATTGATCAATTTTCTAAATCATGTAGACTTGTCCCTCTCAAGGGTTTACCCACTGCCATGGAAAACGCAAATGCTTTGATCCACCTATGGATTAACAGAGGACATCGTGTCCGATCGAGGTCCACAGTTCACGTCCGGAGTTTGGCAGGTGTTCTGCAAACAACTGGACATTAATGTGAGTCTCACCTCTGGTTATCACCCTCAGGCCAATGATTGGCAGACCAAGAGATTGCCAGATATCTTCGGAGCTATTGTATCCTTGAACAGAGAAGTGGAGCATCTTCCTGCCCTGGGCCGAATATGCACAGAATTCCCTCACTCATACCTCTACGGGTTTAACCCCCTTCCAATGCGTGCTGGGCTACCAACCCCTGATGTTCCCTTGGTCAGGAGAACCTTCTATGGTGCCAGCGGCAGACGATTGGATTAGGCGAAGCGAGAGGGTGTGGGACAGCGCACATGTTCGGTTACAGCGAGCGGTCCGAGCACAACGCTTCCAGGCTGACTGATGGAGGCGCCCCCATCCCAACTATCAGCCAGGACAGAGGGTCTGGTTGTCCACAAGGGATCTCAAGTTGCGGCTACCCTGCAGGAAGCTCAGTCCAAGGTATGTGGATCCTTTCAGAATTATCCATTAAATAAACCCAGTTACTTACCGTTTAGAGCTTCCTGCTAATTACCGCATTTATCCTTCCTTCCATGTGTCCTTGCTGAAACCCGTCCACCTGGCGTCTGGCTCTGGAACCATGGATTCTGAGCCTCCCCTTCCATTGGAGGTAGATGGAGCCCCAGCGTATATGGTCAGAGAGATCATGGACTCAAGACGACAAGGGAGCCAGATGCAATACTTGGTGGACTGGGAGGGCTACGGACCAGCGGAGAGATCATGGGTAGCTGCCAAGGACATATTGGACCCATCCCTGAACCAAGAATTTCATCATGCCCATCCTAATCCTCCAGCACCACAACCAAGGGGACGTCCCGGTAGAAGAACATCAGGAGTTGTACGTGGGGGGGGGGGGGTTCTGTAACATCCGAGTTTGTTACCCCTCATACCAACCACCAGAGGGAGCCCTCTCCCGAATACTAACTCTGTACCGTTTCTTCTTTGGTGACTTCCTGTTTAAACTATATAAATACCATGCTGTTCTATTTTGACTTTGTGAAGTATTGCCAGTTTACCCTGCCTTACCAAGCGTTATTCCATTGCCATTGCTGATTGTTCTCTTGTTATGACCATTGCCTGTTTTCCTGGATTTACTGCCTTTGGATACCCCTTTGTTTTGTTTGCCTCGTTGGACTGTCTTTTTAGTTTATTGGATTATACCGCCTGCTTAACCACTACCTCTATTTGCCTGCCGATTTGAATTGTTTGCTTGTGTACTTTAATAAACTTCCTGCACATGGATCCTAACACTGTCTCCATGGCCAGTTTGTTACACCCTTATGCCGTCTTAAATTTGTATGACTTTATTTCCTACGGTGAACACAAAGATATGATGTGAATAATCCATAAAATGTAAATCAACACATCCAAGCTCCCAAAAAGGACATAAACGCAGCATAAAGTTAATCCATTAGGGCTTGGTATTGATACAGATTTCCAGAGACGATACTGATTCACAAGCTCTAGATTCGATTCATATGGCAAAATGTCAATTTTGCTTACATAAAAGAAATTCTCAAACAGCTAATGCTTTAAATTATAAAGGCAACTCTTCTAGGTACAATTCAAAAATATTAATTTTACAAATTATATTTTATCAATAGTTTTTCATAAAACTGGTCACATTTTAGCTTTGTTCAAAAGCTTTTAGCTTTGTTTAGCAAAAATGTTCAAATTCAGTCTATTCTATTAATTCATGTCTTGGAATTGAATATATTATGTCGCTATAAATTTGTATTGTTTACTTGCATAATTTGCACTTACAAGTATTTA
This sequence comes from Myxocyprinus asiaticus, assembly GCF_019703515.2. Taxonomy (NCBI): domain Eukaryota; kingdom Metazoa; phylum Chordata; class Actinopteri; order Cypriniformes; family Catostomidae; genus Myxocyprinus; species Myxocyprinus asiaticus. The sequence continues at coordinate 15,514,146 of NC_059375.1, forward strand.
CACTGATATGTAGAACATTTACATTTACATTGATATGCTTAATCTGTACTGTATTTTTAAGACTAGCAGCATCAGCCAGTAAGCGCACATAAGAAGAGCAGACGTGCGTAATTTCTTTAGTGCATCCATGTGTGTTTTGAATTAAAAATGTCTTTTTTTGCTGCTTTTAAATCAACAACTGACTGTAAAAAAAAAGACAGGGTATTAAAAGAGACATTATGCAATGACATATGGATCTGTGGATCTCGTCTTTGGACACACAGAAACGAACTTTTACTCTCAACATGCAAATAACTTCTCAACTTTACTACTCAATCACTGGTGAGTGAAATCTGAACTTTTACTAGCCAGTGACCAATCATAGTCATTTTTAGTCGCATAGCGTGAGATTTGGTTGCACATGCAAGTGATTTACTTGCATAATAGAGGGTTACCACATTAAGTGAAAGATCGATCTTGGGATTTAAGAATTGAGATCGAGATCATACAAACGAAGATGCGATGCATCGGAAAATCTATATTTTTACCCAGCCCTATAATCCATACAACTCATGTGGTTTAATCTGTCTTCTGAAGCTATAAGGTTTTGGGTTAGAACAGACAAAAATATAACTAATTTTTCACAAAAAATATTGACATCTGCCCTTAACTAGTTGCGATCATGAGTTAAAGCTCAATTACACTTCCTCATGCTTCACATTCCACAGTTCTCATACCACACCTGGATCAGTCTTTCCTCATGCTTCACATTCCACAGTTCTCATACCACGCCTGGATCAGTCTAATCTAGTCAATTTCACCATTCCTCAATTATCAAACAATGAGAGTGTTTTCATGCATGTTCTTACACCGTTAATGCATTAATAAGATTAATGCTTTAAAAATTATTTTTCTTTAGGCCCCCAGTGAGCAAGCCAAAGGCAACTGTGGCAAGGAACCCAAACCTTCAAAGAAGAAAACTTTCGGAGAAACCAGGCTCAGCTGGAGAAGCCAGTTCCACTCTGGCTATATAGCATAAATATAATACCAATATTAGTTAAATTTGTTTATTAAAAGTCATTAATTATTTGATGGTTATCATAAAAAAAGTGACACAGGCTTGGAGTGACTTTAGGGTAAATCATGAGAGAATTTACATTTTTGGTGAACAATCCCTTTAAGTTGCAAACTATTTGTAGTATTGAATCCATTTTCTAACCTTCTCTGATATGATTCATTGTTTTGTATTGTAATCTCATTTCAATAATACAGTATAACAATTAAAAAACTATACATGAGTCAATGTAACGTCTTGGTTACTGATGTAACCTCTGTTCCCTGATGGAGGGAATGAGACGTTGTGTCGATGTAGTGACACTAGGGGTTTGATCATGAGAGCCCCTATCACCTTTGCTTAAAATAGAAAAGGCCAATGAAAATTGCCGAGTGGAATTTGCATGCCACTCTCTGCCCAGACATACGGGTATAAAAAGAGATGCCGTGCATCACTCATTCAGATTTATGCTGAGGAGGCGATAGAGAGTCCCGGCCATGTCAGTGGCCAGGTCAGCGCCACGGCAGGAGGGACACAACGTCTCGTTCCATCCATTAGGGAACAGAGGTTACATCAGTAACCAAGACGTTCCCTGTCTGTCACTCACGCGACGTTGTGTCGATGTAGTGACACTAGGGGTTCCTATAGGAAACGGCGCTGGCGCTGAACTGTATCACGAGGTACGGAAGAGTGGACACAGGCAAGCTGCTGCGTGCCTCGCAGCGAGTGCTCAACCATGTCATGACCTTCCAGCGAGTTAGGTAAGGCGTCTCCCTAGTCCCGTTAAGGGTGGAGAAGGCACTTACCCAAGTAGGCTACTGCCGGTGCCTTTCTTAATTTGCTGTTAAGCAATCTCCTGCTGAGCACTTTCTAGAATAACACTGGGAAGTGCTCTTCCATCTCCAGGAATGAGAGCACTATGGAGACCACATCCTGCCGGAGGGAGGTTAACATGTGGAGCATACCTCACATGGACTTACCAACGGGGAAGTACACATACGGAATGATACCACAGGAGGACCCTATCTACAGAGAGGGTACGCAGCACAGTGGCCGAGACAGAGAAAGCTCTGATGAGGGGAAACACAGGTTTCACCTAAGGGGAAAACCGAACAGTGGAAACTCATCATACGGGATTACCAAAGGGGAGTCACCACACATGGAGCACTGAGCCCAAGCACACGGGCTCACCTGAAAAGGGGAATACCATGAGTACTGGGCCTGGTGGCGTTATTCCTCCACCGAGTTCGTCACCGGACAGTGCTAAAGAATTAAAGAGGCATCCAGAGTTCACCGGTACGGGGAGCTGTTGTGGAAAAAAGCGCACATTACGTGCCACTGTCACTGTCATGAGGGACTGCCATCCAGTGTATCGTGGTGAGCTGCTATGGCAGCCACGTACACTTTCAGGGTAGAGGGAAACAGCCATTCCTGAAGAAAAGGCAGCACAGGCCCAACAGTGCATCTCTGTGGGTCTTCCCCACGGGAAGAACACCAGTTAGCGAAAAGACGCCACTTCAAGGCATACAGCCGCCTCGTAGAGGGGGCCCTGGCCTGAGTGCTGGCGGAAGACCTGCTAGGTCTTCTGTGTCCCGTCCAGGAGCCAGACGTGGAGATTCCAGAGGTCCGGCCGCAGGTGCTGGAGCGTGCCTTGCCCCTGAGTGAGAAGGTCCTGCCTTAGGGGAATGCGCCAGGGAGGTGCTCCTGTCAAGAGTGTCAGATCCGAGAACCAAGTCCAGTTGGGCCAGTACGGTGCAACGAATAGGACTTGCTGCTCGTCCTCCCTGACTATGCACAGAGTCTGTGCAATGAGGCTCACAGGAGAAAATGCATACTTATGTAGCCCCCAAGGCCAGATGTGTGCCAAGGTATCCGTGCCGAGGGGGGCTCGGACAGGGAGTAACACAAGGGGCAGTGAGAAGAGTCTTGGGAGGCGAACAGGTCTACCTGTGCCTCCCCGAATCTCTCCCAAATCAGCTGGACTATGTGGGGGTGGAGTCTCCATTCCCTGCAGAGCGTTACCTGCCATGAGAGTGCGTCTGCTACACGGTTGAGGGTGCCTGGAATGTGAGTGGCTTGCAGAGACTTCAAGGTCTGCTGACTCCAAAGGAGGAGGAGGCGGCGGTGGGTGAGTTGCGACATGCGATGCGAGCGTACACCACCTTGGCGATTTATGTACGCTACGGTTGCCGTGTTGTCGGTTCGGACCAACACATGCTTGCCCTGAATCAACGGCTGGAGCCTCCCCAGGGCCAGCGATACTGCCAGCAACTCTAAGCAGTTGATGTGCCATTGGAGTCGGGGCCCCGTCCAGAGCTCCAACACTGCCTGCCCATTGCACATGGTGCCCCAGTCCGAGTTCGAGGCGTCCGTCGTGACCACGTATCAAACCCCTAGTATCACTAGACTGACACAACATCGAGTGAGTGACAGACAGGGAACTTGAATTACGTGACTTGATAATTGTTGAGTATGTTTCATTCAATCCCAGAGTTTAAAAGGTTAGTTCACCCAAAAATGAAAATTCTCTCATCATTTACCCAACCTTATGCCATCCTGGATGTATATGACTTTCTTTCTTCAGCAGAACACAAATTAAGATTTTTAGAAAAATGTCTCAGCCCTTTTGGTCCATACAATGCAAGTGAATGGGTGCCAACATTTTGAAGCTCCAAAAATCACATAGGTAAGCACAAAAGTAATTAATATGACTCCAGTGGTTCAATCGATGTCTTCAGAAGCAATCTGATAAATGCGGGTGATAAACAGATCAATATTTTAGTCAATTTTTACTATATATTCTCCTTCTTTAATGTTCACATTATTCTTGTCTTTTTAGTGATTCACATTCTTTCAATTCAATTCAAATGTATTTATAAAGCACAAATTAAAACAACAGATGTTGACCAAAGTGCATACACCCTCTACTGGACAGGGAGAAAAATTTCTAGCAAAACTTTACTAAAATTTTGATCCGATTCTCACACATACCTATCATACCACTTCTGAAGATATGCATTTAACCACTGGAGTCTTACTTTTATGCTGCCTTTGTGCTTTTTGGAGTGTCAAAATTTTGGCACCCATTCACTTGCATTGTATGGACCTACAGAGCTGAAATATTCTTCTAAAAATCTTCAATTATGTTCTGCAGTAGAAGGAAAGTCATACACATCTGGTATGGCATGAGGGTGAGTACATGATGAGAGAATTTTCATTTTTGGGTGAACTAATCCTTTAATGAAAATGTTCTTCCACCAAAACACCCCCTCACTGTACTTGGCACTGCTAAATGAATATCCATTCAAATTTAGCCTGGTTTGGAGCTGGTCTAGCTAGTGAATAATTAAAGCCATGCTGATCAACAACAAAAAATGCTGCTCAATCAGCATGTTCTGCTGAAGCTGGTTGACCAATAAACTCATACAGGTTTACCTAATTAAGCCATCTGGTGGGGACACCAACACACTAGCATCCCATGCTGGGGACCGGCAATGCTGGCCTTTTCAATAGGGAATATCATTTCTACTGGATGTGGCTTTCCAGTGCTTTAAGACAGACTATACATGTGATAAAACAACCCAAGATACCGCTAAAACATAGTCAGTCCTAATGGCACGGCACCAAATTGAATCATCCAAGAATGCAAGCAAGCAAACTCCTGAGTGCTTTGTTCGGCTTCTGCTCCATGATTAAAGGCAGACCTGTTGGCCTGAGATCAAGCCTTCAGAACCAGCATGCCGTTGCTGGAGGAGCTATGGACAGCCCCTGGCCAACGCAGATCGAGCTGGCAGGCAGCATGGCCCATCAGTCTGGGGATGCCAGCCTGCAGGAGAGCCTGTTAACCTTCATGAGAATCTGTAGGCACGTAACACTCTGTTCAGCCTTAAAAAAAATAGGGGGAGAGGGTTGTTAACACTTAAAAGAATAATGGTTATTATATAGGTAAGATTGCTTTGAGGGAAAAGTGTTGCTGTATTGATTAGCATAGCAAAATATCTTCATATGTATGAGCTTTTTACTGTGAATGGTGAATGTAAAGTAACCTAAATTTTGTGCCCCCCTGCCTACTTGCTCTTGCTCAACCGTGTCTAAACTCTTATAATCCCTGTGTTCTCTATGGCAGTAACAATCATGTACCAAACAACATCGTTATGAGGAGGAAATCTGTATAAATTGGCCAAAATTTATGATTTCTACCACAAACAGTAGAATTCTTCATTTCCACACTTAATTTCTGTTCCAGAATTTGGTAAGCTGCCCCACTGTTTATTGCTCACATAGGCAGCTTCTTTCTTAGGAAGCACCCTATCCGAGATGCAACCTCATAAGTGATCTATTTGGAAGGCTCTACATAGGCAGCATCTCTGCACGCCACACAAATAGTACTCTACCAGACAGACTTCTCTGACAATTGATTCATATCGATTTGGACGTTAGTATGCTGCTAAGCAGACAACATAGTAGTCTATTTAAGCAAAAAATACATAGCATACATAAATATTGGGTAGGAGAGTCCATTTTAAATAACACTGGACTATTTTTTACTTTTCAGTGTTAAATAAAACATAGTAAACAGTATATTATAATAATATAATAGCATACTTATAACCTGCATTTCTCTAACTTTGTCCACCACCTTGGATTTTTTTTTTTTACTGTGCTCAGAGCAAAGCATTTTGGGATTGACTTCTCTACAAAGGATACATGCGATGTTTCCTAAAGGGGGTTGCGCACCATATGTCCGAAAGCAGTGCTTCTTCGCAACATCTCAGCACGTAGTATTCCGGAGGCACTCTTCAGAATAATCTCCCAAGTGGGGATTCCGAAAGAAATCCTCACTGATCAGGGCACTAATTTCATGTGACGTACACTACGCGAGCTGTACGAGTTGTTGGGTATTAAATCGATTTGGACAAGCTTGTACAATCCACAAACGAACAGCTTGGTCAAACGATTTAATAAGACCTTAAAAAAGTCTGGACGGTTCCCCCGGCTTGAGTCGGGCGGTGGGGGTATGTGGAGGTGAGGGCGTGGTCGAGCGCCCATCTGGAGAGAGAGAAAGCATTAAGGAGTTCCACCTGAGACTAACTGCTGTTTCTGTGTTTGCAGTGAGAGACGGGGGAGATAAAAGATGATCCAGTCCACAGAGAGAGAGTTGCACACCAGAGACTGTGTTTCCATATTATAGAGTGTTGTGCTGAAAAGCTGACTTGTCTTAACTTTTAAGTTGCAAAGCAGAATTTTGTGTTTTGAGTGTGAAGCTGAAAAGTAATTATTTTGTTAAATAAAACTCTGACTCATGTGAACTGTGGAAACCGGCTCCTGCTTCCTCCTTATCCATCACAGAACAAACCTTGTCACAGGCTGGATTCGGGGTTTCCGTCCATGTTTTCTGCATCACGGAAATCCTAGGGCCCTATAAAGGCTAGGCTATATGTTGCATAATAAATGTTGCCCTTTATAATCTTAATGTTTGCACAGTTGCAATGTTTTGTTTTCTATACACCAACCTGCAAACTCATCAACGTCACAATGTTAATTCTTTAAAAAGTGCAAACACCTTCATATGAAACGTGCCTGTATGGTGATAAGTGGTGGGACGATATGGTTATCTCGCAATTCGGTTTGAAGTATGATATAAGGTTCACGATTCTATATAATCTTGATTCGATATAACAACACTTAATTAACAAACCATGACTGAAAATTGTGGTTATTTTTCAGAGCACAATGTACATTCTAATTTCTCATCAGAATAAAGTTGTCTAAAACACAATTTAAATGCTCAAAGTTCAAATAATAAAAGTTTCTCATATTTTTCTATATAATAAAAGATCACAAACAACTGAACCTTCAAAACTAGTTGTAACAAAACAAGGCAATTATCCAGGTATACCAGTACTTCTAAAAGCTAAATTCAGAAGAGGCAAATTATTGTCCTGCATCAAGCAAAAAAAAATAAAAATAAAAAATAAATAAATAAGGATTGCTTAAATCACTGGAAGTGGGTTAAGAACTGTCCAACGCATTATTAAAACCTGTAAGTATAGTGGTGAACCATCAGCTTCGAGGAAGAAATGTGTAGAAATTGCCGAACTCTCACGTGATGAGAAAGATCGGAGATCACTAAAATGCTTGGTGAAGTCACATTTTAAAAAATCGACAGCAGAACTCACAGCTATGTTTAATAGTGAAAGTAAGAGCATTTCCTCATGCACAATGTGATGAGAATTTACATGATTGGGAATAGAGCCCGAACGATATGGTAATTTTTGAGACCGATACTGATTTTAGAGGGGGAAAATTCACTGATTACCGATATGGTGGCCATTATAGTTAATTTTTGAGATGGAATGAAAACAGACCTTTCTATGTGGATTGTTCACGGATTTTGCACCGATATGACTATGCAAAGGTACCCAGAAGGCTGCTTCCTTAATCAAATATTTTTATCAAAGAATATTTGATATTATTATTATACATAGTCAACAAATTCTAGAAATGAACACTGAGAAAATAAAAAATAAATAAATATACAATAAATAGCTTAAAAACCTCAGTACTGTATGTTCAGTATCAGTCCGTTGCTGACCATTTAAATAAAGAATAAATAAAAATGAAATAAATAGCTAAATAAACATCAGTACTGTTTAGTACAAGTCAATTGCTGACCATTTAAATAAAGAATAAATAAAAATACAATAAATAGCTTAAAAAACATCAGTACTGTATGTTCAGTATCAGTCAGTTGCTGACCATTTAAATAAAAAAATAAATAAAAATAAAATAGCTAAATAAACATTAGTACTGTTTAGTATAAGTCCATTGCTGACCATTTAAATAAAGAATAAATAAAAATACAATAAATAGCTTAAAAAACATCAGTACTGTTTAGTATGTCAATTGCTGACCATTTAAATAAAGAATAAATTACAATAAAATAAAAGCTAAATAAACACCAGTACTATATAAGTCAACTGCTGACCATTTAAATAAAGAATAAATACAAATACAATAAATAGCTTAACATCAGTACTGTATGTTTAGTGTCAGTCAGTTGCTGACCATTTAAATAAAGAATTAAAATAAAAGAAATAGCTAAATATACATCAGTACTGTATGCTCAGTATCAGTCAACTGCTGACCATTTAAATAAAGAATAAATAAAAATATAATAAATAGCTTAACATCAGTACTGTATGTTTAGTGTCAGTCAGTTGCTGACCATTTAAATAAAGATTTAAAATAAAATAAATAGCTAAATATATATCAGTACTGTGTAGGGCTTTACTGGTTGTTTAGATCAGTGTTACTATCAGAAATAATTAATAATTAAGACAAAGGAGCTTGTGGTGGACTTCAGGAGAAGAGAAAGAGAACACAGCCCCATCACCATCAATGGAGCATCAGTGGAGAGAGTCAGCAGCTTCAAGTTCCTGGGTGTCCACATCACTAAGGAACTCACATGGTCGGTCCACACTGAGGCCGTTGTGAAGAAGGCTCTTCAGCGCCTCTTCTTCCTGAGACGGCTGAGGAAGTTTGGAATGAACCACCACATACTCACACAGTTCTACACCTGCACTGTAGAGAGCAACCTGACTGGCTGCATCTCCGCCAGGTATGGCAATAACACCGCCCACAACCACAAAGCCCTGCAAAGGGTGGTGCGAACTGCCAGACACATCATCGGAGGTGAGCTTCCCTCCCTCCTGGACATATCAGAGGCTCGGAGGATCATCAGAGACTCCAGCCACCAGAGCCACGGGCTGTTCTCACTGCTACCATCAGGCAGGCGGTATCACAGCATCAGGACACGCACCGGCCGACTACATGACAGCTTCTTCCCCCAAGCAATCAGACTTTTGAACTCTTGATCTCTCACGATCAAATACATCAGCACTGCACTTTATTACTCTTATTATCTCACACCGGACTGTCATAAATTATATTCTTGCTTAACAACACACTGGCAACTTACTATCAACCGACAGCCTGTATGTCAATACAGTACAATACAACCTACTGTATATTTTATACATACTATATATACTATTTTTATTGTTTAATGTGTATTCTATATTGTGTGTATTGTATACTGTACATTGTATGTTATTATTTGTATATTGTGTTGTGTGTAATTATGTGTATATTACATTTTAAATTGTGGTTCGACTCTCACGTCATCGATACAAGATCTCGGCCAAAAATTAATGCAACTCTGGATAGAAATAAATGATGTGACGTTGCATAAGGTTGTCAAAACAATGCCACGACGAATGCATGCCATACTCAAAGCTAAAGGCGGTCCAATGAAATATTAAAGTAATGCAATTTGTATTGTTCTATCCCTAACGGGGATTAGATTCACTGTTCTAGACAGCCAAGGACTCATTCTATGTGCGATACCTGTGCCTTGCCCTACCTGTGATGTGAAGCAGCTAGGTGCTCTTCATCCGGTGTGCGACCCGAATTCTTGGCCAAGAATTTGGCCAAAACTAGGTGTTTTTGGAGGCAACAAATTATGCTGGCTCACTTTTGGAACAGCTTTTGCATCAGAAGCATGCCTATGATGCCTTAATGCTGCATAAGTAAACAGCTCACTAAGGTTTGGAACAGAGCATCTTTCACTTGGCATTTGTCTTGGCATTCCTCTCAGCTTAGTACAAGACGTTTTTAATGATCATGTAATTGGTAAAATGAGTCTTATCCCAATGTACATGTGTGCCAGTGTGTGTCCACATAGTGAGATCTTAGTAGAGTGTTAGTTAAAGTTTATCCCCGAGCAGGTTTTAATGTTAAAGTCTTGCATGGAAAGCGGCAGCGAGTGGGGGTTAGAAATGGCTCTGCGGGAGTCTTTTGCAATTAGTAAGTATTCCACACATCTGGAAACATCTGTCACTGAGGAATTATCTCCTGCTTCTGAGAACAGACCTCTCAAGCCAACAGCATATGTTTTCCAAATGCACGTGCACTCACACACAGATACACACAAAAATGCAGAAACCACATAAATGCATATCTGCAAGTTCCTGATGACAAAAATACACATTTCAGTAAATTTAGAAAAACATGCTGTCTTTGCAGTTTAGGTTTTATAAATAAATATGATAGATAGGAATTCACCAAACTCTGTTTTTGTCAAATGAATTTATTTTTCATAATGCAAGTCTCTAAAATATTTCCTTTTCCAGCTCTTACTCCAACTTTCTCTGCCCTTCTCTCACATGAACACACAGCATAAAGACAAATATCAACTCATTATAAGCATGTAATTCCCAGAAGTGTGTAAAACTAACCAAAATAAGCCATGATTCCTTTCTTTCCCAGCACTCTTTTAATCCAATTTTCAAATTATAAAAATCTGGTGCCATCATGTTTAGGAAATTAGGCAGAGTGGGGCTGAGGCATTCAAGCCTTTTCATTAAAAGTTAATTAAGTTGTTTATTCATTTCCATTGGCTCCAACTGAAGAGACTTGAATCAGGAATCAATGAATTTAAGCGCCTAATGACACTGCAAATGAAAAACAGTGTTGTAGCTGAAGACATTGAAAAGATCTGGCAGTGGATTCCTATAACAGGACTGCATCCAAAAAGTGAAGCAGAGGGGGAATTAAGATAAATGTGCTGTTGAGCCACATCTCTGGTGCAACATTAATCCTGATCTACAACTAATATCCTTAGGACATCTCTAGTATGGACTCTCTAGTATGACCTTTTAAAAAGAGCAGCATTGCTGGTCACCAGCATATGTTGTGTTTTGATGCTGGACCCCAGCATGCATGTTGAGCTGGTGTCCCCGTTATAGGCTTCTTAACAAGCATAACCAATAAGACTTCCTTGGTCAACCAGTCTCACCAGGACACCAATGCTGGTTAACCAGTATTTATTTATTTGCTGGTTAATGGCTAAACCAGCACAAAACCTGCACTTACCAGCGTTAACATAGGCTAACTAACATATTTGAAAACTCTTAACAGGGGGCGAGGAGGACCTTGTTCACCCCTATCATTTAAAATTAATTGTGATCTTGTAACTTTTTTGAGCAGCTCAATGTGTTTTATTTTGCCACCTGTTCTCACTTCGGCTGCTATCTTTTGCATCACAGAAAAAGCATGAATGGTCTACCCATGGAAAATGTGTCTTTCTTGCTAAGAGAAACATGGTGAAAGGGATGATAATACCGCCATACAGTACAGTTCCAGTTAATCAAATTAGAAAATAAAATGTGCCTAGTGCCTAATATACACTCACTGATCACTTTATTAGGAACACTATGGTCCTAATAAAGTGCTCGACATGTACTGAAAATTGGATTTACTTAAAATATATACATAGCATTTTTGCATCACACTTTTTAAGCAAATTCAACTTAAGGTCATCTTAAGTCAACATAGCTGGAAAACCTTTGTAAGATATTCACAAATGTATGAGATCATTCAGCTTCCTTTTCTTACAAAAATTAAGTCACACCAAAAGAAAAATTAAGTCACAACAAAATAGTTAACAAATAATAGCAAGTTGTTTCAAAGTAATATTTAGGCTAAACTTAACTAAAAACCTATATATATATATATATATATATATATACACACACACACACACCTCTCGGTGTGGAGCTCTCCAGTTCTTTTGCTGTTTTTGTTTGTTTGTCCTGTGTTTAGTAATTTATTTCCTTTCAGTTTTACCAGAGACGAGCTGCTGAATATTCGGCAGCACACGCCAGACAATCTTTTACCGGTTTTTGATTATTCGGACATTCTGTTGGACATTTAATTTGAGGATCTGCGGTGCTGTACAAGTACGCTATAAGACGCAAACATGGGAAGCGAGCCGGCGCGCTGGTCAAGCTCCGACAGCGTGGATTTCAAACCATGCTGCCAAGCATCCATCTAGCTAATCTCCACTCTCTTCCTAACAAAACAGACGAATTACTTCTCATCCACAAAAATAAGGACTTTGCAAATTCTGCTGCATTGTGCTTTACCTGGCTGAGTGAAGTCATTCCGGACAGCGCATTACATCTGCCGGGCTTCCAGCTGTTCAGAGCAGATCGCACTGCGGAGTTAATGGGGAAAACGAGAGGCGGCGGAATGTGTTTTTACATCAACGAATGTTGGAGTACAGATGTAACAACGCTGAAGAAGATGTGCTGTCCTACTTTAGAGGCACTCTTCATAAACTGTAAGCCTTTCTATTTGCCATGGGAGATTTCCTCGTGTATTCTTGTGAGTGTTTATATTCCTCCACATGTGTGCATAAATGCAGCACTGCAACAGCTGGCTGATCAGATCACAGACACGGAGAAACAATGAACGGACTCACTTATTATTATTCTTGGAGATTTTAACAAGGCAAATCTCGCATGTGAACTGCCCAAATAAAGACAGCACATTACATACCCCAACAGTGACAGAAATACAGTACACTGGATCAGTGCTACACAACAATAAAGGATGCATATCGCTCTGTCCCACATGCAGCTTTAGGTCTCTCTGATCACTGTCTGGTTCATCTTCTTCCAACCTACCGGCAGAAACTAAAATCAGCTAAACCTGTAGTAAAGACTGTAAAAAAATGGACCAATGAAGCAGAGCTGAAACTACAAGCCTACTTTGACTGCACTGATTGGAGTGTTTTTGAAGCTGCAGCCACCGACCTGTATGAGCTCACAGATACTGTGACATCATATATCAGTTTCTGTGAGGACATGTGCATTCCTGCTAGAACTTACTAACATACAACAATGACAAACCATGGTTTACAGCAAAACTCAGGCAGCTCAGTCTTTAACGCTCTATGGGAGTTAAGGCATACTAAGATGGTAGCTCGAACACTTCCAATGGCTTCACCTCCTACTGGCATATATATATATATATATATATATATACTTCCTCCAACTTCAATTCCCGGGTTTCAGCACCAGTGTAACAAACTTCACAGCAGAAGGGAAGGAGAACACAGGGAAGCAGGTTTTTCCAGGCTCAGGTAAGACTTTTAATCCCCCGCTGCCACATATCCCCACCACCCGACTCAGGCTGGGGAGACATCCGGCCTGTCTACCACTCCCCCCCAATTTCTGGAAAGGAAGTCGGCGACAACCATGTGCGCTCCTGGTCTGTGGACCACCTTGAACTTAAACGGCTGAAGAGCCAGATACCAACGGTTGATCCACGCGTTGGTATCTTTCATACGGTGGAGCCATTGGAGTGGAGCGTGATCCAAGCAGAAGGTGAAGGCCCGCCCCAACAGGTAGTACCGGAGAGTGAGGACCGCCCACTTGATGGCAAGACACTCCACCTGTGAGAGTACAGCCCCCAGCCCTCTGTCTGAAGCATCCATCTGCAAGACAAAAGGGAGAGAGCCACCCCCCCCCCAAAGTGTGGCTTTAACCTGTGTGAATGCCTGTTGACACTGCTCCGTCCACTGGACTGGGTCTGGAGTTCCCTTTTTAGTGAGACCAGTCAGCGGGCTGGTGACATCTGAATAATTAGGCACAAATCACCTATAATAGCCAGCCAGCCCCAGGAACTGTCTCACCCCCTTTTTGGTCTTTGGCCTCGGGCAGGTCGCAATCGTCGCAGTCTTGTCAATTTGGGGACACACCTGCCTGTGGCCCAAGTGGAATACCAGATATCATACCTCCACCCGCCCAATCGCGCACTTCTTGGGGTTTGCTGTGAGTCCCGCTCGTTGCAGTGATCTCAGAACTGCCCTCAGATGCTGCATGTGCCGCTGCCAGTCATTACTGTAAATGATGATGTCATCTAAATAGGCAGTGGTGTACACCAAATGCGGTCTGAGGATTCAGTCCATGAGACGCTGAAATGTAGGTGGGGCCCCAAACAAGCCAAACAAATTGGTGTAATCCAAACGGTGTGGAGAAGGCTGTTTTTTCATGGGAAATTGGTGTCAAGGGGATCTGCCAATAACCCTTTGTCAAATCCAGTGTCGAACAAATCGAGCAGTGCCCAACCGATCGTGCAACTCATCAATGCGAGGCATTGGGTATGCATCAAATTTAGACGCCACGTTGACTTTTCTATTATCCACACAGAACCGTACAGACCTGTCGCTCTTAGGAACTTGAACAACCAGGCTGGACCAATTGCTGTGGGATTCCTCTATTACCCCCATATTGAGCATTGCATCCAATTCTTCCCGGCCAATTTTCTTTTTGTGCTCGGGCAATCGGTAGGGACGGCTATGTACCACTACCCCCGGCTCGTTCTCGATGTGGTGCTGGATGAGGTTCGTACGACCCGGTAGAGAGGAAAACATGTCTGCAAACTGATGCAACTTGGCAACCTCTGTGAGTTGATACGGTGAGAGGTGATCTCCGCAAGTGACCGAGGTGAAATGATTGTGTTTTGTATTCAACTCCGGCCTGAGCTCCGCCCTCTCCGGAACTACCGTTGCCAACGTCACAAGGTCCTTGCCACTTGGCGAGTAATTTGGAGCTCGATATGGGGAGTAATACGAGTACCTTATCTCCAAATACCCGCATCCGAGTTCCCATGTCATACAGTCGGCTCTGTCATTCTTGAGCTTGGAGCAAATTCTCCTGTGTTAGTTGCCCCAAAGTGTGGAGTTTTGCTCTAAGATCAAGAACGTATTGAATTTTGTTTTTACTGGTTGAAGGTCCCTCCTCCCAAGCTTCGTGTATGATATCAAGCACACCGCACGGCGCCACCCATAAAGCAGCTCCAATGGGAAACCCAGTGGAGGCTTGCGGGACCTCTTGTACTGTGAATAACAGGGGATCGAGCCATTTGTCCCAATTTCTAGCATCCTCGTGCACAAACATAAGAATCATATTTTTAAGGGTTTTATTAAATCGCTCCACCAGGCCATCTGTTTGTGTATGGTAAACGTTGGTGCGGATCGATTTAATGCCCAATAATTCGTAATGCTCACGTAATGTCCGTGACATAAAGGTTGTGCCCTGACCGGTGAGGATTTGTTTCGGAATCCCCACCCGGGAGATTATTTTGAAGAGTGCCTCCGCAACACTACGTGCTGAGATGCTGCGTAGAGGCACTGCTTCTGGATATCGTGTTGCATAGTCCACTAGGACCAATACTAAGCGATGTCCGCATGCTGACCGCTCTAATAGCCCAATGAGGTCCAATCCAATTCTCTCGAAGGGGACTTCGATCAGCGGAAGGGGGCGCAATGGCGCTTTTGGGGTGGCCAGTGGATTCACCAGCTGACATCCGCGGCATGCTGCACACCACCTGCGGACATCACCGCCAATGCCCGGCCATTAAAAACGGGCTATTAGGCGGTTCAGTGTTTTTCTTCCCCCTAGATGACCCCCACCATGGGATTATAATGAGCCGCCTGGAACACCATTTCCCCATGGTTCCACGGTATTAAAAGCTGGGTTGTATCTGCCTTTGTTTGAGCATCCTGCGTCACTCTATACAACTGCTCGTTTATAATTGCGAAATAAGGATATGAAAGTGCGACATTCGACTGGAGTTTTTGACCATTGATCACTCTCACTTGGTCAAAGGTGTGCTTAAGGGTTTTGTCTCGTGACTGCTCCAAAGGGAAATCCCCTTTGGGAAATCTCGAGGATGGGAGGGGCTGCAGCCTCTCCCCCCCTCACGTCATCCTGACGTGGAGCTGACGAAGATGGCCCCGGTTCCGCCTCCCCTGCCAGAGCATCGCACATTTCATATCTCATCGCTTTTGTGCAGGACCCATCCGTGCATATTCCCTTTAAACATTTCTAAATTCAGGCCAATTAGTCCCCAAAATCAGCGGATGGGTGAGGCGGAAACTAACCGTGGCATCCACTCTATGTTTTGTTCCCTGGAATATAATCACAAGGGTCACTATGAGGTAGTTGTGAATATCCCCATGCACACACTTCACCCTCACTGTTTTAGCTGTGCCCAAAGCCTCGTGTTGAACCAATCGTTGGTGGATAGTGGTTTGATTACAACCCGTGTCCACCAATGCATGGTCAGTACCCCCCTTGACTCTTACCAGTATCCGGTACGCTCCGGCCCGATCGGAGGTAGCCTGCGGAGGGTCGGAGATCCGGACCACCGTTCCCAGCTCCATCACAGGGCATTGTGGAAGTGTCCCGGATCCCCGCAACTCAAGCAGACCGGCCCAGGCACCACGCCCGCACCTGCGTCAGCAGACACTTCCACCTGAGGGGGAGAGGGGCGGGGCACTGTCGATGCTGTGGGCGATGCAAACCCCATACGCGGGGAACTGGCTCCGGTGGTGGGACTCCTTGCCTCTGCGGGACAGGAATGGGCTCTGGGGAGAGAGCAGAGTGAGAAAGAAGAGGGGAGGGGGAAGAGAATGGGGAAAGCATAGGGGAAGGGGAGGGAGAATGGGAGGGCTCTTCCGACCCTCGGGTACGCCACCAAATGGTCCTCCGCCAATCAAACAGCCTCCTCCAGTGATGCCGGGCAGTGGCACTGGACCCATTCTGCCATTCCTCGCGGTAGCCGATGGACGAGCTGCTCCAGCACCACCTGATCGATCACTCCTCGACGTCGTGATCCCCCGCAAGCAGCCATCTCAGGCAGGCGTCTCGGAGCCGTTGGGTGAAGGCAAACGGGCGGCCGGTCATCTCCAACTTCATCGACCGGAAGAGCTGGCGATGCTGCTCCGGACTGCCCCAATCTGCTGCAGGATGGTCTTCTTCAGGTCTTCATAAGCCAGGAAGTTTGCCGCCAGCAGTTGTTGTGCTGCGAGCTGGGCTTCCCCGGACAACAACAGGAGGAGCCTGGCCACCCATTGATCACGTGGCCAGCCCCAGATCTCAGCGATACGCTCAAAGAGATCAAGGAACACCTCTGGGTTGTCTTCTGCCCCCATCTTTGCGAGCACGGGCAGGGGCATGGAGCTGTGATTGTCTGGGGACGCGGCTGGGGCTCTCTCCTGGCTGAGAAGGCTCCGGATCGCATGCCAGTCCTCTGCTTGAGCCCGAAGGATCTTTAAGAAACGGCAATCTTGATCTTGCCGGAGCTCAAGCAGGGATTGTTGGTGGGACTGGTGTAGGCCAGCAAGGGATTTGAGGATCTCTGCCAACTGGGAGGACTCCATGGGGTGTACTTCCTCCAACTTCAATTCCCGGGTTTCGGCACCAGTGTAACAAACTTCACAGCAGAAGGGAAGAAGAACACAGGGAAGCGGGTTTTTCCAGGCTCAGGTAAGACTTTTAATCAGCCACTTCAGTGTTTTACAACTTCACAAACTCATCAGCTTCACAGGCACATAGTCACTTAAACACATCAGCTTCACACACACAACAGATTAAACGCAACAGCTTCAGGAACACCGTGGCCTTCCTTGTGCCAGACTCTCTCTCTCTGCTCTGCTGGTGGTGTGGCTGCTTATATGCCACTCTCCCCATGCTCACTGGAATTAGAAACAGGTGTTAAACATATTCTAGCTCAGGTGCAAGCACCCTTACCACTTTCTCTCTCTCTCTCTAAAAACCATGAGAGCATCACACACAGCAGAGATACGTTCAAAAAGAAGAAAAATATATCCATTACAAGCTCTCACGACTCACGTTACATCACATATACTCAGATTTGTATATGCATGTTTATTTGTTGTTTAATTCATTTTTATACCCGTTTGCAGACTCTTTATCCTCTCCGTGCTCTGTGCAGCAAGTCAGAATTACTATTCATACATGTGTAATTCTTACACATTTTTAAAAACAAACCTGCATATTCATCTGAATAACAGCATGTCTGAAAGTTTGCATTCATAAATACTTAGAATTGCCAACAATTCACCCTCCAGAGGCCACACTGTCATACATCAAGGGCTGAGAAAACGCTCATTCAATATAGTAACAGTGTAGTGTGATTCCCTGTGTGCTGCAAAAAAAGATTGGCCCTGATTCTAGGCTGATCGGCCGATCACAGAGTTAAGACAAAGATCGGCCGGTTTAGATTGGTGGCTGATCGATCGGTGCACCCCTATAACCGTGATAGCTTTTTCAAGCACGTTTTTTTGTGGTAAACAACATTATATTAAAAATACAGTCAATTGAGCCTAACTTATATTTAACCCAGAGTATTCCTTTTAATATAGCACAGTTGAGCACATCCTAATAGTTTGCAACCAATATCCATCCAAATTAACAGGCACTAAAAGCAGAAAAAATTACAAGTCTTATTAAAAGCTTAGTGCAGAACTTTTCAGAGGAGGTGGAAACAGAATCAGAACAGCCATGTTTTTCCACTGTCTTCAAAGCCGACAAACTGTCCAATTAGCTGACAATGTCTGAACACAATTAACAAGCAACTGTAAAATAATATATACATATATATATATATACATATATATATATATATATATATATTGGGGGGGTAACGGAATACATGTAACAGGATTACGTATTTAAAATACAAAGTATAAGTAATTGTATTCCACTACAGTTACAGTTTAAATCATTAGTAATTAGAATAGTTACATTCAAAAAGTATTTTGATTACTGAAGAGATTACTTTGCATTTTATTGTCATTTGTTTCATTTAATATTTAGTCCTATCAGATGGAAAACATTTATACATATAAATGTTGCGATCCGAAGTGCATTCGAACAGTGGTGAAACACTTTCTTATGATGTGTTACATTCATTTGAGCAGACACAGAAGTAAGTTTGAAGAAGAAAATAGAAGAAATAGAAATAAACCTTGTGTAAATTGTCAGCTTTACGCTAAGCTAAAATGCTATTTCTAGCCATTTTACATGCATGTTACCAGGCACGATCATATTTTTTTTTTATCAAGAAAATTCATGTGGGATAATAATTTCTTTTTTCTAGTAAGATCTTTGATATTAGGGCAAAAATCATATTCTTGATAATACATTTTGTATTGTTTTCCTGTAAAAATATCTAAAAATCCTTAAAACAAGATCAATTTGATTTTTCTTGTTTTAGAAACAACACTGCATAAGATATTTAGGTTTTTCAAAGAATGTATTTTTAACGTGTATTTTGTCTTAGTGTACTGGCAGAGTTTTTATAGTCAAAACAAGTGAAACAATCTACCAGTTCTGAAGAAGTAATCCAAAGTATTTAGAATACATTACTGACCTTGAGTAATCTAACAGAATATGTTACAAATGACATTTTACAGCATGTATTCTGTAATCTGTAGTGAAATACATTTCAAAACTAACCCTCCCAACCCTGTATATATATATAAGTATATGTGCACCCCATGGATGCAAAATACCTGGGCATTAATGTCACTCGATGGATAACCATATTCTTGTAAAATACACTGGTGGCCAAAAGTTTGGAATAATGTACAGATTTTGCTGTTTCGGAAGGAAATTGGTACTTTAATTCACAAAAGCGGCATTCAACTGATCACAAAGTGTAGTCAGGACATTACTGATGTAAAAAAACAGCACCATCACTATTTAAAAAAAAATAAAATCATTTTTGATCAAATCTAGACAGGCCCCATTTCCAGCAGCCATCACTCCAACACCTTATCCTTGAGTAATCATGCTAAATTGCTAATTTGGTACTAGAAAATCACTTACCATTATATCGAACACAGTTGAAAGCTATTTGGTACGTTAAATGAAGCTTAACATTTTCTTTGTGTTTGTTTTTGAGTTGCCACAGTATGCAATAAACTGGCATGTCTTAAGGTCAATATTAGGTCAAAAATGGCAAAAAAGAAAGAGCTTTCTCTAGAAACTCATCAGTCAATCATTGTTTAGTGGAATGAAGGATATACAATGCTTGAAATTGCCAAAAAATGAAGATCTCTTACAAAGGTGTACACTACAGTCTTCAAAGACAAAGGATAACTGGCTCTAACAAGCACAGAAAGAGATGTGGAAGGCAAGATGTACAACAAAACAAGAGGATAAGTACATCAGAGTCTCTAGTTTGAGAAATAGACACCTCACATGTCCTCAGCTGACAGCTTCATTGAATTCTACCCGCTCAACAACAGTTTCATGTACAACAGTAAAGAGAAGACTCAGGGGAGCAGGCCTTATGAGAAAAATGGCAAAGAAAAAGCCACTTCTGAAACAGAAAAACAAAAAGAAAAGGTTAGAGTGGGCAAAGAAACACAAGCATTGGACAAGAGATAATTGGAAAAGTGTTATGGATCTAAAACCTATTGAGCTTTTGGGATCAGCTAGACTGTAAGGTGCGTGAGAAGTGCCAGACAAGACAGCCATAAGAGCAAAATCTGTACATTATTCCAAACTTTTGGCCACCAGTGTACATGGAGCATGCACTTAGCCTATCTTTAAGAAAAACGTACTTACATAGTCTGGATGTAACCAGCCACCCCCTCTCACATATGCGAAAAAAGGATTGACACGCATATACTTAAATTAGACAAATTCCCGTACATACATGAAGCCCGGTGGATGTGCATATATGCAACTCGAAGGATGCCCATTTAATATAAAATGCTCACGCATCCATGCAACTCGATGGATGCACATATGCTATCTGTTAAATACTCAGGCGTACGTGCCAACACGGTGCATGCACATACCCTACACTGAATTTTTCATGCATATGTGAAAAGTTGATGCACATTATTAAACACATTCAAACACAATGCACGGAAACACTCAAAACATGTGCAAACTCACTGCATTTATTAAATACTTAGACATGCAAACTCGATATTAATTTATCCATAAACTACGGTTAAAACCAGCTACATTTTTCTGCTTACTGATGGCAAAAATATTATATCTATAAAAGACAAATATATAATATAATTGAATTTTTCTGTGAAAACATACATTTGAAAATCTCTTGTGCTTGGGTGGTTGAAGCTGCTGTTGCAATGGTTACGGACAGTGTCCGCTTGGTACTATGCCAGTTATTGCGGACTGAAGTTGAGGCTACACAAGAGGAATTTGATCTTCCAGACTCCAATATCCACCAAAAAGTGATTTAAATCGGCTGTTTGGGAGCATTTGAATGACTATGGGTTACTGAAGATGACAGATGTAAAACATGCAGACAGACCTCATATAAAAGGTACACATACTGTACTACAAATGAGACAGAATGTTCCACTACTCATCCAACAACAAACTAGTACGTACAATCAGATTTGATCCTAAATTCCATGGATTTGATCCTATGTCAAAAGTGAAGAACAAATCTGGAAGAATCAGGCAGAAACTGATGTGAAAATGTTCTTATGCATATGTCGACTGACAAACGTGTAGGCTACAAATTATTATTATTTTTTTTTTTTGTGCTCATGATCCACGCTGACCTAATTTTGGTGATGCAAATATGTCACTGACTGACTGAATTTAATAATAAATGAGTGAGCATGTTTACATACCAATATATGAGTCAGAATGTGGTCATATTTACATAAGGTTTGCATAATGATAATGCTTTATTTTGGATATCTGCTGTAACAGAATATTATTTATAGCCCTTTCTGCACATTTCCATAATAAATTAAATTTGAGAGGCAGGTGTATTACAAGGTATGTCATATGTGAAGCACATTTCTGGGATAAGGAGAAGGAGGGGTTATAATTGGCAATGCTAAAAACATAGCTAAATCAATACAAAGATGGTTGAAAGCATCATAACAGTCTCAGATTTAAAATTCACCTACATTTTTTTTTTGTTGCATGAATTCATCCTTCAGCCTCTTGTCTGCTGTTGTTAAGGACATCGATACAATCGAATGCAGCACAATTAATACCTAGAGCAAGCAGAAGAGAATAGCGGGAAAATAACTTGCATGTAGTTTATACAGAACACGAATGCTGTGTAGACTGTGCCTATTTAATTTAATGTAAACAAGCATGTAAATGTTTGGCATTTGTGGCCGTTCTGTAGGTCCATACGCTTGTTCAAGTGTGCAAGATTTTAAGATGTGCGATTTATAAAGTGGGATGCATTTATGAACATTTCTTCATGCATACAGACGTTTTATAAATCGTTCCTTAGCAAACTGATGTACGTTCACATTTAAGATCATTCTACGAATGTCTGTATAAATGAGGCCCTGTGTCTTTTAAGCAGGGCAAAACAAGTGTAAAACTTCTACCGATGACTTGCCCACCTTGCTACAGCATAACCTTTAACCTAAATCCAAGTGAGGAATGTTTTGATTCACAACCCACGCCAAGGCAGAAAGTTGCACCCGATTATGCAACCCTATCTAAAAAGAGTCGACATACACTCACTTGATACCATTCTCTCCTTTTTCCAAACCCCAAAGCCAGAAGCTTCACATGACTACAGATCAGACCTAATGTAACTCTCCCTCCGGAACACTGTGTGTGTGCGCGTTACTGGACCAGGATAAAGCTTATTCTCAGTATGCATGTAAATGAGTGGGTCAAATTCCAGGCCCTGGGATTTGTTGGAGACACAAGGGTAAGGTCTGGCCAGGACTATGTCAATAATTCAACCCAGACCACAAGTTCTGTCTTCCGCCTCCCAATTGCCTGTTTAAGACGGTTCTCTCATTCTGACCGCCATAACAAACAGACATGGTGAGAATACAAAAACACATATAGACTCACACAGCCAAATGTGCATTAACATTAACAGACTCACATAAACAAACATTGATTCTGTTATAGTCAAATTCCTTTTCAGAGACAAAAAAAAAAATGTTGAACACATTGTCTCAGTCCCTCTATGCCAACTCCAAACACATAAACACATTTGTGCATACACAAACCCCAATAACTCATCTGAATTGCTAGAATCATACAAAAGTGCCCACGGACAAAGAAGGTGGCTTGCAAAAAAAAATCCCATCTGAAATAATATAATTTAGTTTCAGTTGCTAAAAATCCCATGATAAGGTAATGCCATCAGGTCAGATTGGGAATGGTATGTGGAATTTCTGTAATTTAACACTTATATGCTATTTTAACCACATAACCATAAACTTCAACTCATGGCTTCAGAGCCATAACCTCACAAATCACTGTTAAGAAAGTAGTCAGTTAGCTGACTCCTTTATCCAAACTTTTACATTTACCCATTTGGCAGACATTTTTACCCAAAGCCACAAACAATGCATTTAAGGTATAGCCAGTTATATATTTAATAGAGCCCGACCGATATGGGATTTTTGAGACCGATACCGATTTTAGAGAGGGAAAATTCACAGATTACCGATATGGTGGCCGATATAGCAAATTTTTGAGCTGGAATGAAAACAGACCTTTTCTATGTGGATTGTGCACCGATTCTGCACCGATATGACTATGCAATCGTACTCAGAAGGCTGCTTTCTTAAATATTTTTATCAAAGAATATTTGACATTATTATTCTACATTGTCAACAAATTCTAGAAATGAACACTGAGAAAATAAAGAATAAATAAAAAATACAATAAATAGCTTAATAATCATCAGTACTCTATATTTAGAATCAGTCAGTTGCTGACCATTAAAATAAAGAATAAATTCAAATAAAATAAATAGCTAAATTAACATTAGTACTGTATTTTTAGTATCAGCGAAATGCTGACCATTTAAATTAAAAAATAAATAAAAATACAATAAATAGCTAAATATACATAAGTACTGTATATTTAGTATCAGTCAATGGCTGACCATTAAAATAAAGAAAAAATTCAAATAAAATAAATACCTAAATAAACATCAGGGGCCGGTTGCCCCAGCTATACGTAGGCTAAAACTTAGCCTAGTTGTGCCGTAAATGGGCACTAAGTCAACATTTATGCACTACTAAATATTTGAGTGTTGCACCATTAAATTTATGTAGGATATAACCCTACATATAAACTAAATATTTACGGAAGCCTCCGACCAGGAGTAACTGATGGAATGAAAAAGCAGAGTCGTTTAATGACATCAATGAACTCATGTTTTGGTTGACAGGCTTCAGTCCTTTCGACATATATGATGGTGTTGGCATTTACACTTGTTTACATTTACGAGAGAGAGAAAAAAAAACGTACTTTTAAGCGGCTCTTCAGCATGAAACCATTCTAACGGTGCCGTTTTCAGGGTGCGTCGCCCGGTGTCAAGTTTCAACGCATTCAAAATATATATAGGATATTAAAATGAATAAATGTCTATTTTTCCAGCCTGTTGTATTAGTATTTATTTATCACCCCTTATTTATTTTAGATACAGTTCCTATATATTATTATTTACACAGGGTAAATATACTATTTATTAAATCTACTTTTATTACATATCCTGTTGTAATGTCTGGAAAACCAGACTTTAAATATTACACTTCATAAATGCAACGACTGGAATTGTTCGGTTGAAGAGGGTACCAAACTGTGAATCCTGAACAAAACAGTTGGTGAATACATTTACACGCTGACAAGGTATGAAAGTAGCTATGTGGTTAGCTAGTTAGCTATAAGCTCGTTGCCACGGAGAGCAAAAGATGGACTTTATTTACTTTCCAGCATTGTCTCACACCAACTAGGTAACAACAGAGCGTGAAATCAACACTCAACAGACACAATCCACCACTGCACCGTTGTCTGCTGAGCTGCAAAAAGATGCTCTGATGTTTACCTTTCAATCTGCTACATTACTGACTGCACTGACAAACAGATGTGATAAACATGAGTGACATGGTTGTCAGGGACAGGGTTAACGTTATATTAGTTATATAAAATGATGGGGTCATTGTTTATTAACTTTCCAGTATGTATTTCACAAACTAGTTATCAGTAAATTGCTAAGACACTGCTGAACTCCGCCCTTTCTGCAGAGCCACCGTCAGTTCAGCTCTGTAAACAATGGAGTCGGAGCGCTCTGCTGGACAAACTGATATAGATGATATAGATTATGATAAATTATGAGACCCACAGCCTAAGAAACTGCTGGAAAATGAACTTTTCTCCCCTTATTTTTCTGATTTGACATTATATATCTCAGGGTGTAAATAAAGAAGCTCAGATAAACTTCCTTTGTTTTGTTCCCAATCATGTCACATGTAACTGAGTAAAATTTTGATTTGATACAACAAAGCAATCAAAAGTTATAGCATTACAAATATAATTTATCCTAATGTCCAAAAACACCTCAAAGTGTTCAAAAGCCTCTCCAAAAAAAAAAAAAAAACAACAACAAAAAAACATAAGAGCTGTACATAAGAACTAATTACACATGCAAATACAACACTGACTAAAGGTATGCTCTCTCTCCAAAGCATGCAGTCAAGAGTAACACGGTCTCATTCAGTTCCATTCTGTGTCATTTGAGCCATCATTGAGTCTGTGTCATGTCCTTGGCACCATCTCCTGGTGGCCATATGTAATTAGAGTGAACAATCCTCTCTGCCCATATCTGGATGACTTCCACCTCTGGTTGTAGCAATTTGAATCCTAATATGATTGGTTTAGCATTCCATGATGCTGGACAACGTACTGCATTTCTGATGAAGTTATCTGATCCAGGAAAGCTCTATGTGTTTTCAGCCAGATAGCAAATTATGTGAGGTGTGCACATTGTGCTTCGTATGGATTATCTAATAATCTATGCATCCGATTATGTTGTGTGTGGGCTTGTTTTAACAGGAATCCCCATCTCTAAGTAATGGTATGATATTTTATGTTCTGCTTATTTTTCGTGAAGTTATAAGCGAAAACGCGGCTTATAAGCAACACCTGTTTACATGTAACATGTATGTCAAAGACATACACTTAGCTATTACTTGGTATATTTTCGTCTGAGAGTAAAACAAATAGGCCGGTTGTATTGTACTCTTTGAGAGCTTTCCAACAACATATGAAACATTTAACATTTAATTATTAGTTTGATGTTTTACTCATTACAATAATATGTACAGTGCAAAATTATTAATAAATTATCAAAATGAATCACTTCTGATTTGCATGCAAATTTCACAGCACTTGTTCAGTTTTGGTCATAATGCCTACATGCATTGTAAAGTACTGCTTCTATAAAACAATACCTATTTTGTGTTGGTAAAAACTGTAGTTATTAATATTTTTAGGGGTGTGAATCTTTGGGTTGAAAGCAAATTGATTCGATTCACAATTCATAGGTTTTAGATTCAAAGTGATTTTTTGCAAATTCAGAACGATTCAATTAGATGCGATTCATAATGAAATTCGATTCGATTAACGATTCGATTCTGCATTGTTTTAAATGTATTTAAAGGATTCTTTAAACCCTCCTGCTAATGTGAAAAGAAAGACAAAATACTTAAAATAGTCTAGGCTATTGCACCAAAAGTAGCTTGAAAGAAATTAAATACATATACATACAGGTTTCTCGGAATACAACAGAGTGTAATGTGCTGATATTAATATTTTAGAGCCGAGCATAACTACAAAAGTATTCCATATTTCAGTATAAAAATTCCATGTTTTTTTATTTATTTATTTTTATTATTAATTAACATGACTTTTCCAGGCCTGGAAAACACAATTGTAAAATTCCCTGATATTTCCAGGTTTTCCATGACCCTGGAAACCCCGATTCAGTAAAGCAATCCAATTATTATAGCATTAAAGTAACATGACTACATTCAGTTTCCTCAAGGCCTCATATTCAAACAAGGAAAAGAGGAAAGCAATATCGACTGATGACTTCAACTTCAATGTTTTCTGCACACCAATACCCCAACTAAACAAAGATATTAGTAAAATGGCACTATTTATCTTATAGAAAATAGTTTCACCACAATGACAGCATTTTATGATCGGGGGCTAGCATCTCATAGCCAAAGCTTTTAAAAAGAAATGGCACTTTTAAAAGACAGACCAGTTTGCCATTTAAAAAGGGCAAATTCTACTAATCCAAAAATCAGATGGCTAATATCTCTATATCTGATTGTTTTCTAGATTTTGCTAATCTACAAGCAGCCCAAATTGAGTTGGGTCCAGGAAGCAAACAAGCCTTTTAGGGTGGACTAACATGCTTCCAGGCATCTGGATCTGGTTGAGTGTGTTTGTCACCACCAATTGAATAAAATTAAAAGGTTTAATATTCAATACAGCACCAGATTTAAACTGAAATGGGGAAAATAGGCCCTGCGGTTAGGTTAATATCCCCTCCACAATGAGCAGACCATAAGGGTTCTTGAAAGTACAGCCAGTGGAAACATATACATGTACACACAGGGCTGGTGAGGAGCATGTAAAAGGAATCGCAAAAACACATATGCATCATGTGTCAGTCAGGATGGGGGCCACATCCATACACCAATGCACACATACTCAAATGCTTAGGAACCTGCAGGTCAGTGTCAAGTGCAACTCCACTGCCTCCCTTGCTGCGTCTAGACTTAATGTATACATGTACATGCATGCATCCTCTAGAATTAGTCCCAAGGCAAGGATTACTTGGACAAGACTCTTGAAACCAGACCCAGAGAGGTGCAGGGAAGTCTTCCTGAGGACACCCAAATGAATAACCAAGCAAGCAAATAGTAATTTAAGCTAATGTGGACTACAGCACAGAGTTTACACTCACGTCTCCATATACTTCGAATAAACTCTTCTTGGTTACAGCAGCAAGAAAGGTGAGAGAGGCCTAGCAGTTGTTGAGGCTGTCTGTTATCCCCTTGAGCCACTGGTTCAATGACTATCGCTCCTCACTTTGTTTAACTTGGAGAGTGATTCTGGACTACAGATGCTGATGGAGGCAGGAGACACCAGGCTTTGAGCTGGACCCAGAAACCTGCAGGAACTTAACAGACCCTCCTCGGTGCTCCAAATAATGAATGTCATCAAGTTTTGTTGACTTGAACTTATTGAAGTTGACAGGTTTTATTTGAATTCTTGACACAAACACAAAAAATGGGCAAAAAATATCTGCCAAGAGGGTAATCAGTTGAAGCAAAATATAATTATTGTTGTGTGAAACTGTGACCTTATTCTTTGTGCCTGTTGTGTTTGCGTGTAAGTTGAGGTTTCTTGATTTGCACAAAGAATTATAAGGTCTTTGTATTATATATATATAATGAGGTTTGTTAAGAAGTCTCCATGGCTCGGTTCCAAAACCTGGTGAGCTGACTTCATAGGCAGATTTTAAGGTAGGCCTATCAAATGAAAAGTTTCTCTGGTACTTCATTTTGGCCCAATTCTAAAGGAAACATTGATAAAACAGTGATAAACTAAAGTAAATAACTAATCGATTTGCTTTAAAAATGAGCAAAGTGACTTCTGCGCAGGTGCTGAAGTGAATCAGGAAATCATTTATTTGAAGTAGTTCATTTACATAAACCATATGAACAAATCGAAAAATCTGGACACACTTGGCAGAAAACTGAAAATTAATATTTTAAATGAGACTTTGTTTGGAATAATTAAATTCTAAATATTAGGCCTATTATTAGGGATGCACCAAAACCACTTTTTCTATAACTACACATTTTATTATAAAATAGAGTAGACAGAAAATAATTATATAAAAAAGTGTGTAGCCTATTAAAACCTTTATTATTAACTACTCTAGTGGATAATGCAGCTGCAAAATTAACAGTAATTCCAGAGAAAATATTTTGTGAATAAGAAGCCAGTTCTGTTGTATGTGGATCTGGAATGGATTCATTAGTGGACCTCTTAGTGCATTCAAGTCATGTTGGAATGATCATATTTACGAGTTGAACACACATGAACGTCACTACAAAGTCGTAATTATGAGTCGGAAACTTTGAGCCCCTACTTTCCGAGTTGGGGGCATGTCGATTTAAGAATCATGGTGGAAGCAAAGTGTTATTGATGGTAATTCAGTCTAGGATTTTGACTCAGTGCAGTTGTGTTTAATGCATTTTTTGTACTGTTAATGAAGCATAACGATAAAACTTGAAAGAAAATAAGATCAATTTAGCTTGTTAATGTACGGCAAGTGTTTGCAACAAAACTACATTTCCCATCATTATATGTGGCCGCACAAAAATGATAAAATAGATAGTGTTAATTACACAACTAATGCGTGGCTTTGCTATTCATTTTTTTGCATTGGTGCTAAAAAGCTTCCTGCCTTCACTAGTAAGTAAAAAAAGAGATAAAGAAATATTAAATTGCAAAACGGGTTCATTCTTTCCAACTAAAATCACTTGAACACACATCACATTGTATTTATGATTTCCCAGGAAGGAGTTCCCACAGCGCTGGAAACAGCCACGTGTGTGCTATGTGTGTGTCAACAACAGAGCAGCGCTCATTCCCTGAAGCACGCAGCACATGCAGACCGTATATTTACTTATTAAACGCATCCTTTGCGATCCACAAAACTATTATATGGCTTCAAGAGACTTTAAATCATATAAAGTCATATAAACTACTTTAATAGTGTGTTTATGCTCGTTTAATGTCATATTTGAGCTTGGCACTAACAACCATGACACACACTACCGGAGCACTGGAAAACATTCTATATTATTGCGCTAATGACCAAGAGAGCGGTCACTTCACTTCTGGGGATGTGGACTTGAATGTTTAAAATAAACAAAGCTTTTTCTTCATTTTAGTGTTTCTGTTGCCGTATTTTAAAGTAATGTTTTTTTGTTAAAATGTTCAGCCAAGATTTTCTGCCTTTTTTTCTCTGTCGGCAAGAAACCAAAAATAGCATTTTATGCCATTTTCAGCGGTCAAAATTTTGGTGCATCCCTAATTGCTACATGTGACAAATGTGGTGTTTTGTGACGATACATGTTGGAAAAAGTAGCTTGTTACTAAAAAAAGCTACAATATGTAAAGGATAATGTACAGTTGTTATTGCAAAATAAACCCCAACCTCAGCTTCACATGAAAGAACTTGATCACCCTGTTGGGGTTTATTTTGTGATAACGACTGACTGACTGACTGACTGTAACTTATTATGCTTATTACACAGCTTACTACCAAATCAATAAAGAAATGGACATTAAATATAGTTTAAATTATTCTGTGAGAGTCTCTAGAAACAGCTGAATTGCACCTCTGGTTGCTTCTGCTGTTGTTCTGTTGGTGTTTTTTTTTATTTTGTAAAAATGACCATCTGACTGCTCATTATCCCACTTATTACAAGACTACTTGCCAAATAAACAAATAAATTGACATGAAACATTGATTCAAATTGAAATCATTTTATTAGCTTACTTGTAAAGATCGCCGAGTGAAACAAGAAATAGGAAAGATGACTCGCAATACCTGAATGATCGGTCTGATATCACTCTATCACTATCCCTGGATGTGTGGTTGTTATTTAGAAATATCAGACTGCGATTGACCAATCAGAATAGAGTATTCCAGAGAGAATTACTAACATACTGTATATCATTCATTATATACCAAAGAGTGTTCATAAAAATAGTTAAATCTAAATAAAAATAGAAAGAAAAAAAAACTACTTTACCCAAATATCTGTGTGTGCTATGTATCTTTATTCTTAGAGTATCGAGTTGTGAGCTTTGCAACATGCTAACACCACACTCTATTGAAATCAATCGTGAAAGAACTCATGTGTGTGCTTTTTGTATGAAGCACAGAGCTGCTGCCTATGGAGAGCATTTCAAATTGCCCACTCAGACAGCTTCCTAACTAAAACGGAACTTTGTAAGCCTATTCAGGCAGTACACAGCAAGGCAGCTCACTAGGTTTTGGAACAGAGCCAGTGTTTGCACCTGTGATTGTGACCAGGTAAAGAACAACACAACTAAAGTGAGTCTTTGATTATAGTTACACTACAGAATGCAGTGCAATTTTACGCACAGATTAATGTTAATGTAAATTGCACGATCAAAGAATAAGATACACTGAAACACAGAAGTGAACCATACTTCCAGTCACAACTTAAAGACTATTAGCTTGGAACATATTGTATAACCCTACACATATGAACAGTACAAACACACACATAAAATTTTAGCATGAGTGGTACTTTGAATGACAGACTAGTTTTACACTCCCTAAGACCTGTCACAACAGTTTGGATCGTGAAATGGCCACATCTTTCCTTGTCTTTTACTTACTCTCTCCATTTCTCTCTCTTTCTCTCTTCCTCTATCAAATTCAGCATTGCATAGTTTCATTGGCAGGATCTGTGTAATACATCTGAGTTTTCAGTCAGCATGTGTTTGGTCAGTACT
Organism: Myxocyprinus asiaticus; assembly: GCF_019703515.2. Lineage (NCBI taxonomy): Eukaryota > Metazoa > Chordata > Actinopteri > Cypriniformes > Catostomidae > Myxocyprinus > Myxocyprinus asiaticus. Next base: position 15,545,250 of record NC_059375.1, read on the forward strand.
TTCTTCTTAAAACAGACAGACAGAGAGAGGTATAAATTAGAAAGTAGGAGAGAGAAAGTTGTGTAGGAGTGGCATGGAAAACAGAGGCCAAAATCCCACTTATAGCAATAGTCGTTCCAGTCTTGTCAGATCTTCCCTGTCTTTGGCTACAGGGATGGCATTTTCTGCAGGCCTCTTTGTTATGGATAAATTCTTCTACCTTCAACTAACCAGATGATATATTAATATTTAGACAGTATGAGTAGTTCAATACTGATGCCTGTCATTTTAATTCTGTTCTATTTGCATTTGTTCAGTTTCCAACCAAAGGAACAAAACTTTAGGATACTGTATGTGAGAGCCCCTTAAGATTCACATAGCGTACATTCACGTTACATGCGTTTATTGCGTCACTTCCAATTAATCTCTATGACTGAGCATCAATACATCTGAAACTCTGTCTTGCTAAAGCCATAATTATTTCTTTAATTAAATTCTGTAAATTCTGTGTAGTTAGGTAATACATTTTGCCGCCTCAACAAGGTTAGAAACAACTTCCATGTTTGTCAGTATTTCCACCTTATTTTCATTTTGAGAAGACAAACACCCGGACATATTTGCCAAAGTGATCAGCACCTTTGTACCGGGCTGCTCCTGTAACAAAGCACTTAAGTTCTACTTTAAAACGAGCGATCTATGTGCTGGTTTGGGAAACAGGCATTACTCCATTGTAAAATAACGAGTGACGTTAGTTAAGATGATCATTAAAGCTTAAGTTGAAACGTTATCGGGAAACCCAGCCTGTAGCCATTAGGCAGTTTGGACTGTAAAATCCTCTTGGAAAAGTTGTCTTTAAATTCATCCCTTTTAAGGCACTGCTGCCTTAGCAATTTACATTCAGACCGGTGTCAGAAATTAATATTAAGGGACAATATTTACCCCCTGGTTGTATGATTTATGATTACATGTTTTCTAATCATATAACTGAAATAATGACATACTTCAATGTAATCAATTTATTAACATAAATTCTCAATCTGAGTTATGTTTTATGCTATATTTTTTTGCCTATACCTAGGCATAGAATAGAGAATATTAAGAAATACATCAGATGTCACAAATAAAACAACGGACTTCATTATGGGGGCCTTTATTGCCCCTACATTTTGAATTAGTGTTATTTTTTTCCCCCGAGCCCCTGTTCATTTCTGACCCTGATTCAGATGCATGTCTCTGGCCATTGCATTGTTTTAAGCACCCCGCAATAATGGTTGCAAACTCTGAAAATGCTGCATTATGTTCCATTTAAGGGGGTCTATAATACGGTTCCATTCCATTGTGCTCCTTCTTGTTGTTTTGAACACAATAATGTATCTGATGTAAACATCCCCTATGAAAAACGTCTGATCTGATTCAGGGGAACCCAAAACCAGCATTATAATAACCAGGGCTTACATAAAATGGATCAGTCAACAGGCATTTTGGGTAACCCAGTGTCGATTTTGAAAATGTGATTGCACATCCCCAATATTAAAATGATCCAAAACATATCTCTAGGTGGGGTAGTGAGCCCCCAGTGGTCTTGCCCGCTGAGATCCCCATTGTTTCAGGAAGAGAGGATTGGGAACAGGCAAAGGGACTTAAACAGAATTAAAACAAACCGGGAATCGAAACATCTTGCATTAATAATCTTAATTCAGTCAGCTGCTCTCATTAGGAACATCCCATCCCAAACCTTTTAAACAACAAGCAGTCATGTTTATTCTTCTCTTTGCCTTTTTCTTGTTCTGCAAATATTACCTCTTCATCTTTGTAATCCTTTTTCTTCTCTCTTTCCTCCAAAACCCCCCCCCCCCCCCCATCTCCCTAGTGTCTGTCTGACGCAGTAGTTAGTTTCAGTTAGTAGAGGGTCAAATCTTACAATGAATATGCTTTTGCCAACTTCTGTACTATATTTAGACTTCTTTCCTGCAATAAAAATGTCCCAACATCATGCTAGGTGACTTGCACTCGCTAGAACCAACGTCACTGCTTACGAGGTGCAAGGGCGTGGCGCTCTGGGCTTTTCCTGACTCTAGTGCCAGCAAAACCGAGGATCCCAGTCTCAGAGAAATAGCTAAGAAAACAGAAATAAAACACGATGCAATACTTCTTTCCACTGGCTTGTAGGAGGGTGAGAACATTGAGAAGCAGGTGACTGGCATTTCTGGAGCCACAAAGTAAGTGTTCCGTGACTCAAAATTTGATACAAAAGTGCTAAAATATCAATTTCCCAAATTACATTTACGATTATTCCCGTAAATAATAAAGTATAATATGGGAAAAGTAACATGAAGCGTTCAATTGCAGAAAGTGGTAACTCATTGAGCAGCTAGCAGCTTGCATTTACTGACGAAACACATGCACAATAGTCATATGTACATAGAGCAACAAGCCATGTCTTGACAGCAAACACTATCAATGGTGGCACATCTTGCATCAAGAGAAATTGGGTACCCTGCTGTAAAAAACCCCCAGCTAAAACCAGTTGGTCTCCCAAACTGGCCAAGCTGAAAAGGGCCCCAAAAAACATCTAAAATGAGCAAACACACCAGCCTGACCAAGCAGGGAGACTAGCAAAGACCAGAAAACCTCCATAGGCTGGTTTGTGCTGTTTTTGATTTTTCAGCAGGGTAGACACCATAATTCATTTTAAACAAATGAAAACAAGGCTGAGAGTGATAGACAGACAGTCTGTTCATTAAGTTGTACTGTTATAAGATCCTATGTCACGTCAGTTTTTGTCCAGTGGATTTTTTAAAGCAATTCCAAATGTTCCATCGGCTGAACGATTGCCACAAAGTTACAGAACAACACAACCCATTGAATGGCCTGTTTGTTTATCCATCACGTCTGTCCCTCAACTCGTTTTTATTCACGTAATATTAAATCTGGCATCAACCCCAACTAAGGTAAACTGTTCGCACTAGAAATGTCACACATTGTCACATGTGCGTGTCACTGTGCATTATCCAGTGAAGTAAGGCAGTGAATCATTATCGCTGTCAGCCGGTAGACTTGCGACTGAAATATTGAAAGCTTGCGCCACTCAGTCTGCCTGGCTGCATCCCCAAAAGTACAATTAGATGAGAGCATTGGGACGCTTGGTAGAAGTGAGTGGGTGGGTGACTAACGGTCCGCTAACAGACGGAAGGGGGAATAGGTAGTGGTATGGTGAAAGGAGGAAAAGGGAAAGGAAATCCTTGGTCCAGTGCACTGGCACAGCACACAGTAGCCAGAGAAAAGGGGTGTGGTGGTGGGTATGTTAAAGCTGGTTTATACTTTTGCGTTGAAACTACGCCGTAGGCTCTGTGTGGTTTGCATTTAGAGTTGCCGTTGGTATCTGCGTCGTTCACAGTCAAGTACACAGTCGAGTACACAGTCAAAACAGTCAAAATGCTCATGTATTTAGAGAAAATGCCTTTGTTTCTGAAATAAATATACATTTCATAAATAAACAAAAGCAATGTAATTTGTGGATTCAAAACTATTTATTAAATTATTGTTGCATTAAAAACATTTGTGATCATATTATTTATTAAGCATATTATACAGCAAAGGGTACAGCATTGGCTATGCCGTCACCGCCATAGCTACGCTTAGCCTACACTGTAGGTTTGACAGAAGTATAAACTGGCCTTTAGGCATTAAAGCTGACGAATAGGTACCGTGTCTTCTGGACAAACAGTGGCAGGTGTGAAAGAGCAGGAGGGAGTGAGAAAGGGCTGACTATGACTCAGCAGAAAACGGCTCATTCATGGAGAACCTTCAGAGTCCTTCAGGGGCAAAATCTCTTTAATTTGAGTGGGTGGGATTCAGCTGCAGATCGAAATGTTTGATCATTTTTAGTATGTTTGGTTTTGCATGACCTTTTTTGTTGTTTAATTATCAGACTGTCAAAGCAGGATGTGTATAAAAAAAGTTTCAAAAAATAAATGTTTAAACAAATTAATGAATGTCCTTAAAGTTTGCACACAAAAATGAAAATTCTGGAATAATTTACCCACCCTCACGTCGTTCTACACTTATAGGACTTTTCCTCTGTGGAACCCCAGAGAAAAATTCTGGAGAATGTTGACAGTTTTCTTTTCCATTCAAGGAAAGTTAATGGAGATTGAAGCTGTCAAGCTCCAAAAAAACAAAACAAATGAAAAGTACCATGAAAGAAGTTCATACGACGTGTGTGCTATATTTCAAGTTGCCTGAAGTCACATGATACTTTTGTGCAAGATACAGACTGACATTTTAAATTATTCTAAATTATGCTGAAAATCTTCCCCTCTACTGAAGCTATAAAATCTAATTTGCACTTCTGCATATTAAAATATGCAGTCATATGGACTTCTTTTGATATTTTCATAGTGCTTTTTTTTTAAATTTTCGTAGCTTGACGACCTTAGTCCCCATTCGCTTGCATTATATGGGAAAGAGCAGTGCCCACATTATGCAAAAAAAAAAAAAAAACTCATTCTGCAAAACATCTACTTTCTATCAGAAAGACTCACAGGCTTGGTAAAGTTGACATGACATTTATTTGATAAACTGATATAGAACCACAGAATATATTTTCTCTTTTGGCGTAAGCCCCGTCTGGCGGTCCGATGAGATTGCTACTCGAACCGTCAGATCCTGCCGGAGATAGGAGGCAGAGGGCAAGGAAGCTACCCCTGTGCAGGACGGGACTCGACTCGACTGGTGGCGATGGGGATGTGGAGGTTGCCGTGTTGGCACATTGAAATTATAAAAATTGCGATTAAAGCAATGGCTGATGTATGATTGGCTAGGAGCTAAATAGATAATGGCGTGATGATGTACCCATTAGAACTACACTTACGCTTACATTTATGAAAAACACCTACTTTCTTGAAAACATTAATTACGAGTTTAGAATGACAAGAGGGTGAGTAAATGACATATCATGCTTGGGTTAACTACCTTAACCTTTAAATTTTAAGGTATCTGGCAGTTGTTATTTTTTACATAAATATGTTGCTAGAATAGAGATTATGCAGAAGTGTATAAATTTTTGTAATCAAATTCCTTGTAGGCCTTAGGAAACCTCATCAAATCAAATTTACACCAGTAAAATATGACTCTGAAAAAATGCAATGTATTAGAAAAGTAGGAAGCCCATGCCAGGGTCAATCAACAAAACAGCGTAAAAAATGCCCATAAACATGCAAACACATGTACAAAAACACTCAGCACTCGTTGAGCAACCTCATCAATTGATATCCTATCCTTGGATACAGAGCGTTCAGCTCCTGCATGGGCCAGGCCTCTGCTGTTATTCAAATATACTAATCATTCAGCCAGTTTGATTGTGCTGGACTCAGTGGCAGCTAAAAGACATCCGCACTTAGGCTATAGTCTTCACTTCCCCGAATCCAGAGTGGGATAAATGAACAGTGCGCAAGCAGCGAGAGGAGGAGCGGGGGGAGCCTGGCATCCTGATTCAAATACTACTTTTCTTGGAGAGCCTTCAAAAACTGCACTGCTTTTCCCTCCAAAGGTTTTCTCAAATTCCCAGCTGTTTTCTTTGCATGCAGTTTTTGCCAAATACTTAATCATAATAATAACACTATTATTAGTTGACGTCAATATGAATAACTTCTAAAGATGATTGGTGTAAATCACTACTATAATGCCCCTGGTATGGAGCGATTGGATGCAGTGTGTTCCTTCCTTTAATAATCCAGTGGAAAACAAGTGGAAATGAGTTTATAAAAGACAAAAGTCAAAAGACCTAGTTCTGATTCACTTTTCCCCACATGTAAAAGTCAAGAAAGATTTACCATAAGCAGCATGTAACAATTTCATGCATGTCTACTGACCGCTTCTGAGATGAGAGTTGACAAGGCAGGGCACTTACAGCGTTGCAATGATTTGTCGTGGTAAATGAAAAAAGAAACTGGTTTGACATGCCATGAAAAGGAGTACAACGGCCGGAGACAACGCAGGTTTTCCAGCTCTGCCCTCCAAAAGTGTGGCTGGAGCTTTAAGATGACAATAACTATTACGATTAAATAATATGCCAGGAAAGTAACTTTCATTAGAGGCATTATGGCTTGTAAGGCTTAATTCTCTGAAAAGATATTGAAAGAAACAAAAAAGGGAAAGTATAAAAAAAAAGGGATAATGTACAGTCAGCTGGGTATTGAAAAAATTAACCCTGACAGGGTGACCATGCATGTACAGTATCCTGCTTATTATACTACTGCTTGCCAAATACAGTGGCAAGAAAAAGTATGTGAACCCTTTGGAGATAGCTGGTTTTCTGCATTAATTGGTCATTAAATGTGATCTCAGCTTCAAAGTCACAAGTGTAGACAAACACAATGTGCATAAACTAACAACACACAAACAATAATAATCTTTCATGTCTTTATTGAACACATCCCACTAAACATTCAAAGTGCTGTGGAAAATGTAAATGAACCCTTGTATTTAATAGCTGGTTGATCCTCCTTTGGCAGCAATAACCTCACCAAAGTGTTTCCAGTAGCTGCGGATTAGACCTGCTCAACGTTCAGAATTTTTGCTCATTCTTCCTTACAGAACTGATTCAGCTCAGCATATTCTTAGTATGTCTGGTGTGAACGGCTCTCTTGAGGTCATTCCACAGCATCTCCATTGGGTTAAGACCTGGGCTCTGAGTGGGCCACTCCAAAAGGTGGATTTTCTTTTTTTTAAGCCATTCTGTAGTGGATTTAATTTGATGTTTAGGGTCATTGTCCTGCTGCATCATCCAACTTCTACTGAGCTTCAGCTGGTGCACAGCCACCCTAACATTATCCTGAAGGATATCTTGATAAACTTGGGAATTAATTTTTACCCTTGATGATGGCAAGTGGCACAGGCTCCATAGCAGCAAAGCAATCCCAAATCATGATGCTCCCTCCACCGTACTTCACTGTTGGGATGATGTTTTCATGCTGGTATGCGGTGCCCTTTTGCATATGTAGCGCTGCGTGTTCTTCCCAAACAATTCAAGCTTAGTTTCATCAGTCCACAAAACATTTTCCAAGTAGCGTTGTGGAGAGTAAAGATGGCTTTTGGCAAACTTTTGGCCCTCAGCAATGTTTTTGTTGTATATAAGTACATACATACATACATACAGTACATACACACACTCACTGAGCTCTTTATTAGGAACCTGGTCCTAATAAAGTGCCCGACGTGGTCTTCTGCTGTTGTAGCCCATCTGCCTCAAGGTTCAACGTGTTCAACTATTCTGCTCACTACAATTGTACAGAGTGTTATTTGAGTTCCCGTAGCCTTTCTGTCAGCTTGAACCAGTCTGGCCATTCTCCGTTGACCTCTCTCATTAACAAGGTGTTTCCGTCCACAGAAACAGTATTTTAATATTTAGAGACTGGCCCCATTCACTTCCATTGAAAGTGCCACACTGTAACCCAGATTTTCACTTTGTTGTTTTATGAAAAGGAGGAGCATATTGAAATTAATTTGTGGTGATCAACATTATGCCACAAATGCTGTCAATTGAGCTTAATTTTTATAGAACCCAGAATATTCATTCAAGTTGGTCCTCAACTAGTTTTGCAGGGAGGAAAGCTGGTTCCAGTCTGATCAGCTGAAAAAATGTCCCAAACTCATCTAAAACCAGACAACAGACCAGCCTGACCTAGCTAGGAGCCCAGTTAAGACAAGCAAATGATCTAAGCCTGGTTTAAACTGTAAGTTCAGCAGGGCTGAAGCCATGTTTGGTTGATAAACGTGAGTGATAAATGTGCAGTCCGTTCATTACATTGTACTGCTATAAGGTCCTATGTTAAGTTTAATTGTAATAATTGTATTGTTTTCAGAATAATATTTAACCTAAATTTACGTTAAAAATGTTTAAACTTCTGCCAAAATATATGACAAAAATAAATTAATAAATTGTCTGTCTGTCTTTCTTTTTCTTTCATGCATAAAAAAATAAATAAAATTTTTTTAAAAAAAACACGCATTAATTCTTACATAAATACGATATATTGCATTATTACTGGGGATGTCTATGAGTAATCGATTAATCGAGTACTCATTCAGCTTTAAATATTCAACTAGTAAAAACACTACTATACAATTTTATTTTCCTTTGTGCCTTTGCCTGCCATGGGCAACAATGGAACCACTTTTCTCACCAAAATATTGCCATTACAACTCAATATATTGGCTGGCACAGTGTGTTAAAGGAATAGTTCATTTAAAAAGAAAATTCCTTCATTAAAATCACGTCAGAAGACTTGGAATGCATGTTTCTATGTGTGAGTGCAAACTTTTTTTTTATTTTTATCTAGACGTTTTTTATGCATAGTGCTAATTTTTCATAAGAAAAACAGGCTCAAAGGTTAAAGGCTGTTTTAAATTCTTAATTTCAAGTAATCAATTAATTTTTTTTGTGTGTGCTAGAGTAATCAAAAGTACTTAAAACAAAATTACTTGAAATGCTCATCCCTAAATATTACAGCATGGCATTAAAATGTGCCCTGTATCTGACTGACAGATAACAATATCAGTTTATATGGGAGTGGAAGAGTGGACACAAAACAAACTAACAAAAACAAACTAACAGAAGGCAAGCGCGTTCTCGGGGATCATATGCCTGGGGTCAGCTTATTTCCATGCAAAATCATCACAATAATGAAGCTTTATGCCAACTGTAGTGCCAAAGGGGTGTGAGTGTGTGCGTGAGTATTTCTATGCCAGCATTAAAGCAGAAGAAACTTATTACACATAAAACCAAAAGACAACAACTGACAGAAACCATGAGGCCTAGCACTAATCATCTCTTATAATCACTGTGGTGCCATACAGATTATATATTGAAGAGGTCTTTTTGCCTGTCTTTTGAAAGTTCCGTCTTAAACCCCAGTCGCAGTGGGTACTGTGGCGCTGGGACACCCCGTTGCTAATTAAGACCAAAAACAAAAGACAGAATCTGCCTTTTACGAGCTGTGATTTACGTCCTGACGTTTTTCCAGCTTTGCCATCAATAATCGCAACAATAACTCTAAATGAACTGAACAAAATCTTTCATGTGTTTTTTTTACAAGCTTTAACAGTGATGGAGAGGAAAATCTCATACTGCGGGTACTTGTGTTGTGAAGAGTTGATGTTTAATGGGAAAATATGTCGTGGTGATTGAGTTCTCTTGCGTCTGATTTGGCTTTGCTTCTCTAATGTGAGTGTAAGTGCATGTTGTTTTAAATTGTGGTAACACAGAGATGGATGACAGGTTAGGCCGTAATTGTGCATTAGTGCATGTGTACGAGTGATGTTTTGGTAGGACAGTGCCCTGAAATGTTACTGTATGGGGCTGTTCACAGTTCGCATTCATGCTTTTAAAAAAGATAGACTGAGCCCAACATAATCAAACAAAAAAGGTGTCTCCCTCACATTTTTGAGCATAGTTAATTCTAAGTTCAACTTCATACTGTATATATACAGCATATATATATATAGAGAGAGAGAGAGAGAGAGAGAGAGAGAGAGAGAGAGAGAGAGAGAGAGAGGAGAGATTATTATATAATGCCTTATTGTCAATTATCTTTGAACATTAAGTTGCATGGTTAGTAAAAATGGCATTTATCTAAAACGCAGTAAAAAAACAAACAAACAAAAAAAACATTCTCATGTCTGCATTGTCAAAATAGAGCTACACCTTACACAAATAATTTGCTTTAAACATAATCTAGCCATCTTCTGAACTGAAAAGCTCTTTTCTGTACAAAGAAAATGCATGGCGAGCACTGGTTAAAGGAATATTCCAGGTTCAACACAATTTAAGCTCTATCGACAGCATTTGTGGCATAATGTTGATCACCATAAAAATACATTTTGACTTGCCTCTCCTTTTCTTTAAAAAAAAAAGCAAAAACTGGGGTTATAGTGAGTCACTTACAATGTAAGTGAATGGGGCCAATTTTTGGAGGGTGTAAAAGGCAGACATGTTAAGCTTATCATTTTTTAAAAAGCACTTACATTAATTTTTTTCTGTTAAAAACATGTATTATTTGAGCTGTAATGTTTAAATTGTTTATTTTACAGTCGTTTTAGGGTTTGTTGACATTACATCATCATGGCAACAAAGTTGTAAAACTAACTGTGCATAACTTAACACAGAATATGTTAGTAAACGATTAGACCACACTAAAAACATGTTAACAGGCATATTGTTTATGTCTTGTGGTTATACTTTTGAAACAGTAATCTAATATCCATCCACTTGTTTTGTTATCGACAAGTGAAAATGCATAAAAAATTTTATTGAAATGTGCTGTCTTCTGCTTGTTTCCATTTAAATGGCCTTTTATCAATAAAAATGGTGTACATGATGTCATGCTTAAAAAAAACACTTTGTCGCATAAGTTTTGGTTTATCGCGAAAGAAATCTGCCTTTAAGCCGTTACCATACAGAAATGTGTGGAGGAGAAGCGATCTATCTACAGGAGTCTGCAGTTGCATCGTGTATATATTTGATGTGAATACTAACGCGGAAGCGGCAGCGGAAGTGGTAGCCCTCATGTAAAGCCCTCCTCATGTGAAGAACTACAGTGCATCCGGAAAGTATTCACAGCGCTTCACTTTTTCCACATTTTATGTTACAGCCTTATTACAAAATGGATTAAATTCATTATTTTCCTCAAAAATCTACAAACAATACCCCATAATGACAACGTGAAAGAAGTTTGTTTGAAATCTATGCAAATTTGTTAAAAATAAAAATTAAAAAAAATCACATGTACATAAGTATTCACAGCCTTTGCCATGACACTCAAAATTGAGCTCAGGTGCATCCTGTTTCCACTGATCATCCTTGAGATGTTTCTACAACTTGATTGGACATGATTTGGAAAGGCACACACCTGTCTATATAAGGTCCCACAGTTAACAGTGCATGTCAGAGCACAAACCAAGCCATGATGTCCAATTAATTGTCTGTAGACCTCTGAGACAGGATTGTACCGAGGCACAGATCTGGGGAATTGTACAGAAAAATTTCTGCAGCATTGAAGGTCCCAATGAGCACAGTGGCCTCCATCATCCGTAAATGGAAGAAGTTTGGAACCACCAGGACTCTTCCTAGTGCTGGCCGCCTGGCCAAACTGAGTGATCGGGGGAGAAGGGCCTTAGTCAGGGAGGTGACCAAGAACCCGATGGTCACTCTGACAGAGCTCCAGCATTTCTCTGTGGAGAGAGGAGAACATTCCAGAAGAACAACCATCTCTGCAGCACTCCACCAATCAGGCCTGTATGGTAGAATGGCCAGACGGAAGCCACTCCTCAGTAAAAGGCACATGACAGCCCACCTGGAGTTTGCCAAAAGGCACCTGAAGGACTCTCAGACCATGAGAAACAAAGATTGAACACTTTGGCCTAAATGGCAAGCGTCATGTCTGGAGGAAACCAGGCACCACTCATCACCTGGCCAATACCATCCCTACAGTGAAGCATGGTGGTGGCAGCATCATGCTGTGGGGATGTTTTTCAGTGGCAGGAACTGGGAGACTAGTCAGGATCGAGGGAAAGATGAATGCAGCAATGTACAGAGACATCCTTGATGATAACCTGCTCCAGAGCGCTCTGGACCTCAGACTGGGGCGAAGGTTCATCTTCCAACAGGACAACGACCCTAAGCACACAGCCAAGATAACAAAGGAGTGGCTCCGGGACAACTCTGTGAATGTCCTTGTGTGGCCCAGCCAGAGCCCAGACTTGAACCCGATTGAACATCTCTGGAGAGATCTGAAAATGGCTGTGCACCGACGCTCCCCATCCAACCTGATGGAGCTTGAGAGGTCCTGCAAAGAAGAATGGGAGAAACTGCCCAAAAATAGGTGTGCCAAGCTTGTAGCATCATACTCAAAAAGACCTGAGGCTGTAATTGGTGCCAAAGGTGCTTCAACAAAGTATTGAGCAAAGGCTGTGAATACTTATGTATGTGATTTTTTTTTCTCGTTTTTTATTTTTAATAAATTTGCAAAGATTTCAAACAAACTTCATTCACGTGGTCATTATGGGGTATTGTTTGTAGAATTTTGAGGAAAATACTGAATTTAATCCATTTTGGAATAAGGCTGTAACATAACAAAATGTGGAAAAAGTGAAGCGCTGTGAATACTTTCTGGATGCACTGTACTTGTGTAAAGAGTCCACCAAGCAAGGACACCGACGAGGCACCACTCACCATAGCACTTAAGTATCTTTTGATTGTATCTATTTTCTTATACTTTCCTTCTACATACTAACTTGTCTACTTCACGAATTACATATGCCCTCAAGCACATCCCTGTTATCTGTTACAGACAGTTTACACTATATAGATGCAAGACAAAATGCAACCCACACAACCTACGGCCACTTTGCACTTCAGCGCCTGCTCTGCTCTCTTTCTCAGTGGGACACTGGAACTGCCAGTCAGCTGTGAACAAAGCTGACTTCATTCCAGCCTTCGCCACACAGTCCACCCTCAGCATCCTGGCACTGACAGAAACATGGATACATCCAGAGGATACAGCAACACCTGCTGATCTCTCCAACAACAACTTCTTCTCTCACACCCCTCGACACACAGGGGTGGGGGAACAGGTTTGCTCATTCCAAACAACTGGACATTTTCACCACACTCTTCTCTATGTAACAATACTTCTTTTGAATTCCATGCTACTACTATAATGTAACCCACAAAAATACATGTTGTTGTCATCTATCGCCCTCCAGGTCAGCTGACAAACTTTCTCGAGGAGTTGGATGTCCTGCTGTCCTCCTTCTCGGAGGATGGTAGGCCACTTATGCTTCTTGGAGCTTTCAACATACACCAAGACAAGTCCCAGGCCACTGAACTTCATGCCTAAGCACTACAGCAACTCACAGATCGGGCAACCAGCTGGACCTCATTTTTACACGTAAATGTACCAACTCAAATATTCTTGTTACTCCTTTACATGTCTCTGATCACTACTTTGTTCAATTCAACATGACTCTCCCATCTATATTAAAACAGACTCCACCTTTGGTTTCCTTTCGCCGTAACCTCCATTCTCTTTCACCCTTGTGCTTTTCCACTGCTGTCTCTACCTCTCTTCCCATACAAAACATATTTTCCACCCTGGATGTAAACACTGCCACAAACACACTAAGCACGACTTTAACAACCTGTCTAGACAGCATCTGTCCTCTCTCCTCTAGGCCAGCGCATATTGCACCACCCAGCCCCTGGCTCTCTGACATCCTTCGTGAACATCGCACTGACCTCAGGGCAGCTGAGAGGAGATGGCAGAAATCTAAAGATCTAGCAGATCTGGGTAAGTATCAGTCTCTGCTTGCAACTTTTTCAGATAATGTTAAATCTGCAAAAACTTCCTATTACCAGAACAAGATCAACAGCACCACAGACACTCGCAGCTTGTTTAGAACATTCAACACACTCCTCTGTCCTCCCCCTCCACCACCTGACACATCACTGACAGCAGATTTCTTCGCCACATTTTTTACTACAAAGGTTACAGCCATCAGCAATACATTCTCAGCACCACACCCTGTTAAACTCCCACCTCCTGTATGCAGCTCTTCTGTCTCTATGTTCTCTCCTCTGACTGACACTGAGGTCTCTAAACTCCTCAAACCACCCCACCACCTGTTCCCTTGACCCCATTCCTTCCCACCTTCTCCAGGCCATCTCTCCTTCCATCCTACCTGCACTCACACACAGAATTAACACAACTCTACTTACAGGCACTTTTCCCACTACATTTAAGCAGGCTTGAGTAACCCCAATGTTGAAAAAACCTGCACTTAACCCCGCACAAGTAGAACACTACAGACCAGTCTCTCTCATCCCATTCATGGCGAAAACACTTGAAAGGGCAGTTTTCAATCAAATCTTTGCCTATCTCTCACAAAAAAGCTGCTGGATGACAATCAGTCAGGCTTCAAAAGTGGACACTCCACCGAGACTGCCCTGCTGTCTGTCACTGAGCCAACCCTGCTGTTGAACACAACATCACCAAGCAGCTGAGTTCAACTACAGTAACAACTTCCAAAACGGTCAGAAATCTAGGGGTAATCATTGATAACCAACAAAATTTCACAGACCACATCTCAAAGACAGCACGATCATGTAGATTTATACTCTACAATATCAGGAAGATAAGACCCTTCCTCTCTGAACATGCCACATAACTTCTTGTTCAGTCACTTGTCATAACTAGACTGGACTACTGTAACGCTCTCATTGCAGGCCTCCCTGCATGCGCAATTAGACCCCTGCAAATGATCCAGAATGCAGCAGCATGTCTGGTCTTTAATGAACCAAAGAGAGCGCATGTTACACCACTCCTAGTCTCTCTTCACTGGCTGCTGGTTGCTGCACGTTTCAAATTCAAGACTCTGTGCTGGCATACAGAACAGTCACTGGGTCTGCTCCAGCACACCTAAAATCATTTCTGCAGAGCTACGTTCCCACCAGAATCCTGCAGTCTGCTAAGGAACGTCGCCTTGTTGTACCAACACAAAGAGGCACAAAAACACTTTACCGGACTTTCGGCTTCATCGTACCACGTTGGTGGAATGACCTTCCCAACTCCATCAGTGAAGCTGACTCACTTTCTGTCTTCAAAAAATGGCTAAAAACACATCTTTTCCATGAGCACTTCACCAGTCACTAAAAAAAATAAAATAATAATTACTGTTGCACTTTAATCTGTCTTGAATACTATTCTGATGCTAGTGAAACTTGTAATACGGCACTTTTCATACCACTGTCTCCTTAAGATGATTCGCTTATAATGTATTCCTCTTTTGTAAGTCGCTTTGGATAAAAGAGTTTGCAAAATGAATAAATGTAAATGCAAATGTAAATTTAGCTAATTGTGTACCTTTTGCCTCCCAGAAGTCACAAATTTTTGTAAAATTGGGGAGAGTACTGAGACAATTCATTGAAATTAGCCATCTTACTGTAATTTTAATTTCACAAATAAATGCAGTCAGAAGAGGAGGAATTGCAATCAAAAGGGAACAGTTGCCTTTCTTATAGGACTGTAATATTGGTCCTGATGTTGCACCTATCGCAGGTTGCCACCGGTTCCAACCCGAAAACAAATCGTCATGGCCCTGTTCAAGCTGGCAACCTGCACCAAGTAGTGGGGGAAACCTTCGGTCTTAGTATAAGGACCATCCAGCAACGTGTATATGCTGTGTGCACAGCTATTAAAGAAAAATGTATGTAGTGTAATATCAGAGTTTACATATATGATACATTCCTGATATTCAATAGGCTATTTTGAACAATCATCTAATCAAAAGCATTGCCATCACAACCGCATCATGTCCCGCATATTTGTCCAGCAACTTTTAACGACTAACTGAACTTAATTGTCACCTAAAATTAATTTTAGCATCATAATGCAATTTACATTTTCTGAAGAAGCTCAGCAAATGCGATCTGAGGTAAAGAGGGTTAGATTTAAAAATTTTAAGAAAGTTTTTAAATGTTCAAAAGCTAGTTTTCTGAAAGTGAACTCAGCATTGGACAAATAGTTCTGATAGTTTATAGTCTTGAAAAAAGGTGTAGAACATTCTGAGAATGTCATTCAGATGACTTTTTTCATCTACAGAACACAGTAAGGCAAATTTAAGTTTGTGTAAATAAAAGGCAAGTACTGTATATAGGCCATATCAAGGTTTAGATATCAAGATCGTGCCGCAGATAGCAGCCTCGGTGTCGAGCTCTCCAGTTCTTTTGTTGTTTTTGTTTGTTTGTCCTGTGTTTAGTAATTTTTTTTCCAATCAGTTTTACCACGGACGAACTGCTGAACATTCAGCAGCACATACCAGACAATCTTTTCCCGGTTTTGGACTATTTGGACACTTTGCTGGACATTCAAGTCAGAGGCGCAGCTGTGTTGTGGTCAAGCTGGTTCAGCACGGCTTTCAAACAGCAATGCAGAGTATTCATCTAGTGAATCTCCGCTCTCTCCCTAACAAAACGGACGAACTACATCTCCTCACCCGTACAAACAAGGACTTTTCAAACTCTGCTGCCTTGAGCTTGACAGAAACCTGGCTGAGTGAAGCCATTCTGGAGAGCGTGTTACATCTGCTGGGCTTTCAGCAGTTCAGAGCGGATCGCATTGCGGAATTAATGGGGAAAATGAGAGGCAGTGGAACATGCTTTTACATCAGTGAAAGTTGGTGTACGGATGTAACAACATTAAAGAAGATGTGCTGTCCAAATCTGGAAGTGCTCTATCAACTGTAAGCCTTTCTACTTGCCGCAGGAGTTTTCCTTGTTTATTCTGGTGAGTGTTTATATTCCTCCATATGCGTGCATGAATGCAGCGCTGCAACAGCTGGCTGATCACATCACAGACATGGAGCAACAACACCCAGACTCACTTATTATTATTCTGGGAGATTTGAATAAAGCTAACCTCACATGAGAACTGCCAAAATACAGACAGCACATTACATGCCCCACCAGAGACAGAAATATACTGGATCATTGCTACACAACAGTAAAGGATGCATATTGCTCTGTCCCTAGAGCAGCTTTGGGACTCTCTGATCACTGTCTGGTTCATGTTCTTCCAACCTACAGGCAGAAACTAAAATCAGCTAAACCTGTAGTAAAGACTGTAAAGAGGACCAATGAAGCAGAGCTGGAACTACAAGCCTGCTCTGACTTTACTGATTGGCGTGTATTTGAGGCTGCAGACACCAATCTGGATGAGCTCACAGATACTGTGACATCATATATCAGTTTCTGTGAGGACATGTGCATTCCTACTAGGACTTATTTAACATACAACAATGACAAACCCTCCAGCCAAGTCTCCTAAGCAACCAAATTGGCCCGGTTGCTAGGGAGGGTAGAGTCACACGGGGTAACCTCCTCGTGGTCGCTATAATGTTTTTTCGTTCCCAGTGGTGCACGTGGTGAGTTGAGCGTGGATGCCACGGTGGATGGCGTGAAGCCTCCACACGCGCTATGCCTCTGTGGCAATGCGCTCAACAAGCCACGTGATAAGATGTGTGGGTTGATGGTCTCAGACGCGGAGGCAACTGGGATTCATCCTCTGCCACCCAGATTGAGATGAATCACTACGCGACCACAAGGACTTAAAAGCGCACTGGGAATTGGGCATTCCAAACTGGGTGAAAAAAAAGAAAAAAGAAACAATGACAAACCATGGTTTATAGCAAAACTCAGGCAGCTTCGTCAAGCAAAAGAGGATGCTTACAGAAGTGGGGATAAAATCTTGTACAATCAGGCCAGGAACACACTGAATAAGGTAATCAGAGTGGCTAAAGGAGCTACTCTGATAAGCTGAAAAACAGGTTTTCAGCTAATGACCCTGCATCAGTGTGGAGTGGCCTGAAAGAATCTACTAACTTTAAGACACCATCCTCCAGCACTATAGGGAACCAACAACTGGCTGAAGACTTGAATGTGTTTACTATAGATTTGCTCCTTTACTGTAACACCTCCAGCAGCCGCCCTCCTCCTGCTACTCAACCTGCACTTAAGATCTGTGAAGAGGAGGTGTGTCATGCTTCCAGAAACAAAAGACAAGGAAAGCACAGGGCCCAGACGTTGTTTCACCCACTTGTCTAAAATCCTGTGCTAATCAGCTGGCCCCCATCTTCATACTGATCTTCAATAGATCACTGGAGCAGTGTGAAGTTCCATGCTGCTTCAAACGCTCCATCATTCCTGTCTGAAAGAAACCCAAAATCACAGGACTTAATGAAAACGGACCTGTCGCTCTGACGTCTGTGGTCATGAAATCAGTTGAGAGACTGGTGTTGGCCCACCTGAAGGACATCACTGGATCCTTTCTAGATCCCCTTTAATTTGCTTATCAAGCAAACAGGTCTGCGGATGATGCAGTCAACATGGGATTGCATCATATCATGCAACATCTGGACAGGCCAGGAACATACGCAAGGATCCTTTTAGTGGACTTCAGTTTGGCTTTCAACACCATCATCCCAGCTTTACTCCAGAATAAATTACACCAACTCTCTGTTCCCATGTCTATTTGTCAATGGATCACCGGCTTTCTGATGGACAGGCAGCAGCTAGTGAGACAGGGAAAATTCACTTTCAGCACGTATACAATCAGCACTGGTGCCCCCCCAATGACTGCACCGCCAAGGACCCCTCTGTCAAGCTCCTGAAGTTTGCAGATGACACTACTGTCATCGGCCTCATCCAAGATGACTGAGTCTGTATACAGAAGGGAGGTTGAATGGTTGGCTCACTGGTGCAGTCAAAACAACATGGAGCTGAACATGCTCAAAACAGTGGAGATGATTGTGTACTTTAGGAGGAACACCCCAACATTGACCCCGCTCACTATTCTAAACAGCACTGTGGCAGCAGGAGTCATTCATGAGTCATTTATATATATATATATAGTCTTATTGTATATTTCTTATATTTTCTACTCACTTTTTATTTTTATTCTATTTTTTATTATTATCTCTGTCTTGTTGCTGTTTTGTTTGTGCACTGGAAGCTTCTGTCACCAAGACAAATTCCTTGTATGTGTAAGCATATTTGGCAATAAAGCTAATTCTGATTCTGAATTCTGATTCTGATTAATTTTTTTTATTTAATGCTTTATTTGTTTGGAAATGTATTTAATTCAATACAGGGAATTTTGCCAGCATTTTTTCAAAAGTAAGCTAAACAATAATTTTATAGAATTGGGCTATATGTTAGTGTTCCAAAAAAGCACATAGATGCTTTTCTCCTAGTATTGTGTATTTATTTTTAATTTAAAACATCTTTGTGCACAGAAATGGTATGTTTTTTGTATTGTGGGCTAATTCCATGACTGCCGTCTATTATTTTGAATGGTGTGGAAAAGCAAATTTAATAAATAAACGGATGGCTACCGTAATTAAATTAATCGCAAAGAGTGGCCATTCATTTGTCCTCCGTGCACTTATTGATGACAGGTGCATGAGAGATATTTGTGTTGGCACTCTTGGTGTCATGACGCAGATGTGTTTGCAGCATCGGATATGTGCAGGTATGCCATTAAGACCAATCCAGTGCGAGTAATGCTTCACGTACAATAAATTGGCTTTCAAGGATGTATAACTTGTCGTCATGATTTACACAGGCTAACGTTTGGGGTAAATTCTGGTCATGTGACACTAAATTTTTGCATTAATGCCAATTTTATAGACAAAAAGTGTTTCCAAACCAGTTTTTCGTGACATTTGAAGTATCAACATAGAGTTTATGCGTTAGAGTTAAACGGAAAAATATTGTCAACACTTGTGAAATTTTTGCGATAATTTGCGTTTCCATCAGCTATATCAGTAAACTTTTTGATGCGCTACACCTTTTGTCGCAAAAAAAAAAAAAAAAAAAAAAAAAAAAACTTGGATAGAAACGTAGTTACTGAGTATTTTAACATTTAAGGATTGGCCCCATCATGCATGCTGGACATTCTATAAATAATCTGCTTTCTACCTCATTCTATGGATGGAAAAGACATGAGATCAGTAAAAGATACTGTTATAAAAACTTGATTAGGATATGAAGTAAAATATATATACAAGATAATGTGTAATTTATCATGTTTTCCATACTGCATTCATTGTGCTAATGCTCATGTCTAATGCTATACATGGCCAAAATCAAATGACAGTCTTGGAAAATGTTTTAAAGTTATAAAGTTTAAAGTTAACATCCTCAAATGTGGCTTCAGCTTCTATGTATTTCTATGCACCAACAAGGTCAGATTCAAAACTTATTTGATACAAAATGTGTTATGGAAAAAAAATGTTGATTACAAATATTTTGAGCTTTTCTAACTTTTTTTAATTCTGACTTTTGAACAACACAATTCAAGTGTCAACTTTCAATTATGCCTGTAATACAATGTGGTGATGAACTACAGCCATTGTATTTTACGTATGTCCTTTTTAGGCTTGTGCTGGAAACAAGGGGGCTCACGGAAACAGGTTGAAGAGCTACTACATAGTTTTTTTTTTTCACCCAATTTGGAATGCCCAATTCGCTTTTTAAGTCCTCGTGGTCGCGTAGTGATTCGCCTCAATTGGGGTGGTGGAGGATGAATCCCAGTTTCCTCAGCGTCTGAGACCATCAACTCGCGCATCTTATCATGTGGCTTGTTGAGCGTGTTGCCACGGAGACATAGCACGTGTGGAGGCTTCACGCCATCCACCGCGGCATCCGCGCTCAACTCAACACGCGCCCCACCGAGAACGAACCACATTACCACAACGTTACTCCACTGTGACTCTACCCTCCCTAGCAACCGGGCCAATTTGGTTGCTTAGGAGACCTGGCTGGAGTCACTCAGCACGCCCTAGGATTCGAACTAGCAAGCTAGCGAACTCCAGGGGTGGTAGCCAGTGTATTTTACCACTGAGCTACCCAGGTCCCCACTACTATGTAGTTTTATTTTATTTTTTTTATTTTTTACATGCCTCCTCAAAAAAAAAGTGCACAACTCTTGTGGGATACAAACAAAAACAAAAAAAGCAGATGGAATAGTTGAGAAATAGGCAGTTGGTCAGGTGGAGAAAGAGAGGGAAGCATTTTCATTAAATAACATGACCTGTCACTCGAAAGGGATAAGAACAGAAACACATGCACACACATACAGTGAAATAAAGAGAGAGAACATGATTGGAAGAGAGGAAGTTCCTGCTTTTTAAAGGAAAGAACTGATCCTGATCAAAAACATGTAGGTGCACACGTGGCTGGGACCGTGTGCATTGCGAAAGTTGATGTCATTAAAGAGCTTGGAGCCCACCCGAACTGGGATTTCCTCTGGCCAATCTGCCTGGAGCTCAGGAGACAGAACAGGGCCCTGCAGTACACTCTTCTGTCCAGGGTAACACATCACCCCGTAACATCAAAGGCTAAATTCATTGGATAATGCAAGTGCTGTTTAGACACATTACTGTCCTGAAAATAAAAGTATAAACAATGTGGCTCTGTGGTGCTATCATAAAACTGCTCTGTTTATTTGTGCATGCTGACCAGTCCAACATAGAAACACTGGTTCAACCAATGGCATGAATTTGGGGCGGTACATTCTGCTTCGCCAACCAGTCAAATATGAGAAGAGTATTTGGGTTTAATATGTTTAATGTACAGTATGCCATTCATAGGTTGATTCCCCCGAAAAGTAAAACATTCAATACTTTTAAAAAGACTTTAAAAGTTTGAATTCAATCGGACTATACACAATAAATTGAAATAAACAAAATAAACTGAAATTGTTCCAGTCTGATTTTTGCGAAGTTAGACTAACAGACCTAGATATTGTGATTGTGGCTTTGTCCAGCATGTATACATATTAATTAGACCACAATTTGCCTCTGTGTTATGCGCATGCTCCAAAAGAGAGAGTTGACGTGCGATCTGTGACCTGTACTTACTCAGCTGACATCCTTTCTTTGAATATTCAATTACATTTATATTACTTATGTATGCTTTGATAGAAATATGCAGGGCCCAATTTTAAGAGCACCAGCGCTAAGTGCAGCACTATGCGATAAGTTATAAGCGCAAAGTCAATGGGCATGGCCTTGAGGTTTTGGTATTTTTGTGCAAGCATGCGCTAAGTCTAGGCGCAAGTGGGTTTGGCAAAATTGTGCATGCAGTGCACTGATAGGTTAGATCAAGTGCAATTTGTGTTCCCAGGGAACACCCAAACTGATAAAGTGGACATCCTGAAAGCACTGTCGCTTTGGATAAAAGCATCTGCCAACTGCAAAAATATAAATGTAAATTTAATTCTGAGGCTTTTCTCCAGTTATTGCACCATCTGCAATAACTGGCACCAGAGATCGAAACAAAGACAGCATATTAAGCACCAGCTATATAAACAAATTCAGCATATTCATATAAAGTTGGGTAATGTGTTAATAGGCCCCAATATACTTCCAGAGAAGTTCTTTTTCGTTCTTCGTTTAGGGGTAAAAAGAAGTTCTAAACAGTCGATCAATGTATACTTTTGGTGAACATTCAGACACCTGCTACAATGCTGTGGGAGGGGTTTAGAAGTACATTTAAGGACACACAGTAACACCTTAACTATTGTGACATTAAAATGCATTATCAATGACTTAATGCCACAAACTATGAGTAGAATTCACATGAGGTCAGTAAAAGAAGTAGCAGCCGGTAAGAATTTTCCTAAAACCTCGCCCAGGCATGCTGTTACAAACCACTGAAACAAATGCAAAAACTCTTCTTTTTGGCAAGATTTTGTTCTAAATGATGTCACATCCATTCATTCTTCGATTTTGTGTGAAGTTTATCTGGGCCTTTAATGGGCTGTATGCAATGAATTAGAAAAGTCTAAATATGGACTTACGTTGCGTTGTGCATTAACTGCGTCCTTGTTGAATGACAGGCATATTTCTATGATAGTGACACGCTCCTTATACACATGGAAAATGTGGTTATCGTCAAGATTTGGATGTATGCTCCGTTACTTTCAAGAGAAAGTAAGTATTATTAATCATATTGATCATGTGACACAGAAATCATGGTTAATATTAACAGTGATTGTATTGGCCTTACAGGTTAGGCAGTGGATTTTTGCACGCACTTTACTTCTACCAGTCGATATTGCTTGAAAAATTCTAATCATTGAAAGACAAAAAAAAATAAAAAATCAAAAATAAACCAAAAATATTTCTACATTCAGATTACAACAAATGAAACGGAAATATAATCAAAATAACAAAGTGGTCAAAAAATCCTATGTAACCACCTCCTGACATTCCAAACATTTTGCCCTCTCCAACCTCTTCTACCGGCCTCTTTTGCGGTGACTTAAAAATCACTATGACAGTAGGAGGAAAAATATTAATACAAATTAGATCATAAATTAAATAGTGAATACAAACATAATAATAATAATAATTATAATAATAAATCATTACCTCTAGAAAGTAAAAAAAAAAAAAAAATGTGTTTCATTAAAAAGCCACAACAGTGAATGTCATGGACATAATTTGATGTTCTACTATATATTCAGAGTTTGGTAATGGACTTTACTACCACTTGCTGGTGGAATCTCCAAACTGCAAATGTAGGAACTGATTGTAGACTTAACACTGAAAACAGATGTGGTGCTGAAACATCTTAGCACAATTACCAATTTCTCAAGAAATTATCATATTGCACTTTGCACCACTTCATTACCATACAATAAACCCACAGTTTGCGTGGATACACCAAGAGATAGAGCAAACACTCCCACCCACGCCCACTTGCACAACAAAAATAGAGCCTGAAGACTATAGCCTGACTTCGCAAAAACCTGCTACAGCTCCAATTTAACCCTATAAAGTCTAATAAGTATAAATAAGCTTTTTTAAATGAAGCTGTTTTTTTTTTATTAATTATTTATTTTATAGACAAACTCATAAAATTATATATATATATATATATATATATATATATATATATATATATATATATATATATATATACACAGATACATACACACACACACACACACACACACAGGCGGGCAAAAGTTTGGAATAATGTACAGATTTTGCTGTTTTGGAAGGAAATTGGTACTTTAATTCACCAAAGTGGTATTCAACTGATCACAAAGTATAGTCAGGACATTACTGATGTAAAAAAGTGAGTCTTTTTTTGATCAAATCTAGACAGGCCCCATTTCCAGCAGCCATCACTCCAACACCTTATCCTTGAGTAATCATGCAAAATTGCTAATTTGGTACTAGAAAATCACTTGCCATTATATCAAGCACAGTTGAAAGCTATTTGGTTCATTAAATGAAGCTTAACATTTTCTTTGTGTTTGTTTTTGAGTTGCCACAGTATGCAATAAACTGGCATGTCTTAAGGTCAATATTAGGTCAAAAATGGCAACAAAAAAAAAAAGACACAGCTTTATCTAGAAGCTCGTCAGTTAATCATTGTTTTGAGGAATGAAGGCTATACAATGCTTGAAATTGCCACAAAAAAAGATTTCATACAAAGGTGTACACTACAGTCCTCAAAGACAAAGGACAACTGGCTCTAACAAGAACAGAAGGAGATGTGGAAGGCCAGATGTACAACTAAACAAGAGGATAAGTACATCAGAGTCTCTAGTTTGAGAAATAGATGCCTCGCATGTCCTCAGCTGACAGCTTCATTGAATTCTACCTGCTCAACACCAGTTTCATGTATAACAGTAAAGAGAAAACTCAGGGGTGCAGGCCTTATGGGAAGAATTGCAAAGAAAATGCCACTTTTGAAAAAGAAAAACAAAAAGAAAAGGTCAGGGTGGGCAAAGAAAGAGAGACGTTGGACAACAGATAACTGGAAAAGAGAGTTATGGATCTTAACCCCATTGAGCTTTTGTGGGATCAGCTAGACTGTAAGGTGCGTGAGCAGTGCCCGACAAGACAATGCTACAGGAACCGATGGGTGAAATGTTACCCGAGTATCTGGACAAACTGACAGCTAGAATGCCAAGGATCTGTAAAGCTATCATTGCTGCATGTGGAGGATATTTTGATGAGAACTTTGATGAGATATTTTGATGAGTAGTTTAAGAAGTTTTCAAATTGTAATAGTAATTTTTCACATTATTAGCCAAAAGTATGGAATAATGTAAAGATTTTGCTCTTATGGTAAGAAATTGGTACTTTACTCACCAAAGTGCCATTCAACTGATCACAATGTATAGTCAGAACATTAATAATGTGTAAAATGTACTATTACAATTTGAAAAACAAATTTCAGAACTTCTTAAACTACTAGTGAGGTGTGAGATTTGTGGAGCTCGCTTTTCCATCGCCCGTGGAGGCCGCACTGACATCACGCAGCATGTTCATACAAAAAAGCATGTAGATGCTGCTAAAAGTAAGTGGGCCACACCAAGTGTTAGCGATTTTTTTGTGAAGCAAAGTTCAGAATCTGACAAGGTGCATGCAAGTGAAGAACTTTTTTTGCTTTTCAGTCGGCTGACTGCACTGCAAAATTGATCAAGAAACTGTATGATCCAAAATTTTCTTCAGCCCGCACCAAATCTGAATCGGTCATATGCAACGTACTCGCTTTTGTGCAGCTGGACTATCAGAAATTACTGCAGCATGGCAACACACATTTCCTCTCTCTTGGTCCAGCTCTTGAAAGAATACTACACATTTTCAATGGTCTGCGTGCATACTTTCTCAAGAAAAATGGCCAAAGTTTCTAAGAGACATTTTCAGCGATCCTTGCACTAAACTTTGGATTGGCTTCGCACTCAAGCAAACAGCCACTTTTAACTGTGTATTGGAGATAGTAGAGCAAGACCACATATCAGCCACAGAAGTGGCTTTGCACATTCATGACGTGAGAAAAGTCTTGCAGGCCAGGCTGGAGGAATCATTCATACCTTCTTACATTAAAAAGCAGTTGGATGCCTTGGTTGAAGTTGGTGACATGAAAGCGGATGATTTCTTTAGTGCAGAGAGAAACTTTTATTCAGCGTCGGTGGATTACCTCCAAAATTGGAGCCGCTCATTGGAGAACACAGAAAAACTTGAGTGGGCCCTACTGAGAGACATCCCAGAGTGGAAAGACATTCAGAGCAGCCTCAAACATTTTTACTCCAGAATCCTCACTCTCAGTTTGATTGATGAAACCACACTCTTTGATGAGTGGGCTTGTGTGAAAAACATTGTCACTCGTCGCATCACTGAGTGAAACATGAACAAGACGGCTGTGTCTGAGAGTTGGACAGATGTTTTTCATGAGCTGGAGAGCAAGACCATCAACTTCGGAGCCAGTATCGTGGAGTTTGTTTTATGCCTGCCTGGGACATCTGCATCTGTGGAGTGCGTGTTCTCATTAAAGAACGCAGCATGGACACCGTATAAATCTCGACTCAGTATAACAGTCATGAAGGAAATGCTTTTCGTACATCTTAATTTTGGACTGGAGAGCTCTGCATTTTACGATGAACTCTTGAAGGACAAGCGCACACTGAGAAAAATTGCTGCTAGCGAAAAGTACAAGGTGACTACAGTTACAGATGCGAATGCACCCTCTACTTCGCATTGATCTGCGCCTAGGTAAGGATACGTCAGTTTCATTTTTGCTGGGAGGGGGCTGTCCCATTTTCCATAAGCTGGAATCTGGTCACCTTAAGTAAGATGACATCATGATAGCTTGTAATGTAAAACAGTGAGATTTTTATATAGACAGAGCTGGCTGTATATATAAAAATATATAGAAATATTGGGCTGGGAATTGCAACAGATCTCCCAATTTTGATACTACAATTATATTTAGATGCTGATTCGACATGTATTGCTATTTCTTTTATAAGATTTATGATTTGACATATTTAGCTGTGTTGACCCCTTTTTTTTCTTCAAAAAAAAAAAAAAAATTATTAAAGAACAGTTGTGTCTGACATGACATTTGTATCACATACATTTTACTTGTATCACAGGTAAAATGTACGGATGTGCAAAACCACCAATTTTCATAATCAACTAGTCGACGCGTAGCAGGCAGATCAGATGTGTTTCATAGGAATATGGACGCTAAGCTCAGCCCTTTAACAAGATAACTATCAGATATTCATCTAATAAATAGGCTAAATAACTTACCTCTTATTGCATAAAACAAATTTTAAACAAGAAAGGAGCCAAAAGAGAGCAGCACAAAACCGCTTATGCGCATCCCAGACGCAGAATGACACGCTCCAATGTAATCAGAGTGCTTGGAGTCACAGAGCGATCCCAGCTCCGCATTCAAAAGCGCATAGCTGTTAGATTATAAATATTGCGAGGGTGCAACATGTAGTTCATGGCATCCAACAGTTTTTTTTAAAACAACTATTTATTATGGCAGTGTCAGACAGAATCTGCAGGATGGCTCCTGAAAAAATGTCTCACACCTCACATATAAGCCTATGGATTATGCATAATTACAGGAACATAGATCACAGCAGAGGATTTGATTTCCGACAGTGAACAAGTGGTGCTTTGATGCCTGTAGCAACATAAAGAATTAGGAGGCGAATATTCTCGGGGAGAAAGACTATAAAATATATCTTTTGAAATTAAGCTAAATGTTTATTTTTTAAAATTAATTTAAAAAACGATTTTTCATCAGGGAGATGATTTTAAAAATGTTTGATATCCTATGATAACCATGATAACCTAAGAAAAATGGGAAGAGAAAGAGAAAAGGAAAGAATGAAGCACATAAACAAATCCCTTTCATACTGTCACTCTTCCTGGCTTGCGCACATCTCTGTCCTCTGTGTGCAGTCCTACATGACTAAAGCTATACAGCTTGCTCTCTCTCCATCATTACTCTGGTGCTTTTACACAAAAGACTCTCATTAATGGGTCTTGCAGTTCCAAGTGGTCAAGTGCCAGCGCTAAGACCGGGAGGAAGTGCATTCCATCACCAATGGTTTCTGGCAAAGCTGTAAGCTACTTACCACCGGTCCTTCCCATGCCCCATGCTTGGTAACTCTATCCCACACACTGCAGGAACTGACCACGCTGTTGTCCGGTACACTAACTCAGACAGGAGATCTCAACATATGAGTCAAAATGAGCGTGCGAGTCTCTACCACTAACAGTACAAATAGGCATCCGAGCACAAAATAATGTGGTTTCACATGGCAGCTCGGTAGTGCATATTAGTTTGCCGAATTCTTCAAGTTTGTATGGAATTTAAAGGTGTGTGTAATTTTTTCGATGTTAAAATACATTCTCTTCCCAGCTTATTATGTAGAGACAACTTAGGTAAGCCAGCTCTAGGCTGATTTCCCTGGAAAGTGTAAACACTATGGCTCTGTAGCACTTTCAAAACGTCGCTGTTTAAGCATCCAACCAGCCCGACACTTTCGGCTGAGTTTGGGGCAGGACTATCTGCTTGTCTAACCAACGGCAAAAGGGAGTGTGTTCGGGGGAACCAGTTTTCAACAGTGATTATTTTTTAAATTCCAACTGGTGACACTAGAGGTGCACAAATGACTGACTTGAACTTTAAGGGAAGGAACATCTTTTGCCTCCGATATGACCGCAATGATCTGATTAGGGGGTTAAGCTGAAGCACATGCAGGGAGCACTAACAGATGGATCTCATTCTCTTGGACTCTCTCTCTCTCTCTCACACACACACAGTATTATAAGTTCAGTGGAGACCATACTAATACTTTTGGCTAGTAACAGGGTGGACATTCTGAGATACATAAGAAGTGGTTTATAAGAGCCTAGTCTCTAAATACGATTCAAAACCTATTGAGCTACCTGTGTAGGGGGCATGTTAGGGCATTATAAGTGTGCTCTTGACAAGAAGGCTGTTCTGTCTTATATTTGACTATTTAACCTAACCTAAAACGTCTCTTACATACTGTAATCTTCTGGCACTGAAAAGCATAATGCATTCGGATTCCTTTGCTTCAGCCACAGAAAGCCAAACTTTACATGTTTATATTTTTTCCTGGTTTGAAATAACTAAGCACCATGTTTCTGTGTGTTGCTAGGGTTTGTGTGGGTTTTGTGAGCCACCATGACCACCTTTGTGAACATTGGGCCTGTTTGTGGTGATTTAGACCCAAGCTCCCTGCCAAAATCTGTTCTTTCTCTCCATTTCTTTCACTTACCAGATGATAAAATCATAACCGTACTGTCTGTGTGATGCTAATGGCTGGAGCTGCTAAAGATCAAGCCCATTCTCTTGGTCTACATGTTTATCTTTTCGTGATCTCCTCATGTCACTGTTCCACCTGAAACAATCAAGAGATTTTTTTAGTGGTTGCTGAACATTCAGAGGAAGATTGTGTCATACTGTTTCCTAAACTTTTCTGCTGTATTTTAGTGTTTTAGTATCACTGTGTGTGGCGGCTTGGTGACTCCGCAGTGTGGATATGAATGCCAAAACATTAGACACTGCCAAACATTAACTAAATAGATCTTTTCCAAAACCATGTTTGCTCCCTCACTGGCTCTTGCCTACATTAGGCAGCTGCCTTCTAAGGCAGCATCTTAACCATCACAGGACCTAATTGACCGATTTGGCTCTTCATAGGCAGCAATGTCACACATCACAAAAATAGAGCTACATAAGGGAGACATGACTTAAAATTTTAATAGTTTGACATTAGCATTTTGCTAAGCTAATTAGTGTATACAAAGCACACAAAAATATTGGCTAATTTAATACTTTTTTTGTATTTAAAAAAAAAAGGGTATATTTTTAAGACATTTTTCCAGTTTTCAATGAGCTTGTCACTATGCATTCTGGCACTGCTTTCTCTGGGAAGGAGGATACATGGGATGCTGCCTTAGAATTTGCTCAAAACAAGGTATCTTATGAGGCAGCATAATGCAAAGTGAAACAGTCTGGTTTCAAAAGTAAAAATCCCATTTATTTTCTTCATTGAGGAATTTCTTTTTACCGATAACTCAAACCTTTAAAGACAGACCTACTGTGAGTTTCGAGATTGTTAAATTGATTGTATATGCTTCTGTTGAAGCCATCAGTTTGAAATTATTTCAATTTCATAACAACAATTAAAATAAATAAATAAATAAAAAATCACGTTTAATAGCAGATTTTGTGGTGAATAACTACACAACCCATGATCCTGCAGAAAAAGATCTCAATCAGAGAATACCAGCAAACAAAGTGCATCAAAAGAGCTCCGCAGTGACTGCCAACCCTTACAAAACAAATACATTTCTGACAAACTAGCTGCAAACTTGCCACAAATGGCAGTCAAGTCATTTTTATTTGTGTAGCACTTTTCACAATACCAATAATTTTAAATAAAGCTTTACAGAAAATTATGCTTTAACAGAAAAATATGCTCCGAGTTCGGTTGCAATGGAACTGTAGCACGATTTGCGTGAATGTGAAAGTAACTCAGACTCGGGTGTGCACTCGTTCAGAAGTAAAGTAACCTGCGCATGCGTTTTAGCCGATGATGACATCATTAGTTTCGACAACACACGAGGATCCACACATTCCTGAAAGTCCCAAAAAATAATAACACCACAATGACATATAAGTACAATCAACACCATAAATACTGTCTGTCTGTCTATCTATCTATACACCTTATAAATACTATATATAAATACTATTATAGGTTATAAATATAGGGTATAATAGGAGATGACAGTGGTGATAACTTCACCTTATACATGAGCGTAAGCGTGCAGTGTAAACAAAGATGCAAATGAATTCCTCACAATCAGCTGTCTCCTCAAAAATGCCGTTTGCGAGCAGCAGCAAGCCACCTTCCCCTGGACATCTGATGAGTTACGCCATGAAGCGCACATATACGCAGTTGTCATTCACTCTTTTCATTCACACATAATGGCACCAAAAAAAAAAAAAAAAAAAAAAAAAAGTATGAGTCACGTTGTGTTCTCCATGCATGTTTGTGATGATGTAAGATGAACGCAAATGGATAGATAGGATAGGTTCGATAGAATCAAGTGAGTGTGAAACCAGACCAACGCTGCAGGGGGAACTGGGAACAATTGCACTCGGAATCAGACCACAGCAAACGTGCCCAGTTTGAAAGCCCCCTTAAAGTCATAATGGTGCAGTTTAATAAAAAAACATGAGAGTAAATTGTACCTTAAAATAAATAAATAAATAATATTTGTATTTAGACCCCCAGTAAGCAGGCTAAAGGCGACTGTGGCAAGCAACACAAAACTCCATTAGATGTTAAATGGAGAAATAACATTGGGGGAAACCAGGCTCACTGTGGGGGCCAGTTACCCTCTTGCTAAACAGCATGAATACAATGCCAATATTAGTTATTTGAGAGTAGAACAAAGTCATGGTTTAAAATGAGTAAACTAAGTAAGTTTTAGGGGCCATTGTTTAAACAAAAACATTTTGTATGAACTGTAAGATTAATGACTAAAGTCTTTGCATTGTCCTTTGTTATTTGGCTGATGAAGGCTTTAGTTGGTAATTCATTTCTTATCTATGTATTCCATTTTAAGAGTGTAGTCCATCTTTTGACCAAGATGAGGCAGGCAGAGGTTCGACTGGAAGTTAACTTCTGGTGAAGTCCATCTTACATCCAAGTTTCAGGCAGTGGTCCATTAGTAGACTGAAGTGATATCTGGCTGTCACAGGCTGCAGTTAGTTGTCCACACTCAGCAACACATAGTAGTGGATTCGGACATCAGGCAGGACCGGAGCTGGATCTGGCAGGCTCAGGTAAAATTTGCCACTCATTATTTTCACATGCAAATGAGCTTGTGATTCACCGCAAATGTTTGCCAGAAGTTTGCAGCTCTTCATCGGTAGTGGTGAACCTGCAGCAAACCTTTGGCAACAATGGACAATTTGCCGCAAGTTTGAACACCTTGAATGATGTAACCTACAGAGTCTCTCTACACTCTCAAACTACTTATATATTTCTATGTATCTGAATATTTGGCAGTGAACTGAAAATATATTCTTTCTATAGTTAACAAACAACTTTAACCCTCAGGGGTCGACGGACGCGCCGGCGTGTCCTGCTGGATTTTTTCCTCATAACAGCGGAAACAACTTAAAATACTCCGTAAGTCATTTTTGGGCATACAGATAGGTGTAAGACATCATTAGAAACTATAAAGGGTCTACTTTTATTTGTGTACACTCACAATAACAACAAAACCTAGTGCTTTTGTAAAATAAAGAAAATAAACAGGGTGCGCTTTCAGCCATCTTTGTCTCCGCGAGCATCTTTCTGAAACACGTCATAAAAATGAACTGAAACTCTGCGAATACTTCTCAGACAAACATGAAACATAGGTCTAAAGAAAGCTTAAAATGTCTACTTTTAAATAAAACAATTCAAATTTAAAACAAATATTCTCCTGCAATGTAATATGTATGAAACTCAGCAATGTACAGTTTCTCCTGGCTCAGCTAATTATACCTAATGTGATCACAACCACAAGCAGAGCACGCTATTCATACGGTAATGTGCTGAGGCGATCAATGCAAATGGTAAACGCCCCCGAGGCAAGTTTTATTTTTTAAATGCAATTTATTCCTGTGATGTAAAGCTGAATTTTCAGCATCATTACTCCAGTCTTCAGTGTCACATGATCCTTCAGAAATCATTCTAATATGATGATTTGCTGCTCAAGAAACATTTATTATTATAATCAATGTTGAAAATGTTTTCAGGATACTTTGATGAATAGAAGTTCAAAATAACAGCATTTATCTGAAATAGAAAGCTTTTGTAACATTATACGCTACCGTTCAAAAGTTTGGGGTTAGTAAGAATATATATATATTTAAAGAAATTAATACTTTTATTCAGCAAGTATGCATTATAATGATCAAAAGTGACAGTAAAGACATTTATAATGTTACATAAGCTTTCTATTTCAGACAAATGCTGTTATTTTGAACTTTCTATTCATCAAAGAATCCTGATTTTTTATATTGAGTATATGCCCTATATCAGATATTACATTTTATTCTGTTCCCAGGGGAGGGGTCTTTGTCTCCTCAGGTGTAAATCACCTCAATATTCATGATCATTCACGCCTCCTCGCATGTGGCCATTCTAACACTAAAAGTGTATTACAAAAGTTAAATGACTATATTGTTTTGTATGGATGAGTGATCAGGATGGTTTTCACATCATTTTGTAGCAAAAACTCTAGGCTACAAGATCCAGTTTTCAAAAGTCTTGTGAACAAATATATAGTATGTGATATATGGCCTTATTTCAGTGACTTAAATGTTTTGTTTTTTCAAAAACCACGCATAAATGTTTTTCTCTCAAAAATACAAACATGTACATACATGTCGCTCACATATTATTGTAGCCCAGTTTGTGCTGAATACAGTGTTATCAGACTTCAGCTATTAATATGTTTTTAAGCAACTGAAAAAAGCACAAATGTCAAGGATGTCAAAATTTCTCCAGGGCCCAAAACACCCTCAGACCCCAGAGGGTTAAAGCAATAGTTTTATAGTTTTGCATCATTTTTAATTTGATTACGACATATAATGCTTCATTGGATTGTAGTTCATTCATTAAAGATATACACATTCTTGTACCTGTTTTATTTTTTTCCTCAAATACTTTTTTTTGCTTCAAATCAAAGTTTTTAATGTTGTGATTCACCATAGAACTCTTTATGAAGGATTCTATCAAATCCTTAAGGAAAAAATAAATAAATGGGAAAAATACTTCTGGAACCAAAACAACTGAAAAAGTGGGTGGACACTGTTGCACTCTATTAAGCTAGCTACTTTTTGGAACAGCCTTTGCATCTGGAGCATGCCTATGATGTCTTAAAATGCAGCCTATGTAGGCAATTCACTGGGTTTTGAACACATGTGTTTTTACAACTCAAAATCAAAAATGGTTTACTCCTGCAATGTGATGCAAGTGTCTTCTCTGTTTCAGTGCCTCAGCTGGAGATATTCTCAGTCGTAAACAAAACATGAACTTGTCTGTGTGATTGAGCGCTCGTTAGATGTTAAGCCGAATTCTCAACCCAGCAGCTCCATTTGCATTTTCAAGAGCTACAAAAATACTCACTATCTTCAAGAAAAATCATTGGGTAGTGGAATCAATTTTATCTATCCTCCAGCTTTTTTTTTTTTTTTTTGGCAATTAGATACTGTTACCTTTAGAACATAAAAACACAGTCTAGTCAGGTTTGTGGGAACGTAGTTGTGTTATCTGTACAGGAGTGTGGGTTTGGTAATGAGCTAAGTGAAGGCCGTGGGATTCTCCCACTTGTATCTCCCACTCCGACCACACTATGTGCTAAGACCCTGCAGTTTACCTGTTGCTAGGCGATGGTAATACTCATAATTCCTTTCCTTGCTAAAATGGCTATGAATCATGTTGGGATCACTGTAAATGGCTGCGTAATTGCATGTTGCCATTCCAGATTTCAAAGGCGCTGAGTTGTGCTGGGTCGATGTGCTATCGCTATTAGTACGGCCACTTTGGTCAGAAATATGAGCCATATATGAGCCAAGTCGTCATTCCAAGAATGCACTCCAAACTCAAATAAATATGCTGGAGCATATCATTCATACTAGATCAGGGCCAAGGGCCCAGTCTGCACCACATGACATCTGAACCAGTGTTTTGATGAGCGAGTTCCACGAAAAGTGCTTACAAATTTCTTTGATAATGAGAGCTTGATATAATATAAATATCAGAGTTAAACATGTCAGGCTTTTGTTTTATTGCACTGAGTATATTTTTTTATAGAAACCATTGTGGTTTTGTGCCACAGAGTCAAGAGAGACATAATAACGATGAGGTAGATTTAGGAATTGAGAAACAAACTTCAGACCACTCAAAACATACATCTACATTAGAAAAACAGAAAATTGTCATAGTAAGGAGAGAATCTATTAAAAGGTAGGGCTAAACCATAGGAGGTACTGGCAAGTTTTCATAGCAAGTCCTGTCAAGCAAGCCTGCCATTTACTTAGTTGATATACCGGGCCCTGTGTGCCTCGACAAAGCCAATGACATTAAGAAAGGCATGACAGATAATGAATCTAGTTGGACTAGACTGTGCTAGGCTTGGGGTGGGCGGTATGATCAAAATCTTATATCACGGTATGAGATTTTTTTTGTTTTTGATCATGGTAATGGTTTATAATCACAATATACTGCAATCAGTAATTAAAAAAAAAAACAAAGAAAGAAAAAAAAACATCTACATTACAAAACAACACAGTAAAACATCAGAAATATCAAAATATGATGATCAACATTTGAAGCTGTTCAAACAGAGTTGAGCCGTTGCCTTTCCAATGCATCGTGATCTTAACTTGAAAGATCTCGATATCAATTCTTAAATCCAGAATCTTTACAGAGTGACACATTTGTACAATTGGACAGTATACTGTATACACACTATTATACCGCCAAGCCCTGTCCTTGGTTATACAATCATTTCCATGTATAGTGGCAAGAAAAAGTATGTGAGCCCTTTGGAATTAGCTGGTTTTCTGAATTAACTGGTCATAAAATGTGATCTCATCTTCATCAATGTCACAAGTATAGACAAACAACAATGTGTTTAAGCTAACAACACACAACAAACAATTATAATCTTTCATGTCTTTATTGAACACATCCCATTAAACATTCACAGTGCTGTGGAAAAAGTAAGTGAACCCTTGTATTTAATAACTAGTTGATCCTCCTTTGGCAGCAATAACCTCAACCAAGTGTTTCCAGTAGCTGCGGATTAGACCTGCACATCATTCAGAAGAAAATGTGGACCATTCTTCCTTACAGAACTGCTTCAGCCATATTCTTAGGATGTCTGGTGTGAATGGCTCTCTTGAGGTCATTCCACAGCATCTCTACTGTGTTAAAGTCTGGGCTCTGACTGGGCCACTCCAAAAGGTGGATTTTATTTTTTGAAACCATTCTGTAGTGAATTTACTTCGATGTTCAGGGTCATTGTCCTGCTGCATCACCCAACTTTTACTGAGCTTCAGCTGGCGCACAGCCACCCTGTAGGATATCTTGATAAACTTGGGAATTCATTTTCCCCTCAGTAATGGCAAGTGGTCCAGGCCCCGAAGCAGCAAAGCAGCCCCAAATCATGATGCTCTCTTCACTGTACTTCACCGTTGGGATGATGTTTTCATGTTGATATGCGGTGCCCTTTTTACTCCATACGTAGTGCTGGTTGTTCTTCAAGAACAATTCAACCTTAGTTTCATCAGTCCACAAAACATTTTCCCAGTAGCGTTATGGAGTGTCAAGGTGGTCTTTGGCAAACTTCAGGCACACTGCCATGTTTTTGTTGGGAAACAGTGGCTTCCTTCGTGGTGTTCTGCCATGGACACCATGCCTGTTTAATGTTTTCCGTATAGTAGATTCATGAACAGATATGTAAACCAGTTTCAATGATTCCTTCAAGTCTTAAGCCGTCAAAGTAGCCCTAACCCACTCGTTTCATTAATTGTATGCCAGGTTTGCCAACTTCTGACTCGAATAAGCTTTTGTTGACATCATTATCCTAGGGACTCACATACTTTTTTCACAGCACTGTGAATGTTTAATGGGATGTGTTTAATAAAGACATGAAAGATTATAATTGTTTGTTGTGTGTTGTTAGCTTAAACACGTTGTTTGTCTATATTTGTGACGTTGATGAAGATGAGATCACATTTTATGACCAATTAATACAGAAAACCAGCTAATTCCAAAGGATTCACATAATTTTTCTTGCCACTGTATATGACTGCCTATGCCCTACAGTCCAAACTTACTTCATATATAAAGATAATGCCATTATAATTCACATAAACCAAAGCCAAGTACCCCTGCTTAAACAGAAATCGTGATTTCAATCAAATCAGAGAACTGACTGTGAATACAACCCAGAAGTAAAGAACATATATTTGAGAATGTCCAGGCCAGGATAAAGGGCTATATATCTTGAATAACAGAGATAATGGGTCCTGATTGCTTGTTTGTAGATTTTTAGACAGAACAGACAAGTTTTCCCATGATGTCAAAGAAACCTCTAAGACTAGTGCTCCCCACTGGCTGTTAATTCACACATTGACACACACTGAAAACAGTGGACTTTGGGCCGGTTTCGTCAAAAAGCATGACTTCATAGTGGTATGGCCCTTGGGCTGTAAGGTCTAGCAGAGCTTTAAGCCTGGATAAACAACCCAGTGGGAATACCTCTCCTTCCTCTGTTTTTTCAGTCCATGTATTTGTTACTACTCATTCCCACTCAATCGAGCAATGGTGCGCATGCTGTCAAACCAGTTTTGGGCAGTTATACCGCTACAGTAGACTGAGATGGCACCAAGGTAACTTGAAAATGCTGTGGCAGGAAAAACACATTTTGAGTAAATGGTAGATTTTAATAATAACATAACTTAAAGGTTAAAGTAACTATGAAAAGTAGAGTAACTTTTAGAACTCATAACTTCCACCACAAATGAAGCATTTAATAAAAATAAGCTGCTTAAAATGGCTTGTTCTGAACTTCCGCAATTTACAGATGTTAGACTGATGAATACATTGGAAAGCATTTGCGCGTCAATCTTCGCCAAATAGGTATTCAGCAACTTGGCCTACCAGTCAAGGTGAATTAATAAGGGTCAAGCAAAATAGTTACTATTGTTAATGATAAACATAAGAAAATGAGATTAAAATGTGAGAAAGTCAAACCTTGTGCTGTTTCTTGTGGTGTGTAGCACCTACTACTCTGCAAATCCTTCTGACAAATTCAAATGTGAGAAACGAGCGCCTGAAGTATATTTTAACAAGATCCCTGATAATTTCAGTTTTAGTGTTTGAGTGGTCTGAGTGGCGCATTACAGATGGTTTTGTAAACCTGGCACAATGTAATGCAGTCTGATTTTGAAGGATGCAGCTGTTAAA
Source organism: Myxocyprinus asiaticus (assembly GCF_019703515.2). Taxonomy (NCBI): domain Eukaryota; kingdom Metazoa; phylum Chordata; class Actinopteri; order Cypriniformes; family Catostomidae; genus Myxocyprinus; species Myxocyprinus asiaticus. The sequence goes on from NC_059375.1 coordinate 15,582,689, forward strand.
AAAAACTTTTTTGGACAACAAACTGACAGCTTGCGAAAATGCGTCATTTATATCAAAGAGGGTCTTAAAAGGCACAGCAGCAAATAATGGGCTGTTTAATTCTAAGGGGAATGTGGATGGAAAATGGCCATGAAAAACGAAATTATAAATTTTTGGTGCATCAAAAGTACTAACATAATTGGAACACAGGAAAAAAAAAAAGTTTGCTATGACCTCTTTATTTAGAATAATTAACTGAAATGACATAAAAGCTATTTGTATTTGAATTAATGAAAATAGTCCTTATTAAATAATCGTCTGATTGTGGTTATTTAATCTAACTGCTGTTATTTGAGATGACAGACATAATGAGATAACACTCATTTCATAACCGTGACAGCCCTAAATGAAAACACAAGAAATTAAATATGGGATCTTATTAGATATTTACAGGAAGTTCCAAAAGCTGGTCTGACTGAAAGCATAGGATTTGTGGTCTCTCACTGAGATCAAAGAATGAAGAACAAACAGTTGTGTAGGGAGAATCTGAGGGGTGCAAAGTAGAAAGCCTTTCATATATCTCTCCAGATTAAATCCTATGGAGGTGAGGAGCACCCTACTGTCCAGCTTTAGGAAGCAGCAGTAACACTTCAGAAGGGTCAGGGAAAACACACACACACATACACTTGGAATGCAACTCAAGCTCATGGGCTAAGATTTAATTGCTCTATCAGCCATGGATGTATAGAGAGCAGGGATTGTACTGTAACAGGTTAAAAGGAACAGTTCTAATTCTGTCATTTACTCACTCTCGTGTCATAACAAACCCCTTTGACTTTATTTTATAGGAAACAATTTTGAATTTTTAAATTTTGAATAATGTTTTCTTTTGCATGCAATTACAATGAGAACTGAAGCTTTCAAGCTTTACAATGGACATATAGGAACCATTAAAATATTTGTATAAAATGGTCCTTACGCATTCATTCTTTAGCAATGTTGGATTCCTGATGGAAACGTTCAGACCGGTTTTGTGAACTTGATCAACTGATCAATTGACTCAAAATCCTTCACAAATCTGACATCACAACTCGAACATGAACACGCCAAGGAAAGCAAAGGCGGATGTCAAGATCTTTAGTGAATGACGCCATTCATTGTAGTCTAACTGCATGAAAAAGAGCAACAAGAACTTTCTTCTAAATTGTTCCAAGGAAGAAAGTCAAATGGGTTTAAAATGACATGAAGGTGAGTAAATGATGATAGGATTAAAATTTTTAGGTCAACTATTCCTTGAAACTGCATTGCAGGAACAAGCCCTCTCCTGACTTTCATTTGTGATTCAAGAAAAAAATGGTAGGATTTACTGAAAGATCGAACTGCTTAACCCCACCTGGTATAAGGTACCATAAATATAAAAAGGTCACTATTGTAAATTTGTGGTGTACTGTGTGTGTCAATTAGAGCCTGACCGATATGGGATTTTTGAGGCCGAGACTGATACCGATACCGATTTTAGAGGGAAAATTCACTAATTACCGACACGGTGATCGATATAGCTAATTTTTGAGCTGGAATGAAAACAGACCTTTTCTATGTGAATTGTGCATTGATTTTGCACCGATATGACTATGCAATCGTACTCAGAAGGCTGCTTTCTTAAATATTTTTATCGAAGAACATTTAACATTATTATTATACATTGTCAACAAATTCTAGAAATGAACACTGAGAAAATATAGAATAAATAAAAATACAATAAATAGCTTAATAAACATCAGTACTGTTTAGTATCAGTCAATGGCTGACCATTAAAATAAAGAATAAATAAAAATAAAATAAATAGCTAAATAAACATCAGTATCACTGTTTAGTATCAGTCAAATGCTGTCCATTTAAATAAAGAATAAATTAAAATGAAATAAATAGCTAAATAAACATCTGGGGCCGGTTGCACCAGCTATACGTACGTTACAACTTAGCCTAGTTGTGGCGTAAATCGGCACTAAGTCACAATTTACACTCCACTAAATACTTGAGTGTTGCATTATTAAACTTAGGTAAGACGTAACCCTACGTATAAACTAAATATTTACGGAAGCCTCCGACCAGGAGTAATGGTTGGAATAAAACAGCAGACTCATTTAATGACATCAATGAGCTCATGTTTTGGTTGACAGGCTTCAGTCCTTTCGACATATATGATGATGTTGGCATTTACACTCGTTTACATTTACGAGAGAGAAAAAAAAACGTACTTTTAAGGGGCTCTTCAGCATGAAACCATTCTAACGGTGCCGTTTTTAGGGTGCGTCGCCCGGTGTCAAGTTTCAACACATTCAAAATATATATATATATATATGATATTAAAATGAATAAATGTCTATTTTTCCAGCCTGTTGTATTAGTATGTATCACCCCTCATTTATTTTAGATACAGTTCCTATATATTATTATTTACACAGGGCAAATATACTATTTATTAAATCAACTTTTAAAACGTATCCTATTTTAATGTCTGGAAAACCAGACTTTTAAATATTACATTTTATAAATGCAACGACAAGAATTGTTCGGTTGAAGGGGGTACCAAACTGTGAATCCTAAACAAATCAGTTTGGTGAATACATGTTTACTCATTAGCTTCTACTCAGCTGACAACAATGAAAGTAGCTACGTGATTAGCTAGTTAGCTTTAAGCTCGTTGTCACGGAGAGTAAACAATTGACTTTATTTACTTTCCAGCACTGTGTCTCACCAACTAGGCAACAGCGAAGCATGAAATCAACACTCACCACACACAATCCACCACCGCACCGTTGTCTGCTGAGCTGCAAAAAGATGCTCTGATGTTTACCTTTCAATCTGCTACATTACTGACTGCACTGACAAAGTATAGCTGGCTAACAGCAAACAGATGTGTTAAACATGAGTGACATGGTTGTCAGGGACAGGGTTAACGTTATATTAGTTATAGAAAATTATGGGGTAATTTTTTATTAACTTCCCAGTATGTATTTCACAAACTAGTTAGCAATTTAAGGTGAAGAGATTGCTTAAATCCACACAGTTTAACTCCGCCCTGTCTGCAGAGCCACCATCAGTTCAGAGTCAGCTCTGTAAACAGTGGAGTCGGGGCGCGCTCTGCTGGACAAACTACGGTATGACACCAATTCTAAAGCATTGTTTTCTGCATTATATGTTCTGAAAAAAGTTTTCATATCGGCGCATATCGGTAAAATATACGCCGATACAGATATATTAGTGAAATGCTAATATCGGCCGACCGATATATCGGTTGGGCACTAGTGTCAATTCTGAGCCAAAACCTCATGCTTTCACCTGAAACAAAGTCACGTAGGCACCACATCTTTGTGTGTCTGTAAAGTTTAAGTGTGTTGTCAGACACATTTGTCCAGTAAAATACCATGCCTAGGCAGTGAATCAGTGCAGTGATATTCATATACTCCTTTATATATATATATATATATATACACACATACATACATATACACACACACACATACAGAAGAATTGTTCGGGATACAAAGAAAAATCCACAGGTAACCTCAAGAGAAATACAGGCTGCTCTGGAAAAAGACGGTGTGGTTGTTTCAAGGAGCACAATACTTTTTGACCCCTCTCCAAACATAGCGCTTATGGTTGTGACCATAAAGCTCTACTTTGGTCTCGTCACTCCAAATTACAGTGTGCCAGAAGCTGTGAGGCGTGTCAAGGTGTTGTCGGGCATATTGTAACCGGGCTTTTTTGTGGCACTGGCTTCTTTCTGGCAACTCAACCATGCAACTCATTTTTGTTCAAGTATCGTCATATTGTACTCCTTGAAACAACCTGTGTGTGTCACCTTGTGTGTCTGTAGGGCTGGGACGATTCATCGACGTCATCGATTACAGAAATACGTAGATTTGCATAACATGCGTCAGCGCGTCACAATGGAGTAATTAAAATGGCAGCGCCCGGTTTAAGTATGGATTCCCCTGAAGAACAAGCTGCAGCTAAAAAAACTTGCCTACGGTCATCTAAAATGTGGGAGTATTTTAGCCAGAGACCCAACAATGTGGTGCTGTGTAAGCTATGCAAATTGGAAATGGCTTATCACAGCAGTACAACCGTCATGAACGAACACTTGAAGCGAAAACATCCCAGAGCGCTTTGTCAAGATGGCAGCAAGGCAGCACCGTAACTCCTGTTTACTTTTTGTCCCCACCCAAGCAGGACATATTAGTATTACAACACGTGTTTCTGTTAGTAGTAGTCACTTTAAATTGATTTTCTAAATGTTTCCTCATCGCCCCCATGTTAAAAGTAATTTCTGCACCGCTGCTAACGTAGGGTGACCATACGTCCTCTTTTTCCAGACATGTCCTCTTTTTCAGACCTTAAAAAAAGCGTCCGGCCAGGATTTCTAAATTGTCTGGGATTCGGCTTTAGTTGCATTATGATGTGCATCTGGTATAATACTTCACTGCGTGTGCATGCATATTTGCATTGCTTTAACCCATCTTTGTAAGTCCCGCCTTCTCGCACACCAGTTGGTCAATTATAAGAGGCTTGCAGCAACTATTGGCCAAATTCCTGCCTGTCAATCTCTCCGCGAACACGTAAAGTGCTGTTGTGTTCAGCATCAAACAGTTGCTTGACAGTAGCCGCAAATGACAGCTGAGTGGAAACAATGCCCAAACGAACGTGCAAATTTACAGAAGATTTGCACAAAAATTCCCATGCTTTCATCCAGGTCGAGATCCATGGGAAGCAGAATGTATGACATGTAAAGCTGGCACTTGTGTGTCAGTTGCTAATAAAGGTGCAAGTGATTTAGAAGCACACATTAGCTCTGCAAAGCATAATGGGTCAGCAAAACGTGAAAGTTAACTGACTACTTATTGCGACCAGGTAAAATTATCATCACATTGCTTAATTTTCCATGGCCATTCAAAATAATAGTAATAGTAAATGAAAGTACACTCATGGCATCAAATATTTTAGTACATGGACATTCAAAAGAATGTTGGAAATTTTTATTTATTTATATATATATATATGTTATGCTAATAGAGTGTCTTTTTCACTGTATTAAAGTTTGCATTCATAGTAACACTGTTTTTTGTTGCAGAATAATGCCCTGCAGTGCACACTTTGTTTCTTGTACATTTATTTGTGTTTAAGAGAAGATGATTTAATAAAATACTGAAATATTAAAGAGACAAGTTTTGTATATTTATTTTGGGTTAATTAATTGTTATATTAATCAAGTAATAATTATAAAAAATCTTTAGAATAATTGGAAAATTAGCTGTTAGATTAATCGACTAATCAGAAAAAATAATCGTTAGGTGCAGCCCTATGTGTCTGTAACAAAGCCAAACATTCAAGAGTATGTAAACTTTTGATCAGGGCCATTTGGGTGATTTCTGTTACCATTATGATTAAACTAGAGCCAAACAACTATGTGATAATAAATGGCTTCATATGATCACTATCCTTAAATAAAAGACAGTTTTTTTGCATGATCAGTCATATTTTCAAAATCAATGCCAAAATTTCACAATTGCTGCCAGGGTATGAAAACTTTTGAGCACAACTGTATATACTGTACATACATGCATATATATACATGCACATCTCAGTGGCAAATTCTCAGGGCCAGCAAAGCCTTCTCTGCTGGCCTAACATGCCAAATAAATAAATATTTTTCATCCTTTCATTCTCAATCACCTTTTTGCCTATGTATTTTTAATCGCTTCCACTCTTAATTAATCTACAAACAAATAGAGAAAAATGAAAAGTTTATTCAGTCAGAATTTATTCCTTGATGCTTACAAGCAAAGTGTGACAACTGTTTCACAAATCGCATGCCCGAAGCAGCACGTGAGTTTGAGCTCTACCCTGTCAGACCTTCAGAATTTCTTCAGAATCCCTCAACAGTGCAATTGAATGAGAAACTAAAGTCAGATTGTCAGATTCATCAGCCAATCAAATCGATTTATTTGTTCTTGGTGGGTGTGATCTTTAGGATATGTCCCAGTTGAGGCCTTCTAGCTGGCCTTGAGTGATGCAATCATGCTTTAAGTGATGTACGTAATTCAAGAGCGAAAAGTGTCAAATCAAGCTGTCTGACGAGTCGGCTGTCATCACCGCTGGTATTGCCGTTGAGACACGAGATGTTCTGCATGACCGTGTGATTGCTTAATTTATTAAACAGGAAAGGAGGACTGATTTTCACTTCAAGTAAACTGGTAAGTGCTTTTTGCATTGTTATAGCAACATCAGGAGTTTTCTAAGTGTAAATTAGGCTGCTGGAGCATTCAGTGTCGGATCAATGTGTGCCATTCAACTCGGAAAGTCGGATTTTACAACTTCCTACTAGGAAAAGTGCAATGGAATGCATATTTAAGCCAGAATTACAACTTGTAGGCTAGTGCAGAAATTCTCATCTCCGATTTCGCCGACATGCAGGTGCAAAATGTCACACAAACATGTTAACACTCAGGGAGATATTCAAAGTAAGTGATAAACATTCACTTTAATATCAAAAGTTCGTTTCCACATTACATGATACTAAAGAGCACCTATTATGGTTTTTCAAATATTACCTTTCATGTAGTGTGTTAAATAGCTGTTTGTGAATGTCTGCAAAGTTTCAAAAATCAAAGTACACGACAAATGGAGTTACTGACTCCCAAAAGAAAGAACCGATTCTGAACACCTGAAACGAGTCGTTAGTAGTTCCAGACTTACTTCCTGTACTAACCTATGTAATTTGGTAACAAAAAATCCGCCTCTGGTCTTCATTAGCTGCTCGCGAACAGCTTTGACCCGCCCTCAAACACTACACTAAGCGGTAGACCAATCACAACAGACTGGGACATCTGACCAATCAGAGCATAGTATGCTCTCTGAAAGGAGTAGTTCAGAATGAATCCTTTAGAACGGATCATTGAACGAGTCGTTTTTGACACTGGGCAAAAAAAAAAGTAATGATGCAATTTAAATTATGAGCAAATTAAAGTGTTTTTTTTTTTTACCTTGGATGCATGTAAATCTATTGTATGAAACCTTTAAAACAAAATTAGGCGTGTTTAAAAACCATAATAGGTGCGCTTAAAAAAAAAAAAAAAAAAAAAAAAAAAAAAATATATATATATATATATATATATATATATATATATATATATATATATATATATATATATAACTTTTTCCATTTGTAAAAAAATCCTGTCAAAATCTGAATTTAAGAAAAAAGAAACAGTGACTATCAAAGGAATGGTACCTTAAGTTAGCCTGATAACTTGATAATGTTTTCCAAATGTATCTGACTTGATCCGTCTAACTATTTTCATGCAAAATCTTGTCAGTGCACAGCCTTCAATCTTAGAGTTTACGCGGCTTCTCAGCACTCCTTTCAGAGCGCAGGAAATGCCGTTTCATCGCTTATCCATTAGCTCTTTTGGCCCTGCTCTAAGGTTTCACCTCCTTTTATGCTCTCATTCAATATTTTAAAAAGAAATGACAAAAAGGATACTTCTAACTCATTTACTCTCTCAAAAACTTTCCCAGTTCTAAAAGCATATAATGTTGCACATCAGCAAGGGATGTAGTAGGTTGGATAACTAACATCTTTGACACTTATCCAATAACAAACATCAAAACATTCATACAGAGTCCCCAAAAAGTATTTGGATACTAAAGCCAAACTTATAAATTAATTACAAAAACCAAGTGGCATTTCAGACCTTTTTTTGTCTTTTTTTCTTTATTTTTTTAAATGACTTTAAACTAGGGGTGGTTAAAAATATTGATTTTCTGATGCATCGTGATCTTCATTTGAATGATCTCTATACTGATTCTTAAATCCCAAGATCGATCTTCTACTCTATGCGCAACCCTCTACTACAATGAAAGGAAATCGCTTGCATTGGCAACCAAATTTCACGCTATGTGACCAAAATGTATAATGGCAACTGGCTGGTAAATGTTTAGATTTCACTTACCAGTTATTTTGTAGTATAGTGGTGGAGTATTCAGCAGCAAGATCCTTTCACTGCGTGTTGAGTAAAAGTTGTTCTGTGTAATGTGTGTCAAAAGACAAGATCCACACAAACCATTTATAATTGAATAATGTCTCTTTTAATACGCTTTCTGTTCTCTACTCTTAGTTGAAAAATAAAATAATAATTCATTCTTGTAATGTAATTCATGTTTTCCGAACTCTGGTGTGCACACGCGAACTTTACCAGGGTCCGCTTGAAAAGGTGGTCTGGGGTACGGTTCATGTGAACTCTGGTAGGGTTCGCTGCAGATATGAACGCAATTGTTCCAAATCGCGGAAGTGAAATACTTGTGATGATATATAATTCACGTCTTTGAAGGCTCGTGATCGCAATTGTTGTAGTATAATGCATTTCTCATACCTGCTTGTCTCCACATCCTCTTCAAAGCAGCTCACATTCTTCATATCTTTTTTGCAACACATCCACAGGTTCGCGGCAGACATACGCTAACATTCATAACATCATTGCACATTCAATGCATCCGCGGGAGACAAACACAAGTGTTGTTCTGTGCATGGCAAGTTTTGTGTCCAAAGAGACAAACTGTAATACTTAACACAGTGAAGTCTTCTCAAGTTGTTACCTAGTTACAGTGTTAAACAGCTGCCACTTGTACTCGGACCACGGTTTGGACCCAAATAATATGATGTGAACAGAGACCAGTGGGGGTACTGGGAGGGGGAGGAAACAAACTCGAGTTCAGTCCAAGCAATCGAACTGAGTGTGAAAGCACCCTTACAGATGCTGTTTACAGAAATGCCATCTTTCTTAAAGAGACAGTACTGATTTTTAACACGTGTTCAACAAATCAATGTAAATACCTGCAAATAGTACAAATTATGTTTTTAAACAATAAATGTAACAAAATAATTTATGCAATATATTATCATATTAAGATGAAAAACATGGATTTGTTCATTTTTAAAAGCTAAAATGTGACCAAAATAATGAAAAACTAATCAAATATAATTAATATTTTCATAATGTACCTAGTTAGAAGTTCCCCTGTATAATATAATAACATCATTGGCTGGGAGAGAATTTCTTATGTTAGCAAAAGGGACATTATTACTGAAATATACGCATTTGAATCATTATCAAATCGAAATCGAATCAAGAGCTTGTGAATCGTTTTTTGAATTGAAATTTGTATCAATACCCAGCCCTACTTTTAACCAGCTGGTCTCAAGGTAATTATTCATGGATCTACTGTATGAAGTCAGTCCTTCAAGTTCACACAGGTAGAAGAGCAACCACAGGTGTAGTTCATCAAATTAACTATGGGCATGTTCCACTAACACTTGACAACCAGAAAGTGTCCAAATGCTTTCTGTATTAATTTTAAACCATGTATGTTATGTTCAGACAGCAGTTTGGACTGCTGAGAGGATTATTGGTTGCCCCTTGCCCTCCCTTCACTGTACACAAGAACTGTACACTTCCAGAATGAGGAAAAAGGCAGGAAAAATCACTCTGGACCCCACTCACCCAGCCCATTACCTTTTTGAATGGTTGCCTTCTGGCCGACCGTACAGAGCACTGAGCACCAGAACCGTCAGGCACAGGAACAGGCTATCCATCTCATTAACAGTTAAAACAGCCCCACTGAGCAATAATAATAATATATGTGCAATTCACAGTTTAGTCTTTTTATATTTATCAAACACATCCTAACTCTTCTGCCATTACATTCCCTTGCACTGAATATAACAGATTTGCATTTGCACTAAGTATATAAATATATATGTGTATTTGTATATATATGTGTATCTATATATAACTTTATTTTCTATTAAAAAAAAAAATTTTTTATTCTATTATTTATTTATTTTTAATTATTTTTATTATTATCTCTGTCTTGTTGTTGTATTGTATTGTTGGGCTCTGGAAGCTCCTGTCACCAAGACAAATTCCTTGTATGTGTTAAGCCTACTTGGCAATAAAGCTCATTCTGATTCTGTATAGACATGTTAAATTATATTATCTATAAATATAAATTACTTTTTTTTCTTTTGTGAAATGTTTGTAATGAGTGCTTGTGCTAATCCGTCTTTAAAATAAATTCTACTTGGTTTGATATTTTCTTATTTAATGAAACGGCATTCGTACATTTTTGTGTCCAAAAAACACTGCAAATCAACATAAAGAGAGAGAGAGAGAGTAACAAGTTTTAGTAACAAGGTTTCATTCATACTGAAAGGCTACAAATATGTTTGGCCACCAAGGCAGAAAACACCTCACATACCTGAGCTTCAAGGTATGTGGTCCATTACCTTCTTCAATGTCACATTCACACACTCACTCACACACACAAACACACAAACAAACATATTATACCCACATTCCCTATGAACGAAGTTGGGAAAAGCAAGCATGAAAAAGCAAAATGCTTCCACACTGAAAACAACCATTGACCTGAGATCCTGCCAAACTTTTCCTTCTTATCCCCCACAGACTTTGAGGGAGTGAGAGCTTATTTACTGCACTTTATTTCCACCACAATCCCTTAAACTGATCAAATAAAGCAGGAGCCAGTCATATTTCAGCCAAGCAGAGCAATTCATCATATCTCAGTTTAAAGCAAACCTTTACCAATCCCTCCTGATCCAGGGAAAACATAAAGTGTTAGTTATTTCTTGTGTACATAAGAGGACCTCTGTGGTTCCCAGGTTACAACCGTATCAGTGTTTCCCATATATGCATTCAGTAGCGGCCACTGCTGAGATTTCACGTGGTTGATTAATATTCTTGGCGCAACATAACACTTGTAAGATCTGTTCGGATAGGGATCATGGCGAGCAGGAAAAGAACAATGTCAAGGTTGTCCCGGTGGCCGCCTAAGCAACATTTCGGACCACAGAGGCAAATTTAATAATATCAAGTTCGGTGCTTTATACGCACTAAATATGCTTCTGATCTGCAATGTGATATTTTCACGGAGCAATTGAAGCATGGTTTTCACCCGAATTTGGTGTGAGCTATTACCAAACCACTCACGCCAATGATCTGCTCTCCTCTGTATCTCTGGAGCTCACACATCAGGCACGTGGGCTTCTCTCGATATCGCGCAGCAGACCCATTTTAATTCTAGTGAGAATTTTCGATTTTAAAGTGCTATGATGATTCTAAGGTCATTATAAGCTATTCCTCCACTGTCACGCATAGGTACGGGTCTGGCATTGCGGGCTCTTAGACGCGCGCACAACAGCACGGCTGCTGAACAAACATTCTAGGGAAAACACTGCGCGTGCTGTACATCAGCCACCACCAAAAACCATTTATGACCCAGGAAAAACCCTGATAAAGCCTTTTTTGCAAATGCTTGCAGAGGCAGATTTGTGTTCCTCTCTGTTGGTAATTGTATACCTAAAGAACAAATACTAGGACTGCAGAGCATAATTTATTCTTTGCCATTTTTTTTTTTTAAGACTAACTATCGGACATATGCAAGCTAACGGTAGTGTTGCCATTTTGCTTCCTTAGGGACCACTCACACAGAATGCATTATTGCCTTAAATTACAGCTAGACAGAGAGCAACAGAATTTAACAGAAGGCGTTTATAGGCTTATCAACTCCAAATATTTTTAACTTGACTATTTTTAACTCATGCCATGAGACACTCAAAATGTGGCCAAAGTGGCCACGTCCATCTGGCACGTGTGTACATAGAACAATAATTAAAATAATGGAAATATCAAGTAGGAATATCTGACATCTGAATTTGAAATGAACAAAGCATAACACATATTCATCTCCAAATGTAAAATCCAAAAAGGTACTCCAACTGCTTTATTGTAAACGCACCAGATTTCCTCAAACCCCCAGCCTAAGTCACCATTGTAAAATGCCATTGTGAAACCATTTCTCTCTGACACACATTTACATTATCACGAAGGGGACCTTTCTAATTTTTACATTTTCATTAAAACATTGTCTTCCAAGTTTAGTTGTGACTGCTCCCCACAAATGTAGGCAAAACCTGACCCCCACCCACACAGTGCTGTAATGACGCTAAAATCCTCTAATCTTTGGTTGTGTAACTGGGCGGATATTTTCTGTCTGTTTATAACGCAGCATGACTTAAAGGTCAGTTACAAAATAGAACCGTCACTCTACATGATTAACATTTTAAATTTTCCTGGATTACCATCTAAAATTAGCAATAAATGTGATTACAAGGCTCCTAGTGGTAAATAATCACTACAGTCCAGGAGAGGATCCTGATGCAGCACATTTATTCATTTTGCATCTTAAAAGAATAATGCGGAAGAGTGGGTTGATTTACTTTTTTTGAGGAGTATCTAATCTCCCACACCATTTCAAATGCCATAGAAAGACCAAAATAGAAAGAATAGAAAGAGGAAGCGCTCATTTTTGCTTTTGTTTCTTTTTTGGTTCTGGGATGGCAAAGGGACAAAGGACAGTCTCCTTTCCGTCTGTCAACAGGCCGTTTACAGGAATAGAGAAAGATCCGTTATCGCTCAGTAATTCTTTTGAATTGATCCAAAGCAAACATGGCTCACTTTCAGGTCACCGGATTTTCTGAGGACGGCATTTTTTAGGCTCTAGAAGCACGTCCGCCCATAGACCTCCGCTCCCCTCGTCTCAGAGCGCTGAACTAGTGTCACCTCCCTCTTAGATTCAACACATCCCTAGAGTGCTCCTCAAAGTCACTTCAGCAGATTATCCACAACATATCTTTACATTTATGAATTTGGCAGATGCTTTTATCCAAAGCAACTTACAGTACATTTTAAGGTATACAATTTATCAGGGGCGTAGGAACAATCTAAAATGTGTCCACATTATAAATAATATCAGCATATCTGAAATCTCAGTATCGGCCGATACCGATCCTGATCCGATGCCAGTGTTGTTGTTTTTTTGGAATAATCAATTTAGAAAATCTTTACCTCACTGTGTGGAGCTAATTGGAAGTACTCTTTTATATATAAAGAAACACAAACCTTTAACTACACATTATTTCAATATAAATGTATAGCCTATTCAGAAAAATTTGTTTACTAGTCAGCAAAGTTAACAGTAATTTCAGTCTAAGTCTTGTAGAAAAGAAGCCAGTTTTCTTTGCACAATTTTTTCAACATGTATCTGGACTTTAAAGGATTCAGATTTCTTTTTTGTTCAATTTAGTTGTAAGATATCAGTTCACTTTTCATTCACACAGTTATTTTTTGGAACCCATTCAACTTCAATATAATTATTTTTATTATTTATACACAAATAATAATGATAATAATCAATTATTATTATTATTATGATTATTTACTTTTAGAATTTTATATACACCAGTAATATACTGTATTTCAGTCATACACCTTTAACTTTAAATCCCTCTGGCTTTTATTTTGACATTCTGAACTCTCCAGGAAGTCCTGTAAGTGTCTGTATGTAGGCTAGTTCACAGTAGTTTAATTAGCTGCTTACTCAAACTGTAGTAAAATGCATATTTTAAGTGAACCGAACATTTGAGCATCTACATTTTAGATGTTGTTCGTGAATAGCGCTCAAAAATTAAAATAGCCACGAGCTCTGAGAGCTGAAAATAGCCGCGAGTGCATTCCAGCCTGTGCATGCAGAGTACTATTTATTTACTTATTAAACACAGTAGCACTCAATGAAAAGCAGTGGGCACTGGCTGTGGTACTGCTTACCGCTACCATATACTCATTGGTTTCATTTACTGTCAAAGTGACCTGTTGTTAGAGGCTACTCACGAACAACATCTCTGATGTAGATGCTCAATAGTTCAGTTCACTTATAATATGCATTTAGAACGGCACCGGAGGTGATTTCTTACCAGAATTTGAATAAGAAGCAAATTAAACTACTGTGAATCAGACACATACAGGACAAAATAAAAGTGTGAGGGTTTAAAAGTTAAAGGTGTCACAGAAAGACTCACGGAGGCAGAGATATGAACTCAGTAGCAGGGTTTATTGAACAGATGATTGAAACAGTGATGTAAACATTGTAAGTAAATCCAGTTGAGCAGAGTGGCAAACAGCAGGTGAGTAATATCTATACAGGGTATAGACATGATGAACAGATAACTCACAACAGTCTTATGATACTTGCAGGCAATAATGAAGACACAGGTATGTCTGACATAGTAGAAAGGTGTGAAGTCTCAGAGATACTATCGATGAGAACAGACAAAGAGTGTATGTGAAAGCGGGGTTTACATGCTGTCCTTGATTAGCCACTAATGATATGCAGGTGCGTGAATCAGAACTCAGGGGAGAGAGAGCGCTGATGGCAGTGAGGAATAAAGAGAGAGAGAGACCGGTGGATCCGTGACAAAAGGTGCACGATTGAGATATATTACTATATATTACTATTATAATATATTATTATTATTATCATTTGGTTCCAAAAATAACTATGTGAATGAAAAGTGAGCTGATATCTTACAGCTAAATTGAACAAAAAAAAGAGATATGAATCCTTTAAAGTCCAGATATAAGTTGAAAACAGCTTCTTTTCTACTGATGACTTATACTGGAATTACTGTTAATTTTGCTGCTACATTATCCAGTATACTAGTTAACAATACATTTTCTTAATAAGCTATACATTTATATTGAAATAATGTATAGTTAGAGGTTTGTGTTTCTTTTCATATTAAAGAGCACACCCAATTAGTTCCATACAATAATGTAAAGATATTCTAAACTGATTATGCAAAAAAACAACACTGGTATCGGATCGAGATCGGCCGATACTGAGAATTCCGATATCGGGATCGGAAGAGAAAAAGTGGTATCGGTGCATCCCTAGTAAAACTATGGTTAATTTTCATCAGGGTCCTTAACTAAAAAAACAAAACAATTTCTCTAGTTACTAAATCAACATTTTAACTTAATTCCTGCACTAATACGCTACATGCATCAACATAAAGCGCACTTCAAATTCATCTAAACATATATTCAGTATTCAGAAGCAGTACATCACTATAAAAGAAATAAATTGCTATTAAAATGCATACGAGAAGGGATGTTATGATAATGCTGCTCGAGTATTTTAATAATGCGTGGAAATCCCACATGAACACCCCAAGCACTTTAGTTATTGTTTCATGTCTGTCCGAATTAGCACTGAGTGCCTGCTTAAAAATGGAAGGGAATGTGTGCAGTTTCAGCTCACCTGCGGCTCATTCCCTGGGTGATGTCGGGGTAAATGATTAATCATGTATCAATGTATTCCTGTAACGGCATTTTAATGCCATTAATCAAAGTGTATTATTGATGCTCGCGATAGATTACAGCCACATGAGGAAACATGAAGAACTTGCGTGCACGTTTAAAACCCTCACGCGCATTACTGACATATATTACCAGTATACAGCACTCGCGCTGAGCGATGTCTGCAAAGAGTGCTTGTTTTGTAAACGTTTTTTGACCAACACTGTTGTAATTGACTGCAAGAAGAAAATGTTTCCAGACAGGAGACCTGAATAACACAGGGAACTTCTCTATCAGCGGCTCATTTTCTCCATTTGCCATTTTCAATGCTTGCAGAACAGTGATGTCATCAAGTTGACCCAAGTGAAACACAGGCAAAGCGTATCTATCTACAGATCCATTCAGGTGCATTAGATGTGACTGTGCCTGTCTGTTTGATGCTTTGTTTTCTTCACCAAACCTTGTGCTCCAGATGTGAGGTGAACCGACCGTGGTGCCAATGCTTACCGAACCGTGGGTGGTGAACCATATGGTTCGATTTTTTACAGAGAAATGTTACACTCTATCATGTGAAAAATAAATACTGATTTATACTGATTATATACTGATTTCTTCTATTTTTGTGTATTTTCCATACTAAATTGTTTTAGATCTTCAAACGAGACATAACATAAAACAAAGGCAGCATGAGTAAAATCAAAATACAGTTTTCAAATATATATATATATATATGTATATACTGTATATTTTTTTTAATTGAAGTTATCCAACACATTTCACCCATGTGAAAAACGAACTGGCCCCTTAAATTAATAGCTGGTTGACACACCTATTGCAGCAACAACTGCAACCAAATGCTTCCAATAACTGGAGATCAGTCTTTCACAACACTGTGGTGGAATTCTGGCCCACTCTTCTTTGCAGAACTGCTTTAGTTCAGCCACATTGGTGGGTTTTCGAGCATGAACTGCCCGTTTAAGTTCCTGCCACAGCATCTCAAGTCAGGACTTTGACTAGGCCGCTCCAAAACTTTAATTTTGCTTCATTTAAGCCATTCAGAGGTGGACTTACTCCTATGCTTTGGATCACTGTCTTGCTGCATAATCCAGTTGTGCTTGAGCTTCAACTCATAGACTGACGACCAGATGTTCTCCTATAGGATTTTCTGGTAGAGAGCAGAATTGATGTTTCCCTCAATTATTGCAAATCACCCTGGCCCTGAAGTAGCAAAGCATCCCCACACCATCATAATACCACCACCATGCTTGACCGTAGGTATGATGTTCTTTTGTGGAAATCTGTGTTTGATTTATGCCAGGTGTAACAGGACCCCTGTCTTCCAAACAGTTCCACTTTCAACTCATCAGTCCACAGAACATTCCCAAAAGGTTTGAGGATCACCAAGGTGTGTTTTGGCAATAATGTTCTTCTGGGCTAGCAGTGGTTTTCATTAGCAGTGGTTTCCAGTTGCTGCCGGCATGCTGCACGAGTGTTTGTAGCTTGCAAGCCTGCTTAGCATTGCTTAATCTTCTACACTCATCGTTTTATCCTTTGCCATTTTACCGCATGCTTCGGGTTTTTCCGCTTTTCTACAGTTTCAACTGCGTGTACTTTACAGCACACACCCGTTTTCTCTCTTTTCTTCTTTTTCCGCTTGTCTACATCTCGCATCTTGACTGCGTGCATTCCTTTTCTCCACTGTGTTTTACACAGATTATTGCATCAATCTCAAACATCTGCTGATCAGGAACCACATCGAACCACATCGATCTCAAACCCTCGCTGCTCAAGAACAACCATAACAACAACAACAAACAATTGCGGTAAGTCATGGCATCCGTTCATATTATTTCTTCCTGCATTGCATGCCACGTTTACTATAGCTTCTTCTGTCAGCAGTGAGGCATTCACATGTGATAAATGTAAGGAATTAGTAAGGCTGACGGAGAAGGTTAATGAGTTAGAGATACACATCTGAATGCTAGCGAAGGTCAGTGAGAAAGAGAAGCCAGTAGATACTGTTTTGGATGCTGGAAGTATAACAAGTAACACACACACTTTGGTTCTGGCTGAAGAGCTCCCGCAACAAGGCGTTTGGGTGACATCTTAGCAGCATACTCACAGGGCAAAGCGACACCACTCTCCCGTTCCTATTAGGATTTCCAATCGGTTCTCCCCACTCAGTGATGCACCCACTGAGAATCATGTTGAAGGACATCAGATGTTGGCACTAATGATGTCTGGCTTCACCAGTCGAAGATCACTAACGATACTGTTAAAGAGGTGTGTGAACTTGCAAAAACGATGTCAGACACTGTAATATGCTCTGGCCCCCTCCCTGCTCATCGTGGTAATGAGGTTTATAGCAGATTAGTGTCACTGAATGACTAGATGTCTGAATGGCGTCCGGAGAATAGCATAGCATTTATAGACAATTGGAAGAGTTTTTGGGGTTGACCTGACCTGCTAAAGAGAGACGGACTCCATTCCTCCAGGGAAGGTGCCGTTCTCCTCTCTAATAATTTGGCTCATAGTCTTAATTGTGATATAGTATTTGACTAACTGGAGCACAGGTCAGGAAGCAGACAAACTGGTTAATCCGAACGTCTGCTAGCTGCCTTGAGACGTCACACAGGTCACATAAACTACAACACATAGAGACTGTATCACCTAGATATCATATCGAGACTGTGTTCCCCGAACTACCAAACACAAACCCCTCACTAAATCATTTAGAAAATTTGTGTGTTTAAAAAAATTAAAATAAAAGGAAAAATTTAAGACAAACATCATATAAAGGTAAACATTAGATCTCTTTCTACCAAAACACTAATTGTGAATGAAATGATTACAGATCATAGTTTGGATGTGCTCTGTTTGACTGAAACCTGGTTTAAACCGGATGAATATATAAGTTTAAATGAATCTACTGCCCCAGGTTATTTTATAAACATGAGCCTCATCTGAAGGGTCGAGGAGGAGGTGTTGCTACAATTTACAGTGAAGTTTTTGGTGTTACTCAGAGGACAGGATATAAGTTTAAGTCTTTTGAACTAATAATGCTTAATGTGACACCGTCTTTCTGTCATATGGAGTTGATGTTGATACTATAGAAATTCTACCACAGAGCGATGACATCTCAGATCATTACCTCGTCTCTTGTTTCCTGCGATCAGCTAATGTCACTCAATCTACACCACGCTATCATTCAGGCAGAACTATTCTTTCGACCACTAAAGATAGCTTCACTAATAATATTCCAGAACTGTCTCACATACTCAGTAAGCCAAAAGGTCTAGAAGAACTTGATGTAATAACAGAAAATATAAATACAGTCTTCTCTAGCACTCTTGATAGTGTCACCCCTCTTCGATTAAAGAAAATTCAAGACAAAAGCCCCACACCATGGTACGATGATCACACTCATGCTCTCATGAGAGCAGCTCGGAAAATGGAGCACAAGTGGAAGAATAAAAAATTAGAGGTATTTCACGGTGCATGGAAGGACAGTGTCTATACCTACAGACAGGAACTAAAAGCTGCTAGGTCAGCATATTTTAGCAAACTCATAGAAAATAACCACAACAATCCTAGGTGTTTATTCAGTACTGTGGCTAAATTGGTTAGGAATAAAGCATCGACTGAACCAGATATTTTGTCGCAGCACAATAGTAATGACTTCATGAATTTATTTACTGATAAAACTGAAATAATCAGAAATAAAATTGGAACTATGCAATCAACTGTCACAGCAGCTCAGAAAACAGTGTCTTATAATTTTCCTCATGAGCAACTTTAATCCTTTGCTGTCATAGGTCATGAAGAGCTAACAAATCCTATCAAAAAATCTAAAGCAACATGTATATTAGATCCAATACCAACTAAGCTCTTAAAAGAGGTATTCCCTGTAATCTCAGAACTATTATTAACTCCTCGCTATCCTTAGGACATGTCCCAAGAAACTTTAAAATGGCAGTTAGCAAACCACTTATTATGAAGCCACATCTTGATCCTGGATAATTGGCTAATTACAGACCGATTTCAAATCTACCATTTATGTCGAAAATACTAGAAAAGGTAGTGTCCTCCCAAACTATGTTCATTTCTACAGAGAAATGGTATATATGAACAATTTCAGTCAGGATTTAGGCCCCATCATAGTACAGAGACTGCACTTATCAGAGTTACAAATGACTTGCTCTTATCATCTGATCATGGCTGCATTTCTCTTCTAGTGCTTTTAGATCTTAGTGCTGCCTTCGACATGATAGATCATGACATTCTCTTGAATAGGCTGGAGAATTATGGTGGCATTTGTGGACTTGCATTATCATGGTTTAGGTCCTATTTATCAGACCGCTAACACATTGTATGTGTAAACGAGGAATTGCCACATCAAACAAAAGTTAAGTATGGAGTGCCACAGGGATCAGTTTTAGGACCTCTGCTTTTCTCCTTATACATGCTTCCTGTGGGAGATATTATCAGGAATCATGGAATAAGTTTCCACTGTAATGCCGACGATACCCAACTTTATATTTCTTCTAAACCCAATTCACAATTCTCCAAATTAGCAGTGTGTCTCAATGAAATCAAAGATTGTATGGCCAGAAATTTTCTTCTACTAAATTCCGACAAAACAGAGGTCCTAATATTGGACCAAAAACCTCTAAAAATAAGACGCTAAAATATAATTTGACTCTCAGTGGATGTACTGTTACATCGTCTTCTACAGCAAAAAACTTGGGTGTTATATTTGTAACAATCTGTCCTTTGAAAAACAAATTTCAAATGTTTGTAGAACAGCATTCTTTCACCTCAGAAATATTGCTAAGTTATGACACATGCTCTCTGTTGCTGATGCCGAAAAACTTAATGCGCTCATGACCTCAAGTCTAGATTATTGTAATGCATTACTGGGAGGATGTCCAGCAAGTTCAATAAATAAACTTCAATTGGTCCAAAATGAGTGCTGACTAGAACCAAGAAATATGATCACATTAGCCCAATTTTATCATCATTACACTGGCTACTTGTTAAATTTCGTATTCATTTTAAAATTCTATTAACTACATACAAAGCTTTGAATGGTCTAACTCCACAGTACTTAAGTGACCTTCTGACATGCTATATTCCATCATGTTCATTACAATCACAAACTACTGGCTTGTTAATAGTTCCTAGAATATCAAAATCCACAAAAGGAGGCAGATCCTTTTCCTATATTAGCTCTTAAACTATGGAACATTCTCCCTAACACTGTTCGGGACACAGACACACTCACTCAGTTTAAGTCTAGACTAAAGACTCATCTATTTAACCAGGCATACACTCACAATTCACAATTAGGCTGCTTTAGTTAGGTCTGCCGGAACCAGAAACATCTTTCATGATCTATAACTCTGCATAAAATTTAATGGCATCTTCGCTAATATTATTCTATTTGTTTCCATGTCTCAACCTCGGGATATGAATCCAGAGCCGGCCAGATCCAGCTCCGTTCTTGCTTGGTGTTGGACTCCACTGCTGTGTGTCTCTGAGTGATGATGACTAAATGCAGCCGATGCTAGCCAGACATCACTTCAGTCTTTTGACTTCAAAGGATGAACTGATGCCAACTCCAACTGTAAGACATCGGATACTTCATATGCCATTGCCTGAACCTTGGACTAAGGATGGACCCCACCGAACCTCACCGAAATGACCTGCCAGTTGAACTGCGATGCACCACATTGATCTCTGCCTGCATCACCTTTGTCTATTGATGGACTGCACTCTTGAAATGGAATACATAGACTATCATTTAATTGCCAACAAAAGCCTTCATCAGCCAACTAACAATGGACAATGCATCTATGTGAACTTCTGCAGATAATCCAGGATGGACTTCAAAGGCATTAGTCATGAATCTAACAGTTCCTAAAAATCCTTAACACTTACTTAGTTTACAAATTTTAAACCATGACTTGCACTGCACACAAATAACTAATATTGGCATTATGTTCATGTTGTTTAACCAGAAGGGAACTGGCCCCCACAGTGAGCCTGGCTTCTCCCAATGTTATTTTTCTCCATTAACCAACATCTTTTGGAGTTTTGTGTTCCTTGCCACAGTCGCCTTCAACTTGCTCACATGTGTTCCAAATACAATTATTAATTATTTAAAGGTGCAGTATGTAAGATTCAGAAATGCTTGTTATTAATGACACCTGTGGCCGTTAGGTGAACTGCAGCCAGCTACCTGTTGCTCGTGCTCGAGCACACACTCCATAGGATCGCGAGCGAGCGAGCATCGACCAAAACAATGACGTAACGTACAAAGAGACAAAGTGACCTACTGGCATCATGCTGACAGATGAGGTAGCATAATTAAAATGAGTTATGATTGTTTTACTACAAACTTTGAGACTGTATATTATATTTGACTCTCCAGTGCTGGAACAGGGCTAAAACAAAGTGTGGATATAGGTCTGACTATGCAAGACTTTTTTACATTTACATATGATACATAGGCTATCGTATAAATGCAGTCAATGTTGGCGTTAGCTATCTAGCCAGCTTTATCAATAGCTGTTAGCTAAATTTGGTAGATGATGACAGTAGCTGTTTATAAAATAGACTGTACATTATAAATATGTTCACACAATTCAGTATTGGTGTGATTCCATCACAACTGTCATTTTGATATATCGATGTGCTATTGTTTTATAATAATTGATTGTATATATTTTCTGTATAACCAAGTTACGTTACACTAATGAATGGGTCTTTTTGCATTCATTTTATGTGTTATTGTAGTTTAGCTGAAATTACACAGATCAATCCTTATGGCACTATATTTCACATGCTTTGCAGTTATGTAAGCTTACCTGTCCAATAAGAACAACACCAATTCAGGGTCGGTTTTGATCCCCAAAACCGAACGAAGGTCCCTCCAGAAATCAAATGCCCTGCCGATGTTCACTCTAGTTTTAATTTGACCACGATCACGTTCCCGCTTAGCCAGACTGGATTCAGTAGATGTTTTTTTTTTTTTTTTTGGCTTACTCTGAGTTTGGGTAGGAGTCGGTGTTGTGCTGGAAGCCAGACGTTTCCTGGATTCCATCTCTAAGATAACGTTACCTAGTGTTGCATTTTGTTGTCGCTGTTGAATAGTGGAAGAGAAGCACTGAGGCAAGGCTCTCGGGAGCATGCATAAATGTCACATCCTTTGGATTTTCCCGGCAAAAGCGACCTGCTCCTTTTGCATGAAAATCAGTCTACAGGCTTTAATAGGCAATCTAGGAAGTCTGGGAAGGGCTCATTTTTTAAGTTGTGTTACAAGCCGTTCACACATTAGCAAAAAAAAAAAAAAAAAAGGCTGAATATTACATGAAAATTTTTACATATTGCACTTTTAATCATTTTATTTTTATACACAATTTACAATCATATTTAATTAAACTACACAATGATCACTCTAAGACTTTATAGATATTACAATTTCATTTTTTGTTAATGCATGATTTTCTGTAAAGCTGCTTTGAAACAATGCGTGTTGTGAAAAGTGCAATACAAATAAAATTGACTTGACTTGACTCTTCCATGGAAGCTATTTTTGGCCAGTGTCTTTCTGACGCGAGAGAGGCCTGCAGTTCCAAGTATATTGTCCATGGCTTTTTTGTGACTTCCTGGATGAGTTGTTAATGTGCTCTTGGAGGAATTTTGGAAGGTCGGCCACTTCTTGGAAGGTTCAATACTGTTCCAAGTTTTCTCCATTTGGAGATAATGGCTCTCACTGTGATTCTTTGGAGTCCCAATGCCTTTGAAATAGCTTTGTAACCCTTCCCAGACTGATGTATTTCAATCACCTTTTTCCTCATCATTTCTGGTATTTCTTTCGACCTTGGCATAGTGTGCTACTGGGTTAGACCTTTAGCCAACTTCATAATGCTGAAAAAGTTCTATTTAGGTGTTAATATGATTGAACAGGGCTGGGTGCATCTAGTCCAACTGAACCCCATTATGAATGCAGTTTCAAAGATTTGGGGATTTAGTAACTAAGGGGGCAAATACTTTTTCACCCATGCCCAGTTGGTATTTTGCTTCAATAAATAACATTATCATTTAAAAACTGTATTTGTTTTTACTCAGATTGCCTTTGTTTTATGTTAGATAGTGTTTGAATATTCAGGGCTCGACAATAAGGACTGCTCGATGGCCCGGGACCAGTGTGAGAAAGATTCGGGCCAGTTGCTAGAACTGTCACTTGCCCGATCGGGCCAGTGCTGCATTTATAACATTAGTGCAAGCAAACAACAAGTGAGAGAGCACAAAAATTACACGGAGCGAACAAAGTCTTCTAACCAAGGAGCGAGTGTGAGTATATTTATCTCGCAAAGACGCGTAAATGCATAATATACTGGACGCGCCAAGGCACAGTCGTGTGCACGCACAAGATTGTGCAGACACCGAGCACACTCTTCTAGGACTGTCCTCACTCTTTTCCAAGTGTCTTAGCAGCAGCTATTACCAATGTGTAGAAAATAGTAGGAAAAAAACCCACTTAATGAATTTCGTAGTGGGATTTAACGTCTTGTGCAACACTTTAAGTATCCCCACACATTCCGTGTTCACAGTGCACAAAATCCCCACATTTGTCATTTTTACATGTTGGTGAAAATTAGTAATCCACACATTGGAACACAAGAAATCAACAGTTTCTTTCTATAGGACTGAAAATCCATGTCTCTCCATGCACATGTCTCATCATCATCTCTCTCCGTGCAGCGTAGACTGTTTAACATGCATGCACTCTCGTAAAGGGACAGAGTGCTAGTTTTATTCCCACTGTAAAAAACAAACAAACACATATTCTCTCATTAATTCGCCTTTAGAGATGAAGCGCCGAATGAGACGTAATAAACTTTGTTAAACCCCAGTTATACACGTGTCTGGAAATCACGAGCTGCTCAATATCCAAAATGTAAGTATACATTTAATTAGGTAATGTTTCAAAATGTAAACATTAATTCGACATGATAATGGTGTTTGATATGAAAAGAAGCAAGATCACTATGGCTATTAGGCTATTATTATCAGAGCTGTTCAGCTGCAGGGTGAAGATGAATATTTGAAACAGTCTACTTCATATCATCCTCATAAAACACCTGTTACATGTCTAATTTTTGGACCATACAGGTATTTTTGTTTTTGTTTTTTGTATATCAGTGTTGGTCTTGTTTGGGTTGTCTGATTTCATGTTATATACACATTGTTAATTCACAGATTAGGCCTAATATCTACCTATTGTATATTACACATCACAACCGATTTAGTAGCAAGTCTGTTCTCTCAGCTAATAATCAGATCTTTAACTCAGTGAATAACATTTGATCCTTCTTGTAAAAACACTACACATGGGCAAAAGTTGCATGACAGCATGACTAAACGGGTGACCAAAAACCCATCATCTCCTCCACAGAACTCTTAGCTTAAAAACACATGTGTAAATGGCAGGACGGCTGAGGTTAATATGATGTATTTATGAATTTATATCTGTAAAGCGAATATATGGGATTACGTAAGGCATAAATCATATCTTGCAAATTATAAATGTGATCCAATTTTGGGGGACATTGTATTTATTCTTTTTTCGCCCCTTTTTCTCCCCAATTTGGAATGCCCAATTCCCAGTGCGCTCTAAGTCCTTGTGGTGGCGTAGTGACTTGCCTCAATCTGGGTGGCGGAGGATGAATCTCAGTTGCCTCCGTGTCTGAGACCATCAATCCGCACATCTTATCACGTGGCATGTTGAGCGCGTTACTGCGAAGGCTTCACTCTATTCTCCACGGCATCCACGCAGAACTCACCACGCGTCCCACCAAGAGCGAGAACCACATTATAGACCATGAGGAGGTTACCCCATGTGACTCTCCCCTCACTAGCAACTGGGCCAATTTGGTTGCTTAGGAGACCTGGCTGGAGTCACTCAAGACGCCCTGGATTCAAACTCGCAACTCCAAGGGTGGTAGTCAGCGTCTTTACTCGCTGAGCTATCCAGGACCCTGGAGGACATTGTATTAAAAACATAAGATATGTAAAAAATATTTATCTTCGGACATATTTTTTAAAGCCATGATGGTAAAAACAGCTATTTGTCATTTTTGAGTTGGGGCCAGTGAAAATTTTGGCAGGGCCAGTAAAAATCAAGGGCCGTTGAGCCCTGATATTTGAAACAATTTAGTATGAGATTTACACAATACAGAAGAAATCAGGATGGGGCACTGTATATATATTTATTTATATTAGGGCTGTCAGTCGATTAAAATTTTTAAATCACGATTAATTGCATTTTTATTTTATTTTTATTTATTTTTTTAATTGCAATAAATCACAGATTTTGAAAATGCTGAAATTTGACACCATATATACTTATTTTCCTGTCAAAATGCATTTATTTCCATCTTAGGAAATAAAACAAAACAAAATGTACCAATATAATGCTTCATTAAAAATTTTCAAACAAAGATTCCCACAATATAGATAGAAATGCACTATAATATCACAAATTTAAGTAATATTAAACATTTCCCCAAAGTCTAATTGGAAGGTTGACTTATTGAAACAATTAGCCCCCATAGGTTGAGTATTCATTCATATTTTCATTCATTTCATATTTATATATTCATAATTTTACATTTAAAATATTTATGCATTTGCAACTGCTGTGTAAATGCATTTATTCCTGCTCTGTGCAAATACACTTAATTGCCACTTCAGATGAAGCTTCTGTGCCACCTTTGCTGTGTAAAGATGGCTTTAGTCCCCATAGGTTTAGTATTCATTGCAATGGGCATTAAATCTCTTAAACTGTCATCCTCCACAATATTAAACAGCACCAACATGTATCTCAGAATAGCATTCTGAGATGCTATTCTTTTCACCACAATTGTACAGAGCGGTTATCTGAGTTACAGTAGACATTGTCAGTTCAAACCAGTCTGGCCATTCTCTGTCAACAAGGCACTTCTGTCCTCAGAACTGCTGCTCACTGGATGTTTTTTTGTTTTTGGCACCATTCTGAGTAAATCCTAGAGACAGCCAATTGTGTGGCAGCAGTGCATTGCATAAAATCATGCAGATACAGGTCAGGAGCTTCAGTTAATGTTCACATCAACTATCAGAATGGGGAAAAATGTGATGAGGATGAACTTAGACATTTCTAGAAGTGAGGGGGACATGTCGCCCCCCAATATTAGTTTGTTTGTTCCCTGGGAATCAAACCAAAGAACTTGGTGCTGCTAGCACAATGCCCTACCAGATGAGCTACAGGAAATAAAGCTGCATGGAAGACACCTGGAAAGAATCAACAAAAGCTTACATGCATTTGCCATTTCATTTGTATTGTGAAGGGACTGTTGAGTAACAAGTTGCATAATCTTAGCTGGCTTCTCCATGCTCCCATAGATACGTGCAGAAAGCAACGTCATGTAAATTCAGGCCCCCTCCCAACCTACTCCTGGAAATCAACTGGACCATTGGAGCGAAGCTCCTTTCAAGTGCTGTCGAATATACACTTTACCTCCAGCGTCAGAGGCAGCACTGGCGAGATTTCAGCGTCTTGACCCAAACCCAATCTACTTCCAATGTTTATTATATTGTTCATCAACCAGGGCTGATTGTCTTCCACGGTTTTAATTAACAAGCAAAAAGGCATGAGGAAGGGCCAACATCAAGGCAAATTAAAACCATACTGTCCTCAAATGCTACTCTGTCTGAACAATTCCCAGGAAGCTAAGTTTAACGTTTGGCAGATTGCGGTTGGACAAGATTCACATTTATTTTGATCCTGGCAACATTAGCTGAAAACAATGCACTGATGCACATTTCAAAACTGGAAAAGGTAGATATGGCGAGCAGGGCATGGCCGAGTGACAAGGATGGATGGCTGGGGGAGAATTATCACAATCAGCCAGGAGAGAGATAAAGAGGAGCCAGAGCCGCAGTTCGAGAGAGAGACGCACAAATCTGTCAGTGTGTGTGTCTATGTTGAGGGGGTGCTGAAAAGCACACTGTTATGTGTGACACTGAAAAGTGTGTGTATTAATAAATGTCTTACGTTTGAATGTTTACCCAGCTCCCACTTAACAATAGATAATTCCGGTATCATGCAATATTCAGTCCCTACATGAAATCCTGTCTCCCTTGGACCCCAAAGAAAATTCATTGGCTGAAAAATGCTGTTTTAGGCATTCTATTTGTTGCCTGATCAGATATCCTACAATATTGCTTGAAGATTTAGCCTATGCAGCCAAGCATGAAATTGCATCAATTAATGTTGTGTATGCTACTGTATATATGACATATTACATGATATTATTAAAACAACAAACGGTCAAATTAAATGTTTCTCTTTAGTTGCATCCCAAATCGCATAATTTTGCACTATTTTATGCCATTTTGTAGTGCAAGTAGTGTTAGTGTACACTGTGTTCACACTGAAAATGCAACGAAGAGTACTACGAGTACATGAATGATGTACTTCAACAAAGTAACAAGAGTGTAAAAATGTTTGAAAACACTTTATGCACCCAGCCCTCGCATCTTGCTCTGTGTAGCAGAAGGGGTGGGTTTACCTGGATGTGATGCTGTCCTGACAACACTGTAGTTAATGGTAAATGTGGAAACTAGCGGTACTTCTGTGCAGACAACACCTTGCAAATGCCAGCTGAATGCTTTACCATTACTTCACCCCGTGTGAATATGTACATTATTTGAGATATAAGTGTTGAACTGAGGTTGGCTAACGTGCTAAAGCTAGTAGCAACACATCATGTGCGTTTGAAACATCACTTCTGTAAGCTGAAAAACAGCGAGTCCAGATCAACGACGTGCACAACGTTTTATCAAATTTTCGTGAGAGAATCTGTTAAAACATGAAAATCACATGATTTCTCGTAACATGCTGTCCTCAAATGCTATTCACTAAACGATTCACAGGATTCTAGGTTTAACATTTTGCACATTGAGGAAACTTCAGATTTGCCAAGGGATGAACAGGAGTTGGTGGAGAAGATTTGCATTTATTTTGGTCTGGTGTAGTTCCTGTGCGGTGGTGTCTGCCGTGATGGGACACAGTGAGGTGAAGGACAGTTCTTTTCATGGGAAGTAACTTGATTAGGGCTCCTGTCCCACTATGGATAATTTCCTTTCCAGCTATTGATGAACGGCAGGCCATCGGAGAGAAACAGCAGGTAGAGGAGCTGAACTCTGATTTAGTTATCACACTATACTCCATTTGGGCCCACCTCAATATTCATTAGCAAAGCCGAAGAGCCAAGAATATAGTATGTTGCTGCATTTCTGCATGCAAAGGAACCAATTCAGTGTGGCTGTATGCCGTTCAAACAAATAAATTCAAATATAGTTCAAACAAAGCGGTTTAATTATTTAATTGTTACATTTATTCATATTTAAATAATCAGATAATTTTACAGCGGCTAAGTTTATGATAAACAGACTTAGGTGCCAGTTTCTGGCACTGCTGCTTTGCATTCTGGGAAACTACAGTATAGTCATATAGCACACCTCTCCTGCAGCTTTGGCTGTTTCAACATGCATCTAGCTTCTGCCAGGCAGCTCTTCATCCAAAACATAAACAAAGAAACATTATGTCTGTCAGCCTACGCTGAAACATAAACAGCAATTTATCTTATCCACATGGGAATACGAATATTCTTTTATACCACAAAATTCCCCTGCTTTCTGACCTGCAACCAACAGAAATAGGATGTGATAGATGCAGAAACTTGAAACTGGCACAAACGAGCCCCATTAGATATGGACTACTAACTCTCTTTGACTACTACCTCACTCTCTTTACTGCTAGTAATGCTAAAGATGTTTTGAGATGAGTTCGGGCAGGTTTAATTTGACCTCACCAGGATGAAAGTGTTGCAAGCTGGTTAAATGTGAAGGCAGAGAGGAGGATGGTTTTTTGTGTGTGTGTGTGTTTTTTTAAAGCATTCAACCCTTCAAGTAGAGACCATTACATTCATTGGCAAAATTTCAGCATGCCTTTATTTTTTATTGTCCCAGCCAGAGTGTATTGTAACCCCAACCCACCCTCCTTCCAATGTTTATCACATTTCTCATCCACCGGTGCTGATTGTCTTCCACGGTTCTAATTAACAAGCAGAAAGGCACAGGGAAGGGCCAACATCAAAGTAAATGAAAACCATGCTGTCCTTCGGGAAGCTAGGTTTGACATTTTGCAGACTGAGGAAACTTTGGAGTTGCCAAGGTATGAACAGGAGTCGGTAGAAAGGTTCACATTTATTTTGTTCTGGTGTGGTTCAAGTGCACCGCTGGGAGATGGAGGGGATGTCCACTGTGGTGGGAGATGGCTATGCGAAGGACAGCTCTTTTCATGGGAAATAGCTTGATTGGGGCTCTTGTCCATTTCTTGTTGCAAGTCTGCAGTAAACTTACTGCAACATCAACAAGTAGCAGTACAACTGTTTTTATGTTTTTATTTTTGTAATGTTCTATATGTTTGTGTGGTGATTCAAGATCTTGGTAAACCCCTTCAGAGAAACATTCTTTCCAAGGAATCTGCACAGATATATAGCTTATGACTACAAATAACTAGTACTGTGCCCCAATTTGCATAGTATAATGTTTTCAAGATGTTATTTTGTTACTGTTACTGAGTACCCATGAACAAAGATGGCAACATGCAGGTCATGTACTTCAGAGTCTACATACTCCAGCTGAGCAACTGACAATGGCCCTGTTTACATGCACTTTAGAAAACGTTTTATTCCAGGGTTTTTGCAGAAAGTGGCACTCTGAAACGTCATGTAAATGAGAACGCTGCTTTCCTTCCTCCTCTTAAGGGATTAAGAGAAAGCGGTTTAACATACCCAGGTTTTTCCCAGAGACATGTCTAAATGTGTCCATGTAAACGCATAAGCGGTGTTCTTACAGGTTTATGAGGAGTGCGCATGTGCGGGAACAGACTGGACAACAAACGTCATAGAATGGAGCCCAACAACAAGTCAACACAGCAGAAAGAATTCAACATTTCTTGGAGTACAGTGGGAAAAGCACATATACCATAAACTGTACCCATTTATACACACCAATGTAAAATTTTGACGGTCCTTTACGTTCACATATATGCGCACTTATTGTACATTAGGGGAATCCCAGAGTTTTACATAAGAGGAAACCCCACTATTGCAGAGCAATTCTGCTGCAGGTTGCAATAGAAAGTTAGGGAAACAAAAGCAGCAACAACTCTGGAATATCTGGAAATAAAGCAAAAACAAAAAAAACAGTGTCAGTGTTAACTTAGTCACTGAGTTGAATGGGGATACTAAAAGATAGCTTTCTCCAGGTTTTGTAGACCTTTTTGTTCTTGAGCTATTCACTAGCAACTACCCTGCCAGTGCATGACGTCAAAAGACAACAGATAGGGGAAATGAAAATGCTGAATATTTGCAATTAATATGTTCGCTCAGAATGCTCAGAATACATTTATTGTTTCAATGGTGAAAAAATGCTTTTGGGCAGCAGAATAGTCTAGTTACAATATGTACCAGGAGGGACTAACTAGACAATGCTAGCCAAATCCTGACTCCTTGATACCATGCCTGCTGTCATATTGTTCCACCTGTCAAACAAAAATTTAAATCAAGATCAAATAAGGGGTGCATGGTCAACCTGACTACTTAATCCCTCTACATTTAAAATGTATTGCCACAATTCAGACAGACCACATTAGATGGCCTTGATCAGTACTACTGGTATATAGTAACTTTGTAACATTTTAAACTACGCAATGTGCTAAATGAGTACTGCAACAATATCAGGGACACATTCTTGCAAAAAAAAAAAAGACAAGATGTAACAAAAGTCTTGATATATTGACACATGTGAATACATTTTCCAAGTATATTCAGGTGTGTACTGGCTTGTAAATGTAAAGTTATTTAACAACTAAGTAACTTCTCTGATGTATTTCCATAATCCATTTGTATAGAAAAGTAATTCATGTAAAATGCCACCTGCATCTGATAAATTCTACCAACCATATACAAGAGCACAGCAAAGGATTCAACTCTGAGGATTGTTAGCATGACAAATTAAACTTTAAGCTCTTTATCACAGTCCCTTTGTAAAATATTAGCTACTCTGACCACAGGTCTGAATTATTCTCACTAATTGGTTAAAATTGTGATCTACTTAACAGTGTGGGTACAATAGAAAGCCTGACAAAAATTCAATCTCGAGACACTTTTCACTAAAATACCATACCAAAAAAATGCAACGCACAGATTTTCCTGAACTAACAGCAATATTCAGACACTTATCATAAACTGAAGACTGTCAGGGAATTTGGAGTATTGTTATACACTCCTGACCTAGGTTTCAATATAGATGCAACATTTTTTTAAATTGTCAGTACTATTGTAATTTTACACTTTACATTCATTAACATTAGTAAATGCACTAGAATTGTGCATTCATGCATGAATTGTATTCCAAGTAAGTCAAATTCCATGTCATGTTATAGTTAATTCCGTTTTTCACCTGGATTACGTGATTCCGTTCGTGTTTTCCTCATCTCAGAAATCATAGGGCCCTATTCTAGTGTTCCCAAATCAGGTAACACTTTACAATAAGGTTCCATTTGTTAACATTAGTTAACATTTGTTAACATGAACTAACAATGAACAATACTTTAACCAAAATGTATAAATGGAGTAAATGTTTATATCAACAGTTATAAATGTGGTTAGTGCCCAACCGATTCAGCAGACAATGGTGCTGCGGTGGATTCTGTCTGTTGAGTGTTGATTTCACGCTACGTTGTTACCTAGTTGGTGAGACACAATGCTGGAAAGTAAATAAACAATGTCCATCTTTTACTCTCTGTAACAACGAGCTTATAGCTAACTAGCCAAGTACGTAGCTACTTTCATTCCTTGTCAGCTGAGTGGAAGCTAAAGTGTAAACCTGTATTCACCAAACTGTTTTGTTCAGGATTCGCAGTTTGGTTCCCCCTTCAACCGAAAAATTCCAGTCGTTGCATTTATAAAATGTTATATTTAAAAGTCTGGTTTTCCACTGGAAAGATGATCTGTTCTTTTTTTTATAGTTATATTGGTGTAAAATCCACATAGAAAAGGTCTGTTTTCATTCCAGCTCAAAAATTAACTATATTGGCCACCATATTGGTAATCGGAGAATTTCCCCCCTCTAAAATCGGTATCAGTCTCAAAAAGCCCATATCGGTCGGGCACTAAATGTGGTGATTAAACAGTCTGCATGTGCTGCACACTTCAAAGTTAAAGTGTGAAGCCGACCCAGCATATCCAGACTACATATTTATTGCATTAAATCACAGCTTTTTGTGGTTTAATAAAGCATATTAAGCTTTATGTTTAACATACAAACTCAGAAGGGTTTATTCAGATTTCCACCAAAATAAAAGCTCCATTTAACTAGATGCATGAAACAATAGAAAAAATGTGACAGAAATAAATTACTACTGTATAGTAAAATGTAATATTCAATGTAGTAATAATATTTATAATAATACATGAATAATAATTCTATTTTATATATATTTTCTCGCAAGCAGGAGTGCTTCTTTACTAAAAAGTAGGGATACACTGACACCTATACTGTTATCGGAATCGGGTCCGATAACGCCTCATGTACTTGTACTCGTAAAAATGCTCTGATAACAAAAACTGATCCCATCTGATGTACGAATGTCATTACATAAACATTCAGTGTACATATTAAAATCACGTCA
This sequence comes from Myxocyprinus asiaticus, assembly GCF_019703515.2. Classification (NCBI taxonomy): domain Eukaryota; kingdom Metazoa; phylum Chordata; class Actinopteri; order Cypriniformes; family Catostomidae; genus Myxocyprinus; species Myxocyprinus asiaticus. The sequence continues at coordinate 15,615,755 of NC_059375.1, forward strand.
TGTCCTAATGAGATTATTTAACAGCAAAAGCTGCAATTTAATGAGATAAACAGATAGTTTGTATGTGCAGTGTTTTAAATGTGTGTGCTTGTGAATGTGTGGAGCCGGTGTTGCGCAGATATAAAGACACAAACTGCTCATACCTTTAGAGATCCCTGGCTCACACATGGAAAACACTATTATGAGCATTGCATGCTCTGTTTGTAGCAGATGACAGCAGGCAGAGAACTAATTTACTTTTTAGCATGAGTCATATACAGACTACATATTTGTTTATTTATATAGTAGCCTTTTGCAGTTTAAAAATTACTGTGATTCATGAAGCGACCTGCTATTTCCGGATTGGGAATCTGCCATCATTATGTCAGAGCTCCTTGGTCTAACAACACAGAAACACTTCAAAATAAAAGCTCAATTTAACTCTCTGAGGTCTGAGGGTGTTTTGGTCCCTGGAGAAGTTTTGACATGCCTTGACATTTGTGCTTTTTTCAGTTGCTTAAAAACATATTAATGGCTAACTAGGCTACAGCACAAACTGGGCTACAATAATATGTGAGCAACATGTATGTACATGTTTGTATTTTTGAGAAAATAAAGTTTATGCGTGGTTTTTGAAAAAACAGAAATTTTAAGTCACTGAAATAAGGCCATATAACATACTAAACATTTGTTCACAAGGCTTTTTGAGAACTGGATCTTGTAGCCTAGAATTTTTGCTATAAAATGATGTGAAACCATCCTGATCACTCATTCATAAAAAACAATATAGTCATTTCACTTTTGTAAGACACTTTTAGTGTTATAAAGGCCATATGCGAGGAGGCGTGGATGATCATGAATACTGATGTGATTCACACCTGAGGAGACAAAGACCCCTCCCCTGAGAGAGAATGAATGTGAGGAGACTTAATGATCACCAAGGCTGCATTTATTTGATCCAAAATACAGCAAAAACAGTGATATTGTGAAATATTTTTACAATTTAAAATAACTTTTCTATTTGAATATATTGTAAAATGTAATTTATTCCTGTGATCAAAGCTGAATTTTCAGCCTCATTACTGCAGTCTTCAGTGTCACATGATCCTTCAGAAATCATTCTAATATGATGATTTTCTAATATGGGCATATTTACAGCACATTTTACACATTTACACCCGAACAGATATTTGCAAGCACAAGCTTCGTTGATGATAATGAGGCAGCATAAACACTAGTTAAAATACAATCTAAACATTCATATTATTTTTATATCATATTACATATCATATTGATATCATACAGCATACAATTTAAATACATGCTTTAGCCAAAACAACATTTAAATGTAACTAAAACTTGCCTATTAGGACATATTTCAAATTTCAGTACTCTGAATACTGGCTGGCAAGTCTGGAAATAGTCAAACTAGTACAATATGTACATGTTTATATAAAATAGCATGTCAACTAATGTAAGTAAAGACTTACTCATCTGAAATTGTATCCTCGGCTGGATCAAATCACTCTTCAAACATCGTCGGAGTCCGGCTCTTCTTCTGAGGAAAATGTGAACTCTTCATCACTATCTAGGACCATCTGTAGAGCTTCCTCATCCGTGTAGCATGCCATCTTCCAAACGCGCAGGAAAGTGAATGAATCTGATGATGAACTTGATGTTTTTTAAGGCACTATTGGGGGCGTTTACCATTTGCATTGATCGCCTCAGCACATTACCGTATGAATAGTGCGCTCTGCTGGTGGGTGTGATCTCATTAGGGATAATTAGGTGAGCCAAGAGAAACTGTACATCGTTTTGTTTCATACAGATTACATTGCAGGAGAATATTGTTCTCGTGTTTCAGAAAGATGCTCGCGGAGACAGAGACGGCTGAAAGCGCACCCTGTTTATTTTCATTATTTTACAAAAGCACAAAGTTTTGTTGTTATTGTGAGTGTACACAAATAAAAGTAGACACTTTATAGTTTCTAATGATGTCTTACACTTATCTGTATGCCCAAAAATGACAGAGTATTTTAAATTGTTTCCACTGTTATGATGAAAAAATCCAGCAGGACGCGCCGGCGCGTCCGTCGACCCCTGAGGGTTAAATGAAAAAAGTACGAGAGAAATAGATCAATACTATATAGTTATGTAATATTCACTGTTATACTACTACTACTACTAATAATAATAATAATAATAATAATTTCAATAGTAACTATTATATTTATGCAATATCTCACATCTATGATGCTCTATTATGCAGCACTTTATTTGACAAAAATAACTCCAATGTTGTATTTAGGATTGTGCTGTGAGGTTATGTATAAAATCACTTATATACTTATATGACTCAGTATAGGCAAGTACTTAAAAAAAAAACAAAAGTAGCGGTACTCGTACTCGTTCTCAAAAAAATGGTATCCGAACATCCCTACTGAAAAGTTTTCATTTCAGTGCAACACTGTATCTGACAACTCCAATGTTGTGTTTTTGATTGTGCTGTGAGGTTTGTATGGAAGCACTTCATCTGACAAAATTAATGCAATGCTATGTTGAAAAGTAACCGTTTGACATTATTTTGATATTATCATTTTAAAACACTGAATTTAGAAAAAATAAACAAACATGAAAACATGGACATTTGGAGAAAAAAAAAAAAGATTTCATAGGGCCCTACTGGAAACTACACAATGTGCTAAAGGAGTAACTTATTATTGCTTGATGAGGAGAGATGCACAACAACTACAAATGTGCACTCTTACACACAAACACACTATGCTACAGGTAAATGCTATAAGAAATCAAATAAAAAAATAACAAGAGAATCAATGGGTTTACAGAAATTGGCTTCTATATTTGGAGGCAATATTTTATTTTTTGTTTTAAGAAGGCTGGAATGAGCACCCAATTCCTCACCCAAGGTTGGATGAGAATCCAGTATAGGGTTCAAAGAGGTCAGTTACGGTTGGAGGGGCTACAGGCAATGGAATTATTTACAGATTTTTTTTTTTTTTTTTTAAGTGCAACTTTCATAAAAAGTCAAGTGCTTACACTGTAGTCTATCTGCTTAAAGGCATAGTTCACCCAAAAATGAAAGTTATGTTATTATTCACTCACCCTCATGTCGTTACAACCCCCTATAATTTCAATATTCCATGGATCACAAAAATACATTTTAGGCAGGATGTTAGCCTCAGTCAATGTAAAACATTATCTTACATTTTTATACAATTACATAGCCCATAATAACCCATTTAAATGGTTAAAAATAAAACTGTCACTGCCAATGTTTAATTACTATAACACTGATTCAAGTAATTTAATCTTGTATGTCACATTCAGTAAACAAGTGGGAAAAGTCACAATGTTATATAAGTAACATTATAAAACATATATTACCCTGATAAAACTGATAAAGTTTACCATCATATTTAATGTAGTCTAATCCTGAGCACCAGACCGATCTGTTCTCAGCAGGGGAGCAGTAATGCAAAATAGCAGGTTGTGTTGGTGTACTTCTGGCAGTAAACATTTACTGGGATATTTGCACAAGTAATTTTTTTAAGGCAATTACACTGCCTTCAAATTCCCTTAAGCAATATTTTTAAATTACTACTTGCATTGATTCAAACTATGCAAGAGCATGCGAGTAGAGAGTAGGATTATACATTATTTTTTCTTTTCTTCAAAAATGGAACCAAAATTTAATGGATAAGCCCATACTGCACAAAGATCAAGCTTATTAGTACGCCAGCTTCAATAAGAAATCGAAAAGAGAATGAATACAACTTGGGTTGGACCGGGTTTAAGCAGTAAACATTCAAGCACTCCATGCTGAATTAATTTTGTGGCACACCGACTAACTGGTTTAAAGTCTGTGATTACCAGAAAAGATTTAAATTTGTTTTAGATCCTCTTTGCAAGTCCTCCCAAAATGGGTTCACCACCATGAAGGACACAGAACTCTCTTGTATAATTTACTTTAGGGGGTTTATACAAGCTGTGATTCCATTGTGACATCACACATTTTTGATTCTTTATGTTTGGGAGATCTATAGCAATATCGTAAGCGCTTTAACTCAAAGGAATTCCAGAGAAAATTAATAGAAGACAGAGAATTAACAACGATGTTGATATTTCTGGCACAAGGATCAATGGAGAAACACAAAGCGAAGTGCCCCAATTAGTGGGTGTTTAGCTGGGGGTGGAGTTTTCAAAGAGGGGGGGTCAGTCTCTGGAGGGGTAGTTGTCATGGGCACTAGTGTGTCACCGAGGGCCCTTTCTCTTTCACACTTTTATTCTGTTCTGTTCTCCCTCTCCATCACCACGACTATTAGACACAAAAACATAAGTCTCTCTCTCCAAGGCCAAACTCTCGATTTCAGTCCCTTGAGGGAAGGCAGAACTGAGCAGAAAGTGTGTTTTTTATGAGTTGAAGTGGAAAGAAAACTTTGAATGTTCCTTTCATTGTTTGTTTTTCCTACCCTCGCAGTTTTCCCGTCTTCTAAAATGATCTGTTCTTTTTTTCTAGAATTACATAATGGTGCCATCCATCCCTATTAAGAGGTGTTGCTACCTAAAGCTGTTGTCGGGGGAATAAAAGGGAGAAGGTCTTTGCTTTCCATCGAAGTTTTCTTATCTTGAGTTTGCGGTGAAGTGTAGTGATATATTAATGATATATTAATGAAATAGTACGTCATTAGTATATGTAATAAATGTCTTTGTGATGAGGAGGAGGGCGTGGCCAGGCCGTGAGGTTGCACGGCCGGCGCCGAGTCACCTAATCAGCTGGGAGGGTGATAAAGACGAGCCAAAGGAACCAGTTAGAGAGAGAGAGAGAGAGAGACAGACATGCGGTCGCTGTGTTTGTGTGAGCTCATCTATGTGTTTTATGTTATGTTCAGTTCTCTTATGTCATTCAAGTTATGTTGACAGTTCTGCCGGTTCCCACCTCATCCTTGCCCTTCCTGAACTCGTTACACTGGTGCCGAAACCCAGGAAGGAGGAGGGATGCGCTATTGTGGAGTCCTCGCCACTGCCGTCTGCCAGGGGAGGAGTCGCTGCCGGCCGCTGGGAGTCAGAAGAACCACTGCCATCCGCCAGGAAGGGGAGGAGCCATTCCGTCTGCCAGGGGTTGGAGGATTCGCTGCCGTCCGCCAGGAGAGGAGTGGCTGTCTTCCACCAGAGGGCGGAGAAGTGACTGAGGACCAGGTGACGGCGTGTCCGGGGACCAGCGAGCAAGATTTTCCTCTCTCTTTCTCCTCTCCCTGTCTCTCCCCCTCAATCTTTCCCTCTCCCCTCTCCCTCCCCTTGTCTCGGGGAAGACCTGCCGGCAGAAGGACAGCTGGAAGGGCAACACCTCCCCTCCAGGAAGGGAGGGGAGTACGCCATGCCGGAGGTTGTCACAGCGTCTCTCTCTCTCTCTCTCTCGAACTGGTCCCCCTCCTGGCTGATTAGGTGACTCAGTGCCGGCCGTGCACCCTAACGGCCCAGCCATGCCCTTCTCCTCGTCACACTCCATTGGTATTAATATGGAGTTGGCCAGTATTAACAGTGTTCACTCCTCTGGGAAGGCTTTCCACTATGTGTTGGAACATGGCTGTGGGGATTTGCTCTCAATCAGGCACAAGAGCATCAGTGAGGTACTGATGTTGGCGATGTGGCCTGGAATAAAGTTGCCATTCTAATTCATCCCAAAGGTGTTCATTAGGGTTCTGGTCTGGGCTATTTGAGGCCAGTCAAACTCTTCCTCACCAGACTCAGTAAACAGACAAGCTGAACAGACAAGGGCCCTCCCTAAACTGTTGCCTCAGTTGGAAGCACATAATACTCTAGAATGTCCTTGTATAATGTAGCATTCAGCTTTGTCTTTACTGAAATTATTGGAACAGCCAAACTCCTTATTTTAGAAGGGGATGTCCACATACTGTTAGCCATGTAGTGTATGAAAGAGCTCAAGGCCAGTGTGGAAAAAGGAATTTGAAGGGAACCTGTGATTTATCTTAGAGAAAGAAGCCAGAAAGCAGCAGTCTAAGTTAGTTATGGTATATCTGGGTGTGAATTACAATCTCCCAACAAGATACAGTGTCCTTAGTCAGCACTGACGCAGTTCAAGCTGTGATCAGGTGTGGGTGCAGCTGTACTGATGAGGCCTGTATGAACAGATGCCGCTGGTGTTGGCAAGGGGGATGCCAGGGAATTTGAGAGAGAGAAGAACACTTTACCGATAGTCAAACTATAGTGTAGTACAGGGGTGTCAAACTCAGTTCCTGGAGGGCCACAGCCCTGCAGAGTTTAGTTCCAGCCCTGCTCCAAAATCCTTATAATCTTCAAGCACTCCTGAAGACCTTGATTAGCTGCTTCAGGTGTGTTTAATTAGCGTTGGAGCTAAATTCTGCTGGACTGTGGCCCTCAAGGAACCGAGTTTGACACCCCTGGTGTAGTACTACAGCTTGATCACACGGGAAGTCGACATGTTTCTTCCGAATATTCAGTACCCTAAAAATCAAACCCATTCTGATGAGTGTATTTCGGAAGTTGCATTTTCACTCTAAAATTAAATGTTTACTTCACTGATGACATTTAATTTAGTCTTTTGATGAAAATGTTCTTTAAAATTAGTCAATATTTCATCATGTCATATTCATTCATTTTAATCAGTTTTAGTCCGATTAAAATGTCATAATTTTAGTCAATGAAAATAACTTTTGTGAAGATGAAGTGACAAAAACGTGAAACCGTAACAAACCAAACTTTAATCAAATATTCAAACATTTATACAAATTTTATACAATTTATAAACATTTTCTTAATTTAAACATGTATCAAACAAATAAAGATAGGCTACATGCAAATACTGTCCTTGTTGTAAAACCTGAGTTCCTGAAATAATATCATTTTGAATATAATGAATTATTAGTTACTCTTTAGAAGATAGTCTGCTGGTGGTTATTAATTTTCCATGTTTAGTCAGTTTAGGATATTGCATTTAGGATAACTTATTTCAAGTTCACCTGTTTATTTGCTTCATTTTCTTTGCAGATGTAAGTTGTAATATTACATATATGTTGTGGATATAGTGATTAATCTCATGTATAAATAGTAAGTGTTTAACTGAATTAAGTTGGCTTTTCCCGAATTGTTAAAGGGGTTGTGTGTGGATGGGTCCTGTAATACAGTGGGGATTTCCCTCTGGAGCAGATGTGAGACGTGACTCTTAAGCACGTGCTTGACCAAGTGAAAGTAACTGATGGTCAGCACCTTCAGCCTCGCATTGCACTCACATATCCGTATTTCTCAATTATAAAAGATTGGTTGTATAGAGTGACACAGGACATTCAGACAAAAGATACAACCCAGTTGTTAGTACCAAGTAGCCGTCAGGAAATGTTGTTCCAGGCAGCTCATCATAGTCCGATGGCAGGTCACTTGGGACAGGGGAAAACACTAAGCCGTCTCATGGGCCGTTTCCATTGGCCGGGCATTCGAAGGGATGTTAGCCGGTGGTGTGCGACATGCCGCAAATGTCAGCTGGTGAATCCGCTGACCACTCCAAAAGCACCATTGTGCCCTCTTCCGTTGATCGAGGTTCCCTTTAACAGAGTTGGCATGGACCTCGTTGGGCCATTAGAACGGTCAGCACGCGGGCATCGCTTTGTGTTGGATCTGGTGGAAAACGCAACGCGATACCCGGAAGCAGTGCCTCTTCGCAACATCTCAGCACGTAGTGTTGCGGAGGCACTCTTCAGAATAATCTCCCGAGTGGGGATTCCGAAAGAAACCCTCACTGAACAGGGCACTAATTTCATGTCACGTACACTACACGAGCTGTACGAATTATTAGGTATTAAACTGATTCAGACAAGCGTGTACCCTCCACAAACAGACAGCTTGGTTGAACGATTTAATAAGACCTTAAAAAATATGATTCGTAAGTTTGTGCACGAAGATGCTCGGAATTGGGATAGGTGGATCGAACCTCTGTTATTTGCAGTATGAGAGGTCCCGCAAGCCTCCACAGGGTTTTCCCTATTTGAATTATTATATGAGCGTAGGCCATGGAGAGAGGCGGTCCCCATATCCTTGGTGATGGTAGTTCTGGAGAGGGAGGAGCTCGGACCGGAGTCTCCCTTGCGGAGACCACTTCTCACCGTCATAATGTACGGAGGTTGCCAGGTTGCAAAATAATTACTCAGACGTGTTCTCGCGCCTCTCCCCGGCCACACTAATCTCATAAAACACCACATCGAGACAACCCCAGGGGTAGTGGTTCGTAGTCGCCCTACCGCTTAACCGAACACAAGAAACAAGTAGTACAGGAAGAATTAAAGGCCACGCTCGATATGGGCATAATAGAAGAATCCCACAATGATTGGGCCAGCCCAGTGGTTCTAGTACCTAAGAGCGTTGGCTCTGTCCGGTTTTGTGTAGATTATAGAAAGGTCAACACAGTGTCTAAATTTGATGCACATCCAATGTCTCGTATTGACGAACTGCTCAATCAGTTGGGCTTGGCTCGCTTTTATTCGACAGTGGATTTGACAAAGGGATATTGGCAGATCCCCTTAATGCCGATGTCCCGTGAAAAAACGGCCTTCTCCACATTGTTTGGATTACACCAATTTGTGACCCTTCCGTTCGGTTTGTTTGGGGCCCCAGCTACGTTTCAGTGTCTTATGGACAGAGTCCTCAGACCGCACGCTGTGTATACCGGCGCTTATTTGGATGATATCATTATTTACAGTAGTGATTGGCAGCGGTATATACAGCATCTATCAAATCAAAATCAAATCAAATCACTTTGATTTGAAACCCAAGACCAAAAAGGAGGTGAGACAGTTTCTGGGACTGGCCGGCTACTATCGAAGGTTTGTGCCTAATTTTTCCCGACGTCACCAGCCCACTGACTGATCTCATTAAAAAGGGAGCCCTAGACCCGGTCCAGTGGATGGAGTCGTGCCAACAAGCTTTCACACATGTAAAAGCAGCACTTTGTGGTGGGCCCCTTCTGCATTCCCCCGATTTCTCTCTCCCTTTTGTTTTACAGATGGACGCATCGGACAGGGGGCTGGGTGTTGTTCTGTCCCAAGAGTTGGAGGGGGAGGAGTGCCCGGTGCTGTACATTAGTCAAAAGCTCACTATGAGAGAGAAGTACAGCACCATAGAGACGGAGTGCTTGGCCATCAAGTGGGAGGTCCTCACTCTCCGACTACTATTTGCTGGGACGAGCATTCACCCTCTGTTCAGACCACGCCCCGCTCAAATGGCTTCACCGCATGAAGGATGCCAACGCCCGGATCACCCGTTGGTACCTGGCACTCCAGCCATTTAAGTTCGAGGTGGTCCACAGACCGGGGGCACAGATGGCTGTCACGGACATCCCTTCCTCTCCAGAGGGGGGGTTCAGTCCAGACAGTTCCCCCAGCCTGAGTCGGTGGTGGTATGTGGAGGTGAAGGCGTGGTCGAGCGCCTGTCTGGGGAGAGAGAAAGCGGTAAGGACATCCATCTGAGATGAATTGTGGCTAATTACTATCTCTATGTTCACAGTGAGAGTCGGGGGAGATAAAAAGACGGCCAGTTCACAGAGCGAGGGGAGAGACAGACAGACCAGAGTCTTCGTTTCTGACCCCTGAGAGAGTCTTGTGTTGTGTGAAGCTGAAAAGCGGACTGTTTATTTGAGTGACGCTGAAAAGCCGTCTTATGTTTTGAGTGAAGCTGTAGTGGTGAAGTGATTGCTGGGTATTTGTGAATAAAACGGACTCACGTGAACTTGTTTAGAGGTTTCCCAAAATCCTTAAACCAAGACCAAAATTATTAATTGTAACTCCTCCTACAGCTTTCAAGCCACATCCACTTAACTTGGCACAGAACTTCAGACTGTTCTGACTTGCATTGCTGTATCCGTTCTAACTGATTGGAATAATGGTTTTAGCACAACTGACAAATAAATTCCAAAAAGTCCCGTAGACTTAAGCCCTAGTTATACTTCCATTTTGACACGAACACTCAGCGTCTACGTAAATTTGAATGCGAGCCTGTCAAAGTATACTCCATATAACTGTGCATGCATACACAGGCGGTTGGCGCATGCACGCTATAGCCGCTGTGAGATACTGGACTATTTCTCTTCAGGAGTTTAGACCCATAAAGATCTCTTTATAGCCCTTCAGATTCAAGTTATACAAATGCAGGTATCTCCAGACCTCCTCACACATGCGTTCTTGACTTACACATCCAATGTTGTTGTTTTCACCTTCATCTCCTGATGTTTAGCGATGATTACATCTTCTAGCACTTCTTTATGACAGCAAAGGCTCAATACGTAAGTGTTTCCACCTTGTGGACCCCCTAATTAGTGCAAATAACTCCAGGCGCGCATGCGCATTCCGAATGTTCAAAGGCGTGTGATTAGAAAAATCGGGCCATGTGCGTTCAGTGCTTGTGCACTCTGCTGATGACGAGATTTGCGTCATGTGTCCTGTCCACGGACCCTCAGTGTTCGTGTACCGAAGTGTACTTTGGGTTTTACACTGACAGAATGTTCGAACGGAATACTTGTTACAGGGTTGCTGCAGAGTTTTTAAAATCAAATTTAAGACATTTTAAGACCTTTTTCAAGACCTGAACAAATAAAATTAATACTGTATCCCAATACCAAAACAAACCAACACAATCTCAAAATAATGTATCACAGACTCTTACTTAAACAGGCAGAGGCACACATTCAATGTGGCCTTAACACTGCTTATCAGTAAAACAGGGTAGGCTATATGCAAGTTTAAAATACTCAAGACATGTTTTCCACATATATAATCACATTAAAATTGGTTTATGTACCATTATTTAAATAGATACAAATTAGAGGTCGACCGGTATTGGATTGTGCTGATTCGATAATGTGTTGAAAGCCAGTTCATCTGCCCATAGTTTTTTTATTGGTAGCCTATATCATATGTTCTTAGTCTTTTCTTTCTGTGATGGGGAGGTAGAAAATATTCGAGATGCACTTTAGGGTTGGGGTTGGGATTTGATTCATAGCATGGAACTTGTAACTTTAAAGGCACTTTAACTTTGAAATACACCGGAGACTCTTACTTTGAAATGCTTGCACTTCACTGCTTCCAGCTGCTCATTCAAACAAATAAAGGGTTATAAAATGTGCACTCCTACAATAATTAGGGGTGTAACGATCCATCGATCTGGATCGATGCATCGATCCAATGACCAATGATCCAGTGTTATCTATGCAACGCGTAAATATCGATATAGACATTTTAAGATGCACTTTTATTTTAATACTCATGTCAGCCACATTCGTATGCATTTCCGTCAGGCGATGAAGCAAACTTATTACATTCATTTGACTTTTCATGTGGGACAGGGATGTAAGCTGGGTCTTTGAAGCCAAATTGTGCTCTGCTATCCGGGCTTCCCGCAAAATGCGAGCTCCATTGACAGGATCCATGCGAGCACATCAACTGGGCACTCCTTAAAATGTGAGCTCTCGTGACAAACGCAGAGCGGCTCACATGCGTGATTAATTCGGGCTTCCATCGATATCGTTGCGCATGTGACCCATTTGAATTTTACATGAGAATTTGCTATTTTAAAGTACCTGGGAGAAGTTCAACCATGTGAAACATCTTGACAACGCCGACATTCTGAACAGCACTAATGAGGGAAAGAGAAACACCTGCTCAGCTCCAGTATCAGTTATAAGACTTTACACATCTACATGTCAACACCCTTACTAACATTTATCCCAGTTAACTGCAACAGAATTTTTAATTACAACTGTGGAAGTTGTAGCCAAGAAAACCACAGATAGCACAGATAGTTAGAAACAAGTCATGGGTATGTATTGGCAAGTATTTTGGATTGGACTAAACTATCTAAACTAACTATGAAAAATTAGCTGTCATCAAACGAGTGATGATCACTTGTGTGTGACTATTTTTAATATATTATTAATCCGTATAATTTTTTTTCAACATCTGAAGTACCTTATTTTGTTGTGGAAAATGTTGTTTTTTAGCGTAATATGAGGTAAACAGTACCATTTATGATACCAGTTTTATCAGATTTTACTGCCGATTTAAAATATGCTCTTTGATCATAATCTTGACCAACTGTTTTTGAGATTTTGGTGTTCCCCCATTCAAGTAGATAGGAGCTGCACTGTCATGACTGGAAATAGCCTCCCGTTAGCATTCCAAAGATTGGCAACAGTGGACTGACTTGCTAGAAAGACATTGTTAAAACTCAACTGTCAAAAAGTTCAACTGTAAATAAACACACACACACACACACACACACACACACAAGGGTTGGCTTTAAGTTACAATAAAAAAAAAGGTTTTATCTGAAGTTCTACTTGACTATCTATCAATCTTTTTAAAACTTTCAGACAAAGGCTTTGTCAAGCCAACATTCACATTTGTCTTGACAAACTTTATCTAGTTTATAATTAAATTACAACTCACTTTTGGCAGCACTCTGTGGACATTTCACCCAGAAAATAGAGCTCACACATACCAATACATTCAAAAACAATTCCAGCTTTGGCCATTGGGGGCAGTAGTTCAAATTTCAGCAAGCAGAGACCAGTTTCAACAGCAAAACCATCAACATACTGTTGCCAAATTCACAGTGAGATCATTCTGACTACAAAGAGGAACTGGCACACGTTTTATATGGATTACTGATTCCCTGGATGTATATCCGCTTTAATCTAATTTGATAAACCTTTGTTTTAATTAGTGCCCGATCGATATATCTATATATATATGACTCATACTAAACAGTACTGATGTTTATTTAGCTATTTATTTTATTTTTTATTTATTTTTATTTTAATGGTCAGCAATTGACATACTAAACATACAGTACTGATGTTTATTAAGCTATTTATTGTATTTTTATTTATTCTTTATTTTCTCAGTGTTCATTTCTAGAATTTGTTGACAATGTATAATAATAGTGTCAAATATTCTTTGATAATAATATTTAAGAAAGCAGCCTTTTGAGTAACTTTGCATAGTCATATCAGTGCAAAATCTGTAAAAATCCACATAGAAAAGGTCTGTTTTAATTCCAGCTCAAAAATTAAATATATCGGCCACCATAATCGGTAATCGGTGAATTTTCCCTCTCTAAAAATCGGTATCGTTCTCAAAAATCCCATATCGGTCGGGCTCTAGTTTTAATAGCACTGATCTTAGTCCATTAGCTTTATATGTACACTGTACTTTCACTTCCAACAGCACTATGACAGTGAAAAATGTTAAAATCAGTGGGGTAGCAATAAGCCCGCCAGTTAAACACATTAAAAAGACTGCATTAAAAAAAAACAACAAAAAATAACAACATGCTCTACTGTGCAAAATGGATTTGGTTAGCCAGTTGGCTCATCACAATGCAAAACCATACTTGAAACAAAGTACCCCAGAGCCTACTGGTTTATCAAAAAAGAAGCACTGGTTTCTTGCATTTGATCCAACATCACTAGCTAGAATGTTTATCACATGTGTATTCACCCTACACATGCAACATAATCATACTTATAATGTACACTGTACTGTACATTACCAACGTTTTGTTAAAAATAGTAGCCTAAGTGAAACAGTTGCCACTATTCCATGATAAATTATTGGATTTTGTCACATGACCTTGCATGACACCATGTTGCAAGTGGCGTCCAGTTATCTCTTAAAAGTATGTTATCCAAAGGGATTTCTCATTTTTTATTCCTTAAGAAACAATTTTCTCAGTAGAACACTGGTAGATATCACATGCTATTGTAACAACAGGTAAGATGGAAATACTCTTGCACAGACTACAAACATGATGCCTCTGCAGGTTAGCTCCGATAGATTCAAACTCACCTGACATCCTAGAGGCAGACATAGCTGGCTGCCACACACTGCATCTTTGCAGATTAAACCCTAATCCTATTAAAGCGGAACTAGGTATTACGGAGATCTAAAATGAACCCTCCCTCAAAAAGCTGGTAACATACGAAGAGCAAGTTAAGAAACACCTCCCTAACCATCTTGAGAAAAGGATGGGAATATTAACATCTCTGAGATTTTAAATAAGATACAGTTGTAACATTGCTGCTGCCTGTTTATGAGATAAACCACTGCACAAGCATTAGGCAAGGTGTTATAAATGTAATCAGATATTAAGAAAGATTGGGAAGGTAGCTTGGGATCCGGCTTATCTGCACTAAAAATATTATCCATTTGGTACATTCTCATAATTACCAAGTGACTGCTTCAAGACTAGGCATATTCCACCATAATCTGCCTTTTAGGAATATCTGAAAATGTATATCAGAAGGTTTAGAAAAAAGGCATTCATACAAAAAGAAGTGAAACGGTAATTTCCACTACAAACGAGTAGCAACACATCAAAATAGTGCACTGTAAATTCACTACAGAACATTTGTTTTGTCAACTGATTGGACACAAATCTGTGGAGAAAAACATGAGTAGTTCTTAACCAGGGGAACGAGCCCCACTTGGGGGCCGCAAGATTACTTCAAATTATTTAAAATAAGCTATATTATAATTATCGAATTTAATAAATACACATAATAAATGTTTTTGGAATGTTCCTACCATCGGACCATTTCACGCTTGATGTACCACACTGATGTTTTTACGAATTTGTGGGAGTAGAGGGCAGTCAGTGCTGCAGCTGCCCAGGCAATATGTCTCGTCAAAACAAAAACAAGTAGGCAGTCAACACAGCCTTCCACAAATGCAATTTTGCGTTCAAAGACAGCTGAACCGAGCACAACAGAATGCTTCTCAATATGCATTTTTCAAAGTTTCAAACGTTTAACTTTACACAGCATGCTAAAAACACAGCTCGTGTGACTAGAGATGCTGAAAAATTACTGAGGAGTGACAACCTAAGTAAAGGCCTTTGCGAACCAAACGTGAATTTTCACCACCATTTCTTGCCCCAATTAACATTTTAAATAGAAACAATGCATTCCTTTGAAGCCATTCACACCTAGAGCAAACATTCACATTTCAACAAAGCAAGGTTTTTTTTTTATTTAAAAAAAAAATATTTTTAGACTTTGTACACATGATAATACTTTGTGAAACTTGTAGAGAGATGATCTGCGTGTCTGTTTACTATACACCACTAAGAAACAAAGAACAAAACTGAGAATAAAATGCATTTATTATTATGCCAAGATGAACCAAGATGCAGTTTTGGAATTTGTGGAGGCGTGCCAGACGGTGAGGACGACTGTCCGTGTCAGCGCCTGAATTCATTAATTCTGCCTGTGCATCAGAGTGTGACAAAACGATGGCAAAATGCAATAAACGGTAAAACTATATGCACTCAAACCAATGAGTTTATGAAAATCGTAATTAATGATAATAATATGTCGACATTTATTGCCGTCCTGTAATATAAAGCAGCATATTGTAGTATTTTTGTATAGCTAAAATGGCTTATACCAGAAGTGGTCCACATTCAAGGTTGATAATGGCGGAGCCCTAGTTTGGCTGAAAAATAAGGTGGATAAGTCACACTGACAGAGTTTACTTCTGACAGGCACTAGGACCCGGGAGCAGCTGCCCGACTTCCTTTCATATGAAGGTAAAATTGTGCCTAAATTATTTGCATGCACAGAGTAAGGTTTGTGAAAGCGTAAATCAAATTGCAAGCGTAAAAATAAATTGCATGCACACAGAACGTTTTGTAAAGGTGTAAATCAAGATGCAAGCATAAGAAAAAAAAATATTAGCAATACTTTAATGCTTTGCATAAGTGTAATTCTTGGGTTGTGAATCTGTAATTTCATATTAACACAAAGTAAATTTGGTGTGTATTCTTCTGACTTTTTTTCACAGCTTCTTCATATGGCTCAGCGTCGTTCCTCCGGGTATCTCTCCTCTCTTAAATATTAAACTGAAATATTAATGCATACATGTTCTTTTATTGCGAATGTAAAGGGATGGATGGATGGATGGACGGACAGATGTTGCTGATATCATTGAACTGATTCTATAAAACAAAATTATTTAAGTAAACTATCTATCTATCTGTTCACAGAGTTACATTATTAATTTGTTTTCTAGCATGAGTTCTATGATACCAGCTAATTCCATATATTCACCAAAATGCCTTGCCAATGATAATTAATTGTAAATATAATTAAATTGTGTATGTATTAATATTTCAGTTTAATATTTAAGAGAGGAGAGATACCCAGAGGAACAATGCTGAGCCATATGTAGAAGCTGTCTGTCATGATATTAAACCAATCAGGTCAGAGTAAACTGGTCAAGGAAAACCTCATTTGATTGGTTACTAGAAGTAGGTAGACCCGCCTTCCCCCTCACGCTTGCAAAACTCTTTTCAGTGAGAAATTCATGCCAAAAGTGTGAGTGCAACAAAGGGAAGATGGAACAGTGTATATCGGATTATTTCTGGAAATTATTTAGACACAAACACAAGTCATTTACATGTTTGCAGTAGTTTATTTTACACATACAGACATGTTCATGACACTCTTTCTTTGCTTGCACAATGTTTTTGGCCATGTTTAGGTGCAAAAACAGTGGCAAAAGTGTAAGCGCGAAAGAAAGGAAGTCAGAAGAATACACACCAAATTTACTTTGTGTTAATACGCAATTACAGATTCACAACACATGAATTACACTTATGCAAAGCATTAAAGTATTGCAAATATGTTTCTTACGCTTGCAACTTGATTTACACCTTTACAAAACGTTCTGTGTGCATGCAATTGATTTTTACGCTTGCAATTTGATTTACGTTTTCACAAATCTTACTCTGTGCATGCAAATTTTTCTATCACGCTTGTAACTTCACTTACACTTTTACAAATCTTACTCTGTGCATGCAAATCATTTAGGCACTATTTTACCTTCATACTTTCATCCGCTCAGATGTCAAACGCGCTCCGTGAAGTAGGCTTGCCGAGGTATGCAGTGTTACCAGTTATACTCGGTACATAGAATGATACCGGTGCGAAACGTACTTCATGACAACAGTTCCTATATCAAAATACTCTGCGGCATCCACGCACAACTCACCACGTGCCCCACCGAGAGCGAGAACCACATTATAGCGACCACAAGGAGGTTAACCCAACGTGACCCTACCCTCCCTAGCAACCGGACCAATTGGTTGCTTAGGAAGCCTGACTGGAGTCACTCAGCACACCCTGGATTCGAACTTGCGACTCCAGGTGTGGTAGTCAGTGTCTTTACTTGCTGAGCTACCCAGGCCCCCTACAAGGGGGGCCTTTGAACATTGTTCAGCACAACAGGGGGTCTTGGAGTCAAAAAGTTTGAGAACTACTTAAATGCGTATCTGCTAAAATTAGTTTGGTCAACTTTTAGGAGTACACTAGCATATAGGACTAGTTGGCTTCCAAGTTAATAGACATGCACTTAAAGTCATAAAAGTCCAATTTTGGGAGGTCTTTTAAGTGCATTTGTTGGTCACAAAGAGCAGCACTGGCCTAAAGAGGGCATCATTTGCAGTAAAGAATGAGGCATGTTGCAGATTGGTTACATGATGTACCAATCAAGTTTGTGAGGTCTTTGTAAGGGGCTTAAGTAAAACTTTAAACAATTAAGCAAGTTTAATTTTAGTCTATCTATTAATTGCACCAATAGTATATCTATACACTTTACTAAAACACTTAATTTCAAACTTAATTTAATACGTTTCTGTTTGAAGTTAAAAACTTCTTTACTTTAAGGAGTTTATATAAATGTGTGTGAGCATGTGTATGTGTGATTGATTGTCACTGTCAGCTGCGGTTAACAGATATGTGTGTTCTTTCAGCATGGCTTCTAAGCTTTCCCATTTTCGGGACCAAGCAGAGTCCAGAGGAGGTGCTACAGTTCAGTTCACTGTAATGCTGAGATATGACTGTAATCCCCAGGATTTAGGAGTACAATTAAGGTTTGACTTCATGTGGATGAGCACAATTATCTTTGCACCTCAGAGCGAGGGTGTAAACCTGGAAGCAAAACTGAAAAAGTACAGGTGTGAACTCTAATTCTTAGAAACCACAACAGAGGTGAACCGGTTTTGATGAGAAGATAAAATTGTCATCTCCGTAAAATATGCTATGATTTACTGGTGTCAGGTGTTTGTTAAGATAAACAGCACCAGCAAAATGCCGATCCACAAATTTGCTGTTTCATTGTGTTCTGCCTTCTGTTGCAATATATATTTTTGTGATAAAGCATTGCTGCCTCCTTCTGGCCTACTAATGCAGTTGGTGTCATGGGTATGTTTGAGTACTAACTGCATACTATGCAGTATACACACTGTATTCTGCCTGTTTTTTTTTTTCTTTTTCTTATTGTATGTGAAATAGTACACATTATGCAATGATAAACAGTACAGTACAGTTCAAACAGTAGTACAGTATGCTACACTGTCACATGTCCTCATTATGATGCATGTTTCATTCAGTGAGTGTTCAATTATTTTGTTAATAAAAATCATTTGGTGTCACACTGGGAATGTAAGGTAAAGTCGAGCATATTACATTGTAGGATACAGTATTGTGCATAGTGTGCTCTGTTGTATACTACACATTTTGGCAAAAGTAGGTTGTCCAGGTATTCCATCATACAAAAAGCCATGTTAATCTTTTTACGTATTGTTTGGCCTTTGCAGTTCACTGTAATATAAATAAATGTCATGTTTCATTTTAGCTTTGTTACTTTAGTACAATAAAAAAAATATTTGTCATCTTGATGTTCAATGTAAAATGTGGGTCCTGAAGCAAAACCAGTTGAAAACAGCTGGTTTGTTGGAGCCGGCTGATGATTCCATCCAATCTATTCTGTCATTTCTGCTGAGTTTTTACAAGTTCCTGTTGGATTCTGCTTTTCTTGGACCAGACTGGATGCATGTGGACGAACACTCAAGTGTTGAATGTATAATAGTCTATGTGAAACCACACTGTGGAGCTGAGCCATCAAAACATCATTAAGCTTAGAAGTCTCCTTCAAACTAAGTGAAGGTAATGTGACCACAAATTAAGAACCTTTCAGATATTCATATTGCACAAGAGTACAAGTGAAATTGTGGGAACATATTTATCAAACTAACATATGTAAGAGATAATGTACCGTCAGACGATTGTCATCGTACAATAAACCTCGACAGGGTGAACACCCTAAAGGGGTTTATTTTGCGATAACAACCGGCTGACGGTACATTATCCCGTTTATTACATGGCTACTTACCAAATAAATAAATACATGGACATAAAATATTGATTTGCATTGAAATTATGTTATGTGAGAAGAAAGAAATCGCTGAATAGCTGAAATCAATTTCCGGTCTGAGTTCTGCTGATGGTTTCTTTTTGTGAAAATTACCGTCTGACTCCTCATTATTTAGCCTATTACAAGACTACTTGTCAAGTAAACAAATAAATGGACATGAAACATTGATTTACGTTGAAATTTCGTAATTATTTGAGAAGAAAAACAAATCGCTGAACATGCGTTGGATTCCTGTTGGTGTTTATTTTGTGAAAATGAACATCTGACTCCTCATTATCCATGCTATTACATGACTACTTGCCAAATAAACAAATAAATGGACATGAAACATTGATTTGAGTTTAAATTATTTTATTGTCTTACTTGAAGAGATCGCACAGTGATCTGAGAAGCAGGAGAGAATGCTCGCAGGACCCGGATGAGCGGTCTGATACGTGAATGTGCGTTGATATAGAGCAATATCAGACTGCTAGATGGTGACCTTGACCAATCAAAATAGAGTATTCCAGAAAGCCATGTAATAATGATTTATATACAACAGTTAGTTCCGGTCCTCGAATCTGATTGGACGAGAGACGTTCCATGATCACTGATGGTCTGACACAATCAGCACTCGGACGCTTCACTGTGTGTATCACTCCGCTTGTGTTCGTGCCATTCTAAACTAAAGTGTAAAAGCAGTGCATATGTGTTAAGACCTACTGTTTGTCTTTTTTTTTTTTTTTTTTCTTTACAAGTTACATTTTTGAATTACTAACGGAGGCTTAGACGCGTCATTTGGTTTGAACCAGCAACGGCAGTTTCTGATCCGTCGCGTAGAAAGTAGTTCCATGCACAAATGCGTTTTTATGACCGTACTCAGTTTTTCCTAATTTTTTTACATTTACTTGTTCATTGAACTGTTGTATATAAGCAATATCACACTCGCAGTCATGCTATATGTCCCTAAATCAGCACTGCTGTGATTATCTACGGCCGAATCACAGCAGTGCTGATGTAGGGCCATATCGCACTCTTGCTCGTGTGATATTGCTTAAATATAGCCTGTATAAACTCTCCAAGCAATTCTAATGGAAAGACATTCCATATTAGCCTGCAAAAATGGTCCTCCATAGCGCTTGACCGAAAGGAGTTTGTAATGGCTGATGGCAATATCTAAATACAGGGTAGCCATTTACCAATATAATGCCAATATTATACATGCACTCATACACTTAAATGATAGCTGATAGATGTACAAAAAATTGTGGAAATTAAATGAAAACTTTACAAAATATGAAGTCAGTAATTTTAAAACTGAAAATGTGCACTATCCATTGACAAAGCTGTCAGATTTTTCAGTGTATCAAATATGCAAATCATTACAAGTCCAAAAGTAATCACACAGACAATGTCTTGACAGTTATGAACATTTTTACAAAAATAAATCAATGCCCTAAACTACTAAAGATCCTGAACATCACTCCATTAAAATAATAAAGCAACTGAAAAAAAAAAAGCAAAAATACTTTGATGAAACGGTTTACAGTGTTTCCTACAGATAAGTAAATTGATCATGGTTTTACTATAGTAATCATATTTAAACATTGATATTTATAGGAAAACCATAGTAATAATTTAGGAAAATGAAAACTATGGTAATAAAATTAATAATTTTGTGGTTATTATGGCCACTGGCCAAAGCCGTAGTAACCACAATAATTACCATGGTTAATCTATAGTAAACTAAGGAAAAAGTTAAGTAAACATGTTTTTATTTTGTTTAGTTTTTTGGCGGAAACCATGGTTTTAATACAGTGTAATGGATCCATATAATAACCATGGTTTCCGCCAAAAAACTAAACAAAATAAAAAAAAAAACATGGTTAGCCTACAACATTCATGGTTCTTACAATACTGCTACAGAAAAATTATTTCCACCAAAAACTATGGTTACTACAGTCTGCAATATTACTATAGTAAAAAGTCATAGTTAAATTATGGTATTTGTATATTAAAACCATAATTACCACAGAATTATGATTTTTATTACCATAGTTTTCGGTTTTCTGTATTATCACTATGGTTTCACTACAAATATCATTGTTAAAATATGGTTACAGTAGTAAAACCCTGGTCAATTTATTGCAAGGGAATGCAAAACGTAATCAGAGGGAACACAAACTGCGAGGGCACATAAAACAAGTGAAATTTCAGGCCGCTGAATTTAAAAAAATATATATATTCATCTCACGTTCGGCGCTTTATACATGCTAAATATTAGGGATGCACAGATACCACTTTTTTCTTCCAATCCGATTCTGATATCGGAAATCTCAGTATCAGCCGATACCGATCCCAAGCCGATACCAGTGTTGTTTTTTGCATAATCAGTTTAGAATATCTTTACATTATTGTGTGGAACTAATTGGGTGTGCTTTTTAATATGTAAAGAAACACAAACCTCTAACTATACATTATTTCAATATAAATGTATAGCTTATTAAGAAACACTTTATTATTAGCTAGTATACTGGTTAATGTAGCAGCATAATTAACAGTAATTTCAGTCTTCAAGTCTTCAGTAGAAAAGAAGACTTTTTTTTTTTAACTTCTGAATTTAAAGAACTTTAATTTTCAATTTAGTTGTAAGATATCAGTCCATTTTTCATTCACACAGTTATTTTTTGGAACCCATTCAACTTAAATATTGTTATAAATTGTAAACAAATACTAATGATGGCAATAATAATAATAATAATAATAATAATAATATTAATAATTTGTTATTAATATTATTATTATTATTATTGACTTAATACAACAGTAATATATTTAAATCGTGCACTTTTTAAACCCTCACGCTTTTATTTTGACTATATGAACTCTCCAGGAAGTCCTGTATGTGTCTGTTTGTAGGCAAGTTCACAGTAGTTTAATTTGCTTCTTATTCAAATTCTGGTAAAAATGCACCTCCGGTGCCATTCTAAATGCATATTATAAGTGAACCGAACTATTGAGCATCTTGATGCTGTTCTTGAGTAGCGCTCAAATATTGCGCATCACTGTGAAGGCTACAAACACCCGCGAGTGCATCACCAGCCTGTGCGTGAGTTTGTGTCAACAGAGCACCACATTCACTAACGCACGGGCGCTGCGCATACTATATATTTACTTATTAAACACAGCCTTTTGTGAATCACAGAGCTAATTGCACGTCTTCAAGTGGCTTTGAATAAAATGCACAAGTCATATGAACTGCTTTAATTGTGTTTTTATGATTCTTTTATGTCATTTTTGGAGCTTGACAGTAATGAACATGACTAACACACAGTATCGGATTTGGATCAGGCTCGTCGGACCGAGATCGGTGCATCCCTACTAAATATGCTTTTCATCTGAGATGCATGTTTGTGCAGCGCAACAAAAGCCTGGTTTTCACAAGGGATCTGCTCTGACATGTGCCAAAATAAAGGTTTTTCAAATACACAATCTCCCTTACCAAAATTTATCACGATTTTACCACAACAATAATTGTGGTATTTCGCAAAAATTTTGAATTTTTGATATTAAATATGTTAATCTATTAAATGGAATCTATTAGACGTTTATAACAACTGTGGCAGTTGTAATTAAAGTTTCTAAATAATTTAAGTAATCGTATAAGGAAATATATGAATATCAGAATGCAATCAAGGCCAGTTTATTTCCTAATATCAAACATCATTCTAACAGAACATATATTAGACAGGAGGAAATCTTTGTCCATAATTTGTTGATTCATTGTCTTGGAGGTCCAGACTTTATGCACTTGCCCTTATATTTACAGTGCAATGCCATATAAGCACATGCAAGACCATAGATGGCTCCTCATTTCTGTGGTTAGGTTAATTTAGCTGGTCTTCCTTAAAAAAAATTAAGTATAGAAATAAGATGTTAATTAAATTACACCTTATTTACACGTTTTGTTTGATTTCAAATAGCACCTTAAAGTAAAATGTTTGCATTGAATTCATAAGGTTCTATATATGATGGTGAAAAATAACTACTATCCAATGTAAACATGAAGTGCAATTAAGTAATTATCTTATATATTAATTAAATGCAATCAGGCTTGGGGAGTAATGGATTACTTGTAACTGTGTTATGTAATCAGGATACAAAACAATAGGTAACTGTAATCCATTACAGTTTCATAAAAAAAAACAACATCATAATCAGATTACAGTTACAATAAAAAAAATGGGATTACTGTCAGTTTTACAAATTTTAATTTCTGACAAAAGAAATAGTGAATTTTCCTGACATAAAGTGATACAGACAGCTGTTTGTTTAGAGTGAGAGATGGTTTAGATGCGTGTTCTCTTCGGGTTCTCTCTCATGACTCACTTGAGTCTCACATCAGCACTCTGCTCTCGAGGCAAACAGCTCCTTCATCAGATGGCCATGGAAGAACATGCATTATTCGCTCTTTAAAAGAGAAAAGCGAAAAAACATTAAAGTTCAGTGGAATTTATGCCTTCCAGTTGTGAAGATGCTCTCATTATCCAAGGACCGGAGAATTTGAAGGTAATAAGAGCCACACATAAATCACATTAGCTAGGTTAGCTAAGATTAGATAATATTAAAATGTGTTAAAATGAGTTAGCATTAGTGTTCAAAGAAATCCGTAGCCATCATCATTTGTCGGGAGCAGGAATAGCTGACAATACTGACACGATTTGCACATCATTGCTGGTACGGCATAGAAATCCCCTGGTTAGCATGCTTGCAAATGCGAACTGTACTATATTAGCCCGAACGTCCTGTATGTTGTTCCGTTCCGTATTGAAGATGAAAAAATGAATGGTAAAATGAACCCCAGGTGAACGGTACTTAAAAACGAATCATTTAAGAAAATAAAGTTTTGAGTACAACAACAATACAAAAATCAACTGAAACAATCAGGGGCGGACTGGGAAGAGGAATCGGCCCGGGATTTTACATAGAAACTGGCCCAAAGGTTGTTGGGGTCGCTGTTCTTTTCTGCATATCGCTGCCCCCTTCGGCATATCGCGGCGCCGTTTTGTGGCCCGTTCTGCATAACGCGGCGGTCCATTTCAGCTAATCGCGGCCCATTCGGTCCCGTTTTGCGGCCGGCCCATTGGGAACAGTCCCGGTTCTCCCGATGGTTAGTCCGCCCCTGGAAACAATACCCCTGGAAAACCTGCTATGACTTTCTCTCCTTTTTCACCTCTCATTATTTTGCATCCCTGATCATTATTAACAAATCCAAATTGCACACATAAATACCAAATTAATTGAAAATGTGTTTTAATTTCTTAGGAAAGAAAGTTCAATGAAGAATTTATCTGATTTTGATCAATTATTGTTGAGAACAGTTCAAATGTCTGGGTGATGGAGACATTCTGGCAAATGTAACATGTTCAACACTGATAGTAATTAGGAAGAAGTCATTGAAAAGACACTCAAAGTTTAAATCGGTTTTGATCTATTCTTTAAAACTAGATTTTGTTTTCTTTTTGGAATCAAAACTTATTTTCCCCTTTAAAATCCTCTTTAATCAGAAACAGAAACATAGAAATCAGCCATAAACTGTTAGCTGGTGATGTTTGACTTTGGATCATGAGCAAACAGAGGAAAGACACTCTCCAATAATAACGATGATGATGATGATAACGTGTGATCTACCTATTGAATACAGTCTGAAGTTAATGAATAGTGCAAATTACAATTGCATATACACACTTACTGCAATACATGGTAGAATTAAACTTTGCAGTGTTTTTGAATCTGAGGTATATCCTGTCAGATTTAATGTTAACCAAGACATAATTCAGTGCATCTGTTCTGATTATATTTGCTTTATGAGAAATGTTCTGTAGCAGACAGGGAACTCACCAGATTTCTACAGAGTTGTTCTGCATTAACAGTTCATTTTCTGTTTTCTTGGTAGGGTGCAGTGTACATGTTTCTTTTCCTTAGATATAATAACAGCTACAACAGTACTCATAATATTACTCAAACATGTTCTGTTTGCATTCAAGGCATAATTTAAAGTTTTAGAGATCATATTGATTTGATCTTGTACTTTATTTACATATGTGCCCTTGTGGTAATCCAAAAGTAATTAAAAGTAATCTGATTACATTACTTTCATATTGCTGTAATTGGATTGTCACTTATTACATTTATTGTTAAGTAATCAGTAATCTGTAACGGATTAATTTTTTTTATTTTATTTTTTTACTTCCAACCCTGAATGCAATTATGTAAACCAACTTCGAGCATGTGGATGACCATTTTTGACCCAGGAAAAAAAAACTGAATATATGTTGCCTATAACAAAATGAGTCTACGATTCTACAAGTCAAACTGCATGTGGCCAAGCAGAGCTTACAGTAGAAAAAAAAACGTCTCATGAAACTATCAAAATCATCTACAGTATTAGTACTACAATTAATTTCAGAACGGTCAGTTTTAAGGTGGCCAAAACACTGTTCACTCTTCACTGTTCTAAATGTACTTCTAGGGTAGCAAAAGTAGCAAAAACGTCCTCCCATACACACTCATTCCTTTGCAGTACCACGTGAATTATTTAATCTGAAATGTAGGCCTCAATTGCAATGTAGGGTGCAATTGCCGACTACCAGCAGATGGCGACAACCATACTGGTTGAGGAGCACCCCTAAAATCCAAAAAGGGGGCGTCATTTCCACACCCCGAGCTCCCGCCCCTTTTTTCCCCGCCTGCAGCATCCCAGCCAAAATGACTGCACTATTAAAAGTGACCACCAGAGAACAGCAGAGACCACAAAATACATCTTGCAAACTTATTCAGGTTAATGCACTGTCCTTCACTTGAACTTTTCTCTCTCATCCAGTCAGTGAGGAAACCTGTCTTACAGTCTATCTCTGATTACATCAATTAAAGGACTGGATCAAACTGCTGTCAGCCAATCTCTGTGCTGTATTCATTTCAGATGTCACTTCAGGGGCCACTATTCAAGGACAACTGTGCACAATTGATGTGGCCATGAAAACTGCTTTTTTTTTTTTTTTTTTTTTTTTTACTTATTACAACTGCAATGATTTAAGCTTTTGTTTTGTTTACTGGGGTCTCGTAGACAGACAAATATATTGTCTTCAACTGGAGGTTTCAAAATAAACTGGTTTGTGGGGACAGAAATCACAGCTCGCGTGCAGGTGCACGCGCTGTACACCAAAACAATAACCGGCAAACTCAAAGTATGTAAGCTATTTCAGATTTCAAACACCTGACATGTAGACGTTGAAAGGAATCAAATGCACTTGAGCAGTGAACACCTATTTAATTACATACGTTGAAGTTAAGTTGACTGTGTGCGAGTCAGCAGTGTTTATATTAGGCTATGTTGACTGTTTCAGTTCATAAGAATGACTTCTGGGTTGCAACAGCCATAAGTGCTCCTACCTTGACAAAGCAGCGATGTTCTCCATACACTCCTTCTAATCCACGGGACTGTCCTTTTTGGAGAATATATGTATACCTCTATAGTACCATAATGTGCCCATGAATAGTCCCATAATGGCATAATCCGTCCGTCAGTGAAAGTGCTGTGCATCTCCCCTTCACGTGAGCCAACATCATCTCATGTCAAACAGTCAAGACAAATTCCCGTCTTTCACGTTTAACTTCACAAATGATACGATCCAACCGGCGCTTCTTACAGTAGTCTACATTTGACAAAAGCACTGCAGTAAACTGCCAATAATCATTCATGCTCCAAGAGTTAGCGATGTGTCAAACTTTTAAAATACAAATTAAAATCGACGTGAGTTTCGACAAGCATTGCGAAAAACATAAACATTGTACTAAAAGTGAAAAAGGAAGAATAAATCAGTTTGCCTGAAGCACCGCTGCGTCCAGAATGCTTCTGAAAGTTCCCAAACTCAACAAGTGCGCCCTTTATTCCAAACACACTCACACGAGCGCTCACTGCAGCGACAGAGAATGATGGGATTTGTAGTCTGCACCAAACACACAGGAATGTAAAATGAATTTGTTTTCTGCATTATATATATACTGTATAAACAATGGCCCCAGTATTTGGACCATAAGTCACACTTAAAAATGTATGAATGTCATTGCATAGACCTTATTCAGGGTAGGTGCCATTTAAAGGGATAGTTCACCCAAAAATGAACCCCCCCCCCCCGGGGTTCAATAGCTTTTCGGTATCCAACACTTTAAGGTCAGTGTCTACACAGAAATTAAATTGTTATTTAAATCTGGAAAAAGTTGAAAGCTGAAGAAAAGACTATATCCTTTATTTGAATAGTTGGCCCAATGCGATGTATGGTCAAACAGAATGTCAAAGCATGTCTGTTGTTTTAAAGGAATATTCCGGGTTCAGTACAAGTTGAGCTCAATCGACAGCATTTGTGGCATAATAAATAAAGGTTACAGTGAAGCACTTACAATGGAAGTCAATAGAGCAGAAATGTGAAGCTTATATTTTTAGCAATTACTTTAATTCTTCTGTTTAAACTCATGTATTATTTGAGCTGTAAAGTTATTTAAATCACAGTTTTACATTTTTCTGTTACGGCGTCATGGCAACAAAGTTGTAAAATTGGATACAGCTTTACACAGAATAAGCTAGTATGCAATTTTATCACATTAAAATCATGTTAACACGCATATTGTTTATGTCTTATTACTACATTCACTTCCATTGCAAGTTCCTCACTGTAACCCAAATTTGTGCTTTTTTTTTTTGTTGTTGTTGTTTTAAGAAATGGAGGGATGAGTCAAATTCTTTTAAATGTTTTATTTAGTTTTTTGTTTTTTGTTTTACTTACAATGGAAGTGAATGAGGGCCAATCTGTAAACTTAAAAAAAAAAAAAAAAAAAAACTCACTGTTTCAAAACTATAGCCACAAGACAAACAATATGTGAGAAAATACGATTTAAGTGTGATAAAATTGCTTACTAACCTTTTCTGTGTAAAGTTACAGCCAATTTTACAACTTTGTTGCCATGACAATGTAATGTTACAAACCCTAAAACCCTAAAATGACTGTAAAAATTCAGATTTAAACAACTTCACAGCTCAAATTATACACAGACTTTACATGGAAGTGCTTTTATAAAATTGTAAGCTTCACATTTCTGCATTTAAACCTCCAAAAATTGGCCCCATTCATTTCCAATGTAAGTGTCTCACTGTAACCTCGATTTTTTTGTGTGTTTTTTGTGGTAATCAACATTTTGCCACAAATGCTGTCGAGCTTAATTTTTATTGAACCCGGAATATTCCTTTGATAAAATATGAAAATCAAGAGCATCAACATACTTATTTTAAAGCTGAAATGTGTAATTTCTGCGCTACTAGTGTCACCATACAGAATCACAGAAAACTCACATGTCTACCATTGGTTGGACAAACATATAGTCCCACCCAACCTACAAATGTATCTGTATATGTATTTACATCAATGCAGATTCACACCTACAGTATATATTCAGATTTTTAACTGCATATTTAGTATTTACAGTACTGTGCAAAAGTCTTAAGATGGTTATTTATATCTTCAGCTTTAGTGTGTCAATAGGTAGTATACATTTTAGACTCCCAAACATTACTTTTGCAAATAGAATAGATTAGAACAGAAGAACAGGGAGCCCTGCAGCAGATGTCATAGCTGCCACACAGCCCCCCACTGAACATCGAGTCAGTCTGGGATTACATGAAGAGACAGAAGCAATTGAGACAGCCTAAATAGATAGAAGAACTGTGGCGAATTCTCCAAGAAGCTTGGAGGTGTCCAGGTATACATTGGTGCTGTTTTAAAGGCAAAGGTGGTCACACTGAATATTGATTTAGCTTTTTTATGTTTACTGGACTTTGTATGACATTAAGTGATAAATGAAAACTATTTATGTCATTATTTTTGAAGAAATCCTCACTATGCAACATTTTTCACAAGTGCCTAAAACTTTTGCACAGTACTGTATTTATACTTTATTGTGTTTTGAAATTTTTTCCTGTTTGACACCCCATATATACAAATAAATATAAGGTAAGTGCATATGCGGAGAAAAGATTTATTGAATAATATGCACTCACCCACGCACATACTTCTTGGTTGGTGAGCTTGTCCAAGTTGCATTACTGCGTGACCAGGAGGCAGGCTATGAAACACAAAAGACATTGTATGCAGTCTCCACACTTTCTCTCTGTTTAACCCCAACACATTCCTTCACACATGCCATAACCACAACCACCCAGCCTCACCACTTCAGTGGCAGAGAGACCATATGACTCAGAGTTATTCAGCTAACTTTCCCAGGTTTTGCCAAAAATACAACAAAAAGGCTTCTTTTTTCATTATCTAGGTCAGGGTGATGAGAGGAAGCAACTGCAAAACTCATAAACATTTGAGATTTATTCAAAATAAGAGTGGAAGGTATTCTAAGAGGTATAATTTAAATGACAAACTGGCATCTGGACATCCCAGGCAGTTAAAGCTATATTAATCTGGGTCATCTGATTTAACGTTAAACAGAAGGTTAGTTTTGCTATATGCAATCAACAGCTCCAACATAATACTGGTATAATATACAATACACTTCAAAGTTACCCAAGTTAACATTCTGAACAGAGGCCTATTGACTCAACAAAAGATAATTAACAAATAGATAAAGTTCTGAGTGAGCAGTTGGTCTCTCTTACATTCAAAGACTTAAAGGATCAAGAACGAAATCGTTAAACTAAGGTTTTTGATGTGATGAAGTATTGATTTCAAACTTCCCTTAAAAGATCCACCTAAAAAAAAAAAAAAAATGTAGAATCAAATTGAGTCGGAACTGAAGCCATTGCACTTCACTCTAAGTCTTGCTGCCACATTATAATGACTGTCCCATAAATATGCAATCCCAGTTTGCAGGGCTTTAAAGAAGCTTATGAAGAAAAGCCTCCTCAATTGGTGTATTGCACTGAATCAGTGTTAACTTTATGCTGTAAAAAAAGTAAGAAAAATAAGTGAAACAGTAGGCATTTTGCAATGAGAAACATTTCAAACTTGCATCGAGTTCTCATACTGAAAATAAATGTAATTTAGCATTTTTATGTCAATTTTGTGTAAAAATGTCTTAACTTTGGCAGTCTAATAATATAATGAGTCAAAATAGAGATCAGACTGGATATGGAAGGTCAAACGCAAGCATTGTGTTGTGGGATACAGTATGCTGTAAAGTACTTTCTGTTGTATCCTGCACATTTTAGAAAATATGCAGAAAATTTGCATACTGTGCACAGTAAACATACTAGATACAGCAGAATAATCCAAACAAAGCCAATTTTTCAGTGTCACTCATCACTTGATTGGTGACTTTATAGTGAGAGGATCTTATTGTGATTGTAGCATTTATCCATTTGAAAACTTGAACTGAATTTAACAGTTTGTACCACAATTTATTGGGAAATGGCCTGTTTTCTGTAAAGGACAGAAATGTTCAGTATCATACAAGTCTAGTATGACCTCATAAATTTGGCCTAATGAAGTGGACGGGTTTCATTTTCACAACAGTAATAAGTATAACTTTAAAAAAGAAAGTTTGGATATTATTTTAATTACTATTTGAAGGACATTCCAGGTATTCAAACTTCAAATGACTTTCCTCTCTGTCAAGCTCCTGGCTCTTAATAATGATCATGACTGAAGGACCATGGAAAAAAAAGTGCTTCCATCTAGAAGTTCATTTAACTGACATTCAAAATGGAGTAAAATTATTTTTAAACTCCAGCTAGCTTTTCCTGAAGTGCAAAAGAGACTCTTGAAAACTGCATCAGATAAAGAAAACAAAAACATGTTAGTGTAACCACACACAACAGACATAACTGCACACCAGGAAGATATTTTACATTAGCCACTTTGCGAGAGGAAACCACATGATTGCTTGCACTTCAAGGGCAAAACATTGGGTTTCCTCCTCATTCTGTCTAGTTAAGATGGTATTTTGACTGAAAGACTTCCTATAATTACAATAAATGCAGCTATTACTCTTTTTAGTACTGTCTGCAGACTTTATAAAAAGCTGGCACAATCTTTGCTCATGCATGCATATACAGTACACAGAGAACCTGCCAACACACTCTCACAGCGAAACTGTCAGGATTCGTACGACTTTTCTAAATTTGGCTAATTCGTATGATATCGTGCGACTGCACTCATTAGAATTTCACTACAGCCAACGACGTCGCTGGACATCGTTTCCATCTAATATGCGACAATTACTTGCTTCTGTCACACACAACAGCTTCCTATCATGTTCACACACTCTACTGATTGGTTAAGTTTAGATAAGACTTTTGGGTAAGGGCATAATATTAATAAGTATGTCCTTAATTCCTGGTGCGCGGAACTCGTACTTAATTCCGCATTAGACATCCGGAAATTTTCACGTGATGAAGTCGTACCAGTTTATGCAAACAAAATCGTGTGAGACCATACAAAATAGCCAACTCGTAAATTATGTACGACTTTTCATGAGATCGGGTTGCAACCTGCTGGATAGCAACCTTAAATTATCATAAGATTAAAGTGACATGGCAGGTAAAAACTTGCCATAAAAAGGTGATGTGTGTTAATTTTGTCAATGTTCAAATACTTTTTCCTATCACAGATTAAGCAATAAGCAAGACATTTGTAGGTAGATTTCCCCAAAAAGTTCAAACACCATGGCTGTATGCAGGGTCTGATTGGCCATCGGTAAAGTCAGGATTTAAAAAGCCAAAATTAAATGCATTTTTATCCATTTTAAGTTCTTTATGTGTCACAGTGTCTAAAAAACACGACACTCCTGCACGAGACGTTTCAAAACGGTCAAAGACGTCAGTGTATCCCATTTTTACATAGGAAAACAATTGAAAAACAGCACGGACGGACACAAAAATTTACAATAAGTTTCTTACGCTAGCATAGTGGCATGTGAGAGGAGGTTTGCACTGAAGAGCCTAAAAAAAACCAGACTTGATCAACCGGATTACAGTGTTCTCCTACGACAACTATTTACCAAAGACCCTTTTTTTTTTTTTTGCATTGTGTGTAATCTTATTATGTACTGTATTTGAAATTGCATCATGCCATATGGCCTCATTATCAGAAGTTGGGAAATACTTAAAACCATGCAATGCCAATTTTTCGGTCTTTACTGAAATTAATGAAGTTTATCTTCTCTATAAAAATGTGTGAAAAAAAAATATTTAGAATATTGCCAATCACAAACTTTATTTCCTAAATAATTAAACACATTTTTGTTATTGCTATTTGCCCATTTACCATCCAGCTTCATAAAGATAAGTACCCCAGAGTAAATGAGGTTGTGTGTCATGTTATAACAATTTCAATGAGTTGTCAATTACATCAATCTATGGGTCATAGTATGAATCGATCTATTTATATGCAGCACCCATATATATTCACTGAGAACTTCATTAGGAACACCAGTACACCTTACTATCTAATCAGCCAATCATGTGGCAGCAGTGCAATGCATAAAGTCATGGAGATATAGGTCAGGAGCTTCAGTAAATGTTCACATTAACCATCAGAATGGGAAAAATGTGATCTTAGTGATTTTGACCATGACATGATTGTTGGTGCAGATGGGCTGGTTTGAGTATTTCTGTAACTGCTGATCTCCTGGGATTTTCACGCACAACAGTCTCTAGAGTGTATAGAGAGTGGTGTCAAAAACAAAAACATCCACTGAGTGACAGTTCTGCGGATAGAAATATTTTGTTGATGAGAGAGGTCAACAGAGAATGGCCAGACTGGTTAGAGCTGACAGAAAGGCTGTGGTAACTCAGATAACCACTCTGTACAATTGTAGTGAGCAGAATATCATCTCAGAATGCACAACACATCAAACCTTGAGGCGAATGGGCTACAACAGCAGAAGACCACATCTGGAACTTTATTAGGACCATAGTGTTCCTAATAAAATGATCAGTGAGTGTTTTAATCAATAATAAATACTACTTTTACTGCTACTACTACTACAAATAATAGATATGTTAGATATCTATAGTGAAAACTATGTTCAGTGGGCTGCAAGTTTTCTATAATTCCCGGTAAAATTTTATCTCCCAATCCAACCCTGGCTGGGTGGTTGTTTGTTTGAGCATCCCTAACAGTCTGTCACAGCAACATCAACCAGTTGCATTAGTTTGGGGCAGGACACTCTTTTTGTCTAACCAATGGCAGCCAGGGGGAGTGTTTGCGAAACCTGTCTAACAGCAGTAATTTTCTGCAGTTCCTTTTGGTGATGCTGTGGCACAGAAATATTTCAAGAACAGTGATTTATGAAAGTCTCTGAGAGAGAATGGGAAATGGCTTATAAACAACCCAATACCTAACCTGTCATCTCTGTCTTATGGTAACAATCTGTGTTAGAGAATATACAAAGATTGACATCAGAATCAACAGCAAAATAATCAAACAAGCATGGAATTAGATAGAAAATCATCTTATTACTTCTTTATCTTCCCAATTTAAGCAATTAAAAGGAAATAGTCAATGTATTTCAAAAACAAATAAACACTGATGGGTTGTATAAACATTTTACTTTAGTTTATAATTCACGATTCACACTTTTTTTTTTTTAACTGTAGATATTACCTTTTCAAACTTGTTGAATATAATCTGTAATCAAAAAAATAATCTAAATAAAAAAATAAAACAGCACTGACCATAAATGACAACATTTCATTTCATAAAAAAAAAAAAAAAAAAAAAAAACATGAAACGAAATCTAAAAGAATCCATAAATTAAAGTGATAGTGCCCAAAATTATCACTGGTTTCCATTTTAATGAGTACACAAGAATATTGAGAACATATATTATGGTCCTTGTATGTTTACTAAATACAGTATACACATCCAGACCTAAACAACCCCTTAAGTCATTAATTCAAGTTTTCATTATTTTTTCAAGTATTGTCATTTTGCAATCAAGCTTTTTGCCCTATCTAAACAAATGTGGTCCTTGAGTGGTCTAAAAACAAATAAAAAAAATTACAAAAATGTACATAAAATAAGTAGAGAAAAAAAAAAGGCCTGGTTTGGTCACTGTTTTCAGTGCAGCCAGCTGATATTCTGGAGATCAATCGAAGT
Organism: Myxocyprinus asiaticus; assembly: GCF_019703515.2. NCBI lineage: Eukaryota > Metazoa > Chordata > Actinopteri > Cypriniformes > Catostomidae > Myxocyprinus > Myxocyprinus asiaticus. The sequence continues at coordinate 15,650,190 of NC_059375.1, forward strand.
TTCAACCAATTAAAAAAGGCTCAGCCAAGTCCGACATCCAGTGACATCATCACAATGAAGCCAAGAATTGATGTCCAGGAGGCCAGCTTACCGTTCCCACTATACGAGAACACATTCACAAACCTGTTAATAAGAAATTCACAGATATTTTTTTTTAAACTTTCTTACCAGTAAAAACACTTGCATCTAATCACTAACCTCGCTTGGGCTTCGGGAATGATGTCATCAACCACGACATACACCATGGCTCCTGCAGCAAAAGCAAGAGCGTACGGTAGCAACGGCTCTGCCACCACCACGGCAACGGCCCCTAACAACCCAGCTAGAGGTTCGACCATCCCACTCAGCTGTCCATACCTGTGAGACAGTAACCATTCAAAGGAAACACTTACAGACCAAGAGAAATTGATGGGGCAGGATAGCAACAGTGTCCTAAAAAAATATGAGTGCACAAAATAAAGTAAGGTGCACTTAGCTATATAATTACCCAGTGTTTTAATGAATATCACTGTCCATTTTTTTAAAAACAATGGCAGTTTATAGTGACCCACTTTACATCCTGAGACCCGAGCGTGACTACTGTGTGCATTTTCCATTTCCCTTTTTGATTGGTAACTAATAGCACCTAATAAACATGCAAAAAAAAATTCCTAAAAATGTATGTCCACATATGTGGACAGCAGGACTAAGTTGTGAAATTTTAAATAATACCAAGCTATAAAAAGTCAGATTTGTTTTAAATCAAATTGTTTATTATGTTTCCAGGAGTGTTGGTTATTCATGTTTTAAGACGTTACAGACATTACAGCTGATTTTCAGTAAGCTGCTTTGGAACAATATGTATTGAGAAAGCACAAATAAAAAAAAAATACAAATAAAAATGATTTGACTCGGTTTGACTTACGTTACCATGTTTTTTTCTCTTTTCGCAACAAAATCTCAATGTTCTCTCTTTGCACTCTCAAACAAGCAAGTGATAGCCAGTGCTAAAGCATTTTACCAAACAGAAATGAGCATAATTTATTCTAATACAAGTAATGGCCAGCATCATCCAATCACTGCCAACCATGTTAAAATCAAATTAAACATTATAAATTCTGAATCTATGTACTGATTACCATTTTCCCATGTCTGCCAAACATGTTGAGTGGTCCAAACATCATCTGCAGCCTGAAACTGAACTTTTGATAGGAAGTTTGGATTTAATTCACTTGGCTTCACAGGAAACTTATAGGATGCTCCCTTGCTCCCTATTTAGTGAATGAGTTAACCTCCTGTGTGCTGTCTGTATGCACTGGTCTCAGAACAGTTCGAAATGCACCTTATTTTCATCCTAACTCCATATAAATCCATAAGTTTTTCTCAATGTGAAAATGCACAGTAAATATAGGATTTCTAATTAAATCTAGGACTACTGTACACTATAGTGTACACTGTGTTTAGCAGCATGGCGTTTTGCGATAAATTGCTCAAAACACTTTTTTTTTTTTTTTTAAAAATGCCATATTGGATGAAACTAGAGACTCTAATCTTTTGACTCAAACAGGTTTGAATGTAAAAACTTAATTAGGTTTTTTATCAGATGTAGTTTTGTTGGTGTTTCTCCCAAAGACAAACTCTGCCGTGATAGGCACCATTTTGTTTTGTCACATGACGTGTAAATGTGCGTGGAAAGTTTAAAAATTTCAGAGTCTTCTGAACTGATATTAGTGGGTTTAAATGAATTTATATTATGCGTTGCTTATAGCGAAGCCAAAATACAACATCCACATGTGTACGTGGGTCGCACAAAGTTAAAGCTTAAAAAGAACATAAAAGTAGTCCATGCGACTCGTGCATTATATTCCAAGTCTTCTGAAGACTTACGAAAGGTTTGGTTGAGAAACAACCCGTAACGCAAGCAGTTCTTCAGCAAAAATCTTGACGTCCAGTGGCTTGAATATTCACAAGAAAAGTCTTGTGAACAAGCTTCTCTTATGCATGAATGCGCAATAAGACACAATGAGTCATACACGTTTGAAACATCAAAATGGCAACATTTTAATTTTGGGGTGAACTATCCCTTTATGTTTTTTTTTTTTTTTCTCCAATTAACATGGTTTATTATGTCTCTAAAATCATTAAAAACACTGCAGATGTTTAAGTAGCAAATGCTAACTCTGTATATGTCACCATCGGTTATGATGCATAAACTAAAGGTGTTCAGTATCATTGACGTCAAACCTGGTGCAAAGTGTCCTCATGCAACATATTTGAGGATACGCAACTGCCCATGAGATTTGAGAGCTGCAGTAAAAAATCAATATTTTCAGTGAATAACTGTCTAGCATTTTGGTGTGTTGAAATATATATTGAAATATTGTGCACAAGTTGTGTGGACTACTTTCTAGATTCTTTTATGGGACTTGACATCCTCCATTCACTTTCACTCTATGGCAAAAAAGCAGCATTAATGTCTCCTTTAGCATACCATGGAAGAAAGAATATCATATGGGTTTGGAATAATATGAGGGTGAGTAAATGATAACAGATTATTATTATTTTTTTTTTTTTTTTTTTTAATGGATATATTAACACAAAGAAAGAAAAAGCAGACTAAATGTTCTTTAGAAGCAAATACTGATTGTGTTTTTGAGTGTGTGTACATTTCTGTACTCACCAGAAAGATCGCCATGTGGACACCCCTGAACCTCGTAGTGGAAGACTCACAGCAAGGCCTTCTGGGAAATTCTGAATGCCAATGCCTATAGCCAAGTTTCTGAAAGAAACAGACATTATCACAAAATCAGTTCTCAATGGAGAGCACATGTAGATTTGATTTCACATTGCAACAGATTGTTCTGATTGTTGAGCGGTTTTGACACTCTATAACCTCCAAACTTCTCAACTCTCCTAACTTCACAAATTATCTCAGCGAGAGATTTAACCTCGAGTAGAGTGTGCCAGAGTTGAGAAATGACTGTTGACTAAGACTCTCCTCATCGAGGACCATTACTTGAATCAGATGAGAACTTTGTGAATTGTACACATGGGTGTGTCGGCTTTGTGCTATGACATACCACAAGGCCGAGGGAAAAATGGGTTATGGATCGGGCATGAACTAGTTCTGGAAACACACTGAACAGAAAGTATGTTATGTTTGGATAATCCTTTGTGAAACCTTTTTGTCAAACCAAGGCACATCAAGCACAAACATTATAGATGCTTTCCAAGCCAAGACAATTACTGTTAAATTTAGCTCTGCTTTAAGTGTAACTATAGGACTTTTCATGCTGCACTTAACCCTGGGTTATCGTCTTTTTAAACCAAGAGCAAATGCAAATTTTAACCCTGGGTAGAGCAAAGTTTCACACTTGTGATTCTGAAAGAGGATTAGTACCGGTTTAGCAGTGCTAACACTGAATTGTGGTGCAAAAGGTATTGTGTAGTGATGGGTCATTCATGAACGATTCGTTCATTTTGAACGGATCTTTTATGTGACTCAGAAGAACGAGTAGTCTCAGAGAGTGATTCATTCATTTTGTGTTGGCCACGCATGTGCATTGCGCAACCTCCGTTCGTTTGTTACGTGAAAACCGCATAGGCGCTGTACATGAAACAGAAATGTTCACCTCTTGAGTCTACTCGCCGAATCGTTCGTTCTTTTGTCACGTGACAGCCGTATATGCTGTGCATTGCTCACACAGGAAACAGAAAAGATTAGTTCACCTCTCGAGTCTTCTGGTCCGAATCGTTCGTTCTTTTGTCACGTGACAGCCGTATATGCTATGCAGTGACAAAAGAACGAACGACTCCGACAAGAAGATTCCAGAGGTGAACTAATCTTTCTGTTTCTCATAATTTGTCCTTGGCTGCATTATCAATTTTTCCTTATTGGGACTATAATCAAAGTTTGCGTAAGTAGACGTGTTGGGGGGGATTTCGCTATTGAATATGTAACATTTTAATTTAATTCTGCTCAAATGAACGAAATGAACAAAATGACTTGAATAAAGATTCATTTATTTTGCTGAACGAGACTCAAAGATTCCAGTCAGTAAAATGATCCGATCTTCCCATCACTAGTATAGTGTGAAACGGTGTGGTGCCAGAATGTTAAAGGAATATTCTGGGTTCAATACAAGTTAAGCTCAATTGACTGCAGTAGTAGCATAATATTATCAAAAAATAAAATAATAATTTGACTCGCCACTTGCACTCACAATGGATGTGAACGAGGACAATCCATTAAAACTAAAATAAAAAAAAATTTCAGACATGAAGCCCCAATATGTAAACATTATACATGATTATTATTCACTTTCATTGTAAGCGCCTCAATTTAACCATGATTTTTTTTTTTTTTTAAATAAAGGAGGAACGAGTAGATATTCTTTTTTTGTGGAAATCAACATTATGCCACAAATGCTGTTAAATAATCTTAACTTATGTTTAGCCAAGGTTTAGAATGGTCCTGGGTTAACATTTGTCAGTCAACAGGCATTTACTCAAATAAACGTGTAACAACAACACTTCATTTGCAGTAAGTGCTGAGGGATGATTTCGATTTGTTCTCGGAGCTGTGGGAAGGCAGCACAATTGGGATCCTCTCCTGAGGCTGTCTGAGGGTGGTCTCCACAGCCGGGAGGGAGGGCCAGAACTGATAAGCAGCTCTATTTGTTTGGTCTACACTTTTCTGCATTGCAATGCAACCGCCCCAGAACTTCCCGGAACCTCCCGGAGCCTGCGCTCACAAAGCAAGAAAAGCTGCTCTGTTTTGGGAGGACTGTTTTGACTCCCCCTTCTTCACCACCCCCAACACTCTTTCATTGCCTCCTTCAATCTCTCCTGTTGTACGACGCGGTCGCTGGCATGTGCTCAAGGTTCTGCCCCCAGAGAAGTCAGATTAATGACAGATAGTCACGGAAAGGCTTACACCACCCTTATACTGTTGGAGGGATTGAGGGAGACAGAATAAAAGAGAAAGAGAAGAGAATGGATTAATTTCAAAAGCTTCGGAAAGCCTGCACTTAAAAAGTGTAAAACAAGTACTTGTCACACTGTTTAAGTTTGAGTTGTTAATCAGTGGGCACCAATTGTTGGAGTTACAATTTGAAAAGGCTCTGATGGAGAGATTCACATACAAAAGAAGCTGAATAAAAAATTAAAAAAAAAACTATTATGAAATGCAAAATCTAAGGTTGACAATTTTTCCATGTTCAGGAAAAAAGAAAAGGAAAAGGAAAAAAATAATTAAAAGGAAATAAATTATTTAAAGTAATAGTTCACACAAAAACAAACAAACAAAAACTTATCATAATTTGCCCACACTTATGTCGTTCTAAACCTGTATGACTTTCATATGTACAACACAAAATCTGTCTTCTCAATACAATGGCAATTGACTCTTTAAGCTTACAAAGTATAATAATAATACAAAAAGTATAATAAAAGTAGTCCATTGGATTCGTGCCTCATTTTCAAAGTGTTCTGAGGGCAAGATTTTCAGTGAATAATGACTAAAATGTCAGTCTGTTGCTCACACAAAATCATATGGCTTCAGAAGATTCAGAATATAGTGCATGAGCTGTTTGGGTTTCATTTATGTTGCTTTCATGGTGCTTTTTTGGAGCTTGACAACCCTAGGTCCCCATCCACTTTCATTGCATATAAAAGAGCTGTGTGAACATTCTTCAAAACATCTCTTTTTGTGTTCCACAGACAAAAATAAAAACACAGAGGTTTGGAGAAAAACTAGGGTGAGTAAATAATGCCAGAATGTTACTTTTTGGGGTGAACAATCCCTTTAAGTGAAAAATGGCACATTCTGATGTTCTGTGGACAGAAAAAAAGAAATGGTGTAGAAAGCATAAGATGGTGGTGAGGCATAATGGAAGGCTGAGAAGAAAAAAAAAAAAGGCTTTTCGGAAGGTTGGAGTGAACTCGCTCACCCAACTTCACAGTCCACAAGCTATGTTCACACAGTATGGGGAACAGACTGGAAACAACAGTCCTTCTCACCATTTCAGAAACATGTTTTCCCATCCCCAGGAATTCTTCTTTGGCATATTTCATTCCTCTGAGGCAGGTCTATTTCTGTGTGCGGAACAAGTCTATTCACCCACCTCTGAGTATAGACTTCAGTAACCGCGAGCTCTCAGCATTCACAGGACTGCTCATGGTAGTAAAACAGGGTGGAGATCTTAAAATGTAGAATACCATTTCAACATGCACTGTAAAGTGAGATACATCCCTTTCTTAGCTTAGTATACTTAATTCCAAGTGTAAAATTAAAGAAATCCCTCATACAAAGTTCCCACAACCTTTTGACCAATGAATTTTGGTCCCATGACTTTTCCATGATTTTTCCATTTTTAGCGGCAATAGTGATTTGGATTTTTCTAAATCATCTTATAAAGATTGCACTCATGAATATTTCAACTAGACACTTCATAAGCTAAAAGCAGATAAAGCTGAGCATATAGCTGCTAAGAGAGTGACTTAAAGTCGTATGGAAAGAAACACTGAAGTATTTTGAAGTATTAAATTATCTACAGCAAAGTGGAGATGCAGATGTAACCGTCATTACCCGACAAGAGTCGACCACTGGTTGCAATTTCAGAATGCACAAAAGAGGCAATTTCCTCAATGTCTGACTGGTACCATGGTAAGAGAGTTTGCAGTTTGCAGTTATCAAATATAAATTAAATATTTTTCTTAATATATTACTACTTTATTCACAAAATGTTGCGCCTTTAATCTTATCATTTTATGACTTTATTCTCAAAATATCACTACCTAATCTCATAATACTATATCTTTAATCTCGTAATGCTATGACTCTCATAATATTATGACTTAAATGTGGTAATGATTATAATTCCAGGACTTTATTCATTGGTGTGTTACAGTGTCAAAGCTATGCGAATACAGAAGTCTGTATTAAAACAAAAAGGGAAAAAAGCATAAAGGGAAACACTCCAACATTATTGCAAAAGCAAGAAGAAGCCTCCATTGAGAGGGGAAAACAGTGGGCCCAGTGTCTGACCACAAAGCTCCTCTCTGGGCACAAAAGGGCTTTTGGTGCCCCCCTTCCATCCATGGGGGTCTGCCCTGAATGGGCATGTAACTAGGAGGAAATGGCAAATGGGACTTAACGGGCACTAAACGGGACACAAAAAGGTAATTTTTTACTCAAAAACATTCACTTAAACACAACACAGTCAGGGCATGTGTGCTAGCGCTCTCTCCGTGTCTCTGGCATGGTTCCTCCTTATATCAATCTCCCCAATGCTCAATGCAATCAGAAATAGGTGTTAGACATATTGTGCTCAGGTGTGTGCCCCCTTACTGCTTCTCTCTCTCCATACAAACGCTCCACTATGCCCACACCTCCACATATACCCACCACCCGACTCAGGTCAGGGATCCATCTGTCTCACCTCCTTTTTGGTCTTGGGTCTCAGGCAAGCCGCAACTGCTGAGGTCTTATCAATTTGGGGGCACACCTGCCCGTGACACAAGTGAAACACCAGATACCATTCCTCCACCCGTCCAATTGCACACTTCTTGGGGTTTGCCGCTCATCACAGTGACCTCAGAACAGCCCTCAGATGATGCATATGCCGATACCAATCATCACTGTATATGATGATATCATCCAGATAGGCAGCGGCGTAAGCCGAGTGCAGTCTGAGAACTCGGTTCATAAGATGCTGAAACGTAGCCAGGCCCCAAACAAACCGAATGGAAGCGTCATGAATTGGTGTAAGCCAGATGTGGAGAAGGTCGTTTTTTTAGTGGGACATCGGCGTTAAGGGGATTTGCCAATAACCCTTTGTCAAATCCAGCGTCGAATAAAAGCGAGCTATGCCTAACTGATCTAGCAGTTCAACAATATGAGGCATTGGGTATGCGTCAAATTTAGACACTGTGTTGACTTTTCTGTAATCCACACAGAAACAAACAAGCTCCAGCTCGAGATATCGGCCGTCCTCTTGAAGAGGTCTAGAAATGCCTCTGTATCCTCTTCTGCCCCCATTTTCATGAGGGTGGCAGGAGGCATGGGGGCTGTTGTGTCTGAGGTCGTGGCCAGGGCTTTCTCCTGGTGCAGTAAGCTCTGGATCGCCTGCCGGTCCTCTGCTTGAGCCCGGAGCACCTCCTGGAATTGGCGATCCTGTTCTTGGCGCAGCTCAAGCAGGGCCTGATGTTGAGCATGATGCATACTGTCGAGGGACTTGATGACTTCCGCCAACGGTGAGAACTCCATGTTGATGTACATTGGCGGCCAAAAGTTTGGAATAATGTACATATTTTGCTCTTATGGAAATAAACTGGTACTTTAATTCACCAAAGAGACATTCAACTGATCACAATGTATAGTCAGGACATTAATAGTGTGAAAAATTACTATTACAATTTTAACAAAATGTTCAGAACTTCTTAAAGTACTTCAAAGAGTTCTCATCAAAAAAATCCTCCACGTGCAGCAATGACAGCTTTGCAGATCCTTGGCATTCTTGCTGTCAGTTTGTCCAGATACTCAGGTGACATTTTACCCCACACTTCCTGTAGCACTTGCCATAGACGTGGCTGTCTTGTCGGGCACTTCTCACACTTCTTACAGTCTAGCTGATCCCACAAAATCTCAATGGGGTTAAGATCCATAACACTCTTTTCCAATTATCTGTTGTCCAACATCTGTGTTTCTTTGCCCACTCTAAACTTTTCTTTTTGTTTTTGTTTCAAAAGTGGCATTTTCTTTGTAATTCTTCCCATAAGTCCTGCACCCCTGAGTCTTCTCTTTACTGTTGTACATGAAACTGGTGTTGAGTGGGTAGAATTCAATGAAGCTGTCAGCTGAGGACATGTGAGGCATCCATTTCTCAAACTAGAGACTCTTGTTTAGTTGTACATCTGGCCTTCCACATCTCTTTCTGTCCTTGTTGAGCCAGTTGTCCTTTGACTTTGAAGACTGTAGTGTACACCTTTGTATGAAATCTTCAGTTTTTTGGCAATTTCAAGCATTGTATAGCCTTCATCCTAAAAAAAATGATTGACTGATGAGTTTCCAGAGAAAGCTGTTTCTTTTTTGCCATTTTTGACTTAATATTGACCTTAAGACATGCCAGTCTATTGCATACTGTGGTAACTCAAAAACAAACACAAAGACAATGTTAAGCTTCATTTAACAAACCAAATAGCTTTCAGCTGTGTTTGATATAATGGCAAGTGATTTTCTAGTACCAAATTAGCAATTTAGCATGATTACTCACAGATAAGGTGTTGGAGTGATGGCTGCTGGAAATGGGGCATGTCTAGATTTGATCAGAAATAACTTTTTTCAAATAGTGATGATGTTTTTACATCAGTAATGTCCTGACTATACTTTGTGATCAGTTGAATGCCACTTTAGTGAAATAAAGTACCAATTTCCTTCCGAAACAGCATCATGCCAGGGGTTTCCCCGACCTGAGTTGGGCTATGGAGGAGTGTGACGAGGAGGAAGCGGGGCCGGGACGTGAGGACACATGGCTGGCCCTGAATCAGGCTAATCAGCTGGGAGGGGGATAAAGACGAGCCGGAGGCGCCAGTCAGACAGAGAGAGAGAGAGACGCACGCGGCTGCGTTGTGTGTGTCTGTGTGTCTTTATGTTTTATGTTGTTTTAAGTTCATTTATATCATTAAACTTTACATTGACTGTTCAACCGGTTCCCGCCTCCTCCCTGCCCATTCCTTTCCCAGTTACAGGGCATCTGTGTGTTGGGAAAAGCTGGGGATCTGGGCGAAATGATGGGAAAATCCCCAAAACCATATTGCACTAATCACTCTCACTTTTCATTGACATGTGACCTAAGTACCCACCGTTTCAACTCTATTTCACTCAACCTGACTGTGAGAAAATTTGACCTAAAAATACAGCATAATTCTATTACACACTCTTAATTGCCTGTTTTTTTAACTGATCATCCCATATGATCTACTGGCTTAAAAATAATGTTTCATTAAAGGGCCATACTACATTTGGGGACATATTTCCTTAAAAAAGTAAAAATAATAATAAAATAAAATAAAAAAAAAAAGTCAAAAATGAAACTCACCAATTACACATTAAAACTTCTGCCCTAATAATTCAATTGTATTCTACTTTATAAAAGTTCACTAAAGAATTATAGGATTCTTAAACAATTGTAGGTGGTTAACTCTACTCAACTTTATAGGGCAGTGACATGCATATTTTCTATGCTCGAAGCAATTTTCTAAATTAAAGCAATTGTAAATATAGATCATTTATACTATTTCAAGTCACAGTTAACATGTTTAAAAATGTATGGTTTTCTATAATAATTGTGTATACCTATAGTGCAGTTTCACTTTTTGCCATCTAAAAGTAAGCATCTGACATCGCAATTATAAAATGACACTGAAAAGATAGAAATGATACTACTGCAGTTTGCTGACTTAATCTCAAAACACAAAACAAATACAAGATACAAAGCTTTATTAGATATTATATTATTCTTGTTCTGTACTACATGCACATTAATGTGAATTTTTACTGCATAAGTGTAAAATGGTGATCCCAGTGTTTGTGCTGGCTTGTCATTTCACATTAGTTTGTTTCAAAGAATGAATAATGCAGAGCTTTGCTTTACCCATAATTACATTAAGTTTGAACCAAAGTCCCCTTAAGGCAAGTCAGTAAACTTGGCATCCATCTAGGCAACACCCCTGGGCAGCTATGGACCCTTTTCACAGACTACGATGACACTTTTATGCCTTATTTAGCAGCATAAATGTAATAATAATAATTAAAAAAAAAAAAAAATTGTAATGTGATTTTTCTTATACCAAAAGAGTAAAAATAAACAACACCAGCACATAAAAATATATAAATAACAAAAGAGAAATTAACCACTTCGCACGTACGACCAAGCCGTTGTGATTACACTAGTCTGAGCTCAGACACATACAATCTAACCGGTGTGATTACACAAGTCTGGGCTCAGACACGTACGATCAAACCGGTGTGATTACACTAGTCTGGGCTCAGACACGTACGATCTAACCGGTGTGATTACACAAGTCTGGGCTCAGACACGTACGATCTAACCGGTGTGATTACACAAGTCTGGGCTCAGACACGTACGATCAAACCGGTGTGATTACACTAGTCTGGGCTCAGACACGTACGATCAAATCGGTGTGATTACACTAGTCTGGGCTCAGACACGTACGATCAAATCGGTGTGATTACACAAGTCTGGGCTCAGACACGTACGATCTAACCGGTGTGATTACACAAGTCTGGGCTCAGACACGTACGATCAAACCGGTGTGATTACACAAGTCTGGGCTCAGACACGTACGATCTAACCGGTGTGATTACACAAGTCTGGGCTCAGACACGTACGATCAAACCGGTGTGATTACACTAGTCTGGGCTCAGACACGTACGATCAAATCGGTGTGATTACACTAGTCTGGGCTCAGACACGTACGATCAAATCGGTGTGATTACACAAGTCTGGGCTCAGACATGTACGATCTAACCGGTGTGATTACACTAGTCTGGGCTCAGACACGTACGATCAAATCGGTGTGATTACACAAGTCTGGGCTAAGACACGTACGATCAAACCGGTGTGATTACACTAGTCTGGGCTCAGACACGTACGACCAACCAAACCGGTGTGATTACACTAGTCTGGGCTCAGACATGTACGATCAAACTGGTGTGATCTGCATTCATGCTGCTGTTTACCAGCAAAAGAGGGACTTAAGTGGTTGTCATAATGAAACAGCTTATCAAATAGTCTTTTCAACATCACAATATCTTTATTTTTATATGCTACAAACAATCACAAAATAAAAGTTTAAAGCCGTTACCGTCGGAGCACATTTTTTTGATGCAGTGGTGCGGTCATGTTTTCTGGTGTCAAACAAAGAATATACAAAGTAGTCAGTCCACTCGAGCCTTCTCTCATTCCGTCCTTCACTCATTCTAACCACTTCCAGTGCTGGGAAAGTGGAAGGGCTAGTTTTTTAGAACCTTCAATGCTTCTATCACGAACTCAGAGTCCCATATTGCATTGCATGTAAACAATATGGCGAAGTGCATAGCCGGCAAGCGCATTTGCTATCGCATCTTTTCTATCGTAATCAATCATTATAAACATCTAAAAACCATATTTTAAAACAGAACTGTTTCACTTATTTTATGCTTTTTTAAAAGAAATAATTAAATATTATTCTGCACTACCCATGACAACATTTCTTTTCTTTTTTTTTTAAGAATTTCAGCTTTTAATAAGACTTTTATTTATTTTATTTTACTGTCTCCAAAAGGTTACACCACGTGATTTTTTTTTTTTTTATCCCCAGAAAAAAAAATATCAAAATGGCTTTGAACTAAGTAACTGAAAACATGTTTATCATAGAAGAGGTGCATTCAAGTAATTGTTTTGTGCGAATTTTTAATGTATATTTTAATAACTTAATAAAAAAAGAAAAGAAAAAAGGAGTGCCCCAGTACTGACCCTTGTTGCAGCACTCATGCACTGTCAAATCCATGTCTTCTTATGTCCAGCAGAAGATTTCAGAAGGTTATTGCAGTAGATCTTGCACATAAATCTCCAATAAATGTTTACACAATAAAAATAAATGTTGGAGTTTATTTTTATTAATTATTTCAGATACATTTAGCCTAAACTCTTTGCTTAAAAAGTGACAAAGAAATGTCTGATGGAAGTTTATTGAAAAATGTACAACTAAACTATCATACAGACACTTTATTTCATCCCACATACTATCATCCCACATGAAAATCACTGCACTTTCATTGTGTTAAGAAAAAAGCTGTGCCAAAGTTTCTTCCCCTTTAAATTGTTACCATTAACAAACAGCTTTGAAAATGACTGCCTTTGGAAGCCAGACAGAAAGTTGGACAGTGGGCCATATTTTACTGCCATTTAAAAACACACCTGTGGTGGTGTTGAGCCAAGTAGGTCCCGCTAAACCAAATTTAATGTAGTCCAAGTTCTAAGGTCTAACTAACAGTATTCGCACTCATAAAACCTTGATGACTTCTTTGGAAGACATGGATACGATTTTTATAAGGTGTTAAAGACAGTGGCTCTTAAACTTAGGGTCTTAAAAAATAGGTTGCATTAATTATTTATTAAAGACTCCGTGAAATCAAAATTGGAGTTTTGTGGTTTTTAAGTCCATGCCTTTTAGCTTTTTGGCCATCTATATGCTAGTGTACGTATAATCATTGAATGAACAGACTTTCTCTTCCAGGAATATGGACCAAAAATATTGGTACCAAATCATGATTCATGGCTGTGACGTAAAATAAAGGGCTTGGTTAAATGGTCAAGCCCTTTAATATGTCCCACCCCAACTTCCTGTTTCAACTGAAAATACTGTACATTAACACAGGAAACATAACTGCATTCTTCAAGTGATTTAACAGAGTCTTTTAAGGGTACACTAATCAAAAATATTTACAAAATTGCTGTCATGCTTCATCTTTTTATTTCTACTTCTATAGCTAGAAAACAGACACACTAAATAAGAAAGATGAACAACAACCATAGTAAAGAATTTTACGAGAGGCCAACAGATTCCTCACCAACTGCTGAGAAAATTCAATAACGAGAATAAAAGAGTTTGAGAAAAATGACTTCTTTCAATCCCTTAAAGTCTTTTAAACCCCTTATCATGTGGGAGATGAGAGACGGCAAAATGAAAAAGAGTGAGGGAAAAACAGGGCGGGGTGGGGTAAGCCAGGAGAGGAAATGGAGGGATATAGAGAAAGAGGGGAGAGAGATGGATGAGAGACAGAGAGCTGAGAGAACAGGGGCCCTATGTTTTTGAGATTCAAAGCACAATGTGCTCTTTGAGGGCTGCAGAGAATAACATTTAGATAGAGAGCCATCAGTCCAACCCTCCTCCGCTCTCTCTCTCTCTCTATGCTCTGCCCTTCTTTTCGGCATTCTTGTCTCACTACATCTAATTTCCACCATATATACTCATACACAAATAGGCTGCTTATATATTTTCAAGGGCAGACTACATTATTGGCACTCTCCTCTGTAAGTGGTGATATTGTTAGACACTTGTCGAATACAGTGGCAAGAAAAATTATGTGAACCATTTGGAATTACCTGCATTTATGCATATACAACATTTGTCTTAAAATCTGGTTTGACCTTCTTCTAAGTTTCAATAATGAACAAACACAATCAGTTTTAACTAATAACACACATTATTGTATTGTTCTTGTACATATTTCCTAATACATAATGAATTGAATAACGCATATGTTTGAATACATAATTCAAACATTCACAGTGTAGGTTGGCAAAAGTATTCAAACCCCTAGGCTAATAATGTCAACAAAAGCTAATTAGAGTCAGGAGTTGGCAAACCTGGCATCCAATAAAAGAAACAAGATTAGAGGTGTGGGTTAGAGGTACTTTGACTTATAAAAAGCACTCAAACATTTTGAGTTTGCTATTAACACGAAGCATCTGCTGACGTGGACAACGCTTTACAAAAAAGAGAACTCAAAAGACATAAAATCAAGAATTGTTGCATTGCATGAAGCTGGACAGGGTTACAAAGACATCTTTAAGAGCTTCAATATTAATTTGTCCACAGTTAGACAAATTGTCTATAAATGGAGACGATTTTGTACTGTGGTTACTCTCCCTAGAAGTGGCCGTCCAGCCAGGATTTCTCAAAGGGCACACTGCAGAATGCTCAATGAGGTAAAAAAGAACCCTAGAGTGACAGCTAAAGACTTGAAGGAATCATTGGAACTGATTAACATCTCTGTTCATGAGTCTACTATTCGGAAAACATTAAACAGGTATGGTGTCCATGGCCGGACACCACAAAGGAAGCTGCTGCTTCCCAACAAAAACATTGTTGTGTGCTTTAAGTTTGCCAAAGACAACCCTGACACTCCACAATGCTACTGGGAAAATGTTTTGTGGACTAATAAAAACAAGGTTGAATTGTTTGGGAAGAACACACAGCACTACGTATGGCATAAAAAGGGTACCGCATACCAACATGAAAAGAATTATCCCAGCGGTGAAGTATGGAGGAGGGAGCATCATGATTTTGGGCTGCTTTCTACAATTTGTCCAATAATATGGTGAACTATTAAGTTTAAATGGCATATGTCTAATAAGTGGTATCAAAAATGTATATTCTTTGACTCAAAATACATTAAAAAGGCCAGTCCTGATGTGCTTTATAGACTGCAACATTTTGGTTCCAGAAGTAAAAATGCCATTCATTATCTTCCACAGGGGAATTGATTATTAACAATAATTCATTAACCATTACAGACATCCCTTTACCGTGAGCTCTGATGTAGTTAATCAATTGTATATGCTTCGGTCGAAGCAATCAGTACACCTTATTTCAGGCAGCTCAATTGGTAGTGCAACGGCAAAGTCACAGGTTCGATTCCCAGGTAACATATGTACTAATAAAATGTATATTTGTTTTTACTTTTTCACTGCACTGATGTGGTCCACAGAGATGCCAGTGTAAAGTGTTAATGTAAAATACACAGAGATAATGGAAGAAGACAAGGAGAATGAACTAAAAATTTGCCAGTTGAGAGAGAAGTGAGACTGGCTCAATCTGACTTAAACGCTAACTTTCGCAACATTGTTTTGTCAGTAGAAAGACTCAATAAATGAATGAAGCCAACTGATAAATACGGAACAGGTCTCTGAGAAGCTCAAACTCTTATGTCCCAAATTAACGCCACTGTCAATCCAACAAGAAATAAATCTGTTTTCAGTCATTGCCGACAAGTTCTATTAG
The DNA here is from genome assembly GCF_019703515.2 of Myxocyprinus asiaticus. NCBI lineage: Eukaryota > Metazoa > Chordata > Actinopteri > Cypriniformes > Catostomidae > Myxocyprinus > Myxocyprinus asiaticus. Next base: position 15,666,021 of record NC_059375.1, read on the forward strand.
CAAAGGTCTACAGTATGGCAGAATTCCTGTTGACGTGAGTTTGGTTAAGCATACTCATAGGGCTAGTAAACAGTGCAGTCAGATGCAGCTTAACACAATTTAATGAATGTAAATTTGTTGCTAAACTCAAGAGCTAGTAGATTTGAATTCGAGAACTTGTACAATAAATATTTGTACTCGTAAACTGAAATTTCAGATTTTCAGATTTTTATTTAACAAGTTTTCACATCTGGGCTGTGAGTGTAAATTTCAACTTACAATATGAATATTTATTTTACAAGTTCTCTAATTTAAATCGACAAGCTCTCGAGTTAAGCAATAGATTTACTATCATCAACTAGAATACAACTACAAACAGTGAACGCTGGTAGATTAGTATCAATAAAACATGAACGTGGCTCATCAAACACCTGCAACGATTACGTTTGACTAAGTTGCAGCTACTTAATTAAGATTTCTGAGATAAACTAGGCCATAAACTCTGCCTAACTGTCCTCAAATGGATTTTTACACACATTAGTGCTTATGTACTTCTGCTACAATACAGTGGCAAAAAAAAGTATTTCAACCCTTTGGAATTAACTGGTTTTCTCCATTAATTGGTCATAAAATGTGATCTCATCTTCATCAAAGTCACAAGAACAGACAAACAATTATAATATTTCATGTCTTTATTGAACACATCCCATTAAACATTCACAGTGCTGTGGAAAAAGTACATGAACCCATGGATTTAATAACTGTTTGATCCTCCTTTGGCAGCAATAACCTCAACCAAGCGTTTCCGGTAGCTGTGGATTAGACCTTGTAACAGGTGAACGATGGGCAAACAGGAGGCTGGAACTTGCTGAACAGTTAACAAAGTTTTAATGCAAAACTCAACATGAAACAAACATAAACCATAAGACAAACAGACACACACAACGCGGCTGTGTGCATTTCTCTGTCTCTCGAACTGCCATCTCCAGCTCCCCTTTATCTCGCTCTCCCGCTGATCAGCTGATTCAGTGCCGGTTGTGCACCCTCATGACCCGGCCACGCCCTCCTCCTCATCACAGATCTGCACAATGTTCAGAATTAATTCTGGACCATTCGTACTTACAGGACTGCCTCAGCACAGCCATATTCTTAGCATGTCTGGTGTGAACGGCTCTCTTGAGGTCATTCTATAGCATCTCTATGTCACGGAATGTGGTGTTGAGAGAACGACCCAAACGCAGATTGGCAACAAGTTTTTATTTAAATACAAGCACACGACGACAGAAGCAAATGAAACAATCCAGCCCAGGACAGCATACAACAGGAGCTAATATAGGGAGAGAAATCAAACGTGTTAACAAGGAAGGCAGGTGAAACAAATGAACTAATGATAAGACAAGGAAGTGGGGGATGACGCAAGACTGAGAGACACGTGGCAATACAGAACCAAAACAAAGGCACGCGCTCTCAGACACAAACACACGAATGACACAAGCACATATCGCCAGAAACTACAAGGCAACATGCGCTCATGCCAGATGACAGAAGAGACAAGAAAATGCACAGCAACAACAACAAAGCAATGCCATGAACTCTCATACTAGACAAAACCTGAGCGTACACCACAAAGCAAATACCACACGATGCACGCAACAGGCTACAAAACGAGATGGGACATCTGTGCAAGAGTTCGGCCACAAATAAACAGGCACCGAAGACAGAAGCGGCCGCACAACATGAAGATGGATCACGACCTGGACACGCAGCGCAAAGTGAACACAACGCAAAGCGCACCCGAGGTCGCGAGAGACAGACACAAACAATTGACACAACTGCATGCCGCAAGGATGACATAAGAGCAATGCACTCATGCCAATTAACAAGACAAGAGAATGCATGACAATGCCAATAAGGTAAGCCATGCATTCTCACACAAGGCACAGACTATACAAGACACTAAACATGAGTGTCAGAGCTCAGCCACAAAGACAATAAAAACAACCAACCGAAGTGGCTGAACCCTGACACTCTATTGGGTTAAGGCCTGGGCTTTAGCTGGACCAAACCAAAAGGTTGATTTTTTTTTTCTTTTTTGAAGCCATTCTGTAGTGGATTTACTTCGATGTTTAGGGCCATTGTCCTGCTGCATCACCCAACTTCTACTGAGCTTCAGCTGGCACACAGCCACACTGAATTTATCTTGTAGGATATCATGAGACACATGGGAATTAATTTTTCCCTCAATGATGGCAAGCAGTCCAGGCCCCAATGCAGCAAAGCAGCCCCAAATCACAATGCTCCCTCCACTGTATTTCACCGTTGGAATGAAGTTATCTCAAGATGGCGGCGAGTATGGCTGCTGCGTTGCGAGCTCCGACACAACACTGCAGTTTTTTGTTTGTTTTGTTTACAATTCTATGTTTTTTTTGTCTTGGATGTTGTCTGCCTTATTGTCTACAACAGACAAACACTTTTGGACATTGGTTCTGCAATAGCACACCAAAAACTGGACTTTAAATACCTCAGTGCCGACCCGCTGTTTACTAACACGCCAGCGGAGCCCTTTGTCTGGGCAGCCCGGCCGCGGAAACGCAGAAGGAAAAGGGGAAATAGAGCCGGCGTTCTCATCAGAGTAAGATGTCACACAAATTGACCCCTGCTACCCAGTATTCTACTGGAAAATTTTCAGTCTTTGGACAACAAGCTCTGCAAGCTGAGAGCGTGGATCTCTTTCCAATGAGAGACGAGGGACTGCTGCATTATCTGCCTAAAAGAAACTTGGATGTCTGCTGAGATTCCAGATTCAGCCATCGAACCCGCGGGGTTCTCTGTGCACCGGGCGGACAGAGCGAAAGACCTCTCAGGTAAAAGCAGAGGTGGTGATCAACAAATCCTGCTGTGATCAGAGGAACGTACATTCTATCAAGTCTTTTTGCTCTCCTGATCTGGAATTTCTCATGCTTCTGTGTCGACCATTCTGGCTACTGAGAGAATTCACAGCGGTCATTATCACTGCTGTTTACATCTCGCCACAAGCCGACACAGACCGGGCACTCAAGGAACTGTATGGGAGTATAAGCAAGCAGGAAACCGCGCACCCTGAGGCCACGTTCTTTGTGACCGGGGACTTTAACAAAGCCAATTTTAAATCAATTGCACCAAAATACCACAAACACATAAGTTTCAACACATGAGGGTACCAGGTTTTGGACCATTGCTACTCTCCCTTCCGGGATGGCTACAAATCCCTCCCCCACCCACCATTTGACAAATCAGACCACTCTTCCATTCTGCTTCTGCCCGCTTACAGACAGAAACTGAAACAGGAAGCACCCACCCTCAGAACGATCCAGTGCTAGTCGGACCAATCAGATTCCATGCTACAAGACTGTTTAGATCACGCGGACTGGGAGATGTTCCGGTCTGCCTCTGATGACGCCATCAGCTTTACACTGATATCGTAACGTGTTTCATCAGAAAGTGCATAGAGGATGTTGTTCCAACCAAAACAATACGGATCTACCCCAACCAGAAACCATGGATAAATAGCGATGTTCGCGCTGCACTTGATGTGCAGACCTCCGCTTTTAATTCCGGGAACGTGGAGGAGCATAAACAAGCCAGTTATGCCCTCCGCAAAACTATCAGAGCAGCCAAATGTCAGTACAGGAACAAGATTGAAGGCCAGTTTAACACCACCAACTCTAGAAGCATGTGGCAGGGAATTAATATCATCACCGCGGGACCAGACGGCATTCCGGGCCGCGTCATCAGAGCGTGCGTGAACCAACTAGCTGGTGTTTTTACGGACATTTTCAACCTTTCCCTCTCTTTGTCTGTGGTCCCCACATGTTTTAAAACATCCACCATTGTGCCTGTACCAAAGCGATCCAAAATCACTTGCTTAAATGACTGGCGTCCTGTTGCTCTGACCCCCATCATCAGCAAATGCTTTGAGAGACTAATCAGAGATTACATCTGCTCTGTGCTGCCTCAATCACTGGACCCATTGCAGTTTGCTTACTGCAACAACCGCTCCACTGATGATGCCATTACATCTACAATACACACTCTCTCCCACCTGGAAAAAAGAAACACTTATGTGAGAATGCTGTTTGTAGACTACAGCTTAGCATTCATCACCATAGTGCCCTCCAAGCTTTATGTGAAACTCCGGGCTCTGGGCTTAATCAGCTCGCTGTGCAGCTGGATCCTGGACTTCCTGTCAAGCAGACGCCAGGTGGTTAGAATGGGCAGCAACATCTCATCACTGACACTCAACTCTGGCGCCCCGCAGGGCTGTGTTCTCAGCCCATTCCTGTATTCCCTGTACACACATGACTGTGTGGCAACACATAGCTCCATTGTCATCATTAAGTATGCTGATGATACGACGGTGGTAGGTCTGATCACTGACAATGATGAAACACGCTGGTGTCAGGAGCACAACCTCTCCCTCAACGTCAGCAAGACAAAGGAGCTTGTGGTGGACTTCAGGAGAAAAGACAGAGAACACAGTCCCATCACCATCAATGGAGCACTGGTGAAGAGAGTCAGCAGCTTCAAGTTCCTCGGTGTCCACATCACTGAGGAACTCACGTGATCTGTCCACACTGAGGCCATTGTGAAGGCTCATCAGCGCCTCTTCTTCCTGAGACGGCTGAGGAAGTTTGGAATGAACCGGCACATCCTCACACGGTTCTACACCAGCACTGTAGAGAGCATCCTGACTGGCTGCATCACTGCCTGGTACGGCAATAGTACCGCCCACAAACGCAAAGCCCTGCAAAGGGTGGTGCGAACTGCCAGACACATCATCGGAGGTGAGCTTCCCTCCCTCCAGGACATGTATACAAAAAGCTCGGAGGATCATCAGAGATTCCAGCCACCGAAGCCATGGGCTGCTCTCACTGCTACCATCAGGCAGACGGTATTGTAGCATCAGGACCCGCACCAGCCGACTTCATGACAGCTTCTTCCACCAAGCAATCAGACTTCTGAACTCTTGATCTCTCACAATCAATATACATCAGCACTGCACTTTATTAATCTTATTATCTCACACTGGACTGTCATAAATTATATTCTCTCTTAACAACACACTGGCAACTGACTATCAACTGACAGCCTGAATGTCAATACAGTACAATACAACCTACTGTATATTTTATATATACTATATATACTATTTTTATTGTATAATGTGTATTCTATATTGTATGTGTATTCTATATTGTGTGTATTGTATACTGTATAATATTCTATATTGTGTGTATTTTATACTGTACATTGTATATTATTATTTGTATATTGTGAGTAAGTGACCCTAAACGTTTGAACAGTAGTGTACATCTTTTTCATTGACTATGTCCTGTACTATTTATTGTTATATTGGATCTTTAACACAGTCCTTAAGAAATAGACAGATGAGCCAAAATATTATGACCACTCACCGGTGAAGCAAATAACATTGATCATCTCCTAACAAGGCCACATGTCAACATCTGGGTAGAATAAATGGTAAGCGAACAATCAGTTCTCGCAGTCAACGTGTTGAATGCAGGAGTAAAGACCTGAGCGACTTTGACAAGGGTCAAATTATTATGGCCAGATGACTGGGTCAGAGCATCTCTGAAATGGCAAGGCTTGTGGGGTGCACCCAGTCAGCAGTGGTGAGTAACTACCGACAGTGGTCCGAGGAGGGACAAATCACAATCCAGCAACAGTGTGTCAACAAGGCTCATCAATGCGTGAGGGTAACGAAGGCTATCCAGTCTGGTCTGAACCAGCCTACTGTGGCACAAGTCATGATGTTTTGGCTCATCGGTGTATAAAGGCCAAGTAAAAGCATATTAAAATCAGCTTCTGCAATGCATCATTATATTATGCAACTAGTTAGAAAGCCAAGCTTCAATTATGTATTAACTATTAATGATAACAGTGGCTTGATTAAAGTGATATGAAATGTCAAATCTGCTATAGTTCTGACAAATATAAAAAGAAAAAAATTGTCAATGCACCAGCAGAGAAGCAGGAAAATGTTATTACAGCTGAGTTCATTACATTTTGTCCTTAAAATGAAACAAGCATGTTGTAAAATGTTTTGACAGCTCCAAGGTCACGTCACCTCCGCTGTTGTATGTGATGAAGAATGAGTCAATAAAGCTCATTGATGCCAGTAAAGTGCATGTCAGTAAAGACTATACAGAAAAACACAAGCACATTTATACCAATCCTCACACACACACAAATTCTCACTTGATGTGCTTTGGCGAGGGACATCAAGTACATCTCTCACCTACAATGTCTAGCACTAAGCCACACCACTCCATGCTGTGACATCTGAAGATCATTCTACTGCTGCACTACATGGAACTCTGCACATAATACACATGAACATTTTCACCATAAGGACAGAGCATATACTGCATAATAACCTAACATTTTCGCAAAATAATTTGCAAAATCCACCTACCATACTGCCTCATTATCTGTATACACAACACTGATATGTATATACATAATATTAGTTATGCATTTGCCATTTCTTCTTTATTTTACTTTAAGTTCCTTAATTTCTATTTTCTATAATTTTGTTTGATATTCATTGTCCTATTATACTGTATGTAACTCTTGCCAAACATAGGTTGGACCAAGGTTATAATAGTTTAAAATTGTTATTTAGTTTAGTTTTCATTTTGTTTGTTAGTTCTTTGTTAGTTTTAGTTTTTAAATATGTTATACTTTAGTTTTAGTTTTTCATTACATTTAGTTTTTATATCAAGTAATACATATAGAATGGGAAAAACAGGCATTTGTGCATCGTGGGTCATATAGCTGGACACCTAAATGTACAGTTTGTAAATAATACTTATAATATAAAAAAAATCTTCATTTTAAAAAGACCAAATGAATTTCATTACTGATATTACAGTAGAAGAAAACACATAATTCTGATTTAAGAATCCTTCTTTTTTACCGAATTTTAACCACAAAGTCCTCTTTAGTGCATTTGACATGAGAATATGATATATATATATATATATATATATATATATATATATATATATATATATATATATATATATTTTTTTTTTTTTTATTATTATTTATTTATTTATTTTTTCAAAATGTACTTTAATTTCTATTCATTTAATTAAATTTTTTCATAGGATTTATTTCATACCTGTTTGCCTCCATAGAATGTTCCCTAGTTGCTTAAATCTTTGTTTTAAATGCAAAACATACAAGGGTACATTTTTCCATTTATTTTGATCATGTGATCACATCCAGCCATTCTGGAAAGAGGTTCATTCTGTGATCCAGGAGATAACTGGTAAATGGTTCATATCATCCCCTTCATTTTATTTGTTGAACCACACTTCTGAATTTTTTTTTTTTTTTTTTTTTTTTTTTGATGCAGACACGAAGTCTCTATTAAGAATCCTTCTATTTCTGGCAAAAAAAAAAAGTTTTGTTGCGGTGGTCTGCACCCCAGGTTCCCACGGCTGCCATGTGGTTATCACAGATATCAGCCTTTTTCCCATTGGGGAAACTAACTTATGACCTCAATCATAAATCTGACAAATTCTGGAGACTCTGGAAGCCTTTGCATTCTTTCTTATTGTCTGTTTCAGGAAGACTATGTTTATTTTTATGTATTTTTTTTTTTGTCTGCAATCTATGCAGGAAGAGATGTATATATACATATAATTTAACTTATTTGTTATACATGTCAGCGCTTTTTGCTTGTTTGTTCGTTTATGTTATTGTATGTGTTTGTTAAATTTGAAAATCAATAAAAAAATTTTTTTAAAAAAAGATTCTTTTTTTCAGAGCCATAATTTATTTTAGTTTAGTTTCAGTTTTTCCAATTATGATGATTTTTATTCAGTTTACAAAAATGTTTTTTTAGGGTGCTTTCACACTGGCAGTTTAGTTCGAAACAGCACGGTTCGCATGAAAAATTGGTAATGTGAAAGCTGTCATGTGGACCGGGGAGCGCACCGCGGTACCGAACCCGAGACTACCTGTAGGAGGTGGTCTGAGTTCGGCTGCAATGGAACTGTAGCGCGATTCGCGTGAATGTGAAAGCAACTTGGATTCGGGTGCGCACTCGTTCAGGAAGTAAAGTAACCTGCGCATGCGTTTTAGCCGATGACGACATCTATCCATCTATCTATACACCTTATAAATACTATATATAAATACTATTATAGGTTATAAATATAGGGTATAATAGGAGATGACAGTGGCAATATCTTCACCTTGGACACGAACGTAAGCATGCAGTGTAAACAAAGATGCAAATGAATACCTTGCAATCAGCTGTCTCCTAAAAAAAAATGCAGTTTGCGAGCAGAAGCAAGCCGCCTTTCCCTGGACATCTGATGAGTTACACCATGAAGCGCACATATACGCAGTTGTCGTTCACTCTGCTGTGCATAATGGCACCAAAATAACAAAAAAACTAAAAGTATGATGAGTCGCGTTGTGTTCTCCATGTGTGTTTGTGATGACGTAAGATGAATGCAAATGGACCGGGGTTCGATAGAATCAGGTGAGTGTGAAACCAGACCAAAGCTGCGGGGGGCACCGGGAACAATCGCACTTGGAATCGGACCGCAGCAAGCGTTCCCAGTGTGAAAGCCCCCTTACATTTAGTTTTAGTTTCCGTTTTAGTTTTACGATAATAACCTTGGTTTGGACACACAAAGTAAGAATATAACTGGTTACCCTGTGCACAAGACAATACAGAAATTGAACCTTAATCAAGGAATAATGTAAAGTCAGCTGGTCGTTATCGCAAAATAAGCTTAGAGAGGGCGATCTGGACCTCAACACGAAGCGGAGGTTCTAGTATCAACCTTAAGGGGTTTATTTTGCAATAATGGCTGGCTGACTGTAAATTGTCCTGATTATTACAAGGCTACCTACCAAACAAATCAATTAACTGACATGAATTATTGATTTGAGTTATAAATTATGTTATTATGTGAGAAGAAAGTAAACACAGTGTCTAGAAACAGCTGAATTCCACCTCCGGTGTGCGTCAGAGTTATGCAGAGTGATATGAAACATAGGAAAGATGACTTGCAATACCTGGATGACCAGTCTGATAGAGCAAATGTCCAACCTGGAACTGTTTTACATGTTTTCATAGCAGAAAAGGCAGTGCCTCCTAAAACCTGCTAGCCCAGAACAAGGAACCGTTAATGTCAGAGGTCAGGGTGCAGGATAATTTCCACATCAAGTAAAGTTTATAAAACAACAACAACTCAGTCCGGCAAGACTGATGTAAACAAGACTGTTACACTGAAAAATGCCTGATGCTGAGATTCATGTGTTCAGTTGACGGACATCCCATTCCTATGTACGTCACGTTACACAATGGCTACAGCAACTTTATTTTCTCCGCCCACCATCCATCTAAAATCATTTTATTACCAATTAGACAACATTTAGTTACGGTGCGCAAATCTGATTAGGTGCTGTAACATATTCATGGAAAGGAGGAGGCGAGAACAGGCTTGATAATATAAATAACAGTTTAATAATGGACTTAAACCAAAAGACACAAACACACACAGGTGTCGGACAGCTGTCCGTAACTCTCTCTCTTTTGCACTGCCGTCTCCAGTTGGCCTTTATCGCTCTCGGGCTAATCAGCCTGATTAGAATCACGACCCGGCCCCGCCCTCCGCCCTGCCACATTCCTCCCCTGTTCTCTCAGGCCAGGGAGCCCCCGGCATGACGTACACCCCCCCCCCCTTTCCTGGGCATGCCTTCCGCCCCGTCTACCGGCAGGTCATCCCCGTCTACCTGGATCAGGGGAGGGGACAAGGGGAGGGAAACAAAAAAAAAAATGTGGCACCTATGTTGTAACGTAACGACGATCGTGCCAAATTAACAAAAACATTTAAAAAGAGAGGGAAAAGGCCAACACAGAGCAGCAGCGGGAGAGAGAGAGGAGAGAGGAAAAAAAAAAAATTAACTTGCCGGTTCTCCGATACACCGTAGCCTGGTCCTCGGCCACTCCTCCACCCTCTGGTGGATGACAGCCGCGCCTCCCCGGGCGGATCGGAGGCAGTCCTCCGGCCCCTGGTGGACGGAATGCCCCGCCTTGTTTTCGGTGGACGGAAGGGTCTCCCCCGCCCCTGGCAGCGGTTCTCCCGCTCCAGGTGGTCGGCCAGGAGCCCCTCCTCCCATCACGGTCGGCGGCCGTTCCTCCGCTTTCAGGCGGCCGGGTTCCTCCGTCCCCCGGCGGATGGCCACAGCTGCTCCATTGGGGTGGATGGTTGTGGCGAGGACTCTACTACGGCACATCCTTCCTCCTTCCCGGGTTTCATCACCAGTGTAACGCATCAATAGAAAGGAAGAGGCGAGAACCGGCTTGATAATATAAATAATAGTTTAATTATAAACTGAACCAAAAAGAAACACACACAGGTGTCGGACAGCTGTCCGTAACTCTCTCTCTGTCGCACTGCCGTCTCCAGTCGGCCCTTATCCCTCTTGGGGTAATCAGCCTGATTAGGAGCCGGGTGTATAGAATCACGACCCGGCCCCGCCCTGCCACAGACACATATCTAAGAGTGTTGATATTTAATCCAACAGCACTGGGGTGCTTCGTTAATTGTATCCCTCCGATTTTCCATGTTCATGGCTTTCCAAAAAGTGGTGGGAATTTTGATGCGTCTTTCATTTTGATTTCATTCACTAATTCTTTCAGTGACCATTTCTGGAGATTGTATAATTACACCAGTAGGTGGTGAAAAATGAGCGTCTTTAATTTTATAAGTTAGTAGGACTGGGATTTACTGATATTTATCGAAAAAAAAAATAGATATTGTTGATAAACTTTTGAGTAATTTTCAATATTTAGCCTATGTTCTACATCTAGATGATCAGGTGTGTGTCACTAAAAACACAATCAGTTCGGCAAAGCTATACACACAATTAGCTATCTGAATCACAGTAATAAAATCAGCAGGTTAGGAAGTATGAGCTGGCTAGCGGCTACCTAGCCCTGCTCTCATATAAATCAGTAATGAGGCTAGGTAGCCGCTAGCTATCTATCCGGCTAATATGATATTGTGATGTACTGAAGACAGCAATGGCAATGCAATACAGCTATTGACTGAACACAACAGCAACTCCGATATCAACACCACTGCGGTTTATTTATGTACTATTTAGTTCAAAAAATGTTCATGATGCATAATGCTGTCACGTCCGCAAATTTTTAAAATACAGGCAAGTCAGTCAGTCAGTGGACATAATGACTTATAGGCTACAGCAATTACGTCATGTATGGGTTACGTAGCTGACACGCGTTAGGCCAAACCCTTGCAAATATCGAGAGTTTATAGCAAATTTGCCACTGATTATTTTCACATGCAAATTAGCTTTGCAACAAACTTGCAGCAAATTGTCCATTGTTGCCTAAGGTTTGCTGCAGGTTCACCACTACCGGTGAAGAGCCGTAAACTTCTGGCAAACATTTGCGGCAAATCACATGCTCATTTGCATGTGAAAATAATGAGTGGCAAATCTGTGGCAAGTTAGTTTGCCAGAACTCAAAATTTTTTGTAAAGGAAACCAGGAAGAAGAAAAGAGGTCACACACCTTATGTAGGATTAAATATATAAGATGAGTATACTTCTTGAACTCCAAATTAAAATGCAGCTTACCCTGTGGAGTTTACTTGTAAACAAACAAGTTGTTTCCATTATTTCTTGATGTCTTACAAGACTGTGGAATGCATTTCCTTCTCCATTAATGGTCTGAAATGTACATCACGAAAAAAATCAATATCGAACAATATAAAATTTTTTATAAATAAATACAAATTAAAAAATAAATAATTTGCCCAGCCCTATAAGTGAGTCATTCAATCACTGACTCAACTGATTCGTTAAAAAGAGCTGTTCACCACCAAATCAAATTACTTCGGATGCTAAAAAATTAGTTACCAAAACTCGTTAAAAATGATTGCAATGTGCTACAGTATGATTGTTTCTGGGCAGGCTAGGCAGTAATGTAGAAACTGGAAACACAGGCCAGATCTGAGAGAAGTTCACAGATCCCCTGGCCGAGCACCGGAACCATCTCAATTTAGCTGGAAAAGAGGTTGGAATCAAAGCTAAATGTCCCCTTTAATGTCTGGCTAAAATCTTCTGTCTAGTCAGAAACATATGCTCTCTACCTTCAAATGCTTTCTACATTGGTACAAAAAAAAAATCTCACTTTCTTTGAAGAGTCTTTAAGCATCTGGTTTTAACAGTCCACTTGAGTATGTGGGTACTGGGGAATGCAAGGACTGCTTTGACTGGGAGAAGAGTGCTGGGAAAGAGATGGAAACAGAAGAGTGGCTTTCCCCTGGAAAACAAACAGACTTTTGTTTCAGAGGTCTGCCTGACAGACTGACTGACTGACTGCCTTTAGTGGCTCAGGATGGAGAAAGGGTGGGGTGGGGGGGACAAGACAGTGAGAGAAACAGAATAAAAACATGCATTTATACAAACATATTAGAGTTGTCAGAATTAACGCATTAAAGCATGTGATTAATTAAAGTTTAACGTGTTAATTTTTCTTAATCGCTATTAAAGCATTTACCGTTAATACAGCAAAAACCAGCATAAACACTTGTTGGAAGAGCAGAACCTTTATAATGTGTCTCCCTGGAGTCATTTATCTGATGCACTCTTCACAACACACACACAACAGAGCTTCCTTGTCAGTGACAAAATGAAGGAGAAAGGACCTCCTAACGTTATTTGATGTACAAAACAAGCCCAGATGTGACTTGTGATAGAAATCAAGTATTATTCAGCCTATGTAAGGTGCATTTTAATTACCACAGAAGCACGTCAAGTCTTAACTATCACCAAGATGCAAAATGAGGTGTTTTTGTCTGCAAGTGCTTTTCATATGTTCTTCAAAGATGCGCTTGATGCTGGCGTAGACGCTCTGACGTGAATTGTGAACGTGGTTTCACGATTTCTGTAACAAAGCGGATAGCCACAGTCTGCTGGCAAATTAATATTGTGGAGGATGAGAGTTTAAGAGATTTAATGCCCATTGCAATGAATATGCAACCTATGTGGAGAATAGTTCTTTCAGTTAGTCAACCTCCCATGCAGACTTTGGGAAATGTTTGATGTTACTTGAATTGGTGCTATTTTAGTGCATTTCTATCTTTATACTGTGAAAGGCTTTGTTAGTAAAATTTGAATAAAGCATTATATTGTTACATCTGTTTTGTTTTCTTTCCTCAGTTGTAAATAAATGCATTTTGATAAAAAAAGTGTATACATAATGTCACATTTCAGCACTTTCAAAATCTGTGATTAATCGCGATTAACTAAACATTATGCGATTAATCACAAATACAAATTTTAATCGACTGACAGCTCTAAAACATACACATTCCAGACCTCATGAGCCCTCTCTGCATAAACAATCATCTACCCTTAAGTTGAAGGTGAAATAATGTTAGCAATACCACTTTAGGCTGTGTATACCAGCTTACTGTGAATTCTAGATTATATATGCCCCTAACATCAAACCACTTAACACTGGGATAGACTTTTCAGCATAAAGGCCAGACTAAGACCTATGAAGTTGTGCAGAGGTGTCCGAATAATATAAAGCTGTTAACTTGTGTCTTTTGTCATGGATGCAATACTTGAAAGACAAAAGTATGGTAATTGGAGGTTTTGTAAACATGATTGATGCAGGAATTTCCACTGATTGGACAGCTCTGTCATGTAAATTTATTAATCATCGGTTGAATATTTTTGATCTGAAAACCAAATACTTGGAGGCATTTCGATTTTTTTTTAATGGAAAACCTGATCTGATGCAGCTGCAGTCTGCATCTTTTTGAAATGTTGCCAGCAGCTTTAATTATTATACATTAATTGCAATAACATAACCTACTCCACTTCCCAGAAATCAATTAAAGGAGATCTGGGATTTCCCTACAGTTCCTCAAGGACTCTAAGGTCATTCAAGTTTTTATTCTATCATTTGCTCAAAAAAAAAAAAAAAAAAAAAAATTTGCACTGTACATAACAGATTTGTATTCACACTGTACATAACAGATTGTATTAGATGTGCACTACCCATGTGTATGTGTGTATGTATGTATGTGTGTCTGTACGTATGTGTATAATTAGTTTTATTTTTTTATTATTATCTATGTCTTGCTGCTGTTTTTGTATTGTCTTTGTATTGTTGTACACTGGAAGCTCCTGTCACCAAGACAAATTCCTTGTATATGTAAGCATACTTGGCAATAATGCTCATTCTGATTCTGATTCAATGCTACTAGGAAGGAGAGAAAAGAATGTGAGAAAAGAGAAGCAGAAGAGAGAACAGAGGAGGAGGAGAAAGCAAGCATATTTAAAGAACAGGAAAGGAGTGTAAACTTGACAAGCAAATAGGAGAGAAGGATACAGTAGAGTAGATTACAATATGGTAGAGTTGTGCAGAGTATAATATAGCTAAATAGAGTATAATCCGGAGTAGAGGGCATGGAGAATACCGCCACCTATTTTTTCAACTTCAAGTACTGCAATCAAGTAGAGTACAACTGAGCATAATCAAGTAGAGTAGATTACTATCAGTGTACAATCCAGTAGAGTACATTCAAGTATATTAGAGTACAATCCATCATAATATAATACAATCCAACTGAATAGAGCAGTGTAGAATACATTTGAGTAGAGTTGAAAGCAACAGAAGTAGAACACAGTATGTAAAATTGAAGAGTTAAATGGTTCCTGCTTTCTCTCTCTCTCCCATCTATATGTGTTCTTGTGTGATTGTTTTTAGACTATGACAAAGGCCTCTTTCTTATACCGTATCATAAGTTCAACACACCACAGAGAGCTCACACACAGAGACTGCTCTCTCTGTTTACTTATTGAGCAAAATATGTATCCATTCACCCATCTGTCTCTCCTCGCCTGTGCAATTTTAATTATGACTCCTCAAGAAAGCACATACAGTTGTAGTAGGAAACACTCCGTATGGATGTTAAGAGATTAAAACATTTGTAACACTAATCCAAAACAGCTTTCCTTATTCTGTAACATGCAACACACTATTAATGGCAAAAAGAAAAAGAAAGGAGGAGAAGAGGACAGACAGATATACCAAATAAGAGAAATAAGGAGAAGTCTGTCTGTCTCAACATCTGCAAGCTGTAGCTCACATCTGGATGGCAGTCTGAGTCACAAACATGTGCGTGCACACACACAGGACTGCATTGATTTCTTGCTGAGTCCTACCAGTGGAGGCCAGGTGGTTCGACGGTTAAAACGCTGCTCTGGTTCTCAGCTATGGCTAATGGATTCCATCTGGCAGTATGATGTGTACACTTGTTATTCTGTTTCCTTCTCTCTCTTGCACTTTCTCTCTCTCCATGTCTGGCAAGTTTCTCTTATTTAAAAGCAGACTGTCCTGAGGACATCACTGAACATGGATGCAAACATGTGCACCAAAAAATCACAACAACACATTATTTGTGTTTGTTTTTGGAGAGAGTGAGACATGGCGATACTACATTTGTCCACTTGGTGACAGCATCACACAATACTTTCCACAAAATTCAGGCAATATCCATTCATTGAAGACTGATGCAAACTCAAAAAATCCAGAAAATCCTACTGTGTGTGAGCTGTGGCAGTGGACATGTGTAAAAGTCTTACCTGGCACTCTCAAATGTGGCTGACGGAGTTTTGCCGATTGCTCCAAAGCCAACTCCAACAGCAAGTCCCTCTGGAACACATGAAAAAAACACCTGTTATAGTTTCACCAATATCAGACTGTTTGAAAGGTGCATTGATGATCAGGACTAATTTAAGGAGTAAGATGGAGCGAGGACCTACTGGAAAAACAAACGGCTTAAACCAGACTAAGGTGGTTTAGACTAGTTTAGCTGATTGGCCAAATGTGCTCCCTGCCTGACCAGCTGATAAGTGCCCACATCCCCTCAAAAACCATAAAAACAGACCTGACCAGTGGAAATCAATATGGTGGCCATCTAAAACCAGCATACTACCTTAGGCTGGTTTAAGCTGTTTCTTTGCTTTGTTTTTTCAGCAGGGAGGTGAGTGAAAAAGAGTTTTAGGACAATTAAGCAGAAACTGTTCTTTCCCCCAATACACCTAACCAAGCTTTCAACTATCAGTACAGGAAGGCTTTAAACAGAGTATCTCAAAACTCCAGAGACTGATTGTATTACGCTCCATTTTTTTGTCATCAAGTGTCATTCGGAGGACAGTTTGTGAGATGTTAGCAGAGGATGTTTATGAATTACCTCTAACACTTTTCATCCAAAGCATCTTGGTTTTCACAGATTGCAGCAAGCAGTAATAAAACAGAATTTTGTTGTCAGTAAATGTCTATTTCCTTAATTTCTTTCTAGGGGTGGGCGATATAAAAATTATTGTTTCATCACAATATAGTTAAAATCAATAAAAATGTGTTTATATGTTCAATAACCACATTGTAATGCCTATTTTTGGATAATCCAGTCAGTATATTAAACACCATTTTCTCTTGATTTGGAACTGACAAACAGTCAAAGTAGGGCAGGACGATTAATCTAATTTTATTTTCGATTATGAAAACAGGATAATCGAGATAAAACGATTATTGTGCCACACAGTCTCGCAATGAAACACCCTCGCGTTATATCTTTAAAGCATCCTTTATTAAAGTTCAAATAATAATGAAGCAGGTTATGAAAATAAACTCAGAATCTGCCATTTCTCTGTGTGGTCAGCAGCACGTCTGAGTTGCGTGAAGTGACCGGGGAAGAGACTGAATCTTCTCCCGGCTGATGCACACTCTGGTGTGAGGACGACCGTCACTCACACGTTTGCTGCAGCTAGATTATAACGTGATGGCTCGTGATGTAGTGAATCATAACATGTGTGTCACGTTCACTGTGTGTATCTTATCATGAAGAAAATCAGCGATATGCAGTTCTATTAAGAAGAGAAAGTTTGTTTTTGAAGTGAACATAAAGGTGAGAATCTTTAGTCTTAGCCTGTTATTCAGTGGAACAAACTACGTTTTTGATTAGTCTTTTTTGGCTTGTTTTCCAAAATAATATCTAAAACTCCTTTAAAACAATGTACATTTACTTTAGGAACTATACTGTAGAAGAAAAACATTTTATCAGAGAATGCTGAATACAATATTTAATCAGGGCTTGACATTAACGAATGTCCGGTTGTGATGCTTGACAAGTGGATTTTTGAAGGGGCAAGTGAAAAATAATTTTACTTGCCCGACCGGACAAGCAGACTGATTAAAACGTCAATAATGAAAAAATAACTGGCTATATTTGTGATAGCCTAGGTCTGTGTCACTTATTAGAAAGTTAATATTCTTATTCTGCTGTTGAAATTAATCCAGAGCACGTAATTTTATAATTTGCAAGCGATCTAGTAACAGCTGTGCCCTGTTTGATTGACAGACGGTGTATGTGTGTGTGCTGAACATGCGTGTTACGAAAATGCTCACGTAATGCACGCCTGATGCTCAAATACATTTAAAAATTCCACCAAAATGCCTGTCTTAGTGAGATATTCATGTAAACATAGAGAGTAATATCTAAAGTGAGCATAAACAGCAGAGAAAAAAGTGGATTTGTATTAAAATGTCGGACTTGTAAGTGTTAATGTAAGCTAATAGACCTGCTGCTGTCTAGTGTGTCATTATAATCATCAAACAACCATAACAAGAAAATGAGAAAGCACTTATTGCTCTTGACTGGGTAACTTTAGTAGCTTTAAAAAGTATGAATGTATTATAATCATACAGTAAAGACCAATAGTAGTTTTATGTTGCATTTCATTCTGAATGTTTACTTAAATACTTGATAGCCTACTGCTGTTAAAAATTCTTAATTATTTTTTCATCTATTTCTATTCATTGCTGTTTTTATTGCTATTTTATTACTGACTGTTTACAAGTCTTGAATAATTACTTAAGAACTTGAAACCATTCTTCCATTATTAACATATTAGTTAGTGTTATTATTTGTTGTTGTTTTGAAGCTAGCTATTGAGAATCGTGAAATTTCACTACCATCTACTGAAATTTTGGTATAGTAATAATGTATAGCCTTTATTGTACATGGTAGATCTTGCTGCAATAACATGATGAAAAAGTAGATCTCATTCCATAGAACTATGAGCATCCCTGCTGTAAATGGAAAATAATCGTGATTATGATTTTTGCCATAATCGATCAGCCCTAAGTCAAAGTAAAAAATAAATAAATAAATAAATAATTTCCTTTGAAATCAACCTTAATTTCAAGCTAAATTTCACATTATCCCACATTTCATTCTGATGTTGTTGACTAGTATCATTATTACTACAAACTTTCCTCAAGAATATACACATAGGCTAAGAAATAAAAATGCAACAAAATTAAATACTTCATTAGGCTCTTAATGATTTAAGTAATCTCTGTAGAGAATGTATGATGTGAACATCACTGGACTTCCTGTTCCTGTTGCTGACGGCATGTTGCACGAGTGTTTGTAGCCTGCTAGCCTGCTAGCCTGCTACGTGTTTCGGGTTTTTGCGTTTTTCTACTGTTTCATCTGTGTATATTTTACCTGTTGCTGCTGGCGTCTAGCTCGAGTCTGTTTGTAGCCTGCTAGCTTTTTTAGCATCACTTATCTATCTGATTTCAGCCTTTAATCCTTAACATCTGCCATTTTTCAGCGTGCATCGGGTTCCCCCTGCATTATTCTCTTATCGCGATTCAACTGCGTGCATTTTCCACGTGCATCCGTTTTCTATTTTTATCGTGATTAAACTGCGTGCATTTTACAGAGCGCACCCGTTTTTCTCCTCTGTTACACAGATTATTGCATCGATCTCAAAGCACCGCTTGTCAAGAACAACCATAACAACAAACAATTGCATGAGGGATTCACATCGATCTCAAACCCTCACCGCTCAGGAACAACCAACAACTACAACCACAAACAACTGCGGTAAGTCATGCCATCCACTCATGTTATTTCTTCCTGCATTGCATGTCACATGTTTACAATAGCCTCTTCCATCAGCAGTGAGGGATTCACATGTGATAAATGTAAGGAATTAGTCAGGCTGACGGAGAAGGTTAATGAGTTAGAGACACGCATCCGAATGCTAGTGGAGGTCAGTGAGAAAGAGAAGCCAGTAGATACTGTTTCAGATGCGGGCAATACAGAGAGCAACACACACTTTGGTTCCGACTGTAGAGCCCACACAGCAGGGCGTTTGGGTGACGTCTCGGCGGCATACTTGCTCAGCAAACACCTCAGCGACACCACTCTCCCGTTCCTGTTAGGGTTTCCAATAGATTCTCCCCACTCAGTGATGCACTCCACTGAGAATCATGTTGAAAGAGCCCTTGATATTGGTGATTCTATTGTAAGGAACATGGAAATAGAGACTCCAGCCACTATTGTTACATGCATTTCGGGTGCCAGAGCATCTGACATCAGATCAAATTTATAAGTGCTGACTAATGTTAAATGTAGATTTTCTAAAATTGTTATTCATGTCGGCACTAATGATGTCCGGCTTCACCAGTCGGAAATCACTAGAGATAATGTTAAAGAGGTGTGTGAATTTGCAAAAACGATGTCAGACAATGTAATATGCTCTGGCACCCTCCCTGCTCATCGTGGTGACGAGGTTTATAGTAGATTAGTGTCACTGAATGGCTGAATGTCTGAGTGGTGTCTGGAGAATAGAATAGGATTTATAGACATTTGGAAGAGTTTCTAGGGTAGACCTGACCTGCTAAAGAGAGACGGACTCCATCCCACCAGGGAAGGTGCCACTCTCTTCTCTTGTAATTTGGCTCATAGTCTTAATAATGATAGTATTCGACTAACTGGGGCCCAGGTCAGGAAACAGACAAACTGGTTAATCCGAACGTCTGCTAGCTGCCTTGAGACTTCACACAGGTCACATAAACTACAACACATAGAGACTGTATCACCTAGATATCATATCGAGACTGTGTCTGTTCCCCGAACTACCAAACACAAAACTCTCACTATATCATTTAGAAAAAAAAACTGATTAAGGTCAAACTTGAACAAAAAAAAAAAAAAATTAAAAATGAACATCATATGAAGGTAGGGCTACTAAACATTAGATCTCTTTCTACCAAATCACTAATTGTAAATTAAATTATTACAGATCATAGTTTGGATGTGCTCTGTTTGACTGAAACCTGGCTTAAACCGGATGAATATATTAGTTTAAATTAATCTACTCCCCCAGGTTATTGTTATAAACATGAGCCTCGTCTGAAGGGTCGAGGAGGAGGTATTGCTACAATTTACAGTGAAGTTTTACTCAGAGGACAGAATATAAATGTAAGTGTTTTGAACTAATAATGCTTAATGCACCGTCAGATATAGATATAAATAAATTAAAAACTCTGTCGTCTTTTACCCTTGCTACAGTATATACAGTTGTGCTCAAAAGTTTGCATACGCTTGGAGAATTGGTAATATATGTACCATTTTTAAAGAAAACATGAGTGAGCAGGCAAAACACATTTCTTTTATTTCTTATGGGATTCATATTCAGCTGTAGGTTATAACAGAATGGCACAATCATAAAACAAAACATGGCAACAAAGAAAAAAATGAAATGACCCCTGTTCAAAAGTCTGCATACCCTTAGTTCTTAATACTGTGTATTGCTCCCTTTAGCATCAATGACAGCGTGCAGTCTTTTGTAATAGTTGTCTGTAAGGCCCCAAATTCTTGCAGGTGGTATAGCTGCCCATTCGTCTTGGCAAAATGCCTCCAGGTCATGCAAAGTCTTTGGTCGTCTTGCATGAACTGCACGTTTGAGATCTCCCCAGAGTGGCTCGATGATATTAAGGTCAGGAGACTGTGATGGCCACTCCAGAACCTTCACCTTTTTCTGCTGTAACCACTGGAGTGTCAACTCGGCCTTGTGCTTAGGGTCATTGTCGTGCTGGAAAGTCCAAGAACATCCCATGCACAGCTTTCGTGCAGAAGAATGCAAATTGTCTGCCAGTATTTTCTGATAACATGCTGCATTCATCTTGCAATCAGTTTTCACAAGATTCCCCGTGCCTTTAGAGCTCACACACCCCCAAAACATCAGTGAGCCACCACCATGCTTCACAGTGGGGATGGTATTCTTTTCACTATAGGCCTTTTTGACCCCTCTCCAAACATAGCGCGTATGGTTGTGACAATAAAGCTTTATTTTGGTCTCATCACTCCAAATTACAGTGTGCCAGAAGCTGTGAGGCGTGTCAAGGTGTTGTCGGGCATATTGTAACCGGGCTTTTTTGTGGTACTGGCGCAGTAAAGGCTTCTTTCTGGCAACTCGACCATGCAGCTCATTTTTGTTCAAGTATTGTCATATTGTGCTCCTTGAAACAACCACACCATCTTTTTCCAGAGCAGCCTGTATTTCTCCTGAGGTTACCTGTGGGATTTTCTTTGTATCCCAAACAATTCTTCTGGCAGTTGTAGCTGAAATCTTTCTTGGTCTACCTGACCTTGGCTTGGTATCAAGAGATCCCTGAATTTTCCACTTTTTAATAAGTGATTGAACAGTACTGACTGGCATTTTCAAGGCTTTGAAAATCTTTATAAAGTTCCATTACCTTGTTACGCAGGTCTTTTGGCAGTTCTTTTCTGCTCCCCATGGTGCAGTATCTAGCCTGTTCAGTGCATCCACGTGAGAGCTAACAAACTCATTGACTATTTATACACAGAAACTAATGGTGCGTTCAGACCAAAGGCGTCGAGAGCGTCAAATCGACTGGAAGTCATTAATTTTCTATGGCAGCCAGTGTCTCTCGGCGGCGAGAAGCGGCGCGTCCGTGGCCGGTGCGTCTTGGGAACTGTGGGCGTCAGAGGAAATTTCAAGTGCGGGCAACATTATGGTAATGAGCTTTGACGCGGTTTGGCGGCAACCTATTGGAATATAGAAGTGCTCCACTCTAGCGAAGTCTAGAGAACACAACAGTGTAAACTTTGGTTCCCACCAAACAATAGTTCTGAAGACAAAATGGAGGAGAAACTAATTATTGCCGTGGCGGGTTTTCCCGTAATATACAATCTGTCCCTGTTTGCTTACAGGGATATAAATTTAAAAAACGATGCATGGACAAAGGTGTCTGAAATTGTTGGTGTGCCAGGTGAGTTGATGAAGTGGATATTATGGTTTATATAATATTATATATAATATATTGCATGCTAATTTTGGCACCATAGCATGCAAAACGTGCTGCCTGATCAATCGATAACACATTTATACCATCAGCGTTTGTCTTTTTATATTTAATTACTTTCTGCCATCGATCGATTTCTTACTTTCACATTTAAAAGATTTCATGAGGGTATACGCTATTTGTGATAGGTCGGCAAAAAGATACCGGTCGACATGTTTGGATGTTTTGCGGCCCCTTTAAATATAGTTCACAAAACCAAACATTCCGAACAAACGTTGCCGCCTATTTCAACTATGTCAGAGCGTCCACGAATCTTCGATAGCGTTGTTGGGCAGCCAGAGTGAATTTTGATGCTCTCGCCTCCTCTGGTCTGAATGCATTGTAATTGCAATTTAAAAAGCCACAGGTGTGGGAAATTAACCTTTAATTGCCATTTAAACCAATGTATGTCACCTTGTGTGTCTGTAAAAAGGCCAAACATTCAAGATAATGTAAACTTTTGATCAGGGCCATTTGGGAGATTTCTGTTATCATTATGATTTAAAAAGGAGCCAAACAACTATGTGATAATAAATGGCTTCAAATGATCACTATCCTTTTTTGCATGATCAGTCATATTTTCAAAATCAATGCCAAAATTTCACAATTTCTGCCAGGGTATGCAAACTTTTGAGCACAACTGTAGATCAACCAGGCCTTATTCTGATTTCGTTGGTGAATTTGCAAATTTGTAATCAGATCTTGTAGTTACTGTAGATAGAGCTTTAATTGTTTGCGACTTCAACATTCACATAGATAATGAAAACGACACACTGGGATTAGCATTTATCGATATTCTCAACTCTCTTGGTGTCAGATAAAATGTCACAGGACCAACTCATCTCCATAATCATACACTAGATTTAATTCTGTCATTTGGAGTTGATGTTGATACTATAAAAATTCTGCCGCAGAGCGATGACATCTCGGATCACTACCTCGTCTCTTGTATGCTGCGATCAGCTAATGTTACTCAATCTACACCACACTATCTTTCAGGTATAACTATTCTTTCGACCACTAAAGATAGCTTCACTAATAATCTTCCAGATCTATCTCATACACTCAGTAAACCCCAAAGCCTAAAAGAACTTGATGAAATAACAGAAAATATAAATACAGTCATTTCTAGCACTCTTGCTATTGTCGCCCCCCTTCGGTTAAAGAAAATTAAAGAAAAAAGCCCTGCACCATGGTACAATGATCACACTCATGCTCTCAAGAGAGCAGCTTGGAAAATGGAGCGCAAGTGGAAGAATGCAAAATTAGATGTATTTCGCGGTGCGTGGAAGGATAGTGTCTGTAGCTACAGACAGGCACTAAAAGCTGCCAGGTCAGCATATTTTAGCAAATTCATAGAAAATAACCACCTAGGTGTTTATTCAGTACTGTGGCTAAATTGGTTAGGAATAAAGCCTCAACAGAACCAGATATTCCATTGCAGCACAAGAGTAATGACTTCATGAATTTCTTTACTGATAAAATTGAAATAATCAGAAATAAAATTGGAATTATGCAATCATCTGTCACAGTACCTCAGAAAACAGTGTCTCATAATTTTCAATCCTTCACTGTCATAGGTCATGAAGAGCTAACAAAACTTATTGAAACATCAAAAGCCACAACATGTATGTTAGATCCAATACCAACCAAGCTCTTAAAAGGGGTATTCCCTGTAATCTCAGAACCTCTTCTTAATATTATTAACTCCTCACTATCCTTAGGACATGTCCCGAGAAACTTTAAAATGGCAGTTATCAAACCGCTTATTAAGAAGCCACAACTTGATCCTGGAGAACTGGCTAATTATACACTATATTGCCAAAAGTTTTCGCTCACCCATCCAAATAATTGAATTCAGTTCCAATCACTTCCATGGCCACAGGTGTATAAAATGAAGCACCTAGGCATGCAGACTGCTTCTACAAACATTTGTGAAAGAATGGGCCGCTCTCAGGAGCTCAGTGAATTCCAGTGTGGTACTGTGATAGGATGCCACCTGTGCAACAAGTCCAGTTGTGAAATTTCCTCGCTACTAAATATTCCACAGTCAACTCTCAGTGGTATTATAACAAAGTGGAAGCGATTGGGAATGACAGCAACTCAGCCACGAAGTGGTAGGCCACGTAAAATGACAGAGTGGGGTCAGCGGATGCTGAGGCGCATAGTGCGCAGAGGTCGCCAACTTTCTGCAGAGGCAATCGCTACAGACCTCCAAAATTCATGTGGCCTTCAGATTAGCTCAAGAACAGTACATAGAGAGCTTCAAGGAATGGGTTTCCATGGCCGAGCAGCTGCATCCAAGCCATACATCACCAAGTGCAATGCAAAGCGTCGGATGCAGTGGTGTAAAGCATGCCGCCACTGGACTCTAAAGCAGTGGAGACGCGTTCTCTGGAGTGACAAATCACGCTTCTCCATCTGGCAATCTGATGGATGAGTCTGGGTTTGGCAGTTGCCAGGAGAACGGTACTTGTCTGACTGCATTGTGCCAACTGTGAAGTTTGGTGGAGGGGGGATTATGGTGTGGGGTTGTTTTTCAGGAGCTGGGCTTGGCCCCTTAGTTCCAGTGAAAGGAACTCTGAATGCTTCAGAATACCAAGAGATTTTGGACAATTCCATGCTCCCAACTTTGTGGGAACAGTTTGGGGATGGCCCATTCCTGTTCCAACATGACTGCACACCAGTGCACAAAGCAAGGTCCATAAAGACATGGATGAGTGAGTTTGGTGTGGAAGAACTTGACTGGCCTGCACAGAGTCCTGACCTCAACCCGATAGAGCACTTTGGGATGAATTAGAGCGAAGACTGCGAGCCAGGCCTTCTCGTCCAACATCAGTGTCTGACCTCACAAATGCGCTTCTGGAAGAATGGTAAAAAATTCCCATAAACACACTCCTAAACCTTGTGGAAAGCCTTCCCAGAAGAGTTGAAGCTGTTATAGCTGCAAAGGGTGGGCCGACGTCATATTAAACCCTATGGATTAAGAATGGGATGTCACTTAAGTTCATATGCGTCTAAAGGCAGATGAGCGAATACTTTTGGCAATATAGTGTATATTCAAATCTCCCGTTTATGTCGAAAATACTAGAAAAGGTAGTATCTTCCCAAATATGTTCATTTCTACAGATAAATAGTATATATGAACAATTTCAGACAGGATTTAGGCCTCATCACAGTACAGAGGCTACACTTCTTAGTTACAAATGACTTGCTCTTATCATCTGATCACGGCTGCATTTCATTTCTAGTGCTTTTAGATCTTAGTGCTGCATTTGACACGATAGATCACGACATTCTCTTGAATAGGCTAAAGAATTATGTTGGCATTTGTGAAGTTGCATTAGCATGGTTTAGGTCCTATTTAGCAGACTGCTACCACTTTGTCTATGTAAATGAGGAATTGTCAAACCAAACAAAAGTAAAGTATGGAGTGCCACAGGAATAAGTTTTAGGGCCTCTGCTTTTCTCCATGTATATGCTTCCCCTGGGAGATATCAGGAATTGTGGAATAAGTTTCCACTGTTATGCCGATGATACCCAACCTTATATTTCTTCAAAACCTGATGAGATTTCACAATTCTCCAAATTAGCAGAGTGTATCAATGAAATAAAAGATTGGATGGCCAGATATTTCCTTCTACTCAATTCCGAGAAAACAGAGGTACTAATTATTGGAACAAAAACCTGTAAAAATAAGATGCTAAAATATAATTTGACTCTCGATGGATGTACTGTTACATCATCTTCAACGGCAAAGAAATTAGGTGTTATATTTGATACCAATCTGTCCTTTGAAAATCAAATTACCAATGTTTGTAGAACAGCATTCTTCCACCTAAGAAATACTGCTAAATTACGACACATGCTCTCTGTTGCTGATGCCGAAAAACTAATTCATGTGTTCATGACCTCAAGACTAGATTATTGTAATGCATTATTGGGAGGATGTCCAGCAAGATCAATAAATAAACTTTAATTGGTTCAAAATGCAGCAGGCATAGTGCTGACTAGAACCAAGAAATATGATCATATTAGCCCCATTTTATCGTCGTTACAGTGGCTAACTGTTAAATTTCATATTAATTTTAAAATTCTGTCAACTACGTACAAAGCTTTGAATGGTCTAGCTCCGCAGTACTTAAGTGACCTTCTACAACACTATATTCCATCACATTCATTACCATCGCAAAATTCCGGCCTGTTAATAGTTCCTAGAATATCAAAATCCACAAAGGAGGTAGATCCTTTTCATTTTTGGCTTCTAAACTATGGAATAGTCTCCCTAACATTGTTCGAGATGCAGACACACTCACTCAGTTTAAGTCTAGACTTGTATTTATTATCCATTTATTATTGTTTGTCTGATAGTTGTGTGTTTACTGCTGACTATACAACAAATTGCCCCTTGGGGATAATAAAGATATCCTTGACCTTGACAAGTCTTTCTGTTCTCCTGATCTGGAATTTCTTATGCTTCTGTGTCGACCATTCTGGTTACCGAGGGAATTCACAGCGGTCATTATCACTGCTGTGTACATCCCCCCACAAGCCGACACAGATCGGGCACTCAAGGAACTGTATGGGAGAATAAGTGAGCAGGAAACCGCGCACCCTGAAGCCACGTTCATTGTGACCGGGGACTTTAATAAAGCCAGTTTAAAATCAGTCGCACCAAAATATCACCAGCACATTAGTTTCAACACACGAGGGGACCGGGTTTTGGACCATTGCTACTCGTCGTTCTGGGATGGCTACAAATCCCTCCCCCTCCCACCATCTGGCAAATCGGACCACTCTTCCATTCTGCTTCTGCCCGCTTACAGGCAGAAATTGAAACAGGAAGCACCCACCCTCAGAACGATCCAGTGCTAGTCGGACCAATCAGATTCTACGCTACAAGACTGTTTTGATCACACGGACTGGGAGATGTTCCGGTCCGCCTCTGATGACGACATCGAGCTTTACGCTGATAGCGTAATACATTTCATCAGAACGTGCGTAGAGGACGTGATTCCGACCAGGACAATACGGATCTATCCGAATCAGAAACCATGGATCAATAGTGATGTTCGCGCGGCACTTAATGTGCGGACCTCCGCTTTTAATTCCGGGAACACGGAGGAGCATAAACAAGCCAGTTATGCCCTCCGAAAAACTATCAGAACCGCAAAACGCCAGTACAGGAGCAAGATTGAAGGACAGTTTAACACCACCAACTCTAGAAGCATGTGGCAGGGAATTAACATCATCACGGACTTTAAAGGGAATAAAAACTCCGCCATGAACACCGCTGCCTCTCTACCGGATGAGCTAAATACTTTTTATGCTCGTTTCGAGGGAAATAACACCGCCCTCGCGGAGAGAGCTCTCGCGGCTGAAGCTACAGAGGTTAGTTCGCTCTCCGTCTCTGTAGCGGATGTAACCCGATCCTTCCGACGGGTGAATATCCGCAAAGCCGCGGGCCCAGACGGCATTCCGGGCCGCGTCATCAGAGCGTGCGCGAACCAGCTGGCTGGTGTTTTTACGGACATTTTCAACCTTTCCCTCTCTTTGTCTGTAGTCCCCACATGCTTTAAAACATCCACCATTGTGCCTGTACCAAAACAATCAAAAATAACTTGTTTAAATGACTGGCGTCCTGTTGCTCTGACCCCCATCATCAGCAAATGTTTTGAGAGACTAATCAGAGATTACATCTGCTCTGTATTGCCACTCAATCTTGACCCGCTGCAGTTTGCTTACCGCAACAACTGCTCCACTGATGATGCCATTGCATCTACAATACACACTGCTCTCTCCCACCTGGAAAAAAAGAACACTTATGTGAGAATGCTGTTTGTAGACTACAGCTCAGCATTCAACACCACAATGCCCTCCAAGCTAGATGAGAAACTCCGGGCTCTGGGCTTAAACAGCTCGCTGTGCAGCTGGATCCTGGACTTCCTGTCAAGCAGACGCCAGGTGGTTAGAATAGGCAGCAACATCTCCTCATCACTAACCCTCAACACTGGAGCCCCGCAGGGCTGTGTTCTCAGCCCACTACTGTATTCCTTGTACACACATGACTGTGTGGCAACACATAGCTCCAATGCCATCATTAAGTTTGCTGATGACACAATGGTGGTAGGTCTGATCACTGACAATGATGAAACAGCCTACAGTGAGGAGGTGTGCTCCTGACACCAGTGTGTCAGGGTGTGCACCTCCTCTCTGTAGGCTGTTTCATCATTGTCAGTGATCAGACCTACCACCATCGTGTCATCAGCAGTAAGACAAAGGAGCTTGTGGTGGACTTCAGAAGAAAAGACAAAGAACACAGTCCCATCACCATCAATGGAGCACCAGTGGAGTGAATCAGCAGCTTCAAGTTCCTGGGTGTCCACATCACTGAGGAACTCACATGGTCCGTCCACACTGAAGTCGTTGTGAAGAAGGCTCATCAGCGCCTCTTCCTGAGACGGCTGAGGAAGTTTGGAATGAACCGCCACATCCTCACACGGTTCTACACCTGCACTGTGGAGAGCATCCTGACTGGCTGTATCTCCGCCTGGTACGGCAATAGCACCGCCCACAACCGCAAAGCACTGCAAAGGGTGGTGCGAACTGCCAGACACATCATCGGAGGTGAGCTTCCCTCCCTCCAGGAAATATATACAAGGCGGTGTGTGAAAAAAGCTCGGAGGATCATCAGAGACTCCAGCCACCCGAGCCACAGGCTGTTCTCACTGCTACCATCAGGTGGGCGGTATCGCAGCATCAGGACCCGCACCAGCCGACTCCATGATAGCTTCTTCCCCCAAGCAATCAGACTTCTGAACTCTTGATCTCCCACGATCAAAATACATCAGCACTGCACTTTATTACCCTTACTCTTATATCTCACACCGGACTGTCATAAATTATATTATTATTATTATATTATGTTCTCTCTTAACAACTGACTATCAACCGACAGCCTGAATGTCAATACAGTACAATACTGTACATTCTATATATATATATATATATATATATATATATATATATATATATATATATATATATATATATACTTTTTTTATATTTTTATTTTTAATTTTTATTGAATAATGTGTATCTATATAGTAAAAAAAAAACAAAAAAAACAGCGTATTGTATCGTGTATGTTATTATTTGTATATTGTTGAGTGTAATTATGTGTATATCAGATGTTTAAATTGTGTTGTGTTAATTTGATGTTATTGTAAATTGGTATATGTCTCATCACTGTCATGACTGCTATGTTGATCAGAACTGCACCCAAGAATTTCACACACCATTGCACTTGTGTATATGGCTGTGTGACAATAAAGTGATTTGATTTGATTTGACCCAGTAGTTGTGCACTACTCCATCTTTCAAAATAAGTTTCTATGCAAAGTCTGAATCATAATAGTTCTCAAAAAAATCTTAATAGAAATGTGCCGAACAAAGATTGGTCCTCATTCCTAATGTTAGGATCCTTCAGAAGACTATGCAGAGATGCAGTTTTTTCACTACCAGGAACACAACAATATCTGGGGACCTTACTCGACATCTGACTCTTTTCGTTGGTTAAAAGCAAACAGTAACAATTGTGCCACATTCAGAGTTAAAGTACCTCAGCCACTCTATCAGTTTATTGCAACATATTCAGATGAACACCCTTTTCCTATGTCACTATGGGGCCGATTTCAAAATGAGTTGATTTTGTGGGGTGAAAACAATAAATGCTCTTTTCGGACTGGAGAAGTTTTGAGTTCTGAAACTTACAGTATGTTTTTATAGTGCAATGGCCTCTTATACACTGATGAGCCAAAATATTATTACCACTCACAGGTGAAATGAATAACATTGATCACCTCCTAACAAGGCCACATGTCAAGGTCTGGGTTGATTAGATGGTAAGCATACAATCAGTTCTTGTAGTCAACATGTTAAATGCAGGAGAAATGGGCAGGAGTAAAGACCTGAGCGATTTTGACAGGAGCCAATTTGTTATGGCCAAATGACTGGGTCAGAGCATCTCTGAAATGGAAAGGCTTGTGGGGTGCTCCCTGTAAGCAGTGGTGAGTACCAACTGACAGTGGTCCGAGGAGGAACAAATCACAAACCAGCGACAGGGTGTTGGGCGCCCAAGGCTCATCAATGCGGCAGGGCAACAAAGGTGATCCCGTCTGGTCCGAACCAACAGAAGGTCTACTGTGGCACAAGTCACAGAAAATGAACATTCAGAACATTCAGCAGCACAAAGCAGACAATCTTTTCCTGTTTTGTGACTATTCAGACATTTGGCTGGACATTTTATTTGGAGGAGCAGCGGTGTTGTTCAAGCACGCTAAGAGATGCAAGCGATGGAAGCGAGCTGGCATGCTGGTCATGCTCTGACAGCGCGGCTTTTGAACAGCTCTGCCAAGTATTCATCTAGTGAATCTCCGCTCTCTTCCTAACAAAACGGACAGACTACTTCTCAACCGTACAAACAAGGACTTTGCAAACTTTGCTGCCTTGTTCACAGAAACCTGGCTGAGTGAAGCCATTATGGACAGCACTTACATCTGCCGGGCTTCCAGCTGTTCAGAGCGGATCGCATCGCGGAGTTATCGGGGAAAACGAGAGGTGGTGGAACATGCTTTTACATCAATGAAAGTTGGTATACAGATCTTTAACAACATTAAAGAAGATGTGCTGTTCTAATTTGGGAGTGCTCT
Source organism: Myxocyprinus asiaticus (assembly GCF_019703515.2). Lineage (NCBI taxonomy): Eukaryota > Metazoa > Chordata > Actinopteri > Cypriniformes > Catostomidae > Myxocyprinus > Myxocyprinus asiaticus. The sequence goes on from NC_059375.1 coordinate 15,697,013, forward strand.
TTATTAACTGCAAGCCTTTCTACTCACCATGGGACTTTTCCTCGTTTATTCTGGTGTTTACATTCCTCCACAAGCGTGAGCGCAGCACTGCAACAACTGGCCGATCAGATCACAGACATGGAACAACAATACTCGGATTCACTTATTATTATTCTTGGTGATTTTAAAAGAGCCAACCTCACCCATGAACTGACAAAATACAGACAGCACATTACATGCCCCAACAGAGACAGAAATATACTGGATCACTGTTACACAACATTAAAGGATGCATATCGCTCTGTCCCTAGAGCAGCTTTGGGACACTCTGATCACTGTCTGGTTCATCTTCTTCCGATCTACAGGCAGAAACTTAAATCAGCTAAGCCTGTAGTAAGGACTGTAAAGGATGGACCAATGAAGCAGAGCTGGAACTAAAAGCCTGCTTTAACTGCACTGATTGGAGTGTTTTTGAAGCTGCAGACACCTATCTAGATCATATATCAGTTTCTGTGCTGATATGTGCATTCCTATTAGGACTTATTTAACGTTCAACAACGATAACCTATGGTTTACAGCAAAACTCACGGAAGCTTCGTCAGGCCAAAAAGGATGCTTACCGAAGTAGGGAAAAAAATCTTATACAATCAGGTCCAAAACACACTGACAAAGGAGATTAGAGTGGCTAAGAGAAGCTACTCTGAGAAGATGAAAAACAAGTTTTCAGCTAACAAACCTGCATCAGTATGGAGAGGCCTAAAAGACATTACCAACTACAAGACACCACCTTCCAACTTTGTAGGGAATCAACAACTGGATGACAAACTGTATGTGTTTTACTGTAGATTTGAAAAGACCAGTCTCACACCCCACACCCAATCTGACCTTTTCTTCACACAAACATCAACACCTCCTGCGACCCCCCTCCTGCTACTCAACCTGCACTTAGGATCTGTAAAGAGGATATGTGCCGGGTCTTCCGGAAACAGAAGACAAAGAAAGCATCAGGCCCAGACAGCATTTCCCCTGTCTGTTTAAAATCCTGTGCTGACCAGTTAACCCCCATCTTCACACAGATCTTCAACAGATCACTAGAGCAGTGTGAAGTTCCCTGCTGCTTCAAACACTCCACCATCATCCCCATCCCAAAGAAACCCAAGATCAAAGGACTTAATGACTACAGACCCTTCGCTCTGACATCTATGGTCATGAAGTCATTTAAGAGACTGGTGTTGGCCCACCTGAAGGACATCACTGGACCCTTTCTGGACCCCCTTCAATTTGTTTAGAGCAAACAGGTCTATTGGATGATCAGATATCAGTGGCTCACCAGCTTTCTGACGGACAGGTAACAGCTAGTGAGACTGGGGAAATTCACTTCCAGCACCTGTACGATTAGCATTGGCGCCCCCCAGGTATGTGTGCTCTCCCCACTACTCTTCTCCCTGTACACCAATAACTGCACCACCAAGGACCCCTCTGCCAAGCTCCTGAAGTTTGCAGATGATACTACTGTCATCGGCCTCATCCAAGATGCCGATGAGTCTGCATACCGAAGGGAGATTGAATCTAGTGCAGCCAAAACAACCTGGAGCTGAGCACGCTCAAAACAGCGGAGATGATTTTGGACTTCAGGATAAACACCCCAGCATTACCTCCTCTCACCATTCTGAACAGCAATGTGGCAGCAGTGGAGCCATTCAGATTCTTGGGCTCTACCATCTCACAGGACCTGAAATGGATGACCCACACTAACTCCATTATGAGAAAGGCCCAGCAGAGGTTGTACTAGGTTGTACTTTCTTCGCCAATTGAGGACGTTCAACATGCCACAGGCGCTGCTGATCCAGTTCTACTCAGCAGTCGTTGAGTCTGTCCTCTGCTCTTCAATAACTGTCTAGTTTGGTTCAGCTCCAAAATCAGACATCAGAAGAACTGTACACATCTAGAGTGAGGAAAAGGGCTGGAAAAAAAAAAAAAAAAAATCACCCTGGACCCCACTTACAAAGCTCACTACTTCTTTGAACTGTTGCCCTCTGGCCAGTGCTACAGAGCACTGAGCACCAGAACAGCCAGGTACAAGACCAGTTTTCCCTCAGGCCATCCATGTCATTGAAGAGTTAAAACTGCCCCATTGAGCAATAAATAATTATGTGCAATAACAAGCTTAGTCTATTATATTTATTTAACATATCCTACCTCTTCTGCACATTATATTCCCTTGCACTATCTGTATATTGTATTTGTATTTGTATATTGTATTTGTATATACGTATATATTTTTTGTCTTAGTGTATTTTTATACAGTATATACTTTAAATTTAAAATTTAAATTTAAATTTATAATTAAATTTTTTATTCTATTTTGATTATTTCTGTCTTGTTGTTGTATTGTATGTGCACTGGAAGCTTCTGTCACCAAGACAGATTCCTTGTATGTATACTTGGCAATAAAGCTCATTCTGATTCTGAAATGTTCATAATGGTTACAGGAGAAATGGGTCACAACACACAACGCATCGCAGCCTGCTGTGTATGGGGCTGTGTAGCCGCAGACCGGTCAGAGTGCCAATGATGATCCCTGTCCACCGTCAAAAGCACCTACAATGGGCAAGTAAGCGTCGGAACTGGACCTTGGATCTGTGGAAGAAGGTCGACTGGTCCGATGAGTCCCATTTCTTTTACATCATGTGGACGGCTGTGTACGTATGTGCCATTTACCTGGTGAAGTGATGGCACCAGGATGCACTTTGAAAAGCCAGTGGAGGGAATGCGATGCTCTGGACAATGTTCTGCTGGGAAACCCTGGGTCTGGCCATTCATGTGGATGTCAATTTGACACGTGCCACCTACCTAAACATCGTTGCAGACCAGGTACACCCCTTCATGTCAGTGGTATTCCCTGATGGCAGTGGCCTCTTTCAACAGGATAATGTGCCCTGCCAACTGCACACAGTGTTTGGGAATGGTTTGAAGAACATGATGAAGAGTTCAAGGTGTTGCCCTGGCCTCCAAATTCCCCAGATCTCAATCCGATTGAGCACCTGTGGGATATGCTGGACCAGCAGGTCCTATCCATGGTGGCTCCACCACCCAACTTACAGGACTTGAAGGATCTGCTGCTAATGTCTTGGTGCCAGGTACCACAAGACACCTTCAGGGGTCTTTAGAGTCCATGCTTCGGCGGGTCGGCACTGTTTGGGCAGCACGTGAAGGACCAACTGCATATTAGGTAGGTGGTCATAATGTTTTGGCTCATCAGTGTATAAATATCAAGAGAAATTTGATCCTCATGGAATGACCCCTTTAATATTCACTGTGTCTTATTGTATCTGTTCACCCTTATGTTAAATTTATGTATCAGTATTTCAGGATGCAGCTAATTTTCATAATCACTTCTACAAACTTGTTTCCTGTTTACTCCAAATTTTCAATTTCCTTTAATCTGCGAGGGTCTCTTTTTCATTTGTTTGTGGTGGGTTGCAGCCAACAGCGGATTTGTCTAGATCTCATGTGGTTTGTTATGGTATTTCAGTTCCAAACATCTTACATAGTGCTGAGACAGATATACACAAGCAAAGCACTGTTTCAATCAAGCAGTACCTCAACTAGCCATCTGATAAGCTGACATTCAATCAGTGCACTCATTTTGCAGTCCAATTCAATTTCACATCACCCAGTACCTCTACTGACTCTGACTCCTGCTATAAAAGCAACCTCTGCTCCTGGACCTATCAGTGTGTATGTGTGTGTGTTTTTATGGGGATATTTTCATTCACACTGATTGCTCAAATTAATCAGGCCCATCTTATCTTTACCGAGAAAATTTATTCTGGGCTCAGAGAAAATTAAGGATATGTAAATGAATATGATATTAAATCAACACAGCATAAAGTATAAATAAGCCACTTGCCACACCAAAATAAGTGAAAATAAGCCATTCAATTTTTCTGGTGTGGTGATTTTATCAGCATAGATATCATAACAAGCATACAGTTAATTCAAGCATAATTTTTACAACACATCTGTTTCTCAGACAAAACCCAACAGCATCAAATCTGTATTAATGCATCACATATAACAATAATTTAGAAAGACTTGGAAACAACTGAGAAATGTACTTTTCACCTCTAGTAATGTTTTCCTTGTTTCTGGATTAGCCGTACATGTACTGTATATGAAATAATTATACATAGACGTTAAAAAGGTCTTCATCCACAGAATGCGACATACACCGGGCAAATAGGCAAAGAAATGTGTGATGCAGCAGCTTCCTTCAGGATCAAAGCACATGTTTTTTTCAGGCAACACGAAGTGATGTAGTTCCAAACATGTACTGTGAAAAACCTTTGGCTTTTGGTTTAATGAAAAAATAACCAGTTATAACTGGTTACAAGCATTTAAAAATAACGCTTTCACTCCGGAACTATTGGAAATGAATTTTGTTCAAAACAATTGAACAATTGGGAAATGGTTCCTGGTTTCGGTTAAGTTCGGCCAAAATTTTAGTTCGTTTTCGGTTTTCGTTTTTGTTCCTTGAACCATTTTCAGTCCCTGCTTTTAAGTACATTACTTGGGTTACACATTTCTAAAATGAATTTTCAATGTAAAATACACTTAAAATATGAACATGTTCATTTAGCATGTAAGTTTGTTTGCGTTTCTATGACAGCTGAAGTCACACTATAAGGAGGGGTGGGAAAATTTTTATTTTTTTTAACTCTGATGCGATTCTCCAATAATTACAGAAAATTAGTTTTAGAAAGTAACTTAAAAGTACAGTAATTAGTAATGTGATTACTTCCCATGAAGTAATGAGTGGTGTAATCTGATTACAATTTAAGAATAGCAATTAGTAATTTGCAATGGATTACTTTTTGAGTAACTTTTCCAACACTGCTCAAGACAGACTTTTCAAGAGTTCTGAGGTCATCAAGCGATGATACTCACTGAGCACTTTATTAGGAACACCTGTACACCTACTTATTCATGTGATTATCTGAAATCAGCAAATCATGTGGCAGCAGTGCAATGCATAAAATTATTCAGATACTTCAGTTAATGTTCACATCTACTTACAGTATATTTGTAAATATTTGAATACTTATACTCCATAACTTAAAAATCTATTGGTTTCTATTTTACCATCATTGCTGATAAGATAAATGTCATTTGCAATTCTTATTAGGATGAGTAGTTTAATTCCTCATAAAAGAACGCAAGCAGTCTTGTACCTTTGTTTGTAATTTTTTTTTTTTTTTTTTGTTTTTTGTAAACCAAAAAGGGTAGCCTAATAGATTCAGATCTGCATTTGATGGAAACTGGTATTTCTTAAAGGACATCTTCCACTGTATTGTCATTAGAACCAATTGAAGAGCTGCCTTCAGGTAGCCTACTGTACAAGCACAGTATGATTCCCAGGAACACACACTGTTCTTGTTTGAAATATTCTTCAAGCGTAAACTCTAGGTGAACACATTTACACAGCGAAATGCTTGCTATATGAAATGCCCAGGGGCCAACGGCGGTGTAAAACATTCCCTTGAGCTACGATATATTGTAGCACAGCACATGCACTGTCATCACATCGAAAGATTCATTACAATTGTCTCCATCAAGCTGCTCCACGGTGAGCTCTATACTCCACCTCCATCCATAGAACATGCTCTTCCCTTTCTCCCACCCTCCAACCTCATCACTCGTGCAATCTAGACAAGAAATAAAGAAGTCTTATCTCTCTCTCATCAATTCAAATAACACCACCTACAAGAGCCGTGTGAAGACTCCTGAAAAATGGAGCAAATCTCCATTACAAAGGAGCCATTTTCTTGACGTGAGGGCTAGAATAATGCTACTGCTTTTGTAAATAAATAAATAAAGGACAAGATGAATGAGTAATATCTGAAATGTCTGACACAGAAATTCCATGAGTATTTCAGTGTATTCAGCCAAAGTTGGAGCCAGATATGTCTCTGTAACACTACCACATTATAAAGTATGATATATCCCATTCCACAAATCTAGCCATGCTCTCAGAGATCTGTCTGTCAAAGCGATGCAACACGGTTTCGATATATAATTCATTTTAATAAGCGAGTCATGCACATCATTAATGGACAAATTATGCTTCATTCCCCTTTGCCTCTGGACTCTATGCTTTCAACAACACAAAAAAAATCAATAAAAAGAAAAGTTTGTTGCTTCAGAAGACATGGATTTAACCACTGGAGTATCATGAATTATTTTTATGCTGAAATTGTGATTTTTGGAGATCCAAAGCTCTGTCCACCATTCACTTGCATTGTATGGACCTACAGAGCTGAGATATTCTTCAACAAATCTTCATTTGTGATCTGCAGAAGAAAGAAAGTCATACACATCTGGGATGGCATGAAGGTGAGTAAATGATGAGATAATTTTCATTTTTGGGTGAACTATCCCCTTAAATGTTTCATCCTAAACAGCATAATATTCCAAATTAGTTATGTTCAACTACAGTAAAATGGCTAAAAGAAAAACTACAAATGAATCTGAAAGTAATGACAGTAGATGAATGCTGTAAATAGGATTCTTCAAAGATGTTTTCAAATGCATTATTTAAAAGCTGTCAAACCACTATCACAAAGTTATTATATGAGCTGCTGCCATATGTCTGCAGCATATACTGTATATGAAACTGTAAGGTCTACATGCCATTGGCCAAAAGCAGGGTACAGCTGATGAACAGATCAATATTGAGAGTTATAGTCTCTTTTACAGCATGAGATGTCAATATATAAAGTGGCTGGTAATCTAATATGACACACTGCTGCTGGATAGTTTGTTAGAGATTAGTGTGCATACGTATGGTTAATTAAGTGCTGGAATGCACAGTCATACTAGCAGCTCCATACATGCATAACAGGAGATTAGAGAGATCGCATTATTATACACAATAGATTAAACTGACCACATCTCTGACCACCATTTCACCTTAACCTAGATTTACCTCTGAAAGCAAACCAAAGAGGGAAAAGGAGATGTTTGAATGATAAACATACAGTAGGTGTCATGTCTTCATCTGTAAATTCATTTTTTATTTATTTATTTTTTATTTATTTATTTTTTTTGTGTAATCCATATATTGGATCAGGCTGTTTGTTTTCAGAATGGTTAGGATATCTTGGCAGAAGTGTAAAAGTGCTTTGCATAACTTTATACACAAAATTTTAAATTGATAACATGCTTCAACAAGGGTCTAAGAGACCCCAGATAAAAACACAAAATAATGCAATAAATGTTCACATGATAAGATTACCTGTATTATTGTACACAATGTAGGGATGCACTCTTGCCCATTTATTTTATATTGTATATATTGTTTATTTTAGTTCCTTTCCATTGTCTTTTTCTACAGTGTTTTTGCAGGGTTCAGTTTGACCTAAAACGGAAACAAAGTTACTAGAATGGACACCAGTCACATTTCTAAACAGTGCATGCCCATTTTGTGGTAAAACAGCTTCAATAATTTCTGTCAACTAGGTATTTAGTTGGTTAAATGAACTTAATAAAGATTTGAAGGGAAAATAAGAGGTTAATTTCAAAGTTACTATTATTATTTTAAATGTATATCATGGATACACGTGTATATCATGGATATAAAAGTCAATTAAATAGTCAAATAAGAGTTAATTCCAACAGAACATGAGGATCATTTTTTTTTTTTTTTTTTTTAATTGTGACATGTATAAGAACCGTAGCTTCAAAACAAAGTATTTTGAGTCCATGCCATGAATGTTTCATCCGAAACATCTGGGCTGATTTGTAAACCACTCAACAAACCCTTGAGTCTAGTGTGACGCTGATGGAATGCAACAGGAATAGAACGGAGATTAAATTTATGCATGGATGCAACATAAGCTTAGCATCTTGTTTTAATTCTATGTTAGGATGTAGCATGCGACTGCCATATTAGCTCCTAAATAATAAATGTCCAAGGAAGAAGAGTGAAGATAAGCGGATCTAAAAGTGAGCTGCATGGCTTTAGAGCCACAACACACTGCAGCAGTGAGGCACAGAAATGGTGTTTATAAGACCCGACATTGTGATATTGAACTAAAGGCTAACACACTAAACTCCTACATCTATAATGTGAATGTGAACAGACGGAATCGGAGCTGTGGCCTTACCGTGAGCGCACATGCTCTGACATGTTGAACCACTGCACTCATGCAGCCAATGCAAGTTTGAACTTTAAAAAGCTAAAAGGTGATGAACAAAACATTATAGCACCTAAAGTAAACACTTTCCCTTACACATTCATATCATTTTTAACTTAAAAATGCTATCAATAAAAGTAACAAAAAAGCCATTAATAAATAAATGTATGATAATAATAACAATAATAATTTAAATGATTAGTTAAAAAAAAAAAAAAAACATTACTGTAGGTATGACAACTGGTCTAACATTTTTCAGTTGCTCTAATCTTCAATATTACCTAACAATACCTTAAATAGCATAATTATCCGATTTTCATTATTTTGCATGCAAAATTACGGTTTCTTATGACAGAAGAAGTAGGAATCACAATATCAGTTTAAAATCGTTATTTTTAGCAACTAATGCGAAGACTAATTAATGGGACAAATGGCGTACCAACACGGCTGGTAAAATCGGAACTGTCTGGAATTTATTGGGATGTCTGGTCGCTACCCTTGGTATCAGTGCAGTTTTCACGTATCGATTTTCCAGATGAATATTGATATATATCAGGATAAATAGGGCTGCTCATTGCACAATAGTCTTTGTCTTTTCAAACATACTCCTCAACACAACTTTGGTAAAGTGTGAGCGGCAGAGTTAATTAAAGTGGGTTCGTGCACCAGATGCGTCTGGACGACATGTCACATTTTAAAATGATACAATTATTTTCTACAAATGTACATACACAATGTGGGCTCGCTATATCTGGTGACTGTTAAAAATTCTGCAGTGCCACAAAGCTCAACTCGCATTGTTTTCCATTAAATTCGACCCAAATCATTAACACAGGACAAAGATTATTTACTCTAGTCATTACTGGATGATATATTGTGTATAAGTATATTTCATAGAGCCTATACAATGTATTTTCAGTTACAAGTATGCAAGGATGTAACCACATATTCACGACTGGGGGGGACCAAATGTAATAATTTAATAATCAACCATGCATATCCACAATCCCCATATCAGTAAACCACAATTATGAATATTTTTAACCATTTTAACATGGTTAAAAAAAAAGATCTATTCAATAATACACACAGGGAAATTGCATAATAAATATCATCATTTCTAATTGTCAGCGTGCACAGTTACACAAGTTTCATACACTAACCTGCAAACTCATCAACATCACTTTGTTAATTCTTGAAAAAGTACAAAATCCTTCGGAACTCTGGACTGCCATCAGCTCGTAATATATGTGAGATATCTGTGCTTTGTCTATGCTGCTACTGGCTTCAGTAAATGTTATGTCGACCCCATGTAGTCTCCTAAAGCTATTACGTCAGACTACATTGAATGAAATGCAACTGGTAATGAATTGAAAGCACATGAATTAGGCTTCTAATTTAAATGTTGGCTGATGTTAATATAGCGATACCTAAAAAATGTATCGCTAAAATAATGAGCTGATCAGTAATCGATATATCAATATTTTGTGACATCCCTACTGGTCACACTATGCAGTGTACAGGCGGCTTAAACATAAATGGTTAAACATATGAAAGGAAAACAAGCCCAATCAAATTTCAGAAAAAGACCAATCACATTTCAGTAAGCAAATATTACGATGATTTTCATCGTTGTCAGCGAAATTTTGAATGCTAAGCATTCAATCAGTGTAAGTCAATGGGAGGTTTTCAAATAATAAAAAAAAAATTATAGTTAATATATAGTTAATATACACTATAAAAAAAAAGCACACTTAAAGATGCCATGAAATCAGAATTAGAGTTCTGTGACTCTTAGTCCAAGCATGTCTGTTTTGAGGTCATCTATATGCTAGTGTACTCCTAAATGCCGACAAAATTACTTTTAGCAGATATACACATTAGAAAACTGCACTTGTCAAGCCATTTCATTAGGCCCTTCAGATTGAAATTACCTGCAAAACAACAACTGAATGGAAACTGATGTTAAGTGGTCTGGGCTAAATTAATTGCAGAAGTTTAATACTTAGTGTTAGGGGTTTACAATAAACCCTTGCGAGAACTGTAATTATATCCTGGCAAAAGTAGTACAACCTTTGCATCAGTGGATGCACTCTAGCTGACAGAGGTTACAACAGGGCTCTTTAGCACACAAGAGAGCACTTTAGATGTCTATCACCCTATGTTTATTTCATTCCAGTGACATTTAGCATGGAGGTAAGTTTGTTCTCAAGATATCTGACTTCTTCTCTGTGCATAAAAGTCTGCAAATGTTTTGTGCCAACACAGAAATCATAGAAATGGTGATGAAATTAAGCCTGTTTACTGTAGCATTCAGACATCTAAATACTGTAGCATTGCATCTCTGAAGGTGCTTCATTCAACCTTTTTAACTTTTATATATTTTGAGATGATTTGCTGACAGTCTGTGAAGTTTAATCTAGTTCAAGTCTTCCACAAGCACAGCAGGTCCAATGTGTTTGCAACAGGAACACAGACACACTGTTCAAAGATGCACATTTTGTATTCTGACTGGAGCTTTATTTCTAGCTGACAAATAGACTTCTGCAAGAGAAAGGAAGGAAAGGAAGAGTGAGATGGAAAAGCAAAGAGACAACAGGAAACTAAATCTGCAAAGAAAAAAAAAAAATTTAAACTAACCAAGCCTGCTGGGTTATAGCATTGTTTAAGAACCAACAAAGGAACCTAATGAATCTACAGGAGGATTCTAGAAACCATAACCCTGCACAATGTCATCAAGAAGCAGCCAAGGCGAGACACTCAACTCGATCCTATCAAACAAGGCCCAATATGGAGTCTAAGACTCACTGGAGCTCTGCCATGCCTCAAAGCAAGCTAAATTAAATGCACATGTTTTACTTTTTTTTCCCTAAGATGCATCAGTTTTCTATATCTTTCAGGGGCTTTATTAACATGTCAGTAGAGCTCAATGGCTTCAAGATCTGAGGTTAGGATAAAAAAAGAAATGGTGACAGAAAGAGGTAAGGCAGAGTTTGGCACGAAAAACCCTCCAAATTTTCCTTTCTGATCCTAATGTCACAGCCGAGGATTATTCAAGGAGACATTCCTTACAGCACACTGCCTCTTTTTATTCTCATTGGAGTGCTTTCTTTCTTTGATATGACAATGAAGGAAGAGAAGATGAAAGCTTGTGCTAATACGTAAGTAGTGAGTAGTCTATTGTCCTGCATTGTCCCCCACACTCATAAAAATGATAGAAAATGGCTGTACATGAGTATGCTAAAGAGGTTATCCTGATATTATAAGCTACAACGGTTACTAATGGTGCAGTCATGGTTGAAATGTCAGCGATGATGATGATGATGATGATGATGATGGAAGAGGTAATGAAGTGACTGGTGGTGAAGAGGTTATGAGATGGCACTGGTGTTGGTGCAGTCATGGTTAAGATATCAGTGATGGTGATGTTCTTGATGGTGACGGTGGTGGTGACGTAGAGGTGATGAAGATGTTGGTTTGTGATAGTGCTGGTGATTGTGCAGTTGAAGATGAGATAGTGATGATGATGGTGATGATATACAGTAACAGTGTTGATGATTATGAGGTTATGAGATGATGCTGTTGATGCTAGAGTCATGTTTGAGATGTCAATAATGATAATGAAGATGATGTTGATGATAATGATGGTAGAGGTGTTGAAGTGAATGTGATGTTGGCAATGAAGTTATGAGATGGTGCTGCTGATGTCATGGATGAGATGTCAGTGGCGATGATGAGGATATGAGATGTCACTGGTGATGGGGCAGTCATAACTGACATGCCAGATGTGGTGATGTTCTTGATGATGGTGATGTAGAGGTGATGAATGGAGAGTGATGGTAATGGGGTTATGAGATGGTGCTGGTGAAGTCATGGATGAGATATCAGTGGTAATGATGATGGTAGAGGTGATGAATGGAAAATGTTGGTTTGAGATGGTTCTGTGATGGTGCAGTTGTGCAGTGCATCCGGAAAGTATTCACAGCGCTTCACTTTTTCCACATTTTGTTATGTTACAGCCTTATTCCAATATGGATTAAATTCATTATTTTCCTCAATTCTACAAACAATACCCCATAATGACAACGTGAAAGAAGTTTGTTTGAAATCTTTGCAAATCACATGTGCATAAGTATTCACAGCCTTTGCTCAATACTTTGTTGAAGCACCTTTGGCACCAATTACAGCCTCAAGTCTTTTTGAGTATAATGCTACAAGCTTGGCACACCTATTTTTGGGCAGTTTCTCCCATTCTTCTTTGCAGGACCTCTCAAGCTCCATCAGGTTGAATGGGGAGCGTCGGTGCACAGCCATTTTCAGATCTCTCCAGAGATGTTCAATCAGGTTCAAGTCTGGGCTCTGGCTGGGCCACTCAAGGACATTCACAGAGTTGTCCTGTAGCCACTCCTTTGTTATCTTGGCTGTGTGCTTAGGGTTGTTGTCCTGTTGGAAGATGAACCTTCGCCCCAGTCTGAGGTCCAAAGCGCTCTGGAGCAGGTTTTCATCAAGGATGTCTCTGTACATTGCTGCATTCATCTTTCCCTCAATCCTGACTAGTCTCCCAGTTCCTGCCGCTGAAAAACATCCCCACAGCATGATGCTGCCACCACCATGCTTCACTGTAGGGATGGTATTGGCCAGATGATGAGCGGTGCCTGGTTTCCTCCAGACATGACGCTTGCCATTCAGGCCAAAGACCAGAGAATTTTGTTTCTCATGGTCTGAGAGTCCTTGAGGTGCCTTTTGGCAAACTCCAGGTAGGCTGTCATGTGCCTTTTACTGAGGAGTGGCTTCCGTCTGGCCACTCTACCATACAGGCCTGATTGTTGGAGTGCTGCAGAGATGGTTGTTCTTCTGGAAGGTTCTCCTCTCTCCGCAGAGAAATGTTGGTGCTCTGTCAGAGTGACCATCAGCTTCTTGGTCACCTCCCTGACTAAGGCCCTTCTCCCCCGATCGCTCAGTTTGGCCAGGTGGCCAGCTCTAGGAAGAGTCCTGGTGGTTCCAAACTTCTTCCATTTACGGATGATGGAGGCCACTGTGCTCATTGGGACCTTCAATGCTGCAGAAATTTTTCTGTACCCTTCCCCAGATCTGTGCCTCGATACAATCCTGTCTCGGAGGTCTACAGACAATTCCTTGGACTTCATGGCTTGGTTTGTGCTCTGACATGCACTGTTAACTGTGGGACCTTATATAGACAGGTGTGTGCCTTTCCAAATCATGTCCAATCAACTGAATTTACCACAGGTAGACTCCAATCAAGTTGCAGAAACATCTCAAGGATGATCAGTGGAAACAGGATGCACCTGAGCTCAATTTTGAGTGTCATGGCAAAGGCTGTGAATACTTATGTACATGTGATTTTTTTTTTTTTTTTTTTTTTCATTTGTTATTTTTAATACATTTGCAAAGATTTCAAACAAACTTCTTTCATGTTGTCATTATGGGGTATTGTTTGTAGAATTTTGAGGAAAATAATGAATTTAATCCATTGTGGAATAAGGCTGTAACATAACAAAATGTGGAAAAAGTGAAGCGCTGTGAATACTTTCCAGATGCACTGTAGTTGAGACATCAGTGATGATGAGGTTATGAGATGGTGCTGGTGATGTCATGGGTGAGATGTCACTGATGATGATGGTATACGTGAAGAAAGGACTGTGTTGGCTTGAGATGATGCTGGTGATGGTGCAGTTGTAGGTGAGACAACAGTGGTGATGATGATGGTGATGAAGTGACAGCGGAGGTGATGATGAGGTTATGAGATGATAATCATGATGATGATGATGGGGCTAATGGTAGAGGTGATAAAGTGAATGAGATGGTGATAATAAGGTTATGAAATTGCTCTCATGATGCTATGGATGAGATGTCAGTGGTGATGATGATGATGATGATGATGATGGTAGAGGTGATGAAGTCATGGTTGAGACAACAGTGATAATGTTGGTGATGAAGTGACAGTGGTGTTGATGATGAGGTTATGAGATGCTGATGATGCTGATGATCACTGCCATGGTCAAGATGTCATTGATGATGATGTTCTTGATGATGGTTGAAGTGACAGTGTTGTGAGATGGTGAAGTCATGGTTGAGATGTCAGTGATAATCATATTCTTGATGATGATGATGATGATGGTAGAGGTGATGGTGTTGGTGTGAGATGGTGCAGTCATCTGTTTTTGCTAACTTCTGCTTAACATGATGTCTAAAAGCCCCACAAACTCAGAAAAGACAAGAGACATGTCTGATTTCCCAGGACACCTATTTCTGTGATATCTGTCAGTTAGTAAGGAAAGGACATTTTATGCATAGTATCCCAAAAATCTGTCGAAGACACACCCAGAAAACTCAACAATTCAAGTGTGATGCCGGTCAAATAAAGCAAAATATCTTCAATGAATTAAAAAATTAAATTTAAAATGCTTTTCACCAAATTCTACAAGACCTCCACCTCTTACTTTTAGTTATGCTGCAGTAGCCAGCAGGAGCATGGATATCTATTATGGTAAGATTTTTATTTATTTTTTTATTGGCTTTGGTAGGTGTGAAACGATTAACTGAGGTCTTGGATGAAGGATTGATCAAATGACCATTTTGTTAACACACAGAAGTATAAAACTGCTGTTTCAAAGCATAAACTGTCTGGTTTACACTGTGTACTATGTACCATATTATCCAACAACGTAAGGTAAATACTTGATACAGTATAACCCACAGCATTTCAAAATATATACATTCTGCAGAATTTCTTGCAATTTTCTATTAAAAAAAAAAAAAATCAGTAATTGAAAAATAAAAAGTGTTAGCCAATGCCATGAAATTCCAATTATCATATTTTTATCATAGTCAAGAGGCAAAGGTCCATCTCTTCTGTGTGAAATTTCACAGCCACAGCAATTTCAGGCCAAGACACTTAAGTACATCCAGACAATAAAACATAAGTCAAAAAGCATTTTAAAATACAGGTCATAACCTTTTAAACCTTCTCTAATTTACTACTAATGTCACCCAGAGAAAGTAACTGAAAACTTTTGACACATTTCAGTGAATTTTATTAAACTACCGTGCCAAATAAGTGGACATAAAGTCTGCAGTACTGGACAGAGGATGTGTGCTTTTCTCATACTGACATTTTCAAGATCAAATCACCAAAAGCACTTTAGATCATACATCACAGACCTAAGGCAAAAGGTCAACTCATCATCATGTCATAGGTGGCACTGAACAAAATGTACACACACACACACACACGCACGCACACGCACGCACACACCACCTAAAAGAAATGCATGAACATATTACAGTACTGAGCTCAATGGTCTGTGCTGTAACCAAGACAGACACAGATGTTTCCTGAATGGCTGGACGGTCTGTCAAACCCTCTTAAAGTCCCTTTAAGGCAATCAGTTGTCAATTCATTTGGCAGTCAACTTGTTAACTTCCCAGGGCAGCTTTTTTCTATGTAGGTATTAAGCAGCTCCAATCTGCCCACTTGAATGGGGAAAGACCAAAATCTTGAAAACTGTTTGTCAATATAAAATCTCAATTTCAATAATATATTCAAATCACCAATAAAATCTGCCAGCAATGGTATCATAAATTTAGCTTCTTTAGCTCAAATGACCAAAAAAAAAAAAAAAAAAATAATTCTGTCCAGCTAATGCAAATATGTGTTCTGAAGTAGACAAACAGGTGATGCCTCTATCAAAATGTTATTTGGCAAGCTTTTTTAACTGAAAAGTGGGACTTTCATTCCTGCAGCTGCCAAATTGCTTCCATTCATTTTCCTCTGAGTGGTCCATCTCTTCCTCCTCATACTGTCTCTCGTCAAACTAAGGTTCAAACAGTCAAGGCTGTCTATTCGAAAGACCGAATGATGCAATTTAATAAGCAAAAAACTAACAGTGAAGCCATGGCAAGTCACTCCTTTCTGAGTTTAACTTACACAGCTACAGACACAGAAGGTCAGACCCCCAGCTAGATCATTGCTTCTTATGAAGTGATTGTTCCAATAACAAAAATGTGATTTCAAAGCAATTTATTACACTCGTCTTTGAATGTACCATTAAGTTTAATTCACCAGTTATACAAAGCAAAGCCTAACAGTTCATTTTCTTAGTGACCTGGAAACTTTCTCACTGGTCTGCACTAAATCACAGTACTCTATTGATCCCATCTCTAGTCCTAAGCAATTAATTCTGGAAAATGCCTTTCCTGCTGACATGACTCATTTATTGAAGATTCCGTTGCAAACCTCAGACAAAGCAAATTCATGCAGAATTAAATCATCATGTAATTAAAAGGATAGTTCACCCAGAAATAAAAATTATGTCATCATTTATTCATCATGATGTTGATCCAAACCTGTATGACTTTATTTATTCTGTGGAACACAACAGGAGATGCAATGCAAGTGAACTGAATGAGAACATATTGTGTCTTTTTCGCACTAGTAATGTTGATTTGGATTCATCCAGTTATCTTTGATTCTGTTCACCAAAAAGATTTGTTCAGATTCATTCACTGATTCATTCAGTGATCATTAAGCCAGTAGTTGATGAACAGATTTGTCCAAAATCAGAGTCATTCACAACAGAAACAATTCTTATAATCCTTAAAAATTTTAGTGTCTACAGATCTACTTAAGAGACTCCAGAAAAAGTACCTAAGCACAATTTGTCCTCTTTTATCAAGTTGTAGAAAAGGACAACAATAGCCTAAATAAATGGATAGTTTCAATAATCTTCTTACATCATCTCAATTGTTTATGGTCATCCTAGCATGCCGAACTGAACGATTAACAGGTGTTCAGTTTATTCACGAATGGAACATACCAAATTTAAAATATCAAATTTGCTGATGACTGATGAAACTGAGGTTGAATTTTTTGGGAAGAACATGTAGCACTACATATAGCATAAAAAGGGCATAACATACCAACATGAAAAAATCATCCCAGCGGAGGGAGCATCTAGATTTGGGGCTGCTTTGCTGCTTCAGGGCCTGGACCGCTTGCCATTTTCGAGGGAAAAATGAATTCCCAAGTATATTAAGACATCCTACGGAATAATGTCAGGGTGGCTGTGTGCCAGCTGAAGCTCTTGAAGTTGGGTGATGCAGCAAGACAATGACCCTACACACTGAAGTAAATCCACTACAGAATGGCTTCAAAAAAGAAAATCCAACTTTTGGAGTGGCCCAGTCAGAGCCGAGACCTTAACCCAAAAGAGATGCTGTGGAATGACCACAAGAGAGCCATCAACACCACAAATCCTAAGAATATGCTGAGCTGAAGCAGTTATGTAAGGAAGAATGATCCAAAATTCCTTCTTAAAGTTGTGCAGGTCTAATCCGCTGCTACTGGAAATGTTTGGTTGAGGTTATTGCTGCCAAAGAAGGATCGACCAATTATTAAATCCAAGGTTTCACTTACTTTTTTCAAAGCACTGTTAATGTTTAATGGAATGTGTTCAGTAAAGACATGATATATTATAATTTTTTGTGTGTTGTTAGCATAAGCACATTGTGTTTGTCTATACGTGTGACTTTGATGAAGATGAGATCACATTTTATGACCAATTAATTCCAAAGGCTTCACATACTTTTTCTTGCCACTGTAAATCTGTGGGGGATAACATTACATTTGTTTGTTAAGCATCTTAATTTGCAGTGGGAACAAAGGAGTTTTCTAAAAAAAATTATAACTTTGACACCCTATACCGCCTTCCTGACAGAAGTGTTACAAATTCAGTGTCAATATAGTAGTGAATAAAGTCAGATGTGTTGCTCCCTGCTCTTCTGAGAACTGCATCTTCAATCCCAAGTTCCGATACCAGGCTGTTATATTAAACACTGAGACATTCTCTATGTGACTTCATAGACCATTTCCAAAACTAAACATTAAAACTCTGTAGTCTTCGGAGGAGGAATAGTCTTTGACTCGCCTTCTATTTCTACATTCTCTGAATAATTAAACTTGATATCAATATGTGTTCCCAGATATTTAAAACCTTCTACAATGTCCACAACTTGACCTGACCATAAAGTACAGTTTTCTCTAACAGTTTCTGCTCTTTAAGTTTGACATTAAAAATGAGCTCCTAGGTTTTCTTTATATTTATTTGCAGTACACTTGACTGGCACCAGTCCTCAAGGATACAGATATTTTTTAAATAAGTTTGCTCACTCGGTGGTTGATTCTTTAAAAATAATTCTGCTAAGACCATGTCATCCACATTCTTAAACAGACCAGCTATTTGACTCTGAATCAGAGACTAATTAGTATATACTGAAAACAAAAGTGGTGACAATACACGTTCACAAATCACACAAAAAAACCTGCTTATGACAACAACTGCTGCCAACCTTCTTTTCCCTCCCTCCCTAATTGATTGAACATTCCAGAGATGGTCTGTGAAGGGACTGAAATGCATATCTGACTTTTTCAGGGATAATAGCTTTATTTCCTTTAGCCGGCTAAATTACATTAAAACACATGTCTCTCAATCATACACTCTACCACAAACCAGCTGGATTTTGAGTGCTCAAATCTAGATTCTCTCTCTTGAAGCATGATGTCTAGCTTGTATAACATCATCCAAAGAGTAGCCTCTCCTTCCCTCCAACATATAAAAATGCAGTGGAAGGAGGATTTGGGGTCTTGTCTGGCAAGAGGCAATAGAAAGAATTCACTCATCCTCTGTATTCACCAGATACTGCTTATTGCAATTTAAAGTGCTGCACCAGTTACATTTCTCCAGAGAAAATCTAGCCAGGATCTTTCCAGACATAGATCCAAGCTGTCCTAGATGCCATCAAACCCCTACTACCTTCGGTCATATGTTTTGGACGTGCCCCAAGCTAACCCTGTTTTGGTCTGCAATCTTCAACACTTGATCTCACACCTGTGATTTCACACTGCACGCTGAAGCAGTGCATGAGCCGAACCGAAGTAGTGCGTCACAACAACTTTTGTTGCAAACTACGTGTGTGCTTTTGCACCAGCAGCAATTCTCCTGCAGAAACTGCTGCACTCTATATAGAAAATAAAGTTATAAAATGGTTATCAGGTTTGAGCTATTGATATGTTTTACAAACTTAATCGTCATGAAATCGTATTTACATGATGCTTGTGTAATCTGCTTGTGACAGCCAACACAGTAAGCTCTGCCCATTTCAAACATAATTTAGGCGAGGGGGAGGACGATGAGCCTCAATGTTGTTTTACACAACAGAGGACGGTGTGATCACTCAGTTTGGCTCAATCACACTTAAATTAATAATATAGTCAGAAATAAGTAATTATGCACAACCACTGAATAGTGATATCTCTTTGTTCAAACACCAGCCAAAACGTTTAAGTGTCCCGCACTTTCCAAGAATATGTTAACTCACCATCAGCCGAGGTACAGCATCCCACGTTTTTCCTTTGTTAAATAATCCTTATAAAAAGTACGTTTAGGATAAAAGAGCCCTTTAATACAAGTGTCTTTCAATACAAGACTGAGGTTAAGTTCTGAATTTACCAACTACACGTGCTGTTGCGTGCATTTGTTTACGCTTGGCAGCACACTCCGCTGTATATGGGTGTTGCTGTTAACCCTTTAGACCCGCTCTACTATGTAATAGTATATAATAGGCAGTTTTATTTTGTTTGTTTAAGCCTATGACTTGTAGTTTTAAATGATAAAACCATATGTCTGCTTATATATATATTATTAAAATAATTAAATTTTGTTTTTGTGTGTTTTTATTTATTATTATTATTATTATTTGGCTTTCCAACGAGCTGTAATTAATACGAAAACACCCTAGACCACAAATTTATGCTTATTCTGTGCAATATGTACTATTTTGTATCAACTCCTCTTCATGATGTCCATCAACAGTGCACTTTCACTTTCAGCGTAAGCAGCGCAGAAAAAATAGACTGAATGCCGAATCTCCCGCTGCAGTGCAGCTCACGCACTACTTCTGCCTCATGCTGACGCACTGCTTCTGCTTCCCATGTAAATGCACTCACTTGTTAACATGGACGGTGAAAAAAAAATATGCACTGCTTCTGCCCTGCGGTCTAAAACAAGCATTAGTCAAATTGACACAATCCACTGACTGCCATATTTGCAACCTAGTCTCATAGAATGAATGTTACTATAGCTACAGAGTTTTACGTGCCTCTTTCTACGGTTTGCTGCAGTTTCCTGGTGAAATTAACACTAAAGTCACTACAGCAACTTTGTTTTATTCAGTTTCACACAAATAATGGGTACTATGGCTAATTATGACTTTATAAACACTTACTTTTCTGCATTATTACTCACATCCTGCTATGTAATAATATCAAAACACTTTCAGTTAATGCATCATTTGAAAAACGTTACATTTTAACGCTTGTATTACAGACCCACCAACATTTACACATTTATTCCAACATGGTTAGCTTCCACGGTACCTCGCCTGATAGAGTGTTGGACTTTTGACTCGGAGACTGAGCATCGAGCCAAGCCAAGGATGCCCGCAATGAAAACGAATCGAAAGTGCCTTAGAAGCAACACAATATGACATGGTTGCTTCAGTAAATGTGCTTTTCATGTTGAATTTGCTTTTAAAACACTATTGGTTAGGTTTAGGTTAAAGTTTTAGATTAGGGAGGTACGTTTTACTCATTAAAACATCCATCTAACATAATTTCTCTTGATTTTGGCACCCCCCGCTGGACATTTCACTGGAAAACTGCAGCCAAACGCATAATAAAGCATGTCATTTTGGTTTGCAAAAATGTTGCCACTGTCAAGTGAATTTCATGAGATCAGGTTGCATATTTGTGGTGCCTTTGGCCTTCTCTACACTCCCAGCAAGAAGACTGATCCTCAGAAACTGGAAAAAGGCACTGCCCCCAACACACACACTGTGGATGGAGGAGGTGATGGCACATCTTAAACTCAAAAAGATGAAGCACTCAATCTGAGGCTCATGCCAAAAGTGTTTTAAGGTGTGGCAGCCCTTTCTGCAATACTTTGTGGCCCACAGTGAAACTGAACCTTAACAACACAAACATACTGTCCTCCCATTTGACCTATGTGCAAACTGCACTGGATCTAGGACTTGACTAACTGATGATACGAGGTGTTTAATTATAATTGTTTGCACTATAGTCACACTTTGAAAGAAGAAAAAGCCCCTAAAGTCATCACACGCTTTACAAAGAATATATTCAGAGCTCAATCAAGAAGATTTAAAAGATTCATTTAAAAACACCTGTTTGTTCATTGTGTTTGTCTATACGTGTGACTTTGATGAAGATGAGATCACATTTTATGACCAGTTAATTCCAAAGGCTTCACATACTTTTTATGAAACACCATTACTCTCACTAACCCTTACAAATAAACCCATACACACACTTGAAAACCCAGCTTGTGGTCTTTTTGTAGGTCATCCATCATCAGAACTCAAGACTTCTGGGAGAAGTGTGCCTGATTTCAAGGGCTGTGAGATGAGACACCAAAAACAGCTGGGGTCACACTATGCCAACATTTCCATGCTACTGAACACACAGATTGCCATCAGTGTCTTCTGCTGCTCAGATCTACCTGTCATCTGTATTCACCTCACACAATCCGCTCTCTGCTGAGGAATGATGAAAGCTTAGCAAAGACAATCATGTTGGAATGATTAACAAACACATTTGAGGAAAGACTGCTCTCCCAGTGATGTGGTCAAGAGCCGCTGAGAGCATTTGCGATAAACAGGAAAATAAAGGCAGTATGGTTCAAATGAAAAAGAAGAAAGAGTAGATAAAAAGCATTGGAACAAGAGGAAAAATATTAAAACCTCTCACAAATGGGCATAGTACTTCAGAACTGCATAAAACAAAATGTACACATATATTATACCCTGTTATGTAAGATCGCAATACATTAAAAACACATAGGTCATTTTGCATTTGTAATTTAATTTAAAAATAATTGCTGAGCCACTTGCCTTTGTACTTTGCATTAAAAATCTACCTGAATGCTCTTTTGCAATTTAAATCAATTTTCAACTGCTTTTCCACAATGCTGATTCACAAATATAAGTGTGCTGATTTTCTAACAGACGCACTGTGAGCTTTCATACTGCGTTTCTACTGTGTGACATAGTTACAGCACTATCAAGAATTAAATTGATTTCTGGGTTGCTATTTTTATTCAGTGGATGAGTAGTTAACTACAGTATTCATATTGCTTCTTAAAAGGTTATATTGCAAAAGACTGTCTTAATAAATAGGTTTATAGTGCATTTTCAATGTGTTTTCTGCTGAGCTCACATGCCTATTGTTAAGGCGGTAACCTGTTAACATGGGCACCGAAATTAACATGCACCGCTCACTCTGCAGACACAGTATGTGTGAAACAGGCCTAAGAAAGACTGTTGAATGAATAAATGAAGTTACGATAAATCTTTATGTTTTATAAACATGAACACAATGCAAGAAAGGATCAAATGAAAGATGTAGTGAGACACTTCAAGCATAGAGAGTCATGTTGCAAAAATGAACGTCGACTTCTTGAATCATGAGAAAAAAACAGAGGAATAGGACTCACCAGGAATGTTGTGTATAGTAATGGCAAGGATCAGAAGAACAATCCGTCTCCAGCTGCTTCCTGATTGATCTGTCACTTCCTGTGGTTTGGTACCTACTTCCTGCCCCTCTGTTTGGCCAGTGTTGGGCCCACGGCGCCTCTGATACACCTCTCCATTCTCTATTTTATCTACAAGACAAACAAAAAAGGTATGAAGTCAAACATCAGGCAAACTTCCAATCTAAAATTGGTGAGAACAAATGCTCATACATATAGAACATGCACTAGACTTCATAGAACATCTTGGATATGCCTGGTCTCAACATGCAGCAACACAGATAATTTGCTTTAGATAATTGTATTGGCTTTATCAATGTGCAGTACCACTCTGACATGGTAAGTGATGCATGTTGTGGTGAAATCAGAGATAAAATCCAATCACAAGTGGTCACAGGAGACACATTTGAAATGCATTTAAATACCAGTTGTAAACAGCAATCTGTCTAAGCTGACCACTTGGGATCGGATCACCAGAGATGGATGTTAATACCAGGTGCAAGCTGAGACTATGCTTAATTATTTGGTTATTCATTTCATTTTAATACCCAAACAACAATTTATGTAAATTCATAAGAGTTTCTTATAGGCATCTGTTTAAAGGGGTCATGTAATGAGGAATCAAATTTTCCTTGATATTTTGACATACAGTATAAGATGCCATTCTACTATAAAAACATACTGTAAATTTCAGAACTTAAAAAATGTATCCCCAAAGCAATAAACAAATTTATTGAAAGACACAGTGTCAAGTTACAACTCTGAAAAGGAGAAGTCATTCGGTTCCATTCAGATGCTGTGCCTCTTGTTGTTTTGAGCACACATTTGTGCCATTTTTTAATTGTTGATGTAAGAAACATGCACTAGATGGACGTCTTTGACCTTCTTGATGCATTTCCGGCTATGTACATTTAAATGCAGGATGATACTGGAAACTGGATGTGTGTGTGTCTAGTTCACACTTTGCTTCAAACTATGTACAGTATGTGCTTCATGTGGATGTTTCTTCTGCGTAAATCAGCGTGGATTGTATGTTACTTCGGCTCATATCAGCGTGGATTTCTTGTGAACCAGTCATAAAACGATTCAAACTTTGCAAAGGAACTGTTATTAAAGGAAGGGGCAGTTAAAAACACTTAGACCTGATTGCAAAACCATAAGTAAACAGTTTCATTGATGAATATTTCAAATGTCATGACTGTTTGATAGGTTGTGGTGCTAACACTGTCTACATCGGGTGTGTCTTCAACGGCTTGAGGCTGTCTACACTGGACGCGTCTAAATCATTTATTTTTGTTGTTGGCAGTAGTAGCATTAGCGCGTGCAATGCAATGTGGAACGGGACACCCATTTACTGTCTGCGCGGCACGACGCACCACAACGGACATTTCCAGTGTAGACAGCATCATTGATTATAATGGGTTCTATTACTTTGGACTTGACCTGCCTCTCGCGTCCGGTGTAGACAGGGTGTGAGTGTTAACAGTTGTGCTTGAGATGAACAGTTTAATATATTTGTATGCAATGTGTTGGATGCACGTTATATATGTAAACCATGAAATTTAGTTTTATAATGATGTGGAGCTTGTTCATTCTCTTCCAACTGAGTTTCAAATATGGCTGTATTTGAGGGGCTGCACAATGTTAGCCAATCATTACAGTGGGCATTTATGTTGAAGTTTTAAGGAGGCGCTTAGGCCAAAACCTAGCATTTCAGACAAAGGGCCACAGACGGTGTAAAATGATCATATATTACTAAATTACAACTGTTTTTGTGCAAAAAAACTACTAATATTATCACTTAACCTCAGGGAATATAATAAAACTATATATATAATATATATATATATATATATATATATATATATACACTATATTGCCAAAAGTATTCGCTCACCCATCCAAATAATTGAATTCAGGTGTTCCAATCACTTCCATGGCCACAGGTGTATAAAATGAAGCACCTAGGCATGCAGACTGCTTCTACAAACATTTGTGAAAGAATGGGCCGCTCTCAGGAGCTCAGTGAATTCCAGCGTGGTACCGTGATAGGATGCCACCTGTGCAACAAGTCCAGTCGTGAAATTTCCTCGCTACTAAATATTCCACAGTCAACTGTCAGTGGTATTATAACAAAGTGGAAGCGATTGGGAATGACAGCAACTCAGCCACAAAGTGGTAGGCCACGTAAAATGACAGAGCGGGGTCAGCGGATGCTGAGGCGCATAGTGCGCAGAGGTCGGCAACTTTCTGCAGAGTCAATCGCTACAGACCTCCAAAGTTCATGTGGCCTTCAGATTAG
Source organism: Myxocyprinus asiaticus (assembly GCF_019703515.2). Taxonomy (NCBI): domain Eukaryota; kingdom Metazoa; phylum Chordata; class Actinopteri; order Cypriniformes; family Catostomidae; genus Myxocyprinus; species Myxocyprinus asiaticus. The sequence goes on from NC_059375.1 coordinate 15,722,116, forward strand.
CTCAAGAACAGTGCGTAGAGAGCTTCATGGAATGGGTTTCCATGGCTGAGCAGCTGCAACCAAGCCATACATCACCAAGTGCAATGCAAAGTGTCGGATGCAGTGGTATAAAGCACGCCGCCACTGGACTCTAGAGCAGTGGAGACGTGTTCTCTGGAGTGACGAATCACGCTTCTCCAACTGGCAATCTGATGGACAAGTCTGGGTTTGGCATTTGGCAGGAGAACGGTACTTGTCTGACTGCATTGTGCCAACTGTGAAGTTTGGTGGAGGGGGGATTATGGTGTGGGGTTGTTTTTCAGGAGCTGGGCTTGGCCCCTTAGTTCCAGTGAAAGGAACTCTGAATGCTTCAGCATACCAAGAGATTTTGGACAATTCCATGCTCCCAACTTTGTGGGAACAGTTTGGGGATGGCCCCTTCCTGTTCCAACATGACTTCGCACCAGTGCACAAAGCAAGGTCCATAAAGACATGGATGAGCGAGTTTGGTGTGGAAGAACTTGACTGGCCTGCACAGAGTCCTGACCTCAACCCGATAGAGCACCTTTGGGATGAATTAGAGTGAAGACTGTGAGCCAGAACTTCTCGTCCAACATCAGTGTCTGACCTCACAAATGCGCTTCTGGAAGAATGGTCAAAAATTCCCATAAACACACCCCTAAACCTTGTGGAAAGCCTTCCCAGAAGAGTTGAAGCTGTTATAGCTGCAAAGGGTGGGCCGACGTCTTATTAAACCCTATGGATTAAGAATGGGATGTCACTTAAGTTCATATGCGTCTATAGGCAGATGAGCGAATACTTTTGGCAATATAGTGTATATATATATATATATATATATAAAATAATAATATATATATATTTTTTCTAAAATATAAGAGTATTTCATGACCCCTTTAATGGATTTACTTAAACTGATGTACTGTTTTTAACTCAACATAAAAGTAATTAACTCCTTTCCTGTTAGATCTGAAAAACAAACAAAAAAAAATTTATAAAAAAATAATAATAAATAATAAAGTATTAACCAATCTGTGGTCGAGTCTGTTACTATTCAAACCTCATTCACCAGGTCAGAAAATGAAACAAGTTCAATCAAGTCAATAAATTAACAAAAATTATCATTACTGTAGAGTCAAGGTATTTTACCAGAATCAGTGTGAACACACTGGCAATAATTACCAACAGAATGTACCAGAATGGACGTGTCTTTTCAAAGCTGATCTAATCTTTTTGTCTTGTAAAGGGACTCTTTGCCAATATTTTTTTTTCAGCAACTGGTGTCATACCTTATGAAGTATTTATCTTAGCTCTTATCCATACTTAAAAGTCAATCACATCATTTCGATTGTGCACTTATCCTACAATCTTTTTCATCCCCTTTAATGGTATTAAAAAGAGGAAGAACACAGGAAACACTTAAATTAAATCCTGTGTGCCTCGCAGCTATGGTTAAATTAACCAATTACCTTTCAATTTACTATTTAATTATGTATGCTTGTATAAGAATTGCCATATATAACAGGATGACACATCTGACCGTGGAGTGTTCCCACTGGATCAACATCCTTCCCGCCATAGTCAGACTGGATGGAAGACCCGTGACATGTTTGATCTTGAAAATCTAGTTTCAATCTTTTCCAATCACACATGAAAGAAAATAATGAATACAGATTACTTGGGCTTCAAAGATCATAAGGTACACATCCATCATGTGTGTGGTGAGCATATATTTGGTCTGAAAGATGGAAGGAATTTTTAGATCAGCGTTGAGGTTAGGACACATCTGGAATTTTAAAAGGCATTGACTGCCATTTCACTGGTTAGGTGATAGTTGGGATGCTTTTCATACTAGTGGAAATTGATTATGAGAAGGTTCACACTGAATCTGCACCCCTAGAACTCCAACTCTGGAGATTTCCATAGAATTTGAACGGCAGTCCAGTCAAACACAAAGTTCTACAGGTTCTAGATCTAGATCTACATGGACATTGTCTTTGTCTAATAGTGTAGCAGCATGTCGTGTGTTTTTATAATTGTGCAACAGCATAAGCATTTCCACATGCTTAACTCAGTATGTCTGTGTATTTTCTAGCAGTAGCAAGTCTCCATACATGCACTGCAGCAGCAGCAGCGTAGCAGATCTATTCCGCCAAGACCAATATCCTATCAATAGGTCATACCCACATTAATATACTAAATCTTTCCAAGAGTTGCCATGACTGAACTGAATTCATGATATATTTCTCTGAAAACTAGTCTGATCTTATCTTAGTCTTATTTTTATTGTCAATATCAATTTAGCTTCTCGAGTAAACGTATCTAGTTTTAAATACACTCACTTAGCACTTTATTAGGAACACTATGGTCCTAATAAAGTCCCTGACGTGGTCTTCTGCTGTTGTAACCTATCTGCCTCAAAGTTCAATGTGTTGTGCATTCTGAGATATTATTCTGCTTACTACAATTGTACAGAGCGGTTATCTGAGTTACCATAGCCTTTCTGTCAGCTCGAACCAGTCTGGCCATTCTCTGTTGGCCTCTCTCATCAACAAGGCATATCAGTCCACAGAACTGGCGCTCACTGGAGATTTTTTGTTTTTAAGACTATTCTTAGTAAACTCTAGAGACTGTTGTACGTGAAAATTCCAGAAGATCAGCAGTTACAGAAATACTCAAACCAGCCCGTCTGGCACCAACAATCATGTGACAGTCGAAATCACTGAGATCACGGGCCCTATTTTTGTGAGTGCGCAAAGTGCAGCTCTACACGCAATGACCGTGTGCAACGTCTTATCCAATTTTCGTGAGAGCGCTAATTCTAAGTGACATTTTTGTGCCAGCGCAAAGTGAAAGTGGGCATGGGTGGGAGTGTTTGTGCCGCTGTGGGTGTATTGTATGTAAATGAAGCGGCGCAATGCACAATTTGCTATTTTCCTAAGAATTTGGTCGTTGCGCTAAGACGTTTCAATACCACGTCTTATCTCAGTGCAAAGTCCAAATTCAGTTCCTGCATTTGCAGTTTGGAGATTTCACCAGCAGGAGATAATACAGTTCATGTGCAAATTCTGAAAGTACAGAACATCAAATAGTGTCCCTTCAATCGCTGTTCAAGCCGTTTGTTGAAACAAAAATTTATGAGATTTGTGTTAAACTTTCTAGAGATCATGGTTTATTTTTTCAACTATTATCATTATTTTTATTGTTGTATGTATTATTATTCTTGTATATTTACAATTGTATTTATAATTTCATTTTGTGTAGTGACTGCAAAAGGGGCTGGTGGAAGAAGAGAGAGTAAAATGTTTGGATTTAGTAGGATTTTTTAACCACTTCATTAATTTTATTATATTTTTGTTTTGTTAAGTGTAATTTGGATTTAGAAATATGTTTGGTTGAATTGTTTTGTTTCAATACATGAATAATTATTTTTCAAATCAATGTGGACTGGTAGGCTTAGAAGTGAAGGGTGTGCCGATTCAATTACTGTTAATACTAGGCATGATTTGTGTGTCAGTAGATAAAATTATTAATAATACTTACACTCTCTGTAATTTAACTGAATAAACCACATTTTCCGTGCGTATAAAAGGAGCATAACAAAGACGCAGTTAATGCGCAAAATAATGTAATTCCATATTTCTATGCTTCTAATTCATTGCATACAGTCCATTTATGCTACCAACTTCTTATGGATGTGCTGTCTTTATATATCGCTGGTGCTGGACAGAGAATGGACTGTATGGATGGAAACGGTGCTGGAGTAGATCCTCCCTTGACCCGATTAGCGCCTTGCGCGCGATTTCGCCAAACCCACTTGAGCTTAGACTTAGCGCATTGCACTGCTGCCACACAAATAGCTGATTAGATAATCGCATGAATAAGGTGTACAGGTGTTTTTAATGAAGTTCTCTGTGAGTGTATATTTAGATATTTTTGTTCTGGAAAAGACAAATATACACAATATGCTTATTCTTTTTCTTTTTTTTTGGATTATACTGAGCAGAACTGGCCCCAGAAAAAATAACATTCCGTAAACTAAAACAAATAAATACACACTAGTAGAGGTTTATGAAGAACTTAAGGTTCAGCCTGCAGTCTAAAGCCCCAGTACTTCAAATAGATGAATCTATGTATATCAACCCAAACCCAGCCAATGAATCTTTCTATACCACTGCAGCCTCAATTGTACAAGTGCCTGAGGATACTGAGTCATAGCATAGCAATTTAATCAAGCATCCAGTGAAGCCATGCAAACCGACAGGCATGATATTGTCCCCAGTTACAGCATACCTTATACAACATATAACAGTATGTCATATCAAAAACTGTGTTTTTTATTTTTTTATGTAACATATCTTCAACTGAAGCATATTATATTTAAAGGTCACAACAGCAGAGACCAGGAAACTATTTGTGTTGCTCAAACCGTCTCCATGGGCATCCAGCTTCTCTGTTGATTATGACTTGTTTACTGGTTTCTTGACTATATGCTAATTTTGTTTGCCGGCTACATCCCATATTACTTTTTTATTTGTGTATGCTACTCGTGCCACTGCTTGTCAGCAGGAAGCATCAACCTGTCTAAGGCAATCAGTCATAAATAATGTTTTCAACAAATTACACCTCCACAAAATAGTGGCTTAAAGAGAAAGACAAGAGTATATATGACAATTTAATAACTCCATAACAAATAAGAGAGCTTCCTGTTCTTGAACAAATTGTGACCACTGCAACAACTGAGGTGCAATCAACCAAAAGTGTGAATGCATGTATGAGTGTTTTGTGAAATAGATGGCAGTTTGTAAGATTATTCAAAAAGTGCTCCAAGCTTTAATTAGCTTTTTATGGGCATAATTTTTTGTCTCAATATTCTGTAACGTCTGTGTAAGATCAGTGATGGTTAATTACACTTTGTTTAAAAAAACCCTTTTAGCCTTTTGACATTTGCATATAAATTACTGACCTGGCCTCCGCGTTTACATTTATATGGGTGCTAAATTGCAGATGGTCTTTATCACTATCAAAAGGATGCTAAAACAGGTCGCCTCTGGAGTGTCTCCATCAAGCTTCAAACACATTCCACAGAAAGGGGGGTGACCCCCCGTGCCAGGCACCAGAGCAGTTGTCTGTCTCCAGTAATTCCAATACACGTCACACACATACCTAAAGACATTTTCTCTATTTAGGCCATAGTAAGCAGTTATAAATGTATCTGCTATATGCATGTGTTGTATGTATATTCCCCTATTATATTAACTTAGTTAAAACCCTTTTACTTGTATTAGTTAGACGTTAAACGCCTATATTCAAGTGTATGAATGTATCTCTGCTTTAATATCGTCTGGAGGTTACCTTCTTGGTATCAAAATGATCTTCTCTTTATTTCTCACACCATAATGTACACCATGTGATCGTGAAATGCATCGAACAATTCTTACTATGTTTTGAATTAAAAGCTGCACTAGCGGTCCAGATCAGCAATAAAATGCGAATGGGCCATAAACGGAGACAAAGGATGTCTCTCCCGCTCAAAATGCATGCCTCTGATTGGCCACTCCACCCACAAAATGGGTGCGGCAATGAACTAGTAAAACTCTAGAACGCAGACTAATCATCGCTCAAAACTCTTCTTCTTGAGACCAACACACTCCAAAACTCTCCTCTTGAGTTTAACCTTCTGGCAGTGTTTACCTTCAAGTAACTTTGTGGATTTGCTGTGGACTTCTTCAACTCACTCCTAAAGAAATCGTCGAGAACCTCGTCTACCGCATCAAGACTCTTATTCAGCAACAAACCAATGCAAGTAACCATTTACAACTGATTAGATGCGCGTTTAAGTTTGAACCCCTTTTAAGGTGAATTGTGCCTCTGATGATTCTCATTTAGGTTGTGGTTAATTGATGTGAAATACTGCCTTCTTTGCTCTCTCTCTCTCCTTTCCTTACTTTCCTTCATTCTATATATGTATGTTTTGCTTAGTTTGTTTGTATGTTAGTTATAGTTTCATTTATTAAATCCCTTATATTCACAATTGATTGTCTCTGTGTTCCGCTCACAATTCAAAGTCACTGAATGTTGCTCCTTGCTACATGCTAAACTACTGCTAGCACGGTATAAGTAGGAAGGCTATTGTTCCTTGGCCAGGAAAGTAATCTTCCTAGAATTGATAAATAATTATATTGTCTGCTCACTGGACGGACAGATCAAATAATTGTAATATCGATTCTGCTACAGTTAATTCTAAGATCTAATCTAAATATTTATTATTAATTATAACCAGTTATAATTAATTATAAATAATTCCCTTTTTAAGCTAATTTGCTACAATCTCAATGCATTTCATAATGCATTATATTCACATTCAAATTGTTAACATAGACAAAATCTTTTTTTTTTTTTTTTACCATTCATCAGTTAGAATAGAACAGTATAACATAGCGAGACATTGTTAATATACATTACATGCAACCTGCTCCATCATTTTGAGTTGAATGTACTATAATAAGAAGGAAAGTATAAGCTTATAACATATATTTACTTATTATCTACTTAAAATGTTGTCAAGATATTTTCATTTATATGTTGGCTAATTTAATGATTTCAACACTTTCCTTTTTACTTTAATGCATAAAATTCAAAATGTGTCTCTGGGACAAAGTGACTCAAAATGATCAAGCAGGTCACAAATATTAACAATGATACGATATGGTGAGACAGTATTAATTTATATTACCCGGCACTCATTTTCTACATTGTTGTGCTACTTTCGTGTCTCTTACATCACTATGCAGATAACAACTTCAATAAAAAAATAAATAAATTTCTCGCCAATTTGGAATGCCCAATTCCAAATGCGCACTAAGTCCTCATGGTGGCGTAGTGACTCGCCTCAATCTGGGTGGCAGAGGATGAATCTCAGTTGCCTCCGCATCTGAGACCGTATTTGGTTCGTAGCCATGTTAAAAATGGGATTATATACAGTCAGATGGTCATTATCTAAAAAATAAAAATCCACTTTACGATGATAGATGACTGATCAACCTGTCAAGATTTATTTTTGCGAAAATAACCAGCACTGACTGTATATTACAGTTGAAGTTAGAAGTCTACATACACCTTAGCCAAATACATTTAAATTCAGTTTTACACAAGTCCTGAAATTTAATCATAGAAAACATTCCCTGTATTAGGTCAGTTAAGATCACTATTTTAAGAATGTGAAATGTCAGAATAATAGTAGAGAGAATAATTTATTTCAGCTTTTATTTCTTTCATCACATTCCCAGTGGATCAGAAGTTTACAAACACTTTGTTAGTATTTGGTAGCATTGCCTTAAAATTGTTTAACTTGGGTCAAGCATTTTGGGTAGCCTTCCACAAGCTTCTCACAGTAAGTTGCTGGAATTCTTGCCCATTCCTCCAGACAGAACTGGTGTAACTGAGTCAGGTTTGAAGGCCTCTTTGCTCGCACACGCTTTTTCAGTTCTGCCCACAAATTTTCTATCGGATTGAGGTCAGGGCTTTGTGATGGCCACTCCAATACCTTGACTTTGTTGTCCTTAAGCCATTTTGACACAACTTGAGGTTTGCTTGGGGTCATTGTCCATTTGGAAGACCCATTTGCGACTGAGCTTTAACATCCTGGCTGATGTCTTGAGATGCTGCTTCAATATATCCACATAATTTTCCTTCCTCATGATGCCATCTATTTTGTGAAGTGCACCAGTCCCTCCTGCAGCAAAGCACCCCCACAACATGATGCTGCCACCCCCATGCTTCACGGTTGGGATGGTGTTCTTCGGTTTTTAAGCCTCACCCTTTTTCCTCCAAACATAACAATGGTCATTATGGCCAAACAGTTACATTTTTGTTTCATCAGACCAGAGGACATTTCTTCAAAAAGTAAGATCTTTGTCCCCATGTGCACTTGCAAACTGTAGTCTGGCTTTTGTATGGTGGTTTTGCAGCAGTGGCTTCTTCCTTGCCGAGTAGCCTTTCAGGTTATGTCGATATAGGACTCGTTTTACTGTGGATATAGATACTTGTCTACCTGTTTCCTCCAGCATCTTCACAAGGTCCTTTGCTGTTGTTCTGGGATTGATTTGCACTTTTCGCACAAAACTACATTCATCTCTACGAGACAGAATGAGTCTCCTTCCTGAGCGGTATGATGGATGCATGGTCCCATGTTGTTTATACCTGCATACTATTGTTTGTACAGATGAACTTGGTACCTTCAGGTGTTTGGAAATTGTTCCCAAGGATGAACCAGACTTGTGGAGGTCCACAGTTTCTTTTTTTCTGAGGTCTTGACTGATTTCTTTTGATTTTCCCATGATGCCAAGCAAAGAGGCACTAAGTTTGAAGGTAGGCCTTAAAATATATCCACAGGTACACCTCCAATTGACTCAAATTAGCCAATCAGAAGCTAATTGGCTAATTTCCTAAAGGCTTGACATAATTTTCTGAAATTTTGCAAGCTGCTTAAAGGCACAGTTAACTTAGTGTATGTAAACTTCTGACCCACTGGAATTGTGATATGTCATGCGCAAAGTAGATGTCCTAAATGACTTGCCAAAACTATAGTTTGCTAATATGAAATCTGAGGAGTGGTTAAAAAAATTAGTTTTAATGACTTCAACCTAAGTGTATGTAAACTTCTGACTTCAACTGTAATATATATAAAAATCGGGTGGGCTGTTCTCTTTTTTTTTCTCCATATACTGTATTATGTAATTATCCAAATTTTGCCATCCATGCAATTTTAATTCCTTTCTATAATTATACTATTTTCTCAGGGTAGATGGATTTTTTATAAAACAATATATATTTGAAAAGAAAGCTGCATTGTTGTTTTTTTTTTAAGGACTTCAGTAAATGTTAGTAAATTAACATCTCCAAACAGTAAACTTTAAATGCTACATCTAACCATTCGCTTAACTCTTTCTCCAGTTTCTTGCCATTTCTTCTGAGAGTAAGTGATGTTATTCTCAGAATTCTAAATAAGCATAACCACTCCCTATTTAAAGTTACAGAATATATGCCTAAGACTATATATATCATTATTTAATTATTGTTTAATTATTTTCTTCTGGATTCTTGACGTTGGTTCACATATATAATGGGCTAAACCAGCCCATACAGTATGCACTACAGTTAGAGTCGTGGAAAACAGCATCCACCTTCCCAAAGCAAAATTATCCAGGACAATGCACATGAAACAGCATCCTCTGCTGGCCAGCCTTGCCGAAACTCATGCTGAACATCCCTGGTAACTGATGGAAACTGGTGGTGCTGGGGCAATTTAACCTGTGACCCAAGTTAGGTTCACTGTAATAACCACCCTGTTTCAATCTAATCACATCTAATCACTTTTCTCTTGCACAGTCTCTCCAAACAACCAATCACAAGCAAGCATACATACACACACACACACACACACACACACACACAGCCCTTTCCTTATATTCTCCCACAACTTAACTCTTCCATTAAATGGGTGAGGTTTGTGGCAATCTGATTCGTCCAATCCACCTGCGGTCTGTCCAAATAACTAAACAGCAGCAGGTGCACACTGGACTTGTTCTGGACACCCTGAATCACTCTCTCTGGCACCACTGGGGGTTTTCCATCTAACACCCCGACATAGGATGTGTCCGAAATTGAAAGTAGCTGCCTTTCTTTCCACTCAGTCAGTGACTAAACAGGCAGCATTTTGTGTATGAGTGTACCTCCTAAGAAAACAGGTTTCAGACAGACTTACAAGCCACCAAAACATAACATCTAATGATCTTCTAGAATAAACTAAAGTGAGCTTCTGAGATAACCAAGCTAGTATTCAGTGGCTATAATTGTAATGTCTTGGTAAAAATGGATATGAAAAAAAAAAAAAAAAAAACTGAAAATTATAAATAAATGTACTCCTTTCAAGCACTCCTCCTTGATTATGACTTGTTGCCTTCTTATCCCCATAAACTGCCTGTGAAGGCAGAATTTTTCAGCTTATAGACACAGCTATGTCTCACACACTGGCAGACTTGATTGATGGGTGGGGGGCTGGTATGACTGCACTAGTGAGGATGTGATTAGGTACATTCAGCCAAGGTGCAGTTATCCTTCATGAAGACATTTAAACACCCACGCTGTCTAAGTTTCTCAATGTCACAGTGAAAAAGTACTCTAAATGTACAGCAAAAAATTAGACTCACAATGATTTTTGAGATGGGGGACAAAATAAAGCCTCATTTTACCTGCCAATCAGTTTGAGAGATGAACACTAGAATGTTAACACAAATGTCCCTTTTCATTATATTTTCCCTTTATTGTATTAAAATTATGGCATTACATTATCACTCACTACCTCTAAAACCTCAGACCATAATGCAATTAGGGATGCACCAATACAATAAAAAAAATAAACAAATAAATAAAACTATATGCAGATAATGATGCTGATACCGATATTTTGCAATTTACCTTATTTTGTCATCAGATCAATGTTTTACTTAGGAGTACTTACAGTAAAAACTGTACAAAGAGGTACAAAATCTTTCACTGTTTTAACAATAAATAACTTCCATTTAACATTGGATCTGTTGAACACATGACAGGCCAAAATTAGATAAAAATACATACAAGATAAAAAGATGAAAAAGATCATAATAAAAAAAACAAAAATAAATAAAAAAAATATAACAATGATTAATATAAAAATGTTATTTTGTACTTTAAAAAAATTTTGCACTTCTCTTTTTGCAGTTTAAAGCGCAGACTTCTGAAGTTTAGTAATCGATCAAAGCCATATTGCGATTTCAGTCTTAATTAAATTAATCTTACAGCATTACTGGTTATCATACCGATCTCAGAAGTCAAAGTCTGCTGGTTTCAAAATGTTTTGGATGGTTTCCCTCATCATGTAGCCTACAGGTAAGTGCCACTTTCACAACTCTCACGTTCATTTATGACGTTTTTTTTTTTTTTTTTTTTTTTTTTATTAACATGAGAATGAGGCAGAATAAATATTACATGTTCATTGGAGTGCCAACCCTTCTACATATTGTTGCTATTATTATTTCTGGATTGAATTTTTACAAAGTGTGCTACTAATTAACTATAATCATCCATCGTTTTTTCATATCGGCGTTTTCATGCTTATTACCGATATGTCGACGGTTTTAATTTGGTCAGTAATTGGCAGAAAAATATCAGCAGCCGATACATCAGTGCATTAAAATGGTAACACTTTGTAATAAGGTTGTATTCATTAACATTAGATAATGCGTTAGGTATCATGAACTGACAATGAACAATACATTTTTACAGCATTTGTTAATCATTAATGTTAATTTATAATTTTATCTATTTATTTACTGTATATTGTTCATTGTTAGTTTTAGCTACTTAATAATGCATTAATTAAAATACTGTATACAACATTAAATGTAAAAAATATATTAGTATATGTAGAAATTAATGTTAACCAAAATTAGTAAATGCTATAAAAGTATTGTTCATCATTAGTCGATGTTAATTATTGCGCTAACTAAACGAATACAACCTTACTGTGAAATGATAGCATTAAAATATATATTAAACTTTAGATAAACAAAACTCTACATGTGTATCTTTAAAAGAAACATTACCATTATGTCCTGACAGAAGGAAAAGGTTCATTTAAAAAGCATATACTTCTTCTACAAGTAATACTTTCCCTCATTTTAAGTACGTTCCTGTTTAAGAGATCCTTAACTTGATAAAGTTATTATTTATTTTATTTCATTTTTGTTCTGTAGCCTTTTTTGTCCCCATACTAAAGAATCAATGGAAAACAAAAACAGCACTCCAGTGCACACTGGTATTATCTAAATATTTCACCAGCAATGTAACTCAAAATTTGCAACTGTGAATATTTTACACCAGTTATGCTCTTGCTGAACTTTTGTCCATCTGTTCCATGACCCAATCATTCAAATGTAGCCGTTAAAAGCCACATCACAAATATATGTACTGTATGTACGTAAAGAACTCCAAACACAAGCAGGAATTTCATTTAAACCCTGATGACCTTTTTAGCTGTCAATCAAACTGAGAGTGCAGCCGGAAACAAAATTCAACTTCAAGAGAGAGAGAGAGCTTGTTATGGTCAGTGTTGGGAAGTAACTTTTTAAAAGTAGTGACACTACTAACTTAACATTGTTTAGTAGTGTGACAGTATTTCAGCTGTTTTAAACAGTGTAGCTTTACCAGTAACAATTTACTTTTTCCAGTGAGAAGCACCATAGCTCAACAAAAAGCTACATTCATGTTTTTGTAAACAATGCAAGTGAATGGTGGCCAAAACTTTTGATCTTTAAAAATCACATAAAGTCAGCATAAAATTAATCCATAAGACTCCAGTGGTTAAATCCATGTCTTCAGGAGCCTTATGATAAATGTGGGTGAGAAACAGATCAATATTTAAGCCATTTTTTACTACATAATACTATAAAACTTTCACAATCTTCTTCTTGTGTTTTTAGTGATTCACATTCTTCGTGCATATTGCCACCTACTGGGCGGGAAGACGAATTTATAGTGAAAAAGGACTTAAATATACATTTTTCTCACCCACACCTATCATATCACTTCTGAAGATATGGATTTAATCACTGGAGTCTCATGGATTACTTTTATGCTGCATTTATGTGATTTTTAAAGATTGAAAGTTCTGGCCACCATTCACTTGCATTTTATGGAACTAAAGAGCTGAGATATTCTTCTAAAAATCTTTGTTTGTGTTCTGCATAAGATAGAACGTCATACACATCTGGGATGGCATGAGGGTGAGTAAATTGAGAGAATTTTCATTTTGGGATGAACTATCCCTTTAACGGTTCCATTTATGATTCTTCAGTACTTTTGAGGAAGAAATATTTAGAAATAATCAGTGCAATTCTTATTGTATTTACAGCCCTCAGCAGTCATCAAGATGAGATGATTTTATATTTGAACAGAACTGATTCTTGCTAAATCTGTGCTTACACTGAATAAAAAAATTAAAAAAATATATAAAAAAAGATATTTTATTAATTCATTTTTTAAAAATACAAATTACAACAAAACTTACTTACACAATGTCATATCTACAACCAAGTAATTACTCTGATTTAAGTCTCACAAGCCTTAATTACATAACACAGTGACAATTCATGCTTTATTTTTGACTAAATGAATGACTTGTGGTTCAGTATGTTTTTCATTCACTGAAAAGAATCGGCTGATAAGATTAATTTGTTTCGTAGGAAGCGCTGTATGTGTTGCGGTGTAAATTCAAAAGAACTGACTCATAAGAGTAAATTGTTCAGGACTTGGGCAACACTGGTCTCACAATATGTTTTGTGCTGTAAATTTAAAAGAACCAGCTCATAAGAGACATTCGTTCTGGAAAGAGACTATTTTGGAATTTTGCCCCCTTAAATACTGCAGCTTCAATCAGGCAGGGCATCCGGCGTAAAACCTGTGCCAAGTCAAATATGCGGATCACGGGTGGTCCGCTGTGGCGACCCCTAATGGGAGCAGTCGAAAGAAGAAGAAGAAACACTGCAGCTTCAATGTTGTAGCTACTTATTGTTAGTAACTTGCAGTATACATTGTAAACCCAAATGCTCAAAATAATTTATTGTTTTGAGTAGGGCAAAATGACCTTGTTGAGTATTTAGAACTTTCTCTTTATTTTGAGTTCACAAAACTGACATCTTTTAAGTAACCTGATTTGTTCCCATTATGGTGAATAGTGGAGCATGAGGACAGATACAAATTAAAAATGTTCTATATTGCTTTACTCATTGAGCAATTGATATGCCAAACAAAGCATAGTGTTACAGCATGCTAGAATTCAATGTACTAGCTAATTCTAGCAAGTACTAGTTAGAGGTTTCCTCTATTTGAAGTAATTAAAGGGTTAGTTCACCCAAAAATGAAAATCCTCTCATGACTTACTTACCTTTAAGAAATGTGTATGTGTATGAATTTCTTCTACAGCAGAAATGAAGTGAAGATTTTTATAAGCACATTTCAGCTCTTTTTCTCCATACAATGGAAGTATACAGCTGCCATTAGTCTGCTGGCTATTTGACGGTCCAAATGGCATATAAAGGCAGCATAAAGTAATCCATACAACTCCAGTCAATCCACCAACCTATCGATTTGCTTAAGAAGACATTAAATGATCGACTAGTCATGTGGATTACTTTTATGCTGCCTAAATATGACTTTTTGACTGTCAAATCGCCAGCAGACTGATGGCAGCTGTATACTTCCATTGTATGGAGAAAAAGAGCTGAAATGTGCTTATAAAAATCTTCACTTCGGTTCTGCTGAAGAGGGAAATTCATACACATCTGGGATGACTTAAAGATATCATGAGAGGATTTTCATTTTTGGGTGAACTAACCCTTTAAGTTGAGATAACTTGTGATTTAAAATATAGCCAAAGTGTTAAATGTAAAGTGCCATCATACAGTATGAGTTAGCTTCCTCAATATTTCAAGTTAAGAGCAATTAACATGCATGTGTAGTATAACATTTAAATCTGGAAGTTCTATTAACTTAAACTTGGTAGCTTATTAACTTAAAAAATGTGATTTAACTGATTGCCTAATTTTTTTGAGTTCTCCTAACTTATGGTTTACAGTGTATAGCTGTGCAAACGCAAAACACAGTAACTACACAATTTTTCAAAACTGAGTTATGACCTTAATCAGGTCTCATAGACTATATATATATATATATATATATATATATATATATATATATATATACACACACACACATATATATATACATGAGACCTGATTATGGTCATAACTCAGTTTTGAAAAATTGTGTAGTTACTGTGTTTAGTAGATAGAAGAACTGTGGCGAAAACTGTGTCCAGGTGTTTCTAGGAGAATTGGTGCTGTTTTGAAGGCAAAGTTGGTCACACCTTTTTTATGTTTACTAGATTTTGGATGATGTTAATTGAAAAATGAAAACTAATTATGACACAATTTTTTGAAGAAATCCTCACTATGCAAAATTTTTCACAAGTGCCTAAAACATTTGCACAGTATTGTATATATATATATATATATATATATATATATATATATATATATATATATATATATATATATATATATATAGGAGTATCTTGTACAGTAGCTTACAATTACAGTTTCAAAGTACATTCCCTTCTCTGGTTATCCTAATCCCCATTTCAAATTAAAGTTAATAATTTATCTCACAAACATCACCACAAGTGTGCGTTTGATAAAGCAAAGAGGAGCACTGACCACCAGAAACAGACCCATACGCACAAATACATATCATGCACTCTTAATTGCTTCATCTGTCTCTGCGGTCACACCATCCAAACTTAAACGGCAGTCCTCATAATACACTAGCCTTCTGGAACTTTCTATTTTCCATTCCACCTCCCAACTCGGCTCAGCTACATATCACCATAGAAACGCACAACCACCGGACCCAGCCATACCTACGCCAACCTGTGGCTTGCATAATAATGCTTATATTCAAACTGTATATTCATATGCAGTTGCAGTCCATGCGTGTGTATTAATGACATGACGCCACCAGCGTGTGCGCTACATAATGCAGCAGCTTTCTGCGTCTGTTAACACTCAGTGACTCATGAAAGTAAACCACACACTCTGCTTTACCTCAGCTCGCCTTATCTGCTGTTTATGTGTTCAGGCAGTGAAAACAAGAAATGGTCCACCTGCCGTCATGCAAAAAGCAGACTGAGAAATCCATTTATCAGAACTGCAGTCAGGCAGTGAGTGTTTAGAAAGAACAAGGTGACCGTGTGGCTTTCATGCTATTTTTTGTTGGTTGCGTCAAAAACTAGCTATGTAATTTTAAGGAGACAATCATGAGCGATGGGTGTTCAACAGTGGGTGAATACGGTCTCATGTCTTTAGTGCTCCTGCTGAAAAAAACCAACTTAAACTAGAGACCAGCTAAGACCAGCAATTCAGCTTATGCTGGCTTAAGTGTTTTTTTTTTTTTTACTTACTTTTTTATTCATTTTTTATGTTTGTTTCAGATGGGTGAAATACACCTGGGATCATACATTACATATTCCATGTTTATACTGTATGTTAAAAAACAAGCTGACACAAACAGAAAACACACACATACACAAAGCCCTGAACTTGAGCTACCTGAAAAACACGTCTAGCGCTGTTTGATATATTAAAAAAAAAACTGTTATTTCACAGGGATTTGGATGTTATTTTATGCAGCAGGAGTTAGTGAAAAGATGTGTTCAGGGACAGTTTTTTTTTTTTTTTTTCAGGGGTAACCAACTTAAAAACACAAGCAGTAACAAACAATGCTGACTCTCAGCACACATTGAGAGAGCAGTGCTTGATAGAGGTAATTACAGAATCATAATTGCCGTTAATAAATGATAAACTAAATCAGTCTGATAATTTGCAGTTTATTTAGTGTTAATAATTATGCCATTCAAATATATTGTTAAAGGTGCAGTAAGACATTTTCTTTTGGAATACCAGACATAAATGTCTCTTTTTGTGACAGAATGTCAACAGGATTTTTTGTTTTGTTTTTTTGTTTGTTTAGCATTACGGAAGACCTGAAATGCACCGTGAAAAAAAATTTCAGTAGGTGATATATATATATATATATATATATATATATATATATATATATATATATATATATATATATATATTTTTTTTTTTTTTTTTTTAAGGTGTCTAGTGCCATCCTGAGCCTATGACCTACAATAAATAAAAAAAATAATAATAAAATATTTCTTTCAACATTTTTTTTCAAAATAATTTTTTTCTCTCTCAAATTTTTTTTTTCTCCTCAAGAGGCAACACATGAGAATTATTATTATTATTATTATTTTCTGTTGTTGTTGTTGTTGTTGTTGTTGCTTGCTAGCTAACAATTAGCATGCAGAACCAACCTCGTCCACCAGGTGCCATTATCAGTAAGCATGAAAACTTATGCTCACAACATGACAGATGACAGCTGTGGCACTTGATCTGTTGATTGACAGTTGTATAATACTCTAACAAGAATGTTTTGCAAATCTTAATCAAGGAAAGAAACATATATAATGTTTGAGAGTCTACTAATACATGAAATACTACAATTAAATGAATATACCTCAGGTTACATATGTTTCATTTGCGTCTCTTAAATATAATGCTTATAATGTAAGGGCTACTGTTTGACTTTCTCGACTGCGCACACACCAGAGATACAGTAGACTAGAGCAGAGCAGATCATTGGCGTGAGTGGTTCCGTTACAACTGTGCAGAAACAAAGCTTTAATCGCACTGCGAATTTATGAACCAGACAGCCAGACGTTATTTGAACACTAAGCGTACACCGTGTCCTCAAGCAGCTCTGCATCTTTCTTTAACTCGAATTGATTTGGGCAACGCTAACATGAGTCATCCCTTTAATCAGAGCACTGAAAACACAGCGAGAGGCACCACAACGGTCAAAGATGTCAATCTAGTGCATGTTCACATGGACCAACAAATTAAAAAAGCACAATATCAATAGCAGCATTGATATTCCCAGTGGTGAATATCATGAAACAACCAGAAATAACTCCCGTTGTCCCACTTGGCAACGAATGAAATATGAAACATATGTAACCTGAGGTATATTCATTTAATTGTAGTATTATACAACTATAAATCAACAGGTCAAGTGCCACAGCTGTCATCTTCCACCTTGTAAGCATAAGATTTCATGCTTACTAATAATGGCACCTGGTGGCCGAGGTTGGTACCGCATGCTAATTGTTAGCTAGCAAGCACAATAAATGTTTCTGATGTGTTGCCTCATGAGGTAAAAAAAAAAAAAAAAAAAACAGAGAAACACAACATTGAGAGAAATTTTTTTTTAGAAAAAAATTCAGAGACAAAAAAAATTCAGAAAAAAAAGTGAGAATTTTTTTTTTTTTTTTAAATGTTAAAGAGAGAAAAAATGAGTGAGAGAAAAGAATGAGAGAGAGAAAAAATTTAGAGAGAAAAAAATTCTTTCAGGCTCAGGAAGGCACTAGACACCTAAAAAAAAAAAAAAGTTTTTTTCAGATACTGATTTTTTTTTCACGGTGCGGTTTAGGGCTTCCGTATTGCAGTAAACCATCCAATCAGAAATGCTTTCTTCCGGTCAATAATTTTTCATGTTCAGGATTGTTAATATTCGGTTGGCTGACATGTCTTTGGTGAGTTGCTGAAGTTAGCAAAAGGGCAGCACACTTCCAATAAAGTAAAAAGTATCAGTATTGGAATCGATATTTGTGATATTGCCATTGAAAAGACTTGGTATCAATTAAACAAGTGGAATTGCACATCCGTACTTTACAATCAGCCACCACGTGAAAGACAGAAGAGAAATGGAAGACTACAATGGTCCCTCAAATCTGTGGTTTCTTTACCTTGAAGTGTGCCATTTGGCAACCACACACAAATATACACAAATATAAACATAATAACATAATACATACTTTATCTGATGAAATGCATCACCACTGGCAATTTACAACTTATGAGAAGACAATCTCAATAACTAAATAAGCTCACCAGTAATTCAATTAACTGATTCATCAAACATTTAATTTTTAAGTCTTATCAACTGGCAAAGATACTGATGGTTTTATTTAAACTAGCCTGATCGCATGAAATTACGTGACTATGGCAAAATTTTTGCAAACCAAAATTATGTGCTTCATTACACGTTTGGCTGCAGTTTCCCAGTGAAATGTCCAGCAGGGGGCACCAAAAGCGAGTGAATGGTGTTGTAATCAGACAAGGTTTTAAAGGTGAATTTTAGATGGTGGTTTTAATGAGTAAATTGTACTTCCCTAAACAATAGTGTTAAAAAGATAACTGACAAGTGAACAAAACAGACATCCATACACCCAAAACCAACACCTAAACCTAACCGACAGTGTTTCAAAAAGCAAATACGACATGAAAAGCAAATTTACTGAAGCAACCACATAATTTTGTGTTGCTTCTATGGCATTTTTGCTTCACTTTCCTTTTGAGCCTGCTTGGCTGGGTTCGAGTCTCGGCCTCCGAGAAATGGCTACTTATCATGGACACAAGAATATCATGACCTACTGCATCGCTATCTGGTACAGGAGCTGCTCCATCTGAGATCACAAAACACTAATCAATTCAGCTGATCACCAGTTGTGAGCTACCATATTTCTACTCAGCTGTCTATCTTCAAGGACCTGAATCACCCCAATCAAGTGTTTTCTCTCTTACCATTGGGTAAACTAAGCATCCAGTCAAACTCAAACAGATTATGGAACTGTACGTACCTGCATTGCTACATAACCAACATACAGTCACCACCAAGAACCACCAGACTCCGTGTTTCTCAGTGTACTGCACCTATTTGTACCATTCAAACATTTTGTTTTGTATAAATTGCTGTGCATAATTAAATAAAATAATAAAATAAAACATAATAAAATTCAGTGACTTTGTGACCAAGGGCTCTATTTTCGTGATCACGCTAGGCGCAGCGCAAAAACCATGCACTAAGCAATAGCAAAGCGCAAGTAGGCGTGAGTGGAAGTGTTTGCGCTATCTTTGAGTGTATGCACGTAAACTGTCAGTGTATTGTATGTTAAGGAAGTGGTGCAAAGCACAGCTACTTTCCTTAGAAACAGGTAATTGTGCTAAAGCCCCATTCACGTTGTCTGCGACTTTTCGCTGGATGTCGCTAGTCTCTTTATTCTGTGTCGCTAGTGGGCATTCCACCTGCTGTCGCTCTAATGTTATTGGTCGGGTGCACAACTGGCCATAGCTTTAGAAAATCTGATCACGGATTGTATATTTTGCTGGTAAAAGTAAGGTATCATTCTTATTTGACAAGGAATCATTTGTTTTGCCTAATAATACAAATGAACATTAAGCAGGGGTGAGTGTTTTCATATAAACTTTAGCTGTGCTCAATGTATCATACAGTATTATTAACAAGAAGAACGATCTATGAATATATGAATCAAACTTTTTCAGGACACCAACAATGTCAGACATGCTTTTCCACATGCAATTTTTTAATATTATATCCATGTCTGTGGTTATGAACAGATATAGAACAGTGAAATCGATGACACCATTTACTTCTCTATTTTTCCAGCAGTCAACTCCAGTCTCTCATAGGGGACGGATGATGTGAGATTCACCGTCTTCGCTCCTATTGGTAGTTGTTGCGTGATATCACTGTATGTACATAAAGTTAAACTTTTCTCAACTTTGTCACGTCTTTTGACACACCAACATCCTGTCGCCGGATGTCGCTAGATCTCATTGATAATGAATGGTCTCCTGTCGCTTTGTGGCTGCGAGTCGCTGACAATGTTCAGACATCTGAAAATCAAGTCTTTTCTTACCGCAAAGACTACACTCACTTTTTCCAGGATACTGTCAAGAAATTAAACTTAAAACATTTAACAGAGAAACTTTACAAACACACATTACAAAACAATGAACAATGGAAGATAAGCAAAGCATATTTTAAGCAGGTGAGACACGAGCGAGCAGGAGGAGAGCCAACAGTCTCAGAGAGGCCGATAGAGACCAAATACAACGCATACATTGCGGTCTGGAGCAGAGTAGCCGACAATACAGTCACAGAGCAGGGGATGCATTGCGAACAGCCCATTTACACTACCAAATTCCTTTGAATGGGCTGTCTTCATTTAAATCAACATTGCTCGACGAAATAATAGGACGCAGACGGTGCAATAACCGGGTAAGAGCCTCGGAATTAAATTGCACTTGACCCAGCCCATTAGCGCTTTGCATGTGCGGTTTCGCCAATCAACTTGGGCCTAGACTTAGCAGATGCTAACACGAAAATATATCATGGCCATGCCCACTGACTTTGCCCGTATGATGTATCGCATTGCGCTTCACTTAAGGCATAGCACTCAAATGGGTCCCCAGATTTCATCTGCAGTTTCAGTGTCAAATTCAAGCCCTGTTCAAAAAAGTTTAACTTGGTTTACATTTGAAGAATGTTATCCCATTTATGTAAAATCTGGCATCAACTGAAATATGTATAAACTTCACCACATAATTAACTATATGGTTAAGATGCAAATGGTAGAACGTGTAGGATAATAAATGGGGAAAAAAAGAATGCAGGTGTGAAGAAATAAAAGGTTGTGTTATTTACATTATGAAAGTAAACAGATGTGGGGATCAAGGTCTGTAGAAAGACGGCAGTAAGTATAAGACAAAGACAACGAGAAAGGTGGGAGGTTAGAAACCGAATACTACGGTACAAAATCAAGAAGTTTTGTCATGGCAAAAGATGCCCAGTATTTGTGGAAAAACATTATTGCTGACCATGGCCCAGTTATTGCTGGCTAGTGAAAAG
This sequence comes from Myxocyprinus asiaticus, assembly GCF_019703515.2. Lineage (NCBI taxonomy): Eukaryota > Metazoa > Chordata > Actinopteri > Cypriniformes > Catostomidae > Myxocyprinus > Myxocyprinus asiaticus. The sequence continues at coordinate 15,743,551 of NC_059375.1, forward strand.
GATCTAGTATGTGCATATTAACAGCTTTTTGTCAAGTCCATGGCAGGTTATGCCTTGATCAAAAACAAACAAGCTCAGCTTTGATATTTATTTGCAACTGACCTTGAAAGACAATTTTTTGGTTAAATTAAGGTATAATAAATGCCTCACTGTCAAGTGATTAATACTCTTCCCAGACTCAATTAAAATTTTATTTTATTTATTATAGGATTATATTAGGACTATATTTGTTTTATTATGAATTATTTACATTTATTAGCCCATCTCAAGAAAGTTATTTTTTTTATTTTTTTTTAATTCAAGTAAGACTTTTTAAATATGTAATACTTTAAGACCACATAAAATGGCTTTATGAGCAGTTTTCTTTCCTGTGTTGACATATTTTCTAATTCCAAGATGTCACAGTGGTGAACCATATTAGCTACCTGCTATTACTAGTGAGAGCAGGTGGTATAAAGGAGGGGGACATTCTGATTATAGAAAGCATTTCATTAGACAAATATGAATACGTCTGTGAGTGCAGGATGAGTCGTGCATGTTATTTTCTAAGTTAATTTTTACGTTTTTAGTGCTACACTAACATTAGGGATGTCATAAAATATCGATATATCGATTACTGATCAGGCCGTTATTTTATCGATATATTTTTGAGGCATCGATATATTCAAATTAGCCAACATATAAATTGAAAACCTAATTTGCATGCTTTCCAATTCACACAGTTGACCTTCTGTTTAATAGTGTGGCGTAATAGCGTTGGGAGACCACAAGAATGTGATATAACATGACCTGCCGGGTAGGAAAGGCACAGGTATCACACACACAGGATGAGCTGATGCAGCGCAGCAGAAGACAGTCCAAAGATACAAGTGACATTGATGAGTTTTCAGGTTAGTGTATGAAACTGGTATAACTGTGCAAACTGAATGATTAGAAATGGTGATTTTTATTATGCATTTTCTCTGTATGTAGCACTGAATAGGTCTGTCATTCAGGCTGTCAAACCACAAAACGAACGACATACTTGTAACTGAAAAATACATTGTTTAGGCTATATAAAAGATACATATACACAATGTGTATTTTTATCTCCATCTTTATCCAGCGATGGCTAGAAAAAATTATTTTTGTCCTTTGATAATTTGGGTCGAAATTAATGGAAAACTATTCAAGTTGCACTCCATGGAACTGCAGAATTTTGATTGAGCGCTGGCAGTGTGTGCATACCTTTGCAGAAAATAATTGTTTTGAATTTTAGAACATGCCATGTCATCTGCCAGACTCGTCCGGTGTGCGACCCCCTTTAATTTACCCTGCCGCACACACTTTAACAAAGTTGTGTTGAGAAATATGTTTGACAAGACAAAGACTATTGTGCAACGAGCAGCCCAATTTATATCTGCAAAAAAATCCTGATATAAATCGATAATCTTTGGGAAAATCTTCCAATTATTGATGCATGAAAAAGGTATAGATCCCAAACCTAACTAGCATATATTTTAATGCGTATATCAAAGACAATGTTTCCAATCAAACTCTTCGGTATTTTTTCTACCTTGAAAACAATTAACAAAACTACACAAGATAAAAGGAAATACGGCCCAGAAGACATTAAATATGGTTTCATTTGCAACAAGGATAATCACGGTTTGTGCCAATCACAACTTTGGCGCAATTAATTATTGCTGCCGAGAGCATAAAACCAGTGAGATTCCAGAGACATTTAGAAAGCAAAATTGTCACAAAAAAAAAAAAAGATATTCTGCATATGTCATGTTAATAATGTTGCATATTGGTGGGCGCATACAGTTTATGGTTATATTAATACATTCCAATGTTTGATTGCAGGACATTCCTGTTTACTTTTGTTAGAAAAAACATTTCTGGTGTTGGGTCACCACTTGATGTCCAATGCAAAAATCTGAGTCCTAAAGCAAAAACAGTTTTTTAGCAGAAACACTGTTCTAGCTTACCTTGTGGCAATCATTATGCCACTGTTTGTTTACAGCACTGCCCGCCATCTACTGATGCCCTGCTGTTTGTGCAATATGAAAGATTTATAAATGTGTAAACGTGTGTGGTAAATACAGGCAACTTATGAACGGCTCAGCATGAGCTGCTCATATTCTGCTCCTAAACAGACCTGGAAAATGATCTGCAATGGGAAAAAAATTAGACTGAATGAAGCGAGATATTCAGATCTGTGGCGTTTCTTGGCAAATGCTCAACCTGCCGAGCTCCTCCTCCATTTTTACCTCCAAATATTATCTCACTACAACAAGTAGGGAGCCTCAAGGAGAAGTTATGTTTGTGTATGTATTCTCACAAAAAAACACCATCTTACAAACAAAATAGGAAGATAATAAGCACATACTCCCAGTCCACACATAATAAACACTGATCGAAACAACATAAGACATGCAAACAAATAGACGTACATAAATAAACAAAAATGGGGAATAATAATAACTTGGCATGATCATTTTTTTACTCTTTCCTCATCATTAGATATTCAGAAAAGTCAAGCAAATAAAGCGGCAGAGAAGGACTTTTCCAATTACACAGTAAATAATTCAGCTGGGTTCTTGAAGCACGATAGCATTACCCTGCTGAGAGCAGACAGACATACCAGCACTCAACATTAAACAAGATTGCAAGCTAGTGCAACACACACACAATTCATCTGTTTAGGTGTCCCCACAGCACAGCGCATTTTAGATGTCTCATGCTGCATTCAATTCAACTCGCAAAGTGTGAATTTCCAACTTTCTATAAGGAAAAGTCACACAGTTTGGAGCATGGTGGCACTCAGGAGGATTTACAGTTAATGATAAATATTCATTTTACCCAAATAAAATGACTACATTACATTGTGATAAAACATCTCTAATGAATAATCCTCTCTGCTGACAAAAAAAAAAAACACTAGCATTTAATAGCATCAAAGCTAACAGTAGCATTGCCATTGTTTCTTTACACGTCAACTTCGAGCATTGGGCAAAGGAATGCCTTTATAGTCTGAGGACTTAGATATCAATTAAGCAGTGTAGGGAAGTAACTAAATAAAAGTAGCGACACTTTTACATTTTCAGTAGCTTGAATGTAGTTAAGCTATTTTCACAATAGTGTAGCTAGTAGTTTTGAGATACAAGCAGCAGTTTAGCATCACAAAATTCTACATTTGTTACTTTGCTTTTCAGTGCTGGGAAATCAAAATTATTTAGGTGAATCGGTTCATTTGGACAGTTTATGTAAATGAACCGGTTATAATAAACGATTCACTTATATTTAGCATTGGGAAGTGCAATTCATTTTAGTGAATTGGTTTGTTTTGGACGGTTCACGTAAATGAACAGGTTATAATTTATGATTCACTATATTTAGCATTGGGAAGTCCAATTCATTTTAGTGAATTGGTACATTTGGACGGTTCATTTAAATCAGGGTGTCAAACTTAATTTCAGCCCGGGCCACATCAGCATTATGTGTGTGCTCAAAGGGCCGGTTGAGATGTGGAACCGGCACCTGGTTTGGTAGCACTCATGCAATTACCAATAATATTGCATATTTTGCGCTTTGCAATTCACATGAGACAGTAATCAAAATTATGACAGAGCAACTAAGTTGGGTCTCCTTTACAGATTCCTTTCATCAGGCTCCTAATACTAATTAAAGTCATCTCTTGACATTTCTGAAGGCAAACAAAACCACTTACATTTTCCTACAATCAGAGAGCATTAAAGGAGAACAGATTTCACACAGAAGGAAAATGGATAGTCCATAATAATTATGAAAACTGACCATAGTTCTTCCATAGTTTTAACAATGGCACAGTATTTGTAAGACCATGGTGACCACATGTATAAATGTGCATGACTCCTCACTACTACCACGGTTAGTAACTATGGTTTCTATACAAAAACTATGGCATTGTAGTAATGAAAAAAATATTAATACATTAAGAACCTATTTCTGCCAAAATACAAATGTTAATACAATTAGTGTTATTACAGTAAACCTGTGGTACATTTTTGCAAGGTTTGTGATGTGTGGATTGAAAAAATATTCTAATACAGTATATGGCACAGCACTGAAAAAACTAATTATTTTGTGGTGAAGTAAATATATCAGAAAAGATTACATACTTTATACACTGAATAAGTTAAAGCGTGCACTTGAAAATATGAAGTAAATTCTACATTCAAACACATACAAATTAATGCTCTAGCTTATAAGTAAATATTATTTATGATTGTTTGTTATTTTAAAAATGTGTCATCATGTATTAATCCTAAAGTAGAAAACCTCGTCATATTTATTTGCTAATTTTAGTAAATTTCACTGGTAAATAAAATAAGTACAATTTTACTTAACGTTTTGAAGCTGGTGTTCCCAGCACACTCAAAAACAAAGAAGAAGTTCACTGTACTTAATTAAATTGAGGAAAATTTTTCCACGCAATTAAATAAAATGTTTCAACAAAAAAAGAATTGGTTTTTACTGACTTGTTCTAGTTCTAGTTGTACAAACTTAAATTCATTTTGTCAGACCAACTAGATAAGATCTAATTAATTCTCTTAAGTTGGTCCAACAAATTATTTTCATTAACCATTAGTATATGCCAGGTGAGCAAGTGTAACAACAGTGAAACTGTCACACTGTCAGTTTGATAGAAACTGCTTATAGAGATAAGCAGAACTTAAATCAAACATTACCGAAAGAGTCCATCCTCAACCTAAGAACAAGCGCCAATCTTCACCACAATGGTAACTCCAAAAACTCCAGCCTAACAGACACTCTCTTTAAATGCCAATATAACATAACATTAAACATGAACAAATCTCCTCCTATTCTTATCTTACTCAAAAATCCATAAAATAACACTTAGTTTTAACATTTGTTCACCCCATCCTGCAAAGCATGCTGGGAAATGGAAATCTCCTACCCAGTTTCATCAATGCTACAAAAATATTCATGTAATGCTATCTCAAATTGATTGAGTAAACTTAATTTTTACAAATTTAATTGAATAGAACATTCTAGAATTGTGTTACTTTAATTCATTTTAATTAAGTAAACTGAACAACCTGCAAATATCCATGCACTGGGCTTGAATAATTAATGAGCTCGCATGGTTTCACTGATTGCAAGATAATTTACATAGTTTTATTGTTAATTGTTGTTTTGTGCAGACTTGAGTTCAATTACCTGTTCATGATCTAAAAAAAGATCTGTTGATTGTCACGGTCATGGTGTTTTGTGCACCAAGTGCTGAAGACTGCTTGTGCAGCTCTATATCTTGTTTCTATCACCAGTAATGCTGAGTGATGTTGTCTCATAGACTACATACTGTAGCGTGCATTAAGTTTCCCTGTGGGAGACTTCTGTTTGTCATGTAGTTCACGATTAATTATATGTTTGTAAGGAAAATTTTAAATGTGAAATGTTCTAATACAATGTTAACTTAAATTTAAGTTTAAGTACCATGTATATCATATTTATAAGTAAAAGTTACTGGATTTACTAAAATGTTTAAGTTAAATGTACTCACTCACTTTAATCAATATAATGTCATTAAGTAGATTTTACTTAGTTTTATACCATTAAGATTTACTTAGAAAAACTGTGCACTCGCGAAATAAAAATAAGTAAATCGTACTAATCTTTTTTTTTTTTCAGCGTGTGTTTCCTGCTAAATGAGCTCCAAAAATAAGGTTAGGATGGCAAGGGAAGGCTCATTAAAATTCATGAGGAGCGCTAACTGATTGGTCAGTGGTACATTCTGTTCACCTGCCATCCTACTTTTATGAAATTAGCTCGCGGGCCACATGAAATGAGGTGGCGGGCCGAATATGGGTTTGACTTTGACACCTAGGATGTAAATGACCATGTTCACATAAATGATTCCCTAATTCACTTAAGCCCTGTTGCAGCCTTAAAAGGACTTTGTCAGAAGTCAATGTCTTCTTTTTTGAAGTTTATCACTATATTTCGACTAAGTTATATAAAATAGGGTGTTTCATATTTTTATTTGTTTACAGTATATTTGCTGTAGTATAAATGTATATGTTCAATTTAATATTGGCAACATCATTTGATTAATTTCACCCTAATTAAATATACTGTAGAACTATCAGGTGATATTATTTAATCCTGCAATCAGAACTGATTTTTTATTTTTTTATATTGTCTTTATTAAAGAGCTTCCAGGTAGTTAGCTACGTTTTGTAGATAACTTGTAGGCTAACTAATTTTCTACAAGTGTAGCTAGACTAAAAGTTTACTACTTAAGTTATGTGTAGCTTGTAGCTTAGAAAGATAGTTTCAAAGTAGCTTCCTCAACACTGCAAGTAGGAATATCCCACATCTGACTTTGGATGGAATGCAACAATACTAATGCGATCTAACCCAGCCAATTGCATTCAACTAATATGCTGATCAGTTGATGGGGGGGGGGTCCACACTAGACTTTGTGGTCTGTTCACTTCCATTAATACGAATGCAATTGCGGGGGAACAGAAATGACTTCTAGGGTCAATACAAATAAAAAATTTAAAGGAATAGTTCACCCAAAAATGAGAATCAAATATGTTGGCTACGTCATCAAACCTGGTTCCTGCAACACGGCATCACAATGTTTAGTTCTGTGACATGATGAGGACCAATTTAGAGTTTATTAAAGATTTTATTTTGATTTGAGAGTGAATAACTTAAATGTTGTTCTGTTCATCACCCAAAGCGATTGTATGCCTAAAGACGACTTGGAATGCACAGTGCCTTTAGAAAATCATCATACCCCTTTAGAATTGTCACTTTTTTTGTCTTACAGCCTGAAATCAAAACCCATTAAAAAATATATTTTTCCAGCTTTATTTACACATTTTGCCTTACAACATTCAAGTAACAAAAAAGAAAAAAAAAGAAAAGAAAAACAGTTCCAAAAATTTATAAAAGATGAAAAACTAGAATAACAGGGTTTGAAAAGTGATCATTACTCTGGATTTAATACTTTGTAGAGCTACCTTTTGTTTTCATTACAGCTATCAGTCTGTTTGGATGTCTCTACAAACAGGGACTAAAAACGGTTCAAGGAACGAAAATGAAAACGAACAGAATTTTTAGCAGAACATAACCGAAAACCAGAACAAAGTGATTTTCAATTGTTCCGGAGTGAAAACTTTATTTTTAAATGCTGGAAACCGGTTATAACCGGTTCATTTTGTTCCGATAATTTTTTTCATGAAACTAAAGGGCAAACGATTTATCACAGTATATTTTTGGAACTACACCACTTCATGTTGCCCGTAAAAATAAAAAGTGCTTTGAACCTGAAGGAAACTGCTGCATCACACATGTCTTTGCCTAATTGTCCTTTGTGGATGTCGTATTCTGTGAATGAAGACCTTTTTAACAGCTATGTATAATCTTTCACAGTTGCCTTTGGCCTCTTGATAGCTTTCCTGATCAATATCCTCATGGCACGGTCATCCAGTGTGGAGGGACGCCCTGATCTAGACAAGGTTTTGGTTGTGCCATCCGCATTCCAGTTTTTGAAAATGCTCTAAACAGTGCTCAGAGGGATAGTTAAAGCCTCTGAAATATTTTGTACCCTTCTCCTAACCTGTGCCTTTCCATAATTTTATCCCGGAGTCCTTTTGAAAGCACCTTTCCAACCATGGCGAATTCTTGAATTCATTACCATGCACTACTAGTAATGGAATCATCATGGAACAGCCGGTTTTATTCTGAAGTAATCAAAACCACTACATTTGATGTTAGGTGGGGGCCGATTAGACAGGTATGTGATCTGAAAGGTGACTGGTTGAACCTGAGCATGTTTGTAATGGTTACTTTAATTTACTAATTAATTTTGAATAATTGTTCAGATTTATTTTTTCATGTTACTTTTACTTTGATGTCGAAGGTTATAATGTGTAAATACCGCTGGAAAAGGTTAGACTGAATTTATTTAAATTTCCAGGGTGTAATGTGACAAATGATAAGGATTTTGACAAGGACTTTCTATAGGCACTGTAGCACATGAGTTGTATCGATTACTTTTAATGTCCTTTTTTGGTGTTTGGTTGTCCTTTTTCAAGCTTGACATACTGAAGTCACTATTCACTTTCATTATATGACAAAAAACCTTGTGAAGACTTTTTCAAAATTCACCTTTTGTGTTCCATGGAACAAAGTCATGCAGAGCTGTCATTTTGGGCAAACTACTCCTTTAAAGCTTTGCATTGTTGAGGTTTCCAAAGTAATTTTGCAAGCTCAAAGCCTAGTGTGACCACACCTTTAGAGCAAAAATAAATAAAAAAAATATGTGTTTAACAGAATTAAAACAGAACCAAAATAATTTCAAAAAGAGCATCAGAATGAAAAGTCAAGTTTAACATATACATTACATTCTTTATTTGTATGAGTTTTATGTTAGAAATGGCAAACAGACATCTTCACTTATTTACCCAACACCCCTCTCTCTATAAATATATTTATGAAGGCTCTGATGGATGTGTACAGTGATGGCCAGAAAGAAAAAACACCCTAAAGCGATTCACACAAAAAGAAGCAGTTTTATGGAAACACTGTCTATGAAGCCTATATATTTAATGCATTATAAAAAGTATAATATTTGAGCACTCATATTTTATTAACCACATTTATTTTTATAAAATGGACCGATTCCTGGTTACACATTTACATGCACAGTCTGGCCAATAAAAAGGTCGCCGTTTGGATTTAAATAAGCAGATACTTAAGAGTCTATGATTTTTTTTTTTTTTTTTTTATCATTATTGCAGTGATTAATATGTTTCAGCTGGCAACAATTCTTTTAACCCTAACTGATGCAGTGTAGCTTCTCATTTCTTAAACAACCATGTCCTTAATTAACCATGTCAAAAGGCATATTCCGTTGTCATGGACAAGATGTTACTGTGTTTCAGAAGGGGCAAATTATTGGCCTGTATCAAGCAAAGAAAACAACAAAGGAGATTGCTGAAATCACTGGAATTGTGTTAAGAACTGTCCAACGCATTATTAAAACTTGGAAGGATAGTGGTGAACCGTCAGCTTGCGGAAGAAATGTGGTCGGAAAAAAATCTTGAATGATTGTGACTGGAGATCACTAAAACTCTTGGTAAAGTCACTTTGTAAAAAAATCGACAGTAGAACTCACGGTTGTGTTTAATAGTGAAAGTAAGAACATTTCCACACGCACAGGATTGGGACTAAACAAACAGCTGTGTGGCCACAAGAAAGTCACTTGTTAGTGAGGCTAATCAGAAAGAAATTACTTCAATTTGCTAGGGAGCATAAAGATTGGACTGTGGAGCAATGGAAAAAGGTCATGTGGTCTAATGAGTCCAGATTTCCCTATTCCAAAGCGAAGGGCACGTCAGATTAAGAAGTGAAGCGCATGAAGCAATGTACCCGTCATGCATAGTGCCCACTGTACAAGCCTCTGGAGGCAGTGTTTTGATCTGGGGTTGCTCCAATTGGTCAGGTCTAGGCTCAGCAATGTTATGCTGCAATAAAATGAAGCCAGATGTCTATCTGAATGTACTGAATGACCAGGTTATCCAATCAATGGATTTTTTTCTCCCCTGATGGCACGGGCATATTCCAGGATGACGATGCCTGGTTTATAGGGCTCAAATTGTGAAAGAGTGGTTCAGGGAGCATAAGGAATCATTTTCACACATGAATTGGCCACCACAGAGTCCTGACCTTAACCGCATTGAAATTCTTTGGGATGGGCTGGAGAAGACTTTATGGAGTGTTTCGACTCACACCTCGAAATAAATAAATAAATAAGGTTGTCGAAACATTGTCATGACGAATGCACACCGTAATCAAAGCTAAAGGCGGTCCAACAAAATATTAGAGTATGCAACTTTTTTTTTTTGGCCAGTCAGTGTAATATAATGCATTGCATTATAATTCATGTATTTTTTTAAAAAAAATTTTAATCATGTTTTACAATGCATTATACTATTTAAAAGTACAGTGCATCCGGAAAGTATTCACACCACTTCACTTTTTCCACATTTTGTTATGTTACAGCCTTATTCCAAAATGGATTAAATTAATAATTTTCCTCAAAATTCTACAAACAATACCCCATAATGACAACGTGAAAGAAGTTTGTTTGAAATCTTTGCAAATTTATTAAAAATAAAAAACGAAAAAAATCACATGTACATAAGTATTCACAGCCTTTGCTCAATACTTTGTTGAAGCACCTTTGGCACCAATTACAGCCTCAAGTCTTTTTGAGTATGATGCTACAAGCTTGGCACACCTATTTTTGGGCAGTTTCTCCCATTCTTCTTTGCAGGACCTCTCAAGCTCCATCAGGTTGGATGGGGAGCGTCAGTGCACAGCCATTTTCAGATCTCTCCTGAGATGTTCAATCGGGTTCAAGTCTGGGCTCTGGCTGGGCCACACAAGGACATTCACAGAGTTGTCCCGTAGCCACTCCTTTGTTATCTTGGCTGTGTGCTTAGGGTCGTTGTCCTGTTGGAAGATGAACCTTCGCCCCAGTCTGAGGTCCAGAGCGCTCTGGAGCAGGTTTTCATCAAGGATGTCTCTGTACATTGCTGCATTCATCTTTCCCTCGATCCTGACTAGTCTCCCAGTTCCTGACGCTGAAAAACATCCCCACAGCATGATGCTGCCACCACCATGCTTCACTGTAGGGATGGTATTGGCCAGGTGATGAGCGGTGCCTGGTTTCCTCCAGACATGACACTTGCCATTCAGGCCAAAGAGTTCAATCTTAGTTTCATCAGACCAGAGAATTTTGTTTCTCATGGTCTGAGAGTCCTTCAGGTGCCTTTTGGCAAACTCCAGGTGGGCTGTCATGTGCCTTTTACTGAGGAGTGGCTTCCGTCTGGCCACTCTACCATACAGGCCTGATTGGTGGAGTGCTGCAGAGATGGTTGCTCTTCTGGAAGGTTCTCCTCTCTCCACAGAGAAATGCTGGAGCTCTGTCAGAGTGACCATTGGGTTCTTGGTCACCTCCCTGACTAAGGCCCTTCTCCCCCGATCGCTCAGTTTGGCCGGGCGGCCAGCTCTAGGAAGAGTCCTGATGGTTCCAAACTTCTTCCATTTATGGATGATGGAGGCCACTGTGCTCATTGGGACCTTCAATGCTGCAGAAATTATTCTGTACCCTTCCCCAGATCTGTGCCTCGATACAATCCTGTCTCGGAGGTCTACAGACAATTCCTTGGACTTCATGGCTTGGTTTGTGCTCTGACATGCACTGTTAACTGTGGGACCTTATATAGACAGTTGTGTGCCTTTCCAAATCATGTCCAATCAACTGAATTTACCACAGGTGGACTCCAATCAAGTTGTAGAAACATCTCAAGGATGATCAGTGGAAACAGGATGCACCTGAGCTCAATTTTGAGTGTCATGGCAAAGGCTGTGAATACTTATGTACGTGATTTTTTTTTTCATTTTTTATTTTTAATAAATTTGCAAAGATTTCAAACAAACTTCTTTCACATTGTCATTATGGAGTATTGTTTGTAGAATTTTGAGGAAAATAATGAATTTAATCCATTCTGGAATAAGGCTGTAACATAACAAAATGTGGAAAAAGTGAAGCGCTCTGAATACTTTCCAGATGCACTGTATAAAACACATAGGTAAATAGTCTACTTTATTACAACTGTGGTCTCAATTATTTATGAAATATATAAAAAATTGCAATGTGTTTTAAAAGCCATTATAAATACCTTTATAATGCATTACATAAAAAGGATTCATGGAAAGTGTTAGCAGATTTATTTTATTTCAAGATCAATCACCAAGTTAAACAGATTTGAGAAAGGCTGAAAATGGCCAACCACTGTCTTGAGATAGCAGCACAGGGGTAAGCAGAAGATAGTTTTGTCAGTACCACCATTTCCATCTAACCCATTGTCTAACCTGTGTGCAAACAGTTAATATTTGCAAAGCTGGGGACCTATTCAAAGGCAGTCTTAAAACCAACAGATTATGAAGGAACAACACACAAGCACCCTGCACAAACAGACCCAGATATGAGTTCATCTCTCTGAGCTGGTAATGTGGTCTGCACAAGCCATACAGCAGTGTGATCTAATCACAGCTCAGACCTGCAGGGAGTTGTAGAGTCATAATCACCTCCCTTTCGGGTGCCTATATCAGGCTTTATTTCATGTTGACTAACCAACTCACAACGCCACACCTGAGATTCTCTTGAGTTGTGTTCTCTGATGTAATGCCACTGCGAACAGTAAGACCTTGACCGAATACATGTTTAAACCAATTAATGCCTATTCATATTGGCATATTAAGTGACATTTATCAGTATAGGTGACTATGACTGACTTGAATGTGACTTTAAAGTGTCACATAACTTATCACATTCACATTCTTCTGGGTCATTTAAGCTTTAAAGTGAGGCACTATCCACTGCCATTTTATTGAAAAGACTGACTGAGATATTCCTTAAAACATCTCCTTTTGTGTTTCTCATAAGAAAGAAAGTCATACAGGTTTGGAACGACATGAGGGTGAGTAAATTATGACAGATTCTTTTCTTTTTTTTTTTTTTTACTATTCTTTTAAGGCCGTGTGACTTGATTTAATTTTTTTAATTTAAAAAAAAAAAAAAGAAAAGGGGACAGTGGTGGCTTAGCGGTTAAGGGTTACTGATCAGAAGGTTGGGGGTTCAAGCCCCAGTACTGCCAAGATGCCACTGTTGGGCCCTTGAGCAAGGCCCTTGACCTTATCTGCTCCAGGGGCGCCGTATCATGGCTGATCCTGCACTCTGACCCCAGCTTAGCTGGGATATGTGAAAAAAAAGAATTTCACTGTATATGTGCAAATGTATAATGTGTGATAAATAAATAAAATTAATAAAATTAATTAATTAATCCATATCGCATTGATCCATATATGCATTTGCGTTTGCTAGTTTCAGAAGCATGTCTGAGCTGTGTCAAAGTAATATTTATTGATGTCCACAGCTGAACTAAAAATAAATAAATAAATCTGGAGTTTTGCATTCACATACGATTGTAATTCTGAACTGTGGGTGATAATTACTCATAACAATGAGATTTACAAAAGAACAGAGTAATTTTAATCCTGCTGGAAAATTATTTGGTGCACTGATAATTACCCCAAACTCACATTCCATTGAGTCAATTTATCCCTCTCCTCTATAATAGGCTCAAGGCTTATTTATATTATATACTTTGTGTACTGTTATACGTACACATCAACATGGACATGAAATCTCCAGTTAGTTGAGAATGTCACAAAGTGCCTGCAGCTGTCAAGGGCTGACAGAAGTTTCCGGCATTACGAGGGCTTTTTAGTAGGCTGCATTTTCCCCTCGTTCAGCATGTAATATTTTTACACTCATTTAGCCCTGTTAATTAGACCATGTGGATTCTGCCTCAGTAATTAGCTATTTAACAATGGCTCAAGGCCTGATAATTTTCTTTTTTGCTTTCATTTTTTTGCCTTGATATTTTTTTTTTAAATCAAGCTTTTGAAATGAGTCACTTCTGTATATTTCAATCTTTGGAGGAAAACTAAGGGTTTAGTAAGGAATGGGTAATTTCAGGTTCTGCATTTATGTTAGAATTAACGGAATATTCAAAAAAGTCATTCAGAAAAGTAGACAAAACTCAATATTATGTGTATCAGCCAAGGTCAAAACTTAATCAGGGCTCGCGGCAAATATGCCACTAGATATCTGAAATTAGGAGGCACAAAAAAGCCCTTCTAGTGAATTCCTCTGTTATTAAATATGATATATTTCATGACATTCTATTTTTGTTGCATTTAATTGTGGATTTAGTGCCTCTGCAGACACTGCAATGACCTGTGGCTGTCAAATATCTGTGTCCACTGCCTCAGAGGCAAGTATTTTTTAATGTGTAGCTTATAAAGTGTTTTTAAACTGGTCAGATTACTCATTTATTTTAATTCGATTCAGTTGAAGTATTTGGCAAAGCTAGAAAAAAATGCCCATGTTCCAGGGGACAAATATTGCCTCTTAATAATAATAAAATAATTAATTTCTGACACTAGTATCAGCAAAACTAGAGTTGAACGAAAATATAATCAGTGTTGTCTTGAGTCAATTTCCAAAAACCCCTAAATTAAGACAAACTGTTTTTATTTCTAGTCCTGGAAATGAACAAAATGCCAAACATTAGGCAGTGTTGCCATAAATACCACCTGAGTTCCGCATATGTCTCATCCACCTGTGCTCTTTTTATGGTGGTAATTTGTGAATGTTACTTTGCAATATTTCCATAAATATTGCATTAAGCACCGCTTGAGATGTATTTGATCCTCCTGTGCTCCGATCATGGCAATGCAATTTAAAGAGAGCCACCACCAGCACCCCACAGCACACAAGAGTAGAGAGACATTAGAGCAGCTATAATGTCAAAAGCCAGTGAGCTTGATCTTCAGGGCCAGAAACTTGGGCATCAAAAAAGTCTGAGACCACACTGAAAATGTATTGTGAAATAAGTTTATGCTTAAAACTTTAAAGTTAGGCATTTGAGGGAATCATTTGAAAGCTCAGAATATTAACTCATAGAATACCATTAATTTTGCATTTATGTTACATAAAATAACAAAATAAAGGCTGAAAACTTTGGCATCACAAATAAGCGCCACCTAAAGTTAATGTGGTAGAAATGTTAATGTACATATATAAAAGTCTTTTACATTGCACTTAAATCATATATCAGGTCATATATCAAATGAAAGCTCTCATTCTCAGGAATATGACTGTAGAGTCTATTTTGTTGCCCTCATACCACAGTTTGAAATATTTCAAAAGAATCAAAAAGTGAAATATGATTTCTCTTAGACATCAAATACAAAAGTCTCTTTTATGGGGCGCTCAATGATGCTGTAAGCCCCAAGTAGCCAAAAACTTTATATCTGCTTTTATATCTGCAGTTTTCTACAAAGGGAGCCATTTTTTTTTACTTGTGTGAGCTTGCGTTTGTGAATAATCTAATGTTATATCTTGGATGTCCAGAACAAAGTATGCAGTCAAGCAGGAAAATCAAGCTAAACAAATCATCAGAAAAATGTTATGTTATCGACTATTGGTGATAAAATGTTTTATATCACCACAAAGGGGAGAATCTCAAATTTCTAATGACATCCAGATTGAGTTTATAGTCCACTCAGAGGCCGAGATATTCAATGAAACAATGGTTTCATTTTAGATCTGTATTTTGTGATAGAAGGTGACAGAGGAAAAAAAAAAAAACATTTCCTAGTACTTGCTGCCATCTAGTGGAATAAAATTAGACTTTTCTTTATTATTATTATTATTATTATTATTTCTGTTCATCATAAGATTGTAAACATATGCAATATTTTTTGAATAATTGGATTATTTGGGGGATGTTCTGAAAAACTGAAACCAATTTTTTTGCAATTAGTTCACAGTATGTGTGAATGGTGAGCTTTTAGATGTAGGATCTTATGGGCAGAAGAATTGTTAATTTCCATGCTCATAGGCCAGCAGTCACACTAAAATTCCTGAACGTCATAAATTGAAGACTCTGTTCTGCTGGCTCTAAGGAGTCTAGCTAAACCATCATCTGGCTAATGTTGACCGTCTTGAGAACAAAGAAGAGTTCTGTGGACGCATCAAGATTCTTCCTCTCCATGTCGTAAATCAGGAATGCCCTGAACTTAATGGTTATCACATGACATCTCGACCATCTGCTAGAGACTCCCAGAAGGGAGTATCTCAGATGGATCTTATTTCCACACTCCTAGACGACCCCCCCCACCACAACTGGCACACACTTTCCAAAAGATAAAGAACTGTCGCCATGGAAACCCCATGGAACGCTAAGATACTCCTTTATCCTTCAACTTAACCAATTTGACACACTTAAAATGAGACATTTCCTGTGTCATATGCTAAAACTCTGTACGAGACGAGAGAGCTTGAATACTGTCTTACGGTCTTTGGAAGGATCCCTTTGCACTCTTCTTAAATCCAGGAACTTTAACACAAACAAACTTTTCTTGGTTTTTTCCAATGCATATACATATATTATGAACTATAATAATATTAAAAGACTCCATTGTCTCATTCTACACTTCTGAACGCATATAACCTATATAACCTATATGCTAAGATGCATCACATGATGCCTGACTGTGGTTAGAATCATAGAATGCATTAGTGCACACATGATGCTCAATTGTACAATGTATAATAATGTATATTTAAATGTTAATGTGTAGCAAAGTAACCATAAAGGGAAAATATGTCATGTTTCATATGTAAATGCTTGCCCATTTATGTAGAGAATGTGATAATAACAGATGTCATGTCTCTTACACCGATTTCATAATATAAAAAGTATGATTGGAACGTACTTTTTTGAGCAGGAATTTTTAAGAATCCTTTACACAAAGGATTGTAAATCAACTTCAGAAGGATGGACAGAGAGATGAACACATGGTATCTGAAAACACTTTTGATTGGCTCAAGGCACCTTTGGGGTGTGGCCAACCTCAACTCAACAAAACCCTCCCCACCAAGGAAGAATTTCACTTCTGCTGCTGCTGCTGCTTCAACTCTCTTCATCCTTCGCACAATTGCCCTCGTGGCATTTAGCCTTCTCCAGCGCCCTTCTGTCTTTGAACAATGTAGAGTCCAGGAACGCAAAGTTCCAAGGCATCTTTTCTCCTTCTCTGCTCTACGACTCACACACGTGACGGGAGTCGTGAGTCTTCCTTGCGGAAGACTTCACTTTAAAGCCGCCTCATCATCCCAGCAACAAACTGTCCATGATCTAAACAGAGGTCCAAAACATCGTCGGAACAACCAGAACTTTCTACTGACACAGCCAAAGAACCAAAGCAATGCAAGGAAACGCAACGACACACAAAGTACATCTCCAGACTTTTCCCGTAAGTACTGGTGTCTCTTTACTATAAGTTGAGTTACCCAATTGCAAATCGAGTTAGACTAAAAGAAGTATCAATTTGTTCTCAAGGCATTGTCTATAGACACCATAAAGTTTCTCAATTTCTCTGTACAAATCATTTCATTCACATTCTGTTACAATTTACTCACCAATCTGTTTGCCATGTTTGTCGATTAGCAATAAAGTCTTGTTTGTATTAAAAGATAATTGACTGTGGCATATTTTGCAAAATAATCTCATCACTTGATTTTTTTAAAAGATCTGCGCTCCGAAGCTCAAACCATATCTAAACATATTTGTGATATTATTTTCAATAGCCATGAGAATAGTATTACTCTAAGCTAATTCCTTACAAATAAATTGTGAGCAGATACAATGAGCCCGTTGTATTACAAATTAATGGTGGAGAATTTTATTCAGATTTACGATCTGATCATTTGTCATTTATCCTTCTTATAATGGTGGTCAAACGTGGCTAAATCCATTATACAATTTCCTACATATTATTGGTGAAGGTATGCGGGCACTTTAATCCACACCGTGTACATTTATACTACCAAATTTCCCTACATAGATTTGAGTGTAAAAATTGCAGATGGCAGCCCAAAAATGCACTGAAGTTTAAGGGCTTAAACCTTGAAATGTTATGATTTTTTATTTTTTTTATTTGTATTATTATTTTAAACAAAGAAAAAGTATGATGTAAAATTAATAAGAAATAAGATTCTGTACTTTTTCTAGGTCACTAATCAAATGTAAGGCATTTTGTGACATTGACCATGTGAACAGATCCTTGCTTACAGTACATCAAAGCACACAAGACACTCTTTGAAACATTCTCAAATCATGCTGGGATAACATGAATTATAAGTACTTATTCAAACTTGCAGAGTTCATCCCAGCTTTAGTGCATGCTGTCATTAAAACAGAAGGGTGGCAAACCAAATATTAATAAATTCATGTCATGTTTTCAATTCAGTTTTTCTCTCAAATTGTTAAGCTAATAACTTAATTTGTTATGGAAATTATTTTAATTACATTATATATTAAAACTGAAGCATTTTCACCAGTGGTCTCAGACTTTTTGGACCTCAATCTACAAGACAGAATTTATAAAACAGCCCTGATCCTTCACATTGCCTGCCTACATTACGATGACTAAAAAGCATTCTGGCTAAGTAACTCACTAGGTTTTGAGGCAGAATCAGAGAAACAGAAAGAGCAAGAGAAAAAATATAGACTGTAAATTAGAATTACCAAAAGAACCAGGGATGTGATTCATAAACAGAGGAGAAACCAACAGGGACCCCAATGAGAGCCATCAATATCCTGACACATTGACAGTGTTCTGCTCCAGTGAGCCAGTTGATGTGTTAGCTTTAGCACAGAGAGCAGAATGTGGGTACGTGAAGAGAGGCTTGCCTGATTGAACTCCTGCTCTACCTATCCTGATGGACAGCTCGTCCTCTTCAGAGAGCCCGGCCATAGAGTTTTTCTTCTTATCTTTGGCCGATTTTGCATCAGACGGCAGCGCCAGAGCCATATGAGGGTCCATTCCAAATCCCTGGAACACATTGGAACCATCACTCCATTACTAAATGAATAAATTAACATTTAAACTTTTGGTAGATTTTAAACAATTAGGAAATGTTTTGACTCTGCTACTGAATTAACTAGATTTTACATTTTCAATCGAAAATCAAGTCGTGGAAAACTCGCTGCCACGATGCAAGGGTGTTGCAAAGCAAAAGTGGTTTCTAAGGTATTTTAGGTAGTTGCTAGGTGGTCTCTATCATATTCTAGCCCCTAGAAACCACTCATTTCCAACCATCAATTTAAGTTTGTGATTTTTCTGCTGTTTTATCGTCCAACAGGCAAACATTGTAAGTCCAAGCACTCTGAAATGTACACTGTAAACCCTAAAGTTGTCATTACTAGAAATATCAAGTTTTCCTAATTAAGTATTACTTGAAATGTCAGGTTTTGAGCTCATAACTCAAATATTTAAGTTCAATGAACTTATTTATCTTAAAAATCCATACACTTAAGATTTTAAGTGTTATTAACTCAAACTTTTGAGCACAAAATTAAGGCTATGGGGAATACCAATAATGCTTTGCGCTTTAATTATTTAATTATGTTTCCTTGGTCAAAGGGAAGTTATGGGGTCATTTAAACAGTTTTAATTAAGAATTTATAGAGATTTTAGCTCTTTTGTATTATTATTTATAGTATGTTGTTTTGTTGCAAATAGTTGTTTTGTGTAATGTCACAATTAGAGTGATCAGTGTCCCATTTGGTCAAGTTAGACCCTGTTGATTAATTCTCTTTGTTCATGTGCAGTTAAAGTGCAGGTATGCATTGCTTTGGAGAATTAAGTTTATTTAATGACTGACCTAGAATAAGTTATGGTCTTTATTTGTGCTGTGTTATTTATTTATTTATTATCTAAAATTGAATCAATTCAATTAAAATTATTAACAGTAAAAACAACAATATTTAAATAGCAAATTTGATGGACCCACCAGCTTTATCACAAAAGAAGTTTACGTTTAAAACGTTAAAGTGTCCGTATACATAAGTTAGATGTATGAGATATCATTTGAAAGCTTAGAACCTGAACTTTTCAGAGATAACAATCTCTTCTGAATTTATGTTACTTAAAATAACACAATAAGGCCTCAAATCATTTGCATTGAAAATAACCGTCCCCAAAGTTAATGGGGTAGAAATATTTACATAAAAATAAAAGTCCTTCACATAGCACATAAATGGACAAGTCTTATATCAAATGAAAGCTGGCACTCTCAGAAATGTGACTGTATGTTTACTTTTGTTGCCCCAATCCCATAGTTCAAAAGATTTTCAAAAGAATCACAAAGTGAAATATGATTTCTGCAAGTCATAAAATAAAAACGTCTCTTTTATGCTCTAATAACTGCTGCTGTTTAATTTAATACTTCTTTCTTCACATCCCTAACCCTAAATATAGGAAATAGTAATAGCGATAATTTAATAGTGACCACTACTTAAATACTTGATGAAAATGCAATCACATTTTTAATACTTAAACCCAAATTCTGACATCTTGACTGGCATTACTGGAAAAATATTTGCATTAATTATTACATCAGACCATAATGTTCCATTGACCACAAATCGCTATGCTGCCATTAATTCAATAGCTACTTGAGAGTAAAGTAAAGACGCTGACTACCACACCTGGAGTCACAAGTTCGAATCCAGGGTGTGCTGAGTGACTCCAGTCAGGCTTCCTAAGCAACCAATTGGCCCGGTTGCTAGGGTGGGTAGAGGTTGGGTTGGGTTAATCTCGTTATGGTTGCTCTAATGTGGTTCTCGCTCTCAGTGGGGCACGTGGTGAGTTGTGCATGGATGCCGCAGAGAATAGCGTGAGCCTCCACACGCGTTAGGTCTCCATGTTAACGCGCACAACAAGCCACGTGATAAGATGCGCGGATTGACGGTCTCAGACGCGGAGGCAACTGAGATTCGTCCTCCACCACCCGGATTGAGGCGAGTCACTAAGCCACCATGAGGACTTAAGAGTGCATTGGGAACTGGCTATGCCAAATTAGGAAAAAATCTACTTCTCAAAATAGCAGTACGGTGATATTGCGGGCATCTGTTTGTGGCCTGTCACTAGCAAACCACCTTGGGCTATTTTTGAGCTTGAGTAAGCATGCACAAAGAGGCAGACATGATATTTATGTGACAAAGACTTCCCTAGTCACTGGCCTGCAGGCCTGAATTTATTATTAAACAAAGACATAACTGATGCAAAAATTTGCTGAATAATGGATGATTCTCTAATAACATCTGTGTACTGTTACTGAAATACTGCCTCTATGAAATTCATTCACAGCGCTCACTTAATTTGGCATTCATGAATTATAATAATAATATTGGTATACTTTGGTATACTGAGCATGAATAAAGAAATGGATAAAATAAATGGCTGATTGTACACTGACCTCTTAAAAACTTTTTAAGTGATGTCTCAGCAAAACAAGGACTAAGGTTATGAGCAGATGTGAGCACAATGGAGCGAACATCAAAGCTTGTTTAGCTCCCATTAGAGCACAGGCAGAAGTTGTTTCTTGCACTTATTGTTTGCTATTTATGGGTAAGAGTTAAAATTTAGCTAAAAGCATCAGACAAACAGTGCCTTTTCATCTTTCTTCTAAACTAGAAAACACAAATGCACATGTGGAGCAATGTGATATGAAGTGTACAAATGAAATGAAGTCATTCAGACTTAAATTAATGAAATTACTGATGCTTTGGTGAGTTTAACTTTGGGTAGATTTAGCAAGAATGCACTAGAAAGAAATTTAGATATCAATAAACTCTAACGGCCACATAAGCAATTATAAGTCATTGTTGTACAGCGAAACAATTCTGATCATTATTGACAACAAAACATTTTCTTATCCACAAGAAATTAACATACAACAGCTTCAAGGCTTATTGGATGTTTCTCCCTTCATCAATAGTCACTATCAGCCTAAAGACCCCATGTGCCTGAAGACACTAATGTCATCTTGTACTTGTGAAAAAAAATCTATAACAGCTCTTTCAGGCAGTCTGCTTTGACATCCAGGAAATAGTATCTGCCAATTAGAGTCAAAAGTCTTTCATCTCAAAAACGTATGGCAATACTCATGTCACAGCCACAGGTGTAAGCCAGATCAAAGTATTTTTGATGGAAATTCAACCAAAAATTGTTTATCTATTAAATAATGATATGGTAAATATCTACTCTTGAAAGATCCTTCAACTTATTTGATTATTTTCTCTTTGAACTTGATAGAAGCAAACCAAAAGATAATCATTCATAACAAAAGTATACACTCACTGACCACTTTATTATAAACACTATGGTCCTAATAAAGTTCCAGACATGGTCTTCTGCTGTTGTAGCCCATCCACCTCAAGGTTTGACATGTTGTGCATTCTGAGATGCTATTCTGCTCACTACAATTGTACAGAGTGGTTATCTGAGTTACTGTAGCCTTTCTGTCAGCTCAAACCATTTTGACCATTCTCTGTTGACCTCTCTCATCAACAAGGCGTTTCTTTCCGCAGAACTGCCGCTCACTGGATGTTTATTTATTTTTTGGCACCATTGAAAATCCCAGGAGATCAGCAGTTACAGAAATACTCAAACCAGCCCATCAGGCACCAACAATCATGCCATGGTCTAAATCACTGAGATCACATTTTTTCCCCATTCTGATGATTGCTGTGAACATTAACTGAAGCTCCTGACCCTTATCTGCATTATTTTATGCATTGTACTGGTGCCACACCATTGGCTGATTAGATAATCGCATGAATAAGTTGGTGTGCAGGTGTTCCTAATAAAGTGCTCAATGAGTGTATAACACCTGATTTTAAAAATTAAAATAAAAATAAAGACTCAAAATAGTAAAAACTAATTTGATAAAATAGAAAGTTTAGACTCTAAACTCTGATTGGGTGAGTCATGTATGAAGCAGAAATGTATATAGCCAATATGCATACAACTCTGACCGTGTCAAATGTAAACAATATAAACTCTGCTTCGCATTGGAATAGTTCATCTAAAAATACAAATTATGTCATAATTTACTCACCCAAACGTTGTATCAAACCCATATAACTTTAATGAATATCGCGGTCCGTCTTTTCAGTATACAATGTTCATGTGAGAATGTTAGTTCTTTTTAGTGCTAAAAAAATGCAAGTTCTCCAGTAACCATGCATGCCAATATGAACAAGCTCATCTCACGCACTCATGAATGTGCAACAGACATTAAGATTTTTACTGAAAAATGACTTAATTTCAGGATGTTTCTCACCAAAACCTAATGCATACCTTCAGAAGACTTGGAATATGATGTAGAAGCCACATGGACTACTTTTATGATACTTTTGGGTCCCTTTTTAAGCTTTGAAGTGAGTTGCTATCGACTGCCATTGTATTGAAAAGGCTGCAGCATTCATTACAACATCTGTTTAGTGCTCTACATAAGTAGAAACTTGGAATGAAAATACAGGTTTGAAATGACTTGAGGGGGAGTCAATTATGACAGAATTTTCCTTTTTGGGTGAACTATTCCTTTAATAAAAACGTCATCCTTGTCTTGACTTGTTTTGGACACGACAGGCACTTGATGTATAGCAGAAACTTATTACTGAATTACATTTGTACCATTGCATGGTATATACCATCACACATCTAGCCCTAAGAGACCCCTCTACAAAAATTATGATTATAGATGATAAACAAGGCATGATAGCAGGGCATTAAATCTTTGTGGCATTGCCAACATAAGAAATTATAACTCCGTTTGAAGTTCAAAATGCTCTTAAATTAAGTCTTCAATACGACTGATTGATGTATGGAAATCTATGCAGTGCAATCATATATCATGAATCAAACAAACACACAAAATGAATCGCTTCCATGCAGATTCTCCCCAGTAAATGTGGGAGCTTTGGGCTCATGTGACACATGTTTGGTCAATAATTCCGAAACAGTTGCATCAAATGTTCACAAGCATCTAAAGCTAAACAGATTGCAGGACTGCAAATCATTTCAATTCAACATTATATAAGCAAAGTAGCACTTGTTACCATTAGAGAATGCTCCTTTAAAAGGTACACACACTTCTGACAATTAAGTTTAAAAATAAAAACATACTATCAGATGCAGACTCAGTGATATGATATGTCATCGTGGTAAAGACAAAGTAACACTTTTGTAATTTGGTAACACGTTACTATAGGCTTTTACACCATTTTATAAAACTGGTTGATAATAATTTCTACATACTGTATATAATATATTTTAACAATAACATTTGTATATATTAACATTAGTTAATTCATTATACACAGTACATCCTAAAACTACATATATATATATATATAAAAAAAATGTAAATACAGTATATTGTTGCATCATGGAATGAGTTCTCAATTCCCTCTGAAAACAAAAAATTATTAGTCGATTTTCATAAACTAGTTTGCTTCAAATTGACATTTGTAATGCTGTGATTCATATAGTGGCTGGTTTGTTGTGTTCCATGGTTAGAATTGTTAATTTAATATTTTTTTATAAATCCTAATAGAGACAATGTATGGGTAAAACAGATCAGAAAGCAAGGCTTGACAAAAAGTGGACAGTCCCTCTACTATACAGTATGATGGTCAGAATTTGTGCACATGTAAACAGCACAAATCTGTAAAATATTTTATTTCAAAGCATCCTGAACGGAGGGCACTGGCAAACACCAGACCTTTACATGAATTTGCCTAAGTGAAAACAATATCTGTAGCTGAGGAGAATGTGTGTTAACTGCAGCAGAATGGCATTGCTCTTGATACCAAAAGAAGTATGATAGTCAACACTAATGCATGTGTCTTTGAGATGTGCCTCTGTGCAAGCTATTAACCTCTTTCACTTCAGAGGCAAGCTCAACCAAATCTTATTACCTCAGACCCATCAGACAAACACAGACAGACAGACACGAAGGGCACTGGGGCAGAGGAGCATCTAATATGTGCATGGAAAGAAAGAGAGAAAATAACGTGATTATGTTTCAGTGTTATTTGTTGCAATAAATAAGTTGTATTAAATCTTTAAACTGTGGCCGTTACCCTTCAGGTCAAGTCTCTAAAGCAGTTTTATTTATTTTTTTATTTTCTCCCCTTTTCTCCCCAATTTGGAATGCCCAATTCCCAATGCGCTCTAAGTCCTCATGGTGGCATAGTGACTCGCCTCAATCCGGATGGCGGAGGATGAATCTAAGTTGCCTCCGCGTCCAAGACTATCAATCTGCGCATCTTATCACGTGGCTTGTTGAGCGCGTTACCACGGAGATGTAGTGCATATGGAGGCCCACGCTATTCTCTGTGGCATCCACGCACAACTCACCAAGTGCCCCACCGAGAGCAAGAACCACATTATAGCGACCACAAGGAGGTTACCCCATGTGACTCTACCCTCCCTTGCAACCGGGCCAATTTGGTTTCTTAGGAGACCTGGCTGGAGTCACTCAGCACGCCCTGGATTCGAACTCACGACTCCAGGGGTGGTAGTCTGCGGGCATAATTGATTCTTAAAGAAATTGATTTCTTAAATTCCCCTCTCTAATTATACAGTACTGTGCACATAAGGCACATCTTAGGCACATAAGATGTTTCACAAAAGCATTTTTCTTAAGATGGTTATTTATATTTTCAGCTTTAGTGTGTCAATAGGAAATCTAAATGTTAGACTCTCAAATATTACTTTCGCAAACAGAAAAGATTAGAATAGAAGAACAGGGAGCCCTGCAACAGATGTCATGGCCCCCACAAAACCCCCCCACTGAACATCGTGTCAGTCTGAGATTACATAAAAAGAGAAGTAGTTGAGACTGCCGAAATATATAGAAGAACTGTGGCGAATTCTCCAAGAAGCTTGGAACATCCTATCTGCCAACAACCAAGAAAAACTGTGTCCAAGTGTATCTAGGAGAATTGGTGCTGTTTTAAAGGCAAAAGTGGTCACACCGAATATTGATTTAACTTTTTTTATGTTTACTGAACTTTGTATGATGTTAATTGATAAATGAAAACTATTTATGTCATAATTTTTGAAGACATCCTCACTATGCAACATTTTTTAAACTTTTGCACAGTACTGTATACCTGTAGTTTATTGCTCTTATCTACAGTCCTCACAATAGCAGACTGTGTATTAAATTATGATAATACTATCAAATAATATAATCTTAAACAAAATCAAATTGTTCCTCCAGCCATGATCTATGACTGTTCAAACAAGACTTGTTAGCAGTGTCCTTAAATCTATTTCCTAAACATATCGCAGTTGTTTTACTTTCTCAACTAATGTACACATAAAAAAAGTATTGACGGACAATCCGGAAAAAAAACAAGCTTGTTTTGAAATTGTTTTGGACTGTTTCCACGTCACAGAGATGTACAGAAGCGAACACTTGTAGACAAAAATATAGAAGTATTGTTTTGTTTCTAAAAATAATCAATCATTTGGGTTCAGAAGAACTTTATTTGTTGAGTCGTGTGGATTATTTTGATGCACCCTAAATATGCATTTTGGACCATCAAAAAATGGAGTACATTCACTTGCATTGTTTAGAGGAGGAGGCCTGAAATGAAATCCTAAAAGTCTTCAATTCTGTTTTGATGAAGAAAGAACCTCAGATACATCTTGGATGGCCTGATGGTGAGTAAATTATCAGCAAATTTTCATTTTTGGGTGAACTATTCCTTTAAGGGTTTACGATCAAGCTTGTCCCACACAGGGACAAGACCAGAGTAGTCAAATGTCCCCAAAGACACCATTATTACTTTATTGGAACACACTGATCTCCTTGAGTAACAGCCGGTAACTACAAACACAATGACTGCTCAGTCTCATCACAGACAAAGTGCATCTGTGCATGGGTGTCAGCGTGCAAGAAATGAATCATTTTTGTCATCTTCTTTGTCCTTTATTTGTGGGGTAAGTTATTAATGCTGACATATGGAATTAATCTAAATGAGCAAGCCATTAGCAGAATTTATGAGGGAAGAACACATGGGGGATATATCAGCACCATCCAGTCCAACTGACACGGTGCAGAACTCCGGTGGCTATTCTCACTAGACAAATTAATGCCCTTGTCTCTTGAAATACAAGATACTGTTCTTCTAAAGGGATCATATTATGAAAAATCCACAAAAAACATTTTGTTTAAAAATTTGTGACTGAGACGTTGAAAGCATGAATACATTGACGCATATACACATTAACGGCAACCTATTTCGTGTTCAGCAACTTAGCCTGTCCAGTAACAGTGAGGTAATGACAAAGTAGCATAGATACTATTAATCCTAAACACCAACAGAAGATACTACTGTATATTATTCCAATTTAATATAGCTAATATAAAGAAAGTCGCTCTAGCTCTTTGTATAATGCAAGAAAAGAGCAGCGAAGCATTATTAAGGGCTGTTCAGAACTAATGCAATCTTGCCATAAAAAAACAACACAATGGATGGTATGCAATGCAAGCGTCTCGAGGCGTGTTTTTAAATGTTGCAATTCTTTTAACTTGACAGAGCATCTTAATATGCTGTGTTCCTGTGCAAGAGGCTGAAAACAACTGCGAATGGTCAAACATGTATGCTTAGCGCATAACATGGAAAATCAATTTAAATCAAATATACAGAATATATACAGTATAGACATACACTCATTGAGCACTTTATTAGGAACACTATGGTCCTAATAAAGTGCTCGACGTGGTCTTCTGCTGTTGTAGACCATCCGCCTTAAGGGTTGACGTGTTGTGAACATTAACTGAATGCACATCAACCATCACAATGGGGAAAAAATTTGATCTCAGTGATTTCGACAGTGGCATGATTGTTGGTGCCAGGCAGGCTGGTTTGAGAATTTCTGTAACTGCTGATCGAGCTGACAGAAAGGCTACGGTAACTCAGATAACCACTCTGTACAATTCTAGTGAGCAGAATAGCATCTCAGAATGCACATCGAACATTGAGGCGGATGGGCTACAACAGCAGAAGACCAGAAGGACCATAGTGTTCCTAATAAAGTGCTCAGTGAGTGTGGGTGTGTATACACACTGGCGGCCAACAGATTGGAATAATGTACAGATTTTGCTCTTATGGAAAGAAATTGGTACTTTTATTCACCAAAGTGGTATTCAACTGATCACAATGTATAGTCAGGATATTAATAAAATGAAAAATTACTATTACAATCTGAAAAAAAAAAAATGTTCAGAACTTCTTAAACTATTTCAAAGAGTTCTCATCAAAAAATCCTCCACGTACAGCAATGACAGCTTTGCAGATCCTTGACATTCTAGCTGTCAGTTTGTCCAGATACTCTGGTGACATTTCACCCCACACTTCCTGTAGCACTTGCCATAGATGTAGATGTCTTGTCGGGCACTTCTCACGCACCTTACAGTCTAGCTGATCCCACAAAATCTCAATGGGGTTAAGATCCATAACACTCTTTTTCAATCATCTGTTGTCCAATGTCTGTGTTTCTTTGCCCACTCTAACCTTTTCTTTTTGTTTTTCTGTTTCAAAAGTGGCTTTTTCTTTGCAATTCTTCCCATAAGGCCTGCACCCCTGAGTTTTCTCTTTACTGTTGTACATGAAACTGGTGTTGAGCGGGTAGAATTCAATGAAGCTGTCAGCTGAGGACGTGTGAGGCGTCTATTTCTCAAACTAGCGACTCTGATGTACTTATCCTCTTGTTTAGTTGTACATCTGGCCTTCCACATCTCTTTCTGTCCTTGTTAGAGCCAGTTATCCTTTGTCTTTGAGGACTGTAATGTACACCTTTGTAAGAGATCTTCATTTTTTGGCAATTTCAAGCATCATATAGCCTTCATTCCTCAAAACAATGACTGACTGGAGAGTTTTTAGAGAAAGCTGTTTCTTTTTTTGCCATTTTTGACCTAATATTGACCTTAAGACATGCCAGTCTACTGCATATTGTGGCAACTCAAAAACAAAGACAATGTTAAGCTTCATTTAACAAACCAAATAGCTTTCAACTGTGTTTGATATAAAGGCAAGTGAATTTTTAGTACCAAATTAGCAATTTAGCATGATTACTCCAGGATAAGGTTTTGGAGTGATAGCTGATGGAAATGGGGGCTGTCTAGATTTGATCAAAAATGACTTTTTTCAAATAATGATGGTGTTGTTTTTTTACATCAGTAATGTCCTGACTATACTTTGTGATCAGTTGAATGAATTGGTGAATTAAAGTACTAATTTCCTTCCGAAACAGCAAAATCTGTACATTATTCAAAATTTTTTGCAACCAGTGTGTGTGTGTGTGTGTGTGTGTGTGTGTATATATATATATATATATATATATATATATATATATATACACACACACATACACTGTATAGCAAACAGTAGCCTCTGACTACATTACATGTAAATGTATTCTCGCTCTGGTGTAACAAGAGCAAGCTGAAAAAAGCTACACAATTACAGAATGCTGTCGATGACCGAAACAGCAAAGAAAGTGTGTGCGTTCGTGTTTGTGGGCGCACACTGGGTATTATCAAGCTCCTGTTGATTCATTGCAGTACTTAAAGAGGCACTTTCAGAACATGATTAAAGCATTGTTTCATGCCATGAAGGGATAGTTCACCCCAAAATTACATCTCTATACCATAAAATGAAAGTGAATGGTGACTTAGATTACCATTCTGCCTAACATCACTTTTTGTGTTCCTCAGGGGAAAGACAGTAATAAAGGTTTGGAACAACATAAGGGTGAATAAATAATTACTCCGTAGCAGAATTGGTTAAAAAAGAAGCACCAATGCCCCATACCGTTAACATTCACTGTCATCAATATGCACATCTAAGTCATGGGATGAGTCGGACTATAATGAAAATGAAGGCACATCACAATGTCTAGCTTTAATCAGCTAAAAGCCTCATTTATTATCTGCTGCATAATGAGCACTGCTTTATTAACAAGAATCCAAAGCTGGGCTCCTTTACACTGACAGATGTGCATTGGGATATGAGGCAGAAATGTATTTGTGTTTGATGAGAAGTTCAAAGAGAAGGATCCAACAAATAGAGATGGATTGTACATTTTCACATTAAGGATCATTACCATTACTCAAACTATCTACAGATAAAAGGTAAAGGTGTTACATATTAATGTAAACATTTACAGGTAAATCTCATGGAAACATGTCTGTTCAGGTCCCAGCCAAAGAAACAAAACTTTAGGCTACGTGAGAGCCCCTTATTATGACGTGCATTGCGTGTATTCATGTTACATGCATTTCTTGCATCACTTTCGTTAATCTCTATGAAGTGGAGAACTAATACATTTGAAACCCTGTCTCACTAAACCCATCATTATTTCTGTAAGTAAACTGTACTTGCGTGTATTGTGACGTTTACAGATTATTTTGAAATTGCTGACTTATATATATTTATGTATCTATTTCCCTTTCATGGATTTTTGTTGGTACTGATGTTTGCCATTTTGTGTGTTGTTTCTCAAGTGTTGTACTTCCCACTTGGAAGGTGTTACTGTCAGGTAATTGTGTCATGTGGTCCTATCATGTGACAATGTCACATGACACAAATTAGTCACATTATTTAAGGACTCTCAGTGTTTTTTTTTTTTCCCACACCCTGATGAAGGCTTTCTAACCGCAACGTGTCAGTTCGTGGTTTTTAATTATTCTGGCCATGGTTTAATACATTTTACACTTAAGTCTGAGTGCCTTGGATATATCCTTTTTTCATAAACTGTGTAATAGTTAATACATTTCGGTGCTTTGGCAAGGTTACAAACAACTTCCATGTTTGTCAGTATTTCCACATTATTTTCATTTTGAGAAGACAAACTCCTGGACAGGGTTGGGAAGTAACGGAATACATAACGGGATTACGTATTTAAAACACAAAATATAAGTAACTGTATTCCACTACAGTTACAATCGTTGTTAATCAGAATACAGTTACATTAAGAAAGAATTTAGATTACTGAAGAGATTACTTTGCATTTTATTGTCATTTGTTTCATTTAATATTTAGTCCTTTCAGATGGAAAACATTTATACATATAAATGATGCGATCCAAAGTGCATTTGAACAGTGGTGAAACGCTTTATGGTGTGTTACATTCATCATACGAGCAGAAAGAGAAGTTTGGAGCAGCAGAAATGGAAATAAACTTTGTGTAAATTGTCATGTGAAAATGTAGCTTTATGCTAAGCTAAAATTCTATTTCTAGCCAATTTACATGCACCTGTTACCAGGCATGATAATATTTTTTTATTTTTTTATTCAAGAAAACCACATTAGATCATATTTGTTCTCTCTCTCTAGTAAGACCTTTGATATTAGGGCAAAAATCTTATTTTTGATGAGCATTTTTGTATTGTTTTATTGTATTGCTTTTTTCAGAGAATGTATTTTTAACATGTGTATTATGTCTTACTGTACTGGCAGAGTTTTTATAGTCAAAACAAGTGAAAAAAAATCTACCAGTGCTGAAGAAGTAATCCAAAGTATTTAGAATACGTTACTTACCTTGAGTAATCTAACAGAATATGTTACAAATGACATTTTACAGCATGTATTCTGTAATCTGTAGTGGAATACATTTGAAAACTAACCCTCCCAACCGTGCTCCTGGACGTATTTGCCAAAGTTTCAGCACCTTTGGACCACATAGCTCCTGCAACACTTAAGTTCTACTTTAAAAGCGATTTGGGAAACAGCCATTACTCCATCCTAAAATAACGAGCAACGTTAGTTAAGATGATCGTAAACCCTTAAAGGAATAGTTCACCCAAAAATGAAAATTTGCTGATAATTTACTCACCATCAGGCCATCCAAGATGTATCTGAGTTTCTTTCTTCATCAAAACAGAATTGAAGACTTTTAGGATTTCATTTCAGGCCTCCTCCTCTAAACAATGCAAGTGAATGTACTCCATTTTTTGACGGTCCAAAATGCATATTTAGGGTGCATCAAAATAATCTACACGACTCAACAAATAAAGTTCTTCTGAACCCAAACGACTGATTATATATAAATATAATACTTATATATTTCTGTCTACAAATGTTCGCTTCTGTACATCTCTGTGACTTGGAAACAGTCCAAAACAATTTCAAAACAATATAAAATGAAATAAAAAATAATTTCCAAATAATAAAAAATAAAAAAAACAATGTAAACAATGACGCGCTTCCTGACTCCTCCTCCACGTGACGCGTGACCTTACCAATGAGCTTACATCATGATTTGCCATTCACTTTCATTGCATCTTTTTTTCCATACAATAAAAGTGAATGGCGAATATTTTCATTCTTTGGTGAACTATCCCAAACATTTTTCATTAGTGGTCTCAGATGATTGGACCCCACTTTAATGGTGACTGAGACTAACATTCAGAGTAACATCTCCTAAAGTGTTCCATGGAAGTAAATGATGACAATTTTCATTTTTTGGGAACTATTTTATATATATAAGCTGTGATTGAAAATCAGGTTTATTCCACCAAATATTGATTTCTGAACTCTTCCTAAGTTAAAACATTAGTATTGCGTTGTTTTCAAAATGAATATTAACTTGTTTTCTTTGCATTATTCATGGTCTGAAAACACTGCATCTTTTTTGTTATTTTTACCAGTTGTCATTTTCTGCGAATTGAATGACAATATTTTTATTTGGAATTTGGGAGAAATGTTGTCAGAACTTAATAGAATAAAACAAAAATGTTCATTTTACTCTAACACATAAATCCAGAGAAATTGATAATTTTGCAGTGGTGTCTCAATTTTTTCCAGAGCTGAATATATATATATATATATATACACATATACATATACATATACACATATATATATATATATATATATATATATATATATATATATATATATATATATATATATATATATATATATATATATATATATATATATATATATATATATATATATATATATATAAAGCAATATCACATGAGCAAGAGTGCGATATGGCCCTACATCAGCACTGCTGTGATTCGGCCATAGGTAATCACAGCAGTGCTGATTTAGGGCCATATAGCATGATTGCGAGTGAGATATTGCTTATATACAACAGTTCAATGAACACGTAAATCTAAAAAAATTTGGAAAAACTGAGTACGGTCATAAAAACGCATTTGTGTATGGAACTACTTTCTTACGCGACGGATCAGAATCTGCCGTTGCTGGTTCAAACCAAATGATGCGTCCAAGTCTTCGTTAGTAATTAAAAAATGTCACTTCAGAAATAGTATCACGGCTTGTGCTGTTTCTAACAAGTTATTGGATAAACAAGGATGGATGATGTGTGTGTGTGTGTGTGTGTGTGTGTGTGTGTGTGTGAGTGTGTGTGTGAGAGAGAGCGAGAGAGAGAGAGAGAGAGAGAGAGAGCGATCACCTGTTGCCACTCCCAAGCAGAGATGCTGTCAGCTTTCTAAAGATCAGCTTTCTCAGTGGTAAAATAGCCGTCCAAGTCGGGGTACTTCTCCCTATTTCACAGTAGCCGGTGCGCAAGAGTCTTTCACTATAGAAACTGCAATCTCCTTTGCTATTTTAAACCGCATGTCCTCTCCAATGTGGAAAGTCCGGTAAGAGGTAAGCGCCTTTAGTTCTGTAATTAATCAGTCTGTTGTGTCTCTCAGCTGTGATGAGCCGTAATGCTGAAGTTGTTAGTTTAAAGCCATTTAAAGCTATTTCCTAGCTTTAGTAGTGTAGTAGTACTACAAGCGATCATGGAGCGCTGTTGTATGTAAACACTGGCTGGCGGATTCACTTCACGTCACCTAACTGGCTCATATTACACATAAAAATTATCTTTTGCCACCACCTGCTGGCTAACATATGTAATGTAAAAAAAAAAAAAAAAAAAAATGTAAAAAGAGACACATACAGTAGCTCTTAACACATATGCACTGCTTTTACACTTTAGTTTAGAACGGCATGAACACAAGTGGAATGATACACACACTGAAGCATCCAAGTGCTGATGGTATGAGACCATCAGTGCTCATGGAACATCTCTCATCCAATCAGATTCGAGGACCGGAACTAACTGTTGTGTATATTATATATATATTCTTCCAAAATCCTAATGCATTGTCAACATCTAGGGGTGAATTTGGTTTCCGTTCCCACATTTTCAATGTGGTCTCAGACTTTGGACACCACTACATGTGACCCAGATATCATTCCTCAAATGTAATGGATGCATCTCTTTTTATTCATGGAAGAATGCTGATTATGACCACTTATTCTCTCTTTTTAATGTTCCAGGACACACTTCTATGCCATCTATTTCTAACTCTATCCCCTGTTGAGAGAACATGTTCTAGTCATGAAGCCCAACATGTAACCCTGTACCAACAAACTAGTTCCTGCAGGTCTAACTCTGTCAGAAACTGGAATTGAAAGCAACTGAAAAGTGGAACAAATACAGAATACAAAGTCTCCTTTCCGAGATAACAGCCAGATATAGATGTGCTGAATACAGTTTGAAGCTGCAAACCATTGATACGCACATGAAAAAGGCTTTCATATCAGCATACCCCAATCTTAACAATCTGCATAATTAGACACCTCCTCTAACAAGTCTCTTATTATTCAGATTCTCAGACTGTTGATCCTAAAGCCAGTGAAGAAAGCAAGCCGAGCAACTTGTGAGCTCAGTCATCAGTGAGTGAAAATATACCAACACCAAAAATGCATTATCATTCAGGAGAACTAATTAACCCTCCTATTGCGTTTGGGTTATTTTTGACCCAGGAGAGGTAGATAATAATTTTTAAATACCACATGGTTTTTATTACAGGAACCAAACTTTGGGACTTTCTCAAGACTATCAAATAAAATAAAAAATTCACATGTATCACACTGGTTTAGCTGTAGTTAATGTATATTCTGAAATGTCAAAGAATTTCTACTTTTTATTATTTAAAAAAAAGGCATATTCATTTATTACTTATATATTTGTCAGTTAGCATGGCAAAGATTTCAATCTTTTTACATGTATGAACAGTTAAGAACTTATTATTGACTTACAATATAGTTTAGATGAACACCATTGGGTTATGAATGATTTATAAGCTTGAATTCCACTGGGTTAAAATTGACCCGTGAATGCAAAAGGTGTATGCAGATTCTGAATGCTGTAGGAGGGTTAAGCACTGGCCGAAAATACAGTGGCCCCAAAAAGTATTTTGACACATAAGCCACATTTAAAATGTTATACATGTATTTACATTATATAACAATATCAAACCAAGTGGCATTTATTTTAAAGCACTTTTCAAGCAAACTATTTCACAAATAGAAGTTTGTTAGGTTTCAATCTGGTTGTCCAATATTAGTGAAACACGTCCATAGTTGATATTAAGAAATTACATCTGTGGTTACTCTGCTAGGACACCAGAGTAAACTTGAGGGGAAATTACTAAATACATCCACTAAAAATTACAACATGTTCTCATAAAAACACTTTACTATACTTACATTCTTGCAAAATGATTTTAACATGGTTCATGCATATTGTGGCACTATCCTGGTGAAATAAACACTAGAGGTGCTAAAACAACAATGACTTTTATTCACTTTCACACAATTCACGAGTAACACAGCGTATTATCAGTTTATAGGCACTTACTTTTCGCCGTTCCTCACACAAAGATATCTTAAGACATCATAACTCTTTTACTGTAGTGCAGCACATGCAACTATAGAGTCCCGAAAAACATGTGAGTCGAAAGAGTCATTGAAGCACCTCAAAAAGACATGGTTGCTTCAGCAATTATGTTTTTCATTTCACATTTGCTTTTTATGACACTGTAATAAGGTAAAAGGGAAAGGAGGAGGCGAGAACCGGCTTAACAACATAAATAATCATTTAATGATTAACTTTAACAAAGACAAACACAAACACATGCAGGGCAGCTGCCCGTAACTCTCTCTCTCTCGAACTGCCGCCTCCGGTCGCCTTTATCCCTCTCGAGGGCTTGATTAGCCTGATTAGGGGCCGGGTGTGCAGCATCGCGACGCGGCCCCACCCTCCTCCCTGCCACAGACACTATCGGTTAGGTTTAGGTTTAAGGTTTAGGGTAGGGAGTAGGGGTGAGTAAAAATATTGATTTTCCGATGCATCGTGATCTTCATTTGAACGATCTCGATATTGATTCTTAAATCCCAAGATCAATCTTTTACTCTATACACAACCTTCCACTACAATGAGAGGAAATCACTTTGCATTTTCAACAAAATTTCGTGCTATGTGACTTAAATGTATATTTCACTCACAAGTGATTGTGTAGTATGGTGGTGGAATATTCAGCAGCTAGATCCTTTTACTGCGCGTTGAGAGTAAAAGTTGTTCTGTGTAATGTGTGTCCAAAGACAAGATCCACGCGACCCATTTGTCATTGAATAATGTCTCTTTTAATACTCTTTTTTCTCTACAGATCGTTTTTGATCAAATACAACAAAAATTAAACTTTTAATTCTAATAATTTATGGCACAGATTAGAAAAACCTATTCGAGTCCTCTCTCGTTAACATGTGCTCATCTACAGATGCTCTTTACAGAAATGCTGGTTTTCTTAAAGAGACAGTACTGGTTTTAGCACGTGTTCAACAAATAAATGTAAATAGTACAAATTATGCAATGAAACAATAAACATGTAACAAAAAATTATATATTAAATATAATATCTTATTTATTGATTAAATACATGGATTTGTTCATTTTTAAAAAGCAAAAATGTGACCAAAATGATGAAAAACGATTAAATATTTGTAAAATTAATATGTTCGTAATGTACCTAGTTAGAAGGTTCCCTGTATAAAGAATTAGCTGGGAAAGAATTTCTTTCATATGTAAGCAAAAGGGACATTATAACTGAAATATACCCATATGAATCGATATTGAATCAAATTCGGAATCAATTCGAGAGCTTGTGAATCAGAATCAAATCGGGAAATCAGTATCAAAACCCAGCCCTAATAGGGAAGTAGGTTTTGTTGATTTAGAGCATTAATCTTAAAAACCTCAGCTGTTTAGGAGGAAATTTATCTCTCTTATAGTGCCACACTGTGGACATTTCACCTGGGAACTGCCACGGTATGTGTAAGCAACCACATATTATCATTTTGCAAAAATGTCGCAACAGTAACGTAATTGTCATGAGATTAAGTAGAAAAATGACCTTGGCACCCACTTGGTTCCAAGTAATTGCTAAAATGTCTAAGAGAAGTGAAATAAGTTCCAAGAAAATGTCTAGCATCATTTGTTTACAGATACCACTTGGTTTGATATTTGACATTTATACATTTTTAAGTGTGGCTTAAGTGTTCACATACTTCTCAGAGCAACTGTATATAGAACAGTATGTTAAAATTAGCCACAATGTTTACTTCCCATAGACCTAGATGGGTTTTTTTTCTGTCTGAGGATATATATATTTTTTTATATCTTTCCACATTAATATGATAATATTAAAATAGCCTTTAGTGGCAAACAGAGTACTCCAAAACGAACCACGTCTCAAAAGCACTAATATTCTTAGCATCTGAAAATTCTAATTCTTTGACTCTACATAGAAAAATGAAGAAAAGGAGAAAATGTGGCCAGTCATTTTTCACACAGCGCAATTTTATAAAAAGCACACTGAGAGCTGAATGGCTGTGTGCGTGTACACCACGTGCAAGCAACCCAATGACGTACTGTTTTGCTTTCCTTGCCTTTTACGCATCTATGACACCATTATCATGCAAATATATTCAGGGAAGCCAGCATTGGTTAGTGAATCATCAGTCATTACAACATCTGTTTGAAAGTGCTATGGCTAAGGGTCTGGACGACGGCTCTGGTCATTGCAATGTTACTGCGTACTGATTTGAATGGGTTCTATTTAAAAGAAAAAAGATAAAGATAAAGAGAGACAATTACGAGGTGGCACGAGACCAGCCCCACCCAACCCCTTCCATAACCTGCTGATTGGAACATTTCCCTGACAGTTACATTAATATGCAAATATATTCACAAGAGAATTAAACACCCAGGTGCTTTTAGTGTCCAATAATTTTCAATGTCGTTTTATCAAGGTTTATTGTTCACTTCTTCTCAGCAGGGAAAATGCTTGTGCTTTTCAAGAGGTCAAGAGACTAACCTTCAGTTACACTTCGCAATGTCGTCCTTAGAAAAGTAACATTGTTCTTCACTTCATTCCCTTACAAAAACAAGTTGTTAAGGTCCTGTTTACATCTGGTATGAACATCTGTCTCAGGTCCCCCAATCCCAAGTGGTCAGCCAAGACAGATTGCCATTTACACCTTGCATTTCTTATTCGCTTGCCTACTTTTTGTGGGGGTTTTTTCTTCTGCTCTAGCTTCTGTACAACTCTAGATTACTCTTGAAACTTGGCAGTAAAAATTGCTTGTGATTTTCCTAATTTTTAAATCGCTTTGGATAAAAGCATCTGCTACATAATTTCTTAATCGAAAATCTAAACACCTGGTATTAACATGTCTGTAAAATGTCTCCTGTGACCACTCGTGATCAGATTTCATCGAGGGGAGGGTTCTCTGATTGTGTAACTATATATTACTGCATGCTGATACAGCGTTAAAAAAATAAACATATGGCACACTGTTGTTCCCAAATACACTTTTTAATTGTAATCTCACCACAAAGGTGACATTTTGATTGCAATACATTGTGTTTCTCAGGGTTGGGAGGGTTACTTTTAAAAAGTATTTCACTACAGATTACAGAATACATGCTGTAAAATGTCATTTGTAATGTATTCCGTTAGATTACTCAAGGTCAATAATGTAATCTATGTACTTTAGATTACTTATTCAGCACTGGTAGATTTTTTCACTTGTTTTGACTATAAACAAGTTAATAATACAAATGTAAAAACAAATGCCAGTACAATAACAGAAAATACATTCACTGAAAAAAAAAAAAAAAAAAAAAAAAACACTGTTGCATCTCAAGTAAATGTATCTTGTTTTAAGGATTTTTACATATTTTGTACATGATATTTTTTTAAAATCAAGAATAAGATTCTTGCTGTACATCTTTTCCCTAATATCAAAGATCTTACTAGAGAATAAAATTATGATCAAACATGGATTTTCTTTTTAGAATTCATAATAAAATATAAACCTGTCTGTAAACAGGTTATTGTTAGGGCTAGAAATAGCATTTTAGCTTAACATAAAACTAAATGTTCACATGACAGTTTAACCTACACAAGGTTAACTATTTCTGCTGCTCCAAACTTACTTCAAAACCCCACAGTGTACACAACAACGACTTCTTCTGATCATATGTGGATTGTTTATTGAATAAGGCAGAAAATATATTATCTGTAGCTTTCTACATGATGCTAAAGGCTACATTGGTTAGCATTTCTCATATAAACATCTTTTACCCTTGTATAAATACCATGAAGAACCATTACCATCTGTGGAACCTTTCCATTCCATAAAAGGTTCTTTGTAGAGCCAAAAGGTTCTTTAGACCATAAAAGGTTCTTCACACTAAGTAATCTCAAGTGAACATTTTTTGAAGCTGGTGAATGTTCTTAAAATGTTATCAACATTATTCATAAGTGAAACATTATTTAAAAATTACTACATTAAATATATGTCCTTGATTTATCATCACAATTTTTATCATAATAATTTGTGTTTTGTTGAATAAACGAACGACACAATTTCAATGCACTGAGATGAAGTAGCCTACTATTTTTATTATATTATTATTATTATTATTATTATTATTTTATGTGCTGGTTATACCATTTTTTCCCCGATTGAAAAAAGAAGAAAAAAAATGTATTTAGTTTATTTATTGGATAACATATAGGATATAATAGGATATTTATTTATTTATATACTTTTATAATTACTTATATCCATGGTATACTTATATTCAAAGAAAACAGCATGCGAAGCTGAAGTGAAATACAAATGATAAATAAGTAAATAAAGAAAAAAATTTAAATACATAATCATTTCTCAATTAACCAATTAGGCTACATCAATATATTGTTATAAAGTGCATATTTTATTGTTAATTATTTTCAAAGACATTTTAGATCAATTTCCAGTTGGTCACACTTGTGTCGTTATTTATCTTGTGCATGCGCAGAAGACGAACAGCGCCTGAGGGAACTGAGCAGGCGCCATTTTCAGAGGAAAACTTCGATTTTATGGTAAGTAGTGTGCAGAGTTCAGTGGTGTTATGGATTGTTTTAGAATCAGAATGTTTTGATTTTGCTTTGTAAGGCGAACAAAAACAAAATCGGTAATAGTAAAACCAATGGAGGTTTCAAACGTGAAAAACTTTAACGGCTCGTTCCGTTAAGTGGAGCTCGTTGTGTGCATGTGCGCACGTGCACTAACGGCTGGTTCCTTTAAGTGGAGCTCGGTGTGTGTGTGTGTGTGTGTGTGTGTGTGTGTGTGTGTGTGTGTGTGTGTGTGTGTGTGTGTGTGTGTGTGTGTGTGTAACGCCAACACGCACGGCCGGTTAATGATTACATTTTATGATAATAATTACCTTAGGAGAATGATAAAATTCAAATATACAAACACTGTCTTTTATTTTAAGCAGAAATACATGATTTCACTGGATTGGACTGTTTGTTTCCGTGATGTAAGTTTCGCAATGTAAGTATAAATTTGTGTAAGTTGCTTAACTCTAAGGAAAAGACAAGTTAAGACGATGTGGATGGTCTGCCCTTTGTCTGCATTGTTCCTTACAATCAAATCTATCTTACACCTTTACAGCTCACATGAACAAGTGTATCTGGACTATTCTGAGGACAAAAGAAACAATAGTCTTCCATTTATCCATATCCTGATGGGGAGCACACTTGATTTTTAGTGACAGTAAGTGATCACAAATGAACTTTTGAAGACCAATGTAAAGAGCAGATGGCCTGCTATATTTATGTAGACACCGGTTAGTATTCTTAACTATTTGCTTTACTTCTGTCTTGCAGAATGAAAAGTTCCGCTTAGTGGCATGCCTAAGAACCCACCTTACCCGTGGTAAAGTCCCTGTAACAAACAGCCTCTTATGGCTTACTGCTTTAGTATGGGCATTTTCCAAATTTTTTGATGGGTCGGCTGTGTTATTTTAAAGCCTTACCTAACCGGCAAAGTTTAAAAGCCTTGTTTTACTGCAATGGATAACTGATAGGCGAGTGTGCTGTTCCATTTGTTGTTGTACGGGACACATCAAAACGCATTGTCCTTTACACTACAAATCTAATCTAACAATTTACGAATGTGGTTTAAATAATCAGATCACAAACATTTTTTGTCTGCTTGTGATCGTATCAACCGAGATGGATGTTCATACCATGTGAAAACGGTTTAACATAAAAAGTTGACACCTGACCAATGAAATGTTTCAGTTAATGCTCAAGATCATAATATTTCCTCTGGAAAAGAATAAAACAAAAGTGTGCTGTCCAAAAGCACCACCAAACAGAACTGCAAAAATAAACATTATTTTCAAACAGCTTTCCCCCCATTTCCGACCCTTTTTGAGCTTGGAAATCACTGGGTAATATAAATAGGGTAGTATTGGAACAAGCATATCCACAGCTAACGGTTCACATCACAGATGCAATTACCTGCCTCTTAAACATCATGTAAAGTAGGACATCGTCAGTAAGATGGCTACTTTCATGTTTAAGAGGCCAGTTCTTGGCCAGAATAAGCTGCAAAATGGGCCAGACTTTATGCTAATAGCCAGAAGTCTGACTCTGTGAGACAATATTGTTATCAACAAATGCACATGGCCACTTCAAGCTGTTTCATGTGATGTGAAATAAGGCAGTGATAAAAGAGCACAGCGTTTTATGTCAGGAGCACACTAATCATTGTGGGGCAGATCCTCTTGTGTACCCCTTAAATATGAGCATCAGTAAAACAAACCATGCTCTCAGGAAATCTCCCCTGCGCCAGTATGAGTCAGCCGCAGGTCTGCCACTGGCTTCAGTTCACTGAGCCCTTGAATTACATAGGTTATAACACCACAGGCAGCTGTGTACATGCACACATAAACTAGACATGGCTCAGGAAGGTTGTCATCCACTAGCTGACTAGTCAGTTTTGAAGTCAAATAGTTTGTTTAAAAAAAAAAAATGTATTTGTATAAGCATAATTATTTTTTTTAGCAGCAGTTCTTTGAAGCTGAAGCGTGTATTTATTTATTTTTTTAAATGTTAAAATACTTTCTCCTATTTCAGCTTTAATTTCCCAGAAAAAATGTAACCACTGTAGTGCAATCAAAACATTGCCCTGTTTGTTTGAGCAACCCTACCAGCCTGACACATCAAAACTGGCTCAACCAATGGTTCTAGTTTGGGGTGGGACTACCTGCTTGTTCGACCAATGACAGATAGGGAGAGTGTTTGGGAAACCGGTTTAAATAAGGTTATTATTTTTGCAATTACTGTTGGTGACATTAGTGGCATAGAAAATGCACACTTTATACACAGCTTTAAAACAAATTTGCCGCCTTTAACAATACATTTCAAGGGGGCCTGGGTAGCTCAGCAAGTAAAGACGCTGACAACCATACCTGGAGTCGCAAGTTCAAAACCTCGCTCTTGGTGGGGCACGTGGTGAGTTGTGCGTGGAGAATAGTGTGAAGCCTCCACACACGCAAGGTCTCCACAGTAATGCGCTCAACAAGCCACATGATAAGATGTGTGGATTGACGGTCTCAGACGCAGAGGCAACTGAGATTCGTCCTCCGCCACCCGGATTGAGGCGAGTCACTACGCCACCACGAGGACTTAAGAGCACACTGGGAATTGGGCATTCCAAATTGGGGAAACAAAACAAAACAAAAAAACAATACATTCAAGACAATTACTGTCGGACTACAAATCGCTTGCTGTGAACAATGCTCACGTTGTTACGCAAAACATAATGGTTTTTTTGAGTGGACTTTAACAGTATTGTGCAATACATGGTTATGCCTTTAAATATTTAACCAACATATTTATTAAAAGTGTATGTACAGATGCAGACTGACGTTTTGGTCGTTGCATCGTGTCTCACGCCATGTTTTATGAACTATGTTTAAGACTGCACATTAGTAGTTTTAAAGTAGTTTAACTTTTAAAAACATGTCTTGAGAATTTGTTTCATTCAATAGCGCTACATCAAGCTTTTGAACACAAGAATGCACCCTGTGTGAACAGCCCCTAAGACACCTGGGATGACCCAAAATATGCCAACCTTGCCTAATAAAATGAACATTACTAGAACTAAATTTTTGCAAACTGAATTTTACGTGCCGCTTTCTAAGTTACCACAGTTTCCTGGTGAAATTAACACTAGAGGCGCTACACACACACACACTTTCACACAAATCACGACTACAACAGCTGATTATGACTTTATAAAAGCTTATTTTTCATATTATTACTCACACACTGCTATGTTATGATATTGAAACACTTTTACCATGACGCATCATTTGAAAAGCTAAACATTTTAACGCTTGTATTACAGACCCAACAACATTTACAAATGTGTTTCCTTGTTAGCTCACCTGATAAAGTGTTGGACTTTCAGAGACTAAGGTTTGAGCCCAGCCAAGCACGCAAGCGGATACATGAGCCGAAAGTGTCATAGAAGCATCTCGAAATGACGTGGTTGCATCAGAAAATGTGCTTTTTATTTCACATTTTCTTTTTTCACACTATTGGTTAGGTTTAGGTCAAATCTTTAGGTTAGGGAGGTACACTTTACTCAATAAAACCTCAATCTAATATTCACCTTTAAAACCTCGCCTGATTACGACACTTTTTCACTCACTTTGGTGCCCCCTGCTGGACATTTCACTGCGAAACTGCAGCAAAACGGGTAATGAAGCACGCAATTTCGTTTTGCAAAAAATGCTGCCATGTTCATGCAATGTTCATGAGATCTGGCTGAATTATACAGGCCTTCCTTTTGACTGACTAGTTGTTCAGACAAACAACAAATACAATAGTCGATTGTTAAAATGTGTAGTTTTGCACATTCCAAACATTTGGACACATGCAAACAAGGTGTCCAAGGTGTCAAAGACAGGCTAACACTCATGTAAAAAATTGATCATTGCAAGAGTGTACATTAGACATCAACACAATTACCAAATCGGTCAGTCAAGGACAGAAGTGCTCAAGGCAAAATTTGCCCAGAAAACCAAATTTCTCATTATATTATTTGTCACCATGAAATTTGGAGGGAAATTCTAAATTGAAAAATTTACATTTTACAGTTTGTTAGTATTTGGGTTATCCCCTGTTTTGCTTTAATGACAGCATGAACTCATCACAAACTGGAATGGACTCCACAAGTTTGCACAAAACCTGATGATACTTGTTATCCAGCATGACTTGAAAATGTTCCAAAGAGCATCTTGTGTTCTACAGTGGGAGCAAGAAAACCTGAGCTTTTTGTACAAAGAAGTTGACATGGTCAATGTCACACTTTTGATTAGTGGCCAAGAAATAGTGCAGAATCCTAAATATTTCTGTCATTTTCATGTTTAAATTAGTTTTTGAATCCCAGATTTTTTATGTGGACTCAGATTTTGAACCCTACCATACAAAAAAAATTAATAAATACAAATAAAAGACGTATGCATTTCTATGCAGAGACATTTAAACAAACCCGTAGAGGACTGAAGTCTGATAAAAACAGATTCGATATGATTTCAGTCACCTTCAATATGTAATGAGAGAGACACACACA
This sequence comes from Myxocyprinus asiaticus, assembly GCF_019703515.2. NCBI lineage: Eukaryota > Metazoa > Chordata > Actinopteri > Cypriniformes > Catostomidae > Myxocyprinus > Myxocyprinus asiaticus. The sequence goes on from NC_059375.1 coordinate 15,787,920, forward strand.
AACTCTGTCCTCCCACTATGAGCGATGATACTATCAGAGCTTTGGTGTGTGAGCACATGAGAGAAGACAGGTGGGAGTGGAAAAGCAAACACTAATCTTACAATCTGATTTCATTTTATTGAGAAGATGTGTACATGACCACACACACACACACATACAAAAAGTAAAAGAAAGGTATGGAAAAAGAACTCGTCTCAAGCACAAAAACTCTGAATTTAATGCAAATATGCAGTAAATAAATAATATAGAAGCTGTAAACACATTATTTTTTAGAATATTTATGTAATGTGCTGATACCTCGTATTAAATATCAGGTGTTTGTCTTAATGCACATTATTGCATACTTATTGTCCTGTGTGTGTTAAATTATCCAGGCATTAAAAATGATGTTTTGGCAATTCGTTTGTCTAAGCTCGTAGTAAAATATTGCAGAAAAAGACTCTTTGCTACATGCAATAGTTTACGAGTGTGGGAAAAATGAATTCCTGAACCTCACTGCTGTTTTCATTGCAAGCATAAAATAAAACAAATTATTCCTATCACGGTACTCTTTTTCTCACCACGCACAAGAAACCCTGAATTCAATACAAATAGTGCAATTTTCAATTAAGAAAAGACCATGAGGCTGTGTCTACGGTTATATTATTTTTAATGTTATTATTTTACGCTATACCCGTTTTCCTTAATGTACATTATTCCATGTGTATTTATATCACTGTACCTTTTTTATATTATACAGGCATTAAAAAAAAGAAAAAGAGGCTGGGTTCAGAAGTTCGTTTGGAATATACTTGCTGCAAAAAACATGTATAATGACAGAAGACATGGGACATATGTACAGTAACAGAGCTCTAAACTCATCTCACTCGCACAAAAAACACAGATTGTATATTCCTCTAAATGTATCAAAAACTTGGAAAGAACATAATGAAACAGTTATGCCAAATTAGTTAAATAACTGGCTTAACTACATTAAATATGTTAATCTCATGCATTGACAGCTGAATGCTTAAAGATCCATGCACCATAATAAATGTTTGTAGAACAGTGCCGTTTACTGTAATATTCATTGGAATGTAAAAAAAATCAAATTAGTCGGGAAGGCCCCTCTCCATCTCCAACTGCGGTTTTTGTTCCCAGTTCAAAAAATTGGATGGGATGGTTATGTTTTAGATGAGATTTTAGGTTAGTTGCATTGCCACTTTTCGTTGCCACTATTTTTAAACAAAGTGGACATACCGGTATGTACAATGTGCCACTATGAGTCCAGGTGGGTGATGACAATGACAAAGGCAGTCAGGTTGTACATTTTGTTCTCACTGAATACCCTGTATGACTTGCGAATGCCATTTCATGTTGACTTTAAGATCAAACCTTTAACACAATAAAAATATACACTATTTTTACAGTATAAACTATATATATATATATATATATATATATATTTGTTTTTTTTTGTTTTTTTATATATTTTTTTTTTATTATTAAATCTGCAGCCATCAATGTCTTCCGAGGAGACATGTGATATGACCATTTTTACAATAAGACCCATGGCTGAGTCCTTCATATCCAATAAATGGGGTCCAATTATGACCCATGTGCTGACATCACACACTGACAGCTCCTCCGCTGGCTGACACCAAAGGGAATTCCAAATGAGTAGTTTATAGATTGTACACCAAAAATCACCCAAGCTTGTCTTTGACTCAAATTTGCCACAGTGACACCCACACACTAATTGGCCCATAAATAACCCAATACTCTGCTCTAACATGACACATGGAAACACTTAGGAAACGCAGACATTATTTTACAGTAGTATTTGAAGTGACCTTTTGCCCAGCAGAGCCGCAGGCTGTTTTTCAACCCACTGTCCCGCATGGGGTCTCTGCAGATAGTTGATCCAATGGATGGATTGTCAAAGAGTTTTCCAGTGGACAGGCAAACACTGCTCCAAGTTATTCAACTGTATCTATTTCCTTGCATGGTGTTATTAGCAAATAACTGGGTGGTTGATATGAAATACTTTTGGAATACATATCTAACTGTCTATCATCATATCTATAGCTCTATACATCTAATTTTTCTTCTGAGATTAAAAAAACCCAAACAAAAATCCCTTGAGTAGCATGTCTTAATAATTATACAATTGCAGATCCATTTCTGTTCATAGCAATGATAGAGATGAGAATCAGGCCAATAAATACCAAACCTCAAACATCATCATCTAAAATGTTTAAGAGTGGGGAAATAATAAAGTGGTAAAGAGAGAGATAAATGAAAGAATGAAAAGAAGATCAAGTAGGATCCAATGAATTAAAAGGATGTGATAACTTTCACATTCTTTCATATTCTGAAAGTGAAAGTGAAGATTTGTAGTGGAAAAGGAAGTTATATTGTGGTCTGTTCTCACTCAAAACTGACAGGGTCACTTTAAAAGACATATATTAAACCACTGGAGTCTTTGGATTACTTTTACGCTGCCTTTATGTGGTTTTTGGACCTTCAAAGTTCTGGCCACTATTCACTTGCATAATATGGACCTACAGAGCTGAGATATTTTTCTAAAATCTTTGTTTGTGTTCTGCTGAAGAATGAAAGTCATACACATCTGGGATGGCATGAGGTTGAGAATTTTCATTTTTGGGTGAACTAACCCTTTAAGTGTTGCACTATCCACTGTCATTGTATTAAAAAGATGGATGTTATTCATTAAAACATCTCCTTTAGTGTACCGCATTAGAAAGAAGTTAAACATGTTTAAATTGACATGAAGGTGAGTAATTTATAACAGATTTTTCATTTTTGGGTTAAAGTTTGGCTGGCCTGTGTACCACCCCTGGAGTCGCGAGTTAGAATCCAGGGCGTTCTGAGTGACTCCAGCCAGGTCTCCTAAGCAACCAAATAGACCCGGTTGCTAGGGAGGGTAGAGTCACATGGGGTAACCTCCTCGTGATCACTATAATGTGGTTCTCGCTCTCGGTGGGGCACGTGGTGAGTTGTGCGTGGATGTCGCGGAGAATAGCGTGAAGCCTCCACACGCGCTATGTAACACGCTCAACAAGCCACCTGATAAGATGCGTGGATTGACGGTCTCAGACGCGGATGCAACAGAGATTCGTCCTCCGCCACTCGGATTGAGGCGAGTCACTACGCCACCACGAGGACTTAGAGCGCTTTGGGAATTGGGCATTCCAAATTGGGGAGAAAAGTTTTGGCTGGCCTTTCCTGAATTGAGAACTTGTTGCAGAATTAAGAAAACCACAAAATATACTAAAATACCATTTGCAACTCCATCAGCTAACAAGAAAATCGTTTTTTTCAAGAAAACAGCAGCATATCTAGGGAATTCATCTCATGCCTACAACAGTCCCTTAGTATGCAAAACACTTGCTTTCCAGGGAAGACTGGAATCCACAGCTATAAATCAATCATTAACTTCGCATCTGTGCCTCAGCCTGCACCTATTGAAAATCAGTTATGTGCACGCCGGAGCTAAATTAAGTTTACATGTCTTCATGGTAAATGAAGAGCATGTCCATCATCAGTGGAGGACTGTTTATCATTAACGAGTGTATGGAGAATCTACGCAATTCTGCAAACTATCTGCTCATGATGCGGGACCTCAGGGAATTAACTGATTTCACTGGTGGTCTCCTATTTAGTTAATCGCTCCATTCGACTTGCACACAAGCACACATACACAGTAGGGAGTTGTAAACATCTAATATAGGAAAGAGAGTCCAATACGTTCTTGCTAATGCACTATTCACTATTCATACACTTTTTTTCCATAAAACAATTAAATGCTTGTTGTTTACAGATATTTGCCATAATTTAAAGTTTTACCCTTTAAAATTACAAGTAATTAATATGGATGTGTGAGACTAGTCGACAAAACGGGTCCGATGCTGCTAGTCGACACTGGAATTACTAGTCGGTTAATATTTCCCCCATTAAACTGATCAATTTTTACACATTTACGTTTGGCTTTATATTTTTACAGAGGCTGTGCTTAAATTACAGTCATATTAATATTACATATTTTAAATAGAATTAATAATACAAATATTCTTTTAAAAAGAGGACATCTAGAGCAGATACAAAGTTTAATTTCACCTCAGGCTGCACGTGCTTCTTCCCTCTCTCTCACGGCGCGTGCAGGAAAATGTCCTCTCACTAAACAAGCAAACTCAGCAAAGTAGTTATGAAATCACTTCGGGGTTGGTGCAGGAATCGGATTTCAAAACGTTTGAAAGTCCCTGTAGATGTTTTCACATTTGAGTCTTCTTTAAAATCTGTGCAAGCTTGTACATTATTTTTCCGCTGTGCAGGCTTTTTCAAGTGCAGGATAGCAGCCTCAGGTGAGACAAGTCCCGTCTTTCACCGGACCATGTCGACGTGTTAATTTTGCTCATCAAAACCTGTCAGCGCATATTTCTCTCTCTCGTAGATTTGGCTTAGTCTACCTGTCAATTATTTTCAACACTGTCCTGACTGGTCCTGCACTATTCATTCAAGTGTTTTCAATAAATATGCCTGTTAAATAATCGCTAACGTTGATTCAGTGAATGTGTGTCATGTTCTTCATTTAATGTACGTTAATCATAATGCAAGGCGAGCACGCTGCAGATAAATGCCCCTTTTCAGTGGAAGTTAGCTTCGGATTTGGAATAGATTAAGTATTTTAACTGGGTCGCATAAACACTTTTTTTGTTGTTGTTTTCTGAAGGTTGGTTTCTTTTTAGACTAGTCAAAATTTCCATGTAAACATCAGTGAAATTAGTCGTTCAGCACATCTGAAGGTTGGTTTCTTTTTAGACTAGTCAAAATTTCCATGTAAACATCAGTGAAATTAGTCGTTCAGCACATCCCTAATAATTAACCATAATTTGATATTACATCAATATTATGCTTTTTAATGGCAATTTATAGTACTTTTACAGATTCAAACATGTAACTTTCAATTACACCGTTTAATCGTTTAGGAACTGAGGATATAAATTTTTGCTGTTCTGCAAGTGGAATTTTTGCCCATTCTTGCTTGATACAAGACTTCAGCTGCTCAACAGTCCGTGGTCGTCATTGTCTGAATCTCCTCTTCATGATGCATCATACATTTTCAATAGGAGACAGATCTGGACTGCAGGCAGGCCAGTCAAGCACACACACTGCATCTACGAAGTCACGCTGTTGTAGCACGTGCAGAATGAGGCCTGGCATTGTCTTGCTGTAATAACCATTGACTTCCTGGGAAAAGATGTCATCTTGATAGCAGCATATGTCTCTCTAAAATCCCAATATACACCTCCGTGTCAATGGTACCTTCACACATATGCAAGTCACCCATGCTATGGGTACTGATGCACCCCCATACCATGACAGATGTTGGCTTTTGCACCTTTCGCTGATAAAAATCAGGTTGGTCCTTTCGTCTTTGGCAAGGAGAACTCGATGTCCATTTTTCCCAAAAACAAACTGAAACATGGACTCATCTGACCACAGCACACATTTCCATTGTCTTTCAGATCATCTGAGATGAGCTTAAGTCCAGAGAACTCGGCGGCGTTTCTGCATATAATTGATGTATGATTTTCTCCTTGACTAAACGAGTTTCAAGTTGCATTTCTTGATGCAGCTCGAAGGTCATGCACATTCAAAAGTGGTTTCCGGCCTTGACCTACATGGACTGAGATTTCTCTGGATTCCCTGAATCTTTTCACAATATTATGTATGGTAGATGGTGAAAGACCTAAATTCTTTGTAATCTTGCATTGAGAAATTTTATTTTTTAACTGTTTGACAATTCTCTCACGAAGTTTGGCACAAAGTGGTGAGCCACGACCCACCTGTGCTTGCAAAGACTAAGCCTTTGGTGGATGCTCCTTTTATACCCAATCATGATACCTTCACCTGTTACCAATTCTCCTGCTTATTGTGGAATGTTTCAAAATGGTGTAACTTGAATATTCTATAAACTTTTCACTTTTTGCCCCTGATTATTCTGACTGAAAAAATTGTGGACCTCCACAAGTCTGGTTCATCCTTTGGTGCAATTTCCAAACACCTCAAGGTACCACGGTCATCTGTACAAACAATAGTATGTAAGTATAAACACCATGGGACCATGCAGCCATCATACCACTCAGGAAGGAGACGCGTTCTGTCTCCTAGAGATTAATGTAGTTTGGTGCAAAAAATGCAAATCAATCCCAGAACAATAGCGAAGGACCTCATGAAGATGCTGGAGGAAACAGGTAGACAAGTATCTATATCCACAGTAAAACGAGTTCTATATCGACATAACCTGAAAGGCTGCTCAGCAACGAAGAAGCCACTGCTCCAAAACCACCATAAAAAAAGCCAGACTACAGTTTGCAAGTGCACATCGGGACAAATATCTTACTTTTTGAAGAAATGTCTTCTGGTCTGATGAAACAAAAATTTAACTGTTTGGCCATAATGACCATCGTTATGTTTGGAGCAAAATGGGTGAGGCTTGCAAGCCGAAGAACACCATCTCAACCGTGAAGCATGGGGGTGGCAGCATCATGTTGTGGGGGTGCTTTGCTGCAGGAGGGACTGGTGCACTTCACAAAACAGATGGCATCAGGAGGAAGGAAAATTATATGGATATATTGAAGCAACATCTCATGACATCAGCCAGGAAGTTAAAGCTCGTCACAAATGGGTCTTCCAAATGGACAATGACCCCAAGCATACCTCCAAAGTTGTGGCAAAATGGCTTAAGGACAACAAAGTCAAGGTATTGGAGTGGCCATCAAACAAAAAAAGTTTGTGGGCAGAACTGAAACAGTGTGTGTGAGCAAGGAGGCCTACAAACCTGACTCAGTTACACCAGTTCTGTCTGGAGGAATGGGTCAAAATTCCAGCAACTTATTGTGAGAAGTTTTTGGAAGGCTACCTAAAATGTTTGACCCAAGTTAAACTATTTACAGGCAATGCTACCAAATACTAACAAAGTGTATGTAAACTTCTGACCCGCTGGGAATGTGATGAAAGACATAGAAGCTGAAATAACTCATTCTCTCTACTATTATTCTGAAATTTCACATTCTTAAAATAAAGTAGTGATACTAACTGACCTAAGACACGGAATGTTTTCTACAATTAAATGTCAGGAATTGTGAAAAACTGAGTTTAAATGTATTTGGCTACATTTATGACTTCAACATTATATACCTTCTTCTCTTCAAAGAAAACAGACCAAAAATATTGATGATTCATGTTGATCTTCACAGTCTTTTGCCCAATGAAATGCTCTCTACATTGAGAATGTTCCACCTCCTACAATGGATTAGCAAGTACTGTTACAAAACAAAAGCCTATTGGCTTGTTAAAGGATGAGTCCTTGGATACGCCCTAACCAAACTTTTGGTTTCAAAATGGAAATATGCCAACACAGGGCAGAAAACAGCACTCATCAAGCCACTTCACAATAAATGATATAGCCACAATATGTAGAAGGGTTGGCACTCCTAAGAACATGTAATATTTAATTGTTATTATTTCTCGTTCTCTCACGTTAATGCAGAAAAAAAAAATGGCATAAATGGACGTGACAGTTGTGAATACGGCACTTACCTATCGGCTACATGATGAGGGAAACCATCCGAAATGCTTTGAAACCAGCAGACTTTTGACTTCTGAGATATTGGTTTGATATCCATTAATGCTGCATGATTGATTGATTTAAGACTGAAATCGCAATATGGCCTTGTGCGATTACTTAACCTTAAAAGGCTGCATTTTAAACTGCAAAAATAATTTTATCATATTTAGTTTTTTTTTTTTTATCGTTTTTATATTGTATTTACCTTTCATTGTAGCTATTTTTAAAATTTTTGCCTGACATGTGTTCAACAGATTCAATGTTCAATGGAATTCAATGTTCAATGGAAATTATTTATTGTTAGAGCAGTGAAACAGTTTTTGTACCTCTTTCTACATTATGTAAGCATTCCTAAGTAAAACAGTGATCTGATGACAAAAATTGCAACATATCGGTATCGTTATCGGCCTATAGGGTTTTGTTAAAAATCGGTATCGGCCAAAAATGTTCATTTCGGTAAATCCTTAGGAAAAAAAAATCTCCCTCAAAAGTTACGTGCAAAGCAATAGTGATGAGTACAGTGAAAATTATTCTTTATCTATTATTCCTTACCAACAAAATACACACAAATACTCTCACTATCCATCCAACACAGGTAGGTGACAAGAACCTCAGCAGTTGCAAACAACACTTACACTGCTTAATTAGCACACTACCAGCACATGGCTCAAATGTGTTACTGATCAATGCTCCGAGAGCCTTTAACATTACACACTTCCTGTGCTCACACTGGCCTTAATGTGCTAATGTGGCCACTGGCTAATGAGGCAATACACACACACACACACACACACACACACACACACACACACACACACACCAAGCCATGGGTTCCTGCATTACTGTTATTAATGTTAATGGTAGTCTTCATTGTGGCATTTATAATGAACAATTATAGCTTATATTGTGCATTGTCTGTGTCCTTGTGGGTCAGTTATTAATAAAGAGCCATTTATTTAATGAAACATGGTAACAACTTTGAAGAAAATCTACTTCAGTCCTCTTAGCGTTTACTGATTGGATCCCAGTAAGCAATTTGTATAGAAAAATTAATGCGTCTTCTCTGATGAAAAAAATACTGTAGCTATAGCTGGTCTCCCAGCCTGGTCAAGCTGATCTGTTGGCTGATCTTTGAGCTGTCGGGTTGGATTTGGTGCGAAATCGCTGGCTTATGTTGTTCATCCTTGCGTCATTACATCATGTCTGTAAACACAGGAAAGAACCGGCCGTCTCATGTTCCAGCAGGAGAAACTACGTTCAGTTCAGTTCAGTCAGTCACACTCACACAGTTCAGGACAGCACCGCTGCAATCTGGATGGATGTTTATCTGTTATCCATTTGGCGAAGTTGTTTACCTGCTATAATGCTTGGATATGTTTTCTGGTAGGGTTCTTGAAGCTAATATTGCTTGTCATGCTTGTATGAATTGATCATCACTCGTGTGTTGACCGATCGTGATGTATCTATGTTGTTGAGGGAAGTTACTGTGACATGTTTACTAATATTTATGACTTCTGAAATTGACCTTGTAATTGTCATATTGCATATTTAAGCATACTATTACTATACTATTGTAGCATTACGGTTCACTTGCATTATCAACTGAGGCTGTACAAAATAATAGTCTTCCTTTGAACTCGTATCAGCCATAACATGAGTTTCACCTCTTAAATTGATAAGCGTAGTAAAATACAAACATTAATAGTAGATAAAACACTTGAAAATCCTATTAAAATATACTGGTAACTGTTGGTGTTCATCGTATAACATATCAGTATAATAAAAATAGCACGTTATGACTTTCTGAATATCTCTCAGTCATGATCACACACAGGCAATGTCCAGGTAAGCTCAAATCATGAGATTCATCCACCAGAAGAGCAGTGCCGAAACATGTAAAGTGTTCTTCCCCGCATTGCTTGCAATTTTATGTTTCAACCACAGATGTCGCTAGGGAGCACAAAGTTACGTAGTGCAGCTTTTAAACTACGTGAAACCATATTTCACATCCAGACATTCTAAACCACATTGATGAGGAATCAAGGAAAACACATTTATGCATAAACATAAATTACAAGGTTTTTAAATCCACACACCCCCATTCTTACAAACATTTACCATGGGTTTACTGTAGTAATACTACGTAAATTTATTGTGATATTATGGTATTTTGGCAGAAATGTTTTATAATAATACTTAATACTATATATATATTACTGTAAATGTGACATTACGGGAATGAGGAATTATAATTAAGCAATATCACACAAGCAAGAGTGTGTTTGCACCATCATGATTGCGAGTGTGACAGTGCTTTTCAACTGTTTGTCAGAAACAAGTAACAAATAATATAAAAAATTGCCCAGTTAGTTCGTACATTTCTTCTTCGTCAGTGAAAACAGTTCCAAAAGAAGCTAAAGCATCAAGCACAACACACTCTCTGCACTGCCCTCAATACAGTTTTGAACTAGTGGTGTTACGTTTGAAAACGAATCAATCTTTGAACAAACCTATTAGGGGAACAAATCGCTTCCATTGGTTAACAACTGTTTATTAAATTTTTTACTTATTTTTTACTTACTTATTTATACTTATAATACAAAAAGCACTCATTTGTCACCACCTACAGTACTACCGTAAAAATGCAATCTCCAGAAATGGTCACTGAACGAATCAGTGAATGAAATCAAAATGAACGATGAATCAAAATCTCCAGCACAATTTGGAAAGTCACGAAAATAGAAAGGTAGAGTGACACAAACAGTGTGTCACTCTACTAACTATTTTAAAGACCTGAACTAACTATTTTAAAGGCACTCCTACCCACAAACTGGTGCCACCAAATCAAGTGCTGGAGCCATCATCTGCAGAACTATAGCCCAGCAGATAATGAAGAGTTTGCCGATAACAAGATTATTTTATCACAGTCACCAGGTATTTGGCTCAGTGAGGGTTCAGACTGAACTCACAGTGAAATTGGAAAACAAAAGTTTACTTTTCTTTAGCTAAAATCGTCTTTGCTTACCAAAATGTGAAACACTACCCCCAGTGGCCAAAGCGGTAAGTGTTGTTAGGCGTATGTGCGGCGTATGTGCACATGTAAGCTCGATTTTCCGGGTGTAATGTCCACGGAGGGGCGCCAAAGGCGAGTTGTAAAGCGAGTTGTTTTCAGCTGTACAGGCTATAATACAGTGAAGAGGAATGCATTTTTTATAAACTGAACCCCTCAACCCAAACCCCAAACCTAAACCTAACCATCAGTGGAGTAAAAATGTTATGTTAGAGGGAAAAATCCAACTTCCGAATCACGCTCATCACTGATTATGCAAACGTGATTACTTCCTGGTTTTAGCGCAGGATCTGAACATGGGTCTTCCACGCTGCTTACGCAACATGCTTTCGGTCGCACCACAAGGGAAATTAAACAGTCTTGAGCCTATGCAAAAGCATCTGATGGGAGATGGTGCTTGTCAGTGAAACGACATGACAACTTCCTGTTTGATCATGTTGGAGGGTTTTAGCCAATGTTGGTCAAGTTACTTAAAATAGTATTCCACTACAAATGACTTTTTCTCTGGTTTGTTTCTCTAAAATTGTAATCAGATTACTTTACTAATTACATTACTAATTACTTTACTTTCTAAAACACTTTTCTGCTCAACAAATTCAAAACAATGTCTATCTTTCTTTCTTGTTCATTGTTACACACAAGTCATACACACAGCACCTCACATTTCTCCTTCACAATGACTCATTACTGGGCCATAATTCATGCATTCTACATAAATAATATATTAGAAATAAGCATAACCCTATCATGTACTTTAAAGTAATTAAAATAACTGAAAGTCAGTAACTGTAATCTGATTGCAAGAATTTAAAATGTAATGCATTAAACTACTTTTTTGACTAAAAGTAATTAGATTAAATTAACTAATAACTTTGTAATTGGATTACACCCAGCACTGGTTTTGGCCTAACACTACATAGCACTGAATCTATGCCAATGCACGTACATCATGTTGCACTACATTAGAATGCTATTTGACCAACATACAGTGCTGAACACACACACACACAGAGAGAGTGTCATGCTGTCACACTGCATCATATTTCACATATGCAATTTTTCAAAAAGTCTGGAAGACTAAAGAGGAAACGCATGGCATGTTCAAGAGGTTCCCATAGGGCTTTTCATGTAATACACTGAAAATAACAAAACATCACATCCTCACTGGAAACTCACAGCTCCAGAACATCTGATATACCTGATCGGGAGTGTGCCGTTTCAACTTGTCCCTAAATCATGTGATCTAGAGCCAGATCTAAATAACACGATAATAGAATAATAAAAAGTTAGGGTTCGGTGTTACAGAATATATAAAATGACAATGAAGTTTAAAAACATTGCCAAAACTATCTGGTGATGCAAGTTAGTTGATAGTTTTCCTTTATCAGCATAAGGTCAAATGGTTTATGCAAAACCTGATCAACACAATGTATGAGGTGGCAATATATTAGCAACTTATGCGGCAGTCTTGTTATTGGTGCTCCCTTTTTCCAGATCGACCTCATCATTGATGGTGGTGTGTGTGTGTGTACTCCACCTTGTAAATACAATGGCAATATTCACTCCATTCTCTGTGTCTTTTAGCAAATCTTCTAATTTTGGCTTTAACATCTGTAGACGAAGCTAATTTTCTTTTCTCCTGTACACATCTGCCATTTTTGTTCATATTCCTCCCCATATTCCCCCAGTGTTTATACTTTTGGGGAAGGTAAACCCAAGAATGGCTTACTTATAGTTGTCAGTGAACAACAAACTTACATACTTGACCTTTCAACGCACTAAGCTTCAACTCACATCGCAGTCTCCATCTTTCCACCCAAGACTTCACCCAAATGCTCTCAGACGTTTCTTTTGAGACTCGGAAAAGAAAAGCAGCAACATCAACGGCAGTGCTCCCGTACACAAATGTTTGTTTACCTCTGTCATGCGTCTCCTTGAACGGGGGCGAGTTTGTGATTGGATTGACCAGCAGGAGTGATCCTCAATCGTTTAGTGTGTGTCCAGTTTGGAAGATCCAGTTTCTGGGTGTGTGCCCAATATTTGTCTGTAGCGAGTTACATCGTCGGATGTGAGATACTCTATTTTTAGATTCTGTTCAGATTTAAAAAGTGGTGTAGTGTAATCCAGCCTTGAAGTGCTTCTCTTCATCCGAGAGAATGAAGAAATTTGTGGACTGATAAAATGACTAACTACATCTCAGAGTTTAATGGCATTTTTGTGCTGATGTGTGAATGGTAGCAAAACGGAAAAAAGCAAATGCATTAGGAATAGATTTATAATGAACTATAACTACAGGCTTCATAGAAAGTGTGAATATTTACAAAGCCCTGCAGAGAAATGTTACACTTGGCACGTATGCAACATCTGTTGATTTATGCAATCCAAACATTTTAAGGATTTGAATGGCAGTTGGACACTGATACAAAACAGTGTTGTCTCATGAGGACGGTAACCCGTCATTGGACTGTCAGGATAGTGAGCCCTCAAGGGTTCAAACCCCAGAGGTTTGGTTCATTGCATATACACTTTTAAAGTGTTCTCTGACTGATTTAAGAGCAGAATGTGTGGACAAGCTGAGAGAGATGGATGAGGCGTTGTTCAATGTTTAGAAGTTCCCAGTTATCTCCACCACTTACAGATAGATGGAATACAGCTGCACAGCAAAACTGTACAAATAAGCTTAGAGAGCTGTTGACAGCAGGGAATGTGTGTACATGAGTGTCTGTGTGAAGTTTTGAATAAGGATGGAAATTTTCACTTGCAAACCACGCTTTGCTTTCCAACTTATTACCATCAAAAGTGCCAAAACTGTTTTGCAGATTAATGATGTAACTCCTACACGCTATCCCACACTGCTCACCCAAAAGCACATTACAGTATTTAAAAAAATGCCCTACTGTGAAGTAATCAACCTGTAATGACACTACAATTCACACCATGATGTACAGCTCCTTATTTGTGTCATACCTTCCCTGTAATGCAAGAAAAAGATGTGCACTGTGTGTAAAATGATGTACTATACGCTGTGTGCTAACACTATCCGCTATGCCATCTAGCATATGAATTTTTGAAGGGTAGTACCATCTTAAACATTTTTACGTTTTCCAGTTAAAGACCCTATGAAATTAAAATGAGAATTTTGTGGCTTTTAGTCAACATGATCACATGGGAAATTTACTTATTGCTACCAAATGTTCATGAACCCTGAAATGCCGAATTAGTGCAAGACACCATCTCCATCAGACATTTTTGCATGGATTAAAATGTGTTTACCTTCTCCTGTGGCACTACTTATCAGAGACATGGGTTCTGGTCCCATGGAAACAAGGAAGCAATCACATAATAAATGAGGAGTGTGATTTGAGGGTAGTATTTTCCCTCTAAAATTATAGTTTTACTCCACTGACGGTTAGGGTATGGGTTGGGGTTAGGAGGTAGAGTTAATAAAATATGCATTCCTGTTGACTGTATTACATCATTTACAACTAAAAATACAACTCGCTTTTGTTGCCACTCTGTGTACATTTCAGCCAGAAACTAGAGCTCACACCTGTCCACACATTCAACAACACTTCCAGTTTCGTCCACTGGGGGCAGCGGTTAGAATTTTGAAAAGCACAGACTGATTTCAGCCAAAGAACGTTCAACCTACTGTTGTCAAATTCCACAATTTTTTTTGCTTTCACCGTGTACCTGGGTACTTGAAGTACTCTACGTCTTGTTGCATTTTTCAGTATGAACTACTGTACTTGCACTAATTACACTACAAAATGGCATTGAACAGTGCAGAAATATGCAAAAAAAGAAGCATACTTTTGTTAGCAATAATATCAGCAATAGCTCAATAAAACTGGGACCTCGTGTGAATCTCGAGGCATCTTATTATTGTAGGAGAGTGGTATATTGAGATAATTATGCATGTGAAGATCAGTGGATTCAGCTTATACCATCTGCAAGAGGAAGAGGCAGTTGTCATGGAACTTGTTGCTGTGAGGCTGTCGTCAAGAGCAGCTTGCATGAGTGCTTCTGTGGCCAAGCTAATGAGAAGTCACGTAAACACATGACCACCTGGTAGATAAAATAAAAAGGCAGTGGAAACATAAAACGTTAATAGAAAGTGTCCTCTTTCGCCATAAACAGATACAGACCTACGTAGAAAGAAGAGAATAGATAGATGAGATCACAACATTAAAAAAACAAAAAAGCACTAAAAATGTTATCTGCTTGCCAACTGCTTCCTGATGAAGAGCAGCAATCGTGTGCATCGCTAATGGTGAAATGAATTGTAATGCAGCTGCATCGATAAGTATTCGGGCTGTGTGTATTTTCAAGGCAGCATGTAGTGAGGACTGCGTGTTGAATGATTCAGCATATCTGAAAAAAATTATGCAGGAAACAAAAAGGGATAAATCAAGAGATCTGTCCTCTGTTTCTCTTGTGGGATACACTGAAGAAACTGCTAAATTCAACGTTTGCTGCATTAAAGGTAGAATTCATTTGAAACTTGAGGGGGACCAGAAAAAAAATCTAAGCCTATGACTCAAAGAAACATTGCGAGCATAATATGGGTATGTTTTAGCGAACATTTAACACCTAAAAGAAATCTGAAGATGCTTGTTCCAAATTCTTCAAGAACGGTGCAATCATGGAGCGGTACACAATTACGTATTGCTACGTGAACTGAATAGTAGTGGCACCTAGTTTCAATAACATTAGAGAAGTCTAATGTTTTTTTATGTTTTAGATGGTGCATGAACAAAAGAGAACATCATTTGTTTGGTTTTACCTAACAGTGCACAATTGCTAGAACATGTCTGGATTTTGTGTGTAATAACTTGAAACATTATCTGCATTAATTTATATTTGCTTGTTATTATATATACACACAAAACAGCTCTGACCCATTGAGGCATGGACTCCACAAGACCTCTGAAGGTGTCCTGTGGTATCTGGCAACAAGATGTTAGCAGCAGATCCTTTAAGTCCTGTAAGTTGTGAGGTGGGGCCTCAATGGATCAGACTTGTTGGTCCAGCACATCCCATAGATGCTCAATTGGATTGAGATCTGGGGAATTTGGAGGCCAAGTCAACACCTTGAAATCTGTCATGTTCCTCAAACCATTCCTGAACAATTTTCGCAGTGTGGCAGGGTGCATTATCCTGCTTAAAGGGGCCACTGCCATCAGGGAATACCGTTGCAATGAAGGGGTGTATGTGGTCTGCAACAATCTTTAGGTAGGTGGTACGTGTCATTGTAAAGAGATAATCAATGTTTTTCACTTCCTCTCAGTGGTTTGTGAATAACATTTATTATCTCGTCACAATGGCCCCTGTCAAGGGGTGGGATATATTAGGCAGCAAGTGAACAGTCAGTTCTTGAATTTCATGTGTTGGAAGCAGGAAAAACGGGCAAGCGTAAGGATCTGAGCGACTTTGACAAGGGCCAAATTGTGATGGCTAGACGACTGGGTAAGAGCATCTCCAAAACAGCAGGTCTTGTGGAGTGTTCCCGGTATGCAGTGGTTTGTACCTACCAATAGTGGTCCAAGGAAGGACAACCGGTGAACTGGCGACAGGGTCATGGGCACCCAAGGCTCATTGATGCACATGAGGAGCAAAGGCTAGCCCGTCTGGTCCAATCCCACAGAAGAGCTACTGTAGCACAAATTGCTGAAAAACGTAATTCTGGCAATGATAGAAGGGTGTCAGAACACACAGTGCATTGCAGATTGCTGTGTATGGGGCTGCATAGCCGCAGACCAGTCAGAGTACCCATGCTGACCCCTGTCCACTGCCGAAAATGCATACAAATGGGAACATGAGCGTCAGAACTGGACCATGGAGCAATGGAAGGTGGCCTGTTCTGATGAATTACATTTTCATGTGGACAGTCCGGTACGTGTGCATCATTTAGGGGAAGAGATGGTAGCAGAATGCACTGGGCAATGTTCTGCTATATTGTAAATAAAGATATGTAGATCTATGGATATATAGATTACTTGCTGATATAAGCCCCAAAATTAAGATGACAAAGTGGCTATAGAAGTCAATATATAGTATTATCTGTTTTGCAATCGAGTTTGTCAATCTGTCCGAGGTACAAAAGGGCTTCAGGGCTGTTCACACAGGATGCATTCTCGCATTTCACAGTGCTATTTTCTAAAGGTTGGACTATACATGTGTCAGACTGATGCATCGCACCATGAGTGCTCAGTTTTTAAGACACTGTGGGGCAGATTCACTAAACAGTTGCGCCACTTTTGTGTGTGGTATTTCAGTGCAAATACCTGCGTCTTATTCACTAAACACCCACAAAATTGCGCTGCGTCTTCAATATTTAAGTGAAGTCATTGTCATTCATTTCCATGGAAACACACCTCCTTTCTATGTAAATTAGGCTCAATAAAGACTGCGCTTAATTCACAAATCTCAGTGCAATTTGCCCTGCGCAATTTACATCGCGCTATTACCACCAAAAGAAAGTAGGCGGTAAAATTAGTTTTATTTAAAAGATGTTTGTGAACATTTTCAACTGATCATTTCAGCAGTAATTAATCAAATATTCATCAAATGATGTTGAAGAGTGTTATAACCTGGCATATATCCAGAAGTGCTGTGTCGTCAAGTGTACGTCCAGCATGTTTAAGAGATGATCCAGGTGTCTGGATCAAAGTGATGCTGTTCAGTCCCGGCAGGGTGGGTGAAATACGTTGGTCTGCGGCATCTTCGGCTATATTACGTTTAGAATCGGACCGCAAGATCAGAATTGTGCGCGCAAACTGCGTTTAGCAGAGATTTTGTTGGCACGTTTTCGCCATTGCCTGATCTGCATAATTCTTTTAGTAAATCATGCACAAAACGAGCGCAGTTAGCACATGCAAAAAACAGCACAATTCATTCTTAGTGAATCTGTCCCCCTGTCAATTTAAACGTAGTAAGTTAGTTCAGCTTTGAAACATACGTCCCACTACCATTCCTATCCATGCATTCCATTACATTCAGTTGCACTTCTTCATTTTAGAATGCAAGAATGCATCCTGAAAAAAAAGAAAACTTATGCAGGAGAGGAACTACTTCTCCTTCTGCTCATCTTACACTTACAGAAATGCTGGAAAACACAAGCAGTTACAGACAGTGCTCATTTAAAGAAAGAATGTGGCACCTGACAAAGGTAAAGACAACAGAAGTTATTTCACATTAAGCTTAATGTAACATTAATTATAATGGGTTTTTAAATTAAATTTAAAGTTGTTAAAAGATTGATCATGTTCTGTACTAGCTGTTCATAAATGAAAAAAAAAAAAAAAAGCATACGATAGGTTTTGGTGAGAAACATCCTGAAATGTAAGTCACTTTTCAGCTAAAATCTTGATGTCTGTTGCGTGTTCATGAGCGCAAATACGATGAAACAACTTGCCTTATTTAGCAAAAAGTGTAACTTCATCACTTTAACAAAAAACACTGCTCAAGTTCCAGCACGAACTTGAACAAGCTTCTCTTATGCATTCATGATCATGCAATGCACTAGTCTATGTATAATTGTATTATAATGCTCTATGATGAAAGTGGTAAATTGCCAAAATGACTATTTGAATTTCTCCTCATCAATAGCGGTATCATACTCCCTCTGAACCGATGAACAGTAAAACCTATAGCAACCATGAATGAAGCCCCACCTGCCTGGTTGCCCACTCACTGGCAAATGTCACAGTAGCATCGCATAATCAAGAAGGTGTCCTCCGCAGCCATGGCGACCAGTTTCCTTGCATTTATGTAGTGGTATCAGTCACACGGTAAAGATCAAGGTGAGCCACGCTGGAAATAAAATGTCATCCCAGGTAGACAGCTGACAGGTGGGAAACAGTATGAAACTGCAATTTCCCAGCAAATTAAAATAGAGACATCTTTCTCAATAGCTCTGAATTAGTGAGTCATTGGAATGTGACATAATGATTTTCAGTTGGCCGAGTTTTACAGCAAACAAATGAAATGAACCTGATATTGATTGTGTATGACGGTATACACCCAAAGTAATCAGCCATCTTCTCAAGGGAGGAGCTCAGTTATAAATCAATCCCAATGAATATCAATGCCCTGATATTCAAGAAGGACATGAGTATTCAGATGGAGAAAAACATGCATGCTGGCCTTTCCCCAGCACCATATGCAAAGCACAGTATGATTTCCATATGCATTGCCTGAACATATGAGATTAGAAACTACTCTGAAAGAATGGTTATGAATTATGATTCTCTTGACTAGTGCAGAGGTCACCAACAGACCTTATTTAGAGCACCATATTTAATTTTTGACGGGAATGAGAACGAGGCAGTGAGCGATAGACTTAGAGTCTCTTCATGGTGTTGTACTGTTGTTTAAACTGAATGTTGAGCATTTAGCTGATGATAGCTTAGACATCTTTTCCAAAAATAAATCAGTATACATAAAGCTACAGAAAACATGAGTTGTGAAAATTAGATGTGATCTGGGACCTTTATGCATTGCTAACCAATGATACCATGTATCCCTCACAGACTTATTTAACACTATCAGAAATCAAGAGTAAGGTTCAGATGAACCCTGCCTGGATTGGTTTCTTGTGGACTGCTAATCATTTTTCAATAAATTAGCAAATGTTAAACAGTGTTTTTCTCCATACAGAACATTTAAGCCATCTTAACACTGAAAAGGCGACACAAATTCTGAAGCAACGTGTATACCATGAAAAGGTGCATTTGTGTTTACTTTTAATGCTGCAAAGAAGCAAGCAAATTTATATACCCTTATATTATAAGACTCACACTCACTGTAAAACTATTATTAGCTAAATGTGTCTGACTGTGAGCCATGTTGGCAGAAATGGCAAAAAGCATACCCCCCCCAATGAACTAATCATGCAAGCAAAATATTCTAATTTTTCCATAAGATAAATAACAGACTTTAAATAACGTAGATTAGCCAAGCCGCACAGATTTAGGTTTAGACATGTTTGGGTTGCCAGATATCAAGGGATGCAATCCACCAATCTGATCTTTACACTTGCATTTTAGAAATATTTTGCCAGTGTTATGCTTTATTTTGTTAGTTATGGGCAATCTGGCAACTTTGAGTGCGCAAGCTCTCTCTCCTGCGAAAACGTGCCGATGTTTTCTGTTGGAATTTAGCGATAGGTTGATGTGTCCTTCCCATTGTTCACATGAAACTTATGCCACTGAAGGTAATGCAAGTTTTCTTCAGTTTTGCGAACCTTCAAAAATGAAACCGTTCAAGGAAATCTTTTGACTTTCTTTTAAATCAAGAGAAACAAAGGTAAGACATTGCTATAACTAGTGACTTAAAAACATTAGAATATGCTCGTTAGAATATGTACTTGTTTTAAACTTAAAACATTTTCAGGTTTCATCCCTAATATGCTTTTGTGTGTAGAACTACTTTCTTACCACTGTTTAAGCTCATGCATAAAAATAGACCAAACCTTCGGTACGTTTTTGAAATAGAAAGGATCCTGTGTGACTGTGCAAGTGAATGAGAGAGAGATAACCTTAAATGTGGATTTTTTTTCCACAAAATTAATCATAAAATACAACAGAGGGCAACAGGTGCATATTATGACAAGTATAGCTTTAGCACTATGAATCTTCGCCCTGACTGCAGAATGTAAACATTACAAATTACACAATTTACTGCTTCTAATGTGTATAGAATTGTGCAGAAAGGATAGTATAGCTCTTCAGAATGCATAATTTAGAGTAAAATGGACATGAATGACATTTCATTCTGAAAATTTTTTTTTTAAATCCATCACTATTTCTCTAAATGTGTACACTTTTGGACTAAACATTTTACTGGATGTTGTTCACTGAAGCCTGCAAGAGATAAATAATTGGGAGTTAACACTATTTAATAGGTATGCGCGACATTATTACGGTTTAATTTTCGTGACTGTAAAAATGTAAACGATATCGATTGTGAGGCCGCCGGCAATCTCTGCATGGGGATTTATAATGTCTTACTTTTACAAGTTACTGTCTGCCAATCTATAAATTTACAATGAATCTATTAACACGCTACATTTACTCAGTTACAATGGGAGATGTTCCTGTTGTTACATTACTGGTTTAATTTGAATTTTAAGTATTAATAAATGTATAATTTATTGAGAGATTTTTGAATGGGACTTTTATGACAGCAGAACTTTACAGCTGCGCTCTGTCACTCGAGTCGAGCTCATCGTTGCAGTTGGAGCAAGTGCTCAAAACAAGCACTTTCTTAGTCACGCGATGCCTTCATTTACACCAAGACAAGTGGATATTTCAAGATTTAAATTGCAGAGCGGTAAGTGTTGGCGATAATGATAACGTGGGATTGTCTGTGTCATGGTAATTTTTAGGGTGATTCTGTAACTATGGGATCTTATGTCCTCAGTTTGTAAGTATACATTTTATATCAGTGCTGCAGTATATCAGTTCCTACAGTATAAATCCATG
The DNA here is from genome assembly GCF_019703515.2 of Myxocyprinus asiaticus. Lineage (NCBI taxonomy): Eukaryota > Metazoa > Chordata > Actinopteri > Cypriniformes > Catostomidae > Myxocyprinus > Myxocyprinus asiaticus. Next base: position 15,809,110 of record NC_059375.1, read on the forward strand.
TAAACATCCGTGTTAAGTGTAAATGTATTTTGCTCTGCCGACTGGTGTTTGACTTCTGGAGATCGAGCTGACAGTATGTCTGCGTGTGCACAGCATTCCTGCATTTGACAGATACAGCGCGTTTTTCTTATGGACAACAGAAAACAAGCTCTGAACTTAAAATAAGCCTAATACGCTTTCAAACACAGAGATAAGGTGTAGTTTACCCTTAGTGTACAGAACTAATTATCTAAATTCTTTCGACACTGAAAATACTGTAACTACACTGAACTAAGATCCAATTAGGACTATAAAAAAAACAACAGGACTTTTGAAATAGCGACAGTAGGCATTAAATAAACATGATCTTGCTTTGTTTTATTTAGCATTATATATTAATGGGCCTGTGGGACATTGTTCACATTTTTTACCATAATAATAACAACTAGAAACTGGTTTCCAAACTTATCTTCTAATCTGAGAAGTGTTCTTAAAGTAATAGTTGAGCCATAAATTAATGTCCTGTCATCATTTCCCTGCCATCATGTTGTTCCAAACCCATGTGACTTTCTGTATTTTGTGTAACCCAAAATATGTTAGACAGAATGTTAGGGAGTAACAGTCTCAGTCACCATTCCCTTTTAAAATATGGAGGGAAAAAAACATGCAGTGAAAGTAAATGGAGACTAATGCTAACATGTCTTTAATTGTGTTCCATGGAAGAAAGTCTTATAGTTTGAAACAAATGAGGGTGTATGATGAAATTATTATTAATGGAAATTAACTATGTTATATGTGGAAGTAACTAGTTACTCGCTACTTGAGTATTCCTTTAATTGGATACTTTCTTACTCTTACTCGAGTAATTTTTAACATTACTTCTTTTACTTCCACTTGAGTAATTAAAACAAAAGTACTTTTACTTGAGTAAAGATTTTGGCTACTCTACCCACCTCTGCTGACCTCACTGTGAAATTTGGCAACAGTAGGTTGAAAGATCTTCTAGTTCTCTTGTGCTTACTGAAATTTGAATCACTGCCCCCAGTGGTCGAAGCTGGAAGTGTTGCTGAACATATGAGCACATGTGAGCTCCAGTTTCTAGGTGAAATGACCACAGTGGCCCAAAAGAGAGTTTTATTTTTAGTTGAAAATGAGCAGTCTTTAGGAATGCATATTTTATTAACCTTAGTCCCTATCCCAAACCTAAACCTAACCGTCAGTGGAGTAAATTGTTTATGTAAACGTGAATACTTCCTGGTTCACATGGTACCAGAAACCGTGTATCAGAGGTTGATCCGTAGGGCTAGTGAGAAACTTTTTCACGCTTGAACTGACGCAAAAGTGTCTGATGGGGGATAGTGGCTTGTCAGTAATTCAGCTTAATGAGGTTGATTTCATGGTACATGAACTTTCGGAAGCAACATGTCAATTTCCTGTGTGATCATGCAAGAATATTCCTGGAATGCACATTGCTTATTTCATTAGCCATATAACATATTACTGTAGCTTCTCAAACAGTGTAAGATGTCTTCAGATTTTTCAGACCATTGCTGAGAAGAAAATTTAGGGACTGGACCTCTTGAAACTTAGAATATCAATGAAACAGTGTATAAACAAGAGTTACCTAATGTGCAACTGAAAAGAAAAAAACTTTTTAGAGAATTGAACTCTACACATCTACATCAGGAACATAACCTTTTTCTTAACAGTTTATTTTACTCAAATTGCCTGACTGAAGGCCTAGCCTCACCTCAAGTCTTTGACACAAAAGCAGGAAGTCTTCAAGTGTTGTCGAATTTTAAACCAATTTCAAAGTCCTTCAGCTGTTCTATACATGCACTTAATCCATTTTCCATAATCTCTTTTGAGCTCTCAAACACACTTTGAGGTTGTGTTATACACTTTTAAAAGCTCCAGGTTTAAGCCTGCAGGCGGTTATAAAGACGAGATGTACTGAACTGAGTTGTCATTAGCGATTTTCCGAGGTGAGGTGTGCTGAGATTGACGGCCCTTTCTATGAATCCAGTAAGAAATCTGAGGCCATTAGTACTGAACCCCATGCAGTACTGTGTTAAAGCCCCAGTTGAATGCTCATGTTACCACGGGAGTGTTTGTTGGGGGTTGGGGTGGGGTTGGGGGTTGGGGGTTGGGAGGGGGAGGGGTTGTGGTGGAGTTTAAATGTTAAATGTTGATTCCATGTATATATGTTTTGTTTTTTGCATCTTCTGTGGGAATCAATAAAAATGTTAATCACAAAAGCCCCATTTGATCTTTCAAAGCCCTCTGATTGTATCCGGTGTGACTTTGCGGGGTGTGTTAAATTTCATTGTTGACTTGATTAAGGCAAGAGAGTAATCATATTTATGAAAAACTTGATTTGGCTTTCACTTAATGCATAATAAATTGAATGCCACAGACCAGTTATCATAAGAGAGGTTCAGATTAAATTGATGGCTAACATCATGCCATGTGTGGTGCATGTTAGACAACCTCATGTGGGTTGCTAAGAAGTTCAAGATTTAAAAATCTAAAAGAAAATATAGTATGCGTTCACTGTGTTTTCGTATTCACACCTGGTAATAACATTCGTCTCAGGAGATCTGATCACAAATGGACAGCCAAAACCTTTTACATCTGGTTTCAAATGCATCTCCTGTGAACACTTGAGATTGGAATTTAAAGCTATATACGTCACTTACCACATTACTGCTTATTAATAAAGCACAAAAAATGCCACAAAAAAAAAGCATGCAAAAGTCGGCACACTGTTTCCCTCAAATATATTGGCCAATTAGACGTTACTATTCTGTTCTCGTGCATGTACATGTATATACTTTCCTCTTTTTTTTTTTTCTTCTCGCTCAGATGGTTAAAAGCAATCACTAAACAAATTTAAACCCCTTTTCTAGCCTTGTTTTAGATCACATGAATTTTTGACTTCTCCGATCACTCAAACCATGTTCCGATCACAAACATTTTTGGACTCCGTTTTGTGCTGACCACTTGTGATCGGATCATCCAATCACGGAGACACCTCATCCATGGAGACACCTCTAAACTACGAGAGCAAATCTGATCTAAGTGCAATACAACAAATGGATTAGGAAACAGAAGAACAAATCTTCTGTGGCATTTAGAACACAGTTTATGACATATTGACTGAAGACTCAGGACGTTCTCTCCCCCGCTCAGCATTCATTAAATATAGATTAGTTCCTTTCTGAAGTTTTTCTAAGAAAGTCTCCAAACTTTTTGATAAATTACCAAACTTTGACTTAATCAAGACAAGTCAAACTAACTCCATTGATCATTGATCGCTTTTTTAAAATTCAGTCTGAATACTGTGGGTCCATTGCAATGACAAATGCACTGTGCATTTACATTCAAAGGACCTCATAGTGTTAGAGCTGTGAATCTAAACAATCTTTCTATAAAATTCCTATAGACTTCCTATTTAAAGGGATAGTTCACCCAAAAATAAAGATTCTCTCATCATTTACTTACTTTTATGCCATCCCAGATTCAGCTCTGTAGGTTCACACAATGCAAGTGAATGGTGACCAGACCTTTGAAGCTCCAAAAAAAAAATCACATAAAGGCAGCATAAAAGTAATCCATATGACTCCACTGGTTTAATTTATGTCTTTTGAAGCGAAGCAATCACTTCAGGTGAGAAGCAGATCAATATTTAAGTCCTTTTTTCCTATAAATATCCACTTTCAGTTTCAGAATGTGAAAGAATATGTTTTAAGGTAAAAAAGGATTTAAATATTGATCTGTTTCTCACCCACACATATCATATTGCTTCTGAAGATATGGATTAAACAACTAAAGTCATATGGGTTACTTATATGCTGCCTTTGTGATTTTTGGAGCTTGAAAGGTCTGGTCACTATTCACTTGCATTGTATGGACCTACAGAGCTGAAATACTCTTCTAAAAATCTTTGTTTGAGTTCAGCAGAAGAAGGAAAGTCATACATATGTAGGATGGCATTAGGGTGAGTAAATTATGAGAGAATTTTTATTTTTGGATAAACTATTCCTTTCATTTGAAGGGTGAGACTACACTGCATCTTAAAAGAATAAAGTCACATATGCTGCAAAATGATCTACATGAACACAGATCATTGTGATTGAGCACATTCACAGCTTGTGTTAAATGAATGGTTCACCCAAAAATGAAAACTCTGACATTTGAATTTGAACCAGTTCTTTTCAATATACTAGTTAACCCAGAACTGGACTGAATTGGATAAGAAATTTAGTTCACGAATCAGATTGATTCAGTTCTCGAGTTCAAATCACCAGTGAAGAACTTTATCAGTGAATGACTTAAATTTCAGTCTGTTCCTCACAAAAAAAAAAAATAAATAAATAAAAAAAAATGATCATAAGTCTTCAGAAGACATGGAATATAGCACACAATTCATACTGACTCTTTTATGGTGCTTTTTTGGTGATATTTTATGGTTTTTCTTGAGCTTAATAGTCGTAGTCATTATGAACTGTTGTCGTACTGAAAAGCACTGCGTGGAGATTCTTCAAAATATAAATTTTTGGTTCCACAATAGAAAGAAAATTAAAGCGGTTTGTTGTGCACATCACAGAATTGCTGTCACCCTGCTCAATAATACCAGATTTTAACTGAAGGCAAAAAGCTGCATGTATACGTGCTTTTGGGCTCTATAAAGCACATAAGAGTATTATGAAAGTGGATGAGTATGATGTTGAGTTTGATGAGAGGAAAAGAGCACAGAAATCTAAAATGTTTTTTGTAAAAAGAACATGGCACTGATTATCTAAAATCGATCTTTAAATAGAGGTCAACACCAGCAAAAAAAAAAAAAAAAAAAAAGCTGGACAGCTGACATTGCTTTCTAAAAGGTCATCTGTGGATTAAAGGCACCTAAAACTGAGCAATCTTAATAAGCAGACATTTGGTCTTGATTTTTTTTAAATCAGGTGACATTAATTATTGAGCACTGGGAGTAAAATTCAGAAGTAAAAAAAAAGTTTGTGTCAAATAATTATTTTTGATTCTGAGGCATTCAACTACAGTATGTTTTGATGCAGCCTTGTGCTTCTTACATTTTCTCACAAAATGTGTGTTTTTCCTTGCATATAATGAAACACCGTTAGATACAAAAATAATGTGGTATTCATTAAAATAGTGACAAATCTAGCATTTAAATTTTTAAGAATTAAGAATACATTTAAGAATACATAATGGTTTCAAATTGATTGTCAACTCCATCTATTGAATTGTCAACACCATAAGACAAAACCTTTTTGCCTATCACACATGTATTAAAAGCAGAATCCTTTTTTATTTCTTTTTTTCATGTGTTGCTAACTATTACAGAAACTACTTAAAATGATAATCTAAAATTATCTTAATTTAAATTTTAATTACAATTTGTGTGACAGACATTTCATGGCTGTAACAAAAAATAAACACAATTAAAGTTATTAAAAACTATAAAACTCACCCACAGCCTGTGTGACCTTACTGAACTCATAGCAGGTGAAATATGGAAAGAGACCCTTTCAGATGAAGGCTAAATTTGACTTTGCCCAACATTTCTTAAACATTTTCACAAATATTTGTGATGACAAAGTATGGTCGGTGAAATCTCATAAAAGAGGTGTACTTATTTTTAACCTCTTCCTTCTGCCATTACATAGAAAAGTTTCATATACAGGTGCATCTCAATAAATTAGAATGTCGTGGAAAAGTTCATTTATTTCAGTAATTCAACTCAAATTGTGAAACTCGTGTATTAAATAAATTCAATGCACACAGACTGAAGTAGTTTAAGTCTTTGGTTCTTTTAATTGTGATTATTTTGGCTCACATTTAACAAAAACCCACCAATTCACTATCTCAAAAAATTAGAATACATCATAAGACCAATAAAAAAAACATTTTTAGTGAATTGTTGGCCTTCTGGAAAGTATGTTCATTTACTGTATATGTACTCAATACTTGGTAGGGGCTCCTTTTGCTTTAATTACTGCCTCAATTCGGCGTGGCATGGAGGTGATCAGTTTGTGGCACTGCTGAGGTGGTATGGAAGCCCAGGTTTCTTTGACAGTGGCCTTCAGCTCATCTGCATTTTTTGGTCTCTTGTTTCTCATTTTCCTCTTGACAATACCCCATAGATTCTCTATGGGGTTCAGGTCTGGTGAGTTTGCTGGCCAGTCAAGCACACCAACACCATGGTCATTTAACCAACTTTTGGTGCTTTTGGCAGTGTGGGCAGGTGCCAAATCCTGCTGGAAAATGAAATCAGCATCTTTAAAAAGCTGGTCAGCAGAAGGAAGCATGAAGTGCTCCAAAATTTCTTGGTAAACGGGTGCAGTGACTTTGGTTTTCAAAAAAACACAATGGACCAACACCAGCAGATGACATTGCACCCCAAATCATCACAGACTGTGGAAACTTAACACTGGACTTCAAGCAACTTGGGCTATGAGCTTCTCCACCCTTCCTCCAGACTCTAGGACCTTGGTTTCCAAATGAAATACAAAACTTGCTCTCATCTGAAAAGAGGACTTTGGACCACTGGGCAACAGTCCAGTTCTTCTACTCCTTAGCCCAGGTAAGACACCTCTGACGTTGTCTGTGGTTCAGGAGTGGCTTAACAAGAGGAATACGACAACTGTAGCCAAATTCCTTGACACGTCTGTGTGTGGTGGCTCTTGATGCCTTGACCCCAGCCTCAGTCCATTCCTTGTGAAGTTCACCCAAATTCTTGAATCGATTTTGCTTGACAATCCTCCTAAGGCTGCGGTTCTCTCGGTTGGTTGTGCATCTTTTTCTTCCACACTTTTTCCTTCCACTCAACTTTCTGTTAACATGCTTGGATACAGCACTCTGTGAACAGCCAGCTTCTTTGGCAATGAATGTTTGTGGCTTACCCTCCTTGTGAAGGGTGTCAATGATTGTCTTCTGGACAACTGTCAGATCAGCAGTCTTCCCCATGATTGTGTAGCCTAGTGAACCAAACTGAGAGACCATTTTGAAGGCTCAGGAAACCTTTGCAGGTGTTTTGAGTTGATTAGCTGATTGGCATGTCACCATATTCTAATTTTTTGAGATAGTGAATTGGTGGGTTTTTGTTAAATGTGAGCCAAAATCATCACAATTAAAAGAACCAAAGACTAAAAATACTTCAGTCTGTGTGCATTGAATTTATTTAATACACGAGTTTCACAATTTGAGTTGAATTACTGAAATAAATGAACTTCTCCACGACATTCTAATTTATTGAGATGCACCTGTATATTTTAATATAAATGAACTATTGAGTTATGGTCTGAGAACAGGTGGCTTTAGGGGTAGTGAGCAAAATTGTTCTGTCTTATTATGTTGATTAAGTGAAACTGACGAACATGCTAATTAAAATTAAAAACATTTTAGTGATGAAATCTGATTAGGTTGAATTATTACAATTATTGTCTGATTATGTCTGATTAGCTGAAATTTTGCTTCTTTTTTTTTTTTAAACTAATGTCAGGTAAAGTTGTAGGACATGTGTTGCCCCATATCTTCAGAATCAGTAGTAATAGTAAAAGCATTCCAAATTTATGAAGAAGAAAAAAAACTGGTTAGTGAGTGAGTTAAAAGGTGTAGAAGTAGGGCCCCCAGGAACAGAACTGAGAAGCACTAAGCACAGAAAGCCTCTGCTTATGTCTCTTCCAGCCAGTGTCTGGTTGGTACTGTGTGTTATTGAGCTAGACAGGTGCCAGACAGGGTTAGATAAAGATATCGTAACACCGAACACACCACGAACAAAATGGACAGAGGCGATTCTCTACCTCACATAAAGATCCTAATCGGACGCAGACTCGAGCTCTAAAGGAAAAGAATTGCCTGAAAGCACACGCTACCCGTCACCACTCGAAGCCATTACATAAAGATTTTGCATGAGCAATGAGATCAAGTATCTGCAAGAAGTAACACTATACAGAATATATGCAACAAGATGAGGACTCAAGGGTGCTATTGGAGAATATTGTGTTGCTGCAGTCAGCCGTTTGATGCAATAAGATGAAAGCATTTTAATTGCCCATCTGTGAGCAAAACTGAAATAGCAGGTGCTAAAAACAGGCTAATTCATTCTGGTCACATAGGTTGAGGTGCCTATTAACCAAAAAAAAAAAAAAAAAAAAAAAAGGATAGCTCAACGAGTAAACACAATTTTCTAAACCAAAGAAATACTAGAAATTGGACCAGGATCCAAAATTAACTTTTTGCCACACCTGCCAATGGAAAGCGAATTGAGAAAATTTGCCAGCTATTAATATTTCCTACTGCCATAAAATTGTATTTTGCATTATTTTTATTAAAGTTTATATTTACATTTCACATATTTTATGTTTAATAGATTAAATAAAAGCTAAAAACGTATGAGATCTGCACAAATCATTACAAAAATGATATATTTTAGAATTTTGCAGAAAGGCGACGAGTTTGCAGACCGATATATGCATTGATATATTACATACAATTTTAAGGTATCCAAAATAAAGTCTGAGTCTAAAAAAACTTGTATTTTTATGTTGAATATATCCTAATAAAGTTCATAGCTAACAGACAAGAGTGAATTTTAAATGTCAAAATACCTTTTTACTGCCATTTGGTGCTGTGCGTGTTTTAATTTTAGACCCTGAATGTGATGCTATTTATGAAATTCTGTTGCATTTTGTCTCCGAGTATTCACCTTCAAACATAATCACAATAATATTTTGTTCTTAGCCCTATGGATCAATTATCCCATGGCATAAGAGAGAAATCGAATGAGCAGCATGTGCTTTGGGGTCACAATTAAAAGTGAAGTGTGCTCTTTGACAGTCATAAACAGAAAAAACTGAGAAGCATCCAGGCCAGCATACACCCAGCATGCTGGCGGCAAATGAAGCGCAAAACTAATAGTGTAATTTGCATTATTATGAGACCCATGGGGCAGATTACATAAAATAGCCTTTGAGACACTAATGAGGAAAGATAAGAGCAGGTTAACACATGGGGTAATGAGATATCGTACGTGTCATCCCTTCTGTTGATTTCCAGAACTGCCACTTATCATTCAAACCTTTCCTTTAGTTGGATCAAATCAACAGAGAAAGACAAACAAAGAATGCCACTCTTTATTGAGAAGAAACTCGAGCAACTTTAGTTGCTAACCAACCAAAAAGGCGATTTACACACAAAGTGTTGGGGATGACAAATGCATTAAAACACAGCAGGGTTAAAAACCGAACTCTGTGTGTGCAGAGATTATTAGACATTATTAGGCACTAAGTAAGGGATTGACAACCATATTTCTATACTGTGTGCATGTGTGGCCAAAAAACTACAGAAATAACAGTTTTAGGCATGTACTTTAAAACCAACAAATATTATTTAGCATGTAATATTAATCTGCTTTCATGAAAGCAATCATTTGGGTTTAAACAAAGTCAAAAAGACTGAGTGTAATATCTCATTTAATGAGGGCTGGAAAGGCTGCTATGCCCATACGCCGACAGATTCCGTATACCTGGGAGCGCCCGAGCTCAAAACTGTTCCAACGGATTGCGAGGACCAACTTTAACGACCAGTGAAACTCTAGAAAATCCACCTCTGTCTAGCGCATAAACTTTTAAACAGATTTTGAGAGTTTCTGCACATTTTGAGCATTTCCGTTAAAGTTTTCTTAAGCGCAAAATCCACCAAATGACCTTATCGCGGCTTGAAAGAGATTACCCAGGTTACTGCCACTGCACAATCCAAGTAAAATAGTTTATGGGCTTACCAAAACTCAATAGCCTCTCCAGACATAACAAATGAGGGCACAAACTTTTTCTTTTGCATACATTTTTCAACCCCAGTAAACAAGTACCCAAGAGATTGTAAACTGAGAGGATTGCATCTGTTTGTTCGAAAAACTGTTGATTTTCACATTGTTGTTTGAAGCAGATATTGCCTGTTGAATACCATAGCAGAGCCTCACTTTAAAGGTAAAAAAAAGTACCAAAACGCATTTTCCAAATCTTCTAAAAGCATAAGCTAAGTTTTGGTGAGAAACAACCCAAAACTGAATTAATTTTTCAGAGACAATCTTGACGTCAGTGGCATCTTCATTAGTGCATGAGAGAAGCTCATTCACAGTGGCTTGCGTATTGACAAAAGAACTTGTAGTGTTGTTTTTAACAGGTTCTCGCCAGAACGCGTGTGCCACATTTTTTGTTTGGTTATTTGTTTTAAGCATATATCTAACAAAAAAAAATGTTTTGCCAATGGGGTCAAAAAAATACATTTAATATTATGTTATCTAATATTATCAGAGTTTTGCTTTGCAATATATTTTACTGGAAAACATGGCAAAAATACTAAAGAAAATGAAGAAGCCATTTTTACCCATACCCCCCTCGAAGTGCAAACTACTAACATTGTCCACCATAAATGGGCAACTAATCAAAGTAACAAAGCCACAAGATTTGTATATGTGTAACAAAGTCCACCTAAGTTTAGTTTTCCAGATATTTAATCCTGCAACAGATTGCTCAGGAGTTACGGCAGCGTCTGACAGATATTCAGTCACTCCAACCTGGAGATGCTGAGCGGCACAACAATAGAAGATCTGGGAAACAGTGTGGTCTGTTGTGGAAGGATGAACAGCGTATGATATGCGTTTTTGGACTGGAGCCACAGTAATTACTTCACCAGGGGTTGCCAGGTTGGCATCTCACGGCTCTTTCTGTCTAACTGTTTGCCAACAGTGCCAGTAAAGTGACTACACCAGCTGTCCAAACATGAGGAGGGGGCTCATCCAGAGACCATGCACAATGTATTTCAAACTGATTACAATGTCACTACATTCAAGCAGCATTAGCTATGCGGTATAAGCACAGCGTAAGGTGAGAGTCAGGGCCGCCAGAAGAGCTTGCCACTATTAGTTATTCACACATGTATAATGAAAAAAAGATGAGAAAGCGTAGCTAGTCCTCATCCTTGTCTCTCACACAGCAGGGGCTAATGGGTTCACAGATACATTAATAATGGAATAATAGATGCCAGTTTGATCGCAACAGGCTGTTAACCTGAAAGCAGAGCAATTCGCCACTCAGTTATGATTCAGAGTATGAGCTACAACCGATGACAACTACGCATGAATAAAAAACGAAGTGTATGTTACGTAGGGATGTCATAAAATATCGATATATCGATTATTGATCAGCCTGTTATTTTAGCAATATATTTTTGAGGCATCAATATATTAAAATTAGCCGACATTTAAATTAGAAGCCTAACTTGCATGCTTTCCAATTCACTCAGTTGGCCTTCTGTTTAATAGTGTTGCGTAATTGCGCTCGGAGATCACAAGACAGTGATTTAACATTTACTGAAGCCGGGCCGAGGGTAGGAAAAGCTCTGGTATCAGACACAAAGAGGACGACCTGATGTGGCACAGTAAAAGGTAGTCCAAAATTTTTCGAAGGATTTAGTACTTCTTTAAGAATTAACAAAGTTACATTGATGAGTTTGCAGGTTAGTGTATGAAACAGGTGTAACTGTGCAAACGATTAGAAATGGTGATGATTATTATGCAATTTCTCTGTATGTAGCTTTAAATAGGTCATTCATTCAAGCTGTCAAACCACAAAACAACATACTTGTAACTGAAAATATATTGTGTAGGCTTTATTTGAAAGACAAATATACACAATATATCATACACTGATGGCTAGAGTAAATAATCTATGTCCTTTGATAATGATTTGGGTCCAATTTAATGAGTTTAGATCCGTGGTACTGCAGATTTTTGACGCTGAGCATTGGTGGTGTATGCATACCTTCGTAGAAAATAATTATGAATTTTAGAATGCAATCCTGATATATATCGATAATTATCAGGAAAATCTTTAGATTACTGATAAGAGGAAAAGCCTAATGTTTCGGCAATAACTTTTTTATTTTTACCAGTTTCAACTCAAGCGTCATCATTTTATAAAAGCTGAAAGACATCTTGAAGTACCATGTAAATATAATAGTATATGAATATGGTAATCATATATCAATTTACCATGGAACTAACATGGTATTCTTTGAAGCACCATGCAAATACAGAATGGAACATACTATATATGGTAATTGTATATCAAAGTACCATGGTATTACCATCTGGTACAATCAGAAATCACATTGTTATTGCCCAGATGTGCTCGCTCGCTCGCTCTCTCTCTCTCTCTCTCTCACACACACACACACACACAAGAAATTTGGCCTCTGATGATATATCCTGTCATTCTGTGTCTAGTTGCTGTATTTCTGTATTGTATAGATGAATATATAGATACTGTATGAACGCAGATTTTTATACAGGAATGTCCAAATTAAATTATGTTTAAATGGGTATGGGTTTGTAGAGGTAGTAGTATAAATATGAAAAATAAAATGTAAAAATAGTGACTTTAAATGTTGAACACATGGGTTTGTATAAAGTTGCATGTAGTAGTTTACATGTTTTTTTGCACATACCGGTACGTATTGCACCATACTATATAAACTTGTATACTGTATTGCACTAAACTTTAATATACTGTACCAAGGCTTTGATAAACATCATGTGAATAAGTCTTTTAGATGCTTTGTCTATGGCAGTATGCTCCATGCATCTGCAGTTGAAAAAAAAAATGAAGTAGCTTAAATGTAGCAAGCTACTTTTGGGGTGTAGCTTGTAGTTTAACTTGCTACCTTCTCTGAAGTGTAGCTTTTAGCTTAGCTTAACAAATTTCTCTGCGGAGTAGTTTGTAGGTTAGCTTGCTACATTTTTGGAGTAGCTTGCCCAACACTGTATGTGCATCAGTGTAATGACTCCTGGCGGACACATCGCAAAGGTTCAACCCTGCTCCGACCAGAGTATATGCTGGTTCATGCTTTATTAATTGTAAATGTGTTAATTAGAGGTTGACCGATATATCGGTTTTGCCAATTAATCGGCACCGATAACAGATTTCTGGAACTATCGGTTATCTGCAAAAATCCACACCGATAAATTTTCCCCCATTGTGTCCGGTGCTGGAGCGGCTGGGAAGGGTCCGCTGTCATTATACAGTATGGGAGCTTCATGCTGAATGTATTAAATTACTTTCTGACAAATCATTACTTGATTAAAATAGCATAATAACATATAGAGAAGCAAAACATACAGATACATCTTAAAATGTACTCTTTATTTGATAAGATGTGTTTACTCTTTATATCAACACACAGTATATATTAAAAATGACAAACAGAATGAAGGTTTATTGTATTAATATATTATTTAATAAGAATAACAAGTAAGGCCCAAGTATTGCAAAAGTTCATATGTGACGTTGTTTCTGCAACAGCCCCAGAGCTCCGACACTCGGTGTATACGTCAGCATCCGAATTCACTCACTCAATTCGTTCACTCACTGCTGAGATATAGTGCACTCACTGCCATTCACTATAAAGGAAATAGTGAATGAGTGAGCGAGTGAACGATTTTGGATACAACAACACTCTTCACCATACGATAATCTTGCGTCTGCACATCTCTCACACGCGTGCCTGCTGCCCCTCGCTGTGCATGCGCAGAAATGCTGTCTGTTCACGCTCCAGTTGTCAATTACGCGAACAGCAGAGCAAAAGGCATTTACACTAAACTTGGATGTTTACATGGATTTATACAGTTAATCCGCCCGAAGTAGCTGCAATAGTTCCAGAAAATGTGTAAATACTGCTCTTGACATGCGGGACAAAGCGCACTGATATATTGCTTCACTGATTTAAAAATGTACACTTAAAAACGGATGTCATAAGAGCCCAGTTACATTATCACCCTGAAAATGACCATCACATTACACAGAAAAGCCAGCTTTAGCATTAGAGCCAAAACTTACCCTGACGTACTGCCTAAGTTGAAGCTGTGATTTTAATCTTGAAATATCCACTTGTCTTGGTGTTAAATGAAGGCATTGCATGACGAAACTAATCTTTTTTCACTGTGCAGAGCGAAGAAAGTGTTTCACTTTGAAGAGTCACTTTTGAAGATGCTGCAGTGATGGACTCGGCTTGAGTGACAGTCTGTGTCAGCGTGTGCAGCTGTGTGAACTTCCGCTCTCGTAAAAGTCCCATTCAATAATCTCTCAATAAATTACACATTAACTAAAATTAAACCCAGTAATGTAATGACAGGAACACCGGCCATTGTAAAGAAGTAAAAGTAAAAAAAGTCATTAGAAGATTACTTGAGTAAGAGTAAAAAGTACAAAGTACATACTTTTAAACCTACTCTAAAAGTCCATTTTTTTCAAAATGTTACTCAAGTAAATGTAGTGCATTACTACCCACCTATGAAAGCTAGTGACGTGAGAAACGTATAAACATCAAAAACACATCTGATTTCAATTCTATTTTTTTATCCTCACTGTAATACGATGACTTCAGATCAAATCACATTCTTGCGCTAAAAAAGGCTAGACACAGCACAACAAATACAGTTCAACAGAAAGCAGGTGTCTCGATATGCTTTTAAAGTTATTTTTAATTAGACATATTATCTAAAAAACAGCTCTCCTGCACGGGATGCAGAATAAACAAAAACGTTCGTCTAGCCTGCGTTTACATAGAAAAACAAATGGATGTTTGCAAGAGCGTTCAGTGTGAACAGCCCCTTACAGTAGGTGGAGGTCTTTGGCTGTTACGTCTTGCTCTCTTAGAAGCGTTTCTCAGATAAAGCAATGAGTTGTTTAAATGCTTTGTCAGGAAAGATGTTCAACTTGGAAATGTGTGTCTCGAGATCCTCGTGTTGGGTTCCAGTCTGTGTTTCGTCTGTTTGAACAGCCCTTGGCCTGGGCTCACAGTCTTCACCACCGAGTTCAGCCGAATACCACTGCTCTCTGTGAATATTGCTACTCTACATACAACTGTACTGAATAAAAAACAATGTGGTATTTCACTGTTATTATGAAGCTTGAGTCTGGAGTAGTAGGAATCAGTGCAAGTGTAACACCATGTGAACTGTCTATTGAAGCGTTTTGCCCCCTCATTTTACTTTTGACTTAACATTTGAGAATATGGACCATCTAAAACTTTTTATGTATTTTATGCATATTAGTTGAAAATGAAATGCTCTTTTTTAACAGCCAGGATAGGAATGTTCTATGAAATAATATAACGGTGCTGAATGGTCTATGTATTTATTGCACCCTCTTGTGGACTAAGGAAACAATGTCAATTAAAAAAACAGCTGACTTTAAAATTCGAATATTAGTTCATATATATTAATATTTATATATTTATTTCATTTAAATAAGTACAATGCATTTTCCTGGTTCAGTCAGTACTGTTTATTTTTGTAATAAAGTTCAGCACTATTTTATTTTGAGTGTTATTTTTTCATTCAGTATCAGTTTTAAAAACTATCGGTTGATTAATCGGTTATCGGCAGGTACTGCCCAACTTAGATATCGGTATCAGTAAAATCCACTATAGGTCAGCCTCTAGTGTTAATCGCATTAAACTTTAAGCACCTTAAACTTTTAAATTAATTGCATGCGTTAACTTTGATAGCTCTAATTTTAACGTGTAGAAGTTCCACACAACACCTATAAAATGTTTTGCAGGTTCTCAGTAAGTTTCAGTGCTATGTCGGCTGATCATTCTCATCAATGCAAACATTTTTTGACAACATTTGATTATACTGGAGAGGTGGACGCCAAATACTACTCACCAAAACAGGCATCATCAGGTCAGCAAAATACACAAACAGAGCGCCAAGTGCAAAACCCACTGCAATGGGGAAAAATGCAAAGTCCCCATAATTCCCAGATTCCTCTGCCATCTCAATAGCAGGGGCCAGCAAAGACCAATAAGAGGCTGCCAGCATGACCTAAGGACAAGAACAAGAGAATAGTGAGACATTGTTGACACTGTTAACTGCTGTCAGAAAATAATACGGATTTCTCACGGCTTTCTCACAGGCTCTACTTGTGTAAATACATTTTTTTTCCAATTTTGTTCCCTTTCAACATTATTTACAATCTAACTCTAAACTTTTTAGCTGCTTGCTTGTTTTATGCACCTGTTTGTAATGGGTGTACTTGAAATAACTAAATAACCACATACTTTTGGCCACATAATGTACAGTAGCTGTATAATGATGCCAAAAACGGACACATCCTCACAATAATGAAGAGGAAAATCAGTCTCTTAGTTCATAACAGGGATGAGTTTAGCAATCAGACAGAAGAAACTGTAGTTTTATGAACCATTTTGTAAACAGAGAAGAAAAAACTCTTCTTCAGAGAGAGGGGCTGAATACTGGATGAAATGAAAAGGCATGACAAATAAAAAAATAAAAAAATAAAAGTACCTGCTTTCAAGAAAATCAACAGCTCAAAGAATACTAGACAAATTGATGTTAGTCCAGGAAAACTGCTTTTTTCTACTTCTCTTAGAACATGTTAGACATCTCATGACATATAATGAGATCAAGGCTGGATATGCATCCTATCTTAAGAGAGAGTGCTCCAACAACTAAACACTATCACAGACAGAAAGCTGTGGGAATGCTGAAAGCTACTGATCTAGGTCACACAACACAGTGTAGAAAATGTGATGCAATTTACATCAGAGGGATCCTTTTTGTTTGACAAGTTACATCAGAGAAATGGCTTTCCATACAGTTTTGTATCAGTAGCAGTTTGTATGTAAAGGGCTGAGTAATTAATAAGACGTGGGCACAACGTCTTCAAGCAGAAAAGAGCAGGCATGCTACTGTCCAAAACCATGATCAAAAAGTTGTTCATTTGTCAAGTACTGTAAAAAATGTTCGTAATTTTAACGGTAATGTTTTTTTTTTTAAAATGCTCCAGTAAAAAAAAAAAAAAAATAAGTTAATCAGTTAATGAATATATACAGTAAAAATTATAAAATACTCTATTTAAAAAATATTGTAAAAAAAAAGTATGTTTTTTATTTTAGATGTAAAAAGTATAATTAACTGTGTATCAATAACAAATATATCAAGTTAATATCATTTAATAATATAAATTGTAGTGAACCGTAAAATGTACAGGCATCAAAATTACATCCCGTAAAGCCTGAAACATGGTCACTGTATTTCTTATGGCAAATTTCTGGAAACCGCAGCTGCTGGTATTTTAACATAAATGAAATTTTTTTTTTTTTTACAGTGTAGGCACCCAGGTAATGATTTCAAAAACCCAAAAGGGAGATATCAACACTGTTTCTTACTTAGTTGAAACACGCTCAGAGCGTATGTCAAACTTTTAAAAGTGCTTTACCAAGGCACAACTTTTTCATTATCAAAGTACATTAATATTCAATAATCTATCAAGAGTGTCCACCCAAAAGTCCATACCACAATATAGTGATAATACAAATAAATTATTTAAAATATATAAATACATGGATATAGAGATGGCTGAGGGGAAATTCCCTAATTTACACAATCAAGTTTCGACACACCAATTCATGTTTCTCATAATCTTGAAAACCTTTTGATCTATAGGCGTATGCTTAAATGCATTAAAATAATCAAATATAAATTGTGCCTGCATATGAATTTCTTTAAATTTATTTTTTTGCATTTGTTGTAAATGGATGAGTTGTAGAGGATAGTGGTGCTTTGTTTTGTAGTATTTCGAAGTTTTGGTGACCACTATTATTGTAAAATGACCAAAACACTGTCCCCTGCTTAAATTTCATTTCCCATTAAAGAGCAAATGAGGTCATTAAACACTCAAGAAGATTCATCATTGTTTGGATAGCTGCATAGTCTGTTTCTGTTTAAACTTTATCATAAGTACAACATCTGCAGAGCTCTGTGCATTTAGAACATACTTTCTTTTCTAGTGGTACATTCATATTTTGTTACAGTTCAGAAAACCTCCTTGTAGTTGGACTTAAAAAAAAAACTGCAGAAACTCATTAGCATATGCTAGTCAGACTTTAACTAGATTAATTTGTCTTTAACAGGCTAAACTAGCAGCATTTCTACAATTTATTTAGCTCTAAAATATTTAAAGCTGAAGTGTGTAACTTTTTCTGTGTAAAATTCTTTCTCTTATTCTCACTTAATATGCAGACAACTGTAAGACATTTGTAGTGTTTTTTTTTTTTTTGTGTTTTTTTTGAAAACAGTAAACTGTGTCTCAGCCAATGGCGTTGGGGGCAGGACTATCTGTTGATCGATCAATAGTAGATGGGGGATGTATTCAGGAAGCTGTTTGAAAACAAAAGTTTATTTTTGCAATTCCGTTCGGTGACACAGAAATGACACACTTCAGCTTTAACAAATTACATGTTTTGCTCTTGGAGATATCCTGTACTTGTCTCACTACTGTACTTGTAAAAGGTTCACATACATTTCTTCTAAATTTCTAATGTGGAACTACTACTTTTTGAAGCATTTAAGTGTCGGTATGGCAAAAGTTGAAGCT
Source organism: Myxocyprinus asiaticus (assembly GCF_019703515.2). Lineage (NCBI taxonomy): Eukaryota > Metazoa > Chordata > Actinopteri > Cypriniformes > Catostomidae > Myxocyprinus > Myxocyprinus asiaticus. The sequence continues at coordinate 15,827,571 of NC_059375.1, forward strand.
TGCAGACATTAAAAGCTTGAAAGGGTCCTTCAAAAATAGTGATAGTATTAGTAATAGTAGTCAATTCTGTCAGGACAGGACAAAGAAAATACAAAAAATAAAGCTTACGCTACTCAAAGTACCTTCGTAAAAGGCACCCAGTTGAACAAGCTAACAAAATGTTATCAGTAATCTCTAGCACCACTTACAGCTTAATTTCCTTAGCTACCAAGGCAACAGTTTATGATTTATTAGGGGGCCAAGCAGCGAAGCTGCTGGAACCTTTTGTTATTGTACTGATTTTCTTCTTTTATTTCTGCCCTAAAAGTGTCTGGGCATCAGAGACAATAAGTCATGGAGACACCAAACTTGGCATGATGATCCCAAACACCAGCCCCCCCCACCCCCACCCCCACCCCCAACTACTCAGGCGCACAAACGCACACCCATCTGACCCTAGGTGGCCCTATAATAAGAAACTTTTTATGTTTTAGCTCATTTCTCTGCAGAAGTAAGGGCTAGAATCGAAATTCTTTTTTCCTCTGATTCCTTGAGCCCTACAAAATGTATATCTCCAATTTCATTTCCGTCATTTTGAATTTTTTTGAAAAACCTTCTTTTTCGAACTCCTCCTAGACCATTAGTCCGATCGGCATGCAATTGGATACATCATCTACAGACTCTCCTGACAAAAAGTTATAAAAAGAATCTCGATATGTCAAATCGTTCCGAAAATATTAACAATACAATTCCTTCGGTTTAATGCGATTTGAATAATTGATCAATATCTACTCATCGCAAACTCCAAATGTAACCAAAGTCGGTGCACATTTAGACGTTAGGACTTTTAGAAGATGTCAGCAAAGTTTCGTACAATTCCGCCCCTAGGGGGCGCTACAACTAAAAACTGTCATAACTTTGCAGCTGTTTGAGCAACAAAGTTCAAATTAAATATATATCTTCTTTATTTCAAATGCTAACATATTCTTAAAAAATAGATTCAACAAATTAACAAAAATGGCCACCACTGGCCAATCAAATTTCAGCACCTTATAACTCGTATTGGGAATGGCCGAGGGTTATGGAAATTACTATACACAAGCAGGGTGTCAACTCGAAGCAGCATATAGTGACAATTAGCCACACAGTGGTGGTATAATTAGCTAATTTGCGTTTTTGCTCATAACTCTGGAACCGTATTGGCTACAATACAAATTTGTAGTTTCTCTGAAGCCCCACAATGATATGGTCACTTTATTTTCCATTTCCGCAAAAAAAGAATTTTTACAATTTTGATTTATTCGAAAAACTTACTTTTTCTTACTCGTCCTAGGCTGTTTGCCAGATTATCACGAAACTTGGTATATATCATCTACAGACCCTACTGACAAAAAGTTATCAAAAGAATTTTGATGCGTCGAATCGTTCCAAAGATATAAGCAAATATGTTTTGGTCGCGGCCTATAATGACTAATTAGCCTGTATCTTGTGTGCAATTTTCAAACTTAACAAAATTTGTACACATGGACAAGAGAACACTCTGAGGTTACATAACGAGTTTCATTCATTTTTGATGCTAGGGGGCGCTATAACTTAAGACAATCCTATTTTTGCAACTGTGCTCAATGCAGGTGAAATGTCACACCAAAATAGCTGTCCACAGCATCCACAGGATCTTTTCTGTCAAATTTGTTTGTTTTGGTCATCTCACCATATGTGCTTGGCCCCCGACAACAGTCGCTTGCAGATATATTTATTATTGTTATTATATACAGTACTGTGCAAAAGTTTTAGGCACTTGTGAAAAATGTTGCAGAGTGAGGATTTTTTTCAAAAATAGTGCCATAATAAGTTTTTCAATAATTTTTCAGGTAAACATAAAAAAGCTAAATCAATATTTGGTGTGACCAACTTTGCCTTTAAAACAGCACCAATTCTCTTAGGTACAGCTGGACACAGTTTTTCTTGGTTGTTGGCAGATAGGATGTTTCAAGTTTCTTGGAGAATTTGCCATATTTCTTCTATCTATTTAGGCTGTCTCAATTGCTTCGGTCTCATCATTTAATCCCAGACTGACTCAGTATTCAGTGGGAGTCTCTGTGGGGGCCATGACATCTGCTGCAGGGCTCCCTGTTCTTCTATTCTAATCTTTTCTATTTGCAAAATAAATGTTTGGGATTCTAAAATGTATATTATCTATTGACACTAAAGCTGAAGATATAAATAACCATCTTAAGACAAATGCTTTTGTTAAACATCTTATGTGTCTTAAGACTTTTGCACTGTACTGTATGTGTAATATATATATATATATATATATATATATATATATATATATATATACACTATATTGCCAAAAGTATTCGCTCACCTGCCTTTAGACGCATATGAACTTAAGTGACATCCCATTCTTAATCCATAGGGTTTAATATGACGTCGGCCCACCCTTTGCAGCTATAACAGCTTCAACTCTTCTGGGAAGGCTTTCCACAAGGTTTAGGAGTGTGTTTATGGGAATTTTTGACCATTCTTCCAGAAGCGCATTTGTGAGGTCAGACACTGATGTTGGACGAGAAGGCCTGGCTCACAGTCTTCGTTCAAATTCATCCCAAAGGTGCTCTATCGGGTTGAGGTCAGGACTCTGTGCAGGCCAGTCAAGTTCTTCCACACCAAACTCGCTCATCCATGTCTTTATGGACCTTGCTTTGTGCACTGGTGCGCAGTCATGTTGGAACAGGAAGGGGCCATCCCCAAACTGTTCCCACAAAGTTGGGAGCATGGAATTGTCCAAAATCTCTTGGTATGCTGAAGCATTCAGAGTTCCTTTCACTGGAACTAAGGGGCCAAGCCCAGCTCCTGAAAAACAACCCCACACCATAATCCCCCTCCACCAAACTTCACAGTTGGCACAATGCAGTCAGACAAGTACCGTTCTCTTGGCAACCGCCAAACCCAGACTCATCCATCAGATTGCCAGATGGAGAAGCGTGATTCGTCACTCCAGAGAACGCGTCTCCACTGCTCTAGAGTCCAGTGGCGGCGTGCTTTACACCACTGCATCCGACGCTTTGCATTGCACTTGGTGATGTATGGCTTGGATGCAGCTGCTCGGCCATGGAAACCCATTCCATGAAGCTCTCTACGCACTGTTCTTGAGCTAATCTGAAGGCCACATGAACTTTGGAGGTCTGTAGTGATTGACTCTGCAGAAAGTTGGCAACCTCTGCGCACTATGCGCCTCAGCATCCGCTGACCCCGCTCTGTCATTTTATGTGGCCTACCACTTCGTGGCTGAGTTGCTGTCATTCCCAATCGCTTCCACTTTGTTATAATACCACTGACAGTTGACAGTGGAATATTTAGTTGCAAGGAAATTTCACGACTGGACTTGTTGCATAGGTGGCATCCTATCACAGTACCACGCTGGAATTCACTGAGCTCCTGAGAGCGGCCCATTCTTTCACAAATGTTTGTAGAAGCAGTCTGCATGCCTAGGTGCTTCATTTTATACACCTGTGGCCATGGAAGTGATTGGAACACCTGAATTCAATTATTTGGATGGGTGAGCGAATACTTTTGGCAATATAGTGTATATACATACATACATACATACATACATATATATATATATATCTGACAATGTTTCCCAACTCTGAGGATTGGTTTTTCCAGCAGGACAATGCTCCATTCCACACAGCCAGGTCAATCAAGGTGTGGATGGAGGAGCATCAGATCAAGACCCTGTCATGGCCAGCCCAATCTCCAGACCTGAACCCAACAACAATGTGATAGACTGGCAGAGAGCATGCCAAGATGCATGAAAGCTGTGATTGAAAATCACAGATATTCCACCAAATACTGATTTCTGGACTCTTCCTAAGTTAAAACATTAGTATTGTGTTGTTTAAAAATGAATATGAACTTGTTTTCTTTGCATTATTCAAGGTCTGAAAACAGTGCATCTTTTTTGTTATTTTGACCAGTTGTCATTTTCTGCAAATAACTGCTCTAAATGACAATATTTTTATTTGAAATTTGGGAGAAATGTTGTCAGTACTTTATAGAATAAAACAAACACACACACACACATCATCATCATACTCATCATACGTCATACATAATCTGCATGACAAGTGTTTTCTGTATTTGATGATGTTGTAGGGCACTCCAAATTAATAAATTTGGTCAAGTTCTATAGAAATCCCCTGCTGAGTGTGTAGGGAGCAGTAAATTGGAATTCAGCTCAAGTTCCTTCTGCTGGAGTGCCCAGATATAGACAATCATAACTTCGAAGTTAATAACTAATTAATGCCACTGTGATTGCACAGGGACCTTAGAGGTCTATTGATTCGCTGATAACGCCAGACATAACTGGAATAAACAAAAGGTAATCTCAAGAGTGAAGCAATGATGTATAGCTGACCTTGAGAAATAAAGGTGAACTTTGTATATTCACAACACTGGGATTAAACAAAAAGAGAGAATATTAGATAAAAGTTGTCATCTAATTTTTAAAAAAGCAAACACTCAAGTCCACCATTGTGTAGTATAACTATATCAATACGTATAAAACTCCTTTGAGATACTTTTAGGTCAGTGTTGCACTGCTGTCCAATTATGATGCTACGAATAAAGCCTAATTATCTTACTGTAGCTGAAAGAATATATTAATCCTTCTACAAAATCCTTTTCCATATTGCAGAATGGATGGAAACTGAATTAATAAGCAAACCCTGAGGTAGAGATCACTTCAATTCTTATCTTAATGAACCATGTGTAAAATATGCTCATGGAGCAATTATATTTTGTTGCAGCCACATCTAAACACTCACATTCCCCTCTATTTCCTCTCAGAGTTAAGCATTCTTGCTTATTGACATGAATGACAGCTTCACTCAACACACACAGCCTGATCTTACTGTGAAATCAGAAAGAGAAGACCGACTTTTCTTTCGTCAAAATCGGTATACGTTGACCGAAATTTCGAAACACTGACCCCGGTGGCAAAAGCGGTAAGTGTTGTAGGGCATATGGGCACGCGTGAGCTCCATTTATGTCCAAGAGCAAGTTGTTTTCAGCTTTACAGGACGTTATACAATGAAGAGAAAAGCACATATTTAAAGATTCTATCCCCCAAACCAAACCTTACCTTAACCATTAGTGGAGTACAAAGGTAATGTTAGAGGGAAAAGTGAACCTCTGAATCATGCTCGACATTGATTATTCGAACGTGGTTACTGCCTGGCTTTGAACTCTAGTCTCCCACTCAACTGATGCAACGTGCTGCCAATTGTGCCAGGTGGAAAGGTAAACTCACTGAAACCACTGCAAACATGTCTGATAAGAATGCTGCACGTCAGCGTGTCGGCATACAGTCGCTGATTCTAGGGTACCAAAACTATTGGAAACATCATGCCGACTTCACGTGTGATCATGTTGGCTGTGTCAGAAGAACTGACAGAATTTCTAGCATGTTATCTTTCTGTCTAGCACTATCTTTTGGGTTGTAAGCAGAGATCTTTAACTGTGCAACAATCTCCATGAGACCAGTCGTATTTATAAAAGCCCTGTGTTTTGTGTCTTCGAGTGAAGTGGTAATTTTCTCAGTTTAATATTTTACCCAGTTTCCATCATAAAGCGAGTCTTTCCATCTCTGCACAAAACATTATCAAAGCAGTACACCACTTAGGACTGACTTTATATGATTAGAAATAAGAAATTAAAAGAGAATGAAGGCAATCGTTTGATAATGCAGTTTGGTACATAGAAAATAAAGCAAACATTTAAAGGGGTCACATAATAATTTTTTTATTATTATTTTTCCCTGAGGTCCACTTGATGTTGATGTTTGTCGATACTTTAGTTAAAAACATTAATAAAACATACATAGTTTTTTCTGACAATTTTCTACCCTCTACAAAGGTCCGTTTTTGTTGCCATGCCTTCAAGACTCAATTTAAAAAGGCCTCTTTACATGTGAAATGAGATACAGCACTGTGTTATACTTATGCCGTGTTCCATTTGTCTTGGAAGTCAGAGCTCGGGATTCGGATCGACATCATATATAAAAACAAGAAATCCAAGATGGATGCGTTCCTTTTACACACAACACGACAAGTCGGAAAAAAAGATGGACACCTCCAGGAAAGTAATTGTTGCACTAGCTCTTTTGGAGTACACAGAGCAACAAAATAAGTATGCCCTTCACCTAAGAGACCTCGAGGAAGATGACAGAAAGCAGAAAAGGTATGTTAATGTTTCCGCACATTTGATTGTATCAAAACACGTTAACCACGTTTTAATCGAACCGGTGGTGTAAACAAAGGGCAATGCCCTATGGAAGTACTAAAGTATATCTGCAATATAAATTTGCCAAACTGTGTTATGTGTAAACGGTTTTACGGTTTGTAACGTTAGGCAGCGTTGTTGTAGCAACACTGACCATTGTTCTTGTAGCAGCAGCGACCTAGCCAATTTTAGCTGTACCAGTTTATAAACAACACATTACGCGGTAATTCACGCATAACAGGATCGTAGTAACATGCCTATAGGGAACGGTAATACAGTATTGTATATACTATATAATATATAAATATATAAATTGGACACAAAAAAGACAACAAAAAAAAAAACTTTAAACCCACAGCATACTACAGTCGATGCTCTTCGTAGCCATCTTGCTTTCTGAACTCGGGGTCCTCTGAGCTCGTCCGACTTTCCGAGTAGGAATTCCGACATCGGGGGCGTTCCATTTGTCAGTTCCGGTCTCGGAACTCGGAAAATAACGGAACACAGCATTACTCACGTGAGTCAAAAATATTTTTTTAGTGCCCCATCCTTTGATAACAGCTTCTTTACAAACACTGTAACAGAGGAAAAAAAAAAAAAAAAAACTGCACTGAAATGTGCCACACAAACTGAAATAATCAGAGACCTTGTTGAAAACAATCTTCTGCCCTTTGTTCCATATACTGGGATTTTACAGAAGGATATGAAGAGCATATGTAAATTCTAGAGACTGTTGTGCGTGAAAATCCCAGGAGATCAGCAGTTACAGAAATACTCAAACCAGCCCATCTGGCACCAACAATCATGCCACGGTCCAAATCACTGAGATACAAATTTTTCCCCATTCTGATGGTTGATGTGAACATTAACTGAAGCTCCTGATCCGTATCTGCATGATTTTATGCACTGCTGCCACACGATTGGCTGATTAGATAATCGCATGGATGACTGTTGGTGCCAGATGGGCTGGTTGAGTATTTCTGTAACTGCTGATGTCCTGGGATTTTCACACACAACAGTCTCTAGAATTTAATCCGAATGGTGCTAAAAACAAAAAACACCCAGCGAGGGACAGTTCTGTGGATGGAAAAGCCTTGTTGATGAGAGAGGCCAACAGAGAATGGCCAGACTGCTTTGAACTGACACAAGTCTACGGTAACTCTTATAGCTGCTCTGTACAACTGTGATGAGAAGAATATCATCTCAGAATGCTGTTCTGAGATGCGGGTTGGCACTGTTTTTGTGGCACGAGGGGGACCTACACAATATTAGGCAGGTGGTTTTAATGTTTATATATATATATATATATATATATATATATATATATATATATATATATATATATATATATATATATATATATATATTGCTGAATAGTTTGTATAATAATACTATAGTGGAATATAATCCTAATATAAAAAGTCATATCTTCCATTAGTAAATTATTATTATTAACTGGATAAACATGCACTTCCATTTAATATTTATTTTTGGAAATAATATTTAGATGTAATCAAAGACAATATTATTTTAGAAAAATGCCATTTTAATTTAAAATATTTTACAGTGTGTGAGCATCATATGTATTTAACATAATTTCATATTTTCAGTAAGTAGAATAATTAGCATATATTTCCATTTGGTGTCACCATTGCCCTGTTCAGGGCTGATTTTTAGTCCCACTACCCATCTGATGGATCATTTAGCACTTTTAAGAACAGTACTTTTAGCTAAATTTTCAAGGAAAGGAATTGTTTTGAATATGTCTTTAAAGTAATAATTTAAAAAAAAAACTTTAAATCTGAACTTTTCTTAATTCAGACTTAGTTTTAAAAAAATCATGAACCAAACTGAATCGTGAGATGAGTGAATCGTTACAAACCTAGCTGCTATTCCACTATAAAATTGCTAATTTAATAACAAATAGGCACAAATTCACACCATTTCCTCACTGCCTAGAGCAGCAAACAATCCAAGTAATCAGATTAGAGCAAGTGTATTAAAATAGAGAAGAAAACGATGAATTTCAGAATCTGAATCTGTGTTGCATCACCATGAAAACCTCTGCACTTTGAAAGGAGCAAACATCAGAAGCACTCTACTTGGATTTACAGCTGATGAACAAATAAAAACCTGAAGAGAAAAAAAACATCACTACATTGCATATTAGCATCTTTCATGCATTGCCTCAGTTCAAGAGTAGATGCTGTGTTGGCAGTGATGCTTTGAATCGATTGAAAGTACAAGCATTTGCCTACACGTCTCGTTTCAAATGTCAGCTGCCCTCACAGAGTCCACTGTGGTCTCAGCATTCATCCTACCCCAAAAAGAATTTTGTACTTTTAGACACTTAAAATGTGTGAAATTCATTGCATTTAAAATATCAAAACAAGTGGCATCTGCAATCAATGACACTAGACCTTTTCTCAGAACTAGCATTACTTTTCTGAGATATTTTTCCAATTAGATTTATCCAGCTGGTCCTAAGGTGATTTTTAGTGGATGTATGAAGTCAGTTCCCCTCAACTTCATGCAGGTGTCCTTGCAGAGTAACCACAGCTGTCCATAAAGTTTGACAGGCATTTGGTTTTTAACAATATACTGAATCTATTGTTTTATAATAATAATTTAAAAAAAAAAAGCAAAGCTCTTTTTATTCAATGTTTTGCTTGACAAGTGTGTTTGTGCTGTATTTCTTATTTTCTTTCAAATAAATGGTACTTGGTTTGCAATTTTGTTATCTAATGCAATGACATTCAGACATTTTTATGTGTGACTTAAGTGTCCAAAACTTTTTGGGGCCACTGTATATTATGCCTTGCCTCATCGTGAATTGCTTCATGTAACACGAAGCAACTTCATTCCAACTTGCCAAACTTTCAACAAGAAAATATTGATTATCTTTCAGATAATGTGCATCTCCATAGTACGTCTATGGAGGTCAAATGTAGATTTAGGGGCCATTGACACCAAACATGCATTTTTGCCAGACTATGTACACATGCACTAGATGGACATCTATGCCACTTGTGCTGCTTCTCACTTTTTTAGCATCTTGCACAGGAGCACCATGTTTTTAAGACAATGTGCCTATTTAAAAAAAAATAATTTCGAGACACTTGTGTTCTGTTATATTCAGCCCACTGCATCTAGCTTTTTTTAGTGCAAGTGTTCAGTCTAAATGGCTCCTTATTGATCACTCCCCCTCTCTCTTTCTCTGCGTTTATACTCTTTATGAATCACGCATGCAGAGGTTTCAATAAACGTCACTTATGTTAATGTTATGCTTATAAAACTACAGCAAAGAATAAAAGCTTAACAGCACACAATCTTTTAGCATAAGCAATTTCCCTCAAATAAATGAGCAACACTTGAATGAATCTGAAATGCAAATGAGCAAGAATACAAATGTAGGAGTAACAGTGAAATACAGATCCAGCACCACTCAGACTGCGTTTTATATACAGAAAACCTGAATCAACATTTACATACACACTCAAAAAAATGACTCCTTGCTTCAGCAAATATTGCTCATTAAAATAAACAGATTTTACTCAAAACGTAATGCTGTCAACTTTCCTTAATTATATGCTATATTTGCGACACAAGATATTGAGATTATGCTGTACTCATAATAATAAAGAAACGTTGCTAATTATTTTGAGTGAAGTGACAATAATCAGTATTTTAGTAAACCCAGCCTAATTTTTTAAGATTCCATGGGAAACCACGTGATGCAGAATGTGATTGAATTTTAAGCAAGCATATTTAGGGCTGGCTGCCATTTTGGATGAGGAGAGCTCGTGGTGGACAAAAAGTTTTTGCCAAAATTCATAGGTAAATTACTTTAAACATAGTGTGAAATCAGTAGAGTTTTTTTTTTTCTGTTGCTATCAATTTTCTGTGTACTCAAGTTTCTATTCGCTTAAAGAAGTTGTTAACTTGCATTACGTTTGCAAATCTACAGTATATTAAACGTTTGTCTGCATGAGGCTAATCAGATGTGTACATGTTCACAGTCTAACAAACACAAAGGAGCCCGCACATTTTTTCACCAGGCAGATACTCTTCATCTTCAACCACTGCTCAGGGCCTTCACTTACAACTCCTCAAACTCAGCAAACAACAGGTAATTCTAGTGAGTTAATCGCATTTCTACACCAATATAAAATGTTTAATGCAAACTTCAAATTGTACAACTTGAAACCAGCTAACATTTTGTAAGCGTTGGTTTATATTCAGCTTCATCAATTGCATCTACAGTTTTAGCGTTCAGTTAGTGTTTGAGGCGACATGAATAAATACATACATCAATATCATGTGAAGCACAAATTTCAGTCTCTGTAAAATCACTGTTGTGGTTGCCGCATGCCTTAAACGACATTGAGGTTGTCAATGACAATAATTAAGATCTGTTTCCCACTCACACTTACACTATATTGCCAAAAGTATTCGCTTATCTGCCTTTAGACGCATATGAACTTAAGTGACATCCCATTCTTAATCCATAGGGTTTAATATGACGTCGGCCCACCCTTTGCAGCTATAACAGCTTCAACTCTTCTGGGAAGGCTTTCCACAAGGTTTAGGAGTGTGTTTATGGGAATTTTTGACCATTCTTCCAGAAGCGCATTTGTGAGGTCAGACACTGATGTTGGACGAGAAGGCCTGGCTCGCAGTCTTCGCTCTAATTCATCCCAAAGGTGCTCTATCGGGTTGAGGTCAGGACTCTGTGCAGGCCAGTCAAGTTCTTCCACACCAAACTCACTCATCCATGTCTTTATGGACCTTGCTTTGTGCACTGGTGCACAGTCATGTTGGAACAGGAAGGGGCCATCCCTAAACTGTTCCCACAAAGTTGGGAGCATGGAATTGTCCAAAATCTCTTGGTATGCTGAAGCATTCAGAGTTCCTTTCACTGGAACTAAGGGGCCAAGCCCAGCTCCTGAAAAACAACCCCGCACCATAATCCCCCTCCACCAAACTTCACAGTTGGCACAATGCAGTCAGACAAGTACCATTCTCCTGGCAACCGCCAAACCCAGACTCGTCCATCAGATTGCCAGATGGAGAAGCGTGATTCGTCACTCCAGAGAACGCGTCTCCACTGCTCTAGAGTCCAGTGGCGGCGTGCTTTACACCACTGCATCCGATGCTTTGCATTGCACTTGGTGATGTATGGCTTGGATGCAGCTGCTCGGCCATGGAAACCCATTCCATGAAGCTCTCTACGCACTGTTCTTGAGCTAATCTGAAGGCCACATGAACTTTGGAGGTCTATAGCGATTGACTCTGCAGAAAGTTGGCGACCTCTGCGCACTATGCGCCTCAGCATCCGCTGACCCCGCTCTGTCATTTTACGTGGCCTACCACTTCGTGGCTGAGTTGCTGTCATTCCCAATCGCTTCCACTTTGTTATAATAGCACTGACAGTTGACTGTGGAATATTTAGTAGAGAGGAAATTTCACGATTGGACTTGTTGCACAGGTGGCATCCTATCACAGTACCACGCTGGAATTCACTGAACTCCTGAGAGCGGCCCATTCATTCATAAATGTTTGTAGAAGCAGTCTGCATGCCTAGGTGCTTCATTTTATACACCTGGGGCCATGGAAGTGATTGGAACACCTGAATTCAATTATTTGGATGGGTGAGCGAATACTTTTGGCAATATAGTGTATATCTCTTCTGAAGACATTCAACCACTGGAGTCATATGGATTACTTTATGCCACCTTAATGTGCTTTTTGACCACCATTCACTTGCGTTGAATGTACCAACAGAGCTGAGATATTCTTCTAAAAATCTTTGTGTTCAACAGAAGAAAGAACTTCACATCTGGGATGGCATTGTGGTGAGTAAATGAGATCATTTTTATTTTTGGGTGAACTATCCATTTAAGCATCACTTTTCTTTTTACTCTGTAATTATTGATTTTGAGGACATTTAACTGTGCAAATAAATACAATTCAAAAGATTATTTCTTTGCATTTAGGAAGAGGAGCTTGACCAAGCACCGACAGGAGCAGATGCCATCAATGCTTTGGAGCAGGAAGAGCGAAAGTTGCCTTTCAACCCACTGGATGCATTGATTGTCCTTGAAAATGAGCTGGGGACATCTGTCAAAACTTTTTGGGCTACTTTATGCCCTTCACATCAGCTACCCAAAGAATCTGACACTTTTTCCTTTCTTTTTTTGAGGTCATACAGTAAATGGTGTTGCATCTTGATGATGGCAATGTCTGGCCAAGTTGAAAAGATCTTTTGAATGAATAGTTTCATTTATAAATACAAATTGTTTCTGGTGTATTTGTTATAGTATTAGTTCAGAGAGTTTTCTCCTACCTGCATATATTTCTGCAGTGTGCAGTCTGTTTAGATTTATTGAAATTCTTTAAGTCATTGCATAGCCCATTTGTTTTTGTGTTTTTTGTTTATCATCATGATTTTGTTACTATTTTTGTATTTGAGAATGTATTTTGGTTGTAGGAGAGCATGAATATCTATGTTAGATTGTAAATTTGTAAACAACAATAAAAACCTTTGACATTCACCAGTTGTCTGTTAATTCTTCAGGTCATTTTATTTTAAAGTTAATTGAAAGTAAATAAACAGAACCTAGAATTTGAAGCTGCTAATAGCACTAACAATTGAGCTAAAATAACTTAAAATGCACAGTTGTGTAAACAGAGACTCTTAAGGTTAAAAAACCCCTCAAATGTAGTAGCTGTTGTGGCACAGTATTTTAAGTAAACATTTTTGAATGGAAGCTCATTAATTTGGCCATAGCCCAACGTTCTTTTTAGGTAACGCTGCTTAAAATTCCCAGTGGAATTTGCTTAAAAAGCGTGATGCAAAAATGATGCACTATATTTTTAAGCAAATCCAGCACATAATTTTTTTCAGTGCACTGACAGAAACCAAACTGAAAAGCAATGATAACCTCAAATCTCAACAAAGCTTCCATATCGTCTCATTTACAAGAATATAACACCATTAGCACAAACATGAAATGATATGACTATGCTGTCAATTATTGGCCACACACATTTCCACATATGTATGAGCAGATGAAGTGGATTACAAAGTAATCAATTAGACAACGTTCATTCACTTATACAATTTACAGCAATGTGGCAACAATTTTTTTGTGCAGAGGCTAGTTTATAATGGCTAGATTTTCCAAGCCAAGTAAATGGGTATATTCCCTGTTTTCTCTGTTAACCTCATGTAACCTCCCATCCCAAACCCCCTGTCCACATGCGTGGAAGTTGTATTTTGACTTTGCTATATGCAGCTCATAATTTCAATTAATTTAAACCGACTGAATACTGTTAACAAGACTCAAGACCAGACATGGGCAACTTATGGCCGGCGGGTCGGATCCGGCCCTCCACATGGATTAATCTGGCCCGCGGCTTATTTATCCTAAAAGCGTTTTTTTCATTGAATATTTGAGTTATCTTGCATTGGGACCTAATGTGCCTCCACAAGCAATTAATATGCTCAGGGTTGCCAGTTAAGAGATGCAAATCCCCCAATTAGAGATTTATACTTGTGCAAATTGGAAATATTCCGCCTAATGTTATACTGATTTAGTGCAATCTGGCAAAAATGCATGGGAGCGTGCTCTTTCTAGCTCTCGCTTACCCCTTTGAACGAACTTAGCGATCTCTAGTACGATATTCTGCTCAAGAAAAAGTGTGATACAGCCACTCCGTGTCCATTCTCAAGGCTGCATGTGCTGTTTGGTGCTACTAAGTTTGCGAGCAAACCTCAGTGATGAACTTTAATCAAATATAAACACAGATCTCGGCATCAGACACATGGAGGCGTAATCACTGACATGCAAGCAAATGCAAGCGAGAGACGAATATTTTTTTTTATTTGTGCAATTTAGAAATGTTGAAGTCCCTCGCGAGTCTCACCTTTTTAATTTAACTCTTGCAGTAATCATTTATCATAGTCATGCAGCCTGTTTAATTCAGTTGTGTGCTGAATGGAAAGCCAAACCATTGGCATACAAACTATTGACAAGGCCGGCATCATGACCCTTTTAGCATGTAAACGGGTAATGTTTTGAGAAAACTGGCCCGCTTTGGGACAAACATTAAAAGTTTTTTTATTATTATTATTCATTAAAACAGATCCATCATATAGAAAGTGTTAAACTGAATAATAAATTACCAGGGAAGTAGAGATGGTTAAAAAAAAAAAAAATTATAATTATGCTCAGCCTTTATTCCGTTTTTTTTTTTTTTTTTTTTTTACTTTGGTAAGAAACCTTTTTAAGTTTTGTCATTGAAACCTCTTTGGGTATAAAGATTAGCGTCTTTCATATGCTGCTTTAAAAAATGCATTAATTTTTGACACGTCAGCATGCTGATAAACATGATGTCCACATATGTGAATTTTGGGACATTATTCCCCGCAAAAGATGAAAAAAAACTTGTTAGTTATTTTGAATAACTTTCAACATTACCATATATGTGGGTCATTTCACTTCATTTTAATATATATTTTTTTATATTTTATTTTATCACTGTACAATACTGTTCTATTCATTAACATTAGCAAATGCATACCTATAGTCACTGTTTTACATTGAGTGCATCCAAAAGCTGAAAAATGTTGCTTTCAGAGGCTTTATATCGAGTTAGAATGAAAATTTCGAACTGTTCCGAGACCAGTGCACACAGACAGCACACTGGAGGTTAAGTCATTCACTAAATAGGGAGCAAGGGAGCATCCTATAGCTCTCTATACAACTAAGTGCATTCAATCCAAACATCTGGTCAAAAGTTCAGTTTCAGGCTGTAGATGATGTTTGGACCACTCAACATGGTTGGCAGCTGAGTATGTGAGCAGAGCAGAGTGGAGCGTCATGATTTTGCCTGGAGCGAGGAGTGGGTTTTTACAAAATCAGAGCGTCATTGTTTTCTCTTGCTCCAAGAGTGCTCCACTAATGCTCCATCAGGGGCACAGCCGCTCCACTCCACTCACATACTCTGGTTGGCAGACATAGGACAATGGTAACCAGTACATAGATTAGATTCAGAATTTATCATTTTATTTTAACATGGTTGGCAGTGATTGGCTGATGCTAGCAACTACTTTGAATCAGAATTAATTATGCTAATTTCTGATGTGATGTCTGTAACATCTCAAAAACATGAAAAACCAACTCTCCTGGAAACATAAACAATTTGATGAAAAAAATCTGACTTTTTATAGCTTGGTTTTATTTAAAATTTCACAACCTGTGCCACTGTCCACATATGAGGACATACATTTTTAGGAAAACTATTTGCTCTAGAAACTTTTTTTCTTTGCTTGTTTATTAGTTGCTACTAGTTACAAATCAAAAAGGGAAATGGAAAATGCACACAGCAGTCACGCTCGGGTCTCAGGAGTTTAAATCATGTAATATTGACAATAATGATGACAAGCCTATTTATCATAATTTTCTTTGGACGAGCAACAACCTAAAACTGAAGTGTGTAATTTCTGCACCAAAACTAATGACCATTCTACCACTGTTCAGACAAACAGGTAGCCCTGCCCCAAACTCACACCACTGGTTGAGCCAGAAGTTGCTATGTTGACCACTACAGAGAGTTTCAGCTGTATTTACACTCTGAGGAAACCACCTACGAATGGCTTATAGATGACTCTACACATTAAACTGGTATATGAGAAAGTAATTTAACTTTAAAAGAAATATGCATATCAGATTTCCCTGATGTAGACTGAATTACAAAGTAATTACAACAAATACACTGAATAAATGATTCAAATTATATGTACAAATTAATTTACTGTTGAACAGTGAAAAAAGATATATTAACCAATTAATTGATTTGTTTTTCTCCTTTCAGTCTGAGCTGTAATACACCAATTGTATATCATGCAGTGAGCAGTACTTTGATCACTGCAGTCCTGTGCTATTTCTTGAACTCACTGTCCTACTATTGATTTCTAATCAAACTCAGTGAAGGGGGATTGAGAGCTCTAGACCGTGCTTAAATTCTACATCCTGTCTAATTAAATCCATTCAACTTCCCTCAGAGCTCTGCTCAATACACTGGCTGCCGTGCTAATGATTACATGCGGGAGGTCCATTTCAAGTTAAGCTACACTTTTTGGACAGTATTACAATTTCAAAGTGAACACTGACAACCTAACACATACACTTTGTCTGGGAAACATGTCCCCTGGAAGTCTGCTATCAGAAACATAAGCATACACTCATGGTGACAAACACACAAATAGAGCATTCTTTTGTCTTTTCACATCACTCAACTCATCGCTATTATTGCTTTGCCTTCAAGAGTGATTTACCCAATCAAGTTTTCTAAAATAAAAACTTCATAATACATTTTCTAATACACCACTTCATCAATGTCCCTCTGTCTCCCCTGTAATCATTTGTTTAAAGGGTCATGACATAAAACGAGATTTTCCTTGATCTTTTTAAATTAAAGAGTTTCTATGTACTATGCAAACATACTGTAACATTCAGAACTAAAAACTTCCTCCCCATCCCAACAAGACTAAGGATGCTCCAAACATCATTTTTACCATTTTTTCTGTCCTGATCCCAATACCTGAAATCTCAGGATCGGCCGATACGATACCGATACAGATCCCAATCCGATACCAGTGATGTTTTTTCTTAATCAGTTCAGAATATCTACACCTCACTCTGTGTAACTGATTGTGGGTACTCTTTTATATGTAAAGAAACAAAAAAACAAAAAAAATCGAACTACCCATTATTTCATTATAGAGAAAAAAATAAATACAAAATAAAAAAACAATTACATAAAAAATGTGTAGCCTATTAAGAAAAACTTTATTTTTTAATTGGTCTACTGCATAATACAGCAGCAAAATTCACAGTGATTCCATTTAAAATCTTCAGAAGAAAAAAAAACTATTCTCTTTTTTTCTTTGCTATAGTTTTAATTGAATTTCAGTCCACTTTTCAATCACAGTTATTTTTTTCAGAGCCCAGTAAAGTTAAATAAATATTTTTATAATTTAATATGAAAAAATAAAAAATAACAAAATATTATTGTTGTTGATATTAATAATAATAACAATAATAGTAATAATAAATATTAGAATTTTATTATACAACAGTAATGTATTTCAGTCTTTATCACCTGGTGATAAAATTTTTATTTTGACAAAACACTCCAGGAATGCGGTGACCTTAAGAGTATCTTTGTGTGGACTAGTTCACAGTAGTTTAAAGGGGTCATGAAATGCTCTTTTTTTTACAGTTTTATTATCTTCCTTGAGGTCCACTGATAATGTTAGTAAAGTATTTTTGCATTAAAACAGTCATAATTTAGTAATGTATGATCATTTCTGAGGGTCTCTGGCCCTCTGTCTGAAACGCTCAGTTTTGGCCTAAGCGCCTCCTTTAAACTTCAATGTAAATGCCCGCTGTTATGATTGGCTAACATCATGTATCCCCTTGAATACAGCCATTTTTGAAACTTCCCATGCTTCAATAACAGTTCCTTTGCAAAGCTTGAATCATATGAGTGGTATGATATGAGCCGAACATACAATCCACTTTAAAATACCCTGAAAACACATCCACATCCAGTTTCCAGTATCATTCCATCAAGTTTTCATATACCAACATCTAAAAATAGTGCAGATGGGCAAAAGAACGTGAGGCAGCAGCTGAATGACAGAGAGCTTCTCCACTTCAGAGGTGTAACTTGACACCGCATCTTTTAAAAGTGGCCCGAGATTTATATCAAGTGGTCAAAGACGTCTGTCTGTGCATGTTTATGTAAAAAAACATTTAAATCCAGACAGAATCCTTTGAAGAATACTTCAATGGATAGGTCGGACTGTTGGGAGGATTATTGGCACTCCCCTACCCACCCTGCTAGAACTGTACACATCCAGAGTGATGAAAAGGAAAAATCACTCTTGACCCCATTTGCCCAGCACACTTCCTTTTCGAACTGTTGCGCACGCAGACTATATATTTAATATATTTATTTATCAAGCACAGACTTTTGAGATTCACAAAGCTATCGTATGTGTTCAAGAGACTTTAAATAAAATGCACGAGTCATATGTAAGTTTTGAATGGTGCTTTTATGCCATTTTTAGAGCTTGATGATAACAACCATGACTAACACACAGTATCGGATTTGGATTAGGCTCCTCAGACCAAGACCAGATCCAGTTAAAAATGTCAGTATTGGAGTCAATACCGATCCAGGTATCGAATCGGTTAATCCCTATAAAAAGACAATTTATTAAGTTGTTTTGACAAAGCCAACACAGTGTTATTCTACAGATTTTTTTAAATCCCTTAACCAAGACCAAAATTATCAATTGCAACATCTCCTAGAGCTTTCAAGCTACATCTACCAAACTTGGCACAGGCCTTCAGACTGTTCTAACTCGGGTTGCACTGTCTTTTCTAACTGATCGGACTCACAGTTTTCTGGTAATCTAATGGTTTGTCTGTCTGGCTTTAGGGATAGTGAAACGTCAAGCTTTCAAAAATTTAACTTTCAGACAACGCTTTGTCAAGCCAATGTCAAAGTTTGACTTGACATCTGCTGTAGTTGAAAATAAGCAGCAAAAATGTCTCGTTCCAATACCAGTGGATTTCTGACATCAGAAACCCAAATTCATCAACACATGACAAAACACCAAATGTTGTGCTGTTCCTTGTGGTGGAGTAATACATGTGGCTTTGCATAACATTAAAAACAAGGCTGAAGTTTTTATGTTTAATAAAATACCTGACCACATTTCAGTGTGAATTAATGCAGGCTTTGCAAGGATGCTGTATTGACGGATTGGGGCCGCAGCAATTATTTATGACCACCACAGCAAAGCCATAGCCCAAGTGAGCGCAGCAGAGCACTCTCATTTCACATGTGAAATTGCATAAAAATTTGAATAACAACACAAAAGCACCTCAGATGAAAAATAAAATGGTAAAAAAATTAAGCTTTGACACCTTTAAAAATAGACCCTGTTTAGTATAGTCAGAGCTGTGGCATAGAAGTGGTGCATGTGTTCAAATCGTTAAAGCCATAGAGCTACTAGGAAAGCAGGTTCAAGTATGGATTTTTCACATAATAAGTTTTCGTCACTCTTCACTTTCTAACAAAAAGGCAATAGCACAGACACACACACACACACACACACACACACTATTCAACTTCTAGTAATTAAAGTCATTAATCTTCAGAGAAAAACAAAGACTGGCCAAACAAACGCTTCCTCTAGACGTGTATTTCTGTTCACGGCTTTCATGGAACACCTACAAATTTCCCCACACAAAATTCCCCACACAAATCAGACTAACAGCCCTTGAACATTTCTTAAAGAGCACCTATTATGGTTTTTCAAATATTTGTGAATGTAAAAAATGTGCAAAGTTTCAAAAATCAAAAAGTGCACGACAAATGGAGTTATTGACTCCCAAAAGAAAGAACCGATTCTGAACACCTGAAACGAGTCGTTAGTAATTCCAGACTCACTTCCTGTACTAACCTACATAATTTGGTAACAAAAAACCCGCCTCTGGTCTTCATTGGCTGCTCGTGAACAGCTTTGTCCCGCCCCCAAACACCACACCTAGCGGTAGACCAATCACAACAGACTGGGACATCTGACGAGTTTATAATGAATCATTTAGAACGGATCATTGAACGGGTCATTTTTGACACTGGGAAAAAAGGTAAAGCTGCAATTTAAATTATAGCAAAGTAAAGTGTTTTTTGACCTTGGATGCATGTAAATCTATTGTATGAGACCTTTAAAACAAAATTAGGCCCGTTTAAAAACCATAATAGGTGCTCTTTAAACTTCCTAACAGCCTGTCCAGATGCTGTCACCCTACCTTCCCTTCTTTGCAACACAATGAGAAAGAATGATCTTCTCAGGAATATCTGCTGTTGGCAGAGTCATCCTGCCAGATGCTGCAGTGTATAATATCTAACAAGAACACAGATGCTTGAGGCATAAATAGACCAGAAAATTAAAGGACATCCATATGGACAACTGCAGACTCCAGAAACTGATGATGATGATGATGATGATGATGATGCAGGACTCACAATAAGGATGGCCTTTTGGGCTAGGGTCACTGCGAGAGAGTTTCTGGCCATTTGACAGAACTGACACTTGCCCTATAGACGTAGACAGATGGTAATCAAAATGCAGTGTAAAGACTCTGTAGGTGACAGGTGTCAATCTTCCCCGCTATCTTATTTCATGTGGCCCGCAAGCTAATTTCAGAAATGTAGAATGGCAGGTGAACAGAACATTTTACTGCCCAATCAGTTAGCGCTTTCCTCGTGAATATAAATTAGGCTTCCCTTGACCTACTAACCTTATTTTTGGAATGCATTTTGCTCGCTCCAAAAGCCAAACAAAATAGTGCTTTCAGCAACCATTTATCAGCATGGCTCAATGGATAGAGCAGTGCACATCCAGAGCAGGTGGGTTTACTCATGGACCGGTCTCAACCGCGCAGCACAGATCATTATCAACAGCGTTAACCGTTCCCTGCATCGATTTCAGCACAAAAGAAAGGAAAGAGCTGCACGAGTGCAAAGAAGACGTGCTTATCCGTGGACTGGTCTCGACCACGCAGCAGTGCAGACCATTATAGGACACTTTCAAGCGGCATTTTTGCACCTTTGAAGGGCACTGTGGGAAGGAGACACGCTTGTGAGAAGTGAGGCACAGATCGCGAAACCCGTTTGAATGCGGCACAAAATTTTCTGTTGCAAAACTCCAAACGTATCGGGGATTAAACTAGTTTAAAATCATATTAACACATTCTAAACAGCACTGACAATGAAAACAGCAGAAAACACTGTGCCATATACTTTATTGGAATATTTTTCAATCCATGTTGTTACCATGGTCTTATTATTCCATTGTTAAAACTATGGAAGAACTATGGTAAATTTTCACAAATGTAATGCAAGTGGTTTTGTTTGCCTTCAGAAATTCCAAGAGATGACTTTAATAACACTTAGGAGCCTGATGAAAGGAATCTGTAAAGGAGACCCATCATGCTCTGTTAAAACATTTCAATTTAGCCCTATATAAATTAGGTGTTAATTATTTCACAGATGTTAACGTTAACATCCTCATTTACATCTGCATCCCAATCTCAAAATCAATGCTTCACTGTCAAATGTGCATCTCAATGCACAAAATATGCAATATTATCGGTAATTGCATGGGGCTACCAAATTCAGGTGCCAGTGCCACATTTTCAACTGGCCCTTTGAGGGCACACATAATGCTGATGTGGCCCGGGTTGAAATGGAGTTTGACACCGCTGCTCTATAGTGTTAATATATGCCTAGGTAGACTTTAAAATTCACTTGACATAATTCACTTTTATATATATATATATGTATATTATATATATATATATATATATATATATATACACACACAAAAGATGCAATGAAATCTTATGTCAGAAAGCTTAAATCTAAGTGATTTAAACTTACATTTGAAATGTCATATGTGGTATAAAACATGGAGAGCTTATAATTTTCTAATAATTGCATGTATTGAATGTAAATTTTTGCCATGTTGTCATTTTATCGTTTTCATGTTCACCCCCCCACCCCATAACGTTTGAATTGTTGCAATTCACCTTGAAGCATGTTGGTTCTGTTTATGGTTTAGAACATCTTTATGAAGTACTTTATAAATTATCTATGGAAAAAACATTTATGTGAAAAATACGCTTGGAACCAAGACAGCTGAAAATGTGGGTGGGCACTGTTGCGCTGGACCAGTGCTATATTGTCACTACATACGATTGTTGTTCAAGTAAAGAAGCATGTGTTAAATATTCAATATTGCTGTGAATTGTGCTAATTATATTTCACAAAGGTAACGTTAACTAGCTGGCTAACAAAGATAAGGTTGTCAACATTGCAACTGTAAAATCGAATTAGTTGACCTTACTTAGATTTTTCAAGGCAATTGGTTTGCATGCTTTTTCTAAGTAAACATACTTATTTGGATCAAGTAAACTGAACTTAATTTAAGTAAACTTAACTCATCTGTGATTTAAGTATCATTGTTTTTATTTAATTATTTAAAAATTGAGTTATAGCACATCTTGTACAGTATAAGGGATATTATGACTGGAATCTCAGTTAGCAATATGGCAAATTGGATTCTCCTCAGTACTTCTTAGTGCACATAAATCTGCACTTTTGTAAAGTACAACTGAGTAAAGAAGAATGGCTTAAATTTAACAAGTTCACCCGAGGTAACACTAATCACCCTAATGATGACTTCACATGAATCACAACCATCAAACAGTTACAAAAAAACAACAACAACAGTCAAAAGAATTAAAACTATATACATTTTTAAATAACAATAATTATATTTCTCCATAAGTTCTCATGTTTTGACCAATCATACATCATTTATTCAAGTTCAAGGGCTTATGGGTATTCCACACAGCCGCAATTTTGTACTTGATCATTTTGAGTTAGTCGTACTCGGAGCCAAAATTTAAAGAATTTATATATTTGAGTTATGATTCCAAAATGTGACATTTCCAGTAGTTTAATTAGGGCCACTTAAATGTTTTTATTAATGACAACTTTAGGGTTTAGAGAGTAACGGTAACTTAATTAAAACTAGTAAGGATAGTAGAAGCTTAAGTTGAGTAAACAGTTATTATTATAATTTTTTTACAATTTGACATAACTATTAGTACTTACAGTAGTCTTGAAAGCATCAGACAAATCAGTAATATTTTGCACAGTATACCATCGTTTTCCATCAAATGTATTCCTAGCGTCTGTGGCTCGAAATTATAAATGCATAATTTCCAACTATTAGTAAAAAATTCAAAACCTAATAAATTTGTTTGGAAAGAAAACTTAATATTGATCTTTTTTTGTGGTGGGACCAGTGAAAATGTTGGTAGGGAAAGTACAAATCTGAACTACTGGCCAGCCTGACCTGCAAAAAACATTGTTATTGTTGAGCCATGTGATGATGCTAAACTATATGTTGGGAATGCTTATTATGGTATAAAAAAATGTAATGATTTACAGAGTGCCAACTGTTAAATATTTGAATCTAATCATTAGGCATGTCATTATTTGAAAGTCCAGACAACAGTGGTTGCTTGACTGCAGGAAACGAGAAAGAAAGAAATGAGGAACTGGATTAAGACAGTGAAAGACAGAGATGATGAATGATCCACTGTCTGCCCTTGTCACTATATTTTGCTGTAGCTGAACTCTCATAATACAGAACACTTGCAATAGCCTTCGTCTACTTTTGCAGTACCTTTTATACAGATAAACTAATACTGCTGTGCATTTGCAGTACATAAATCAACATGATAAACCAATACACAATGGCATGATGTTTGTGTTCTTTTGAAGCTAAAGATTAAAGGGGTAGTTTACACAAAAATGAAAATTCTCTCATCATTTACTCACCCTCATGCCATCCCAGATGTGTATGACTTTCTTTCTCCTGCTGAACACAAATGAAGATTTTTAGAAGAACATTTCAGCTCTGTAGGTCCATACAATGCAAGTTAATGGGCACCAAAATTCTGAAGCTCCAAAAAGCACATAAAGGCAGTATTAAAAGTAATCCATAAGACTCCAGTGGTTAAATCCATGTCTTCAGAAGTGATATGACAAGTGTAGATAAGAAACAGATCAATATTTTAGTCCTTTATTACGATGAATCCCCACTTTCACATTCATCTTCTTTTGTTTTGGCGATTCTCATTCTTCATGCATATCGCCACCTACTGGGCAGGGAGGACTTAAATACTTATCTGTTTCTCACCTACACTTATCATATCTCTTCTGAATATGTGGACTACTTTTATGCTGACTTTGTGTTCTTTTTGGAGCAGCAAAATTTTGACATCTATTCACTTGCATTGTATGGACCTAAAGAGCGGAGATATTCTTCAAAAAAATCTAGATTTGTGCTCAACAGAAGAAAGAAAGTCATACACATCTGGGATGGGATGAAGGTGAGTAAATGATGAGAGAATTTTCATTTTTGGGTGAACTATCCCTTTAAGTATCATTACACAGGTTGAGTACCATTTATGCAAGAATTTATAATGAGTGCAATGTGTAGAACATGCAGAGAGAAAAATAAACATTTGTACCCATTATTAGTCTGGTGTGATTTTCAATTTCAATTTATGAAGCATGCATTTTTAATGACATGGAAATCACATTTTTCCTCATTCAATGCAACAAAATATTTTACGCCCCTTCAGGCAGGCACAAAAGGTAAATTGTTGTTTCTGAATATTTGATAAGAGCGCTGCAAACCTGATTTTGCATTCATATGTTTAGGGAAAGAATAATGGGATAGTGTAATTAAATCTGTGTCGCAGATAAATATCATCTATTCTTTTCTAAGCCTTAATAACAGTTGCCTGTTGAATTTCCTTCTATGAGATACAGATGCATATAAGAAAAATAACAAAGCGCATAACGTGCCCCTGCCTGTTTTTCTCTGATTGTCAATTATCTGTTTTATTGTGTAAAGCCAGTGAGACAGAGAGAGAGACACATGCGATGGCAAGACAAGAATTCATAGCACAGAAGTGAAGAAATGATGGGGTCATACACTGAGATCCAAAATGTTTCATTGCAAGTTATATTATTACCATAACAATTTGGGTAACACTTTACAAAAAGGTTCCATTTATTAACATAAGTTAATGCATTAGCCGTCATTAACAAACAATGAACAATATATTTCTTACAGCATTTATTAATCTTAGTTTATGTTAGTTAATAAAACTGTTCATTGTTAGTTCATAGTGCATTATCTAATGTTAACATGTACAACTTTTGATTTTAAAATTGCATTACTATATGTTGAAATTAACCTTAACTAAGCTTGATAAGTACTGTTAATTGTTAATTCATGTTAACTAATGATGTTAACTAATGTTAACAAATGGAACCTTAAAGTGTTACCAAAATTTGATAAAATTAAAAAAGTATATGAATTTCAGAAATTCTTAGTATTTGTTATTGCCACCCTTTTTATTTAATTAAAGACCGCTCTCAAGTTGGCATGGACTCCACAACTTTGTGCAAACCCTGAGGATCCTTGTTATTCAGCATGATTTGAGAACGTTTCAAAGAGCACAAGATCTTGTGTGCTTCAATGAAAGCAAGGAAATATGAGCTTTTGTTCAAGAGTTAGCAAGTCACAAATTTCCCTTTTTTATTTCCTATAAATAATCTGTTTATTTCCTCATTTAAATAAAAAAAAAATAAATAAAAAAATATGTGGTCTCAGACTTCCGGACTCCACAGTATAAAGCATGAAACAAAATTAGTACGAGTGTTTCTTACCCCTGCTGCAAAGCCCAGGCTGCCATCCAAGATCCGCTTCTATGTGGAGAAAAGAAAAGACAGCATAAAACAGAGAAATGAGAGGAAGAAAGGGGTAAGATGAGACAAGTCATCAAGCTAACATGGTTTCACTCTTCATTACGAAACTTTATATCACTCTATATTAAGATAAAAAAATGTCACAGCTATATTACTTCAACTTAAATATCAGAGCAGTTAAAAAAACTGGACTTTTGTGTACAAAAAAAGCACAAATCTGGGTTCCAGTGAGGCACTTACAATGGAAGTGAATGGGGGCCAATCAGTAAACGTTAAAACACTCACTGTTTCAAAAGTATAGTTACAAGACATAAACAATATGCATGTTAACATGATTTTAGTGTGATGAAATCACTCACTAACATGTTCTGTGTAAAGTTAGACAATTTTACAACTTTGTTGCCATGACGATGTAATGTTAACAAACCCTAAAACGACTGAAAAAATTATGATTTAAACAACTTTACAGCTCAAATAATACACAAGTTTTAACAGACGAATTAATGTGTTTTTATAAAATTATGAGTTTCATATTTCTGCTTTTAAACCCTCCAAAAATTGGCCCCATTCACTTCCATTGTAAGTGCCTCACTGCAACCGCCATTTTTGCTTTTTTTTTTTAAGAAGTCAAAATTAATTTTTGTGGTAATTAATATTATGCCACAAATGCTGTCGATTGAGCTCAACTTGTATTGAACCCGTAATATTCCTTTAAGGGTCTCTAAATGATCACTTGAATAATTTGTGACACAGCACCTTTCAAGAAATCATTTAAAACCACATTTTAGATTTCCATAACCAAATCAGTTCAGTGTCAAATTACAAAACCTGGCTATAAAGTAACAAAGCTGAGGAGCTGATGTGCGATCTGCTCACCTGTCTACTGGAGAAGACGAAGACCAGGGCGGCTCCGGCTGCAGTGAGACCCCAGGTGAAAAGGGTCCCCAGCAGGGCCTGAACCACAGGACTGACACCTGGAATCATGACGCCTGTGCGAAGAAATACAGAGAGAACAGGAGAGATGCAGTTTATTCATGACACAGGAGGGTGTGAACCAAATCCTGTTTATCCAGGACTTTTGCTAACAATGATGCTCTGTAAGAATAAACAAGCCCATCCTTAAAAGGTTCTGTTTATTTATATAATTAGAATTAACATCCACGTAATAAAAAGCTGTCAAATCTGCTAATGTAGCAATTTTGCGTCAAAAATGTCTGTAAAATCGTTGCCATATACCAGAGAATGTTAAAATTAAAACAAAATCTAGAGTAGTATAACATGCATTATGTGAATAGGGATGAGTGCAACACCTGTTATCAAAAATAAATCAAACAATTAGCTGTCTTAACTCCATAGTTGCAAATTGTTTTTTAGTTGGCAATTTCTCTATATGATATTATTAAGTGAAT
The DNA here is from genome assembly GCF_019703515.2 of Myxocyprinus asiaticus. NCBI lineage: Eukaryota > Metazoa > Chordata > Actinopteri > Cypriniformes > Catostomidae > Myxocyprinus > Myxocyprinus asiaticus. The sequence goes on from NC_059375.1 coordinate 15,854,690, forward strand.
GCAATGATGTCTACTGCAACAACTCCTATTAAAGACTCCTATAAAGTTGATCTGCTTCAAACCAACGTGAACTTTTGCTGCATTTACACATTTGAACATTTCTAACACAGAAAATAGGAGTTCTTAAATAAGTTGTGCTTTTGTCACTTGCATTCATTCATTTTACAGCACATACATTGTTTACTATACTATTGTACTTACTGTTTACTGGCACCAACTGAACTGCGTTCACTTCCTGCTTCCCTGTGTACACGTGTCTCTGTTGCGGCATATGTCCCGCCTCTCTCGAGCTCCTATTGGCTAACTCACACTCAACTTTTTTTTTAAAGTGACCACGTCAACGCTCTCAGGTGATCAAATAATGTTCGACGTTTGATAGTTTGACAGATAAAGCCAGTCTCGCTTCTCGACACGGTAATGAATTAACTTTATCGGTTTTTATTCCCAAATGATAGTTTAAACTGTGTTCATGCCAGGACTGTTTAGACTGCTCAAAAGAATGAATAAATGAATGAATGAGAAATCATTTTAAAATCTAGTTTAAAACACATGTGTCAAGTTTGTAGAAATGTAGTTACAGTAATATCTGTGTCCATGTTGGTTTCATACATAAAAATAAACCAAAAACATGTATACCAGTTTCTACAAAAAAAAAAAAAAAGAAAAAAAAATGCAATGTTAAAAATAATAATAATAATAATAATAATAATAATAATAATAATTAATTAGATTTTAATAAATTAAGTAGTGCAACCATTAAGTGAAAGGCATTAAAATACTTTCCTTGCACCTTAAATACACATGAGTCAATAATCATTAATCATTAAACCCTATTTTTCAGTGAACAATGCATTCAGAAATGATTCAGACCCCTTCCTATTTTTCCAATTTTCACATGTTGCAGCCTTATGCTAAAATGATTTAAATTATTTTATTTATTTTTTCACATCAATTTACACTCAATACCCTATAATGACAAAGCATAATAATAACTTTGCAAATTTATTACAAAGAAGTAGTCAGACCCTTTTCAATGACACTTGAAATTTATCTCATGTGCATCCCATTTCTCTAGATCATCTTTGAGATGTTTCTACACTTTGATTGGAGTCCACCAGTGGCAAATTCAATTTATTGGACATGATTTGGAAAGGCACACACCTGTCTATATAAGGTCTTACAGCTGAAAATGCATATCAGAGCAAAAACCAAGCCATGAGGTCAAAGGAACAGCCTGCAGAGCTCAGAGACAGGATTGTGTCGAGGCACAGATCTGGGGAAGGCTACAAAACATTTTTTGTCTGCATTGAAGGTTCCCAAGAGCACAGTGGCCTCCATAATTCTTAAATGGAAGAAGTTTGGAACAACCAGGACTCTTCCTGCAGTTGGCCGCCTGGCCAAACTGAGCAATCGGGGGAGAAGGGCCTTGGTAAAAGAGGTGACCAAGAACCTGATGGTCACTCTGGTTGAGCTACAGAGATCATGTGTGGAGATGGGAGAAACTTGCAGAAGGACAACCATCACCTTAACACTCTGGGCTTTATGGCAGAGTGGCCAGACGGAAGCCTCTCTTCAGTACAAAACACATTAAAATGCACCTAAAGGACTCTTAGTCTGTGAGAAACAAAATTATCTGGTCTGATGAAACGAAGATTGAACTGTTTGGCATCAATTCCAAGCGTCATGTCTGGAGGAAACCAAGCACCGCTCATCACCTGCACAATACTATCCCAACAGTGAAGCATGGTGGTGGTAGCATCATGATGTGGGGGTGTTTTTCAGCAGCAGGGACTGGTTAGGGTTTAAGGAAAGCTGAATGCAGCAAAATACAGAGATATCCTTAATGAAAACCTGGTCCAGAGCGCTCAGGACCTCAGAAGGTTCACCTTCCAACAGGACAATAACACTAAGCACACAGCCAAGACAACACAAGAGTGCTAGGGGCAACTTTGTGAATGTCCTTGATTGGCCCAGCCAGAGCTCGGACTTGAACCCAATCGAACATGAATGGAGAGACCTGAAAATGGATGTCCACCAACGGTCCCCATCCAACCTGACAGAGCTTGAGAGGATCTTCAGAGAAGACTGGCAGAAAATCTCCAAATCGAGGTGTGCAAAGCTTGCTGCATCATACCCAAAAAGACTTGAGGCTGTAATTGCTGTCAAATGTGCTTCAACTAAGTACTGAGTTAAGGGTCTGAATAATTATGTCAATGTGATATTTCATTTCTTTTTAAAAAATCTGATTTTTGCTTTGCCATTATGGGGTTAAACCCACAGGTAACCTCAGGAGAAATACAGGCTGCTCTGGAAAAAGACGGTGTGGTTGTTTCAAGGAGCACAATACTTGATGACCCCTCTCCAAACATAGCGCTTATGGTTGTGACCATAAAGCTCTATTTTGGTCTCGTCACTCCAAATTACAGTGTGCCAGAAGCTGTGAGGTGTGTCAAGGTGTTGTCGGGCATATTGTAACCAGGCTTTTTTGTGGCATTGGCTTCTTTCTGGCAACTCGACCATGCGGCTCATTTTTGTTCAAGTATCGTCGTATTGTGCTCCTTGAAACAACCGCACCATCTTTTTCCAGAGCAGCCTGTATTTCTCCTGAGGTTACCTGTGGGTTTTTCTTTGTATCCCAAACAATTCTTCTGGCAGTTGTGGCTGAAATCTTTCTTGGTCTATCTGACCTTCAAAATCAAAAATCAAAATCAAATCACTTTATTGTCACACAGCCATATACACAAGTGCAATGGTGTGTGAAATTCTTGGGTGCAGTTCCGATCAACATAGCAGTCGTGACAGTGATGAGACATATACCAATTTACAATAACATCAAATTAACACAACACAATTTAAACATCTGTTATACACATAATTACACTCAACAATATACAAATAATAACATACACTGTACAGTATACAATATGCTGTTTTTTTTTTTTGTTTTTTTTTACTATATAGATACACATTATTCAATAAAAATTAAAAATATATATTAAAAAATAAAAAATAAAGTATATATATATATATATATATATATATACATTATATATAGAATGTACAGTATTGTACTGTATTGACATTCAGGCTGTCGGTTGATAGTCAGTTGTTAAGAGAGAACATAATATAATAATAATAATATAATTTATAATAGTCCGGTGTGAGATATAAGAGTAAGAGTAATAAAGTGCAGTGCTGTTGTATTTTGATTGTGGGAGATCAAGAGTTCAGAAGTCTGATTGCTTGGGGGAAGAAGCTATCATGGAGTCGGCTGGTGCGGGTCCTGATGCTGCGATACCGCCTACCTGATGGTAGCAGTGAGAACAGCCCATGGCTCGGGTGGCTGGAGTCTCTGATGATCCTCCGAGCTTTTTTCACACACCGCCTTGTATATATTTCCTGGAGGGAGGGAAGCTCACCTCCGATGATGTGTCTGGCAGTTCACACCACCCTTTGCAGTGCTTTGCGGTTGTGGGCAGTGCTATTGCCGTACCAGGCGGAGATACAGCCAGTCAGGATGCTCTCCACAGTGCAGGTGTAGAACCGTGTGAGGATGTGGCGGTTCATTCCAAACTTCCTAAGCCGTCTCAGGAAGAAGAGGCGCTGATGATCCTTCTTCACAACGACTTCAGTGTGGACGGACCATGTGAGTTCCTCAGTGATGTGGACACCCAGGAACTTGAAGCTGCTGACTCTCTCCACTGGTGCTCCATTGATGGTGATGGGACTGTGTTCTCTGTCTTTTCTTCTGAAGTCCACCACAAGCTCCTTTGTCTTACTGACGTTGAGGGAGAGGTTGTGCTCCTGACACCAGTGTGTCAGAGTGTGCACCTCCTCTCTGTAGGCTGTTTCATCATTGTCAGTGATCAGACCTACCACCGTCGTGTCATCAGCAAACTTAATGATAGCATTGGAGCTATGTGTTGCCACACAGTCATGTGTGTACAAGGAATACAGTAGTGGGCTGAGAACACAGCCCTGCGTGGCTCCAGTGTTGAGGGTTAGTGATGAGGAGATGTTGCTGCCTATTCTAACCACCTGGCGTCTGCTTGACAGGAAGTCCAGGATCCAGCTGCACAGCGAGCTGTTGAAGCCCAGAGCCCGGAGTTTCTCATCTAGCTTGGAGGGCACTATGGTGTTGAATACTGAGCTGTAGTCTACAAACAGCATTCTCACATAAGTGTTCTTTTTTTCCAGGTGGGAGAGAGCAGTGTGTATTGTAGATGCAATGGCATCATCAGTGGAGCGGTTGTTGCGGTAAGCAAACTGCAGCGGGTCAAGATTGAGTGGCAATACAGAGCAGATGTAATCTCTGATTAGTCTCTCAAAACATTTGCTGATGATGGGGGTCAGAGCAACAGGACGCCAGTCATTTAAACAAGTTATTTTTGATTGTTTTGGTACAGGCACAATGGTGGATGTTTTAAAGCATGTGGGGACTACAGACAAAGAGAGGGAAAGGTTGAAAATGTCCGTAAAAACACCAGCCAGCTGGTTCGCGCACGCTCTGATGACGCGGCCCGGAATGCCATCTGGGCCCGCGGCTTTGCGGATATTCACCCGTCGGAAGGATCAGGTTACATCCGCTACAGAGACGGAGAGTGAACTAACCTCTGTAGCTTCAGCCGCGAGAGCTCTCTCCACGAGGGCGGTGTTATTTCCCTCGAAACGAGCATAAAAAGTATTTAGCTCATCCGGTAGAGAGGCAGCGGTGTTCATGGCAGAGTTTTTATTCCCTTTAAAGTCCGTGATGATGTTAATTCCCTGCCACATGCTTCTAGAGTTGGTGGTGTTAAACTGTCCTTCAATCTTGCTCCTGTACTGGCGTTTTGCTGTTTTGATAGTTTTTCGGAGGGCATAACTGGCTTGTTTATGCTCCTCCGCGTTCCCGGAATTAAAAGCGGAGGTCCGCACATTAAGTGCCGCGTGAACATCGCTATTGATCCACGGCTTCTGATTCGGATAGATTCGTACAGTTCTGGTCGGAATCACTTCCTCTACGCACGTTCTGATGAAACACATTACGCTATCAGCGTAAAGCTCGATGTCGTCATCAGAGGCGGACCGGAACATCTCCCAGTCCGTGTGATCAAAACAGTCTTGTAGCATAGAGTCTGATTGGTCCGACCAGCACTGGATCGCTCTGAGGGTGGGTGCTTCCTGTTTCAATTTCTGCCTGTAAGCGGGCAGAAGCAGAATGGAAGAGTGGTCCGATTTGCCAAATGGTGGGCGGGGGAGGGATTTGTAGCCATCCCGGAACGGAGAGTAGCAATGATCCAATGATTGGCTTGGTATCAAGAGATCCCCAAATTTTCCACTTCTTAATAAGTGATTGAACAGTACTGACTGGCATTTTCAAGGCTTTGGATATATTTTTATATCCTTTTCCATCTTTATAAAGTTCCATTACCTTGTTACGCAGGTCTTTTGACAGTTCTTTTCTGCTCCTCATGGCTCAGTATCTAGCCTGCTCAGTGTATCCATGTGAGAGCTAACAAACTCAATGACTATTTATACACAGACACTAACTGCAATTGAAAAAGCCACAGGTGTGGGAAATTAACCTTTAATTGCCATTTAAACCTGTGTGTGTCACCTTGTGTGTCTGTAACAAGGCCAAACATTCAAGGGTATGTAAACTTTTGATCAGGGCCATTTGGGTGATTTCTGTTACCATTATGATTTAAAAAGGAGCCAAACAACTATGTGATAATAAATGGCTTCATATGATCACTATCCTTAAATAAAAGACCGTTTTTTTTTTTTTTTTTTTTTTGGTGTTTTTTTTGCATGATCAGTCATATTTTCAAAATTATTGCCAAAATTTCACAATTTATGCCAGGGTGTGCAAACTTTTGAGCATAGCTGTATACTGTATATATTCTCTTTAATCTAAAAATTCTCCTCCCTGCCCAGTAGGTTAAGATATGCACAAAGAATGTGAATCGCCAAAAACAAAAGAAGAATGTGAATGCGAAAGTGGAGATTGATAGTTAAAAAGGACTTAAATATTGATCTGTTTCTCACCCACACCCATCTCATAGAAAAGGGAGATATACAAAATGTGCAGTGTTGGGGGGCCTCCAGGAACAGTGTTGGGAACCATTGCTTTAAGCATATGGAAATGTTTGAAATTATGCCCTTTAGTAATGCAATTTAAGTCAACTTTATGGTGTTGCAACCTGTTTTACTGCTTTAATGTGACATATTTCTGAGTGAAACAGGCTATACAACAAGAAAATAAAAAGTAGGGCAGGACTTGATTGCGTTGTGCAATTTGAGCTAAGTTCAGAACAGTATTTCAGTACTGCCGTATCTACTAAGAGGAGTTTGGTGTTCCGAGCATGTAGCAGTTGTATTTTATGTGACATCATATGACGTCAGCTGAAAAGGAAAGTCGTTTCAGAGGTGGAGCAAAAACATATTGAAAAATGATTATGAAATCAAAAGTACTGTAAGTGAATGAGTTGTTGTTAATTAGATTGAAATGTGTATTAAGATAGTACTGTAAATATAGGGTTGATTTTGATTTGATGATCACTGTTTTACTCGTGGCATTGAGAACTGACCATACAGTTGGTGTATGGTATGTTAGTTGCTTGAATGTGAAGTGAAAGCTTGCTACAAGCAACAGAGCATTTTACAACATCCCCAAATATTTATTGTTCAAGAATGTATCTCAATAGTCTCCTACAAGAGTTAAAGGAACCATTCTCCCAAAAATTTAAAAATGTTCTCACACTCATGTTGTTCTAAACCTTTATGACATTAATTCTACCATGAAAATATGTTAGGCAGTATGACAGTGTCATTCACCATTCACTTCCATTGTATGAAAGTGAATGGAGACTGAAGCTACCAATCTGCCTAACATCACTTTTTGTGATCCAATGTAGCTTAATAACCCCTGACACATTTCCAGTTCCAGTCAGACTATTTTCCTTTTTTCCTCTAGGCAAGACTGAATAATCTGATTATCTTAATCATCTGACAAATAGCAAGCAAAAAAAATGTCTACTTAAATTGGTTTAAAATTAAATGTTGTTGATTTGTCCCTTGGTGATGAATTAGGAATTATTCATGAAGATTAACAGTTCTGCAGATGAATATGTCATCCATCAAACCTGATTAAATCACAACTTGTAATGTTATGGTGAACGTTCTTAATGAACCATTGCCAGTCACCCACATTCATGTGTCGACATGAATTTTTCAAAGGCAAAATTTTTGCAAATAATATTTTTGGGTCAGCCCATGTTAATGATACATTAACAATATGCTACAATGTTTTTGTTTGTTTATTTTAAGCAAAACCATTCTAGTTGTAAGGAATAGATTATAGTAGCTCTCATCTTTTTTTTTATTATGTCTCTTTCAGTACTTCTTGCTAATTTTTAAGATTGTTTTTCTTTCTTTTACAGTATGTACTGCATTATTTTTTGGTTTATATTTCTGCCAGTATTTCTTCTGTTCATTATATCTTTGTTGACTAAATTCTCATAAATTCCAGTTAGTTAAGCATTACAAGAAAACTCAAGCCCAGAACTGTTAAACCAAAAAGATTTATTAAAAGAGGCCTGGATACCTGTTTGTTATCATTGTTAATCGTACGCTCAGACTACAGAGGTATTTCCAGGTTTACAGTAGCATGCCAATAGAAAGATCCAAATTATAGGAATCAGGAATGATTTCATGTGACATCCAAATCAATTAACATATTGCATAACAAAATTTGTCAACCAAAAATAGTTTGTCAATGAGGTGTGTATATACTGTATACTGTAACTCTTTTGCCAATGATGACCTCCCTCAGTTACTGTTTTCTTGCATCTCTTGAGACATTCAGTGTGAGAATTGGAGTATTCCAGCAGTGCATGTCGGAGGAAGAACGGGATTTAGGTGATCACTCATTACTCTTGCCCTTTTATCTGTGACCGTTTACACCCACTGAGGCCTTGTGCACTGCAGCCAGTGATAAATGATTCACTGACCAACAAACAAAGACAATCAGCTAGAAATATAAACACTAGGGGGGAGGTATACAGTATATTAAAACAAGCAGAGGGAGCCAGCTCAGATTCATCACTCATCTGCTGGGGATGTATCTGGAAATTGGGTGGCCCAGAGGGGAAGTTGGGGGTTGATCAGCTCAGATTGACCCCCCCACTGAACTGCGAGGAAAGGGAGGAAACAGAGGGGTGGAGTGAAGGAGGAAAATGAGAGGGAGTGTGAGCAAGGGAGTGTGAAAGGAAGAGGCTGGATGGGATCTTCTGAGAAGAGTGTTTAGTTATGAAAACAAAAGTATTGAAACAGATGGCACCCTGGAAACCTCATAACAGCGGATTGGAACGAGCCAGCACAGCTTATCACATCAACAGGGCGGTCAGAGGCAGTCTGTCAGCGAATAACTTTTCACAAACATAACACACACACACACACACACACACACACACTCTGGGCACTGCTGGGGGGATATATAAGAACTCACCAGGAGGGTCTAACACCCACTAGATTTCTCTGAGGAACTGTTATGCAGTTTGAGGTTTTCTCCCAAATAGATCTGTCAGGAACTACCTTACAAGCCCTTTGAGTGCCAGAGATTGTACTAGTTTGTGGGTAAAGTATGTTTTCCTTAAAGTTTAGGCTGAGAATTTTTTGATGCCCAATACTGAAGTTATTGGAATGGAAAGATAAGCCTGTTTCAAGGACAAAAGAAGAAACAAAGTATAAGGATGTAAACTAGTGGTGAGCAAGGACTATTTACCTCAGCAACATTCTTGGACTTTGATCGTCTTTCATTGTATTTTCCTTCTTTTCCTGTAAACGTCTCCTAGAAGGACTACAAACTGTTTCTGACAAGAAATGGAAACGGCAATACCTTTAGGAATGTTTTACGACAACGTGTCAATTCTGGATCTGAAAAGTACTTCGATAAACAATGTCTATATTCACAAGGATTTTGATGCCTTCAGTGTTACCATGGCTGTGCTCTACCTGGCAGTATGTATCGTGGGATTGGGAGGGAACTCCCTGGTCATCATCACCATTTTAAAGCTAGACAAAATGTCATCTGCAACCACCGTCTACATTTTCAACCTGGCTTTGGCGGATGGCCTTTTCATGGTAGGACTCCCGTTCATTGCTATCCAAAACTTCCAGGACCAATGGATCTTTGGAGACCTGGTCTGCAAACTGGTTCTGGTTCTGGATGGCATCAACCAATTCACAAGTGTATTCTGCCTAACCGTGATGAGTGTCGACCGCTACATGGCACTCGTAGACCCATTGCGCTTTGCTCGCTGGCGGACACCTCAGAGGGCAAAGATCATTGCTGCCCTAATGTGGTTTATCTCGCTATTTCCTGTCTTGCCTATGGCCATATACTTTTCCTCCAATTACGGTTTCTGCACTATAGACCCCTATTTGGCCTCTGACACCTGGTGGTTGACCTTTCTTAGCTATACCTTTGTACTTGGCTTTGCCTTACCCTTCACTGTAATGATTGTATTTTACACCGCATTGGTGGCAACTCTGAGAAATTCCAGGCCGCAGGGTGGCCCTTCCTCCTCTCTGGAAAGCCACAGTTTGGAGAAACAGGTCACCAAGATGGTCGTGGCGGTTGTTCTGGTGTTTGGCTTTTGCTGGCTGCCATTCTACATCTTCAACTTCTGCTCTTTGCACCGAACAGAGCTGGTACTCAACTTCACCCGTGGCTTTGAGTTTGTGGTGCTGCTGTCCTACTCATGGAGTTGCGCCAATCCCATACTGTATGCTTGTCTGTCTGAAAAATTTCGAAGGCATTTCCACACCCTCCTCTGCCCCGTCAAGAGCTCACCCACACACTGTGACAGAGACACTGAAGGGTATGTCTTGCACGATACTAACGTACAAGATGTGAGTGTTTTACTTTAGGATGTTTCTCACTGAGAACATCTGAGTATTTTTTTTATATATTTTTAGGGCTTGTGTAGCAACACATACCCGCCTTATTGTAAACAGATAATCCCTGCTTCCAGCAGTGCCAATCTTACATTTCATTTCTTTAGTGCACTCCAAAGTACTGCCTTTTGCACCTCTGAGATTGCTTTTGCTACTATGCAATAGATAAAAAATACATGTGCAGACTGAGGCACTGATAAGAGTCAAGTGGATCATGATAACCCCGCTTTTGATGGCTCAATTTTTTCATGACAGCAATGCCACAAAAGCAAAGTTGACTTAGTGAATAAGAGTTTACTCTGTCTCCATGCAAAGGAAGGAGCATATTTTAAGGGTGATTATGCCATTTCTAGCCCCCTATACAAGTGCTTTCAAATTGATTGTGGATTGAATGATGTCACAGTTGTCATGGCATCCAGCTTTGACCAAATTTTTGAGGATTCTCGTGAGACTGTTGCCACATGACTTAAGAATGTGATTGTGATTCATGAGGGATTTATTTAGAAACAGTTGATAAACTAGATGTTAATGGCCAACACTGCCATGGTTTAAATGGTCTTGTGTTTAAAAAATTTCAAAATAATTTACACATGCTGGGTAATATATATTTTTTTAATGATATTTTGATACCATTTGTTATGGAAATATACAGTATATATGTATACAGTGTGTGTGTGTGTGTGTGTGTGTGTGTGTATACGTGTATATATATATATATATATATATATATATATATATATATATATATATATATATTTATATATATATTTGTGTGTGTGTGTGTGTGTGCAAATTTGTACATACTTTTTGACATAATTTTAATTTAATAAAAAAATTATAATTTACTCCTTGTTTTCAATGTATCACAATTTTTTGCATATCGGCTTCTTATTGGGCTGTATTTTTATGCAGATAATTTACTGTATTGCAAGTCTAGGATTTTTGCATATAATCATAATCAAATCATAGTTTATATTACTGTATATATTATAATGTAATTTATTATTGTTCATAAACATTAAAATTTGCATCTGTATGTAACAGAGTGTGACAGTGTAATTCCCTTTGTTCAAGTGAAGAGAGACTGGGTTGTTTAAACATTTATGAATCTCCTATCAATGGTTTTTAGTAAACGAAAATAAAACTAAAACTAAAACTCTAACAAACCAACATGTGCATTCAGTTTTTGATTATTTTGCTTCTTGAAAATGTATATCCTCTTGTGAATTCTGCAGAGGAAAACAAATCCATAATCTACATAAATTTTGACTCGGGTTGGTATTAATATTCTAGACAGTGTTCACTAGCTTGCTACTGAGAAAGTGACCCACCACAACAGCCATTTGTCTCACATCTGGCCCACATTCAAAATGCTATAAACGTGTTGTTTTTGCAGCAGTTTTATAGGCAGCCAAGGTGCAATACAAGCCTATAACATACCTTTTCTTTTTCCCTGTTCATAGTTAAAAGAGTATCTGGTAGCACAGGACTTTCATCAAAATAAGGGTACAATAGAATATTGTAGCAACAATAAGACCACACATGTATTTAGCTACAAATGACAATTCTTTCCAGTCAGTCTGCTTTCATTGCAGTATTTTTAATGTATGAGAAAGGATTTGGTAGGAGACTATACTTACAACACTTTCCCAGATTCCCATGTGCAAACTTAGAGAAAGAGTATCCCATGCTTGCATGCAGCTGGACGAATATGTTTCGTGTCAACCATTAAGAATTTATATTTCTGACATAAGGTAGGTGCAATCTGAGCTTATTAAATCTTCAAAACAAACCAATTAAGATGCAAAATTAGTAGTCTAGGAATAGCTCTCATGCACAGTATGTTTTAAATAAAATCTCTCAAGGGGGCTATGGGATCACATCCCCTGCTCTAACCAAAGGACAGTATCTATGTCATAAGTGTCTAAAAAAATTATTTCATTTCATTAGGAAATAACTCATTTAGATTATGCACTCTCAACATGAAGCTATAAGGTAAATGTGATAGCTCATTAATTTATCATAAACACCACTATTCCTGTGGATGAATTAAAAATAGCTTACGTGAGCTATAGCTCTGTATCATATTACAGATGCATTTGATTCAAATCCATGTTGACACATGTACTGATTCAGTCTTATTTTTTGTGTTGGTCTTGTGCAGGAACTCTTTGCTTTAACCCAGAATGCCATTATCAGTCTAGAGCCAAGGTTGGGGATCTAATCTATGAAACCCTTGGGGACCTTGAAGACACTACACTGGGTCCGTGAACTGATATAAAACATAAAGAAATTTCTATAAAAAAATACAAAATAAAAAAGTACAACTATATCTATTACATTTTTTTAAAGTGACCTAAATGTTCTATAGCTTTATTTAAATATATACACTCACCGACCACTTTATTATGTACACCTGTACACCTACTTATTCATGCTATTATCTAATCAGCTAATTGTGTGGCAGCAGTGCAATGCATAAAATCATGCAGATTCAGTTAATATTCACATCAACCATCTGAATGGGGGAAAAAAATGTGATCTCAGTGATTTCGACCGTGGCATGATTGTTGGTGATAGACGGGCTGGTTTGAGTATTTCTGTAACTGCTGATCTCCTGGGATTTTCATGCACAACAGTCGCTTGAGTTTACTAAGAATGGTGCCAAAAACAAAAAACATCCAGTGAGCGGCAGTTCTGCGGATGGAAACGCATGAGAGAGGTCAACGGAGAATGGCCAGGCTGGTTCGAGCTACGGCAACTCAGATAACCACTCTGTACAGTTGTAGGAAGCAGAATAGCATCTCAGAATGAACAACACCTCAAACCTTGAGGTGGATGGGCTACAACAGCAGAAGACCATGTCGGGTTATCTGAGTTACTGTAGCCTTTCTTTCAGCTTGAACCAGTCTGGCCATTCTCCATTGACCTCTCTCATCAACAAGACTTTTCCATCCTCAGAACTGACGCTGACTGGATTTTTATTGATTTTTTTCAGCACGATTCTGAGTAAACTCTAAGTCTTTAGATGTGCGTGAAAATCCCAGGAGATCAGCAGTTACAGAAATACTCAAACCAGCCCGTCTTGCAACACTCATACCACTCATGCCTGTCTTGCAACAATCATGCCACGTTTTTTCCCCATTTTGATGGTTGATGTGAACATTAACTGAAGCTCCTGACCCGCATCTGCATGATTTCATGCATTGCACTGCTGCCACACTATTGGCTGATAAGATAATCGCATGAATAAGAAGGTGTATAGGTATACCTAATAAAATGGTCGGTGAGTGTATATGGGTAAAACCATTGGGTAAAACCAACAAATGTGCATCAAGTTGAACAATGCAGTGGCACAATGAATATGGAACATGGCAAAGGAGTAGTTAATTAAGAAACAAGGTCAGCATAGTTTAGCATAATGTAATAATGTTTGTTGATGTTGCTAATGAAAGTTATTATACAATGTTACTGATACAATCAGGCATTTTTATATTAGGGTGTCCCTGGGCAAAATACTTGTGTTAGCAGAACCTTTCATATTTAAATGGGGGGTTACAACAGCCATTTTGTGCCATTGTGCCATTTTATAAACAATAAATCTGTGTCTCATGAGGAACCCACATCCTCCAGTTCAGCCATAACCTTTAAATTACTGATGACCCAGAGTGTCTTAGAGGTTTTATTCATGGTTCCACAACCTTAAAGTGATAGTTCACCATAAAATGTAAATTCTCTCATTATTTACTTACCCTCATGCCATTCCAGATGTACATGACTTTCTTCTACAGAACACAAATGAAGATTTTTAGAAGAATATTTCAGCTCTGTAGGTCCATATAATGCAAGTGAATGGGTACCAAAATTTTGAAGCTCCAAAAAGCACATAAAGGCAGCATAAAATTAATCCATATGACTCCAGTGATTAAATCTATATCTTCAGAAGCGATATGATAGGTGTGGGCGAGAAACAGATCAATATTTACAGTAGGTCTTTTTTACTATAAAATTCCCAGTAGGTGGCGATATGCACAGCGAATGCAAAACGGCAAAAACAAAAGAAGAAGAATGTGGAAGTGAAAGTGGGAATTGCTCATAAAAAAGGACTTAAATACACTTCTTAAGATATGGATTTAACCACTGGAGTCAAATGGATTACTTTTACACTGCCTTTATGTGCTTTTTGGACCTTAAACATTTTGTGAGGATCTACAGAGCTGAGATATTCTTCTAAAAATCTTAATTTGTGTTCAGAAAAATAAAGAAAGTCATACACATCTGGGATGGCATGAGGGTGAGCAAATTATGAGAGAATTTTCAATTTTGTTAAACTATCCCTTTAAGGACCGCTATATTAAATTTTTTTCCCGGTCGAGCGCGTTGCCTTTCAAAGTATCCTTTTTTGACTGCGAGCGAATACGACTGCTTTGTGATACTTTTTAAGTACAGTCAATGGCAGGTGCATACGCCGACGATGCACACAGATAAGGACTGTCTGCATGTTGAAAAAAATCTGGACTGCACCTGGACAGTCTGTGCAGACTGTGCTGATGACGAAATTTGTGTCACGCATGCTGTGTGCGAAGCCATCAGCAATGTAGACAACCATACTATGTGGACACTAAAATACCACACAGATACATGTATGTTGTTGTTGAACATTCAAAATCATGAATTGAAACAGCTTGCACTCTGCTGAGAAAGCTTTCTACTAAATGTTGAAACATTGCTGCAGAGATTTACTCCCATTGAGACACAAGAGCATCACTGAGGTCAGGCACTGATGTTGTCGATGGGACCTGGCTTACAGTCAGCGTTCCAGTTCATCCCAGAACTGTTCAATGGAATTTTGTTCTAGTCTTCATTTCATGCTGGAGCAGAAAAGTGCCCTCTCAAAACTGTTGTCCAAGGTAGAAGCAGACAATTCTCTAGAAATTAAAGCCTATGCGTTAGTTCTGGCAGAGAACTTATAGTAAGCATTATGTCACCCATTTATTCAATTCAGGAATCTTATCCAGTCATGATACAGCCTCTGCCTTATAAACTCAGCACAGCTGTCACTCATTGCTTCGTTATGCCCCTCACCACCACCAGTTTAGGACCCATTCTGCTGTATGGGGTAAGCTCCTCTCCCCTGCTTTCAAATCAAATCAAATCAAATCACTTTTATTGTCACACAGCCATATACACAAGTGCAATGGTGTGTGAAATTCTTGGGTGCAGTTCCGATCAACATAGCAGTCGTGACAGTGATGAGACATATACCAATTTACAATAACATCAAATTAACACAACACAATGTAAAGTCTAATATACACATAATTACACAAAACACAATATACAAATAATAACATACACTGTACAGTATACAATACACACAATATAGATACCCATTATTCAATAAAAAGTAGGTTGTATTGTACTGTATTGACATTCAGGCTGTCGGTTGATAGTCAGTTGTTAAGAGAGAATATAATATAATAATAATATAATTTATGACAGTCCGGTGTGAGATATAAGAGTAAGAGTAATAAAGTGCAGTGCTGATGTATTTTGATCGTGGGAGATCAAGAGTTCCAAAGTCTGATTGCTTGGGGGAAGAAGCTATCATGGAGTCGGCTAGAGCAGGTCCTGTTGCTGCGATACTGCCTGCCTGATGGTAGCAGTGAGAACAGCCCGTGGCTCGGGTGGCTGGAGTCTCTGATGATCCTCCCAGCTTTTTTCACACACCGCCTGGTATATATGTCCTGGAGGGAGGGAAGCTCACCTCCGATGATGTGTCTGGCAGTTCGCACCACCCTTTGCAGTGCTTTGCGGTTGTGGGCTGTGCTATTGCCGTACCAGGCGGAGATGCAGTCAGTCAGGATGCTCTCTACAGTGCAGGTGTAGAACCGTGTGAGGATGTGGTGGTTCATTCCAAACTTCCTCAGCCGTCTCAGGAAGAAGAGGCGCTGATGAGTCTTCTTCACAACGACTTCAGTGTGGATGGACCATGTGAGTTCCACAGTGATGTGGACACCCAGGAACTTGAAACTGCTGACTCTCTCCACTGGTGCTCCATTGATGGTGATGGGACTGTGTTCTCTGTCTTTTCTTCTGAAGTCCACCACAAGCTCCTTTGTCTTACTGACGTTGAGGGAGAGGTTGTGCTCCTGACACCAGTGTGTCAGAGTGTGCACCTCCTCTCTGTAGGCTGTTTCATCATTGTCAGTGATCAGACCTACCACCGTCGTGTCATCAGCAAACTTAATGATGGCATTGGAGCTATGTGTTGCCACACAGTCATGTGTGTACAAGGAATACAAGAGTGGGCTGAGAACACAGCCCTGCGTGGCTCCAGTGTTGAGGGTCAGTGATGAGGAGATGGTGCTGCCTATTCTAACCACCTGGCGTCTGCTTGACAGGAAGTCCAGGATCCAGCTGCACAGCGAGCTGTTTAAGCCCAGAGCCCGGAGTTTCTCATCAAGCTTAGAGGGCACTATGGTGTTGAATGCTGAGCTGTAGTCTACAAACAACATTCTCACATAAGTGTTCTTTTTTTCCAGGTGGGAGAGAGCAATGTGTATTGTAGATGCAATGGCATCATCAGTGGAGCGGTTGTTGCGGTAAGCAAACTGCAGTGGATCTAGAGAGAGAGGCAGCACAGAGCAGATGTAATCTCTGATTAGTCTCTCAAAGCATTTGCTGATGATGGGGGTCAGAGCAACAGGATGCCAGTCATTTAAGCAAGTGATTTTTGATTGCTTAGGAACAGGCACAATGGTGGATGTTTTAAAGCATGTGGGGACTACAGACAAAGAGAGGGAAAGGTTGAAAATGTCTGTAAAAACACCAGCCAGCTGGTTCGCACACGCTTTGATGATGCGGCCCGGAATGCCGTCTGGGCCCGCAGCTTTGCGGATATTCACCCGTCGGAATGATCGGGTTACATCCGCTACAGAGATGGAGAGTGAACTAACCTCTGTAGCTTTGGCTGCGAGAGCTCTCTCCGCGAGGGCGGTGTTATTTCCCTCAAAATGAGCATAAAAAGTATTTAGCTCATCCGGGAGAGAGGCAGCGGTGTTCATGGCGGAGTTTTTATTCCCTTTAAAGTCCGTGATGATGTTAATTCCCTGCCACATGCTTCTAGAGTTGGTGGTGTTAAACTGTCCTTCAATCTTGTTTCTGTACTGGCTTGTTTATGCTCCTCCGTGTTCCCGGAATTAAAAGCGGAGGTCCGCACATTAAGTGCCGCGCGAACATCGCTATTAATCCATGGCTTCTGGTTCGGATAGATCCCTGTTGTTCTGGTCGGAACAATGTCCTCTACGCACTTTCTGATGAAACACATTACGCTATAAGCGTAAAGCTCGATGTCGTCATCAGAGGCAGACCGGAACATCTCCCAGTCCGCGTGATCAAAACAGTCCTGTAGCATAGAGTCTGATTGGTCCGACCAGCACTGGATCGTTCTGAGAGTGGGTGCTTCATGTTTCAGTTTCTGCCTGTAAGCGGGCAGAAGCAGAGTGGAAGAGTGGTCCGATTTGCCAAATGGTGGGCGGGGGAGGGATTTGTAGCCATCCCGGAAGGGAGAGTAGCAATGGTCCAAAACCCGGTCCCCTTGTGTGTTGAAACTAATGTGCTGGTGGTATTTTGGTGCAACTGATTTGAAACTGGCTTTATTAAAGTCCCCGGTCACAATGAACACGGCCTCAGGGTGCGAGGTTTCCTGCTTGCTTATAATCCCATACAGTTCCTTGAGTGCCCGGTCTGTGTCAGCTTGTGGGGGGATGTACACAGCAGTGATAATGACCGCTGTGAATTCCCTCGGTAGACAGAATGGTCAACACAGAAGCATGAGAAATTCCAGATCAGGAAAGCGGAAAGACTTGATAGAATGTACATTCCTCTGATCATACCAGGATTTACTGATCATAAAACATACATCACCACCTCTGCTTTTACCTGAGAGGTCTTTCGCTCTGTCCGCTCAGTGCACGGAGAACCCCGCGGGTTCAATGGCTGAGTCTGGAATCTCCGCAGACATCCAAGTTTCTGTAAGGCAGATAATGCAGCAGTTCCTCGTCTCTCGTTGGAAAGAGATCCGCGCTTTCAGCTTGCAGAGCTTGTTGTCCAGAGACTGAACATTTGCCAGTAGAATACTGGGTAGCGGGGGTCGATTTGCGCGGCGTCTTACTCTGATGAGAACGCCGGCTCTGTTTCCCCTTTTCCTCCTGCGTTTCCGCGGCTGTGCAGCACAGACAAAGGGCTCCGCTTGCGTGTTTGTAAACAGCGGGTCAGCATTGAGGAATTTGAAGTCCGGTTTACGGTGCGTAATTGCTGAACCAATGTCCAAAAGTGTTTGTCTGTCGTAGACAATAAGGCAGACAACATCCAAGACAAAAAACATAAGAACTGTAAACAAAACAAACAAAACACTACCATGTTGTGTCGGAGCTCGCGACGCAGCAGCCATACTCGTATCCATCTTTCATTGTCTTCCAGCAGGTTCTGGCAGTTTGAGCGAGAATCCCAAAGCTGAACTGTAGGACAAGGCTTTCACGAAAGGGAACAGTTTTCACTAAACTGATGTTATTCTCATACTCTCAAGTCCTCTGCGAGAATGTAAGCAATGTTAGCCATAGCATTATGATTTGCTTCACTGAAATTACTGGAATAGCCAAACCTGTCAATTAGAAGGGCGTGTCCACATACTTTTAATAATGTCTGTTTACTCACCCCATGCTGTCTAAAAATTATTATTTTCTTTCCCGTAACACAAGCAACATTGTGTTTTTGTCCATACAATGCAAGTCGGTGGTGTCCAAAACTTTTAAGCTTCAAAAGGGTCATAAAGTCAGCATAAAAGTAATCCATATGACTTGAGTAATTTAATCCATTTCTTCTGAAACGATACAATCGGTTATGGGTGAGAAACAAACCATATTGTGAAATGGGAGTTCTATTTTGGTCTGTTTCTCATCCAAAACCGATCATATTGCTTCAGAAGAAATGGATTAAACTACTCAGGTTGAATGGTATCTTTATGCTGCTTTATGTCCTTGTTGGATCTTGAAAGTGTTTGACCCCATTGACTTGCATTGTATAGACAAAAACACATTCTGTATCCTTCAAAACATTGTTATGTTCTGCAGAAGAAAGAAAGTCATACGAGTTTGAGACAGCATAAGGGTGAGTGAATGATGTGAGAATTATAATTTCTGGGTGAACTATTCCTTTTAGCAATAGTTATTCTGTATGTTGCATATTAGGCTTTTACAGTAATTGCACTTTGAAAAATCTGTTGGATGTTACTTAGTGTAACTAAAGAGGCAGCTATTACCTCTCTTGCTGCAAACAGCATTGCTCTTACTAAATGTATAAACAGAAATATTCACATAAACAGACAGGGAACATTGGAAACATGATGAAAATGTTACATGAATTCTCACTCAGATTTGTTGATGTGTGTTGAACTGTTGCTAATGTCTTAGGGAGCCCTAATTCATGGGGTGCCCATGGTCTTTCACTTTTTTTTCACTTAGCTGCAGTGACTCAGCTTATTAGAGTTCCCTTTCTCATTTCCCACATTAACCACAAATCCTGTGCTTTCTGCATAAGCATCTCTCTTTTTGCCAAACAACATCCTGATAACCCTATATATAATAACATTATTCCCATTACTGTTACTTTTGTTGACCTGAGGAGACCCTGCCCTTTTCTTTTTTTCCTCTTTAGGGGTCCAATCCTGAATAAGTGAGGCTCCCTGCCTTCTCAACTGCCTTTGAAAATTATTGCTCAAATAAATCAGAATCACTGGAAAAATTTAATTATATGCTTATATCTCTCTGATAACTCTGACAATTTGTTATTTTCTGAATATTTTCCCTTTTTTTATCTCTCTTGTCAGCTTCAACCAAGTGACAGTCCTCTCCAATACTCTCTCCTGCAATCCAATGCTGTGAATCCTCCGGCCAAGTTGCTGCTCTTCAATGCTCAGTCTTTGTAACCGAAACATGGCATTGATGATTATGCTGCTCTCAATAGCCGTGTTTCCACTATTGGGCCAGTATGAGCCAGGGCCAATAGCCTTGGATCTCGAGCCAAGAGATGCAGCAAAATCAATCTGCATTTCCGCCATCGGCCAATAGCCCCGCAGCATTGCCCTAAAACACCCCTTAATACACTACCCTGGTGCCAATGTCATCAACCCTGCCCATTTCACAAACAAGAGGGAAACTCAAACTGAGGTATCAGACTCTGGAGACTAGCTATCCCTCCAAATGAACACGGATTTGTACTGTGTCCACAATTATTTGTATTTTTTTTTTCCCCAAAACTGTACTGTTGTGCGCTGGATACACAACTAGGCAAGTTCGGCGACAATATACTTAATCACATTTTCTTTTCAGCAGATGGTGCCGACCCGAAGTTGCCTGTTTTCATCAGCCCAAATATTCAGAAGAACCCTGGTTTATTCTACTGACCAGTACTGCCAATTCTCCATTCTCCTTTGATCTGCTGGTAGCTAGATATGAAAGATTGGGAAATGAATATCTTGGTGCTGAAACTTTTTACCCGCCTTTGACTTTGACACAGTCTCAATCCCAAGTTGACCTTCTTTGGCCCAAGTGTAATCGGCGTGTCAATGGCCATTAGCTACTGGTCCCGAGGAAGCCCTGCGGAGGCATGACGATGCCCCGGATGTGACAGTGGGAATGCAACTGGCACGCACTATCACACCCTCATTTGGTCCGATAGTGGAAATGTGGCTATTGAATCAACTCCTCTTGGCTACAAATGTTTTGAAGAAGCATGCTGTCACAGTAAGGAAGGTGGTCTTGCTGTACTTCACCAGGAAACTGTCCACATCACTCTGTTGCCCATCCCAACTAGGGATACTTTTGAATCGTTCTGAAACTCATGCAGCCCTGCCTTCTCACCATTCTACTTGTCTATCACCCACCTAAACTAAACATTGGCTTCTTAGGAGAATTCTTTGAACTGGTAACATTTTTATGCCCAACGCTGAGTAATATCCTCATCCTTGCTGATTTCAATATTCATGTTGACTCTCCAAACTGCTATTTTGCGAAAGGATTTTTAAAATTGACTGGACTGTTTCAAACTCACTCAGCATGTCTGTTCACCTTCTCACAATCAGGGCCATACTTTGGACTTAGTTATTACAGACTTTCCCATCTCAGATCTTTCTGTATAAGATCTGGGAATGTTCGACCATAAAGCAGTCTCCCTAGATTTTTCTGATGTGTCTTCTTCATTTGTTGCAAGACAAAAAATAAAATTTAGGAATACTAAATCTCTTGATCCCACAGGTTTTGAGGCATCAATGAAACCTCTTTTTTATCATCTGATCCAAACGTAAATGTCAATGAGATGACTGAATTTTATAACTCTATTTTGAGCTCTACCTGAATCTCCTGGTTCCTGTTAATTCACGCATTGAGTCTTTTAAGCAACCATAAACCTGGTTTACTCAAGAGCTGTGTCAAATAAAAACCCACATTTGGACACTAGAGAAACGATGGGGAAAAAATCTGGACTTATCATCCATCTAATCACATTCAGAGAACACCAAACCTAATATGCTGCAGCTTTGAAAAAGGTATGCAGTAAATATCTCTCCATATCTTCACATCCTCCCTTACAAGTGTTGGATTTCCCAAAAGCATCATAAGTCTAAGTAGTTTGTAGAAACCATTGACACCAATGGTCTCTACAATCAACTTAAGTTTGCAATGCTTTTGGGAAACCCAGCCCAGATCATGAAAATGAAACCTACCACCAGCATCCTCGATCCCATCCCAACACATCTTCTCAAGTTATTTACATTTATCACACAAACTGTGAACAGCTCTCTTAAATGTGGATCAGTTCCCTACCACTCCAAAACAACTGCTATCACTCCTCTGCTAAAATAGCCCAATATTGATCAGAACATTGTCAAATTATTAATGTTTTTTTTTTTTTTTTTTTTTTTTTTCATGGCTTCACTTGAAAACTAATCACATCAAAACTGCAATCTTCATTTTTACATTTTATTTAAGTAAAACTACAGATTTATTTTTGAGCACAGGAAAGGCAGTGTTTTGGGGGATTATCATTGAAAATTGCTAAATTTGAGATTATGCCTCTCCCTTTACCTGGTATGCCTCAGCATTATGCTACAGCATATTAATATGTTGGGAAATAGGAGAGATTTTCACATTGAGCAAATGTACTGTATACTGTATATGTGCATATGGGGGCCATAAGCGAAATCTTACTAGGAGGCCATCCACCCAACCCCAGGCCCAGAATCCCGGCCCACCCATGAATTGCAGTTACATTCTCCCTTTCCTCTGGGGCCAAAAGGGGGCCCCCTATAACTGTCTAATTTAGCCACAACAGCTACTTGAGTCTTACCTTGCAGCTTTAGGTACACTGGCAGCCAAAAGTTTGGAATAATGTACAGATTTTGCTGTTTCGGAAGGAAATTGGTACTTTATTTCACCAAAGTGGCATTCAATTGATCACAAAGTATAGTCAGGACATTACTGATGTGAAAAAACAGCACCATCACTATTTGAAAAAAGTCATTTTTGATCAAATCTAGACAGGCCCCATTTCTAGCAGCCATCACTCCAACACCTTTTTCCATGCTAAATTGCTAATTTGGTTCTAGAAAATCACTTGCCATTATATCAAACACAGTTGAAAACTATTTGGTTAGTTAAATGAAGTTTACATTGTCTTTGTGTTTGTTTTTGAATTGCCACAGTATGCAATAGACTGGCATGTCTTAAGGTCAATATTAGGTAAAAAATGGCAAAAAAGAAACAGCTTTCTCTAGAAACTCATCAGTCAATCATTGTTTTGAGGAATGAAGGCTATACAATACTTGAAATTGCCAAAAAAAAAAAAAAAATTAATACAAAGGTGTACACTACAGTAATCAAAGACAAAGGATAACTGGCTCTAACAAGGACAGAAAGAGATGTGGAAGGCCAGATGTACAACTAAACAAGAGGATAAGTACATCAGAATCTCTAGTTTGAGAAATAGACACCTCACATGTCCTCAGCTGACAGCTTCATTGAATTCTACCCGCTTAACACCAGTTTCATGTACAACAGTAAATAGAAGACTCAGGGGTGCAGGCCTTATGGGAAGAATTACAAAGAAAAAGCCACTTTTGTAACAGAAAAACAAAAAGAAAAGGTTAGAGTGCGCAAAGAAACACAGACATTAGACAACAGATAATTGGAAAAGAGTGTTATGGATCTTAACCCCATTGAGATTTTGTGGGATCAGCTAGACTGTAAGGTGCGTGAGAAGTGCCCGACAAGACAGCCACATCTGTGGCAAGTGCTACAGGAAGTGTGGGGTGAAATGTCACCTGAGTATCTGGACAAACTGACAGCTAGAATGTCAAGGATCTGCAAAGCTGTCATTGCTGCACGTGGAGGATTTTTTGATGAGAATTCTCTGAAGAAGTTTAAGTTCTGAAATTAGTTTTTTCAAATTGTAATAGTAATTTTTCACATTATTAATGTCCTGACTATACATTGTGATCAGTTGAATGCCACTTTGGTGAATAAAAGTACCAATTTCTTTCCATAAGAGCAAAATCTGTACATTATTCCAAACTTTTGGCTGCCAGTGTATATTTAAAACAAAAAATTAAAATTAAAAAATGACTTTGCTTTGCAGGGCCCCCTGGTGGCTCAGGAGCCCTGAGCGGCCACTTATACCGCTTATAGCTAGAAACGGTCCTGATGTGAACTCATCTAGGGGATACTCCCCTTTTCCGTATAAAGCATATAATTGTTAAATCGTTTAACATTTTGATTTTTTCTCCCCCTTTTTTCAAATTGCGTCTGTTTATTGTCTCTGACAGAGTTTAACTTCCATCAAGGCTTTTCATGGCTTATCCGTCACTGACCTTTAACACCTATATATATTCTCAGTTTCTGCTCTGTCTCTTTGTTGACTAAGTGTTTTCAGTGGAAGGCCTACTGCTGTGTTGACTTGTTCTCTCTTTTCCTTTAGGATTCAAGTTCTCAGTTGTGGTAAAGCAGAAGATACCATGATCAACCTGAGGATTTAAAGGGCCTGCATATCCATAAAAACAACACTTCATCTGAAACAATTAATTCTATCTGGAGACTCTATCTAGTGTAAATATATTTACATGCTTATAGTATTTCAGAAGAACGAACAGTTCCTAAACAGAGGATGATGTACCCCAGATTTCAAGAGATCATCTCATACTTTTTTTATTATCTATTTCCCCCCCTGCCGTGCCTTTAAGAAAGGCTCCCATTGGATGTGAGATGAGCAACAGTGTAGCAGGTTTGCTGTCAGGTTCCATACAGCTTTTAACTGACAAATCTTTCAGTTACAGCCTATTTACAAAGCCTGCATGACATTGTAACAGATTCATGACAAAATCTAAGTTCTTCTAATGTTTCAGAATAATGGTGTCTACAGTATCAAGCTTTCCCCTCTCTGAACACCAAATAGCCATAATTGACATGTGAAATGTGAATGGTATTCATCAAGAGAGTCAGGTTTTGGCTCGTAGATGCCGTAACTACACCATTCACCAGTATCTGTCTCATTAATGCCATTCAATAGTAGCTGTGCGTTCTGACTAAATAATTTTTTTAGCAAGCAACATATATCATATATTGACATTTAGAAGATTTCCCTGTTTGCTGCTTTTGACACACATCATGCTCCTCCAGGATAGTCACTAGCGAAGGGCTTTGGACTGTGCGCATTCTTATGGGACCATCGGCCAATCAACATTTCCACGGCGTCATTTTCCAGTAGCTCTAGGGTGATCAGTCACACACTCAAAAAATAGCTCTTTGGCTGAACTTGATTCAGTCTTGGACAGTGGTTCTATGTGTTTTAAATTATTATTATTATTATTTACTTAAAATTACAATGAAATATCAACACAAACACTTTGTGTAGAAAGAACCTAGTGTAACTGGGTAAACCCAACAAAATTAGATTCCAAATTAGTGTCAGTTTAGCTCAAATAAATCTCTTTTATTTCATTATGTTTTTACAAGTAAAAGTGAATGTTAGCATGCTAAACACATGCTGATTGGAAGAACTACAGCATGTAGTTCAGTAGTTATGCTATGGTTAGCACAGCTATTTGCTCAATGAAGCGAGCAATCAATCAAGTCAACCTTTATATAGAGAGCACATTTAAAAACAACAGAAGTTGTAACAAGGGTCCTAAAATCGAACCTTGAGGGACACCACACTGTAATTGAGTCGATGTAGAATTAAAATTACCTACATTTACAGAGAACGTCCTTTCTTTTAGATAGGAGGAAAACCACTGGAGGGCCATACCCTGGATGCCAACTATACATTCAAGACGATTGAGAAGTATTTTATGGTTGATAGTGTCAAATGCGGCACTGAGATCTAATAAAACTAAGATGACAAGTTAACCTGTATCCATGGAGAGAAAAATATCATTTGTGACCTTCAACAATGCAGATTCAGTGCTGTGCAAGGGTCTGAATCCAGACTGAAATGTATCTAAAATCTTAAATATATTTAGATAGGAGTAGAACTCGAATAAACAACTCTCTCCAAAATCTTGGAAATTAAATGCATTTTGGAGATTGGTCTGTAATTGTTGTGTATTGCTGGATCCAAAAAAGGTTTTTTTTTAACAAAGGATGCAGAATTGCATGTTTAAAACTTCTTGGAGCAACTCCACTTGCTAATGAGCTGTTAATTATAGCTGTTACACAGGAACTGGTAGTTATGAAAATGTCTTTAAAAGGTGCAGAGAAAGAATATCCAATATCCATCTACTAACTGTGCTGATGAAACTGGTTCAAAGTGAGTCAGGGAGCTGGACGGGGAAGGAATTAGTGGTTGATCAAATTGTGAAGGTAAAATTGCACCTTTAATCTGCTCAGTTTTTGAGTAAAGAAGTATAAAAATGTTTCACAGGTCTCTTGGTTGGTGTCCAGAAAAGCATTTCTAGTTGGGTTTAAAACAGAATCAATTGTTTTGAACAAAACTTTTGGTCGATTTGCATTATCAGAGATTAATGTAGAGAAAAACTTAGCTTTTGCTTCCTTTACAGCTCTCTGATAGTTAGTTAAACACTCCTTTAAAATATCGTAAGAGACCTGAAGCTTGTCTCGTTTCCACTTGCGCTCAGCTTTTCTACACTCTTGTCTGAGAGCGCAAGTGACGTCAATTAGCCAAGGTTGTGAAACACCCTTAATTCTCCTTGGCTTAAGCGGAGCGACATTATCAAGTGTAAAAGTTCAAGATTTATTAAAAGCTTCAACCAATGATTCAGTGTCGAGTCCAGCTAAGAAATCATCTGTGAAATGCGTTAAATAAAATTCTGAAAAAAGATTGGCAGTAGTGAATGGACCGGAAGTGACGTAAGGGCTGAGAAAAAGTAGGGAGAGGACAAGTAGACACAGACACAAACATTATTGAATAATGGTCTGAAATGCCAATATCCAAGATCTCTAATTTGGATATAGAAAGACCATAACACAAGATCTAATGTATGACCCATATAGTGAGTAGGACCAGTGACATGTCACACAAAATTTAAAGACTCAGTGAGGGAGATTAATTCCTTTACCAGAGGTTTTGATGCACAGCATACTTGAATATTAAAATCCCCAAGAATCAGGAGTCTATCACCATGAGACACCAGTCCAGAGAGAAAATCCGAACATTGTTGGATGAAGTACTTATTAAATCTGGGAGGTCTGTACACAAGTGCACAGAAAGCAGGACCCAAGATGTCAGTCTTTAATAGTTGGACCTCAAAACTAGAATACATGTCTATAGGTAGTGTTCTGCATTTAAAAGTGTTTCTAAAAAAAGTGGCAACACCACCTCCTTGCCCTGAAGTCTGTGGGAAATTTCAAAAGTCACAGCCTGGCGGTGTTATATCCCCCCAGGGCCATTTGTTCGCCAGGATTCAGCCAGGTCTCAGTGATGAATAAAATGTCCAATGATCATGATATAAAAAAATTTAAAAAATCAATATCATGAGCGACATGCTAACATTCACATACCTGTCCTCATCGTTAGCTCAAACTTCACTCTTCACCATAATGGTAACCCCCAAAATTCCAACATAATAAAGAAACTCTTCTAAATCTCAACATAACAAAACATTAAACACTAACATGTATCCCCCTTTATATTCATCTTGCACAAAAACACACAAAAAAATAACACTTAATTTTAACATTTACTCTACCTATAGAGTCCTGTGCAAAGCTAGCTGGGAAATGGAAATCCCCTGCCCAATTTCATTAATGCTACATTAACACCACAAAAAAGTATGCATGTAGTCCCAACTCAGATGGAATAAGTAAACTTCCAGTTTTACAAATTTAAATGGATAGAATGCAATGAAATCAAGTTGTGACAAAATGTTCTAGAATTGTGTTTCTTTAGTTTATTTTAATTAAGTAAAATGAACAAGCAGAGAAAAAATCTATATCTATTTATCTGTCTATCTATCTATCTATCTATATATATATATATATATATATATATATATATATATATATATATATATATATATATATATATATATACAGTACTGTGCAAAAGTTTTAGGCACTGGTGACAAATGTTGCATAGTAAGGAGGATAACTTCAAAAATAATGACATAAACAGTTTTCATTTATCAAATAATGTCATGCAAAATCTAGTAAACATAAAAAAAGCTAAATCAATATTTGGTGTGACCACCTTTGCCTTCAAAACATCACAAATTCTCCTAGATACTCCTGCACTCCTGGTTTTACTTGGTTGTTGGTAGATAGGATGTTCCAAGTTTCTTGGAGAATTTGCCACAGTTCTTCTATCTATTTAGGCTGTCTCGGCTGCTTCTATCTCTTTATTTAATCCCAGACTGACTCAATATTCAGTAGGGGGTCTGTGGGGGCAATGCCATCTGTTGTAGGGCTCCATGATCTTCTATTCTATTCTATTCTATTTACAGAAGAAATATTTGGGAGTCTAAAATGTATATAGTCTTCTGGCTCCGCCTGCCAGCAGGCTTTTCCCCGCCTCTCTAGGGCTGGGGAGGGGGATGAGGGGAGGGAAAAAAAAAAGAGGAGAGGGAAAGGGCAAAGTGGAGCAACAGCGAGAGAGAGAGAGGAGAGAGAGGAATAACCTAGTTCACCAGCGCCCAGATATGCTGTTGCCTGGCCCTCAGCCACTCCCCAACCTCTGGCGGACGACAGCCATTCCTCCCCGGGCGGACCGGAGCAAGTCCTTTGACCCCTGGTGGATGGAAAGCCCCTCCGCGTTTTGGTGGCCAGTAGGGAAATCCTCCGCCCCTGACAGTGGCTTCACCGTTCCAGGCGGCCGGGAGCAAGCCCCTCCTCCCCTCGCAGATGGCGGTCATTCCCCTGAATCCAGGTGGTCGGCAGCAACTCCTCAGTCCCCCAGTGGATGGCCGCGGCTGCTCCTTTGGGTTGGCTGGTAGTGGCGAGGACTCCACGACAGTGCATCCCTCCTCCTTCCCGGGCTTCGGCACCAATGTAACACGGTAAAGGTTGGGAAAGGAGGAGGCGGGAACCGGCTGAACAGTCAAAATAATATTTAATAAGAACTTAAACAAAAAGACACACAACATAAACACACACGTGGCAGCTGCATGTGGCTCTCTCTCTCTCCTGAACTGCCGCATTCGCTGCACTTATCCCTCTCCTTGGCTGATTAGCCTGACTGGGGGCCGGGTGTGCATAGTCACGGCCCGGCCCCACCCTCCTCCTCGTCATATATATATATATATATATATATATATATATATATATATATATATATATATACATAGATAGATATAGATATATATGTATATATATATATATATATATATATATATATATATATATATATATACACACACACACTACCGGTCAAAAGTATTATAATTTTTTTTTTTTTTTTTTCACATTTTAGAATAATAGTAAAGTCATTAAAACTATAGAATAACATAAATGGAACTATGGGAATTATGTTGTGACTAAACAAAATCCAAAATAAATCAAAACTGTGTTATATTTTAGCATCTTCAAAGTAGTCACCCTTTGCCTAGAATTTGCAGATATGTAGTCTTGACATTTTCTCAACCAACTTCTTGAGGTATCACCCTGGGATGCTTTTTAAACAGTATTGAAGGAGTTCCCATCTGTATGCTGGACTCTTATTGGCTGCTTTTCTTTATTATTTGGTCCAAGTCATTTTATTTATTTTTTTTTTATTAAATTTTTGTTTTATAATGAAATTAATATGGTGGCACAATTATATTTTTGTCTACAAAACTAATTTCAAACATTTAAGCATACGCCTTCAGATCAAAAAAATTTTAAGATCATGAGAAACATTTCAGTCAAGTGTTTCAAAACTTTTGACTGGTAGTGTGTGTGTGTATATGAGTGCATAGCATTTATGTCTGGTGATTGGCTTAAAAATGTTTCCAGACCTGAGTACTCATGTAGCAAGATGGCAGCATACAAGCTGCATATACCAGGGATGAAAGCACCAACAAGCAACTGCCACTGAGATGAAGTTTAGAATGAGTTGTTCTTGCAGCTTGGATCCAATGAGTGGTGTTTTTAGATTGGGGAGAAAGTTTTGAGTTCTGAAGGTTGCAGCATGTTTTCGTGTTAAATTAAGATCTTTTTATCTCAAAACATCAGGGAAATTTTGATTGCTCTTGATTTGACCCCTTAAAAACTCTCTGAAATGATTCACAAGGGTTTATTTTAATCTAATCTTATATTGAACATGTTTTGGGATTCATTTAAAAAGCTATTTGGACCTCTGCCATATTCCCTTATCAGGACCACACAACAAAAACATCTGAATATAGCCTTTCACGTCGTTTAGATTAATGGATCTCCTTCGCGACGCAGCATATATTAAGGAGCGTCTGTCCAGTGAGGGCAGAAAGCGCGCGCTTAGCTCCATCTGCACGCAGAGCGGGAAGCTGCACTCTCTCTCAGCGCGCGACTGAAAACAATACCAAAGGAATTCGACAACTGCTTTTGACATTTTGTTATTTTCCGCACTCGACTTTTAAGTTGATCGAGTGCAGTGTTGCCATTCATATCTAAACAAATTTCTTAGTTTATTTTCTGCAGGAATAACAGTGAAATTGTCGGACATTTATGATCTGAGGGGATCTGCCGGTCCTGACGCACAAACGGACCCACGCGGGTTTATGAGGACGTGTGAAGTCTGAGCGTCGTTTATTCTGAGTTGGATTTCACACTTGCTCGTGCAGTTCTGCGATAATATTATGGTGGCCAATGGAAGCATGTGAAACGATCATATTCCAGGAATGGATTTCCAAAGATGTTCCAGGCAACTGATTAATGTGGTAAGGCCAAATTAAATACATCTGAACAAGCTATTCAATGGCATGCTTTTATAACATACTAAATGACTACAAGACTTGTCAAGTAGCTAGTTGACAGCGTATTGTTTGCTATTGTACTTTTTCTGTTCAAAGGCTAAAATTAAATACAAATAATTTTCTTACATAAAAATAATAATAATAATAATAAATGATAGTGTTTCGGCAAAATAGTTGGACCAGTAGGTGGGTATTTTTGAACGAATAAAAATCTCTTATGTCAAAAGAAGAATAGGGTATTTATTTGCTTTTATTGTGAACATTGTTAACCAATTATATCATTCTATATCTCTGCCTATTATCCTGGTATTTGTTTTATAAAGGTCGATTAAACCAATATTTGCTCGGGCGACGTAAAGTCCTTGTTTGTCCAAGTTGCACATCAAACCAAGCAAAATTGACAATCCAGCGTGTGACATTAAAATGCAGAACAACTGAAACAAATGGCTTTATTTTGTGACGTATTCTTGTTAATATAACAAAACAGTTACTTTTGAGTTTAAAGAAATATTCTGGGTTCAAGTTAAGATCAATCGGCAGCATTTGAGGCATAATATTGATTACCACAAAAAATAATTTCGACATGTCCCTCCTTTTCTTCAAGAAAAAGTAAAAATGGAGGTTACAGTGAGGCACTTACAATGGAAGTGAATGGGACCAATTTCTGGAGGGTTTAAAAGCAGAAATGTGAAACTCATAATTTTATAAAAACACATTAATTCTTCTGTTAAAACTTGTGTATTATTTAAGCTGTAAAGTTGATTGTATCATTTTTTAAAGGTCAAGTGAGTTATTACGGCGTTATGTTGTCATGGCAACAACATAGTAAAACTGGATATTTTACACAGAAAAGGTCACATATAGGTCTTGTGGCAATACTTTTGAAACAGTGAGTATTTTAACATTTACAGATTGGCCCCATTCACTTCCATTGTAAGTGCCTCACTGAAACCTTGATTTTTTCTTTTTTTCTTTTTAAGAAAATGAGGCACTCAAAATTGATTTTTGTGGTAATCAACATTTTGCCACAGATACTGTGGATTGAGCTTAAATTGTATTGAATATTCCTTCAAAAGGAAAGTTTGGAAATTTCGAACTAACCACTTACACACTGGTTATCTCCTGAACGAATGAAAACTAAGTCTGCAGTTTCAAGAATGTGCAGTTTGACATTTATTGTTAATGCTAAAGTGGACATCAGGGCAACTGTGCACCATTAATGCCCCCAAAATTTTAACCAAAAGTCTGGTTAAAACATCGATACATGCAATACAGTAGCCATACAATGATGCTCATGTGACATCTCAGTACAGAAATCTGATATATGGCCAAATATGAACATATACACCGATCAGCCACAACATTAAAACCACCTGCCTAATATTGTGTAGGTCCCCATCGTGCCGCCAAAACAACGGCAATAGCATTCTGAGATGCTATTCTTCTCACTCATCACTGGGCCATCCGGTAACAGTAAAGAAAGACTAAGGCAATATATATATATATATATATACATACATACATACACACACACACACACACCGATCAGCCACAACATTAAAACCACCTGCCTAATATTGTCTAGGTCCCCATCGTGCCGCCAAAACAGTGCCAACCCGCCTCACAGAATAACATTCTGAGATGATATTCTTCTCACCACAATTGTACAGAGCGGTTATCCGAGTTACCGTAGACTTTGTCATTTCAATCCAGTCTGACCATTCTCTGTTGACCTCTTTCTTCAACAAGGCATTTCCGTCCACAGAACTGGCGCTCACTGGATGTTTTTTGTTATTCGTTTTTGTCCTTCATCAGCCAACTAACAAAGGACAATGAATCTGTGAACTTCAAAGACATTAGTCATTAATCTTACAGTTCTTACAAAATATTTGTTTAAACACCGACCCTTAACACTTACTTAGTTTAATAATTTTAAACCATGACTTGCACTGCACATCAGGGCTCCAGACTGCAACTAAAATGGTCGCAAATGCGACCAAAAATAATTGTTTGGGACAATCATTTAAATTCTAGTCGCCATTGGCAACAGTCGGGTTGTGTGCGTTCATATGTGGTTTCATCAGATATCATCTTGTGAGTTATTGAATACGAGCTCGCTGCACCGCACGCAACAACAAACCAGCGCGAGAGAGTTGTGAACAAATGACTCTTTTAAACTGGATCTTTTTCATGAATCACCTGAAAAGAACTGAGGGTTTGAACTCAGGAGCTCAGGTTAGCAGTTTGAATCAGATTCACTTTCTCAGCGAATCAGCCATCAGTAAGCTCACAACTGGGAGCACAGACATTTAAAAATAAGAGTCCCATATGTATTTGGGGCTTCATGATAATTAAAAGTCCTGTATTGTGTGCCACCTTTTTTCCTTATGGTAATTAGATTGGGATTGGAGTAGCACAATAAACTGCATATGGAATTTCATTCAGTTTGCACTGTTGTTGTCTCTGTGTCTGGGCCATCAGGTAAGAGTAAAGAAAGACTAAGGCAATATATATATATATATATATATATAGATACTTGCACTGTTCCAGAGTTCCAGGGCTGAGAAAGAATGTAATAAGTAACATTGCTAACACTGTTCTACATTACAGAGAAATACTAAACCGTTAATAATGAGCCTTTAAAATATAAATTTTACAAGCACACGCACGAAACGAGCCGTAGCAACACAGCAAAAGCTCTAATGATTCTGAATGTGTTGGAAAAATCAGCAAGGAGACTGTGTGAACATTTTGTTAATTTATATAGAGAAATGCACATTAGGGTTGTGGCGACAGATGATGATCTCGGGGATCGACGATGGTCAGAGTGATCGCCAATAGCTGATGCCTTTGACGATGTCAAGACAATATTTGGCTCGTTTTCCCATGTATTAAATTATTATTATTATTATTATTATTTGGCTATTAATATTATCAAATTAATATTACAAATAACTTGCCCGAAGACACACAGACACGCGCTTGAAGAAACACTTTATATTTTTTATATACTTATTATATTAAGAACAGATGACAGAAAAGCGTCTATGCGCATGCATGTTTGTACGGAGGTGTGCAGTCTCGTGGAACACACGCATGTAAAAGGTTCTCACTCTTTTTTTTTTTTGTTTCTGTCTTCTGAATTTTTTTTTTTTTTACAAGAATAGTATCGTATATGAGTGCTGCAAATGACCTCAGACATCTCAGAGGTGCTTTGAGTTCAGTTCACTTTATTTCCACAGAGCAGTTCATTGTGAACGCAACTCTGTAGCCTATAGCCTACATCTGTGATTTAAAACATAAAATAATACAAAAACATGTTCACCTCGAACCATGATTTATATATCAGTGATTATTATCATCATTATAATTATTATTTTTACATTTATAATTGTTTTTATGTCTTCATTTGTGTAAGTAATATTCCACCTGCATGTTTATACAGACACTTGCCTGACAGTAAATGGAAAGGTGTATATATATATTATTCTTTTATCACTTCATTATTTTAATTACTTTTTCGTTTCATTTGGAGTGCAATTTGAATTTAGAAATTGTATTTGATTTAAGTTTTTTGTTTTTTAATAAATTAATTTAATTTTCAATGCAAAAGCCCAGGGGTTGCTGATGTAATTGGATATTGCGATATATATATATATCGTGAAGGAGGGAACAAAACAAGTTTATTCACACACATGATGTATTTTCCCGGACAACAAAATACCCGTCTGGTAGAGAATGCACCGATGAAGTAGGTTCTTTGCCAGAGAGATGTTGACAACTGTGGTAAAGCCATCTTTCAAAAAGTTGAACAACACACATTTTAATTGCACTATTTTTTTTCCAGTTTCATTTGAATTTTTAGTTAAAATAAATAAAAATAAAGTTCAAAGTTTGAAATCAAGGAGTCTTGCTTTATTGTGTAGGGTTAACGTTAACCCTGCTTAACGAAAATTACTCCATAGTACCACCTAGCGTCCAACCAGTGGTAATACCGGTGTTCGACAGTTTCCTGTGGAGCTTTTTCTATGACCAACTGACCAATCAAAACTTGGTCGACCAAGACTCTTCTCATCCACTAATGTTTGGTCAACTATCAGGGGGCAGCCCTAGATATGGGTCAGGAGCTTCAGTTAATGTTCACATCAACCATCAAAATGGGGAAAAATGTGATCTCAGTGATTTGGACCATGGCAAAAACATCCAGTGAGCGGCAGTTCTGTAGACAGAAACACTTTGTTGATGAGAGAGGTCAACAGAGAATGGCCAGACTGGTTTGAACTGACAAAGTCTGCGGTAACTCAGATAACTGCTCTGTACAATTGTAGTGAGAAGAATATCATCTCAGAATGCTGTTCTGAGATGCGGGTTGGTGCTGTTTTGGCGGCACGAGGGGGACCTATACAGTATTAGGCAGGTGGTTTTAATGTTGTGGCTGATGATTGGTGTATATGCAATTGTAGTTCATATATTTGAGCATATATGTATGGCAGAGGCTATTTGCGCTAAGTGTAAATACCAACAAAAAGCATCTTCTTTGCACTAAGTGCAAATTGTGTTGCGATTTACACCTCAAACAAACATACATTATAGTGGCATCACTGCAGCTTGTTTATTGTGTTTATTTAGAGTCCCACAGACGCCTTACACCAACCCCTAGCCCTAAACCTAACCCTAACTTTATCTTACAAAAATTTACATTGTTTTACTACAGTAAACAAAGTATCACCATAGTATTTTATAGTAAAATCATAGTGACCACAAAATTAAACATGGTTACTGTATTAAAACCATATTGCTTTAGTAATACCATGGTTAATGCATTAAAACTATTGTTACTGCAATATTACTATGGTAAAACCATGGTTAATTTTAACTGGATCAAACTTTTCTCTAAACTCCCCGACATTCACAGTGACCAAATCACTACGAGGAAATAAACCTTCATATTCATTTTTAATCATTATTATAATTAGTATTACAGGAAATATTGAGAGTGGAGACAGAAAACAGGATGGGAAAAGGTGGGACATAAGGGGGATTAGAACCCGGGTCGTCCGCATGAAAAGAAGCACATCTACACCATTGTTACACACTACACCATTAAAACAACAGAGACCTAGTGCAAATAGTCACTCCATATATGTATCTGTTCACATTTCACCAGCATTTAAGAAAACATGTTACATACATGAACATTTTTGTAGTATTTTGAAATATATGTTCCATATATGTATAATGCAACTTTTTTATATCAGTGAAAACCATATATAAATATATATTTTATTTTTGGGTTTTACATATATTGCTATATATCAGATTTCTTTATGGGTTTGGATGACTTAGATTTCAGAAATGCTTTTCAAAATCAACCAGTGCCCTATACAGAATAGGAAATACATCTAACATGTATGTGTGAAAGAACCTTTTATTTAATGGCCAAAAAAAAAAGAAAAAAAAAAAAAAAAGGCAGAAGTAGATGTAGTATAAAAATTGGCACAGGTGTCTTTAGAAAATAGGAGCTTGGTTGTTAACTCATATGTTCTTTTTTCCATAAATGCACACAGGTTACACATATTAAACTGTGGACTCGATCTTCGTAAGCCCTGTGAATAAACACAACCAAAATGGGGACATGGACGTTTATGCCCTTTTCCAATCTGTCCCTCCCTGAGTCCCTTTTCAATGATAGTTTCTTCCCAGGGAACGAGTCTGACTTTGGTCTGGAGATTTACCCCCACAATGGAACTCACCCTGGCTTTGACCAAACCAGTTCTGTAGTCATCACATTCGTGTACTTTGTAGTATGTGCGGTGGGGCTCTGTGGTAATGCCCTGGTCATCTATGTTATCCTGCGCTATGCCAAGATGAAGACTGTCACCAACATCTATATTTTGAACCTGGCTGTAGCAGATGTACTGTGCATGCTGAGCCTACCATTCATTTCCATTCAGCTAGCACTGCTTCACTGGCCCTTTGGAGCGGCTATTTGTCGTGTTGTCCTAACTGTGGACTCAATGAACCAGTTTACCAGCATCTTCTTTCTAACAGTCATGAGCATTGATCGCTACCTGGCTGTGGTGCATCCAATAAAATCCACCAAATGGCGAAAGCCACGTGTGGCCAAGATGATTAGTTTGGCAATGTGGGGTGTGGCTCTGCTGGTCAACTTACCAATTATGATCTACAGTGGCGTGAACACCAAAAGGAATGAGGCACGGACATGTACGATGTTGTGGCCAGAGCCCCAGAACGCCTACAACACTGCTTTCATCTTCTACACCTTTTTCTTGGGCTTTTTTCTGCCGCTGACAGTTATCTCCTTGTGCTACCTGCTCATCGTCATTAAGGTGAAGTCCTCAGGCATGCGAGTGGGTTCAACAAAAAGAAAGCGCTCAGAGCGCAGAGTCACACGCATGGTGTCTATTGTGGTGGTGGTTTTTGTGCTCTGCTGGTTACCTTTCTATGTATTCAACGTGACCTCTGTGACTGGAACCGTGCCGTCCACATCTGTGCTGAAGAGCACTTTTGACTTTGTGGTGGTGCTGGGTTACGCAAACAGCTGTGCCAACCCCATCCTCTATGCCTTCCTGTCAGACAACTTTAAGAAGAGTTTCCAAAATGTCCTGTGTCTAAAAAGAGTCGGAGGCTTGGATGAGATTGAGCGCAGTGACAGTCGTCAGGACAGGACTCGAATGGTCAATGACGTCATGACGGAAACACATAACGCCGCACTGCTCAATGGAGACCTGCAGACCAGTATCTGAGGATGGTTTGTTACCTCGAAAGATCTTGGCCTGAAAGTCACTTTTGTCACTGCTGAAATGACATATCCTACAGTAAGGCTAAAAGTGAAATTTGGCCTTTGACCCATGACATTTTCAGACTCCCTGCTGTGAGAAGCTCTCAAACTCTAAATTGTAAATTGTACCTAAGTGAGAAGTGATTTCGTTTTTAAGATCAATGATGAAACTTTACATATCTAATTTATTAACATATACCATTAATTTGGACAGCAGTTTATTTTCAAAGCAGTTTTAGGACATCATGCGTGTCCTAAAGTGGTCTGTTGGTATTGTTTACCAGGTAACACAACAAGATCATTTTGGACAGCTCAGACTGACTGATCTCGTGTATTGAAGCGATGAGGATATGCTAAGAATGTGATTTACTGTAAATATCTGTCATTATTTTACTTGGTGTCACTGTCTGAAAAAAATGCTTAAGCTGTTGTGTTGTTTTGTGTTTTGTTCACTTCAGTGCCAAAATTGTCTTTAAAGTTATGAGCTAAGTCCATTGATAATTCAAGATCATTGCCCTCATTAGATAAACACCAAAAGGCCAATAAGCAAAGGCGTATTATTATTGAAGGATTTTCAATGACGATGCATGCAGAATGGTGATGCGTGAAGAGATGTTGTTATACAAACCACATCACTGAATTTAAAAAAGTTCCCAACATGTAGAGAGAGGGAGAGAGAGAAAAAAAACAGATCTAAAGTTGTATGGCCTAGTTATTTGTTGTAATTTTGTGAATTATGCTTATGCTTATAATATCTTACTAAACCTGATGGTTGCCGTCTGTTATTTTTATTTACATGTCAACATTTTTGCCTCTGGTTCCCAATGGAGTTTTATTTTTGGAGAGGAAATTTACATTCTGTTTAATGGAGGGAGGGGGGGAGGGGGGTTGTAATTATTTAATGACCTAGACTTGAGAAAGTTAATTTCGATCTTTTTAAATGCATGAAGTCACCTTATAGACAATGCTAAATTAAGTCATCAGTTAACAGTCATCTGCTGGCAAATGCAAGCAAATTCCTCTTCTTTCTGCTGTTATAAAAACAACCTTGCTCACCCAAGTCATAGAAATGACGGTCAAGGGGGCAGTGAAACAGACAATGATGAAAGAGAACTCAAGAGGGCATACAGTTCATTCAGCTTTAACTAAATGATTTTGAGAAAAATGCATAATCTGAATTTGGACTGCAATTCTTATCAAAATGTTAAATATACCTCATTATAAAACATAAGACACACAGCCTTTATCCATCATTGTGATGAATGGTCTCTGTCATTATAATGGAACCATCTATGGAACACTGAACAAGGACTATTCTATAGTAACAAAGAATGGCATTGTAACAGCTGCTTTCTGTTTTCAATGCTTGGAGGACATAAAAATGTCATAAAATGATGCTGTAAATGCCTTACTGTAAATATTTTTTTGAAAAGACACATAGAATGAGAGATGTAGAAACTGTTTGGTTTGTGTGTGGTGCATTCATTCATAGAGCTTTAACAACTAACCCTCCAACATGAATGTACAATCAACTCATCTACTATAAAATGCTTGTAAATAAAACACTAATTTAAATTCCCTGTAACAAGATTTGTCACTCACAGAGCTATATAATGTGTAAATATCAGAGCTGCCATGATGCAGAATCAAAATCGCATGTTTACATGCACACCAAAACGCTGATAACTAGGCTATTGAATAAATCTGACAATGCAAGAAACCCGTGTTTACATGTGATTTGAAATGAGGATATTTACATTCATGATCTGGCTACATCCACATTAATCTAGAAACATTTGAACATACATTTTCATTTTCAAAACGTTCTCCATCCACACTGCAGATTTCAGACTGACATTCTGAGTAAACTTTCCGTCGCCTCTGAAGGAATGCGATATGAATGTTGTACAAAGTAAAATGTATCTTTAACAATGCTTTCAAAGTGAATAGCAGGAGCAACAACGTTGCTACAACATGAGCCGCCATCTTGATTGTTTTGGGTTGAGTGGATCACATGACTGCATCACATGACAACGAATATGTCAACATTTTTGATATTTTCGTTTCCCTGTCCACACTACAATGCTAAGACAGCGTTTTCAAATGTATCCACTTGGGAGAGAATTTTTGAAAAGCTGTTTTCGCTGTCAAAAACGCCATCTCAGTGTGGACGGAAGGCCAAAACTATGAGAAATAGATGCGTTTTCAAACTAAAACATATAAGTCTGGATGTTGCCTTAGTGTAAACGTGGCCTTGCACTGATTATGCTTAGTCGACAACATGAAAAGTAATGTAAATGCCTTAGATGTCTTTCCTTTGTTGGGGTACGGTTATAAACGGTTGAAGCAAAAACGACTGGCTCACGTAGATTTTTACCTATTACCCTGATTTCGCGTTTCAAGTAAACACCTTTACCAGGGTTCCTTCCGGCTAATCCAATGTGCAAAAATGTTGTGTGCATGCCTCAAAAACATCAAAAGCAGAGAATAACCCGATGATTTCAAGTCTCATGTAAACACGGTTTTCTTGCATTGTCGATAGTTTTTAATAAGCTCATTTTTGGTAGTTACCAAAGTATTGTTGTGCATGTAAATGCACTAAATTAAACTTATTTAACTCTTTCATTTGAAACTTTTAAGGGGTTTAGTGCATTGCAACATTTGTGAAGGGCTAAAGCAATTATTTAAACTGAACTTGTTTATTGTTTGTCTGTATACAACATGTGCCAAAATCAGCGGGCAACATAACAACAACTGGTGATAGTCTAAAAGTCAATTGTCTGTTATGCTGCAAATGATGCGAGGTGAATGAGTTCACGGTTGGTATTGTGTATACAGTTATTTTCTAGGATCAAGACAAAGATCTTTTGAAACTTGGGGAAGAATTACTGATTTTAAAGTGGTTATCTCAGTATTCGTTTTGTCCATGTAGTTTTTCCTTAAGTGAGTTCAATATAATGTGCCTTCAACTGTCCAGCAGCATACGGTTTGTGTTAGTATGTAGTGCTTTATTGTTGTTTCTCATGTCAAGTTGCCTAAAGTTCCTATTCTGATAGACTGTATGTATAATATAGCATTTCAATGTTACTTCTGTATCACAGATTTCAACGTTTTCTGCCATTCCTCAACATACCACATGCTTAGACCTTGAGGAATGAATAATCTCTTACCTTAAACAATAGTTGAAAAGAATAAAGGCTAGGTATTGTTTACTCGTGGGGTCTCTGAGGTAATTTTCAGCATGTAGCATAACTCACTACAACTTTAATGGCAGGCTGTTCTGAGATTGAGTGCCTGTCATTCTCCTGGTTGCTAAGCTGCCACAGCTCATTTTTTGCAGTGTAATGAGTAATTTAGTTTAAAGATCCCATTTATTACCAAGCACCCAAGCAGGATAATCCTCGTCTAATTAAATGATTTTTTTTCCTTTTCTTTTATTTAAAAACTATTGTTGTGAGGTCATTTGTGGACAAACTGTGATTGTGTTTTAATTAAACTTCACAAAGGCACAGACCTGTTTTTAAGTGATTCTTTTATTGAATAGGGATTATAACGTATGTTCAACATTCTAAAATTTACAAAATAAGCAGAATACATGATTAAAATTACCTTCTTGAAATATTGTGTTTTAGGGTTAATTTTTATGTAACTAAGTCATATAAGTTGCATGTAAACATTTTTGCTTGGAAGTAGGCTGGTAATGATTATTTTTTCAATGTGTTTAAGAAAAATGGAATTCCCGTAAACAATGTGACAACATATTGTCAAGAAATCTTCCTCTCACACATAATCCGTTGCACTATGATTCTCAGTCAGATTTCCCCTTTAATTTAAGTGACTAATTGCTGTAAATTTAATAACACATAAGAAAACCTCTGGCTATGCCTGGCATTAGAAGACTTCTTATCTTTTTCTTTTTTTAAAGAAATTACAAATAAGGGAAAACCCTCCCAATTGTAAATTCGGGTTATTATGTGGTGCTAAATGTCTCCCTCTGTTGTCTAGTTT
This sequence comes from Myxocyprinus asiaticus, assembly GCF_019703515.2. NCBI lineage: Eukaryota > Metazoa > Chordata > Actinopteri > Cypriniformes > Catostomidae > Myxocyprinus > Myxocyprinus asiaticus. The sequence goes on from NC_059375.1 coordinate 15,895,873, forward strand.
GGGATCTGTTTTAAATGGAAAAAAGTTTTTTCATGAAATGGGGCTTCAAGTTAATTTGACTTTTGTTAGGATCTTGGTTGGATAGCTATTTATCTTTTGCCTTGTATGTGGATTACGCATCATGTTCATGATCTGTAATTATAGACAGTTGTGGAAAAACGTGTGATCAAGTACATGCCAAACCTTTTTCAGTGTTGTTATCAAGTAGGTAAAGCTGTAGGCCGGTGAACTGGGCGGATCATAATACATGATTATTAATGAGTTTCCTGTTTTGTTTTAAAGTGACACTGAACATATTAGTGCATGCACAATCTAATAAATTGTTGTGAAAAGATGAACAGTTAATCTTAAATTTGTTTGACTCTGAAACAGAATCACCTTTCCAAAAACTTCGTTTATTTTCATTGTAATCCAAGCAGGCACTAGTATGTTCAGTGTCTCTTTAACAAGAAACAGGAAACTCATGAATATTCATGTTTGCTCCGCCCAGTGCAACCGAAAATCTCAGAAACCGAATATTTCAGAAAGCCAGAAACCTCCTAATAGGGGCGGGATCTCCAAAAGGGGCGGGGTTACACCAAAAGGGGGCGTCACTTCCACTCACGATTAAGGTTAGAGAAAGGGTTAGGGGCTCTCTATATCTTTACTGGGGGTTTGGAGCTCCTGCCCCTTTTTGGACCTGCAGCTATATCCTGCTTGTTGTTATTGACAAAAATAAAATGCATTGCATTAATTTACCAAACAAATAAAGGCTAACGTGTGAACAAAGCTTAATTATTTTTATTTTTTTTTGTTGCAATTACTGTACTGCCAGTGAAAAAAATATCAGAAACAGAGGCAAATGATTAATAAATGCAGCACAGAGTCCATACAATCTTACTGAATGTAAAAAAAAAATATATATATATATATATATATATATATATATATATATATATATATATATATATATATATATATATATATATTAGGTGTTTATTAGTATTATTATTATTATTTGTGTTCAGGTTTAAAAGGTACATTAAAATTCTTAATTATTTTATAACAATAATGCTATTATATCATTGAATTAATTTCCTTCTTTTTTTGTCTTTATAATGTCTTTATGGTTACAAAATTCGAAGTAGAATTATTCTAGTTAAAAGTAAAACTAATATTCTACATATACGTTTTCATACTTGTCTGTGTACTAACTAACAAAACATGCACTTTGAATCCACAAAGGTTGATTGTTGTACAGGACTCACACTTGACCAATATAAAGAATATGGACAGTTATAAATGTACTGTAACATTATCAACAAGAAATACCTTTAACATCACACAAAATCCCACTGTACCATTGGGATTAACCTTGATGACACATTACATGTAAACTGCATGTCCAGTATTTCTGTGGCTGACACACAATGAAACAAAAGACATTTATGAATTCATCATGTATACAAAATGAGGACATTACTGTTGGTTTGAGTCAACAGGTGTAGAATATTGAGTGTGCTCTTCCTGCCCCGAGCTACCATCTGTCTTTTTGGTTCAGCTTCACTGCTCCAAAGACTGAACTCCAGTGACACAACTGCACTGACTGCAATGTCATGGTCACCCAGTCTGACTCCACGCTTTCCTGCTGCCTATTTGAATAGGTTTTCGAAGGTTTCTGTAGGTTGTCTACGAAACACACTTGTGCGTTTGGTCTACTTGAGATCTATTTAAAAGAACTGCAGGTGCAAGGATGTGTTTAAATGAGTGTGTGCTTAGTTTCAGGTTTAACAAAGCAAGATGACTCATTCCATTGCCATAACTCCACAGATTTCTTGGCCCTGTTAGATCCAGTTTCTTTACCAGACCTCTCTCCCTGTCAGAGGATGTCCAAATATCAGAGTTCTGTCTGATATCCAAAACCCGTTGACATCAATAGCTTGTTACGTTAAAGGATAGTTCACCCAAAAATGAAAATGATCTCATCATTTACTCACCCTCATGACATCCAAGATGTGTATGACTTTCTTTCTTCTGCTGAACACAAACGAAGAGTTTTAGAAGAACATTTTAGCTCTGTAGTTCCATATAATGCAAGTGAATGGTGGCCAGAACTTTGAAGGTACAAAGTAATCCATATGACTCCAGTGGTTAAATCTAATTCTTCTGAAGTGATATGACGGGTGTGGGTGAGAAATAGATTAATATTTAAGTTATTTATTTTACTATAAATTCTCCTCCCTGCCCAGTAGGTGGCGATATATACAAATAATGCGAATTGACAAAATCAAAAGAAGAAGAATGTGAAAGTGGAGATTTATAGTAAAAAAGGACTTAAATATTGTTCTGTTTCTCACCCAGATTTATCATATCACTTCTAAAAACATGGATTTAACCACTGGAGTCTTTTGGATTACTTTTATGCTGCTTTTATGTGCTTTTTTGAGCTTCAAAGTTCTGCCCACCATTTATTTGCATTGTATGGACCTACAGAGCTGAAATATTTTTCTTAAAATCTTCGTTTGTTTACAGCAGAAGAAAGTCATACACATACTTGCGTGAACTATCCATTTATCTCTTCCCAAAGAGTAGGCAGGGTCAACATGGGAATAGCAGAAGGCAAGAGATGAAGTTATGTTAAAATGAGCAGAATTTATTGAGTAATTTTGGCTGCGTCTTAGCTAGTTCGACTTCGTCTGATCAGCACAAACTCAACAAGTGTTATTATACCAAGCAAAGACAATGGAAAATTCCTGCTTCACAACATTGTCTCATGATGTTGAAGACTTTGAAATGGAGAAATATAATATAAAAATGAAAAGTACACATTTATGTATAATATGATATATGTATGATTAGGAAATAATATAAAAGAAATAAAGAAACAACATAAATGAAGAACAACACAGATGCATGTTTGCTCTCTTGAAGTTACACAAACACAAGTTGCCTTTAAACACTCAAATTAAAACCTTAGATCCTTCAGCCCTATAAAATACAGTAAAAAAGTGTGGAAGAGCTCATTGTCCTCCCTATAAACATCATGATGGCATGATAAAAATGCACAGTTAGAAGATGAATGTAATGACTGGAAATATTCACCTGTGGATAATAGACCAGACACATAAACATGAATGATGTGTCCCTGGAGAATAATGCATCTTCATTTTAAACCTGAGTCATCTGCACAGCTTAATATGAATAACTTCTCTCGTTTATCTAGTCATTTAGTTTTAGCAGTAGAGCATTCAGCCAGAAGATAATTTGTTTTACTTTGTCTTTAGAATTAAATTTAATGCACATGTACAAGAATAAAAGTATCACTATTACTTAAAACATAAACATCTTCCACTATCTTGTGTCTGGCATTTGTCAGGTTTGTTCTGTAGCACTTACATTGTCCGTTTTGAGTCAATACAGAGAAAAGTTACTTCTTCTTTTTTTTTATTACACAACTAGGCTTGTCGATTTAACATGTTAATTTAGTGATCATAATTTTAAAAAATAAAATAAAATACAAATTAACACAATTAATAATGCCCGCTGACCAGTACGTAAAAAGCCACGTCAGCAGGGGGCAGTCAGCGCTCCTCAACAGACCTCACAGGCAGGGCATTAACAGAATGCAAGCCGGTCACACAAGATGCATTCTTGACAGCAGGGCGAAGTAAAACATACATCTCGAGACACAACTACTACTTTAAACTTGACACAGCATCTATGACACTGAAAATCAGTGAGATGCTCCAAAAGCATCTGTCTGATGCACATGTACATAGACACACAATTAAAAGTCAGACAGAATGCAAGAATGCAGGACAGAGTGATGAACTCAAGTGTAAAATGGAAAATGTTCTCTGATATTGGAATTAAACAAACAATATATTGACTTCAAAAGGCACTTTTTGTATTGTCTAATCAATGCTTTACTCATCTTCCACAATAATGCAACAATCTGCATTATTATGGGCTAATAATTATAGGCCCTACATATAATATTTATAATTATTTAAATCATTATGGGGATTTAGTTTAGATTTAGTTTAGTATGTAAATAATTATGGGGATTTATATAAAGGGATAGTTCACCCAATAATTAAAATGATCTCATCATTTACCCTCATGCCATCCCAGGTGTGTATGCCTTTTGTTCTTCTGCTGAACACAAATGAAGATTTTTAGAAGAATATTTCAGCTCTGTAGGTCCAGAATTTTAAAACCCCAAAAATCAAATAAAGGCAGCAAAATGTAATCCATAAATCTCCAGTAGTTAAATCCATGTCTTCAGAAGTGATATTATAGGTGTGGGTGAGAAACAGATCAATATTTAAGTCCTTTTTTCTATCAATCTCCACTTTCACTTTCACGTTCTTCTTTTGTTTTTGGCATTCACATTCTTCATGCATATTGCCACCCACTGGGCAGAGAGGATCATTTTTTACTAAAAAAAAGGATTTAAATATTGATCTGTTTCTCACCCACACCTATTATATTGCTTCAGAAAATATGAATTTAACCACTGGAGTCATATGGATTACTTTTGTGCTGCCTTTATGTTCTTTTTGGAGCTTCAAAGTTTTGGCCAACATTCACATGCATTATATGGACCTACAGAACTGAGATATTCTTCTGAAAATCTTAATTTGTGTTCTGCAAAAGAAAGAAAGTCATACACATCTGGGATGGCATGAAGGTGAGTAAATGATGAGAGAATTTTCATTTTTTGGTGAACTATTCCTTTAATAAACCGCGGCATCAGTGCAATCAAAATCTTGCAATTTAAAAAAAAAAAAAAAAAAAAAATGCAGTTGAAGCAGTGTAATGTCATGGGACTCAGTGTGGTTATATTCAAATCACCTGCCAGTACAAACAGTACCCACACGCACAGAAATCTAAACTCATTCCTACTGTCGCCATTCTCACTCAAGGTAAGTTCTCGCTAATGTAACCTACACAGAGAGCATTAAATATACTTATTATGTGCATGGTTACTAGTATGTACAGATTCACATATAATATGAAACTAATTCAAATAAACAATTCTAACAGAACATAATACATAACACATTACAGTGTATACATTGTTTTAATAATAACAGGTGATAAAGGTTTATTGAATCAGGTGAATCTGAAAGTGTTACTTTTCTAAACTTCTGTTTGTATGTCCATACTCATAAATGCAGTGAGTTATTCATTTCAAGATTAACCTGTTTGCGTGATGGATTACCATTGATGAATATGAGAGACTACAGACCAAGATTGTGCATGAGAAACTAAAATAAGTTAATTTGGAATATTCTAGTCTCTGTAGGTTTGTTTCGATTTGTTTCAACTGTATGTTGGTTTGTCCTGTTGGTCTTTGTAGTGGAAGAGGGCAACACTTATGAGAGTAATCAGGAAAATAATATTCAATATAGTATTAAAACTGACTTTTCACTGTTTGTTTTTTCTTTTTAACTGTTTAACACTGAGATTTGTTTCAATTTAAAGCAGAAATGATTGTTATAAGAAATGCTAAGCCTTTTTCAAAGCATCCATGAGTTTAAAATTTTGAATTCATTTAACCCATTAGCTGTCTTTGACTCATTTAAATTCAACAATGTGTTTAATATGGTAATTGTTAGTATGTGTATGGGCTGTACATGCAGGTATTTGTCGAGTGCTAGAGAATGGCGCAAAGGTGCCCACAAGGGCAGTACTTGGATATGCTGGTGCAGAAGTGTATGTCCTGCAGCATGGTCTGTCATAAACCTGTGATTCTCACCCGCTGCTCAGAATACTGTGGTAAGTTACAGAACAAACTGCATACATATGCATACATATTGAAGATTAAGGGATATTCCAGATTAAATGTGAATTAATACATTATGAGAGCATCTGTAGCATGCTGTTCAATACCACAGACAATAATTTTGACCCTTCCTTCAGTGTGTAAAAGCAACAAAAAACAAATGTACAGAAATGCATTAACATTGGAAGCCTACAGAGCAATCATTTGCCCCTTGGACTTATATCGTAAATGCCTATGTGTCACAGATGCTGTGGATTGAGCTTAATGCCAACACAGGCAGTTTCTTTCCTCATATGGTACTTATTAAAAATATTCCAGTGCATATATGAAGTTTTAAATGCATTGCACTACATTGCACAGTGACCTGGAGATGCAAAGCTGTGTCCGGCCAGTTCTACGACACACTGCTGAAGAAGTGTTTTAAGTGCTCAGAGCTATGTGGCAGTCACCCATCAGCATGCTCAGAAGCCTGCAAGAGTGAGTAAAGCCTAAATACAGTGAGACTACATGCACAGACAGACAGATGGAGAGCAGATATATGTCTTCATTTGACTCATGACAGATTAATGAGTCAAATTACCTTACATTTCAAATTATACACTGAGCAGACCTTATTTTCAGACATCTGCCTTATTTGGGGGATTTTTTCCAATTCACATAGTCACATAAGTCTTATTTTACATAAAACTTTGTAAGGGTTTATAATATGACTGTTGATTTAACGTGTTAATTCAGTGTGATTAATTGAATAAAAAATAATTAATAAATGAATTCCTATCATCGGAGCAATTTAAGCGTGAAGTACCACCTTCATGTTTTTACGAGTGTCAGTCAGCAGGGGGAAGTAAGCGCAACTCCAGCTTTAAAGGCAATGCGCAACTGTACAGATAACAAACTACACTGACAGCAGACAGCACAAGATGAGAACGCGTTCTCCATTTCAACACAGCTAGATGCAGCACATCTCCGAATACAGGGGCTTCCACGAGACTGTGCTGTTAAATAAGACACACCCCCTCTTTCCAAAACACCTCCCTCCAAAGATAACGTTGAGATGGTCACATTCTCACTTATCACGGTTGTCAAACACAACAGTATTAAAATAGCACCCTCAGGTGACAACTGCTATGAATCTTAATATGAACCTACTGTAAATGTTCCGCTTCATCTACTACACTATGAGAACGTGTACAATTATTGACAGGCAGAAAGCACATCAAAGTCTTCCGATTGGCTGATCAACGAATGTGTCTGCAGCCCACGGTCACATTTTTGTTTGTCACAGTCTAGTGCTGTTATGGTGAGATATCTCAGGACACTTGTTTCAGTGATATCTTTCAGGCAGAAGGAACATTTTCTGCACAACTTTCCAGAAAAAAATCGCTTACAGCACTTTATACTTGACACAGCATCCTAAAAATGCGGTGTATGTGACGAAACGCAACCAAAGTGAGAAGCTCCTGAGTCATGTGTACATAGACCAGTTATTAGAAAATATTATACCTTGGACAGACTGACGTATTCATGATATGGAAATATGGAAACAATTTATTGCCTTTTAAAGTCACTTTTTGTATTGTATAGTTAATATGCTTAAGTCATCTGCCACAATTATCTAATGTATTTTAATTGATATAGACTAATTAATAATAATAACCTATTATATTAATAATTATTATAAATACAGTACTTTATCACTATTTAATCATTATATATTGAATAATTTTTATTGGGGGCCTTTCTATGCAAATATTGATTATATGTGATTATATGTGATTCATTAATCAGCATACGTCATGTAATTATTTACATTAACATTTTTTTATTGATTTACAACCCCCGTTTATAATAATATAATTGTATTTATGGACAAGTAACACAATTATGATTTCAGTTATGATTACATATATTTGTCATGTGTTCAGAAAAAATGCAGTTAGTTATATTCTATGGAAAGGGCAAGAATATATGTGCAGAATTCCTTCTTAACAGTTAGGATGAGCTAGGCATTAAATATCAGCACTGATGACTTAATGATAATCATTCAGTCGGTTTAGTTACAAGTCTATAAATGTATTAATAAATAAAAACCATGAATTTAGTGGTTGTTTTAAAACCATTTTCAGTTATGGTATACATTTCTCTCTCTTTTTTTCAACAAATCTCTTTTATATACATTTTGTTAATAATGCAATTTAATTTTAGGTTTCATGTTTAAAACTTAATATGCTCCCTGTGCATACTATAATAACTATACACATCTATCATGCACAGATGCAGCGGCCGTGACGCAGAGGCCTATTGGAGTGTCTGCAGTGCAGCTGTTCACCACAAGAGGGCGCTCAGTATCCAGAGCAGAGCTGTACTCTGAGGCGCTCCTGTACTCTCTGCTGGGCATGTGCATCGTAGTGCTCATGTGTACACTCACAGCTGCCATAATGGTCCTGCTGAAGAGAGCAAAGGGCCACCAGCAGCAGGAGGACACGAAGAACCAACAACCAAACAAACATGGACAGTCATCTAAAGGTGAATAGTAACATACCCTGTATATATCAAAGTAGGACAATGGTGTTACCATCTGATACCGGCAGCTACCATGGCACTGCTACAGTATTTTTGTTAGGAAAATAAAAACTGCTGCTTATTTCAGATTCTCTGATGGCTCGGGCAGAGGATGTGTCTCAGGAGGGCAGTGTGATTCAGGACAGGCCGAAGGCGACTGAGACATGTGTTTATTGCTTCTCTGACCACACGATGGCGCCACACGTGCTTTATCAGCAGGCTGACCAGCGCCAGGACAACAATCACCATGAAAACGGGCTGGTCAATCATACAGTTAATGCAAATTATGATAAGACCAGATCCTTCAGGATTATATGTTCACCTACACAAACAAGCATGTAATAATACTAATGTCAGGCATTCATACATGAGCATGTTTCTGCGTCAATCAATGATACTTGTTGGCTATAGCCATAGCAAACGTGCTGCACATGTGATTCAGAATTCCTATGGAAACTTAACCCTATTTTAGTTTTAATAAATGTTATATTCAAGATGATGCAATAGTGACTGCAATCTTTTTAACTGGTATTGGTTTAAAAAAAAAAAAACAAAAAAAAAAAAACAAACAAAAAAAAAACATTCAATTAAAAGTTCTGAGCCTTGAATCAAACAAAATCAGTTCCAAAATTAATCACAGCATTTAAAAAATAAATAAAAAATAAATAAATAAATTACAAGATTGAGTACGTGAAGGAATTAACTACTTATCCCATAAAGCATTGCGAATGACAATCCAATGAACAACGATGGTAGAATATAAAACTAAAAATATGACATTCTGTATATTTTAAATTTATTGCAACACATTCAACAGTTTTCAGTTTCTTGACGTCATTATTTTCCATAGTGATGGGGAGCGTTTTAGAAACGCCCCGTTTTCAGTGGAAAATGACATTCTAGTTGGATAAGTGGTGTAAACGAAGCGAAATCAGTGCATTTTTAACCAAAAATGTATCAGTGTGGACATGGCCTGACTCATTTAAATCATTCACAATGCTTTCTGGGAGTGGGCATGCTGCGTTCACCACTTTTAAACAAGAGGACGACCAATAGTGGATTTTGTGGATACCGTTAACTAAAGTGATGGAAAATGCCTATAAAAGATTCATCGGCCGATAGTTTTTTTTAAAATCATTTAATTCTAAAAAACAAAAACAGATTCTCTACTGTGATTGCACAGACAGAGAGGATGCAAGAGTCCAAAATGAGTAATAAGAATATCCCAGATGCCTGCTTGTTGTGCAACCAAAATCCAAATAATAACCAATACAAAACGAAGATTTGGTGCATAACGCAGGACTTTTAATTATGAACAAGCCCGTAACACACCAGGGACTCTTATTTTGAAATGTCTGTGCTTCCAGCTCGCACAAACACACAAGGGAAAGAAAACATACGTTCTAATCATCTACAATGTATTATAATAAAACTATAAAGTTGTAAAAATTGTCATATGGGCTAGACATAAATACTGTTTATCACTTCACAATTATATATATATAAAACATTTCGCACTAATAATCTTGAATTAGTCCGTAAACAGTGATGGTGACAATAGTCTTGGCTTTGTTACAATGCTCTATATGTAAATATTCAACCAATTAAGCTTTTTGTAGCCAATATATGCACTAGATAAAGGGTTTTGGCCACAAAGGAACACGGAGGAATAAATACAAATAAAAAAGCTATCAATGTTGATTTTTGCAGATAACCGTTAATTCCAAAAAGCAACCATTAATTGGTAAAACCGATATATCTGCCAACCTCTACATTAAACTCAATTCTGATTTCTGTGGTAAAAGCGACTTCTCTGATTGGTGGATCTCGCTTTAGGATTGTGGGTAATGTAGTATTTTACCAGGAATTTAGGAATAAAATGTATTATTTTTAAATAACATTTTAATCACACAGTTTAATGGCTTCTTCGCAATGATTCACATTGTTTAACAACCTCAGAGCTCTCAAAACTTTTTTGAGAGGTTTATAGGTCACCTTATCTGTGTAGAAAATGAACTGACTTTTTACTTCTGGAACCCTTGGGCTCTAGAGAAGAGCACATTTCATTTGCTTCTCTTTGTGTGGCTGCTTTCTGTAACCTAACCTGACTCTTATCTGAAAAACTACTTAAAAAAAAAAAAAAAAAAAATGAGGTTAAGAGATGAAGGCAGAATACATTAAAAACTAGAACAAAACATAGAGCTGAAATTAATTGAGAGCGAATAGATAAAAACATTCTATTTAAAAATACTGAAAGAAAAAATCCTTTCATCCTTTGAAGTTGAAATACAGTATATGCAGAAATCTTGTTTCTCTTAGTACTTAGTGATGGGTTGTTCTAGCCCAGGGAGCAAAACAGACAACACAGCATTTTTTTGACACTATTTTTTTTTTTTTGTTTTTTTTTTTTGCATGATTTGTTTTACATACATACTATACATAGATACATAATTAACATTTATAAAATCCTCCCCAAAGTCTTTTAGCATCCAGTTTAAACGGCATGCCAAGTTTGAGTACTGATTCAGTACACACACACGCACACATTAACACCACCAACACACAGGTGCCCACATACCTGCATGCGCACACACGCTTAGGTAGTACACATATACACGGGTGTGTACACGGATATGCATACATGCGCACTCACACACACACTCAACTGTAGCAACATGTGGCTGAGGATAACACTGTTGAATCAAGCCGTGGTGGCAACAGGCATCACATGAAAAGAAAGAAAATCTTCATTCACAATGCATCAGAAACATGACACAAGCCTTCACAACCAAACCTGTAGCAACATATCGGCAACTGAAACTTTACTTTTCATGTTAACAAAAAGAAATCAAGATGCAACAAAGCTATACTTCTCACAGAAATACCTTCTTTCCATTCATTTTGAAGACATACAGCACATAAAAGAGAATAAAATTGGTTCATGGGGATATAGGACACGTAAACAAGAAATGAATGACTTATAAAAAAATATATATATTTATATATATATATATGTGTGAGAGATACATTTTCAGCCCTCAACCAAAAGAAAAAGAACAAAAAACAAAATGAGGGCAGAGAGAGTTGACACTCTTCTGAATAAAAAAAAAGTGCTCGAAACTGACAGTATTTTCAAACTTAACCACCAAACGACAATATAAGTTTGAGTTAAAGTCCATAATACCTCTTTCTTTCTTTTGCTTTCAGTACATCAATAATGCATACAAAGAAATGAAAGAAAAGGAAATTTTCCCTCATATACTTCTAGAAACATCATTTGAGGATGAGAAAATGAGACTGCAGTATGTGAACGTTTCATATTCTTTGTGAAAACTGAGAAAAACATAACTAAAAGTGAAAATGAGATTGTGCAGTTTAAAGTGATAGTTCACCCAAAAATAAAAATGATGTCATTTATTTTCATGTTGTTCGAAACCTTCATTTCTTCTGTGGAATGCAATATGATAATGTTAGCCTCAGTTACCATTCACTTTTATTTTACAGAAAGTAAATGGGACTGAGGCTTACATTCTGCCTCCTTTTGTGTTTCACGGAAGGAAGAAAGTCATTTTCATTTTTTGGATGAACTATCCCTTTAAGAACAAGGTGATGAGATATCAGTTTGTGTCCTCCATTTGTAGTGAGAGAAAAGAGAACAGACGGAGTTTTCTCCATCTTCTCGAACGCCGCCGCCTCCTCCTCTTTCTGTCAAGTATGCTCCGGTTGCTCAGTGCAGATTGGTTTAGCTGTGTATTTTTTTTTTCTTCAATTTCTTATTATGTTGTTTTTATTTTATTTCGTTAGAAAGGCTGCATTTTTTTCTTTTTTCTTTTAACAGCTCTCCTGGGATGAACAAGTGTCAGGCCAGGTGGTTTATGCTCCTTTCTGCTGTCCACCCCGCCTTCACTCATATGATCTTTCCTTCACAGCTTGTGACTCGGACCACTTCTGGATCTGGGGATTATTCATATTCTAGAAACTGTTTATGGTAAAATAACAAGTACCTGCAAAAATGGAATACATGTTATTATGAACAACTGGTTTGGTGAATAAAAACAATATTTTACTTATATATATTTATTTCTCCAAAAACACTGCTACAAAACAAATTCTTTTCATGTTAAAGGTATTACAGTAGCCTCAAAAAATATTTGGACACTTAATTCCAATAATCATAATAAAAAAAAATATGTATGAATGTCATTGCATTAGATACAAAATAACTTTTTTGCTAATTGCTTAACTTTTAAAAAGACAAATGAATAGTATTGTAAAATTTGAATACTATGAAAAGTAAATGATAATTTGATTTTAAACAATAAATCAATAGACAATTAAAACAAAGCATTTGGGAACTCTCTGGTTGCCAAATGTTAGTGGAACATGGGTCCGTTATGTTAATACGATGAACTTCACTTGTATACAAACTTGAGGGGAACTGATTTCATAAATCCACCAAGACCCCATTTTCACCTTGTATTAAGATGCATCTTGGGTGATCCGATCACATGTGGTCAGGTGAAACACTATGCTGTTTACATCTGGTCACTTAAATGCATCTCCTATGACCACTTGTGTTCGGATTTGTAGGGTCTCTGTTTCATGACAACATACATTAATCACTATGTCAGTGTGTTACTGCATGATAAAGCACAACACAATCATAAAGACAAAGCAAGCAAAATAAAAAAAAAAAAAAAAACGGTGCCTCCACCAGTGCCTTCATCCCAGTTGCGGGGTCATCAGCAGGGAGCCACCTATCTTCAATGTTTCACCCCATTAATCCTGGAACATCTCCTGGTGGTGGGGCAGCAGTCAGGGATGTCTCCCTGCCACCCCCTGCAGCTAGACACCGGATCCCCCTCAACGCCTCTCATCCTTGCCTTCCCATCCTTCCTTCACAAATTACTTGCAACCAGGGTTCTATACGTCATAATACCTCAACACAACCATACGCACCAGCCCGTTGGCCAACTGGCACTGGCACCGTATCTCTTGGTATCTCAGTGCCACCTGTTCCATATAGCATACTACTTCAGCACGAGCCCTCACCACATATCACCCAGGTTCCCTATTCCTCAGTTTCCTACTTCTGAACCCCCCACTTTTTGTCCTTCCTTCTTAACCTTAGCCAGAAGCTCCCTTTCTCAGCTTCCTCTGCCAATTCCTTCAAAGACTTTTTTTAAAGCTGCTCCTACGATACCAATTTCTCTAAATAGGTGCTGTACTGACGTTCCCATAAATCCTCGGCACCCAACCTCCACAGGGTAGGTGGAAGTCCTCCATCCATTTTCCCTGCACTCTGCGGCCAGATCAGCATATTTTAGTTTCTTCCTCTCATAGGTCTCCAGACCCTCTTCCCATGGAACAGTAAGATCAATCATTACTATTTTCCTAGCTGAAGTCGACCACAACACTACATTCGACCTCAAGGAGGTAATGGCAACCTCAGTAGGAAATTTTAGCTGCTGGTCAAGGTCGACCAACATTGTCCAATCCAATATTGATCACCAAGATTGTTCTGGCTTCGCTCTGTGCTGTGTCTTGTGCAGCACTTCCCTTTTTAACAAAATCAACACCCTCGGATGGCTCAGGCAGAGGATGTGTCTCAGGAGGGCAGTGTGAATCAGGACAGGCCAAAGGCGACAGAGACATATGTTTATTGCTTCTCTGACCACACGATGGCACCACACATGCTTTATCTTAACCTTAAGATAAAGGCAGCCATGCTCACCCTCTGGGGAGCATGGCTGCCTTTGTTTGCCTTTACACCAAGCACCTCTAGGATCTCTGCCAGCTTCCGCGGGACCTGATCATGCCACCACCTGTATCGTCTTTGTGCCAGGGCATTCTTGCACCCACCCAATATCTGCTGCAAGTTTGCTCTTGGGGCCTCACAGAGGGGGCAACTCTCCTCTTTGACATGTCTCTCACAGAGACAAATTCCCAGGGCTTGGTAGGGTATCGTAGGTGAATCTTATTAGAAAACTTAACCTTCTACAGATCAGCCCATCCTAACACTCTATCAGATGTCCCCTCCCATATGGTCCTGTGCCCTTGTTGCTGCTGGCTGACTGCCCTAACCTTATATCCTTCCTCTTCCATCCGTAACTACCACTGCTTTCCTCTGTTTTCAGGAGGCTGCTGACCACAGTTTGGGAGCCACCCCCCATCCAAGGCCTGTTCTTCCTGACTGTGTTCTTCCAACAATCTGTTGATGCTTCAGTCTTGAAACCGCCTGGTTTATGACCTCCTCTGCCTTCCAAGTTCTGCTTGTTTGGACTTGGACTTGACCTGCCCTCACTGCCTGGTCTGTCGATTCCCGTAGCTCCAAAACAAGCCTGGTCTTTTCCTGCTTGTAGCTTATCGTTTCCTCACCTAGTGAGGCAGTAAGGCAGAGAGGCATGCCCCCAGCAGGCTCTCTCTTCTGGCATCAATCGCCTGGCGCCACTGCGGCACGGACGTGACCTGCAGCGGGGACAGTGGCAGGTGGGGAGTTTGACTGGGGCGGTACACCTGTCAAAAGGTAATGCAGGTATCCTAAGGCGAGCTCAGGGAGGACAGAAACCTCCCGTGGAGCAGAAGGGCAAAAGCTCGCTTGATCTTGATTTTCAGTATGAATACGGACTGTGAAATCAGGGCCTCACGATCCTTCTGACTTTTGGGACTTAAAGCAGGAGGTGTCAGAAAAGTTACCACAAGGATAACTGGCTTGTGGCGGCCAAGCGTTCTTAGCGACGTTGCTTTTTTTTTTTTTAAATTCCCTTCCAATTTGGAATGCCCAATTCCTACTACTTAGTAGGTCCTCGTGGTGGCACGGTTACTCACCTCAATCCGGGTAGTGGAGGACAGTTTACCCTACTGATGATGTTGTTGCAATAGTAATCCTGCTCAGTACAAGAGGAACCGCAGGTTCAGACATTTGGCGCTTGTTCTTGGCTGAGGAGCCACTGGTGCGAAGCTACCATCTGTGGGATTATGTCTGAAAG
The DNA here is from genome assembly GCF_019703515.2 of Myxocyprinus asiaticus. Taxonomy (NCBI): domain Eukaryota; kingdom Metazoa; phylum Chordata; class Actinopteri; order Cypriniformes; family Catostomidae; genus Myxocyprinus; species Myxocyprinus asiaticus. The sequence continues at coordinate 15,911,194 of NC_059375.1, forward strand.
CCTCCAAGTCAGAATCCTCCCTAAACGTAACGATACAGCAGTGCCGCTTAGTGGATTACCTGTAGTAAAGGAGCTTCAGGTGTTTGTGCTTGTGATCTGTGTTGATATAAGACAAACTAAAGAAGATTCCTGAAGCTCTCGTGAATATGTATCTGCTTTTCAAAAATTTCAGATCAGATGGTTATTTCCTTTTAAAGCCACTTGTAAACGGCAAAGTTTCAACTCTTGTTTTAGCACAGCAGTTGATTGACAAGTTAAGGGTGGTGCATCACTGCTGTTAGGACACCTACAGGACAGATTAACGTTTACACCTCAAATGCGATCTGGTCACATGTATTTTTGACCACATTTATATGTGGTTTTTGTGATCCGATCACACCCCGTTTAGACCTGTATTTAGGGCTGACCACATGTGATCGGATCATCCAAAATGCATCTTAATACCAGGTGTAAACGGGTTTAAAAATCCTCGAGAGAACAGATGGTTAGAAGTAAATTGCAAAAGTGAAGTTAAAAAAAAAAATTCTAGCATCATTGCAAACTGGTTTGACCTAATGCAATTCAGAAATTAAGTGCGTCTTTATGGGGCCACAGCACGTATGGATGTAGAAAGCTGAATTGCAGACTGACCCCTCACTGTCCAGAACATCTTTAATGCTGGCTTTAGTGATAATGGCGTCATCACATTTAAACCACTGGTCCTTGTGCTGGCGGATAAACGTGGTGTAATGGCCGCTCTCCAACGTGCCCTGATGATTCACCACTGCAAACAGAGAATACCTGCACATCGAGAGAGAGAGTGAAAGAGAGAGAGAGAGGGTAAGAGCTAAATCAATGGTACAATGTTCACAGAGATTTATACATTTCAAATCATTAGCAAGTATAGCAGACTTCCACTTACTTGTTATCATTGTTTAATGAATCTACTGGCTGCTGGTACTGTCCATTCATTCGGCTTTCTTTACTGCAAGAAAAACAGAAACATTAGCATGCAGCTGCTAAATGACTTTCTAGATCAGGGGTGGGGAACCCTTCTCCTGGTGGGCCACTGTCCTGCAGAGTTCAGCTCCAACCCCGATCAAACAAACCTGAGCAAACTAATCAAGGTCCCCAGGATTACATGAAAAAATTAAGGTCAGGTGTGTTTGATTAGGGTTGGAGCTAAACTCTGCAGGACAGTGGCCTTTAGGAGCAAGGTTCCCCACACCTGTTCTAGATAAACATGCTAGCTCACAAACACTGGCTGTGTCTGAAAACCTGGTGAGTTGACTTGCTTCTGTCTACATAAGTGACATAAACAGCATTCTAACTAAAATAGACAGCAACATGATAAAATGTTACTCCCATGAGAGCACTACTCTGTGAATCACGTGAGACGTGACTAATGCTCAGTTGATTTTGATGCTAGCATATTGCTAAGCTAAGGAGTCAATATTCCCAACACAGACAAAAAGACATATTTGGTTGAAAAATATTAGGTGAAAAATATTGCTCAAGCCAATCGTATGGCAGCAGTTCAATGCATAAAATCATGCAGATGCGGGTCAGGAGCTTCAGTTAATGTCCACATCAACCATCATAATGGGGAAAAAGTGAATGGGCTACAACAGCAGAAAACCACGTTGGGCACTTTATTAGGACCATAGTGTTCCTAATAAAGTGCTCAGAGAGAGAGTGTGTGTGTGTGTATATACAGTATGTGTGTATATATATATATATATATATATATATATATATATATATATATACACACACACACACACACATATATATATATATATACACACACACACACACACACACACACACACACACACTCTCTGAGCACTTTATTATAGAGAGAGAGAGAGAGAGAGAGAGAGAGAGAGAGAGAGAGAGATAGAGCTCTCTCCGCGAGGGCGGTGTTATTTCCCTCGAAACGAGCATAAAAAGTATTTAGCTCATCCGGTAGAGATGCAGCGGTGTTCACGGCGGAGTTTTTATTCCCTTTAAAGTCTGTGATGATATTAATTCCCTGCCACATGCTTCTAGAGTTGGTGGTGTTAAACTGTCCTTCAATCTTGTTCCTGTACTGACGTTTTGCTGTTCTTCTGTTTTTCGGAGGGCATAACTGGCTTGTTTATGCTCCTCCGCGTTCCCGGAATTAAAAGCGGAGGTCCGCACATTAAGTGCCGCGCAAACATCACTATTAATCCAAAGTTTCTGGTTCAGATAGATCCGTATTGTTTTGGTCAGAACGACGTCCTCTACGCACTTTTTGATGAAACATATTACGCTATCAGTGTAAAGCTGATGTCGTCATCAGAGGCGGACCGGAACATCTCCCAGTCCGCGTGATCAAAACAGTCTTGTAGCGTAGAGTCTGATTGGTCCGACCAGCACTGGATCGTTCTGAGGGTGGATGCTTCCTGTTTCAGTTTCTGCCTGTAAGCAGATCAGCAACAACATTAAAACCACCTGCCTAATATTGTGTAGGTCCCCCTCGTGCCGCCAAAACAGTGCCAACCCGCATCTCAGAATAGCAACTGGGGATTCTGGGATTGATTTGCACTTTTCGCACCAAACTACGTTCATCTCGAGGAGACAGAATGCGTCTGCTTCCTGAGCAGTATGATGGCTGCGTGATCCCATAGTGTTTATACTTGCATACTATTGTTTGCACAGATGAACGTGGTACCTTCAGGCGTTTGGAAATTGCTCCCAAGGATGAACCAGACTTGTGGAGGTCAACAATTTTTTTTTCTGAGGTCTTGGCAGATTTCTTTTGATTTTCCCAGCATGTCAAGCAAAGAGGCACTGAGTTTGAAGGTAGGCCTTAAAATACATCCACAGGTACACCTTCAATTGACTCCAATTAGCCTATCAGAAGCTAACAGGCTAATTTCCTAAAGGCTTGACATCATTTTCTGGAATTTTCCAAGCTGCTTAAAGGAACAGTTAACTTAGTGTATGTAAACTTCTGACCCAATGGAATTGTGATATAGTCAATTAAAAGTGAAACAATCTGTCTATAAACAATTGTTGGAAAAATTACTCATGTCATGCACAAAGTAGATGTCCTAAATGACTTGCCAAAACTATAGTTTGCTAATATGAAATCTGTGGAGTGGTTAAAAAATTAGTTTTAATGACTTCAGCCTAAGTGTATGTAAACTTCTGACTTCAACTGTATATAATCTGACACATCCTTTTTTTGGAAGCTGGCATAAAATGCCCAAAAATGCTGTTTAGCTAGGTAGATTTCGAAATACAACCATTAATTGTAATTCTAAGGCTACATCAATTAATATGTGCTTTTGCACATGGATGCGCATGGTGGGGAAGTTGTCATATACTGTTAATGGAGCAGCAACTTCATAACAAATGACTCTTTACTATATGAGTAATGGCTTTAAAACTGGCAGTGGTAGATTATATTTTTAGACAGTAAACCTCATTCCTACAAAACCAAACTTGTGTATTTTGCCCACTGCGACCATGTCAGTACTACTGAGCTCTTTCTTCCCCTCATTCGTGTTTGTGTGTTGAACAGTTTCAAAATGCACCAAGGCAAGGTACTCGACATGTGAATTAAAATGATTTTGACTCTGACAGAAAGATAATGAAGATAATGATTCTGGATGCTGTCATCTTTGATAACAAACATCAAATACTGATGACTATGATGATGATGACAGGAAAAATGAAGCTGTACCTGGAGGCCATGAAGGGTGTCATGTCTAGCTCAAGAGGAAAGGACACGTAGGTGGTGATCTTCCGCCGGAGCTTTGCTGAATGCTCAAATCGCTGGAATAAAGGGGGGAAAAAAAGAGGAATGAGAGAAATAACAAGATAAAGCAGATGGAGAGGGATGACAGAATTGAAAGAAACACTTAAGAATTACAGTGACAAAAACAGGCAAAAGAGAAGTCCAGCCTTATACAGACGCCCACACACCTTCTGATGCATATTGCACACGTTTCAATGAGCACTTCTGAAGAAGAACTACAAGCTTGATTTGACAAAGATTACCAAGTTTGTGTAATTTTTGTAAAAATATTTTGAGTAGTTACATAGTAGCAAGTGCACAGAATATCCAAACACATGATTACTTTAAGGTGGAAGCATGCCACAATAGGAAGTCTCTTCATTGTCAGCTGCTTGGTGGATTCTTGATAACTATGACAACCACTGCATTTGATTTTGGCGCTACTTCCTAAGTGTTCAGGTCGAGTGAACCTGCAATGCAGAAAGTTGAGTCAGTAACAGCCTGTACGATCCACAATCATGGACATCCTATAGCTTGATTTGAGTGTTTGTACCTGCGTAAGCAGTCTGTTAGTGTGTTTGCTCCAGTTGGGTGGCTGTCTCCATTCACCAGACTACCATCACTGCCCGGACTGAGGGGCCAGAAGGGGGTGGAGGAACCTGGCAGATCCAAACTGATGTCCCAGAATGGGTCTATTGTCGTGGAAACCCCACTGCGGACAAGAAAAACAGAAAATGAAAAAAAAACTAACCAAAAAGAGAAGCACTACTATCTTTTTAGTGACTTCACAGATGCAGTGGCACTTAATCAAGGCTCAGCAGGACTTCATAGCATGAGGATTAGTTCAGGTATAAACAGCAGAGGGCTTGGATGAATGCAACACATATATTAAACACAAGATGGTGCTAAAGAGTATGAATAACTTGTAAAAACTGGATCTTTACACTTGAAGATATTCAATAGCATTCAAACTAGGTTAGATATAGAAAACAGGATATCAGGTTAGGTATAGAAAACAGGATATCGACTCTGTACCAAAACCTAGCAAGTTGCCTATAGGCAGCATTTTAAGGCATCATTGGCACACTCCCAACATGAAGGCTGTTCCAAAAGCTATTCCATTTAAAGGAATATTTTGGGTTCAATACAAGTTAAGCACAACCAACAGCATTTGTGGCATAATGTTGATTACCACAAAAACTAAATCTTGACTTGTCCCTCTTTCTTAAAAAAAAAAAGGAACAATCTGAGTTACAGTGGGGCACTTACAATGGATGTGAATGGGGTAAATCTGTAAACCTTATAAATACTCAGTTTCTAAAGGATAGCCAGAAGACAAACAATATGTGTGTAAACATGATTTTAGTGTGATAAAATAACATTTGGCTTACTAAACATTTCTGAATTAAGTTATATCAAATTTCACAACTTAGTTGACATGACGATGTAATGCTGCCAACCATAAAATCCTAAAATGACCATAAAAACAACAATTTAAACAACATAGCAGCTCAAATAAAAAACAAATTTTAAATAGAATTAATAAGTGCTTTTATAAAATTATAAGCTTCACATCTCTGTCTTTAAACATTGCAAAAATTGGCCCCATTCACTTCCATTGTAAGTGTCTCACTGTAACCCAGATTTCTGCTTTTTTTTAATGAAAAGGAGGGACATGACTAAATTTTTTGTGGTAAACAACATTATGCCACAAATGCTATCAACTGAGCTTAACTTGTATTGAACCTAAAATATTCCTTTAATATACATTTTTTGGTCAAATTCCAAGAGAACAATGCAGATATAATTTGCGGTAAATACTATAATGCAATAATTATAAATATAATTCATTCGATACTGAAAAGTATTGATAAAATAGTTAAATCTAATAAAAATTGATGACTTTATCCAATAATTGTGTATAGTATGTATTTTTATGCTTATCAGAGTACAGCCAAAGTCTTTCTAGCAAGTCAGTCCTCTGGCAGTCATTTTTTAGAACGCTCCCGTGAAGCTATTTCCAGTCATGAAAGTGCAGCACCAATCTACATGAATGGGGAAAATCTGAATTCTCCAAAACGGTTGGTCAAGATTACAATCAAAGACCATTTCAAATCAGAAGTAAAATCTGACAACACTGGTATCATAAATTGTGCTTCTTTACCTCCAATTACGCTAAAAAACGCTATTTTCCCAGCTTGTATAGCTAATGTGCATACACAAAATGCTAATGCCATCTCAAGTTGATTGACAGGCGTTGTCTGTCTCTAAAAGGTGACTGGCTCTTTCACCTGTAAGGCGGGAATTCCTTTCTACATCCGTTGACTGTCGGGCATTCCAATTTCTCCCATTCATTTTAATAGAAGCAGCCCGTGTCTGCTAAATAGTCTCTGGTACATCATCGTTAGCTTAGCAACATGCTAACACCAAACTCTATTAAAATCAATTGTGAGTCGAGTCTCCTGTGCATTTCTTGTGAGGAGCAAGATTTGTTTGATGCTTAAGAGTTGCTACCTATGTAGACTGTTCCAAATCGGTCACTTGTGAGGTTCTATTTCAGTTAGGATGCTGCCTTAAAAGGCTACTAGACAAAGGCTGCTTAAAAGCCAGCAGACAGCATGGCACCTTACCAGGTTTTGGAACAAAGCAACTGACTACCTCAGTCTCTGATGTGGCACAAATGTGGCTAAAACACACCCATTCACACAAACAGAAAGGGTCGACTGGCCAAGGACAAATGTGGAACATTTACAGACAACACTGTGGTTGGTCTTACTGGCAGACTTGGCAGGTGACGTCAGACTGCAGGCCTCCAGTGAAGATTTGGTCAATGATACAGTTGCAGTGGTTTGGGTTGTTGGCTTTTTTCCCATTATCATCTCCTTAGTGGACATGCGAGCAGCATATGAACGAACACGAACACACACAAACACACACACACACACACACACAAACACACACAGAGAGAGAGAGAGAGAGAGAGAGAGAGAGAGAGAGAGAGAGAGAAAAAGAGAAGAGAGAGAGAAGGTCTGATTAAAAAGCAAAGCTCGGATTGCTGCAGGAACACCCCTCCCTTTCTGTTTCACACTGCAGGAGGAAGGAGGGATGAAGGGATGGAGGGGAGGGAGAGAAAGAGTGAGGTCTGTCTACAAACTCTCCATCTATTTCCTCCCCCTCACTTCCTCTTCTACAGCCATTTGATTCTTTTAGCAGCAAGCTGTACCTCTCCATCTCTTTCTCTAGCTGTTTGCTACCATCTCCCACCCACTCTCTGACCCTGACTCAAGTACAGTATGTTCAGTTCTGCTGCATGCAACACATGATTCTAGCTCTTCTTCACTCACATACACACTTTTAAAGTTCACCTATAGAAAGCACATGAAATGCTCAGAAACATTTTACATTCACCTTCGCAGTCATGAATCTATGGATCTGTTTACGCCAGGTATAAAGATGCATTTTAGGTGATCAGTTTGAAACAGGACAGCGCTAAAGGCAGGTCTAAATAGGGTCCAAAACATCTTGAGATTTGTCTACTTGAAGCTGAAAACACTTATGACCACATTGGGCCCGTAGTGCAAATGCTAATACGTGCAAACAGCAGTGAAGCACCATCAACTCACCTGCAACCTGTCAAATCATTCACTGCTATAAAACTAGGGATTTAAACTTTGCAGGTTATGTGCAGCATTGAAAACAAATAACCGTCCAATCTGAAAAAAATAAATACATAAAATGCACACATGTACATGCACAAGAACTTCAAGGAACTTCTTTGGTCTGCTTGATATCAAGATGCAGTGACACAAATGACAGTCTTTTTTGTGCTGAATGCTTCCTGAAGTCTAAGTATTGTGTCGGGAATGCAGCAAGCTTGGGGTATGCTCTGAGCTATTACATGTTAGAACTGTTGACGCATTTAAAACACAGCACCAGAGTTCTGTTATGCTGAGGATAAAACAGATCACATGTTATTAATCTCTTTAAACCATACAATCTCATTTGCAGACTGCTTGAAACATACTTTTACGATTTCAGCTTGTCATGTTTCCAAGAGCAAATTAGTCCTAAAATACAGCTATAAGTAAAAAAGAATGCATATCAATCTGCATTACTTCATTATCTTTCCAGTTTTATACCACCCATTTCATTGGAAAAGTAACCAGGTGGAACTAATGGAACTTCTTCACAGACTGTGCTCATTTCCGCAGAGCAAACATTTTTATATTTAAATTTTTTTAATTTAGTGTAAATTTATAACATTATACTTTGTGTTATATTACACATCATTAATTAAAAAAAAAAGTTAAAGTTACCACTGTTGCAATGTGGTTCTAATATAGCTGCTGCTAAGGGAGTTGTGGAAACATAAAAGTGCCGTTCTTTTTTTTGCTGTTGGAGAAAATATGAATGCAAAATTAATATTTGTTGTGGTCTACCATTCACCGCTATAGCAGTTTACCCTGCTATAGTTTACTTCCGCGTTCCAAACCCAGAAATGTGAAAAGGGTTCATATAATTAACAAGCAAAAGGCTCTAGTTCAGAGCAGCTGCTTCTGATTGGCTGTATGATGTTCAGTGCCGCTGTCTCCGATTGGCTGTAGTAATGCTGCATTTGAGCTATGTTGGTATGACAGTATTTACAAGATGAGCGCAAACAAACGGCAAGGCAATGTCGCTGGTGATTTTATTTTCACCCCAACTTTCCAACTAAGGGGCGAATCATTGGTGAAACCTAATTTGGTATTGATCAATTTGGTATTTAATTTGGCATAAGCATAGACATAAAATACTGCTTATTTAGTCAGTTTAAGACGTAACATTCTTCTGTGAAAAAAAAAAAAAAATACTTTCACATCCTATGTGGCAGAACAAAAATAATAAAATACATGGTGAAAAAAAAAAAGGAGATATATTTTATTGCAACCAAAATCACTTAGTAACATCACACTACAATTACGATTTCAAAACTCGAAAGTAGGAACTTTGAAGGAGGACTGGAAGTTCAGAGCAGCTGCCTTTTACTGGCTATAGCATGTTCAGCACAACAGTCTCTGATTGGCTGTAGTACCTTTGCAGTGTCTATGCAGCACATCCAAAGCAGCAATGAGAAACTCGTGAGCGTCCTGTTGCTCATAGCCAGCGAGATGTCGTGCGTGGGTCCACACGAGGTGAAGCAACCGGAAGGGAATGTGAGGAGATCGGTGACCCGAATAGAACTTCAGGAGAGACGGATAGAGAAAAGTTTAACATGTATAAAAAATATTTTAGCACACTAGATGTTGTGAGTGTGTAGAGCTCTCACCTCCTGAAAAAGCTGAGACATTTCACACACTAGGCAAGAGTTGGACTGCATCTCACACTTGTGCCTGTCGGACAGGAAGAAGTCCCTCAGAAGTGGAGTGTGTGTGAGAGCCTGAACAATACAGTTCATAAAGCACGTGTTCCCAAGGTTTATCAAACCCCTCAAACCTGAAAGAGAGGGAGACATAAGGAGAAAGAGTGTTAAAGGTGTTTTTTTGGGATACAGTACATAAAATATCCTTACTACCTGACTAGTTTTAAAGTGGGGCTTGAGCAAAAAAAAGAAAAAAAAACTGCCTTAAAGGGACTTTGAATTATTTACACAACACACATCGGTACCCTCTTCTCAAACTCCAGTATAACCCCAGAAGATTTCCCCCTAGTGTGTACAACCAAACACAGCCTGCCTCTTCCTCTTTTAGTGCTGTCAGTTTAAGTCACTTCGCTGCTGTGTTGAAGTGGGACACCTTTACCCCTCCCTATCTTACTGTCTGATGGGTAACAGGAGGCCGTTTGGTTTGGGATGAGGCCTGGTCTGTGCAGACAAAGGCTGTGATCTCACAGGGAGGCTAAACGTCTTGAACTGGCCTAGCTCCAAATCTACAGCTCTCAGACATCTGCTCCTCATGCTTTTTTACAGTTTAGTTAAGGGAGGGATGGAGGAAGAGAGTTAAAGGAGAGAGAATGAGAGATATAAAACTGAGAAAAACCACGCAGCCCTGCTGAAAGCACCTGTGCAATGGTGAGAGGACCTAGAGAGGAAAACAGAAAGGGAGATTTTCCACAGATATAGTGCTGTTTCTTATGTCGGAGTCAGTGCTTGGCTAGTCACTCTCAGAACTGGCCCGCGTTTTTATTGACTTGAGTGCCAAACGGTGACGTAACAGACTAGTACAACCTGGCAATGTCGAACAACAACCATGCCGCATCATAAGCTGGGTTTCCAAACAAATATTTTGCATCGTTTTAGAGCATTCCTTATAATTCGACAAATGAAAATGGGAATCACCAGATGTTTCCATCCACTACATTATGTGCATAATCATGAGCCAGCTTTGTTGTGATGGAGCAGCTGACTGTCCTCCTTGCATCGAGGATTGTTGTATTTGCTCTATTGGAGCAATTGTACATGGTTTTATTAAATGCTGACAGGAGATGCTGCTGGATGAGCATATCTAGGCCCTATGAAATCCAGGTTATTCATTTTGTTTATTTATTTTTGTTTTAAAGTTTAATTACATTTTATCATAAAAAAACTAATTAAAATGAATTTATAGAATTTTAATTAAAAAAAAAAGTCAATGGGCATGGCCATGAAGTTCTATTTTAGTGGGTTGGGTCAAGTGCAATTTAATTCTGAGGTTGCATTCCGTAGCAATATAAACAAAGACAGCACATTCATAAGCAGGGTTTGAAATTAACACCTGCAATCCCACGGGTAAAAATCGGCAGTGACGTCACTCTTACCAGCCACTTTGGCGGGTGACCTTTTCAGGATTTTTCCTGCACTGAACATTCTATGGATGTCGGGTGACTCGGAGCCACTGGCGAAGCAAATTTAAAAGGTATTCATTCCTCTCATAACTTACACATCTGTGCGAGGTGAATGAAGCGTGCTTTCGCGCAAACTGCCGCAGCACACATTATGCTGGGTGTCGATTGGTGTGTGGTGAGCAAAGTTAAGCTAGCATTTTCAATTCATTCCAATGGGAGCCAAGCACCATGCTCGCAAAGTAGATTCTCATCAGAATGAATTGAAAACAGTGGACACATACGCCAGTGGACACGTACGGTCCCAGAGCAAAACTTGCATGATTCAGTCGGGCTTTCCTCGATATCAGGGCGGCTGGCGGAGACCATAAAACTTATGTGAGCCACTTGAATTCTACAGAGAACATTCTAGTATAAAGCTCTGTATGGAGGAAATCAAACCCCTCAAAAAAAAAATAAATGCTGCACTAACTGGTAACTTGTAGATTCATATTTAATCTATTAGCGTGAATGACTTTATTTTTATAACAACTATAAAAGTTGTAATTAAAGTTTTCTAAATGTGTTTAGGCTACTAGTGTTTTTTGTTTGTTTTTTAATAAATACTATAGTTTATTTTTACTACATTTTTTCTACATTTACCTAACCACAGTAATGAGGAGCCATCCATGGTCTTACCTGTGGTTATGGCCTTATCATTACAAATGCCACTGTTAAACAATACAAGAACAATTGGAAAACATTATTATAGGCAAGTAATTTAGAATGAAGGGATTAAAACTTCCATGAATTATTGGCAGATTTCACTCCTGTTCTAACTGTCCATGACATAGATATTCTAAAGGAGACTTAAATCAGGCTTGTGTTCTGCAAATATCATTCTTTTTCAAATAATGCCCAAACAAATGCATGCAGTTAAAGTCTCTGGTTACCTTTATCAACTTTACGAGGAAGGGGATTTTGGCTACTGAAAATGTTGAGTGGCTAGTGACCTTGGAAAATACTAGCCACAGCGCCTGGTGAGCCAAAAACCCTGTTCATAAGAAATTGGTAGTGTAAATGGGATGCCTGTATGCAATGAATTAGAATACATTAACTGCATCCTTAATGAATGCCAGTCATATTTCTATGACAGTGACACGCTCCTTTAATAGGCATGGAAAACTTGGCTCTCATCATGACTTGGAATCCTGTAGGCTCAGTTAAATTATAGAGAATGTAAATATTATTATATTGATCTACTGACACACAAATCATGGCTAGGATTATCAGTGATTGCATCGGCCTTCCAGGTTAGGCTGTGGATTGAGGGACCTTTTTTTTTCATGCTTGAATCTGCACTGAGAATAGAGGTGCTTCTACAATCTGTCTGCATTAATGGTGCCCTCACAAATGTGCGAGCTGCCCATGCCATGGGCACTGACACACCCCTGGCCCATACAGACACTGGCTTTTGGACCTGACGCTGATAACAGCTTGGATGGTCCTTTTCCTCTTTGGCACGGAGAACACGACAGCTGTGTTTTTCAAAAAATATTTGAAATGTGGACTCATTGAATCAAAAAACACGGTTCCACTGTTCTACTTTCCATCTAAGATGAGACCGAGCCCAGAAAAGTCGGCAGCGCTTCTGGACAGTGTTGATGTAGGGCATCTACTTTGCATAGTAAAGTCTTAACTTGCATCTGTGGATGCAGCGGCGAGTGGTGTTGACTAACGAAGGTTTACTAAAGTAATCCCAAGCCCATGTTCATGATATCCATAACAGATGAATGATGTTTTTTAAGACAGTGACATCTGAGGGATCAGAGTTCAAGTGCATTCGGAAATGGTTTTCATCTTGCCCTTTACGCACTGAGATTTGACCATATTCCTTGAATCTTTTAACTATATTGTGCACTGTAGAGGATGAAATGCCCTAAATCATTCCAATTTGTCTTTGGGGAACATTGTTCTCAAAGTGCTGGATTATTTGCTGAAGCATCTGTTGGCAAATTGACAAGTCTCAAACGATCCTTGCTCTTGAAGGACTAGGCTGTTTTTGGAGGCTCCTTATATACTATGACAATACTGCCTCACCTGTTTAACATCTCCTGTTTCACACTGCCTTATCTTAAAATGTCAAATTGTTATTAGTCTTAAATTGCCCATCTCAGCTTTTTTGAAGTGTGTTGCAATCGTCTGATTTGAAATGACTGTACATTAAGAAAAAATAAAAAATAAAATGAAATTCACAAGGTAAAACATCATATAATGTTTAGTTGTAGTGCTTTCAATATAGCAAAGGATGAATATAATTTAAATATAATAATAATATAATACAATTTTGCTTTTATTAGCATTTTTCATACTGTCCCAACTTTTTTGGAATTGGGGTTGTATATAGAAACAGGATGTCGGTCAACTAAACATGCATCACATCACCACTTGTGCATAGTGGATTTAAACATAGTAAAAAGGTGTTAAACAGAGCTGAGAGCAATACCCAGTTATTGACAGCTAAATGCATAACCAAATTAGACAAAACATTCAATAAACAAACAATGAACAGGGGACATGTAGAACTTCCAGAATGATAGATGTTTAATTTCTGTGGAAATCTCCAGTTTTCTAAATGTACTGATTCTGTGTGAGCCTTGCAGACTGGGCACCGGCTTTTGCACCCCGTCAGTGGAGAGAAGTACAAGAGAGACTTCTCACTTCCGGCTACATTCAGCGCCTCCTGCGGTACTCCACTCTTTCAAGTACTAATACATTATTTATGCACACGACTGATTGAACATCATAAACACGCCTGATCCAACACACACATCAATGCTGGCGTATCACTGCTGACAACACCCCCCCCAACCCAACCCCCTCCTCCAATCTTATAACTGGCTCAGTCAAGCAAGAGTCTCTAAACCAACAGCCATCCGATCCATCTCACACAATAGCCTTCTGAATTCATCATACATGGGCCACATTATGTCCTAAATGATCAATGAAAGCTCATGCTCTCATATGCCTAATCGCATTAGTGTGTTTCTCCGAGTGCGAAAGAGGCTAGTGTTTAGCGCCTACGCTGGGCCTGCGGTGCAGACATTTAACACCATTACTCCAGTGCCAGAGGCTCTGACTGAGGAGAAACAGGCGAAAATGAGAGAAGGGAGAAAACGGTACCACTGAGGAAAGCAAGGATTATTTCTCTAATGGCCGACATCCACATTTCCTACTTATTTGTGTGCACACACACTTTCATTCTATCTCCTTCAGACACACACACACACACACACATAAAAACTAATGAAAAATATTTAAGATTGACAGCACTTGCGCCAAGAAACAAATCGCAGTCTTGGCTCCAGTACAATCTGCTGTCTCTAGACATTTGACAGCAAAAAACTCTTTTGAACTGATTGTGGCGCCGAAAAATGCAGACACAGTAAGATAGCAATTTATTTTGGCTGACCCCTAATCAAAAATGTCCCGAGTCCTATTATAGAGCACAACGGTATACGGAACAATTCGCATCACTCAAAAACAGATCTTGTGGGAAATAAAGTGCTTACCTATAGTGCAGTTTGCCGTTATTTTCCTCCGTTTGGGGTTGTGTCGCAGCAACTCCAGTTCTCGTTTTGTGGGCTCCCACATTGAATATTTCTCACCAATACCTGATGTTTTAAGAAATGTACACATTTATTTTATCTATTTTTACGTGCTTGCAAGATACTTACATTTCTAAAACATTCTGGTAAGGGGTTTCTGCAAAGAAGTAAATACATACTGTACAGGAACATACAGATTCATTTCAAATTTTGCTTAGGGGCCGTTCACACTGAACGCATTTTTGCATCTGTATGTGCCGTTTGTCAATAGTTTTTCTAAGTAAACATTCACTTGACGTACGGCTTTACATCTCGTGCAAGAGCACCACGTTTTTTCAGCTGTGTGTCAAGAACTTTGACCTCTCGAATCACCTGCGTTCTGTTCTGTTCGTTGCACTGAGTCTAGCTTTTTTAGCACAAGAACACGTTCGGTCTGAACAACCCTTTAGCGTGCATTCTATTTTTGTGTTTTGTATACTTAAAGATTAAAGTTTGAATATCTCCCTTTGACTTACAGTTGCAAGAAAAAATATGTGTCTCTTTGGAATTAGCTGGTTTTCTGCATTAATTGGTCATAAAATTGGTCTTCATAAAAGTCACAAGACAAACACAGTGTGCTTAAGCTAAAAACACAAAAACAGTTATAATCTTTCATGTCTTTATTGAACACATCCCATAAAACATTCACAGTGCTGTGGAAAGAGTAAGTGAACCCTTGGATTTAATAACTGGTCGATCCTCCTTTGGCAGTAATAACCTCAACCAAACATTTTCAGTAGCAGCGGATTAGACCTGCACATCGCACATCGTTTTGGACCATTCTTCCTTACAGAACTGTTTCAGCTCAGCCATATTCTAAGGATGTCTGGTGTGAACAGCTCTCTTGAGGTCATTCCACAGCACAAGGTCTGGGCTCTGACTGGGCCACTCCAAAAGATGGATTTTCTTTTTTTAAGCCATTCTGTAGAGGATTTACTTCGATGTTTAAGGTCATTGTCCTGCTGTATCACCCAACATCTAGAACTTCAGCTGGTGCACAGCGACCCTGACATTATCCTGTGGGATATCTTGATAAACTTGATGGCAAGTGGTTCAGGCACCGAAGCAGCCCCAAATCATGATGCTCCCTCCAACGGGGTCTTACTGTGGACAGATGAATATCTAAGCTCTATGAGATAACTTTGTAACTCTTTCCAGCTTTATGCAAAGCAACAATTCTTGATCGTAGGTCTTCTGAGATCTTTTTTTGTGAGGCATGTTCCACGTCCGCAGATGCTTCTTGTGAATAGCAAACTCAAAATGTTTGAGTACTTTTTATAAGTCAAAGTAGCTCTAACCCACACCTCCAATCTCGTTTCATTAAATGGATGCCAGGTTTTCCAACTCCTGACTCTAATTAGCATTTGTTGTCATCATTAGCCTAGGGGTTCACATACTTTTTCCAACCTACACTGTGAATGTTTGAATTATGTATTCAATTTGTACAAGAACAACACAATAATCTGTGTGTTATTAGTTAAAACAGATTGTGTTTGTTCATTATTGTAACTTAGATGAAGATCAAACCAGATTTTCACATACTTTTTCTTGCCACTGTACCTTGATAGAATGGTCAGTGTTCAAACTGTAAATCGACAGCAATTACATTGTAATATTATTTGCACACTGAATAGCCACTGGTCTTCTTTCTTACATTATTTGCATATTAAACTGTGATTGTTTTTGCCTTCATTCCATATATCTAACAATTTACAGTCACCTTTACTCTGAACTGTGACTGAATTGTTTCTCCTGCACATGTGACTGAAAACAAAATGCGCGCTGGGTTTCATGACAACGACACAGCGGCTCTGATGCAGCATTTCTTTTACACAGAACTGAAGCATAAAACCATAACACTATTTTTTTGCTACCTTGCGGTCACTGGTATTTCCTTCAGGAAATGTATCTTGTTTTGGAATATAATAGCAAGCTTAAGAAAACATTGATATATGTGCCCTTGTCAATGACAAAAAAACACTCATTCTCCCATACAACGCAACAGGCTCAAACATTAATTTTCTGTATTAGCAGCCCCACAAGCTACAGGCGAAGTTGAACTACATTATTTGAGCAGACCGACGTAAGGGATTTTGAAGGGGTAAAAAAAACACTTACCTTGCAATTTCCATGCTTTTCTTTGTTCTTCTTTGGCAATCTGTTCCATGTCTTTGTCGTATATGTAGTCTTGGCACACAAAGCAATATATTCCACCATACAAAAGGTCTATAGCTGAAGGAGACAGCGAGAGAAAAATGGAGGGAAAAAAGGACCGATTAGAGACCTTTCTGAGAAAATTACGCTTGTACCTTTTCTTGACAGAAATTCCATATCTACTCTTATGCCCTGTAAATATGGGTGAGGTATTAAGGAAACATTCCAAGCATTGCTAAGTGCAGCAAATCTGCCTTCTTTTAATAAGTGATGGGTATAATAATTAGGGTGCACCACAGTAAATACCCATCCCTGCTTGTGCTTCAATATAGTGTCCTCTGTAAAATGTCACGGTGGCTCAATCTCATTGTGGAATAAATATGAGCACTGCAATAGCCTGGAGGTCATGTGTGCTTGTTGATAAATGTAATGTGGGCTTGCCAGTTCCTTATTGCTCTAACTAATGCTACATTTGTGAATTAAGCATATTAATTGTGAATTATCATTCTTTAATGAGGTAGGAAAGCCCAAGCACAAAGCTCATTCAGAGGTAGTCTTCCATTTCCCTAACCCTGCAGTGGCAAAACCTGTATTTCAGTTCCCATGGCAACCTGATGATGGTTTTTTTCTCACAGACACACTAAATATTTGCAGGTGGAGCTTAGCAGTGGGGACCGGCTCCTATTTGTGACAACACTAATGCACAGCCTGGCATAACCTGCTGACAGGTGCTAGGACTATGAAGCTTTTAGTGGCTTTCTGAGCAGAAAGACTACACTGTAAAACATTTTTTGTCATTTTGACGGTAAAAGACTAAAAATGCTACAGTAAAAAAAAAAAATTATTGGTTAACGGGTAGTTACCTTAAAATATATGGTAATGTTTTTTGTTTATATATATTTAAAAAGACAATACATGTATTTTTTTGATAACATTTTGTACAAAGATTTTTTTAATGTACAAAGTATGATTTTCTGTATAATTAACAGTAAAAATTCATATTATGTTTAACAAGAGAGTACATGTAAAATTACAGTAAAAAAAACAATAATCGGGCGTTCCCAGAATTCCCTGCGTGACCCAGTTCATTCCATTATATTTTATGGGAATAGTTATGTTTCTTCTTATTTTTAATATCAGTTATGTACTTTGGGGTGTTGTGTTATATTTGATGTAGTTTAGTTAATGTTTATTACATTATTTTAATTTCATGTGTGTTACCCTGATGGTGTTTAGTGTTTGTGTGAGTGACACTGAGCACTGTCTTTACGTGTTTATTGATCATTGCTCCTGGAAGGGCCACTATTGATGAACTTCATGTTATCATGTGCTGTTCTGTAATTACTACGGTGATTAACAATACAATATAAAGTAAAAAGCAGATTTTTACAATTTCAGAAGGTTAATATATTAAGTTTATTATTTAAACATATAAACGACGGTAATGCACCGTAAAATATACAGGCATCAAAATTACATCCCATAAAGCCTGAAACATGGTTACCGTATTTTTTACTTTGAATTTCTGGCAACCACAGCTGCCAGTTTTTTACCGTACATTTAACAGGATTTAATTTTTACAAAGTACAGTAGCAATGATTGCAGGGCTATTTTCAGTTGTAAGAAACACAAGTCTTATTGTATGTGGTGGTGAACTGGTAGGAGGTAAAAGATCAGTATATTCTGTTTCACTTGGAAATATGTCACATGAAAGTTAAATGCATTTTGATTGTGAATGTTAGATTGTGAGATATTAATGGACACCTCCATAAGATTATTGTCATCTCTTGATTATTGTCATAAGACTACGTTTCTCTTGACCTTTAACACCATTAAATGTATCTGATTTTCATGAAAATGCCACTTATAAAACAGTTACAACTCTAAATTCTGATTGGATGAACCACATTCTAAGACGCTGTAAAATGCTGATACCTATATATAAGCAAAGTCTCTTTAATTTTTACACTTTTATATCTCTTTACATTCTATATTTAATGTGCCAAGTTGCTACGTTGTTTGCCAACAGTAAACAGTCAGCAGAAGAACCATTCCATTTACTATCAATAATAAATGTAACTATTTATTGAACATTGGTGTTTATCATATTGCTGTTGATGGGATTTTATATAAGCAATAAGTCTTGAGAGGCTGTGTGCTACAGTAATTTTACCACAGGCGCCACTTTTTTTTATAGTAACTAACCAGTTGCTAAAAATGAACTAGTCAACTTTGGTCTTCAATGGGGCTTTCTTTAATACAACAGTCCAAGAGTGAAACAATGTGACTGATTAAATTTCCAATAAAAGCCTTTCCTGTGTTTGGCACGTGATTTAAACGGCATTTCGATGACAAGCAAAAAATAGAGAAGTTGTATAAACAAAATGAGGTGGGGCTGTGAGATGCACGCACACACAAGATGAATAAACCAAAAGCATAGCAGGCCTTCAGGTAACCATGGTAACCAGCACAGGAAAAAGAGGAAAGAACACTGAGATCAAGCCTGACAAGTATGAGCAGGCCAAACAGCTATGGCAAATAAACGATGGAAAACAAAATGCAATATAAATAAATGGGAACCACAGAGATGCACAAAAAGAGGCTAAATAGAGGCTGAAGGTAAAGCTAGCTGATCCAGCCTTAATTACTCGTTGTTCGTCTTTGGAAAATAATCACAGTTTTCCTCCTTGGGAGCAGTGTGCTCATTCACAGATAGCTCTTCTACAGGGCTAACCTAATTAAATGTTCAATCAAACTCCGAGGGGAACTCAACACACACAGGGGAATGGAGTTGAGCTCCGTGTTAGTGATGCTGCAGCGCCACCTGGGAACACAGCAAGACGTGAAATATCGGTTTTGCCTCTTGGTAACAGTGATGCTCAAGAAATCCCATGACACCTTGGACATGACTAGTGATAAATCATGACCTGGAATGCAACAAATTACAATGGATCAGCTGCAAGCAACCAGGATTTGAACAAACAAACAGGTGAGTGCAACAAATGCAAGCCCTCTAACAACACACTATATCAGTCTAGCAATTTCCTCTTTTCCCAATCTCACATGGAGTGTCAATTTTAGCTTCTCTAATCACTGCTCGGTCCATCTGTGATGAAGGCTTATGGACTTTTTATTTTATTTTTTTAAAGAAAGAGAACTCTTACACTACTTTGAGTTTTAAGCTAACATTGTATATTACAGAAGAACACCCCCATTACTCACCCAAGAACTTGGCCAATTTGAGCATAAATGCTTCAAATGTTTTGAGAACAAAAGTTTCATTCTACAAAAATATGGATGGATTCAAGAGACAAGTACATAAGAGCACTGTAGTTGCCGTTGATCGAACGTCTTTGTTTATATACCAATATGAACACACTTCCGATATCAATGTTGTCATTGCAGACTCTAGGCACAATGATGACTTCAAGCTCAATTACACTTCTTGTAGTGCCATCTAACACTCTGCGCATGCGTCAAGCACTAGGAAATGTAATTGAGCTTGAAATCAAGATTGTGCCAAGAGACAGCAATGGCAAGATGTACACTGAAAAAGGAGTTATATTTTGGTCTGTTCTCACTCAAAACTGATTGGATCGCTTTAGAAGACATGTATGCTTGATCAGACATGTATGCTTGTTATGCAGACATTATCTCCTTTTTGAAGCTTCAAAGACCTGACCTACAGAGCTGAAATATTCTTCTAAAAATCTTCGTTTGTTTTCAGCAGAAGAAAGTCATACACATCTGGGATAGCATGAGGGTGAGTAAATGATGAGAGAACTTTCATTTTTGGTTGAACTATCCATTTAAGTATGTAAGCTCCACCCCACTAGGAAGAAAGTTATTAAATTCAGGTTTCGGATACTTCCATATTACCTCTATGGAAAAAGGTGGGTGATGAACTAGAAGCCATCGCTGGAAAGAAACACTGCAAGGTCACACATTCACACACAATGTCAGGGACTATTATCCCCTTCGACACTATAATTACCTACATACCCATCTGTTTGCGTTTCTTATTTGTTTGTTGTTGGAGGGTGGCACCCCTCCTCATTAAAACAGAGGGGATAATTACATGGCACTGATGCACTAAGGAGCTGGGAGATATCCAAGACCAGATTTTTGCATTTACTGCCTCTTGCTTCGAAGTGAGATCAGAACTGCATGTTTATGGCTTTTGTAACATGGCGGCCCCCAGATTAAATGTAAAGAAATTATTCAATAAAAATTATATTAACATAATTACTGAGTTTGGGTGCCAGACAGTTTTAGGCCTTTCAAAAATTATTTTTCACCCCAAATAGCTCTTAAAGCCACCAGTTACAAAATGAGTTAAAATGAATAAATTGTATTTTTCTTTAACAAACAAGAACAAGACTTTAATAAATGTCCATGGAAAGTATGAATATGCGGCTTGTGTTTGTTTGAATACATTCACGACAAAAAGGATTCAGTAATCAAAATGATTTTGTTTTAAGAATAACCATGCAAAAACAATGTTTTCAGTTTAAGCAATTTATTCAAGTATTGTCTTTCAACAACAATAGCCAAAAACAAAAGAAAAAGAAAAAGAAAAAAAAAAAAAAAAAGGAAATGAACAAAGGGAATGCAAGTGTGGTAATGTGCGAGTGTGAATGAAGAGTGTGTTGCAGAATGTGTGTGTGTGTGTGTGTGTGTGTGTGTGTGTGTGTGTGTGTGCAAACAATGAGCCACTGACCAGTAATGGCAGGGAGAATGGTTTTGGAGAGTTTTGGCTTGAGGTTAGAGGGTGGCAAACCAAGGCAAATACCCTGGATTGGACTGTACACTCAGCTTTTCCAATTTGGTTGCGGCAGTGTTAAAGGCTTCTATGGATTTTCCCTGTACTGCCATACTTTACAAAAGCAGATATTAAAGAAATAATTCACTTAATTTACTCAGCCTCATGCCATTCCACACCCATAAAAATATAAAAGTAATGCATACAACAATATATACTATATCCTTTGAAGTCATACGATAGCTTTGTGTGATGAACAGACCAAAAGTCATGCTGTTATTCACTGACAATCTTCCCCACCACCATAGCCCTCGAAACCTCTTGCGGTCACATTTTTCATACTTGGCTTGTTGTGAAAACCATTATGGAAAGTAAACCATTGGTGTTTGTAGTCAATGATGTCAAACTTGTCATGACTCATCTAAAATCAACCTTTTTAAGTTGTACACAAGCACCTATAAGATTGCTTGGAAAAGAATGGCTTGGGCATTCTTTCAAACATGCCATTTTGTGCTTCTAATAAAATAATAATAATAATAATATTGGGGGGGGGGGGGGTGAACTATTCCTTTAAACTTGGTGTAACAGAGTGAGCAAGAGACAGACACATTGGGTGTGGCATCAGGCCTTGGAGAGGTGTTTATTTTATTTTTTTTAAACATATACATAAAATGTCCAAAAGGAGGAATTAAATTGTTAATGGGTAAAGTGCTCAAAATAAAGGGGAATTTGGCATACTCGCAAAGAAATGGGGCTCAGTGCAGAATGAGTGTCCAAAGGAATGATCCATGACGTTGGCGGGGTCCGGCAGACTTGACACGCACCCCTTCATGGTCTGCAGCCTGTGGCATGGGGGACGGCTGTTTCTGTGATGGTCTGTCTTGCCATGGGTCACTGCAAGTGTGAGGGGAAGGCAGCCTGACTTCCTAGACCATCGGCATTGACAGGTGTGGTACTCTCCAGCGACTCATCTCACCCATACCAGGGTTCTGAGGGAGCAGGTCCGCTACACATTTAATTCAGCCAGTACCCAGTACGCTCTGCTCCTGGACTTGCAAGGATGCCAGTGTGCACACATGGAGATGGAAGCCGGATCCCTGAGGAGAGGTGCCCTCTGCGGTTTAATGGCAGCGTTGCTGAGGCCATATTGCCATCAGGTGTGCCCCATCATCCGCTGCCCAAACAAGGCTTATTAAATTGCACCTCTCCTCTCTCCTGGCCAATCCCATTGTGAGCCTGGCTGAAGGATGGCCCTCAGATGTGGGGCAACGAAGATGAGTGGGAGGGGCGGGTCGTTCCACCACACTAGGTTTTGGAGTTTTATTGTAGATTTCAAAGAGATGGCTTCTCCCTTATATGAAAAGATTCAAGGCTTATAACATGACAAGTTCAAACATGCTCACTTTATTTCTCACCTTGAAGAGAGTGTGCTCACCTTCCTACAGAGTCTTGAATGAACCAATTTGTGTTACGTTACCTTGGCTCTGTGTTTTCGTAACTTGATTGTGTGTTTTGCACATGGTGTGCATGTCTTTTGAAGAGTCATGCTTGTGTATTCTATTTTTTTTGCAAATTATGTCTATTTGTGTGGGTGTTTTCCCTTAGATGCTTAGGAGTAGGAATGTGTATGAATAAGATTAAGCTGGATTTGGTCTTGGTGAAAAATGGCCTTGTGCTTCTTACCTAGGTTGTGTCTCTTGTTTTTGGCGTGCTCGTGGATGTGTTTCTTGCTGAAACAACCGAAGAACACACAATGGAGACAGGAGTGAAGTCGATTTAAGTGTGCTCCACACATGTGACATATACATGACTTCGCCTAGGAAAGTGACAGAGGAAACGAGATACATGTGTTTAGTTGCATTGCCCCAACTCTCTTTAGGTGAGTCACATCACAATATATTGACATTCAAACTGCAGAACTACACATTTTCACAATCGATTAGTCGGTTGGCTGTCTGAACGACTAGTCAAATAGTTGGTCTCAAAAATGGCCTGTAAAATTAGGCTGGTATAGGGTCATGTTTATCAGACAGAAACCAATCAGAAAAGTTTTGTAGAAAAATATGGATAATAAGCTCAGCTCCTCAACAGGGTAAATTACAGATTTAACAAATAATTGTGCTTAAAGCTGAAGTATGTAATTGGAAAAGCTGAATGAATGGAATTGCAAAAATAAACATTTTTAAAACAGCTTTCTGAATACGCCCCCCACCTGCTGTTGGTCAAACAAAGACATAGTCCCACCCCCATCTATTTTCTACCCATGAACAAGTTTGTTTTTCAAAAAAATCAAAACATACATGGCTTTGGTCTTCAGCAGTCAACACCCGATCGCATTGCACCACCTACCGGGTGAGAACGAACAGCACCAGGTTGAGTGTGTACATTGGTACTCTGCTGCTTTTCCTGCAGTTCCCGGATGTGGAAGACTGAATTTCCAACTGAATTTGAACCACTGAATTTGAGGACGTTCATTTTGTTAAGCAAAATAAAACGGGCTGAATTTTACCTGTCAAAAAATCTAGATGGTATTTTCAAATAAACTGAGTTGAACTGATTTTGGAAACAAACTTTGGAAGGTGAACATTTATGTTTTAATTTTTAATAATTAAATTAGTTGTGAAATGTTTCCAAATGAAATATTCCATGCTTAAAAATACAACCATGTTAAATTTCAGCCTCCCAAAATGCAAGCACTGATAATACAATGCATTTATTTTTCGATTAAAGCAATTCACCATACGTTTATGCTTCAAACACTTTAGTCATGAATTTAGCTCCATATATGACACTGCAATGCTATCCTTATGATCATCAAAAGAGAGTGTAACCGTGTTTTGAACACCTTTCTCTGCAAAACGTTTGCTAAACAAGTTTTTTTATCATTTAAAATGTAAGAACTTTGACTCGTTAATGGATATTTTTTAATAAAAGTGAATGTTTGTCACTGACTGTAAACCTCCCTGCTCTGGGCGTCGACATACTTGCGTGACGTAACACACACCTAAATCTCGACTAAATGGGAGTTGAAGATTTCCGCACAAGTTTCCAAGTTAGAAGTCCGACATAACGTGTCATTCCGTTGCCCTTTCCCCAATTGAAAGGTGGAAATTCCGACTCTCCAAATGAATGGAACACTTCATGAATCATCACTGCAACAACAATACAGAGCATCGCGTCTTTCCCCACATGAGCGAACACTTGGGGAGACAGACACACACACCCACACACCAGGCATGTGGCAGTGGACTCAACGCACTGCGAGTGTTTCAAACAGCTAGACAGAGCGCAGCTAAATAACACAGAACGCAGCATCTTCAAAACTGAACTTCAACTTAACACGCATATTAAAAACTAGATGGTTATGGCGTCTCCTGTTAAACCAACAGCGATTTGAAAATAGTTCAGACAGTCACTAAAAAACTGGTGCGCGCTTACTAAGAATACTTCGCTAACCTGAAGGAAGAACAGACAGAGCCGCGTTGTGCACATTCTTTCATTGAGTTGGGCAGCGAATCTTCACATAATGACAAAATATGATGCATTATATTTTGATTATGCAACCTTTTGTACATTTTGTAACAGATTATTTTATAACAGCCTATATTAATGAATAGACGATACACTGGAACAAGATGCAATGCAGCAGCCAAAGACATTTGTCAGACATGTTATTTTATTTATATTATATATATATATATATATATATATATATATATATATATAGACACACACACACACACAGTTATGTACATGTCATTGCCCTTCGAGTACTCTTACTCGTTGAGTACTCGAAGTAATTAGTCAGAGTACTCGAGTAGACAAAATGACCAAAATGCCCATCCCTACTGCATATCAAGCTGGGATGGAAGTATTTTAACACAAAGTTACTTACTTCAGCTTTAAAAAATGCTTTCCTTTAATGCACAGAACTATAACAGCCTAGTTCTCCGTAAAAATGGATTGTGCAGTTTCAGAAAAAAAGTTGATGACAGATATTATTGTGAAATGTATTGAAGGTAGTGAATGTTACAGAAGTGCTGTGGTTTTAGTATGCTAATGCACACCTGAACGGTCAAATACATTTCAAAATTCTGTCAAAATGCTCGTCTTGGTGAGGTATTCATGTAAACACAGAAAGTGATGTCTAAAGTGAACGTAAACAGTGGAGAAAAAAGTGGATTTGTATTAAAATGTCGGACTTGTAAGTGTAAATGTAAGTTTAAAGGCCTGCTGCTGTCTAGTGTGTCATTATAATCATCAAACAACCATAACAAGAAAACGAGAAAACACTCACTGCTCTTGACTGGGTACCTTTAGTAGCTTTACAAAGTATTCATGTATTACAATCATACAGTAAAGACCAGTAATAGTTTTATGTTGCATTTCATTCTGAATGTTTCCTTGAATACTTGATAGCCTACTGCTGTTAAAAACTTTTAAAGCTGGGGGACTGGGTAGCTCGGTGAGTATTGACGCCGACTACCACCCCTGGAGTCACGAGTTTGAATACAGGGTGTGTTGAGTGACTCCAGCCAGGTCTCCTAAGCAACCAAATTGGCCCGGTTGCTAGGGAGGGTAGAGTCACATGGGGTAACCTCATCGTGGTCGCGATTAAGTGGTTCTTGTTCTCAATGGGGCGCGTGGTAAGTTGTGCATGGATCACGGAGAGTAACATGAGCCTCCACATGCTGCGAGTCTCCGCGGTGTCATGCACAGCAAGCCATGTGATAAGATGCATGGATTGATGGTCTCAGAAGTGGAGGCAACTGACTTGTCCTCTGCCACACGGATTGAGGTGAGTAACCGCGCCACCATGAGGACCTAGTAAGTAGTGGGAATTAGGGAGAAAAGGGGATAAAAAATAAAATTTTAAAGCTGTTAAAAGCAATACTGAATTTTCTTAATTTGTATTTTTTGTTCTATTACTTTTCATCTATTTCTATTAATTGCTGTTTTTATTGTTATTTTATTACTGACTGTTTACTAGTCTTGAATAATTAAGAACTTGAAACCATTCTTCCAATATTAACATATTAGTTAGTGTTATTATTTGTTGTGGTTTTGAAGCTGCTATTGAGAATCGTGAAATTTCACTACCATCTACTGAAATTTTGGTATAGTAATAATGTATAGACTTTATTGTACATGTTAGATCTTGCTGCAATAACATGATGAAAAAGTAGATCTCATTCCATAGAACTATGAGCATCCCTGCTGTAAATGATGGCGATGGAGGCTTTTCTGTATTTGACTACCATACGTGACATACAATAATCACCATATGAAAATAGCCTCCTGCCCTACACAGTGCAGTTTACATTTCTGTCGCAGAGTATTAAGTTGATTGCATAGATACTATATTAGGTTGGGCATTGGTCGTAATTTTAGAAAAATATACAACATAAACTTTGACATGTTTATTAAGCATGTAACAATGTTAAAAGTAACTTTTTTTACTCTGACAAGTGAATGACCAATTTACTTGTCCGGAGGACAAGCACATGATAATGCTTAATGCCGAGCCCTGGCTCAAATGTATACTCTAGTCGATTTTGTGTTTTGACCATTTGTGAACTGCATTAAACTCCATCTCGTTTATGCTTTGTGGGTGTGACTTTTTTGCCGTGTCATCGCCAATCATATCCATACAACCAATGTGTTTATGAATAAATTACTACTAGAGCACAAAATTGTTTACAAGAGTACAAAGTTCTTCATAGATCTAGCCTCTTAATTTTGCTCTCAAAGTGTACCAGACTGATGCATTTAACTTTAAAATGTAAAAAAACTTCTTCTGGGGAAGCATGCCCCCGGGTCCGAGAGGGTCCGAGGTCTACCCACCACAGTCTCACAAAATCCTGTGGGAAACACTGACGTTAGTTAACACAAACAATGACCAATACTTTTACAGTATTTATTATTGTTGGTTAATTTCAACATATAGTAATACATTTTAAACCAAAAGTTGTATATGTTAACATTAACTAATGCACTATGAACTAACATGAACAATTGCATTTTTATTAACTAGCATTAACAAAAAAAAAAAAAAATGCTGTAAAAAATATGTTACCCACTGTTAGTTCTTGATATTTAATGCTTTAACTAATGTTAACAAATGAACCTTATGGTAAAGTGTTATCAATTTATTTCTTATTTGTTATATCTGCTCTATAGAAACATGAAATGATCTCATCATTTGGCAACAGACTGCAAAGGGCAGTAAATGCAATAAGGATTGCATCTCTTATTTCCAAATAATTCTTCCTCAAAAATACAGTTGGAAACGTTACTGGAACCGTTAAGGAACCCGACCCGAATCGTTAAATTCCTTAAGATTACCATCCCTAATGTTATATTAATAAAAAATGTATTACTCATTGCCATAACATGTATTAAATCTACCTTAATCTCAACATTAACAAGTTGTCTTAAATATTAGAACCAAAATAAATTCTTCCAATAATTAACTAGTGGGTTGCTGGATGACTAGTCTTAATCCTAATTCAAACCTATCCCAATACCGTGATCTTGCATTTTATCGTTTAATACCATGGGAATTAGATCACTACACAGTCCCAGTGATTAAAGCTTGGCTCTGCTTATACTTCCAGACTAGCTATTTTTGTTGAGATCCCATTTCTTTGCATCTTGCCCTTACACTATTCCCTGGTGACATGCCACCCTGCGGACAACTGAGAATAACTATTCTATTGCATGAATGGAGCACTAAATGACAGGTAATATGAGAACACAGAAAGAGCTAAACCATTTCTTTTTTCATTACAATTCCCTAGCGTTTTCATGAAACGTAATTGCTCCCCACAAAACACCACAACCTGAAGTCTGGTGAGCTGGATTGTAGGGAAGAAAACATAAAAGATTAAAAAAAAGAGAGAAGCAGGGGGCCTGGGTAGTTCAGTGCTAAAGACGCTGGCTACCACCCTGGAGTTCGCTAGTTCGAATCCCAGGGCGTGCCAAGTAACCTCCTCTTGGTCGCTATAATGTCGTTCGCACTCAGTGGGGCGCATGGCGAGTTGAGTGTGGATGCCGCGGTGGGTGGCATGAAACCTCCACACGCGCTATGTCTCCGTGGCAACGCGCTCAACAAGCCACGTGATAAGATGCGCAGGTTGACGATCTCAGACACGGAGGCAACTGGGATTCGTCCTCCACCACCCGGACTGAGGCGAATCACTATGTGACCACGAGGACTTAAAAGCACATTGGGAATTGGCCATTCCAAATTGGGAGAAAAATAAAAAATAAATAAATAAAAAGAGAGAGAGAGAAGCCATTACAAAAAGAGAACGGATAAGAGTTGGCAGTGCTGGGTGTGGGTTAATGCTAATCTGCAATCATCAACCAAAGGCACCTCAAAAGTTTTCTGTTTATCCATCCTTTTACAGAAATAAGACAGAAAAGATGCAGCAAATTAACTAGATGACCCTACAGATGTGGATAGAGAAAAAAGGAAGGGCTTTTTTTCTTCTGTCTTTCATCAGAGTAATTGAATCCGAGACACTGAGGTAGAAAGGCCTGAGGTAAGGTGAACTTGGCAAACATGATACAGTGTAAAGATGCACATGAGTAAACAAGCACACAAAACAGCGCTCCAAAACATCTTTATAGGACCTCACTAGAGCAGTGGTTCCCAACCCTTTTCCTGGAGGCTCCCCAATACTGCATATTTTGTATATCTCCCTTTACTGACACAACCAATTCAGGTCTTGGAGTCTCCAATAACGAGCTGATGAGTTGAATCAGGTGTGTAAGGAATGGGAGATCCAAAATGTGTAGTGTTGGGGGGCCTCCAGGAACAGGGTTGGGAACCACTGCACTAGAGCAAGACAGGGCTATTACAGATTTTGGAAAGCGCAATAAAAGCTAATGTTATTAAGAATTTTAGCAATATGATCTTGAATGTTCCTGATAATTTAATGATATGGAATGATAATGTAACACTCCACTTCTAGTTCATTCTAGCTGAATATCTCGACCCTGATCCATCCTATGAGCTGAACAGCTTTGCCACGCCCAAACTGTCCATACAAAAGACAGCAGCGTTCGGAATAGCAATACTATGGTACTACTCATAATATTTCAGCAGTATGCCGAATTTCCTGTATTTTCTGTATACATAGAATATTCGGTTGAACAACTTGACCTCCTACATTTGCCAAATGTGCTATGTCTAAAGCAGAGTCTAATGCATGAAATACTGTAATATTCCACAATTAAATGTGCTTGCCTTCCTTTTCTATTGTAATGAATAAACCAGGAGTATAATCAGTCACACTATCTAACATTTACTTTTTGACTCATTATTTGATCAGAAAGCCTAAAGTTAACTTTTTTTCACTAAATGGCATAAATAAAATA
The DNA here is from genome assembly GCF_019703515.2 of Myxocyprinus asiaticus. Taxonomy (NCBI): domain Eukaryota; kingdom Metazoa; phylum Chordata; class Actinopteri; order Cypriniformes; family Catostomidae; genus Myxocyprinus; species Myxocyprinus asiaticus. The sequence goes on from NC_059375.1 coordinate 15,940,664, forward strand.
AAAATAAATTTTATTTACAAGATGATCATTAAACACCACTAGCTGAATTAAATATGCAATTTAATGAGGTCAGGTGCTTGAGCAATATCACTCAAGCAAGAGTGCTGAAGGTAATCACAGCTGTGCTGATTAGTGCCCGACCGATATATATATTGGCCGATATTAGCCTTTCACCAATATATCGGTACCAGCGTTTATTTTACCGATATGCACCAATATGAAAACTTTTTTCAGAACATATAATGCAGAAAACAATGCTTTAGAATTGGTGTCATAGCGTAGTTTGTCCAGCAGAGGGCGCTCCAACTACATTGTTTACAGAGCTGACTCTGAGCTGAAGGTGGCTCTGCAGACAGGGCAGAGTTCAGCGGTGTCATCACAGTAAGTTGCTAACTAGTTTGTTAAATACATACTGGAAACTTAATAAACAATGACCCCATCATTTTCCCTTTTCAATATTACTAATATAATGTTAACCTTGTCCCTGACAACCATGTCACTCATGTCTGTTTTCTGTTAGCCAGCTATACTTTGTCAGTGCAGTCAGTAATGTAGCAGATTGAAAGGTAAACATCAGAACATCTTTTCGCAGCTCGGCAGACAACGGTGTGGTGGTGGATTGTGTCTGTTGAGTACTGATTTCACGCTATGTTATTACCTAGTTGGTGAGATGCAATGCTGGAAAGTAAAATAAACAACGTCCGTCTTTTACTCTCCGTGACAATGAGCTTATAGCTAACCAGCTAATCACATAGCTACTTTCATTGCTTGTCAGCTGAGTGGAAGCTAATGTGTAAACATGTATTCAGCAAACTGTTTTGTTTAGGATTTACAGTTTGGTACCCCCTTCAACCGAACAATTCCAGTCGTGTCATTTATAAAATGTAATATTTTAAATTCTGGTTTTCCACTGTTGAAAGTTTCCCCATAACTTTTATAGCAGAATACGGTGTAACACCGCTGCCGCTGTTTATCTGTTGAATCGGCAGTATTAATATAGTCAGCATTTGACAGATACTAAAAAGTACAGATGTTTATTTAGCTATTTATTTTATTTTTATTTATTCTTTCTTTTAATAGTCAGCATTTGACTGATACTAAACATACAGTACTGATGTTTATTTAGCTATTTATCTTATTTATTCTTTATTTAAACGGTCAGCATTTGACATACTAAACATACAGTACTGATGTTTATTAAGCTATTTATTGTATTTTTATTTATTCTTTATTTTCTCAGTGTTCATTTCTAGAATTTGTTGACAATGTATAATAATAATGTCAAATATTCTTTGATAAAAATATTTAAGAAAGCAGCCTTCTGAGTACATTTGCATAGTTATATTGGTGCAAAATCGGTGAAAAATCCACATAGAAAAGTCTGTTTTCTTTCCAGCTCAAAAATTTAATATATCGGCCACCATATCGGTAATCGGTGAAATTTCCCTCTCTAAAATCGGTATCAGTCTCAAACATCCCATATCGGTCAGGCTCTAGTGCTGATATTCTATTTTGTTCAATAAACGAGTTCATATATATAGTAACTTACATTTAAGACAGGATATGGCCAGATATTGTCCATTTTTTCTCTGCCAACGAAAACAGTTCCAAAAGGAAGCTGAAGCAAGTGCAACTGTTGCGTGCCATCATGCAACGTACACACTGGAACCTCTGAATGCTGCAAACATGGACAAGCAGAGCCAATTAAGTCTCCCAGTGCAGCTACTCCAAATATCAGTACTGTTGGAACACAACTTGTCCAGTCAGATTAGAGCAGGGTTTTCAACCTTTTACAGGCCAAGGACTCCTTGGTGCATAGAGAGAACAGAGTTACATATTGCATAAAACTAAGTGTAGCATTTTAAGGCAAAATTTCAAAAGTCGGTACCAACACCAGTTAAATTTCATGATTCTCAATAACAATTTCGATACCACACCAAAAGTAAAATACTATTGAACACTAGTGGTCGACCGAAATATCGCAGAGGCTTATAAATCAATATAAAAATAAATTTTCACCTTTGGCTGATTTGTTTCTTGAGGGCGCTGAGAAACGCCTGCTTGCATGTGAAGCGACCGAGACATGTAAACGACCAGTCATGGTTAGTTTTGTTGTTACGTGCCATTGTGTTACTACTATAATAGACCAGTGTGCAACACAGTCTCATTCAAATGGCATATCAGAGCTGCGACAGATGCGTATGAGCTCATAATGTTAAAGTGCTCGCCTGTTTCATTCTCCCTCTCTCTCCTCAACAGTCCCCTGTTACTCTTAACTTTCTTTTCTATTGATAAAAGGCAAATATCAATAAAACTTCTATTATATACTGTCTGCAAATATGCAGATATCTCTGTGGCAAGGAGGAGGGCGGGGCCGGGCCGTGATGACGCACGCCTGGCCCCTAATCAGGCTTATCAAGCCGACGAGAGGGATAAAGGCCGCCGGAGGCTGCAGTTCGGGAGAGAGAGAGCTACAGGCAGCTGCCCTATATGTGTTTATGTTTGTGTGTTTTTGTTTAATTAAATATTACTTTGATGCTTCATCCGGTTCTCGCCTCCTTTCCCTTTTACCCTGTTACATTGGTGCCGAAACCCAGGAAGGAGGAGGGATGTGCTGTAGTAGAGTCCTCGCCACTACCATTCACCCCAAAGGAGCAGCCGCAGCCATCCGCCGTGGCACGGAGGAGCCTGGCCGCCTGAAAGCGGAGGAATGACCACCAACTGCAAGGGGAGGAGGGGCTCCTTACCGACCGCTGAAACACGGCGGGGTCAAAGAGAAGACCACCTTCCGTGAGCGGGGAGGGGCTCACTGCCGACCGCCTGGAGCTGGAGAACCACTACCAGGGGCGGAGGAGACCCCTACCATCCACCAAAACGCGGTGGGGCATTCTGTCCGTCAGGGGCCGGAGGACTGCCTCTGATCAACCCGGGGAGGAGCGCTGTCATCCACTAGAGGGTGGAGGAGTGACCGAGGACCAGGCTACGGCATATCAGAGAACCGGCGAGTACGTTTTTTTTTTTGTCTCTCTCTCCTCTCTCTCTCTCCCGCTGTCGCTCCGTATTGGCCTTTCCCTCTCTTTTTTTTTTTCTCCCCTTGTCTCCCTCTCAGGTCTGAGAAGGTGGGGAAGACCTGCCGGCAGGCGGGGCCGGAAGGGCACGCCCCCAATCCCCCCGGAAAGTACCCTGTTACAATCTCTTTTAAAAAGATGTAATTCACGAACCTCATGAAAATTCATCGTTTTCTTCCTGTCAAGCACTCACCTAATATCCTCCTCTTAAGCGTGTATTCTATCAGCCAGAATCAAAACTTCAGGATCAGGATCAAAATTTCTTCAAATCATGATGGTCAATCCGTGACAATCCAAGCAGGCGATCCAGGATGTTTAAACTGCCAGGCAATTGCTAACGTGTACATGCCATCCATGGTTGCTGGACTACTGTGTGTACTGTTATTTCCTTCTTCCTAATATATTAACTATTTCTTCATGTGCAAATAAATTACTAAAATTTGATGACTAAACAGAAATCAGAAGAAACTGCTATCTACTAAAGATGCACGATTCTGGATAAATTGAGAATCGCAATTTTTTTGCTTAGAATAAAGATCACGATTCTCTCATGATTCTGAAGAAAATGTTCATTTCAGTGATTTACAAAGCCTGGACATAAGGGTATTAAACAAAGTAACATAATTTACTAGAGGTTCTGACAAAATGTTCTCTGCTTCAATCTATGCAAAAATGCAACAAAGTTGTAAATCAAATATATAAATTAAAAATGTCCTAAATCCACAAGGGGGTGCAACGAATACATTATAAACCAAACAGCACCTTGTGATTATTGCAAAAAAAAAAAAACAAATACAAAAAAAAAACCGATTTAACCTGTTTCTCACATGTCAAGTAAAAAGCAAAACGAGCAGAAAAAAGCTTCATTAACAGTTCTATGTTAAATTGGTATTGCACTTGTAAGCAAATATGCAATAAAACTATTATTTTACAAACTTTTTATAAATATTAACAATTTAAAATTAAAACGAAGGCTTCAGTGTTTCTCTTGTAAAACTTGCTTCAAGCTTGTAAAGGAATTATTCAAGAGTCAGTAATTAAATAGAGAACAGAGTAAACAGTGCTTTACATTTTTTAGCAACAGTAGCAATTAAACTTTAAAAAAATTATATTATAAAAATATAAAAAAAGGTAATTTAATGCAAATGAAAGTACTTAAATATTTGACACTCTTTACTGTGTGATTATTACATCTACATTAATACTGATTTGATGTAGTAAGAATGCATGAATGCCTATAACAGACAGCATGCAGCTTATATACATTGACATCACACAAATCTAACATTTTGAAGAATTTGTCCCGTCTGCTTATACATTAACTGCTGTGTTTGCTTTAATATCTTGTCAAGACAGTGCAGATTTAATCCCGTCTGTTTACACTGGTAATTCATTAACAGCTGTGTTTACATTAATATCACAGATTCAATATCTGCATTTACATTAAAATCTCAGATGACAAGCATTCTTCTGCGATCGGTTCTGAGTTTCCCCAGGATAAAAATCAGCACAATTTTGGTGGAAAAGAGGTAACGGCATGCACTCAAATAAGCATGTGAGCATTTAAAAGCAGCAGTCTGTCAATCAGACAGCACATGAGTAGCAATGTAGTCGGTGCTCAGTACTACCTATACTGTTGAAAGACTCTTTTTCTTTTTTTCTCTCTTTTTTTATGTTGGTTTTGACTTGGTAACACCTCTTCTGACATACCTACTTGAACATTACATTGTAATTTCACTTCATACATTTTATTGTTGGAGGAACAATTACAATGGAACATTTATCTTTGGTTCCATTTTTTTCAAGTAATTGAGGTTATGATTTTGTCTGCCGCAATTAAATAATTGTGCAAACTGACTATTACAGCATTACATCTAAGTCAACTTTTGTTGCGTCAAAGGTTTTTGTTTACGTCTTTTTGCAGCAGTTAAGTATTCTAACCAATCCCAGACATGTCTGTTGAGCAATGAAACAGCAACGGCGAATCAGAGATTCTTAATTTGACTATAGCAGTGGTTCGTAAACTTTTTTAAACTACGGCACCCCTTTATAATATTTTTTTTTCCCCACAGTACCCCAACCACTGAAAAATAAAGAAAATGTGCTATTGAAAACACACTTAACACATTTTTTTTTTTAATTAGCTTCTAAAGTAAACATTGCTTCAAGCGTTTAAAGTATTATTCAAGAGCTAGTAATAAAATAAAGAACAGAGTAAAAAGTGCTTTAGGTTTTTCAGTAACGGCAGCAATTATACATTAAAAAAACCTTAAAAAAAAAAAAAAGTAATCTAATGCAAAATAAAACTTCTTAAATTATTGACAATCTTTACTCTGATTACTAGCATACATTAAAATGGATTTAATGCAGTCAGAGCTTTTACTGAGAAGAAGACCTGCCATAGAAATTCATTAGGCTTTCAGCTACTGAAGTTATTCAGCCAAGGACAGCAAGTGGTTTTCTCTGTCTTGTCGATATTATTATATGATTAAAATTAAGGTCTATCATGCTGGATTTACACATCACACAGATCAGTTATTTTGAGATATAAGATTTTTGTTCTGTCTGCTTTCACTCATGTAATACATTAACGGTTGTGTTTACATTAATATCAAGTCAAAACGATGCCGATTTTATCCCACCTGCTTACACTCTCAAAATACATTAACGGTTGTGTTACCTTTAATATCTCTTCAAGGGGGCATTTTGACCAAGAATCGCATTTGACTGTTCACGGATGCAGCTGCATTCATCACAAGATACGAGCGCTCGGTACTGCCAGTACTTTAAACGTTGGTAAGTATTAAAATATTGAACCGAGCATAGATTCCGCAGCACCCTGTTTGGAAACCACTGGTCTATAGTCCTGTCGGTAATGACTACCGATCCAAATACACAAGTTTTAAACAGTCTGATGCCCAGATGCTTGCTTTATGTTTCAGCTCTGTATTTAAATGTAACTTCTACTGTACATCATCTCTAAAAGAGCGCAACAGTGCCCATCCACTTTTTCAGCCATCTGGGTTCTTCCATAGACTTCGTAAAAGAGTTGTAAGCCATGAACCAAACCAACCAGCTGAGGCAAAAAAGTATTTGATACTTTTTTGAAATCGGACATAAAGACAAATGTACATGGTTGTGTACTCACCGTCTTTCATGAGGGCATGGACTACAATCCCATGAAGCATTGCAAATGATGTCATTGATTAAAAACAAAAGGAATATATAAAACTATTGATTTTAGGTTAATGATAAGTATAGAGACAATATATTTTATGTTTATTGCGAAATATTCAGATATGTACAAATATATAAAACAGTTTAAGGGTGAAGGACCGACTCGATTACATCATTCACAGTGCGTCATGGTAGTGTGCAGTCGCTCTTAGGCACGTTTTGCGTGTTTCATTGGCCACGGTTCTCTGATTGGTGGATCTTTCTCTGCTGTATCATGGGTAATGTAGTTGTTAACCACGAATTCCGCTATCAAACATGATTTTTAAACAATGAAGTTGAAATAACGCAGACAAATGGCTTCAACGGAAGCATATACCATCGATGAACAACCTCGTAGCTCAAGGTAGGTCTGTCTTTAAAGGTTTATAAGTTATTGTTGAAAATCAGTTTGTCTATGGGATAAATGAATGGGATTTTACTTCCAGAACCAGACTGTTGTGCTCTATAATCGTGATTATAATATCAAGGGAAATAATCAACAATTATGATTGTTGTCATATTCGTGCATCCATTCTGTGAAATATGCCGTACTCTAGTACTTCCTGACTCTCTATACCATATGATCAAGTTCTACAACCATAATTTCTCATGGTCACTTTGCATCTACACACACCCCTTCCTTCATTCTCCAACATCTTCAACTCTCCCACCTCCATTTCCTCTCTCTCCCACCCTACAGTCCCGCTCTTTCCTACTGCACAGAAGGCAGCTCTATCATTTCAGCAGTCTTCCTTTGTCTCTTATGTTGTGTTAATGTTCTATTAGATGATGCATCGATCCAGACCTCGTCGAAGACAGGGGGGCTGATAAACAAGGGGAGACGGATCAGTTTCCTTCTTCAAGACCCACTGTGGGTTTCACATACCACACACACACACACACACACACACACACACACACAGTCTATTTTTGTTGTTTGCTGAAATTTGTAACAGAAAACAAGAGAGCAATGATGCACCAAATGAAAGCTTATTCATTGAAACTTTGCAGAGAGACCCTCTTCTACAAAGACAGTTTCTGCCCAATGGATTATGCAACCATTTTCCCCATTGCCCCATTAAATCATCCAATCACTGCTCAAACAACCAAACTTGTGCATTCCAAAAGGGCACAGAAAAGAACTAGGCCTCCATCTTTTCTAAAAATTAGTTCACTGAATGTGTGACTGTGGGGCAGATGACATCAGCCTCTGACCAGGCCCCAGAGAAGGGCTCCTCTGTTAGCCACGCCGGCATGCTGCGGAAGCGAGACACTGATGCTGACTCAATAAAACAGGCATCAAAAGAGAGGGAGAGCCCAGCCGCTAATCTCTCTCATTGAACCAATCCATCATGACCAGCAACAAAGAAGCACTGTCATCCCAACCAAACTATGAATGTTCATTTCATACTCGAATAAGGAGGGTGAGATGGAGAAAGTTCTGTTAGTATTTTTTTTTTTAATTGTTGGTATATATGGTTGTCTTTGGTTCTTGCAGCTAAGATTGGAAACCAAGAACTGGTTAAGGAAACTAAATAACTATGAGGAATCGGAATGAAAACCTGAACCATTAAATTCCTTACAATTTTCATCCCTAGTAGCACATCTCACCGTTTTTGCAGTGCCATGAGTGTTGTGTCAAGTTAAAAATAGACCAACTGAATGGAACAGAGACTATTCCACTTAGATTTTCTACATCTTGCCATTTTTAAATCGCTAGAATGGATCCTGTGTGAACGCCTTCTAATCCTCAGTGTTGACCGCTGCCCTGGATTGAAAGCTAAAGGAGGCCTATTTTGGAACGTCTGCATGTGTATAGTTGTTAATAGGCATTGATTGGTGTGAAATGTAAAAAAAAAAAAAAAAAATGGGTTTTCATGATACGATCATTGCTGTTATTTTCAAGTACTAAGGTACTAAAGTGCCATTGTCAGACAACATATGCCCAGACCTTGATGAACAAACAAACACACGATTTTGGCTGTCCAATCAAAAAGGAAAGGCCCAAATCCAGGTAGTTTGGAAGCCATAAGTTCTGGCCTGGAGACATCCATGCCAAGAAATTAACAATCTTGGCAGTATTTTTGTAATTGACATTCATCACATACCCAATCAAAGCATCAAGAGGGGACCGCAATCCCAATCTCTCTTATTCATTCAGAACAAACCTAGAGGGATGGTGGACATCAGATACTTGACATCAAGGGTCAATAACCACGGTACGCAGGCTTCATCAGGTCTATAAATTAAGCTTTCACACTGCCAATCATATTGGTTCTCGCAGTTTCTGCAGCAACTAAACATCCAATCATTGGCTTGCTGCTACGTTTCCAAGATCACAAGTATAGTAGGAGGCATGTGGGTGATGAGGAGAATCAAGGGAGGCAAGATACATGAGAGAAAAAACAAAAAAGAAATAAAGAGAAAGAGGGAATGCACTGATGATAAAGGATGGATGACAGTTCAAACTCATGCAGATGAGGTATATGAATGCTTCTGAGCTGTCTTGACTGTGATAAGCCTGCTAGAGGCTAAATAAATGAGATCAGCTGAGAGAGAGAGAGAGAGAGAGAGAGAGAGAGAGAGAGAGTGTGTGGGGGGACATGTGAGCAAGCGCAGAGGGAGTGTAAGACTGATCCTAAAAAGCTGGAGGCGCTCCACAATGCAATTAGTGGAGAGGGCTTGTCAATTACCCTTAGTCCTTTTCTGCTGAAGGACTACTTTTAAATGGGGAGGACGTTCACCGTGTGTCCACATGGAACATTATTGCACTTAATGTCATAGTGCTTCCTTTCTCTGCAATTAAAAAGATTCATCAAGATGACCTGAACAACAGTACTATGTACAGGCCATCTTCTATACTCTGCAGTCTGTGGTAGCCTTGAATGGATCCTTCAATTCATATGGAATAAAGCCGACCTCCTCCACCACAAGTAAAAAAAAAACACAGAATCCAGAGAAGAGAACAATATCTTGGGATGAAAATTATCAAACGGTCTTAATCGTATTCAAGTAAGAAATGCTGCGTTTAAGAATTTGTAGGGCTGTGAATTATGAGCCAGTAAAACTGTAGCAGAGCAAGAGTCCATTCCTTTCTCCCTGAGTCACACTGATCCTTTTCATCTTCTGTCTTACTGATATAAAACATCCTCCACGCCTTGAGAAAGTCCTCCGTGGCCTGCTGTCAGGTGCCATGGGCCACCTTGCACCTCCTCCACAAATATCTGCTAAAGCTCAAGAGAGACTGGCTGATGGTAAGGAACTGTATATATTTAACACACATATTCTCAAGGCATGTATCAATATTACAAATGGCCCATGGTTGAATTAATCATGGATGGCGAGTTGGGAGCCCATATAATTTAAAATGCAGAATAGATGTTGCACAGCCGGCCTATAAAAAATGTTTTAACAGCTAATGAAGACCATGCTGGTAATTGGACAAGTTTCAGTGCAGGCTGGTGTTAATCACTGCTATGATCTGGATGAACTTTGTATGGATTATGGTTGTACAATTTCTCAAAGAAGCCAATTTTCTTGGTTAGAGACTTATGACCATTCGAATATTTCCATGTTTATGAACATCAACAAACACTGCATTAGATGTTCATTAGTTTCAGGAATAGAATAAAGTCATCTTTATGGGTCTTATGTGCTTTTCTTGTCAGTTATTTTCAGAGGCCCTGTTTACACCTAGTATTAACATCTGTCTTGGGTGAAATGATTAAGTGGTCAGCTGAGACACATCAAAATTAATTAGTCTAAATTGTGTCTCTTCACAACATAAGTGTGTTACTGCATTATAGTAAAAGCTCAAAAAAGTCAGACCCATTGTTCCCAGGTATACTTCCAAAAAAAAAATAATCCCCTTTTCTCCCAATGTTGGAATGCCCAATTCCCACTACTTTAGTAGGTCCTCGTGGTGGCACGGTTACTCACCTCAATCTGGGTGGTGGAGGACAATTCTCAGTTGCCTCCGCTTCTGAGACCGTCAATCTGCGCATCTTATCACATGGCTCGTTGTGCATGACACTGCGGAGTCTCACAACATGTGGAGGCTCATGCTGAACTCCGCGATCAACGCATAACTTACAACTTACCATATGACTCTACCCTATCTAGCAACTGGGCCAATTTGGTTGCTTAGGAGACCTGGCTGGAGTCACTCAGCACACCCTGGGTTCGAACTCGTGACTCCAAGGGTGGTAGTCAGCGTCAATACTCGCTGAGCTACCCAGGCCCCCTACGTGCTCCCAGATATACTTGAATATTAATCTCACCACAAACGTGATGCTTCAAGCAGAATGCATATTGTTATGTTTGTCAACTACTTGTAATAACTGACCTTAGTTTGTGCATGCTTCACATGACCTATGTCAAAGCATCTTGATGTCAGGCATACTGATAGGGATGGGAATCTAAGTAATTTAATGATTCCAGTTCTGATTTCTCTTAGCGATTCCGGTTCTGTAATGGTTCCATTAACAATTCTTTTAGTACTTTTGAGAAATAAATATTTGGAAATAAGAAATGCAATTCTTATTGGATTTAATGCCTACAGGAGCCTGTCAACAAATGATGCAATCGTTTTAAGATTAAAAGCATTTTATTAATTCATTAATTACCACTAATTACAACAAAACTCATAATGTGTATATTTAACACATTGTTAACTATACCATCCAGTCATTACTAGGGATGCACCGTTCCTTTACCTGGATCGGTATCGGCTTTGATACTAATGTTTTATCAAGCCTCCTGAAGACAAACGATAGATTTGTGAATCACAAAAGGCTGCGTTTAGTAAGTAAATATACAGTATGTGTGCACAGCACATTTTAGTGAATGCAAGTTGCTCTGTTGACTAATAGCACACACTGATGCCCTGCTTTTTTCTTCTTTTTTTAGCTCAGAGCAGAACGCTACACACAAACAACATCTCAGATGTTGATACTTGATAGTTTGGTTTAAGGATGTTAGTGATTAATCGATTAATTGTCATTAATACTTTGATAGATTAAGATTATCGATCGTAGATTAATTAATTTCAAGACAAATGCATTCAGCAATCATGCCAGCAAATGCTAATAAGGCTGTTTATACAGTCATCCGCCACTAGAGGCTGCTTGCATGCTGCATGTCACATCTTGTCCACATCACAAAAGAAGAACCTTCCAAAATCAGTGTTGGAGTGTTTCTCTGTAAATGAACAGTACGTTTTCTGCATACGCCGTGACAGTGCGTTAAAGTACAATATAGCAACAAGCGCTGTTGGTCTACTGGTCTCCTTTTTTCAATACTTGCGTTTCTGAAGTGTATTAATTTAAATTATATTTCAATAGCAGGCTACATGCAAATATTATTTGGAGTCCTTTGCGGTGTTAATGATTAATTTACAAAGTGATTGTTAATTTCTATGACAGTCGATTATGAAAATGTCTAAAAATTGACATCCCTAGTTATTTCGCTTATAACATGCACCGGAGGAGCATTCCATCAGATTTTGAATAAGAAGCGTATTAAACAACTGTGAAATAGGCTACATACATACACTCAAAGTGCATCCAGGAATGCTTCGCCAAAATAAAACCAAGAGGTTTTAAAGTTACAAAGGCACGAATGAATATATATTACTGTTGTATAGTAAAATTCTAAAAGTTAATAAATAATAAATTAATAGTTAATAATAATAATAATAATAACAATATTATGGTGGATATACACTGCAAATCCACCAAAGGCTGAATAAGCAAAAAAAAAAAAAAATTATGATCAGCTGCAAATGTGTGCATGCTTCAAATGAATGTAACAGGTTATCAACATGGTGACTGATATGACAGACACTGGTAATATTTCCAGTATGATTGTAGCTCAACTTCTTCCATTATGCATGTATATACCGGCTTAAGACCATAACTGGCCTCGGCGTTCTACGTATGTTGATTAACAGTTTCCTTTCTTTTCTTTAAACACACATAATAAAGCATTAGTTTACATGACAGTTACGGGCACAGTTTATGGTTTGCAGTATAGATTCAAAAGCAACTCATAAGAGTCACTTGTTCCGGAATCGAACTACACTGGCCATGCTGTATGTTTTGCGCTGTAGATTTAAAAGAACTGGCTCATTGAAGTCAATCATTCGGGAATCGGACAACACTGGTCGTGTTGTAGGTTTTTGCGCTGCTTTCTCAATTGCCAACCCTAGTCCGTTTGTAATCGGATCACTTGAGATGGATGTTGATACCAGGTGTAAATGAGTCCAGAGATTGTGAAGCACATGCATCAAAAATACATGAAAACATCCGCAGGCTACTCTGAATACGTAACAAATGATAGGTTCACTTGCTATTTGAGCACAGCAAACAGCGTGTTCAACCTGAAAATTCATAAAGCTAACTGGGCAGGAATTGTTCTGATCAATGCATAATGCATTCGGAAACAGAGACGAGAAGAGCTTGGAGACACCTGTATTCAGCAGAAACCAATATCTATTCACTCTCCTGTTTGCCGCCACACATGAAAGTGTTTTGAAAAAGACAAATTAGCCAATCACGTCTTCATTAGCATGGCTTTCATGGTCAATGTGTTTGTTTTCTTGTCTCCTCCCTCTCTCTGCTCAGTGCATTTACCTTAATTGTGGTAACCATAACAGAAAGGTGGCAGGGTTTCTGTACACAACCTTGTCTTGCTTGAATGGGCGGTTTGTTCTGATGTCACTGCTGAATGAAGAGTTGGAAATTGGAATATATCGGCACAGCTGGTATATAACTGAATGAGACTGTGACCGAACATGGGCGAGGTGTCTTTTTCAGTAATCACATGGTATTATAGGTCCCATATTTTTAGCAAATGACAAGAAGGGTACTGACAACATAAAAACCCCATACACAAACAGACACTTATCTTTTAATCTACTGATTCAGGACTTGTAGAAGACTGGAAAGAAAAGATTCCACAATAATCCATTGTGTAATTTGACACTACAAACATTACTTGCTTGTGCCAACTTAAAATACTACGCCATTGACATTATTCAATGTTCTACGTCACCTGCCCAACTCAGCCAAACCACACAAATAATCTGAACCAATACGTTATGAACCATCAATGAGTTTACCTGCCATAAAAGACAGTCTCACTAACCAGACATTTGACTTTCGTCATTAAAGTCTTGTCAATTCTGCAGCTTAACTGGACATGAACCCCCAATTTAGACATGAAGAGAAAATCTGACTGATATGTAAACCAATGTTTGTTTTGTTTTTACATGCTGTTTAGTGATGGGTTTATCTGAAATAGAAAACATCACAAGTTTAACAAACAACCAACAAAATGGTTCCAGAAGTAAAAATCCCATTCTTTTTTTCCATAGGGAAATGATTACTTGTTGACTTTAAAGACAGACCTACTGTGAGCTCTGAGGTCATTAAGCGATGGTACATGCTTCTGTTGAAGCCATTAATCCATGTTATTTCAGCTTCATTTAAAAAGTCATGTTTAAAGAACCTGTGAAATCCAAATTATAGTCTTGCTGCTTTTAGTCTATATATATGTTGAGAAACCTTGTCCAATCAAATGCTTTCTAGAATGAGAACGTACCCTCCCCATACAACTGTTCAGCGTGTGTTCTAACTGGTGCTGATCATGCCTACGCATGGCATTTCGAAGGGCGCACAATCCATGCTGTAGGGTCGTTCCAAACAGAATTTCCAATAGGAATCGCTTAAAAAGTGAGTTCTTACTGACCATTATCAACTTTCAGCCACCTGAAGAGGAGGCTAACTGTCGTTGAAGGGAATAGGGCATAAGGAGGATCACTTCTGAATGGGACGTGCCAACATGAGAGCTGGATGCGTGGAAAGTTGCTGGAGTTTATTTATATATTTTGTGCAGCTGGAGGTTTCTTGGGATGTACAGCTCAAGTAAGTGTTCTTTATTCTTTATGCTTGGTAATTGTGATTCAAACATAGATATATTATCTTTTACTCGCTTGTTTCTCATTTATCTGCATTGGACTTGCACGGCTCCAGCCTTATTGTAAGCAAAAACAGCGATGTGCGGCATGCGTTTGTGGGCTGGTTAGATCATAGTTTGGTTCTCAAGTTTTTAGAAAAGCTTCACTAGTTTCCCCGGTAAGCGGCTCTGGCATGAGAAGCATGGTGGAAAGGGGTGTATATGTGTGTGTGTGTATGGCTGTAAACTAAAGCCTATTTTGACTACAGGTTCAGCTTGTAGTCCAAAACCCCGAAAACAAATTCACCATGGGTTCCCTCTGGATTTTCCTGTGTTTTTGAACATGTGTAAAATAAAGTCTGTGGTAAACATTACTTGACAATACGTGGACATTTTGTTCTACAACGTAAATTACACAGGCGAGTTGTGCGTGGATGCCGCGGAGAATAGCTTGAGCCTCCACGCGCGCTACGTCTCCACGGTAATGTGCTCAACAAGCGACGTGATAAGATGTGCGGATTGACGGTCTCAGACGCGGAGGCAACTGAGATTCGTCCTCTGCCACCCGGAGTGAGGCGAGTCATTACGCCACGAGGACCTAGAGTGAATTGGGAATTGGGTATGCCAAATTGGGGAGAAAAGGGGAGAAATAAAAAAAATAAAAAAATGATACTAATTCTTTAGACATATCCCACCCACAGGGCTCCAGACTAAAAACAAATGACAAAGGAGCCATTGGCTCCTAAACTGAAACATTTAGGAGCCAAATGGCTGTTTTAGTTGCCATATCACAGAATAGCTCAATTTAGATTTTGTTTCAAAAACAAGATAGAAAGCTGAAGAAAAGAGAGCTGATAGCTCATTAATCGGGTGTTTAATCATATATATATATATATATATATATATATATATATATATACACACACACACACACTGTATAGTTGTGCACAAATTTGCATTCCCCTTTTGTCTCATAAGTTTTCACACCCCTTTCAGAATTTATACATATTAGAATTTTTTTATTTAGTACTGCCCTTCAGAATCTACATAACAGGTATTTACATAAAGTATAATATGAATATAGTAGAGTGTTGCCTTCTTGAGCATCAGTGAATATTTGCACCTTGTGTAATAGTTGTGTATGGTCCTAAGTATCAAAAGCTGGATCTCACATCACAAATATATATATTTAAAAAAATCTTTCTTTACTGTTACTAGATGGCCCAGACACAAAGACTACAAGAGTGCAAATTGAATGAAATCCCAGATGCAGTTTATTGTGCTACTCCAATTCCAATCAATAATAACCAGGAAAATAAAAATTTGGTACATAACATGGGACTTTTAATTATAAACAAGCCCGAAATACACATGGGACTACTACTATGAAATGTACGCGCTCCCAGTTGTGAACTCACTTACGGCTGATTAGCTGAGAAAGTGACAAATTCAAACTGCTAACCTGAGCTCCTGAGTTCAAAAGAGCTCTTGTCGGGTGATTCATTATAAAGAACCGGTTCAAGAGAGTAATTTGTTCATGAATCGGACATCATGGCTCACGCTGTGTATGTTGTTGTGTGAAGCCAGCTCATATCACGAACAGAAAGGGTGAAAAACGGCGCGAGACACACTGGCGCTCTAAAGATGTATTCCATAACTCACAAGATGATATCTGACGAAATCGCATATGAAAGAACATCCCGAATGTCGCCAGTGGTGACTAGATTTGAAATTGTCGCAATCATTTATTTTTGGTCGCATTTGCGACCATTTTAGTCGCAGTCTGGAGCCCTGGCCCATACTTCCTGTTTCAGTATAGGAAATATGTCAAAACCCCAAATCGAACTGCATTTGTCAAGGCACTTCACGAGGACTTTAATCGTGGAATTCCTGGTGAAGAACTAAACTTCCCATGATCCTGAGTGGAAAAATTACAACACAATAACTAAATATTGTGTTCAAACACAATATTGTTTCCCAGTGGACTGATAAAAAGCTGTACACACCCTGACCCCAAAAAGCTACGCTTGTAGTCTGGAAATCTGATTGGAGCTTGCTATTTTCTCAGGTGGTTTCCAGTTTTGTGTGCAAGATGCATCACAGATGGTCAGTAAACAGACTGTGGTTGATTTGTGGGCGTGCCGTCTGAGGCTGAGACTATGCACTGGTGCAAAATGTATCCACCAAAGGCCTTCCCATAATATTATCTATTGTTCAGCAGCAGGGGGATGGGACCAACAAGACTGCTGGCAAAATGCCTCTCCAGCGTTTACAGAGCTCCTTGTATTCCTATTGTCCTTTCTTGGGTACAACAGGAGAGATGAGAGGCGAGTCTGGTCCCTTTCCCACCTGTGAACCCTGATGTTATCTGCTGGTACATTTCTGAAATGGGTGCATAGACCTTATTCATGGTAGCGCCATCTTTGATTTTTAATGGGAATGACAACGAGGTGAAGGATAGACTTAACATCTCTTCAATGGCACGTTAGGTATAAAGCTGTAAAAATGCTGTCTGTAGTTTTTTGTCTACTGAATGTTCTTGGAAAGATGTTTTGACCTGCGTATGCATATCTCCTTTCTTCCTCGTCTGCCTGTCAGACTCGTCAACATGCGCCACACACACACACACACATGCAGCGGAGAAAATGTCAAAGAGAAGCGAGGCTGATATCACCAATCTCCATCCCCCACCGAAAAAGAACTTAAAATCAGCAGCGTGGGATTACTCTGGATATCCCAAAAATGAACGGGGGTTTGTCCTCGAGGACGTATATCCAGTTTGCAAAAAAATAACATAAGTGAGTGTGTGTGAGAGTTAAAGGTACAGACAGGAGCAGTCTGGCTGCGCTGTTGCGCACCTACAATACATGCTAATTGTTAATAATCATAGGACATTACTTTAAAAGCTCAGACAGCTTATGTTATTTTTCATTTAGTAGTTAATTTAACATGTTATGCTAACATGTAAACTAACGTGCTTTAGTTATATAACATGTTATAGTCACATGCTTTTATCATGTTTATAATTCGGTTTATTATTATAATTCTTTTAGCTTTCTTATTTATTTTCAAAAGGGAGACTTTTTTTCAAGTTTCACTTATAATAAAGAGTTTGTTCAACCAAAAATTACTTTTAAGAGTAATTGTAACTGATAATAATAATAATAAGTGGAATACCGTATACTGTGAAACCGTGATATTTTCTGAGATGGTTATCGTACCATGAAAATCTCATACCATTGCAACTCTGAAGTCTATCCCTCACACAGCCTCGTTGTCATTCCCATCAAAAAATGTAGCGCTGCTGTGAATAAGGTCTATCGGTTATGATCTGCACCTACATGAAAAATGCAACTTAAATGTTAGATGGATAAATCCATCCTGTGAAACATTTCACCCAGCTGAACTTTAACAAGGTATTAAATAAATGAGCAAGTTGACTGCAAAGTATGAGAATGGCGGGTGTGTCTAATAAGTCAGATATGGTGTAATATAACCTAAATTCCAGTTTGCCGTGAGCATCAAGGAGAATTTTGTTTCAAGAAGTCCCATCAAGAGCACCGATACCAATGCGCACAATCCATTTGCTCAATGGCAAGTGGATCCCCAAGTATGTAACCACATTTTCAGGATTGGGTGAAAGAATGAACCATTGAAAAACCCATAACGGTAGACCACTAATCTGAATTTTGGTGTGTCCCCCTCAACGTCTATGGTGGTTACGGTCCTGGAAGAGACCCCTGAGGTGGAAAGTTAATGCTTACCGTGAAATATTTATGTGGCTGTTCTATCGACAAAGATGGTTTGTGATTAATAATGCAAAAAGTTACATTACTTTTTGAATAATTGCTTGTATGATAAAGAACAATACAATAAGGGCGTGAAGAAAACATTAGGGCAAATCCTACCTAAAATTCAGAAGTCTTGACCTCAATTGTGATGATGAGTCATTCAATCCTGAATGAACCAGATGCTGAGGCAATGGTTACATTCATCCTATATAGACAAACGACCTGTACGCTTAGTTATCTCGCATTTCGTTCAGGATAACCCTTTGTTTTTAGAAATAGGTGGGTTAAGTGAGGATAGTTGGCGATTAAACGGTCCTTCAGGCCTCGAGCTCTGCCATCATCGACGTCTCTCTGCATTATTCTGCGCGAGCGTGTTCGTCAGTGCTGCTCATATACATAAAGAGAGAATGCGGCTATATGACACTTAAGGCATCACCAGTTATATCATAATGCAAGTGTTAAAAATTGGGTTCAAGCAGAAGCTTCGTTAAGCACTGAACACAACCTGTTCTTCCTCCTGCTGGTGCACAGACTGATGCTGTAGTGTGATAAACAGTGAAACTGAAAGCGCTGTTTGTGCATTGGGGAATCAATGATTTCCAGGCCTGGTAAGTCTAGTATTTGCATCAGAAAATGCTTCAGCACATTAAAAGAAGACTTAGGGAAAGTGATGTATGGATGCCAGCACTGAGATTGGCTAGCACTTTCGTCATGGCAAAATGACATCCCGTACTTATTAGACTTAACTGCTCACTAGTTGCCTTAGCAACTAATGCATTGGCAGCAGGATAGCATCTTTATACCCACATCCAGCCCTGTGCTACGAATGCATAAGGAGTCTGCGCAGGCCATCCACTTGTGTGCACATAGGCTAGCAAGCAAGGATGGACATGGAATCATATCCCTCTGAGAAAATGAATCAAGTGAAATAAAACACTATCGTTTCGAATCACACGTCCATTTCTGTCTGAGAGACTAATGCGACTTGGCATCGAGAAGGATGGGCCGATGCAATGCACCACTGGGCTCCAATGTATTTTATTTACCTTGCGTTTCCTGGTTTCGGCAGAGCCACTCCACACAAAGCACTGGTATATGACCCGCAGATTCTGCTTCCAGTTCTCCACTTTAAAACTGGTCACATGGGAGCACCCGGCCGGACTCATGACAGAAACCACATTCGAGTTTCTATGTATTTCAGCGATGAAATATGCTCGATTTAAGTCACGAGGAGAATTATCCACCAATTGTTCCGTTTTGCCAGGCAATGCAGTGAGCCACGACAGGGTCGAAGGTGCGTGCGTTACACATGCGGAGATCTTTGCTCAATATCCTTGCTCCATGAAATTGCCATCCATGATGATATACAAGCAAGCAAGCTTCTGGTAAAACAGATTTGATATTGTATTTTCCAAGTCGGCTGTTCTAATGGACGGCAATGGAATTCAACTGAGCACCGTGGACGACACAATCCTGGCGATGTTAAACGCGGATTGGCAGATGGCTTCTTGTTCACGGCTGTGATTGGCCATCACGCGTGCCATTTCCGTTCAAGTCCCGCCTCATTTTGAGAAAAGCGCAACCTGATTGGCTAATGAAACGCTCGTCTTCGTTCAAAGACATGTACGCCGCTTGAGAGCTCGCGATTGGCTGCAACAGCATCTCGAGTCAGTCCTGCTTGTTGGTTATGTCATTCAAGTAAAAAAACATACGGTCACATGCCCACTTGCGTTGAAGTTGTGAAATTTAAAAATCTGTGTTGTCATGAGTGTGAGTTGCGGTGATCATTCACGTTTCTTCACTGTGTTCAGTGGAAGTGGAGCGTATTATTTCTGCACATCACACAGCTGTGTGCTTGCTGATTTACAGTATTACTGAAAACTGAAGCACAGTATTTTTGTAAGGACTGGTTTGATACATTTAAACGACACATTTTTACTTATTACATATTAGTGCAATATAAAAACTGTAAATCTTATAAACAACCAAATTTGTTTAATTAGTAAAAATTAAAACATTATATTTTGTCAGGAGTGACTTGATAAAATGACAGAAGTAAAATAATTATAACAATTAAAAAAACTGTAAATCCTATAAAAAAAATAAATAAATAAAATCTATATTTGTTTAATTGGTGAAAACTGAAGCAGAATATTTTGTCAGGACTGATTTGATCAAATTAAATGACACATTTTTACTTATTAAAAATGAGTGCAACATAAATACTGGAAATCCTTTAAACAATTTATGAAAAACAACCAAATTTGTTTAATTAGTGAAAGCTGAAACAGAATATTTTGTCAGGACTGATTTGATTAAATTAAACAAGCAAAATTAAAATATATATATATATATAATATTTAAAAATAATACAATTTTAAAATTTTTAATTCTATAAGCTCAACAAAGAAATATTGAATTATATATAATTGGCAAGTAGCACAGGAATACAAGATATTCCAGTCAAGAACATGTTTGGGTCATATTTGACCCTTATCTACAATTACATAAAACATAATTTGCCTGAATTTCTAAAAGATTATTACTGTTTTGTTTTTATTTGTTTTTTTTTTTTTTTTGTTTTTTTTGCATTGAAAAATTATTTTAATGGCAATTATACCAAACATGTATATGTGAGAAACATAACCCCAACATGTATTTGTGAGATTCACTTTAAAATAGCAGCGTTGGCTTCCAAGACTAATCTATTTATGGTATACCCCACAACATGGGAGACCTCTAGAGGACTGAAACAACAGCACAACTGCTTTGCCACAGGCCTACAGTACCTGACATCTTATGAATCACTCCTCTGCCGTAGAGTTGACTGAAGGAACAGCAATTCACACATTCATCTTCAGGGTGATAAACATTACATCAAACAGTGGATCATTCAGTTAGGTTGATGTGGTTTTTGGGTGAAAGAACATACAATTAGAGAAGCTGTCACTCTGTGAGCTGTCAAAAGATCATACAAATATAAAAATCCACTAAATGTAAAAAGCAAGCCTGAAAAAATATTTTGGGGAGGAAAAACAAAGCAGGATTTTGTATTTTACAGCACCAAAAATTATGACTCCCTCTGTTGATGTTAAGATTATTCTGTGGAATTGGTATATCATATTGGTCAGATACATTTGAAGTCAGAAGTTTACATACAGTTCATCCGGAAAGTATTCACAGCGCTTCACTTTTTCCACATTTTGTTATGTTACAGCCTTATTCCAAAATGGATTAAATTCATTATTTTCCTCAAAATTCTACAAACAATACCCCATAATGATAATGTGAAAGAAGTTTGTTTGAAATCTTTGCAAATGTATTAAAAATAAAAAAAAAAAATAAAAAAAAATCACATGTCATAAGTATTCACAGCCTTTGCCATGACACTCAAAATTGAGCTCAGGTGCATCCTGTTTCCTACAGCTTGATTGGAGTCCAGCTGTGGTAAATTCAGTTGATTGGACATGATTTGGAAAGGCACACACCTGTCTATATAAGGTCCCACAGTTAACAGTGCATGTCAGAGCACAAACCAAGCCATGAAGTCCAAGGAATTGTCTGTAGACCTCCGAGACAGGATTGTATCGAGGCACAGATCTGGGGAAGGGTACAGAAAAATTTCTGCAGCATTGAAGTTCCCAATGAGCACAGTGGCCTCCATCATCCGTAAATGGAAGAAGTTTGGAACCACCAGGACTCTTCCTAGAGCTGGCCGCCTGGCCAAACTGAGCGATCGGGAGAGAAGGGCCTAAGTCAGGGAGGTGACCAAGAACCTGATGGTCACTCTGACAGAGCTCCAGCATTTCTCTGTGGAGAGAGGAGAACCTTCCAGAAGAGCAACCATCTCTGCAGCACTCCACCAATCAGGCCTGTATGGTAGAGTGGCCAGACGGAAGCCACTCCTCAGTAAAAGGCACATGACAGCCTGCCTGGAGTTTGCCAAAAGGCACCTGAAGGACTCTCAGACCATGAGAAACAAAGATTGAACTCTTTGGCCTGAATGGCAGCGTCATGTCTGGAGGAAACCAGGCACCGCTCATCACCTGCCCAATACCATCCCTACAGTGAAGCAGGGTGATGGCAGCATCATGCTGTGGGGATGTTTTTCAGCGGCAGGAACTGGGAGACTAGTCAGGATCGAGGGAAAGATGAATGCAGCAATGTACAGAGACATCCTTGATGAAAACCTGCTCCAGAGCGCTCTGGACCTCAGACCCTAAGCACACAGCCAAGATAACAAAGGAGTGACTAAGGGACAACTCTGTGAATGTCCTTGAGTGGCCCAGCCAGAGCCCAGACTTGAACCCGATTGAACATCTCTGGAGAGATCTGAATATGGCTGTGCACCGACGCTCCCCATCCAACCTGATGGAGCTTGAGAGGTCCTGCAAAGAAGAATGGGAGAAACTGCCCAAAAATAGGTGTGCCAAGCTTGTAGCATCATACTCAAAAAGACTTGAGGCTGTAATTGGTGCCAAAGGTGCTTCAACAACGTATTGAGCAAAGGCTGTGAATACTTATGTACATGTGTGGTGTTTTTCTTTCGTTTTATTTTTAATACATTTGCAAAGATTTCAAAAACTTTCACGTTGTCATTATGGGGTATTGTTTGTAGAATTGAGGAAATACTGAATTTAATCAATTTTGGAATAAGGCTGTAACATAACAAAATGTGGAAAAAGTGAAGCGCTGTGAATACTTTCCGGATGCACTGTACACTTAGGCTGAAGTCATTTTTTTTAACCACTCCACAGATTTAATATAAGCAAACTATAGTTTTGGCAAATTGTTTAGGACATCTAATTTGTGCATGACACAAGTAATTTTCCAACAATTGTTTACAGACAGATTGTTTCACTTTTAATTGACTATATCACAATTCCAGTGGGTCAGAAGTTTACATACACCAAGTTAACTGTGCCTTTATGCAGCTTGGAAAATTCCAGAAAATGATGTCAAGCCTTTAGGAAATTCCTGATAGGCTAATTGGAGTCAATTGAAGGTGTACCTGTGGATGTATTTTAAGGCCTACCTTCAAACTCTTTGCTTGACATCATGGGAAAATCAAAAGAAATCAGCCAAGACCTCAGAAAAAACATTGTGGACCTCCACAAGTCTGGTTCATCCTTGGGAGCAATTTCCAAACGCCTGAAGATACCACGTTCATCTGTACAAACAAAAGTACGCAAGTATAAACACCATGGGACCACGCATCCATCATACCACTCAGGAAGGAGATGCATTCTGTCCCCTAGAGATGAAAGTAATTTGGTGTGAAAAGTGCAAATCAATCCCAGAACAATAGCAAAGGAACTTGTGAAGATGCTGGAGGAAACAGGTAGACAAGTATCTATATCCACAGTAAAATGAGTCCTATATCGACATAATCTGAAAGGCTGCTCAGCAACGAAGAAGCCACTGCTCCAAAACCACCATACAAAAGCCAGAATACAGTTTGCAAGTGCAGATGTGGACAAAGATCTTACTTTTTGGAGAAATGTCCTCTGGTCTGATGAAACAAAAATTTAACTGTTTGGCTATAATGACCATCATTATGTTTGAAGGAAGAAGGGTGAGGCTTGCAAGCCAAAGAACACCATCCCAACCGTGAAGCATGGGGGTGGCAGCATCATGCTGTGAGGGTGCTTTGCTGCAGGAGGGACTAGTGCACTTCACAAAATAGATGGCATCATGAGGAAGGAAAATTATGTGGATATATTGAAGCAACATCTCAAGACATCAGCCAGGAAGTTAAAGCTCATCACAAATGGGTCTTCCAAATGGACAATGACCCCAAGCATACCTCCAAAGTTGTGTCAAAATGGATTAAGGACAACAAAGTCAAGGTATTGGAGTGGCCATCACAAAGCCCTGACCTCAATCTGACAGAAAATTTGTGGGCAGAACTGAAACAGCGTGTGCGAGCAAGGCCTTCAAACCTGACTCAGTTACACCAGTTGTCTGGAGGAATGGGCCAGAATTCCAGCAACTTACTGTGAGAAGCTTGTGGATAGCTACCTAAAATGCTTGACCCAGGTTAAACAATTTAAAGGCAATGCTACCAAATACTAACAAAGTGTATGTAAACTTCTTAACCACTGGAAATGTGATGAACAAAATAAAAGCTGAAATAAATCATTCTCTCTACTATTATTCTGACATTTCACATTCTTAAAATAAAGTTGTGATCCTAACCGACCTAAGACAGGGAATGTTTTCTATGATTAAATGTCAGGAATTGTGAAAAACTGAGTTTAAATGTATTTGGCTAAGGTGTATGTAAACTTCTGCCTTCAACTGTAGATATGGCTCTATTCTTTAACTGGTTGTAAATAGTTCTAAAAAATAATTATTTGTCATTCTGTGTTGTTGCAATGGAGATAAGTATACAAATGCAATTCTGACAACTCTTTTGAACAAAGTAGTCCAGTATCTTTATTTGTATGATCATAAATGATGCAGTGGCATTTCAACCAAGCATTGATAAATAAAACACTGACAAAAATGAGTTCTTGTTTAGGGTGCACTGTGACAGAACAAAAAAAATTCCACACATTTATGTTTTCCTCCAATATAGTCCATACTCAATAAAACTGATTTTGCTCTCATGAAGGTTTTCCAGCTTTGGGACGAGGGGTGGGCAGGGCAAAGCAGTGATCTGCCCGATAGCCTCAAGAGTAGCTTGACGTCTTGCTGCCGACATCATCCTCTTGCGTTCCCATACTCTAAAAGGCAGAACAGACAGAACGGAATGCTGGAATTAAGTTCTGGTTAAAAATGTCTTCGTATGATTACCAATTTGGAATATCAAGAAATTTCCACACATCTTTATTTAAATCTGTGTATAAGCTTGTCAAAAAACTGTAACTGGGTACCTTTTGCACAAACTGGGGGTTTACAGTGATTTCTTGATCCATGGACTTTAGTTTCTCATCCAACTCTATACATTTCAGCATCTGCATAGGGGTTAAAGGCAGACTACTGTGAGCCATCAGTGAACAAAACTAAAACGCCTTCGTAATAACCTAAAACCAGAGCGAGTACACTCAGAAAAAAAAAAAAAAAAAGGCAGGGCATTTTATGTTTAAACATCTGGTAACGCTAACACTACATGTTAACTTTCATTAATAGATGATTAACAAAAATTATATAAATGCAGAACAGATCAACAGTGCATGTGAATATAAAGTGCTCTTCAAAAGTCCACATTAAAAATCTGTGATTCAAATATCGAATTGGAAATAATATTGGTCTTAGGATTTAAAAATAACATCATAATTGTTTTTTTGTTTATGTTAAATTATAATGTTAATTATATTAACATTATGACGAAAATACAAATAAGAAATATTCAAGATTCTGCACCATTTCTAGGTCACTAATCACATAAGCAAATTTGTGACACTGACTTTGTGAACTCATTTGTATGATGTCAGATTTCCTTGCTTCCACTGACGCATGCAAGATGATCTTTGGAACATTTTCAAACCATGCTGGGATAACATGGATCATGCTGCCATTTAAGCAAAAGGAGGACTAACCCTAACTAAAATACCCCAAAATTCTGATACTAATTTTTCAATCCAACTTTTCACTCAAACTGAAATGCTGACAATATAATTTGTAATAATAATAAAAAATAAAAATAAAAAAAAAACTGCATTACATTTTTTTTTGGAAAAATGCTAAATGAACAGCAAATGAAGCTTTTATGACATTTAGACTATTTAAATGTACCGTACATGCACCATTGATCTGTTAAGCTATAATAAATGTTAAGCTTAATAAATGTTTGTTTATTTTAGATCAGTGCTGTCAGTCATTTTAAAATTCGTAATCGTGATTAATCGCATCATTTTTTATTTTATTTTATCGCAGATTTTGAAAGTGCTGAAATCTGACATTATGTATACTTCATTTCCTGTCAAAATGCATTTATTTCCATCTTATGAAAGAAAACAACACAATATGTAGCAATATAATGCTTTCTTAATATTTTCCAAACAATGCCTTCCACCGTATAAAGGTAGAAATGCACTAAAATAGCACCAATTGAAGTAACATTAAACGTTTCTCAAAGTTTAATTGGGAGTTTGACTAATATAAAGAACTAGTCTCCACATAGGTTGCATATTCATTGCAATGGGGATTAAATCTCTTAAACTTTCATCCTCCACAATATTAATCAGCTGGCGGACTGTGGCTATCTGCTTTGCTACATCATGAATCATGCGCCACTGAACTCCATATGAAAAGCGCTTGCAGACAAAGGGCTAAATTTTGACGAAAGTTAAGACTTGACATGCTTCTGTGGAAAATAAAATGTGCCTTACATAGAAATCAAGTATTTTTCAGCCCATCACAAGTACCATCTGGGCTTGTTTTCTACATCAAATAGCGTTAAGAGGTCCTTTCTCCATCATTTTATCACCGACACAGAAGCGCTGTTGTGTGGGTGATCATCTCTATACTAAAGCACCTATCTGTCTAACCGCATCTTCTTCTTCTCCTGTACCATAGCATTGAGCCAGTTCTCCTGTATGGTGCCATCTGTTTTTTCCATATGCTTACTGTCACCAATAAGAACAAACTCTTAAAGACAACTAATTTAGCTAGCAAACTCATTGGTATTCCCACCCCCAACTTATCTGACCTCTATCTAACCTCTATCTAGGCTCTACTCACTATGAAGGACAGAGCTCTTGATTTGCGCACTCTGAAGAGAGCGTGGCATTACAGTTTGAATGTACCCTTCACTAAGTCTTGTGAGAGGGCCCTTTGTGAAAAAATTTACTTTCTTTCTTTTGTTTGGAACAACCTTTCGAGTGGCGTCTCCTTCCCTAAGTGCCCTTCAAGGGCGAAAAATGCAGTTTTGAAAACACCCTGTGTGTGTCTGTGGTGTGTTCATCCGTGTAATGACTCCAGGCAGACACATTACAAAGGTTCTGCCCTTCCAACAAGTGTTTATGCTGGTTTATGCTGCATTACAATAAATGCGTACATCGCGATTAAGAAATGCTTTAAACTTTTTAAATTAATTACAAAGATCTAGTTAGAAATTAATGTTTTTACAAAGTGTTCCCATATAAACTTCAGAGAAATTGCAAAACAGAATAGGAAATGATGGCAAAGAAAAGAAAATATGAGGTAATTATATTATCTAATATTAAGCTTCAGGCCTTGTTTCACATTAACAGTGAATTTAGGGAAACATTATAGTATAATTACAAACCTCTTGGTCAATTTTGTGGAGCATTGCAGGGTTGTTGTATTTCTCAGGGTTGTCATGGAAACAGACCATGCCGTCTTTCTGGTTGATGCTTGCATAAATCTCTCCATCCTCAATCTGTGAGTATTAAGAGAAAAGCTTTGAGCACCAACAAACCTCAAATATGAACAGAAACCCTAAGTAAATTATGTGATATGTAATACGAAACAGCACATGGAAAACACATAGATTATTTCAGACGAGGAAAAACATTAGTCACCGCAAAAGTATTCAGTGAAAGTTCAGCGATTCTCAAAGGGACAGCTGCTTGAAACTGATGTAAAATAAACTAATCTGATTAGAAGAGCTATGTATAATTATGAGGCTGGCTTCCTACCATATGTAAGACATATTTCTCAGCTTCTTGAGCGCCGGAAAGCTGAACTCGACTTGCCATGTCTTGTAAAGATAACGTCAAGAATGTCTGTCAATCACAAGAACAAAGATATTATTAATTCCTTTTGGAATACATTTTAAGGTATCAGCACAGTATCACTCTCTCACCCACTTTTTCAGCCATCTTGTTTCCATTCAATTTTTTCCATAGGGATTTCATAAAAGAATCCAAAGCCATAAATCAAACCAACTAGATCTGAGGTGAATCACAACATTACAAACTTTGAGAAAGTAGTGTTGGGAGACTCGATTATAAGTGGGCGGTCGCTGCAGAGCTCTCTTGCTGCGATTTGTTTGCAATGATTCTCTGATTGGTGGATGTTTTTTTCTTCATGATGATGGTATGAAATAATGTGGACTGATGGCTTCAACAGAAGGATATACCATATGTTAACAACTTTGGAGCTCACAGTTGAGCTGTCCTTAAAAGGTTTTTAAGCCATTACTAAAAATCAATTGGTCTGTGGAGAAAATGAATGGGATTTTTACTTCTAGAAGCCGACTGTTGTGCTCTACTATTCTCTAGTTGTGAAAATGATTATGCAAACAATTATGCCCTCCAATGGAAAAAAAGAACAATGCATGGTTAATCAGTATAACATTAGTATAAAAGGCAGACCTTGGTTAGCCTCTGAATGTTTTTCTTGTAGAGCGAGGACAGACACTGTTTGACTAGACCGGTGTTGTTGTCCCGTGTAAACGTCTCGCTATATTTGTTGACCACACCACGGAGCTCTGCAGGATTGTTGGAGGCATACACCTGAGCCAGCTCATGGTAAGCATTACTGAGGGGCTTTAGAACATACACACACATACAGAAAAGATTATTAGCTTATGGGGCCCTTTAAAGTGCTTTTCTGAACTGAATCCCAGTATAGGACAAAGCGCATTAATGCTACATTACCATGTTGTGGCAGAAAAGCTCACCTTGATGAATCTTCCCACGATCTGTGAAGTGTATTTGGGTAGTTGCTGTACTTTGCCGTGAAGGATAAGGGACACCAGAATGTACTTCTTGTATGCTTCTAACATGATGTGACTGACAGCCATCGCTGGAGTGGTTATTGCCTGAAGAGAGGGAGTGCGACTTTCTTTAAAGCTGAAGTATGTCATTTCTGCGCAACTAGCGCCACCAAATGGAATTGCAAAAATAAACAATGTTTTCAAAACAGCTTTCTAAATACACCACTCAATTGCTGTTGTTTAAACAGTCACATAGTCCCGCCCCCAACTCACGGCATTAGTTGAGTAACGTTGTTGGGTGGGATCTAAGCAGGCCGCTTAAAACAAACATATGAATATTTAAAGCACCACAGAGTTTACAATTTTGGAGAAAATGTATTTATGAATGGCTTACTTATAGTTGTCTCTGCATACTCCATACTACAGCTTTAAAGGGATAGTTCACCCAAAATTGAAAATTTTCTCATCATTTACTCACCCTCATGTTGTTCCAAACCCATATGACCTTCGTTTCCCATGGAAAACGAAGAGAGGTGTTAGGCAGAATGACAACCTCAGTCACCACTCACTGCTTCATTGCATCCTTTTTCCATACAATGAAAGTGAATGGCGTCTGAGGCTGTCACTTTGCCTATCTTCCACTTTTGGAAGAAATAAATTAATACGAGTTTGGAACAACATGAGGGTGAGTAAATGATGACAGAACTATACCTTTAATGCTAATAGAGTAAAACAGAGTAAGTTATTTAGAGTGCTTATTTACTAAAAATTTGTGATATGAAGATTTCTGACCAGCAGAACGAAACTGCAAAACTGTATGAAAAAGTTAAATACCTGTTCAAAAAAATACAGTGCTCGCTCAAAGTTCTTGAGACCTGTGTAGATCATGCCGCCGTAGTAGTAATAACATAGAAAGTGCTTTGCGTCGTACGCTCCATTCTCCTTACAAATATCCATCATGTCCAACTCTAGGAATGGAACTGCAGGTTTGAAGCACTTAGCTAAGAGGCATAACTGTAAATACAGAATTATATCACACAATAATTGTTAGTTACACAATAATCAGGTCTGTCTGAATAAGTAACTGCAGAAATGAAAGCTCTGGTGTAGACGGTTTGTAGTATTTGACTAGTTAACGTCTGGCTGCAGTCATCTGCTATTGTTGCCAAACAAAAGTTGAATTTACCAAAACACAGACTGAGTTTAGATGAAACGTAGTGATTTCATTTCAATTTTAAACATCATTTAAAATAAAAAAAAGAAAAAAGACATTTAAACGTCTTTGTCAGAAACAAGGTTTAGCTTATTCTGCAGTACTGCCACATCTGTCGATAGCTGTGTTCCCACTATCGGGCCAGTGCGAGCCAGGGCTATCAACTGGTCAGTCAGGGCCAATAGCCTCGGACCTCAAGCCACTAGACCGAAATCGATCTGCATTCCGTCTAGGGCTGGGTATTGACACAGATTTCCAGATTTGATTCACAAGCTCTCGATTCGATTCCGATCTCAATTCCATTCGACTCGTTTTCGATTCATATGGGTACGTTTCTATTGCAATGTCCATTTTGCTTACATAAAAAATAAATTCTCTCTAAGCTAACACTCTTAATTACAATGGAACTTTCTAGGCAACACTTCTAGGTGCAATTCGAAAATATTAATTTTGTAAATTATATTAGTTTTTCATCAAATTTTACATTTTAGCTTCTGAAAAATTCTGTCTATTCCATCAATTAATGTCTCAAAATTGCATATATATGTTTATTACATTTTTATTGTTTACTTGTGTAATTTGTACTATTTATAAGTATTTACGTTGATATGTAGAACACATGCTTAATTGGTACTGTCTCTTTAAGACTAGCGGCTTCAGCCAGTGAGCACATAAAACGAGAATAGATGTACGTAATTTTTTTAGCGCATCCATGTGTGATTAGAATTAAATGTTTCTATTATTGTTGTTTCTAATCAACAACTGACTGTAAAAAAGAGGGAAGCTTAAGTTGAGGTATCAGACTCTGGAGACTAGCTAGCCCTTGAAATGAACAAGGTGGAGACTGAAGCTGCCGTTTGTTTGCTTATTTTGGTCTTTGCTTGGTGGAAAGCGAGACTCCACCTTTGACAATGACCCAAATTTTATTTGAATACAATGAATACAATGAATACAAAACTTTTTATTATTACAATAACAGACTATTTACTACAACAAATTACTGATTATTTGAAAAATCAAAACCTCCGTATAGCAATATTATGGTCTTGTATCATAGTTTATAGTTGCTTTTTGTCACAAAGCTAGCTTCACAATAGCTCCTCAATTACATATTTGTTCTGTATCTGTAACAACTTCACAATTTATAATAATTCAATAAATCTGTAATTACAGCAATCTTGCTTTATCAAAGTCTTGGGGGCCCCGGTGCCAGAGCTGAATTTTCTATACCATTTAAATAACCAGAATAAATGTGTCAAAAAATGTTATCCAGCTATTCTGATTGCTGACTCACCTGACACAGGTCTGCATGAACTGAGGTAAGCTGGTTTGTGTTCATCTGCATTTTGTCTATGGCCTGTTTGATTATACTTATTCCACGCAAGGGCTGCGGACAACAAGAGAACTTTAATGTCATATTTGCCATTCAATAAAAACAGAACAATAACTTAACTTCCACATGCAACAGTGGCACACTTACCTGTTTTCTTTCTACAAGGGCATTTGTCAACTGGTGGCATAGACCAGCAACTGTACAGAAGAATAGTAATAAAAACATAAAGAACCATCAAAACAGAAAAAAATAAAGCATATATTTAACAGTGCTGCTGTAATGCTGTGTGTACATGTGTCTGTGGCATATCGGATATGTTCTCCGTTGCAGGTGCTGATGAAGAGCTGGACTTGGGAAAACAAGGTCTCAAAATCAGGGATGCTTGGCATGGAAAACTTCACAAACCTGTAATGCAATACAACAACCTTTTCAGTTTGGAACAAATATGCTTCATGAGGTGACCACTCTCACGTCCTGATTTGTTAACATCAGATTTTGAGACTTCTTATACAGAAATCTGGTATCAACTAAAACAAAAATAAGTTATTCAACATTTAATCACATTCAACAGATATCAATGACTTACAGAACAGCTAAAACACCAAGTGAGTGCTCTTGAATGTCCAAAGCTCCAAGAACAGTGTCCAGATGGGAGAGGTTCTTGGCCAGAAGCTCCCCACTTTTATTGATCAGTTCACATAGTTGAGTCATCTGACCTGAGAACCCAAGACAGAGAGGGACACAACTGAATGAAACAATAGGCAAAATGTAAACATAAAAAAGGACCATTATACTGACGTTGAAATGTGTTGTTTTAAGATGATAATGACCTGACACTTATCCATCTATGCCAAGCCGTTAGGTTAATAAGGCTGATCAAACGCTTAACACTGTAGAAATCATGTGTCAGGTTAGATCTCAGCTGATCACAGCATCTTTACAGCCACTTCTGCCCAAATCTATCCAACCTGGTTTATTACTAATGACTTCGCTAACATGGCACGTCCAGTTTTTTTTCTCCAAAAAGAGCGTAACCGTTCAAGCAACGACTATGATGTCTACATATTATATAGCATTTAAAAATTCACAAGGGCTCGTTCTGATTTCCAGATGCATTTACCGAACAACATAAACAAATACCATGTGTTACTCACTGAAATATAAACAACTAGCATGCTATCACGCTAACTGCTCCTCCTATCGGGTTTTAGCATTTTGCTAGTTAGCCCATGTACACTTCAGCATGCGTTTCATCCACAGTGTCCGTGTAAATGTTGGTACCTTGAGCGGAGAGTTGCCGCACATTGTTCACGAACTGCTCCAGAGCTGAAGCCATATTTTCGCGCTTTTGTTAAGCTGTTTTTCATTCAAATGTCAGAAGCAACTCTACTACACAGAAGGGACGGGCCCACAGCCGCCAAGTGCATCCAGATATCGCGAGGTTTGACTGATACATACAGATATCGCGAGGTTTGACTGATACATACAGATATCGCGAGGTTTGGCTGACACATCCAGATATCGCGAGGTTTAGCTGACACATCTAGATATCGCGAGGTTTGACTGACACATCCAGATATCGCGAGGTTTTACTGACAGCTCAGATTCCACGATATTTCAGGGAAATGCATTTCCATCAGGCACTTTCCACTAGAAAGCAAACTCCATGGTTGAAATAGATTTGAGATCATGTTGGAGTTCATTACATGCACACTTAAAAGGTATATATTCAGAGATAAATGTTTTATATCAACAGCTTCTGGCCTTTGAAAATAGCCATGTCTCTTTAAGAAGTCAAAGGAACTACGTCATTATTTCTTCCTGGGCGAATTTTTCCACAAAGATGCATCGATCATGGAGATCATCAGCTTCAATCCCTTTTCCAGGCAGGGAAAGGCAGGAGTAGGTGCGGTCAGACTCTGTCTGGATGTTTTAATGGAAACAGATAAAGACAACTTAAAACATTTGTTTTAACAAGATAAACATTTCTGTTTAAGAATTAGTTCGTGTGTTGTTTATAAGTTACATGAAAACTATGTTAAAGTTCAAATCATAAAAACAAAGTTCAGTTTTAGATACCTAGACAAAACAGCAATATAATTTTCCTTCATTTTAGAGAAAAATGTTAAAAAATCAAAATTATAATTGCTCCAGATGCTGAAAAAATGCAAGACGCGGCGCAACGTTTAAGTCCAAAGTATACTTCGGTTTTGGTGCGAACGCTAAGCGTCTGCATACAGTCGAAGGCTAGCCTTTTAAGTACACTTTGTTTGACTGTGCTCATACACAGGTGGTTAGCGCATGTGCGCTATGACTGCAATGAGAGACTGGACTATTTCTCTTTAAGAGTTAAGACCCATAAATACTGTATGTCTTTATATTACTTAAGTCTTGAGCTATATAAATGCGGGTATCTCCTGACCTCCTCACACACGTGCTCATACACTGCTGTTGTTTCCTGTTGTTTAGCAGCAAATACATCTTCTAGCGCTTCTTCGTGACAGCAACAGCTCAACTGTGAGTGTTGCCACCTTGTGGACCCACTAATTAGTGCAAATAATTCCATGCGCTTGCACAGACTGTGCGTTCAGAGTACACGCGGTTTGAAAAATCGGGCCGCGCGCGTTCAGTGTTCGAGCACTCTGCTGATGACCTAGCCTTGGTGTCTGACCGAAGTATACTTTGGGCTTTAGAGAAGTGTGTCTAGCACACGTTTACATAGGAAAAAGAGAGAAAAAAGATGTGTTTGGTATGGATGGGCCCTAAAGGATAGGGTATCCTTCGTCTTCGTCTCATGCACAGTCGAGCGTGGACTATCCTCTTTTGACAGTAAGCGCATAGGTCTGCTTTGTGATACTGTTTAGTACGGTCATTGGCAGGCGTGTGCACAGACAAAACACACGAACAAGGACAGTCTGCATGTCGACAAAAACTGGGCTGCTCGCAGACAGTCCATGCTGTGTGGACTACGCTGATGACGAAATTTGCGTCACGCATATTGTGCGCGAGACATACCGGTGTAGTGCCGAATTTTGACTCCCTAGTATTCTTATGTTTAGGGGTAGGTGTAGGGATGGGTAGGGGCCAATGATGTTAAGGCTAGGGGTGGTTGTAGGGTTGGGCTTTAAGGATAAGGGCCAATCAGGCAGCAGGGAGTCAGAATCTAGTGAGCAGTCAGATTTCAGCATGTGGAAAACCAAAGTATACTTTTGTGGCCGTTGGAAGGGCTGTATCATCTTGAAAGATGATGAAAAGCAATGATTTTGCAGAAATATTTTTAAGTGCTTTATTTTCATAATATTAATTTGTTATATATGACAGATCATATAGTCAGGTAGTGTAAATCTAAAGACTACCCTTTGGGGTTTGTTTTTATGCATATTAATGAATAATTTGTTAGATATCATGTATTAATAAATCATATAGTTAGTGTAAAAGTCATGCAGGTGTATTATCTTACGGGTACAACATAAAAATAACTTTTCCCATCGTTTTACTGTGTATTTTAGTTTTTTGTTTTGTTTGTTTTGCTGCTTCCGTATTTTATTTCCGAGTTGAATGCGTGACGTCGTAAAAAGAAGGAGTTTCCATGTGCACTTGAAGGCATTGGTATAATCTTTCACCATTTGTAAACAATCTTTGGCCGGGTATGTTCCGTGACAGTCTACACCAGAAATAGAAGACTAGTTTGTAGATTTGGAGGACATAAACAAAGTGGTCAGAGAAACACGGTACATACTAGACTAGTGTGTCATTACCGAACACTACTACGCAAATACTACACAAGAGTTGCGTTTAAACCCTGCAATTCAACACCAGCGAAGCAATTCAAAAGCATGAGATCGCGACCCTCTGACCCCCCAAAAACAAACAAAAGACACTGTAACAAAGACAGACGCCTTTACAATGTGCAAAACAACAGAGAGCCAACAGAATGAGATGAGATACAACACGATAAGCGTTATTCTGCAACCAAACAGCTCCCTGTATCACTAAATCTACCTTCATATGAATACATGAAGCTTTGCATACTACAAAGTGACCGCGTTGGATCTGTAGGACTTTGGATCGGCGGACTTTGAAGAGGTTTATTTGAAGTAGACCATGACTTTACTACCGATGATTGTACGGTGGGTTAAGAGAAGCGCTTCATCAGTCTACTTTCACCGGTGCACAGCCAACATGTCCACGAATAACAGGAGACTGCGAGTCCTGGTGGACATGGACGGTGTCATCGCAGATTTCGAGGGAGGGTTTTTAAAGAAATACAAAGCAAGGTATCCGAATGAGCCGTATATATCACTAGAGGACAGAAGAGGATTCTGGGTGTCCACACAGTATGGGGATCTGAGAAGTGATCTGTGTGTAAGTGTATAAAGTTCAGCTTCAAATGTGATTTTTTTTTTTTTTTCAGTGCTGATCTGATCACTAGCTTCAAAATACCTTAAAGGTGCGCTTAGTCATTTTTTCCTCATTAACAAATTTACTCCAAAAGAAATAAATATTAATATTGTACATACTGTATGTATAAAAACATGAGCACTCTCATGAGATGAACCTTAAAAATTCTACATGGAGAGGGTCCCCTCATGGGGGCTGCCATGTTGAGATCACACGACCAGCCGAATACTACTTGCTTAATCTCAGTAACTGCCCTGTTATTGCACACTCTCACTCATGGATTAAATGAATTATGGCTGACTGTGAATAGTGAATTTCTACAATGTTAAACGGTATCTGAAATCTATTGCGTTTGAATGATGCTCTATCCATGCCGCTAGGTGTCAGTCTGAGTCGGTATAAAAACTACTGAGTGCACCTTTAAATTTTAGATGTTGAGACCTGGAAGAGTGTCTTAAAACTTAATGTGCTGCCTACCTAGACAGCATTTTTGGACACATGCCTAAAAATGCTATCTAGGTGCTCAGTAGGCAGGGTTCCCACAGTAGTGAAAAACCTGGAAATATTAATAATTTTAAAATTAGATTTTCAGGCCTGGAAAAGTCATGGAAATGTATACGTGAGTAAATAAAGTGTATATGTATTATCGGATCTAAAATACTTTGTGGAATTCTTTACAAGATTATCCTTAATGATCCTAATCACAATTATTGTAATCATGAACTTTAAGAAAAGTCATGGAAATGAATTGGTGAAAAATGTGGCAACCCTGACTAGCTTTTGAGACACAGCAGTAGTATACATATTGAATGAAGATAATCTAAATGTAATGGTTGCATTGATTGCAGGAGAAGGCCATCAGCATTTGGGAGTCCAAAAACTTCTTCATCGAGCTTGACCCTCTTCCTGGAGGAGTGGAGGCTGTGAAGGAGATGTCCAAGATGGAGAAGTAAGTTAAACGAGGTTTGGCATCACAATACGCTGTTATTGAAAGATATAAACATGTGTTGTAGGTTTACAGGACCTATTATAAACCATATCAATAAACCATCCACCCTCCAGGAGAAATTACATAAGAGACAGATAAGCATGGCTAATCTGCCATTCTCTTGAGTAAATGTTTAGTCTGTATATTAGTGGCTGTAAAATGGTCTTTAAGAGCAGATTTTTCTTTCCTTCACCCAGTACAGATATCTTCATTTGCACCAGTCCAATAAAGCATTACAGCTACTGCCCATATGAAAAGGTAAGATTCTCTTAAACTGAGATTCAAGGGCTATTTCACCCATATTATTTACTAACCCTAATATCTTTCTGAACCTGTATGACTTTCTTTCCTCATTGGAACATCAAAGGAGAAGTTCAGTAGAATGTCTGACACACAATGAAAATGTCTGGGGACCAGGGGTTGTCAAGCTCCAAAAAAACAAAACAAAAAAAATAAGCACCACAAAAGTTGTTCATACGACTTGTACACTATATTCCATGTCTTCTAAAACCATATGAGAGTTTTGTTTAAGGAGCAGACTGAAATTTTAGTCATTATTCACTGGAAACCTTACCTTGAAAATTATACAACTTGTTCTCTATATTCCAAGTCTTCTGAAGCCATATGATAGTTTTGTTTAAGGAGCAGACTGACATTTTAGTCGTTATTCACTTAAAACCTTACCTTGTAAATTATACGACTTTTACACTATATTTCAAGTCTTCTGAAGCCGTATGAGAGTTTTGTTTAAGGAGAAGACTGAAATTGAAAATTATACAACTTGTTCACTATATTCCAAGTCTTCTGAAGCCATATGATAGTTTTGTTTAAGGAGCAGACTGAAGTTTTAGTCGTTATTCACTTAAAACCTTACTTTGAAAATTATACTACTTGTACACTATATTCCAAGTCTTCTGAAGCTACATGAGAGTTTTGTGTAAGGAACAGACTGAAATTTTAGTCATTATTCACTTTAAACCTTACCTTGAAAATTATACAACTTGTTCACTATATTCCAAGTCTTCTGAAGCCATATGATAGTTTTGTTTAAGGAGCAGACTGAAATTGTAGTCGTTATTCACTTAAAACCTTACTTTGAACATTATATGACTTTTACACTGTATTCCAAGTCTTCTGAAGCCACATGATAGTTTTGTGTGAAGAACAGACTGAAATTTAAGTTGTTATTCACTGAAAATCATGCTTGACAGCCATGGTCACATTCACTTTCATGCTATGGAAAAGAGCAGCTTGAACATTCTGGGTGCGCTTTCTCTTTAAACTGTTAATTTACAGCTAAATTTTGCATGGGTTTAGTAATACGTATGTACACAAGGACTGTGTGCATAATACCCTATTTATGACAAATTCAGTAATGCAGCTGCATTATTTTATGGACCAGAGTCAGTATTTCAGTGCATTTACTATCAGTTTCCATGGTTTCCTCTCTTAAAGTGTGTTTGTCCCCAGTATGCATGGATAGAGAAACACCTTGGCCTTGAGTTTCTGGAGCAGATCATCCTGACCAGAGACAAGACCATAGTGACCGGAGACATCCTCATAGATGACAAACCTGATATACTGGGTGAGTAAAAACTGCATCTCAGGTCTGTTGTACCATAATGGGCGCTGATCATTTCTAGATCACATGCATCTTTCCTAACTTTGAAGGTGTGGAACCCAAGCCCTCCTGGGAGCACATCCTATTCACTGCCTGTCACAACAAGCACCTGCCACCAGACCCCTCCCAGCGAAGGCTTCTCTCCTGGGCAGATGACTGGAGGGGTATTTTGGCCAGTAAGCGCCAGTAAGACAACCTAAACAACCCATCATGCAGCTTGCACCCAATGCTGACGTACAGTACACTTAACCAGCCAAAAGGGTCAACAAGCTGATTGGTGCACAGATGGGTCAATGGTTTTAAAAGGTTAGCCCTCTCATGTCCTGCACATGCACGTTCTGTTATTGCTTTCGCCGCTCTCATGCGATGTGATGGAAGTGCGAAACTCACGCATATTAATTAGGTTATGCACAGTTAAAGATTATTTTAAATTGTCTATTTTGATAAATAGTCATTCCAGATGACAAATTCAAGTGCTCAAATAATTATTTCACATAATGTATTTGGTAACTTCAGCTCTAAATCTGCTACTGTCTGCCATGATATATTGTTAGCCTGTGGTAAAATACATCAATTGGCTCCGCTTCTAAGAGCTGACTGTTTGCTCTAGTGTTCAAATTATTGTCATTGATGAAAAAGGTTGCGGGTTCGATTCTGCGCTTTTGTAACTTTTTATTTTAATAAACCAAGTTTGCATCCGCACATCTATGGATATACATCTTGATTGGGGACACATATGTTTACATATTTCTTTGCGATTCAACTTGAACGGAGCGAGTGTGTGTCTGTGTACACGAAAGGACATACAGCTGTCACTCAATGTCCTTTTAACACACACAAACAAAATAGAAACTCCTGCTCAAGAACTGGCAATGTTCCCAAACCCCTCTGCACACGATGGAGAAAGTACCATCCATCCAACCATTAATTTAAAGTTATATGTGCCTAAACATCAAACATTCTGTCAAAATTTCTGTACCCTAGAAACATTGGATGCAAATGAGGTTTCAAGAAGACAAAAATATTTATTTTTTTTGTTATGCATGCCACCTGTGATCATTGCAAGACTCTTAAAAATAATTATAACTGCAAGCAGCAATTACAGGGCTAAGCACCAACTGAACAACCCAAAGCTCTCACAGAGCAAGTACAGATCACATTGCCTCTGGATGAATTTGAACCCACAACTTCCAGTTCCTTAGTTCAGTGTGCTATCCATTGCACCACACAACCACAACATTGCTAGTCAACAAAGGGACATACCAAGCTTAGAGGAATCACAGCCAAGCACAGCTGTTACCATGATCAACTTTATATTAATGTAACTTTTCAACAAAGATGCAAATCAACATTTGATTGGGGAAAAGCCCAGCCTCTATTCAGTAAGCACAAAACAAAAATCTACAGAACAGACATTTCTAATACATGACTTACTGAGGTGGAGACTGAACCCATGACTCTAGGAACTAAAGTCAAGAATCTTACACACTGTGCCACTCAGCCAACATAACTTAACCATGGTAAAGATACATGCCGATTTTAGAGTCAGCACACAAGTGTGGGTTATTTTTTTTTTAACAATAGGTGGCACTGTCTCCAAACATTTAAGGTATCATCAGGACATAATCTTGAAAATGCTTAACAATTTTGTTTTACATTCAGCAATGCATTCAAAAGATATATATTCATTTTAAACAAAACATACTGTATATATCAGAAGAACAATAAAAAATAATAAGAATAAAACGAATACCTGCAAGCAGAAATATCAGGGACAAGCCCTGAAACCATTTAGTAAGCAAAATACAAAACACTCCAGTACAATGGAAATCTGTTTAATTGCCTTGTTTAGGTGTGGATTCAAACCCAAGACATTTTAAACCACAGTCCAGTGCATTAACACACTGAGCCATTCAGCTGACATGTACGTTGCCTGGCAAAGAGACATCACAAGGCTAGAGTAATTCAAGTGTGAATTATCTTTTGAACTATAGGTGGCGCTGTCTCAAACTGATCAGGTATCCTCAGGACATGATGTAGATGATGCATTCCACTTTTCTTTTAAATCTGACAATAAAATTAAATTTAGTGAATGGACAGTATGGCTGATATGGGAAAAATCCTCATGGCCTAAGGAGTCCAGATACACCAGCCTCATGATTTTAGGACACACGGTTCGAAAGTTATGGGCAAAAATAGCCATTTTCACATCTTTTGACCCATAGATGGGGCAGTCTCCAAACTGTGCATGTATCCTCAGATCATGGTCCTGATGAAGCATACCTTTGGTGCTTGGCCCCTAATATAAATGTTTTTATCATCATCTAGAAAAAAACGCTATTTAAAATGGGTAACAAAGACCATAACAGTAAGTAAGACATAGGCTACAACTTTAACATTCTAACATTAATGCAACTGAACAGGATTAACATTACCAGTTGTACAAACAACACAACAAAAAGAACAGAAATTGATACAGTGCTACACATACAATTGCGTTCATCAACTCACCACGACTTGATAATTTTAAGAGACTTAAAGTATTGAATTCTCTCCATCATTAATAAGCTGAAAGGCGAGCAGCGAAAGTTTCAACAGGAAAGCGCATGTGCGACAATGTTGACATGAGAGGGTTACCTTCTAGACACAACTGTGGAGATTTATAGTAAAAAAGGACTTAAATATTGATCTGTTTCTCACCCACACCTATCATATCACTTCAGAAGATATGAATTTAACCACTGGAGTTATATGGTTTACTCTTTATGCTGACTTTATATGATTTTTGGAGCATAAAATGTCTGGTCACCATTCACTTGCATTGTATGGACCTACAGAGCAGAGATATTTTCTAAAAAGCTTTGCTTGTTTACAGCAGAAGAAAGTCATAGACAGGGTTAGTAAATGATGAGACAATTTGCATTTTTGGATGAACTATCCTTTTAACTGTAAGCTGAACAGCATTAAAATGATATTTCACCCAAAAAGGGAAATGCTGTCATCATTTACTCACCCTCATGTTGTTCCAAACCTTTACAACTTTCTTTCTTCAATTGAACACAAAAGGAGATGTTAGGCAGCAGAAAGACAGCATTACTTACCATTCACTTTCATTGTATGAAAAAAGATGATGCAATGAAAGTGAGTCATTCTGCCCAACATCTCCTATTATGTTCCATCATATTCAACAACATGAGTAAATTATTACAACATTTTCATTTTTGGATGAACTATCCCCTTAATGAAGCCCTCTTATTCAGTATTACTCTGCATAGGTCCATAATATTTTTATATTTTGCATGATTATTAATTACCCAGGCATTATTGAAATATTGAGTAGGGGGTAGAAACAGATGCAGGAAATATTATTGATTTTTAATTTAGAATCCAAAGTGAATGATGCAATCTTTCATGCAAAACTTTTAATATCACTCTAATGGCATCTTTTTATTGTTCATTATTCTTTCTACTGAGGGCTAAGACTTTTCTTAAAATTTATAGTTTACATCAAGCATAAACTGACTAAGTTTAAGGGGGAAAAGAGGAACAGTCTGCACGGAAGGGAGAATATTTAAATAACAAATTCTGTTTTCACTCCTGTCTAACCGCACAAACATTAGCATAAGCTGTTTTCAAACTCATTAAGATTTTCACTGGTTATTCTCATTGGATTATGTCAGCATGAATGCATATTTATATCATTTTTAATTCAGGGAGAACACAACACTCAGAACAAAGACATGTTTATTATTATAACCAACTTTTTGTGACTGTCACTAGTTGACTAGATCAGACTGACCACTGCCAAACCACTGCATGTTCAGTTAATGTACTGTGACCACCTGCCTTAAAAGAATAATAGAGGGACTGAAGTGATGTTTTCTTGGACATGTAACACTCTTGACATTAGAGGGTACTCTGAACACACATATTTATTAGAACACCTCTAATACTTGGATGTTGCTTTTTTAATGAGAGTCTCATAACTTATTAGTTTTGGATCTTTAAATGAACATTTATGCCATGAGGGTTGGTGTTTTTGTGTATAGCTTTGGTAATGTGCTGATGTATAATCAGGCATCTAAAATAATAAAATTAATAAAACAGAGTGAGAGATTAAAAAATGTATGTGCAAAATTTAGTACTGTAAACAAAACATTTTTATCTCTCATGCGCCATTTTAAACTACTTACTGGTTGAATGACAAAGGCTTTGCATGACTTTGAAACAAGACAGGTTTATCATCTGTCTGTTAAAATAAGCAAACATAACATAGTCTTATAGTTTAAATATTTTGAAGGACTACAAGTACGTAGATGATAAAAGGATGTTTAAAGTTCACTGATGTGTTGATAATCAAATACTCATTACTCATGTGTCGCTTCAGTGGGAACATTATGGTTTAGTCACAGCGAAAATGGTATTTGCAGGATTTCATCATAAATATGACTCA
Source organism: Myxocyprinus asiaticus (assembly GCF_019703515.2). NCBI lineage: Eukaryota > Metazoa > Chordata > Actinopteri > Cypriniformes > Catostomidae > Myxocyprinus > Myxocyprinus asiaticus. Next base: position 15,983,334 of record NC_059375.1, read on the forward strand.
AGTTAATACGAGATAATGATATTGTCAGGTACAACGAAATTAATTTGTACATGACTAGAATGAAATTCTGTGAAGTTTAGGAGAAAAAGATGGTTTGTTTACTTTTTGTAGTCTGTTACCATAAGTTATGAACTACTTTTAGGAAAGTTATATGACAGAGACGTCAGGAATTCTGATGCAATGTAACTAATTCCATAGCCGTACCTTAGGATTTAACAAGCCTCTATATAAAATGTGCAAAATATCTGTTATACTTAAATTAAATAAAAAGTTCATAAATCAAAAATACACACAACTAAATTGCATACTTAAGAAAAAACAGATACTCTTCAGAAGTTTCTTTTGTCAACCAGTTTGAGATGCATTATTAAACGAACCGCCTGTCGTGCCTTTGTAAGATGATGTTGCATTAAGGATTAAAGTTAAAGTAGTTCACAGGATCGATTATAGCGTACTCTGTCCAACAGGAGAACATCTCTTCCTGACGGCTAAACTATTGAACAGGAGACAGCCTGAGATATAGCTGCAGTGCTTGAATAATAGTTGCAGTCTATTGGTGCTAAATTTACCTCACTCAGCAGAACATTTAGCCGAGGCTATTCCAGTGGCATAGTGACACTTTGAAGTCTGCGCTTGCCTTTGTCTTTCAGGGATAGTTCACCCAAAAATGAAAGTTCTCTCATCATTTACTCACCCTCATGCCATCCCAGATATGTATGACTCTCTTTCTTCTGCGGAACACACGCTAAGATCTTTAGAAGAATATCTAAGCTCTGTAGGTCCATACAGCTCAAGTGAATCATGGCCATAACTTTGAAGTGTCAAAAAGCATATAAAGGCAGCGTAAAAGTAATCCATACAACTCTGGTGGTTTAATCCATGTCTTCTGAAGCGATGCAGTCACTTTGGGTGAAAAACAAATCGATATTTATATCCTTTTTGACTAAAAACGACACTTTTGAATTAATGTGAATGTGAATGTGAAAGTGGATATTTATAGTAAAAAAGGACTTAAATATTGATATGTGTCTCACCCACACCTATCATATACTGTAGCTTCTAAAGACATATATTAAACCACTGGAGTCATATGGGTTACTTTTATGCTACCTTTATGTGCTTTTTGGAGCTTCAAAGTTCTGACCACCGTTCACTTGCATTGTATGGACCTGCAGAGCTGAGATATTCTTCTAAAAATCTTTATTTAAAAATCTTTCATTTTTGGGTGAACTATCCCTTTAATAGATCTCCAAATAGATTATTTTTGTTTTTGTTTTTGTTTTACTTTGTGCAATGTCATTTTGAAATAGATATACAGATGTTAGTTATCAGGCAGTGTTTCATTAGTAAATAATCATTCAAAAGGGAGTTCTCTGTGAAGTTGTACCACATTAACATTAATGATAAACAAAAGTGGTGCTAGAAGCTCTTCACTGGAGTGAAGGGCCTGGAGTATTCTGGAGCTCTTCGACAACATGAAAGCACCTGAAATGAGGGAAAAAAATAGCCATAAACAAAAGCTATTGCCAAAGTTATGCTCCTGGCATACGTTGTGTTTTCATTATTATTAACAGTATTCTTTTAGTCTTTTTCTTTGATAGATAGATTTGATTTAGATTGAATTAGTGACTTTGTTTAGATGAATACCTTATATTACCGTTTTTTTTTTTTTTTTTTTTTTTTTTTACAGGTAGCAAAAGATTTTAACCATTTCAAAATGATGTTGGAGTGTTTTAAGTGATTTTGTTTGTATTGAAGGGCAAAATATTAAAACCTACAGAGAGATGGAGATTAATTTAGATTAATTTATGTATATACATTTAAGACGATTATGTAAATGGTCTTAGTGGTATTGACAAGGAGACCATTTTTTTTAAAAGTCTTTCTCCATAACATGCACATGCATGTAAGGTGCCCTGTATAACACGTTTATATCACAGACCACAGCTGCTTTACCATTGTCCTGTTTAATAATTTACTTGAATCCTTTTCAGTCAATTGTCACATGGCGGTCTTGTTGATTTAATTGACGAATGCAATGACATCAGTGTCCTGGGAGAGAGCTGCAAGTGTGCTCAATTATCTGTGTCATGTTACTCATCTTGTGAATGACTGTTGTATGATCTTGGTGCTCTACAGTTGTATGGATGTCACAGTTTGTTTTGTTTGTTAAGGTTTAGTGGACTAAATATAATCACAAATGGTTTAATAAAGAATGGCACTTCAAACCAAGAACTTGTGTTCTTTGTTAGAAACATCTATTTTGGCTTAGAAAATACAATTTCCAAGCTATTGGCATCAGGGGGCGCTGTGTCCTCTTGCAGATAAAACATTTAAGTGAGGCAATATTTTGCCTTGTCAAAACACTTCCAGTCTTGGATTGTGTCTGTAGACAATTCATATACGCAGGCATAACCTAGCTGACTTAGCTTGAATAAAGCACAATAACAGGGTTCCAGAAGTAAAAACCCTATTCATTATCGTCATAGCGGAATAGATGTTTAACAATAACGTATACACTTTTCAAGACAGACCTAAAATGAATTCAAAATTGTTAAGCAATGATAAGTCAGTGTGACTTCAACTTCATTTTTAAGAAATCATGTTTAATTCCCGAATTCCCAGTGAAGAACTACACTACCCATAATCCAGAACAGAGATCCACCAACCAGAGAATTCGCGCTTGCTGTTGCGAATAACATAATCAAGTTGGTTTTTAAACTACACATACATTTTTATATATCTAAATATTTTGCAATTAACTTATATATAATATATTGTTTTTATTCTTATAATCAATGACTATACTTCAGTAGCTTTATATTGTACCATTTTCAGTTTGATTACATCCATTGCAATGCTTCATGGGATGAGTAGTTCACCTCATTTAAGAATTTGTGTACATGCTATTATCTTTTTTTCAACAATACATACTTAATGCTACAAATCAAAATTTGTAATGATGTTATTTTATCTCTGAGCTAGTTTGTTTGGTTCACGGACTAAAACTCTTTATTACATTTTTTTTTTTTTAATCCCATGGGGTGAAAAAATTTGGAAAATACTTCTGGAACCAAAGCTATTTAAAAAGTGGACAGTCTCCGCTAACATAATGTCGTTAACATACATTCACCACACTGAATACACCATTTTACAACAAGCAGCCTCAAGTCACTAAAGTCACATTATATACTGCATAACTGTAACTTATTGTATCTGTATCCTCAGTACTCTTACAGATATTATATAAGACAGCCATACACACACTCACAAACATACTGGGGTCTTGCCATAGGTCTTCTTTGTGACATTTGTCCTTATTGTGCTGCAGCCTTGGGCTCTAATGTGATGTATTCTCTTGAGTGTGTGAGAGGAAGTTGGGCTATGACCCCCATATTGCCCTCTCTCTGTCTCTCTCTCTCTCTCTTTCAAAATTGGGACAATTTTGTTTAAAAGCAATAGCCCCATGTTCAAATTACTGCCATCATAGAGAATAAGCGAAAAGTCTCTATTTTTTCTCTCTCATTGAAAGGCTTTTCTGTGTTTACATATGATGTTCATTCAGAATGTCATTTCCGAAGCACCCAGAAAGAGAAAGAGGAACAGAACACTTCAAAATCTAGAATATTCTGGAAGATTTGGAAAAGTTTCTCTGCTGCACGACTCTTGTAAGGCAGTGTTTTTTTCCCCTTAGCAACAGCAGCAAGTTTGTGTATGTCCAGGCATTAAAACCAATTCCTAACCAAATAAAATCTTATCACTTAAATTTGTTTTGTCAAATATATATACAGTATATATACTGTGTGTGTGTGTGTGTGTATATATATATATATATATATACAACCCAAATTCCGAAAAATTTGCTAAATTGAAAGCACTACAACTAAATATTATATGATGTTTTACCTTGTGAATTTCATAGTTTTGTTTTTGTTTTTTTAATGTACAGTCATTTCAAATCAGATGATTGCAACACACTTCAAAAAAGTTGAGACAGGGGCAATTTAAGACTAATAACAATTTGACATTTTAAGATAAGGCAGTGTGAAACAGGAGATGTTAAACGGGTGAGGCAATCGTGTCATAGTATATAAGGAGCCTCCAAAAACAGCCTAGACCTTCAAGAGCAAGGATCATTCAAGACTTGTCAATTTGCCAACAGATGCTTCAGCAAATAATCCAGCACTTTGAGAACAATGTTACAAGACAAATTAGTAATATATTTATACAAATATCTACTGTATGTTGATTTGTTTTTTTTACACATTTATATAAAACACCAAAATATAACAGAATGTAAACTATTATATTATTTTCAAATTGTCTTGAAAATCCTTTGAATTTATTTTCTATCTTAGCATTTTGTAGATCCATTTGTGACAGCTATACGTGCCAGGTTGACCTGACCTGAGGTACGTAATACTGATTGCCGAAATGCCCATTTAAGGATTAAATGAAAATGTGAGTGGTGCTTACCCAAAACTCGCCTGCACAATGCTAGGATTTTCTTGATGGTTGCCAGGGTGTTACTATGCAGTTGCTATGGTGTTCTGGATGGTTGCTTACTGGCCCAAGTTAAAGGAGCCCACCCCAAGCCTCGATCTTCTAGTTCCTAGATATGGGTTAGGTCACTTATATGTAAATATATATATATATTTTTTTAATTAATTTTTTTGCTTGTTTTATCATCCACCTTAGATTGCTTAGAAAAGTAATAACACACCTCTCCTAACCAAGCTGCACAATTTGAGGTATCATTCATGTCCATAGCACAAACAGTGCAGGATGAGTTGCATACCAAGATTAATACAAAGATTAATACTTAGGATTAGGAGTTTTTTTTAATTCAGATATGTAACCCTATGTATGAGCAATAGTGGGCTAACAGCAAGCGCCACTAAATAATCTTAACATTTAAGTTTGGAAAATGGACAAGGCGTGCTTTGGAGGCATTTAAATTTCTCCAGAACTGTGCCACAAATACTTACATCTCAGTTTTGGAACAGTAGTCTGAAAAGCCAGCTAAAGACGGAAACACCAGCAATTACTAACTGCATAGTTTGAGAGTGCCAGAGAAAGAGAGATAGAGAGAGGGCTGTGGAGGCCAAATGCGTCAAGAGTTCTGAGAAGTCCCTGTGGGGTTATGAAATGTAAGAATCTGCGTAAGACTTATCTGGCAAGGACTTTACTTGACATTTCTTCAAGATTTTTTATTTGGTAATTTGTTTTTTTATTTGCAGTGTGTATAATATACTGTATACTTATAGATGGTTGTGTGAGGAAAAGTTAGGTATGCAATGCTGTATTGTTTTGCACTTGATAAATACACTTTGACTTGACTTGTACATCAAAAATTAAGCCAAAAAATCAGTTGATCAGTTAAAAAGATAATTCACCAAAAAAATCACTATAGTAAAACCATGGTAAATTTTTTGCAAGGGCACTCAAAATGTTTTGCAAGGGAATGCGAAACTTATTGTGGGGGAATGCGAAACTTATTGCAAGGGAACATATCTATTGTGAGAGAACTCAGAACTTCAGAAAAAAATTCCCGCCCTGCCTTCTGAGGGGCGCCTTATGTCACCTTGTAAGCATAAGATTTCATACCTAATGATAGTGCCTGGTGGCTGAGGTTGGTACCACATGCTAATTGTTAGCAAGCAAGAAACAAAAATTCTCATGTGTTGCCTCTTGAGGAGGAAAAAATAATTCAGAGAGAAAAAAAAATTGGTCAGGGAGACGGCCATTTCTAGGGCTGTCTCAATTGCAAAATCGTTCCAGTACACGTTCGCTCCCTAAAAAGTCCCACAGTGCATCGTAAAAAAAACAGGGAGCATCGTTGCTCATATGTTCCCTTACCGGAAACGTCATCATGTCTTCTGAAGTCTCTCAAGTCATTAGAAGAAGAGCACAAGTGTAAATATATAACGTCAAAGCCTTATTTCCTCTTTTAAAGAGAGTTTGTAATGTCTTTCATTCATAATGACCATGAAAGGGAAACAATCTTTTAAATATTAGAGTTGTTAAAAGCAGGTTTAAAATACACTCCTTTATATTTGAATTTCTTTATTTAATGTCATTTATCTTTCATAATAACACTGTACGTTTGAATATCTTCAACGAAAATGAACGATAGTGTCATTTATACTGCGATTGTGCCGATTAATAACAGCTGCGCTTGAATGCGTGAGCTCGTTATCATGTCGTGGGTCATTAATTCATAAGTGTCCCAATGATCAGTGGATGAACACCCTTGCCAGTGCACAAATTCATGTTCACGATATACTGATTCACAACATAGGGAGCTGATTGAGATGCACCCAATTTCAGAGAGGAAAAAAAAATTAAGAGAGAAAAAAAAATTTGCCCAAGAAAAAAACTATTAATTGTAGGACAGGAAGGCACTAAGACACCTAAAACAAGACACCTAAAATATACATTTTCACCTAGTGAAAATGATTTTTCAACTTGTGGTTCATGACTTCCATAGGGGTGAGTAAAGAATTACAAAATCCAAATTTTGGGGTGAACTATACCTTTAAAGGTAAAGTGTGTAATTTATCGCAGCACCAAACAAAACTGCAACATTCTTCCACTGGTTGGACAAACAGATAGTCCTGCCACAAGCCATGTCAGCTGGTCAGGATTTTTAAACATACAGAGTATTTTGACAGCAACACAGCCTGTTTATGCTTTTTTTTGGGGGGGGGGAATCAGCCTATAAATGGCTTACTTGGCAGTTGGCTCTGCATATTAAGGTGAGTCAGGAGAAATCATGCTAGCACTGGAAAAACACATCTCCTAAAAAAAAAAAAAAAAAAAAAATAGAAGTAAAGCCTGGAAGGAACAAGTCAAAAATGTAAACATCAGGTCTAACTCTTCTCAAAATACTCTGTCATTACCTTAAAACCATTTTATGTGCCCTGTTTCTGTTTGTGTTCTCTCCGTCTGTTTGTCTGTTTTAAGACGGAATGGTAGACCACTAGCTTTGCAGCACTGATGCAGTTTCCAAGAGGCAACCAATCAGAGGCAAGAGAGCATTCACGGGGTGTTTTCCTCACCTATGCACACATCTTTATATTTCCAGAGAAGAGCTACTCTAGTATTGTGATAAGCTTACTGCTAAAATCGTTTACCGAAATCGACACTAATTACTGACTCATATCCTCTAAAACAGGGAAAAACACACTGATGTTGGCTGAGTGGCTCAAGGATCCCATATTAGGACCTCCTTTTGGTTTGTTTGCAAACTTTCAGTGTCAATACACAGACCCCTCAACCTGCCACATAAATCTGAACAGGTCCCTTATTTTTTTCCTGAGAAACAAAGTGACTAATTTGTCCTATGTAACCCAGCAGGTTTGAAGTGTACCTTCCAGGAAACGGCATACCTGCAAGCAAATACTACAGTAATGCCAGCAAATAAACCATAAAAATGCATGATAAATCATAATGAAATAGACACAGTCTGAATGAGAGGTAATATGGCTTAGGAGACCTATAAGGGAAATACAAAAAACAGGACAGTCTATTTAAATCGATACTCACTAGAATCTTGGAAAAATACTGTAGATGTCAGATTTTGTTGTTTTGTCATTCAAAGAAACATTTCTCCAGACTTTGTGACCTGAATGTTTGGTGCATTCATAGACAGTGATATGTTCATGGTTAAATATTTAGTAAATAGTCATGATTGTTCTTTGAAAACCAGAGATTTCACTGTGTGTTTCTCCATTGTTATGTGTAATCATAGGACTTCCAGTCTTTGCACTGCCGTGGAAGAGCAAACTGTATTCCCATTGTAAATTATATGGATTAGCAATGTTCTGGCAGTGAGTTCAACATGAGAGAAAATTACTACTTGGCATACTTGGTCATTCCTGGAAAAAGATTTTCATAGCAGATTTAAAGAGAAAAATCATCATGATAACAGACAAAAAGGGGATGGGGAGTGGGCGGGCAGATAGAGGAAACCTGACAGACAGAGAGTGACAGAATTTGGAGTAACTAGCAGTAGCTTGATTTTTACATGTACTTAAGTTGACGTGAGGGGTTCTTGTCCATGCAGAATTCAGCACCATGATGCTAAGGCGTTGCAAGGAGGTTGCTAGGCCAATGGCCTCGGACCTAGAGCCGCGAGACCAAAATCGATCTGCACTCCTAACATCGAGCCAATAGCCCCTCAGCGTTGCCCTAAAACCTGCCCTTGTGCCAACATCACACACCCCGCCCATTTCACAAGCAAGAGGTGCGCTCAAGCTGAGGTATCAGTATCTGGAGACTAGCTAAACCTCGAAAAAAACATGGTGGAGACTGAAGCTGCTGTTTGTTGATTTATTTTGGTCTTTGCTTGGTGGAAAGTGAGATCTGACTCAGAGAAACGTCTTTGACAATGACTTTGCCTCAATCCCCAGTTGGCCTTCTTTGGCCCAAGGGCAATCAGTATGCCAAAGGTACTTGGCCATTGGCCCCAAGAAAGCCCAGAGTTGGCATGATGAAGCCCTGAAAGTGATAGTGGGAAAACAGCTGGCCCTGGCACGCACTAGCATGCCCTCATTTGGCCCGATAGTGGAAACATGGTAAAAATGAATGTCTGTACCACAAATGGCATAGAAAAACATGAACACACAGGAAATCGACACGTTGCTTCCGAATATTCAAGTTCTCTGAAATATACCCTATTCTGTCGAATTACTGATTTGTGCCATCTCCCATCAGACACTTTTGAACCAATTGATGAATGATCACCTTTTTTTACTCTACTGATTGTGCTATTGATAGCATGTTGTGCAATCAACCTCTAAACACAGGTTCTAATCCTGTGGGAACTAAAAATACAACTCGCTTTTGGCGCCACTCAGTGGACATTTCAAACTGAAGCTCACATGTGCCCGTACATTCAACAACACTCCCAGCTATGGCTACTGGGGGCAGTGATTCAAATTGGTAAGCACAGACCGATTTCAGCAGCAGAACTTTCGACCTACTGTCACCGAATTCACAGTACGATCGGTTGGCAGTTTAATACTAAGGGTTTAGGGGTTTGTTGAAATCCTTTGTATGATCAAGGACTAATCATGATTTATCACAATAGGAAATGCTTGCAAATTTTAAATAGGTTCTTATATCCCTTCCTCAAAGTTGTGCTGTGACAGCTTGTAAAAATGATACACTGCTATTACACAGCTGTTAAGCGTACAGTACAAAGGGAACAACTCTTAAACCCACATCAACAAATCAAATCTGCATTGATTTCTTTGTAAAACATCTGAAACAGCTCTAGAAAGTTAATCAATAACAGTGAGTCAGTGCTCACTGTAATGATATAGGCTGTATACTGTCTGGGAAAAGGCTACAGTGCCTACAACAATAGATAACCCTGTGTGTATACGACTCTGTTGTCATGATTTTCAGCCCTACGGTTTGTCTAATGCTAGAGGGTTGTAACAAACATGGAGTGATACTCATAAAAGATGGAGTGTACTTATTTCTAATGGTGTAATTTGTTCATTGAATTGCAATGAGTAAATCATGCATAAATTGCAAACTAATCAACTTAAGAGAAGGTTTGATAAAAGTTTGATAAAATGTTTTAAAACATTTTTTTTTTATCAAGAGCTTTCTCCTGTTTCTGATTGGATGAGGGAAACAGCTCTTAAAACCAGGCAGATTTTCGAAGAAAATAAACTGATTATGCATATGTAAATGTGTGAATGTGTACGCACTTGTTGTTGTGTATCTAAAGCACCTGCACATGTGCAAAGGCAGACAGAAATAATTTGTCCTCCCTATTGTTCAGTTTTGTCCTCAAGGGCAGAATAATAACAGGGTGTATCTACTATTTCCAATGGCACGTTTCTTTCCTACTCAGCACGTGACAATGTCACAATGATTTTTAACTGTTATTTCATGCTCTTAAGCAAAATGATTTGACCTGAATGTTGCATGCTCACGTAACGTGAAAAATTTTCACTCTGACTATTCCTGACTAGCTCTTGAATTTCTAAGTTTCCTGTAAAAACAGGCCAGCTTGAACCCTCATGCACATGCATTTATGTAGCCCTGCCGGCAGCGTGTGTATCAAAGGAAAAGTAACTCAGAATAAAAATTCTGGCACCATTTACTCACCCTGTCACCATGTTGTTCCAAAATCATGTGGCTTTCTTTCTTCAGTGGAACACAGGAGTATATTTATAGCAGAATGTTTAAGCTGCGCTTATTCATACAATGGAAAAAAAAAAAAAAAAGGGGATACATGAAGTTACTTAAGTTATTTTTACTTGATCTAACTTTTGTTGGTGTAATGAAATCAGGTTGAACAAATTGATATGTCATATTAAATATTTTTATATTTAAATACAACCAATTCATATAGACGCTACCACATAAAGCAAATATATTTAGTTACCTGTCAATGTTTTTTTACAGTGTATCAGAGTTTATCAGAGAATGCATGACACGAGTAGTAAAAGTTACAACAAAAAACTTGTAAAATCATGTATTTTTATCTGTCATTTCTGTTTTCATTTCTGTGAAAATTTATAAACATACTGTATGTCATTCCATTTGTGTAGATACATCTGATATGTTGATATGATAGAGCCAATATTTACATTTTCAATAATTAATAATGACTTTTCATAGATGTAACAAAGCCCTGGCAGTAGCAGTTATCATAACCTGGGGTGGGGGGGACATGTACCCCTTACTTCTAGAAATATGTTTTAGGAAATTAAACATTATATTGATATTTTTAGGAATTCGATTACAATTTTTAATTGACTTAATTGCATGATGTGCTGATTAATGAATCAAATTAATCACAATTAATCTCATACCAATATTTACAGAGAAAGGCCCCAAAATAAAGGTAATTTAGAATAGTTAAAAGAATTATAAATATAATATATAGGCCTAATAAACATTATAATTCAGATAATTCACATATATTACATAATATTGTGGTAACAGACAAGTAAAGCATTTAGACAAAACAAAAAGTGGCTTTAAAAGTTAAAATATTGTTTGTATTTTTTTTCATATAATTTAACATAACCCTTTCTTTACTTATTTATTTTAAGGCAAAATTTAAAATCATGTTTTTTAAATTTTTTTATTTAAACTGCACTATTATGTCTCTAAGACATTACAAATATTACAGCTTCTTTTTTCTGTGAAAGCAATACTTTCTGTAAAGCTGCTTTGAAATGATGTGTGCTGTGAAAAGCACTATACAAATACAGATGACTTGACTTGACTACTTCCCTCTGCTCTATGTTTTATTGTTGGTCCATGTACTCGTGTATCAGATGGACACTTTTGGAGCATGTCAAGTTAAACGCTGTTTGACACTTTGATATACCTGTCTCGAGATCCCTGCATTCTGCAAGAAAGTGGCCAAGTTCGGAATGACATACTACCAGGCTACTCTTACTATTTCTGCCATAGACAGACATGTTAGAAGTAGTCAGAGTAGTATGGGTGGTATGCTGTTCCGAACTCAGCCAGTGTCATCTGTGGAAGGCTGAGCTGCCTACTTGTTGGTTTGACAAGGAGTGTTGCCTGTACAGCTGGTGCGCTGACTGCCCCCTACTGCACCAAGTGGGTGCATCAAGCTTAAAGTGCTCCGATAGGAGCAATCCTTATTACAAAATGTACATACAGGTCAGGGGCATGATTAATTGCATTAATCTTTTAACACGCTATTTTGTAGAGAAGCCTCATAGACCCAAGGATGGTTAAAAGCAAAACTGACGCACTTGGTTTAAGTTGTGTTTAAGGGGTTAACAGGTTTGTCAGAATGCACACAAAACAGACACCCAAACATACACAGGTCAGCTATAATTGAGCTTTAGAGGATGACCTGGATTTGAGTCATGTTAGTCATCAGAGGCGGCCCCTGACAATGGTGATGTAATAACATCACCCCTAATGCGATAAAACAACCACACACATGGAGCCACAGGACACACACTCACACAAATAATGAACCACATGACCACACAGCTCAGATCTTCTTATGAGAAAGACAGAAGTGGCAGTAATTTACTCAAACTAAACATCCTAATTATGAGAATTTAAGTTCCTTACTTAAGTAACCAGTGCACCACAGATCATTCTTGTCAATGCACAAAACAAATTATTTTTGCTCCTTGTTAAATTTAGTTAATTAAAATAAGCTAATGTAATGCAACATTTGAACATTGTTTGCACTGGTGGTGTTGTGTTTGTTGCCCTTATGAATTATGCATCATGTGGTGTTAATGTAGAGTGTTTCCCTTTCCATATGTGGTTTTTGAGTTTCATTGTGGTTTGTGTCTTGGATGTTTGGCACCCCGCACACTGCATTGAAAATATTGTTTAAAAACGCATCTGCTTGTTGCAAGATGTTTTCTCCTGCCCAGACTACAAGCCCACAGCTTGCCACACCACCAATAACAAAAGGTGAAAAGGAAAGATGAAAATGTAAAAAATTAGATTGTGTCAACACAAATTTATCTAATGACATGACAAAATGAATTTAAGTTTGTAAAACAAGACTAGATCAAAACCATTTAAACATATGATATTTGTTGAAAAAAATGCAATTCAAGTACCGACTATTCTCACGTAAATCAGCGACAGGAGGTCGACTGTTTTGTCTGTTAAAATTGGTGTTTGCTTTCCAAATGTCTGAACTGCCCCTCCCTGTGGCTGAAGCTAGAACAGTTGTGATGCACTGTGCAAGCGCAAGAACTTTCTCCTTTGAATGGATGTGATGTGAAAGCACAGTGCGTCTGATTTTTGGCATAATTATAGTAGTAATTACATCAATATACTCCAACCCCAAAACATTACTGAGTCCAAAACAGCGTTCATTCATAAACCTACTTCCTTGAATGGCTGTAACATGAAAAAGGCATAGCACGTCTGATTTTCTGCAACGTTTTAGTGATTACATTACTATAGTCCTTCCCCAAACCTAAACCAAACCCTAACAGTACTGAGACCAAAACAGTTTTCTTTAACTTCTTTGCATCTGTATTCTAGGATATGACGTCAAAGGTGTGGTGCATGGTATTTCCAGACTGATCTCACAGATCGGAAACAGTTGACTTTTCTTTAGCTAAAATTGGTCTGTGCTAACTGAAATTCAAAACACTGCCCCCAGTGGCCTAATGGTTAGTGTTGGTAAGTATTGTTGGGCGTATGTACACATGTAAATATGTATAATGTACACATGTATAATGTCCACGGAGGGGCACCAAAAGTGATTTGTGATGTGATTTGCTTTCAGCGGTACAGGCTGTAATACAGCAAAGAGGAATGCATATTTTATAATCTGCACCCCCAACCCAAACCCCAAACCTAAACCTAACCATTAGTGGAGTAAAAATGTAATGCAAGAGGGAAAAATGCAACCTCTGAATCACTCCAGTCATTGATTATGCAAATGCAATTTTTTCCTGGTTTCAACGTGGGATCTGAAGCTGGTTCTCCCACGCTGCTTTTGCAATGGGCTTCTGGTTGTGCCAAAAAGGGAAGGCAATCATGCAGGGGCCGATGCAAAAATGTCTGATTGAAGATGGCGCTTGTCATTGAGTCGGCATAATAGCCTCTTTCCCACATATAGTCCAGGTATTTTCCCCTTAGGAACTTTCTACAGGAGAACTCTTAAGAGGGGCTGCACACCCGAGGAGACTTTTCCCTTTTGCATTCGCACACACAAAAGAAATCCCTGTAGTGACGTCATCTAGTGTCGAAGTTGTTTGCATGCATGATTCAGCAAAGACAACAACAAAATCAACAACAATGATGGAGGACGCCAGGATCGGGGCTACACATTTGTTAAGGCTGCTTTACACAAACTGTGTCTTCAGGTTGCAGCCTTTACACTGGGTGCTTGAGCTGTGCGGTGCTGCATCCCTGAAGCTGCAGTGAGGGGAGAGATGAGGCACTCATCTTATTTTAACCACATAGCACATGCTGAACTTAGAGGAAACATGTTGAAAATGTACTATAAACCTATTTATCAACACAATCTTTTACAATAAAGGCTTTTATGACTCAACATAAAATACTGTACTGAACTAGTCATCCACTGACACCAAAACTGACGTCTTGATGCAATACTTTCCTAGATTTGATGAAGGTTAAGTTTATAATATATTTCAATTACCCTCTCTTGATAAACATCTTATTATTTATGTCCATTTTCCCAGGAAAAATTCAATGTAGTAATCCAGAAATCACTTTATTTTCTGTATAGTCACACAGTGCACACAGTACAAATCAGATGAAAACTCAAACCACGTCTCCCGTTAAAGTCACTCAGCAGCTCTGCTCACCCCTCGCACACACATAATATGTGAAACAGCCGATAATTTTTGGATACTTTGTTGCTGTTATGTTATTTCTGTTAAAGAGATTGGAAAATTAACGCAATCCTCTGAGTAGCAGGCTAGCAGCTACAAGTTTGTTTACTCATGGTGGCTGCCGAATTTTCGTGTTTTTCATTGCTTTGTGCATCATACGTTTTTGACCAATCACAGGTTGCAGCACCTCCCACAGTCCCTCTTCTTCCAAAAAGTACCTACCCCAGAGTAGGAGCTAAAATGTCCCTCTAAATGGCTAAAAGTTGCAGAAATGGCGAAAAGTAGTAGTTCTGAGGAAAAGTACCAAAAACAGGCTTTATGTGCATTGGGAAAGGGCCTATGTGGCCAATTCTAGGGTACTGGAACTCTAAGAAAACAACATGCCGACTTCCGTGTGATCTTGTTGGTATATTGGGGGCATAGAAACATTAGCCGCATGGTGGCGCTTGTCTGCAATTTGGCACAGCTTGTCTGAATATTGGTGGCAAAACATTTGGAACTAACACGCCAATTTCCCAATCATCATGTTGTCAATTGCATGGAAAAATTTTCCTCAACTGAATCAAGTTCATTATATGTTTTTATTTACATCTAAACAAAACAATGAAAGCGCTCTGCTAAATAAATAATAGCTCTGGATAATAATGTTCTATTGACCAGTGTGATGCAAACCTAGAAAAACGAATGAATGAGTCCATTACAATTTTTTGTCATAGAGGAGGCGAGGCACCCACTATATGCCTCTTATTCGGCCATTGATCTGAATAACTTTCCATTCAGAATGTGTTTAACTCATGAATATTTGATTGGGAAAGCCGTAGAAAGTGAAACTCGCATTATGTTGTAATATTAGTAATAACCCGTAAACAAAAATAAGGCAGTGGAACTTTCCAGCAAAGAGAGAGTGTGGAATCAACATAAATTATGCAGAGAGAAAAACAACAGAAGACATAAGTGTGAGGGAATAAAATAAATACATTTATTCCATTAGCTGTAAAAGTCTGGTATAAACAGAGAGCTGACAAACTGCTGCTGCTATTAGACATAACCAGGGCAGTGTGTGTGTATGTGTGTTTAAGTGAGTTTTAAAGTAGAGTAGCTTGCAGTTCGTTCCATAACACCAACCTTACTTGGGACAACGGTATATACACTGTAAAAAAGAACAGATACACTTAAAAGGTACACTTTAAAACACTTTTAATTTTGTTGGAGTGACCTAATGTAGTCAAGTTGATTCAGACATGCTAAATAACATTTTCGACTTGAATAAAGCCAGTTAATTTAGATGTTACCCCTGACTTTTTGTTACCCCCTTTTTAGGTTAACATTTTTTTTTTCAGTGTAGAAAGGAAATTCTCTTTATCTAAAAACAAAAAAACAGAAGCACTGTACGTGTTTTTGCGTATGACATCTGAGTGTTGTGCGTGTGTCTGTTTCTGGCCAAGGCCCAGAGATAATACATGTGACGAACCTGTTGCCAATGAACAGACTGCAGATTTATAACTGTGACATCACAGCGGAGGCATCACATAATCAAAGGGACACATGGTATGCATTCACAGATGTGTGTTTAACATGTTTATATGCATATGATTAAGTTATATCAGTTAAAAGTGAAAATATACAGTGTATCACTACTTTGTAATAACACAAAACAGTTTATATTAACAGACAAAGAACTACCCACAAACTTAAATATAGATGAGATAGGAAATCCCTGCTGTTGACTCATTTTCTTGCCATCCTACACTTTATGCCCAATAAAGCTCATCACTTCATAATGTATACACAGCCACCTATGACAGATAGATACTGAAATGATTGAGTCCACCCATCCCCGGATCACTCATAACGTAAGTCAGATGTGAGATCAGAGACATCATCACTGACAACGGTAGAGACGATAATCTGATGGGATGCTTGCAGAACGTCATGTGTTTGTCATGCCACCAAACATATTCAGATGCAACTTCTCTCAAGCAATTCTGAGGCTGATTCAAATATTGATGCAATTGTTGTATTTTTTTTTTTTTTTCAAGTTTATAGTTTCAAATTTTAGCCAAAAAGAAATGCTGTTAATTGGCAATGTAAACAATACACTGAAACAAATCATATTACGTTATTATAACTACACCATGTACCGGGGCGATTCTAGGATTTCAATTGTAGGGGGGCTCAGCCCCCAATGAAACCATAAGATCTGCACATTTAATATATTACATTCTGTTGCATAGATAAAGTTAGTTTTTGTTTGTTTGTTTTTTACTGTGTTCACAGCATTCAATATAGCAAGCTAATATTCATTCAGAATTATTAACAACAACTGTAGAACATGAATCAATAATTTCGTAACTTTAAAAACTTGAAAATAATTACAAGTTTTATTTATGTCCTGATGTCACTGTAATGTCATTAGTCATGTTTACTTTTAATTCATCCAGCCCCTTTCTCTCCTTGTTAATCGAGATTACCTAACTAAAAAAACTACATGTTCCTCTCTTTCAGTCGGTCAACAAATGCTGACCCTCACGTGTTCACAAATCAAATGGGAGAATGGAGCATATTTGTTCAGTGGTCCAAACCAATGATGCGCTCCTTCACATCCTGCAATCCAATGCTGGCTCCCACTAGAGTCAGTCTTTACAAGTGGGAAAAGCCACCAAAGCAGTCTCGTGCTTAAAACTAGTGCAGTGCTGCAACTGTTTAAAAGATTTCACAGATTTTTAGGGGGGCTGAGATCAATTTAGGGGGACAAAAGCCCTCCTAAAAAGGGTCTGGCAACACCTATGCCATATACACAAGAATAACTGTGCAATTGTTAGTTGTGTGGTCTACCTTGTCACCGCATGAAGCACACTTTCAGGTTAAACTTTTTCTCAGTATATCACTGTATAGAAAAAATGTGCTTAATGTGGTAACATCTAAATTAATGGGTTTGATTCAAGTAAAAAATAATATGAAGCATATAATTACATTGTGTACAAAAAGAACAATTACTATATTATTTAATCACTTTAACATTTACATTTTCCATTTACGCATGTTTACATTTATTGAATTGACAAACGTTTTAATTCATAGTAATTTACAGTGTACTCAATGTATTTTATCAGTTTGTGTGTTTACTGGGAATCAAACCCTTGCTATTATTGGTTCAGTGGTGTATTTTTTTTATTTTAAAAAAATGCTCTCACCTACACAAAGAGCATTATCATAACATTGTAAATGTGAACTCTATTTAATTGTAAAATAATAAAAAACAATTCCTCTGGACTCTGAATTTCCCCTTATTCTTGGTATAGGACAACAATGATAATAACTTTATTACTATCAAAATAACAAGTAGGAATTCGTAGAAATATGTTCTGTTTACAGAAAATATTCCTTCCAAAGGGAAAACATTGAACAACGTTGATTTATGTTAGTACGGATAAATAACTTTCCGATGATTCAATGCTTATTACTTGAAGAGACCTAATGCACTATTTTTCTTATTTACAAAATACCCTGGCATGCTGTCTCTCCACACAAATATAATTTTTTTAGTCTGATCATAATTATGGAAGTTAAAGCCCTTGGGACATAGACTCTAAACACTTTCTGATTCTATGTATGGGACACCAGTACTAATAACTCTATGGTAATACAGTATCAATATGACAAATAGGGCTTCCTAGAGATGTGTTCTGTTTGGCCAAAGTGATGTGCTTTAGGGAAGAGGTATGACTCCATATAACAGCTAATTACTACATGAAACTGATAACTCTTTATGTTTAAATGAAAGGATAAGGTCAAACTTCTGTGTAAACTGAGATTTAATCTAAAAATATCTAAAAAGAAGTTGAATGAATTTATTTTTCTGATGATTTAAAATAAATTGATCTAAAGGCTTATGCTAAACTGTGTGAAATTTTAGAACATTTTAATTTGTTTCTGTGTTTGAATTTCTTCACAAAACTAATAAAACAACTTCAGTCATGACAACTCTTGGAAAGATTTAGTATGTGAATATGGGTATGACATATTGATAGGATATTGGTCTTGGTAGACTAGATCTGCTACGCTGCTGCTGCTGCAGAGCAAGTACGGAGACTTGCTACTGCTAGAAAAACATACGTACTGAGTTAGCATGTGGACATGCTGCTGCTGCTGCTGCTGCTGCTGCACAATTAGACAAAATGCAAGACATGCTGCATCAAGCATGCAGGACATTCTGCTGCACAAATAGACAGACACACAGTCCCCATGTAGCAGATCTAGACCGGTGGAGCTGAGGTGGAGGTGGGTTTCAGAGAAAAACTCTCGTAGCGTGCTAAAACTCAAACCATGTCTCACATTAAAGTGGTTTGTAAAACTGAGCCATTTTAATGTTAGACAAAACATAAGAAGATTGGCTACCCGATCGCAAGTCAAAGGACCAATCAGCTTACACCATGGCTTGCATCACATAGATTTGCATGGCTGAACTTTGGTCATTTATTATTATTATTATTATTATTATTATTTTATTAATGATATTATACAAAATCTTATTATTTATTAGTTATTATTTATTATTGATGATTTGGATCAGATAGTGAAAGAAAAGCAGCAAACAAGTGATCAGTTAAAGGGTGACAACATTGAAGAAGCTAAAATATAAGATAGTTTTGATTAGTTTAAAATTGTTTGGTCAATACATAATTCCCATGCTTTAATTTGTTATTTCATAGTTTCGATGACCTCTATGTGTGTATGTGTGTCAAACTTTTTCACAGGTAATGTAAATGCTTTCCAAACTGTTCCAAAAAAAAAAAAACACTTTTAAAATGATCAGCCTTTGATATGATGCCAAGGTCAAGATTTAAGAAGTGATGGAGAATCCAGCTGATCTCAGATATCACCACCCTGGTCTTCATATCACTGGGTTACTGTCCCAGGCCCAGTCTCATGATTGGTAGACTATGAGAAGAGCCAGTGTTACACAATCAGGGGCAATAAATGCAGCGTACACAGATCAGTACTCATCTTTACACTTCCTGAATCAGCTAATGAACTGGATGAATGAATTTGGATTTTCTGATGAAAGAATATGAGAGTGTGAAAGACAAATGAAACTCATATCAAGCCACATAAGCTGGGATCCATAAACTAGTAGTATGCTTGTACATTCCATACCATAGCTCTATTTTTAGCCTACGTGTGCTAGAATTAGCTGCATTTGTTGAGATGTTTTTTTCACACCAAGAAGTTGCTACCAATCACCTTCACAGTGAGAAACAAAGATGGAAAGAGAACATTAGCTAGTCATGAGGCCTTCCGGGCTTGAATCTATCACTGCAGTCACGATTCAGTTAGCGTCTATGCACCAACCCACACCTCAACATAAACAAACGCTCATCAGATTAACTTAATATCTGAATAACGTGCTCAACAATCCTATTGCCCCCACAATAACAAGTCCTGGCAAATGTGTAAAGCAAGTCATTTTTAAATGTTGTTCCTGGTATTTTGAAGGGAAGATGATGTTCTCAAGGTCATGTGAGTCCGCAGAATGCTTACTGGTCTTTCATTTATATAAAAGTTGTTTACATTGCATGTTGTTTTGAGTCTGCTGGTTCATTGTGATCCGGCCTGTTTTGAATTAAGAATTTATAAATTTTCTATGCCACCGTACATATTAGTTCATGCCAATCCTTTCCTTAAGGCACTTATGGAAGACTGAGCACAAAAGACAAGTTTTATTTGAAAGTTTTGTTTAGATGTTTTGGTTAAAGGTGCATTCAGTAATTTGGGGCTAATTTAAAAAGATTTACACATTAACAAATTAATTGTGTTTTTGTGAAGAGTGATCTGAATGTTGTATGCTCACATGAGATGAAGACTGCACTCATAATAGTTTTCTATGAAAAGTGTTTTCATTATACAGGTGCATCTCAATAAATTAGAATGTCATGGAAAAGTTAATTTATTTCAGTAATTCAACTCAGATTGTGAAACTCGTGTATTAAATAAATTCAATGCACACAGACTGAAGTAGTTTAAGTCTTTGGTTCTTTTAATTGTGATGATTTTGGCTCACATTTAACAAAAACCCACCAATTCACTATCTCAAAAAATTAGAATACATCATAAGATGCAACCGATAAAAAAAAACATTTTTAGTGAACTGTTGGCCTTCTGGAAAGTATGTTCATTTACTGTATATGTACTCAATACTTGGTAGGGGCTCCTTTTGTTTTAATTACTGCCTCAAGTCGGCGTGGCATGGAGGTGATCAGTTTGTGGCACTGCTGAGGTGGTATGGAAGCCCAGGTTTCTTTGACAGTGGCCTTCAGCTCATCTGCATTTTTTGGTCTCTTGTTTCTAATTTTCCCCTTGACAATACCCCATAGATTCTCTATGGAGTTCAGGTCTGGTGAGTTTGCTGGCCAGTCAAGCACACCAACACCATGGTCATTAACTTTTGGTGCTTTTGGCAGTGTGGGCAGGTGCCAAATCCTGCTGGAAAATGAAATCAGCATCTTTAAAAAGCTGGTCAGCAGAAGGAAGCATGAAGTGCTCCAAAATTTCTTGGTAAACGGATGCAGTGACTTTGGTTTTCAAAAAACACAATGGACCAACACCAGCAGATGACATTGCACCCCAAATCATCACAGACTGTGGAAACTTAACACTGGACTTCCAGCAACTTGGGCTATGAGCTTCACCACCCTTCCTCCAGACTCTAGGACCTTGGTTTCCAAATGAAATACAAAACTTGCTCTCATCTGAAAAGAGGACTTTGGACCACTGGGCAACAGTCCAGTTCTTCTACTCCTTAGCCCAGGTAAGACACCTCTGACGTTGTCTGTGGTTCAGGAGTGGCTTAACAAGAGGAATACGACAACTGTAGCCAAATTCCTTGACACGTCTGTGTGTGGTGGCTCTTGATGCCTTGACCCCAGCCTCAGTCCATTCCTTGTGAAGTTCAGCCAAATTCTTGAATCGATTTTGCTTGACAATCCTCATAAGTCTGCGGTTCTCTCGGTTGGTTGTGCATCTTTTTCTTCCACACTTTTTCCTTCCACTCAACTTTCTGTTAACATGCTTGGATACAGCACTCTGTGAACAGCCAGCTTCTTTGGCAATGAATGTTTGTGGCTTACCCTCCTTGTGAAGGGTGTCAATGATTGTCTTCTGGACAACTGTCAGATCAGCAGTCTTCCCCATGATTGTGTAGTCTAGTGAACCAAACTGAGAGACCATTTTGAAGGCTCAGGAAACCTTTGCAGGTGTTTTGAGTTGATTAGCTGATGGGCATGTCACCATATTCTAATTTTTGGAGATAGTGAATTGGTGGTTTTTTGTTAAATGTGAGCCAAAATCATCACAATTAAAAGAACCAAAGACTTAAACTACTTCAGTCTGTGTGCATTGAATTTATTTAATACACGAGTTTCACAATTTGAGTTGAATTACTGAAATAAATGAACTTTTCCACGACATTCTAATTTATTGAGATGCACCTGTATATATATTCAAGATTTGTGCATTTCAGTTTCATAAATAAAATAAAACTAAATAAAACTAAACGTTAGATATTTTAAGTTTTATTAATTTAATTTAGTTAAAGACTACACAATTACATTTGATGGAAATTTGTTATGAAATTAAAATGTGTAAATCTCAAAAATAGACCTGTGCCTCACAGGAATGCCAAATCCCCCGTAATCAAAATCCACAGATAAGACTAAATCAGCACGCCAACTGCTCAGAAATAATGAGTGCCTAGAACACATGCCTGACTTTATCCTTGAGATTCTTTGAGGAAGAATTTCCTATTAAATATTACAGTTTAAAAATTTTATTTTCTACTTTTACAGTTTTTAGTGATCGATTTTACACATTTCTCTAAACTATAGTCCATGCTCTCAAAACAATTCACACAGCCGATGAAACAGACACTAAATTTTGCAAAACAATTCAATTTCACTGCAAAATGAAGCAATGTATTCTTTTCTGATAATGCATTGATTAAAAATAAATAATAACATAAAAACTCTAGACGTGTTCACTATTGAATTCATAACATTTTCAGCTATAGACACACAACACTACTACTGAAATAACACATTTATCATAAAAGTCCACAATAAAGACATTTTTTCCATGTGTTTTCATAAAATATTTCTAAATTTATAGGTTGTTTTTTTACTGCTTTTTTAAGTTGTTTATTTTATCAGCAGCTAAAATGCCTTGGTTGAAGCTGTCTGGCCATTGTAGCAGAAGAAGCCCAAAGGTCTTAAGAATCTCTTGGCTTAGTCATGTCAGGACAAAGTCTCAGCCCTGAGTCATATATATATATATATATATATATAGCTCTTTGGCTGAACTTGATGTAATCGTGGACAGTGGTTCCACATGTTTGAAATGAGTTTTCTTGACTAAATTACTATTTAATCTCAACACCAGCACTTTGTGTAGAAATAACCTAGCTGAATTGGGTAAACCCAACAAAATAAGATGTGTCAATGTAACAAAAATAAATCTCTTATCCTTATGTACTAACTAGTGAGTCAATTTCTGCATGCTAAATACATGCTGGTTGGAAGCACTACAAAGTGTAGTTTAGTTACTATACTATGGTTAGCACATTTCCTCAACGACGCGAGCAATAAATTTTATGTGCAACATCTATTATTATTCATCTTGCACCAAAACACATAAAATAACATAACATTTACACTCCTTATCGAGTCCCATGCAAAGCACGCTTGGAATTGGAAATCCCCTGCCCAGTTTTATCAATGCTACATTAACAACACACATTTAAATGGATAGAACACAATGAAATCAAGTTGTCACAAAAAGTTATAAAATTGTGTTAATTTAGTTCATTTTAATTAAGTAAATTAAACAACCTTTTTTTAATGTAGCTGGTTAAACCCTCCCTAAAACCAGCAAAACATACTAGTGTAATCAGCTTGACCAGACTTGGAGACCATTAAACCATTTTAGGCTGGTGTAAGCTATTTTTGTTTAGCATCCAGTTTCTCACAGATGTTTAATCTTTTTAAAGATTACAACTCAGCGGGTCATTTCAACATGGCGAAACACATTGAAGGGGGTGACCCACACCATGTACAGGTGCATCTCAATAAATTAGAATGTCGTGGAAAAGTTCATTTATTTCAGTAATTCAACTCAAATTGTGAAACTCGTGTATTAAATAAATTCAATGCACACAGACTGAAGTAGTTTAAGTCTTTGGTTCTTTTAATTGTGATGATTTTGGCTCACATTTAACAAAAAACCACCAATTCACTATCTCCAAAAATTAGAATATGGTGACATGCCCATCAGCTAATCAACTCAAAACACCTGCAAAGGTTTCCTGAGCCTTCAAAATGGTCTCTCAGTTTGGTTCACTAGACTACACAATCATGGGGAAGACTGCTGATCTGACAGTTGTCCAGAAGACAATCATTGACACCCTTCACAAGGAGGGTAAGCCACAAACATTCATTGCCAAAGAAGCTGGCTGTTCACAGAGTGCTGTATCCAAGCATGTTAACAGAAAGTTGAGTGGAAGGAAAAAGTGTGGAAGAAAAAGATGCACAACCAACCGAGAGAACCGCAGCCTTATGAGGATTGTCAAGCAAAATCGATTCAAGAATTTGGGTGAACTTCACAAGGAATGGACTGAGGCTGGGGTCAAGGCATCAAGAGCCACCACACACAGACGTGTCAAGGAATTTGGCTACAGTTGTCGTATTCCTCTTGTTAAGCCACTCCTGAACCACAGACAACGTCAGAGGCGTCTTACCTGGGCTAAGGAGAAGAAGAACTGGACTGTTGCCCAGTGGTCCAAAGTCCTCTTTTCAGATGAGAGCAAGTTTTGTATTTCATTTGGAAACCAAGGTCCTAGAGTCTGGAGGAAGGGTGGAGAAGCTCATAGCCCAAGTTGCTGGAAGTCCAGTGTTAAGTTTCCACAGTCTGTGATGATTTGGGGTGCAATGTCATCTGCTGGTGTTGGTCCATTGTGTTTTTTGAAAACCAAAGTCACTACACCCGTTTACCAAGAAATTTTGGAGCACTTCATGCTTCCTTCTGCTGACCAGCTTTTTAAAGATGCTGATTTCATTTTCCAGCAGGATTTGGCACCTGCCCACACTGCCAAAAGCACCAAAAGTTAATGACCATGGTGTTGGTATGCTTGACTGGCCAGCAAACTCACCAGACCTGAACCCCATAGAGAATCTATGGGGTATTGTCAAGAGGAAAATGAGAAACAAGAGACCAAAAAATGCAGATGAGCTGAAGGCCACTGTCAAAGAAACCTGGGCTTCCATACCACCTCAGCAGTGCCACAAACTGATCACCTCCATGCCACGCCGAATTGAGGCAGTAATTAAAGCAAAAGGAGCCCCTACCAAGTATTGAGTACATATACAGTAAATGAACATACTTTCCAGAAGGCCAACAGTTCACTAAAAATGTTTTTTTTATTGGTCTTGTGATGTATTCTAATTTGTTGAGATAGTGAATTGGTGGGTTTTTGTTAAATGTGAGCCAAAATCATCACAATTAAAAGAACCAAAGACTTAAACTACTTCAGTCTGTGTGCACTGAATTTATTTAATACACGAGTTTCACAATTTGAGTTGAACTTTTCCACGACATTCTAATTTATTGAGATGCACCTGTATATATATATATATATATATATATATATATATATATATATGCAGTTGAAGTCAGAAGTTTACATACATCTTACATACATACCAAATTATAACATTTAATCGTAGAAAACATTCCCTGTCTTAGGTCAGTTAGGATCACTACTTTATTTTACAAATGTGAAATATCAGAATAATAGTAGAGAGAATTATTTCTTCATCACATCCCCAGTGGGTAAGAAGTTTACATACACTTGGTAGCATTGCCTTCAAATTGTTTAACTTGATTTGAACCTTTTGGGTAGCCTTCCGCAAGCTTCTCACGATAAGTTGCTGGAATTTTGGCCATTTCCTCCAGACAACTGGTGTAACTGAGTCAGGTTTGTGGGCCTCCTTGCTTGCACATGCTTTTTCAGTTCTGCCCACAAATTTACTATCAGATTTTGGTCAGGGCTTTGTGATGACCACTCCATTGCCTTGACTTTGCTGTCCTTAAGCCATTTTGCCACAACTTTGGAGGTATGCTTGGGGTCATTGTCCATTTGGAAGACCCATTTGTGATGAGCTTTAACTTCCTGGCTGATGTCTTGAGATGTTGCTTCAATATATCCACATAATTTTCCTTCCTCATGATGCCATCTATTTTGTGAAGTGCACCAGTCTCTCCTGCACACCATGATGCTGCCACCCCCATGCTTCATGGTTGGGATGGTGTTCTTTGGCTTGCAAGCCTCAGCCTTTTTTCTCCAAACATAACAATGTTCATTATGGCCAAATAGTTCAACTTTTGTTTCAGTAGACCAGAGGACATTTCTCCAAAAAGTAAGATATTTGTCCACATGTGCACTTGCAAACTGTAGTCTGACTTTTTTTATGGTGGTTTTGGAGCAGTGGCTTCTTCCTTGCTGAGCAGCCTTTCGGGTTATGTCAATATAGGACTCGTTTTACTGTGGATATAGATACATGTCTACCCGTTTCCTCCAGCATCTTCACAAGGTCCTTTGCTGTTGTTCTGGGATTGATTTTCACTTTTCGCACCAAACTACGTTCATCTCAGGAGACAGAATGCATCTCCTTCCTGAGCGGTATGATGGCTGCGTGGTCCCATGGTGTTTATACTTGCGTACTATTGTTTGTACAGATGAACGTGGTATCTTCAGGCGTTTGGAAATTGCTTCCAAGGATGAACCAGACTTGTGGAGGTCCACAATTTTTTTTTTCTGAGGACTTGGCTAATTTCTTTTGATTTTCCCAAAGAGGCACTGAGTTTGAAGTTAGGCTTTAAAATACATCCACAGGTACACCTCCAATTCAGTACACCTCCTATCAGAAGCTAATTGGCTGATTGTCTAAAGGCTTGACATCATTTTCTGGAATTTTCCAAGCTGCTTAAAGGCACAGTTAACTTAGTGTATGTAAACTTCTGACCCACTGGAATTGTGATATAGTCAATTAAAAGTGAAACAATCTGTCTGTAAACAATTGTTGGAAAAATTACTCATGTCGTGCACAAAGTAGATGGACTAAACGACTTGCCAAAACTATAGTTTTCTATTATGAAATCTGTGGAGTGGTTAAAAAATGAGTTTTAATTACCTAAATGTATGTAAACTGACTTCAACTGTATATATATATATATATATATATATGTGTGTGTGTGTGTGTGTGTGTGTGTGTGTGTGTGTGTGTGTGTGTGTGTGTGTTTAGTGTGTTCACAGTCATGGTGGCTGTGTGTATGAATGTAAAGTGTAGCACAAGTACCCTGCTCAGGACACTACCATGATCATCAAAGCTGAGAAGCTTCAAAGCTGCTCCCTACTACACATTAAGAAGAGGATATCCGTGGAAGTTCACTTCACTTGGCAAAATTTGTTCATTATGGAAAGCCCTGCAACGTCACCCAACACAATACACAGACAGAGGTTTCAAGGATGATGACTCGTGTAATTAAATATAAGTGCTGGGTGTAATGTAATTACAAAGTAATTAATTACAGTTACTGACTTTCAATTAAGTGAATGACTATTAATTACTACACTTGGTTTACACATATTTCTAAAATAATATTCTATATGTAGAATACATTTAAAACTTAAATTATCTGTTTGCGTTTTGTGACGGCTAAAGGGTGTGTGACCTCTAACGAGTCAATGAACCAAGAAGAAATGTAGACATTATTTTGAATTCATTTAGCGGAAAAACAAACGCTTTTCTGTGAAAAATATTTTAGAATTAACTTAAAAATAATTAGATAAAAATGTATAAAGTAATCAGTAAAGTCCGTAATCTGATTACAATATTAGAGCAGTAATTATTCATTAGAAAGGAATAACTTTTTTTTATTAACTAACCCAACATTGAATATAATTACAATATAAATTAACATTCTTACTGCATAGCAAGTATGAAGACTTGTTACTGCTCAGAACATACACACACAAAAAAAGTAAGACGTGCTGCTGTTGCACAGTTAGAAATACATAAGCTCCCCCTGAAGCAGATCTAGACATGTGCTGGAGATGAGGACGGTTTCACTGAGAAAACTCTCAAACTCGCAATGGCAAACCCGCAGCTCATGTGTAAGCGCCACGGCTTATCTATAAGTCTCCAGTGGTTAAATCCATATCTTCAAAAGGGATATGATATAGGTGTGGGTGAGAAACAGATCAATATTTAAGTCCTTTTTTACTATAAATCTCCACTTTCACTTTCAGATGTGAAAGTGAAACTAAACAGGCGCCACAAGTGACTTTCAGACTTTCAAATGAAAGTGGAGATTTTTAGTAAAAAAGGACATAAATATTGATCTGTTTCTCACCCATATCGCGATTAAGAGACTATCCCTTTAAGAGAATGTTTATATAGACATTTTAGAAGTTTCAAAGGCACAGCATCCATAGTGGCCTGTTTAACTCTAAAGGAAAAGAAAAGAGTCATAAAAGACTTCATGAATTTATAAAATATATATTTTTAATAACTTTATAAATATACCTAAGGGGAAAAAATTTAACAAGCAATTCATTTTGACACATTTTCAGTAGCTGTATGTGATCCAGTCACAGATCAACAGGCCTGCATTAAATTTCAGCATATGTTTCTTTCTGATAACAGCAGTGAGGGTCGATCATAGCTATTATCAAAGACTCTTCTTGGTAGATAATTGCTTGTTACAGAGACACAACTGATTCAAGGGGGTAATTGTAGGTTGTGTTGAAGGCCTCGCTCTTTGAGGCAGTCTGAATCAGATTTCATGTCTTTGACTGGTCAGTTAAAGACTCACATTGGGTATAAAATCTGCTGTTCTGACTGTTCTTTGACACATTTACATGAATTAGCATTTATTAATGGATGTAGGTTAATCGTATTTGTTTTTGAAACACTGTTGATTTAAGAGTGCGTATGTGGGTGGACAGTGGGTGTTTAGGCAATCTGTTGTACCAAGGGAAGGTCATTGAGGCAAAGCATAGCCTGTGCTACACTTCTCTGGGTCATTAGATAAGTGGGCTGGCCTCCAAGTGCCAATGATACCAAACACACAGACGTGCATACACACACACAGACGTGCATACACACACACACACACACACACACACACACACACACACACACCACACACAGCTTATTGTCCCTTTCACTCTCAAGAGGAATAGAAAAACATGTGCAACCAGAATGCAACTTGCTGTCATTGTAACACAGGCACAAATATATCCAACACGGCACAAATTTAGAAAATAATAACATTGCACATACTCACACATAACCACACATACTGTATACCAGCATGCACACTGAGACAAGTACACAATTCATTCTCTATTCGATAAATCAAATGCATACTTCCACACACACAATGTCTGTTATGCTACTGGGACCCAGCAATTTATTTTACACCGAATGTTTGGGGATTTGGCCATGACATCTTCATCTCCTTGGTTTATAAAAATGACTGACATCCTATTTCGGCACATTGTATAAAAACAGTAATGGTAGGTATATAGTTTTTTGTAATTATCATTTGTGTTTTATTTTTAAGATCTACTCAAGTGAGTTTAGTTATATAATGTCTCCGTAGTGGACATCGGGAAAAAGTGCATACTTTTTATTTTTTATTTTGGGAAGACACTACAGGACAGGTGGTTTAAAATATAAATATAAAATATTTCTATTAAATATAAGATATTCCTAAGCAACTTTACCAAGTTTTAACTTTCATTATTAAAATACAATATTACAATATGTGTAGCTCCCAAAAACACGTTAAGCCTTTCATTGTATTGAAAAAAGATGCATTGAAAGTAAATGTTGACTGAGACTAATATACTGCCTAACAAATCTTTTTGTATCCCACAGAAGAATAAAAGTCATATGGGATGAGAACAACATGAGGGTGAAGAATTTCCATTTTTGTGTGAACTACCCTTTTAAATGCATGCACTGTTAACATGCATTGTCATATACACTATGTATTTTAGTGTGCATACAAAAATTTAAAATATAAGCATATTTGACAGTTTTTACTGTAAACAGTTTTTAACATTTTATGATATCAATGTTACATATTAAATGTTAAAGAATTTTTTTTGCCCAAAATCTATACATTGATTTGTGAAAGAAAAACATTCTTGTTATTTTCTTAATAACTGAGTTATGGTGTTCTTTACAGAGGACATAAAATAAATAAAAAATAAAAAATTTCATATACCAAACTCTATAACAACAAAAAATTTCAAAACCTTTTTTTTTTTTAGTTGGGTCTCGAGAGGTTCTTAACACACATTTCACACCCATACACACCTGAAAGAACATTGAGTCTTTCCCATGTGCTCACCTGCAATAACATGTGCAAGCTTGCCTAATGAAATGCGTCCCCACTTTATACATACAGTATTTTTCTGCTGGCCCTCAGCCAGACCTGCAACAAACACAGCTGTAAATACTTCACGTTTTCCACTACAATGACTTTTATCTATGTCATAATTCAAAATCTATCATTGCTCAGGTTTTGCTGATGCTGCAAAAATCTAAGGACAAATTTCGGCCAAATATAAAGCTTACTAAAGAGTTAGTACCCTCCACATTTAATAACAGGCATTAGCGTAATCAAGGACATGTTAATATGTTCTTGGATATGGTAATGGGTCAGACCAGGAGAAATTTGAATGTTTCAAACATTTTTACAATTTTAATTGCATGACTGATGGGACCAAATGAGTGAATTAGAGTCAATCATGCTGATGTCAAGGTGGTTGGCTATGTTCAAAATAGCATAACATACTACTAACATACTACTCTGACCCTTCCTGCAGTATATAGTACAATTTGCACATTTTCTTTATGCATGGAAAACCTGGATGAACTATTTGGCAAAATGTGCAGGATACAACAAATCACACTGCACAAAAAACTATATCTCGCCCTGACCTTTCCATTTCCAGTCTGATGAATGAACCGGACGTAATTACAGGCATGATATTTAACATCTATATTTTGTCTCATTATTTCGACAAATAATATTTTTTTTTTTTACATATTTAAAATATAATGTGAGGTTCGTGTGAGGTCATGTGAGGTAATGTGTCAACAATATAGCATACTTCTGTTTGAAATGTTTATGATTGCATGCCTACTATTTCACATGCAATATTTGCACAGTATTCAGTATTCCATTTGGAAAATACTTGCTTTCTGGATGATAACACTTTCTAAGCGTTGGTGAGAAAGGTCAACTTGAACATTTTGCAAATGACGTGTAGGTCAACATGACATGAAAACATTTCAAACTTCCATCTGAGCCGCATAAGCATGCTGAGAAGCAATAATTCTAAGATTTTTGCCAGCTAATATGGAATGCATAAGTGAGATATATATTTCTGATGATGTTATAGTGGCTGGGTATAGGACAAGTGCTCTTGGAAAGATGGTGCTGTGGGACTAAAATGGGTTGGAATTGGCAGGTGACATCTTGACGTAGTCAGGATGCGTACATACTGCATGAGTCACATGGAACGACATGCTCATATTCTTCCTTCTTACTCTCTCATTCACTTCCCCTCTCTCCTCTCAGAAACAAACAGAATACTTGATATTAAATTGTTGTTATTGATGCAGTGTGTCTTAACCATCCATTAAGAGCAGAGAGATGGTAACAAGGACAGTCTCTTTTCGTCATGCCTCTTAATATAATTAGCTTTTTATTCTTCTTCTTTTTTTTTTTGTAGTTGGTTCTGTTTCTTTGGCAAACTCATGGATTTTGTATATCTTTTACATTTATTTGGCAGACACTTCACATGCTATATAAATAATAGAAATCAATGGATCATTTGGCTGTTAAAGTACACATTTAATTAGTATACAGTATGTTTTCACTGGGAATCAAATGCATGACCTTTGGTTTTTCTAGTGCCATGTGCTACCAGCTGAGCCACAGGAATATGTCACATGCTGTATTAATGATAGAAACCAATGGATCATTTGGCTTATAAAGTATACATTTAATCAGTATATGTGTTCTTTGGGAATTTAACCCATAACCTTTGCTGAGTCTAGTGCCTTATGCTACCTGTTGAGCCACAGGAACACATCACATTCTTAACAATAAAATAAATAAATCATTTGGTTTCTAGGATCAATCAATGGCAAACAGATGGTAAAATTCACCTCATGTTGAGATAATGCACATCACCAGCAACTTAGATGGCAGTAGATGTTATTTCATCATTTCGCTGTTTACAAACAACACATTTACAGTTTTGCATTATTCACAAGAATGTCCTGAATACAGTAAATTTGACTTGAAATGGTGCATCATGCAATGATAAAGTCTGGGACTTAAAAACAGCCCAGGACTTATAAAAATGCTTATAGTTTGAATAATTTTCTAATTTAAAACATCATTTTTCATTTCAAAATTATACTACCAGCATAACAATTTGAGAGAAAAGTCAGTGTAAGCAAGGAATTTGTAATGCAATGTGATCATAAAAACCCAAGTTTAAATCCCACATAATTACATGTTCAATGAAATATTTATCAGAGGCATTCATTTTGCATTCATTTTTTAATTTTTTTTATTGAATTTATTACTGTAACTTCATCTGTACTTTACGGACTGTTCTGAACATCCATCCCCCACTATGATTGGCTTCTTGTAGACATGTGCAGAGAGATGTACAATGGGCCAGCCTGACAATGTTTGAACTTTTTCTCCTTTTAAATCTTTATATATTTACTTTGATATTAAATTTGGTTTTGACAGTCTGCTCACAAGTCAAGTGTCCACCTGCACTATATCATAACAAATTTGTTTTGAATGAAGTTTTATAGTCCTAACGCTGTCATTTCTCAATAGTGTTTGGACCTACTACCCTGCCTACTAATAAAATTTTAGAAGACAAACAAACACAATATAACAGATAAATTAATTTAATTTGGATGAGATGCCATTGAAGAAGGTCCATTTAAATCAGTCCAACCTTCCAATACTTCAATCTCCTAGCAGACGCACATGCACAGGCTCACACACACACTCACACACGTTTTTATGCCCTCCACGTGGGTACAGCAACCGAGGTAACTACCAAACCCTCCCTCTGAACACTGTTACATAAGAAAGAATGATGGATCAGCAAAGAGATGGAAAGCCGATTCAGGACATTTGTGAAACAGTTTGATAATAAGATTAATTGTGCTTTTGATGCCACAACTTTTTCTTCTTTGATGCCTTTTTGATCTCTGGCGAGATACAACATTTGCAAAGAAGAAAGTTAAACAACACTGTTTTGGTATCTGTTGGGATTAGGGTTTGGATTACGAGTAATGTATTTACTACTCAAATGCTTTGGAAAATCGGATGCACTGTGCCTTTCAATTCACATCCATTCAAATGTTTAATTTGATGTCTGCTCATGTTTTGCACTTGCGCAATGCGTTGCGCAAACAAACGCATATTCACGGTTGTAGTTCTAGATTTGGCCACTGGGGGCATTTTGGAAATATGGAAAGCATGGACCAATTTTAGCATACATAAAAATTCGACCTCCTTTCGCAGATTTTCTTGTAAGAATAGTCTAGAAAGAATATAATAAGATAGTTATACAAACATTTTCATTTATGCATTTGGCAGTCATTTTTGTTCAATAGGACGTACAGTGTCTATATTTTATTGGTATATGTGTGCTCTCGCAATCTTACCCAGGACTTTGGCATTGCTAGCACAATCCTCTACAAGTTGAGCTCCAGAAAAAAAAAAAAAAAACCGAACACACTGCATGCATTTATATAAGCAGAAATTGAAACACAAACAGGAAGACAGGCAGGAGAACAGGCCAAATAAATAAAGGGCAAATAAGCCTCTGGGAGCAAAACTTGCGACAGAGATATGGTGCACTCCCTCTTGTGTTCCAACATGATTATACGAATAGTTGACATGTTGTTTCCGAAAGTTCCACTACCCTAGGATCAGCCACATAATGCTGACTCACTGACAAGCACCATCTCCTGTCAGACATATTTGCATTGGCTTCAGAATTTTTACCTTCCCCTGTGGCGCAACCAGAAGTGTGTTACGTCAGCAGCGTGGGAGACACAGGTTCTAATCCAGTGTTGAAACCATAAAGTAATTGTGTTTGCATAATCAGTGATGAATGCAAATCAGAGGTTGCAATTTTTTTCCACTAACTTCAGAATCAGAATCAACTTTATTGCCAAGTATGCTTACACATACAAGGAATTCGCCTTGGTGACAGAAGCTTCCAATGTACAACAATACAAAAACAATAAAAAAACAGCAGCAAGACATAGATAATAATAACATACATACACACATACACATATGTAGTGCAAATCTAATACAAATCTGTTATCTGTTATGTACAGTGCAAATACAATCTATTATGTACATTGCAAATTTATTTTTATTTGTTTATTTTTTTCCCCAGAGGAATGAAATGGCAGAAGAGGTTGGATGTGTTGGATAAATATAAAAAAGACTAAACTGTGTATTGCACATAGTTATTGCTCAATGGGACAATTTAACTGTTCATGAGATGGATAGCCTGAGGGAAAAAACTGTTCCTGTGCCTGACGGTTCTGGTGCTCAGAGCTCTGAAGTGTCGGCCAGAAGGCAACAGTTCAAAAGGGTAATGGGCAGGGTGAGTGGGGTTCCAGAGTGATTTTTCCAGCCTTTTTCCTCACTCTAGAAGTGTATAGTTCTTGAAGGGGGGCAGGGGGCAACCAATAATCCTCTCAGCAGTCCGAACTGTTCTTTGTAGTCTTCTGATATCTGATTTCGTAGCTGAACCAAACCAGACAGTTATTGAAGTGCAGAGGACAGACTCAATGACCGCTGAGTAGAACTGTTTTAGCAGCGCCTGTGGCAGGTTGAACTTCCTCAGCTGGCGAAGGAAGTACAACCTCTGCTGGACCTTTTTCACAATGGAGTCAATGTGTGTCTCCCACTTCAGGTCCTGTGAGATGGTAGTGCCCAGGAACCTGAATGACTCCACTGCTGCCACAGTGCTGTTTAGAATGGTGAGGGGGGTCAGTGTTGGGGTGTTCCTCCTAAAGTTCACAATCATCTCCACCGTTTTGAGCATGTTCATCTCAAGGTTGTTTTGACTGCACCAGACAGCCAGCTGTTCAACCTCCCTTCTGTATGCAGACTAATCGTCATCTCGGATGAGGCCGATGACAGTGGTGTCATCTGCAAACTTCAGGAGCTTGACAGAGGGGTCCTTGGCGATGCAGTCATTGGTGTAGAGGGAGAAGAGTAGTGGGGAGAGCACACATCCCTGGGGGGCACCAGTGCTGATTGTACAGGTGCTGGAAGTGAGTTTCCCCTGTCCACAAGCTGCTGCCTGTCCATCAGAAAGCTGGTAATCCACTGACAGATAGACATGGGAACAGAGAGTTGGTGTAATTTATTCTGGAGTAAAGCTGGGATGATGGTGTTGAAAGCCGAACTGAAGTCCACAAAAAGGATCCTTGCATATGTCCCTGGTCTGTCCAGATGTTGCAGGATATGATGCAATCCCATGTTGACTGCATCATCCACAGACCTGTTTGCTCAATAAGCAAATTGAAGGGGATCTAGAAATGGTTCAGTGATGTTCTTCAGGTGGGCCAACACCAGTCTCTCAAATGATTTCATGACAACAGACATCAGGGTGACAGGTCTGTAGTCATTAATCCTGTGATTTTTGGTTTCTTTGGGACAGGAATAATGACTGAACATTTGAAGCAGCATGGGACTTCACGCTGCTCCAGTGATCTATTGAAGATCTGTGTGAAGATGGGGGCCAGCTGTTTAGCACAGGATCAAAGACACGCTGGTAAGACACCATCTGGGCCTGGAGCTTTCCTCATCTTTTGTTTCTGAAAGACCCGGCTCACATCATCTTCACAGATCTTAAGTGCAGGTTGAGTAGCAGGAGGTGGGAGGAAGGGGTTTGCAGGAGGTGTTGGTGTTTGTGTGAAGTGAAGGTCAGAGTGGGTGTGGGGTGTGAGATTGGGCCTTTCAAATCTGCAGTAGAACACATTCAGTTCATCAGCCAGTTGTTGGTCCACTACAGGGTTGGGGTAGGAGTCCTGTAATTTGTGATTTGTTTCATGCCACTCCACACTGATGCAGGGTCATTAGCTGAAAACTTGTTTTTCAGCTTCTCAGCCTATCCTCTTTTAGGCACTCTGATTTCCTTGTTCAGTGTATTCCTGGCCTGATTGTACAAGACTTTATTCCCACCCCTGTAAGCATCCTCTTTGGCCTGACGAAGCTGCCTGAGCTCTGCTGTAAACCACGGTTTGTCGTTGTTGAACTTTAAATAAGTCCTAGTAGGAATGCACATATCCTCACAGAAACTGATATATGATGTAACAGTATCTGTGAGCTCATCCAGATTGGTGTCTGCAGCCTCAAAAACACTCCAATCCGTGCAATCGAAGCAGGCTTGTAGTTCCCGCTCTGCTTCATTGGTCCATCTCTTTACAGTCCTTACTACTGGCTTGGTTGATTTTAATTTCTGCCTGTAGGTTGGAAGAAGATGAACCAGACAGTGATCAGAGAGTCCCAAAGCTGCTCTAGGGACAGAGCGATATGCATCCTTTATTGTTGTGTAACACTGATCCAGTATGTTCCTGTCTCTGGTGGGGCATGTGATGTGCTGTTTGTATTTGGGCAGTTCACGTGTGAGATTTGCTTTGTTAAAATCCCCAAGAATAATAATAACTATAGTTATAAATATAATAGTCCGGGTATTGTTGTTCTGTGTCTGTGATTTGATCAGTCAGCTGTTGCAGCGCTGTGTTCAAACATGCGTTGGCACGATATACACACTCATCAGAATAAACGAGGAAAACTCCTGCGGCGAGTAGAAAAGGCTTACAGTTAATAAAGAGCACTTCCAAATTAGGACAGCACATCCTCTTTACCATTGTTACATCTGTACACCAACTTTCATTGATGTAAAAGCATGTTCCACCGCCTCTCGTTTTCCCCATTAACTCCACGATGCAATCCGCTCTGAACAGCTGGAAGCCCGGCAGATGTAACGCGCTGTCCAGAATGGCTTCACTCAGCCAGGTTTCTGTGAAGCACAAGGCAGCAGAGTTTGAAAAGTCCTTGTTTGTGCGGGTGAGGAGATGTAGTTCGTCCGTTTTGTTAGGAAGAGAGCGGAGATTCGCTAGATGAATACTCGGCAGCGCTGTTTGAAAGCTGCGCCGACGGAGCCTGACCAGCGCGCCTGCTCATATCCCTCACCTGCGTCTCATAGCGCGTTTAAACAGCACAGTTGTGCCTCCAACTAAAATGTCCAGCAAAACGTCCAAATATTCAAAAACCGGGAAAAAGTTGTCTGGTATATGCTGCCGAATGTTCAGCAGTTTGTCCCTGGTAAAACTGACTGGAAAAATATTGCTAAACACAGGACAAACAAACAAAAACAACAAAAGAACTGAAGAGCTACACACCGAGCTGGCCATCCACGTCGCCATCATGGTTTTAATTTGGCGCCGCTACATTTTCACTTCCACTACATTTTCATTTCACTTCCACTACATTTTTACCCTAGAGATGTTTAGGGGTACAGTATATAAAATGTGCATTCCTCTTAGCTGTATTACAGCCTATACAGCTGAAAACAACTCTCTTCGTAACTGGCTTTTGTCACCCCTCCGTGGACACTACACCCAGAAAATAGAGCTCACATGTGCTCACACGTAGCCAACAACACTTGCTGCTTTCGTCACTGGGGGCAGTGCTTCGCATTTTCGTAAGCACAGACCAATTTTAGCTATAGAAAAGTCAACCTACTGTTTCCAATTTCAATGTGAGATCTGTCTGTTCTGATGTCTTTGCAGAAGACTAAATCATTCAGTTAGTACACATCGCAGACTTGGCAGTGTCCTTCCATAACTAAAACAAACCTACCACAAGGAAATAACAGTTTATTCAAGATTTTTCAGTGGATCAGCCTCAACTGATGGTCGGTAATGTTAAATCCCTTATCTAACAATCACTTAAAGGGATGATTCACTCACATCTTACCCTCATGTCGTTCCAAACCTGTATGCATTTCTTTCCTATGTGGAACACACGATGAGTTTGGAGATCCATGGTCACCATTCACTTTCATTATATAGAAAAGAGCTGCTTGGAAATTCTGCTAAATATCTTCTTTTGTGTTCCACGGAAGAATAAAAGATATAAGGGTTAGAAAAGACATGAGAACATGAGTAACTTATGAAGGTTAATGATGAAAGAACTATCCCTTTAATATTGATTTTGAAACATAAAACCTTTAAAGCACACAGCATCTTACTCCAGCTTGTTTGCTGTCTCTGGGTTGATAGATGATAAGTGGCTGGGTTTCAGTTGAAGGCTTCACTTTGTCAGTGGTAATGATTTGAGGAGAGGGTCTAGCCTGTTTTATCCTCTACCCTGTCCTAGTGTAAGGACACGGGAAGACCGCACGTGAGTCACGCATACATTCAACACAACATCACATGTCCCACCTCACTTTTTGTGTATGCTTGTTTGTCATTATGTATGTGCGTGTGCACCTACTAACCAGTTTGACACTCCAAACCATCATAGATATATTTACATATCTTAGGTCAGGGGTACTCAACTTAGGAAAGCTGGGGGGCCGGAAAGCAGGACCCCTTTAGCCTTGAAGACAGCACTCTTTTTTCCCCCCTTTTTTTATTAAAACAAATTTTAATTACTTTTTTATATTAATATGGTGAGAAGACTATGCTATTTAATTCATCATGGACCCATGTAATTAACACAAGTAAAATAAAACATTACGTATAGCCTAGATATATAGTAAAATTCTTGTAAAAGTGTGGTTCTTTAAAAAATAAAAACTGTACTATTAATAGAATGATCATATATAGGCCAATATGTTTTTGTTTGTTTGTTTTAAAATATCCACACTTTTACAAGTAGACCACATACTGCAGCAGAATGCATCACTCTAAAAAATGACAATGTACAATTAAAATGTAAATTGAGAAATGTAAATTTTTTTTTGCCATATACAGAAAGATGATGATCTGTTCCATTGTCACTGTCAAAGACACACTTACCACCTAGTGTACACACACACACACGAGATACAGTGCCCTCAAAACAAGACAAAAGCGCTCAACTTCGTTTTTGCAGGATTAATCTTTTTTCCTGTTATTACTGTTCGCGACGAGCATATATCTGTTGAGTTCATTTATCACCAGACACTCAGTTGATTCGCGCTATGGCATTGACGAGCAGGTGTGGAAGAGAGACTCAGCGCGTGCATGATTAAAGTGATTGAGAGCGCGCACAAACTCCGCACTCATGTTATATAAAGTGGCTAATAACAAAGTCTTTCTAGCAAGTCAGTCCACTGTCGGACACCTTTAGAACGCTCTATGGAGGCTATTTCCAGTCAATGCCAGTGCAGCTCCTATCTACTTGAATGGGGGAACACTGAAATCTCAAAAACGGTTGGTCAAGATTACGATCAAAGAACATATTTCAAATCAACAATTAAATGTGATAATATTAGAGTCATAAATCGTGCTTCTTTGCCTCTCATTACACTAAAACACGCAATTTTCCCGGCTTTTATAGCTACTGCGCATGCGCGATAGCGAGTTGATTGACAGGTGATGTCTGTTTCAAAAAGGTGATTGGCTCTTTTAACTATAAGGTGGGACTTCCTATCTACATCCGTTGGGAGTTCCAATTTCTCCCATTCATTTAAATAGGAGTGCCCCGTCTCTGCTAAATAAGCTCTGCTTATAATCAGATTTATATTCGCGGATTTGTCATTTAATTAATAATTTTTATCCGTTTACCGTTTCTTTTCCTCTATTACAGTTCAGCAGTTTATCAATACTGAGAATACTAGAAAACTGACACCTCAAAATTCATTCACATTCAATAATTAAAAATCAAGCGGGCCACAAAAAGATGGTTTGCAGGCCGCCTGTTGATTACCATGGTCCTAGGTCCTCTTTGCACAGCTGCACCTTTTTGTAATATACATGCCCTTTCAGATGCAACTAATGTGCTGTCTTTGCCATGTTAAGAGGCTTTATACATGCAGATACGGTATGACTGCACATATACTCGCCAAACACAACTGCGAGAAGACCTGGAAAAACACTTAATAAACTATTTCAACAACAACAGAGCCAGAAACAGAAGTCTGCTCACACGTCATGGAGGAGTGAAAGGAGAGTTAGAATACAATCAGACAGTGTGTTTAGTAAAAGAGCCTGGAAGGCTGGCATGTCTCTTGGCCCTGTTTGGCGCATCACACGTTTAGCTTATTAACTCTTAACGGACATTAAGAGAGAGCTCTGGAATCTTTGGTGAGTGAATGCTTATGTAAAAGAGCAAGTAATTAATATAAATGTTTGTGGCTTTGTTTTTATTCTGGATTGATTAAGAGGAAAATACATTTTTTTCTGGCTTGTCCGGGTGTTTTTAAATGGTTGGTGCATTTAGATGCTGCTACTACGTCACAATTTCACAAATGGTAGTATCTTAAAAACTAAAAGTCCAATAACAGGCAAACAATTTGTCTGGTCTTAGATCTGTTGCTTATTTTAAAGGGCACATATGATGAGGAATACAATTTTCTTTGATGTTTGGAGTTACTTTTGAATACTATGAATACAGGAACTATATGAACTCAAAACTTCTTCCACAGAGGAAAAAAAATTAAACAAAGCAAAAACGTCCCGTTCTGACCTTCCGCAATTTTAATGCAGATAAAAAGATTCAAACACATGAAAACACAAAAGGCCACATTTACATGTCCACAATACACTGCCGCACATTGCACGTCGATTTTCGCATATATAAAGAGGGCAATGGGAGTCTTAAAGGCCCAGTAAGCATGCTGCATGAAGCATTTACCCATGTTTCCATTGATCATTGTATAAATATTGGGAGGGGGGTTTTACTTGCTTGTTTTGATTATTGAGAGCAGGGGTTACGGCCCCCCATCCACCCCCCGGAATCTACACCTCTGGTTACCATTGACTTTCATTACAGTTATGCAATGAAAGTGAATGGTGACTGAAACTAAAATCTCCTGCCCAAAATATCATATTATATTAGTGTGATGAGGAGGAGGCCTGTGCCTAGCCGTGAGGGTGCATGGCTGCCCCTGAATCAGATGATCAGCGGGAGAGCGAGATAAAGGGGGGCCGGAGACGCCAGTTTGAGAGCGAGAGAGAGAGAGAGAGTGAGAGAGACGCACGCGGCCGCACTGCATGTGTGTGTGTGTTTATGTTTATTTTATGTTGAGTTTTACATTAAACTTTAAGTTGAATGTTCAGCTGGTTCCCGCCTCCTCCTTGCCCATCCTTTAGCTCTTACAGTGGTGCCAAAACCCGGGAGGGAGGGAGGAGGGATGCACTGTCGCGGAGTCGTTGCTGCTGCCATCCAGGGGAGTAACCGCGTCTGTCTGCCTGGTGACGGAGGGGTCGCTGCTGGCCGACGAGAGCCAGAGGAACCGTTGCCGTCCACCGAGAAGGGGGGGAGCGGTTCCATGCACCAGGGGTCAGAGGGCTCGCTGCCATCCGCCAGGGGAGGAGCGAGCTGTCATCCGCCAGAGGGCGGAGGAGCGGTTGAGGACCGGGTGACAGCGTGTCCGGGAACCGGCGAGCAAGTTTTTCGCTCTCTCTCTCTCTGTGTGTCTCCCGCTCACCAAAGAGGGGCCGGAGACGATTGCCTTGAAGTTCGAGAGAGAGACGGACGCAGCCGTGCTGCATGTTTGTGTGTGTTTGTTTATGTTTGTTTCATGTTGAGTTTGACATTAAACCTTACGTTTACTGTTCAGCCGGTTCCCGCCTCCTCCTTGCCCATCCTTTAACTGTTACTATATTAGCTATTATATGGGCAGCAAAAAACAATAAAATAAATAAAATAAAATAAAGCCTTCTATGTGTCAGAGAGAGGGTGAAAAATGGTCACACACACAAAAAACCTTTTAAGTGGACATGAGGCGGATCATTATAATGAAGAATATAAATGCATTATATGACCTCCTTAATCTAACTTTTCTCCAAAACACTAATATTGTAACTACGGTCACTGTATCACTTTCACATTTAGCTGACCTGTCAAGAAGTAGTTTTTGATTAAGTCACACAACAGGTTTCTTGGACCTTGAGGGTCAGGAAGCGGATGTAACAAATCAGTCAAGTGTGAAACTAAACAGGTCGAAAATTTCATAAGAAGGCAGAGGAAACAAGCATAGTGACAGCATAGAACACACTTGTTTTTGCACTCATTTATATCATGATCTTAAGAACACACATAAAGGAAGCTAATTGGCAAGATGAGAGCGTTTTTGTGAGGTCTGATTGCCTTGAATGTTGTTCCTGATTCCTTACATGATTCTAAATTATTAATGCTAATAAAATTCCATAGTTCTTGCATAACAGTCATTTTTTCAATAAACTAAATTCTTTCCTCAAGGTATCCAGTGTTCCTATTGATTGGAATATATTCCTGTAGAGTGGTTTCAACAGAACAGAACGATCCAGTGTCCCTCCTTCTGAAACAAAAGATCAAAAGTGCAACCTAGGCGTGAACTAAAAGAGCTATCAGCTAAAATGTCATTGAATTAAAGAGATTAAACTCAAAAGAGAAGGACAATATCTGTACTGTACAATCTGTATCATCACCTTTTTTATCCCAAAGTCACACCCTTCAAGGACACATGGCTGAACATGTATACCCTAATACTATAATTGTGAATTTCTTTATCATCCTTTATTGCATGTCTCTCTTGAATATTTCATTCTAATTGGTCATTCACAGCATTCTGCAGTCAAATACTTTTGCATAATGACCGCTAATCTTTGACCATTGTCCCAGGAAACAAGTTTTCTGCATAGCTGTGCAAGTTTCATGTTTCTCATATCACTCCATGGTTTCTTTATTCTCTCATAATAAAATATATTAAATTCAAATCATTCTTTTTTGCCCATATATTTATTTATTTTTCTAAGTAGCCATGTAATATGCGCAATAGTGAACAGTCAGCTGGTCATAATCAAAAATAAACCCAGACAAGAAAGGGGTTTATTTTATGATAATGACTGGCTAGCAGTACAGTATATTAACTCTTACATAATCACATCTTGGTCTTTTCAAGTGTGCAATACAATATCAATTCACTCCCAACGATCCACACCTAGCATTATAACATTAAAACAGACAAACAAACATGAGCTTTCATAACATACATTTTATATTATACATGATTTTATTTATAGTATATTATCATCTTAACAACACTCTCATACTTCACTCTCATGATTCCATCTTATCAATGAGCAAATAGATGAACTATTGATTGTGCCTCTGCCTTTTACCAGAATGGATCAAACTTTTGCAATAACAAAACGTGACTGGCAAACAATGTGCTTCCATCAAAACATCCTGTTAATGTCAATCTAGTGTGTATCCACGAGAACAAGAAATAACTGAGTTAGTAATTTATTAATGAACAATAATTGATGGGACCACGTGCTCAGTGGGTTTGACAATTGTCAAGTCAGAACAATTAAGCTGTCGAAGCATGCCAGAGCTGAACAAATAATGGAACACCTTAGAGTGACCAGAATGGATCACATAATGGATCACGTGTAAACACACGTATTT
Organism: Myxocyprinus asiaticus; assembly: GCF_019703515.2. Lineage (NCBI taxonomy): Eukaryota > Metazoa > Chordata > Actinopteri > Cypriniformes > Catostomidae > Myxocyprinus > Myxocyprinus asiaticus. The sequence continues at coordinate 16,026,494 of NC_059375.1, forward strand.
ACAGTGGGGTCCAAATGTCTGGGAACACAGAGAAAATCTGAGATTCAAAATTTTAAGAAATATTCCGGGTTCAATACAAGTTAGGCTCAATCGACAGCATTTGTGGCAAAATGCTGATTACCACAAAAATAAATTTTGACTCGTCCCTCCTTTTCTTTAAAAAGGGCAAACATCTGGGTTCCAGTGAGGCACTTACAATGGAAGTCAATGGGGCCAGTCCGAAAACATCAAATACTCACTGTTTCAAAGGTATAGCCACAAGACTATGGCTATGATTTTAGAGTGAAAAAATCACTTACTAACCTTTTTTGTGTAATGTTACATCCAATTTTACAACTTTGTTGCCATGGCGACATAACGCTGTAAACCCTAAAATCCTAAAACGACTGTAAAAACGATGATTTAAACAACTTTACAGTTCAAATAATACACAAGTTTTAATAGAAGAATTAATGCAAGTGATTTTATAAAATTATAAGCTTCACATTTCTGCCTTTAAACCCTCCAAAAATTGGCTCCATTTACTTCCATTGTAACTGCCTCACTGTAACCTCCATTTTTGCTGTTTTTTAAGCAAAGGAGGGATGAGTCGAAATTATATTTTGTGATAATAAATATTATGATATTGATATGAGTATATTATTGAATCCAGAATATTACTTTAAACCTAGAAATAAAACAGAAAGTCTTTTTAAATTACAGTATAACAAAGAAACATCATGATGTAAAATGAATAAGAAATATGTTAGATTCTGCATTATTTCTAGGTCACTAATCAAATTAGCAAATTTGTGTAAAATTAACCATGTTAACTTCTTTGTATAAAAGATCAAGTCATTCTCAAATCATGCTGGATTAACATGGATCATTTAATAAAAAATCAAATGCATTAAACTGCAAAACAGGATCATTTACACAAGTGGACTTTTAAATCCCACTCAGTATTTATATGCATTGACACATAATGCATAATGTCTTTTTTTAACCAACATCAAGATTTTAGGTGAAAATGTATATATTAGGAGGTGTCAACATTTTAGTATATACAATTTTTAATCACATATTTGCCTTCAAATATGGTTCATTTTAAATGGTCCTATGGTGACTAACAGATTAAAAATGATATTCCATGCATTGCATTCCCTATCAATGTGAGGTCATGAAAACTGCATGCATAATAATTATTAAAGAAAATAGCAATGTTTTATTCAAAAAAAATTTTTTAGATGCAATATAGCATTTCACACCACAGGAAATATCAACGTTCCAGAAGTATGTCATGTCAACTTATTTATGCAACCAGTTTTAGCTTATTAAGAAATACAAGGCTTTTTTGGATGAAAATTTCATTTCATTTGAAAAGCCATGTTTATTAAAAAGATTTTAAATTTGTGGTTATATTTAACTACAATCTGAGAAGTTTGTTATAAACAGTTTTAATAAACACATTACCATGTTCAATTAATAAATGTCTGTTTGTGTATGAATTTATAACAGCATGGAGAATTCTTCCTTAATACCAACTTAGATAATAAAATAAAACAAAAAAATCATGTATGTCATCTTTAATGAGCAAACATAATAAAATGGAAAAAGAGATAACAAACGAGATATGCAAACAGAATTGATGTAATATTAAAGCTTATCAGACTGCCAAGACCTCTGCATTCTCCATGTTTTTTTCTCTCACATCACATATTTCAAAATATTTAAGTGTGTAGTCCATTATCCAACAGTTGCATTAGATGCTGCATTGAAGAGAGGGGAATTCCAACAAGAGGGGTGTGATATATGAGGTGGTAAAATAATGTCAGAATATAGGCAGAATATATAACACTGAAGGGGGCAAAATACAATCAGAATGATGGCAGGGTGAAAATAAATACATAAATCAACTGGCAATGGATGTCACAGTGATGAGCACTTTTCATCATAACAGTGATAATCCTGTATATTCAAATCCTCCAGGTCCATCTACTCACAGGTATTGGCAATAGTCACATGCTGATCAATAGGTATGGCACAACATTGTGAATGCTTGAGAAGCCAGAAATTCTTGTATGCTCAGCTGCACACATGCTGCACACTGCAACAGCATCCATCTAAGATGTCACAACAGGTGACAATTCATATGAAGAAAAAAATGTGCACAAAAAGTTTTCCATGGAATATTAGATCTCCATAAATCAGAAATATTATTTGTGAAGGAGAAGATCACTCCCTCCAATACAATGACAAACAGTCACAGATCTGGAATGTAAGAATGCCGTATGTACACAAACTGACAAAAGAATCTCTTAATGGCATAGATATCTGGGACACAGATTATGAAAATCAATATTACTGTAATTCCAAAGGAAATACTTTCAAACGTGCACACCTCAAAAAACAAAAAAAAAAAAAAAAAAAAAAAAAATTGGAATATAAGAGACAACGTGAATTATCACAGTAAATGAGGCCTTGACATTTTCAGTACTTTGAGTGTGCTCTTGAAGTCAATTCAGACAAAACGAATTCACACAAAAACTAAACATGTTCAGAACATAAGGGAAGAGGGTGATGATGGGTTAACAGAGGGCAACAAATAAACATAAGCCAATGTAATCACTATTTGGTGTCCTGGAAAATTTTTGAGAGCTCTTTAAGTAGGATGCATCTCAACAGATCACAAAATGAGGCAATACATATTAAAACAACAACAAAATTATTATGGTTATCAGCTAATGAGTGATGACTGTTTCTTTCCAGTAACTTTGAACAAACAAGTGGAAGCTCTGTATAGTTTCTTTACTTCATCTCAATTTTATGATCCTTAGCTTTTTCTTTCAGTCATGTACTGGGCTCTTTCAAAGAGAATGATTACATAATATTCATTATTTATTAATTTTGGCAATTACCTGAGTAATTTCTTGAATTCTAATGTCTCAAAAACTGTGCAATGTGTTTCAGCATTGAGTTGCTGGGTGGAGGGTCGAGGTCAATAATTGTCAAGAAGTAAAATGTTAGAGCAGGAGATTATTAATGGCGAGAGACAAAAGTCACCAGTGAGTAAAAGAAAAAAATGCTTAGTCATTTGAGGATAGATAGATAGATAGATAGAGACAGACAGATAGATAGACAGACAGACAGACCGACAGACAGACAGATAGATAGAGACCAACGACAGACAGAGACCAGCTGATAGATAGATAGATAGATAGATAGATAGATGGACACACAGACAGACAGATAGAGACTGACCGACCGACAGACAGACAGACAGACAGACACCGACAGATAGACAGACAGAGACCGACAGACACACAGACAGACAGATAGATAGTTAGAGACTGACCAACCGACAGACAGACAGACCGACAAATAGATAGACAGACAGACAGACAGACAGATAGAGACCGACCACCAGACAGACAGATAGATAGACAGACAGAGAGATAGAGACCGACCGACAGACAGACAGACATATAGAGACTGACCGACTGACAGACAGATAGAGGCCGACCGACAGACAGACAGATCAATAGATAGAGACCGACAGACAGACAGACAGAGACTGACAGACAGATAGATAGAGACTGACAGATAAAGACCGACTGACCGACAGACAGACTGACTGACAGACAGATAGAGACCGACCGACAGACAGACAGATAGAGACCGACTGACAGATAGACAGATAGAGACCGACAGACACACAGACAGACAGACAGATAGATAGATAGATAGATAGATAGATAGATAGATAGATAGATAGATAGATAGATAGATAAATAGGTTTGGAAACAAAAGATGTTTAAAAGGTCTGAATTTACAAATGTCATCTGGCCTGGTCCTTTAGCATGTCCATCATGACTTTCCACTCACAGGGTGTGGCTCTGGCTAGGTTAGGTTTGGAGAAGGAAAAAGAACCATTCAAACTCTCCACCTCTCAGGTGTCTAAAATAGATAGATAGATAGATAGATAGACAGACAGACAGACAGAGACTGACAGATAGGTAGAGACTGACAGATAAAGACCGACTGACCGACAGACAGACTGACAGATAGACAGAGACTGACCGACCGACAGACAGATAGAGACCAGCTGCTAGATAGATATATATATAGATAGATAGAGAAATTAATAATAAAATGTATAATAAAGTTAACAGCCTTTGACTAATCATATAAACAAGATGTGTAAATATATTGTTTTATTATGTGTATGGTATACCCCTGTCTTGTCTGTAGTGTACTAATGTTCTTTACATTGTTATATAAACTCGTGATTATAACAAAAATAATATACATATATACAGATGAAAATAAAAACAGTTTTAACAAGACGTTGCTCTCTCAGAGACGCGCATTGATGACGTCGCCATTCCTCCAGGCAAACATGGCTACTACTGGACCGACGGTAGAGGAGGCTGAAGATAATTCTTTTTTACCCATTATTCATGAGATTATCAAATGGTAAGAACTATTTGTTGTCCTGCTTTATGTACAATAGACGCACATATCCTTTAACCGATGTCATTAAAATACAGGAAAAGTTGAGGATATACTGACACTAGCTAGATGCGTTATCCGGGGGTCTCTCTGAACAATAACAAATCATTCGTTTCGCCATTTGTACGATATTAACGTCTCGTCTACATTCATTCGTCAACAGTATGGACAAAGACAGTCCGGACGTGCACCAGGAACTGAACAAACTGAAAAGCAAGATCCAAGAGACTCGGGAGCAGATCTCAGCTATGCCGGGCATCGACATGAGTCCTGCGGTACAAGAGAATAAACTCCGCACTCTGAGAGAACAAGTCCGGACCAAGAACCAGCTTCTGCAGAAATATAAGAGCCTGTGTATGTTTGACATTCCCAAACCATCGTGAGACTTTTTGCAAAGAGGGAAGAAACAACGAATGTACACACGGACAGATGTTTACATGGTTGCCCTGAGGTCAACGCTTTCGTGGGGGTGTTACTATCCCAGCGGAAGACATATTCACGCTTGTGTTGTACTATTTGTTTTTGCTAAATATTATTATTATTTTTTTTTTTTTTTGATATATTTGTTCATGTTTGTATTTTTCCCCCTTGGACATAGCTTTTGACACATTTTATATGAGTTGGTGAATGATTGGTGGATAAACTTCAGCTTAGTCTCTCATGTACTTTTTAATAAAGTTGTTGTATAGAAAGTAGTTTGGCTTCCACCGAAAAATTTAACCCTAATGGTTCATTGACACTCAAAAAAATGAAGTTTTGCAACTTGTTGAATTGAGTTAATTAAAATGAGCTAATGTAACACAATTCTGGATTTTTTTTTCTTTTTTTTTTCCTTTTTGGTCACAACATAATTTTATTGTATGCAGTTAATTCAGATTCGTAAAATGGAAGTTCACTTAATCCATTTGCGTTGGGACAACTTAAATAATTTTCGTTGGCCATAACCAGGTGTAAATGTGATGTCAGGTTCCCTGCATGCACCACGGCATGAGTAAAAGCGGCAAATTATTGTCTTAATATTTGCTTTTTGTTTCAGTATTTGCACTCTTGTTGTTGTGTTGGTTATCCCTTTGGGTTTTGTGTAATGGGAGTGCATCTATTTTCAAAATACGAATGTTGAGTGAAAAAAAGAATGAATTTAAGTTTGTACAAGACTTGATCAAATTCAGTCAAATAAATTAGTTTTTGATGAAAACATGCAATTTAATTGCGTTGAGACGTAATTGTGTAAATGTCCCTTAATTTTATTAAGTTTAATGAATGTTTTTATTTTTTGGGGTGCAAATGAGGTTGTCCAAGTTGATAAAAATGAGAAATCTTGTGTAAAGTGTGTATATATGGGTTTCAAGGGCCTAAAGGGGTCTTCTCTGTTTGTTTGTTTTTGTCACATTATAACAAAATGGCTACCTACATGTTGGTTACACCACATGACTTTGATTTGGTGGGCAAAAATTTCTCGAATATTAATCTTTTTTCATGTTCATTGCTTATTTTAAGATATAAGAATATCTTAAAATAAGATTTTAGATAAGATCTTTAGAATTTCAGCTTTTAATGAGACTTTGATATTTCTTTACTGTCTCCGGACAGTTACACCACATTACATTTTTTTAAGCTCCAGAAAAATATCATAATGACTTTAAACTCAGTAATTAAAAACATGTTCATCACAGAAGATGTGCATTCAAGTAGGGTACAATGAAGCTAAAGTCCCCTTTGATTTGATTTTCTCCCAAAAAGACTAAATTGAAACAAAAACTACTACAGCACTTTCATAAACACCAGTTTATCACAATGCACTGCAACATTTTCCTGATTCATGAGATTTTTGAGTATGGTGTCTAAACTTTGATTTTGAGGCAATTTGAACAAATATTTAATATTTTTTTAAATGTTGCAAGTTTATGTAGCTAATGAAAATCCCTGAAATTAACACATTTATTTTAAAACAGGACACTTATTTATGATTTTCAGTTTTGTTCAAGGTCATTAAATCAAAAGTTTTTAAATAGCTGTCCAATAAGTGAAAAGATGGTATTTGGTGTAAAAGCCCCACTTGAAGGGGCTAAAGGCCTCTATAAAACACATGTGGCAATAGAACCATTTATTTTGTATTTATTTTTTATTGTAAAACGATTTTTTTTTTTTTTAAATCAAAACAACCTTCCATTATTATTTCTTTCAAATGATGTTGCTCCATCAATATTCAATAAAAATAAATCCGTTTTTTCGATGTTGATACATTTCGTGACCAGATAAAAGCAAATGTTCCTTCAGGTGAGACTTTAGCCCCGTTTTACCATACTTGTTTTGTGAGAATTGCTTTTTTTTATTTTTTTTTTATTTTTTTTTTAACGTATTTTTAATAATTTGTAGAACTGGACAAAAAAAAAATCCTCACTTCATTGACCCATTTTAATGTACTTTGGTGACTTAAAACACTATTTGGTGTCTTCAAGATGCAATCAAAGACAATCCATTTTGCTTAGAGTCAGCTGTGTACTTCATAGAAGTTCAATTCAGATTATCGTTCAGTTTAAAATGATGTTTTTGCTATTTTCTTCTTAAAACGAGGCCTGTCACACTGTCAGTAATTACTGTCTTTTACTATTTTGAAGTGTGTTGGCTTATGTTAAAGTGCTTTGCTCGAGCACATTTTTTATACTGTAATGACATCTGGACCTGCCCCTGAAAAGTAACAAGAGGAAACATGAATATTCTTGAAATGTTTTTTATTTTATTTCTCTGTTTTTCATGTGTTCAATTCAACAGTGACAGTAGAATAAATACACATTCACAAGTAAAAAACTGTTCAAACTGCAGGAAAACATTCAAGTTCGATTCTTTCTGGGGGAAAAAATCTAGACAAATAAATGTAAACAACTGACACTGCAATTCAGCTCCACTTTCGGAGTCTCCTTTCGGTACTCAAAAATAATATTAATAATAATACAAAAAGAAAAAAACAAAAACGTGTTTTAAGCATGGATTTAAAAAGAGCCACACAATAATTTTAAGCCACATCACAGAGCACTCTGACTGAACAGAACAAAGTCAATATTCTGTACAGAGGATCTCGCGAGCATAACATGCGCTTCCAAGTTGCGAGGTGAGAGCTCAAGCCGGTGACTTTGACCGCCGACGCGAATGCGGGGATTTCGGAGTCACCGCACGGGAACGGCAATGGGCATAACAACCGTGCGCACCTCTGTCAAGACTGCAGCCCAACGGCTTCATCTCATTGTTAACACAACAGTAATTTTAGCGTGTCTGTCTTAGCTAATGATGCATCTCTCTTTGTCCTTCGCCTGGCCGCCTCCTATCGCCTTCTCTTTGATGTACATCAAGTCACTGTGCACGCTGGGGCGGCGCGCGAAAGGCGCCACGACGCCATACGCGTCGCCGTCCTTCACCTTCTTGTTTTTGAAAGACTTTTTGTGAAGAATGTCACAGAACTGCACGGAAACTTTGCGGTGTAGGTCCGGGCTCATCTCGTTGGGTAGTTTGGCTAAGGTGAAGAGTCTTTGAAACATCAAGTCGACGTTAGTGTTCCTCTTGGCGGAGATCTCGAAGTACGCGCACTGCTCGTCTCCAGCGATGAGCTGCTCGATCTCCTCGCGCTGAACTTCGCGGTAGAACTCGCGGTCGCCCTTGTTTCCGCAGATGACCAGCGGGACGTCCACGTTCTCTTTGGTCTTGTTTTTAAGACAGGACTTGGTCTCGTAGATCTGCTGTTTCAGCCGTTGCACCTCGTGAAATGACTCCCGGTTGTCCAAACTGAAGACCAGGATGAAAACATCACCTGTAGCCAAAAGAGTAAAGAAAACATGAATTATCTGCACATTGCAAAAAGCAGAGTAGCTTTCAAGTATGAAATAGCCTATGCAGTCTGCAATGAAATAGTTTCCAATTTACCTGTCAGAATGGACAGTCTCCTCATAGCTGGGAACGGATGATTCCCTGAAGTATCCAAAATGTCCAGTTGATACACATCTCCTTTGATGCTGTAGAGTTTCCTGTGAAAGTCGTCTATCGTCGGCGTGTACTGCTCCTCAAAACGTCCGTTCAGAAAGCGGGACACTATAGCGGTTTTGCCAACTTTGGTGGATCCGAGAATGACCATCCTGTAGCAGTTTTTCGCTGGGATGTCAAACTCATTCTCCGATGGACTCATTTTCTTAATCATTGTTTTTGTGCTTCTAAGCTTCTGGTTCTGCAGGGATATAAAGAATAGTTTGTTGCTTGTGGTAGCCGTGAATGCCTCTGAACCTTTTGAAGCTGAAGAGCGGCTATTTAAACTTCCTCCGAGCTCCTCCTCCTGAGCGCGTCACTGCGCTCGCGATTGATGCAGGAATACTGTAACATGTGCTGAACGACTGCAGCGTCAGTTTGTGTGGATGCACCAATCTCTATAGAACAGACAACACCACGAAAACATATTGGCTATACAGAATAAACAATCACACAAATACTTTCAAGCCGTGTTACAAATGGTAAATATAGCATGTACTAATTTAAAACTTAACTGCAACTCTGCGTTATGATGGAGTTAATGATGCACAAGGGTTCCGATTTAGTTAATGTTTAGACTTTATCGCAAACTTGGGAACGGAAAGAGGCGCTTGTTGTGCAACATTTTGTCGTTTGTGTTTAACCGGCTCTGTAAATAAAATAAATAAATAAATAAATAAATAAATATATAAAAAAACCCTCTATGAGCTGGAATGTTAGTATCAAACCTGGATGTGTCAAGTCACAAATTTACATGCAATATGGGCTGGAGATTCTACAACAGCTGATTTTTTTCTTCTGTCAATTCTACAAAATCTACAGTTTTTACTGAATACAAAAACAGTTCTACCTCACCACACACCACAGAGCGGCGCAAGTGTCAATATGAGAGACTCAAGCTCAACATTTTTTAAAGAATCTACATTAACAGTCATGTTTGAGAATCATCAACATTTTAAAGAATAGATTTTCGTTTTTATGCATTTATAATGCATTTAAATGTAACCAGCTCTCAGATCTCGAGATACTTGATATTTTCTTCTGTACATGCAGATTATATATATATATATATATATATATATATATATATATATATATATATATATATATATATATATATATAGAAAACATAAACCCACTGTGTGAATGCCAAATTGTAATATTTAAAAGGTAAATCATTTTGCATTAGTTCATCAAGCACTGTTCCAAAATAAATAAATAATAATAAAAAAACGATGTGTCCTTACTTCTGTGGAACATAGAAGATGTTAAGCAGAATGTTAGAGACTGACAGCCACAGTCCCCCACCCCACTGAGGCTGTCAGTCTCTAACATTCTGCTTAACATCTCCTTTTGTGTTCCATGGAAGAAAGACATATGTGTTTGGAATGTAAGTAATGTCATTTTTGTGTGAACTAAGAGCAAAACAGACTTTTACAAAACTTTTACACTTGCCACAAGTTCCTCAAAAAAGTAATCCACTACAATACTAATTGCTTCTATGAACATTGTAATCAGATTACTTTACTGAAAATAAATAAAAGTACTAATTACTTTACGGGATTCATGGTAAACAACTACATTACCCATAATCCAGCAGAGAGAGAGCCACCAATCAGAGAACCGCGGCCAACCAAGCCCGTGATACACGCCACAGAGCGAATGCGCGCTCCCATGACACACTGTGATTGACATAAATGAGTCAGTTTCTCTTTACCCTTAAACTGCTTATCTATTTATACATGTTGGAATATTTTGCAATAAACTTAAAATATATTGTTTCTATACTTATAATGAACATCCTAAAATCAATAGTTTTATGTATTCCCATAATTTTTTATTCAATGACATCATTTGTGGTTCTTCATGGGATTATAGTTCATGACCTCATGAAATACGGTAAGTACACAGTCTTGTACCTTTGTCTTTTTGTATGATTTTCAAATACTTTTTCGCCTCAAAACAAACCCAAGTTATGTACTTAAAAGTAACTTAAATGAAAGTCAGTAAGTGTAATCTGATTTCAATAATTTAAAACATAATATGTAACACTATTTTGGTTTAAAAAGTAATTAGATTATAGTAACTATTTACTTTGTAATCAGATTACACCCAACACTGCTTGTCACAGTGGTGCAGACCGCAATACTGCCTCAAAGATCAAAGAGTTTCTTTGAGGCAAAGGAAAGCATTTAATGACAATTTGATTAATTTGCCCTAAAGAGCAACTAAAAGAGCAGGTGATTATAATGAGCTTTTCTTTGAAACAGAAATGGAAAGAACCAAAAGAGTGTATAAAAACTGGTTTGGAAACATAAACATCTCCAGCTCATTAATAGGCTAAAACAAAAGAGTGAAGAGCGAGAAATACCACAGCATGCAGCTGCCATCGAGACCATCATCCTCAAAGATGTGGCCTGATTTGCGTGTTGTCATGGTGAGGTGGAATTAAAAAGCAGCGATAGATCTGAGTTTCAAAGTTACACACAGAATGGATGAAAGCCAATGCACAGCACAAACTAAGAGTTAGTGAAGGGATAATGGGAACAAGGGATGGAGAAAGAAAGAGAGAGGAAAAGTGAGAGACAACTACATGGATAAACAAATGCAGGAGCTGTGCAAAAACCAACACACATTCTGAAAGTCACCTATGATGAGATCTGAGCGATAAAGACCTTTAGAAGCAGAAATAATTTAGATTATATGTCTAGAATCTGACATTTAAGTGATGTTTCAAAAAGCTTATCTCAATCCCTGGAGTGCTACATTTTATCATCAATGACATTAGAATCTTTATGTTATGTATTCTCACCAGAGAGGGTTTATGTGTGCTATCTTTTGTATTCATGCATTAATGAATGGTGATTTTAAGCTCTCTGTGTAGATTATATGGGCATTTGGATTTGCAGAAAATGAGTTTGTGGAAAGCCAACCCAAATAATATATGATCATTTTGCACCCTGTCTCTGGCCCTCTGTCTGAAACGCTCGGTTTTAGCCTAAGCACCTCCTTAAAACTTAAATGTAAACGCCCACTGTTCCCTCAAATTCAGCCATTTCTTAAACTCAATCGGAATAAAATGGAATAAGCACAAAAACATTATAAAACTAAACGTCAGGGTTTACACATAACGCACATCCAACGCATTGCATCTGAATATATTAAACTGTTCATCTCAAACACTGTTAACACTCACACTCTGTCTACACCGGACGCGAGAGTCACATCAAAAGCAATAGAACATATTATAATCAATGATGCTGTCTACCATAGAAGTGTCCATAGCGGCGCGTCGACAGTAAACAGATGTCCTGTTCCATTTTGCACTGCACACGCTGGCGCTACTACTGCCAACAACATAAATAAACGGTTTAGAAAGTTTGTGTCGATGTGCCCGGTGTAGAGAACCTCAAGCCATTGCGTCGCGATGCGTCATGCCAACTGATGTGCCCAGTGTAAATGGTGTCAGCACCATAAACTATCAAACAGTCATGACATAGAAATATTCATGAATGAAACGGTTTACTCATGGTTTTTGCAATTGGGTCCAAGTGTTTTTAACTGGCCCATCTTTCAATAACAGTTTTGCAAAGCTTGAATCGTATTATGACTGATATGATATGAGCCGAACATACAATCCACGCTAAAATACGCTGAAGACACATCCACATCCATTTTCCAGTATCATTCCATCATGTTTTCATACACCAACAACAAAAAATTGTGCAGATGGGCGAAAGAACGTGTCCATGATGCGTTTGTGCCCAAAACAACAAGAGGCACCGGCTGAACGAAAGAGCATTGCTTCTCCCTTTCTGAGTTGTAATTTGGTGCCACGTCTTTTAAAAGCGGCATGAGATATGTATCAAGCAGTCAAAGATGTCTGTTTAGTGCATGAATATATAAAAAAATAAATAATCCAGAATAGTCCAGATGGGTCCCCTTTGGTGTTATGTTAGGAATAGTTAGCCACACAAGGCCTGCTCCCTTCACTTGAACTGCGTGCCTGTGGGCGGGGCCAAGGGTGCGATGACACATGTTGTGGGATGTGTAATACAAATGAGCAATGTTTCGTGGCATCAAGAACAGACAGATTTCAAAATGAGACGTTTCAGCAGGGTGGCAACTATAAATGCCCTTTTTAGACTGGGTAGGAAGTTTTGAGTTCTGAAATTTACGGTATGTTTTTATAGTACAGTTACCTCTTATACTGTATGTCTAAATATCAAGGACATTTTTATTTTCCATTTCATGACTCCTTTAATATATGCAGTAGATAATATGTAATTTGTCATGTTTACATTCTGCATTCATGGTGCTAATGCGCTAACACTATATGCAGCCATAATATTCTATGCTAAATGTAGATTTTCTAAAATTGTTATTCATGTCGGCACTAATGATGTCCGGCTTCGCCAGTCGGAAATCACTAGAGATAATGTTAAAGAGTTGTGTGAATTTGCAAAAACGATGTCAGACACTGTAATATGCTCTGGCCCCCTCCCTGCTCGTCGTGGTGATGAGGTTTATAGTAGATTAGTGTCACTGAATGGCTGGATGTCTGAGTGGTGTCTGGAGAATAGAATAGGATTTATAGACAATTGGTAGAGTTTTTGGGGAAGATCTGACCTGCTAATGAGAGACGGACTCCATCCCTCCAGGGAATGTGCCGCTCTCCTCTCTAGTAATTTGGCTCATAGTCTTAATAATGATAGTTTTTGACTAACTGGGGCCCAGGTCAGGAAACAAACAAACTGGGTAATCCGAACGTCTGCTAGCTGCCTTGAGACGTCACATAGGTCACATAAACAACAACACATAGAGACTGTATCACCTAGATATCATATCGAGACTGTGTCTGTTCCCCGAACTACCAAACACAAAACTCTCACTAAATCATTTAGAAAAAATTTGATTAAGGTCAAACTTGAACAAAACAAAAAAATTAAAGATAAACATCATATGAAGCTAGGGCTACTAAACATTAGATCTCTTTCTACCAAAGCACTAATTGTAAATGAAATTATTACAGATCATAGTTTGGATGCGCTCTGATTGACTGAAACCTGGTTTAAACTGGATGAATATATTTGTTTAAATGAATCTACTCCCCCAGGTTATTGTTATAAACATGAGCCTCGTCTGAAGGGTCGAGGAGGAGGTGTTGCTACAACTTACAGTGACGTTTTTGGTGTTACTCAGAGGACAGGTTATACATTTAAGACTTTTGAACTAATAATGCTTAATGTGACACCGTCAGATATAGATATAAATTAAAAACTCTGTCGTCTTTTACCCTTGCTACAGTATATAGATCACCCGGGCCTTATTCTGATTTCCTTGATGAATTTGCACATTTTTTATCAGATCTTGTAGTTACTGCAGATGGAGCTTTAATTATTGGTGACTTCAACATTCACATAAATAATGAAAATGACACACTGGGAATAGCATTTATCGATATTCTCAACTCTCTTGGAGTCGGACAATATGTAACAGGACCAACACATCACCATAATCATACACTAGATTTAATTCTGTCATTTGGAGTTGATGTTGATAATATAGAAATTCTACCACAGAGCGATGACATCTCGGATCACTACCTCGTCTCTTGTATGCTGCGATCAGCTAATGTTACTCAATCTACACCATGCCATCATTCAGGTAGAACTATTCTTTCGACCACTAAAGATAGCTTCACTAATAATCTTCCAGATCTATCTCATACACTCAGTAAACCCCAAAGTCTAAAAGAACTTGATGAAATAACAGAAAATATAAATACAGTCATCTCTAGCATGCTTGATAGTGTCGCCCCCCTTCGATTAAAAAAATTAAAGAAAAAAGCCCTGCACCATGGGACAATGATCACACTCATGCTCTCAAGAGAGCAGCTCGGAAAATGGAGCGCAAGTGGAAGAATACAAAATTAGAGGTATTTCGCGGTGCATGGAAGGATAGTGTCTGTAGCTACAGACAGGCACTAAAAGCTGCCAGGTCAGCATATTTTAGCAAATGCATAGAAAATAACCACAACAATCCTAGGTGTTTATTCAGTACTGTGGCTATATACCAGATATTCCGTCGCAGCACAAGAGTAATGACTTCATGAATTTCTTTACTGATAAAATTGAAATAATCAGAAATAAAATTGGAATTATGCAATCATCTGTCACAGTACCTCAGAAAACAGTGTCTCATAATTTTCCTCACGTGCAACTTCAATCCTTCGCTGTCATGTAGGTCATGAAGAGCTAACAAAACTTATTGAAACATCAAAAGCCACAACATGTTTGTTAGATACAATACCAACCAAGATCTTAAAAGAGGTATTCCCTGTAATCGCAGAACCTCTTCTTCTTATTATTAACTCCTCGCTATCCTTAGGACATGTCCCAAGAAACTTTAAAATGGCAGTTATCAAACCGCTTATTAAGAAGCCATAACTTGATCCAGGAGAACTGGCTAATTATAGACCAATTTCAGATCTCCCGTTTATGTCGAAAATACTAGAAAAGGTAATAGCAGAAATAGTATATATGAACAATTTCAGACAGGATTTAGGCCCCATCACAGTACAGAGACTGCACTTATCAGAGTTACAAATGACTTGCTCTTATCATCTGATCGCGGCTGCATTTCACTTCTAGTGCTTTTAGATCTTAGTGCTGCATTCAACACAATAGATCACAACATTCTCTTGAATAGTCTAGAGAATTATGTTGGCATTAGTGGACTTGCATTAGCATGGTTTAGGTCCTATTTAGCAGACCGCTACCACTTTGTCTATGTAAATGAGGAATTGTCAAACCAAACAAAAGTAAAGTATGTGGAGTGCCACAGGGATCGGTTTTAGGGCCTCTGCTTTTCTCCTTTTATATGCTTCTCCTGGGAGATATTATAAGGAATCATGGAATAAGTTTCCACTGTTATGCCGACGATACCCAACTTTATATTTCTTCAAAACCTGATGAGATTTCACAATTCTCCAAATTAGCAGAGTGTATCAATGAAATAAAAGATTGGATGGCCAGAAATTTCCTTCTACTCAAATCCGACAAAACAGAGGTACTAATTATTGGACCAGAAACCTCTAAAAATAAGCCGCTAAAATATAATTTGACTCTCGATGGATGTACTGTTACATCGTCTTCAACAGCGAAGAACTTAGGTGTTATATTTGATACCAATCTGTCTTTTGAAACTCAAATTACCAATGTTTGTAGAACAGCATTCTTCCACCTAAGAATTATTGCTAAATTACGACACATGCTCTCTGTTGCTGATGCTGAAAAACTAATTAATGCATTCATGACCTCAAG
Source organism: Myxocyprinus asiaticus (assembly GCF_019703515.2). Classification (NCBI taxonomy): domain Eukaryota; kingdom Metazoa; phylum Chordata; class Actinopteri; order Cypriniformes; family Catostomidae; genus Myxocyprinus; species Myxocyprinus asiaticus. The sequence continues at coordinate 16,042,321 of NC_059375.1, forward strand.
ATTAGATTATTGTTATGCATTACTGGGAGGATGTCCAGCAAGATCAATAAATAAACTTCAATTGGTTCAAAATGCAGCAGCCAGAGTGCTGACGAGAACCAAGAAATATGATCATATTAGCCCCATTTTATCATCGTTACATTGGCTACCTGTTAAATTTTGTATTAATTTTAAAATTCTGTTAACTACATACAAAGCTTTGAATGGTCTTGCTCCGCAGTACTTAAGTGACCTTCTACAATTCTATATTCCATCACGTTCATTAACGATTGCAAAATTCTGGCCTGTTAATAGTTCCTAGAATATCAAAATCCACAAAAGGAGGTAGATCCTTTTCATATTTGGCTCCTAAACTATGGAATAGTCTCCCTACACTGTTCGAGATGCAGACACACTCACTCAGTTTAAGTCTAGACTAAAGACTCATCTATTTAGCCATGCATACACCTAATTTATCCTTCAACTCTCAGTTGGGCTGCTTTAGTTAGGTCTGCTGGAACCAGAAACCAGAAACATTGATCGTGATCTATAACTCTGCAATAAATTGAATGGCATCTATGCTAATATTATTTTATTTGTTTCCCTGTCTCAACCTCGGGACTCCTATCCTGAGGTCACCAGAACCAGCTGGATCCAGCTCCACTCCTGCTTCGTGTTGGACTCCACTGCTACGTGTTGCTGTGTGATGATGACTAATAGCAGCCGGTGCCAGCCAAACATCACTTCAGTCTATTAAAATGGACTTCAGAGGATGAACTGATGCCAGCTCCAACCATAAGACATGGGATACTTCATATGCCATTGCCTGAACCTTGGACTTAGGATAGACCTCACCGAAATTACCGGCCAGGTTGAACTGCGATGTACCACACTGATCTCTGCCTGCATCGCCTCGGTCTAATGATGGACTACACTCTTGAAATGGAATACATAGACTATCAATTAATTGCCAACAAAACCCTTCATCAGCCAACTAACAAGGACAATTGCATCTATGTGAACATCTGCAGTTAATCCAGGATGGACTTCAAAGACATTAGTCATTAATCTTACAGTTCATAAAAAATCTTTGTTTTAAACACTGACTCTTAACACTTAGTTTAATAATTTTAAACCATGACTTGCACTATAAGTAAGTAATATTGGCATTATATTCGTGATGTTAGCCAGAGGGGAACTGGCCCCCACAGTGAGCCTGGTTTCTCCCAAGGTTATTTTTCTCCATTAACCAACATCTTATGGAGTTTTGTGTTCCTTGCACATGCCATTTTCTGCCTTCGGCTTGCTCACTGGGGTTATAAATACAATTATTATTTAATTACTTATTTTTAAACACAATTCACAATCGTATTTTATCAAACTACACAATGATGACTCTAAGACATTATAGATAGTACAGTTTTATCTTCTGTAAAGCTGCTTTGAAACGATGTGTGTTGTGAAAGGCGCTATACAAATAAAAATGACTTGACTTGACTATTCGCCAGATACACTGTGTTATTGTCATTTATGACGACACTGATATTACTGCAAAGATGGGTGTATAAAAGTGTTAATGAGCAGAATATAGATAAAAGAATGATAAGAGGCTTACTATGTGCAAATACGGCTGCAGACGACACATGAATGAAGCAGCTTATCAAACAACAGAGTGAATGAGTACTTATGATTTGATTCCTTTTGCAGACTAATTGAAAAAAAAAATCACATGACATGTTCTTGGAACATGTCTCTATGCGAACGATCGTATAGATGTAGGTAAGTCTGCACCAGCTTGATAATAACTCTCCATGCCAGTGTGTTCACATTGACTGAGCTCTAGGTCACACCAACCGATGACGTGGACCAATGGCAGTAAGAAGGTGTTTAGCAGCCGGTACAAAGTTTTCCTAAAATTTTGCACTGAGGAGCTGTTACAAACAACCGAAACAAACTCAAAAACACCTTGCTTTGGTAAGATTTTGTTTGAAATGACATCACCCATTCCGTATGAATTATGCCGGGGCCTTAAGAGTCATTTGTTTGGGAATCAGTACACTGGGTGCTACATGTTTTACGCTGTAGATTTAGTAGGGGGCAGCGATGCTGCTGAAATGCGCTGCAGGAAACACTGTCAGAACATTTTAGTACAGTGTTCAGCCCACATCGGTAGAAAATGGCATGTGTGAGAACCGTTAACGGAACACAAAGTCATGAAAATCTTACGGCTCTGGGATTTTTCAAATACTTTAATTGAGTTCTCAGTTCCGAAACCCTACTAATGTCCCTGAGTGAGAGGTTTGTTTGTGTGTGTGTGTTTGTATGTGTGTGTGCATGTCCAGGGTTGGGAGGGTTACTTTTTTTTTTTTTTTTTTTATGTAATCCGTTACAGATTACTTAACAATAAATGTAATCAGTAACAATCCAATTACAGCAATATGAAAGTAATGCAATCAGATTACTTTTCATTACTTGTGGATTACCACAAGGGCACATATGTAAATAAAGTACAGATCAAATCAATATGATCTCTAAAATTTTAAATTATGCCTTGAATGCAAACAGAACATGTTTGAGTAATATTATGAGTACTGTTGTAGCTGTTATTATATCTAAGGAAAAGAAACATGTACACTGCACCCTACCAAGAAAACAGAAAATGAACTGTTAATGCAGAACAACTCTGTAGAAATCTGGTGAGTTCCCTGTCTGCTACAGAACATTTCTCATAAAGCAAATATAATCAGAACAGATGCACTGAATTATGTCTTGGTTAACATTAAATCTGACAGGATATACCTCAGATTCAAAAACACTGCAAAGTTTAATTCTACCATGTATTGCAGTAAGTGTGTATATGCAATTGTAATTTGCACTATTCATTAACTTCAGACTGTATTCAATAGGTAGATCACACGTTATCATCATCATCATCGTTATTATTGGAGAGTGTCTTTCCTCTGTTTGCTCATGATCCAAAGTCAAACATCACCAGCTAACAGTTTATGGCTGATTTCTATTTTTCTGTTTCTGATTAAAGAGGATTTTAAAGGGGAAAATAAGTTTTGATTCCAAAAAGAAAACAAAATCTAGTTTTAAAGAATAGATCAAAACCGATTTAAACTTTGAGTGTCTTTTCAATGACTTCTTCCTAATTACTATCAGTGTTGAACATGTTACATTTGCCAGAATGTCTCCATCACCCAGACATTTGAACTGTTCTCAACAATAATTGATCAAAATCAGATAAATTCTTCATTGAACTTTCTTTCCTAAGAAATTAAAACACATTTTCAATTAATTTGGTATTTATGTGTGCAATTTGGATTTGTTAATAATGATCAGGGATGCAAAATCATGAGAGGTGAAAAAGGAAAGTCATAGCAGGTTTTCCAGGGGTATTGTTTCCAGGGGCGGACTAACCATCGGGAGAACCGGGACTGTTCCCAATGGGCCGGCCGCGAAACGGGACCGAATGGGCCGCGATTAGCTGAAATGGACCGCCGCGTTATGCAGAACGGGCCACAAAACGGCGCCGCGATATGCCGAAGGGGGCAGCGATATGCAGAAAAGAACAGCGACCCCAACAACCTTTGGGCCAGTTTCTATGTAAAATCCCGGGCCGATTCCTCTTCCCAGTCCGCCCCTGATTGTTTCAGTTGATTTTTGTATTGTTGTTGTATTCAAAACTTTATTTTCTTAAATGATTAAGGTTTAAGTACCGTTCACCTGGGGGAGGGTCATTTTTCAGCTTCAATACAGAAAAGAACAACATACAGGACGTCCTGGCTTATAAAGTACAGTTCGCATTTACAACCATGCTAATGGATTTCTATGTCATACCATAGGAATGTTTCCATCGAAGTTGCAAATTTAATTTATGCAAAAAATCAAAATATCGCAAAAACAATGTGCGTTTCCATCCCTTGTGTTCAAAACAACAAAATCGTCACTTCCAGGAAATTGTAGCGACTGTGTGTCTCTTTTATTAATAAAATACTTGCGGTTTAGGACGCGCAGGCAAAACACTTTAATAACTCGTTTCATGACTGGAAATTAGTTCTGGGAGCACTATGTGCGTGTGCGTTCCTCCATCATGACTTTGCTGTGTGGATCTATAAGATATTCTTTAAAAGTATCAATAAACCTGCTCTTCGGGAAAAAGTGCATGTTTGTGTTTAATTTATTAGCTCAGCAAACTCTATGCAAGCTTTGGATTTTTAGGACACCAGTATTTCAGAATGACCAGGGCAACAATTCAGTTGTGATGACTGATCTGCTGGTTCATCCAGTTATAAATGAATTATTCAGTCACATGATTTTTTTGATATGCATCTTGTATTCCTGTTAAGTTCCTCAGGAGTTTATTTGGTAAATGTGTTTCCATCATGGTTTATGTGTATTTCTTCTTGTCGAATAAAAAACGTATCCACCTCAAGCAAGCGTATAACTTTTTCATGCGCATTTTGGAGATTTTATTCGCATCTTGGTGTTTCCATCCAGCAATGTCCTAAAATGCGCATAAAAAAGCATAGATGGAAACACAGCTACTGATGTGCAAATCGTGTCAGTATTGTCAGCTATTCCTGCTCCCGACAAACGATGAGGACCACGGATTTCTTTGAGCACTAATGCTAACTCATTTTAACACATTTTAATATTATCTAATCTTAGCTAACCTAGCTAATGTGATTTATGTGTGGCTCTTATTACCTTCAAATTCTCCGGTCCTTGGATAATGAGAGCATCTTCACAACTGGAAGGCATAAATTCCACTGAACTTTAATGTTGTTTCGCTTTTCTCTTTTAAAGAGCGAATAATGCATGTTCTTCCATGGCCATCCTGATGAAGGAGCTGTTTGCCTCGAGAGCAGAGTGCTGATGCGAGACTCAAGTGAGTCATGAGAGAGAACCCGAAGAGAACGCGCATCTAAACCATCTCTCACTCTAAACAAACAGCTGTCTGTATCACTTTATGTCAGGAAAATTCACTATTTCTTTTGTCAGAAATTAAAATTTGTAATCCTGACAGTAATCCCAATTCTTTGAAAATGTAACTGTAATCTGATTATGATGTTTTTTTTATGTAACTGTAACGGATTACAGTTACCTATTTTTTTATCCTGATAACCTAACACTGTTACAAGTAATTTGTTACTCCCCAAGCCAGTGTGTGTCAGATGTCTCTGTAATTTTACCTATAAGTGTATTAAGAATACATGGTAAAATGAGGGAAACGAGAAAAGAATGCAAGGCAGAATAATTGAGGCAAGAAAGTGCCAGAGAAAAGAAAGTCAGTCAATTAAATCACGAAAAAGAGTTAATTGTAATTATAACTGTTTAAGTGTATAGAAAGTGCAGATGGAGTTTATTGTATAGCTGCTATAAAAAACATGGTACATACTTTGATAAGAGACTGAGTATAGCAGCTGAAACAAGGTCAGACAAATATAAGGCTTGGACAGGACATAAAGCAGTGGTCCTCAACTGGTGGGTTACAACCGAAAAATGGGTCACAGGCCTATTCTGATATGGTCATGGAGAGTGTTATTTGCATGTGCTAAATGCAAATAATAAAATGCAATTAACCGGATGATTGTGTGCACAGTTAGGATAGCAAAATCAATAGGTTTATCAACCTTTAAAATGGAGGAGAAAAGGCTTCCAATATCTTTTGTTGGTGACGTCAAAGGCCGTTTGTCCAATCAAACTTCATTTTTGTGCAGAGTCTGCAACTTAGTAGAAGCTAACCAAATAAGTAAGATGCCAACATGGTTATGTGACATTCACTCGATCTTGAAAACCATAAATAAAACAAAAGGTAGAAGAAAATATAACCCAGCATACATTAAATACAGTTTCAGGTGCAGCAAGAATAAACGATTTGTGCCTATCACAATGTGTTTGGTTCAGCGAATTAATTAAACCATTTATAAAATATATGGATTGTATATTTTCCTATTTAGACTATGTCATGTTAACTATTTTGTATATTGCCAGGCCTAGGCAACTCATAGTTATAGTATATCAATACATTTCAATGTTAAATTTTAAGCATGATAAACACTTTCTCTACCGTGTTGGGTAGCCACTTGATGTGTATGATGTAAAGTCTGGGTCCTGAAGCAAAAAATGTTGAGAACCACTGACTGAGATAAAGGACATGATAACTGTAGACACTAAATTAACAGTATGGTCTGGGTCTAATTCACCATTCAGGAGTACAATGGAACACACTCAATCCCTGATAAGGCAACAAAGTTTAGAAAAAGAACCAAAAACTAAATGTAAGCCAACACAGAGTGGGATAGGCCGGCAAGCTGATACATAGTTATAAGAAGAATTATTATTGCATGCAAATAATTTAGGTTTATTATGGTTTGATATTTCTCTTTTTAATAGGAAATTCAGAAAACAAATTATTGACTTTGTGCACAAAAAATGGACTGACTCATATTGATTGTTTTGAAAACAAAGTCTGGTCTGTGCTTGTATTATGTAATGTCTGCAAGCGTAATTTATTCTTTCAAGAGAGATTGTCAACCAAAGATATCACATCGGTTAAAGACTGTCACTGACAAGATTGATTGGTTCTGTTGCAAGGGAGCAGGAGTGTGTCTCTATAATGCTGACAGCATCAAATACCAGATGGATCATGCGACAAAGCTCGGATCCTTTATAGCTGCAGCAGCACCAAAACCTGTAAGAGACAGAGTCTGTTCTTTTGTAACTGTGGGTCTGGTGAATATAATCCCTGATAAGAAAAGAGCTATTGCACCAATTTTAATATCTGGCTGTGTTAGCCATGCATTGATTAAGAGATCCACACACAAACAATTATAATCTTTCATGTATTTATTGAACAGATCCCATTAACTATTCACAGTGCTGTGGAAAGAGTAAGTGAACCCTTGGATTTAATAACTGGTCGATCCTCCTTTGGCGTTTCCCATAGCTGCGTTTTAAACCTGCACATTCAGAAGAAATTTTGGACCATTCTTCCTTACAGAACTGCTTCAGCTCAGTCATACTCTTAAGATGTCTGGTGTGAATGACTCTCTTGAGGTCATTCCACAGCATCTCTTTTGGGTTAAGGTCTGAGCTCTGACTGGGACACTCCAAAAGGTGGATTTTCTTTTTTTAAGCCATTCTGAAGTGGATTACTTCGATGTTTAGGGTCCTGCTGCATCACTCAACTTCTACTGAGCTTTAGCTGGCACACAGTCACCCTGACATTATATTGCAAGACATCTTATTAAACTTGGGAATTAATTTTTCCCTTGATGAAGGCAAGCGGTCCAGGCCCGAAGCAGCAAAGCAGCCCCAATTAATGATGCTCCCTCCACCATACTTCACTGTTGGGATGATGTTTTCATTTTGGTATGTGGTGCCCTTTTCACGCCATACATAGTGCTGCGTGTTCTTCCCAAACATTTCAACCTTAGTTTCATCAGTCCAAAAAACATTTTCCCAGTAGTGTTGGATTGTTAAGATGGTCTTTGGCAAACTTGAGCTGCACAGCAATGTTTTTGTTGGACAGCACCAATCACTTCGGGATGTCTTGCCATGGACACCATACCTGTTTAATGTTTTCTGTATAGTAGACTCATGAACAGAGATGTTAACCAGTTCCAGTAATTCCTTCAAGTCTTTAACTGTCACTCTACGGTTCTTTTTTTTACCTCATTGAGCATTCTGCAGTGTGCCCTTTGAGTCATCTTGGCTGGACGGATCCTTCTAGGGAGAGTAGCCACAGTACTAAATCGTCGCCATTTATAGACAATTTGTCTAACTGTGGACTGATGAATATCTAAGCTCTTTAACACTTTATTTCACAGTGTCCTTGTTATAAGTATTACAAATATTGAGTATAGTAATAACAGTAAATTATGCATAATTACAAGCAACTAACCCTAAACCAAACCCTAACCCTAAACCTATAGTAAGTACATGTTGTTAATTAATATTAGTCAGTACTTACGTAATTACACTTTAACAAGGACACTGTAAAATAATGTGTAAACCTAAGGTCTTTGAGATAACTTTGTAACCCTTTCCAGCTTTATGCAAAGCAACAAATCTTGATTGTATGTCTTCTGAGATCTGTTTTTTGTGAGGCATGATCCACATCAGCAGATCCTTCTTGTGAATAGCAAACTCAAAATGTTTGAGTGCTTTTTACAAGTCAAAGTAGCTCTAACCCACACTTCCAATCTCATTTCATTAATCGCATGCCAGGTTTGCCATGTCCTGACTCTAATTATCTTTTGTTGATGTCATTAGCCTAGGGGTTCACATACTTTTTCCAACCAACACTGTGAATGTTTGAATGATATATTCAGTATGTACAGGAACAATAAAATAATTTGTGTGTTATTAGTTAAAACTGATTGTGTTTGTTCATTATTGTAACTTAGATGAAGTTCAAACCCGATTTTAAGACAAATTTATACATAAATGCAGGTAATTCCAATGGCTTTAGATACTTTTCTTGCCACTGTATTCAAGTAAAACAGATCAAAACTTTTCAGTCTCTTCACATTACAACAAATGGACCCTAAAACAGCTGATTTCAGCCAGGACGTACATTATGAAAAGAAAAACCAACAACAATTGTATTTTTTATGCTTATGATAAATGATATATATATATATAAACTACAGATTTACATATAATTTACATATAATTTTCAAATTATTTTTCATGTGCAATTTCCAGCTGAGATCATTCACTATTCAGGGTGACATCATTTGGATGTTGAAAATGCATCAGTGTTTACATTTTTACATTTACAATTGATGGGTATCTCTGGTCTCCATCCACAATTCTCCATTTGCCTATCCAAGATCTAGCAGTGTCAGCAGTAAGGAAGCTGGGTATCATGCTTAAACACGCTCCACTTCTATTTGTGCTTGCAGCGCTGGCTCCTCTGTCGATAGATCTCCTCTGTGAATGGTCTGCAAATAGGACAAGGTAAGCACACAGATGAATTGTAAATCTCAAGGACCATTATAGTATACCAGCCTGTGCTTTACACCCATTGTACATTTATCTGTGTGTTTATAAGTGTTGGAAATCACAGTGCTTAATGAATGCACAACCTCTCACAGCGTATACTTGTGGGTAGACAGGTTATTTAATTGGAACGGGAATGAAATTGTGGCTGTGAGGGAGAGATGTACAGTCTGTTAAATGGGTTGTACTTTCGGGTACCTTGGTGTTGACTGATTCTGCTTCGCTAATCACCACCAATCCATTTTAACCAGGCAGTAAATTCGTTGAAATAGCATTGCACCATATTTACATTAAGTCACTGTCTTTTCAGTGTGAACATGCCTCAATGTAACTTAGGCTCATTATAGATTCAGCTTATTTCACACGCTATTTGCCTGGCGAAATGAATGTTGTGCTATTATTGCCCACGGAAAGCAGGTGGTAAAAGGAATTTTATTAAAAAGAAACATTTGTGTACATTTTCTATTTATCATGGCAGCAGTAATTCATCAAATGATGATCAAATGATGGAGAAGAGTCTTATAACAGCATATATCCAGATGTGGTGTAGCCGAGAGCCGATGCAGATGCAAATAAACTACAAAATCAATTCCCCCCATGACCTATTGAACAGACTGTCTCTCTCTCTCACAACCCTCTTTTCATTCTTGCTAAATTAAATAAGGCGAGTATCCTGACTAAGGTCCAATGACCCCATTTGTCCTCATGCCACCACACTGCAAAGACAAATTGATTGTTTAAAGACCTCCACACCAGCACTCAAAGGGAGGAAGGAGACAGACAGTGGGTGAATACTGATAAGGGATAAAATGCGAAATAGTTAAACAGAGTGAGTTTCCAGAGAGAAGGAAACAACAGCCAAACATCTGCAAAGCATCTAACTGTTTTGCAAATAGCAATGGAAATGTTACTGTCTGGATCATGAACCATGATCTGAACTTAGAAAAAAAAGTAACTGAACCCAATGTATCATAAGCACGATCCCAACACGAAGGCTGTTTCAAAAGGAGTTTGTCAGTTGTGAAAATTTAAGGGAGTTTATTTTAAGTGAAGTGTTTGAGTGTGTTGTTACTCTTGTTTATAACCGAACTGTGTGTAAACTTACAGTTAATGATTTTAAGTTCAGTCATGAAACTCTATTTGACCACAGCTGATAGGTCCTTTGGCATGTAATCTATTAGCCATTCTTCTTGCGTGATATCTCTTTGTCAAGCATTTGAATTGCCTCAGTCGTTTGCAGGAAAAGCAGTTTCACTGCAGTAGTGTTGCTCCGATGCCAGAATTGGCTTTGGTAAGATACCAGCCCCGGTACCTCAGTATCAATACTAAATCAACAACAAATTATTAGATTACTGATGAAATTACACAGAAAAGGACTTGATTAAAAAGGTCTTGCAGTTACAAATCCTGTGTTCCATTTAAATTTGTCTGGATTCCATGTTTTATGTTTTATAATAAAGTCATCAAAATGAATACATAAAACTTTAATTTAATGAAAATATGTAAATCAAAAGAAAAAATTGCAATTTTATTTTTGGTCAAATAAAACATAAATGAAAAAAACAGATTACCCGTGGCACAAGGCAGCTACGGCAGAATCACAGGCTGCTGATATTCAGTACACTTGCTTTTGTGATATTGCTTACATATAATAATAATAATAATAATAATATTAATAATATAATTATAATATAAATATATTATTTTATAAATAATGATAATAAATAAAATAATAAAACCATTTATTATTAAATGATTGTTATTAGTAGCGTTATTGCTATTACTTTGAATATGAATTGTTTTGTATATTTTTATTCATATTTATCAAGCGCGATCTGTTTGTGTATGTGTGTGTGTGAATTACATATTTATGTACATTTTTATTCATATTTTTCACGCACAATCTATTTGTGTACATGTGTGTGTGTGTGTGAATTATGACAGAGAGCAGAGCGGCACCTCTTGTTCATTGTGAAGTGTGCAGCACATGCAGGCTGTATATTATTTGATTAAATTACATCCATCTGCTGTTCAATGATCACACTTGGCCACATTGATTTTATCTTAAAAATGTCACATCCCGTAAAAGTTTGCTAATAGCACTATACTGGAGTATAGTACTGAATTTAGCAACAAGATGATATCATACCATTTAAAAAAATATTGGTATAGTGATATTTTGTTAGTACCGGTATACTGCGCAACCCTACACTGCAGCATGTTACGAGTTTTCGCTCTGAAACTCTTCTCCTCTTCAGCACCACGTTTTCATCTGCTTTATGGGGATTGTATATATGTCTAATTGCACAGCGGCATGTCTTACATGCTAAATGTCTTTTGTAGTGGTCGACTGATATGGGTTTTTTAAAGGCCGATATCCAGAGAGCAGGGTGGCCGATAGGCCAATACAATGCCGATATATTACACAATTTAATATAGCAAATAACAAAAACATATAATTGCTAAAAAAAAAGCACTTATTTAGCACTATATTTACTCAATTTCACACTAAACTTTGTAAAAAAGAATCTAATAAAATAATATTGAATTTTAAATGGTAGAGAGCAGATTCTTCTGATTTCTGTTTAGTCATCAAATTTTAGTAATTTATTTGCACATGAAGAAATTGTTAACCAGGAATTGCATGTTTACATTTGCAATCGCATTTACTCAAAAAATACTCAATTGTACATACAGTGTATAGTGAATAAGACATTTACTTATCCACCTTATTCCAGGGGTTTTTACTGGGGAAACGGATGTGGGATGAACGTCTGCTGGAAGTCGTTCTGTAGCATTCGCTAATGTAGACAGCGGTCATTTAGACCCCGTTTACAGCTGGTATTAGGATGTGATTTGGATGATCCGATGACAAGTGATCAGCAGTATATACAGGTGTAAATGTGGTGCAAAACCTTTTGTGATTGAATCACAAAAAACACATTCAGATGTAGTCGAAAATGCATTTAAAACACTGTAAACGCCATCTGGGATGCAGCAAAGTGCCACTCCTTATCTGTCAATCAACCGCTGCGCTAAATCAAGAGTTTAAACTGTTCATGACTCTGGTGTCACATGGCTTTAAAAGGAAATAACTGTCCAATCGTAAAAACTGAAAAAGAGCTTACATATACATGTACGAGATCTTTACGGATCTTCTTCAGTGTCTTCGTGTGCACTTACAGTAGATGATATTTCAGCTGTACCTGGTGCATCATTTTTCCAAGCTTCTTTATCTTTTGTGACATTTTTCCAGTTTATTAATTTATGATGTAGTGATGTTATATGTCACAAGTGCTCACAGGAGATGCATTTGTGCGACCAACAGCGATGTGTCTTGTCTGACCACATGTGATCGGATCACCCGAGATACATCTTAATACTGTGATGATGTGCATTAATAACAATACCTGTTGTTCTTCTTGAATCCAGTAGATGGCACTGTGTTACAGCAAATGTTACAAATGGTTTGACAAACAGAAGTACAAGACCAACATGTAATGTGCGATCAGTCAGTAAACAGAGACATGTTGAGATACGGGTCAAAAAGTGAGTCATGTTATTTTTAATTATTGAACAAAAATTCCAGCTATAAACAGGGTCTTAGTGAGTATTGTTTTATGTTTTGCTCAAATCGTTTCGGCTAGAACACATTACGATGTCCTTACAGAGCTCAGGGATAACGTGTGGTTCGTGGCTCTACATACATCCTGAGGCCACTTCTTTAAATCATCCTCCCTAACCTCTATTAAAGATGTAACGGCTATCCGTATATTGTCCTTATTAAGCTCCGTCAGGCTGTGCTCACACATCTAGAAGTATGAATGAATGATCAACACCGCAAAAAAAATAAAATAAAAATGAATGTACGATGCAACTACAACTGTATTTACTTCTTAGGGGAAGTACCTCCCAAATTTCACGCTAAGCATCACAGGGCATAGGAATAAGGTGGATAGCACATGTATAGCGCTTTTACCTTGAAGTTGCACCAGACACTATTTAGCAGGCCACTTCTATTAAAATGAATGGGAGAAATTGGAACACTCAACCAAGAAGCTCTTGCGCCCATCGGTCAACGGATGTAGATAGGAAGTCCCGCCTTACAGGTAAAAAAGCCAATCACCTTTAGATACAGACATCGCCTGTTAATCAACATGAGAACGTGCATGCGTATTAGCTATAAAAGCTGGGAGAATACAAATTTTTAGTGTAATCTGAGGTAAAGAATCACAATTTATGATACCAGTGTTGTCAGATTTTACTGCCGATTTGAAATATGTTCTGATTGTAATCTTGACCAACTGTTTTGGAGATTTCAGTCTTTCAATTCTTTTCACTGTCATGACTGGAAATAGCCTCCTGAGAGCGTTCACAACATGGCCGACAGTCGACTGACTTGCTAGAAAGTCTTTGGTTGCACTCATGCGCTCGTACAGATCCAGCGCAAGCCTCAATCACCTGACAGTTTAAACGGCCTGGATCGCCTGCTTGGATTGTCACAAAATGACCATCATGATTTGTGAATCAGAGGAACTTTTGATCCTGATCCTGAAGTTTTTGATTCTGGCTGATAGAATACATGCTTCAGAGTAAGATATTAAATGAGCGCTCGACGAGAAGAAAACGCTGGATTTTCGTGAGGTTCGTGAATGACATCTGTTTGAATTAGATATCTGCATATTTGCACACAGTATATAATAGAAGTTTTACTGATATTTGCCTTTTATCATTAGAAAAGAAAGTTAAAAGTGACAGAACTGTTGAGGAGAGGCTGATAGAATACGTGCTTCAGAGGAAGACTTATGAGCGCTCCACAGGATGTTGGATCTGCTGAAGTTGTGTGAGGTTGGGTTATTACATCTGTTTAAACAAGATATGTGCATATTTGCAGACGGTATATGATATCGGTTTTATTGATATTTGCCTTTTTATCATTAGACAAGATATTTAAAAGTTACAGGGAACTGTTGAGGAGAGAGAGGAAGAATGAAACAGGTGAGCACTTTAACATTATGAGCTTAAACGCGTCTGCCGCGGCTCTGATAAGCGGACCGTTTAAATGAGACTGTGTTGCACACTGGTCTATTATTGTAGTAACATGATGCATGTAACAACAAAATGAACCGTGACTGGTCGTTTACATGTTTCAGTCGCTTCACATGCAAGCAGACAATTCTCGGCACCCTCAAGAAAAAAATCGGCTGATGCCGATAATGAAAAAAAGTCAGAATATTGGCCGATTTATCGGTCTCTGCGATATATCGGTTGACAACTAGTCTTTTGTATGTCTAATTGTACAACAGCAATATCATGCCTTACATGCTCAATGCAGCATGTCTGTTTATGTTCTTGGCAGTCTTTGTACTTGCTCTGCAGGAGCGTAAGCAGATCTAGTCCGCCAAGACCAAACCTACTAACTTGTCATTATAATACAATGCAACCCACTCATAAACCACATGGAGGAAATCTTTTCTGCACACTGTGATTACACAAACAGAACATTTCAGACAGACAGAGTGTGATTAATTTTATTTTATTTCACATTTTGGGCTAAAACAACACCCTGTGTTTGTGTGGGAGACAGTGTGTGCTGTCTAATTTTCTGTATTAGACAGCTCTTCCCAAGTTTTCTATCATTATCAGTCTGCACACTCAGCCCAGACTGCTAATAGGCTGTTGTTGTTTTGGTGCTATTAAAGTTCAGCTCACTGACGATATCCTGTCACCAAAGAGACTTTACAGTGTGTGTGTGTGTGTGTGTGTGTGTGTGTGTGTGTGTGTGTGTGTGTGTGTGTGAGTTTTAACCCCGCATTTATTCCTGTCACCATGGAGGAAAATTGGCAGGCTTTCTGCTTAACCTTTTATTGCAGGGGTAGAGGAGCTGAGTGGGCTGACCTTTTCTTGCATCATTTTTACTTTTACTTTAAGCCAAGAGCATGTCTCAAACTCTTTTGCTTCTTTGTTATTATCACTGCTGCGCCTTAACATGAGGCCTCTGATCAGAAGTAACAAGAAATAAGAGCAAATGTGTGTTTAAGGCCATGTCCACACTAATACGTTTTTGTCTGAAAATGTATCTTTTTCTCTACATTTTGGCCTTCCGTCCGCACTAAGGTGCCGTTTTTGACAGCGAAAATGGAGCTTTTTGAAAATGCTCTCCCAAGTGGATAAATGAACTCTTCGAGCTGTAATGTGGACAGGGAAAACGGGGTTCCCTATCTGTCACTCACTCGACGTTGTGTCGTGTAGTGACAATAGGGGTCACTCTTGGGAGCCTTAAACACCTCTGGTCTTTGATAAAAGGCCAATGAAAATTGGCGAGTGGTATTTACATACCACTCCCCCGGACATACGGGTATAAAAGGAGCTGGTATGCAACCACTCATTCAGATTTTATCTTCGGAGCCGAACGGTCGATGTTCACTGAGCTGACTGTTTATTCACCTCTGCTGGATCTGACGGTGCATTTCAGTGGCTTCTCCCTCCTCTGCACTGGTGCACTGCAGGGAACGCCCCTGGGTGCTTCGGCAGAAATAAGAGTGTATATTTCTCTAAAAGAGCGGCACACACGGAATGTCTTTTTAAAGATGCCTTTCCGTTTGTGTGTTATTCCTGGTTGTGGTCGTAATCTCTCAACTTCTGATGGTCACGATCGCTGTCTTTCGTGTCTGGGTGCGACCCACACGGAGACAGCATTCGTGGATGGATCATGTACTCATTGCAAGAACATGACCATGCAACATTGCGGTCGCGGCTTGCCTTTGTAAGAAAGCAAGCAACCCCAGAGGCTCCCCGCCTCGATACTTCTACCTAGGGGTATGAGGCCAGCGCTGCTAGCACTGGGGGAGATTTGGGGACCCCAATGGGACCACTTCCGCCGGGTATCCCCCCACGTACCTCCCATTCCCCGGCACGCTTGTCTGCCCCGATCTGGCTTCCGGATGAGTCCGCCGGCTCGTCTTACGGTGAGTTCGACCTCTTGTTTGGAGCCCGTGAAGCTGATGAGCTCTCGAGCGCAGCATCAGAGAGCGGGCTCGTCCAGTCGGACGCGGAATCCTCAGCTGGGCTCCCCCCCTCGGGTACAGTCGCCCAGTCACAGGCTGATGCAGAAATGACGGACATGCTTTCCCGGGCAGCAGTGAGCGTCGGGCAAGAGTGGAACTCTTCGCTCTCCCCTGAACCCTCACGGCTCGATGATTGGTTCCTGGGCTTGCTGCGCCACTCACAGCCACGCCCCGCCCCAGTTCCTTTCTTCCCGGAAGTGCACGAGGAGCTGACAAGGTCGTGGGAGGCACCTTTTACTGCCCGGTCCCAATCTTTCAGCTCCCTACACTCACTACCCTCGATGGTGGGGCGGCCAGGGGCTATTCAGCGATTCCCCTGGTGGATAAGGCGCTCGCGGTGCACCTATGCCCGCAGAGCGCCGCCACCTGGTGCGGGCGCCCGTCCAAGGCCTGTAGGTTTACGTTGTCCCTGATGGCCAAAGCCTACAGTGCCGGTGGACAAGCCGCCTCTGCCCTGCACACCATGGCTCTCTGGCAAGTCCACCAAGCCAAGGCACTAAAGGAACTGCATGAGGTAGTTCCGCCCCGGGATTGATGCAGGAGTTGCGCTCGGCGACCGACCTCGCTCTCCGGGTGACGAAGGTCACGGCACGGTCTCTCGGGAGCGCCACCTTTGGCTCAACCTGGTCGAGATGGGAGAGGCAGACAAGGCACGGTTCCTTGCTGCCCCCATTTCCCAGGTTGGCCTATTCGGTAACACCGTCGAGGACTTTGCCCAACAGTTCTCGGCGGTGAAGCAGCAGACGGAGGCTATCCGGCACATCCTGCCCCGGCGCGGCTCAAGATCCCACACCCCGCCTGCTCGTCGCCAAGGGTGTCCCCCTGCGGTGACTGCACCGGCTCCGCCGCAGCCTGCCCCTGCGGCCCGGCCCTGGCATGGAGCCCAACGCGAGATGGTTTTACAGCCCCTACTTCATTGTACCGAAAAAAGGCGGTGGATTGCGGCCAATCTTGGACCTGTGAGTACTGAACTGGGCCTTACACAGACTCCCATTCAAGATGCTGATGCAAAAACACATTCTAGCGAGCGTCCGGCATTAAGATTGGTTCGCGGCGGTAGACCTGAAGGACGCGTACTTCCACGTCTCGATTCTACCTCGACATAGACCCTTCCTGCGGTTTGCATTCGAGGGTTGGGCGTATCAGTACAAGGTCCTCCCTTTCGGCCTGTCCTTGTCCCCTCGCATCTTCACGAAGTTTGCAGAGGCAGCCCTTGCCCCGCTAAGGGAAGTGGGCATTCGCATCCTCAACTATCTCGACAACTGGCTAATGCTAGCTCACTCTCGGGATGTGTTGTGTGCACACAGGGACCTGGTGCTCTCGCACCTCAGCCGACTAGTGCTTCGGGTCTACTGGGAAAAGAGCAAGCTCCTCCCGGTTCAGAGCATCTCTTTTCTCGGCTTGGAGTTGACTCAGTCTCGTTGACGGCGCACCTCACGAGTCGGTGCTGACCTGTTTGAAGGCATTCAGACAGAAGACAGCAGTTCCATTGAAACTGTTTCAGAGGCTCCTGGGGCATATGGCATTCTCAGCGGGTGCAACTCTGCTCGGGTTGATGCATATGAGACCGCTTCAGCACTAGCTGCAGACTCGAGTCCCAAGATGGGCATGGCGCCGCGGGACACATCGCGTGGCCATCATGTCGATCTGTCACCGCCTCTTCAGCCCTTGGACCGAACTTACGTTTCTATGGGTAGGCGTTCCCCTAGAGCAGGTCTCCAGGACGTGGTTACAACAGATGCCTCCAAAACGGGCTGGGGCGCTGTATGCAACGGGCACGCAACTGTCAAGGCAGTCTGCGCTCCCATTGTATGTCATAACTCGCCCGCCGTCTCCTCCTCTGGAGTCAGCAGCACCTCAAGCCGATGCGAGCCACTCACATCCCTGGTGACCTCAACACTGCAGCGGACGCGCTGTCATGGCAGGTTACCCTCAGGAGAGAGTGGAGTCTCCACCCTCAGGTGGTCCAGTTGATTTGGAGTCAATTCGGGCAGGCACAGGTAGACCTGTTCGCCTCCCAAGAATCCTCCCACTGCCCACTCTGGTACGCCCTGACCGAGGTACCTCTTGGTATAGATGCGCTGGCACTCAACTGGCCCCCTGGACTTCGCAAATATTAGTTTCCCCCATTGAGCCTACTTGCACAGACCCTGTGCAAGTAGGTCAGGGAGGATGAGGAGCAGGTCATCCAGGTAGCACCCTACTTGCCCACCCAGACGTGGTTCTCGCTCCTCGTGACAGCCCCCCCCAGCGAATTCCCCTGAGGAAGGACCTTCTTTCTACCCGCGGTGGTAGACACGATCACTCAGGCTAGGGTCCCCTCTACGAGGCGCCTGTATGCCTTTAAGTGGCATCTGTTCGCTAAGTGGTGTTCTTCCCGACGCGAAGACCCCCAGAGATGCGCATTCAGATCAGTGCTTTCCTTCCTGCAGGAGAGGTTGGAAGGGCGGCTGTCCCTCTCCACATTGAAGGTGTATGTAGCCGCTATAGCGGCACACCACGACACAGTGGATGGTAAGTCCTTAGGGAAGCACGACCTGATCATCAGGTTCCTGAGAGGCACCAGGAGGTTGAATCCCTTCAGACCGCGCCTTGTTCCCTCATGGGACCTCTCTGTAGTTCTTCAGGGTCTACGGAGAGCCCCCTTTGAGCCCTTGCAGTCAGCTGAACTTAAGGCACTCTCTTTGAAGTCTGCCCTCCTGACTGCGCTCATTTCCATCAAGAGGGTAGGAGACCTGCAAGCATTCTCTGTCAGCGAAACGTGCATGGGGTTCGGTCCGGGCTACTCTAATGTGATCCTGAGACCCCGACCAGGCTATGTGCCCAAGGTTCCCACGACCCCTTTTAGGGACCCGGTGGTGAACCTGCAAGCGCTGCCTCAGGAGGAAGCAGACCCAGCCCTGACGTTGATGTGTCCGGTGCGCGCTTTACGCATCTATTTGGATCGCACGCAGAGCTTTAGAGTCTCTGAGCAGCTCTTTGTCTGCTTTGGTGGACAGTGGAAAGGAAGTGCTGTCTCCAAGCAGAGGATCACCCACTGGCTCATTGACACCATAACAATGGCATATTACGCCCAGGACATGCCGCCCCCGGCAGGGCTACGAGTCCATTCTACCAGGGGTGTAGCGGCCTCCTGGGCCTTGACCAATGGCACCTCTCTAACAGACATTTGCAGAGCAGCGGGCTGAGCAACAACCAACACCTTTGCGAGGTTTTACAATCTCCGGGTGGAACCGGTTTCATCCCGTGTAGTGGCACGCACAAGCAGGTAAGTCCGGGACAGCTGGCCTGGTGTATCGCTTGCGCATAGCACTTTTCACCTCCCCTGAGCTGAAGACGTGCGCTGTTGACTCCCAGTAGTGTTCACAAACTGTGTTCCCTGGATGATTTCCTCCGAGCCCTGTGGCAGACGAGTTCACGGAGAAACTCGCTGCCGGCTCAGTACTTGTGCTAAGCCCTGTACTGGGGTAGGTGCTCTGCATGTGGTGGTTCCCCATAGGTAACCCCATGCAACGTATATCTTCAGCTAATTTGTTTCCTTGTTGGTAAACTGTGTCTTCCTTGGGCAGAGGCCCCTCTACCCCAGTCACCATGTTTGTAGAAACTCCTCCCCCCATAGGGTAGGACTTACCATGGGACTTCTCCACATGACATACTTTCGACAAAGTTCTTTCTGGGCGGGGTGTGGTCTCTGCAGTGTCTTCCCCTTGGGAGGGACACCCCCCTGATGTAGACCTGGTGGCCCCAGTTGGTTAATTCCTTTTTTTGTGGGGAGAGAAAAAAAAAAGGATAAGAGGCCACGACTGGGCTAGCCTGTCTCTATCTTTTGGGCAGTCGAATTGTCCCCGAAGGGCCGTTCGACACTCATAACAGCGTTGGGGGAGGTTACGTGTCGGCCTGGTGCGCTGGCTACAAGGCACACAGTGGTCTGCCCGTCACACACCGCCAGTTCAAGTAACACAGTTCAGGCAGTTGCGGCATTGCGTATAGGGACCCCTAGTGTCACTACATCGACACAACGTCGAGTGAGTGACAGATAGGGAACGTCCTGGTTACCTGATGGAGGGAACGAGACGTTGTGGCTGAACTACCCGCTGAAATGGCCGGAACCTTGTCTCAGCTCCTCAGCACAAAACCTGAATGAGTGGGTATCCTTTTATACCCGTATGTCCGGGGGAGTGGTATGCAAATACCACTCGCCAATTTTCATTGGCCTTTTATCAAAGACCAGAGGTGTTTCAGGCTCCCAAGATTGACCCCTAGTGTCACTACATCGACACCTCCATCAGGGAATGGAAGTTACGCAAGTAACCAAGACGTTATCTGCAAACGATTATGTATTTGTAATCATGTGATACATTCAACCCAAAATATTTAAGATGGCGGCCCATGTTGTAGCAGTGTTGTTGTGCCAGCTATTCACTTTGATAGCGTTGCAAAAGATAAATGTTACTTTGTAAAACCTTTACATTGCATTCCTTCAAAGGCGATGGGAAGTTTACTCAGAATTGCTGTCTGGCCTCGGAACACGAGGACAATTGCATTTCAGACCGTACATGGAACGGCATTGCGCATTTGCAGTAAGGGGATTTAAGCATTTTCATACGTTTCAGTGTGGATGAGAAACTTTTGGAAAACGCTTGAAAATGGCAGTGTGGACAGAGGGCATTTTGAAAAAGAAAATGCAGTTTTCAAATGTATCTGGATTAATGTGGATGTAGCCTAGATATCACAGTCTTTTTTACACCAATTAGTGTTTATACTAGAACTTATAACTCTATAATAGCAGCTGTTTACTTAAATACCCTAAAATTAGCATAATCTAGTTACTGAAGTGTGAAATTTCTGGGCCACTCTTTTCAAGCAGGTTTCCAGAACACTTCCCCCATCTATCATTGGTTGGACAAAATTATAGTCCCGCCCAAAACGAATGCCATTAGCTGGATCAATGTTGCTGTGTTGGGCTGGTTGGGATACTCAGACAAAGCCACAGTGTTTACAATTGTCAGGGGAATCAACCTACAAATGGCTTACAATTGTTTCTGCATATTATTCTGGGGTAGGAAAAAGTATTTTTAGCATAAAAAACGTACACACATCACCACAAATTAAAAAAAGAAAACACCAAATATAAGATACCAAATTAATTTACATTTAAAGACTCAGTTCTTAAGGTAAACTCCACTATTTCATAATTCTCTCTTGGCACAGTATGGATTATGGTAGATAATTAATAGACTTACCCCTCATATACAATAGCTATCCTGTAGGACAAACCCACCACTGCGGCCAGGACCACCCCTATAGGACTGGCATTCCTATGGCATATGCAAACAGAGGAATACATTTATAACTTTCCAGCAACTTAAATGTTCTTTAACCAGTAAATAATACTCTTACCAAGCAGTAGTCAAACTTATATAGTGGTGTGACATGTTCTCGGAAACTAGTGAAGTAATTTGCTTTTAAATGTGTGGTGAGTTAGCTTTGTCACACCAGTTGAGGGTTGTGAGGAGTGACACATCTGTTCAAGTTTAAAAAGCCACGATTTGAACAACTGAGTCACAGGTAGGTAATATCCTAATCAAAACACAGCTTTTAAACCTCAAAAGCATGACACAGCATTACAGATTATGTAAATTAAATAGAACTTAAATTCTGCCTTGAATGAGACAATCTATAATAGCACACATCTCTCCTTTCAAGCATGAATTGAAATCAGTATTTTAAAAGAAGCAGTCTGTATCTGAATATGTAGATTATAAAATAAGCGCGTGCATGTATGTGTCTCACCCTTAACCTGATTTATTGTTCAGTCTCAAATAGTCAGTTAATGTTCATATTGCTTTATTCTCCTCTCTTCCACTTATGAAAACACCTTTTGTTAAACAGAGTAATTGAAAACCATTTGTACGTCAGTGTGATAACTGCAGCAATAACGTAATGTAACCATGCAAACACTTGACAGAAAGGCTACAATGTCCTGGACACATTTTGACCAACAAGGTACAATTGTGTATAGGAAGAACCTGAAAAGATGAATGAATGAACGTTACATTTATATAGCACTTTTCTGACACTACACACAAAGCACTTTACACAGTGAACAGGGGACTCTCCTCAACCACCACCAGTGTGCAGCATCCACCTGGATGATGTGACGGCAGCCATAGTGCGCCAGTATGCTCACCACACACCAGCTATTGGTGGAGAGGAGAGACTGGAGTGACAGAGCCAATTAATGGATGGGGATTTTTAGGACACCAGTGTAACACCCATACTCTTTTCGAGAAGTGTCCTGGGATTTTTAATGACCACAGAGTGTCAGGACCACAGTTTAACATCTCATCTGAAGGACAGTGCCTTTTTACAGTACAGTGTCCCCATCACTATACTGGGGCATTAGGACCTACACAGTCAGCAGTGTGAGCACCCCCTGATGGACTCCCTAATACCTCTCCCAGCAGCAACCTTAGTTTTCACAAGAGGTCTCCCATCCAGGTACTGACCAGGCTCAGCCCTGATTAGCTTCAGTATGCAACCAGTCTTGAGCTACAGTGTGATATGGCTGCTGGTAATAGATGTAAAGGAAATACTGAGAAAAGCAGTTCATGGACTTCAAGATTTCCCAAATAGAGTGGGTCATTGAGTCATTTTAGACTGAATTATTTGCACCTTAAGGCCATGAGTAAATTAAATGTAATAGTAGCACATAATTATTGGCAGAAAGAATGACTCACATTACTAATTTGTCATTTAGCAGCTTTTAGCCAAAGCGACTGTTTTAAACATCTCTCGTCTGCAGCACATAAGCGACACATATCCATTTTGGCAGCCATATAAACAGGTTGCAGTGTTCACACCGTACACGTAAGCAGTGTGGTGCTGCGTAGCAGCAGCAGCCCTGCAAGTACAGTTTTGCCACTTCTTACTGAGTGTTTCGTGCTGAACTAAGCACAAAATATGGTGAAAATGTTGTCCTTTATAGGCTTTTATGAAGCAGCATAAAATAATGGAGTGAAGTATTACAGTTCAGTTAGGACAACTCTCGGAGTAGTTTATAAAAGATTTTATTAATGCAAATTACATATATGTAGGTTTGGTCTTGGCAGACTAGATCTTATGCACGCTGCTGCTTGAGATTAGTCAATATGCTGCTGCTGTTACACGAGAGAGAGATGCTGCTGCTGCTTGACATAAGTCAATATGCTGCTGCTGTTGAACGTGCTGCATCTTAAACGAGAGACATGCTGGTGCAACTAATCAAAATCACTTAACCCTCCCTACATAAAGCATATTTAGAGATGTGAAGCTGGTGAGGAGGAGGGTGAATGCTATGCAAGCTGTGCTGCTGAACCGTGAGTACCGTATTTTTATATCTTTTGACAGAAAGGTGTAATATTCTGATTGTTTTAAGTAAAGGCGTGTCAGGAACTGAACCTAACAGCCTGCGTCATGTAGAGTTTCCTAACTGAACTTAATAGGATATTTACGCTGCTGTTACACACTTTTTGATCAGTAAATTTCCATGACCTTTTCAGACGGTTGTCATAACAGGATAAGGATTTTTAAAATCATTTTGATACAGACAAATTTGCTAATGAATCATTCAGACGGATCAGTGAATCAGTTCGACTTAAAAATAAATTTGTTCACAAATCAGACATCACTATGACTTGCAAGCAGGTTTTACTCTACACAGGAGCAATTTTTAGTCAAAGAAATATTTTAGAGATGACCAGAAAAGTTTATATTTATTATAGAAATATGCATGATTTTCTAACACAATCAAAACACAGTTTTAAAATGTTCTGGCATTTCCAGATTTTCCATCATTATGGGAACTCTGAACTTATAGTTAATTGTCTAGCTCGAAGGCACAATTGTAATAATTAACTGATTGCTATTGGTTACCAACTCAGACCTTTAACCCTATGCTACACCACTGCCTGCAGAAAATGCATAACTCACATCTCTCACAGCAATGTCAACTCCTCTTATACTATCAAAGTGCACTCTAAAGTAATCTCTTCTCATCAGAGGTTTCCCATTTATCATTCCCTAAAAGTGACCTTAATAAAGTTACAGCACTGAGCAGCTCATTACTTGAGTTGATTGCGAGTCTGATTTTGACATTGACAGAGATGCTGACAGAGATGCAGATCTGAGCCTATTGATTAGCTCAGCATGAGTCCAGCTGAGTTCTACATTATTACACAGCATCCTCAATTAGAACACTTGAGACAGACTAAGCATTACTCATTTAATTTGCATTATATCTTGAGCGCTGACACGCAACAACAAATCATATTTAACAAACAATGCATGAAAACTGATGATTGAGGGAATTTCCATTCACACTGACTGTTAGTCTGAAGTAGTGCAAGTGTTGCCGTCATTCAGTAAGTCAGAATGTAATGGGACAAGGTGTTACCTCATTGTTATATGACCTGTATCTTCATTGTAAGACTGAATTCATGTTGTTATTTTCTATTACTTTAACATTTTACAGGATTTATGCACCAAGCACAAAGAAACACATTTTGTTCTTGGCAAATAATGTTTATTCTTGATCATTAAACACAGAAAGACAATGCTACAAATACAGGCATACAAGAGTGCAGTATGTTCACCTGTACACACTTTCTACCGTATGCTCATTTTATTCCAGATGTGCTCAATTTCATCAACAAAACAAAAGGTTAAATAAAGCAGTTAGCCATGAGAGGACGTGCGTAACCGTGATTTAACCACGGGGAAAGGGGTGTTCTTAAAACCCCCTTTACCACTGTAAAATCAGAGTAATGCACAACCTCTCATGGCTTATTGCTTCTATATGAAGGCTTCAAAGGCTAAATAATAAAACACAATTGTTTTTAAAAAAAATTAAAAATAAAAGATTACAAAACAATATAATAAAACTGGGTAACACTTTATTTTACCGTGTCCTTGTTACACATATTACATGTATTTACTATAGTAATAACAGTCAATTATGCATAATTACAAACAACTACAAGTCAAAATCCACTGCAGGGCTGAACGATTTGGACAAAAAAAATCTAATTTTGATTATTTGAGAAATATTGCTATTGCGATTTTAACAGCAAAATTATTATTAATAAAAACATAAAAGAAAAAAAAAAAAAAAAACATTTCTTTGCAAGTATTATTTCCACACGTTTGTTTATAGTTGATTTGACAATGGCCTTTTACTGCAGAGAAATCCGCTATTCTGTCCACAAAAAAAAACTGTTTTTTGGTTACTTTAGATTTGGAAAATAACTTTTACAGGCCAAGCATTACTGGAATTACACAAATGTGCAATTAGTGAATCTAGAGCGCTGTATTTATAACGTGCTCAGCTGATTAGCCTCACACATGCTTTAAGTATGTGTAATACATCACAGAGAACAGAGCTGCACACTTACAGTAAGCGCAGCAAGCAGCGCGTGCAGACCATTTATTTATTTCATTAAATCGCAACCCTTCAAGTTTGATAATCTTCACTACGTCATATTTCGATTAATCATTCAGGCCTATATCATTTTCATTACAATATGAAAAAAATACTAATGTATTACTGATATATTATCAATTCTACAGTATTTATACATAATGGTAGTATTTGTTGTACTATCTTAAATTTACTGTTACAGTGTAATGATAAGTCAACAGGGGTACGGGGATTATGGGAAATGGAGTCCAGAGAGTTAAAGTCAATCCCCAGGTGATGGAACCCTCTGGTGGTGAGCAGGAGGAACAACAAAGGCGGGATTCATGACAGAGCACCCCCCCCCCCACCCCGAGGAGGCAGGTGACGCCGGGGTCCAAAGAAACCAGGGCAGATCAGGTAGATGACCAGGGAACCAAGGAAACCAGAGCAGATCAAGCAGACAGCCAGGAGACCAAGGGAGCCAGAGCAGACCAGGCGGACAGCCATGAGACCAGGGATACCAGAGTAGGTCAGGTGGACGGCCAGGAGACCAAGAGAGCCAGAGCAGACCAGGCGGACGGCCATGAGACCAGGGATACCAGAGCAGGTCAGGTGGATGGCCAGGAGAACAAGGGAGCCAGAGCAGACCAGGAGGATTACCATGAGACCAGGGATACCA
Organism: Myxocyprinus asiaticus; assembly: GCF_019703515.2. NCBI lineage: Eukaryota > Metazoa > Chordata > Actinopteri > Cypriniformes > Catostomidae > Myxocyprinus > Myxocyprinus asiaticus. Next base: position 16,068,497 of record NC_059375.1, read on the forward strand.
GAGCAGGTCAGGCAGATGGCCAGGAGTCCCAGGAGACCAGAGCAGTTCAGGCAGAGGGTCAGGAGACCCAGAAGACCAGAGCGGATCAGGCGGATGGCCATGAGACCAAGGGGACCAGAGCAGATCAGGCAGACGGCCAGGAGACCCAGAAGACCAGAGTGGATCAAGCGGATGGCCATGAGACCAAGGGGACCAGAGCAGATCAGGCGGATGGCCATGAGACCAAGGGGACCAGAGCAGATCAGGCGGACGGCCATGAGACCAAGGGGACCAGAGCAGATCAGGCAAACGGCCAGGAGATCCAGAAGACCAGAGCAGATTAGGTGGATGACCAGGAGACCCAGAAGACCAGAGGCCATCTCAGGGTAGGGACTGGATCAAAAGACCTGGTTGAAGACCACAGAGCTGAAACAGGGTAAGGAGGCCTGGGTGGTGACCCCAGATTGGAGACTGGAGCCATGGAGGACTCTGAGGGTGGAACCGTGGTAGGCGGAGCTGTAGGAGGCTTGACAGGCGCAGCAATGGGAGGCTGAGCCGTGGCAGGCTCGAGGGGCAAAGTTGTAGAAGGCGGAGCCGAGGCAGACTCGAAGGGTGAAGCTGTGGAAGACGGAGCCGTGGGAGGCTCGAGGAGCGGAGCCGTAGAAGGCGGAGCCATGGCAAGCTCGAGGGGCAAAGTTGTAGAAGGCAGAGCCATGGCAGGCTCGAGGCTAAGAGTCCAGGATGACTGGGAAATGACCAGTGGTCGTGGGCATGGACTGAGTCTCAGGAGTGATCTCTGTGGTCGTGGGCATGGACTGAGAATCGGGATCGACCTCTGTGGTTGTGGGCATAGACAGAGACTCGGGAACAACCTCTGTGGTCGTGGGCATGGACTGAGACTCGGGAACAACCTCTGTGGTCGTGGCATGGACTGAGAATCGGGATTGACCTCTATGGTTGTGGGCATAGACAGAGACTCGTGGACAACCTCTGTGGTCGTGGGCATGAACAGAGACTCGGGAATGACCTCTGTGATCGTGGGCATGGACAGAGTCTCGGAAGCGTCCTCTGTGGTAGTGGGCTTGGACTGAGACTCGGGAATGACCTCTGAGGTTGTGGGCGTAGACAGAGACTCGGGTATGACATCTGTGGTCGTGGGCATGGACTGGGACTCGGGAACGACCTCTGTGGTCGTGGGCATGGACTGAGACTTGGGAACGACCTCTGTGGTCGTGGGCATGGACTGAGACTCGGGAATGACCTCTGTGGTTGTGGGCATGAACTGACACTTGGGAACGACCTCTGTGGTCGTGTGCGTAGACAGACTCAGGAATGACCTCTGTGGTCGTGAACACTGGTAAAGACTTGGAAACGACCTCTGTGGTCGTGGACATGAGCAGAGACTTGGAAACGACATCTGTGGTCGTGAACAATGGCAGAGACTTGGAAACGACCTCTGTGGTCGAGAACACTGGCAGAGACTTGGAAACTACCTCTGTGGCTGTGAACATAGGCTGAGACTCGGAGACAATCTCTGTGGTCGTGAACACTGGCAGGGACTTGGAAACAAAAGCTTTTCTCCTCCTCCTCCTCCGGAAGGCCAAAGTTGACGGTGCATGCTCTGGGACGGACGAGGCTGGCAACGCAGGCTCTGGGATAGACGAAGCTTCCAGCTCGTTGGCCGTGGTGGGCATGGGCATTGACTCGTTGGCCGTGGCAGGCGTGGGTGTTGGCTCATTGGCCCTGGCAGGCATGGGCGTTAACTCGTTGGCCATGGCAGGCGTGGGCGTTGGCTCGTGTCAGGCGTGGGCGTTGGCCGTAGCCGGCAGGGGGTGTTGCTCATTAGCCGTGGCAGGTGTGGGCATTGGCTCGTTGGCTGTGGCAGGCGTGGCCGTTGGCTCGTTGGCCGTGGCAGGCATGGGCGTTGGCTCGTTGGCCGTGGCAGGCGTGGGCATTGGCTCGTGTCAGGCGTGGGCGTTGGCCGTAGCCGGCGGGGGTGTTGCTCATTAGCCGTGGCAGGTGTGGGCATTGGCTCATTGGCCGTGGCAGGCATGGGCGTCGGCTCGTTGGCCGTGGCAGGCATGGGCGTCGGCTCGTTGGCCGTGGCAGGTGTGGGAGTGGGCTTGGTGGCCGTGGCAGACAAGGGCACTGACAATTTGTGGGAAAGGGTCTTCGTGGTCCTACGCACCGATATCAGTGGCGGATAATTCCACTTTGAGACAAGGGCCGTGAAGGCCTTCGAGCAATGAGTCGCGGAAGGCTGGACTGTGGCATGGCGTGGAGCTGACTCAAATTTTGACTGTGACGGCATGGAACAGACTCAGACGTGGCTGTGACATGATGTGGAGCAGACTCAGACATGGCTATGACATGGCATGGAGCAGGCTGAGGCATGGTCCAGAGGGGTATTCAATAAACAGGCAAGAGATCGGGGCAGGCGGCAGACAATCACAAGTTATATCCAGGTAAAACAAGGCAGTAATAGAAGGCAGGCAGCAACGGATCAAAGACAGGGTAAACAGTCCAGGATAATACACAGGTAATAAAACAAACTAAGAAAACACTCAGAAATGTCAGCCTGGGCAAAACAAGACTTTGCAATGATAGTGTGTGAGAGTGAGATTTAAATAGCTGAGTAAATGAGAAACAGCTGAGCAGGTAATCAGTGACAGGGACGGGGATTATGGGAAATGGAGTCCAGAGAATTAAAGTCAATCCCCAGGTGATGGAGCCCTCTGGTGGAGAGCAGGAGGAACAACAAAGGCAGGATTCATGACATACAGTAAATCAACAGTAATAAAGATAATCGAATGAAAATTTCTTCGGAGAATAATAGGAATTACTACAAAAAAATCTTAAATAAGCTTAATTTTCTGTATGCAAATTTTTTTATTGAAAAATATATATTTTTTATTTATTTTTTTATTTTGGGTGAATGGAGTGACTTAGTTTTTATGAGATTTGCCCAGGAACTGTAATTGTCTGATTTTCGTTGGGTCAGTCTGGCTCATATACCTTTTTGTAAAAATTTTTTTTTTGACTTCCTTCATTTTTAACTGTCTCTTCCAGACAGATACTGTACTTTCCACTGGAGAGGTGATACTTCATATCTGCACTGCTGCTAGTTAATTATTGGCTACACCAGGTGCGGTACTGGCATACTGACCTGGATACAAAGAGGTTCTCCCCACTGTAATTAGGGCATCTGTTTTAATGTTCATCCAGTGCCTCGCAATGGAGTATTTGCACCTAATTTAACCAATAAACCCTATATATACAATTCCTACATAGTTATATGCAAAGAAAAAAACTGTAAATGTTTGTTCACAACTGGCTGCTGGTGTTGCTAGTGGTCTAAACTAAACTAAACTAATTTTCTTTTCAGTATAGCCCTCCCATTCCCCCAACTCAGAGTTAACTTATTCATAAAGACAGACATATTATGTTCACATTATTTGACCTTTTCCTTTAACTCATTCGCAATGCAAGCTGAATAATTACTGCGTGCAACAGGTACTGATGTACGACCACCCAAAGGCATTATATCACTTCATTAATTTAATGCAAAGATGCCAATGATACATTTGACTTCTCTAGAAAAAGAATGATATCAAGACCATCTACATCTAAACCATTTTAGTTCTCACTTTGTTACATTCAAAGAGTGTGTCGTACAGACACACTTATGGGTCTAAACAACTTACAAAATTGCTCTAAATGACTCCCTCTCATCCCATCCAACACATACACATGTGCATTGTAAGTGTTACCAAACAAATGGACACATCACAAGAGGGAAGAGACAGCAAAAGTAGGTTAATTTGATGCAGGCAAGTGGGCGAAAAGAATAGTAGCATGCCAGTCGCTCCTTCTGCCAATGCCATTTTATAGTGCACATGGGACAGGCCCAGATGGAATCTGCAGACTTATTTACTCTTTCTGTGGTGATTCTGGGGTATAATCTATGGAATTTAGCAATGGATTTAAACATGGTAAAATTTGTTAAATGGAGCTGAGAGTACTCTTAGAATCAAATTATCCAAAATGAACTTACAGGGGGTGGGTATATGTAGAATTTTGCGAGCGAAGAATACATTTAAATTAAGTTATTGTCATTCCTTTCCGTGCAAACACACCTCCTTTCTATGTAAATTTGGCTCATTATAGATTACACTTCATTCACAAAACACTAATTCTGCTGTGCTATTACCACCCGAGCAAATGCCCCCGGCCATATCACAATCCCTTGATAGCACTCAATCCTGGCGATTATTAATAGCTTTTTCAGTTAGGACCACTTTAGTAAAGGGGGGGGGGTTAGAAGATCTGGTCATGATGGCTGTCACCTGAAACATAAAGCAACAGGACAGAAGAGTACACGAGAACAACAAGGCCGGCTAAAGCTATAAAACAGATGGACAATGGAAACTAATGCATATGGAAGGTAGAGATGTGGAGGATGTGGGTTTGTTGTCAAGTGCATGGCTAGGCTGGAAGGAATAGCTGTGATGAATATATATATGCCGCCCTTGATAGAGAGACAACTGGGGTTGGAGAAAGTAGGTCAGCTGGGTGTCACCTGATGCTGAGATGCCTATCGTGGCCTGCCTGAACTATCGCTATGCTTGATTTCACTCAAGCAATTTATTGGATGTTGGATACAACAATTATACTTTGGCGGTATGGTTCCATTATTATGAAATATGATAAATGAAATAGAGGGAGGCTAAGTTGGGCAGCTGTGGAATGTGTGTGTGTGTCTGCGTGTGGGGACTGCGCTTATTGATTATTTTAAAAATGGCATGAGCCGGACTTTAAGGGTAATGGTGCCGTAGAATGGATAAGAATAGGGGCAGAAATCTTTACCCAATTCTTTATTTATGGAGATAAAACCTCCACAGCTCCATTATGGGAGATAGCATAACAGTCAGCTAGCATGTTACCACAGTGAGTCACCGCTTGTGAATTCCAACTAAATGAATGGGGAGAGCCGTAAATCGTCCTTGACTTCTCTATAAAACATTGTAGTAAACTCCACACAGTCATTTCGAAGCATTGTTTAGTGTAAAGCCTGTTGGAGATGAACTGAAAGGCGTTAAATTCATTAAGTAATGAAACGCGGTGTCGTTTTAAAATTAGGTCGTTGAGGGAGACGTCAATGAAAGCTGTCATTTCTGCGGACATTATTTAATCGGAGTTCATTAAACCTCCAATCGCTCTCCACGCATTTGTCGTGGCCATGCTGTCTTGTGGAGTTTGTGCTGTGAATCATATAAAAGTATATTTCTGCATGATCTCTAAGAGAAGGGCTTCAAGGTTATCCATTTTAGTAACCTAGGTAACAGCTCTTCAACTGGTACGCGCAATTGTAAATAAAAAAACGTCACGTCCAAACAACACCCACAAGTTTTAACCAATCATCAGCGCTCTTCAACCAGCCAAGTTCTCTTGGGTTGAACAGGAGAAATCTCACCAAACGAACACCTGGCAGATAATGTCACTGCACTTTGTTATCATCTGTAGGTGAACCAAGCGAAACCTGTTCACTCAGTAGGTATAAATTAGCGTGTTACAACAGTAATCACCGATGCGCATACAATACGGATGAATGGGGAGCTGTAAGTTGACGCTTACCTGTCGCAAATCGTCCATGTCTTCTCTTCTAAAACAGCAATTTATCGTAGTAAACTCCACACATAGTTCATTCCAAAAGAATTGTTTATTGTAAATCATGTTGAAGATAATTGCACGGGCGGCTGATTAATTAAATGGTGAGCTATTATCTCACGAAGCAGATATTTTAGCATGCTGGGGCATCTCCTCATTGTCATCCATTCGACAGAATGGCCTCTTGTCTCCTCACCAGTGTACTACCCATAGATATCAATGACCGCTGCTTTACGCTATTTTAGGCTATGCTTTTAGACTCCTCTAATGGAAGGGCTCTGTTGGGGTAATCAATGGCCGAAAGAGTCGAGCAGGTAAGAACGAGGGCAACTGCAATTGTTCAAGAGAAAACAGCAGCTTGGTATAGGTATCAAAAATACGTGGCTGCTTGCATCTGAAGGTAGACTTACCAGAAACAATTTAGCTAAGACGGGCCACTTCTTTAAAATAAATGTGAGAATTGGAACACCCAACCAAGGAACTCTAGCGTCCGACGGTCCAGGGATGTAGAAAGAAGTCCCTCCTTACAGATAAACAATCACCTTTAAGATACGGTCATCGCCTGTCAATCAACTCATGCATGCACAAGCTAGAGCCATGCACGGCGGAAAATTGCACTTTATAGTGTAATATTAGGTAAAGAGCACAATTGTACACCAGTTTTGATTGCTTCACCATGGGCCTCTGCCGCTGACTGATTAATTGATTGCATTATCGATGGTCGCGTAGAAGAGAGAATGGCTCCAAGGGAATGTATCTTTATCGACTTCTTTGCTAGTATCGTAATTTGTCAGCCATGAGGAGACCCATTAACAAATAAGACACAAAACAGCACTTGTGCTTCTAAGAGCTATGGAGAGGTCTTGAATGTTGACTGACAAAGATTATACTTCTCATGAAGCATGCGTGTCGGGAGCATGCAAACTTTGGTGACTATTCCTGTAATGCTGCAAGCATGAAGTATTAAAGTTAGGTCGTGAGCAATGTCCTCGTGAAGTGCCGAGGTTGCATGGAATGTTGCAGCTTGGAGGCAGAGAAGCAGTGTTTGCTGGAGATGTGCTTCCTCTTGGCTGAGGCTTCCATTTGCAGCAGCCCGTGAAAGAGAAGGATTGGTGGCGGATGAATGAAGATAGGAGTCCTGAGTTTTCAGGAATGGCTGGTCATGTTTGAGGTTGGAAGGGGCCTGGATAACGATGCTGTACGGTGCGGACAGGATTTTTCCATGGGCCATTCAGTGATGCTGGATAGATGTCTAGCTGCCAAATGGGAGCTGCTCCTGGGTGGGGGATATGTTACACTTCCTTGGGATTAAGAAGTCAAGTCTTTTTTATTTGTATAGCACTTTTCACAACACACAACGTTTCAAAGCAGCTTTACAGAAAATCATGCATTAACAAAAAATTAAATTGTAATACATTTGAAGTCAGAAGTTTACATACACTTAGGTTGAAGTCATTAAAACTCATTTTTTAACCACTCCACAGATTTAATATAAGCAAACTATAGTGTTGGCAAGTTGTTTAGGACATCTACTTTGTGCATGACATGAGTAATTTTTCCAACAATTGTTTACAGACAGATTGTTTCACTTTTAATTGACTATATCACAATTCCAGTGGGTCAGAAGTTTACATACACTAAGTTATCTGTGCATTTAAGATGCTTGGAAAATTCCACAAAACGATATCAAGCCTTTAGACAATTAGCCAGTTAGCTTCTGATAGGAGGTGTGCTGAATTGGAGGTGCACCTGTGGATGTATTTTAAGGCCTACATTCAAACTCAGTGCCTCTTTGCTTGACATCATGGGAAAATCAAAAGAAATCAGCCAAGACCTCAGAAAAAGAATTGTGGACCTCCACAAGTTTGGTTCATCCTTGGGAGCAATTTCAAAATGCCTGAAGGTACCACATTCATCTGTACAAACAATAGAATGCAAGTATAAACACCATGGGTCCACACAGCCATCATACTGCTCAGGAAGGAGATGAATTCTGTCTCCTAGAGATGAACGTAGTTTGCTGTGAAAAGTGCAAATCAATCCCAGAACAACAGCAAAGGACCTTGTAAAGATGCTGGAGGAAACAGGTAGACAAGTATCTATATCCACAGTAAAACAAGTCCTATATCGACATGATCTGAAAGGCTGCTCTGCAAGGAAGAAGCCACTGCTCCAAAACTGCCATAAAAAAGCCAGACTACAGTTTGCAAGTGCACATGGGGACAAAGATCTTACTTTTTGGAGAAATTTCCTCTGGTCTGATGAAACAAAAATTTAACTTTTTGGCCATAATGACCTTCATTATGTTTGGAGAAAAAAGGGTGAGGCTTGCAAGCAGAAGAACACCATCCCAACCATGAAACATGGGGGTGGCAGCATCATGTTGTGGGGGTGCTTTGCTGCAGAAGGGACTGGTGCACTTCACAAAACAGATGGCATCATGAGGAAGGAAAATTATGTGGATATATTGAAGCAACATCTCGGTTTTTTCTCATAATTGTATTTAGAACCCCTGTGAGCAAGCTGAAGATGACTCTGGCAAGGAACACAAAACTCCATAAGATGTTGGTTAATGGAGAAAAATAACCTTGGGAGAAACCAGGCTCCCTGTGGGGGCCAGTTCCCCTCTGGCTAACCAGCATGAATATAATACCAATATTAGTTATTTATGTGCAGTGCAGGTCATGGTTTAAGATTAGTAACTAAGAAAGTGTTAAGGTCCAGTGTTTAAAAAAATCCTTGACTATTTCGCTACTTAAATAAGGGCCAATGGGTATCCCAATGCATTCATTTTGGCCAAAATATGGGACGTCCTGAATATACAATTACTTACAAATCAAATTAACACAGATAAAACATTAGAATTCAATTTGCAACTCAATATAGTTGGCTCTGCTCCATCTTTTAATAGAAGTTTGTCTGCAAAGCAATCTTGGTTTTCAAAAGAATCTTTAGACAAATGTGGTGAACAAATGTAGTAAAATCCCACATTGATGCGTCCAGGAACTTCGTTTGAATGGCCACTCAATCCTGACGTTGGGATCCTTCAGAATGCAGAGATGCAGTTTTTTCACAACCAGGAACACAACAACATCTGGGTACATTAATCGACATCTTAATCTTTTCGTTGGTTGAATGTAAACTACAGTAACAATAGTACCTCTTAAAAGTTGGAGTTCCTCAGCTGCTCTCTCTTTTACCATGACAATGACGTATGTTGTGGAGGTGGGGCTATTCAGATGAACACCACATGCTGACGTCAAGATGTGGCCGATTTCAAAACATGTAGTTTCCAAAAATTGGAAACAATAAAGGCTCTTTTTGGACTTAGAGGAAGTTTTGAGTTCTGAAACTTACAATATGTTTTTATAGAGCAATAACCTCTTATATGTCACAATATCAAGGTAAATTGGATTTCTCATGACATGACCTCTTTAAAAGTCATGTTTTTGTAAATGTATATTAATCATGGCATCAGTAATTCATCAAATGATGATCAAATGATGTTGAAGAGTGTTATAATATGTCACATATCCTGAAGCGCGGTGTAGTCAAGTGCATTGTCAGCATGTTAAAGAGTTGATTCACGTGTCTTCATCACAGTAGTGAAGTGATGATGTACAGTACCAGCAGAGCGAGCCAGATCATGGCATCCTCCATTATATTACTGCTCAGAACTGACCCACAAGTTTGGAACTGCGGAGAGCAAATTGCATTCAACACAGATTTTTAAGGCACGTTTGCACCATTGCCTGATTTGCATAATTCAAGCACAAACACCTGTGCAGACAGCACATACAAATATACGACACTTTCACCAGGCACAATTCATACTTAGTGAATTCTTAACTTTGTATAGCCATACCTATGGGTATCGGCATACTGTAGGTGATTCTATACACTATTCTATCTTTCATAACAGCCACTCTAAAAATGTGTGATTAAGTGATCTCTCTTTACTTTTACTTGCCTTCTGTGATGTTCACTAAAAAGTGAACAGTGAAAAACTAATCTAAATCTTGTATGTGGTCAAAATGCCTTTCGATTGTAAACAACAATGAATACATTAAGAAGAATGTTTTTTTTTGTTGTTTTTTTTTGCAGTATCAGGGTATTTTGTGTTGTTACTAGTGCATTGTTAGAGTGTTGCTTGGTGGTTGCTAGGGTATTACTAAATTGTTGCTACAAGGTGGTTGCTTACTGGCAAGTCCCTATGACATCCTGATCCCTAGATATGTGTAGGGACTTTTTCAATGGAAGTTAAGAGTGGATAATTCAATTCTGAAATAAAAGTTTTTGAAGAAAAGAAAAAAGAAAACATGATTCTGTATTCTGCAAGTATTCCATTTATCAGCTTTTTCACTCAAAATGAAGGGTTTACTGTATATTTACTGTACAAAAATAGTACCACCACACATAGGTGGCACTCTTTCCAGATAAAATGCTACTATATAGTACTATATACTATATAGTGTGAAAAACAAGCCAATATCAATGTTCATTTTTACAATCAAAATGGAGGTCTTTTTTGACCCTAACACAAAGTTGTTATGAATTACAAAAACAGAACAGTAAGCTATCATACCTTATTTCACTCTGAATCCTCCCCTCACCAGTCATTAAAAATGTTATATTTCATTACATTAAATATCATTCTTCACTCTGATCAGTTGCAGACCCTGTCTTAGGTAACAAAGCGCAGCAATGTTCGACACGGAACACTACCACCATAAAACGCTCTCAGACCCCATTTACACCTGGTATTAAGATGCGTTTTGGGTAATGCGATCACAAGTTGTCAGCGCTAAATACAGGTCTAAACGGGGTGCAAAATATTTTGTGATCGGATAATAAAACACATTTGGAGGTAGTCAAATACGCATATGACCAGATCGTATTTGAGTCTCGGACAGCAGCAAAACACTACCCCTCATCTGTTAATCAACCGCTGCACTAAAATGTGAGTTTAAACTTTGCTGGTTACGAGCGGCTTTAAAAGGAAATATCGGGAAAATGTGAAAAAGCAAATACATATACTAGCATGAGAATTTCACGGTTCTTCTTCAGTGTGACTGATATCAAACTGCAGTGACAAAGATGAGAAGCACACACATTTGAAGCCCAGCAGTTCAGGGGGTAAATGCAGCAAAATCAATGTGTTTTCAACCGAAAACATATTAGTGTGGATGCGGCCTTACATATTCCAGAATTTCTGTCCTAAGACTACAAATTTTATAATCGCCCCTAAGTACCAGATACAGTTAACTGAGAGACCCTCACACCATCTGGCAAAAATAGTCTCTAGTTAGTAGCCCATTTGTAAACACTCCAGTATGAAGATTCAAAGGATGTGTGTTGTTGTAGCTACTACTACTTTACTTGCAATGTTCAGGGGTGGTAAATTATCCACCTATGTCCTATACAATATGGTGGCCCCAAACATATTTGGACAGTAAAGCCAGAGTTAAAAATGTTTGAATGTTATTGCATTAGATAAAAAAAAATTAAAAAAATCAAACCAAGTGTCATTTCATTCTTAACATTTCACAAAAATACGTTTGGTTGTTCGAGTTTAAATAATAAAAACAACAGACACTTGGACAAAAACAATGGACACTTTCTGGTTGTCAAACTCAGAGGAAAATGTCTATAGTACTATATAGTGGTTACTCTATTAGGACACCTGTGTAAACTTGAGGGCAACTGTCTTCATGCATCCACTGAAAAGGACCTTGAGACCATTTGGTTAAAAATAATTGCAAAAATGGCTAAGAAAAGTGAAGTTAGTTTTGAGAAAAGTTCAAGCATCATTTGTTTGCAGATTCCACTAGGTTTGATATTGTTATATAATGCAATGACATTTAAACATTTGTGGCAATATACTTTTTTAGTATTTTGTCTGCAACATCTGACAGTCAGTCTGTTAGGACGACATACACAGTTTATACACCATAATGATTGCCTGATTAGCATTAGGACAAACACAAGTGTCTGAATGAGCCTTCATTAAATGTGGGCTGAAAGAGGCACTTCTATTTAACATTTCCTGCAAAATAACAAGTTTCGTTAAACTAATGCATTTGAATGCAGCAATACACACACTCTGACTTGTTTTAAAATTCTAATATTTAGGACTGACTGTCTGCATCATTATATGCAAGTGAGGCAGTGTAGTCTTTTTCAGGCACGTCGACTATGGTTGCTATAGTAATGACACAGTCTCTGGCATTATTCCAACCTGGGATTATGGGGAGAGATGACGGAAAGCTGGAAATTAGTTCTGTGCTTCTGTACATCAAGGCGTCTCTCCATGACGCTGAACATCTGATGACATTACACTATTCTAGCCTGTCGTTCAGACTTAACAAAGGTGCAAAAAAAAAAAAAAAAAAAAAGCCTGGCGCCGGTTTTATGATTGAGTTTCACATGTGGCTTGTGTGTTTTTACCAGCGTGGTGGTCTACACGATAGTATGGTCATTTTGGTTACCTAATGTAGCTGAAGGGGTATTTACATGTGGTCACTTCATACATTTAATTATAGGATAGCTATTTGATAAATAAAAAAGACCAAGTGTAAATGCCCTCCAAAACGCAATTGAAGGTGGTTTGAGATGCATCTTGTGAAAGTGAAAATGCATCTTGCTGTTCAGGCCACATTTGTAAACTTTGTTCCTGCCAAACGGAATTACATCAGTATGTGGAAGTTTGGGAGCCACGCAATCCACATGACACCGAGCAATCATGGATGAGACTAAATTATTAAATGAACCACCAGATCTAACCTAACAATTTGGCCCGAAACATGTCCAGAAATCTGATTTAACAGGACTTCAAAGGGCACACAAATATGGTTTAGATTGGATTTGTAAAAACTGGATTCCATGTGTTTTTTGCTATTCAGACTCAAGAGAGAGAAGAATGCTGTAGCACTGTTAAAGAATTCCAGAAATAATTGCTGAAAGGTGAAGTGTAGCATTTAGAAGTCATTTATCTTATGTTAAAACAGCTGTCATGTCTGTAAGTCTTAAATCAGCATGAATCAGAAACAATCAGACAATGAGATTGGTGGAATAAAAAGTGTAGAAATATGTGTGTGTGTGTGCATGTTTTGCTAAATGTTCGCGGTGTAAATTTGTAGTTATAAAACAGTTACGTCCTCTAACCTGATTGGACAAGCATTGTTCCAAGAGTGCTGATTTTTTTTTTTATCACTCCACTTGTGTGTCCGTGTTCCAAACAGGCTGTCAGTCTGTGCATTGCTCTGTTGATCCTGCTTTGTGTTTTTTTGGAACTATTTTCATTAGCAGAGCAAAAATAGACAAAATACCAGCTATAGATATTGTCCAGCTATCAGCATGCCTGTGATTCGGTACTGCAGCTGAGTGCCACAGGTAATCACAGCAGTGCTGATAGATGGACAATACAGCATGATTGCGGGTGTGATATTGCTTTTATACAGCAGTTCAACTAACAAGTAAATAACTAAAGTAGGGAAAAACTAATGACTGTCCCAAAAAAAACACTCTTGTATGTGGAACTACTTTCTTATGCCACAGGATCTGCCGCTGATAGTTCAAAAGATGGGCCCAAGCCTCTGTTACTAATTTGAATACCACACTTTAGAACTAGTAATGTTAGCTTGGGCTGTTTCTAACAAGCTATTGGAGGAACAAGGACTTGTGTGTGTGTGTGCATGGGAGAGAGAATAAGTGACTGCATCTGTTAGTTTAACTCTATTCCTCAGCTGTAGTGTGGTAGTAATCTGAGCAATCATGAAGTGAGAGACAATTCCGGATGACTTCAAGAAATTTGTGGAATGACTGATGACACGCAGTGTCTCAACATCAGCTTAACTCGCTCATAGCACACACAAGATGGTCTTTTTTTTGCCACCTGCTGGCTCAAATCTTTAATGTCACAAGTATGAATGAAAATTTCTGCAATGCTCTTACACGTTTGGAATGCCACGAACACAAGCGGAATGATACAAAGACTAAAGTATCTCAGTGTTGATGGTGTGAGGTAGTGATGGCAGAAACAAAGATTTCCAAATCTTTGAGTCAATTGAACCGATTGATTCGTAAATTATGTACTGTTTCGAAGCGCTCGAAACACTGCACGTGGAGGACATCTGCTTGTCACAGGCATGTAAATGAAATGAGAAGACTCAAGTCAAAGCAGCTACAATGACACAATGCATTGGAAATTATTTACTGACTGCCCTGTATTTGTCATATATTTTTCATGTTTGTCTACATATATAATTGACCTTTGTATTACGGTTTTAAAATTATTTTAAATACCAAACAATATATTTTTTCCAAAATATATGTCTCTTTCATGTTTCTGTCTCATAAACACAAAAAGTTTTGGTTGTTATTTTCTGTTGGAACACAACTCAAGCTGATCGACAGAAATTAAAGTGACTAAATTCAAATCAGCAACTCTTGTTTGAATCAGTCTTATTTTATAGATCTAATTTATTGTTGCACTGACACGAGATCAGTTACAGCCTGCATTTAACAGTGATTCAGGCTTTCACTGTAGGATCAATGCCCCCTAGCATAACCGTGAACTATTTCGAAACAGTGTGACGGAACAATGCCTCGTCTGCTGAAATCACTTGACATGGCCAGTTTGATACACACTCCGAAGTATTGGTTTGAAACAACTGATTCGTAAAGGTTTCGAAGCTTTATGAAGCGTGTTTCGAAAGTGCCCATCTCTAGTGTGAGTTACTCTTGGAACGCCTCTCATCCAATCAGATTTGAGGACCGGAACTAACTGTTATATAATCTGTATTGTCTTCTTGTTTAATTGCTGTATAAAATCTCGACTTTCGCCATAACTCTCTTTTGAACATTCATAAGGACATGAGAGAAACTTGTTCACAATGGCTCACTTTTAGACCTTCCGAAAGCAAAAACAGAAGAAGTTCTCGCGTCATCTCTCATGTTCATCACATTATATGATCGTATGCCTTCAGAAGACTTGGAAAATGATGGACTTCTTTAGGGTCCTTTTATAAGCTTTAAGTGAGTCACCATCAACTGCCATTGTATTGAAATCAGCGAACGAGACATTCTTTGTGTTCAACAAAAGAAATAATGTCAAATGGGTTTGGAACAACATGAGGCTGAGTAAATGATGACAGAACTTAAATGTTTTGGTGAAATATCCCTTTAAGAAATACACCTGAAGGGAGACATTTTAAACACTGACTATTTGATTGTCAATTTCCTGCATTTATCTGGCCTGAACACAAGACGTTTGAAAGCATCTTGTTTCTGAATTGTGTCTCATATGAGTGGAATCTGAGAAATTACCTAATCTGTTATTTTCATCATCGAGAACTCCTCACAAATATCTAGAACATATTGTAATGAAGGAATATACTAATTTAATCCTTTAACATATGACACCACAATTTTACTATTTTGCAGATCAGAATGATTTAATAAAACATATTACTGCAATTAATTAACCATAAGAAAATTAACATACTTGTTTTTTTCTCATCAAGGAAAGCAGGTAGCAGCTTGTTATAAAGAAGTGTTTGATAAATGTGAATATAACCAGACATTGACCAAGACAAAGTAAAACAATTAGTAAAACCTGATAAAACCAGATTTCTCTTTTAGCTCATGACCAACTCAGCTGTTTTGCTTTATCAATGTTGACCATCTTATACATACTGTAAAAGGGGCCAACTTTGTAATGATTGTGTTAAGCAAACAAGGCTGACAGAGCGGGTACACTGTTAGGACGAGGAAGAGAAAGAGGAATGCATATACAAGGTGCAAGACAATTGAGAGGAAGATCCAAGGTTAGAAGTCTCCCCAAGGTGTATCATCAGAGAACACATTCGATGTGATATAGATGAGAACTTGTGGCCAAATGTAGAGGACTGCATTGACTAGCACTAATAGTCGTTATAATTTTGAATTGAGTATTAACATAGTGTGTAGACGTTATTGGCCTTCTCTATCCAGAAAAGACCAAATAAAGACATATTGAAGCATCATATTTGTGTTTTGTTCATTTAACTTGCACTGCGGTGCATCCTGCATGTCCTGTACATGTATGCAAAAATTCAAGATGCTTGGCAATAAATAAATAAATTGTACATTATATGTTACCAGTATTTTTACCAGTGTTCTTAAAGTCACTGGTTTATGAATGTCAAACTGTGTTTGCTTGGTGAGAATGTTTGCTATGTTATGGTAGAATGAGCTGATTTTGAGACATGAATTAACTGTTTTGGTGGTTTTAGTGAATTTTGAGAAACTAACTAATGTGTCAAGATGCTTGTTGCAAAAGACAGCTGTCTGAAGTGTTTGCAAAAAGGGTACTCAGTATTGAGAAAAGCATTTGACCAATACCTCTGCTTTTTATCCCATATATTGTATTCATTCATTCATACATTCATGTTTCATGATATTCTATTCTAGTCATATCGTAGCTGTCAGAAATCTGTATTCATTGTCTAAGAGGCGAGTGTTTTTGAATGTGTTCCTAATTTTCATGAATGGTTTTCATAAAAAACAAACAAAAAAAAAAAAACCCCACTTAATATAAAGAAAACACTGCTAACTTTTTAAACACTGATTACATCAAAATTTATTGTGACAGCAGAGAGCTGTATAATCTATCCTAGGGAATGGCCAATTATTTAAAATGTATTCTAGCAGAGAATTTATTGTATTATAATATCTTGTGCATTATTTACAGCTTTTGTATGTGATATTTACTTGATTTTATAGGTAACAGCCACCGTTGTTCATAATGAACATTTATTTAAATAAAGTGATTTAACTGATGTGAAAAAAAAAAAAAAAAAAAGAAATGGCATCATCAATGTAACAATTGTCCTGAAAATCAATTCCAGGGGGCAAATATAGCCCCCTAAAACTATTACTTTCTGACACTGCTTGTGCATCTTTGCATCCAGTAGTTTATTTTATTTTATTTTAATTTTAATCCCATTTTCTCCCAATTTGAAATGCCCAATTCACACTACTTAGTAGGTCCTCGTGGTGGCGCAGTTGCTCACCTCAATCCGGGCGGCGGAGGACAAGTCTCAATTGCCCCCGCTTCTGAGACAATATGTATCATGTGGCTCGCTGTGCATGACACCACGGAGACTCACAGTGCTGGAGGCTCATGCTACTCTCCGCAATCCACGCACAAATTACCACGCACCCCATTGAGAGTGAAAACCACTAATCACGACCACGAGGTGGTTACCCCATGTGACTCTGCCCTCCCTAGCAACCGGACCAATTTGGTTGCTTAGGAAACCTGACTGGAGTCACCATCCAGTGGTTTATTAAAACTAATAAGAAGATGAAGTCCAAAGAGCAACAGGAGAGGGACACTGGACAATCTTTGAGTGATAAGTGGATGTAAAGGTAGAGAGGACGAAGCACTGTGTAAAGGAAAGACATCATGAGAAAGCTTTGAAGAGTGTGCCATGTGTTGGAATAATGCATACGTAGTTTTTCCTGAGCAAAAGAGGTTAGTCGTCATGTGAGGGGGCTTGGAAAGACATTAACGGCGAGAGTATGCCCTGCGCATGTGTGTTGACGTGTATTAGCCGGAGAAGCATTAATAGCTCTTGCCCTATTAGTCACTGGGATGTTTTGAAAGGAAGGGGCTTTTGTAAAAAAAAAAAAAAAAAAAAAATGCTGGTGATTAAATTTAACTAAATTCAATAATACTTAATACATAAATATATTTTACAGATACATATGATAGAAATGTTGATATCAGAAATGTAGCATCTCTGACCTTTGATCGATAGACAAGAAATATACACTCTCACAATCTAACCAATTAGCTTTATGTGTGGTGAACAAGCAAATAAGCATTTTGATAAATGCTTCTGGTATCTTGTAAATCAAGAAAAATCTGCATATAGACTGGTTTTGCTGGTCAAAGCTGGTTTGGGACTGGTGCACCAATATAGCTATGCTGATCACCAGGAACACTTGGTTGGCCTAGATGGCTTTGGTGGTAATTGATGAAGTATGTTATTTCTGAACCACTAGCAACACCAAAAGAAATTGCAAAAATAAGAGCGCAACAGTTTGGTTTCAGAAATAAAAATCCCATTCATTTTTTCCACAGGGTAATTGATTATTAACTTATAAACCTTTAAAGACAGACCTACCGTGAGCTTCGTGGTTGTTAATCGATAGCATATGCTTTTGTTGCAGCCATCAGTCTCTGTTGTTTTAACTTCATTTTATAAAAATCTTGTTTAATATCAGAATTTCTACACTTCCCTAGTAGGAAAACTATTTTTTCCATCATTTTTTAATTAGACTGCGTTATTTGCAATGCTCCATTTGATTGTATTTCATTCCCTCAATAAGGATGTTAAAGGGATAGTTCATCCAGAAATGAAAATTCTCTCATCATTTACTCACCTTCAAGCCATCCCAGATGTGTATGACTTTCTTTCTTCTGCTGAACACAAATGTAGATTTTTAGAAGAATATTTCAGCTCTGTAGGTTCATACAATGCAAGTGAATGGGTACCAAACCTTTGAAGTTCCAAAAAGCATATAAAGGCAGCATAAAAGTAATCCATGAGACACCAGTGGTTAAATCCATATTTTCAGAAGTGATATGATAGGGTGACAAACAGATCAATATGCAAGTCTTTTTTTTTTTTTTTTATACCAAAACTTCCTCCCTGCCCAGTAGGTGGCGATATGCACAAAGAATGTGACTCACCAAAAACAAAAGAAGAAGAAAGTGAAAGTGGAGATTTATGGTAAAAAAGGACTTAAATATTGATTTGTTTCTCACCCAAACCTATCATATCACTTCAGAAGACATGGATTAAACCACTGGAGTCTTATGTATTACTTGTATGCTGATTTATGTGTTTTTGGAGCATCAAAGTTTTGGTCACTATTCACTTGCATTGTATGGACCATGAGGGTGAGTAAATGATGAGAGAATTTTCATTTTTGGTTGAACTATTCCTTTAAGTACACAGTATTGTAACAAATTTTTTGTCAAACTTTTTTTGCTTTAAATCAAAATTTGTAATGTTGTGATTCACCTCTGTGCTGATTGGTTTGGTTCATGGCTTACAACTCTTTTATGAAGGAATTTATTAAATCCCTATGGAAGAAATGATGGGGGAAATACTTCCGAAACCAAGACGGCTAAAAAAAATGTGTGGGCACTGCTGCATGCGCTCTTTTAATGTTGTTACACATATTTCTAGAACACTCCCTCGTCTTCCATAGGTTGGTCAAAATGACGGTCCTACCCCAAACTCACGCCACTAGTTGAGCCAATGTTGCTTTGTCGGGCTGGTTGAGGTTCCCAAACAAACAATGTTTTGATAGCGACACAGAGCCACAGTGTTTACACTTTTCTTGAGAATCAACCTACTAATTACTCACTTATAACAGTCTGTACATATTGTAGCTTTAGTGTGTATTTTCTGCACCACTAATGTCACCAAACAGAATTGCAAAAAATAACAATTGTTTTGAAACAGTATTTTAACATCGAAAAAAATAAAATAAAAATACATTCTTCATCTTTAAGCATAAACCAGCATCACATGCAAGGGACCAGCATTCAAAACACAACATATGCTGGTTTACCGAGCATGCTGGTCTTTTCAGCAAGGTCGATGATCCATGATACGATGAATGTTAGGGACTGACAGCCTCAATCACTATTTAATTATATTGTTTGGAAAAAAGATGCAATAAATTGAATGGTAACTGAGGCTAATATTGTGCCTAACAACATTTCCTTTGTGCTCTACAGAAGAAAGTCATGCAGGTTGAGTAAATGATGACAGATCTTTTTTATTTTTTTAATCTGTCCTTTAAATTTATGTATTTTGTTGTGGAGAGTTTTCAAACAGCCTTCCTTAACAGACTTTAAAAAACTTGAAGTGGGTCTGCAAGTGGTCACCTTGACAACAGTGACCATTCAACTGATGACTGCTTGCTTGGTTGCTAGGCAGCCACTGATGGAGCAAGTGGCCTACAGTGTCCTAAACTATAAACCTCTTTACTAAACTGTTTCCCGCTCAGTCTCTCTCTCTTTTCCTCCATCACTCTCTGTCTCTCTCTCGGATTGCTATTCAGTTCTAAAATAAATCAAACAGTCCAGCGTGGTCTCTGCCTGTGTGCTTGTGCGTCAGACTCCCCAGGGATGAAAGAGGCTGGCTGCCAACCATGCGTAAAGAGTGAAATTTGGACACATGTAGCCCATTGACTCTCTAACACCTGTGACAGATGTCTGAGAGTGTTTGCACCCGCATTATCCATTTGTCTGTTAGTTTTTGTATGTCATAACATCATATAGGTTTTCCATTTTTGTGAACTAAGCCTACAACAAACATATGAATAAATATACAGTTTATTATTTAGGTCTCAAGCACCAGCATTTGTCTCTACGTTGTCGCAGTTGCGTAAATTCAGTGTAAAAAAGACCAGATTTTTGCATTTAAAAGTCATTGTCAAATTACACACATTTCTTTCTCAGTAGGAAACTAGACTGCTCATAAAGAGGTTTATCAACCTATGAGACATCACTTACAATCGTACGTGTTATTTGGGAGGGAGAGTATCCAGAAATAGCTGTGCAAGGCTGTTGTGAAATCCATTAGTGCAAATAACATCTGCTTTGCTTAAACTCAGAGTCTGCTCTCTCTCTCTCTCACTATAACACAGTTACGACGGGGCTGATGGGACCATGGAGGGATGTAGATGGGCATTCTGGAGATTTTGGGAACAGAGCGAGGTTTATTAATGAGCTCATAATTTAGACATGTGGAAATACCTGGAGAGTGCAGCATGATGCCAGTGCATATGTCATCACCATGAACAAATACAAGTGGATTAGCTTTATATATATATATATACACACTTCGGCCAAAAGTTTGGAATAATGTACAGATTTTGCTGTTTCGGAAGGAAATTGGTACTTTAATTCACCAAAGTGGCATTCAACTGATCACAAAGTATAGTCAGGACATTACTGATGTAAAAAACAGCACCATCACTATTTGAAAAAAGTAATTTTTGATCAAATCTAGACAGCCCCCATTTCCAGCAGCCATCACTCCAACACCTTATCCTTGAGTAATCATGCTAAATTGCTAATTTGGTACTAGAAAATCACTTGCCATTATATCAAACACAGTTGAAAACTATTTGGTTAGTTAAATGAAGCTTTACATTGTCTTTGTGTTTGTTTTTGAGTTGCCACAGCATGCAGTAGACTGGCATGTCTTAAGGTCAATATTAGGTAAAAAATGGCAAAAAAGAAACAGCTTTCTCTAGAAACTCGTCAGTCAATCATTGTTTTGAGGAATGAAGGCTATACAATGCTTGAAATTGCCAAAAAACTGAAGATTTCATGCAAAGGTTTACACTACAGTCTTCAAAGACAAAGGACAACTGGCTCTAACAAGGACAGAAAGAGATGTGGAAGGCCAGATGTACAACTAAACAAGAGGATAAGTACATCAGAGTCTCTAGTTTGAGAAATAGACACCTCACATGTCCTCAGCTGACAGCTTCATTGAATTCTACCTGCTCAACACCAGTTTCATGTACAACAGTAAAGAGAAGACTCAGGGGTGCAGGCCTTATGGGAAGAATTGCAAAGAAAAAGCCACTTTTGTAACAGAAAAACAAAAAGAAAAGATTAGAGTGGGCAAAGAAACACAGACATTGGACAACAGATAATTGGAAAAGAGTGTTATGGATCTTAACCCCATTGAGCTTTTGTGGGATCAGCTAGACTGTAAGGTGCGTGAGAAGTGCCCGACAAGACAGCCACATCTATGGCAAGTGCTACAGGAAGTGTGGGGTGAAATGTCACCTGAGTGTCTGGACAAACTGACAGCTAAAATGTCAAGGATCTGCAAAGCTGTCATTGCTGCACGTGGAGGATTTTTTGATGAGAACTCTTTGAAGTAGTTTAAGTACAATGTTTTTTTTTTTTTTTCAAATTGTAATAGTAATTTTTCACATTATTAATGTCCTGACTATACATTGTGATCAGCTGAATGCCACTTTGGTGAATAAAAGTACCAATTTCTTTCCATAAGAGCAAAATCTGTACATTATTCCAAACTTTTGGCGACCCCTGTATATAGTGTATATATATATCAGAGAGACTATACTCACTTCCTAAAATATTGTACTAGGATTTGTGTTTTAAATGTTGATTACTATGTATTGTACATAATATATTATAATATAATATATTGTATTGTAATATATATATATATATAATGATAACAATCTTTCTACAGTATTGATAATACCAAATAATGACTCAATTCAGTACCCACACACTGTCTTTTTGGCGGCTGCTTCCCAGCACTCTTGCGCATGTGCAAGAAGCACACTCGTGACTCACGGCTGTGTGTAAACTGTCAAAATGTCTTGTTAAAATATTGGAAACTGTGCTGTGTTGGTCCATCCAGATGCAGTAAGTACCAAATAGTTATATATATAATCCTGAAAACAAAGAGTAATATATACAGATGTGCTTGATGAATTCAAAAGTCACTAACCAGGACATTTGCATTTTTTGCAAAACTCTTTTATTAAGACATGATGCCAAAAACCATGCAAACTTTGGCAAACCTAGCAACCTTTTTTTTTTCATAAGCTCCTATTTAAGCCCATTTACAGCCTGCTAACTTCTAAACTAACTTGAAAAACCTGACAAATCAGTAATAGGCTAATAATGTGTATTGAACTATGGAAAGACAGACCTTAAAAAAAAGTCTTTAAAAAAAAAAAAAATGTTTTAAAGTACATGTTAAAGGCACGCAACTTCTTATCTTTGAATGTATCTGAGGTTGAGACAAAAGTTAGTGGGGACTTTTAGTTTTAGTTTCAGTAATATTTTAAAGATTTATTAAATAAATGCCAAATATTCAGAGATTTCATTAAAGGATGGCCACATACGTAACCAAAGAGGTCTAGGCTAAGCCTCAAATACTAACCCACCACTACTAACACTAACCCTTGAACCGCCCCTGCATCTTCGTAAAAGGTTGTCGGAACTCTACGAAAGCCCCGAATTGACAGTCGTCATGTAAAAAGAACCAATATGGCAGCAGCCTCAACAGGTAAAGGTAGTGAACACATACTGTACAGTAAGAATTAATATAGTGAAATATACTGTAGTTGCTGTTATCAACAACAAAGCAGTTTTGGCATTATGAGTACTGCTGTAAGGCTGGCACTGACAATGACAAGGATGATGACGATAGTGTAAAGAACCCAAGTGCAAATTTATTCCAACGTGTATCCAAAAACCCTAACTACAAACATGAAGCAAAAATAAACATGAACTTGGCTTGACATAGACTTGGCTTGACATAAACTAGAAAATCACAACCAAAGTTACATTCAACAATACCTGACAATGGACAATGGAAAACATGAGGGTAAAATACATGAGCATGGGAGAACACATGACAAAGAAAACCAATAAACACTAAGAACTCTAAACAAGATAAGACAATGAACCAATGAAAACAAGACACATGAACATGGAGGGAAACATGAAATCACATGACAAGGGAACCACATGACATGAAACAGGAACTAGGTTTTCAAAATAAAAGACATGAAAAATATGAACCAACAGAATACACGACAACTGTCATGGAAACAAATAATTTCCGAGGTCCGAGGACATAAACAGCTCAGAGTAGAATCTCCAAGTTGCCTTCTCGTAATTAGAGTACAGTCCACACTGAATGTGAAACTGCGTGACACGACACAGTGACAGCCAAACTGAACATATTTGATTTTTAATGTACTGTTATGAGAATGGATTTTGAACCAATGAGCGTTCAACGTGGGCAGGGCTCACTAAAGCTTTCTATCTCTCTCTTTCTCACTCACTCACTCACACACACACACACACACATTCAGACAGAAAGGCAACCTTGTTTCTCCAATGATTGCTACTAAACAATCCAAGATCTTATCCAAGACTTAATAAAAAGTGACACTTTCAAACTAATAACATTTGTTTGGGTGATGCTATCGAAGTCTAGGAGGGGTAGCTTGGGCTGTTTCTAAGAATGCTTACTTGGTGCCAAGTAGTTATACACACAAGAGTGCTTAAGGGACAAAAACGTAAAAAATGTCTTGAGGTAAACAAATGTATGTGTGGTAACTGTTATTTTAACAAAATAATTGATTCTGGATATTTGAATTTTTTTTTTTTTTTTTTGATTTTTCCCCTTTTTCTCCCAATTTGGAATGCCCAATTCCCAATGCGCTCTAAGTCCTCGTGGTCGCATAGTGATTCGACTCAGTCCAGGTGGCGAAGGACGAATCCCAGTTGCCTCCGCGTCTGAGACAGTCAACCCGCGCATCTTATCACGTGGCTTGTTGTGCGCGCTGCCACGGAGACATAGCGCGTGTGGAGGCTTCACGCCATCCACCGCGGCAACCACGCTCAATTCACCATGTGCCCCACCGAGAACAAACCACATTATAGCGACCACGAGGAGGTTACCCCATGTGACTCTACCCTCCCTAGCAACCGGGCCAATTTGGTTGCTTAGGAGACCTGGCTGGAGTCACTCAGCACACCCTGGGATTCAAACTAGCGAACTAGCAAACTCCAGGGGTGGTAGCCAGCGTAGGATATTTGAATTTTTGAAGATTAACGCACAACTGAGGTGCAACGACCATTCCGTTTAGTTTTGCGGCCACATTACCTCTGCTGGTATGCATTCATTTTCAATGATTCAATGGTTTGAAGTCAATTACTCCTTAAATAATTAACTACTGAATAGTATTGTCAAGAATAATGCAAACTGAAGTGATATGTGAAATCAGACTCACATTAAGGCAAGGCCCAGGTAGTTAGCAGTGCTGCCCCAGTACATGGGGTTGTCTATCACATTAAAAGGGAAACCAGTCACCTTCTTATCCATGAGGATGCCAAAATAATCACCTGTTAGAATAAAACAAAAACAAAAAAGCATAATCATTCCACCTATGTCATTCACACAGTGCAAATCCAGTGAACCCATTTATGTTAAGCCAGGGGTGTTCCGATCTGTTCCTAAGTATGACCCTTCCTATATAGTTTTAACAAACCAAACACATCTAAATTAGTAAATTAAGGTGTTGAACTTAATGAGTCCAAAACCGAAGGCAGTTGACTTGCTGCCTCAATACCCACTCGGTCAATGAGTTGATATTGAGGCATTTATGACCAAAATGTAAATCACAACATAAATAATTTAATAACATGATAACGATATATATCACAAGTAACATTGTTCAACAAAATCAATTGAAATTGGTTTATATATTAAATAACCATTTTGTAATGCCTATTTGTGAATAATCCAGTTAGTGAATTAAAAACTGTATAAATGAAAACTACTTCCTCTTATATAATTATCTCTCTCTTTTTTTTTTTTTCTCCCAGTTTGGAATGCCCAATTCCCAATGTGCTTTTTAAGTCCTCGTGGTCGCGTAGTGATTCTCCTCAGTCCGGGTCTGCATCTGAGAACGTCAACCCGCGCATCTTATCACGTGGCTTGTTGAGCGCATTGCCACGGAGACATAGCGTGTGTGGAGGCTTCACGCCATCCACACTCAACTCACCACGCGCCCCACTGAGAATGAACCACATTATAGCGACCACGAGGAGGTTTCCCCATGTGACTCTACCCTCCCTAGCAACCGGGCCAATTTGGTTGCTTAGGAGACCTGACTGGAGTCACTCAGCATGCCTTGGATTCGAACTAGTGAACTCCAGGGTGGTAGCCATAAATAAATAAATAAATAAATAAAACTACATTTGGTTTTAAATCAACCTTACCATAATGCTAAATTTCACATTATGCCAAAATTTGGACTGCTCTGGTTGACTTGTATTATTATAATTATTATAAAGTTTCCTCAAGAAACTCGTCATCTTCTCAAAGCAATACAACAAAGAAAATATTACAAAACTAAAAACAATATCCAATGAAAATAAACGCTATATCAGGCTCTTGACTGAAGTCATCTGTACAGAGAATAAATGAATATCTGAAGGCAAACACATCCATTTCTAATATCTAACATCATTCGAACAGTATTTTATTAAGGGTGTTGATGTGTAGTTTAAAAAAACCCACATGAACACATAATTATAAAAACACATTGTTTAAGCTGTTTTGGGCGTTTGAGATGTTTGACTTCCTCCATAGCGATTTAAGGGAAAAAATTAAGTAGGATTTAAATGGGCCGGGTGCGTTTTGTAGTTTGTGCCGCCATAAATTATGTTTCCATCCGTTTTGTTTTGTCAAAATAAAGCCGATGGAAACACAATTTAGCGATACATTTCACAAGTGTCGACATATGATTTTTCTTTAGCGCATAAATTCTATATCGACACGTCAAATATTGTGAAAAATGAATTTGGAAACAGTTTTTGTCAACAAAAACGGCATTAACAAAAAATTTAGTGTTGCATGAGAGAATTTACATCACATTTGTCCTTACAACAAACAGCATAGTGGAAAGGTAGCCTACACTTGGACTGATGAGGAGACTCGAGATTTCCTCAATTTATTTAAAGAAAACGACATTACCTTTATTGTTTATGGAAGTTTTCCCAGACTTTTTATGGACTGCGCATTCCCGAGCCGCAAAATATTACCGCGTCTTTTACCAAAACGGCCAGTAAAAAGAATCCCAGCTTATATTAATCCCGTGCGATCAACATGCTGGTAAAAAAAAAGTGAATCTGCACTGTCCAGCCTGTAAGCCCGTTATTTATGGTTGTTTAAGTTTTCAAAGTGTCTGCAGTGGATCTTGGCCATCAAAAAGACCCAGAAAAAACTAACCTCTTTTTTATTTTATTTTATTGCAATAAGTTTTCAGAACAGAAAAACAAAAAGAGAAATAAAATTCAGCGCCAAGGTGATTAAA
Organism: Myxocyprinus asiaticus; assembly: GCF_019703515.2. Taxonomy (NCBI): domain Eukaryota; kingdom Metazoa; phylum Chordata; class Actinopteri; order Cypriniformes; family Catostomidae; genus Myxocyprinus; species Myxocyprinus asiaticus. The sequence goes on from NC_059375.1 coordinate 16,095,104, forward strand.
CAAAAGTGCCAAAATAATTAATATGCATATAACAATAGACATAAGAGAAAAGGGATATAAAGGGAGTAATTAACTTAAATAAGGAAAACGAAATCATAACAAGTGTACAGTAACAGATAAAGTCATAAATAACAGAGCTATGGGGTCATATTATACCAAAAGTTATAGTCTATGAAGACACCGAAATTCGTTCACACATTCCAAGTTTTGATGGTTTTGTTGTTGGACAGAGTTTTAATGTATATTCAAAAAAAAAAAAAAAACTTCAGATAACATTGGGTGTTGTGTATGGACTAATGCAGTGTTTCTCAATCATTTCGCGCTATCTAGTGTTTATTTACCCATGTAAATGAGAAAGAAGCGAGCGATTTCTTTTGGTTAGACAAATTTGAAAAGTAGCCTACACAAGTACAACATTTTGTGATTTGAGCAAAGTGAAGAGGAGTGTTGTTGTTCGGACACCGCAGCCCCGTGTTTTGCAACATTTTTCCCGGAGGGACAAATAAAATTACATAATGTGAAGGGACTGTCCATATTTTTTATTCAAAAGTGTAATATAGCATTACATGTTCGTTATAATGCCACCTGTTCCATTGTATTTTGCCAGATATTCCAATCAATTTCTTCTAATAATACCAGATACAGACAAGCTAGCCTGTATCTCCATTTCAACGGCATCTTATGATGTTTCTTACGATTGCAATTATGTGAAATTAAAATGAGAGTAAGCTGGACAATTTCAATAAATTACCTCAATACACTCTCCATTTTACATAAATGTGGGGACATCTGGGACGCGAAAGGTAAACAGTTTACGATTTACATAAAATTCTGTATAGAAACACCTCAAGAGCAGATTTATTTTGCACTATACCAAAACTTATGTGACAAAGTGTCTTTTTAAGAATGATGTCATCACGCACACCATTTTATTGGTAAAAGGCCATTTGAATGGAAAAGAGCAGGAGACAGTAAATAAAAAAAATTAATGCATTTCCACTTTGCCAATAACAGAACAGCGCAAAAAGTGGATGGAAACGTAGTTATAGATAGAAACCGAATTGAGCAGCATGAGTGATCCCGCTTTGCACTTTCCTCTCTGGAGCACCAACGGGAAGCCTGCTGGACTCGCGCGCACTTGCGTGCTCCAAGAGACACAGCTGTTTCAGATAAGAAGCATATTTGGAACGCGTGATGAATGTCACTGAATTTGCTTCTGCAGCCCGAAACTTTGCTTGGGCAGCCGCCGGAAAATTGTCAGTGCCTGAAAAACCCTGTTTCTCACGCAAAACCGCTCCGCCTTCCTCCTCTATTTCTCAGACAGAATGTGTATCGCATATGAGTAACGTATAGAATGAGGTGCACATTTCTCGCCACGTTGTTGTGATTTTGTGTAACTGCGATAGAGAAGATAATCTAAAATGTATACAGGTTGTCAAATTTCTACCGGTTTATCATGTCTAATGGTATATCGCCTACCTATATCAATGAGAATGTTAACATGAACAACAACACTGATAACTATAACAAAAATCAGCTGACAACGCAAGAAATCTTCTTCTTCTTCTTCTTCCGGCTGCTCCCGTTAGGGGTCGCCACAGCGGACCATCCCTGATAGGCATATTTGACTTGGCAAAAGTTTTACATCGGATGCGCTTCCTTGACGATGCAAGAAATCAAATCATCAATAAACACTGTAAATCAAATATGGTGGCTAGGTTGACAACATCAAATCTCGATAGGTGTGTTCGACTCCATGCAGCGCTGCGCCAATCGGTGCTGGACTTGAAGCAGTGCATGTTCAGCACAAGACGGGAAGAGCAAAGTGTCCGGCTTGAAGGCTCTCTTTTCAACTCCTCCCCCAACTGCAACCAGCAAATCTCGCCGATCGGTAAATCGAGATGCGGTTCTTGTCACATGGCGTCATGAAGTTTGGTCACGAGACGCAATAAGAACCAATGAAGTTCGATGTTATCAACATAGCAGTAGTAGACATAGTTAGGAAACAATAAATTCAGATGTGATTTGATGCCTTTCTACCTCTGTATACTGCCAACATAAGCTGTATTTTTAAGGTTTCAGACACAGCTTAAAAATCATTACCAGGTTTGCAAAACAGAGTCGGAGCATTTGGAACAGGCTGGATTTCCAAGAACAGGACTGATCATAACTGCTTCAATCAAATCAGTCAAATAAAACTTTAACTGCTTAATGTAGAGTTATGATTCCGCTTATACTGCGTCAGTGATAATGATCAGGTTTTTCCTGGAATGCCTGATTTGTGTGGTATAGCACTGGTCCTGAAAATGATCAGAATGTATGAAGAAAAGATAAAGCACCCACTTAACAATTGGGCCATTTGTGTGCACAGTATTTCAGTGCAAAAACCTGCATCTTATATACTAAACACCAGCAATCCAGTTTAACCAGTCACTACTGTATCTGTGCTTGTTTAGCGATGACCATGCATATTTAAATAGTCTTTTCAGCATGAATATCTTTTTTACCCCCATCTAAAAAGTAACCTCTCTTAAAACACTTTTCACTAGTTTATTTAATTTGTCTACGAACAATGTCCAACAGTTCATATACAGTACATGCCTCACAGGAGAATTCTATCATTGTTGTATTTTTTCTGTGTCATTTTCACTACACATTCCATGACAGTCACGGAAATGACATTTTTGAATTTTTTGAAATAAAATGGCAGACTCAACATTTTAAGTATCCTAAATTACTGTAAATAATATTCACACTCTTTGCATAATTTGACAAAATTACAACTTGATCGGAAATGATGGCAAATAAATATATTCTGCTCGCAAGTGATATTTACAAAACACCGAGAAATCGTACAGATTCGTACGTGTTGGCTACATGGTAAAAAGTTTGGTATGAAAGTACAACTTTTGCAACATCCAATCAGGTGGCTCTCCCTCGTTTCCTTCTAAAACTCGACAACTGCTTTCTGCCTTCATACGTTAGATTTCATACGATTTCGCCAACTCGTACAAATTCGACTTCTTATGAGATTGGGTTGACTATTTACCTACATTTTTCTTCGTTTTCTTCATACATTGCAGGTCACAGATTTAATCTCAAGCATTCTCTTCACTTGCAATTTTGTCTACTTGGCTGAAAAGTACACTAACTTTTGAACAAAAACAAATCAAACATTATTGGGGAAAAAGTGTTTGGTGTGGTGGAAATGACGCCACAACTGTGTAATACAATTAATATTGAAATGGTTTATGTTTATTTTACTCTTTATTTAGACCATCATAGCTCTAAACACATCATAATTCCTATTTATATAAAAAAAAAAATTAATAACTCAATATTGAAAGTTTGTTTGGGACTAGAATAAAACAATAAAACCTATGCATTTGAAAAGTTCCAAAAATAAATGATGAAGGAATGCAAAAAAGTTTCCAAGTCAGTTGTACTGTGACCTTCATAAAACAAAAGATTAAATGTGTTAGTTTTAATAAAAATCAACATCTGGGACATGAAAGTTCTCATATAAAGAATCACCCATTCACAAAACACTCATAAAAGTACCTGACTCAGAACGTAATGTTAACGCTTTCCTCACTCCCTTCCAGAACCTGCTCTGAACTTACAGGTCATCCTAAACAAAAAGCCTGTTTGATTTTGTGATCTAGTTCCAAATGCCCAACACCTGCCCTTAACAGAAGTAGAACACTCTTTGTCATGGGGGCTACATAACCAGCCTCTACCACATCTGGGTTTTAACCCCTCCATCTCGCTTTCTCTCTGACCCAGTTTAAGACAAAGGTCTGACAGTAACATGTACCTGGTTGTCCGAGCTCCTAGTGATTCTTTTATTTAGGTTTAGGTTTAATTTTTCGAGGCAGAAATTTATATAAGCTCCGACACTGGGGAGCCCTCCAGTTTCTCAGGGTGGAAATGAGTACTTATATATACACTATACACTGTTCACCTGTTCTGAATGGAAAAGGTGCTTCATTCACAACTCCAAAGCAATCCTAACCCCATTACCCAGATAGAAAATAATGTAACAGGTCAACAGGTGAAAATGGGACTTTGAGGGCCACTGGTGGCATCAACAGAACATTAAAGAATGAATACTGTTCATGTAATTAGAGTTGAATTAGTGTAAAAAGCATCTACAAAATAATGTAGTAGATCATTTGAGTATTCTATGCATACAGAAAATCCACATACTGTACTATGCACAATAAACTCACTGAGCATTTTATTAGGAACACCTGTATACCTACATATTTCAATCGTGTGGCAGCAGTGCATTGCATAAAATCATACAGATACGGGTCAGGAGCTTCAGTTCATTTTCACATTAACATCAGAATGGGAAAAAAATGTGATCTCAGTGATTTTGACCGTGGCATGACTGTTGGTGCCAGACAGGCTGGATTGAGTATTTCTGTAACTGCTGATCTCCTGGGATTTTCACACACAACAGTCTCTAGAATTTACTCAGAATTGTGCCAAAAACAAAAAGCATCCACTGAACGGCAGTTCTGAGGATAGAAATGTTTTGTTGATGAGAGAGGTCAACGGAGAATGGTCAGACTGGTTCGAGCTGACAGAAAGGCTGTGGTAACTCAGATAACTGCTCTGTACAATTATAGTGAGCAGAATAGCATCTCAGAATGCACAACACGTCGAACCTTGAGGCGGATGGGCTACAACAGCAGAAGACCACGTTGGGCACTTTGTTAAGACCATAGTGTTCCTAGTAAAGTGCTTAATGATTTTATACTGAATGCAATCATGAGGATAGAAAGTCTAATGAACCATATACACTATTGTTTTTAGTTTTTATTTTTTCTTCTTTTTTTCCATTTCTTTAATTCTACCTGTCCACCTATCTTGTTAAAGTCTGTGCTGGCTGAAAATAAAGACTGTCCTGACAGGTTTATGAATGTATTTTACTTTTTGGCATTGACTGGTTAGCCATGTTTGGAATGATGTTTGTGTAGTAAATACTACTTTATTGCCTATGTTTATGAGAGTGAGTTGTAAAGTGGGTAAGAGTAAGCTCTCACCACATTATTCTACAGGAATATGTGTTATAAGCCTAGTTGTAAACTGCCCTGGTAGTAAATATGTTCCTTATACAAGGTAGTAATGGACAAGGTTAAGAAAGAGAGTAAATAAGCAATATTTTTTTTTACTGCTTTACTGGCCATTACTGCTAAACTATAAAATGATGATGAGGGACACCTAGAATACATACATTTATGGTGTCGAGACATGCCTAAACTGCATATTACTTTTTATTAGGTAAAACATTACTAAGATTATCGACAAATAGACATTAGTACATGGTTATGTAATGTACAAAACATTTAGGGGTTGTAATAGTGCCAAATACCATAATAATACCATGTAATAATGTCTATTTTTTGATCATTTTAGTGACTTCCTACTTTTAAAATGAAAGGGACCTTTCTAATTTGATGTTTTTGTTTTATTAGAACTTCACAGATGCAAACTAAAAGATAAAAGTATTCATAACAAATGAATAATAAGTCTGGCATAAGTGGAAAAATAGCTTCACACTATGTAACACGAGTTAAAAATAAAAGACTCAAAAACAAAAATATAACATTATAAATAAGGGCTGGATAATGGAACGCATTCATTTCTGTTATTGATAGTTGACTTTAAAAAAATAATGCAATTAATGCAGTAATTTTTTTTTTTTTTTATTCCTGAAACTTCGCTAATGTTTTTCCCCACTTCCTGTGAAATTTAAATTTCCAGGAGGTACAGGCTTTACTCGACTGCACATCCTACCACAGAAACTGATTGTCTGGAGCAGTGCACACTTATTCATTACGCACAACGCATGTCCCGGGCATAATAAACACGGGATCAGATTTACCGTATGGAGAATGGAGACTTCACCTATACTGTTTACAGCATACTGATGCTGTAACGTTAACTAATCACCTTCAAGACAGATACAGGACTAAACTCGAAGGCAGTTCAAAAGTACCATGTAATTTTTAGACCTTTTGAAAATAAAAAAAACAAACAAAAACATAAAAACATAGAATTTCCTTTGCAGAACGGCCCAACAAATGTTTACCAAAAAGCCTGCTACACTCAAAGTGTTTCAGTATGCAAATGAGGTCAGCTATCGCTCAATCTCAAGAAAAGGTTGACGTGGTGCGAGACTGACCTACTACTCTAATATCTCTTTTCTGAGTTATCAAGTGTGAGTAGTGCTTGGTTGGTCAGGCACAGGTGTGAGATATTGGTTTGTCGCCACCGTAGGAAACGCTTCTCATGGACTGGATGAGTACAGATCAGGTTTAGAGCTTCATAGAACATAAAGTTCCTTTCAAGGAATATTTCGGGTTCAATTCAGGTTAAGCTCAATCTACAGCATCTGTGGCATTATGTTGATTACCACAAAAAATTATTTGGTCCCTCCATTTCTTAAAAAAAAGAAAAAAAAAAGGCAAAAACTTGTGTATAATTTGAGCCATAAAAATGTCATTTTTAAAGAAAAGGAGGAGCAAGTCGAAATACATTTTTGTGGTAATCAACATAATACCACACATGCTGTTGATTGAGCTTAACTTGTATTGAACCCGGAATACACCTTTAAGATGTGTGTTGGATAGATGAGCTCTGTTGAAATATAGTTGACCCAAAAATGACTATATTTACCCTCATTTCGTTCCAAACCTGAACTTCTTAAAAATCTTCACTCAGCTCTTTTCAATACAATGACAGTTCATGACGACCATGTCTGTCAAGCTCCAAAAAGGACAAAGAAATACCATTAAAGTGAAGTACTCAGTGTGACCCATGCACTTTGTTCAAATTCTTCTGAAGCCATACACTAGCTTTGATGTTTTAAGTCGGCGACTAGAAGTCTCAGATTGGATGACCAACATTCGTGTAGTGTGCACACATAACAGATTGGCCACCGAGTCATCAGCTGTACACACTGTCCTGATGAGTGAGAGATGGGTAATGAGCAATAGCCAAAGAAATATAGAGAAAGCGCAAGAGGAGAGCAAGGCATTGGGAAGCAGGAGACAAAAAACTTCACCCACGTCTCCCGAACCGCTGTCTCATTTTTATTTCTAGCTCTTCACCCCCCAAACCCCCAACCCCCCCCCCATTTGCAAAGCAGTGCGCCAGGGCGCCAGCCCTTATTCATGTTTTTGACATGTTATCATGAATAAACTCTCCCGTTGCTATGTGAGTGAGTTTATGAATGAATATCAGGATCATAGTTTCAGTCGGAGTCATTGTAGTTTCAGTTGGGGACGAATGGTCGTGTAGGTGATATACCCAGTCTGCGATCAGTCATGTAGTGAGCACACTAACAGAAAACAAAAGACTGTGCATGTCAAGTAGTGTGTGCTTGGCTTTAGTAAATAATAACAAGATTTTCATTTTTGGGTGAACATTATTATTTACAGTAAATTACTTTCTTTCATGCCAGTCTATTAATGTGGTATCACATTTATAAACGTAAACGGCACGTAAAAACAATACAAACTGTGATTTGTTGCTTAACATGTCAGTCATACAGTCTCTTCCTGTCTAAGTGGACGGTTCTTAAACGGAACAATGTACAATGTAGACCAGACCTCATGCCATTTAGTCAAAGGTCTGGCTAAGCAAGACAAGGGTGGATGGATGATGGGGCAGAGACTGAGAGAGGGATGAATGGAGAAAGAGCAGTAAAGATGGATCTGATACAGAAGTATAAATTAATGAAGGAATGGATGGATTTACCCAGAAAGGTGCCGGTAAAGCCCAGGGCCAGGAAACTGCTGATAACAAACAGTGAACCCAGTGCCATGAGAGATGCTCCTGCATAGTACACCTGTACATTATCCAGCAGCTCCCATCGAGGCTGTCCCTTCATAGCAACTGTAATACTGAGAACACAGACAGAAAGAGAAACATGAACAGACTGAATGCAAATCACTTAAAACATATGATTATCTTCCTGTCTGCGTTTGTCTTGTCACATAATACACAACAGTTATCTTGCATACAGCCACAGGTACAAATGAAATAATGGAACCAAAGCAACCAAATGAGACTGTCTTTTACAGGCAATTGTCCGAATGACATCAATTGATTGGGGCAGACATTCAGGGCGAAGCAAAAGTGTTAATGTTACTATGGATTTTTTACAGCTCTTGACAGGTCACAAGAAGCAGCTGATGAGACTGTGATTTGAGGCCTTTTCTTTGCTTGTGTGGAGATACAGATGGGATACAGGCTGCTTGAATGGTTTAGTCACTGGGTTGTTTGCCAAACAGACTGATTAAAAGTGAGGGATGAAAGCACATCGAAAGAAACCAATAGGAACATGGGATATGATGTCTCAGTCACCAATAAAGGGGACGAAACTTGTCTCACCTAATTTCTAGCTCAATCAATAAGACAAAATATTCAAAAATCATGTAACACTGTTACTTTAAGACATTTTGAAAGGTTTTTCAGTGGCAGATCATTTTTGAAACAACAAAAAACAAGGCAAAAAATTGGAATTTAGTGATTGACCAATATGGATTGGTTCGATGGCTGATACAAAGAGAACATTGTGGCCGATAACTGACAAAATGCTGATAAACAGTGGGGTTCGAAAGTCCACATTAAAAATATGGAATTCAAAATCTAATTTAATCATGAAAGAAAAAACTAAAGTTTTATGATTTTAAATAATGTAAAACATTTTTATGTAATATAAATAAGAGATATTTAGGTTCTGCATTATTTCTAGGTAACTGTAGTCAACAGTGTTGGGTAAATTACTCAAAAATAAGCAATCCACTACAAATTACTTCTCTAAAAATTTTATTAGATTACTTTACTGACTACTTCATCTAAAAAGTATTCACATTACCAATTATTTTACTTTTAAGTTACTTTCTAAATCACTTGTCCTAGAAAAGTTTTTGGTTTTACATTCAAATTCAAAATGTCAATATTTCCTCCACATTCATTGTTGCACACCCTTCAGCTGTCACAGAAATGCTAACAGATGTACATATGAATTCATATTTTAAAGGAATAGCTCACCCAAAAATGAAAATTCTCTCATCATTTACTCACCTTCATGCCATCCCAGATGCAACCTGGTCACTTATTGAAAACATGACTCTATATACATTTTTGCAAAACTTGTTATACGTGTTTCCAGGTACAACTCCCTGCAGTTTCCAGGTGAAATGAGCACTAGAGGTGCTAAAACAACTGTGTGTTTTATTCACTTTCACTCAAATCATGACTTCAATGGCTGATAATGACTTTATAAACACTTCTATTTCTCTCTATTACTCAGACCCTGCTATATTATGATATTGACAATGATACATTTTAACGCTTATATTACCGGTCCACCTACATTTACACACTTATTCCAAAGTCCACAGAACTGTTGCTCACTGGATGTGTTTTGTTATTGGCACCATTCTGAGTAAATTCTAGAAACCAGCAGAAACAGAAATACTCAAACCAGCCCGTCTGGCACCAACAATCATCCATGTGATTATCTAATCAGCCAATCCTGTGGCAGCAGTACAGTGCATAAAATCAAGCAGATACAGGTCAGGAGCTTCAGTTAATGTTCACATCAACCATCAGAATGGGGAAAAAAATTTATCTCAGTGATTTGGACCGTGGCATGATTGTTGGTGCCAGATGGGCTGGTTTGAGTATTTCTGTAACTGCTGATCTCCTGGGATTTTCACGCACAACAGTCTCTAAAGTTTACTCAGAATGTTGCCAAAAACAAAAAACATCCAGTGAGCAGCAGTTCTGCGGATGGAAATGTCTCCTTGATGAGAGAGGTCAACAGAGAATGGCCAGACTGGTTTGAACGGACAAAGTCTACGGTAACTCAGATAACCACTCTGCACAATTGTGGTGAGAAAAATATAATCTCAGAATGCTGTTATGAGATGCGGGTTAGCACTGTTTTAGTGGCATGAGGGGGACCTACACAATATTAGGCAGGTGGTTTTAATGTTGTGGCTGATCGGTTTATGTGCTTAATTCAATTAATTAATCAGTATATCAAGTAAATAATTTGATTAAATATTTTAATCAACTGACAGCCCTACTCAAATTTTAAAATAGACATTTCTATTAATTGGCCAAATATAGGTGAATTCTGACCTCAAAATGGCCAAATACTGGCTAATTTATCATTCTATCACTCATGGAAATGGGTATTTTTCATACACATTCATATTTACAATGTGCACGCCAAATACGTTGAGATGTGTTTTTGTCCATATATTGACCACTATATGGAAAAACCTAATTCTAGACTGAGACAGAGTGGAGAGATTGTGAACAGCAAAACAGCTGAAACAGGAAAAAAAAAAAAAAAAAAAAAAAAGGGTTCTGGTGCTCTATTTACTTTTAAGCCCCCCGCATAGAAAGAGAGGACTCTACACCCACTTACACCCTTCCAGCTGACCTGTCCATTAGTGTGGGGTAATTTTTACCATCAGCAGGGAAGTTTTTTCAGTCACTTTGGTGTAATTATCCCCTGCACCTCTCTTTTATCACCCCATTTTTTAGAACTTCACACCAGAGATGAAAACAAGTAATTAGGACTTCATTCGCCACTTCCCTATTTGAAAGCCACCTGGTCGTGCAATCTACTAGGGACAAAGAGAAAAAGAGAGGTTTTTGGAAAAAAGAAGAGGAACAGAGAGAAAGGTCAGTGAAATGAAGAGGACCATTATGTTTATTTTCTAGGTCTCTAGGCCATGTCTTATGTAATGGCTGCATCATGGCCTGCTACAAAATTTAAAGGTGAGGTGTGAGAATTTTGTAAGCCATTCTGGAACTTCTGCCAAACTTATGGGTTGTTCACACTGAACAGCTGAATATGGCATTTAACTTGAATGATCAATATCGTATCATTGTTATTGATATTGTCATATCGGTGTAGATATACAGTGTTTTCTCCAAACCACTAAGTTAAGCTTTTAGCATCTTGTGAACACACAAGTGAAAAAGATACCAACAGATCCTGAGTCATGCAAAGGATTTTTTCACTGAGTATTCTACACCATGCTGTTACACTGATCTTTGTAGGTCACCCACTCATAAAGAGAGCAGCAACGATGCTCTCAGAGGTCATAACATGCTGTACCTGTTCTGAAGCTCAGAAGACTTCAGGTGAATGCAGCTTTCAGCAGTTACCACTTGAAAAATGTTTTTGTGTGTGTGCCATTTTCAATCATTGTAGTGGAACAAGAGCACTGTCCATAATGCCTACAGCACAGTGAATGAATTTAAGACGTTATTTCAAACCTTTCTCCCTAACAGAATTCATAGCAGATACAACATTGATTGTAACTCAGTGCAGTAGCTTCAGTGTACCCCATTTTACTACTCTGGGATTATTATTGTTATATTTAACCTACTGATGCATTAATTATTAAATTACAAAGGTAAAAAAACTCAAAGCTGCTCAAGGAAGTCATCTTTGACTTAGATTCAGTGATTCTGAGTGAAAGTGCAATAGGGAGGTTGTGTAAAATAAAACATGTTAGGCTACTGATATGACTGACTTACATGATTTTAAACATTCCTGAAAAGTACAATTAATTTTTTTAAAGAAAAAAGTATTAAAGAATCAATGTAACATCACACCCTGAATGGTTAAATATGTGCATTCTGAAGTGGACATCATGCATTAGAGGGTAATATGCAAAATAAACGAATATTAACAATGTGTGTAGACTGAGAATTTAATAGGGTAAAATGAAAAGATACAAGGAAAATAATGTTTCATTCCAAGCTTCTTAGCTGGAAAATCCAAAATGAAAAGGAAAAACCCTAAGTAGGTCAACAACCACAATTGAACTTCTATTTCAAACCCACAGCACTAAAGCTTATAAAAGTAACCGATATACAATAACACTACTGTGAAGATAAGTGAAAATTGACAAAACAGATTTCTGTCACATGTCGCTTTGTTGTTCTTGTGCACACAGATGGCAGATCTTATAATAGTTTTTTTATCTCCACACTCAGAAATAAGACAAGTAAAAAGCTATTATTATCAAGGAGCGCTTTTATTGATCATTTGGAGTATGTGCGTCACACCTTAATTCTTTCCCTTTCCTTTATTATTGAGAAATTTCATTGACAGTCTTCAGAGATAAGAAAGAAACACAGTCAAAATCCCCATATCAACAGTAAGGGCTTCTTAGTGAGAATTGTTTTTTTAATGCAAGATTCTTGTATTTTGATATTTGTGTGTTTCTTCAGCTATGGGCACGTTTTGCCCTGTAGAAAATAATCTCTCTTAAAACACACTAAACTGTTCTATTTGAATTTGTCTACTCACAATGTCCAACAATGCAAGACAATTCTTTGATATTTCTTTTTTTTTTTTTTTTTTTTTTTTTTATAATGATGGTGAAAGTGACATTAAGCATTTTTGGAATAAAATGGCCAACTCTTTTGCTAAGGCTAAGACATTTGATTTATCCTAAATACAAACACACAATTAAATAAAATTTTCACACTTTAATAAAACACTTTAATTTTCACAACTTTTAATAAAAATCAACCCCTTGGAAAAAGTGCCCTAGGTTGAAGAAACTCTAATTTACAGTATGTATTAGGGATACACCGATATGAAAAATTTGGTCAATACCGATTAAAAAAAATAAAATATATATATATATATATTATTGAGTACAGTTGTGCTCAAAAGTTTGCATACGCTTGGAGAATTGGTAATATATGTACCATTTTTAAAGAAAACATGAGTGAGCAGGCAAAACACATTTCTTTTATTTCTTATGGGATTCATATTCAGCTGTAGGTTATAACAGAATGGCACAATCATAAAACAAAACATGGCAACAAAGAAAAAAATGAAATGACCCCTGTTCAAAAGTCTGCATACCCTTAGTTCTTAATACTGTGTATTGCCCCCTTTAGCAACAATGACAGCGTGCAGTCTTTTGTAATAGTTGTCTATGAGGCTCCAAATTCTTGCAGGTGGTATAGCTGCCCATTCGTCTTTGTAAAATGCCTCCAGGTCATGCAAAGTCTTTGGTCGTCTTGCATGAACTGCACGTTTGAGATCTCCCCAGAGTGGCTCGATGATATTAAGGTCAGGAGACTGTGATGGCCACTCCAGAACCTTCACCTTTTTCTGCTGTAACCACTGGAGGGTCAACTTGGCCTTGTGCTTAGGGTCATTGTCGTGCTGGAAAGTCCAAGAGCGTCCCATGCACAGCTTTCATGCAGAAGAATGCAAATTGTCTGCCAGTATTTTCTGATAACATGCTGCATTCATCTTGCCATCAATTTTCACAAGATTCCCCGTGCCTTTAGAGCTCACACACCCCCAAAACATCAGTGAGCCACCACCATGCTTCACAGTGGGGATGGTATTCTTTTCACTATAGGCCTTGTTGACCCCTCTCCAAACACAGCGCTTATGGTTGTGACCATAAAGCTCTATTTTGGTCTCGTCACTCCAAATTACAGTGTGCCAGAAGCTGTGAGGTGTGTCAAGGTGTTGTCGGGCATATTGTAACCGGGCTTTTTTGTGGCATTGGTGCAGTGAAGGCTTCTTCTGGCAACTCGACCATGCAGCTCATTTTTGTTCAAGTATCGTCATATTGTGCTCCTTGAAACAACCACACCGTATTTTTCCAGAGCAGCCTGTATTTCTCCTGAGGTTACCTGTGGGTTTTTCTTTGTATCCCGAACAATTCTTCTGGCAGTTGTGGCTGAAATCTTTCTTGGTCTACCTGACCTTGGCTTGGTATCAAGAGATCCCCAAATTTTCCACTTTTTAATAAGTGATTGAACAGTACTGATTGGTATTTTCAAGGCTTTGGATATCTTTTTATATCCTTTTCCATCTTTGTAATTTATATTTGACAGTTCTTTTCTGTTCCCCATGGCTCAGTATCTAGCCTGCTCAGTGCATCCACGTGAGAGCTAACAAACTCACTGACTATTTATACACAGACACTAATTGCAATTTAAAAAGCCACAGGGGTGGAAAATTAACCTTTAATTGCCATTTAAACCTGTGTGTGTCACCTTGTTACTTTAAATGCATAATTTAAAAATGTGTTGAGAGCTCAACTGTGCTGAAACAGGGGGGTGTTGTGACCCTTTAAAAGTAATGAGAGGAAGTTTATCTCAGTGATTTCAATGTGGATTATAGCACTTTGAAAAAAAAAGCAGCTTGTACCGATGACACCCAGTCGGATTCTGTTGTTTTCCAAGAATATAAAAATTATTTAGACAATCAGTAAACTTAAAGATATAGTGACAACAGAACTTACATAATTGTTTTCTTAAATAATCAGGGTGGGTTTCCACACCATCTGACCTTTGAATTTCCATGACTTTTCCAGTTGTTCATCATTAATGGATACATTTTTTTTTTTTTTTTTTTTAATTGTATGCACAAAGTGTCATTTTTAGAATAAATTTTTAGTAAATATTTTAGAATTGAGCATAACTAGAAACAATTATATTCACTATTTCTGCTAAAAAAAATAAAAAATAAAAAATAAAAAATAAAAAAATATTAAACTGGCCTAAGCTGGTTTGCTGGCCTAATCAGCTAAAAAGTGCCTAAAACACCCCTAAAAGCTTAGGCTAGTTTAAGCTGTTTTTTTAGCAGGGATAAAAATGTACATGACTTTTCTATGATTTTTAAAAGATTTTTTTAATGTCTTTGACTTTCCCAGGTCTGCATGTCACAATTTTACAATTCTCTGTCCTTTTCAGGTTTTGGAAATTCTTCAAATACATTTTCTTGCAATGCAGGTGTTACTGCATCTCTGACTCGGTACTGCAGCTGTGTAATTGGCAAAACGAAGGCATTTATAAATAAGAAAAGGTCAGTTAAATAAATGGGCTACATTTTAGAGGCACACATACATTGCTTGTAATAAAAACTGGGTGAAGATGTTGACTTCATTCAGGTGGACAGACGGAACAGAGGCTGTGTCACCTCTAGAGAAAGCAGCAGTTGGCATTGGGAGACCAGATGAAGACCGTGAATCTGAGGTTAGATAATAGTCTCATTGACGAGGATGTGAAATATTAAATCATACAGCACTGCTTTGAGAACTCTAAAAAACACAGAATGTAATAGAAATAAATGGATGTAAGAATAAAAAGCAGAATAAAAAGGTCGTGTTCAAGTTACGGTCACATGTAGCACAGTTTTACCGGCAAGAAATTCTCTTTTATGCTGAAGAACAACTTATTAAAAAGTCATCATAATTTGTGAAGGGACTATATGTTGTGTTCTAGTCAAAGAATGTTCTGTTCACACTTTGGACTGAATTTTGTTCAGCTTGGAACTTTGGCACCTTGCTCTTGATATTTAAGAGCTGTTGGGTCACAGGGACCCAGGTTCGAATCAGGCCAGTGTTATGCCCTGATCCCATTCCTCTCTCTCCCACTTTTCTGTCAGTAGCTACTTTCACATATGAAACCCATTAAATTGCAGTAAAATTGCTGTATTGCCCTTTCTGGTAAATGTACCACATCTCCCACTTCACACATGATATAGCTGTCTGTCCTTTATGCATTTTGCACCCTTCACACTAGAGCCCGACCGATATGGGATTTTTGAAACGGATACCGATACCAATTTTAGAGTGGGAATATTCATCGATAAAACTAATTTTTGCGCTGGAATGAAAACAGACCTTTTCTATGTGGATTGTGCACCGATATGACTAGGCAAAGGAACTCAGAAGGCTGCTTTCTTAAAAAAATATTTTTATCAAAGAACATTTGACATTATTATTATACATTGTCAACAAATTCTAGAAATGAACACTGAGAAAATAAAGAATAAATAAAAATACAATAAATAGCTAAATAAACATCAGTACTGTTAGTATAAGTCAATTGCTGACCATTTAAATAAAGAATAAATAAAATAAAAATCAGTACTGTATGTTTAGTATCAGTCAAATGCTGGCCGTTTAAATAAAGAATAAAAATACAATAAATAGCTTAATAAACATCATTACTGTATGTTTAGTATCAGTCAATTGCTGACCATTTAAATAAAAAATAAATACAAATAAAATAAATAGCTAAATAAACATCTGGGGCCGGTTGCACCAGCTATACGTACGTTACAACTTAGCCTAGTTGTGGCGTAAATGGGCACTAAGTCACAATTTACGCTCTACTAAATATTTGAGCATTGCACCATTAAATTTATGTAGGATGTAATCCTACATATAAACTAAATATTTACAGAAGCCTCCGACCAGGAGTAACGGTTGGAATAAAAAAGCAGACTCATTTAATGACATCAACGAGCTCATGTTTTGGTTGACAGGCTTCAGTCCATTCGACATGTATGATGATGTTGGCATGTACACTCGTTTACATTTACGAGAGAGAAAAAAAAACGTACTTTTAAGCGGCTCTTCAGCATTAAACCGTTCTAATGGTGCCGTTTTTAGGGTGCATCACCCAGTGTCAAGTTTCAACACATTCAAAATATATATATATATATATATATATATATATATATATATATATATATATATATAGGATATTAAAATGAATAAATGTCTATTTTTCCAGACTGTTGTATTAGTATGTATCACCCCTTATTAAATCAACTTTTATTACGTATCCTATTTTAATGTCTGGAAAACCAGACTTTTAAATATTATATTTTATAAATGCAACGACAGGAATTGTTCGGTTGAAGGATGTACCAAACTGTGAATTCTGAACAAAACAGTTATAGTTACCAGTTATATGACAGTATATAACAGTTACCAGTAATGGTGAATAAATGTTTACTCATTAGCTTCCACTCAGCTAACAACAATGAAAGTAGCTACGTGATTAGCTAGTTAGCTTTAAGCTCGTTGTCACGGAGAGTAAAAGATGGACTTTATTTACTTTCCAGCATTGTGTCTCACCAACTAGGTAACAGCGAAGCGTGAAATCAACACTCACCACACACAATCCACCACCGCACCGTTGTCTGCTGAGCTGCAAAAAGATGCTCTGATGTTTACCTTTCAATCTACTACATTACTGACTGCACTTACAAACAGATGTGATAAACATGAGTGACATGGTTGTCAGGGACAGGGTTAACATTATATTAGTTATATAAAATGATGAGGTAATTTTTAATTAATTTTCCAGTATGTATTTCACAAACTAGTTAGCAATTTAAAGAGAAGAGATCTATCGGTATATCGGTCGGGCACTAATTCACACATCAACACCAAAATGCCATTAAACTCTTTTCTGTCGTTTGCTGGAGAGGCTTTTGATCCTATGTATACCTTGTTCCAGAAGGAGGTAAGTTATTTCATTGTAAATAATGGAATCACTAACTGTTCCTATAAGCTGTTGACAAATCTGTCCTTTGTGATGGCTCCTGAGTCACAGGCATTAAAGGGATGATGACAATAACATTTTCCTTAATCTTTATATCATTGTACTATAAAAACATACTGTAAGTTTCAGAACTCAAAACTTTTCTTCACTGCAAAGAGAGCATTTGTTGAAACCAAGCTGCCAAAACGACTCGTTCTCTACTTCCTCCACATTGTGATGTCACACCGTGGTAGACATTGGCATCTGACCGCCTCCACAACAACACATCAATGCCTACTTTACCAAGTAACTTCCGTAGCCTGCCCAGTAGTGGTGAGAAGTGAGGTTGCGAGAAGTGAGATGGCAAGAAGAGAGCAGGCCGGTCAAGAGCAGAGAGCTAATTATAACAGTGGGCATTTACTGTCAAGTCTTAAAGGAGAAATAGCACTAAAACAAAGTGTTTCTAACAGAGGGTCAGAATGAGGGTGGAAAATCAGCATGTTTTACAAATATATTACTGTTTTTGTGCAAAAAAATGTGTCATGACCCCTTTAAATGGGCGCAGAGTAAGAACTTTCATCTCCATCATAACTTTATGATTGGCCCAAAGCAGACTTCTTACATCAGTGCATCCTGACCTCATGTGCTCAAACCACTTATTTTATGGCTTTGTTCTCAAATGTCTCAAATTCAAAACCATTTGCCACCCACTGGTCTAAACCTAATAAAAATGGCCTAAAATCTGTCATTTTAAATAGATTTGCATACCATTTCTTCACTACTCTTCCTACAATGTTTTATAGTTTTTACATTTTCACCATAATTGCAGCTGTTTTATAAAAACAACCAGCCATTTTCATAAAGACGACCTTTTGTACCATGCCTAACAACACCCCTGTCATAGAACACATGCTGTCTCATGGCTCATTGCTTTTTTTTTTTTTTACAGGTTAAATCAGGAATAATTTTTATAAATCAGAATAAAGTTTGAGAAAAAAGTAATTCATGTTCTTCTATTTAATTCAGTAAAAGTAAAACAATTTCAGACTGTGTTGTATTAATTTTGTCTTGGTGGAAACAGATTTTAGCACACTCCACATTAAACACTATTATTAACTTCATCATGAGATTATCCAATAATAACCATTACTGTGATGCTCAAAGGGAAAGTTTCAATGCTTTCAATGTACAATTCTGCTAAAACAAAGCAGACAGCTTTGTTTAATTGTTGAGTGTGAAACCTGCAGGTCCTCCGAGACTCCACTATAAATAGCTTTCATCTGTTGCCTTAAAGTACTTAAATTCTGGGAAGACTTGCTAGCAATCCCAGTGAAA
This sequence comes from Myxocyprinus asiaticus, assembly GCF_019703515.2. NCBI lineage: Eukaryota > Metazoa > Chordata > Actinopteri > Cypriniformes > Catostomidae > Myxocyprinus > Myxocyprinus asiaticus. Next base: position 16,113,809 of record NC_059375.1, read on the forward strand.
TGAGTCACATAAAATAATAAAGACAATATACTGAATGCTTCGATTAATTACTAATGTAAATGTATTTATAAATGGAATGTGGCTAACTATAAGAGATGTTAATCTGTATGCTTTAGATGGGTCTGTTGAGATGAGTGGTTTGTCAGGACAGAAACTGCCCCAAATAAGTTGTCTGATGTTACTAATGCATAAGTCCCCATTTAAAGGTGACTGTAAAGGGTGGAAAATATACCAGGCAAAATTCAGAATTTAAGAATTGGCTCCATTTCTATTAATGAGTTGGAAATGTATTTAAGTTGGCCAAGCCCCACAGGATGTTGAATTGGAATGAGTAGAATCATTTACTGAATTGCAATTCAAAGAAATTCAACACAGTCACGAAAACAGAACCACGTCATTAGATCAACACAAACTTTGCAACAAAGCAAACATAATTACTTCATTCATTTTAACTAATTATGCCTATTTACACTGCCTGGCCAAAAAAAGTTTGGATTTAAATAAGTAGATACTTAAGAGTCTATGATTGAATCATTATTATAGTGATTAATATGTTTCAGCTGGAAACAATTCTTTTAACCCTAACTGATGCAGTGTGTAGCTTCTCATTTCTTAAACAACCATGTCGGAAGATGTATCCCGTGGTAGTGCAAAAGATGTTGCCGTGTTTCAGAAGGGGCAAATTATTGGCCTGCATCAAGCAAAGAAAACAACTAATGAGATTGCTGAAATCACTGGAATTGTGTTAAGAGCTGTCCTGCGCATTATTAAAACCTGGAAGGATAGTGGTGAACCGTCAGCTTGCGGAAGAAATGTGGTCGGAAAACAATCTTGAATAATTGGGGTCAGAGATCACTAAAATGCTTGGTGAAGTCACATCGACAGTAGAACTCACAGCTATTTTTAATAGTGAAAGTAAGAGCATTTCCACATGTACAATGCGAGGAGAACTTACAAGATTGGAATTAAACAGCTGTGTGGAAAGTCAACTGACTCCCTAAATGTACTGAATGACCAGGTTATCCCATCAATGGAATTTTTTTCTTCTCTGACAGCACTGGCATATTCCAGGACGACAATGCCAAGATTCTTCAGGCTCAAATAGTGAAAGAGTGGTTCAGGGAGCATGAGGAATCATTTTCACACATGAATTGGCCACCACAGAGTCCTGACCTTAACCGCATTAAAAGTTTTTGGGATGTGCTGGAGAAGACTTTACAGACTGGTTTGACTCTCCCATTGACTATCCCAAGATCTCTGCCAAAAATTTATGCAACTCTGGACGGAAATAAATGTTGTGACGTTGCATAAGGTTGTCGAAACAATGCCAAGACAAATGCGCGCCGTAATCAAAGCTAAAGGCGGTCCAACAAAATATTAGAGTGTGCAAGTTTTTTTTGGCCAGGCAGTGTATTCAGCTTGAATTGCTTATTACGGAATTTACATACAGGTCAATTTTTAGGTACTTTAGATGTTCTAGAAAAAAATTTGTCTTAAGATACATAGTTATTTTGTATCTTCTGCTTTAGTGTGTCAATAGGAAATATCAATTTTAGTTTCCAAAACATTCCTTTTGCAAACAGAATAGAATAGAAGTAGAACAAGGAGTCCTGCAACAGATAGTATGGCCCCCACAGAGTCCAAATCTTAACATCATTGAGTCAGTCTGGGATTACATGAAGAGACAGAAGTAACTGAATCCGCCTACTGTAAATACATGGAACTGAGGCAAGTTTTCCAAGATTCTAAGAACAACCTATCTGCCAACAGCCTTGTGCACAAGTGTACCTAGGAGAATCGGTGCTGTTTTAAAGGCAAGGGGTGATCACAACAAACATTGCTTTGTTTTTTTATTAGGGGTGTAAATTGGACATTTCATCATAATACAATCTTTTGGCCTGCGATACGATATTTGACGATACTTCAAAGTCTGCCATGATACGATTCGATTAAGGGACCTGTGATCGATATTCCGATATTATGTGGCTATTTTACACAATCGATAAAAAATGTTTTGCCCTCAAATGCAACCAAAATATAATTGGATTATTTTATTCAGCTTTCTGTATCCACATTGGGACATCCACAACAAAATAAGGTACTTCAGATGTTGAATTTGTTTTTACAGATTAATAATATAAAAAATAGTCACACACAAGTGATCATCACTCATTTGATGACAGCTAATTTTTCAGATTAGTCCAATCCAAAATACTTACCAATACATACCCATGACTTGTTTCTAACTATCTGTGCTATCTGTGGTTTTCTTGGCTACAACTTCCACAGTTGTAATTAAAAATTCTGTTGCAGTTAACTGGGATAAATGTTAGTAAGGGTGTTGACATGTAGATGTGTAAAGTCTTATAACTGATACTGGAGCTGAGCAGGTGTTTCTCTTTCCCTCATTAGTGCTGTTCAGAATGTCGGCGTTGTCAAGATGTTTCACATGGTTGAACTTCTCCCAAGTACTTTAAAATAGCAAATTCTCATGTAAAATTCAAATGGGTCACATGCGCAACGATATCGATGGAAGCCCGAATTAATCGCGCAAGTGAGCCGCTCTGCGTTTGTCATGAGAGCTCACATTTTAAGGAGTGCCCGGTTGATGCGCTGGCACAGATCCTGTCACTGGAGCTCGCATTTCGCGGGAAGCCCGGTTGAGGCGTGCGCACAGATAGCAGAGCACAATTTGACTTCAAAGACCCTGTGCACATCCATGTCCCACATGAAAAGCATATATAGTGCTCATAAAGTGAAATTAATGTAATAAGGTTGCTTCATCGCCTGACGGAAAATGCGTACGGACGTGGCTGACATGAGAGTATTAAAATAAAGGTACATCTTAAAAAAATGTCTATATAGATATTTACGCGTTGTATCGATAACATTGGATCGTTGGTCATTGGATCGATGCATCAATCCAGATCAATGGATAGATACACCCCTATTTTTTATGTTTACTATACTTTGAATGAAGTGAATTGATAAATTAAAAAAAAAAAAATGGAATGGAATGTAAAGCAGTTACATGGATCTCTTTGAATTTAATTCTATTTGAATTATTCTCCCTTAAATCCAAATTTGAATTACAATTCTACATTCTGTTTGCTACCTCAACTCAATTCAAATTTAGAAATGGCATTAGAATTTAAAAGGCATTCTCAATTCAATTCTGAATGTCGCACAACCCAAATAGACACATAAGTGATTTCAAATGTCACATATTCTAGTTATTAAATTAGAGATTTCTGAGCTGTATGTGAAAAGATATATAGCACTCATGTTCAGGCAGATTGGCTCTGTGGCAGCACAAATCATATTGTTCACCAGTTTTTAACAGGTTTACACCTATTTGTTTCCAGGATGAAAGCAGTACTACTGGTGGCTGGGATTTAAATAATGGCTGCTCAGACTTAAGTTATCACTTTCCTTTCCTCTCCTCTCCTCTCCTTTCGTGATGATTAGATCTTTTACTTTTTTTTTCTCTCCCCTTTTCTCCTCAATTTGGAATGCCCAATTCCCAATGTGCTCTACATCCTCATGGTGGCGTAGTGACTCGCCTCAATCCGGATGGCGGAGGACGAATCTCAGTTGCCTCCACATCTGAGACAGTCAATCCGCGCATCTTATCACGTGGCTTGGAGACACCGCGGAGACAAAGCGCATGTGGAGGCTTCACACTATTCTCCGCGGCATCCACGCACAACTCACTACGCGCCCCACCGAGAGTGAGAACCACATCATAGCGACCACGAGGAGGTTACCCCATGTGACTCTACCCTCCCCAGCAACCGGGCCAATTTGGTTGCTTAGGAGACCAGGCTGGAGTCATTCAGCACGCTCCGGATTCGAACTCGCGACTCCTGTTTGTCTGTCTGTCTGTCTGTCTGTCGTTCTTTCTTTTCCGTTTCTTCCTTCCTGTCTGTCTGTCTCTTTCTTTCTGTCTGTCTGTCTGTCTGTCTTTTTCCTTTCTATCTATCTTTTTTCTTTCTTTCTCTATCTCTCTTTTCCTTTCCTTCCTGTCTGTCTTTTTTCTTTCTATCTTTCTCTCTTTTCCTTTTCTTCCTTCATTCCTTCCTGTCTTGCTTTTTTCTTTCTTTCTTTCTTTCTTTCTCTCTCTTTTCTTTTCCTTCCTTCCTTCCTGTCTATCTTATCTTTATTTCCATTTGGCCCATAACCCTGGCTTGTGGCAAGATAATGGCATGCATTAGTGTTTGAACAGAGATGGGCAGATTATGTTAAATGTGAACACAATATGTATTTTTTTTTAAATCAATAAAACTTGGTTAATAAATAACCATATTGTACCGATTATTTTAGGCAATCCAGTAAGTGAATTAAATACTTTCAAATACTTAGACAATAGTCCAAGTTTAAAAACCCCCCACTAAACTTGGTTTAAAATCATTCTTAGCATAATGCTAAATTTCACATTATGCCACATTTCAGTCCGATATGTTGTTAACCAATATTTTTATTATTATAAGCTTTCCTGTAGAAAGTCAAGATCTTCCCAAAGCAATGCAACAAAGAAAATAATGCATAAGTAAAAAAAATTTTTTTTAAAACACGCAGAATATACTGTATCCAAAATTATGTAAACACGTCATGCAAAAACAATTATGAACATATTAAGGCAGAGCACATCTTTTGGCTTTCATAATAGTTTTTGCGTGCTTCATTTGAGGAGGTAAAACAAATAGCTTATATTACGAGTTATCTTCGTGCAACACAGACTGCAGATTACATTTTTCTGCTCTGTGTTGGCTTTTGTAAACCCACACCACAGATGTCGCACCTGTTTTAATAACAAGTGTTCTGTGGAGATTTTTCAGGGTTTTTCCTGGGTCAAAAATGATTGAGTAGCGCATTCTGCGCTCTCCTGTAAATGCCGGGAAGTCTGCTGGACTTGCACGACTTTGCATGCACCAGAGATAGCGCACAACACGCATGAGAGTGTCAGATGAGAAGCATATTAATCGCTTATGAATCGCCAAACGCAAGATGAATGTTGTGCGTGAAAATCCCAGGAGATAGGCAGTTACATAAATACTCAAACCAGCCCGTCTGGCACCAACAATCATGCCACGGTCCAAATCACTGAGATCACATTTTCCCCCATTCTGATGGTTGATGTGAACATTAACTGAAGCTCCTGCCTGTATCTGCATGATTTTAAGCATTGCTTTGCTGCCACACAATTGGCAGATTAGATAATCACATAAATAAGCAGGTGTACAGGTGTTCCTAATAAAGTGCTCAGTAAGTGTATATCGCCATATTGCCCAGCCCTATGAGAAACTGGTAGCAACTGAGCTCAGTGACATCTGTGTGTGCTGCAGTTGTACTGAGAAAATTTTCGCTCTCTCAAAACAGGGTAGAAAATAGCACCAGCCTGTCTAACACACACACAGTGCTGGTGGTTGTCACAAGCAATGGCGATGACACCTGCAACTGCAGCAGAGAGTAAGGCTGCCATGGAAACACCGACATACTCATGAGAATAAACTAAATGAAATAAGTGGGGTAAATGTGCAGCAAAGAAGTGGTGGTCAGCTGATCACGTCAGACACAGATGTCACAGTGTTATTATTGATGAAATCTCTGAGTGAAAGCTGAAGAGTAAACCGTGTGGCTTCATCTTATGCAAAAAAGGATACAATGGGTAAATGTATGAAGGTAACAGTAGATGTTATGTGTTACCTGTGACTACGGTAAACATTGAGGAGGAGGATGAGCACGCCGAGGGAATAACAGGCCATGTAAGGACCACCGAAAATTTGTGTCAGGCCCCTTGTCCTGTGCTCCCATCTGGCAACCTGAAACAGGAACAAATACAGGTAGTTATACAGTAGTCACATATAGAAAATAGAAAGTAGTCACAATAGAAAAACACATTTTCAATGATTATGTCAACTCAAATCCTAACCGCAACCCCATTTAGAGTATGAGATTATTTTTTTGAATTTGCAAGCTGCCAATCACTTGGAAAAAGATATCATATACTTTGGACCTAAGGAGTTTCTTGCAACTGGGTCCTGACCGACATGTAAACTGACCAATCACAGTTCTTTTTGTGACATTTTTAGTAAGAGAGGTATGTTTTGGCCAGCATTGGTATCAAAAGCTACTAAATAAAATACTTTCATCTCATGCATGTTCTTTTTAGTGCACCTCAAGTGGGAAAACACTGCAAAGGGTTCAACCTTTAATTAGCGTAGTGAGACCCCCTCCAAAGCCCCCTTTAATTAGCACCCAAGGGGCAGGTAAACATGAAATTGGATAACAACAAAGTAGAAATTCACTGACAAGCAAAAACTTTATGACCACCTGCCTAATATGCTGTTGGTCCTCTGTGTGCCACCAAAACAGCACGTAGAAGACTCTACAAGACCCCTGAAGGTGTCCTGTGGAATCTGGCACCAAGACATTAGCAGCAGATCCTTCGAGTCCTGTAAACTGCGAGGTGGAGCTGCCGTGGATCGGACTTGTTGGTCCAGTACATCCCACAGATGCTCAATCAGACTGAGATCTGGGAAATTTGGAGGCCAGGGCAACATCTTGAACTCTTCATCATGTTCCTCAAACCATTCCCGAACAATGTGTGCAGTGTGGCAGGATGCATTATCCTGTTGAAAGAGGTCACTGCCATCAGGGAATACCATTGCCATGAAGGGGTGTACCTGGTCTGCAACGATGTTTAGGTAGGTAGCACGTGTCAAATTGGCATCCACATAAATGGCCGGACCCAAGGTTTCCCAGCAGAACATTGCCCAGAGCATCACACTCCCTCCACCAGCTTGTCGTCTTCCCTCAGCGCATTCTGGTGCCATAACTTCCCCAGGTAAACGGCGCACATGTACGCAACCGCCCATGTGATGTAAAAGAAAATGGGATTCATCGGACCAGGCGACCTTCTTCCACTGCTCCACTGTCCATGTCCGACACTTGCGTACCCATTGTAGGCACTTTCGACAGTGGACAGGTGTCATCATGGGCACTCTGACTGGTCTGCGGCTATGCAGCCCCATACGCAGCAGGGTGCGATGCACTGTGTTGTGACACATTCCTCCTGTAACCATCAATAAAATTTTCTGTGACTTGTACCACAGTAGACTTTCTGTCAATTCAGATCAGACGGGATAGCCTTCGTTGCCCTCGTGCATCGATGAGCCTTGGTCGCCCAACACCCTGTCGCCGGATTTTGGTTTGTCCCTCCTCGGACCCTTGTCAGTAGCTACTCATCACTGCTGACCGGGAGCACCTCACAAGCCTTGCCATTTTAGAGATGCTCTGACCCAGAAGTCTGGCCATAACAATTTAGCCCTTGTCAAAATCACTCAGGTCTTAATTCCTGCCCATTTCTCCTGCATTCGCCACATTGACTACGAGAAATGATTGTTCGCTTACTATCTAATCTACCCAAAACTTGACATGTGGCCTTGTAAAGAAATGATCAATGTTATTCTCTTCACCTGTGAGTGGTCATAATGTTTTGGCTCATTGGTGTACTTGTGTGGTCGAAGATATTTTGCTTACTTGCTACTAAATGTCTCAAACAAAACTCTTCAATACGTTTAAAAAATTCAGTGCCGTGAACCTCACAAACTTCTGCAAATCCAGTGATCAGAGGCCCTTATTGTAGTTTTCTGGAAACTGGCAAACACAACTTTGTTTCCCAGCGGACTGATAAAAAGCTGTGCACACACGGCAATCACACAGAAGGCAACCCATCTGATTGGAAATGGCGATTTTAGTCAGTTCTTGCCATTTTTGTGTGCAATATGCATCAGACGGTCTGTGGACATGTTATCTGAAGCTGACACTAACCTTTGTGTTACACACACACACACACACACACACATACACACTAACAAATAAGAAGCACAGGTCAAAGTAGCTTCAGAATATTCTTCTCTTTTGCATATATCAGAATAAAAATAGGCTCGATTCTGCTTTTAAAATCAATGATTAATTTTCTCTACAAAACCTTCTCTTTCATCAGAGAATTCTCACACCTTACTATTAGAGGCCTGGAAAAAAAACACAGTGAGGTGTAGTTTATAATTAAACTAGATAAAAAATAGTTTATCCTCTACTGTATGGATATTCATAGTCCGTGCCTCTATTGTGGGCCAACAATGACCTGTAGCAGAAGAAGCACTTAGCTGAATTAGAACACACCAGCCCACTCTAAATCCTCCTGAACCACATAATTAATGAGCACAGAGTCGGTCTTCAGCTGTTCCCAGTTCAGCCAAGGACAACAGCACCCTTGTTTACAGCAGCTAAAGTGATTAAGACAGTAGTGAGCAGTATCTAATTAAGAACTTTTAAAAGGCCAATGAGAAGGCAGATGGTGGTTATGTGCTGAAACTATTCTGCAGTAATGCCAGATAGTAGAATGTTCTCGTTTTTCTTTGCAAATGTGGACATCATGTAGGCCAGTCTGGGTGGAAGAGTATGCTAATTGGGAAAGATAAATTTATCTTTAGTTTAGTCTGTTCTCAAATAGTTGTGCTAATGCTGCGCCTCATATTTCATAAGATGTGACCAAATGAAACAGAACTAGGGATGGGCCTGAAGAGGTGGGCATACTGTGAATTTATCAAGCCCTGATATAATTACGGGACAACTCAGTTAACTTTGCCAGCGTCTTCGAAAAGCTTTACTCACTGAGTACTTAATTAGAAACACTATGGTCCAACTGTGAGTAAAAGAGAAAAAACAGAAAGAAAAGAATTTGTAAAGATACATTTTATGTAGTAGGCTACTGTTTTATGGGGTGGGAACAACATCATAACAAATCATATAAATTCATACAAGATGGCGAGGTTGTAAAATATCGTAAAACTTGCTTGAATGTAAAGGTACAACTTTTTTCCCATAGAGACCAACCAATCAACAAAAAGAATTTCAAATCGAACAATACACGTAATGTTGCAGTCCGTTTCATCTTCTCAAAGACTTGATCTATTTGTCTCAAAAATATTAATATGAAAAAATTGCAACTAAAAATATAAATTCTTGATGTTAGAATATTTATACAGTTTTATGAAGTAAAATAATGCGATACTTTGAAATATTGGTCAATTTGATCCCCCAAATCTATTATGTTATAACAGTGCTTCACTGTAATACTGCTGAAATACATATTTAAACTGTGAATATCAAGTGTGAGACACAAACAACAACTAGCCAATGCCTGTAAATATGCAAATATTGCAAAACAGCACGTCTTAAGTGAGACTGATCACAGACAGTCATACTGCTCCAAAATGATGTGCCAAAACTGGTATACCCATGGACTATTGAGAAACAGTTGTGTAACATATTAGTTTCGTTATCTCATTCAAGGGTTTGCAGGATTACCAAGTGTGCTAGTGGTCTAAATTATTTGATTACCATTTCTAAACTATTTATAGGTTAATATGCATGTTTAATGGACTGAACATCCTGTATATGGAGATCACAGCCAATAGCACACAATGAAAAAAAGATTAATTAGAAGAGAAAAAAAAAAACTATTAGAATTGAACTTTAAGCAGTTGGACAGACATCTATCCAGCAGTGTGTGAGTCTAGCCCTCATTAGAAATTTTAGAAGTATGCACACTGGTGCTCAAACAGAACAGAACATGCAGCGATTGTGCGAGTGATGTAACAGTGCCACTAAATCTAGTCAACTTGTTAATTTGGTCTGTAGAGGTACACTTTTGACCAAATAAACATGAATTGTCGACCTGTTTCTTAATTCTGTTACTGAAATATCTCCAAAACATTCTATTTTGGATAAATGTCTTGGCAAAACATTCTAAGTGAGTCTCTGTGACTAAAGGCCTCTTTAGGGGCTGTTCATACAGAACGCGTCCTTTTGTTCAAAAACTGCTAGATGGTGTGCAACGGAATGGAATAAAATGCAGGGGTCTCAAGGCACATTTCTGTTTGAAAATGTGAAGTGTTTACCCTGGCACAGCACCTTAATGCAGTGTGTGTGGCACAAGATAAAACAGCAAGACGTAACGCAATGGCCAAAGATGTCGATCTGATGCATGTGTATACAAACAACAATTAAAAAATAGCCACAATTTGTGAACGGTCAATTACAAATGCAACTGTATTCACCCCATACTCACCCCCAAGTATCAGAGACAGCTCTGATGAGGCTTTGGTTCTGTGTAAATGAAATCGCACTTTGTCTAACAGTGTGTGTCTTATTTCTAGTCAGCTGTGCATGAAAATCAATAATTAACTTCACAGCATGTGATGCATTATTTCCAATGATTGTGATTCCTCTGTAAATACATTTGTGCTAAACAGTTTGTGTAAACATGTTTTTTTTTTATGGTCCAGTATATGTGCCACTTCAGATATGACTTCTGTGCTGCCTTTGCAGTGTAAAGACACCTTAAGCTATTAATTCTGAAGATACACTTATGAGCACTCACAGGTGAAGTGAATAATGTTGATCATCTCCTAACAAGGCCACATGTCAAGGTCTGGATAGATTAGATGGTAAGTGAACAATCAGTTCATGTAGTCAACATGTCGAATGCAAGACAAAATGGGTAGGAGTAAAGACCTGATCGACTTTGACAAGGGCTAAATTTTTATGGCCAGATGACTGGGTCAGAGCATCTCTGAAACGGCAAGGCTTGTGGGGTGCTCCCTGTCAGCAGTGGTGAGTACCTACCAACAGTGGTCCATGGAGGGACAAACCACAAACCGACAACAGGGTGTTAGGTTTCCAAGGCTCAGCGATGCGCGAGGGCAATGAAGGCTATCCCGTCTGGTCCGAATAGACAGAAGGTCTACTGTGGCACAAGTCACAGACAATTTTATTGATGGTTACAGGAGGAATGTGTCACAACACACAGTGCATCGCACCCTGCTGCGTATGGGGCTGCATAGCCGCAGACCAGTTAGAGTGCCCATGATGACCCGTCCACCGTCGAAAGTGCCTACAATGGGCACGCGAGCGTTGGAACAGGACCTTGGAGTAGTGGAAGAAGGTCGCCTGGTCCAATGAGTCCCGTGTGCTGTTTACCTGGGGAAGTGATGGCATCAGGATGCACTGTGGGAAGACGCCAAGCCGGTGGAGGGAGTGTGATGCTCTGGGCAATGTCCTGCTAGGAAACCCTGGGTCAAGCCATTCATGTGGACGTCAATTTGACAAGTGCCACCTACCTAAACATCATTGCAGACCAGGTACACCCCTTCATGGCAATTGTATTCCCTTATGGCAGTGGCCTCTTTCAACAGGATAATGCGCCCTGCCACATTGCACACATAGTTCGAGAATGGCTTGAAGAGCATGATGAAGAGTTCAAGGTCTTGCCCTGGCCTCCAAATTCCTCAGATCTTAATCTTATTGAGAATCTATGGGATGTGCTGGACCAATAAGTCCGATCCACGGTGGATCCACCTCGCAACTTATAGGACTTAAAGGATCTGCTGCTAATGTCTTAGTGCCAGATACCACAGGACACCTTCAGTGGTCTTGTAGAGTCCATGCCTCAGTGGGTTTTGGCAGGATGCAAAGGACCAACAGCATATTAGGCAGGTGGTCATAACATTTTGGCTCATCATATCCAGTACATATTAACTAAAAAAAAAGTTTGTCTCTAAAGACACAATTTGGCAAACAATTCATTTTATAACTATAAAACATGATTATATTCATGAATGGGTAGCTCAGTGGTAAAATACGCAGGCTACCACCCCTGGAGCTCGCTAGTTCGAATCCCAGGGCATGCTGAGTGACTCCAGCCAGGTCTCTTAAGCAACCAAATTGGCCCGGTTGCTAGGGAGGGTAGATTCACATGGGGTAAACTCCTTGTGGTCGCTATAATGTGGTTCGTTCTCGGTGGGGTGTGTGGTGAGTTGAGCGTGGTTGCCGCAGTGGATGGCGTGAAGCCTCCACACACGCTATGTCTCCGTGGCAACGCACTCAACAAGCCACACGATAAGATGCGCGGGTTGACGGTCTCAGACGCGGAGGCAACTGGGATTCGCCCTCCGCCACCCAGACTGAGGCGAATCACTACGCAACCACGAGGACTTAAAAAGCACATTGGGAATTGGGCATTCCAAATTGGGAGAAAAAGGGGAAAAAAATCCAAAAAAATAAAAATAAAAACATGCCAGTGGCATTATCTATTTGTTACTGCACAAAATGCCTAAATCCAAATAGAATAATAAGTCCCACAAAGAAAGATATTAAAACTAATTTCTATGGCTTGGCAACCATAAAAAACCTACAGTTAGACTAATTAACTATACTACTTGGCAGAAGAATTGTTTACTGTGATCATTCCTATTAATGAATGGAATCATTTAACATGGTTGTCATTTATCGTACCACCGATAAAGCTCCGCTTTGTGTCTTAAAACAATAAAGTTTCTGTAATGCACAGCCTTTTGTGACTTATTGCTTTATTTTACAAAATACTAAAAAATATATATATATATATTTTTTCATACAGATTACTACAGTTGGTGGATCCTTTACCCTATGCGACCATGCATTAACATGCATGGATGTTGTATTTTGGCTTCGCTATAAGCAACATATAATTTAAATTTATTTAAACCGACTGATCTCAGTTCAGAAGACTCTGGGCTGTCAGTAAAGGGTTAAACTTTCGATGCACAGAGTCATGTGACAAAACAATATGCCGCCGATCACAGCAAAGTTTGTCTTTGGAAGAAACACCAACATAACTACATCTGGTAAGAAACCTAATAAAGTTTTAACACTGAAACCTCTTTGAGTCAAAAGATTAGAGTCTCTAGATTCCTCCGATATGCCATTTTTAACATTTGAGTGAAATATCTTGAAATGCCTAGCTGCTGAACACAATGTACACTTATGTGTACTTAAGCAAATTTTTTCCTTAGAAATCCTACATCGATCAGCCATTAAACCACCTGCCTAATATTGTGTAGGTCCCCCTCGTGCCACCAAAACAGCGCCAACCTGCTTCTCAGAATAGCATTCGGAGATGCTATTCTTCACAATTGTACAGAGCAGTTATCTGAGTTAATCTAGACTTTGTCAGTTCGAACCATTCTGGCCATTCTCTGTTGACCTCTCTCATCAACAAGGCATTTCCGTCCACAGAACTGCCCCTCACTGGATATTTTTTGTTTTTGGCACCATTCTGAGTAAATTCTAGAGACTGTGTGTGAAAATCCCAGGAGATCAGCAGTTACAGAAATACTCAAACCAGCCCATCTGGCACCAACATTCATCTATTTGATTATCTAATCAACCAATCGTGTGGCAGCAGTGTAATGTATAAAATCATGCCGATACGGGTCAGGAGCTTCAGTTAATGTTCACATCAACCATCAGAATGGGGAAAAAATTTTATCTCAAAGATTTGGACTCTGGCATGATTGTTGGTGCCAGATGGGCTGGTTTGAGTATTTCTGTAACTGCTGATCTCCTGGGATTTTATCGCACAACAGTCTCTCGAAATTACTCAGGATGGTGCCAAAAACAAAAACCATCCAGTGAGCAGCAGTTCTGTGGACAGAAATGCCTTGATGATGAGAGAGGTCAACAGAGAATGGCCAGACTGGTTCGAACTAACAACATCTACGGTAACTCAGATAACCGCTCTATACAACTGTGGTGAGAAGAATAGCATCTCAGAATGCTATTCTGAGATGCAGGTTGGTGCAGTTTTGGCAGCATGAAAGGGACCTACACAATATTAGGCAGGTGGCTTTAATGTTGTGGCTGATTGGTGTATATTTACTGTGCATTATCACAATGATAATCATGGAAACAATTTGCTTTCAGAGGCTTTATATGGAGTTAGGATGAAAATAAGTTCCATTTCAAACTGAGACCAGTGCAGACAGACAGCACACTGGAAGTTAAGTTATTCACTAAATAGGGAGCAAGGGAGCATCCTATAGCTCTCTATGCAGCTAAGTGCATTCACTCCTAAAATCTGACCAAAAGTTCAGTTTCAGGCTGCAGATGTTTGATGTTTGGACCACTCAACATGGTTTGCAGATATGTGACAATGTTAATCAGTACATAGATTCAGAAATTATAGTGTATATAGTGTTTTTTGTGATTGGATGATGCTGGCCATTATTTTGAATCAGAATAATGCTAATTTCTGATGTAAAGTCTGTAACATCTCAAAAACATGAATAACCAACACTCCTAGAAACATTAAACAATTTGATTAAAATAGTTTTAATTAAAATTAAAACTATTTGTTCTATTATTTTAATTTTTTAAGGTGGTACTAGTTACAAATCAAACAGAAATGGAAAATGCACACAGCAGTCACGCTCGGGTTTCTTCATAATTAAAATGTTTTATTTGCCAGGGTTAATTTAAAAGTGACAGATTTGAAAAATGTGTGACTGACACCGCTGAGACTTACGTCACAGACTGACTTACCCTCACATGTGACGTCTGACTGCAGAAAGGTTAAAGGAAATGTTAAAATCGTTCATGCATCACTGGGCCGTATAGTCACTCATGCCTTTGTTTTCTGTGCTCTGGTTAAAAATGCATGTCAAGTTTACATGCATCTATACACGGCTGAGATGAACATGCAAAGATGGGTAACAATCTTCAGCAACAATAACAAAGGAACATACACAAATGTGGCACATACCTCCCCCCTTCCTCTCAAAGGTAAAATGTCATATACAGTGGAGTTTTGACACCTCTCTTGAACTCAATTCTAATGTGACAAGCTATATCCAGCTTGAGGTCTGTAATTACGCTAAAAATATGCTTAATTAAAGTCTCATTACAAGACAGCCTCAAACACATTGCTTATGAAGAGTCATAGCTACATTTTCCACTCTCAAACCAACAAAGATTCACAAGTTTTTGTTAATTAAATTGTTTTATGTCTTTGGAGGATGACAAGCTCCTAGGCAAAATAAAGTATGTATGAACTAAGCCACTTAGGATCCAATTAGGATATACTGAAAATAAAAAAGAAATGTAATTCAAAACTACATTCCATTAGTGGGGGTGTTTGTTGTTTATTAGATGCAAAGTTTTAAAAAATTCAAACACTGTCAAACACTCACTCATCATTCACAGGACTGATATGAAATGGCTTTACGAATATCGGGGGAAAACCTGGTAATATTAAAACTATTTTTAAAAGTTGTGAAGCTTGTAAAGCATGTCTGTGAAGGGTTTCAGTGTGCATTGCATCTGATTAAAGTATAATTAGCCTTTTCAGTGCTGTGCTTCTGTAGCAATCAGACATTCCCCATCAAGGTAAAGCATGTATTTGACTCCGCCTGTAAATGCATTACCTTTATGATTGCATCAAATGTCAATGGAATTCTAATATGTTTACTGCAAATGACCTCAGGATACTCAGAATAACAGATCACCACTTGATACTTGCATATAAAGAACATTTCTAAAACACATCATGTCTCTCTCCGTTCCATGTTCTGCCCATCTTTCTCTATTGGAGGAATATAAAAGAGTCTGTAAGTGTAAATCAGGGAAGGAAGAAATATTGAAAAATCTGTATGTAATGTCTTATTGAACTTTTATTTTTTATTCAGTCATATACACTGCATTACAACTTTTTCAGTAACAAACTTGTTATTAAAATACTCAAATGTATCTATTGTAACAGCTCTGCGTTGTTTTTTAATCTAAGAAAAAAATTAAGCTTCTATCTTTTTAGTAAAACATGATGCTTTGATTCTGAAGCAAATCTCTCCATCATACATATGTTTCGGATTTAGCCTTCCAATGGATACTGGAAACCTTCTTAGCAATTTATTTATCCTAAACATAAATGTGATAAAGGGGTTCTTTAATATTTACTCAGTGTGAACCCTTCTTTCTCCATGTTTGTGCAGATCGAGCACACGCAGGAAAGCTTGACGGTACAATAAATGTGCCATTTAATGCTAAACAACAGCATTACTCAACACATGGGCCACATGCGGCCCATAAGCCATTTTTGGGTGGTCCAACTTGCCACATTAATAAAGAAAACATCTGATGTACACTAATAAGTGTGCATATATCAGATATTTTACAACGGCTTCAAACATAGCTAATCCAATCATATTTAATATGTGCAGTATTACTGTTTGGAATCTTTAGTTTTTAACTTGTTTTTAAGTATTACATAATGTGAAGCTGTTTTTGCACTGATGCCAGACTTATCATTCTGTTGTTATGAATAGTTGTATCTTTTGGTTTGGGGCCATCAAGTTTCAAATACATTGAAAATAAATTAGATAAAGTACCTTTCATTTGTAGAGTATTTATTACATGGTTATGTAATATATACAGTATATAAAACATTTTGGGGTGGAATAAAATTACTCATAATGTGAAATAAGATTTGGTCATGCCACATACCACAGCCTACTTTCCTCATTAAAGGGATAGTTCACCCAAAAATGTAAAATGTATTTCATCTATACAATGCAAGTAAATGGTGACCAGAGCTTTCAAGCTCCAAAAATCACATAAAGGCATCAAAAAATTAATCCACAAGACTCCAGTGGTTAAATCTTTGTCTTCTGAAGTGATATGATAGGTGTGGGTGAGAAACAGGTCAATGTTTAAGTCCTTTTTTTACTATAAATCCCTATTTTCACTTTCACATTCTGATTTATAGTAAAAAAGGATTGAAATATTGATCTGTTTCTCACCCAAGGTGACTGCATCGCTTCAGAAGACATATATCAAACCAATGAGTCTTATGGATTACTTTTATGCTGCCGTTATGTGATTTTTGGAGCTTGAAAGTTCTGGTCACCATTCACTTGCATTGTATGGACCTACAGAGCTAAAATATACTTTTAAAAATCTTCATTTGTGTTCAACAGAAGAAAGAAAATCATACACATCTTGGATGGCATGAGGGTGAGTAAATTATGATATAATTTTTATTTTTGGGTGAACTACAGTATCCCTTTAAAATAAAAGATTACTATAAAAAATTAAGAGTGGGGCTGTTGAGTAGCCTTGATCTACAACTATCTGCGCTCTCTTTGTCTCTCTTTTTTTAAGAGAAAATAATCCCACCAAATTCACCCATTTATACATTTTTCCTCCATGTTACTTTCATTCACTTTTTTTGGTTCTTGATTGGATTTTGCAGTGTGAGGCAGGAGGCCATTCACTGAGCCCATCTGGGGTAGATTTGGCCTGGTTCAGACCCATCCGGCGGTCGTCTCCCCATCCCCATAGGTCGATAAAATCCCTTATGTAACATTATCCTGCTGTCTAATTGGATGCACAGCATCTCAATCCATCTGCCCTGTTGCTATTACAATCAAAACCCTATGAAGCCTGCAGTATTGATTCAACATTATTCCTGTAAATTTGACATATCTAACAGCAGAAAATGCTGCATTTTCATCATGTGGAGTAGCATTGTTTGATAGAGAACACATGAGCAGGGCTGAGAGCAAGAACTCTGGATGCAACATCTCCTTTGGTCTACAATTCTCATATATAAGACCACCAAGGGAGTCTAATGGTGCGTTCAAGTCCTCCTGGGAAGTTTTTACATACGAGGTCAGAAATTGTAAATATGATTTCATGTGCATTCAAGTGATTTAGTCAGAAAGAACAGACCGTTTTGAAATTTCATATTTCTCTCTTTTTTACTTACTAGCGAAGGCAGAAAGCTTTTTTTTTTAGCACCAATGCAACAAAAAAGAGCAAAAACAGGCATCAGGTGTGTAATTAAGTTTTTATCTACCTTTTTTATCATTCTTGTGTGGCCACAGATGGGCTGGTTTGAGTATTTCTGTAACTGCTGATCTTCTGGGATTTTCACACACAACAGTCTCTAGAGTTTACTCCGAATGGTGCCAAAAACAAAAAACATCCAGTGAGCGGCAGTTCTGTGGATGGAAATGCCTTGTTAATGAGAGAGGTCAACGGAGAATGGCCAGACTGGTTTGAAAAGTCTACGGTAACTCGGATAACCGCTCTGTACAATTTTGGTAAGAAGAATAACATCTTAGAATGCTATTCTGAGATGCAAGTTGCCGCTATTTTGGTGGCACGAGGAGGACCTACACAATATTAGGCATGTGGTTTCAATGTTGTGGCTGATCGGTGTATGATGGGAAATGTAGTTTTGTTGAAAATGCTTATGCTGCATTACCTAGCTAAATGAATCCTATTTTCTGGTAAGTTTGATCATTATTCTTCATTAACAGTACAAAAAAACGCATACAAACTAAACTGCAGTCAAAATCCTCAAATAAAATTGAATTTTTACAAGTAATGTAAGCGCAGTGTAGTTCTAGTGGGAAGACTAGCAGCTGTACATCATCACACCATTAGCTAGGTAACTCCTAGCCAATCACATGTAGGCCATTGCTTTATAAGTCTGCTCACAATCTATCACATTGCTGTTTCAGTGTGCTAACACGGCAACCTCCACCACCCCACCACCACCAGTTGAGTCCCGTCCTGCACAGGGGTAGGCTCCTCACCCCTGCCTCCTCTCTCCGGCAGGATATGACGGTTCTGAGTACAAGTTCTTCGGACCGTCAGATGGGGCTTACGCCTAAGAGAGACATTACATTTCTGTTTTATATTCATTAAATAAATGTCATTTAAAATTTCACTCAAGTCTGCGAGTCTTCCTGATAGAAACAATTTGCTTCCGCCATGATTCTTAAATCGACACGCCCCCAACTCGGAAAGTCCAGAGTTTCCCACTCGTAATTACGACTTTGTGGTAGTGTTCATGTGCGTTCATCATCTTGTAAATACGATAATTCCGACATAACTTGAACGCACTATATAATACCCGGAGAGAGCAATGCATTGGCATTCACATTCAATTTGAAATCTGCAATGTTTGCTCATGGATATTCAGTTCCTCATTCAATCAAATGAGCTGTAAATGCCATGTGACTAATCACTTTGGAGCTGCAAGAAAATGGCGTCCTGACTCTGATTGGCTGATGGCACCACAAGAACGTGCACAGATTAACAAATTAAGAGGGATTTTTAATGTCAGATGAAAAAGAAAATAGTTTGATAGATAGAGCTAGTTATTGGATTTTGATAAGAAAATATTTTAAAGTGATATTTTTTAAGTGTAATAATTAAATTATTAAATAACCTATTAAAACATCACTGAAACTACATAGAATTAGATGCAAAGTTCTGTTGCATCTAAAATCCCAATGTGAAGGTGCAACATGAAACTAGAAATAGTCTAAAATGTTCTGGTGGCATTGAGAAGCTGCTAACCCACTCTGTGTAAACATGCATCGATTTTTTGTTCAATACTACATATTACAGCACACACACACACACACACACACACACACAAACATATGCATTAACATAATCACCTGAATCAGTGGATTAATTGAAATGCCCTCAGTTTGACCTTCTGCAACTGTAGATTTATTACAAGACCATCTCCTTGACCCTCCAAGTCTCTTCATCTCTCTTGTTTTTTTGTCCTCTAGGCTTTTTCTAGTGTTTTCATATTGTTCATGTGGATGAACAGCTGACGATGTCACACACTTAACATGTGACAGGGTTAATACACTCAACACTGGGTGCATGAGAGAGATTAAAGTCAATGATGTTTGTCTCTTATGAGACCTTTGTGATGAGAAAACCAACAGGAAGACTCCAGAGTGTCTATTTGAAATCTTGTTAGCTAGTTATCAGTTAGGAAAGCAATAACACATTTTGCTATAAAGATGAAGGGCTGCATTCTGTAGAAATTAAGTAACACTGTAAAAGAAGAAACAGGGCTCCAGACTAAAAAAATTACTAAGGAGCCATTGGCTCCTAAACTGAAACATTAAGAAGCCAAATGGCTGTTTTAGTCACCGAATCACAGAATTGCTCGATTTAGATTGCTGTTCAGAAACAAGATAGAAAGTAGAAGAAATGGAAGACAGCTGATAACCCATTAATCGGAGGTTTAATAAACAGTATACAGTATATAGTTGAGAAGATAAGTTTGCATTCCCTTTTGTCTCACAAATGTTCACACCCCACTAATAATTTATACAAATATAAGAGATAAAATATTTTTTTTATTTAATACTGCTTTTCACAATCTACATTACAGATAATTACATAAAGTAAAGTATGCATATAGTCTTCTTGAGCGTCAGTGAATGTGTGCACCTTGTCTAATAGTTGTGAACAAGTCCCTCAATTGTCCAAAAGTTAAGTGTCAAAAGCTTGATCTCATATATATATATACAGTACTGTGCAAAATATGTTTTACCAAAGCATCTGTCTTAAGATTGTTATTTATATCTTCAGCTTTAGTGTCTCAATAAGAAAAATACATTTTACACTCCCAAACATTCCTTTTGTAAATAGAATAGAATAGAAGAACAGGGAGCTCTGCAACAGATGGCATGGCCCCCATAGAGCCCCCCAATGAACATCGAGTCAGTCTGAAGAGACAGAAGCATTTGAGACTGCCTAAATAGATAGAAGAACTGTGGCAAATTCTCCAAGAAGCTTGGAACATCCTATCTGCCAACAACCAAGAAAAGCTGTGTCCAGGTGTACTTAGGATAATTGGTGCTGTTTTGAATGCAAAGGTTGTCACACCAAATATTGATGTAGCTTTTTTTATGTTTACTGGACTTTGTATGACATTAATTGATAAATGAAAAATACTGATGGCATTATTTTTAAAGACATCCTCACTATGCAACATTTTTCACAAGTGCCTAAAACTTTTGCACAGTACTGTATTTATATAGTATATAAATTGTTTTACAATATTACCTTAATCATTTACTCTTACCAGATGGCCCAGACACAGAGACTACAAGAGTGCAACTTGAATGAAATTCCAGATGCAGTTTATTGTGCAGGTTAGGGTTCTGCCTGACGGGACCGTGGCAGTATCAGCCTGCCTTTGTGTTTTGTGCTCCCCCTTTGTTTGAGCGCATGGGTCCGGTTGTTTGGGACCACCGTGTGCGTGTTATCACTGTGCGCTCTCCAGTAATGTCATGGTCCTGTCAACCAGTCAGGTTGGGTTTTGTCTGACGAGGACCATGATATCATCGTCCCCTGTCTGTCTTGTGTTTCATGTTCATGCTGTGTGTGAACACACGGGTCCAGCAGTGGGTTATCGCGGTGCGTGATTTTCCGTCGTGCACCCTCCGGTGATGTCACAGTCCTGGCACTTTGCCAGGTTGTGTGTCTCGCCTGATGAGGACTGTGGCATCATCGTCCATTGTCTGTTTTGTCAAAGCGTGTTTACGTTTTGCCCTTATGTGTTTCAGGTGTCGCTGGCATGCTGAATCAGTATTTCCATGGGAACCCTGATTGTTTCCATGGGAATGCTGATCATTACAACCTTCAGCTGCTAGCATCACCTGCCCTGTGTTTGTTCTCTGCTTATTTAAATCCCCTCGTGTGTCATGTCCGAGGTCGGATCATTGTTACTGCTCCTGTTGTATTGGTACTGTCAAGCATGAAGGTAGTGTTTGCTGTCTTGTTAACTGTGCTCTTTTTGTATAGTTGGAGCTTGCTTGTGTGCCTGCCTGTATGGTGTGGTTACCCTCTCGTTGGCCTTCGCCTTCGCCTTCTAACCCTGTGGAGGATTCCTCGGTTCTCTGCCCGCATCTCGGGCTTGACTTTGTGATGTTTCAAGAAAGACCTTTTGTGTTTGATCAATAAAACCAATTGAACTGTTCCCTCTGCTTTTGGGTCCTGTCTCTCTCGCACCTTGACAAATCTAGTTATCTCTCTAATCACGTCACCTCTTGTTAACTGTTCAGCAATACAGCCTATATTACAATTAAATTAAAAGGCCATTGATATCACAGTTAGTCATCAGTCAGCTGCTCCTGGAATCAATATAAGCCAGAAATGCTTCAATTATTCAAAGTTTCATGCTAGAAACGCTTCTAAAACTCAGACGGATCTTCAGTCATTTCAGTACACACTGATATCAACAGGGCCATCACTTCAATTCATGGGACCCAGGACAAACATATTTATAGGGGTGGATCAAGGGCATAGCCGACACGTCCCCCGCACTCTTTAAAAAAAGGTGATTTTTGTCCCCCGCACTTTTCCAAGCTAAACCCATACCAAGTCCAAATAGTGGATACAGTATTCTCTGCATTTTGTTACTTTGGGCTGATTGAGTGACCATCCAGCCAATCACATGTGAGTTTCATGAGCCGAAACAACCCTTATGTAACAGGTCGTCAGTCAGACAGTCTAATCAACAAGGCTCCATTGATTTCTACAAAGTTGCTTTCAACAATGATCATTTATCCATTTATCCGGCAATGATGTTGATCTAAATGAATAATCTAGAGATGAGGAACACACAAATGAGAGTTATTTATCGGCATATCGTTCTTGATTGGCAGCATTACATGAAATACACTGCAGAAAAACAAAACAAAGGACAAAGGACTTTTAAGCACACAAGTGGAGTTTATATCAGCGCATGAGTCTTCATTAAGTTATGCTTCTTACATTATGTTTGGAGGTAATAGTTTGATCGGTTCCTTTTGCCAATTTAAGCAGATTACTAGATCTGTGTTAAATATGTAAAGCTGTTTTTAATATCAGCTCCTGTTTTTTACCTCTATGCTGGTGTGCAGTTGACAAACTGTAGGAAAAAAGATAGATCTGCTGTGTTCTTAGAGCACTTAGGCATTTTACTGAAGTGAATAGATATGTAGACACGCTTTTTTATACATGAAAATGTACGGACGTTTTTGAAACTCATTATAATTATTATAAGACTATTATTGTTGTCTTTTGATAAAATTCATGCTCAGCAGCTCACAAACTGTAGGGAAATGATAGATTTGCTTTGTTCTTATAATGCTTAAAACAGTCTCTTGGTAGGTCTGTAGACATACAAATTTTAAAGGGTTAAAATTTTCTTTTGATCATTGATTCAGTGACGAACACATTTCACATAAGACACTCATTTGTCACCACCTTCTGGCATCACCAAAAATGATAATTGAACCATTAAATGTATCTGAACAAATTCTTTGTGAACGTAGTCAAAACACTCGAGCCACTTGGATACATTTAAATCCCACAATGCACAAGCAGAGTAAAAAATAAAATTGTGCACATGCACAATTGTCATTATTGTAATTGATTAAATAATTTATTCAGGACCAGCTTGTGCTCAGTCTTTTATTGTCATGTGTGAAACAGAAGCAAGTGCTTCACAAGATGCCCTTTATTTTTGCAGCTAATTTAGAAAAATTTTGCAGTTATTTTGCAATATTTGATTCTTTAAATGTAAGTGCACTGTAAGTGTTGGGTCTGTACGAGCAACCTACTGAATGCTGTGCAGCCCCCCCCCCCCCCCCCTTTTAAAATGACTGCTACGCCCCTGGGGTGGGTTGACACTATGCTATACTTTTATACTTAATTCTTGTAAAGAATGATTATTGTACCACAGTATTAACACCTATATTTGCATTAAAAGTTTAAAAGAACTTAAAGAGCTGTAAAAAAGGCTTCCAGCAGCACAACGATCCTTTTAAATCCTAAAGCTACATTAAACAGCGATGTCTTTAATTAAACAGCAATGCCTCTGTCTAACCGTTGTACATATAAAGTGTTGTCTCCTTCAAAATCCAGTGCAGGCAGCAGCCCACTGTCAAAATAAGGCTGTGTCAGTTACTGTAGGTAAAAACTAAAAATGGCAACCTCTCCAAATCTACTGAGATTGCTGCTGATGAAATGTTGGCTAAGAAGCCTGAAATCAATGAAAAATACCTTGTCTGAGTTCCTATCAGTCAAATACCTCAACAGACTGAGAGGTGGAGAACAGCACTATTTAGAACATGGTTGGCATTACTTTCATGATACTTTCCATCATGAAAAATAGAATAAAAATAATAAAACTAAACCTATACTAGGGGTGGGCGATATGACCAAAATCTTATATCACAATATGAATCATTTTATATCACGATAACGAAATATACAGTACTGTGCAAAAGTTTTAGGCACTGGTGAAAAATGTTGCATAATAAGGATGTCTAAATCAATATTTGATGTGACCACCTTTGCCTTCAAAACAGCACCAATTCTCCTAGGCACTCCTGGATACAGTTTTTGGTGGTTGTTGAATGTTCCAAGCTTCTTGGAGAATTTGCCACAGTTCTTTGAACTGTTTAGGCTGTCTCAATTGCTTTGGTCTCTTCATTTAATCCCAGATTGACTTAATGTTCAGTAGGGGGTTTTGTGGGGGCCATGCTATCTGTTGTAGGGCTCCCTGTTCTTCTGTTCTAATCTATTCTATTTACAAAAGTAATGTTTGGAAGTCTAACATTTATATTTCCTATTGACACACTAAAGCTGAAGATATACATAACTATACAGCACCTATTGTGGGTTTTCAAATATTACCTTTCATGTAGTATGTTATATAGCTGTTTGTGAATGTAAAAAAGTCTGCAAAGTTTCAAAAATCAAAGTGCACGACAAATGGAGTTATTGACTCCCAAAAGAAAGAACCGATTCTGAACACCTGAAACGAGTCGTTAGTAGTTCCAGACTTACTTCCTGTACTAACCTATGTAATTTGGTAACAAAAAACCCGCCTCTGGTCTTCCTTGGCTGCTCGCGAACAGCTTTGACCCGCCCTCAAACACTACACTAAGCGGTAGACCAATCACAACAGACTGGGCCATCTGGCCAATCAGAGCAGTGCAGACTCTCTGAAAGGATGAGTTAAACGAGTCGTTTTTGACACTGGGGAAAAAAAGGTAATGCTGCAATTTAAATTATGAGCAAATTAAAGTGTTTTTTGACCTTGGATGCATGTAAATCTATTGTATGAGACCTTTAAAACAAAATTAGCCACGTTTAAAAACCATAATAGGTGCTCTTTAAGATAAATGTTTTTGTGAAACATCTTATGTGCCAAAAGACTTTTGCACAGTACTGTATATATCACTATATAGTAAAAGTTTTCTGGAAAATCAATAAAAATTGGTTTATATATTAAATAACCATATTGTAATGCCTATTTTTGAGTAATGTTCTGAACCGAACAGCTGCCATATTAGATCATAGGCTAATTCATGCACGTTGTGAAATACGCTTGACTTTTCAGTGCATTCTTTTTTTCTCTTAGATTTGGCTTACCTGTTAATTATTTTCAACAATGCCCCGACTGTTTTAATATTTTAAGTAACATTTACTAGGTGAATTCCTTTTAGAACAGGCTATAAGGGTCTATTGGTCCTGCACTATGCATTCAAGTGTTTTCAATAAATATGCCTGTTTTCGCTAATGATGATTCTGTCATGTTCTGTATTTAATGTAAGATGATCATATTGCAAAACAAGCACGTCCATTTTCAGCGGAAGTATTAAGTATTTTAAAAGGGTCGCATAAACACACAATGTTTTTTGTTTTTTTTTACTGTTTTCTGAGGGTTTCTTACTTTTTAGACTAGTCGACTCCAAAATGTACATTGAAACTTCCGTGAAATTAGTCGTTCCGCACATCCCTAGTGTTTACATGGGAATTTGTGCTGTTTAGACCTAAAAACAACTGAAGTTCTCGAGAGCAGGCTAGCCAACATGAAAAAGCTTGTCTTGTGCACTCCTGAACGTGCAAGAGGTGTCAATATTTTCACTAAATATGAATATAAATATAATGTGAAAAATATAACATTTTCACCTTTTTAAGCTACTGTATAAAGTGAGACATTATCAACTGCCATTGTATTGAAAAGACAGACCAGGATATTCATTAAATTATTTTGTTTTCTGCAAAACAATACAAGTTTGGAACGACATGAGGGTGAAGTTTCATTTTTGGATGAACTATGCCTTTAAAGTTGACCGTATGCTGTAAATTGTGTTGCGAGTTATCTTTAAGTGGTGATATAAGAGATATCTGACCTGGATGCTGTTCACTCCTTCAAGAACACGATTTGGCGACCGTTAGAAAAGCGCTTCAAGTTGGAGTCCGAAATGCCTATTGAGGCACACTACAATAAAAAGGTGATAACAAGGAGATAACATTATTTATTTTATCCACTCAGAGCATTGGTCATAATTCTTCCCTCAGGTGTCAACTACTATGCACATTTCCATGGCAACCTCTAGGACCCCAGACACAGTCTAGTTGGCTATCTAATGCCTAACAACATATAGCTACAGGTATGCTGATATTTTTGTAAATACATATAATTAGTTAAAACTATTACATTGTAGTGAACGTGTAAAGACACTATTGTATAAGACAAGCTATTGTGTACTGTAGGATTGTACATGTAGTGGAGTGCCATTTCTGCAGTGGTTTGGGGTGGAATGACGTCACGACTAGTCAAATTCGACTCGACTAATGGGCTCGACTATTTTAAATGTGTATATCTGCTAAAGGGTCATTTTGTCAATGTTGAGAGTATACTAGCATATAGATGACCTCAAAGCTAATAGACATGGTCTAATAGCCACAAAGCTCCAATTCTGATTTCATGCCATAGTTCCTATTTGGGTGGCAATGTGTAATTGGAATTTAAAGTGCACAATAATTGTGGTAATCTCAAATAATCATGATTAGATCAAATAATTATGTAATTATGGAACAATCGTGACAGGCCTACTTCTCCTGTATTTATAGTTGGTGTACCGTATAGGCCAACATGCAGAACAGAGTGGCTTCTGTGGGCTACTGCTAAGCTCAGGCAGGATCTGTGTTAATTGAAAAGGTCATGTTGAAGGAGAGGACATCTCGATCCTCCCAACATACTCTTTCTGCTGCAGCAGAGAACACGGAGATACAATATGTTCCCTTATTGTGGTATAGGCAACATGAACCTGCACCTCCATGTTTTTCCACACAAGCTATAATAACATGCCATTCCTGAGAAAAATAAAATTAAAACAAGTAAACCTTGCAAGTTAAGTCCAAATTATATTACAAGGCACAATGTTACAGCTTCCCCTAATAGACATACCATATTCCATTCCATATTTATCAATGACTGTGCAATAACCCAGCTAACACAGTTACGTTGTGAAGACGTAATCATCCATATTGGTCACAGCAACGTACTAAGTTACGTTGCGCCAATGTAACTTTGTGATTCCCATATTGACAAAATGTGTGTCACGCATACTGTGGGCGTTCCGATCAGCAACGCAGACAAACGAAGTATACTGTGGCCTTGACAATTTTCACGTGGTGGACAATAAAATAAGTAATAAAATCCCTTAGACTTACATTGAATGAGGGACACATGCCATATCTAGTGACCAGAATATCATAGAGACTTGGACATGGGCTATTTTGACTAGCAACCACCCAGAACACCATATCAACCCCATAGACATGCTAACCACCCTAAACAACATAGCATTGTGCGAGTTTTGCAAGGTCAAGTATTACGAAAATGTTACATTTTTTGCTTGAATAACACCAAATAACTGTTATTATTCTAAATGCACACATAGGCAATGGTTTAAAACCCTTTTTTTCTTTTCTTTTATGTGTTATTACCACAGCCAGTGAAAAGAAGGTTCTGGTTCTGCTTTGCCATAACAATTTTTTGATGTCAGGCCTCTCATGCCCATTACCTCCAAAATAGCATTGAATTAGTTTTATCCACATTCATTTCTTTAAAAGGAACCCTAATGTTTGCCTGAGAGCATATGAAGGCCACAACAACAAAAATAGCCAAAAACGACTTTTAAAAGGTCTACATACTCTAAATGGTGAGCACATATAAAACAGCATTAAAGCAGGCAGAGTAAAAAAACAAACAGTGCAGACGTATGTTGGTAGTGCTTTGGGAAAGAGGTCTCAGTCTGGTAAACTCAGCTTTCATTGAAAGCTCGCTCAATGGGCCGTGATTAAGTGTATGTATGCAAGAGTGTCTGAGAGAGTATGTGAGAGTGTTTTATGTGTAGGTGTGTGCGCGCAGCATATGGTGTATAGAGGAACCTGGTTAGCGTCAAACAAAGAGCACCATTTGCAAACACACATCCATGAAAGACACAAATCTGCTGTCCTTTCTCATCACAGCTGTAACAGCATCCACCAACCCAAAAGATCCAAGATCAGTTCTTTCAATTGCCACTTCAAAGGGATAGATTTTAGTTCAGAATTTTCTGACTTTTGGGGGGAAATTCTGCCAAAATACGATAGATTTCTAATTCTGGGAGATTTTAATATTCATGTTTGTTGTCCATCAAATCCTCTGACAAAAGACTTTTTAAATCTTATTGACTCTTTTAATCTTGTTCAATCTGTGAGGGGTCCTACGCATGAACATGGACATACACTAGATCTTGTTTTATCTTATGGGTTTTCTAACAGTTATACTGAATTATGTGATGCAGTATTCTCTGATCATAAGCCTGTTATTTTTGGTGCTTCACTCTAGCATCAGAACGACAAACCTCGCTCTCCTGCTCGCTTGTCGCGCATTATTAACTCTTCTACTATTGACAGTTATTCAATAGCATATACAAATGCTTCACATCTTTCCACACTTGAAAGTCCCCCGCCTCACTTGAGCTCTGAAGCTATGCTTACCCTGTTTAAATCCACCTGTTCCACAAGTTTAGACACTATTGCTCCCATGAAATTAAGCATGCTAAACCTAAATCAGAGCCTTGGCTAAATGATGTCACTTGTGCTCTTAGACAGGCTTGCAGGAGAGCTAAGCGCAAATGGAAGAAAGACAAGCTTCAGGTGTCATATGACATTTTAAGGGATTTCTTATCTGCTTATCAGAAAACAGTTAAAGCAGTCAAGACAAAGCATTTTTCTGATATTATTGTAAAAAACTGTCATAGACCCAGAGTTTTGTTTAGCACTATACATCTGTTATCAACCCCTGCTTTGATGTGTCATCTGCAACCTGCGAAGGTTTTATAAAAATTTTTGTTAATAAGATTGAGGACATTAAATCTCATATTCCATCAGCTGCTAATGACCCATCTGCCCCTCCTGTCTGTCCTGCTGCGTTTGGCTAATTTGAGCCAGTCTCTCTACTCATTCTGATAAATATTGTACAACACCTAAAATCTACAGACTGTTCACAAGATGTACTTCCATCTCGCTTACTTAAACAGGTATTTAATATTGTTGGGCCTTGTATCCTGTACATAATAAATAGCTGCCTTGCAACAGGGTCTGTGCCAGCCTATTTAAAACATACTATAGTGAAGCCTCTTCTAAAAAAACCCAAATCTGGATCCGTCAATTTATGCAAATTTTAGACCAATTTCTAAATTGCCTTTTTTATCAAAAGTCTTGTAGAAAGTTGTTCTCTTTTTTGGACAAGAATGCTCTGTTTGAGGTCTTTCAATCTGGATTTAGAGCACACCACAGCACAGAATCTGCACTTTTAAAAGTTTGGAATGATGTTTTGCTAGCTGTAGACGCTGGAGACTCCACAATACTGGTGCTGTTAGACCTCAGTGCAGTATTCCATAACATTAATCACAATATCCTTATAGCCTGGCTTGAACAGTCTGTGGGTTTCCGAAGAACTGTTCTCGAGTGGTTTAAGTCATATTTGAGCAAAATAAGTTTTTCAGTTAATATTGGTGATCTTTCGTCTAGCATTGCTCCTCTTACCTGTGGGATCCCCCAAGGCTTTATTCTTGGCCCCATCCTGTTTTCATTGTATAAGCTTCCCATTGGGTCTATTTTTAACAAGCATGGTGTTTCTTTTCAATGCTATGCAGACGATCCTCAAATCTATCTGCCTTTGAAAAAAAAAAAAAGAATACTATAGGACCCCTGCTAGCTTGTTTGGAGGATTTAAAATCTTGGATGGCTCTAAACTTTTTATATCTCAATAAAAACAAAACATAAAAGTTGGGGCACAAGCTGAATAGTCAGTTAAGAGCTAATGATTAATCGTTGCAATAATCGCCCAAATAATAATCATTCTAATAATCATCAGATTAGTTGATTATCAAAATAATTGTTAGTTGCAGCCCTTGTGTAGAAGGGTGTGAGTGTTAACAGTTGTGCTTAAGATGAATAGTGTAATATATTCAGATGCAATGTGTTGGATGTGTGCTTTGTGTAACCCGTGAAATTTACATTTCTAATGTTTGGTGCTTGTTTAATCTCTTCCAAATGAGTTTCAAAAATGGCTGAATTTGAGGGGCTGCATGCTGTTTGCCAATTATAACATTGGATGTTTACACTTAAGTTTAAAGGAGGAGCTGAGGCAAAAATCGAGCTTTTCAGAAAGATGGTCAGAGACAGGGTGGAACCTAATCTGATATTACAAAATTATGACTGTTTTGGTCAAATAAAATAAAAAATTATCAGTGGACCTCAGGGAAGGTAATGAAACTTTAAAAATTAGCATTTTATGATCCCTTTAAGTTAATACTATATGAACACCAAGTTAAGTAAACTTAATTACACAAGTTTTGAAATTGAGGAACGAGTTTACTCAGTTCAATTAAGTAGAGTCAACTTATTATGGTTTCACACAAGGATATTATATATCTTGGAATATAGCACATGATTTGGAATGCCATAAGGGTGAGTAAATGATGACAGCATTGTCATTTTTTGGTGAGCTATTTCTTCAAGAGTGTATATTCTACTACACTATGCCAACCAGATGCCATGCACCAGAACATAGATCCAATTTGAAAATGAGTTATTACCACAGCAGTACAACCCCTATTTGTGCCGGCAACAAAACAACAGAGCCCGTATTCATATAAAGTTTTAAGGCTAAAAGTAGCTTCTAACGTGGAAATTTAGGAGCAACTCTTAAAAATTAGCGCCGTGCCACTCCTAAATTCAGGACTTGTAAAATTTTAATCTAAGAGTAATTCATGAAGCATTTTAACACTTAAAGTAGCTCCTAAACCCAGACAGTTTAGAAGACCTCCTATATACACTATATTGCCAAAAGTATTTGCTCACCCATCCAAATAATTGAATTCAGGTGTTCCAATCACTTCCATGGCCACAGGTGTATAAAATGAAGCACCTAGGCATGCAGACTGCTTCTACAAACATTTGTGAAAGAATGGGCCGCTCTCAGGAGCTCAGTGAATTCCAGCGTGGTACTGTAATAGGATGCCACCTGTGCAACAAGTCCAGTCGTGAAATTTCCTCGCTACTAAATATTCCACATTCAACTGTCAGTGGTATTATAACAAAGTGGAAGCGATTGGGAATGACAGCAACTCAGCCACGAAGTGGTAGGCCACGTAAAATGACAGAGCGGGGTCAGCGGATGCTGAGGCGCATAGTGCGCAGAGGTCGCCAACTTTCTGCAGAGTCAATCGCTACAGACCTCCAAAGTTCATGTGGCCTTCAGATTAGCTCAAGAACAGTGCGTAGAGAGCTTCATGGAATGGGTTTCCATGGCCGAGCAGCTGCATCCAAGCCATACATCACCAAGTGCAATGCAAAGCGTCGGATGCAGTGGTGTAAAGCACGCCGCCACTGGACTCTAGAGCAGTGGAGACGCGTTCTCTGGAGTGACGAATCACGCTTCTCCATCTGGCAATCTGATGGACGAGTCTGGGTTTGGCGGTTGTCAGGAGAATGGTACTTGTCTGACTGCATTGTGCCAACTGTGAAGTTTGGTGGAGGGGGGATTATGGTGTGGGGTTGTTTTTCAGGAGCTGGGCTTGGCCCCTTAGTTCCAGTGAAAGGAACTCTGAATGCTTCAGCATACCAAGAGATTTTGGACAATTCCATTCTCCCAACTTTGTGGGAACAGTTTGGGGATGGCCCCTTCCTGTTCCAACATGACTGCGCACCAGTGCACAAAGCAAGGTCCATAAAGACATGGATGAGCGAGTTTGGTGTGGAAGAACTTGACTGGCCTGCACAGAGTCCTGACCTCAACCCGATAGAGCACCTTTGGGATGAATTGGAGCGAAGACTGCGAGCCAGGCCTTCTCGTCCAACATCAGTGTCTGACCTCACAAATGCGCTTCTGGAAGAATGGTCAAAAATTCCCATAAACACACTCCTAAACCTTGTGGAAAGCCTTCCCAGAAGAGTTGAAGCTGTTATAGCTGCAAAGGGTGGGCCGACATCATATTAAATCCTATGGATTAGGAATGGGATGTCACTTAAGTTCATATGCGTCTAAAGGCAGATGAGCGAATACTTTTGGCAATATAGTGTATATCGCTGTATGTCTTAGCTGACATATAACGGTTCCCTGTCTACCAATCATTGTGGGCGACTTAAAAAAGCACACTCATAAAACGTGATGTCATCCATAGCAGCGAGGACAACTCAGCCTTACTCTTATCTTAAGATTTCCTTACTAAAACTTGCTCTTAGCAGTTTTGTGAATAGGCTTTAAGCAAAAACTCCTAGGTAGGAACTCTTTGGAGATCTCCTAGTGGTAAGATAAAAATCTTTGTGAATACTGGCCCAGGAAGCTAACCTGCCTATAAACCTGAGCCACCCGGGAGAGGGACAAAGATGCCACCCAGAGAGAGTAATTCTTATAATAAGGAGCTTAAAGATTATTCAAGTCCCATCATGTTGCCAAGCAGACAATGCCAAACAGATTTGTATTATGCCTAATGACAGCCCTGCGCGACATGAAATATGACTCATATTCACTGATAATGAAGTCATCACACATATACAGTGAAGTGGAGGAATAAGTTAGAAAAAGGAAATCTCTCAAATCTGATGCATTATTATAATGGGACACGCCCTAATTTTATCCAGATATGGCTAACATAAGGTGATTAAGGTGTGAATGAAATGGAAATGTGTAGAGATCATTTTGAAAAAAGATAGAGAAGATAGACTGCACTGGGTTAAAAACATTTCAAAAGTGTCTAAAAAGCATTTAATTACAGTACATTTTTGACATCTGTAATTGAGAACTGACCAATAAAAAATAGGAGCCTTAAAAAATTGTTGTCCAGGGCTTTTCAAACTGTATAATACTTACAGAGACTGTAAGTATTATTAATCATTTTTATCTACTGACACACAAATCATGGTATTAACAGTGGTTATATCAGAACACATCAATGGTCAAAAAAATCATACCAAATCCAAACATTTTACTCTCTCCAACTTCTTCCACCAGCCCCTTTTGCAGTGACTTAAAAATCACTCTACGAAAACAGGTGGAAAACTACCAATACAAATTAAATCCTAAATACAATTGCAAATATAAACATAATAATAATTTAAATAAAATGACATATAGATAGTTTAACACATACCTAATAATTTTTTGTTTAAAAAAAAACAGCTATTGTCAGGGACATAATTCGATTTCCACTATATTTTCAGAGTTTTAGAATTTAGGAATGTACACTTTAGGCTATTTCTAATGACCTATTTCTCAGGAAAATAGAAAATTGTGCTTTGCGTCACATCATTAGCAAACAATACACCCACAGTTTTCACACATACACCCACAGATGGCACAAACACTACTACCCCTGCCCACTTGCACTCTGTACTGGCACAAAAATTGCACTTAGAATTACTGAATAAGACATAGTGCACAGTTGCTGAACGTAGCACTGCGCTTTGCACACTCACAAAATTACAGCCCATAGTCATCAGAATTATGAAAAGCCTGACATAGCACCAGTGTTAGGTGAGGCACTTAATAACAGTAATCTACTACAAATTGCTAATTATTTCTCTAAAATTGTACTCAGATGACTTTAATAATTACTTAATTGAAAAAGTAGTCAAATTACTAACTACTTTACTTTTAAGTTACTTTCTAAAACACTTTTCCTTTTAACAAATTCTTTCTTGTTCATTGATATACAGAAGTCTTACACTCAGCACCTCACATTTCTCCTTTACAATGACTCATTTCTGGCCTATAATATATATATTCTTTATAAATAATATATTAGAAATAAGCATAACCCCATAAATGTACTTAAAAGTAATTAAATTAAAAGTCAGTAACTGTAATCTGATTAAAAAATGTAAAATGTAATGCATTGCCCTACATTTATAACTACAGTATTACAGTACAAATTACAGTAACTAATTACTTTGTAATTGGATTACACCCAACACTGCATAGTACTATAAAAAAATAGAACAATAATGCCAATATATAATAAACACAAAAATATTGCACTGAGGGTATCTATTTTTTCCACCTAATTTTGTTTTAGCAAAAACGTTCCTATAGCTCAACTGGTAGAGTACGCTAGCAAAGTCCAGGTCATGGATTCAGTTCTCAGGGAATGCATATACTGATTCTGTTAGTTTCAAGTCACATGAAAGCATCTGCCAAATGCATAAATGTACCTGACCTGTGAATAAAAGTATTGTATAATATTGTAGATACGATACATTTTGCATAATTGTCTTCCCTTAGGTCCACTTCTAATGTTAGTCAAGTTTTGTGACCGTTACTAGGCAAAACAGGTTGAAAAACATCAAATAGGCATCATTGATGTGGGTGGTCATACTTGCAGCTGGGGAGTTTATTGTGAATGGTTTGCAAAGGTTTTTAAAATTAAGATTGTAGGAGCACAATCAAAGTCAGTGTAATGTTTATGAATGTTATGTAAGAATGACCTGCTCACGTAACAGCGTTACAGTTTCCAAAAAGAGACAACCAGAGTCATACAGCACTCGAAGAGACACTGCAATAGTGACTCACCACATTCCAGAAGAAAGGGTTGAAAATGATAGCAATGACAGCTACGCAGAATCTGGATTCTGTCAGGTCTATAAACCTCGACAGGTCTGCCAACATAGACATGTCCATCTGAGGAGAGAGAAAAAAAAAAACAACAGAAAAATGAGATACGTTGCTGGTAAAAAACTAAGATATTATTTTTATTTGAAAAGGAATCAACATTCTGCAGGGGACAGTGTTTTTTCTCCCCTTTTCTCCCCAGTTTGGAATACCCAAATCCCAATGCGATCTAGGTCCTTGTGGTGGCGTAGTGACTCGCCTCAATCTGGGTGGCGGAGGACGAATCTCAGTTGCCTCTGCATCTGAGACTGTCAATCCGCGCATCTTATCACGTGGCTTGTTGAGTGTGTTACCGCGGAGACGTAGCGCATGTGGAGGCCCACGCTATTCTCCGCGGCATCCACGCCCAACTCACCACGTGCCCCACCAAGAGCGAGAACCACATTATAGTGACCACGAGGAGGTTACCCCATGTGACTCTACCCTCCCTAGCAACTGGGCCAATTTAGTTGCTTAGGAGACCTGGCTGGTGTTACTCAGCACACCCTGGATTCAAACTCGTGACACCAAGGGTGGTAGTCAGCGTCAATACTGCTGAGCTACCCATGCCCCCTGGGGACAGTGTTTTTATATAAACTGCAGCAGTGCTCAATGCATCACGTCAATAACAAGATGAACAGTCTATGAATTTATTAATCAAACTTACTCAGAATGCAGACAATTTCTGACACACATCATATTTTTATTATATCCATGAATGTGGTTACAGACAAATGATATATAACAGTGAAATCGATGACAACATTCACTTCTCTATCTTGCATACACTCAACAGTCTCTCACACGAGACGGATGATGTGAGCTTCATCGTCTTCACTGCTATTGGTTGTCACTGTGCGATGTCGCTGCATATGCATAGTTAAAACTTTTGTCAACATTGTTGCATGTCTTGACACACACACATCCTGTCGCTCGCGTTGCCGGAAGTCACCAGCTCTCATCGAAAATTAATGGTCTCCTGTCGTGTTGTGGCTGTGAGTTGCTGACAATGTGAATGGGGCTTAACACTCTTTGCAGAAGTCAACCTGCAAATGGCTTGCTTATCAGAATCAGAATCAGAATCAGCTTTATTGCCAAGTATGCTTACAAGTACAAGGAATTTGTCTTGGTGACAGGAGCTTCCAGTGTACAACAATACAAAAACAATACAAAAACAGCAGCATGACATAATAATAAAAAATAAAAAATAATTATACACATACGTACAGACACACACATACATACATACACACATACACATGGGTAGTGCGAATCTAATACAATCTGTTATGTACAGTGTAAATACAAATCTGTTATGTACAGTGCAAATTTTTTTTTTTTTTTAGAGGATTGAAATGGCAGAAGAGGTTGGATGTGTTGGATAAATATAAGAAAGACTAAACTGTGTATTGCACATAGTTATTGCTCAATGGGGCAATTTAACTGTTCATGAGATGGATAGCCTGAGGGAAAAAACTGTTCCTGTGCCTGACGGTTCTGGTGCTCAGAACTCTGAAGCGTCAGCCAGAAGGTAACAGTTCAAAAAGGTAGTGGACAGGGTGAGTGGGGTCCAGAGTGATTTTTCCAGCCTTTTTCCTCACTCTGGAAGTGTACAGTTCTTGAAGGGGGGGGGGGGGGGGATGGCAACCAATAATCCTCTCAGCAGTCCGAACTGTCCTTTGTAGTATTCTGATGTCTGATTTTGTAGCTGAACCAAACCAGACAGTTACTGAAGTGCAAAGGACAGACTCAATGACTGAGTAGAACTGTATCAGCAGCGCCTGTGGCAGGTTGAATTTCCTCAGCTGGCGAAGGAAGTACAACCTCTGCTGGGCCTTTTTCACAATGGAGTCAATGTGGGTCTCCCACTTCAGGTCCTGTGAGATGGTAGTGCCCAGGAACCCGAATGACTCCACTGCTGCCACAGTGCTGTTTAGAATGGTGAGGGGGGTCAGTGTTGGGGTGTTCCTCCTAAAGTCCACAATGATCTCCACCGTTTTGAACGTGTTCAGCTCAATGTTGTTTTGACTGCACCAGACAGCCAGACAGTCCTTGGCGATGCAGTCATTGGTGTAGAGGGAGAAGAGTAGTGGGGAGAGCACACATCCCTGGGGGCACCAGTGCTGATTGTACATGTGCTAGAAGTGAGTTTCCCGTCTCACAAGCTGCTGCCTGTCCGTCAGAAAGCTGGTAATCCACTGACAGATAGACATGGGAACAAATCAAAATCAAATCAAATCAAATCACTTTATTGTCACACAGCCATATACACAAGTGCAATGGTGTGTGAAATTCTTGGGTGCAGTTCCGATCAACATAGCAGTCGTGACAGTGATGAGACATATACCAATTTACAATAACATCAAATTAACATAACACAATTTAAACATCTGTTATACATAATTACACTCAACTTAAAACATCAAATTAACACAACACAATTTAAACATCTGTTATACACATAATTACACTCAACTTAAAACATCAAATTAACACAACACAATTTAAGCATCTGTTATACACATAATTACACTCAACAATATACAAATAATAACATACACTGTACAGTATACAATATGCTGTTTTTGTTTTTTTACTATATAGATACACATTATTCAATAAAAATTAAAAATTAAAATATATATAAAAAAACAAAAGTATATATATATATATATATATATATATATATATATATATATATATATATATAGAATGTACAGTATTGTACTGTATTGACATTCAGGCTGTCGGTTGATAGTCAGTTGTTAAGAGAGAATATAATATAATAATAATATAATTTATGACAGTCCGGTGTGAGATATAAGAGTAAGAGTAATAAAGTGCAGTGCTGATGTATTTGATCGTGGGAGATCAAGAGTTCAGAAGTCTGATTGCTTGGGGGAAGAAGCTATCATGGAGTCGGCTGGTGCGGGTCCTGATGCTGCGATACCGCCTACCTGATGGTAGCAGTGAGAACAGCCCATGGCTCGGGTGGCTGGAGTCTCTGATGATCCTCCGTGCTTTTTTCACACACCGCCTTGTATATATTTCCTTGAGGGAGGGAAGCTCACATCCGATGATGTGTCTGGCAGTTCGCACCACCCTTTGCAGTGCTTTGCGGTTGTGGGCGGTGCTATTGCCGTACCAGGCGGAGATACAGCCAGTCAGGATGCTCTCCACAGTGCAGGTGTAGAACCGTGTGAGGATGTGGCGGTTCATTCCAAACTTCCTCAGCCGTCTCAGGAAGAAGAGGCGCTGATGAGCCTTCTTCACAACGACTTCAGTGTGGACGGACCATGTGAGTTCCTCAGTGATGTGGACACCCAGGAACTTGAAGCTGCTGACTCTCTCCACTGGTGCTCCATTGATGGTGATGGGACTGTGTTCTCTGTCTTTTCTTCTGAAGTCCACCACAAGCTCCTTTGTCTTACTGACGTTGAGGGAGAGGTTGTGCTCCTGACACCAGTGTGTCAGAGTGTGCACCTCCTCTCTGTAGGCTGTTTCATCATTGTCAGTGATCAGACCAACCACCGTCGTGTCATCAGCAAACTTAATGATGGCATTGGAGCTATGTGTTGCCACACAGTCATGTGTGTACAAGGAATACAGTAGTGGGCTGAGAACACAGCCCTGCGGGGCTCCAGTGTTGAGGGTTAGTGATGAGGAGATGTTGCTGCCTATTCTAACCACCTGGCGTCTGCTTGACAGGAAGTCCAGGATCCAGCTGCACAGCGAGCTGTTTAAGCCCAGAGCCCGGAGTTTCTCATCTAGCTTGGAGGGCACTATGGTGTTGAATGCTGAGCTGTAGTCTACAAACAACATTCTCACATAAGTGTTCTTTTTTTCCAGGTGGGAGAGAGCAGTGTGTATTGTAGATGCAATGGCATCATCAGTGGAGCGGTTGTTGCGGTAAGCAAACTGCAGCGGGTCAAGATTGAGTGGCAAGACAGAGCAGATGTAATCTCTGATTAGTCTCTCAAAGCATTTGCTGATGATGGGGGTCAGAGCAACAGGACGCCAGTCATTTAAACAAGTTATTTTTGATTGTTTTGGAACAGGCACAATGGTGGATGTTTTAAAGCATGTGGGGACTACAGACAAAGAGAGGGAAAGGTTGAAAATGTCCGTAAAAACACCAGCCAGCTGGATCGCGCACGCTCTGATGACGAGGCCCGGAATGCAGTCTGGACCCGCGGCTTTGCGGATATTCACCCGTCGGAAGGATCGGGTTACATTCGCTACAGAGACGGAGAGTGAACTAACCTCTGTAGCTTCGGCCGTGAGAGCTCTCTCCGCGAGGGTGGTGTTATTTCCCTCGAAACGAGCATAAAAAGTATTTAGCTCATCCGGTAGAGAGGCAGCGGTGTTCATGGCGGAGTTTTTATTCCCTTTAAAGTCTGTGATGATGTTAATTCCCTGCCACATGCTTCTAGAGTTGGTGGTGTTAAACTGTCCTTCAATCTTGTCCCTGTACTGGCATTTTGCTGTTTTGATAGTTTTTCGGAGGGCATAACTGGCTTGTTTATGCTCCTCCGCGTTCCCGGAATTAAAAGCGGAGGTCCGCACATTAAGTGCCGCGCAAACATCACTACTGATCCACGGCTTCTGATTCGGATAGATTCGTACAGTTCTGGTCGGAATCACTTCCTCTACGCACGTTCTGATGAAACACATTACGCTATCAGCGTAAAGCTCGATGTCGTCATCAGAAGCGGACCGGAACATCTCCCAGTCCGTGTGATCAAAACAGTCTTGTAGCATAGAGTCTGATTGGTCCGACCAGCACTGGATCGTTCTGAGGGCGGGTGCTTCCTGTTTCAATTTCTGCCTGTAAGCGGGCAGAAGCAGAATGGAAGAGTGGTCCGATTTGCCAAATGGTGGGCGGGGGAGGGATTTGTAGCCATCCCGGAACGGAGAGTAGCAATGATCCAAAACCCGGTCCCCTCGTGTGTTGAAACTAATGTGCTGGTGATATTTTGGTGCGACTGATTTTAAACTGGCTTTATTAAAGTCCCCGGTCACAATGAACGCGGCCTCAGGGTGCGCGGTTTCTTGCTCACTTATACTCCCATACAGTTCCTTGAGTGCCCGGTCTGTGTCGGCTTGTGGGGGAATGTACACAGCTGTGATAATGACCGCTGTGAATTCCCTCGGTAGCCAGAATGGTCGACACAGAAGCATAAGAAATTCCAGATCAGGAGAACAGAAAGACTTGATGGAATGTACGTTCCTCTGATCACACCAGGATTTGTTGATCATAAAACATACACCACCTCCTCTAGTTTTACCTGAGAGGTTTTTCGCTCTGTCCGCTCGGTGCATGGAGAACCCCGCGGGTTCAATGGCTGAGTCTGGAATCTCCGCAGACATCCAAGTTTCCGTAAGGCAGATAATGCAGCAGTCCCTCGTCTCTCGTTGGAAAGAGATCCGCGCTTTCAGCTCGCAGAGCTTGTTATCCAGAGACTGAACATTTGCCAGTAGAATAGTGGGTAGCGGGGGTCGATTTGCGCGGCGTCTTACTCTGATGAGAACGCCGGCTCTGTTTCCCCTTTTCCTCCTGCGTTTCCGCGGCCGTGCTGCCCAGACAAAGGGCTCCGCTTGCGTGTTTGTAAACAGCGGGTCGGCATTGAGGAATGTGAAGTCCGGTTTTCGGTGTGAGATCGCTGAACCAATGTCCAAAAGTGTTTGTCTGTCATAGACAATAAGGCAGACAACATCCAAGACAAAAAACATAAGAATTGTAAACAAAACAAACAAAACATTGCTATGTTGTGTCGGAGCTCGCAACGCAGCAGCCATACTCGGCGCCATCTTGAGTTCAGCAGAGTGTTGGTGTAATTTATTCTGGAGTATAGCTGGGATGATGGTGTTGAAAGCTGAACTGAAGTCCACAAAAAGGATCCTTGCATATGTCTCTGGTATCTCCAGATGTTGCAGGATATTGTTGGGCCTCATGTATTCAGATAGAAGACAAAGGCAGGCCTAACACAGTCGTAAAATCCTAACTCAGGCCCCCACATACCAGGTTATAAATTATACTGATAAAAAGCGCCAAAATCAAACAAAGGGAGTCCACAACAGACTACAAATCCCATGAAGCCTTGCTCACTAAAGGATCGAACTCTCAACTCCTATTGGATGAGGCACACAACAGAACACCCCTCAAACCATGACATCATCAGGAGTAGAAATACCTCTGAAATGCTTCCGGGATTTGCTTCCAGCAACTTTGTTCACCGGGTATAGATGTAGCTCATCGCTGCTCTCAGGTGCAACCTCGTGGCACAAGGAAGTAACATCCGACTTGAAACTGTGGCCATACAATCTCCATCTCACTGGACAAGTTGAGATTACTCTGTGTTCAACCGAACACTCTAACGGATCCGAAGGAGACCGCTGAGCAATCCGCATCTTCATCCATTTGCCTGTAGAAGTGAAGAGATTAAAGATTTCTCTTCCATCTTCAATCAAGTCGACATTTCTGATTTCTCCGCCAGCCCGCCGAGAACAGTCAGCCGTACACCCGCCGACAGAGCGAGGAAACGGCCTCCCGTCATCACCCGAGCCTCAAGGAACCGGGTCGGAATTAATGGACGGATGAACACACATTCTGCATCCTCATGCAATTCAAGTAAGAGGTTTACGTCTGGGCAGAGACAGAATATTATAGTGTGCTATTCTTGTGTTTCAAGGTTTTTTTTGCTTGTACAGTTTACGGACCGCCATGTCCGCTCATTATTAATACTCAGGGTATTAATTATCATGAAAGAGATTTGCTGTATTGCGGTCCAACCAAATTGGACTGTTGTGCATTTTCACCATCGCGGGTGAGACCGGCAACTGAGTTTATCCATTAAAGGCTCAAAGAGCGCGGGACTGTTTACGAGCCGTCCACCACGTCTCTGAGCGATAAACTAACAGCTGCTTTCTCTCCCACGATTGCGAAATCGGCTTTAGGGCTGTCACTTTATTCTCACTCTCTCTCGTACTAACCACACACACACACACACACACACACACACACACATACCCACACGCGACCCCTCACAAACACACACACACCCTCATGTGTTATAGGATTATTTTGATTTCCATATCTAATCATATCACTGTTTAGTTTGTAGTTGTAAGTCGGAAGTTTATTGACTGCATTGTATTGATTATTAATTGATATTACTGCATAAATAAACTTTGTTTATATTACAAAGAGAAGTGTTTTGGTTTGTTTTGCATACGCCTGTGTCATGCTGATGGGATGTCAGTGCTCAGATTCAAGCCTTCATTCATTGTTTTTTTCCCGAAAATCGATATTCTTCGGATGTCGATTTTCCTAAGAAGACAATCTAATATTGAGACTGTTATACTATCTGGTTATTAGTCCCTGATTCCAAGGTGGTGCCCTGCCAATGTTAATCCTAATTAATATTCTGTTGATTTTTGATAATTGATAATTATCTTTGATGATTGTTGAATTTGAATGCTCAATAAGCTAGTGTTAATTTTAATTAATGTTTCATCGATGTTAAAAATTAACGATTATCTTTTGATAATTGTTGATTTAAAGGATTAGAAAAGCTAACATTGATTCTCATCAATGTTCTATTGATTTTAATAATTAATAATTATCTTTGATTAATTATTAATTATTGCTAATAACCAAACTTGCTCCTAAACATAGCGCACTACATTTATTGGAGCCCCATATGAGGTTTTAATGAGTTAGATTCAATTAATTAAAGTATTAATTAATAAATAAAGAAATAATTACCAATTATTTCTGATAGTAACACTGATTTAAACAACCAGTAAAGCCCTACATATGATGCAGTCCTATGTTGACTGCATCATCCACAGACCTGTTTGCTCGATAAGCAAATTGAAGGGGATCTAGAATGGGTCCAGTGATGTTCTTCAGGTGGGCCAACACCAGTCTCTCAAATGATTTCATGACCGCAGACGTCAGGGCGACAGGTCTGTAGTCATTAAGTCCTGTGATTTTTGGTTTCTTTGGAACAGGAATAATGATTGAGCGTTTGAAACAGCATGGGACTTCACATTGCTCCAATGATCTATTGAAGATCTGTGTGAAGATGGGGGCCAGCTGGTTAGCACAGGATCAAAGACACGCTGGTAAGACGCCATCTGGGCCTGGAGCTTTCCTCATCTTTTGTTTCCGAAAGACGCGGCTCACATCATCTTCACAGATCTTAAGTGCAAGTTGAGTAGCAGGAGGGGGGAGGAGGGGGGTTGCAGGAGTTGTTGGTGTTTGTGTGAAGTGAAGGTCAGAGTGGGTATGGGGTCTGAGATTGGGCCTTTCAAATCTGCAGTAGAACACATTCAGGTCGTCAGC
Organism: Myxocyprinus asiaticus; assembly: GCF_019703515.2. NCBI lineage: Eukaryota > Metazoa > Chordata > Actinopteri > Cypriniformes > Catostomidae > Myxocyprinus > Myxocyprinus asiaticus. Next base: position 16,156,855 of record NC_059375.1, read on the forward strand.
CAGTTGTTGGTTCCCTACAGGGTTGGGGGTAGGAGTCCAGTAATTTGTGAGTTGTTTCATGCCACTCCACACTGATGCAGGGTCAGTAGCTGAAAGCTTGTTTTTCAGCTTCTCAGAGTGTCTTCTTTTAGCCACTCTGATTTCCTTGTTCAGTGTGTTCCTGGCCTGATTATACAAGACTTTATTCCCACCCCTGTAAGCATCCTCTTTGGCCTGACAAAGCTGTCTGAGCTCTGCTGTAAACCACGGTTTGTCATTGTTGAACTTTAAATAAGTCCTAGTAGGAATGCACATATCCTCACAGACACTGATATATGATGTAACAGTATCTGTGAGCTCGTCCAGGTCTGTGGCTGCAGCCTCAAAAACACTCCAATCCGTGCAATCGAAGCAGGCTTGTAGTTCCTGCTCTGCTTCATTGGTCCATCTCTTTATAGTCCTTACTACTGGCTTGGTTGATTTTAATTTCTGCCTGTAGGTTGGAAGAAGATGAACCAGACAGTGATCTGAGAGTCCCAAAGCTGCTTTAGGGACAGAGCAATATGCATCCTTTATTGTTGTGTAACAATGATCCAGTATGTTCCTGTCTCTGGTGGGGCATGTGATGTGCTGTTTGTATTTGGGCAGTTCACGTGTGAGATTTGCTTTGTTAAAGTCCCCAAGAATAATAAAAACTGAGTCCGGGTATTGTTGGTCTGTGTCTGATTTGATCAGCCAGACATTACAGCGATGTGTTCAAACACGCGTTTGGTGCGATATACACACTCACCAGAACAAATGAGGAAAACTCCCGCGGTGAGTAGAAGGCTTACAGTTAATAAAGAGCACTTCCAAATTAGGACAGCACATCCTCTTTAACGTTGTTACATCTGTACACCAACTTTCATTGATATAAAAGCATGTTCCACTGCCTCTCGTTTTCCCCGTTAACTCCACGATGCAATCCGCTCTGAACAGCTGGAAGCCCGGCAGATGTAACGCGCTGTCCGGAATGGCTTCACTCAGCCAGGTTTCTGTGAAGCACAAGGCAGCAGAGGTTGAAAAGTCCTTGTTTGTGCAGGTGAGGAGATATAGTTCGTCTGTTTTGTTAGAAAGAGAGCAGAGATTTGTTAAGTGAATACTCGGCAGTGCTGTTCGAAATCCGTGCCGACGGAGTTTGACCAGCGCACCGGCTAGTCTCCCTCACCTGCGTCTCTTGTACAGCAGATTGTCTGGTATATGCTGTGGAATGTTCAGCAGTTCGTCTTTGTTAAAACTGACTGGAAAAAGATTACTAAACACAGGACAAACAAACAAAAACAACAAAAGAACTGAGGAGCTCCACAACAAGGCAGCCATCCGTGGCGCCATCATGATGATCTTATAGCTGTCTCTGCATATAAGACTGGGATGTTGGGTGGAGTAAGTATTTTAAAATTATACACATCACCTTAAAAGGGGATACTGTGTGTGTGTGTGTGTGTGTGTGTGTGTGTGTATGTATATATATATATATATATAAAATTGCTGCGCCACTAGTGGCACTAAACAGAATTGCAAAAATAATCATTGTTTCCAAACAGGTCTTCCAAATACTCTTTGCATCCCCACCCTCACGCTGCATGCCAAATTGGACAAATCAGCTTGGGAAGGGCACTTTGAAGAGAGAAAAATCTTGAAAGTCATGCTGTGAGATTGCTTCAAACTGAATTTCTATTAAAAGGTGAGTTCCGAATTAATTGTTATTGAGCCCTACACTTTTCAGCCCTACAATGCTCTCACAGGGGACAGTAAAGTCTTTGAAGGGAATAAGGCATTGGGATGATCACTTCTGAATGGAACGCACCCTCTGTTTTCTATTGTTTAGTCAAACTACTCAATTTCCTGCTAGACACCTAAGAACTGGTAGTCCCGCCCCAAATTCACACCACTGGTTGAACCAGCAGTTCACATGTCGGACTGTTCAAACAAACAGCTTGTTTTAAAAGCACCTCAGTAAGTCAACCTACGAACAGCATACTTATCTCTCTCTCTAAACTGGTGTATGAGAAAGTATTTTTTCATCAAAAAAATTATACACTTCTACTTTTTTTAATGTCAATTCATAACAAGCTGACTGGCCAACACTAACAATCAGATCTGAACAACTCACTGAAAGCTTGGCAGTTCCTTTCTGCAGGCATTCTCTCTCTGGTCATTACTGTTGATCGATGTGGTCATTTGAGCTGTTATTTTATCATATAATTACAGACTTTTATCCAGAGAGATTAAAAATGCATTAATTGCAGGGGCAGTTCCCCTGAGGAACTGGGATTAAGAGCTTTGAAAAAGGACACAGCAGGGATCTCAGTAACTCATTACTGGTCTCAGTAACACCCCAGTGGGCGGGTCCATTTACCTAGGATTAAACTCTCAATCTTTGTGTTACAAACATAGATCCTTACACACATACACTCACTTTATTAAGAAAACTATGGTCCTAATATAATTACCCATTTTGAGTAAACTCTAGAGACTGTTGTGCGTGAAAATCCCAGGAGACCAGCAGTTACAGAAATACTCAAACCAGCCCATCTGGCACCAACAATCACGCAACAGTCAAAATCACTGAGATCACATTTTTCCCCATTCTGATGGTTGATGTGAACATTAACTGAAGCTCCTGACATGTATCTGCATGATTTTATGCATTGCACTGCTGCCACACAATTAGCTGATTAGATAATTGCATGATTAAGTAGGTGTAATAAAGTGCTCAGTGAGTGAGATACATGAACTATTAATACACCACCACCACCACAATTCTCCAAGACGAACAAAAATAAAGGAGCACAAACGTCAATGCACAAATAATCACAAAAAGGGTCCAAAAAGACCATATTAAATTTGTAGAAAAGGTCATATTTCCTTGCTTTCATCAAAGCACACGTGATGCTCTTTGGATCTTTCTCAAATAATGCAGGGATTACATGGACCTTCAGGTTTTGCACAAACTTGAGTGCATGCCAGTGATAAACCAAAATGGGGACATTCTGTACAAAATACGAAGAAATTAATGTAAATCTACAATTAAACTATTCACTTAAATTTGTACAGCTTATAATATAATTTGCAATTAAATGTTTTGTATTAAATAAGAAAAGAATGCAAAACAGAAGCATTTTTACTAGTGGACCTAGACTTTTGGACCCCACTGACAAAACTTTCAGCAACAATTTTGCTGAAACCATATCATATTATAAATAACCATACCAAAAGCATATATCCCCTGGGGATTGCAACAAACTGTGATTTATTGACGCAACTAAACATTAAAGGGCGTTAGAAAAGAACAAAGCTGCCTTTTAAGCACTTACTGTTCTTAAGACTTGTTTATGGGAGAGGGACTGATATTGCCCTGAGCATGCTGCTCTGCATAACCTCAGTAACACATATTAGATAGGCCAACATCACAGCCCTCAGTCATTGTAAACCATACATGGAATGTCTATTTCATATAGGCTATATTAATATATTTCAGTTCAGAACATTTTTTTTCTTACTCTGACTAAACTAGTTTATAGAAGCAAAAAAAAAAAAAAAAAAAAAAAAAAATATATATATATATATATATATATATATATATATATATATACACACACACACACACACACACACACACACACACACACACCGATCAGCCACAACATTAAAACCTCCTGCCTAATATTGTCTGAGATGCTATTCTTCTCACCACAATTTTACAGAGTGGTTAGCTGAGTTAGCTAACACACCTTCCTCTCATATATTCAGTTCGTGGTGGAAGTTGATGCGTCATAGGTCAATGAGGACACAATGCATCCGTGTGTCTTTTTTTTTGTACCGCCTGTCCCCAGCCGAACAGAATTACAACGTCGGTAATAGGGAGTTGTTGGCTGTCAGGTTGGCATCACCGGTTAAACAGTTCGGGGGTACCTTTCGTGGTCTGGACTGACCAAAAGAATTTGGAGTATATCCACAGAGCTAAGCGTCTTAACTCCAGACAGGCTCGTTGGGCGCTTTATTTCACCTGTTTTGATTTTACTTCATCTTACCATCCGGGCTCCAAAAACACCAAGCCCAATGCCCTATCCTGATGTTTTGAAGTTGGGACCTCCACCACCCCTCCGGATACCATCCTCCCCGCCTCCCGGGTGGTGGGCATGGTGTCCTGGGACGTGGAGACTAAAGTCCGTTCCATGCTGCGTAACACCACTTTGCCCGGTGGATGCCCAACGGGTCTGTTATTCGATCCTCGGTCAGTCCGGACGCACGTTCTCTGGTGGCGCCACTCATCCAACGTCGCCTGTCATCCAGGGACTGCTCTTACTCAGGTGCTCATGAGACAGCGATTCTGGTGGCCGTCGCTAATGCAGGACATTCGCCGTTAATCAAGAGCATGAAAAGCTTCTCTTCCCATAATCCATCTTCTCTGAGCTCTTATTTGGCCTGGGTCGAGTATGCCCACAATTCCTCTTCTTCGACATCTATGGGGCTATCGCCTTTCCAATATTGCCTAGGTTACCAGCCCCCTCTGTTCCCTGCCCAAGAACCCAAAGCTCAGGTTCCTTCCGCACACGCCTTTATTCAATGGTGCTGTCGCACCTGGCTGATAGCCAGAGAAGCCCTCCTCTGGACTGGTGCTCGTATTAAGAAGTTGGCAGATCGGTACCGGTCTAAACCTCCAGCTTAAGTCTGCAGGCAGAAGGTCTGGTTGTCTACTAAAGACATTCCTCTCCGACTCCCCTCTCGTAAGCTGGTTACATGTTCTCTCTATTTATTCAGGTGTTGCTGGCTCGCATAATCAGCATTGCCATGGGAACCTTGATTGTTTCCATGGTTACGCTGATCATTCCAGCTTGCTGCGAGCGAGCGGCACCTGATCACCATTAGTTCCCTGGCTATATATACCTCGCTCTGTTTTGTGTTCATCGCTCGATTGTTGTTTGAGTCCTGTTACTTACCACTCTCTCCCTCTGCCCTAGTATATCCTGTATCGTGTTCTGTGTATAGGTTGCCAGTCTGCACTGTGCGCACTGGGATTGTGGTTACCTTCCAGTCTGTCTCCTCTGTTGGGCACTTCGTTCAGGAGCGGGTTTGGTTATTAGCAATAATGAATCATTTTCAAAGATAATTATTAATTATTAAAATAAATAGAACATTGATTAGAATCAACATGAGCTTTTTAATCCTTCAAATCAACAATTATCAAAGATAACTATCTATTATTAAAATCAATAGAATATTAATTAGGATTAATATTGCTGGGGCACCATCCTAGTACAGCAGTCTCAATATAGGATTATCCTCTTAGGAAAGTTGATGTGCGGAGAACATCGACATTCAAAAGGAAAACAATGAAGGCTTGAATATGAGCACTGACATCCTCTGCCAGCACTTGACACAGGTGCATGTAGAACAATACCAAAACACTTCTCTTTAAAGTATAACAAAGTTTTTTGATGCAGTAATATCAATTAATAATCAATACAATGCAGTCGATAAACTTCCGGCTTCCAACTACAAACTAAACAGTAACATGATTAGATATGGTAACAGACAAGCCTATATTATATGAGAGGAAGGTGTAGGTGTGTGTGTGTGTGTGTGTGTGTGTGTGTGTGTGTGTGTGAATGGGTGTATGTGTGTGTGGAGAGAAGGAGGGCGCAAAATGGCGGACGTGGTTCTCGTGGAGATTACATCACGCGAGGTTTCCGGCCAGAGAATGTGGCCACAAATATGGGCAGAGAGACTGGTTAATGGCGTCTGCCCATTTAACATGTGTCTCTGCTGGTACAGTAACTTAAAGACAAAGCTGAGCTCTAACGCCAAGTTATCTGCTCGCCAAATGTGTGGGCGGGTATGTTTGTGAGGGGTCGTGTGTGTGTGTGTGCAGTTAGTACGAGAGAGAGAGAACAGAGTGACAGCACCGAAGCCGATCGTGGGAGAGAAGGCAACCGTATTTTATCACTCAGAGACGCAATGAACGACTAGTAATTCCTCCGCCGTGGTCGCTGGTTCTTTAATGGATAAACTCAGTGTGCCGGTCTCACCCGCGATGGAGGAATTGCACAAACAGCCCAACGTGGTTGGACTTGTGTGCATTGCATAGACATGCTATTGTAGTAACTGAGGCTGGACAATATAGTATAAAAATAATAAAGTCTTCTATTGAACTAGTATCAGCCATATCATATCATACCTCTTAAATTGAAAATTGAAGTACAATTAAAATATTGATAGATAAAACACTTAAATAATCACATTAAGATGTACTGGTGGTGGCTGAGGAGAGTCCCGTTCTCTTTTTAAAAGTGCTTTGAGTGTAGTGTCAGAAAAGCGATTTAAGTGTAAAATTAATTCAGTCATTCAGATATGTAAATAAGAGTATTGTTTATCTTCATCAAAACAAGTAATATTTCTGTTTCAAAAGTTTAATCGTATAACATAATATCAAGATGTCAACATGAAAATAGCACATTATGACTCCGGCTCCAGACATGATCACACACAGGCAATGTCCAGGTAAGCTCAAACTGGGAGATTCATCCACCAGAAGAGCAGTGCCAGAACATGACTGATGTAATGTATTCTTCCACAAATTGCTTGCAATTTTAAGTTTCAACCACAGATGTTGCTTGAGAGCACAAAGTTACATAGTGCAGCTTTAAGTAATTTTTCACTATAAATTCTACTCCCTGCCCAGTAGGTGGCGATAATCACGAATAATGTGAATTGGCAAAACAAAAGAAGAAGAATGTGAAAGTGAAAGTGGAGATTGATAGTAAAAAAGGACTTAAATATTTATCTGTTTCTCACCCACACCTATCATATTGCTTCTGAAGACATGGATTTAACCACTGGAGTTGTAAGGATTAATTTTATGCTGCCTTAATGTCCTTTTGGAGCTTCAAAATTGTGCTACCCATTCACTTGCATTGTATGGACCTACAGAGCTGAAATATTCTTCTAAAAATCTTAATTTGTGTCCAGCAGAAGAAAGAAAGTCATACACATCTGCGATGGCATGTGTGTGAGTAAATGTTGAGAGAATTACAATTTTGGGTGAACTATACTTTTAATATTCCTGATATTTAAAAAAAAAAAAAAAAAAAAAAAAAACTGCAACTGCTATTTTGTTTAAAAAAATAGCAAGTAAAGAATTATGTCAAACTACTTAAAATGGTTTGTTTTTAAGAATTTCAGCAATAGGACTTTTTTCCCCTTTATCGCTCAGGACTGTTACACCACCTAGATATTTTTTACATTATGCCCCACAAAAACATAAAAATTAATTTTTATTTAGAAATTTAAAACATGTTATTCACAGATTAGATGCATGGAATTCTTTGTATGTATGAACTGCATTTGTATGTTTTTATAGCTAATAGCTCCGAACACAAAATAATGAGCGTGACGTCACTGATCCAGTTGTCACCTTTGCCTGTCATCCCCCTTTAATCTCATGCACCTGTTTTGGAATCCTCGTGCATTCTCTATTAATATTTAATCAGAATGCATTGCACATATATTCTGTGCAAATGGCCAGTTCGCATCAATTAATTTCCTCAAAACGTCTACACCGAAAATCACCAGATTGTATAATAACAGCCTACTTGACTTGGCAGATAAATGACAACACGTGCAAAATTAATCAAAGTTTATATATAGGTTATTACTAAGCGATTATTTAATTAACTAACGATTATTATTATTATGTATTAGCGATACTTACATGTAAAGCCACTACTTTATAATGACCACGATTAAAATAAGTACTGCCTTGCAGTTCCTTATTTCTGTAGGACTTGTACATATATACAGTCATATACGAAGAAAGGTAAGGTCAAGCAGTGTGTCTGTGTGGATGTGATGTAGGATCTGCACACATGATACCTGACTGTAATCCACGTTATTCAAGCCTCCACAGCAATCCAGAACGGAATTTCTGTTGAACAGGGATTCTCCGCTCATGAGACGATAATGTATAAGCAAGAGTCTCTTCTCTTTCAAGAATATGTGACTGTTATTATCTGTAAACGGCAAACGCATTTACTGCGGTGTAGTTTGGGAATTTTCTGCATCCAAAAGTTAATAACACTGCGGACATGACAGTTTACCTTTGACCTACTTGAGTCGCAAGGAGCTATGGGAAATGTAGTTTCTACAGGTCATAGCGCGCAACAAAATCATGTTGTGTGTTTTTGGTGTCATTTGTTTTATGGCAGATTATTATTATTATTAAGGAGTCTTTCATCATGTGAACTAATTGTTTTAACACATAGTTTGCTATTTTTCTAATAAAAGGGAGTTTGAAGCCCATTAAAGGGATAGTTCATCTTCTCTCATCATTTACTCACCCTCATGCCATCCCAGATGTGTATGACTTTCTTACTTCTGCTGAACACAAATTAAGATTTTTAGAAGAATATTTCGGCTCTGTAGGTCCATACAATGCAAGTGAATGGGTACCAAAAATTGTAATCTTCAAAAAGCACATAAAGGCAGCATAAAAGTAATCCATACGACTCCAGTGGTTAAATCCATGTCTTCACGCGATGATGGTGTTTTCCGTGTATGAGTAAAGAGCTCTGTATGAGCACATTGTGTCTTTATGTCAACACAACACCAGCTCCACACAATCACAAGCACTCACATTTAAAGCACTGCACATCCAAACTAGATATTTATGTCATTAAATTGCAGCTTTTGCTGTTAAATAATCTCACAACAACATGAAGTGATTTTAATTTGTGTGCTGAATGTTTACGTGATGACATTCATTCAGATGGTATAGTTTTTTGGTATCGGAGTATTTTTATGAGCGCAAGTATATGAGCTCGTTATCGGACCCTATTCCGATAGCAGTATCGGTATCGGGACATCCCTACTTAAAAGTGTGAAATGGCCTTATATTTCCCCAGTCTGCTAATCACAGCTCAGGATAGCAACTAGTGAGAGGCTTGGGACTATATTTCCAGTGGCTCCTGAGTGATTAGTCATATAGCATTTATGGCTCAGGTGATTGGCTCAAAAAACTTTTTCAGAACTGAGTACTCATGAGCAAACATGCAGGTTGTGCACTTCAGGGACTGCATGCACAAGCCAAGCAACTTCCTTTGAGGTGAATGGGGATAACAGATAACCTTCTTGGTTTATGCAATGAGCCAGCATGCCATTCATCACAATACTTTCCAATTTTTTAAATCAAAGTTAAATACCAGATAATGACCCCTGTCATTTGCATCCCTCTGGAGCATTGATCCACAAAGTGTGACAAAAGATGAAACATGAGAGTAAGATCGAACATGCCACGTTATGGACCATGAATAATGAACAGACAGATATAATTGTGCACTCCATTTTGCAATGAGATATGTTATATCATCCGACCGGCGGGCTGCGAGTGTTATATCTCACCAAACAGGAACAAATTAATTAATTCCAGGCCATAACCCAACGTATTATTAACTGTGTATTTATAAGAGAGATTCAGGTTCTTAGTATCTTCATGTGATGCATATAAATAGAGGTTGCTATGGCTACATCTGTGGGTTGACTAGTTTCCAGTAACAAAGGTTTGTTGTTTTGTCCTATAGAAATGAAGTTTTCGTGCATAATATCTCCTTTGGCTTGTGGAGTCACTTTTTTAAAATTTCTTTTACACAAACATTTACTAGCTGGCCTACTTTTTTTGCTCATTGCCTTTAGTAAAAAAAAAAAAAAAAAGAAGAAGAAGAAGAAAAAACCCAACAACCAATAAGTGGAGTACTGTGCTCTTGTGTTATGTAAACAGTAAACCAATGAAAGGACACTATAATGCACAAAATATCACACACTGAAACACAACTGAAAAATTGCCTGTAATATCATTTAGACACAAAATGAAAGGCTAGGAGGCCATCTTAAACCAGTTAACACCAGCAAACCATCTCTTTTCAGCAGGCCAAATAAATGTGTGCCTTGGACAACACCTCCAGGACAGTATGTTACCAAAAATGCACACTGCCAAAAATTATACAGTATGTTCAGGACTCTCCAGGAAACAAACTTTTTTTTCTTTCTTTCCTTTTTTTTTTGTGTGTGTGTGTATATGTGTGTGTGCGTCACACCCACGAATGTCAGAGAAGGATCATTAAGTTCAAAAACCTTGACTGGAATATTTCTCTGTATGGATCCAATTACTTCTTACTGATCAGTCATAGGGATCCGGCTCTGTAGCACGCTGCTGTTAATATTGTTATGCAATTGGCACAGTGTGTGTCGCTCAATTTGATGAGCTGCAGAAAACAGCTGAATATGCATAGGAAGATGAGCTGTGTCACAAGCCATCAGAGTGTGTCTAACCTGTGTGTGAATCATCAGCCACGGGTGGCAATGCTTACATACAAATTTGGGCTGATCCCAAACAGTTATTTTCTGGCGAATTCTGAGCTGGCGGGCTGTAGCCCTGAATCTTTTCTGAATAGCCATGAATTTTTTTTTTTTTTTTTTTTTTTTTAAACACAGGGTACAGAAACATAAATTTGACTTTCTGGGTCATTAATAGACAAGTTACAATACAAATCTATATTTGTATATAGGTGATCAATGCGACAGTCATTTATTTATTAATTTTTTGTCCAGATGTATTGTATTTCAAAAACACATAAAAAATGCAATTCACACAAAACAAGTCCACCTCTGCTATGATGAATATGTTTTGAATTTCTGAGTTCAAAGTCATTTTGAGCTTTAAATAAAAAATATCTTAGTGGTGTAACATTAAAAAATATATAAATAAATGAAAATAAAAGTCTCATGAAAAGCTGAAATTCTTGAAAAAAGAAATGTTGGCATACATAATTTGGAATAATCTTTTATTACTTATTTAACTCATATATTTTGTTCCAGTCAAAACTGAACAATTAACTTTTTTTTTCTGAAAACTGTAGTTTATTTCATCCAGTTGGAAAAGCATTCCATGATTTTGTTCACACAGGGTATCTGGACACACAAAAGATTTTTTAGATCATTTTCATAAACTTTTATTGGTTTTATTGTCACTTTGTTACACCTGTGTCTAAAGTGACTGGCAATTGGAAATGAATGGCTTAGACTACAAAATACAGAAATATTAAGTGTTCAGGAGCATCCAAATCCTTTAGATGAGCACATATGTGTTTGCACACACAACATCCTCGAACAAGTATGCACACACACACACACACACAACATGTGTTGAGCGGCATTTTGTGCATCGTCTTTCCATTTACACTCTTTGAGGAATATATTAAGATCTACTTTTCATATTATGTTGTGTTTGGGCTGGTTTGAATTGGGATAGCATGCTGTAAGTTACAATTTGTCATTGTCTATGTTATATGTATGTTTCAGGAAGTAATAAGGAAAACATGACAAAATTCACTCCTGTTTATTATATTTATGTGTGTCAGTGGGAACTTCATACACTAATACTCACTGCAGTTTGTTCTCTGAGTGAAACAAATTTGCTCATTGCATTTTACCAATTGAGACCTTTCCAACGATATATAACACATGGCTATCTCATATTTTTTATGCTTTTACCAACTCTGAATATAAATGTTGTGATACCAGATTTGCAAATATGCACTTTGTCAGCAAATTAAAAAGCATTATTTAAGAATTGGTAGGATCAGGTATAGTTATTGTAAAGTACAGATTCTAAGCTATAAAATGTCAACTATTTTGTTCAGATCAAGCAATTGGTTATTCATTTATTATATAATTATTATTATTTTTCTTTTTTCCCCACTAGCCCGGTATAAGCTCAGTTCATTGAATCCTTCTATAAATAAAAATATATATTTTTTAAATATGTTCAAAATAGAAGTACAATACCTGTCATAATTACTAAAAAAGAAGTTGACGAAAAGATTTTATGTAATATCTTGGGATAATATATGCAATATGAGAGATTATTAACAATCTTAGTGAGACGGTCATTTGTGACCGGGAACACAAAAGGTGTTAGCACAAACGCACACAAAATACAGGTTAAAAAACAAATATGCAGTGCAACAGTTTTGCACTGCAAAAGAAAGAAAACTTTGTGACTCAAAAAATCATGCTATTTATAAAAAATATTTAATCCTTAAAAAATAAGTTGTGTACACTCATGTATATTTAAGGTGCAAGGAAAGTATTTTAATACCTTTTACTTGAACATAATTATTTTTATTATTTATTTATTTATTTATTTATTGTGTGTGTTTGTTTTGTATAAAATGCTTTAAATGTTTTTTTAAATGAAATCAGCATGGACACAGAGATTACATTTCTATGAAATTTGTATCTCTTCTGGCCACTTTGTTTGTCAATGACCCATTACATTACAAATCTGTAATACCACTGTCACTGTACACTGTACTTAACCTACACTGTAATTTAAAAATACAGTATTTTCTCTGTATATTTGATTCTTAATATTTAGTTGATAATTTATATTTTATTATCTTATCTAGCCAAACTTGATGACAGCATTAATAGCCCAATTAAAAACCCTGAAAAAAGCTTTGGATTATTTAGTGATTCAGCTTTGCACTGTGATATGGCATGACACAAATGGGCTAAGCGACAGATGTCATTTATGTTCAGCGACACCACTGTCTGTATCTAGGTTATGTTGCTTCTGACAATTGCTGTAATTCTGCAGACGGCAATTAAAGAGACAAGTATAAAAGACATGATGTGAGAAGTGACAGAAAAGGGATTATTCCTTGGTCCTGCAAATGTAAAATAAGGCCCTTGCTCAAGTACTTGCTTATGCACTTTAAAAACTTCACCATACCCACTGCTCCAATAATGGAAGATATAATGTAGGCCAGTAAATGAAGACATGAAATGATGAAGATGCACTCTTTTCATCCACTCCTTTCCTAGTATTTTCATAGATGAGATAAGTGCTAAGTTTTCTCTTGTTTATCTGAGGTCTCTGATTCAAGGTTGCTGTGGAAATGATGACCAGCTCTGCCATGGTTACAGGGAATAACGCAAGCTGCTTTCTTTGGGCATCACTAACGTCAGAATTGTTGTAGCATCGCTGCCTCTTTGTGGCATATAACTTGGCATAAAATGGTTTATGACCACTTCCCATAAATGAACAGTGGGCCAAAGCAAAGTTTTACAAGATATAAAAAGCACAAATTAAACTGCTCTTTATAAATATATGCACATTTTTCAGGTTCAGAAAGTGGCTAAACGGGACTCTTCACACACATCATTAAATCAACATTAATCAATTCAAATAATAGGCCTAAATCAAAAGAAATAAACACTAGCAATGTTCTGAATAGAATATGACTAGTATGATGGAAACTGTATGCACTGTGTACTACCTAATATTTATAAAAACTAGTATACAAAAGAGTACTGTACACATTATGTAATGATAAACCTTTCAAACAGACATATGTAATATTGTTGTTCCATGCATACAGACAATTTGCATTCTGTGCACTTTACTGCATTCTTCAGAAATATGATGAGTTGCATAGTATCATATTCCGAACATATCTACTGATAGTTTACAATACTATAAATTAGTTCACACAGTGTTCAAGGATGCACAGAGCAGCCACACCTCAACCATTATGAGTGTCTGAATAACCATTTCCTGACAATGAGAATATTGGACTGAAATAGATATAATTAAGAAAACAAATAACACATAATAATAATAATTCATGCCTATAAATCTACAACAGCACACCAAAATGTAATTTAACAAAATTATTCTTGGTCAAAGGACCCCTAGAAGTCACAAAGGAACTCTTGAAAACCCTTGAATAAGTCACACAAAAGGGGATCCATATGGTGCTTTTGTGTTAGATGCATCCCATTGTGACTCACGGTTCTGAAGGCGTATAGTCATGCTTCCAATGTCAGCAATCAGGCAACAGAAGCAGTTGCTCCACCTCCTGTATCAAAGAACTGGCAGTGCCACCACCTGGCTGGCCAATGTGTAAGGAGAAAAGCAAGACGAAAATAAGATGGCTTGTCGTGGCTTTGGAAAATGCTTTCCATTAATAATCACAGAATGTTTGAACTGTTAAGTATTCAGATTCATCTGTGTCTGCACAAGAAGCACTGCACAGGAAAATTTAAAAATGAAGTTAAATTGTATCTTATCCATCTCTGATTGCAACTGATTATTTGTCATATGATCAGGGCTTAAATTATTAGTTCACCAAAAAATGGTCAAAATTGTCAAGCTCCTCCCATACTTTCATTTCGAAAGCCATTATGTGATGTCTGTGATATGTATGGATATGGAAAATGTATGGATCTGCAGGCGTGTCTCTGTTCTGTCTTTTTTTGGCAGAGGTGACTTCATTTTGGCCCAATTTTAACTTCAACAATAACAAAATGTCATTGCCCAAAGAGAAGACTGACTGTAATTTCAGAGTAATATGATTACCATTGATTTTCTCAAATTGCATCAGAGCTAAATCAATATTTTGGGTGGGAATTTAATATGGTATTGTACTGTACGGTTCTGTATTATTTAACAGGGCATTAAGTAGACATCTGGATTTAGACTGCAGTGAGATTAGGGGTGTTACTCAAGAACTGAGTGTGATACCTGTGCTCCCTGACTGTGAAAAACCACACCATGAGAATGACTCTGTGCCGAGGGTGTTTATTGTTCTCTGTTAACAAGACAAATTACTTAAAGGGATTAATCACCCAAAAATAAAAAATCTCTCATTACTTACTCACCCTCATGCCATTCCAGATGTATATGACCTTTTTTCTTTTGCATAACACAAACAAAGATTTTTAGAAGAATATCTCAGCTCTGTTTGTCCATACAATGTAAGTGAATGGTGACCAGACCTTTGAAGCTCCAAAATTACACAAAGGCCACATAAAAGTAATCCGTAAAAAACTGGTAAAATCCATGTCATTTTCAAGTCAAGTCATTTTTATTTGTATAGCGCCTTTCACAACACACATTGTTTCAAAGCAGCTTTACAGAAGATAAAACTGTATTATCTATAATGTCTTAGAGTCATCATTGTGTAGTTTGATGAAATACGATTGTGAATTGTGTTTCAAAATAAGTACTTAAATAATAATTGTATTTATAACCCCAGTGAGCAAGACGAAGGTGACTGTGGCAAGGAACACAAAACGTTAATGTTGGTTAATAGAGAAAAATAACCTTGGGATGAAACCAGGCTCACTGTGGGGGCCAGTTCCCCTCTGGCTAACATCACGAATATAATGCCAATATTACTTATTTATAGTGCAAGTCATGGTTTAAAATTATTAAAATAAGTAAGTGTTAAGGGTGAGTGTTTAAACAAAGATTTTGTAAGAACTGTAAGATTAATGACTAATGTCTTTGAAGTTCATCCTGGATTAACTGCAGAAGTTCATATAGATGCATTTTCCTTTGTTAGTTGGCTGATAAAGGCTTTTGTTGGCAATTAATAGTCTATGTATTCCATTTTAAGAGTGTAGTACATCAATAGACCAAGGTGATGCAGGCCGAGATCAGTGTGGTGCTTCGCAGTGATGTCTTCAGAAGTGCAAACAGCCTATTTGACTTGGCAAGTGATAGGTGTGGGTTAGAAACAGATCAATATTTAAGTCATTTCCACTTTCATTTTCAAAATGTGAAAGAATGAAAGTGAAAGTGGAGACTGATAGTAAAAACTGACTTAAATATTGATCTGTTTCTCACCCACACCTATCATATCACTTCTGAAGATATGGATTTAACCACTTGAGTCTAATGGATTACTCTTATGCTGCCTTTATGTGCTTTTTGGAGCTTCAAAGTTCTAGCCACCATTCACTTGAATTGTATGGACCAGAGCTGAGATATTCTTTTAAAAATCTTATTTTGTGTTCAGCAGAATATAGAAAGTCATACACATCTGGTATGGCATGAGCGTGAGTAAATGATGAGAGAATTTGGATTTTTGTGTGGACTATTCTTTTTATATACAGCACGTTTGAAGAAAAGGTGTATTAGAATTTGTATCTTGTAAAACACGGTTTATGAAAATACGGAGCCAGTAAAGGGTTTAGTCTCTTCTTGCTCATAAAGCTGTGTGTGTGCATAAGTATTTGTTCAGTATGTGCCGTACCGTCTGCTTAAGCCTTTGTCCAGTTCATATAGTGCAGAGTTCATGTTTAGGCATTATACAGTAATCGTAATTTTTTCTTTGATTTGTATGTATTTGCCTCTTTCTTTCTCTCTCTCTCTCTCTCTCTCTCTCTCTCTCTCTCTCTCTCTCTCTCTCTATATATATATATATATATATTCTTGTCTAGAAACACAGGATAATTCAGTCTATGGAAGGAATTTTGTGTCATGTCATAATTAACCCTTAAATGCATGGTAATTTCCCCAAACATTCTCACATATTCGGGTCTTTAAAGTCCTGGCACATATATCTATCAAAAATGGATCTACAAAATACACATCAGCTACACCTAAGTTACATATGCATTACACATATGTATTTTCTCAAGCAGTTATTGAGTCTATATAGATAAACAACTTTATTTCAGTAGTACACTGAATGACAGTAGTGATATCATACTGTTCATGTATTACACTTGCTATAGTTTACTTCCACGTTGCTTCTTTGTCAAATAGCAATGTCAAATGTAAATCTTGTCAATCACTGAAACAACAGTGCCACCTTGAGTAAGAAATAATAAGTATAATATGTATGTGCAGGGTTGGGGAGTAACGGAATACATGTGACGGGATTACGTATTTAAAATACAAAATATAAGTAGCTGTATTCCACTACAGTTACAATTTAAATCATTGGTAATTAGACAGTTACATTCAAAAAGTATTTTGATTACTGAAGAGATTACTTTGCATTTTATTGTCATTTGTTTCATTTAATATTTAGTCCTTTCAGATGGAAAACATTTATACATATAAATGATGCGATCCAAAGTGCATTTGAACAGCGGTGAAACACTTTCTTATGATGTGTTACTTTCATACAAGCAGACAGAGAAGTACGTTTGAAGTAAGTTTGGAGCAGAAGAAATAGAAATAAACCTTGTGTAAATTGTCAGCTTTACGCTAAGCTAAAATGCTATTTCTGCCATTTTACATGCACATTTATCAAGGAAATTCACGTTGGATATTAATTTCTTTTTTTCTAGTAAGACCTTTGAAATTAGGACAAAAATCACATTCTTGATAATAATTTTTGTATTGTTTTCCTGTAAAAATATCTAAAAATCCTTAAAACAAGATCAATTTGATTGATCTTGTTTTAGAAACAACACTGCATAAGATATTTAGGTTTTTCAGAGAATGTATTTTTAACATGTGTATTTTGTCTTACTGTACTGGCAGATTGTTTATAGTCAAAACAAGCGAAAAATCTACCAGTGCTGAAGAAGTAATCCAAAGTATTTAGAATACGTTACTGACCTTGAGTAATCTAATGAAATACGTTAGTAACCCTCCCAACCCTGTGTGTGTGTGTACACGCATACAAAATACTGATAATTCACCACTGTAGATAGTTCATTGTTGCACAGAAAATCAACATTATATAGCGTTTATTTGTATGAATATAGTACTAACTTCTCTTGTAATAAACAAAGAAAAATAAATCCTGTGAGAATAAACTTAGATATGAAATAATCATAAAAAATATAATTTATGGAAGTGTGGAAAAAAAAGCAGACACTCTTACATACACATACACATACACACGTTTTGTACTTTTATTACCATTATTTAAAAAAAAATAGCAATTTTTTTATTTGTGTGTGTGTGTGTGTGTGTGTGTGTGTGTTACACTATTTGTAAAAGAAAGATTGAGGAATACTAAAGAGGTGTGTGTACAACTCCAAAAAATGGATGAGGTACAGGGTGTGGAATGAGGTCATGGGTCTCTAAAGACTCAAAGTATGCTTTTAAGGGTTAAAGGAATAAATAAAAAAATCACAAATTCTTAGGAACTATAAAAAGCATTGTTTAAACTTGACAGCTACTGTATCTTGCAGGTCTGAGTCTGACATCACGTGTTGTCATGCTTTCTTTTTTCTTTTCTTTTTTGGCATAAAGAAAAAAGATCAACAAGGACGGCACTGCTAATTTAAACATGAGGTTTGAAAGAGGTGACGTGCAAAATAAGCATTCTGATCAATGTAATATCTTTACTGGCATTAGCTTGATATTTAATAGATATTCAATCTGTCATTAAATCAAAATATAATTGTAATTACTTGCTCAGGAGTGAATACAAATTCCTGACCAATACAAATGAGAGGTAATGAAATAATATAAATTCAGAAGATTCAGACAAACTGATAGTCTGCTCAAGCCTGAACTCAATATACAGTAACTGCTTCACTAACACTTTACAATAAGGTTCCATTTGTTAACAGTACTGTAGTTAATGCACTATGAACTAACATGAACTAACAATTGTATTTTTATTAACTAACATTAACAAAGATTACTAAATGCTGTAAAAAAATATATTGTAAATTGTTTGTTCATGATTCCTAATGCATTTACTGTTAACAAATGGAACCTTCTTGTAAAGTGTTACCACTGCTTCTTATGTTAAGTTCTTTTTCATAAAGAGATGTAGACTATTTTGGAAGAAAAAAAATTTCACAGACAGATGCTGAAAAGCATAGAGCAGATGGGCTTACTTGCAGATTTCATTGCATAATATCTCCTTCTGCGCATTGTAAGCTTTGACATTCTTGTTCCTCGACTTAATCACTCTTGCTAAGTACTAAGCATGTCATTTTTTTTTCAAAGCAATGGCTGGTTTCTATGTACGTCATAACAATATGTGTTCTTGTAAGCAAAGAGCAAATGTCACCAAGAATTACAGTGATGAATCTGGTAATTGCCAACCAAAATAGATTAATTATGACTCTCTTATAAATGAACACTTCTCTTTACAAGTCCAACTTGTCACAGTTATTGTACAGTATGCTTGTGGGAATGCAGAGGCACCCTGCTATAAAACAGACATTTTTGAGGGAGCAAAGGGACAGGGGTGAATTAATGATTGATTTTGATTGGCCTTTTTCATCACAACAAAAGCCCCTGATGAGCGTGATCAAATCTTATTGTAAGGGAGAGAGTGTGGTAGGCATAGACAACAAATATCTCGAAAGCATGTGCCAGATTGAAAAGTGTAGAAAAAAAGAGGGGCTAATGCTATAAATCATATTACCCAACTGTAGTGCCATGTCTCTGTTTAATTAACCAGTAAACCTCATAGGGCACTGATTGAGCCAAGAATAAAGACAAACAACTGTACAGGGTGTTCTGATCACTATATTTTTCAATATCATTTAAACGGTATTGTAATGCCTTGCTGTTATACTTTATAATATAATATTTAGGATCTGATCTGATACACCGATTTATACAAATGTTTATTTTATTCTATAATGCACTAACTGTATATGGGTAGTGTATGTAATACTTTTGAGAAATTGACGTTCTGCGGTGTGACGTGCTTTACTCCATTTTTCACAACTTTAAACATTAAAGCAATTCTTTAATAATTAGTATGCATGCAGTATATATGACCTCTTATTAAAGGTGCACTCAGTAATTTTTTCCTCATTAAAAAAGTTTAACTCCTAAAGACATGAATTATAATTTTGCAATATATGTAGGAAATCATGACCACTCACATTAAAATGAAGACTTTAGTCATATCATTGTAACCTTTTACAAGCTGTTTTATTCTAAATGTAGGGGGTCCGCACATGGGGGCTGCCATGTTAGAACTACATGACCAGCCGAATACTACTTGCTTAATCTCAGTAACTGTCCTGTTATTTGACACTTTCATCCATTGATTACGTAATCATGGCTGACTGTGAATACTACATTTCTACAATGGCATCTGAAAATGTAAACTATTGATTTTAAATTATGCTGCATCCAAGCCGCTAGGTGTCAGTGTAAGTCCAAGATGCCAGACAAAAGTTACTGAGTGCACCTTTAAATATGGAATATTTGTACTTTTAAAATGTATTTGTCACACCACAGGACCATTTTAAATGAACTGGTGATGACAAAAAGGTGATTAAAAAAAAGGAACGTTCTGGTCCTGGATGCTAATTGGTCAATAGCATTGCTTTATTCATGATAAAGCACAGCTTACCAGAGACTATTTAGACCAAGATGGAGCACTTGTATTAAGATTAATGGGAGAAATTGGAACACTCAATAAGGCGGATGTAGAAGAGGAAGTCCCGCCACCCTTATAAGTATCGAGAGTTTTGGCAAACCTGCCACAGATATTCCACTCCTTATTGTACATGCAAATGAGCTTTAAGGTAAACATATTATTGTTGCCACAGGTTTACCATAGACATGTCGGACATGAATTGCCCCCTTGGGGATTAAAGCTGCACTATGTAACTTTTGGCCCTCTAGCGGTTGAAGCATAAACTGCAGGTTACTTGCAGAGGAACATTGTTTTGGTAATTACGTGAGCTGGACTTCAACTCAGCACTTCTGCGCAGATGAATCTGATGGTTTGAAGTGTACCGGTGTAACCATGGTTACAAGTAATCATTTTATCAGAGCGAATGTCACTAATGACAACATAACTCACCCCTCCCTCAAAAAATAATTAAATACATAACGAAAGAAGAAGGAAAGAAAAAGATGGATATCCGAAAATATGCAGGCAAGTAGCATATCTTCTGCTGTTCTTTTGACTAATTGAAAACAGTTGTTTTAAACTAAATAGCATTACAAAAGTTAGGCAACAATGACATTAGACATAACGATTGCTAATCACATGAGATAAAAACGGTTGAAACTATTATAACTTAGCAAGCAGGCAAATAGACCAAGGTATCATCGCTGGATGAGGCGGTCCAGCTGGCTGAGGACTATATGGCGGCATATCCGCCATATAGTGAGAGAGAGCCCATGGAGGTGGAGACATTGGTCTGGATCCCCGACAACCCACAGGCTGGCCTGATCGAGCAGGAGCATACTGGATACCTGTGAGTATTAAGGGGGGTACATACCAAGACTTGGTGGATTCAGGTTGTAACCAAACCTCCATTCACCAAGGCTTGGTTCAGTCCGAGGCTCTGGATACAGGCCGGTGGGTAAATGTAAGGTGTGTGCACGGGGATATTCAAAATTACCCCGTGTCATCATTCAATTTCGGGGACAAAAGCATAGTGTCAAGGCTGCGGTTTGCCATTCCCATCCACTAATTTTGGGTATGAATTGGCCGGCATTTACAACTTTATTGAGGGCAAAATGTGTGGATGTGTCCTGCAACCAAGCGAATCGGTGTGTGGTTTGCGATTTGCTGGCTGGGGAGTTGGTGCCAGGGCTGTCTATGTCAGCTCCGCATGAGGAGGACGCAAGGGAGGGGGAAGTCTCGGCTTCCCCAGCCCTTAGAGGATTCCCTGTAGGGGATTTCCTTCTGGAGCAGATGCGAGACGAAATCCTTAGGCACGCCTTTGACCAAGTGAAAGTGATTGGTGGTCAATGCCTCCGGCCAGACATTGCACTCTCATACTCATATTTTTTGATTATCAAGGATCGGTTGTATCGAGTGACGCAGGACACTCAGACAAAGGAGGATACAACCCAACTGTTAATACCAAAGAGCCATCGGGAAATGTTATTCCAGATGGCTCATTATAATCCAATGGCGGGTCACTTAGGGCAGGAAAAAACAATGATCCATCTAATGGCCCGTTTCTATTGGCCGGGCATTCGTGGAGATGATTGCAGGTGGTGTGCGGCATACCGTGAATATCAGCAGGTGAATCTGCCGGCCACCCCAAGAGCGCCAGTGCACCCCCTTCTGTTGATTGAGGTCCCCTTCGAAAGAATTGGTATGGACCTCGTCGGGCCATTAGAAAGGACAGCATGCGGACATCGCTTTGTGTTGGTTCCGGTGGACTACGCAACGCAATATCTGGAAGGAGTGCCTCTACACAACATTACAGCACGTAGTGTTGCGGAGGCACTCTTCAGAATCATCTCCCGAGTGGGGATTCTGAAGGAAATCCTCACTGATCAAGGTACTACTTTCATGTCACATACACTACACAAACTGTACGAATGACTGGGTATTAAATTGATTCAGACAAGCATGTTCCACCCGCAAACAGAGGGCTTGGTCGAACGGTTTAATCAAACCCTGAAAAACAAGATTCGTAAGATAATGCACGAAGATGCTCGGAATTGGGGTAAGTAGCTTGAACCCCTGTTATTCGCAGTGCAAGAGGTCCCGCAAATCCCAAGAAGCGTGCAACTAGGTGGGTGGAAGTATGGTATCTGGGCTTCCACTTGGGTCACGGACAAGTGCATCCCCAAATTGAAAAGACACTTGCCATTGGGGCTTGTCTGATGCCCAAGTCCAAAAAGGAGGTGAGACAGTTCCTGGGGTTGGCTGGCTATTATCGGAGATTTGTGCCCAATTATTCGGACGTCACCAGCCCGCTGACTGTTCTCACTAAAAAGGGAGCGCCAGACCCGGTCCAGTGGACGGAGCCGTGCCAACAGGCTTTCTTACAAGTAAAAGTTTCACTCTGTGATGGTCCACTGTTGCATTCCCTTTTGTCTTACAGATGGATGCATCGGACAGGGGGTTGGGGGCTGTGTTGTCCCAGGTAGTGGAGGAGGAGTGCCCCATGCTGAACATTAGCCAAAAGCTCTCGGTAAGAGAGACTAGGTACAGCACAATAGAAAAGGAGTGGCGGTCCTCATTCTCCAGTACTACCTGCTTGGGAGGGTCTTCACCCTCTGTTCGGACCAAGCCCACTCCAATGGCTCCATCGCATAAAGGATACTAATGCACGGATCACTCGTTGGTCTCTGGCACTTCAGCCCTTTAAATTCGAGGTGGTCCACAGGCCAGAGGCACAGATGGCTGTGGCTGATTTCTGATGATTCCCGATGTGGCAGGCCGGACAGTCCCAGCCTGAGTCGCAGGGGCGTGGCCAATTGCTGTGCTGTGGAGAGTGAAGCAGGGGAGATGAGTGGTGAATGATTTCCACCTGTGCTTAACACCTGTCTTGTGTTTCAGTGAGGAGTGATTGGGGGTTTTAAGGAGAGGAGACAGTGGCAGTCGAGAGAGAGAGACCAGCTGAGAAGCTACATGTGTTGGCCGCTGCTGTTTATATTTATATGGAAGCTATACCATTGTGCTTGAAGCGAACATGTTTTTTGTGTCAAATAAAAAGACATTCTTGTGTTGGAATCGCTGTCTCCTGCTTCCTCATTCCCTGAACCTTAGGATCTTCATTACAACTGGCTAACTGCTTAAATGTCAAAGGACATATCAGCTTGCTCTATGTAGAGTTTCATGACTGAACTTTGAGGTGTTTTCATCAGGTGTTTTTGTCATTTTGTTCACTTTCTGTATTTTGTAGTTCATTGTGTAAGGGAATTTTATAAACACCAATTTTCTCTCTCTGCTAGGATAAAAGCAGACTTGTAAACTAGTCATATTTTTCTGCCAATCTGTGTCAGAACATTGACATTTTACAGTTTGTTATACTGTTTGTCCTCGTGCACAAGTTGACGCACTTTTAAGCAACACAACTGCTCTTTTGTGTTTCAGACATGAAGATAATTCAAATTCCTCCATCCTGAACACCTATAACATCTTTAACAACACGTACCAGGATCTTACAATACCACAGGAGTTCTGAAGTTCCCTCTGGCAGAAGGGATAAGTTGAGGGCATGGAGTTTGTTGAATCAGATGAAAGCTGGCCGACTGGATCTTGCACACCATTTCGACTGTCAGTTCTACATCTGACTCCTCATCCATGAAATTTTGTTATAAAGACTCAACAGAAGAAACTGCGACAGAGTTTAAAGATCATGTAGTTATAACTTAACCTATATAAATCAAAATCAGAAATTAAACAGGTCTCTGGCAAAAATGGAACAAAAAGTGACACTAATGCCCCAGATATGCCCCAGTCATTTCTGCAATGTTTAAATACTTTCTCTGATCCCAGTTTAATATACAGAGACAACAATATGTACCCCATTCATAGGTTGATGTCAAGACTGTGGCTCTGTCACACTATCAAAACATTGCTCTGTTTGTTTGAGGATCCCGACCAGCCTGACAGTTGTCATTTGATGAACGTGTTATCAAGCTTGTTCATGACTTAAATCACAGTGCAAAGCCAGTGTGACCTTCACAATGCAGAGAGACTGTGATGTTGACAATGACTATGAACAAATAAACACACACACAGACACACACACAAACGTAAATCCAAACATTCAGTCTAGTATTGTATAAAGCAGTATATATATATATATATATATATATATATATATATATATATATATATATATATATATACTGTAGCTGCAAAGAGGAAGATCATGACAGGACATGTCAAGAGTGATCATGACATATTCATTATTTAATTTATTTAGATTTATTTCGATATATTTAGCTATGTATTAAATTAATAATATAATAAATATTTTATTATATAATTATAAAATCAATGTATATATTAATTAACTTTTTTTATTATTCACTCACGCTCTTATTAATTTCATCATTTATTCTCTTATCATTTACTCTGACATCTTACCTCAGTGATAGGCACCAATTTGTTTGTATCAATAATCACAAGTCACAGACTGCCCAATCTCTCGAGGTGTACCGCAGGGCTCAGTTCTTAGTCCTTTACTTTTCCTTATCTATATGCTCCCCCTTGGCCACATAATATGACGATATGGTCTTAATTATCATTGTTATGTTGACGATATGCAAATATACATTTGTTCTTAGTCCCAGGGTAGGTTTTCCACCTTCATGCATCCATGACCTAAAAGTGTGGATTGCTTCAAACTTCCTAAAATTAAACACTGATAAAACTGAAATCCTGCTAATTGGCCCCAAAGCTCTTGTGTCATCACACTCTGATTTTTGTCTTGACATCATTGGTGTTCTGGTTAGGCCATCACATACTGTACGAAACCTCTGTGTGTTATTTGACTTCTTTCTATGTTTTGCCACATATAAACACCCTCCTTAAAGGGATAGTTCACCCAAAAATAAAAATTCTTTCATCATTTACTCACCCTCACGCCATCCCAGATGTGTATGACTTTCTTTCTTCTAATGAACACAAACAAAGGTTTTTAGAAGAATATCTCAGCTCTGTAGGTCCATACAATGCAAGTGAATTGTGACCAGCCATTTGAAGCTCTAATAATCACTTAAAGGCCACATTAAAGTAATCCATAAGACTCCAGTAGTTAAATCCATGTCTTTACAAGATACATGATAGGTGTGGGTGAGAAACAGATCAATATTTAAGTCTTTTTTTACCATAAATCTCCACTTTCACATTTTTCACATTTTGAAAGTGAAAGTGGAGATTTATGGTAAAAAGGACTTATCTGTTTCTCACGCACACCTATCATATCGCTACAGTAGACATATATTAAACCACTGGAGCTGTATGGATAACGTTTATGTGGCCTTTATGTGATTTTTTTTTCTGAGCTTCAAATGTCTGGTCACCATTTTCTTGCATTGTAAGGACCACCAGAGTTGAGGTATTCTTCTAAAAATCTTTGTTTGTGTTCAGAGAAGAATTTTTGGGTGAACTATTTTGGGCAATATTGCCCGACTTCTTCCGTCACTCAGCTTTAAAAACTCAGCTTTAAAGAAACTTCATCACCTCCCGCTTAGACTACTGTAATTCCATTCTTGCTGGTCTTCTCTCTAAAACACTCCGACATCCAAAACTTTTCCAAAACTATGCAGCTCGAATCCACACACACCAGTCAGCCCACATCACTCCTATTTTACACCAACTGCACTGGCTACCTGTTTTCTATCGTATACAGTTTGAAATCATTGTTACTGTTTTCAAAACTCTCTACGGCTTGACATCAATCTATTTGTCAGAACTGATTCACCCTTACACTCCTGTGTGCTCTCTTATGTCCTCCAATGCTTACTTACTAGCTGTACCAAAATTCAGATTGTCCTCAATGGGTGGCAGGTCTTTCAGTGTCACTGCCCCTAAACTCTGGAACTCCCTCCCCCAACAGTTTAAAACTGAATAAAAACATATTACACTCTGTTGTTCATAAGTTCTTTTAAGTTCCTTTTGTGTGTGTGTGTGTGTGTGTGTGTGTGTGTAACTACTTTCTCCCCTTTCTGATTCATGACCGTTGTCCTGTACATTTTTCCCTGTTGTACTGTTTTTCTCTGTTTTTATTTATGTATTTATTTATTTTGTTGCTTTTCAGTCTTATTGTCTTTTTTTCCCCCAATTTGGAATGCCCAGTTCCCACTAATTAGTAGGTCCTCATGGTGGCGTGGTTACTCACCTCAATCCGGGTGGCGGAGGACAAGTCTCAGTTGCCTCCGCTTCTGAGACGTCAATCCACGCATCTTACAACGTGGCTCGTTGTGCATGACATTGCGGAGACTCCACATTTGGAGGCTCATGCTATTCTCTGCAATCCACACACAACTTACCACACACCTCATTGAGGAGGTTACCCCATGTGACTCTACCCTCCCTAGCAACCGGGCCAATTTGGTTGCTTAGGAGACCTGGCTGGGATCACTCAGCACGCCCTAGATTCGAACACGCGACTCCAGGGGTGGTAGTCAATGTCAATACTTGCTGAGCTACACAGGCCCCCTTGTCTTATTGTCTTTTGATCCTTTATGCTCTGTAAAGCGTCCTTGGGTAATGAAAGGTGCTGTATAAATAAAAGTTATTATTATTATTATTTATTTAGCTAAACTTATTCTCTTTTCCAAATAATATCACACAATAATATAATTATGACAAAGCCTTGTCTGCTTAGTTGGCTGTGGGTGTGCAGCACTCATTGAAGCTCTGTTATAGGTTTCCACACTTCTCACCTTGATCCATGGACTGAATTACCCATCATCAGGTCCCATCTGGCTCCACTGTGTCTACATATATGGTCTATGTATGACCAGCTTTATTGATAACACAGTGATGCGCTGCACTCATGTGTGCCTGCCAATGAGACTTTGTCAATCACGGCACAACACTAGCAGCTCTGTAGACTGAAGATGGTCAGCACAGGGTCTCTGAGGATGACAGCATCAACTGTAAGGGGGATAGAAATGGAAAAGACACGGTGAGAGCAGAGGTTAGGAAAGAGAACAGGACCATTACCTCAGTGAAATCTGCTGGTGGTGAAATTTTTACCTCGGCCATTGATATTAATAATGCTTTTAAAGAATTCTATCTTGATCTCTATAGTTCTACGTCTTTGTCTACTAATGAAGATATTAGAAACTTTGTGGAACCATTAGAACTCCCTAAAATGACATATGAGCAAAAAAATTCTCATGATTCTGAGATAACCTTGGAGGAGCTTGGCGAGGTAATTAAGGCCTTGCATACCGGCAATGCTCCGAAGCCAGATGGCTTTGTTTTTTAGATCTTATGCTACAGAATTGGCTCCACTTTTGCTAGAAGTTTATACAGAATCATTAAAGAATGGAAAGCTTCCACAAACCATGACGCAAGCCCAGATCAATCTGATTCTTAAAAAGGACAAAGATCCAAGTGAGTGTAAGTGTTACCGTCCAAATTCCCTGATCCAGCTGGATGTTAAAATATTGTCAAAAATCTTGGCTAACCGATTAAGTAAAATGATGAAATCTTTTATACATATAGATCAGGTAGGGTTTATTCGGGGCCATAGCTGTTCTGATAACATTAGGCATTTCATTAATATCATGTGGTCAGTGGCAAATAATCAGACTCTGGTCGCTGCCATCTCACTTGACATCAAAAAAGCATTTGATATGGTAGAATGGGATTATCTTTTTAAGACTTTGGAAATG
This sequence comes from Myxocyprinus asiaticus, assembly GCF_019703515.2. NCBI lineage: Eukaryota > Metazoa > Chordata > Actinopteri > Cypriniformes > Catostomidae > Myxocyprinus > Myxocyprinus asiaticus. Next base: position 16,184,717 of record NC_059375.1, read on the forward strand.
TACGGGTTTGGGAATACGTTTATTGGATGGATTAAGTTACTTTATAGACACTCGGTAGCGGTGGTACAAACAAATGGAATAATTTCAGATTACTTGGATGGGTAATTACTTTGGATGGGGCACCCGGCAAGGTTGCCCTCTTTCCCCATTATTGTTCTGTCTTGCCCTGGAACCGTTAGCAGCCATTATAAGAAAGGAGGAGGATTTTCCAGGGGTGATGGCGGTGATTACTGCTTTTGGAAAAGGTCGTGAGGCATCAGTGTATTACTCCCTGCTAATTCAGAGTCTGGGGGATGGAGCTTTAACTTCTATCAAGAGACTATGGGAGAAAGATTTTAACTTGGTATTGGAGGAGGGAGTGTGGGCTAGGATTAAAAAAAAAAAAACATCAAATCTGCATCTAGAGACGCAAGGCTGCGCCTTATGCAATTCAAGATTTTATTCTATTGGACCCCCTCTAGATTGTATAGGCTTGGTCTTAAAGACACACCCACCTGCTGGCAATGGCAATCAGAGGCTGGAGACACAACCCATGTCTTTTGGTGGTGTGTTGAGATCCAAGAATTTTGGTTGAAGGTTCAGAGTTTTCTGTGTGACATATTGGGCACTGGGGTTTCATTTTGCCCCAGACCCTGTATTTTGGGGCGATGGGGCAGTCATCAATGTAGAGAATAGACACATAAAAAGTTGGGTCCTAACCAGTGTCATGATCGCCAGACAGATAGTCTTAAGGGGTGTAACATATACTCAGACTCAATGATGATGTGTTTATTGGTGGTTATTGACACACAAGACAAAAACACAAACAGAGACAGCAGGTACGTGATGATTGGAGGCAGGTGTGGGTGATCAGTACTCAGGGGAGTGAAAGGGTTGAGTGAAAGTGACAGGTGGGTCAGAAGGATCCGTGACAAAGGGATGGAGGTCAGCTGGAGCGCCCTCATTTCAGGAGTGGTGCTCGGAGATGGGGAGGGTGGCGGCCTTTGAAGAAGAGTCATTTAGAAGACTGGGAAAATTGGACTTGTTTGTGGGGAGTTGGGGCAGATATCTGCCGTTTCTGGAGGGCTCTCGGGGAGGAGCAGTGAAGAGAGAGGTGTAATTGTCAATATGTGTGATTATATATATATATATTGTGTGTGTGTGTGTGTGTGTGTGTGTGTGTGTGTGTGTGTGTGTGTGTGTGTGTCTATAATCATGTAGGACCACTGGGATGTTATTGGGGGCCAGGATGAGGTTGGGGATTGGGAGGGGTAATAGTGGGGGTTAATTGTTGATTCTGTGTATATATGTTTTGTTTTTCTGTGTTTAATATGTGAATCAATAAAAAATTGTTAATCAGAAAAAAAAAGAAGAGGTGGTCCCGGGTTACTAATGAACTACACCTTCATGTGGTTTTGTTTTATAATAAAGAGGAACTAAGACAGACAAACCCGCATATATTGCAATTTATTAGTTATACTGTATATTATAATACAATAGCCACAACATTGTGATTTGTAAACAAGCAGGTTGGCCAAAAGTCTGTGACACATACAGTATCATCCCCTTATTCTTAAGTCTCTGAACTTTTGAACCAAAACATAATCTGTATTAGAACTTACTCATTACAATGTCAACATTGAGGACATATTGATATTGAGAGGTTTTGATTACTGTTAATGAAGATGATTATGCAACATGGGCATTCACCCAGCATCCAATACACAATAGCATGTTGAAACCCAGTAACATCTTTTGTTTTTTAATTATTATTATTATTAATATTTTTTATAATTTTGCATATTATGTAACAAACACAACTATTTTGTAAGCCTAAACTGCTAATGGAAAAATTATCTCAACTGTAATTGAAACAGTTTACAGATTATTCTATTTATTCAGAGGTATTTGTTGTGAGACAATTGCAACAATAGTACTGCCTATTGCATCTTAATTGCGCACACACTTGCTGTTTGTGCAGTGGTGAAAAAGAAAGACGGACTGCTGTTGTTCACTATTACCTGCAACACTTTTTGGGCTAGATCTTCACAATTAGACCTCCCCACCCAAAAATGCATTATGATAGGCATAGGGGAAATTCATTAAAAAAACAAAAGCATTATTCTTCTTCTAATATTAATCAGCAAAATAACTGCTGAACAATCAGGACAGCATTTTTTAATCAGTTCAATCAATCATGTTTACTTTCTCCAGTGGTACAACTGATGCACACTGTTTCATCAGTGACAGACCTGTGCTCATGTCCTATGTTGAAACCAGGAAGTAACCCTGTTTACATAATCAATAATGAGTGCGATTCAGAGGTTTAATTTTACCTCTAAGATGGCATTTTTTTCTCCACTAATGGTAGGGTTGGGGTTTGGAATTAGCTTTAATAAAATATGTATTCCACTTCACTATATTACATAATTTAAAACTAAAAGCTACTCTCTTTTGGCACCCCCCCATAGACATTTCACCTGGAAATTGGAGATCACATGCGCCCATACAATCAAAAACACTTCCTGCTTCGGCCACTGGGGGCAGAAGTTCAAATTTCAGGATGCACAGGCTGAGTTTAGCTGAAGAACTTAGGACTTACTGACACCAAAATTCACTGGGATGTTGATTTGGGGAATCAGTTAGCAAACTGATTGTTTTTAAAGCTATTTGTAGACATTATGTGAGAGTTTTAGAACTGCGACATGGTTTCACATGTACTGACCACTGTGCCACTGGAGCTTTATGCAAAGGTAATAACAGCTTTTCATTGTCAGGAACATTGTGAACCAGTGGTTAGCTTAATCACTACCTCTGCACAACAGTCTGTCTTTAACACAGTGTAAAGTTGTCAGCTGTGTGATTTGGGTGTCATGAACGAAACTGCCCATCACTGGTACTTTTTCCTTTGTTTATCTAGACTGCTGTTTCTAGCTCAAATGTTCTCTCAGTGCCTCCTAATGGAGATGAGCTGGCTTAGATGTTCCTGGAATCACCAAACAGTCTCCTCCCTTTTCAAGTCTCCCTACCGCACACACAGTAAACACATAGCAACAGGTGATTATGTTAGGCAGTGGTCTGTGCGTTTCCCCTCAGCACCACCTGGTCAGTGATCCTCAGTTTACACTTTCTCCCATTCCCCAGCCTCACCTCAGGGTCAGTAAGTTTGAGAGTGGTTGAGGACAGGAACATAATATGCTGTGATGAGTGTAGCGCTCATATTACAATATTTAAAATTCAGTATTTTTACTCTCAGTGTCCTCACTGACCCAAGAGGCCTGTCCTCGTGTATTTCTGCCTCACCTACATACCTGTCTGAAATGCACGTCTCAGGTCAGGAGGTATTAGCCAGAGTGAGTTCATTCATATTCATATCTCATATTGAATTAAGCCAACAAAATGCTTCCATAAAAGGTATTCGTACGTAAATTGTACATTTTTGTATGATTAGATAGACATTAAATCTACAAAATCAATGTACTGACAGCAAAACTAGATGAAATTCCATTTTTGATATAAAAAATTAATGTTTTTACTAGTGCAAATGTAATCATTAATATAAAAAATGTGCATTTACTAGAAGTAATTGCATTCTTGATGTCAAGCATTAGCATTTTAACTAAAAATTAAATTGTTGATATCTATAATTCACATCCTGTACATGATGGTCGATAGTCATTCAATCCTGATCAAAATGCGATTACAGATATCTATAATTAATTTCTTTTTAGCTGAAATTTCATATACACATTTTTTCAACTATAAAACAATTATGTGACACTAGTTGGTCGTACAACAGAGAGAGTGACTTTTTTGTCAGATTATGAAAAAAATATTTCAATTTCAATTCACACAGTCATGCAATTGCAAGGTATCTCATACACAATTATTTTCAGCGTTGATAAAAAATATATATAAACAGTACGTGAAAGATCAATAGTAAGTGCAATTAGTGTGGATTGGTTAAGTGCTTGTGAAACAATGTGCTTTCAGCTGGTTCTTGAATGTTGAGTCCAATTTTAATGGACTTGGACTTGTCACGGACTCGGATGCATTTTTACTCAGACTTGACTCGGACTCGAGCCTTTGGGACTCAGGATTTTTTTCAGAGTCCAGCCGAGTCCATGACATTTGTGATGCAATGAAAAAAATAAATAAATAAACAACAAAACTGAAATTAATGTACACATCTCTGTCTGCATGCAGCTGTATTTGCCCCTGAAGTTGTAGACGTAGCCAGAGTTGTTTCACTGTTTAAGCAAACACACGCATGTGCACAGGCACACTCATCAGTCAACCAATACGCTTGAATGTTACTACAGAGACTACTGTATAACATCAACTACCGAGGTGGCTGGCACAATGAAAACATAAAGACAGATATGTGGCCAGTGTAATAGAAACTAAACAAGGCAGTTTCACATGACACGGGACCTGACAACTGGTAAAATTGCATGAGGCGTTTGCGCAGCCAAGACGGTGCTCGCATTGCGGTTACATTGTGGTTAAAAACTTAACTTAAAATCAAGAACTTCATCAAGTCACCCACATCATGTCTCTCACAGTTTACTAAAAACAGCATATCGAAATATAAATATTGGATATTTTGTCTTTTTATATGTAATGTATCTACACATGTAGGCTTCTGTAGTCTCTTGTGGTCCACGCAATGTTGTCAGCTTGAACTGGTCAATAATAGCTTGATGAATTAACTGTGAAACTTGTTATATCAGGGGAAAAAAGTAAGAAAAAAACTCTAAACAGATAAACAGCACCTATTTATTATTGATAGACTATTTTCAAAGCATCGATGAGCTGCTTAAAATACATTCTTTTACAGCATTTGTCCACTATTCACAACATTCAACCATACACAATAAATTATTAGGATATTTTGGGCAGTGAAATGTTTTGTTTATAATTGAATTATAGACTATAAAATAAATGTATTACTCAATGACAGAGTTTGTGTATGAAGCTTAACTTCAAATTACAAGATTAATTTAGTTGTTTTTTATTTCAAATGTTTATTTTGTTTTATTTTTATTGTAACCACCGGGTAACTTATGCACATCTTTTTTAGCCTACATCTCTGACACTTTTGAAGGACAATTCTGTTAAATTTATGACTCAAAATTATTTTTCTCCATGTTTTTGGGGTTAAAGAAGAGCTCAATGACATTTTCTTTGGTTGGTGTTTAATGATTTGAGACTGATTGCAGACCAACGCAGCTGCCCCTCAAGCAAATATACATTTTTTTTTCTTCTGCGGCAGCTGCAGTGAGACGCTCATAGACGCATCAGGGATTTAGGTACATGAGCAGCCCTGCATTGTGCGGTTTCCCACAAATTAACTAGAAAATCATGTCCATGACGACATGGCTCTAATGTTATCAGTGGGCTTTTCCATTGTTTTTGGACGTAGCATTTGCAGTCAAATTGCATGACGTAACTTCTCAGCGAGTGCTTATTACTACTGTGATGACTCATTTGTATGTGCTGTATTTTCCAAACCAGTTGGCAGATAGAGAAAAAAGATTCAGAAAGAAATCTCAGTATAGACTATTATTTCTTTAGATAGGGATCATTTTAAATAAAACTAAATTAAACTGAACTGACAAATTGAAAATGAAGTAGAAATAAAAAACTAAATTGAAATTTGAAACAATAATAACTCTGGTTGTAATGACTAACACAGTTTTCACTTTCTTTAGTCTACAGGTGCATCTCAATAAATTAGAATGTCATGGAAAAGTTCATTTATTTCAGTAATTCAACTCAAATTGTGAAACTTGTGTATTAAATAAATTCAATGCACACAGACTGAAGTAGTTAAGTCTTTGGTTCTTTTAATTGTGATGATTTTGGCTCACATTTAAGAAAAACCCACCAATTCACTATCTCAACAAATTAGAATACATCATTAGACCAATAAAAAAAACATTTTTAGTGAATTGTTGGCCTTCTGGAAAGTATGTTCATTTACTGTATATGTACTCAATACTTGGTAGGGGCTCCTTTTGCTTTAATTACTGCCTCAATTCGGCGTGGCATGGAGGTGATCAGTTTGTGGCACTGCTGAGGTGGTATGGAAGCCCAGGTTTCTTTGACAGTGGCCTTCAGCTCATCTGCATTTTTTGGTCTCTTGTTTCTCATTTTCCTCTTGACAATACCCCATAGATTCTCTATGGGGTTCAGGTCTGGTGAGTTTGCTGGCCAGTCAAGCACACCAACACCATGGTCATTTAACCAGCTTTTGGTGCTTTTGGCAGTGTGGGCAGGTGCCAAATCCTGCTGGAAAATGAAATCAGCCTCTTTAAAAAGCTGGTCAGCAGAAGGAAGCATGAAGTGCTCCAAAATTTCTTGGTAAACGGGTACAGTGACTTTGGTTTTCAAAACACACAATGGACCAACACCAGCAGATGACATTGCACCCCAAATCATCACAGACTGTGGAAACTTAACACTGGACTTCAAGCAACTTGGGCTATGAGCTTCTCCACCCTTCCTCCAGACTCTAGGACCTTGGTTTCCAAATGAAATACAAAACTTGCTCTCATCTGAAAAGAGGACTTTGGACCACTGGGCAACAGTCCAGTTCTTCTTCTCCTTAGCCCAGGTAAGACGCCTCTGACGTTGTCTGTGGTTCAGGAGTGGCTTAACAAGAGGAATACGACAACTGTAGCCAAATTCCTTGACACGTCTGTGTGTGGTGGCTCTTGATGCCTTGACCCCAGCCTCAGTCCATTCCTTGTGAAGTTCACCCAAATTCTTGAATCGATTTTGCTTGACAATCCTCATAAGGCTGCGGTTCTCTCGGTTGGTTGTGCATCTTTTTCTTCCACACTTTTTCCTTCCACTCAACTTTCTGTTAACATGCTTGGATACAGCACTCTGCGAACAGCCAGCTTCTTTGGCAATGAATGTTTGTGGCTTACCCTCCTTGTGAAGGGTGTCAATGATTGTCTTCTGGACAACTGTCAGATCAGCAGTCTTCCCCATGATTGTGTAGCCTAGTGAACCAAAGTGAGAGACCATTTTGAAGGCTCAGGAAAACTTTCCAGGTGTTTTGAGTTGATTAGCTGATTGGCATGTCACCATATTCTAATTTTTTGAGATAGTGAATTGGTGGGTTTTTGTTAAATGTGAGCCAAAATCATCACAATTAAAAGAACCAAAGACTTAAACTACTTCAGTCTGTGTGCACTGAATTTATTTAATACACAAGTTTCACAATTTGAGTTGAATTACTGAAATAAATGAACTTTTCCACGACATTCTAATTTATTGAGATGCACCTGTAACTGAAATGTCAACAGAACGCAATAAGAATTGTGTTGAAGGACAGTTTTGTCTTCATACACCTAAAGCATATGCTTTCATTCTGAAACAACTTTGAAGTCTGTTCAGCAGGATACTAATCATAAAATATATATATGAAATTCAACAGAGGTGTTTTTGTTACATTTACGTATATTGACAAACTGTTTTTCTTCATGCATAGTGCCCACCTTACAAGCCTCTGGAAGCTGTGTTATGATCGGGGCTGGTCAGGTCTAGGCTCAGCAATGTTATGCAGCAATAAAATGAAGTCAGCTGACTACCTGAATGTACTGAATGACCAGGTTATCCCATCAATGGATTTTTTTCTCACCTTACATACAGTACTAATAATTACGAACACTAATGAGATCATGTTGTATTAGCAGGTTGAACCAGCGTAAGTTTTGTGTACTTAGACATAATAGTCACACCCATATTCACAGACATTAAACACAAACACATTGAAACTACACTAATACAGTTACAGTATATGGCTATTAACTTATTATCAAACAGGGTGTGCCATTGTTTGAACAGGTTTCATTTTTCATTAAATTTGTCAGGGGTGTAGTCTGATTAGTTGAATGTCTTGTGAAAAATCAATAGCTTCTCAGTTATTTCTTTATTTTAAAAGTGGTACACTATCTGAACTTTTTCATTAAAATACAAATATCTACAGCCTGTTTTATTGTGTTTTTTGTTGCACCAGTGAACCTTAACGTCATTAATGGCTGTATGATATCTTTGTGTGTGTGAGTGTGGGCAGGTTTAAGTGGTTTACGAGGATTTTTTTTTAGGTTACAAACTGGTAATTACAAGGGTATTATGCTATAAATGTGGTTTATGAGGACATTTCTATTGTCCCCATAATTTAAACCGCTTAAAAAACATACTAAACAATGTTTTATTGAAAATGTAAAAATGCAGAAAGTTTTTTGTGAGGGTTAGGTTTTGGGTTAGGGTTAGGATTAGGGGATAATCTATAGTTCATACAGTATAAAAATCATTATGTCTATGGAGAGTCCTCATAAGGACTGCAGCTCTGTGTGTGTGTGTGTGTGTGTGTGTGTGTGTGTGTGTGTGTGTGTTTACAGTATGGTTTGGTCAGTGTACTGGAGGTACTGTAGATGGCTATAGTTCCTCTGCTTGTGTTTGTACAGGCTGCAGACAGGAGAAAATTAAGTCTGGTTCACTTAACCTTTGACCCTGAGAATTTACTAAGGGAAGCGTCAGTGCCGAAATAATCATCATATGAATATAAATGTCTTTGTGTATGTCTGTGTCTGGCTGTTGGGGTGTATTTGCATTATAAGTCCTGTAGATGAATCATGTTTTTTTCATTGAGAGTATTGCTGTTTGGTTTCTTTGGAAAATCAAATATTCTCGTCGGGCGACTGTCTCTCGATTTCCACAGAGCATGATGACCTTTACCCAAACTGAATGATGGAGAGGAAATGACTGATGTGGATGCTCTGGTTGTGAGTGCTGGTAAAAACCTGAGTGCTCACAGCAAGTGAAAAATATGGGCTGATAAGCTGGAAAGCTGAGGCAGTAGGAGGTAAATGACAGAAAGTGTGATTGGTAGAAGAAAATGAAGATCTATATCCGGTTTTCTATATCTTTTTTATTATTATTTTTTCAGAGACTTTTGCCGTACAGTACACCTCCTCCATCTGTTGCTGTCATGTCCTTCAGAGGATTATATGTTAGCAGTGTTTGCTAAGGGAACCATCATTATTACTATTGCTCATGCTTGGGGTTAGGGTTTTCAACAAAAGTATTAAACTTTGCACAATATAAAACTGTTTGTGAAAATCAGACAAAATAAATCCCATAGAACCTTATCTAGGTACCAGAAAATTATAGACACTTTTGACTTGGAGCGGTAACAGCAATCCAGAATACCACAGTAAACATAGCAATGTGCTAAAAAAATACTTAGAACATCTTAGCAACAGCATAGCAACACACTAGGACCACAGAACACCTTAGAAATCACATAGCAGAGAAGCTTAGCAACCAGTGTGGGGATTAGCTAACTACAAGTAGTGACACTTACTTAATTATATTTTTCACTAGCGTGACATTAGCTCAGGTATTTTTTACAACAGTGTAGATTTTCCAGTAACAAGCTACTTTTTACAATGAGTAGCGGTGTAGCATCACAAACCGGCACGTCATGTTGTATTGTAAACGGAGCAGTGGAGCTGAGGGAATAATCAAACACACTCACCTGAACAGTCCTCTCTCTCTTGTATGTAGCACTGGAAATCCAGATCATTTAAGTCAGTCGGTTCTTTCAGACAGTTCCTGTAAATTAACCAGTTAAAATAAATGACACTTATATTTAGCATTGGGAACTTAGACAGCCGTGGTTTAATCCATGTCTTCTGAAGCGATCCAATCGGTTTTGGGTCTGAACAGACCGAAATGTGACTCCTTTTTCACTATAAATCTTGACAGCAGTCTTCTTGGCAATCATGATTTCAAGCCCGATTACACTTCCTAGTGCCATTTAGCACCATCTAGGCTGCATTCCACTTCATTTTTAACCCGCCGCCATTTTGGAAGTCTGTTCCTCTTCCTTAAGTGAGCGAGGGAAATTTCTGTTGACAGACCCTCAACCCCTTGATTTTGACCCAGGGAGCGAGCCTACTCTGATATACGCTTCAGGTAGCTCCATATCCCACAATGCAACTCAACTGTGACATGACAGCATATTGCGCTTCATCAACCCCACCCCCACACAACTCTAATGTATGATGGAAGTGAAGTTAGGTCAATTAAGCAGTTTAGAAATCTTATATTGAGATTTAACAGCATAAAACTTGTAGCTACCTTAAACTGTTTATCACACAGTTATAGCCTATGTGTTCATTGTTATGTTAACATTTTCGTTTGTGTAAATCTTGATTAATCCTTTCTAACAATTAATTCTAATGAAAAAAATAAAAAAATAAACATATGAAATTTATACATAAGCCTCTGAAATCAATCTCCGAAAACATTGTTTTCTCAGGTGCAAAAATCACTAAATAATTCCACAAATTGACATCAGCCTTCAACGTGCTCCAAGTGATCAAGGGTTAAGGGTGTTCCAGTTAAACCCATTGCACGTCTTCCACAAGTAGCAGATACTCGTGCAACATAAGCAGTGACGTACATCTGAGTCCATGAGACAGAGTGAATTTTGCGAGGGAAGGGGATACAAATTTGAAATGGAACGCAGCCCTGGTGCTCTGTGCATGCATCAAACTCTAGGAAGTATGATCGAGCTTGAAATCATGATCGCCAAGGAGACTGCTGTCAAGATATACAATTAAAAATTAGTTACATTTTGGTCTATTCTTACCCAAAACCAATTGGATTCCATGGATTAAACCACTGGAGTCTTATGGATTATTTATTTTATTTTTTTGTAATTATTTTTTTTATTGATTCAAAGATACATAACAAAGAAAAACACACCATATATACACTGAATCAACATTTATATTTAACCCCCACCATAACCCCTCCCCCTCCCCAATCACCATCCCCACCCAGACCCCCAACGAACACCCCTCTGGTCACATATAAGAATACACACACACACACACACACACACACACACACACACACACAAAAAATACATTTTTGTTTTTCTATCAAACAAATCCCAAAACCCCAGCCTTCTACTTAACACCTCCTCGAAAGCTTCCACCCTCCCCATCTCCGCACACCACTCTGGAAATGAGGGCGCTCCATCCGACTTCCATCACCTTAAAATAACATGCCTACCAGTGTAAAATCTTGAACTGCATAAGGCTCACCCTTGCATTTCTAGATGCAGACTTGATGTTTTTTAGAATCCTAGCCCACACTCCCTCCTCCAATACCAAGTTTAAATCTTTCTCTCATAATCTCTTGATAGAATTTAAAGCTCCGTCTCCCAGACTCTGAATTAGCTGGGAGTAATACACTGATGCCTCATGACCATTTCCAAAAGCAGTAATCACCTCTCCCAGAGTATCTGACGCTTTAGGGGGGTGTAAACTACTCCCAAAAACAGTACAGAGCAGGTGGCGCAGCTGTAAATACCTGAAGAACTGAGACATGGGAATCCCAAAATGTTGAACCAAATTTTCAAAAGATCTCAACACTCCGCTCTCATATACTGTAGGTCACCGAGTGTAGTAAACCCCCTCACAATCCACTCTGACCAGCAGAAAGAGGACTTATTAATACATCATTTTGGGTTCAGCCATATGCTCTAGGCAACATTTAAATAAATGATAGAAAGGTTTTGCAATGGCGAAATAGGGGCAAGAACTTCCTATTCAATACAAAACCAGGGAGGGGCTCTCTCAGGTGAAAGTGACCAATGAGCCAAATGTCTGAGACCGAATGCATAATAATAAAACAAAATCTTGGGTAGGCCTAGCCCACCTTTGTCAATCAGCCTATGTAACTTATTGAAATGTAACCTGGGACGCTTGCCATTCCAAATGAAGGACTTCACTATGCTATCAAATTGCTTGAAATAAGAGAGGGGGACATCTACAGGGAGAGATTGTAGCAGGTAGTTAAATTTTGGAATACAATTCATTTTAATTACATTAACCTTTCCAATCATAAATGTAATGAAGCTCACCTGCCCACATCGCTCGAAAACCTTTTTATTAAGGGGTCAAAATGAACTAAATCAGACAAATTTGCTGGGAATAAAATGCCCAAATACTTAATGCCGTGTTTTGGCCACTAGAAGGCATCCGGCTGAAAAGCTGTTACCGGACAGTGTGCTGTCAGAGCCAAAGCATCGGATTTAGACCAATTGACTCTGTATCCTGAGAACACATAAAAGAATTAATAATTCTGTGGAGGCACGGCATAGATTTAATGGGGTTGGAGACGAATAATAAAATATAATCAGCGTAAAGCAAAAGCTTAGGCGCCATACCTTCTGCCACTACCCCTGGAAAATCCTCTTCCCTTCTTATCGTGGCTGCTAATGGTTCCAGGATAAGACAGAACAATAATGGGGAGTCCATGAGACAGAGTGAAGTTTGCGAGGGAAGGGGATACAAATTTGAAATGGAATGCAGCCCTGGTGCTCTGTGCATGCATCAAACTCTAGGAAGTATGATCGAGCTTGAAATCATGATCGCCAAGGAGACTGCTGTCAAGATATACAATGAAAAATTAGTTAAATGTTGGTATATTCTTACCCAAAACCAATTGGATTCCATGGATTATAATTTTATGGATTATTTATTTTATTTTTTTATTTTTTTGTAATTCTTTTTTTTTATTGATTCAAAGATATATAACAAAGAAAAACACACCATATATACACTGAATCAACATTTATATTTAACCCCGACCATACCCCTTCCCCTCTCCAATCACCAACCCCACCCAGACTGAGGTCAACCCTGCCGGGTGCCCCTATCCAGAGTAAAATAATCTGAAATTAATCCATTTGTTTGTACCGCCGCTACCAGTTGTCTATAAAGTAACTTAATCCATCCAATAAAAGTATTCCCGAATCTTAAAATCTTAAAAAGATAATCCCATTCTACCATATCAAACACCTTTTCGGCATCAAGTGAGATGGCAGCGACCAGAGTCTGATCATTCACCACTGACCACATAATACGGATGAAACACAGAATGTTATCAGAAGAGCTGCGGCCCTGAATAAACCCCACCTGATCTATATGTATAAGAGATGTCATAACTTTACATAATCGGTTAGCCAGAATTTTTTAACGTCTAGCTGGATTAGGCAAATTGGATGGTAACTCTTACACTCGCTTGGATCTTTATACTTTATAAGAATCAGACTGATCCGGGCTTGCATCATGGTTGGCAGAAGCTTTCCATTCTTTATTGATTCTGTATAATCTTCTAACAAAATTGGAGCCAGTTCTGTAGCATAAGATCTAAAAAATTCAGCGGCAAAGCAATCTGGCCACGGAGACTTGCCTGTAGGCAAGGCCTTAATTACCTCGCCAAGCTCCTCCAAGGTTATCTCAGAATCAAGAAAAATGTTTTGCTCAGTTGTCAGTTTAGGGAGTTCTAATGGTTCCACAAAGTTTCTAATGTCTTCATCAGTAGACGAAGACGTGGAATTACAGAGATCAAGATAGAATCTTTTTAAAGGATTATTAATATCAATGACTGAGGTACATATTTCACCATCAGCAGATTTCACTGAGGGAATAGTAGAAAAAGGCTCTCTCTGCTTTATATATCTAGCCAAAAGCTTCCCTGATTTGTCACCTGACTCAAAATATGACTGTCTTGCCCTGAATAGCCAAATCTCCACCTTCCGTGACAAAATAGTATTATATCTGTATTTTAATCAGGTCAATTCTCTGAGGCCGTCAGACAACATTCAGCTCTTCAGCTCTGCCTTGGCACTTTTAATATTCCCTTCCAACTCCACGAGTTCTTGTGCTTTGGATTTTTTAATGAATGAGGCATACTGTATCATCCGACCCCTAAGAACCACCTTAAGTGCCTCCCAAGCCATGCCCAGCGAGGACCAGTTGGTCTCTCTATAGCATTTGTTGGAATTCAGGATTTTGCAAAAGGGATACATTAAAGCGCCAACTATATAATTTATTTTTCTCTGTATGTGACAACACCTCTAAACTCACCAGGGCGTGATCTGAGACTAAAATGTTTCTAATTGCACAATAAGCAACAGATGAAATGAGGGACTTCTAGAATAAATCTTATGGACCGATAAAAAAAATGTATTGTCCCTACCAGATGGGTTCAAAAGTCTCCAAATATCTGTCAGACCAAGATTTTTACACATCCTGTGAAGCGTCACTGTTGCTCTAGGGGGCTTACACACATTTGCTTCACTATGATCAAGGACTGAGTCCATCAATAGATTAAAGTCTCCTCCCAATATTATATCCTGAGGGGTGCCAGTGGCTTGCAACATCCTTTCAAGATCTATAAATAAGCCCTAATCTTCAGCGTTAGGTGCGTAAATATTAGCCAAAATCAACATTGTTTTCTGCTAAAACAATAATGACTCTTCCTAATTTATCTTTAATCTGTTTGAGACATTTGAATTGTAGATGTTTACTTATCAATGTAATGACTCCACTTACTTGAGCCAGCACTAAAGAAAATATGTCCACCCCATATCTTCCCGAATTTTTCAGCTTCCTGCAGGGAAACATGCATTTCTTGAAGAAACACTATATTGTATTTCTTACGTTTAAGAAAATAAATAACCTTCCTTCTTTTTATGGGGTGCCCCAACCCATTCACATTCCACGTGGAGAGAGATAATCCACTCATATTAACATCTGACATTTTGACATATTAGAAAAAATTTATCGTGTGTCAAAAATAAAATTATAAAGATCACATTTCCCATTAGTGCAACAATCAAACCCCGAACCTCCCCCTGAACCAAACAAGCAGAAAAGAGAAAAACATGCGCACTAACCCCGCGCATGACTGCGCCAACCAGCGTCCATCCCTCTAAACTCAAACAGTCCATGTACGCCTACAAGAGCCCCCGCGACAACTTTGCCATTGGATTGCTCAAGTCCAGTGCTTCTATACAAATTTTGTGAGAGAGAATTACATAACAGAAAATAACCTATAAAAGAAACTCCAGTCAATAGAAGGCATAAGCACAAAGAGCGTTTGTCCACATAACTGTCCCGAAGGTGTGTTATTCCACAAAACAAACTCCAGCTGTGAGGCGGAACCAGGAGAAAAAGAAACAAAAAAGGCACTCAGCTTCCTAAGACAGTCAAGTGAATGTTCAGTGAGTCAGGCCCACTCAGCTGTTACATGAGTGCAACAACTGACCTAATCACTCCAATGTCCTGCAAGAAATATTCCACAAATCAAATTCCAGCCATTCGGAGGCATAAGCACAAAGAACGTGCAGATTCATCCACAAACTGTCCCGAAGGTGTGTTATTCCACAAAACAAACTCCAGCCACAAGGTGGAACCAGCACAAAAAGAAACAAAAAAGGCGGTCAGCTTCCTCGGACAGACAAGGGAATGTTCAGTGAGTCAGGCCCACTCAGCTGTTACATGAGTGCAACAACTGACCTAATCACTCCAATGTCCTGCAAGAAATATTCCACAAATCAAACTCCAGCCATTAGGAGGCATAAGCACAAAGAACATGCAGATTCATCCACAAACTGTCCCGAAGGTGTGTTATTCCACAAAACAAACTCCAGCCGTAAGGTGGAACCAGCACAAAAAGAAACAAAAAAGGTGGTCAGCTTCCTCGGACAGACAAGGGAATGTTCAGTGAGTCAGGCCCACTCAGCTGTTACATGAGTGCAACAACTGACCTAATCACTCCAATGTCCTGCAAGAAATATTTCACAAAACAAACCCCAGCCAATAGGAGGCATAAACACAAAAAGAAACAAGCTTCCTCGGACAGTCAGGTAAATGTTCTGAGATCTTTATCGAATGATCTCTGAAATCTGGCCAGAATTGGTCGGGGCCTGTCTCCCTTCCGCAGATCTCTGAGCCAGAATGCCAGCTTATGGCCTGTTATGTCGAGCAAACTCAGGAGAAGCCCATCTAGGAATTTCACCATATATCGACCTTCTTCGTCCTCAGGAATTCCAACAATTCGGACGTTGTTTCGCCGGTTACGATTCTCCAAGTCTTCCAACTTTTCCCAGACGCACTCCAAGTCTGCCTTGGTCGCTAACGGGTTAGTTGCTAATTCCCTCTCCGATGACTCCAGATAATCGATCCATTTCTCAACATCTGCCACTCTTGTAACCAACTCAGTGAATTTCGTCTCCATGGCAGTGATCGATCAATGTATCACAGTAAGATCCTCCAAGTCAGCAACGACCTTCGTTAGCATTGCCGACACATTCATCAATTGACGCCGAATCTCTTTCACTTCACCATCCAAATTGATTCCCGGGCTTGCGGCCTGCTGCTCAGGGGCTTCAGCTTGAGCACGTAAGTGTCTTTTAATATCTCCAGAGCCAGAGGATTTTGAATTCTTTGACATATTGTCTTCCTAGAACAGTTAAGGATCAAGGTGTATCGAATTTCATTGGTTAATGACACAAAAAGTATTAAAACTTGCAAAGTGCACAGAGCTCGCCGTTCACACGTCTGAACCTCACATGGCGCCACGCAACCCATATGGATTATTTTTAATGCAAACTTTATGTGCTTTTTGGAGCTTCAAAGATGTGGTCACCATTCACTTGCATTGTATGGACCTACAGAGCTGAAATATTCTTCTAAAAATCTTTGTATGTGTTCTGCAGAAGAAAGAAAGTCAAACACATCTGGGATGGCATGAGGGTGAGTAAATGATGAGAGAATTTTCATTTTTGGGTGAACTATCCCTTTAAAGGGGCTTTGCCATTTAGTTAATTGCTGCTGTTTAATATTGCATATTGACTCACTTACTGCATATAACATATGTTTTCTAGTTTTATTTGTTTATATTAAGTATAAATGTATATGTTTGATTTAATGTAAACCTAATTGAATATGAATGACAAAGCAGCAACTATGTGTAGGGCACACATATAAACAACTAAAGTAAGACCTTTCGTTTAATCAGGGTGTATGCATGTTTGTTTCTGTATTTCCAATCATTGACTTGAACACAAATGTTTCAGAGCATGTGTGAGTAACGTATAAAAACAAAGAGCACGTGGTTATAGGAAAAGCAAACACTAGTGTGTGTTATGACGACTGAATGCTCTGCAGTCATGCAATGTTGTGGAGATAAGATCTCCTTCTCGGCAACCTGAGCAAATAAACACCAGCACCAGAGCATCATAAGCACGCACACTCGCACCAAGCCTTTTTAGTGTATACCACACATTGCATAGAGGTGACATTTACATTTATGCATTTGGCAGATGCTTTTATCCAAAGTGACTTACAATGCAGTCGAGGTACATTTAGCCAGTTTGGCTATTTATGACTTTACTGTTGCTAGTGCTATGCTCTAACATTTGAGCCATTTCACATCTTTACACTTATGCACCATCAAAAATGGCTATAAAAACACATAAAGGTGAAGTGTGTAATTTTGCAAATGTTTAAGTACTTACGTTTAATATGCAGAGACAACTATAAAGTAAACCATTCCTAGGTTGATTTCCCCAAAAAGGGTAAACAATTTGGCTGTATGGCACTATAGAGTAAAGCAATGGTCAATCAAGGAGACTTTAGTGTGAGCTCTTTAAATTTGGCCAGTAAGCAACCACCTAGAAATTTTTGAGTTCAGATGCTGCAGAGAGAACCGATGCTTGCAGGCCATGTACTGGCTGCATTTGTGAACTATTGTTGTTGCAGTGGAGTTAAAAACAAACCAATCCAATTGACAGGAATGAGCAGTGTTGAGCCAAGCTGGTGTACCATGTGGTTGTGATTATGTGTGTGATTGTTTGGCTGGCTGCATCACTGACATATGAGAGTTTAACGCCTCATGTCAGTTCATCACGTGCATGTGTGAGTTTGTTTAGGATGATAAGCCTCTCTTTTCTCCACAGAAACACCAATTGCACATAACCAAGCAGGCTTAGCATTACTTACATACATCTTGCTTAAAGATAACACAGAGAGGCAGGATGGTGTTTCCACTACCCTTACAGTGCATCCGGAAAGTATTCACAGCGCTTCACTTTTTCCACATTTTGTTATGTTACAGCCTTATTCCAAAATGGATTAAATTCATTATTTTCCTCAATTCTACAAACAATACCCCATAATGACAACGTGAAAGAAGTTTGAAATCTTTGCAAATGTATTAAATTAAAAAAAAAAAAAAAAAAACAAAAACACATGTACATAAGTATTCACAGCCTTTGCTCAATACTTTGTTGAAGCGCCTTTGGCACCAATTACAGCCTCAAGTCTTTTTGAGTATGATACTACAAGCTTGGCACACCTATTTTTGGGCAGTTTCTCCCATTCTTCTTTGCAGGACCTCTCAAGCTCCATCAGGTTGGATGGGGGGTGTCGGTGCACAGCCATTTTCAGATCTCTCCAGAGATGTTCAATCGGGTTCAAGTCTGGGCTCTGGGTGGGCCACTCAAGAACATTCACAGAGTTGTCCCGTAGCCACTCCTTTGTTATCTTGGCTGTGTGCTTAGGGTCGTTGTCCTGTTGGAAGATGAACCTTCACCCCAGTCTGAGGTCCAGAGCGCTCTGGAGCAGGTTTTCATCAAGGATGTCTCTGTACATTGCTGCATTCATCTTTCCCTCGATCCTGACTTGTCTCCCAGTTCCTGCCGCTGAAAAACATCCCCACAGCATGATGCTGCCACCACCATGCTTCACTGTAGGGATGGTATTGGCCAGGTGATGAGTGGTGCCTGGTTTCCTCCAGACATGATGCTTGCCATTCAGGCCAAAGAGTTCAATCTTTGTTTCTCATGGTCTGAGAGTCCTTCAGGTGCCTTTTGGCAAACTCCAGGCAGGCTGTCATGTGCCTTTTACTGAGGAGTGGCTACCATCTGGCAACTCTACCATACAGGCCTGATTGGTGGAGTGCTGCAGAGATGGTTGTTCTTCTGGAAGGTTCTCCTCTCTCCACAGAGAAATGCCGGAGCTCTGTCAGAGTGACCATCGGGTTCTTGGTCACCTCCCTGACTAAGGCCCTTCTCCCCCGATCGCTCAGTTTAGCCAGGCGGCCAGCTCTAGGAAGAGTCCTGGTGGTTCCAAACTTCTTCCATTTACGGATGATGGAGGCCACTGTGCTCATTGGGACCTTCAATGCTGCAGAAATTTTTCTGTACCCTTCCCCAGATCTGTGCCTCGATACAATCCTGTCTCAGAGGTCTACAGACAATTCCTTGGACTTCATGGCTTGGTTTGTGTTCTGACATGCACTGTTAACTGTGGGACCTTATATAGACAGGTGTGTGCCTTTCCAAATCATGTCCAATCAACTGAATTTACCACAGGTGGACTCCAATCAAGTTGTAGAAACATCTCAAGGATGATCAGTGGAAACAGGATGCACCTGAGCTCAATTTTGAGTGTCATGGCAAAGTCAGTGAATACTTATGTACATGTGATTTTCTTTCGTTTTTTATTTGCAAATGTTTCAAACAATCTTCTTTCATGTTGTCATTATGGGGTATTGTTTGTAGAATTTTGAGGAATATTAATGAATTTAATCCATTTTGGAATAAGGCTGTAACATAACAAAATGTGGAAAACGTGAAGCGCTGTGAATACTTTCCGTATTCACTGTATTACAGTGAAGTGCACTATGAAGTGTGCTCTTAAAGGCATAGTTCACGCAAAAACTAAAATTCTCTCATCATTTACTCACCCTCATGCCATCCCAGATGTGTATGACTTTCTTTCTTCTGCTGAACACAAACAAAGATTACAAGAAGAATATTTCAGCTCTTTAGATCCTCACAATGCAAGTGAATGGTGACCAGAAATTTGAAGCTCACAAAAATCACATAAAGGAAACATAAAAGTCACATATTAGTAATCCATATCATCAGAAGCAATGTGATGGGTGTGGGTGAGAAAAAGACCAATATTCAAGTTTTTTTACTCTAAATCTCCACTTTCACATTCTTTTACATTTTGAAAATGAAAGTGAAAGTGGAGATTTAGAGTAAAAAACCACCTAAAAAAATGTATCTGTTTCTCATCCACACCTATCACATCTGATTATATGGATTAAACCATTGGAGTCTTATGGATTACTTTTATGGTGCCTTTGTGTGATTTGTGATTCAAAGTTCTGGTCACCATTCACTTGCATTGTGAGGACCTACAGAGCTGAAATATTCTTCTAAAAATCTTAATTTGTGTTCAGCAGAAGAGAGAAAGTCATATACATTTGGGATGGCATGAAGGTGAGTAAACGATGAGAGAATTTTAAATTTTTGGGTGAACTATGCCTTTAAGAGTCCTTGCAGAGTGATTGTTGATCTATCCTAGCCTGCACAGAGTCTGTTGATATGAGTGTCATGATTCTGATGAGATGCATGGCACACGCATGACAGTGATGCAGGAACATGCTTGGCCTCTTCACATCTGTAACTTGCTATTAAATGTGCTCTTGTTTCAATTCAATTCAATTGTTTAGCGCTTTTAAAAATGCATATTGAGCCATAGAAGCTTTACAAGTAGAAAAAGTACCTCATAAGCTCCTAGTAAACAAGCCAAAAACTAGTCATTCAAGAGCTTTCGTAGCTTTGGCTGTAGGTGCTTCATTTCTAGGCCTGTGTTAAATTAGAGGCAGAAGTTCAAGAAAACACTGGAGATTATTGAGCAACACTGCCCTCATGTGTTTAACTCAAATATCACGTTATCACTATGTTAAAAACCACCAAAATAAACAGAGGGTTACTTACTACTGTACAGGCATTGCCTCATAATTACCTTGAAATACGATAATCTATCATGGGTAATATTGTTTGGTTACATATCACTACTGGAAATTAAACAGCTTAAGCCTTTGCTGGTGTTTTCCTGTTCTTAGCTTGTTTAAAGGGATAGTTCACCTAAAAATGAAAATTCTCTCATTATTTACTCACCCTCATGCCATTCCAGATGTTTATGACTTGCATTCTTCTGCAGAACACAAACAGCTCTGTAGGTCCATACAATGCAAGTGAATGGGTACCAAAACTTTGAAGCTCCAAAAAGCATATAAAGGCAGCATAAAAGTATTCCATGAGACTCCAGCTGTTAAATCCATGTCTTCAGTGATATGATAGGTGTGGGTGAGAAACAGATCAATATTTAAGTCCAACCTCGTTGGTGGAATGACCTTCCCAACTCCATCCGTGAAGCAGACTCACTCTCTCTTCAAAAAATGGCTTAAAACATCTTTTCCATGAGCACTATATATATATACAGACTAGAGTGCAATATATATATATATATATTGCACTCTAGTCTGTCTTGGATACTATTATTCTGATGCAAATGAAACTTTGTAATGCATCACTTTTCGTACTACTGTCTCCTTAAGATGAATCACATTATGATGTATTATTCCTCTCTTGTAAGTTGCTTTGGATAAAAGTGTCTGCCAAATGAATAAATAAAATAAATAAAATCATATCGCTTCTGAAGATAAGGATGTAACCACTGGAGTTGTATGGACTGCTTTCATGCTGCCTTACCCAAGGTTAACTTATTACAAAATCCTTAGGGAACATGCGGTTGCATGCTTTTGATCACTAGCCCAATTGTTGAAACATAACCCAACAGCACCCCATGTAGAACAAAATTTAGCCTGAAAATTAACCCAAAATTAAAGCCCAATGAGACATCTTTACCATAGAGGACCTTATTGCCCCCCTTTATCACTGAGCCCAGAAATATTTTGTATGTTGTATCTGACGACAGCTCTGGTTATAAATAGGGATAAGACCATGATTTTTTTTTGACAGGAATGGTTCCAGGACCAACAAAAGATGCTCATCTAGGAACACATCCTACTCGGCAAAAACACAGTCACCAAAATGTAAAATATGTAGCATTAATTTTCAAATGGAACATTTCTGTATAAGGTTGAAAATAAACATCCCTCCACCAATGAAATGAGACCACAATGTGACACTGATGGAAATATTATGATAGCCAGTTCTGCCCTGTCACATCTCAATGGATCCTGCATGACATGAAATCATGAAACCCTCCGTGCTTGTTCCTTACAGTGTTATGACGAAACAGAACAAAACAGTACACCAGAAACATCTCGGCTGCCAGGACTGATTAAACATCCTCCGATCCATCATTTGAGCAGAACGGCACAGAGAAAGGTCAAGGCAACACGAGCGTAATAATATAAGGTAAGGACACTTGACCATATATGGAAGTTTTCCAGTTAGAGGTGGGTTTGACCCTGACCTACAAGACAATTGACCATTAATAACATCTCTATTACATGTCACTAGACACATCTTTTTTTTTTTTGCAATTGTTAAGATTACTGTCAGGATCACTGCTAATAAATACAACCTACTGTATATTTTATATATACTATATATACTATTTTTATTGTATCATGTGTATTCTATATTGTGTGTGTTGTATACTGTACAATATTCTATATTGTGTATTGTATACTGTACATTGTATATTATTATTTGTATACTGTGATGTGTGTAATTATGTGTTTATTGTAAATTGGTATATGTCTCATCACTGTCACGACTACTATGTTGCTCGGAACTGCACCCAATACTTTCACCCACTATTGCACTTGTGTGACAGTAAAAGTGAAGTTAAAGTAAATGGGTTGCATAATCTGTTAAAAGAGAACAAGGTTTGATTCCCATATTACATTTTCAGGGAAAACATTGCATTTTCACTTGCAAGTTACTGCAGTATGATTATACAGTGATAACATCTAAAGACTCAAATGTGCCTTGCAATCAACATAAAGTAGAAGTGACAAATCAGAGATATATAATTAAACATAAAAGAGTATCTTTTTAAGTTTTAACAGAAGAATTAATGCAAGTGCATTTATAAAATGACAAGCTTCACATTTCTGCTTTTAAACCCTCCAAAAATTGGCCCCATTCACTTCCATTGTAAGTGCGTCACTGAAACCTCGATTTTTTACGAGTTTTTCTAAAGGATAAGTGGTAACTGGTATTTTGATGGAAACTACTGTATGGTTGCCAAGGTAATTTTATGTAAGAAAGGAGCTGCAACACAATGTTGTGTCCAGGAGGAGGCACTGTTATATCATATTACTGAGAATACAACTGCAAAATTTACTCCACTGTCCAATTTATTGTTTGGAATACAATACACATTACATAAAAACAACATGAATGAGGTTGACATACTCTTAACTCGACACTTTGAATTGACCTCTACCAAAATAGAAAAGATCTCTGTATATCATTGCTTGTAATTTCTGTATTGATATAACCTCTTCGTCAAATTATATAATTTATTCATAGGGAAAATAAACAGAATTGATTTATGTACATTAGACGATTCATTGTCAAAATTGCAGCTAAAAATGGCACATCAGTACAAATTTTCTGATCAACGAAATATTAATTTTAGGCTATATACAGATCTTTCATTAGATCTGGAAAAATTAAGAACAACATCAACAATGGAAAAACAACAAGAACAAAAGTGCAAAAGGCATAGTGCTGAAATGCTAAACGTTTCAAATGAAAATATTTGAACAACACCATATATTAAACAATCCACAGTACACATAGTATCTTGACATAACATCAATTTGCTAAATTCTGGAACATTTTGAACAGTACTGAATGCAACTAATTTCTAGTTAAAGCTTTCTATATATTCAGCGTACAAGACATAACTAAATGTAAAGGCATTTAACAAAACATCAAGTATATTTTATGCAACCTAAGTGCCATATTAATTTTTTTTTCAGTATTTATAGTACATACATTCATCTTTCATAATGCTTTATCATTTTATGAAAAGGCATGAACAGATAAGAGATGACTTAAAGCTGAACAATAAGAGAAAGAGAGAGAGAGAGAGTGAGAGAGAGAGAGTGATATGAGTATGTGTGTGTGACAAAAAAAAAGGGGGGGGGGTTCTGATCTATATTGGAGTAATACTTCAAATAGGGGCACTTTTGACTACTTAAAATTGTGACAAATTAAACTTCAAACTATGTTTCATTTACATTAAAACGTGTATCAGATATGCTGGAATAAAGATCTAATCATTGTCTTGATCAACCTTTACATGGATTTTGGTATAATGTGTATAAATGTTTTCCTTTTTGCAGAAAAAGTGGGTTAAGCTTTGGACAAACTGTCATTTAACTGTATAACTTTAACTATTTTTTTACAAATTTACTGTAGAGGGGAAGATAAAAAGTCAGGGTAAATGGAAAAGATTGGCTTATTTAACTTTTCAACTCTCTAAGAATTAGCTAAAAGTACTCAAAGAGACAAAACGTAATAATATATCAATTGAAACTAAAAAAAGCAAAATCATCCTAGGGGACAGAAAACTTCCCCTAATTGAATAATCCATTGAAGAATGAGTTATGAGTATTGAAGGTACATTCACAGCTGCTCGGAGAGGTGGGTCAGGAGAAAAATTCAAGTGCGCGATGAACAATTAATTCTTTCAAAGCACACATCTGAATTTATTGACTGTCTGGGGGGTGTACCAATTACATACTGACGAGTGCTTCTCTTTACACTGTGTTTACTTTGTGCCGTTCAGTACTGTTTGCAAGCTGTGAAGCGCAGGGAGGTCTAAAAAAAGAATAGAGCATTTGAAAATGAAAGTCTCCAGAGCCACAGAGTTTACGACAGACATCCAATTTATGCAAGAGAAGAGGATGAAAGTGGAAAAACACACAGATACACACATACACAAGTGCACACAGGTTTAGGAGTGACAGCAACCGGCTCCCTTCATCTCCTTGTTAACATACTCGTGCAGCTGAAACTTTGGCTCGTTAGGCTCCTTCATCTCCCTATGCTTCAGTTCCCTGAGAGACAGAGGGAGATGTAAGTTTTCCTTTGCAAACTTTTCAAACATACTGACACTTTTACATAAAATCTCGTAAAAGCTATTTGTTTGATAGAAAAATGTAGTGTACCCTGAAAAAGTGCATTAATTGTATATCAACACATCTTACACACAGAATCTGAAAGAAAGAAATTATTTCTTTGTCTGTCTGTCTGTCTATCTACAGTGGCAAGAAAAATGTTGTGAAACCTTTGGAATTACCTGCATTTATGTATAAATTTGTCTTAAAATCTGGTTTGATCTTCATCTAAGTTACAATAATGAACAAACACAATCTGTTTTAACTAATAACACACAAATAATTGTGTTGTTCTTGTATATATTGAATAAATAATTCAAACATTCACAGTGTAGGTTGAAAAAAGTATGTGAACCCCTAGGCTAATGACGTCAACAAAAGCTAATTAGAGTCAGGAGATGGCAAACCTGGCATGCGATTAATGAAATGAGATTGGAAGTGTGGGTTAGAGATACTTTGACTTATAAAAAGCACTCAAACATTTTGAGATTGCTATTCACAAGAAGCATCTGCTGAGGTGGATCATGCCTCACAAAAAAGAGATCTCAGAAGACCTACAGTCAAGAATTATTGCTTTGCGTAAAACTGGACAGGGTTACAAAGTTATCTTGAAGAGCTTAGATATTCATCAGTCCACAGTTAGACAAACTGTCTATAAATGGAGACGATTTAGTGCTGTGGCTACTCTCCCTAGAAGTATCCGTCCAGCCAAGATGACTCAAAGGGCACACTGCAGAATGCTCAATGAGGTAAAAAAAAGAACCGTAGAGTGACAGTTAAAGACTTGAAGGAATTACTGGAACTGGTTAACATCTCTGTTCATGAGTCTACTATACAGAAAACATTAAACAGGCATGCTGTCCATGGCAGGACACCATGAAGGATGGTTTGCCAAAGTACACCTTGACACTCCACAACGCTACTGGGAAAATGTTTTGTGGACTGATGAAACTAAGGTTGAATTATCTGAAGGCTGTATATCATTTGTTTGTAATGCACAGCACTGGGGGAGGGTAGGAAAAAAACATTTCACTGCCTCTGTACTTGTGTATCAGTATGTATGTGACAAATAAAACTTTGAACTTGAATTGTTTGGGAAGCACACGCAGCACTGCCAAAGGAGGATCGACCAGTTATTAAATCCAAGGGTTCACTTACTTTTTCCACAGCACCATGAATGTTTAATTGGATGTGTTCAATAAAGACATCTATCTATCTATCTATCTATCTATCTATCTATCTATCTATCTCTTAACTTTCAACCTTAAAGCCTTTATTTTGGCAGAAACTGAAGGAAGACCTTTGAATTTTGGTGTGTACTAGGCAAATTTTCCTATATGCTTTTTGTTATCTCCTCGGTCAACAAAACCCCAGTGCCATTCTCAATGCATGTTTTAAGTGAACAGAACTCAAAGCAGATTTCGGCAGAATTGGAAAACTTGCCATTTACTGTTCTACACATCCCTCGCCCCTAGCATTTAAATAATAATAATAATAATAATAATAATAATAATTTTATTTTTTACAATTGGTTACATGCATTTCTCAATACCTAGAATACATTTTCAAAAATCTTCATCCTATCAACACATCATGTGCATGTGGACTAAACTGTGGATCATCTTGTCAATGTGTTTATACAAAATGCATTGAATGACCACATCTTTCAACATCTTTTCTCACTCAAACAGAACCATTAAATAAACTCTGTATCTAAGCCATTTTTGCACACTTGTACATACTGTTTTTAAAACTGTTACATTTATGTATCTTGTAACTTAATTAGACAGCAATATGCTTTAGGCTAATTCTACCAAAATTTCATTTTCAAGAATATTCAAGGAATAAAAAAAGTAAAACCATTAGTAAAACCTACTACAGCTCTTTTAGCTGATGACCTACTCAGCTGTTGTGCTTTATCAATGTTGCTACCATCTTTACAAAAGGGACCAACTTTGTAATGATTGCATTGACATACATACATTGAGTGCACAGGCGAGGTGCATTGCCATTGAGATGAAGACCCAGAGCTGTATTCATGCATGTATGCATACCGAATCATCCTATAATTTACTATCTGTTCGTGTAGCATACACTGCTACAGCATCCTGTACATGTTTGTAAATATTGGTTTCTTTAAAAAAAAAAAATAAATAAATAAAAAAAATCCAAGATGCTTGGCAAAAGAATAAATAAGTAACACGTGTTACCAATATTTAGTGTTTTTAAGGTCATTGTGTTATGAATGAAAAGCTGTGTTAGCTGGGTGTGGATGTCTGCTACAGTACAGTATGTTATGGAAGAAGCCGCTGATTTTGAGACATGTATGAAGTGTTTTGGTGTTAGTGAATTTTGGACAAGAAATGAACTAATGTCAAGCTGCATGTTACAAAAGACAACTGTGTGCAGTGTGCAAAATGGATACTCAGTATTGAGAAAAGCATGTAACCAATTGCGAAAATAAATAAATAAATAATCTGGCTAATTTTATTAAGCTTTCAGATATTTTCAGAAGAGTTTAGTTCACTTGGCTCCATTTAACACATTTTTACCATCTTTAACCCTCTGATGCATGGTGTCAACTATAGATCTTTAAAAGCCATTTTTAACCACGCAGTGTGATTTCACATCAAAACCACCATGGGTCAGTTGCAACAACTGTTGTAGGTTAATGGTTTTAAAAGGGCATATTCTTTGCTTACCTACAAATTGCCATTGGCTTACATACAAACCTTAATGGACAAATGTAGGGTGACCATACGTCCTCTTTTTCCCAGAACATGTCCTCTTTTTCAGGCCTTCAAAAAAGCGACTGGCTGAGATTTCAGAACTGGCTAAAAGTGTCCTGGATTTGGCTTTGTTTTTATATTGATGTGCTCTCTACAGTTTAGACTATTATACATTCTGTGTGTTCGTTTTAACGTGTCCATATGTGATTATTCTGGCTGAGAGCGGCAGATTTAAAGTACTTTTTTTACACGTTCTCTCTCTCTCACTTGCTCTCTGCCCGTGCGCTGATCACTCACCTAGCACTTTATTAGGTACACCTGTACACCTACATATTTCAGCTAATGTGGCAGCAGTGCAGTGCATAAAATCATGCAGATACAGATCAGGTGCTTCAGTTAATGTTCACATCGACTATCAGAATGAGGAAAAAGTGTAATCGGTGATTTCAACCGTGGCATGATTGTTGGTGCCAGATGGGCTGGTTTGAGTATTTCTGTAACTGCTGATCTTCTGGGATTTACACACACAACAGTCTCTAGAGCAGCACTACTCAACACGTGGCCCACAGAGCGCATGCGGCCCTCAAGCCATTTTTGTGGCTATGATTTCATCATCAAAAATATATTTATCAATAGCCATCAAATGTGCATGAATTGTGAGGTGTCCATTTTCCAGATTATTTATGGTAGCTCTCTGAATTGCTGAAGCACAGCACAGTTAGAGAGGGAAATAAACTGCAAAAGGATTTAACAAATGAAATAAACAACAAAGAATATCTGAGCATAGCTGAAGTTTCATGAGAGCGGCGGTCCGTCAGCGCGCGCGCACATAGAAATAGCATGTGCGCACACGCGCGGTCTGTCAATCAAGAATGTGCGCTCTCAATCTCACCTGAGGGTCACTCATCAACGCGAATATATGTTAAACCCATTTGAATAGCTTGATGGAGATATATGCTCGTCAGTCGTTATGACAACAGTCATAACAGGAAAAAAGAATAGTTTATCCTGCAATAACAGCATTGAGACGCCTTCACGCAAATGCTTATTAGTGATCTACGTTCCTTCATAGCAAAACGCTAAAGTGGGTGAACAAATCTTTATGACTTATCACAGGAGCAGTTTTGGAGTTAATCGTGGATATATCTCTCGTTTCTGAACATATCTCAGTTGAGTGTGATGTTGAACACTCATGCAGTTTACAAGTTGACAGTGACAACAGAACTGATCATATCTGTTTCTGTGGTATAAAGTGGCTCTTTGAAAAATGTAAACAAAACTATGAGAAATAGAACTGTTACACCCCTAATTTATAGGCTTTTAATTTATAATTCTTACTATAAACAAATGTCACTATAAAATGTGTGTATATATATATATATATATATATATATATATATATATATATATATATATATATATACACACACACACACACAACATATTTCAAACATATATTATATACAGTACCCTCAAGGCTACACGGATCCAGCTTTGCAGCCCCTGAGCTTCCCAAAATTGAGTAGCCCTGCTCTAGAATTTACTCAAAATAGTGCCAAAAACAAAAAGTGGATGGAAACGCCTTGTTGATGAGAGAGGTCAGTGGAGAATGGTTCGAACTGACAGAAAGGCTACAGTAACTCAGATAACCACTCTGTACAATTGTAGTGAGCAGAATAGCATCTCAGACTGAACAACACCTCGAACCTTGAGGCGGATGGGCTACAACAGCAGAAGACCACGTCGGGCACTTTATTTGGACCATAGTGTTTCTATTTAAGTGCTCAGTGAGTGTATGTGTGCACGAGTGAGATCGCCAAAGCGCTCTGCTGCTCTTAGCTAGAAACATCAATAACATAAGTACACTTTCTACAAGTACGTTGCCTAACTCTGTAAATTATAAAATAGAACACCTGTTTTATCAGACTATTGACATTTTTAACTGAAAATGTTGACTATATTTAGACAACATCAAATATACTACCTATCAGGGAAATTTAAACTAATATGACGGATAAAAATAGACCATGATGGAAATTGTACAAGTCCGTCACATATTTGCAGTGCAATCTATGTATGTGACCTGTAAAGCTGGTACTTGTCAATGTCAAAAAAGTCAGAATATTTACATTTACACTTAGCAAATGCTTTTATCCAAAGTGAAAATGGATCCAAAGTTCAAAATACAATGTACAAGAACACAGGTCAGGACATGTGAGGTGAGAAACAAGCCCTGCGCCTCTATTCACATACTATCCATAATAAATATCATGTGACAAGCACAAAACATCAGCCAAAGGAGAGTTTGTCATAAAAATTTGATCTACAGGGAAGTACACCTAGGCACAGCAGGAGGACTGAAAAGTGTGAAGTGTAGTGGTAAACCAATTATTTTTAATGGCATCTGATCTTTTCTGTTTATATTTCCTGTCGTTTTTATTTTATAAGCATTATTAACTGCATTAAACAGATTTAATTGGGGAGATGGGAAACGTTTTTTATTCTTGATTTTTTGTAATTTAATAATATATGCATCCAAGGGTTAAATCCATTCCACAGATTCCCCCTCCTAAAAAGAGTGCTGCCTGGAAATGTGGAAAAAGTCTGCAGATTCTGTCAGGACCTGCTTTTAACAGACTCACTTAGCCACAGCAGTGAAGGCCAACTCCACATTCAGACCAGATTTAGCGCTGGTTTCCATGAAGGGAACTCCAAACTCCTGTGGAGAATAGGAGAAACACAAGCATGATACTGTATCCCAAGGCATCAGAGGGATGATAAAGGGATGGTCATCATGTACTCATCCTCATGTTCTTCCAAACTCATATGACTTTTTTTCTTAAATGAAGAAAAGAAACAACAACAAAAAACAGGATGTTAGGCAGATTGTGAGCCTCAGTCAACATTTATTTCCATTGTATCTATTCTCCATTCAATAAAAGTGAATGGTGACTGAAGTTAACATTCTGCCTACCATCTCCTTTTATATTTGGGTGAACTATCCCTTTAAAGTACTCTTTTTATTCCTTCAATACAGGGATAAATATAACCTTTTGCATAATGCATACTGCATTTACAAACAGTGGGACAAACGTCTGCTTTTTAATTCATTCAGGGGATCTCTCTAAGATGACAACGACATCCATGTAACCGTGGCAATGACTGCAAATGTGTGTATCACACATGCACAGTGAAAAATTTAAATGGGACAACCTCACATAGACAATAAAAGAGGTTAAATAAAGCAAGTGATTTACATTTATCTAGCCTGCGGTTTGTAGTTACTGTTACAGGCTTGTGAATGTGGCTGAGCGCACCTGCTTAGAAAATTGAGTTAGTCAGAGAACTGATGCTGAGACTAAACTATCCCTTTGAGAAAAGCATTAGTGAAACCTGAAAACACTGTGATGGATAACAGAATTAAACCAGTGCCTAATGTCTTCTCTATTGTACAACTGGCTCCATATTATATGTATGTTATCAGTTTTTCCTACTCTAATCCAAACATTACCAATAAAGCTGACTTTTGAACAATGGCTGCAGGCAGCTTCATTCTACATCGTTTGTTGTATGCATGCACAATGAAAATGTCTATATATCTCAAATTATTCTTTTGAAAACATTTTTTAAATAAAAGTAGTGTAATTTGTGGAATAAAACATTCAGTTGAATTGAGGGATCACATTAAATTGATTACGTATCACCCTCTCAATCAAATCAAACTAGCCTACGTCGAGATGACTTTGGTAAAAATTAATGCACCAGACATAATTCTTGATCTTGTAACATTGGCATTGACATAGTTGTTAGTGACCACATGATGGTATACTATTAAACTATAGATTCAAGCATGCTGCATTAGGAAAGAAAATGAGTGGTTGTTATATATAATTCATGTTTGAGTCCTTGCCAATGGAAAAACAAACTTAAGCATATACAGTATCCCTGCTTGCTTAAATAATTACCAATATGGTGTGAAATGCAACACTGCATTTATGTTGTCCAATTAAATTTAATGTTTTGGATATGATGCTCTGCGGCTCCTGATTTAAAATATAAAGATGAGACAGTGTGTGTGTATGTGTGTGTGTGGGCAGGTTTGGGTGGTTTATGAGGAAATTTTTTAGGTTACAAACTGATAAATACAAGGGTATTATGCTATAAATGTGGTTCATGAGGACATTTCTAGTGTCCCCATAATTCAAATCGCTTAAAAAACATACTAAACAATGTTTTTTTGAAAATGTGAAAATGCAGAAAGTTTTTTGTGAGGGTTAGGTTTAGGGGTAGGGTTAGGATTAGGGGATAGAATCTATAGTTTGTACAGTGTAAAAATCATTATGTCTATGGAGAGTCCTCATAAGGATAGCTGCACCAATGCATGTGTGTGTGTGTGTGTGTGTGTGTGTGTGTGTGTGTGTGTGTGTGTGTGTTTGGATAACTCGCCTTGGCCAGTTTCTCCCCCTCCTCTCTCTTCACAACCCTTTCATGTGTGGCATCAGCCTGAAAAATCAATCAATATATCAATCAATCAATACAAATACATGATGCATTATATATGATTTCTAAACCAACTAAACATACAATATTTGCTATAAATTATTTATGAATTAAAGGTTTGGCTGTCATACACAGCATGTCCAAATATAGAAAGGGCATAAGGTTTCAGATCTCTAATGAGTAAGGTATCAGTGGGTTTCAAATATATAATTTAGTATATCGATATATAAATTATTAATCCAACCCACATCCGATGTGTGTACTTCAGTCAGATTTAGAGAACACTGTTTATGAACCTTTTATCATCTACATTTGGCTGGGCAATAAAAAACATTTTAAGCATTTTTGTACTTGCTGTTTACAATGTTTTACATTCATTATTACTTCTTACCATTTTTCTCGGCTTCATCTACTTTTCAAAGACCCAAGTTAATATATAGATGCAAGAAAAAGTGTGTGATCCTTTGGAATTACCTGCATTTATGTATAACTGTGTCTTAAAATCTGGTTTGATGTTTATCTAAGTTACAATAATGAACAAACACAATCTGTTTTAACTAATAACACACAAATTATTTTATTGTTCTTGTACATACTGAATACATCATTCAAACATTCACAGTGTATGTTGGAAAAAATATGTGAACCCCTAAGCAAATTATGTCAACAAAAGCTAATTAGAGTCAGGTTAAGGTTAAGCTAATTAGCATCCAGTTCGTGAAATGAGATTGGAGGTGTGGGTTAGATCCAATTTGACTCAAAAAGCACTCAAACATTTTAAGTTTGCAATTTACAAGAAGTATCTGCGGACGTGGAACATGCCTCACAAAAAAGAGATTTCAGAAGACCTACGGTCAAGAATTGTTGCTTTGCATAAAGCTGGAAAGGGTTACAAAGTTATCTTGAAGAGCTTAGATAATTATCTGTCCACAGTTAGACAAATTGTCTATAAATGGCGACGATTTAGTACTGTGGCTACTCTCCCTAGAAGGATCCGTCCAGCCAAGATGACTCAAAGGGCACACCGCAGAATGCTCAATGAGGTAAAAAAGAGCGACAGCTAAAGACTAGAAGGAATCATTGGAACTGGTTAACATCTCTGTTCATGAGTCTACTATACGGAAAGGCATGGTGTCAATGGCAGGACACCATGAATGTAACTGCTGCTTTCCAACAAAAACATTGCTGCACGCCTGAAGTTTGCCAAAGTCCACCTTGACATTCCACAACGCTACTGGGAAAATGTTTTGTGGACTGATGAAACTAAGGTTGAATTGTTTGGGAAGAACACCCAGCACTATGTATGAGGTGAAAAGGGCACCACATACCAAAATGAAAACATCATCCCAACAGTGAAGTACAGTAGGTGATATCATGATATGGGTCTGCTTTGCTGCTTCGTGGCCTGGACCGCTTGCCATCATTGAGGGAATGAATCCCCAAGTTTATCAAGATATCCTATAGGTTAATGTCAGGGTCGCTGTGCACCAGCTGAAGCTCAGTAGAAGTTGGGTGATGCAGCAGGACAATGACCCTAAACATCAAAGGAAATTCAGTACAGAATAGCTTAAAAAAAAAAAAATCAATCTTTTGGAGTGACCCAGTCAGAGCCCAGACCTTGTGCTGTGGAATGACCTCAAGAGAGCTGTTCACACCAGTCATCCTAAGAATAAGGATAAGCTAAAGCAATTCTGTAAGGAAAAATGGTCCAAAATTCCTTCTGAACGTTGTGCAGGTCTAATCCACAGCTACCGGAAATGCTTGGTTTAGATTACTGCTGCCAAAGGAGGATTGACAAGTTATTAAATCCAAGGCGTTTACTTACTTTTTCCACAGCACCGTGAATATTTAATGTGATGTGTTCAATAAAGACATGAAAGATTATAATTGTTTGTGTGTTGTTAGCTTAATCAAATAGTGTTTTTTCTATACTCGTGACTTTGATGAAGTTGAGATCACATTTTATGACCAACTAATGCAGAAAACCAGCTAATTCCAAAAGGTTCACATACTTTTTCTTGCCGCTGTAGATACCACCCAGCATGCTTCACTCACCTTGTTACCCAGGAGCATGATGACTACATTCTGCTGAGCAAACTCGTGTATCTCTGTGAGCCAGGCCTGCGGAGAGAGAACAACTGACAGCAACTGTATTGTAAATGTACAGGAAATTACAATCATCTCACATATACATAAACACACATTGTATTTCAGGTTTAGGAGTCCAACAAAGTTTAGAATTGAATCCCTGAAGAAAAAGGCCATATTTTCCAACCTAGTATGACAGTCAAAGTCATTTCAAGGAGGTAGATATTTAATCAATAAACCACTGGTGTTTTAATAGGGTGAATTTGCACTCAGCCAAGAAAAGAGCTAATAAGGAAATCCAGGAAAAAATGGAGAAGAGAGAGAGAGTGAGACAAGATGAAGACAGCCCTGGGGACATGAAATTTGACCTCAGGTTAATGAAAGCCTCCTGTTAATATTGAGAGCAGGAAATCATAGGAGTGATACAATTCTATGACACACTGAGTCACACAGCAAGTGTCTGTTTCATCCTGAGTCTCATAATTATCACAAACACACACACACACACACTAATTATTAAGGTATGTTTAATAATTAGTAATGGAAGGCATCACTAATTATTAAAATTATTATCAAAGCATTACAACTTTTACATAAGGTTAGAGGTTTAACCACAGAACTATTGAGAACTATTGAGGTTCACGCTAGCAACCACCCAGAACATCATAGTAACCGCTCACAACATCCTAACATTGAGGCGATGAGTTTACTGGTAAGCACTTTCTTCTTGAATATGTCAAAATCTAGTATAGCGACCAACAGACAACAACATGATGTAACAACATGACAGAATACATAATGAGTCACAGTTACGTGTCATTTCTACAAGAGACACTTCATGTTGGAGATCTCACGTGACTGATGTTTGTGTAACAAGCAAACTTTTATAACATTCACTTTAATTGTTCAACTAAACTCTCCTTGAGGTCAAAATATGAGGATCAAAATCCTTCACATCTTTATTGTTTGTTTATACTAATTCATCTTTTATTCTGACTGTAATGCATATTACATGTAATGCAACCAGGGTTGGGGAAAATTCAGAATTTAAGAATAGTCTTTTTTTTAATTATTATTCATGAGTTAGAATTTGATTAAATTATGGAGCTATATTTGTGCCACAATCATGCATGTGCAAGAAGATATTTTGAGTGCGCAAAAAAATATTTTGACATCAGCATACATTAAAAGTTTATTCGAGCGCATATTTAATTTGTGTTTGCTCAAAATGAATTAATCTTTGCAAGAAGATGCATTGCTTTACAAAACTGAGTTCAAGCGTGTGCAAAATAACTTTTTGCATAGTTGTTTTAATAGTTTAATTTTCCAACAATGGTTTTCAATTTAGTTTCCATCTCTTGGTTTAACTTTGATTAGCAAAGATGAATTTGGCTTTTAATGTTAACATGTGAAGAAGCAGCCATCTGTGTTTTGAGAGTTCATCAAAGATGCAAAGAATCTTGAAGGACATTTTCATAATTTTGTACCAATCCTAAATGAATCAGATAAGTATCCACTAAGAATACACAAATATCCTAATGGATAAACTGAAACTGTATTCTTTTATTAACAATCAATTAGCATTGTTAATGATTTTTTTCTTCTTTTTAAAAATTATGCCAGCAATAAAGAGCCATAAATGACCCTTTTTTTTTTTTTATCTTACTTTTGTTACAGTCGAAGAATAAACAGCTTTGTGACACCTGGGGGGTGGGGTGGTGGGGGAATATAAGGAATAGGTGTACATAAAGTGAAAATCAGACAAATGCCATACAGACCTCTACTGTAGTGGACAGCCTAGGAGCTAAGTTCAGAAAAACATTCAGGGCTTTACTGAAAACATTCGGTGCTTAAAACTACACTTACAGCAGTTATGAGTTTTTTTTATTCATTTGTTCTTTTTTCATTTCAGTTCTGCATCCTGTTTGCTACCTCAGTTCAATTTCAATTCCAATTCTGAAACTGAATTAGAATTTAAAAGGTATTTTATCTAGTCATTTAGCAGACACTTTTATCTAAACTGACTTACAAATGAGGAACATAAGCAATTTGCCATACAAAAGTCAACAATATCTGCAGTATCGCACTGCAAAGTTCCCAGAGTAGCTAGAGAAGTATAGAAGCTAGTCCAGAAGAAAGAGACAGACAAGTAAAGTTTTTTTAAATAATTATTATTGAATAATTAAACCGTAAGTGCCATTAGTGTGGACTGGTTAAGTGCTCACGAAAGTGATGTGTTTTCAGCTGTTTACTGAATGTTGAGATGGTTTCAGAAAATCAGGTGGAGGTTGGAAGCTCATTCCACCACAGAAGAAGAGAGAAAGTAAATGATTCACAACTGTAACAGACACATTATTCATCTGGACCCACTTTATATCAGGTGTCTTTTACTACTATGTACTTAATCATTTGATAACATGTACTTATTATGTACATACATGGTGTTGCATTGTACTTACATTTAAAGTACCTGCATTAAATTACATCTGTAGTTACACTGTTAACCTTACCCCTAAACCTAACCCCACCCCAACCCTTACCCTAAACCCTAACACTAACCCTACCCCTAAACCTACAGTACCTCAACCTCAGTAGCAGCAAATGTGAATTTTGAGAGAATTTTGCAGTACAACATGTAGTTACACAATAAGTATATTGTATTGTATATATTTTAATGTTAGTACACAATAGTTAAAGACACCTAATATAAAGTGCGACCATTCATCTAAATACAGCAGTTGTGAGCTATGGTTTCTGATCAGTTATAAGAAGAGCAACAAGAAAAATTCTAACCATCACAAATCATGATCAAATATGGCACATTGACAAATTCTACACATACACAAAAGTTGACGTGTACCATGAGCACATGGCCACATAATTATAATATAGAGTTACTGTAACTTGGGAACTTTGAAAATGTCATTTTATTCCTAGTCTGCTGATGGAGAAAAAGAGAGCCTTTTCAGCCACTTATTGCACTTTGACAAGTCTTCCAGAAGAACAAGGCTTTTTTAAGCCAGGATTTATCACAGCACAACCCTTTCAGTAACATGTTTGTTAAAATGAATGCAAAAGACAACAAAAAGCATGTTACACAATCTGTCCGTGTGAAATCTCTAGTCTCATGTTACCAGATACTATCATTCTCTTCCTCCCTAATTTCAGCACTTTGCATCTGTAGAGTGGACCCTTCGGTCTTGGCTATATGTGGCAGCAGTCCCACAATCTTTTACCCTGACTCATTACACACTCTGAAAATGGGTCTCTCTCTCTCTAAAATTCTCTCACCCTCATTTGCATTTAAAAAGCATAACAGAGCTATTTAGCAATCTGTCATAAAAACCCTGTACTGTATCAGTGTGCATGTTTATTTCCCTCTGGACCCAGAACAGGAGAAGAGGGAGGGAGGGAGGGAGAGGGAGAGAGGAGAGAGAGAGAGAGAGAGAGAGAGAGAGAGAGAGAGAGAGAGAGAGAGAAAGAGAGAGGAGAGATGTCTCTACCATTTTTGTTTCATGTTTCACTTGTGGCTTTTTTAAGTACAATCAACACCAGTCTTCTGATACACGTCATTCTCTTTCTTGGACGAAAACATTTTTAATTAAGGAGAAAGGGCTGACTTGAATGAATATATAAGTCATATTACTCTGTCCTAAAAGGGCACAGAGCAGATTTAAAGAGCCTTCCGGCCAACAGAATGGCAGTGCCTGAATGTCATTTCACATGCTAACACAAACGGCTCACTCGTATGGACTTGAGTGCTAATGAAAGGGAACTGGTTGTATCATGATAGAACCGCCAAAATGCTTATTGTGCAGAAAGCTGTACTGTGTGAAACAGTGGATTACTGTTACACATAAGGTGGAAATGTCAGAAGACAAATAATGTCTGTTATGGATATGGATTTACAATTTCATTGAAATGAACAGCTATTCTCTGAACATGAATTTTAAGTCTAATAAGATCCTATGAAAATTGAAAAGGATTGAAAATCCAATGAAAAGTCATTGAGGTCTCTAGCAAAGCTTTTCTTTATATAAGGAGATGGTAACCCCCATGTCTTTTCGGAAAAAGCAGAAGAGTCAATAACTCTCAACTTGGATTTGCCTTGTAAGCCAATCATATAATGGCCCTGACATCAATGAGCATGTTTACATATACTTAATATGCTGACAACAGGTAATAGCTTTCCTTTATCGAAGTCATAAACAGTTTAAGCCAAAACTAAATCGCCACATGTAGATTTTTTCACATTACCCCGATTTCGTGTTGCATGTAATCACCTTTATCAGCATTCTTGCCGGTTTATCCAGTGTGTAGAAGTGTTGCATGCATTCATTGTACTGAGGCATCTTCTCCACTGATATCCATTCAAGAAGCTCTGGTCTCCCTGTTGGGTCTTTTTGAGGTAAACTTAATTCTAATAAATTAACATTGATAATGTGTTGAATCAGGACACAGTAGTGGTGAAAACAGCCCTGGAGTTCATGTTTTCATAGGGAGTCTGTACTGTGCATTTCTTTGCCCATTATCACATTATGGATGTAGCCTTCTGGCATACTGGAAACTTTTTGGGCAACTACCCTGTATATATAATTATGTATACAATCTTTGCTCCTATCTGTTTACATTCACTTAAGAAATAACCAAATGTGTTTACATTAATGATTCACTGAGACACACTATACTGTCAGTCAGCACAATCTTGAGGTGTTAGTTCATTTTTTAGTAGCAGTCTTCACAAGTTTCTAAAATAAATGCACCTTAAAAATATTCCCCTACAAATGTTTATTCAGACCTCGTTTATTTCCCGCTATTCTCTTCTGGAATTACTGGAGATAATTACTCACTCATACCAGATTATACTGCATTTTGAAATAATTCAAATGAAATAATTCAAATTTATGTCCAGAAATGCTGAATAGCCCAAATATTTTTAAATAATTCTTTCTAGTTTGACACATACTTCTGAATCCATTCCACTAATACCATTTTTTTTTTATGCTTGATTTTCAAGCTATTTTTTTTAATGTCATCTGAATTGCCATTTTACATTAAATTACAGTATTGGAAATAATAAGAAGAGGTCTTTTAAGTCCTCTTCCTGCATCTATAAACAATAGGTAAATAACCGGCAGAGAAATGTAGGTTGTCATACAGTAAAAGTTTTAATAGTGTGCAATTTGGCAAACTTACCCTTTGGTATTCCTTACAGACACCACAACAATATGATTGTCAAGCCCTAAAAACATTGTGACCGAGAAGCTCCACTTAAAATAATTTAACTGAAATGCATTCCTAAGGTTTAAGAAGAATGATGGATTAGGATGTGCTTATCAAGAATGTTAATGTAATGGTGGCAGTCACTGGTTTGTGTCAGACTAATCAAGAGTGATAAATGAGACTTATTTACCAACAATGCTATAGCCAACATTCAACAAAACATGGCTAGAATATCACTGGAGGAAAAAGAAGATGGTACAAGAATGCTGTTCAAATAGAAAAGACAGGTTTAATGGAGAGATTAAGCTGTTCGACAAAAGATTAGAGGGAGAATAATGGGAATGGAGATAAAGACAACTGAGACTAAAAGAAGAGGAAACAATTAGTACAGCACAAGTACTTGGTTTGGCATTACTGAAATCCAACTGTTAAATTAGAGTAACAGAATGAGAGAAATGAATAAGACAAAAAGATTGAGTGAACACCATACTCAGGTCAGTCATCTGAAGATGTGGGCAAGGTTACACATGTGAGCAAATAATAAGCAGATTCATCTTAGTCACTTTGGTAGTTTTGAAAAGAGAGTGTGTCACCTGGAGTGTAGGGTACCGTTCATATAAGCAAATTTTTTCTTTCAAAAAGCGCTAAAATGGAATAGGGGTCTCAAACCCTAGTTTAAAAGTGTAGCTTTTTTGAAGTAATATTTTTGGTAGTTTTTCAACTCTATTAGATACGAAAGTGCAGATGGACATAGGAAACGATAGGGGAGAATATTATGCTACTGCACCAAATGTTTGAGCACTGCCCACAAGACTACGGCTCTGTCAAAAGTTTAACTTTTAACTTGGCACAGTGTTTTAAAAATGTGTCACTCGTTGTTTGAGACAATGAAAAAGCAGTGAGACGCTTTGCAAGGGTTAAAGGCATCTGTCTCACACATGCTTACGTAAACCAACAATTACAAAATAGCACACAAACTCCCACTGTGTGAACGGCCCCTAACTGTGTTTGTGTGCCCACTTATATTCCAACCTGAAATCTCACGAGAATTCGTCAAAAAGTATGAAGTGGCAAATTAGTACCAATTCGTACAAATTCATTCTTGTGAATCTGTGTGCCAATTATGCAGAGGATGGTCATGGGTTGGCTCAGGTCTTGTCATCTACTGTCTCTTTGACTTGTTCGAATTTTACTTACACCTCTGTGGCCACAATCATCGCTGCATGACACCGTAATGTTTCTGAGCATGTGTTTGGTTGAGAACACTGAAAGCATGCCATGAAACCGTGAGTCACTCATCGCCCGGACGGCAGACGGGTCTCTCCCACACGTGTCACACTCTCAGTGACCTCCCATCTGCTCTCCTGCTCAACCTCTGAGTCTCTGACTCTTGATCTCAATCTCTCTGCATGATTTCTCACACAGCTGATCTCCATGATTCCAGGTTTCCACTGTGCCTCCTGATGCCTCATCACAGCAGGAGATGGATGGATGAATTCCCCTTATTCTCCCTCACTACCACTCAGTGTTGAGGAAGCTACTTTGAAGTTGTAGCTTGTAGGGGTAGCACTGACTTGTCGATTAGCTCTGCCACTAGTCAATGAGTTGGGTCTGAGCTGACTAGTCATGGATCACATGGACTTCAGTTGCGCTTCTATATTCTCTATATTGTGACAGCAGGAGGAAAATTCCTTAGTTTATTCACAAACTATGTCCCAGTGTAGCTGTGTACCATTAGTATCACTTTTGTATAGTGAACAGTAATTGTCAAATATATTTGGAATTACACGAAACCCCTGGAGTTCACTAGCTCGCTAGTTCGAATCCCAGTGTGTACTGAATGACTCCAGCCAGGTCTCCTAAGCAACCAAATTGGCCTGGTTGCTAGGGATGGTAGAGTCACATGGGGTAACCGCCTCGTGGTCGCTATAATGTGGTTCATTCTCAGTGGGGCGCGTGGTGAGTTGAGCGTGGTTGCCACGGTAGATGGCGTGAAGCCTCCTCACGTGCTATGTCTCCGTGGCAACGCGCTAAACAAGCCACGTGATAAGATGCGCGGGTTGATGGTCTCAGACGCGGAGGCAACTGGGATTCGTCCTCCGCCACCCAGACTGAGGCGAATCACTACGCGACCACGAGGACTAAAAAAAAAAAGCACATTGGGAATTGGGCATTCCAAATTGGGAGAAAAAGGGGAAATTTTCATCTATTAGAATAAAATAAGACTTTTTGGAGGGAGATAGACCAAACCAGAACCAGAATTACATGCTTACAAATTTAAGACAGAGATTTTTTATTTTTTTTTATTTCTATGTATCATAAGATTGTAAAACTATATTAATGTAAAATAATATTATATATATATATATATATATATATATATATATATATATATATATATATATATATATATATATATTCATCTGGGGGGTTTTCTGAAAAATGAGACCAATTTTTGGCAATTAGTCCACAGTATGTGTAAATGGTGAGCTTTTAAATTTAAGTGTGAAAAAGGCAGCAGCCAAAAATGC
Source organism: Myxocyprinus asiaticus (assembly GCF_019703515.2). Classification (NCBI taxonomy): domain Eukaryota; kingdom Metazoa; phylum Chordata; class Actinopteri; order Cypriniformes; family Catostomidae; genus Myxocyprinus; species Myxocyprinus asiaticus. Next base: position 16,226,619 of record NC_059375.1, read on the forward strand.
CCCAGTTGAAGAGGTTAAATAAATCATGAGTGGGTCAGTGAGTGGGTTTGAATATTGCCTCGCAGTTTGCTCAGCTGTAAAGCTGCGAAATCAAAAATTGTACAAACTACTGATGTAGCATTTTTGTCACTACATTACATGCTACTCATTGAAAAAAGTAGCTTGTTCCTGGAAAAGCAACTCTGTTTTGAAAACAGCTGAGCTGCTGTCACTCTACTGAAAAATGTAATTAATTTAGTAGGATCGCTACTTATAGTAAGTTTCTCCCCATCACTGCTACTATTTAGCTCACATGTAGCTATCTCCTCCCAAACCCACACAATCCTATTCCCTCTTTTTGGATAAACCAGCATGTAAGTAATAAATTGTTAGGATATAACCTCTGAGTGAGACAGAACAAGAGAGAAAGAAAAGTGAGACTGAAAGAGAGTGATGATGTAGGCTCTAATGGTTATTGTGTTTAATGGGTTGTTGTGTCTACCCTAGCAAAGCCATAGTGCTACAGTAATCAGCGACATTGTTCAGCCACAATTGTGTGGCTGATTGCACAACATTAAGAGACCAGACTGAATTGATTGCTAAAGCTACAACTGCAGTTTCATCCTCTTTAGAAAATCAGGCTTCTCAATGTGGCCACATTTATAAAGTTGGCAAAGTAAATCCTCATAGCAGAAAACACAGATCACAAAAGAAAAAAAATTATCAGAAACTTGCCTTATGTACTGTATATCTTAGGGAGTTTATCCCTTGCACAGTTGCCTTTGGCTTGCTCACTGAAAATGCTATTCAGTTTATATTTCTTCTATTTTCTGTAAAGCAGCTTTGGAACAATATATATTGTAAAATAAACTAAACTGAACTAAATATAGTTTCAAACTTACACAAGGTTAGTTATCATAATCCTCCCTTTACCCATTCAGTAAGACCTAGTCAATATCCACAACCTAATTTGGCAAAAAACTCTCCATGAGCCACACCAGGGTTAACACTAACACAATCAATTACACTATTCAGATTGACCTAGTATTCAGGTTTAATTACAAGCAACATAAGGTAGCAGAACACAGAAAACTAACTTCTTCTTTCCATGCCAAGTCCAATAGCCCCTACCCCTCAATCTTCCTGCTGTTCTCTTATCCATATTATTGTTACCGACTTTGGCTCTTACAAGCCAATTCACTCTGCTCTGCAATAAATGAGACAAAAAGAACCATTGATTTTCATTCTTTAAATTGCAAGCAAAGGACAAAATGAAAAATACAACAAATGACACAATTTTGGCCTGCCTGTGGGGAGGCTGAGGGAGAAAAATGTGGTTATGTTAAAAGACTGAAAGGTGAGCTGGAACTGACATGTTTGAGCTGTAAAACAGCCTTGGAGAACCAGAAGTCTCATTAAAAAAAAAAAAAACAAAAAAAAAAAACAGGAATTGTTTGTTGGCAAATATGGGCTGAAAAGGGATGACATGATTTTCAGTGGATCAGATGATGCTGTCTTTGAGGTTATGTGCTATAATCTTTCATAAATAAAAGAAAACCTGCAAATAACATAGTATGTAGTTTTCACAGAGAAGGCAATCTCATTAAGCACTGAAACAAGGCCAGTCTAATAAATCTAATAAAACATTTATTTTACCCAGTATTTAGGGGTGCTATGTATTTAGGGCCCAAGCACTGAAAGTGCAGAGACCCTATTGTTCTTCAATAGAAGCATTATTATTATTATTCTTTTCAAGGTTTTGGGTGATTTTGGGGCACTTAACATGCTTAAAAACTCATGACATTTTCATTCCATTAGGCCTGGGCAAAAGGTCACACATGGGCCTGTAAGGCGGGCTCTGTAGCACCACCTTTTGACTAAAGTGGTAGGGTCAGTTTCACCCACAGTCACCAAACTTGGTAGGCTACATAAATTGTTCTCATCAAGCTGGACAACTTTCAAAATTACAGTCTTTAGCTCCACCCAACAGGAAGTCGACCATTTTGGATTTAATCTGGATTTTTTTTTTTTGTCAATTGCAGGCCCTGAACTTTTAAATACTCCTCCTAGGGGATTCAATGAATGAATGAATGTTACATTTATATAGCACTTTTTCTGACACTACACTCAAAGCGCTTTACACTGTGAACAGGGGACTCTCCTCAACCACCACCAGTGCGCAGCATCCACCTGGATGATGCAACGGCAGCCATAGTGCGCCAGTACACTCACCACATACCAGCTATTGGTGGAGAAGAAAGAGTAGAGTGATAGAACCAATTAACAGATGCCAAGACACTGAAGATGCTAAATTGCAAACAGATTTTTGATATATTGAATGATGTTGCCATGGTGAGGCAAAAAATTAATGGCATATAATGGAAAACAGGAAGAGTCTCATATCTTCTGCGTGCATTGTGTGATTTAAATACAAAATCAGCTGTATGTTTGGTCTTGGGAGCTGATCACATGGATGAGGCTATTGTGGGTCATGGTCATTGTGCCACCAAATGGCAGCAGGAAGTGTGGCTCTTACAACAGACTTTAAAATAGTACTCTTATATTTACCTGAATTGCTTCAAAATTGTTTAGAATATTGTCAGGACACTGCTGAAGTAAAATTGTGAAGGGATACTCGAAATCTTAAATAGCGTTCTTATGGCAATGCATTACACGTTATTATTATTTTCTTTGTATATTCACGTGTTTTTGAGGCACTTGTCTTGCTTAAAATGACCCACATCAGAGTTGTCGGCCATTAGGTCTGGGAAAAATTTGACACACGGGTGTGGAGGGGCGGCTCTGTAGTGCCACCTTTTGACTAAAGTGGTGGGGTCATTTTCACCTATAGTCACCAAACTTGGTACATATATTGATCTCATCAAGCTGGACAACTTTCAAAATTACAATATTTAGCTCTGCCCAACAAGAAGTCGGACATTATGGATTGAATTTGGATTATTTTGGAAATTGCAGGCCCTGAACTTTTAAATAACCCTCCTTGGGAATTCATGTGACTGTCACCAAATTTAGGCAACATTATGCCAAGACATTGAAGATGCTAAGTTGTGAACAGATTTTTGATATATTGAATGGTGTTGCCATGGCGAGGTAATAAATTAATGGCAAAAAATGAGAAACAGGAAGCGTCTTATATCTTCTGCATGCACTGTGTGACTTAGATCAAAATTGAGCTCTATGTTTGGTAATGGGGGCTGATCACATGGACTTGGCTATTGTGGGTCACAGTCATAGTGCCACCAACTGGCAGCAGGAAGTGTGGCACTTACAACAGACTTTGAAATAGTCCTGTTATTTTTATCTGAAACCCTTCAAAAGTTTTTAGAATAATGTCAAGACACAGCTGATGTAAAATTGTGAATTGATTCTTGGTATCTCAAATAGTGTTCTCATGGCAACAGATCAAATTACATCATGTTGTAGTGTATTCGGGTGTATTTGACACACTCAGCCATGTATTCGGGTGTATTTGACACTCTGAGCCAAATGTTTAACCACGTTTATGACATGAATGTGGATATGGTGGCTCACACTCATAGGGCCTCCAGCTGGCAACAATAGATGTGACACTTTGACTAGACTATACAACCCCTTTTATTATAATGGAAGATATAGTCAGGAGGTTTTGGCAGTGACCAATCAGCTTCTTGTCACACTGAAGAACTGACAAGCCATTGTCCTTGTCAGACATGTTCCAACTTTTTACTAAGCAAATGCAAAGCCACATATTGATAACACTGATTTATTCCAGGGTGATTGTGTAACCATTCTGTTCATTGATCATGTATGTGTTCATGTATTCAAATAAATTATAATAAATAATAAATAATGTAATGAACAAATTCAAACAAATAGTAAATTCTGTTTATTTATACAATGATTAGCAAAAACATTATGACCACCTGCCTAATATGCCGTTGGTCCTCCGTGTGCCACCAAAACAGTGCCGACCCGCCGAAGCATGGACTCTACAAGATCCCTGAAGGTGTCCTGTAGTATCTGGCACAAAGACATTAGCAGCAGATCCTACAAGCCCTGTAAAGCTGGCTCAACACTAGCTGCTTTTTTCAATGATTTTTAGGTGTTAGCTTCATTAACATAATCACAGGCCAGGTAGAGGGAGACAGAGCAACCATTAGCACCTCTCAGCGGGAGATGTTAATCACTTGACCGTCAAGACTTGAATGGCTTCAAGCACTGGAAAAACACATGTTTTGTTTGAGAAAAATCCTTCTGTCACTGAGAAGAACTGACAAGATGACAAGCTGATCAGAACGTTTTTTTTTAAAATTATTTATCACACTCAGCTGCATTTCATCACAAATGCTGATTAAAATCCATAGTGATTCTGTCATTCTGCAGAAATAATGCAAAAGCAACTAATGATGGATAAAAATAACCTTGATGGACATTTTGCAGTTTTGGTGCATTTTAAAATATAACCTTGTGAAAGCCATGAAGAAAATGCAACATTGCAACTATTTTAGCCCCTGTTTCTGAATAATCAAGCAAACTACAGGTCTAAAACCACCCCAAATCACTCTTTTGCAATTGCAATTTTATTCAAATTGTTATTTTGTTAGAGAGAGATAATTGTGATGAGTCGTTTTTTTTTTTTTTTATTTGACTGAAGAGAGCGAGATCTCAGCAAAACATTCTGCATGTGTGACACCCTTGGCCAAAACGAGCTGTTTTGAGTCTGCTAGTTTAGAGCCAGCTTAAGTTGTGAGGTGGAGCCACCATGTAACTAACTTATTGGTCCAACACAATAAATGAGATTGAGATCAGTGGAATTTGGAGGCCAGGGCAACACCTTGAACTCTTCATCATGTTCCTCAAACCATTCCCGAACAATGTGTGCAGTGTGGCAGGACGCATTATCCTGCTGAAAAAGGCCACTGCCATAAGAGAATAGTATTGCTATGAAGGGGTGTACCTGGTCTGCAACGATGTTTAGGTAGGTGGCACGTGTCAAATTGACGTCCACATGAATGGCCGGAGCCAGGGTTTCCCAGCAGAACATTGTCCAGAGCATCACACTCCCTCCACTGGCTTGTCATCTTCCCACAGTGCATCCTGGTGCCATAACTTCCCCAGGTAAACGGCACACACGTACACGGACAGGGGTCATCATGCGCACTCTGACCGGTCTGCAGCTATGCAGCACCATACGCAGCCAGGTGCGATGCACTTTGTGTTGTGACACATTTCTCCCGTAACCATCATTACAATTTTCTGTGACTTGTGCCACAGTAGGCCTTCTGTCGGTTCGGACAGGACAAGATAGCCTTTGTTTCCCTCGCGCATTGATGAGCCTTTGGCGCCCAACAACCTGTCACCGGTTTGTGGTTTGTCCCTCCTCGGACCACTGTCGGTAGGTACTCGCCACTGCTGACCAGGAGAACCCCACAAGCCTTGCTGTTTCAGAGATGCTCTGACCCAGTTGTCTGGACATAACAATTTGGCCCTTGTCAAAGTCGCTCAGGTCTTTAATACTGCCCATTTCTCGTGTATTCAACACGTTGACTATGAGAATTGATTGTTTGTTTACCATCTAATATACCAAGACCTTGCCATGTGGTCTTGTTAGAAAATGATCAGTGATATTCGCTTCACTTGTGAGTGGTCATAATGTTTTGGCTCATTGGTGTATATGTCACTGAGGTTAATTAAAATAAGGTTTTGTTGAAATTGCGAGACTGACTCGCAGCAGTCTTGGAAGCATCAGTTAACAGGGGTTAAAATTATAAAGAAATCCCTATAAGCTATTATTGTGTACAGTTGAAGTCAGAAGATTACATACACCGTAGCCAAATTTATTTAAACTCAGTTTTTCACAACTCCTGACATTTAATCGTAGAAAACATTCCCTGTCTTAGGTCAGTTAGGATCACTACTTTATTTTAAGAACGTGAAATATCAGAATAATAGTAGAGAGAATTATTTATTTCAGCTTTTATTCCTTTCATTACATCTCCAGTGGGTAAGAAGTTTACATACACTTGGTAGCATTGCCTTCAAATTGTTTAACTTGGGTCAAACATTTTGGGTAGCCTTCCACAAGCTTCTCATGATAAATTGCTGGAATTTTGACCCATTCCTCCAGACAGAACTGGTGTAACTGAGTCAGGTTTGTAGGTCTCCTTGCTTGCACATGCTTTTTCAGTTCTGCCTACAAATTTTCTATCAGATTGAGGTCAGGGCTTTGTGATGGCCACTCCAATACCTTGACTTTGTTGTCCTTAAGCCATTTTGCCACAACTTTGGAGGTTTTCTTGGGGTCATTGTCCATTTGGAAGACCCATTTGCGACGAGCTTTAACTTCATGGCTGATGTCTTGAGATGTTGCTTCAATATATCCACATAATTTTCCTTCCTCATGATGCCATCTATTTTGTGAAGTGCACCAGTCCCTCCTGCAGCAAAGCACCCCCACATCATGATGCTACCACCCCCATGCTTAATGGTTGGGATGGTGTCCTTCAGCTTGCAAGCCTCATCCTTTTTCCTCCAAGCATAACAATGGTCATTATGGCCAAACAGTTCAACTTTTGTTTCAGTAGACCAGAGGACATTTCTCCAAAAAGTAAGATATTTGTCCCCATGTGCACTTGCAAACTGTAGTCTGGCTTTTTTATGATGGTTTTGGAGCAGTGGCTTCTTCGTTGCTGAACAGCCTTTCAGATTATGTCGATATAGGACTCGTTTTACTGTGGATATAGATACTTGTCTACGTGTTTCCTCCAGCATCTTCACAAGGACCTTTGCTGTTGTTCTGGGATTGATTTGCACTTTTTGCACCAAACTACGTTCATCTCTAGAAGACAGAATGCATCCCCTTCCTGATTGTTATGATGGCTGCATGATCCCATGGTGTAAATACTTGCGTATTATTGTATGTACAGATGAACGTGGTACCTTCAGGCATTTGGAAATTGCTCCCAAAGATGAACCAGACTTGTGGAGGTCCACAATTTTTTTTCTGAGGACTTGGCTGATTTCTTTTGATTTTCCCATGATGTCAAGCAAAGAGGCACTGAGTTTGAAGGTAGGCCTTAAAATACATCCACAGGTACACCTCCAATTCAGTACACCCCCTATCAGAAGCTAATTGTCTAATTGTCTAAAGGATTGACATAATTTTCTGGAATTTTCCAAGCTGCTTAAAGGCACAGTTAACTTAGTGTATGTAAAATTCTGACTCACTGGAATTGTGATATAGTCAGTTAAAAGTGAAACAATCTGTCTGTAAAAAATTGTTGGAAAAATTACTTGTGTCGTGCACAAAATAGATGTCTTAAACGACTTGCCAAAACTATAGTGGTTACAAAGTTTGTTTTAATGACTTCAACCTAAGTGTATGTAAACTTCTGACTTCAACTGTATATTAATTTATACAGTAACTGTCATGGAGTAAATTGGAGCAAATTAAAAACCTAATTAATGATTTGTTGTAACTTATTTTTTGGTAAAGAAAATTTAATATTTAATAAAAAAATACATATATAATAAAATGTATAATTTGTCTAGGATGGGGTCAATGAAAATATGGGGAGGGCAAGTACAAATGTAAACTACTGTCTCGACTGGACCAGCAGGGGGAAAAAATATATTTTTGTTGAGTCCTGATAATTCACTGCAAATTTGATTATAACTTACAGTCTGACACATTCTACTCAAATTTAGCACCCATCTAAACAAAGATCCTTTCATTCAGGGCAAAATGTTTGTTCTTTTCTATACCTGGAACTATGTTCTGTAAACCAGTTTCTTTGAAAAACCCCAGAGGTATACAGAGAAGGTTGGAGAGTAACCGTGTAATGTGCAATCATAAGATTAGGAAATGGGAACGCTTGCTTTTGGTAACCAATTTCATACAAGAAGCAGAACAGATGAATGGCAGACCTCAAAACTGATTATAAGCAGAGCTCTTCCATCTCTGGTTATATTTTAAGCTTGTGTTGTACAGATCTCAGCACTGATTTAGAAATGAGTGGGGAAAAAACTTTGTTGTTGTTTGCCACATATTATATGCCTATAAATAAGAAAACATTTTTCATATGATTATTTTCATTTGATTAAGATTCTCCTTAAAGGAATAGTTAATCCAAAAATGAAAAATCTGTCATTTACTCACCCTCTTTTTGTTCCAAACATGTATGACTGTCTTTTCTTTTTTAGAAAATGAAAGAAAATGACAGTTAGAATGTAAGCGTTAGGTACTGTACCATTCACTTCCATCTTTCTTTCCATACAATGACAGTGAATGGTAACAGAGGCTAACAATTTGCTTAACATTTCTTATTGTGTTCCACAGATGAGAGAAAATTCTGCAGATTAGGTACAACATGAGGATGCATATATAATGACAGCATTTTCATTTTTCCGTGAACTATCCCTTTAACTTTACAGAGGGGAAACAAAAAACTCCCGTTGTTAAGTAAACAGTTATTAATGTTCACTAATAGAAAAACAAAAACCGTCAGTATATATTTTTCTGCATTTCAACATGACTTAAAAGTCTTATAAATTGTTTATTATTTCAACACAACTTTCCACTGCTCTATGTCAGTCAAATGACTTCAATGGGCCAAACACTTCAAAAGCTGTCACAATCCCTCAGGGCTTCTCTGTCCCCCAAATCCCCAAATCCTTTATTTCTTTCAGTGTGGGAAAGGTGAGAGGTGGTGATATTGGTCACTTGGCATGGGTGAAATAAGCAAAAAATTACACCATGATATTCTTAAAATTCTGGTTGATAACAATATACATCACAATATATCCACATTTGTATTGAAAACTAATTAAAAAAACTACTAAAAAAAAAGAAAAAAAAAAAGGTCCTTTTGGCTTAAAACCATTTCCAAAGTGAAGACAGACCTATCACAATTTCTTTTTTTAATTTGAATAGTCAAGTACTTTGCAATCAAACAATATTTATAAAAAAAAAAAAAAAAAAAAAAAAGAATATATATATATCAGATTATAATTATATAAGGGATAATGTACAGTCAGCTGGTCATTATTGGCAAATAAAACCTAGTCACAGCCTCAGACAGCACACCAACGGACTGCCCTCAGTCCGTGTACTAATCGTCTGATTATTTTAGCACACAAAACTGGAAAACGCTCTCTTGATCAATCAGCGCAAATCTGACTGGCTGGTTCAATGGAACTTCTGCGAGTAGACGGACACAGGACGTTTTATCAGTCCACCTTGAAGCCGAGTTGTGTTCACAAGTTTCCGCATTGATAGAATGAGTGCTTTTGAGGATGAAATAAATAGAGAATTTGCCCAAGTTTGCCAGGTTAGTGACATCAAATCTTTTAAAGATATTCAGAGTTTCATTTGAGGCATGTAGCAGAAAGTAAAGTGGATATCAACTAGAAGAGCTGCATTTTCTACTTTTTCTTTTCTTAGTTATGTCTGTGAAATTCTCTATAATGTGGTATGCTGTGATGTACTTAGACTCTCTGCACATGTTCTGCTCTTCTCCTGTGTGTTTTCCATGCAATCGTTCACGGAGACTCGAGCGCAATTATATAAATAATTTTTCCCCCCATGTCGGTCTTTTATTATGGTATGACACATCTCCGATAACCCTGTCCCTAAACACCCTGTAATGACAAAACTGACTGTGATTGGGCACTTTACATGTCAGTTAGATGGCTTTACCTGTCTAAATGGGTGATTCTTGGCCAATTGAAGCGGCTATAGACCCCAGACCTATGCCACAGTCATAGGTCTCGATATGTGAGACTATATAAACTGTGACAGGGTGATCAAGACCTCAATGTGAAACTGGTATTTGACAGCAGCACAAGTGCTTGTAAACAGCTCAGCAACGTTAGCAACAGTAACTAGGGGGCGGGGCTTAGTGGAGGGTCTATTCCACATCACAGAAGGAAAAAACAACTCTTCCTTATTTTCAACTTTGCAGTGATTTGTTTAAGTAATTGAAACACACATACATTTTCCACAACTACGATACTGTAGAAACATTGAAAATTTCTAGGGGTTGAGGAACTTAACCAGTTTATAATTTCAACCGGTTAACTGCCCACCCCTATTGGTCCCCCCACTGCTGAGATCTAAATGTAAATAGAATTTCTAACTCTGTGGTACAATAGACTAGAGCAGTGTTTCCCAACCTTTTTTCTGCCACGGCACACTTTTTACATTTAAACAAATCCCATGGCACACCTCTATCCCACTGTCCCACATAACCATCGTGATAGTTTTCCTTTTCAAGGACTTCCATGTTTTCTGTCCATTTTAGTTGCGTGTTTACTCGTAATTCATTGAAATTTGGCTATGCAAAAAACGCAAGTCACGTAGGTACGGTAATGAGATCACAGGTGGCAAGAGTGCTAATTGGGTAATGAATAAAACCATGATTAGCAGTAACCATAAAACAAATTATGGCATTTTCGTAAGAAAAACACATTCTGAAATTAAATTGTATTCTCTCACTACTATCTTGATATAAGTTCATGGTAAATATTTTTTTAATATCTGTGATGTGTGGATTGAAACCTTACAATTTCTGTCTGTTCATTGTGCAGATTTCTCATTTATTCCTTTTCAATGCTATTTAGAATGTCGGGGCCATTTAATACAGTTTTAAACTGGTTTAATCATCAACACATTATGGGATTTCATAGAGGTTTTAAACAAATAATCAATGCCGAATTCGCGACCCGGCCCGTGCTTCTCGCAGCTCTGTTTATGATGATCTGCTCGGCTGAGCGCTCGAGACCGGTCCACGTGTAAATGCACATCTCTGCGCTGATCTGTACATTAAGCAGTGCTGACTGACGCGGGTAAAGCTGTTTCCTTTCGTGTTTGGAACGTTTGCCGTTTGATATTTCTCATACGGAACAACAAAATGACAGAGCAAACTTTGTAGTCGCACCAATGTGACCTCTTGAAAAGTTTAATCGAATTGTTAGGAAAAATGGTTGAAAATTAGTCTCAGTCCGGAGCCCTGATTTATTTTGTGGAATCTGATAATTTTCCATGGCACACCTGACAATCTTTCATGGCACACTAGTGTGCTGCGGCACAGTGGTTGGGAAACACTGGACTAGAGTGTTGAATCAGAATCTAACCTGCTGCTTCTATTCTGTCACAGTCCTGTCACTCTGTCAGTCTGGGTTTTTGTCTGACAGGACCGTGGCATCATCGTCTCATGTCTGTCTTGTGTTTCATTGTCTGTCTTTGTGTGAGCACAAGCTCAGGTTTCATTTAGTGTGAGAATGCGTGGCATCGCTTTGTTTGGCATTGCTACGCATTCTCTCGTCTTGTTTGTCAGTTGGCATGGGCGTATTATGCCTTATTGTCTTGGCGATGTGCGCTCATGCCATTCTGGTGTTTTGTTGTCTTGTTTTGTTTCTGTATCGCCACGTGCCTCTCTGTCTTACATCATACCCTTGTTTGCCCATTATTAGTTTATTAGTCACACCTGTTCTGTCTTGTTAACCTGTTGATTTCGCTCCCTATTTTCGTCTCCTCGTGTTTGCTGTCCAGTGCTAGTTCGTCTTGTTTTCCAGTCGGTCTGGTTGGTTGGTCCTGTTTATTGTATGTTAGTTCCTGTTCTCGATCCCTTCCCTGTTCGTTCCGGTCGGTCCTGTTGTCCCGTTTCCCCTACCCCATCCTGGATTACTTTTTAACCTTCAGTGTAGTTTACGTTTATTATTTTTCCCCTCGTGGGAGTTTTAATTTGTTTTTGCTCCTTTTGTTGTATTAAATAAATTCCCTTTTATTTTTCAACTCTGCATTTGGGTCCTGCTTCTGCATTCTGTGACACTATTCTATCCTAGATAAGGCACATAAAACAGATGCAAATCAAGTACTGTTTTCCCAGAGAGCAGGAAACAGAAGCGCACTTTGACGTGAATCATACGGTGGGTTTCCATCCAACTATTTTTATGCGCATTTTGAAATTGCGCATAAGAAATCCTGAATGGAAATGCTTGATATGCGAATAAACTTTCTAAATTTGCTTCAAATTTAATGCACTATGAGGTGGATTTTCTAGAGTTTCACATTAGTTCAAATGGCCATTAAGGTAATAGAAATGGTTTATTCGCAAACTGATGACATGTTTTGACCATTCGTGCATGTGTTATGAGTGTGCAATAGCTTGATGTAACTAGCCCACCGAAAGGTCCGACCTTGGCACACAATTCTTTGGACATAGCGCTTGTCATTCAGAAGTGTTTAACCCACAGCTGGTCGATAAAGTGGGTCCTCACAATCTGCTAGAACAGTTTTGAGAGTGGGCTCTCTCTGGTATGCGGAGACTGGTGGTGCGTGGGCATCGCAGCTATTTCAGCCCACATTATATCAGATATTACACTTATTCTGCGGTGTCTCATGGATGCATTTAATAAAATGAGGTACTTGCTCCAATCTTGCAAATAAAACTGTCCCCAAAGCAGGGAGAGGTCATTCAGCTGCTCCATCATGATGAGGCGGCTCCCTCATGATAATGCGCATTACGTATTGGATGGAAGTCCAATTTTTAGAAATGCGTTAAAAAATGCTAAACATTTTGGTTGGAAACCCAGCAATTGTGATTGGACATTTATGTCAACATTGTATTTGCATAACAAATTTGTGATACTGCTTTTTGTTTCAGTAATTATTTTAATTTATTGTTTGGTTTCAGCATAGACTCTATGGGCAGTTAGAGATGGTAAACAGTAATAGTTAGAGGTGAACAAAGGTGGAAAACCTCCCAAGAAGACGAGAATGAAACACAAAAACTGTCTATTGATTTAGTTCTCTGTGGTTCCTCCCTGAGCCCCTCATGAAAAATGCATTAAGAGTAAGACTAACCAAGACACCAACACTGAGCTTCAGCTCAACTGCTTTCAGGCATTTTCAGGTATTGTTTGTCTTATTGTTATGCATGAGTGTAAGTATGTCTGTCCATTAGGAAAAAACTACGCAAGAGTTCAGATCATTGGCAAAGTAATGGGACGTACAATACATCACAAAAATGACTAACAGTACAATCACTGTTGGCGTGGTCTGTATCATAAATCTCTCTCACTCAGGGCAGTAACATTCAGTGGAATAGCTTTTCACTGAATGTGAAGGAATAAACCCACTGTTTTTACTTGAAAACTTTTGGTAAGAAAACTAAATAAATGTTTGGCATTTTGCAGAATGTAACCGAAAGGGGAACAAAGTCCCTTTCAATTGTTCTGGAGTGAAAACGTTTCTAAATGCTGGTAACCGGTTAATAACTGGTTAATTTTGTATAACCAATAATTTTTCATGAAACCTCAGAACGAACCAAAAAGAAAAACATTTCCTTTTAAGCCCCTGTGATGAAATACAGTGAAAAGGAATGCATATTTTTTAACTGTACCTCCAAACCCCAAATCTAAACCTAACCATGGAGTAAAAATTTAATCTTAGAGAGAAAATAGAACCTCTGAATCGTGCTAGTCACTGATTATGTGAACACGATTACTTCCTGATTTCAATGCAGGATGAGAACCCGGGTCTCCCATGCTGCTGACACAACACTCTATTGGCCGCATCACAGGGGAAGTTAAACACACTAGATCCAATGCAAAAAATGTCTGATGGGAGATGGCGCTTATCAGTAACTCAGCATAATGGCACCGATGTCAGGGTGCTGGAACAATCAGAAGCAACATGCCAAATTTCCATGTTATCATGTTGCCATAGTTCAGTGCCAATACTTGACTTGTTCACTTAACACCTGCAATCCAGTTAATCCAGGTGTTAAAGCTCTGAAATTTCTGCATTTTAAAGCATTGTATAGTCCAGGAAAGTATGCCAGATGGCTGTAGTCTGCTGCATCCTCCAAACCTCCTCAGAAATAGGTGGTTTGTTTGTGAACGAATCAGTATTATTGAACTAATCGTTCTCGTTCATTTCCATACACTCATGCTTCTCATATTTGTCGTTCACTGACGTCTCTCCCTTTTGAAGCCAATGAGCTCTAGTTTGAAGCACAAGACTGCTTTATAGAGTAAAAGTGACTGATGACCACAAGTTGCGTAGCTAGGGTGTGCAATTGCCACCCAAAACATCAGCATGCACACTCAAATACATTTTTTTATTTTTTATGCTTAATAATAGTACGGGTGTAAAAATGCATCCATGTGATAATGAACATTCAACACATCGATTAGGGAACTTAATAATCGATTATAATTACTACAATAATGCTTGATGTGTTACAGAGGCCGTCTCAGATTACATGTGCACTCTCGCAACAGACGCATTCGGCTGGTCATATGATTCTAACATGGCAGTCCCCATGAGCAGACCCTCTCCATGTAGAATCAAACAGCTTTTATAAGGTTACTGATATGACTGGAGTCTTCATTTTAATGTGATTGGTCATGATTTCCTATGTATACTGCAAAATTGCAATTCATGTCTTTAATGAGTTCAACTATTTAATGAGGAAAAAATCACTAAGTGCACTTTTAATATTGGCTCAGTGATTAAATGTAACATTATATATATATATATATTTTTTTCTGGTTATATTTGCAGTCACGCATAAACCAAATGTCCCTGTGCTCCCTAAATGTAAAAAAGTTCAGTAAAGATTTTGAATCTTCTGACTGCTGTTCTTCTGTTCCACAATGCAACACACATTCATTTCTTATCTAAACATTTTTTAAGCCAGTGACTTAAAACTTGTGTATTTTTATTGAAAATGTTGTGTCTTCAGCATATTTTGGAAAATAATTATTAATCGTTCCAAAATAATCAAATCAATTTGTGACCGATTTAAATATAATTTGGATACATTAACAGGCCTGCCTACTCCATTGACAAAAGTAGTATTAGTTTTTAAAAATGAAAAAAATAGTCCTATGTTTTACTGTTACACAGGGCTTTAAACATTTTTAGAGCTAAAAAGAAACCAATACAATGGTTGTTAACGGTACATGTCACTTTTTTGTGCTTCAGTTTCTTGCACACCCTGTTTTCCCATGGCACACCCAGAGCCTTGTTTTTGGCTACACTCAGTTATTTTTTAGGCTAGTATTACTATCTTTTTTGTATAGCTTGATAAATGTCATGTTCACAAAATGATAGATATGCTTTGTTGTCATTTGTGGTGAAAACGCTTCTGATGCTTAAACACTACTAAAGACTCTTAGTAAATTTGAGGACTCAAACATTTTAATAAAGAATCATTACAATACAAGATGGCGCCATGGATGGCAGCCTCGGTGTGGAGCTCTCCAAATCTTTTGTTGCTTTTGTTTGTTTGTCTGTGTTTAGTACTTTTTTCCAAACAATTTTTCCAGGGACGAACTGCTGAACATTCGGCAGCACATACCAGACAATCTTTTCCCGTTTTTTGACTATTCTGACATTTTGCTGGACATTTTAGTCAGAGGTGCAGCTGTGTTGTTCAAGCGCGCTATGAGACGCAAGCAAGGGAAGCGAGCCGGCGCGCTGCTCAAGCTCCGTCAGCGCGGCTTTCAAACAGAACTGCCAAGTAGTCATCTAGCGAATCTCCGCTCTCTTCCTAACAAAACAGACGAACTACATCTCCTCACCCGTACAAACAAGGATTTTCAAACTCTGCTGCCTTGTGCTTCACAGAAACCTAGCTAATTGAAGCCATTCGGACAGTGCATAATATCTACCGGGCTTCCAGCTGTTCAGAGTGGATCGCATTGCGGAGTTAACGGGGAAAGCGAGAGGCAGTGAAACATGCTTTTACATCAATGAAAGTTGGAGTACAGATGTAACAACGTTAAAGAAGATGCGCTGTCCTAATTTGGAAGCGCTCTTTATCAACTGTAAGCCTTTCTACTCGCCGCAGGAGTTTTGCTTGTTTATTCTGGTGTGTTTATATTCCTTCACAAGGATGCGTGAACGCAGTGCTGCAACAGTTGGCAGATCAGATCACAGACACGGAACAACAATATCCTGACTCACTTATTATTATTCTCTGTGATTTTAACAAAGCCAACCTCACCTGTGAACTGCCAAAATACAGACAGCACATTACATGCCCCACCAGAGACAGAAATATACTGGATCACTGCTACACAACATTAAAGGATGCATATTGCTCTGTCCCTAGAGCTGCTTGGGACTCTCTGATCACTGTCTGATTCATCTTCTTCCGACCTACAGGCATAAACTAAAATCAACTAAACCTATAGTAAGGACTGTAAAGAGATGGACCAATGAAGCAGAGCTGGAACTACAAGCCTGCTTTGATTGCACTAATTGGAGTGTTTTTGAAGATGCAGACACCAATCTGGATGAGCTCACAGATACTGTGACATCATATATCAATTTCTGTGAGGATATGTGCATTCCTACTAGGACTTATTTAATGTTCAACAATGACAAACCATGGTTTACAGCAAACCTCAGGCAGCTTCGTCAGGCCAAAGAGGATGCTTACAGAAGTGGGGATAAAATCTTGTACAATCAGGCCAGAAATAATGACAAAAGAGATTAGAGTGGCTAAAAGAATCTACTCTGAAAAGCTGGAAAACAAGTTTTCAGCTAACGACCTTGCATCAGTGTGGAGAGGCCTGAAATACATTACCAACTACAAGACACCATCCCCCAACTCTGCAGGGAATGTACAACTGGCTGACGGCCTGAATGTGTTATACTGTAGATTTGAAAAGCCCAGTCTCACAACCAACACCTGCTCTGACCTTCACTTCACACAAACACCAACACCTCCTGCAACCACCTTCCTCCCCCCTCCTGCTACTCAATCTGCACTTAAGATCTGTGAAGAGGATGTGTGCCAGGATATCTGAAAACAAAAGACAAGGAAAGCACAGGACCCAGACGGTGTTCCACCCACTTGTCTAAAATCCTGTGCTGACCAACTGGCCCCCATCTTCACACAGATCTTCAACAGATCACTGGAGCAGTGTGAAGTTCCCTGCTGCTTCAAATGCTCCACCATCATCCCTGTCCCAAAGAAACCCAAAATCACAGGACTTAATGTCTACAGACCAGTTGCTCTCATGTCTGTGGTCATGAAGTCATTTGAGAGACTGGTGTTGGCCCACCTGAAGGACATTACTGGACCCTTGCTGGATCCCCTTCAATTTGCTTATCGAGCAAACAGGTCTGTGGATGATGCAGTCAACATGGGATTGCATCATGTCCTGCAACATCTGGACAGACCAAGGACATATGCAAGGCTCCTTTTTGTGGACTTCAGTTCGGCTTTCAACACCATCATCCCAGCTATTCTGCGGACTAAATTAAATAAACTCTCTGTTCCCCCCTCTATCTGTCAGTGGATCACCAGCTTTCTGACGGACAGGCAGCAGCTAGTGAGACTGGGGAAAATCACTTCCAGAACCTGTATGATCAGCACTGTGCTCCCCAGGGATGTGTGCTCTCCCCACTACTCTTCTCCCTGTACACAAATGACTGCACCACCAAGGACCCCTATGTCAAGATCCTGAAGTTTGCAGATGATACTACAGTCATCGGCCTCATCCAGGATGACGATGAGTCTGCATACAGAAGGGAGGTTAAACAGCTGGCTGTCTGGTGCAATCAAAGCAACCTGGAGCTAAACCCGCTCAAAACAGTGGAGATGATAATGGACTTTAGGAGGAATAACCCAACATTGAACCCGCTCACCATTCTGAACAGCACTGTGGCAGCAGTGGAGTCACTCAGGTTCCTGGGCTCTACCATCTCACAGGACCTGAAGTGGGAGACCCACATTGAGGAAGTTCAACCTGCCTCAGGAGCTGCTGATACAGTTCTACTCAGCAGTGATTGAGTCTGTCCTCTGCACTTCAGTAACTCTCTGGTTTGGTTCAGCTATGAAATCGGACATCAGAAGACTACAAAGGACAGTTCGGACTGCTGAGAGGATTATTGGTTACCCCTGCCCTCCCTTCAAGAACTGTACACTTCCAGAGTGAGGAAAAGGGCTGGAAAAATCACTCTGGACCCCACTCACCCAGCCCACTACCTCTTTGAACTATTGCCTTCTGGCTGGCGCTACAGAGCACTGAGCACCAGAACTGTCAGGCACGAGAACAGTTTTTTCCCTCAGGCCATCCATCTCATGAACAGTTACAACTGCCACATTGAGCAATAAATATGTGCTTAGTCTATTTATATTTATCCAACATATCCTACCTCTTCTGCCATTACATTCCCTTACACTATCTGTATAAAACAGATTTGTATTTGTACATACGTATCTATCTATCTATCTATCTATCTATCTATCTATCTATATATATATATATATATATATATATATATATATATATATATATATATATATATATATATATATATACACACACACACACACACACTACCGGTCAAAATTTTTGAAACACTTACTCATTCTTTATTAGAATTTTTTTTCACATTTTAGAATAATAGTAAAGTCATTAAAACTATGGAATAACATAAATGGAACTATGGGAATTATGTTGTGACTAAATAAAAAATAAATCAAAACTGTGTTATATTTTAGCATCTTCAAGTAGTCACCCTTTGCCTAGAATTTTCAGAAATGTACTCTTGACATTTTCTCAATCAACTTCTTGAGGTATCACCCTGGGATGCTTTTTAAACAGTTTTGAAGGAGTTCCCATCTATATACTGGGCACTTATTGGCTGCTTTTCTTTATTATTTGGTCCAAGTCATCAATTTCAAAAACTTTTTTTTTTAAATTAAATTTTAGATTTATAATGAAATAAATTAATATGGTGGCACAATTATATTTTTGTCTACACAACTAATTTCAAACATTTAAGCATACGCCTTCAGATCAAAAGATTTTTAAGATCATGAGAAACATTTCGGTCAAGTGTTTCAAAACTTTTGACCGGTAGTGTGTGTATATATATATATATATATATATATATATATATATATATATATATATATATATATATATATATATATATATTTTTTTTTTTTTTTTTTTGTCTTATTGTGTATTTCTATATATACTTATATTTTCTATTCGCTTTTTATTTTTATTCTATTTTTTTATTATCTCTATCTTGTTGTTGTATTGTTTGTGTACTGGAAGCTTCTGTCAATAAGACAAATTCCTTGTATGTGTAAGCATACTTGGCAATAGAGCTCATTCTGATTCTGATTAGACTTGTTTAGATTGTGAAAGGCTCTAACAATGGCTTCCTAACAATGTTTTTTTTTTTTGTGGACTTTTTCCCCCAATTTGGAATGCCCAATTCCCAATGTGCTTTTAAATCCTCGTGGTCACGTAGTGATTCGCCTCAGTCTGGGTGGCGGAGGATGAATCCCAGCTGCCTCTGCGTCTGAGATCGTCAACCCGCACATCTTACCACGTGGCTTGTTGAGCGCGTTGCCACGGAGACATTGCGCGTGTGGAGGCTTCACGCCATCCACCGCGGCAACCACGCTCAACTCACCACGTGCCCCACCGAGATCGAACCACATTATAGCGATCACGAGGAGGTTACCCCATGTGACTCTACCCTCCCTAGCAACCAGGCCAATTTGGTTGCTTAGGAGACCTGGCTGGAGTCAAACAGCACGCCCCTAACAATGGTTTAATGACACTCAAAACACATAAAATATGCTCATTAGTCACAATCAACTGATGTTAAAGGGGTCATTAAGTACTTTTTTTGTAATTTAATTATCTTCCCTGAAGTCCAATGATAATGTGATAAAAGTTTTTTTTGCACCAAACAGTCACAATTTAGTAATATATGATAATTTTCCACAGTGTTTTTGGCCCTCTGTCTGAAACGCTCGGTTTTGGCCTAACCGCCTCCTTAAAACTTCATCGTGAATGGCCACTGTTCTGATTGGCTAACATCATGCAGCCCCTCAAATTCAGCAAACTAAATCAAAAGAGAATGAACACAAGCCCCTTAACATTATAAAAAAAAAAGACAGGGTTTACACAACACACATCCAACACATTGCATCCGAATATATTAAACTGTTCATCTCAAGCACAACTGTTATCACTCAGCACCATAAACTATCAAACAGTCATGACATTTAAAATATTCATAAATGAAATGATTTACTTACATTTTTGAAGTGTTTTAACTGTATCTTCCTTCAATAACAGTTCCTTTGCAAATCTTGAATCGTATTATGTCCAGTTCACAATCCATGCTGACATGAGCCCAAAAAAAATGCACAGACATAATCCAGAGTGGTGAAACTAGACGCACATGCATACAAAACCATCCTGCACTGAGGTACATATCACTGGAAACACATCAAAATGGTCAAAGATGTCCATCTTAGTACATGTTTACATACACTGATGAGCCAAAACATTATGACAACACACAGGTGAAGCAAATAACGTTGATCATCTCCTAACAAGGCCACATAGAATTGCCTTTCAGAGTTGTAACTTGACACTGCATCTTTTAAAAGCGGTGAGATACACAGCAGTGGTCAAAGAGTCTGCCAAGTTCATGTTTATATACAAAATAATTCTAAATGTTTTAGGATGTGTAAATACAAATTAGCAATGTTTCATGACATCATGAACAGACAGATTTCAAAACGAGACTTTTCAGCAGGGTGACAACTATAAATGCTCTTTTTAGACTGGGGAGGAAGTTTTGAGTTCTGAATTTTACAGTATGTTTTTATAGTACAGTTATCTCTTATACTGTATGTCTAAATATCAAGGAAAATTTGATTCTCCATTTCGTGAACCCTTTAAGGTATCATTTGCAGAAATGGTCTCTAAATGAATAAGTGAAAGAAATCTGAATGAATCTTTATGGTTAACGGATTCAAAAGACTCTAGCCACTGTGATGAATCAAAATCCCCACCACTAGACCCGACCCACAAGATAGGGAAATGTGGAGTGTAAATTGTGCTCGGCAATAAGTTTATTGGCCATATCTGTGCAGTTACCTGATTTGCATAATTATTTTTGTGAATCAGGTGCTAAAATTTCGCCGACAGCACATGCAAATAAACAGCTATCAGCGGGTGCAATTCATTCCAAGTGAATTCCCCCCTCAATGTTTGTACCAGTGCACTTTAACCTAAAAAAACATCATGGTATATGGTATTTTAGTTGTATAATAAAAGCTAAGTGTCTGATAAGGTCCTTGTTCTACAGAATAATTTGAACAGAAAACAGATGTGCTTAAAATCTTTCAGGTGAAGCATTACATTTCCTTTGAACTGCTGTTAAAAGGGTCAGAGCACAGTGGTGTTAATGTTGCTATGATCAGTGAAGCCTGCCCACACACATTCTGAAGTGATTTTAGGATACGCACAGCTCCGGTGTACAGCACTCTCTCAAAGAATTGGTGCCCTCGTGCAGGAGAAATGAGATACAAACCGGTAAAATAAAGTTTGATATCAGTGGGAATTGTGCGCCATCTCTCATTTCTCCCCACTTAAAGTGTATACATAGAGGAAATTTTAAAAAAAATGGCATGTGATGTCTGGCTCAAGGGTGAGTGTAAATGTGTGTGTACTGGATGTGTGTGTCTTCAAAGAGATTTTCAGGCTTGGTAATGGTTTGAAATGGACATACTCCAGACCTACTCTATCCTCTGAGAGATAATGAGTCAGACTCATTACTCATAGAACTGGATGACTCCAGGATGTAGTGCAAATGGTTGCCTGCTGCCTACTACACACTATATCCACCATACACAGAATCATTATATTAAGAGCTCTAGGTGGAACTGTCACATGAGGGTCTGACCAAGGACCCTTTATGCTTGAAGTCTTATGCTTGAGTGTGTTATTGGTTCAACCCAAGGTACATATTACCAGTAGAGAGCTATGGTTAGCATTAGCATTCATCACAAGGGTGTCACAATATGAGAAATCAAATATAATATTCTTTATTGAAAACAAAGTGAAGAGATGCAGTGATGAGAAAATAATCAGGCACAGGCTGCAGCAGGGAGAGCAAACAGAGATGGCTGACTGAGGAAGGCGTGAGATGATGGTGTGGAGAAGTGATGGCGTGGAGACAACCGGGCAGAGAATGGCGGCGATGAAGCAAACAGGTGAGAAGGTGAGTATAATATGCCAAGGGAATGCTAATCATGCCGGCCATGTGGCAAGGCAAACACACGTGGAGAACGAAAACACGGATAGATGGATAGACCCATCAATACCATGACAAAGGGCAGTTGGTTCATTCAGCCTTGGAAGTACGCAAACTGCATGCTATACCTTTGCTAATGGGCACTCAGTTTCAGAAACATAAAGGAAAAGCCGCAGGAAAAATGATGCCTGGCAACACTGACTGAAACTGGCAAAACATCTACTACTGCATAATATAAAGACATATGTGAATTTTTTATGTTGATTGGATTTTTTTTTTTATATATATATTATTTTGTCAGACCTTCCTCACTGCTATTTTTGAATGGCTGTCAAAGGAGAAAGATGCTTGTTGCTTGCATAGTGGTGTAGCTAAGGCATCTACCAGCACAGGTTAACAGTCGAAGCTAAAAAGCCAAACCCTAACCCCTTGGTTCTAACCATATCCCTTTCAACATAGTCTCACAGAATGAACATTGCTATAACTACATTTTTGCAAACTGAGTTTTACATGCTGCTTTCTACATTTTGCAGCAGTTTCCTGGTGAAATATACACTAGAGGCGATACAACAACTGTGCACTTTATTCACTTTCACACATCACGAGTACAATGGCTGTTTAAGACTTTATAAACACTTATTTTTTTACTCACACCCTGCTCTGTTATTATAGCAAAACACTTTTATTCTAATGCATCATTTGAAAAACGATACATTTTAACACTTGTATTACATTTACACACTTATTCCCATATGATTAACTTCCGTGGTAGCTCACATGCTAGAGTGTTGGACTTTGGACGTAGAGATCGAGCCTCAAACCCAAGCACGCTTGAAGTGAAAGTGCCATAGAAGTGACACGAAATGCCGTGGTTGCTTTAGTAAAGTGGTTGCTTTCAAGTCGGATTTGATTTTAAAACACTATCGGTTAGGTTTAGGTGTAGGTTAAGGGTAAGGATGTCTGTTTTGTTCACCTCAAATTTATATTTTCAAAAACTATATTCTAACATGATATTCTAAACAGCACTGATGAGGGAAAGAGAAAACACCTGCCCTGCACCAACATCAATTACAAGACTTTTCACATCTACACATAAACCCTCACTACCATTTAATCACAGTAAACTGTAACATAATTTTTTGAATACAACGGTGGAAGTTGTAGCCAAAAAAAAAAAAAAAAAGAAAAAATGGATAGCACATACTCTACTGTCATGGGTATGCAAGTATTTTGGATTGCAAGACTTGCTTGACTGTTGCAGAGATGACAAATTGTCATTGTAGTGTCTACCTCTTCCTTTACCTTTTCTGTATAATTTTATTCAACAACTAAAGTACCATATTTTGTTGTGGATACCCCAATCGGGATCCTGGATTTACACTTTTCAGAGAGCTCAATAAAATATTAGTTATATTTTGGCTGCATTTGTGAGACAATAAATGAAACTGATTGTGTAAAATATAGCACATAATATCGTAATATCGATCACAAGCCCCTTAATCAAATCGAAATCACATCGCGGCAGACTTTGAGGTATCGGCAAACATCGGATCGATGGCTAAGAGGATCGATATAAGATCGTATCGTGATGAAACTTGCAAAATACACCCCTACTATCAGTTACGTTTAAGTTAGGGAGGTGCGTTTTACTTTAGATAAAACATTCATCTAATATTCACCTTAAAAACCTTGTATGATTACAACATAATTTCACTCAATTTTGGTGCCCCCCGCTGGATATTTCACTGGGAAACTGCAGTCAAATGTGAAATTTTGGTTTACAATTTTTTTTGCCATTGTCACGTAAATTTCATGAGACCAGGCTGATCCATTTCTAACTTTACCAGCTATGTACGTCTTTAAAAGAAAATAACAGTCCAATTAAAACATTTTGAAAAGCCGATACATCTTCACTACTTTGGTACAGATAATTCACTTTTGATTAAAACATCTGCTAAATAAATATAGTAAATGTAATTTAATAAACAAAGATAATATGAAGCATGTACAGTACATCCAAAGTTAATTGTAAACCCTAACCCAACCCTAAACATAATAAAGTGTTGGATAGGAGGCTAGCTAAAATTTGACACCTGTATTGTGTTGATTTGAAATTCTGTTTGTTAATCAGTTGGTCTCTGTGGGTATAAAAGTCATACCTTTTCGTACAAGCCAATATCTTACAATATCGACATCTCATTCTAATTATTACGAGCTGTATGTTTCGCTCAATATGGCACATTCATGGTGAGATTAAAAACAGGTCAGCAGTGATACACTGACACAGTAATGTATGAAATTATGAAATCAGAGAAGCTCCCCTCAACAAAATCCCACACACATGGTCACAAGAGATGCATTTATGACAATATAAATAACAGTGTAATGTTTCTTGGCTGGCCGTTTTGGCAATCGAATCACCCGAGACTAATGTCAATTACAGGTGTAAACACAACCCGAGGATGTGCAGACTGAAATCTAAAAAATATGAATGGCCTTCATTAAAAGTATGAGTTTTCCCAGTGACATGAAGACTGTGAACAGTTGAAGCAAAACTGGCACTGTGCCAAAGAGTTCGTTTGATGTACTAGCCATTAAGAAAGTGTAAAGCTGGTCAGTTAGGTGGTTTGAAGCAGTCCTCAGAAGAGCACTGATGCATTGCTGTGAGTGTCTTTGCAGACAGAGAAATCACTCTTCATGACCTCTTCAGAATATCTTCTTAAATGATCTCTTGTCATTAAAGGGTCAAGACAGCAGAAATGTTATCTTCTCAGCTTACTATTTCTGCACAGCCTTCTGCATTTTCACTTGAGCAGTGACTTTGTCTTGAAGTCATATCACTGTAGATAACTTTTTTAAAGGACAAGATTTAAGTAAGAATCAAAACTAATTCTATAAAAATGCTCATAAAACCCTCGAACTTAACAAACCAACATGTGCAGTATGTCCAAATCATAGGCCTTCTTTACACCTGGTGCTAACATGCGTTTTCAGTGATTGTACTGGACCACATTGTGACCGCATCATGATAGGACCACTGAAACCTCAGTCGAAGGGACGGATACCGACCACCTCCAATGGAAGTGTAAATACAAATGCATTTTCATTATAACTACTGAAGTAATTAATTATCTAATGAGATTGCTCTACAACATTCTTTGTTGAAACACTGTGTTTGCTTTCTTACTCTGTTCCCAAAATCTGAAATGGACAGACACTGTAGTCTTGCGACAAATTCCCAATTATTTCACTGGACTACACTTAAAATCTTGTTTCTCTGAAATCCTCACTCATGACTCTGTCTCTACCTTTTCATGAAGGTGCTTAATTTTCTTCTCTTTTCTAGACTTTTAATCCCTATTCGTTTCGTTTACAGAGGGAATGTTTCTAAAGTGGACAAACATAGTTGACCAGAAACCATTTATCTGTCAGAATGACCAAAAGCATTTTGCATAAAATTCGTTAAATAATGAAAAAAAGTTTTTGTTCATGCAACCCCCGATGTCTTATTTACAATTACAAGTAGCCTACATAAAGTATTTATTTCTGTATTGAGAGATTTGAATTTGTGCAATGATATCATATCCATAATGTAACCAGCCTGACAGAGGTCCCAGAACCTCTAGTCTGAACAGATGAGAAAAGTCTTAAAATTGGCTAAATTTCCTCAAATTTCAAAATAAAGGACTGTTTAGTATTGTGTTGGAATTTGTATATTTTGAATTCCAATTCAATTGTATTTACACTGAATTCCTTTCTAAATGGTATGCTTATTGGTTCTGACGTGTCTCGTGACCAAATGGCATGACACCAGATTCAGTGCGGTTTGATGTTATTGATGTGCCGCCATATTTGATTTACAAAGTTTATTAATCATTTTATTTGAATTGAGAGTGAATAAGACTTACATTTCAGTCTGTTCATCTTAAAAGTGATCTTACGCATTCAGAACACTTGGAATATTACACAAGTCACATGGACTACTTTTATGATACTTTTGTGTGAAGCTTTAAAGTGAGCATCACAACATTCTTTAAAATATCTCCTTTTCTGTTACAAAAAGAAAGTCATACGGGTTTGGAACGATATGAGGGTGAGTAAATAATTTACGAGTTTTCATTTTTGTGTGAACTAGTCCTTTAACTACAGTATATAATACATAATAGTAATATTAATCAAATTATGCCACTGTGTTGCTCACAGTCTTAAAGGGATAATTCACCCCAAAATCTAAACATTCTGTCATCATTAACTCACTCTTATGTAGGGCTGTGCCAATACTGGCAAATAACGATATATCGTGATACTTTTCCTCACAATATTGTATCGATACTTTAGATCCCTGTATCGATATTTTTATTCAACTCTTTGTGTGTTCATATCATGTCCAACACTTCAATAAAGATGAAGCAGGTCATCTAACAAGTTTAAACTCAGAGCGGTGTTTCTCAGTGCAGTCTGAAACACTTCTATGAGGCACGAGAGAGACTGGAACCAAGCCCGATTCTCACATGGGCACGCTAGTCCTCTTGGCACTAGGGCCGTGCAAAAATCTAACTTTTCCGACTAACCGCGGTCTTAATTTGATTATATTGATTCTTAAAATCCCAAAACCGATCTTTTACTCTATGTGCAGCCCTTTACAATGAGAGTATATCACTCGCATATGTGACTTAAATGTCTGTAATTAGCCACTGCCTGGTAATAATTCAGATTTCACTCACTAGTTCAGCACTGAATTCAGCATCCTTTCACTGTGTTGAGAGTTAAAGTTTGGTTTGCCTTGTGTACATAATGAGATCCATGTGTAATGGTAGCCAGCTGGTATGTGATAGCTGTGCAGTGTATAAACCTTACTAGCTAGTGTGTCCGACTCCCATCGCCAGTTCGAATTCCGCTCGGGGCGGGTCAAGTGGGACCGGTGGCACACGTAATCCATTTGTCATTGATAATTTATCTTATAATCCCCTCTTTGATCTTTACAGTTAAATGTTGATAAAAAATAAACATTTAATTCTAATCGGACATGGCACTGATACTGTAAACAAGTTTAACAAGCATTTGGAATGACATTAGGATGAGTAGATGACGACAGAATTTTCATTTTTGGGTGAACTATTCCTCTAAGCTTGTGCTCAAAGCTGATAAATTATAGGGAACATTGTGGTGACTAGGTGATACATGGATGTTCTGATTTGACCAAAGGTGGTAGAAGGCCTATAATGATTGATAACCATTTGTGCTAGCTAGAGCATTCACTTCTTGTAACCTGACAACCAGTGACAAATGATTATGCAAAATAATTATACCAAAAAATCTGCATGCTTTAATCAAAGCCATTGTGTTTGATTTTGCATTCAGGTTGCGCTTAGCTACAATTTATGACAAAACTGATCAAAACAATAGTGTCTAATTAATCGCTGAATTAATTACACACCAACATATCAATAATAACCAGATCACCATCACGGCAGAAACAAAGGTCTTTTCAGACAGTAACTCTTTCTCAGACTTGGTGAAATGCGAGACAGCTTAACATCTTGATCATATGGCAGCGAGGGCAAAAATCCAGTAACAGACTGAGTGACATATAGAGCTCCGTTGCCTCTGGTGGACTTGCAGACAGAGCAAATAGAGTGGGACTGGCTATTTCTCAGCTCAAATCACTATCTGGAAGAACCATCAGCATACACAACAAGATCTTACTGCTCTGAATGTGTGTGTGTGTGTGTGTGTGTGTGTGTGTGTGTGTGTGAGAGAGAGAGAGAGAGAGAGAGAGAGAGAGAGAGAGACAAACTAAGACTAAACTAAGTAAAAAAGGGATAGCTTGACAGTAAAGGAAGATGAAAAGTGCAAATAACTCTGAGGCGAGAGGTTGAGAGTAACTGGAAAACAGGAAATGCCACCACCTTCTGTTCCATTACAGTGTGTATACTGTATGTATGTATGTATGTATGTATGTATGTATATATATATATATATACATATATATATATATATATATATATATATATACATATATATATATATATATATTTACACACACACACACACACACACACACACACACTACCGTTCAAAAGTTTGGGGTCACTTGCCTGAAATGTTTCTCATGATCTTAAAAATCTTTTGACCTGAAGGCGTATGCTTAAATGTTTGAAATTAGTTTTGTAGACAAAAATAAATATAATTAATTTATTTCATTATAAAACTAAAATTGTATTTAAAAAAAAAATTGTTTTTGAAATTGATGACTTGGACCAAATAATAAAGAAAAGCAGCCA
This sequence comes from Myxocyprinus asiaticus, assembly GCF_019703515.2. Taxonomy (NCBI): domain Eukaryota; kingdom Metazoa; phylum Chordata; class Actinopteri; order Cypriniformes; family Catostomidae; genus Myxocyprinus; species Myxocyprinus asiaticus. Next base: position 16,254,981 of record NC_059375.1, read on the forward strand.
ATAATAGTCCAGCATAGATGGGAACTCCTTCAATACTGTTTAAAAAGCATCCCAGGGTGATACCTCGAAGGAAGTTGAGAAAATGTCAAGACTACATATCTGCAAATTCTAGGCGAAGGGTGACTACTTTGAAGATGCTAAAATATAACACAGTTTTGATTTATTTGAATTTTGTTTAGTCACAACATAATTCCCATAGTTCCATTTATGTTATTCCATAGTTTTGATGACTTTACTATTATTCTAAAATGTGAAAAAAAAAAAAAATTATAATAAAGAATGAGTAAGTGTTTCAAAACTTTTGACTGGTAGTGTGTATATATATACTGTATATATATATATTGTATATAGTGCTATAAACAGACTAATAGTTTAGCTGCTATTGAACAGATAATGATAAACAGAATGTGCCTGTAAAATGAGGAAGAAGTTCTGTTCAGAAGTGGAAAACAATAAAAGCTGTGGAATAATGAGAGGTCAAATGGTGCACACAGATGTTGTGTTGTTTATGCCCTTATAAAGGATAAACAACTATATGTAGAAATAGGAGAAAAGGTAAACAAATCTAACTGAGCAACTAGAATTTCATGAAAATACTCAAATACATGAATAATACTGTTTACAGCAAGGGTCTCAAACTACTGGCCTGAGGTCCACACTCACCCCATGAAGTGCTTATTTTACATGGCTTATTACAGGCATAAATATAAACATGTAATTGTAGCCTAGGTGATGACAACAAAAAACCCTGCATACTCACAACCATTAAAACTTTTGTTATACTTGTGTAATAATATAATACTTCATGGTTAGAATATAATCCGTATTTAATAGTTAAAATTCATAGTAGTAAAACACTTGTGTGTTGCAGTGATTTTACCATAGTAAAGGGGTATTGTTAGGCATCAAGTAGCTTATTGTTTATAACACCGACAATAGCCATTTAAATTAACCCTTTCGCACGTACGTTCAAACTGGTGTGATTACACTAGTCTGGGCTCAGATGCGTACAATCAAACCGGTGTGATCTGCATTCGTTCTGCTGTTTACCAGCAGAGAGGGACTGAAGCAGTTTTCATAATAAACCAGCTGCTCAAGTAGTCTTTTCAACATCACAATATCTTTATTTTTTGTTACACACATTTAAATAATTACAAAATAAAGTTTAAAGCAGTTACCATCTGAGCTGTTTTAATACAGTGATGTGCTGCTGTTTTATGACGTCAAACAAAGAATGTATAAACTAGTTACTCCACTTGAGCCTTCTCCCATTCCGTATGTCACTATTCTCACCACTTCTAGGGCAACAAGTAGAAGGTCTAGGTTTTTAGAACCATCTATGCTTGACGAATTTAGAATACCATGCTGCATTGCAATGTAAACAACATGGCGGCGCGCATAGTCGTCCTCCAGTGCATCTGCTGTGAAGTATAAGGGGACATTTTTTTAATTACAGTGCACATTAAAAAACTCACATTAGGGAATCTGTCAGTACAGGAAAAACTTGTGCGAAAGGGTTAAAGGCTCCAATAAATATTTATATTTATTAATAATACGAAGAAGCCAATTAATATTGTCTAAGGGCATTTTCTAAAATTGTGACAATGTTGCATTTTCCTCTTGGTTTGGTATGCTTTCACAAGCCAGCATTTCAAAACAGAACAAAATGGATTAATAAACAATAATAAAAGTGAGCAAACTGTCCCCTCATTGATTAGAATGTTTGTGCACTGCTCTAGGGTTTAGCTCATAGTGGCAGGGGGGTGGGCAATATACTGGTTAAAATGATATACCTGTAGAAATGTGTCAACCGGTACACATTTTTAATATTGATTTTTTGCAGTAATTCAAAACACCGCTGCATAGTACAGAATGCATGCTCCAATCAAAGGTTGTGCAAAACATTAGGCTATCCATCCAGGGTGGATGAGTGTTGTTAAAATTTCATCATGTTTTTTTGTTTTTTTTAATCAGTCAATAGTTACTTTTGCATTATTTTGGCATTAAAAAGTGCTAAGAGCTCTCTCTTTCTTGCTCTCACTTTCAATTACGTAGCAAAGAGAGTGAAGACACGTAAAGATGGTTAAACTGAAATGATGCTGTAGTTCCATTTCATGCCTCCTAAAAGCTTTTCTTTCTTGTTTTTATCTGTCAAAAAGCTGTAATCTCCATCAAGATTTCCCCCCAGTGCCCGTTCTGCCGCAAACACAGAGAGAAGCACAGAGTAAATTATCTCAGCATAATTTTGTCACTGTAAGTTATCTCAATTGCACGCTCATCATAAGCAAACAATTCCAGGATTTGTTTGAAATTGGACCGATTGTTGCTCCAAACGAACCAGGTGTTAAAACACCTTCACAGTTGCAACTTGCTGCATTAATATAGAATTCAGAGTCTGAACCATCTGCTTTATAAGGTTGCATTTATATTGGAATGCTGTCAATGCTGTCAAGCTTGTAGAAGCACAATATGCTCCCTTGTGATTAATAGACTAGCACTGCCCTTCTTCAAATCTAGACAGTGTCTCAATAGCCAGACTTTCCATCTGCAACAGCCCAGTGAATTCAGCCAGAGGTGCTGCTGAGTTTGTGTGGTACTGAGTGAAAACTGTTATCGTTCCTTTCCAGTTTGTGTCTAAAGTGCCAGTCTCATGAACCGCAAGTCACTTAAGCAATATTTCAAAGCTGTTGACACTCTGTGGCAAAAATGAGAGAGACAAACCAATAGCCAAGAGTGTGCGAGAGAGAGAGACATGAGGAAGAGAGCAATGAATACTAAACAAGCGTCGTGTGAAAGCAACATGCAATCTTCCAAACCACCTGGCTAAAGGCAGCACCATAAGGCTTACAACACTTGAAATACTAAAAGCAAAATATTCTGGCAAATTCAGCAAATAGCAGACACATGCTCAAAATCTTAAATATAGATCTATGTACTAAACACAGATCTATGTGTGGAATCAGTAAAAACTGTTACTGTTGAGCCATGGTCGTAAACCTAATATGGTCAGCATTAAAACGTGATAAAAATACAGTAGATTACAGAGCAGGTGCATTCAGTTGAGGAAGAGGTCCAGCCTGTAAATTTCCTTCCCAGCAAAGGTGTAAACACAAGGTCCCAAATAACTTGTTTCAGGGGTCAATATATTATATGGCTAGGAAATTAAATTCTTTAAGTTCATTGTACACATTACAAATAGTTCTGAAGCAGTTTTAGAGAGAGTAGAATGATACCTAACAAACCCCTAGTGAGCAAGTCAAATGCAACTAGTCTATGGCAAGAACAAGGGACAAAAATAATGTAATACTAACCTCCTTTTTTTTTTTTTTTTTAAAGCATTAGATGACCATAACTAGTGACCCCTTTACTGTGAGTATAAGAATAATCACTCTGACTGGCAGTTGCACTTTAAGTGAATATGGGCACAAGTCAACTTTCCAATTAAAAAAATAAATAAATATGCTACATTAAGGTGCATTATGACAGCTGTTTCATTTTTGGGTGACCTATCAGTGAACTCCATTTAAATGACCTTCCTGCCTAATATGCTGTTGGTTCTCCGCGTGCCGCCAAAAACAGTGGCGACCTGCCGAGGCATGGATCTACAAGACCCCTGGAGGTGTCCTGTGATATCTGGCGCCAAGACATTAGCAGCAGATCCTTCAAGTCCTGTAAGTTGCGAGGTGGAGCTGCCGTGGATCGGACTTGTTGGTCCAGCACATCCCATAGATGGAGGCCAGGGCAACACCTTGAACTCTACATCATGTTCCTCAAACCATTCCCAAACAATGTGTGCAGTGTGGCAGGGCGCATTATCCTGCTGAAAGAGGCCATTGCCATCAGGGAATACCATTGCCATGAAGGGGTGTACCTAGTCTGCTGATGTTTAGGTAGGTGTCAAATTGATTTCCACATGAATGCCCAGACACAGGGTTTCTCAGCAGAACATTGCCCAGAGCATCACACTCCCTCCACCGGCTTGTCGTCTACCCACAGTGCATCCTGATGCCATCACTTCCCCAGGTAAACAGTGCACAGGTACATGGCCGTCCACGTGATGTAAAAGAAAACGTGACTCATCGGACCAGGTGACCTTCTTCCACTGCTCCAAGGTCCAGTTCCAACACTCACGTGCCCATTGTAGGGGATTTTGACAGTGGACAGTGGTCAACATGGGCACTCTGACCAGTCTGCGGCTACGCAGCAGTGTGTGATGCACTGTGTGTTGTGACACATTCCTCCCCTAACCATCATTAAAACTGTCTGTGACTTGTACCACAGTAGACCTTTTGTCAGTTCGGACCAGACAGGATAGCCTGCGTTGCCCGCGCATCAATGAGCCTTGGGAACCCAACACCCTGTCGCCGGTTTGTGGTTTGTCCCTCCTCGGACCAATGTCGGTAGGTACTCATCACTGTTGACTGGGAGCACCCCACAAGCCTTGCCGTTTCAGAGATACTCAGTTATCTGGCTATAACAATTTGGCCCTTGTCAAAGTCACTCAGGTCTTAATCCCTGCCCATTTCTCCTGCATTCAACACGTTGACTACGAGAACTGATTGTTTGCTTACCATCTAATCTACCCAGACCTTGACATGTGGCCTTGTGAGTGATCACAGTGTTTTGGCTCATCAGTTTATGTATCTAATGCACATCCTCAATTTGCTGTATACAGACCCAGTACAGGTTGACCTGAAAAACTATATTACAGCATCCCTCATCGAAACTGGCTTGTGTTTTCATCATGTGTGTGCAAATCTTCTGTGCATGTAAATCCCTTCCACCCCCTCAAACCCTCAATTTATGCACTTTCTTCATCTTTTGATTATGGATATCTGTTGGTGGTTTAAAAGATTTTGCCCGATCTGAACAAGTGCGCCCTTATGTATACAGTGCGAGCCACAACAATGTGCATTTTCACATTTGGGATGCACCGATGTATTAGCTGCTGATATTTATCAGACAATTATTTACCAAATTAAAACCATCTGCAAATCGCTTTTAAGCATGAAGATGCCGATATGAAAAACTGATGGTTCATTTATAATTAATTAACACACTTTGAAAAAAAAATACAGAAATAATGATAGCACAGAATGTAGAAGGGTTGGCACTCCTAAGAAAATTTAATGTTTAATTTTTAATCACTCTTGTTCTCACATTAATGTGAAAAACATCATTACAGACGTATGAAACATTACCTATACACAATGAGGTAAAATCATCCAAAACGCTTTGAAACCAGCAAATTTTGACTTCTTAGACATTGGTATGGTGTCCATTAAGGCTACATGATTGATTGAGTTAAGATTGAAATTGCAATATGGTCTTGCGCGATTACTAACCTTGAAAGCTAATCTTGAAGGGCTTCAGTCAGTGATTCTGTCAGCACTGTGTAAGCAAGCGGCACCCTCTAGCGGTGTCTATGGCATTATTGATTTTCCATTACACCACAACAGAACTTAATGGCATTTTGTTCATTTGGTAACTTTTTATTTTTCCATGATGTGGTTGACATTTCCGTGGAATTGCCCAACATAAGCATAATATAAATTTGTGATGTTCTATTATATACAATACAAACATGTAAAATGTGAGTTTTGTTGTTTTGAACTGCAAAAGTATTTTAGAAGTACAAAATAATCGTTTTCACATCAATCATCATGCTATGATATTTAGTTCTTTTTCAATATTTTTGTAATCTTTTTCTTTCACTGTGGCTCTCTTTAAAATTTTGGCCTGACATTGAGTTCAACAGATCCAATCCATGTTCAATAGAATGTTTTTATTTTTAGAACAATAAAAAGCTTTTGTACCTCTTTGAGCAAAACAGTAATCTGATGACAAAATAAGGTATGGCAAAATATCGGTATAGGTCAATAGTTTTTTGTTAAAAATTTTGTATTGGTCACAAATTTTCATATCGGTGCATCCCTAGTTCATATGCAAACCCATTATAGGAAAACTTGTAAAAATGGATGGAAAATCATTTTTAAAAATGGCACATGCTGTGAGGAGCCACAGTTCATACCACATGATGCGAATTAGCTGTAGCTTATTAGCGAACATGTGGTTGATTCATTACAAGCCTAACTAAGATGCCGATGGAACCATGTGAAATTAATTTCTCCTCTCTTGATCCAATGTAATCCTATTTAGCACAGAATATGTCAATTATCTCTGCGAGAAATGAAATGGTGCAGTCAGCTACAGCGTTGCACTTTAAATCTGCACTACTGTACAAGGGAGCCAATGTTTATTTAGTGTGCTCCATGCCTTGACAATAAAGAGAAAGCTTAATGTGATGATACACTTGCCTTGAAGCACTGCCTGCTTCATGGTATTTACAGTACCTCAATGAAAATACAAAAGATTAGCATATTTAGATAAAAAAATAAATAAAAAAAAATACAGAAAAACAATAATTGTGTGTACAAGAGTAGCAGACATTAAATATTAATGTGAATTTTACTTTGACATGCTATACATTTAAAACTATTTTAATTTGCATTGTGTGAATTATTTTATTGTTATCATGCATGACCTCTTAATTGAGAGACTGCATAGAATATTTATACTTTTACAAATGTATTAGTGAATTCATTAGTGAAGGCAAAAAAAAAAAAAAAAAAAAAAAAAAACTTGGTGACCTAAAATGTACACTTTTCCTATAAAATTTAGCTTAAAATCTTGATGTTGTAAAACATCCATGGATATGTTATGCATCAACTAACTAAACATCTCTGATAGCTTATGATGTAAAGGCTTTGGTTTTCATGTCTCTTTTGTTCCTGTCACAGTGATTATCATGGAGTTACATTAATTAACCTGAGCAGCAGAGGTGCAGCTTGAGTGCATCGTTGCAAATGAACAGGTGCTGTTTAGCACGCGTGCACATACACAAACAATCAAAATGTCTCTTATGGTTATGAGTCCGAGACAAAAGCTAGTTTAGATCAATATGTATGTGGTTGTGAGTTGCAACCTATGGAAGTAAGAAATGTGTGTTTTCACATTTCACCATGATTGGAGACACAGTTAGAGTACAGTATTTCTTTGTACATGCGCAAATTGAAAATTGTCAACGTGCCTGGGAATGATACAGTTTGCCCAATAAATGGGGAAAAAAAATCTGATCATCTCATTTCATTGTTTATTTTGCACAGTAACATGACTGACTATGCAAAATAATAACAATGTAATCAAGTCAAATAAACAGTAAATATTTATCAGTTTAATTGCTATCCTTACCATTTAATATATATTACCTTTTTCATTATATATATATATACAGGTGCATCTCAATAAATTAGAATGTCGTGGAAAAGTTAATTTATTTCAGTAATTCAACTCAAATTGTGAAACTTGTGTATTAAATAAATTCAATGCACACAGACTGAAGTAGTTTAAGTCTTTGGTTCTTTTAATTGTGATGATTTTGGCTCACATTTAACAAAAACCCACCAATTCACTATGTCAAAAAATTAGAATATATCATAAGACCAATAAAAAAAACATTTTTAGTGAATTGTTGGCCTTCTGGAAAGTATGTTCATTTACTGTATATGTACTCAATACTTGGTAGGGGCTCCTTTTGCTTTAATTACTGCCTCAATTCGGCGTGGCATGGAGGTGATCAGTTTGTGGCACTGCTGAGGTGGTATGGAAGCCCAGGTTACTTTGATAGTGGCCTTCAGCTCATCTGCATTTTTTGGTCTCTTGTTTCTCATTTTCCTCTTGACAATACCCCATAGATTCTCTATGGAGTTCAGGTCTGGTGAGTTTGCTGGCCAGTCAAGCACACCAACACCATGGTCATTTCACCAACTTTTGGTGCTTTTGGCAGTGTGGGCAGGTGCCAAATCCTGCTGGAAAATGAAATCAGCATCTTTAAAAAGCTGGTCAGTAGAAGGAAGCATGAAGTGCTCCAAAATTTCTTGGTAAACGGGTGCAGTGACTTTGGTTTTCAAAAAACACAATGGACCAACACCAGCAGATGACATTGCACCCCAAATCATCACAGACTGTAGAAACTTAACACTGGACTTCAAGCAACTTGGGCTATGAGCTTCTCCACCCTTCCTCCAGACTCTAGGACCTTGGTTTCCAAATGAAATACAAAACTTGCTCTCATCTGAAAAGAGGACTTTGGACCACTGGGCAACAGTCCAGTTCTTCTTGTCCTTAGCCCAGGTAAGACACCTCTGACATTGTCTGTGGTTCAGGAGTGGCTTAACAAGAGGAATACAACAACTGTAGTCAAATTCCTTGACACGTCTGTGTGTGGTGGCTCTTAATGCCTTGACCCCAGCCTCAGTCCATTCCTTGTGAAGTTCACCCAAATTCTCGATTTTGCTTGACAATCCTCATAAGGCTGCGGTTCTCTCGGTTGGTTGTGCATCCTTTTCTTCCACATTTTTTCCTTCCACTCAACTTTCTGTTAACATGCTTGGATACAGCACTCTGTGAACAGCCAGCTTCTTTGGCAATGAATGTTTGTGGCTTACCCTCCTTGTGAAGGGTGTCAATGATTGTCTTCTGGACAACTGTCAGATCAGCAGTCTTCCCCATGATTGTATAGCCTAGTGAACCAAACTGAGAGACCATTTTGAAAGCTCAGGAAACCTTTGCAGGTGTTTTGAGTTGATTAGCTGATTGGCATGTCACCATATTCTAATTATTTGAGATAGTGAATTGGTGGGTTTTTGTTAAATGTGAGCCAAAATCATCACAATTAAAAGAACCAAAGACTTAAACTACTTCAGTCTATGTGCGAGTTTCACAATTTGAGTTGAATTACTGAAATAAATGAACTTTTCCACGACATTCTAATTTATTGAGATGCACCTGTATATATATATATATATATATATATATATATATATATATATATATATATTTACGTATATATGTCTAGTGGCCAATAGTTTGTAATAATGTACAGATTTTGCTCTTATAGAAAGAAATTGGTACTTTTATTCACCAAAGTAACATTCAACTGATCACAATATATAGTCAGGACATTAAAAACATGAAAAATTATTATATAAATTAGTACTATTACAATTTGAAAAAAAAAAAAAACAAATGTTCAGAACTTCTTAAACTACTTCAATGAGTTCTCATCAAAAAAATCCTCCACGTGCAGCAATGACAGCTTTGCAGATCCTTGACATTCTAGCTGTCAGTTTGTCCAGATACTCTGGTGACATTTCACCCCACACTTCCTGTAGCACTTGCCACAGATGTGGCTGTCTTGTCGGGCACTTCTCACACTTCTTACAGTCTAGCTGATCCCACAAAAGCTCAATGGGGTTAAGATCCATAACACTCTTTTCCAATTATCTGTTGTCCAATGTCTGTGTTTCTTTGCTCACTCTAACCTTTTCTTTTTGTTTTTCTGTTTCAAAAGTGTCTTTTTCTTTGCAATTCTTCCCATAAGGCCTGCACCCCTGAGTCTTCTATTTACTGTTGTACATGAAACTGGTGTTGAGCGGGTAGAATTCAATGAAGCTGTCAGCTGAGGACATGTGAGACATCTGTTTCTCAAACTAGAGACTCTGATGTACTTATCCTCTTGTTTAGTTGTACATCTGGCCTTCCACATCTCTTTCTGTCTTTGTTAGAGCCAGTTGTCCTTTGTCTTTGAAGACTGTAGTGTACACCTTTGTATAAAATCTTCAGTTTTTTTTGGCAATTTCAAGCATTGTATAGCCTTCATTCCTCAAAACAATGACTGACTGAAGAGTTTCAAGAGAAAGCTGTTTCTTTTTTGCCATTTTTGACCTAATATTGACCTAAAGACATGCCAGTCTATTGCATATTGTGGCATCTCAATTACTCAAACACAAAGACAATGTTAAGCTTCATTTAACGAACCAAATAGCTTTCAACTGTGCTTGATATAATGGCAAGTGATTTTCTAGTACCAAATTAGCAATTTAGCATGATTACTCAAGGATAAGGTGTTGCAGTGATATCTGCTGGAAATGGGGCCTGTCTAGATTTGATCAAAAATGACTTTTTTCAAATAGTGATGGTGCTGTTTTTTACATCAGTAATGTCCTGACTATACTTTGTGATCAGTTGAATGCCACTTTGGTGAATTAAAGGACCAATTTCCTTCCGAAACAGCAAAATCTGTACATTATTTCAAAATTTTGGCCGCCAGTATATATATTTTATATATATTATATATATATATATATATATATATATATATATATATATATATATATATATATTATTATTATTATTATTATTAATTGCATTGATACATCATTAACTTTTACTGTTAACTTTTATATTTTTACTGTTCATTGTGTCTGACAATGTTTACATTTTTGAACAATGGCACATTTTAACAGTCAAAAATGGTATTTATCTGTCAACGTAAATCCTGGTTTTTGGCGTATGTGTGACTGTGTGTGTGTCAGAGAGAGAGAGAGAGAGAGAGAGAGAGAGCGCACAAGAGTGAGTGTGTGGGAGTGTGAGGGGGTTGTGTGTTTACATGTTCACATATTAATACGGATCTTTAAAAGCCTGGGGTGCTATCTGTCCCCCTGCACCTCTGTTACTGGTTATAAATGGTGCAAAACTTCATGATGTATTAATAACTGGCCCAGCAGCTGCAAACCTGCAGGAAAGATGGCCTCAATACCTCTCTTTGATGTTAAAGTCATTAAACTCACATCTCTATTTCCCTTTCACTAGCCCAAAACTTTTTTCCCCCTTTATTTTCCCTTTCGTAAATTTATTGTATGGCTGCTGGCGTCCATGCATTTTGATTAAAGTATATTATGAAGAATAAAGAAAAAATCATGCACACTGCTTTCTGTCCATTGCATCTGCCTGCAACCATTCAGGTAAGAGGTGTTTATGTACAGTTGTGCTCAAAAGTTTGCATACCCTTGGAGAACTGGTAAAATATGTATCATTTTTTAAAGAAAACATGAGTGAGCAGGCAAAACACATATCTTTTATTTCTTATGGGATTCATATTCAACTGTAGGTTATAACAAAATGGCACAATCATAAAACAAAACATGGCAACAAAGAAAAAAACGAAATGACCCCTGTTCAAAAGTCTGCATACCCTTAGTTCTTAATACTGTGTATTGCCCCCTTTAGCATCAATGACTGCATGCAGTCTTTTGTAATAGTTGTCTATGAGGCCCCAAATTCTTGCAGGTGGTATAGCTGCCCATTCATTTGGCAAAATGCCTCCAGGTCATGCAAAGTCTTTGGTCGTCTTGCATGAACCGCATGTTTGAGATCTCCCCAGAGTGGCTCGATGATATTAAGGTCAGGAGACTGTGATAGCCACTCCAGAACCTTCACCTTTTTCTGCTGTAACCACTGGAGGGTCAACTTGGCCTTGTGCTTAGGGTCATTGTCGTACTGGAAAGTCCAAGAGCGTCCCATGCACAGCTTTCGTGCAGAAGAATGCAAATTGTCTGCCAGTATTTTCTGATAACATGCTGCATTCATCTTGCCATCAATTTTCACAAGATTCCCCGTGCCTTTAGAGCTCACACACCCCCAAAACATCAGTGAGCCACCACCATGCTTCACAGTGAGGATGGTATTCTTTTCACTATAGGCCTTGTTGACCCCTCTCCAAACATAGTGCTTATGGTTGTGACCATAAAACTCTATTTTGGTCTTGTCACTCCAAATTACAGTGTGCCAGAAGCTGTGAGGCGTGTCAAGGTGTTGTCATTTGTGGCATTGGCGCAGTAAAGGCTTCTTTCTGGCAACTCGACCATGCAGCTCATTTTTGTTCAAGTATCGTCATATTGTGCTCCTTGAAACAACCAAACCATCTTTTACCAGAGCAGCCTGTATTTCTCCTGAGGTTCCCTGTGGGTTTTTCTTTGTATCCCGAACAATTCTTCTGGCAGTTGTCGCTGAAATCTTTCTTGGTCTACCTGACCTTGGCTTGGTATCAAGAGATCCCCAAATTTTCCACTTCTTAATAAGTGATTGAACAGTACTGACTGGCATTTTAAAGGCTTTGGATATCTTTTTATATCCTTTTCCATCTTTATAAAGTTCCATTACCTTGTTACGCAGGTCTTTTGACAGTTCTTTTCTGCTCCCCATGGCTCAGTATCTAGCCTGCTCAGTGCATCCACGTGAGAGCTAACAAACTCATTGACTATTTAAACACAGACACTAATTGGAATTTAAGAAGCCACAGGTGTGGGAAATTAACCTTTAATTGCCATTTAAACCTGTGTGTATCACCTTGTGTGTCTGTAACAAGGCCAAACATTCAAGGGTATGTAAACTTTTAATCAGGGCCATTTGGGTGATTTCTGTTATCATTATGATTTAAAAAGGAGCCAAACAACTATGTGATAATAAATGGCTTCATATGATCACTATCCTTAAATAAAAGACAGTTTTTTTGCATGATCAGTCATATTTTCAAAATCAATGCCAAAATTTCACAGTTTCTGCCAGGGTATGCAAACTTTTGAGCACAACTGTATTATTGGTCAAGGTACATCAAAACATTTAAACACACACACACAAATTGCCCACTGCAAAGCATATACAGAGTGCAGACTTAGGCCAGAAACAATTTTAGTGTGCAAGTATGCAAACACACCATAGAAGCTGACAGTTCACACTAATGTCTGCTCTGAGCTTGTTGCGGAAAAGCTGAAAATGCAACGCGTACTTGCATTGTGTTATGATTGTGTCTGGCATATTTCAGAATGCAACGGCACACAAAATCAAGCTTACGTAGCTAGAAATTTGTTCACATACTTATGTAGAGTATGTTTTGGCCTTTATAGTACATGTTATAAGTAAGTATAAAGTTGAGGTCAAAGTGAAATACCATTTGCAACCCATTTTTTACATTTGTAATCTGACATATTTCCAAGTGAAACAGGAAATTAAATGGGGAAAAAAAAGAATTTTATCCGTTGGGAATGATTGGATTGTGAAAACCGGGCGTTCCAGAATGGAGCCAGGTGGTTGGAGGGCAGGGTTTGAAAAGTAAGAGGGATCGGTGAAGTCAGCCGAAAAGGAAAGTGGTTTCATGGGCAAAGCTAGTTATTACATTTTGATCAAAGATTACAAAGACAAACATTTGTAAGTTTTTTTTAATAATGTGCACTGATGAATAATGCACAATAGGGCCAGAAATGTATTATGACACTATATTTGATTTCATGTTGACTAAGTCTAAACAAGATTCTCAAAGGAAGTGTGAATGGTGCCTTTTAAACCAGAATTTCCATCGTTCTTTTGAAATAAAATAGTTTAAAATACTATGTAGACATACATAGTTAGAGACATCCTCTAATTTTTACAGTGCAAAGCATAGATTGCCACAACGTAATGCAGGCTCTGCAAAGACACTGATATTAAAGGATGGGACAGTGCAAACTATAGGCTATTAGACCCGACAGCAAACCCACAACCTGTGAGTATGCACTATTACTAATTTCACATGCAAAGAGGTCAGCCAATCATATCAGAATCCATTTATTCCATTCTGACTTCTTAAAGCAACAGTGGCAAAAACAATTCTAAGGATCAGAGAAATGGTTGTGTAAAACAAAATTATGCTTTTGGTGCACGAAACCTTGATTAACATTATAAGTAGACCTCAGGGAAACATTACAATGCTACAAAAAAGTGTCCCTTTACACAAAATGCACTCTAGAGAGAGGAAATTGATACAGGAGATAATAGAAAAAACTGGTTGTATTCTTTAACATAAGTTAACATGAACTAACAAAAAAATACCATATTTTGTTTTAAGTAAAAGTTGCATACATTAACATTAGTTAATGCATTATGAACTAACAATGCACAATTTTATTTTTATAAATTAACATGAACCAAGATTTTATATATATATATATATATATATATATATATATATATATATATATATATATATATATACATACAGTATATTGTTCGTTGTTAGTTCGTGATACCTAATGTATCATGTTAAATTTACTAATGTTATCAAACAGAACCTTATTGGAAAGTGTTAGCAAAAATGTGTCTTAAAATCAAATATGATGGCAAATGGGGTCTTTCCCCTAAATGCCACATGGGTCTTACCTGCATGTTGTCGAAAGAAGATTTATTTGTCACATCGTAGAGCAGCAAAAGAGCTGAGAAGAAAAGGAGACAAGCCAATCATCACAAATATTCATACAGACAAATATACAAAAGAGAAAAACTGTACACCTATTCAGAGATTTGATGTTTCTACAAAAAATACTTTTGCCATGTGAAAATGTTTTAATTACTAAAACAGACAACATTCTTTCTCACAATCAGAGAAATGTAATGGATGTCTTTTTTGGCCTCAAAAGCATGTAACTGTAAGCACTACAGGCGACTAGAACTTCCAGCATGTGATGTACAGTATTTATTCAATCCTTTATTTGGGGTTTGGGGGGTGGGGGGGAGACAGGTCCGTGAAGGGCAAATATTAAAGGATAATTACCATCTCTGGTACGTTGAAAGCAAACAACATCTGGCTGTGTGCTTACACACAAATACACTCACGGAAATTCAGTCTGATATTCAGCTACAAACAGGAGATTTGTATGGAGGCCTGAATGGAGATTGTCTTTATCACCTCCTAACAGCTACAGAGTTTGGGTAGATGTGCAAATTTGGTGGAAGTGATGTTTTAATTAAATCTTTTTTTTCTGCAAGCAAGACAGTGAGGAAGTGAAAACTAAAACAAAGACTGTGACTGTTTCAAACTCTAAGTATTCTTCATGCTGTGCTTCATAAAGTCCATTTGTGGCCCTGCATTGAATGACAAGAGCCAAAATGCAAGAAGGAATGATAGGAAATGACAGCAGCGTGTAAGAGTCCTGTACCAATGCATCCAATCATAACAGCCCAGGAGTGCGTGAATGTGTACTTGAACTGAATCAAAAAGCAATTCAGCTGCTGAGACTGAAATAATTGACAGGCTGTTCCCAAGCATCTCAAAAGCCAGGTGTTCTTTATTTACAATGTCTGAACAAATATATTTGAGTGAGAATTTTCAGAAAAGCAGGAACACAAACCGACATAACCTTGAAACAATTTACTGCTAGTGGGTGTATAATCACTGTTGATTTGGGAGAGATTGTAGAGGTTAATAGGTTGTATGGCTACATTATTACTAAAACTCTAGAAACTTCCTTCAAACTGTATCACAGTGTGAACCAAGGCAATACCAGGAGACTTCGCAAAGGGGTAGATAGAGATACGGCCTCCCTGCAGCTTCAGAAAAGACGTTCACTTTTGATTTGAATCCCACAATGTTGATTTATTCATTACATAAATTCATGTATACATATATGAAGAAGTTTGGTATATTTTCCATAAATCTGTTGCTGTAAACAGATTTATTAATTAATTCCATTTTCATAAACAAAGTCAAAAGGAGCACAGCTGTAAAGATACTGTACATTTGCAGTGTTTCAAAACTACCATTCTATCACACCATTACACCCCATGTGTACTGACTACAGTGCATCCGGAAAGTATTCACAGTGCTTCACTTTTTCCACATTTTGTTTTGTTACAGCCTTATTCCAAAATGGAATAAATTCATTATTTTCCTCAAAATTCTACAAACAATACCCCATATTGACAATGTGAAAGAAGTTTGTTTGAAATCTTTGCAAATTTATAAAAAAAAATAAAAAAAATAAAATAAAATAAAAATCACATGTACATAAGTATTCACAGCCTTTGCCATGACACTCAAAATTGAGCTCAGGTGCATCTTGTTTCCACTGATCATCCTTGAGATGTTTCTACAACTTGATTGGAGTCCACCTGTGGTAAATTCAGTTGATTGGACATGATTTGGAAAGGCACACACCTGTCTATATAAGGTCCCACAGTTAACAGTGCATGTCAGAACACAAACCAAGCCATGAAGTCCAAGGAATTGTCTGTAGACCTCCGAGACAAGATTGTATCGATGCTCAGATCTGGGGAAGGGTACAGAAAAATTTCTGCAGCATTGAAGGTCCCAATGAGCACAGTGGCCTCCATCATCTGTAAATGGAAGAAGTTTGGAACCACCAGGACTCTTCCTAGAGCTGGCCGCCTGGCCAAACTGAGCGATCAGGGGAGAAGGGCCTAAGTCAGGGAGGTGACCAAGAACCCGATGGTCACTCTGACAGAGCTCCAGCATTTCTCTGTGGAGAGAGGAGAACCTTCCAGAAGCACAACCATCTCCTCAGTAAAAGGCACATGACAGCCCACCTGGAGTTTGCCAAAAGGCACCTGAAGCACTCTCAGACCATGAGAAACAAAGATTGAACTCTTTGGCCTGAATGGCAAGCGTCATGTCTGGAGGAAACCAGGCACCGCTCATCACCTGGCCAATACAGTACCATCCCTACAGTGAAGCATGGTGGTGGCAGTATCATGCTGTGGGGATGTTTTTCAGCGGCAGGTATTGGGAGACTAGTCAGGATCGAGGGAAAGATGAATGCAGCAATGTATCATCTTCCAACAGGACAACGACCCTAAGCACACAGCCAAGATAACAAAGGAGTGGCTACGGGACAACTCTGTGAATGTCCTTGAGTGGCCCACCCAGAGCCCAGACTTGAACCCGATTGAACATCTCTGGAGAGATCTGAAAATGGCTGTGCACCGACGCTCCCCATCCAACCTGATGGAACTTGAGAGGTCCTGCAAAGAAGAATGGGAGAAACTGCCCAAAAATAGGTGTGCCAAGCTTGTAGCATCATACTCAAAAAGACTTGAGGCTGTAATTGGTGCCAAAGGTGCTTCAACAAAGTATTGAGCAAAGGCTGTGAATACTTATGTACATGTGATTTTTTTTTCTTTCTTTTTTTTTCTTTTTATAAATTTGCAAAGATTTCAAACAAACTTCTTTCACGTTGTCATTATGGGGTATTGTTTGTAGAATTTTGAGGAAAATAATGAATTTAATCCATTTTGGAATAAGGCTGTAACATAACAAAATGTGGAAAAAGTGAAGCACTGTGAATACTTTCCGGATGAACTGTATATATTGTACATTTAATTGCATATTGTGTTGTAGGCTATATTGTGTATATTCATTTGTGTATGAGTACAACCTAGTCTCATAGAATCATGTTACAGAACTATACCTATATTTTTGCAGAACGATTTTTACATGGCTAGTTGTACGTATCACGGCATTTTCCTGGTGAACTGAGCCTATTGTGCAGTAGCTAAAATGAAAGAGCGTTGCACTTGCAATGCAAAGAACCAGGGGGTCCTGATGAGCATGTGAGTCGACATGTGAGCCAAAAGCGTCATATAAGCACCACAAAATGATGTGGTTGCTACAGCAATTGCGTTTTAATTCTTACATTTACTTTTAATAACACTATCGGTTAGGTTTAGGTTTCGGGTAGGGAGGTTGGTTTTGTTGATTTAAAACTGGATATAGCAGAAAACTTAAAAACCACATCTGTTTGGAAGAAAATTTAACTTTTTTCACACGGGACATTTCACATTGGAACTGCTGTAAAACGTGTAATTTGGCAAAAATGTTGCCATTTTACAGTCACCTAATTTTCATGAGTTCAGGGTGAAAAACTATCTGGATTAGGGCTGGGCGATATAACAACATTTATCATGGCGACAATATAAAGTTTCAATCGACAGAGATTTTGCTATATCGTGTATATCGCAATATGTAAATATTCATGTGCACAGTGAGGGCTGGTCTATCAGTGGGCATGGCTTCACATGAGACTGAGAGAATTGAAGAAAGCGCTAAATATTCTTCACATCTGACACGCAAATTTTTCACGTGACTGTGGTGCGTGCTGTCTCTGGAGCTCCGAAATGTGGCCAAGTCAAGTGGGCTTTCCGATATTTGTGCTCCAGAGACAGGAGAGCTCAGAGCGGGATTGAGCAAGTGCGCTACTCAATAATTTTTTTTACCCAGGAAAACCCCAAATAGAGAAGGAAATCTCCACAAAATGGGACAACTCCCAAACACGTCAAGAACTTGTTATTAAAACAGGTGTGACATCTGTGGAGTGGGTTCACAAAATCTGGCACAGAGCAGAAAAATGTTTCGCACAATCTGCAAAATGTTTCGCAGAACGATAATCACTCGTAATACCCCAAATCTGTTTTACCACCTCAAAATGAAGCACGGAAAAGAATATTATGAAAGCCAAAAGATAAACTCCGTATTAATTTGGTCATTTATTTATTTTGCAAGAAGTTATATTTATTTTATACTTATTCTCTTCAAGAAGTGTTTATTTTTGTTGGAGATTCTTTTTACTTATGTTTTATTTTCTTTGTCGCATTGCTTTGAGAATCTTAAGTTTCATTGTAAACTGGTGTAACTGCTCAAACTGAATTATTAGAAATGGCGACGTGTATTATGCAATTTCTCTGTATGTAGCATTGAATAGGTCTGTCATTCAGGCTGTCAAACCACAAAATAACATACTTGTAACTGGAAATACATTGTTTAGGCTCTATGAAAGATACATACACTGGTGGCCAATAGTTTGGAATAATGTACGGATTTTGCTCTTATGGAAAGAAATTGGTACTTTTATTCACCAAAGTGGCATTCAACTGATCACAATGTATAGTCAGGACATTAATAACGTGAAAAATTACTATTACAATTTGAAAAAAAAAATTTCAGAACTTCTTAAACTACTTCAAAGAGTTCTCATCAAAAAATCCTCCACGTGCAGCAATGACAGCTTTGCAGATCTTTGGCATTCTAGCTGTCAGTTTGTCCAGATACTCAGGTGACATTTCACCCCACACTTCCTGTAGCACTTGCCACAGATGTGGCTGTCTTGTCGGGCACTTCTCACGCACCTTACAGTCTAGCTGATCCCACAAAAGCTCAATGGGGTTAAGATCCATAACACTCTTTTCCAATTATCTGTTGTCCAATGTCTGTGTTTCTTTGCTCACTCTAACCTTTTCTTTTTGTTTTTCTGTTTCAAAAGTGTCTTTTTCTTTGCAATTCTTCCCATAAGGCCTGCACCCCTGAGTCTTCTATTTACTGTTGTACATGAAACTGGTGTTGAGCGGGTAGAATTCAATGAAGCTGTCAGCTGAGGACATGTGAGGCGTCTCTGATGTACTCTGATGACTCTGATGTACTTATCCTCTTGTTTAGTTGTACATCTGGGCCTTCCACATCTCTTTCTGTCTTTGTTAGAGCCAGTTGTCCTTTGTCTTTGAAGACTGTAGTGTACACCTTTGTATGAAGTCTTCAGTTTTTTGGCAGTTTCAAGCATTGTATAGCCTTGATTCCTCAAAACAATGACTGACTGATGAGTTTCTAGAGAAAGTGGTTTCTTTTTTTGCAATTTTAGACCTTAAGACATGCCAGTCTATTGCATACTGTGGCAACTCAAAAACAAACACAAAGACAATGTTAAGCTTCATTTAACGAACCAAATAGCTTTCAACTGTGTTTGATATAATGGCAAGTAATTTTCTAGTACCAAATTAGCAATTTAGCATGATTACTCAAGGATAAGGTGTTGGAGTGATGGCTGCTGGAAATGGGGCCTGTCTAGATTTGATCAAAAATGACTTTTTTCAAATAGTGATGGTGCTGTTTTTTTTACATCAGTAATGTCCTGACTATACTTTGTGATCAGTTGAATGCCACTTTGGTGAATTAAAGGACCAATTTCCTTCCGAAACAGCAAAATCTGTACATTATTCCAAACTTTTGGCCGCCAGAGTATAAACAATTTATCATCTAGTGATAACTAGAATAAATAATCTATATCCTTTGATAATGATTTGGGTCAAATTGAATGGAAAACTATGTGAGTTGAGCTCCGTGGCACTGCAGAATTTTGACGTTGAGCATTGGTGATGTGTGCATACCTTCGTTTAAAATTTTAGAACACACCATGCCGTCCGTCAGACACATCTGGTGTGCGACCCCCTTTAATTTACCCTGTTGCTCACACTTTACCAAATTTGTGTTGAGAAATATGTTTGAAAAGACAAAGACTATGTGCAATGAGCAGTCCAATTTATATCTGAAAAAATAAATAAATCCTGATATACTGTATACCGATAATCATCGGGAACATCTTCAGATTATCGATGCGTGAAAAAAAGGCATCGATCCCAAACCTAATAAGAAGTGATGTCAGTTTTTCCCCTATATGTCAGTATGGCATATTCCCAAAATAGAACAAAAGCAGAAAAATGCAGCTTCAAATGTGAGCATAATGGCCTGGATAAACAACAAATATGATGAACAAAGACTCATCACAAAGTGCCTATTCAAAACAAAGTTAGAGTGACACGTGTGTGGCAGCTTAATAATGACTGCAATTAACAATCATTATGTCAAAACCTTTACAAAGGCCCATTATTATGTTGTTCTCAAAACCCCTTTCGAAAAAAACATAATTTATTATTGACCCAGAAAGTTGGGAGAGAAAGTATATAAAAGAGAGATGAAGGCAGAGAAGAGAAAGAGAGAGACAGTCCCTACAAAACAGCTCACACACTCAACCAAAACTATCCACACACCACAGCCTTCTTAATCTCCAAACTCAAAATCCCATTTAATCATTGATATCAACATTCTATTTGGTTATTTGGTGGTTGAAAATCTATCAAATTAGGTAAATAAGACAGAGCTTTCAACCAACACAAATCACTCGCCTTGAAATTAAAGTATACTGATAATGTAAATCAAAGAATAATCCTCATAAATCATCTGAATAATCATCTGAATAATAAGGATTTGTGCAATAACTCCTGCAAAGCATATCTGAAGAAGACAGACCTAAAAGTGCCCGTCTCCTTTACCTCCCATTTTGTATTTGTTTTATCTGATGAATAGAATGATTAGTATTACAGTATAGGCATTTGGCGATGTGTACTGTTGTTTGCATGCGGTTTCATCATTCTCACTGTAAGAAATTTAAACATTTTAAATGTACCTCCTAGTTCTCATTTGAATTACACTTGTAATAGCATGTTTATGGCAAGCGGTACAGCAAGTTGTGGTGCAATGCCATGTCTCTCGGTGAGCTGGAAGGCACACAGGAATGGCACAGATGGGAGAGGCAGTCTGTGGGCGTCATGAGTACAGTAGTCTCTCTTCACACATTGCTATACTCAGTCTCATGATAAATGTAGACCAATATGAGCTTTGCCATCCCTCACGTCTAAGGTGACTTCTTAGGGACGTAGTTATTTGATCTGCGTGCATATGGTGCATGTGGTTCTGACAGTTTATATGTGACATCTGACAGGTTTATGTGTGGAAAATGTCTGCCTGCAAAATGTATGCATTTTTAGATTATTGAATCACTTTGCATCAATTTAACCGTCAATCACTCTGAGCATTGTGCAAAACTCTCAAGAACCGCTTAAGGCAGAGTGAAACGGTGTCAAGTGTGCCTATCTTTAAGGAGAAAAATAACCTAGTTTAAAAGAGTCACAGCAGCTGCCCATTATGATCCAATCAGTCTTGTTTTAAAGTGTAAGTGTCTGCTTTGGTGGGTGGGTGGGTCTGTCATACTTGCACTTTGAAAACGTTTGCTTAAAGATCACTGAGCATCTCTAAATATCTTTAAAATCTAAAAAAATTACACTGCCCTTTGCTCAGTACAGCAAGAAAGGAAATAGTCTATGTTCACAAGCTATACTTTAGGAATGCAAAATTGGTGAACATGCATATTGTTATTTGTTCTTTTGCTTTAGATGGAGGCCAGTTACATTTCACTGCAGCACTAAGTGTCTCTCTGTTCAAGGTAGATTTGTTTGGTTGAAATACAAGCACAAAAGCTAGCTCGCCAAGTTGATAGCGGAGCATCTCTCACAAGATATACATTTGGTACAATATATTAAGTGTTTCAAGTGCAATACAGCAGATAAAAGAGGAGAGAGAGGCAGAGAGAAATGTATTCAGGTCAAAAACATACCCTGGTTTGGTGTGTTCATGGTACTACAGAATTTGTGTATTTAATGCGTCTATGCTTGTGAGTTTTTTGGCACTGCTACAGTAGCTCACTGCCTTACTATAATATTTTAATGTTACAGTATATATGAGAGAGGAGTATTATTGAGAAGTAAATGAGATTTGCATTTCCTAAAGGAAATGCCAGTACTTGCAAGGCAGCAAAAGAATAGTGTTATAGTTTTAGGTAAGTTTAGGTTTTAGACTTTGGTTCTGCAAAAATAAAATGCAGCATCAGAGCCGTTTTGCCGTTGTCATGAGACACTGAGCATGTATCTTGTTTTTAGTCTGTTGCATGCAAGAATCAACACACAGTCATTGTGCAGTATAAAGATGGCTATATAAATGGTTGCCTATTTGCAAGGAAGACAAGACCAATCACAATTCAGTATGACATTTTGCATAAAGAAAATGAAGTCTGCATTTAGATTTTTTTCATAGTTTGTGAGATTTTTTTCAGGATACTTAAGGGGGCAGTTCCCCCAAAAAAATCCAAATTCTCTCATCATTTACTTACCCGCATGACATCCCAGATGTGTATGACTTTCTTTCATCTGCTGAACACAAATAAAGAAGAATATAGAAGAATATCTCAGCTCTGTAAGTCCATACAAGGCAAATGAGTGTTGACCAGATATTTCAAAATCCAAAAATCACATAAAGGCAGCATAAAAGTAATCCATACAACTGGATTACCATGGTTTAGTATGTCTTCTGAAGCTATATAATAGGTGTGGGTGAGAAACAGATAAATATTTAAGTCTTTTTTTCTTTTTTTTTACCCTAAATCTCCACACTCACATTCTGAAAGTGAAAGTGGAGATTTATTGTAAAAAAAAAAAAAAAAAAAGAAAAAAAAAAGGATTAAAATATTGATGTTTCTCACCCAAAGTAATTACATTGCTCCAGAAGACATATATTAAACCACTGGACTCTTATGGATTAATTTTATGCTGCC
The DNA here is from genome assembly GCF_019703515.2 of Myxocyprinus asiaticus. Taxonomy (NCBI): domain Eukaryota; kingdom Metazoa; phylum Chordata; class Actinopteri; order Cypriniformes; family Catostomidae; genus Myxocyprinus; species Myxocyprinus asiaticus. The sequence goes on from NC_059375.1 coordinate 16,277,921, forward strand.
TATATGTGCTTTTTGGAGCTTCAAGGTTCTGGTCACCATTCACTTGCACTGTATTGACCTACAGAGCTGAGATATTCTTCTAAAAATCTAAAAATAATTTGTGTTCAGCAGAGGATGATTAACTTTTACTATTCCCATTGTTTTCAATGATGATTCTTATTACTGTAACACAGTCAGTTTTTAATGTATTAGAGTAAAAAGATGCTGTTGCACAATGATTTTTAAAATATCAAATCAGTGAAAATTAAAAAGGCAGTGCCAAGGGAGTACTACTATGATATATAAATACTTGACAGTTTACATAATATATCGTTTTACATTGCGGTAATGAGAATTGGGGGGTAAAAATGTGCAAAACTGTCATTTATGATAATTCTCATTACTGTAACACAGTAATTTTTTTTCTTTTATTGTAGTTCAGTAAAAAATATGCTGTTATAGTAATGTGAATATTACAAAGACCATCTCTTTTCGCATTACGGTAATGAGAATTGGTGGCTAAAATTTGCGGAATTGTCATTAAAAAAAAACATCAATGTAAAAACATCTTAATGCCACTACAAGTAGGCTTCATTTTCTATATGAAAAATAGAATTTCTTATTTGTTTCTTGTAGTTTATAGTAAAATAGGACCAGGACATTTTCTTGTCAGGTTTTGTGAGAATCACCCAATTGCTATTCAGTATGACATTTTTACAACCATGTAACTGCTGTCGGTTACATTTTGAATCAATGTACTGTAAGTCAAACTTCAGTTTTGAATTTATCCAAGTATAACTTTTACAAATGCATATATGCATATATAAACACACTTAAAACATTTCAGGAATATCAATGAGTCATTGTACTCGTATTTATGTGTCATGATAATGTGCGTGTTTAAGTCTTAAAGAGAGAGAGAGAAGAAAGGACAAAGAAAAAAGAGTGGTACAAATGGCTTAGATGTACCATTTTTAGAATTCTATTAATAAAAGCAACATATATGTCTTGGCAGAGGTTTTGATGTGAGTACTGCACTGAGAAACACCAGCAAATCATTTTGTATATCAGTTCTAACCCAGAAGAAGCAGAAGAAGCCTTTATTTTGTCACACATTATAACATTTGCACATATACAGTGAAATTCTTTTTTTCGCATATCCCAGCTAAGCTGGGGTCAGAGAACTACTCTTCATATTGTAGAATTTAACTCACCATGGGCGTCACGGTAGTACGCATGCGTCACGCTCCTGAATCGCTCCTGTCCTGCTGTGTCCCAAATCTACAGAGGAAGAGAAGAAAGGATACTAGGCCTCATCTCTCGAGCTGCCTCATTCAATCTTCTTTCAGTATATCAGATTTGACTATTTATCATAACACTGTAAATGGCACGAAGGTGTAAAGGCTTTAATTATGTGATAATGGTGTGTGGCATAAGACAAGAATGCAGATTTATGGTGAGTTCAAGCATTTTACACCGTCCGCATCCTGATAAGAGCACCCTGTCATCACACACAGAGACCTGTCGAACAGGGTTATGTTTCAAACTGATGAAAGTGAGCATGCAGGCAAGAATGCTGATGCGCAGTGCAGCCTGACATTACCAAAGGCAGAGAGATATCACGCACAAACATTAAAAAAATATGGCAGCAGTTCTGGGATGACTTTCAATCAATAAAGGGATAGTTCAGCCAAAAATGAAAATTAGGTCATCATTTAATAAACCCTCAAGTCATTTCAAATATGTATGACTTCTCCTTACAAAAGGAGATATAACACAGAATATTCATGCAGCTTTTTTACATGCAATGGTAGTGAATGTGGACTGAATGTGGACTGAGTTCCAAAAATGAAGAATAGGCACTATAAAAGTAGTCCATAAGACTTATGCTCTATATACCAAGTCTTTTGAAGTCATATGATGGCTTTTTGTGTGGAAGAGACCCAAATTTAGGTCTTTATTCACTGAATATCTTCCCTTCCGCTGCAGCTCTCCAATCTCATTTGTGTGTGTATTGAAATATTGCGTGAAAGACGGGTTACACCAGGTTTGACCTCAATGATGGCAAATGCCATTGGTTTTCCCGAGTCACATGGCCGATAATACCAAGTTGTATAATGCCAAGTTTGAATACACAGAAGTGCGCATGAAATTTGAGAGCTGTGGTGGAGGGCAAGATTTTCAGTAAAATAACGACTAAAACATTGGCTCTATTTCTACACAAAACTATTGAATGGCTTCAGACGACTTTGAATATATAAGAATATATTGTCTTAAGGACTACTTATATGATGCTTACAGTGCATCCAGAAAGTATTCACAGCGTTTCACTTTTTCCACATTTTGTTATGTTACAGCCTTATTCCAAAATGGATTAAATTCATTATTTTCCTCAAAATTCTACAAACAATACCCCATAATGACAACGTGAAAGAAGTTTGTTTGAAATCTTTGCAAATTAATTTAAAAAAATAAAATAATAAATTAAAAAAAAAATCACATGTACATAAGTATTCACAGCCTTTGCTCAATACTTTGTTGAAGCACCTTTGGCACCAATTACAGCCTCAAGTCTTTTTGAGCATGATGCTACAAGCTTGGCACACCTATTTTTGGGCAGTTTCTCCCATTCTTCTTTGCAGGACCTCTCAAGCTCCATCAGGTTGGATGGGGAGCATCGGTGCACAGCCATTTTCAGATCTCTCCAGAGATGTTCAATCGGGTTCAAGTCTGGGCTCTGGCTGGGCCACTCAAGTACATTCACGCGTAGTTGTCGCGTAGCCACTCCTTTGTTATTTTGGCTGTGTGCTTAGGGTCGTTGTCCTGTTGGAAGATGAACCTTCGCCTCAGTCTGAGGTCCAGAGCGCTCTGGAGCAGGTTTTCATCAATGATGTCTCTGTACATTGCTGCATTCATCTTTCCCTCGATCCTGACTAGTCTCCCAGTTCCTGACGCTGAAAAACATCCCCACAGCATGATACTGCCACCACCATGCTTCACTGTAGGGATGGTATTGGCCAGGTGATGAGCGGTACCTGGTTTCCTCCAGACATGACACTTGCCATTCAGGCCAAAGAGTTCAATCTTTGTTTCTCATGGTCTGAGAGTCCTTCAGGTGCCTTTTGGCAAACTCCAGGCGGGCTGTCATGTGCCTTTTACTGAGGAGATGGTTGTTCTTCTGGAAGGTCCTCCTCTCTCCACAGAGAAATGCTGGAGCTCTGTCAGAGTGACCATCGACTTCTTGGTCACCTCCCTGACTAAGGCCGTTCTCCCCCGATCGCTCAGTTTGGCCAGGCGGCCAGCTCTAGGAAGAGTCCTGGTGGTTCCAAACTTCTTCCATTTACGGATGATGGAGACCACTGTGCTCATTGGAACCTTCAATGCTGCAGAAATTTTTCTGTACCCTTCCCCAGATCTGTGCCTCGATACAATCCTGTCTCGGAGGTCTACAGACAATTCCTTGGACTTCATGGCTTGGTTTGTGTTCTGACATGCACTGTTAACTGTGGGACCTTATATAGACAGGTGTGTGCCTTTCCAAATCATGTCCAATCAACTGAATTTACCACAGGTGGACTCCAATCAAGTTGTAGAAACATCTCAAGGATGATCAGTGGAAACAGGATGCACCTGAGCTCAATTTTGAGTGTCATGGCAAAGGCTGTGAATACTTATGTACATGTCATTGTTTTTTTTGTTTGTTTTTTTTTTAATAAATTTGCAAAGATTTCAAACAAACTTCTTTCACGTTGTCATTATGGGGTATTGTTTGTAGAATTTTGAGGAAAATAATGAATTTAATCCATTTTGGAAGAAGACTGTAACATAACAAAATGTGGAAAAAGTGAAGCGCTGTGAATACTTTCCGGATGCACTGTATTTGTCATTTTTGGAGCTCAACAGCATCAGTCCCCATTTACTTTCACTGTATGGAAAAGAGCTACATGACTACTTTGCCTAATATCTAATTTTGTGTTCCACGATAGAAAGTCATATGGGTTTGGAAGAAAAGGAGGTGAGTAAATGATGCCAGAGTTTTCATATTTAAGTGAACTATTCCTTTGAGAATAAGATTATGGAACAATGCCGAGCAGTTGCCCCGGTAATGAGCTGATATAAAGTCCAGTCTTGGTGTGTGAAAACATTCAAATGGAGACACAATAAAAGCATGTGGGAGGATTATACAGTATTTGCTTTGAGGTATTTGCCCTTTTGACCTGACACAGTGAATACTTCACTGTTCTTCACTGTTCCATAATAAACCCTATCAACAGACGCTAAATTAACATAATTCCCTCCTTGACCGCTCTCTTGGACAAACTGTTAAAAGTCCACAATAATTACACTAACAAGCTTTAAAACCAATTAACACTATCCACAGCACATATCCAGGTGAATAGGATTATTAAGCTGTCAGTGTGGTTAAATAAAATATGTGGTGGCATCTCTGTGTATCCCTTCACTAGTGCGAGGCATGCGGCTAATGGAGCGTTAAATATTAACGACAGCCTCGTTAAACTCTCATTAGAGCTGATCCTTGCAAAGCGCATTCATCGTTTTCTTAGTCAATATTAGCCAGAGGGAAAAAAGCAACATGGGAACATCCAAATGTTTTACCTAGATGCTTAAAATAGCAAAGATAATTTGAAATGAAGTAATTAAAGTAAATTACTCAATTACTCAAGGGTTTATTATGATCATAAAAATGCAGATAGAAGGTATCATCACCTAAAACCTTGTTGGATTGAAAGTATCAACATTAGTAACTTATGTTGTAGGTTAATCACTCTTAATAGTCCCAGTTCTTCACAGATAGTACATAGTTGTAAATGTGTTTGTGTGAGATATTATATTCAAACCTTGCTCAAAGACCACATTTGACCAGCATGAATGTACGTACTGTTCCAGCTGGTGGACCGGGACAGCTATACTGTTCACCAGCAAAACGCAGTTGGTGAAGCTGGTTGACCAGCATGGACATGGCTAACTAAAGAAAGTCTTTCTGGCTAAGCCTGGTTGGAACTATAATGGTCTGTCAGCAGGGAATGATTGCAGGATAAGTTCACCCAAAAATTTAAATTCTGTCGTCATTTACTCACCCTCATGACATTCTCAACCTGTATGACTTACTTTCTTCTATGGAACACAAAAAGAGAAATTGTGAAGAATGTTCTGTTGGCTCTTTTACATGCAATTACAATAAATAGGGACTGGAGCTTTCAAGCTTCAAGAAGGGTGCAAAAGCACCATAAAATCTGGAAATCTTGACATCCGTCCTAGTTCTCCTAGAAGCGTTCGTGAGAGTTGATGAGAAAAGTATAGTAGTGATGTCCGATTCATGAATGATTTGTTAATTTGATTTGAATCTTTTCAAAGAAATAGGTTGATCTTTTTCACAAAACCGGTCTCAATGATTCATTCACTAAATGGACAAATTGGATTCTGTTCAAGTTCACTGACTCAAGAACTCATTAACTCAATAATCCAGTTGCACCAGTTCTCAGGTTAACAGCTCACTGGAGGAGATTATCAATGAATAATAACTGTTGCTTAGTCACAGCTATCTTTTGACTTAAGATACTTTTATGGAACTTCTGTGTCTTTTTTTAAACTTGAACTCTTCAGTCCCCATTCATTGTAATTGCATGGAAAAGAGCGACCAGTACATTCTTCAAAATGTCTACTATTTGGTTCCATGGAAAAAAGAAAGTCATACAGATTTAAAAGATCATATGGGTGAGTAAATGACTAAGAGTTTTTATTTTTGGGGTGAACAATTTCTTTAACTGGCATTTGCAATTTAATTAAAAAGTTGATTGAAATAAATGATGCTTACCTGTAGTTTAACCCTCACGCCATCAATATTCAACACCTTATTCTGCAATTAAAGAGAAAATAAAAATCAGTCTTGCAAGTCATGGCTTTTTTAAAAACTTCCCTGAGATGTCTCATTACCGTATACTCTGGGTCACTGAGCACCGAAGTGATTCGGTTTGCCTGGCAAGCGTCACAGATCCATCATGCATTTGAAGGTGAGTTGTCAGCAGAGTGTGTGTGAGATTGTTTTGATTTTGAGCTTTTATTACCTCTCCAGAGATATTACCCCCATATGTTTCACTGCTCTGTTATGTTTCAATCCAAAAGTCCAAAAAGCAGTTCATATGTTTTGTTTTTATGAGGCACCAATAACCCATGGCAATATGGCAATGCTCAAAGCAATTTTCTTTTGTCATGCATTAATTGAGGTAAAGGTCTGATTTACAGGCATTTGGGGAACTGATTCTTGATCCAACTAGAAAACAGTTCATCACTTTCTAATGACTGTGAAGATTATATATTTTTATTATATTGTCACTGTCACTCCTAATGATGAGTGAGAAATGGATTTAACACACACAAACTATCTTACAAACACAAGCAAATTCAAGTTCTCCTTTGTCGCCAGCAATTTGTTGATATGTTGAGATCAAGGCGAAAATTCATAGCAAAATCTGGTTTATTTATTTTTTGGTATATATTGTATCTTCTTTTGTTTTACATTATTGCATTTGGTGACAAGTGATAGGTTTTTCTTAAAACATTTTGAGTAGTTTCCTAAAAAAACAAAAGGAAAAAAAAAAAAAAAAAAAAAAATATATATATATATATATATATATATACACACACACAAAAGTTGAAATCAGAAGTTTACATACACTTAGGTTGAAGTCATTAAAACTCATTTTTAACCACTCCACAGATTTAATATTAGCAAACTATAGTTTTGGCAAGTCGTTTAGGCCATCTACTTTGTGCATGACATGAGTAATTTTTCCAACAATTGTTTACAGACAGATTGTTTCACTTTTAATTGACTATATCACAATTCCATTGGGTCAGAAGTTTACATATAAGAAGTTAACTGTGCCTTTAAGCAGCTTGGAAAATTCCAGAAAATGATGTCAAGCCTTTAGACAATTAGCCAATTAGCTTCTGATAGGAGGTGTACTGAACTGGAGGTGTACTTGTGGATGTTTTTTAAGGCCTACCTTCAAACTTAGTGCCTCTTTGCATCACATCATGGGAAAATCAAAAGAAATCCTCAAAAAAAAAAAAAAAAATGGTGGACCTCCACAAGTCTGGTTCATACTTGGGAGCAATTTCCAAATGCCTGAAAGTACCACATTCATCTGTACAAACAATAGTACGCAAGTATAAACACCATGGGACCACGCAGCCATCATAATGCTCAGGAAGGAGACGCATTCTGTCTCCTAGAGATGAACATAGTTTGGTGTGAAAAGTGCAGATCAATCCCAGAACTACAGCAAAGGACCTTGTGAAGATGCTGGAGGAAACGGGTAGACAAGTATCTATATCCACAGTAAAACGTGTCCTATATCTACATAACCTGATAGGCTGCTCAGCAAGGAAGAACTGTTTGGACATAATGACCATTGTTATGTTTGGAGAAAAAAGGATGAGGCTTGCATCATGAGGAAGGAAAATTATGTGGATATATTGAAGCAACATCTCAAGACATCAGCCAGGAAGTTAAAGCTCGGTCGCAAATGGGTCTTCCAAATGGACAATGACCCCAAGTATACCTCCAAAGTTGTGACAAAATGGCTTAAGGACAACAAAGTCAAGGCATTGGAGTGGCCATCACAAAGCCCTGACCTCAATCCGATAGAACATTTGTGGACAGAACTGAAACAGCGTGTGCGAGCAAGGAGGCCTACAAACCTGACTCAGTTACACCAGTTCTGTCTGGAGGAATGGGCCAAAATTCCAGCAACTTATTGTGAGAATCTTGTGGAAGGCTACCCAAAATGTTTGACCCAAGTTAAACAATTTACAGGCAATGCTACCAAATACTAACAAAGTGTATGTAAACTTCTGACCCACTGGGAATGTGATGTGTGGTGGAATGATCCGCCCCTCTGGCTCGTCATCGCCGCCCTTCAGCCAGGCTCACGACGGGAGTTGGGCGGGAGAGCGAGAAGAGGTGCATAATTAATAAGCCTCGTTTGGTCAGCGGTGAATGAAGCACACCTGATGGGGATAATGCTTCATCACCGCTGTATTTAAAACGCAGTGCGCACCTCTTCTCGGGGAGCTGGCTTCAAATCTCCATGTGTGCACACACTGGCATCCTCGTACACCCAGGACCAGAGCTGGGAGGGATCAGACAAGTGGACGAGCTGCCAGACCTGTTCTTTGGACCCCCGGACGTTGTAATGAGTCGCCGGGGGTGAACAGCTCACGTTGCTGCCGAGATGCCAAGCCGCCTTCCCCTCATGCTTGCCATGGGCCTAGGAAGACAGGCCGCCAGTGACGCCACCGCCCCACGCACCGTGGACCTTGGAGGGGAGCGTGAGTGGCCGATTGACCCAGCCCGTGTCTGGGCTATCCTATGAACACTACCCCGCCCTTTCACGGAGCCCCGTTCACCACGAGGATGCCAGATTCGCCCTTTTATTATGAACACTATTTCCCCTTGGACACTTTATTACCCCTTTTGGACATTTTACATTTATTATTGTTTCCAATAAATGCCTCTCCGAGGCTTGACGCCACACCCACTGTGTCTGTCTCTTGCTCACCCTGCCACAGATGAAAGATATAAAAGCTGAAATAAATAATTCTCTCTACTATTATTCTGACATTTCACATTCTTAAAATAAAGTAGTGATCCTAACTGACCTAAGACAGGGAAAGTTTTCTGTGATTAAATGTCAGGAATTGTGGAAAACTGAGTTTAAATGTATTTGGCTAAGTTGTATGTAAACTTCTGACTTCAACTATATATATATATATATATATATATATATATATATATATACACACACACATATATATATATATATATATATATATATATATATATATATATATATATATATATATATATATATACAAACATGGATCAGCCACAAAAAAAAAAAAATCCCCTTTTCTCCCCAATTTGGAATGCCCAATTCCCAATGCGCTCTAGGTCCTTGTGGTGGCGTAGTGACTCGCCTCAATCCGGGTGGCGGAGGACGAATCTCAGTTGCCTCCGCGTCTGAGACAGTCAATCCACGCATCTTATCATGTAGCTTGTTGAGCGCGTAACCGCGGAGATATAGCGCATGTGGAGGCTTCACACTATTCTCCGCGGCATCCACACACAACTCACCACACGACCCACTGAGAGCGAACCACATTATAATGACTACGAGGAAGTTACCCCATATGACTACCCTCCCTAGCAACCGGGACAATTTGGTTGCCTAGGAGACCTGGCTGAAGTCACTCAGCACACCCTGGATTCCAATTCGCGACTCCAGGGGTAGTAGTCAGCGTCTTTACTCGCTGAGCTACCCAGGCCCCCGATCTACTATTGTGTAGGTCCCCCTCATCCAGCCAACCCGCATCTCAGAATAGCATTCTGAGATGATGTTCTTCTCACCACAATTGTACAGAGTGGTTATATTTTAGAGACTGTTGTGCGTGAAAATCCCAGGAGATCAGCAGTTACAGAAATGCTCAAACCAGCCCATCTGGCACCAACAATCATGCCACAGTCCAAATCGCTGAGATGTCCAAATCACATTTTTTCCCCATTCTGATGGTTGATGTGAAAATTAACTGAAGCTCCTGACCCGTATCTGAATGATTTTATGCACTGCACTGCTGCCACAAGATTGGCTGTTTAGATAATTGCATGGATGATTGTTGGTGCCAGACGGGCTGATTTGAGTATTTCTGTAACTGCAGATCTCCTGGGATTTTCACGCACAACAGTCTCTAAAATGTACTCCGAATGGTGCCAAAAACAAAAAACATCCAGTGAGTGGCAGTTCTGTAGACAGAAATGCCTTGTTAATGAGAGGTCAACAGAGAATGGACAGACTGGTTCGAACTGACAAAGTCTATGGTTACTCAGATAACCGCTCTGTACAATTGTGGTGAGAAGAATAGCATCTCAGATTGCTATTCTGAAATGCAGGTTGGCGCTATTTTGGTGGCATGAGGGGGACCTATACAATATTAGGCAGGTGGTTTTAATATTTTATTTTTAAACAATAGCTAGCAATTGTGCTGTCATCTCCAGTACCACGGGCGAACGCATGGCAAGTGTTGGCATCAAGCTGCCACATAGTTATAGAGCTGAAGCACACACTAAATTGGAAGGTGTGACACTTTTCTTAAAGTCTATTTTAGGCTTACTCTGCAAAACAGTGGGATGGCTGAGCCATCAGGACTTGGGTCATGAGTCAGGACAGCTGTCACTGCATAAGAACATTACGATATTGGTGGTGATGCATCATAATAGTTCTGCTGTCAAACTGAGGGAGCAAGAAACTAAATGACACACCAAGAAAGTCTCATTCAGGAAGAAACAAACAATAACACCAAGTATACAATATATTAAAGCATTAAGCCATGAGAGGCTGTGGATTATAGCGATTTTACCACAGGTAAGGGGTGTTCTTAGGCAAGACATGAAGCTTGCTTTTATAAAACGACAACAACAGCAATATGATAAAACAGAACAATATTCAATAAATAGTTACATTTATTATAGGAATAAACAATTCTTCCACCAAGTAATAGTTCATTTAACTATACATAGAAGATACTGTTCACAAAAAAATGCTAGGTGACGGCACTTCCAGGTTCTTTTGGCACCCCAGAAAATAATTGCCATCAATGGGTGCTTTGTTCAAATTGAGCTAAAAATGTCCAAAAAGTGCTGAAACACCCAGTTTCCAAAATATTACTGGAGATTTGGGCTTATTTAAATTTCCATCAGGATCAGTGGATCAGAACAAACTCAGGATTTGACATAAATTATGTTTCATGGATCACCGTCATTGTTAGCGCATCTGCAGGATTCCCACTATTTTCAAGGCATACCTGTTACATGTATGACTAAATCATACAGCCATATTGAATCAAGTAAAGTTTTGTTGATTGTTCAAAAGAACCCACACATATTTTTAACATCCATTTTATTATTCCTTGTTAGATTTTTTTGATGTTTCCAAGGTGTAATCAGAAAGCACTGCAATAAACAAACCAATCTCATCTATTAACCTTCCTATTCTGTTCGGTCATTTTTTAACTAAATAAATATTTCTGATGTAATAAAAGTGGCTTTGTTTATCTGAGCGGTACAAGATTTTGTGACATTTTCTCTACTCGCCATCTGAACACACACACACACACACACACACACAAAACAAAAAACAAAAAATAGACTTGATTTGATAAGTTTAAGTGGTCGTAAAAAAACAAACAAAAGCAACACCTTTGCTGTTTGCGGTCAAAATTGACGGACCATAGGAAATGACCGGGAAAGACTAAAAACTAGATCTTTTTTTTTTATTATTATTTATTTGTCAAATAAAATACAAGAATCAGCCACAATGCAGAAAAAACATACAGAAATGAAGGGGTGAGACTTTACAATGTGCAGAGTGCAAAAACAAATACCCCCTCCAAGTTACATAAATGTAATAATTTGCATATGCACATGAATGGTGAAATTGAGAAATGTATATGCAAATAAGATCTAAAAAACATAAAATCCCCCCAAAAATGCATAATTTTATTGTTTTTACTTCAGGGAAGACATTTTATAATTTCTTAAAAAAAAAAAAAGTTACACTTGTACTGTGTCCGGTCAAAAATGACCACAAACAGAAAATTAAGTGGCCCTACTTGATCAGAATAGAAGTGTTAAAGCAAACCTTGCAAACATCCACACTGATAATCAATCAAGGAAGTAACTTATGAAGATATGATGTATGATCTTTTACAGAATCTGGTTCCACTGCAGTTCTTCAGTGCAAATATAGAGATTTAAAAAGAGTCAGCAAGATAGTTACTTTATGGTAAACAGTGTACAAAAGAAAGCCTAGAAAGAGACCACCATAACCCTGTGAGTAAATAAAAAATGGGGGTGCTGAGAACTCTGTGTAGTTTTACAATTAAATTATTTTAACCCTCATTGATGGATGACTTTCCATCCTATTCTTTCTTTTATTTGAGATAATGTGAGGTAGTGTATAGGGCAGTTCATACGGGACACATAGCTAGATGCAGCATAGCAGAATGGAACGCAGAGGTCTCGAGATTCTTTTTTAAAAGGTGAACTACTTTTAACTTGACACAGTGTCTTAAAAAGGCAGTGGTCATGGTGAGACACTGAAAAACAGTGAAATGCATCAAAATAGTCAAAAACATTAATCTAGCATGTTTACATAGACAAACAATTAAAATATAGTGCAGCAGAATGCAAGAATCTGTCCTATTTTGAAGATTTATGCATTTCAATTCCATAATATAATTCCATAATAAAAAAATGTAAAAAGATAAAATAAAATACACGTAAGCATTAAGCTGAAAATAAATGTAACTTTAATATATATATATATATATATATATATATATATATATATATATATATACACATATATATATATACACACACACACACACACATATATATATATATATATATATTATTTTATTTTTTTTTTGTTTAATTAATTTATATTTTTAAGGATAACAGTTCAATTTGATGGGAATTTGTTATGAAATTTAAATGTGTAAATCTTAAAAATAGGCCAAAATATTTATTTGGAGTGTAATGGCAATCATAGATAATAATAAATTGACCTGGCACATTTTTATTCTCAGAGAAAGAGATGCACCAATTCAATGTGTGTATTGTTAGTACATGTTAGGTGATACATCCAGCTCAAGGTGTACAGTATATTGCTATAACAGCCAGATAAGGAAGAGGTCCCTTGGCACTTGTTAGTTTGGGTCATAAATAGGAAGGACAGTGGAGACATCAAGTGCCTCAGAGCAAAACCCTACACTTCTGCCTCTGACTCTGACAGCCCAGCCAATTAGATACTGTGAGAGGAGCAGCTTATGTAACACCAAATCCTCAATCAAATCTGCATAGAGATGTGGCCAAAGCCTTCAAAAGACAAACACTTCTTAGAACAAAGTTGTAAATGAGCCATTTTTAGGCCTTAGGTAGTTCAATTGGGTGAAAGGATTTCAGTTCCATATTATAAACAGTCTCGAGGGAAAGTCGTTTTGAACTGGTTTTATTAAATGTGGTGTGACAAATGAATTTTTACAAAAAGTACAAATAGTCATTGTAGTATCTCATTCAAACACAAAGTCACAAAAGCTGCATTCATAATAATTATAATAGTTTTAGATTGAGTACTGCATGTCACACTTCAGGACATGTCAACTTTATTTGAAGTATAAATACTTGGAAGTTTTTCATGTAAACTAAACTTCTTCACTGAGAAAAACTAGCTTAATGAGCCTAATTAAATCACAAACTAATGGTTTGTTTTGTTCCTCTGTGTTGGTTTAGTCCCAGTCGATGCCGTCAGTCAGTGTCTGTAGGGGATGGTTTAGTCAATCAAAAGTCTGAAAATCCCCTGGTGTTGAAATGTGCTGTTCTGTTTATGCTATCAGAACATTCACTCTGCTGCAGGTGATGCTACACAAATACTGACATCAACTTCAGCAGCAGCCACTGTAATGGTTTGCTTTTTAATTATAGTTTTCGGTAGCTTCTCCCTATCACAACACAGGTCCATTGATCAGTGAAATGCGAACTGTTACATCAGAACATGACTGACACAATGATGTTGTGCTACGGTACATTGATGAAGGGTGTCGTATTCATAATTTTTGTAGCTTTGTATTTTTCTAAAGTCCTTTTACAGTGATTTTTAATAGTAGAAATGTAGTTTTGAATAACCATTTTCCACCCTCTCTCTGAAACTTAGAATTAAATTGTCTGTTTTTGTTGATGTATTTTTCAGGCTTCTATGTAAATGACCTTTGTATCTACCCTTTCATGGCCTCAAAGTTGCTTACAGACCATTCACTGACCATCTGATGCATATTGCATGCAAACCTGAAAAACAATTGTTAAAATCGCAAGCTCCAGTCCTCAAAACAGTGGCTGGTTGCTTTACATGTCAGTCAGACAATCCCTTCCTGTCTAAGTGGGCAGTTCTTTACCAGAATAAGCTGCAAAGTGGACCACACTTTTTGCTGCAAGTCAAGAGTTTGGCTACATGAGACTAACCCTTACATAACTGATTAATGTCGCTGAATAATATTCAATAGTCTATTATCTACACTGTTCATCCACAGTGTAATATATTTCATCTTTTGAAGAAAAGATGTCCATTAAATGAAGAGGGTAAATGTGCCGTATACAGTATAATGATAATAGGATAATGAGCCTGGTAAGGTTAAAGGACTCATTTAAAGATAGGAGACAGAGAGATTCTGATGAATCACTCAGGGATTAAAAGCTTTATATAATCAGTAAGATGTCACAGATGTCAAGAAATGCCCAGTGATCTTGTAGGTCAAGGATCACTTAGAGGAACCTTGTGAGAGGAACCAAGTAGGGTTGGTATTCAGAACCAGTTCCATAAAAAAACAAAACAAAAAAAAACAAATTAAATGCTGGAACTAAATAATTTTCATGACATTTGGTTCTGTTAATACTTCTTAAATTTGGATTTTTCAGAACAAACATAGCAAAATAGTTATAATACAGAGTTCATACGTACACCTCTACCAAATTTAGTTGTGGCCTTGCAGTCTGAATTGAATGTAATGAGGCCGAAAGACTGGGCATCATAATATAATACAAAGACGATAAATAGATTATACATCTTTCTATTGCAGTGTCCTTGTTGCCAAAACCAGACATCTACTGAGGCGCAACCAGCTTTGTGAATGACCAACTCTTTTGAGTTGGTTCTTTTTAATGAATCAGTCAAAAAGAATCCAAAATCATGTAAATCAATCATTTGAATCAGTCTAACAACTCACTTACTGAATTGGTTGTTCTTATTCACATAACCACAATTTTTACTTTCGTCATGTGATGTTAACTCAGAATGAACCATTACTGTGTAGTAAGTAAAAACAGTGAAATTACAGACTGATTGTTCATATACAGACAAATTAGTTAAAAATACAAATTCAAAATTGACAAGTGTGACATAGCAAAGCAGTTACAACGAGACAAAGTATTCCGTGCTCAGTGAGGTTCAAATGATCTGCAAAGATCACACTGTCAGTAAAACATTAACTCTACCCTAAACCTCACAGCTGTATCATCATACTGACATTATGGCTGCAGGTGGCAGAGAGCAGCTAAACATGTTTTAATTACCTTCAGAGCACCTGGGCTACACAGCGGCATAGTAGACAGACATATACACAAATTATGCAGCCCCGCTTCAGTTTTTCATATCTTTCAGATAAACCATCTGAGGTATGCACATAGCACATGGTCTACAGCAGTGATTCTTGACCAAAAAATGGGTCCCAAGTCTGTTCTGAAATGGTCATGGAGAGCTGGAAAAAAGACATTGATAAATGCAAATAACCATATAATCATGCATTTTAAAAAGCTAAGTATATAGGTTTATACAATTTTAATTTAAGCAAGGTTGTGTGTTAGTAATTTTACCAATTAGGTATGGTGCGAAGCAGTCTGTGCATTCACCCCCTCTGGTAAAATCACTGTAATGCATAGCCTCCAGTGGCTTACTGGTTTTATAAAGCGGCAGCAACAGCAATATGATGAAATGTTCAATAAATAGTCAATCTATTAATATGAATTATCTACATATACAATTCTTCTGTAGGCTGCCAAGCTATGCAGCAACATTAATACAGAATGTGCAGTCACAGGAGTGTGCTTATTGGCTATTTAACTACTATGTACTTAATAATTTGATGCAACGTACTCATTATGTACATCCGTGGGGTTGCATTGTACTTATGCAAGTACCTGCATTTAATTACATCTGTAGTTACACTGTTAACCTTACCCCTAACCCTAACCCAACCCTTACCCTAATCTAAACCCTTACCATAAACCCTAACCCTAAAGCTACCCGTACCTCAACCTCAGTAGCAGCAAATGTGAATATTGTGAAAATTTTGCAGAACAACATGTAGTTACACAATAAGTACATTGTATTGTATGTATTTTACTATTAACACATAGTAGTTAAAGAAACCTACTGTACGTGTAATATAAAGTGTGACCAAAACTTTTATTCTGGTAGCCCATGTTTGGTAGTAAAATAAGGCAGATGCCATTTTGGGCAGGTAGTGTGACATGCACATAACCTTGAAAACCATGAACAAAACTAAGCAAGAATGCACTTTTAGTTCAACTATGCATGAAAATGCTGTCATCATTAACTCACATTCATGTTATGCCACACTTGAATGACTTATTTTCTTCTGTGGAACATATAAAGAGATGTTAGGCAAAATGTTCACCATTCACTTTCATTGTATGGAAAAAGATGAAATGGTGACAAAAGGCTAACATTCTGGCAAATATGTCATTTTGTGTTCCTCTGAAAAAAGAAAGTCTTATGGGTGAGTGAATCATGACAGAACTTTTATTTTTGGGTGAACAATCCCTTTAAATACAGGTGAGGGATTTTCTATTGTATTGGGTCGCCACTTGATGTCTAAAAAAGCAAAACCACTTGAGAATCACTGACCCACATTATCTAGGTGTAGGTCATTTTTCCCCACCCCATAATTTCCCTGTCATCATTCTCCGTCTCTTTTTGTCCCCTCTCTTTCTCTCTCTGGCTCTCGTTGTCTCTCTCCTTCTCAAGAGTTGAGTGGGTTTAAAGCCTGTTCCTGAAGAGTCCTTTGAAGAAGGATAGGGTAATGAGAGGGCCACAAACTTCAGAAAACCTGAGCTGCAATTTCACTTCCTTCTTTCAAACAACAATCACACCACTTTTTGAGCTCTCTCTAGTTTTCACACTCATTATTTTGCTCAGTATCTACCGCTCTTCCAGCCTTCTCACCTTGACAAGTTATTTCCCTTGTTCTATTATTAGCTCAGCTAATAAAGCAGACGTGTAATTTCTGCATCACTAGTGTCATCCAAGCAGAAATCACAAAAATAATCACCGTTTTCAACAGGTTTCTCAAACACTCCCCTCGTTTGCCATTGGTCAGAGAAACATATTCCACTCAGTGTCGGGAGTCATTTTTTACAAGGTTTACTTATAGTTGTCTCTGCATAATAAGCTGCGATAGGAGGAAGTATTTTAACACTGAAAATGGGGCTTGAGATCAGAGTGTTTGCATATTCTGGTCATCTGCCGGGAAACTTTCATTTGACTGTGTCTAAACAGAGACTATTTAGCAGAGACGGCCCACTTCTATTAAAATGAATGGGAGAAATTGGAATGCCCAACGGTCAACAGATGTAGAAAAGAAAGTCTCGCCTTACAGGTAAAAGAGCCAATCACCTTTTAGATGCAGATATTGCCTGTCAATCAACTCGAGAATGCACATGCACATTATCTATCCACCTTATTTTTCAATGTAACTAGGGTGCTGCCATTACAACCTAGAATGTGGACCACTTCCGGTATAAGCCATTCCAGCTATTTTAGCGATACAAAAATATGAAATAACGCTGCTTTATATTACAGGCTGGCAATAAATGTCGACATATTATTATCATTAATTACTATTTTCAGAAACACATTGGTTCGGTACGTGTATAGTTTTACCGTTAATCGCATTTTGCCATAGTTTCATTACACACTGTTGCACAGGCAGAATGAATGAAATCAGGCACTGACACGGACAGTCCTCCTCACCATCTGACATGCCTCCACAAACTTTACACAACCAGCAGAGAGGAGAAAGCCACTGGTAAAATGCTGCTTCTGCTTTCTTTGCACCAACACTGCATCGTTTCATCTTGACAAAATAATAAACACATTTTACTCTCCGTTCTTGGAAGAGAGCATTCTTTGTTTCATAGCGGTGTATAGTAAATAGACACGCAGATCAGGTATTTAGCATGGCTTATGAAACATCGCCTTTGGAAATAAATAAAGGCATCATCGGAGGTTATGCAGGTATGAACGGAGGTTTACATGGAGACAAGAATTGTCACGATCGTCACGATCTCGGTAAAGTAAGAAGCAGATTTTATTACCGTCTCTTCAATACAACACACAGCAACAAGTGAATGATTTACTTACTCTTTTACTATAAATGCTGAAGTTAGAAAATTATCCGATATTAGGACATTATTCTGCTGTACATCCTGTGGTTTTGTAAAGTTTATAAACCCATATCACTAAATTCTGGTATTATTATCCTTCTAGTAATTTACATTGCAGCTAATGACAGCAGAACTTTGTCACACCTGCCGGAAATGCAGGCTCCTGCTTGCTTCCGCGTTGCAAAATAAGGTGGATACAAGCTGGGAAAATTTTATTTTTTAGCATAATATAATAATAACACTACGTAACACAATTTTTGTTCCTGGGTAGTAAGTGTTATTTCCTAATTGCTTATGCCTCAAAAGTATAGAAAATGGCTATTATTCCCCACAAACTTTGCTTTTGTCACCAGGACAGTGATTTTTGAAATGTACCTATTTCCAATGAGAAAACAGGCGAATTTGTATCTTTTCGTTCATATAAAGTCAGAAAAAAAACAACATATGAATCCAAATTAACATGTATTTATACTAAAGTAATACAAAAATGACTACAAAAGATTTAGAAGTGAGTAGTTTTTCGAGATTTACGATTATACTGTAAATCACTTGCACGAATCAGCCCCCAAATGTACTCATCATACTTCAAGGAGGCATCCAGCAAGGTCTAGATGCTGTTGTAATCCTCTTTGAGGTGCAACGAGTGAGCCAGGGGAAGAGATGGGTACTTGTTACCATTATGGAGCAGCACGGCTTTGAGGCTCCTGGATGAGCTGTCAATGAAGAGGCGCCACTCATTCTGGTTACAAGCGATTCCGATTGCCTCGAACAGACTTGAAAAAGGTTGGTGACGCTTCCTCTGATCTGCGACTTGCACACTTTCATCCAACAAGTTCCACTGCTTGAGCCTAGATGTCAAAAGCTCGGCATTGGACTTGGTGAGACCAAGATCTCTAATCAAGTCTTTGAGGTCTTTTTGGTTGGGGTAGTATGGGTTTCTCTCCTCAGCTCCACCTCTGAAATTGTCATCTGGATCTACAACGTCTTACTCGCTCTCTGACTTGCTGCTCTCTTCTAAAGACAGCTGCTCTCTCTCCAGAGGAGTGGGTACGGGGAGCTCATGGCAGTGTGGCACCGGGGCGATGGAACTTCATGGCTCTCTTTTCCCCTCAGTACCATCCTACAAAAATACATTTATTTCACCCATGACTAATGTGTAAGGAGATTCTCGCAACATTTTTCATATATGATATATTTTTTTCAATAACATTAAAAATGTTTAACAATTTTAAAAATTAACACATTTTATAACATAAAATTCCGAGCAACAATTGTCCATCTTACCTTCCAGAGATTTTTTTGCAGTGCTCGCAGGTGAAATGAGGTGCCCAGGGTTTGTCTTGATCCCCGACAAGCATGCCAAAATATGCCTTGTAGGCCTCACATATCTTAGTAGATGCTTCCACAGAGTACTTTTTCGCTCTTGTCTTGATAAATTGGCCACAGACATAGCAAAATGCGTCTGCCGGATGCTTGCAGCCTCTTGATGCCATCTCAGAAAAATGCAGATATGTATCCACTTAGGTAGCTGGAACTAAACTGAACTGGTGGGCTTAAGGCCCCTGTATTTATACTACTATTTATGTTACTGGAAAGTTCTAGAAGTTACTCCAAGTTTACTCAGCACTGAATCAATCTGGAATGTTCTGGAAAATAGGTAAATTTCAAAATATCACAGTCCTGGTCACAAAAGCAAAGTTTGTGGGGAATAATAGCCATTTTCTATACTTTTGAGGCATAAGCAATTAGGAAATAACACTTACTACCCAGGAACCAAAAATAATAATAATAATAATAATAATTTGTTACACGGTGTCATTTATGATACAAGTGTTGTCAGATTTCACTGCTGATTTGAAATATGTTCTTTGATCGTAATCTTGACCAACCGTTTTGGAGATTTCAGTCTTTCTCCATTCAAGTAGATAGGAGCTGCTCTTGCATGCTGTTTGTTTACATAGAAAAATAGCTACCCAGCCTGCCTGAAAGAGTTCCAAAGATGGCCGCCGAGTGTTAAAAAGACTTGTCTAAACAAAACTATTGGACTGTGTTGGTCCATGCATCTTCCGAAATGCTTCAAAGCCCAGCCTGAGAAGATTAAACAGATGTCCCACTTATCATTTGTTAAAAAAAAAAAAAAAAATTGTTTCCAGTTTCAGGTCTTTTGTATCCTACTTGTGGAAAGCACCCTATGGCTAATTCTGTGTGGCCAGTGCTGTAGGTCACAGAGTAGCTAAGTGGTGTGTGGATGGACACTCTCATAATCAACCCTAATGACCTGCTGTGTTCAGAACACCGACAGGTGCTTATTAATATTCATGGCAAGCCAATGCAAAAAGCTGGGCCAGCTGTCACTCAAACTCTCAGAAACTGACAAAACAACTTATGAATATTCATCAGCACTCCACTGCAAAACTCCTAAAGAGCTGAACAAACGTCTCCACCACAGTTTTCCTGATTCTGATCTCCTGTAAATGCTTTATATGCAATTAAATGAGCTGATAACTCATTTAGTCCCTAAATGTATTCAGGATACAATGTGAACCTGAGGACGCAGTTGTTTCTGTGCCAGTTGCTTAATCGTGTTCAAAATAGTGTAACTGACCTTTTCAGTAGACCTTAAATTATTGATGAAATGACGTCTTTGACACTTTGTTTATAAACAAACATGGAGCACACTGACATGGTGACATAGAGATGAAGTGTCCATTAATTCACAAGTCCACATTCCATGAGTATAAGTCCAATTGCAAAATATAATACCCAGTATACAGTACAATATCTAATATGATAAAAAATAAATCCAACATACATAGTAGATAGAGTGCCCAGAATGTGCTGATTTACTCTGTATATTCACATGTAAATGTCAAAGTCTGCAGAAACAATGTTTGTTATTTATTTTATGTTATTTGCATTTGATTCTGTTCAGAATTCGGGGAAAATGAATAAAACAAGAGTAGTGCAAGCAGGAAATGACAGTCCCACAATGGCCACCAATTTTCCCCTTTCAGCAAATTAGTTAGGGCGAATGTTATGTAATGATACAAGTCAACTTTCCTGAGTAGAGAAGACATCTTTGAAAAAAAAAAAAACAAACAAAAAAAAACAACAACAACAAAATATTTTTTATACTCATAGTTGTCACTAAATTTTTTTAGGCCAAATTATTACACTTTTAAGACAAAAATGCTAAAGGCCCGTGTTTCTGGAAAGTTTAGTTTTTAAGCTTTCAAATGGTGTCTTATTTAAAACATATTTGTCATAATTGTGAAGAGAGGCTGATGAGATTTATAATTTGTCCCCCACACTTTTTGGATTGTACTTACGCTCCTGTATATGACGCTCCAATTAATTTTTTACACTGTAAGACATTTTCTCTTCTTTTACAAATTATGTTATTCCTAATTTCAGACAAGTATGGGTGGGGACTTAAAAACAATTCTCAGGGATACCCTCCACTTCTCCCAGCTTGAGACTTGAAAATTCTGGAGACCTATGCATAGACTCCTTAACAATACTGCAGTTAATTTAGAGCTAGTTAATGTCACAGGCTGAAACAGGACACTTTTTTTGTACTTTCATTTTAAACATATATTCAAACCACTCTATAATGCTGGGTTTTACAGCACACATAGCACCATGCCAAACCATCCGGTAATTACACTTTCTCATTACCATCAATGGCACTGAAGTATTTCTCATTAAGGGGACAGAGAATTACCTCTGCGTTTCACATAGCCATTATATTTGGTTGTTAGGTTAGTCACACCTTTGAGTAATTAACCTTTTCTCTTGGAGAGGTAATTATATGTATCAAGGTAAATAGTAACTGTATTCATAAAGACTGTGTTCATCCCTGGCTGTAAAAACAAAGACAAGAGGAGTCAATTACGCATACTCCACGCAGCTAATTAACTCTTATTGCATTTTCGGGTTAATGGATTCATACACATTAAAGAGTTTGCAATCAGTTCATTCTACTAAGCTGAGTGTGAAATGTTCTCTACCGGTGGAATGGGAACTTCAGTGCATTTACACGTGTTTTATATCACAGAAGCCTGTTTGAGAAATGAAGGACAGGAATTTTGGTTAAGTTTTTTATATTTTTTTATATCAAGTACTATAAATATGTTTTTTTTTTTTTTTTTTTTTTTTTTTTTGTGATTTCTGAGTATATAACTGAAATTATGGCCATTTAACATTATATTTGAAAGCCATAATTTTTAACATTAAAAGACCCCATTAAATGGCTTGACGAGTAGTTTTCTTCAGTCTGATCTCATGAAAATTACACGACTGTAGCAACATTTTTGCAAAATGAAATGACATGCTTCATTACATGTTTGGCTGCAGTTTCCCTGTGAAATGTCCAGCAAGGGGCGCCAAAAGCAGGTGAAATTGTGTCGTAATCAAACGAAAATTTTAAGGTGAATGTTAGATGGAGGTTTTAATGAGTAAAACGTACCTCCCTTACCCAAAACTTTAACCTAATCCTAACCAATAGTGTCCTAAAAGCAAATGAGAGGTATACAAAAAGACATCCTTAGCACTAACATCCAACATTTTTGTCTTCTGCAACAGTTTATTAAAGCAATCAGATGTTCTGTCAGACACCCCAACATAAAGAATCGGCAACAGACTCTATAAAAATACTGTCCACAGCATCTCGCCAATAAACCTTTGTTCTATGCATAATAATGGGAACATTAAAAGCGATTTAAAGTCTGATAATGACTAAAATTGACATTTATTGTTGAATGTAGATAATTTGTACAGAAGCAATTCTTTCAATAAAGAGGACTATTTGGATGCAACTTTTCACATTTTACTCGCTGATAGTAACTACACGCAAATGCACCGCACACTGTCAGCATGCTTAAACATTACAAAAAGTGTCATTTTTAATTCATCACTTTAAAATCAACACTTACTAAATTAAAATATTAAACTAACTAGTTTGTTGCTGGATGATTAGCGGAGTATCATGTCCCATTTGTAGAATGTGTTTCTTTCTAGACATTCGTCGTCTTCAGTAAGTCATTTAAATGCTCCCTAACAGCCGATTTAAGTCGCTTTTTTGATGGATATGAGTCTGGAATATCGAATTCCTCTGTTATATTTTGGAATTTGCATGTTTAAGCTTCAGTTTCACGTGAATTGAAAGTCCACGTTCAATCCGCAACACCTGGCCATTAAAGCACTACTTGGCCACCGTCCGTAACCATAGCAACAGCTGCCTTAACCACCCAGGCACAAGCAAAAGAGATGGGCTTACACTGAAAAACTCTTTTATATGATATATTTATACATTGTACACCAATCAGCCACAACATTAAAACCACCTGCCTAATATTGTGTAGGTCCCCCTCGTGCCGCCAAAACAGCGCCATTCTGAGATGATATTCTTCTCACCACAATTGTACAGAGTGGTTATCTGAGTTACCGTAGACTTTGTCAGTTCAAACCAGTCTGGCCATTCTCTGTTGACCTCTCTCATCAACAAAACATTTCCGTCCACAGAACTGCCGCTCACTGGATGTCTTTTATATTTGGCACCATTCTGAGTAAATTCTAGAGACTGTTGTGCGATAAATTCCCAGGAGATCAGCAGTTACAGAAATACTCAAACCAGCCCATCTGGCACCAACAATCATGCCACGGTCCAAATCGCTGAGATCACATTTTTTCCCCATTCTGACGGTTGATGTGAACATTAACTGAAGCTCCTGACCTGTATCTGCATGATTTTGTGCACTGCACTGCTGCCACACTATTGGCTGATTAGATAATCGCATGGATTATTGTTTGTGCCAGACGGGATGGTTTGAGTATTGAGTAACCAGCTTACGCCATGCGAGCTGATTGGCTTAACATGTTACATGTGACCGAGCCGATTGGCTAACAGATAACAAGTCAAAGAACCTTTCAGCTTGTGCCACATAGAGTTGCATGGCTGAACTTGGGTCATCTTTGGTGACTTGTACATATCGCAGCGGATTCCTGGTAAAAAAAAACATTACAGTTACATCAAAAATGACTTATTCACTTTCAAATAAATCACAAGAAAAGGGGCAGATTAGCCATTAATAAACACTTTCTTTTCACCCTGTTCCTCAAACAATGCTATTATATGACATCTAAACACTTTTACTATAGTGCATGACTTATTTTAACATTTGCATTACATAACCAGCTACATTTACAAGCCTGTTCGAACATGACCAAATTGTGCAGTAGCTCAAATGAAAGAGTGTTGCACTTGCGAAGCAAAGGACTGGAGTATAAGTCCTGAAGAGCACATGAGTTGACCCGTGAGCCAAAAGCAGCATACAATCACCACAAAATGACATGGTTTCTTCAGCAATTACATTTTTCATCTCACATTTCCTTTTTATGATACCATCGGTTAGGTTTTAGTTTAAAGTTTAGGGTAGGAAGCAGAGCATGTGAGCGAAGCGGAGCAGTGTGACACTCGCTCAATAACACGCTCCATGCACGTGCACTCCGCTCAGCCACTCACGGCCCAAGCGGACGCTCCGCTCATGTACCGCTCAAGCTCACCGGTAAAAAAGCATTCGCTCAAATCCCGCTCCGACATGAAATGTCTCTGTAGTATACTTGGTTCCAAACACGCACACAGGGAGTAGCTACAGTGGCCCAAGCAACTGCCCCTTTGCCCTCATGGGCTGAGGTGCCCCTCTGGGTGAAATATAGACTATAGGCTGACATTTATTAAATGATCAAATGATTAGTAATGTACACATCTAAAATTATGTGATTGTATTGTTGTGTTTTTGTATATAAAATCCGCTGTTTATTTTGGACTGGTTTACAACTGCTGTTAGATAAAGGGTCGGGTCAACCAGACCTTCCTTATCATTTGTAATCAGTCAAATATTTCTCTGTTAGCACATATGTCATTGAACATTTTCAAATAATGCCTTAAAACATTCCAGTTCTAAATTACCTTTATTTACTTTAAACAAGTCATCAAACACGCCTCTACAAGTGATAAAACATATGTGCATTGGCACGGAAACTCGCATATGCGCAAATTTGCGCTTTTCAGGTTAAACTGGACCTGAGTGATACAATCGACCCAGAAAACTACAATCTTTTCAACTTTAAAGTTTGTTTGAGTCCTTTATGGCAATAATGAAAACATGGACTGATACCAGGAAAAATCTTTAAAGTTTGTTTGAGTCCTTTATGGCAATAATGAAAACATGGACTGATACCAGGAAAAATATTGTATTGTTATAATTCCTAATTGTTTTTCTGTTGTCTCCCACAGAATGATTATACTGTAGATTTGATACATTAATAGGTTTCTGATTTAATGCTATCAGACTTTGGGTCTGTAAATTAAAATGAGCAATTTCTCATCCTAATTTTGTGTTCAGTTTTAAAGGGTGTATTATGTTATCCAGAAAACAGCAGTGAATGTTTTTCTCTTTTTCAGTCTTGTTACTTTATTAATATTCCCTACACTTTTATATGTACGAATCAAATGCAATCTAAAGGACTGTGGTTATTTATATAATAATTATTATATTAGAGATACCATGTGCCCCCTTTGTTTTCCTTGATATTTTTAAAGCATTATAAAGTGAATATGGACTTTATATGCGTCAAACGATCATGTCTTGTGCATGCACTCTTTATATGCACAGCAAGGTTTAACCATGGATTTAACAAATAAAAGAATATTCGTCCTGCATAAAGTGAGATTTTGTCCAATATATATATATATATATATATTAGACGAAATCATGTTTAATGATCCTAAAACAAATAAAAAATTATTGAATTCACAAATTGCACTGCCTTCATTTAAGAAAAGTTTTTTTTTTTCTAATGTACAATCATTAATAGCTTTTTTTCTCTGCGCATGAAAGCAGCAAGCGATGTCGAAGATAGGCTATTATCTGCAACCACTAATCTAGAATCATTTTTTTTTTACGTTTCACTTCTCATTAAGGTGTGGATTTGGCTTTGGGAAACTGACCAGCAGTTATGAAAAGCTGGTCGATTAAGTGAGATAATTCCACAATGAAATTCTCTATGCGAGAGCGGAAATCTTTACTAATCAAATGATCAACTGCACAATAGAAGCAGGAAAGCAGAATGCTCCGCCTGCAAATTAGGACACACTGATCTGCAAGATGTTTATTGGCTTTGTGTGTGTGTGTAAGCCGGGATTCAAGGCAAAATGCTTTGCCAATATACAGTATTATTAAGCTTACATATTCAATTGTGGGTGCTCTAATTTTCGCAACCCCGCAGAACTGGGCTTGCATCTGCACTAACATGATGGCAAAACAACAAGATACATTACTTATCTATTAATTTATTATCGAATAGTAGTGTAGCCTACTAGCTCACCTTTTGCTGCACTACATCACGTAGCACATCCTCGTGCTCTCTGGCAATGTGACACGTACGATTCCAAAAGGAATATTTGCTAATTCTCGCGGTCTCTCCACACTCCCTTTCGATTTCTTCGTTCTTAGCTTTGATTAATAATTTGCATTTATTGATATAAGGTTTGCAACTTCACAAAAACAATGTTAGAGCTCCATAACCTCAGCACTGAGCGGCCTGAGCGAGCGGAGCGGAATCTTCAAAAAGGCGCTCTCTGCTCAGGTGAAATTATCACCACTCCGCTCCACTCACATGCTCTGGTAGGGAGGTTGGTTTTGTTAAGGTTAATACTCGATAGAGCATTAACCTTAAAAACCTTATCTGTTTGGGAGAACATTTACTTGCTTTTAGGACCCCTCAGTGGACATTTCACCTTGGAACTGCCGCGATACGGGTAATGAACCACGTCATATCATTTTGCAAAAATATTGCAACCATCACATACTTTTCATGAGATCAGGCTGGACATTTTAGAAGGCTCTGCTTTTTTATGTTAATAGAAGAACTTGCTGGTCCACTGCAAAGGGAGGGACATTGTCATTCAAAAGCATCTGATTGGACAAAATCTTAGTGCAGCATGAGTCATCAACATGTTTGGTGAAACAGGCCCTGTCCCAATACCCCCACTTGCGGTTTTGGACTTGCCTACTTACCCACTTGCCTTACACATTTCCGGTGTTTGGCCACAGTGTGCAAGTAGACGTTTAGACTGCAAGTGCTTGTATGACTTTTGATTGCATGTAGGGGCACTCCTAGACTTAATGGTGTTGGTCCCGGTTGCGACAGCTGTTTTTGTAGTTGCACTCAGAAGACTGATTGATGTTGGTTGTGGTGACTGTTATAGCCTACTTAAAATAATAAATAACTGAATAGTTTACCCATCCTTTTATTTATATTACACTACTGGTTGTTGGAAGTGTATTGTGTTGTTGAAAATATGTAAGTACTAAACTAACATTTTTACAATGTTTCATGGTGTGAAATTAATTGTAAAAGTTAATTATTTTGACTCATTTTGATATACAATACTTTGTATGTTAAAATATGTTTAACTGTAAAATTGTGTCGTTCATAATCGCTGTAAAATATTAAAGCCATTTCTTTCTACTTTGTTACTCACACACTGCATAAAAATGTATCCTATAAACCTGTGTGATCCATTAATAGCTACTACAACAAATCATTTAAATTATATGCATTGGCTTGTCATTAATATAAGACAACCAAAGACTACTTTACACAACTTATCAGTATGTAGTTTCATACAACAAATAAAAAGCATTAAAACGCATACTTAAAATACATAAACGCATGTACAGATGACACAGAAACAGTGGTAGTTAATAACATTTTAAAACAACATTTACTAAATCGTATACTGTATGCCACACTGGCTGATAAATGACCAAAATCACCAGCAGTATTAGGAGAGAACAAACAAAATGAAGTGTTTATTAGGTGAGAAGGATAGGCATATAAATATACACATAAATATTTAGTAATAATGATGATGCTGTTAAGTCATCCCAACCAGTTGTGAACGTTATATTGCGCTTTATGTTGATTATATTCATACATAAAACAATAACATATGCTTCACTTATGTTTTACCATTTGATTATAATAAATAACTTATATTGAAAAGCTTTCCTTGGCATCATTATGGCGAAGATACGGCAATCACTCGGGTAGGCGGGGTGTCGACTCCTGAACGTGATGAACTCTGGGATATGCTTAGCCTGAAAGACCACTCCGAAGCGGTATTTGGGCTAGTGTGGATTTAGTGTGGGTTAATTGCTCTGAGCTTTGGCACATTTCAGACATGCGACAGTCTTGAACACTTACTCTGCAGGGGTGGACTGGGAAGAGAAATCGGCCCTGGATTTTACATGGCCCCCTTCGGCATATCGCGGCGCTGTTTTGCGGCCCTCTTCAGACTGTCGCGGCCCGTTCGGCATAACGCGGCAGACCATTTCAGTTTATCACGCCCCATTCGGCCCCATTTTGCGGCCAGCCCACCAAGCAAGGTCCCGGTTCTCCCTATAGCCAGTCCACCCGCTTACTCGGTGCTGCGTGTACGTGCACTTAAGTATCAACACTGCAAGTGTGGGTATTGGGGCAGGGCCACACTTTCTGTGACTGCTTGTGTCTTTCAGCATTTCTGCATGTTAGATACACGCACAACTAATGTATAAGACCAAACTATTTGTACACTGTTATTTTTTTTTCACCTCGAAGCTTATGATAAGTGTTTATTTTCATGCTAAATAATAAAATCACTAGTTAAAAAAAAAAAAAACATTTCAGGATTTATATTTTTATGAGGAACAATTCCTCTTGATACAACATCAGTATTGAAAGTATCAATCCTTCAAGATTGGTCCACCCACTTCAATCACCTACGTACATCAGCGTGCAAAACCGATATATCGTTTACCGGTTAATTGGTTCTGATGGTTGCTTTTTGGAACATTTTGGGAAAAATCTATGCCGATAGTTGCCAATATTTTTTTTTTTTTTTTTTTTCACTGTGGCTGCTGTTGGAGGATCCTACAGTTAAAACGGCTTGGTTCTACAGTATTACAGTGGCCTCTAGAGGTGAAATAAAAACAACCCCTGACTGACAACATATTTTTATCCCCACTTCAATACAAAAGTCCTTAATTTGGTGAATATATAGGCTATAAAAAGCTTAATTTGTTAAATAGTTAACTATAGAGTATTGTAACAGAGCCATTTCTGTCATTTCAAAATAAGTAAGTGTATTTCGGGCTTGTTCATAGTCCTGCATTATTGGGATTTTGGTTGGACAATAAGTAAGAAAAGGCTAAGAAAGTTTTTATATATATATATATATATATATATATATATATATACATATATACGTATATACGTATATATATATATATATATATATACATATATACGTATATACGTATATACGTATATATATATATATATATATATATATATATATATATATATATATATATATATATATATTTTTTTTTTTTTTTTTTTTATTTATTTTTTTTTCTATAAATCAGTTTTAAAAACCATCGGCCGATTAATCAGTTATCGGTCCTTTTCACCACCTTAGTTATCAGTATCGGCAAAATCCACTATCAGTAGACCTCTACAATGAACTGCTATTGAACTAATGCACACAGAGTGAACAAGTCAATACTGAATGGATGCCCATATTAAGGACAAACAAGAGAGTCTAGCAAATGAGACATGAAGTTTTCTTTTATTCAGAGTTTACATTTTCCAATTAACAATCTCTGTGACTGAGGTCACTGGGGAGTGGAAGTGGATGATGTTATCAACTAGACCTTGACATTAAAACTAGCTGTTTCTGTGCGGCTTCAGGTTTACTAATCTGTCATCTCTCTCTTTGGTTGGAATGGGAGACCATGACAGCTGTCCTCTATGCCTGCTGAATAAGAGTCCTTGATTAAAGCAGAGGTAGGCTACATCTCCATAAACATTTACAGTGTCTCTCATGTACAGTATATGCCTCAGCAATCACTCTGCACACACAAACAGAGAGATCTGCAGAGTCAATGCGCACAAGAATTCAATACTTTAAACAGATTCCCACAACCAGGGAAAAGATTCCAATTCGGACAACATCAACAGAATTAAATACGGCCCTCTTTACAACAGATATAAACATGCATCTCGGGTAATTTGATCATATATGGCAAGTAAACATTACTGTTTACACCTGGTACTAATATGTATTTCAGATGCATCTCCTATGACCACTTGCGATTGGATTTTGTTAAGTTGAGGGTCTTTGACTGTGTGCTGCACATCACTTACTATGTCAGTATGTTACAGCATGTGGATAAAACACATAAATATGTAATCTTCTTCAAACAGTGTAAGAAACTTTCAGAACCTGTCATTTTGTTCAGTTTCTTTGGCAGTGGTTGTTACGCCACTTTAGGAGAAACACCCCAACACTGACACCCCTCACCATTCTAAACAGCACTGTGGCAGCAGTGGAGTCATTAAGGTTCCTGGGCTTTACCATCTCACAGCACCTGAAGTGGAAGACCCACATTGTCTCCATTGTGAAAAAGGCCCAGCAGAGGTTGTACCCTCCTTCGAGGAATTTCAACCTGCAACAGGCGCTGCTGGTACAGTTTTACTCAGCAGTCACTGAGTCTGTCCTCTGCACTTCAATAACTGTCTGGTTTGGTTCAGCTACGAAATCAGACATCAGAAGACTACAAAGGACTACTGAGCGGATTATTGGTTGCCCCCTGTCCTCCCTTCAAGAACTATACACTTCCAGAGTGAGGAAAAAGACTGAAAAAAATCACTCTGGACCCCACTCACCCTGCCCACTACCTTTTTGAACTGTTGCCTTCTGGCCAATGCTTCAGAGCTCTGAGCACCAGAACCATCAGGCACAAGAACAGTTTTTTCCCTCAGGCTATCCATCTCATGAACAGTTACAACTGCCCCATTGAACAATAACTATGTGCAATACACAGCTTAGTCTTTTTATATTTATCAAACATTCCCTACCTCTTCTGCCATACATTCCCTTGCACTATCTGTATATATCAGATTTGTATTTGTACATATGTGTCAGATTTGTATTTGTTTATCAGATTTGTATTTGTACATATGCCTTATTGTGTATTTCTATATATACTTATATTTTCTATTCACTTTTTATTTTTATTCTATTTCTTTATTATTATCTCTGTCTTGTTGTTGTATTGTTTGTGCACTGGAAGCTTCTGTCACCAAGACAAATTCCTTGTATGTGTAAGCGTACTTGGCAATAAAGCTCATTCTGATTCTGATTCTATTGTAATAAAAATAATTACAGTAACTATGGGGTTTTTTTTGGCAGAAACTATGGTTACCATTATATGTTTTTGTACCAGTGATAATGCTGAGATATGGGGTCTGTGCCAAAACTTAGTGAGCTGCCTTGGTGTCTCCTACCTTTATAGGCTGCTGTCTTTTATGGCAGCATCCTTACGGAAATTATGTCTCATAAGAGAACAATCTGGAACGCTCTAAATAGGCGGCACCTCCACACGTCATTCAAATAACACTCCGCACACGCAGCACACATGAGACTCGACTCGAAACTGATTTCATCACAGGTGACACGAGAGGAATGACAGCTTATTGACTGACTTTTTAAACACTGTTTACTAGCCATAGCAAGTCAGTCGATAAGCTGTTATTTTGCTGCTGTTATGCAGGCTATTGATAGTCTACTGAATGTTTGTAGAAACACTGTTTACTTGCTATAGCAAGCCAGTTGATAAGTCACTTATAGTCAGTTAAATATCTACTTGGGACCATCAAAATAAAGTGTTACTGGGAAATCATGACGCAGATGACACACAGAAAAATGTAATTTCTGATACGAAGAAAGAATGTTAACGATTTCTGATGTTTGAAATATAATTTAATCTCACCTCAAGTAGATTAAGCCCTTAGTGGATTTTATCACTTAAAACAGTGGGTACTTACACTTGGTGTCATCATTCATTTTTACTGACAGCATTCACAAATGAAATGCACGTAGTTATAGTGCCATTTATTTGAGACACATCAAGTGCTGCAAATTTTACCGGCATCATCATTAGATGGAAGTTAAATTTGCATGTAGCGTGGGAATAGCAGTTCGCATTTTTTATGTGGCCAAGTGTAAATGGAATATGCATACCCAATCGGATAGCAATCCAATAGATCACAATGCATAGTGTAAAAATGTGTGTGTTTTGATGTGGGTGCACCATAATCTATGTAACTGCTCCAAAAAAAAAAGCAGGGTAGTTAATGTTTTTTTTTTTTCTCCCAATTTGGAATGCCCAATTCCCAATGTGCTTTTAAGTCCTCGTGGTCACGTAGTGATTCACCTCAGTCTGGTTGGCAGTTGCCTCCGTGTCTGAGACCGTCAACCCGCACATCTTATCACGTGGCTTGTTGAGCGCGTTGCCACGGAGACATAGCGCGTATGGAGGCCATCCACTGCGGCAACTACGCTCAACTCACCACGCGCCCCACCGAGATCGAACCATATTATAGCGACCAAGAGGAGGTTACCCCATGTGAGTCTACCCTCCCTAGCAACCGGAACAGTTTGGTTGCTTAGGAGACCTGGCTGGAGTCACTCAGCACACCCTGGGATTCGAACTAGCGAACTCCAGGGGTGGTAGCCAGCGTCTTTTACCACTGAGCTACCCAGGTCCCAGCAGGGTAGGTAACTGATTTAAATGTCTGAGTACACTCTCATTAGAAGAGTCTGTTCTACCTACCTCAATCCCCAGCCCAATTAATCAACACCATCAGATCATTATGAGATCAACCAATTGCTGGGCCTGTCGCAAGCCGCTGAGGGGCTCTCCCCCCTCCCCCCTATTTTGCCCTAAAAGCTGTTTAAATTAAATTGTCCAAAGTCGGATGAAACACCATGTTCTGTTCTTTATGCATGCCCATGCAGCACTGCTGTTCTTTCAGTTTAAATGATTCCGTAAAGCTCTGATTACATGTGCGCTGGAGGACGTTAGGGAATAATTGAACGGAACAGCATGTAGCACTATCTGTAGATATCAAGAGGTTGCTGTGTTTAATAAGCTTGTTAAAAAATGGAAGTCTAAACACAGTGTGCACCAAGCTGTTAGTTTCAAAAGAATGCCAACATGCAGTGTTTCAAAGCTGAAACTTTCTTCATTCTGTTCCTTTCAATGCAACAGTGGAGTGGTGTGACTCCTTGGTACTCAATGATGGCACATAAAAGACCTTCTTTTTATGCCAAAAATGTCCAAGTCTGCTAAAAGTGAATCACCTTTGTCACACTGTGACCACACTTTTTGGAAAGCACTGTGGAATGAAATCATGGGGAATTCTTATTCAAACACCTTTTGAGTTGATATGAAAAGGAAATATTTGCCAGACTATCTTTTGGCTTTAAGCTTGAAGCTTGTTCATCTCATGGGTCAATGGTTCTTAGTATTACACAATATTTTGTGTGTTGTAGCATTGAGAACTCAGAAAACTCAAAGTACCCAAAGAGAGGACCACTTATATAACAGACAGGCCACAAAAGAGGTCTATCAAAATGGACCACTCTTATTAATGGTCTTATTATACAACTGTAACTTTCAGCAAAAGAGCTTTAATATAAAACAGCCATAAAACATATACTGTATATAAAACTGACACTATTGATATTTTGTTGTTTTCACAGTATTACAGCTGTATTTTCAATAGTGTCTTACAGTAGAAACAATTTACATGCTGCTGTCCAATTGCTCAAATCATGTTAACATGTATAGGGCTCTATTTTTGTAAGTGCACAAAGTGCAGCTGCTATGACCGTGTGCAACATCTTATCCAATTTTCGTAAGAGCGCTAATTCTACATGCAAATTTTGTGCCTGCGCAAAGTGCAAGTGGCCGTGTGTGGTAGTGTTTGTGCTATCTGTAGGTGTATGCTCGTAAACTGTGGGTGTATTGTATGTAAATGAAGTGGCGCAAAGCGCAATGTGCTATTTTCCTGAGAAATAGGTCATCGTGCTTAGACGTTTCAAAAGCAGGTACAAGCAGAGTCTTTGTTTATATCGCTGTTGCTTGACAGGGAGTGGACTATATAATCCACCTCAGAATTAAATCGTACTTGACCCAGCCCATAAGCGCTTTATGCATGAAATTTTGCCAAACCCACTTGCACCTAGACTTAGCGCATGCTTGCACGAAAATACCAAAACTTCCTGGCCATGCTCATTGACTTTGTGTGTATGACTTATGGCATAGCGCTGCGCTTTGCACTTGCGCTCTTAAAATAAGACTCATAATGTTTATGTCTTGTGGCCATACTTTTAAAACAGTGTTTATTTGAACATTTATGGACTGGCCCCATTTACTTCCATTGTAACTGCTTACTGTAACTGCGATATTTGCTTTTTTTTTAGATAAATGAGGGATGAAAAAAGTTTATACATTTTTTGTGGTAATCAACATTATGCCACAAATGCTGTTGGTTGAGCTTAAATTGTATTGAACCCTTAACATTCCAAGTTGATCAATTTATTCAGATTCACTTGAATGTTTACTGTAGTATTTGTTGGTTACTACACAATTGTTGTTTCATAGTTTTCACGACTTTACAATTATTTTAAAATATGGAATATAGTAATAATAATGTGGAACTGATAGTTATTTTGAATGGTCAACTAACTCCTCAACCGTGTTCTGGAAATCTTCCGCAGCAGAATTTCAAATCATGTCCGACCTCCTAAACTTATTGAAAACGCTGTAACAAAGTCTTTACCAAACTCGTAAGTCTCAGTCTGCTTCAGAGAACACAGGGCTTAAAATGAGATAGCAGCTTTATCTTTGGCTCTGACAGGATGTCAGTTTTGAACACTGTCTCACTGACAGATGACACTTGCAATAGGATTATTTCAATCTACCGAATGGGAATCCAGAAATTACACAACATATGTGAGTGAAAACGTTTGGGTTTGCCAGTAAAGCATGCAGTAAGGCGCACATATTTTTAAACAGATGCCCAGACCTTCGACACCATACAGACACACACAAGACCAGCCTGAAGGCATGTGTGCTTGACTGCTTAAAAGCTGGAAGTGTTTGAGTGTAGCAAGTTCCTTCGGCACACATTAAACATCCATCAGGCTCTGTGCAGATGAAGTCCATTAATTCCTGCAAGATGGTAATAGATGGTCACGTAATGGTCATGAACAAAGACTGCTGGTGAACTAAATGCCCTGATTTTTAATGTCTGTACTGAATCTAATCATTTTAAATGGGCCATATAATTCACTTTTAGACAGTGGCATGGTCTAAAGTCAGACACATTTTCTAACCGATATGCACTGCTCTAAGTCCGGCGCCGATCGGTCTGTGCAACACTGCATGATGTCGAACACACCTATAGACTCCAATTGAAGTGCGGCTTCAATAGCACTTATCCACAGCTTTCCTGACTACCCACTAGGTGCCCCCATGATGATTCTAATCACCACTGACCTGTTTATTGGTTTCAGTAAAAAACGAATAATAAAAGCATTCCAGATGGAGAACAACAACCATTTTTAATAAAAAATGTGTTCAGGCTCATTTTTTATTTTTCATTAAAAAATGTGTTCAGGCTCAACTTGTGCAGTTGTTGGCTGTCATAACAACTCGAAGTAGTTTATGATATCAACATACTCGCCTCAGTTCAGCTTCACATCATCCACCCACTCCCTTATCTTTAAAGGGTGAAGCATTGTCAAAAAAAGGTCATCATGACTCTCTAATGTATCAGCACTATGGAGCCACATACTTTTTTTGACAATTATTTACACATTTCATACTCTAAACATCACATTATCCACTAAGAACACACACGAAATGCAAGTGAAAACACTGGAGGCCGTAAATTGAAAACAGGTGTCCGTTCTGAATGGCTGTTATTAAAGGAAAAACTTTTATGTAGCAACCCAGAAATCACTAGTGTGAAAGCAAGCAAGCCTGCTGTTGCAGACACGCTACTGCTTCACTTACACACTGCTTATGCTCAAGGTTACGTGTATGTCTATATTGTACATCGTAGAGCAAATGAAATCCTGTTTTATATGATGTACATTTTAAAGATTTTCTCAACTAACTGTACCCATTTCTTATTTTTTAAACTAACATCAATGCTCTAAAAAAATCAACACAACCATCTAAACACTTCATAATTTTACAACAATGCTTGTTAACTTTCATAGGTTTAATACAAATTACATACATAATTTTCTTAAAACATTATATATGAATTTCTCAAATCCAAGATTCATAATTTCAAAATAGTTAACACAGACAACTAAAAAAAAGCCATATTCTCAAATTCACATGTGTTTTCAAATGCCTTCATATTGTTATCTGCTCATTTATAGACCATTTTTGTATTCATATCATGTCCTACAGTTCGTCTAAATAAACACAAACTCTATGACCGGTATTTCTCAATGAATGAGACTGGCATTTCTCTATGACAGTGGTTCTCAACCCTGTTTTGGCAGCACGAGGGGGACCTACACAATATTAAGCAGGTGGTTTTAATGTTGTGGCTGATCAGTGTATGATATTGTGATGCATTGTGATATATTGAATCGTACAATACCCAGACCAATAAACAAAGTACAGGAAGTGCAGTTTATTCACCAGTTTGCACAACTATCAAGACTTTATGTTCAGTATAAAATGGGTCACCAAAGAATCAATTGAGGACCAATCTGGGAGGCATTGAGAGAGTTGAAGAAATAGTGAGAAGGAAGAGGAGAATACCAAGAGGAGAGGACACAGAGGAGTCTCAAATGAGATGAGAGCCACTCTAAATGTTCTCTCTTTAAGAGAGGCTGGACAGAGAGTTCTGACTAATGTGAGCAGATCTACAATCAGTGGTTTCAATGCCCACAACAAAGTAGAGGAGGAAGGAATGCCATTGTTCAGTGGGCCACAACAATAAACTATATCTTGAGGCCATACGATATATCAAGATTCCATTAAAAGTAAAATTCCTCAACCTCTTTTCAAAGGAAGAACAAGAATAACACTAACAATTTTTTTTTCTTTTTTTTTTTTCTGGGTAGTAAGTGTTATCTCCTATGCCTCAAAAGTATAGAAAAGGGCTATTATTCCCCACAAACTTTGCTTTTGTGACCAGGACAGTGACATTTTGAAATGTACCTATTTTCAATGAGAAAACGGGCGAATTTGTGTCTTTTTGTTCACATAAAGTCAGAAAAAAACAACATATGAATCCAAACTAACATGTATTTATACTAAAGTAATATTCAAAGCCGTGCTGGTCCATAATGGTAACAAGTACCTGTCTCTTCCCCTGGCTCACTCGGCGCACCTCAAAGAGGATTACAACAGCATCAAGACCTTGCTGGACACCCATTTTCTCATTGGAAATAGGTCAATTTCAAAATATCACTGTCCTGGTCACAAAAGCAAAGTTTGTAGGGAATAATAGCCATTTTCTATACTTTTTAGGCATAAGCAATTAGGAAATAACACTTACTACCCAGGAACAAAAATTGTGTAACATTGTGATTGGTTTTCTTGTGGTTTGGGACAATGTCATCTTCCATAACTTGGAGAAGACTTACCTTGGACAAACAAAGTCTTTTCCAAACTATGGAAGAGGCCCAGACTGATCATGCTGTAACATT
Organism: Myxocyprinus asiaticus; assembly: GCF_019703515.2. Lineage (NCBI taxonomy): Eukaryota > Metazoa > Chordata > Actinopteri > Cypriniformes > Catostomidae > Myxocyprinus > Myxocyprinus asiaticus. The sequence continues at coordinate 16,315,639 of NC_059375.1, forward strand.
AGCTACAGTAGATCAAAAGTTCTGCTGCTGGAATCAGTCTGTGCTTACCAAATTTGGAAATACCTAAGATGTTGTTGAACATATGGGCTCCTGTGAGCTCCAGTTTCCGGGTGAAATAGCCAAAAGATAGTTGTATTGATAGTTGTAAATGAAGTAATACAGTCAACAGGATGCATATTTTATTAACTCTACCCCCTAACCCAAATCCTAAACCTGACCATCAGTGAAGTAAAAATTTAATTTTAGAGCGAAAATGTAACCTCCACTGTTTATGTGATCGCCATTACTTCCTGGTTCCCACGAGACCAAAACCAGAGTTTCGGAGGGCACTAGATAGAAATGTTGCAAAAATGTCTAATGGGGATGTCACTTGTCAGTAACTTGGCAGTATGGAGTTGATTTCAGGGTACAGGAACTTTCAGAAGGAACTTTCAGTCCATTTATGATCATGTTGAGGCCTGCAGAGATATAAAAGCATGTGTGGGTGGATGTAACACACCATTCTTTATTTAGATGCATGGTTAAAAAAATATTGCATGATGTTGATGGAATTTTCTGGCCAGACAGAAATGAAAGGCTTAATGAGAAATTTTTAAAATTGGTTAAGGAAAAAATGTAAATCATCTTAGTGTGGATTTTTATAAATTTGTTTAATCACAGTTGGCATTAAAAGATAAATGTAGTTCTGTAAAAAATTTTTTTAAAAAGAAATAAAAACAGCATCTTTTATTTATTTATTTTTAAAGAAGTGACACCCAAACAGAGTAACACCCATCTTCTATATGGTCACATACCCACCAAAGTTATAGTTATCTCTAAACTCTGTTCACTATAGCTGAATTTCTGTTGAAGTATACAGAGGCTTATACACAAGTTTTACAAGATGTCTACACAGGTGCTGATAAAAACAGACTTGCGCACACACACAAATGCACCATCTGGGTTAGTCCCTTTGAGATCCTCTGACTAACCATCATTAGCTCCAATTAAGATCAACAGAGCTGGTATCACACACAATGCAGTAACATTCTCTCAGTGTCGGCTGGAAAGCCTTCAAAGACTTCAAAGTTTTTTATTTCACTGATGGAATCATTATGACATGGGAAAACATTTATAACTGTGGTAAAATATCATGTAATGCAGTCTGCTGGTTGTGCTTAGTTTAAAACGTTAGACATTGCAGTCTAAACTAATTTCCACACACATGTGCTGCATCACTGCCAGCAGCGTTCCTTTTAAATGCAGCTAGAAGGCGAGCCCTGTGTTTGATCTATGGTTGCAGTGTGAGCGTTCATATCCGCCTGCTCTGATCCATTCTGCTTTACAAAGAGAAGACCAGGTTGCACTGCCACACAAAATGATGCCAACTACATGCAAAACACTTCCTAAAGAGTGAGTAAGCTGGGCACAGCCAGAGATGATGTAGGCCGGGGCAAGTTGTTACAAGGGCTATATCTCAGTAACTAAAAGGATTTGAGTGATAAGTCCACTTACACAAATGTGTGTTTTCTCCCCAAGTGGTTTTGTATGTTGATTTCAAACACAAAATTTGCATTATCCTATTTTTGTAATTGCTGTTTGGTAAACAAGTGAACAAAAAACAGCACTGGCCTCCATTCAGACAGAGATCAGCCAAATAATGGAGGCATGTATAAAGGACATTCTCATGAAAGCTGTCTAGAACACATCCTGGTCATATTTAACCCCAAATCAATATTAAATAAATCTGAAATTCTATTTTGCACTTAGGCGTCATTTATAGAATTTGTTCCACTAAATGTTGTGATGAGTCGTGAACAGCGACAACAAACTGCAACACTAGGTAACGTTATCTTAAAGATGGAATCCAGCAAACGTCCGGCTCCCAGCACAACACCTAATCCTACACAAACTCAGAGTAAGCCAAAAAAAAAAAAAACTAATAATTTGATCTGCTGAATCCTGTCTGGCTAAGTGGGAATGTGATCGTGGTCGAGTGAAAACTAGAGTGAACATCGGCAGGGCATTTGATTCCTGGAGGGACCTTCGTTCGGTTTTGGGGATCAAAACCGACCCTGAATTGGCATTCTTCTTATTGGACAGGTAAGCTTACATAACTGCAAAGCATGTGAAATATAGTGCCATAAGGATTGATCTGTGTCATTTTAGCTAACTTGATCTTGTCTGCTAACGCTGACGAATCGCAAGCTACCTTTCTTCGTAACTTTCAAATAATTTCAACGATCTTCTCTTTATACTAAAAGTCAGGTATACAGGATAAATTTAAGCATATACACTGGTTTCTTGATCGTAGTGCAACATATGACATACAAAACATACAATAGTGCAACATAACAGTGCAGTGCAAAAGTAAACTGTCTGGTATAGTTCGGTAGTATGCAGCTGTATGTGTGTATCAGTATGCTAAGTTAGCTGATAAGTAGTTTTAGTCTAGTCTCAAAAGTTTGTAGTAAAACAATCATAACTGTGTCATTTTAATTATGCTACCCCATCTGTCAGCATGATGCCGGTGAATCACGTTCAGTCTCTTTGTACGTTACGTCATTGTTTTGGCCGATGCTCGTGTCCCTATGGAGTGTGTGCACGAGCGCGAGCACAAGCAACAGGTAGCTGGCTACTGTTCACTTAACGGCCACAGGTGTCATTAATAACGAGGGTTTCTCAATCTTACATACTGCACCTTTAAAAAAAGCAAAAATCGAGGTTCCAGTGAGGCACTTACAATGGAAGTGAGCCAGTCCGTTTCAAAAGTATAGCCACAAGACGTAAACAATATGTGTGTTAACAAGATTTAATTGTGACAAAATCACATATTAACCTTTTCTGTGTAATGACATTTCCAATGTTACTACTTCATTGCCATGATGATGTAATCTCAACAAACCCTAAAACCATAAAATGACTGTAAACATTACGATTTAAACAACTTTACAGCTCAAATAATACAATAAGAGAATAATATAAGAGTTTTAACAGAATAATTGATATTAGTGTTTTTATAAATTTGTTAGCTTCACATTTCTGCCTTTAAACCCTCCAAAAATCAGGCCCATTCACTTCCATTGTAAGCGCCTCTCTGGAACATAGATTTTTGCTTTTTTAAAAAGAAAAGTAGGGGCGAGTCAAAATAAATTTTTGTGGAAATCAACATTGTTACAAATGCTGTCGATTTTAACTTGTAGTAAAACAAAAACTTGATAAAAACTTGAAAATGAGATCAATCAGTCACAGTGTATAGCAAACTGTTGATTCATTTATTTATCCACAGAATTACAAAATTCCAGGACCAACAGTTACAGATATAGGAATAAAGTTATCAAATTAGGTGAAATATTTATTGAAGCTCTTGAATTGATCATCAAGAATAACTATTTATCAAAACAGTAAAATATTGTTTCAAATTATCTGTGCATAACCTCTTTATTTTCATGAGTTTTGTGACATCACAAACAGCACCCCCTGCCCCAAACTGTCCCCACCACTTTTTAAATCAAAGCGACACCCATGATTTTGCATAAAGAAAATTAAGCATTTCATTTACATTTCAGACCATTAATGACATTTCACCCCTAATTCTCATTACCGTTATGCACTTAGACTTTTAAATTATCCATTTCCATTGTCTTCAGTGATGATTCTCATTACTCTAACAAAGTCCATATTTTACCATATTAAAGACTATCATCTGTGTACATCAGCAGAAATCGAGATTCATCAGACCAGGCTATGTATTTCCAGTCTTGAATTGTTCAGTTTTGTTGAGCCTGTGCCCACTGCAGCCTCAGATTTCTGTTCATGGCTGACAGAAGTGGAACCCGACGTGGTCTTCTGCTGTTGTAGCACATCCAGCTCAAGGTTTGCGTGTTGTTCATTCTGAGATGCTGTTCTACTCAATTGTACAGAGTGGTTATCTGAGTTACCGTAGCCTTTCTGTCAGCTTGAGCCAGTGTGACCATTCTCCGTTGACCACTCTCATCAACAATGCATTTTCATCCGCAGATTTTTTTTTTGTTTTGGTACCATTCTGAGTAAACCCTAGAGACTGTAGGGCTGTCAATTGGGCAGAGAAACTAAATTTGAATTTTTACCTTAAATATTTTCAAAATTAAAATTAAATTCTCATTTTAAAGTCAGCTGATTTTTAAATTGACGTTGTTTCCTTAGTCTACAAGAGGGCGCTATGAATACATAAACCATACAGCACCATTCTTTTATTGCAAAGAACATCTGAAAAAAAAAAAAAGAGCATTACATTTTCAACTAATATGCATAAAATAAATAAATAAAAAGTTTTAGATGGTCCATATTCTCAAATGTTATGTCAAAAGTAAAATGAGGGGGATAACACTTCAACAGACAGTTCACATGGTGTTACACTTGCACTGATTCCTACTACTCCAGACTCAAGCTTCATAACAACAGCGAAATACCACATTGTTTTTTATTCATTACAGTTAGCAGCTCAGACTATGAGCCCAGGCCAGGGGCTGATCAAACAGACGGAACACAACAGACTGGAACCAAACGCAAGGTTGAACTACTTTCCTGACAAAGCGTTTAAAAAACTCATTGCTTAATCTGACAAAAGCTTAGAAGAGAGCAAGATGCAACGGCCAAAGACCTCCACCTACAGTATGGGCCTGTTCACACAGAACAATTTTGCAAACATGGATTTGTTTTTCTATGTAAACGCAAGCTAGACGAACGTCTTTGTTTCGCTTGCTTTTTGTTTATTCCGCGTCTCGTGCAGGAGCGCTGTTTTTTAGCTGTGTCTAATTAAAAATCACTTTAAAAAGCATTTGAGACACCTGCTTTCTGTTAAACAGTATTTTCTGCACTGTGTAGCCTTTTTCAGCACAAGAATGCAATCGATCTGAAGTCATCTTCAGTTCTTGTCACACATCCAAAATTCGAATGCACAGTTTTAGCATTCGAATTTGCATTTTTTCTTAAATTCGACAAATATTAGAATTTCACATTTTAATTTGACAACCCTAGACAGTACCTAATAAAGTAGTAGGCGAGTGTATTTTACGATTTTAATAATTGTTTGGTTTTTACATTTCGTTAATGAGAATATTATAATGACCATCTTTTTTCGAGCTGCGACAGTGAGAATTGGGGGTGTAAAATGTACATAACTGTGCTGTTTGTTTATACAATAGTTACTTATGGCCCCTAAGAGCCCCAAAAAACAATCAAAGAGAAAGTAATACAATCGTACCCTGATTTCTCCAAGTCAATTCTCTGAGGAACATTTTCGAAAATGGCGAAAATCGGAGGCCTGGGTAGCTCAGTGGTAAAGACACTGGCTACCACCTCTGGAATTCACTAGTTTGAATCCAGGGCGTGCTGAGTGACTCCTGCCGGGTCTCCTAAGCAACCAAATTGGCCTGGTTGCTAGGGAGGGTAGACTCACATGGGGTAACCTCCTCGTGGTTGCTATAATGTGATTCTTGCTCACGGTGGGGCGCATGGTGAGTTGTGCGTGGATGCCGCGGTGGATGGCATGAAGCCTCAACATGTGCTATATCTCCGCAGAGACGCGCTCTAGCCACATGATAAAATGTGTGGATTGACGGTCTCAGATGCGGAGGCAACTGAAATTCGTCCTCTGCCACCCAGATTGAGGAGCGTCACTACGACACCATGAGGACTTAGAGCACATTTTGGAGAAAATCCAAAAAACAAAAACAAAAAAAAACTATCATCATAGTTAGTCAGTAGCTGAGACAAACTGGTTCTATATGCAGGATTACTGATAGTTAAATGGTTTGCTGTCTAAACAACACTTTAGCAACATTTAATGAGCATTTGTCTTTCCTGCTCTCTCTAAGCAAGGTAAAGACAATCATTTTAAAGATCCAACAGTATACTGTGCACCATCATAAAGCAAACAGCTTTGTCATCATGGTGCTGAATTCGTTTATGAAATGTTTGCTACACTCAAGGGCAGAGCGCAAGACTGCTGCAGTAAACAATGTAGGGATAAACACTGTTTTAACAAAGCAGAACAGCACTGCTAAAACAGCCATTGCAAACGCTGGTACGGGAATCATTGTAAAGATGGAATTCAACTATGAAAGCTCTTGGGAAAGTTACATTCAGACCAAAAATTTGACAATGTGTTACAATCCAGTAGAAAATGCTTTGATGTTCTACAGAAGGACAAAAGGTTCCATTGAATGTACCACTGAATTGAATTAATTAAATATATCATGATTAACACTCATACACATATAATTCAAATACAACCTATCTAGATATTGATATACTGTAGTTATATGATAATAGATACAAGATAACTCATTGACATTTTATTTCCAACATGATGACAGTTCAGGGCAGTTTGACCTCTGTCACCAATTTTCCAGTAAGATCAGTCTGATTATTTAATATCCCTCCTTAAACAGATGAACAGTGAAAATCACGTGACAGCTTTGTGAAACTGTAGAAGTTTGCTCTTTTTTTTTTATTGTTCTGGAGTTTGTATAGAGAGGCTTTGAAATGAAGAGCACGTTTGTATGTAATTGGTATCTAGACTGATTCACTACACATGAAAAGCCTCTCTAAACATCAGTGACACTCTGGTGACAACAACATTTCATGAGAACAGCTTGTCACATTTATAAAAAGCAAGTATTTGGCATTCCAAAGCATGAAAATGAAAAATGATTGATGTTTTTTATGTTGCTTTTTATCATTACGGTTGCAATTGCCTACAATGGGGAAACTGGAACCTAGTCTATGTTTAAATCAGCGTCAACAAGTGAGACCATTTCCACATTCTCAATCTCCCAAACCTTACAAGCAGAAAATGCTTAGCAAGCCAATCTGGGACATGACTGTTTCCAGAGCTTGTGATTTTAATGATTTTCACAGCTGATTTTCAACATTCCTGAGTGTAACAGATTTAAAATGGGCAAGGAGGAGGCGGGAACCGGCTGAACAGACAAAGTAATATTAAATGTAAACTTAAAAAAAAAGAAGACACAAAACACAAATGCTCACGGCAGCTGCATGTGGCTCTCTCTCTCTCTCTCTCTCGAACTGCCGCAACCGGCTGCCTTTATCCCTCTCCTCGGCTGATTAGCCCGATTGGGGGCTGGGCATGCATAGTCATAAAATGAATGAATTAACAAAGCTTAAATTAATTTTGGTTGTTTCTTGAACTAGAGAATCCACAAGATAACTAGCTCAAACATTTTTTGCTTTGCTGCAGCAATCAAACTCTAGTCTCTACCTATGCTGATAACATCACTGTATCTGATCACTGGATGATCATGCATCCCACACCTTTTGACCAATGAATTTCCATTACTTTCAGTCATTCATGATAACTGGATGAAGACTTTTAAAAATCATTTTATTTTCGACTGCCTTCACAAAGGTCAATTTCTAGCCAAGGAAAATATTTGAGACCTAATCTTATCATGAAAATTCACTATAGAAAATTCCATGACTTTGTAGAATATTAGGCTTTCCATGAACGTAGGAACCCTTTATAAAAACATATTAAACCCTTTAAGCACTGAAGGTGTTTTTAAAGATTTTCTGTTTCAGTGGCATACCCAAAATTAAAGGCTTATAACTCAATAAAAACAAAAAACAAAAACAAGGAGGGCCAAGTGTTTGGTATCACTGTAAAGAAAACTTCTCACATTTTTTAATGATATAAATTATGATCAATTCCTAGATTCTCAGCCTAAGAAACTGCTGGGGAAAAAAAGTGTACTTTTTCTTATTTGACATTATATACATCTCTGGGTGTAAATAAGGTGGCTCCAAAAAACTGCTTTTGTTTTGTTCCCAATCATGTCAACTGCAACAATATTTTGTGTTGATATGACAAAGCAATCAAAGTTAAAGCATTACAAATATAATTGATCCTAGTTTGCAAAAACGTCTCCAAGTGTCCAAAAGCCTCTCCAAACAAATAGTACATAATAATTGTACATAAAAACTGATTGCACATGCAAACACAACAATGACTAAAGGTTTGTATAGCATGGAGACATGATCTTAGTAATGAGATTTCACAGAATGAGTGCCTTTTGACTCAATGAGTCTGCATCATTGGGTCTGTGTTGTACTTTGCGGCATCTCCTGGTGGCCATATGTAACACTGTGCTTCCTGTGGATTATCTAATGATCTATAGATCTGATTACCTTGTGTGTGGGCTTGGAAATCCCCTCCTCTAAGTAATGGTATGTAATAGTTTATGTTCTGTTTATTTTTTGTGAAGTTATAAGTGAAAACACAGCATAAGCAACACCTGTTCACATGAAACATACTGTAAATGTCAAAGACAAATACTTGGCTATTACTCGCTCTATGTTTGTCAGTGAGAAAAACAGGTTGGTTGTATTCTACTCTTTAAGAGCTCTCTAACAACATATGACACATAGCTATTTGATGAGTCTTTTGTTTTTACTGATAATGTACAATAATTCTTATTGCAATAATATGTGCAGTGCAATTTTTTATATAAATTATCAAAACGGAACACTTCTGATTTGCCTGCAAATTTCAAACACTTGTTCAGTTTTAGTCATAATGTATTCATGCATTGTAATGTACAGCTTCTAAGCTTTCAAACAATACCCATTTTGTGTTGGTCAAAACTATAGTTATTAATATTTTGAAAAAAAAAAAATTATCACAGTCTAAGTGGGTTAAGCTGAATGTACATATTGATTTTGTGAAATGCCTTTATCCATAAAGTGAACAATTAAGAAAGGACATCAGATAATGAGACTTTGTATATGCATTTTGATGAGTCAAGGTCATTTTTATGGGTAAAATCCAGAAAGAATAGCATTGTGACAGTCTTCATTTCTGTACTGTGTAGCTCCATCTGTGTCCGTCGTTTGTGTGGTTGTTTTTGAGCAGTCTTTTTCATGTGCAAGTGTTTCTATGCTCAGGTTTTTTTGAGGGAGCAGTAAATACGTTATTGTGTGTTAATGTGTGTGTTTGTCCATGTGTGACTGCGTATGTCCAATATCTCTAGCCCTTCAGCACTGGATCAATAGCCTGTGAAAGCTGCTCTTACAAGAGGCTGGAGATGTATTCATACAGGCATGATGAGGACATCCATTCTCAGTCCCAGCCAGTCAAGACCATTACAAAGCTGCCAAAAGCTGAGGCCAGAGACGCAGGACACACACTGTAAAAATTCAAATATACTTTGTAGTGGTCAAGCAATATATTGACCAATATTTGTCACTGTGCCGATAACTATGCACATGTGGCCAAATGACAGTGTAAGATCTCCCTTGTGTCAGGTTCAAAATCTAGAATTGACAAAAACTAGACTTCAATCAGCATAAAGGAAGTGGATACTACATGGTGGTTAGAGGTAGGTAAATCTGAAATACTGACTGGCATGGCAACTCATTCAAATAATGTTGCAGCTGTCTTCATGAAAAGTTGTGGAAAATGTGTACTTCAAATATACTTCAAACTTTATTTCTAAAGACTGATTACATGTATACTTTTCATTACATTCAATATACAGTGTATCTTACCATTCATGCATTTGCTCTGCAAAATGTTAAATGCGAAAAGTAAAATGCAGTGAAAATCTAGTTAAAAATAATCAAGCCATGTTTTCCAGTTTTTACAAAATGAACACTTGCCATTATTGTGTGCAATCTGCATCAGAGAGCCCCATGGGTGCACCATCTGATACTTAGAAAACCTCTGCCAACATTCAGTATATGGCACTATGGACTGTTGCTGACAAAGGCGAGTTTTGCACCTTCAAAAACAACTAGATTAAACAGACAACAAAAAAACAAAAATACAAAAACAATATCACCAATGCATAATGGCTTTTAGATCATTTAATGTTTGGGTGTGTGTAGGACAATCCTTTGCATGATCAGTCCATTTCATAATCTGTAGTCTCAAGAGTGATTGCAAAGTGAAATTTGATTGTAGTGAGGATGAAGGTTTTGGTCATGTAAATGATGAGTCCTTTGTTCAGCCAGACTGAGAGGAATAAATAGACTCATAGACTCCTGCCAATCCGGTTAGCCATCAGAAAGCAAGATAGATATCAGTACAGCAACTGTCCTGATGAGTATAGCAAGCAATGCTGTATGAAATAAGCAGTGACTCAGGATTCTCAAATACTGGAAAAAAAATATGCAATTGAGTGGTGTGAACCCATTTTGCCAAACAAAATTCAGATGCAAATCAGTCCTCAAATTGGCAGTGCTCTGGCATTTCTGCAGATGTACCGCTTGAAAGCATCCTACACCTTATAGCTGTGCTATAAGTTCAGAATGTTTAAACATTCAACTGGAGATTACATTTGCCGGTTGCAGCTCTCAAGGATTCATTTTGAATGAACTACTGTAAAAGGGCAGGACTATCAGTCCACCAGGGCAGAAGTTTATAAAAATGAGGGACAATGAATTTGGGAGCGTCTCAATCAGCTCCCTAGCTTCCTTTGTTGTGAATAAGTTTATCGTGAACACGAATTCGGGCACTGGCAAGAGTGTTCATCCACTGACCATTAGGACACTTATGACTCAATCACCTGCGACACAATTATAAGCTTGCACATTAAAACACAGCTGGTAATAATAAACAACATTGCTGTATAAATGAAAATGTTGTGCATTTTCATTGTAGGTATTTAAACATACAGTTTTATCATGAAAGATAAATGACAAAGAAATATAAAGGAGTGTATTTTTCACCTTCTAACAATTCTAATATTTAAAATATTGTTTAACTTTCATTGTTATTATGGATGAAAAATATTACAAAATCTCTTTTAAAGAAAAAAATAAGGCTTTGATTTCATATTTTTACCCTTCCATTCATCTTCAAATGACTTGAAAGACTTCAGAAGACATGGCAATGTGTACCGTAAGGGAACATACTGAGCAAAGATGCCCCCTGGTTTTTATGGTGCATTCAAAAATGTTAGGAAGTGAACGTTTCAATGCACTAAAACTATTTTGTGATCGGGGCAGCCCTAGAAATGGCCGACTCACTGATCAGCACTCTGACTAATAAACTAGGGAGCTGACTGAGACGCACCCTTTATAATCCTGCCAGAAAATAGCTGCACACATTGAGATGAACCACAAAACTTACAACATATTCCAATAACAACAAACAAGATACAATGCCTGAAAAAATATACAATGGGATCCAAAAGTCAGAGACCACTATAGTGAAAATGCTTCTATTTTGCATTTTCTTCTTTAATAACATTTTCATAAAAAAAAATTAAATATCATAATTTGAGTGAAAGGTTGAATTGAAAAATGTTTGTGAATTTCAGAATGTAATTTTTAGAATGTACCCATTTTGTTTTAATGACAGTATGCGCTCAAGCTCCCATTGGCTCAACAAGATTTTATTCAGTGTGATTTGAGAGTGTTGCAAACAACATCTTGTGTTCTTAAATGGCAAAGAACTCAGACCTTTTCAAGGAGTTAACATGGCATGGAGACATGATTTTAGAAATGAATTTCACAGAATGAATGCCATTTGACTCAATGAGTCTGCATCATTGAGTCTGTGTCATGTATTTGGCGCTATCTCCTGGTGGCCATATGTAACAGTCACCAATCACGTGTCTCTCTGCCCAAATATGGATGATTTTTGCACCAGATTGCAAGATGCCAGATAGCCAGATGCTGTGTGCACATTGTGCTTCATGTGGATTATCTAATGATATATGCATCTTATTACCTTGTGTTTGGGCTTGTTTGAAAGATAATTGCCTCCTCCAAGTAATGGTATGTGATATTTTATGTTGTTTATTTTTCGTGAATTTATGCAGCATATAAGCAACACCTGTTCACTTGAAACATAATTATCGAAGACATATACTAAACTATTACTTGCTATATTTTTGCTATATAGGCTGGTTGTATTCTACTCTTTGAGAGCTTTCCAATTACTTATGTATCATGGCTATTTAATGAGTGTGATGTTTTTACTGATTGCAATAATATGTACAGTGCAATTTTCTTTTTTATAAATTATCAAAACAGAACATTTCTGATTTGTCTGCAAATTTCAAAGCACTTGTTCAGTTTTGGTCATAATGCCTACATGCACTTTAAAGTACAGCTTCTAAGCTTTAAAATAATAGCTATTTTGTGTTGGTCAATATTGGTAATATTTTTACCATTTTTTTTTTCTCACGGGCAGGCCCATCCAAGCTTAGATTTTGAATCCCAGATTTTCAATGTGGTCTAAGACTTTTCACCCCACTCTTTTGCATCCTTTTGAGGTGGAATTACTTTTCTAGGCAAATGAACTCGAAATTTTGCTCCATTACAAAATGCTTTAAAGATACAGTTCCACCACGTCCCTTCCTGGTATCCTTACTCAGATATTGTGTGAAAGTTACAAAGTTCACCTGCTTTAAATGGTCATTACATGAGTTGAAAGATTGGATATACAGTATATTCCTTCAGTTTAATGAAGATTAATTGACTTTATTATGATCACTTATTAGCTGAAATTCTAAGCTGGAAGATGTGTATGGATTACTTGCACTAAAATCAATTTACTCTTAGCTCCAGTGACAGCAACAACAACAAAAAAGTAAACGTAAAATGAACAGCTTCTTTTACTGCACTTATCATTAATCATTCAGCAATCATAATATTACCTTACAAGAGTGCCGTCAATACATTTGAAGCCATACAGGTCACAGACTCTAATGATTAACTCATTGATCTGTCTAATAATTGACTAGTTCCTGATTTGATGTATATTCAGATACTGGCACCCTTTCTTGCATAATTTCCAATTACATGCAAATTCTTTCAATAATATTTAGGTATATCAAAATGCATTGTGATAGATACCCCAGGTCTCTATTCATAGATAAATTTCCCCCTAAGAGTGTAAATCCTATGGCACTTTCAAAATATTGCTCTGTTTGTTTGAACGGTACGAAATGTCAATTTCTGCCTCAATGATTGGCGCAGGAGTGTATAGGAAACCTGTTTTAGGAACAATCGTTATTTTTCCAATTCCATTTGGTGTCTCTAAATGTTCAGAACTTTTTGCTACATTAATTGACAATGAAAGTACATAGGAGATAGGAAATCATTTGGGGAGAGAGGGGACAGGCCGGATTCAGACCTGCGTCACACATATGAGCACCAAGGCTGAACATGTCTGAAGCACATGGGCTAACCACTAAGACATGGCTCCGACAAGAATAGCAGCCTTCTAAAGTAGTCCTCAGTTCACCTTTCAATATAAAAAAGTCCAGAGTCAGAACACAAAGACACTTTGTGTCCTGTTCTCAAGTTCAGTTCACATAAATGATAAAGCCAAGAATGGGATTGTGAAGACAAACATGTTGCCCTTGGCTGTACTGAAGTAATGGAATAGCTGAAATGATGCACAGCTGTCTTAGGATGCCCAATATCTGCTCACAGCAATCTTTTATCAGTGCATGTGTCATCTATCTTTGATGCTTTTAACAAATGTTCTGAAATATAAAAGCCCTGAGGACCTTCTATACATCATTACGGGTTCTTTTCATTGCAATAAAAAAGAAAGACAGAAATGGGGTATTTTATTGCCAGATGTAACCTTTTGTGGCTTTGTTAGTTTGTAGTACAGTAGCTAAGCACTACCCTTCAGTATTCTCAAGGCCAAAGAAAATAAAGGCAATGTCTGCCATCATTTCATTTTACGAGCAAATTGATTTTTACTTAAATGGGACCTATTGGACTGACATAATGCAACCAAGTACTACATAGAAATGATAAACAACTACTTTCTCTACAGCAGTTAAAATTGTGCATTAATGCATATACATTTTGTATTCTCTACTCACCCTGAAGTCAATACCGACTGTTGAGATGAAACTTCCTGCCAGAAATGCTCCATCTTTAAAACGAACAAGCAGACATGTTTTCCCCACCCCAGAGTCACCAACCAGCATTACCTGGAAAAAGAGAGAGAGATTATAGATGGAGCAAGGCACATGGTCTATTCCATTATCCCTCTTGTTTCCCCTGTCTCTCATTTGTTCTATTAAGGAACAAACATCTCTAAACCTCTCATTTTTCCATCAGTGCACCAAACAAGCTTTGTCTCTTTTCCTCCAGTGCTTAGAAAGACTTTGTCAAGGATTAAATGCAGGAATGCTTGTCATAGTGGAACGAAGGGGATTGGTTGTTGAGATGCAGAGACCAAAACACTACTTTCAGTTTTAAATGAATGAAGGTTCAGGACAAACGAAGATCAGTTTGGTAAAATGAAGCATTGCTAGTTCTCTTTGCACTGTCCAGTTCAGCTCCACTAGTAGAGGTCGGCTGATATGGGTTGATATGTAGAGAGGAGGGTAGCTGATGGCAGATATAATGGCGATAAATTAGTACGTTTAAAAATGAAAATTCTGTCATCATTTACTCACCGTCATGTTGTTTCAAACCCGTATGACATTCTATCTTCCGTGGAACACAAAATGAGATGTTAGGCTGCATGTTCAGTGACTGAGAGCCTCAGTCACCATTCACTTTCATTGCATCTTTTTTTCCACACAATCCAAATGAATGGTGAATGAAAGTTTCATTTTGCCTAACATCTGTGTTTGCGTTCCACGGAAGACAGAATGTCATATGAGTTTCAAAGAATTTGAGGTAAGTTACTCAAAATAAGTAATCCACTACAAATTAATTCTCTAAAATGTAAACAGACTACTTTACTGATTACATCATCTAAAAGTAATCACATTACTAATTATTTTACTTTTAAGTTACTTTCTAAATTACTTTTCCTAGAAAAGTTTTTGGTTTTCCGCTCAAATTCAAAATGTCTATATTTCCTCCTCATTCACTGTCACACCCTTCAGCTGTCACAGAAAGGCTAACAGACGTACATATGAATTCATATTTTAGATGTACTGTATTATACATATTACTTTAGCGCAAGTAATGCACTTAAAAGTAATTAATTAAAAGTCGGGAACTGTAATCTGATTACAAGAATTTCAAATGTAATGTGTTACACTACTTTTAACTAAAAAAGTAATTAGATTATAGTGACTAATTTGTAATCAGATAAACACAACACTGATGACGGTGTAAATGATGACAGAATTTTACATGTGTGAACTCTCTCTTTCATGAGAGCAAAGCATGCACACAAAAATGCTGAATTTAATTTAAATTCATTTAAACCGACTGTTCTCAGTTCAGGACAATCTGGGCTGTCAGTAAAGGGTTACATTTTTGATGTACGGAGTCATGTGACAAAACAACATGGCACCGATCTGAGCATGAGTTTATCTTTGGAAGAAACGCCAACAAAATTACATCTGATAAGAAACCAGTAAAGTTTTTACACTGAAACCTCTTTGAGTCAAAAAATAAGTCTAGTTTCATTCGATGACATTTTTAAAATTTGAGCTATTTATCGATTTATCAGAGGACTTATATGGAGTTAGGATGAAAATATGGTGCATTTTCAACTATTCTGAGACCAGTGCAGACAGACAACACACTGGAGGTTAAGATTCACTAAATAGGGAGCAAGGGAGCATCCTATAGCTATTCCTACGCAGTAAAGTCCATTCACTCCTAAAATCTGACCAAACGTTCAGTTTCAGGCTGCAGATGATGTTTGGACCACTCAACATGTTCGGCAGACATGGCACAATGGTAATCAGTACATAGATTCAGAAATTATAATGTCTAATTTTATTTTAACATGGTTGGAGTGATTGGACGATGCTGGCTATTACTTTGAATTTCTAATGGGTAAAATGCTTCACTTGTTTGTTTGACAGTACAAAGAGAGAACATTGAGATTTTGTTGCCAAAGTAGAAAAGAAATGTTTGTAACAAAAGTCAAATCAAGTCAAATAATTTTTATTTGAATAGTTTTTTTATTTGTGCTTTCTCAATACATATTGTTCCAAAGCAGCTTTACAGAAAATCAGCTGTAATGTCTGTAATGTCTTAAAATATGAAAAACCAACACTCCTGGAAACATAAACAATATGATAATAAAAATCAGACTCTCTATAGCTTGGTATTATTTAAAATTTCACAACTTAGTCCTGCTGTCCACATATGTGGACATCAATTTTTAGGAAAACTATTTGCTCTAGATTTTTATATATATGTGTGTGTGTGTGTGTGTGTGTGTGTGTGTGTGTGTGTGTTTATTAGGTGCTACTAGTTACAAATCAAAAAGGGAAATGGAAAATGCACACAGCAGTCACGCTCGGGTCTCAGGAGGTGACCTAGCTGTTCAGTTAGAGGCTACGCTTAGCTTGAGACAAACGGCGCGCGTAATACTCATTCATATGGGACAGCGGGATAATATTTCATTGTTTAAAATTATTGCTACAGCATAAATATAGGCTTAACCTTTATATGCATGCTGAAGCTGCATATTTTAATTAAAAAATTAAGAGTAAAATGATATAACTTAGTATGATGTGCTCACGCTGTCCCAGTTAGTAAAATATTGGTATGTTTAATGCATGAGCATGCCGGGTTGGTTATTGAAAAGCTGTGCGTACCTTGAAGGCGATGTCGTAGAATTCCCCGCTGTTGCTGAGAGAGGGTCGGCTGGGATAGACCACTCCGTTGGACTGGGTCAGGACTTTCTTTCCTTTCTCTTTCTCGCTGCTAGGAGATGAGTTCGGTGTATTTGAACTGCCTTTTCCTTTGGCCGCTTTTTTCCTCGACATTGTTATTTATTCCCCGTTTGAACGTGCGACGCGTGTGCGTAATTTATAAAGAGCGTAATGCGCTCTACACACTAAGGCAATTTCAGCTCACTTCTCCCGGTTATTGTGTTTTAGTACGCGTGAATTAACTTTTTATCAATAAGCGCGCACATGACTTAGGGGTTCCGACAAATAAAGAGAGAGAGCGAGCGTTGCACCTACTACACTGTGCCTCGCGATGTCCGTCTGTTTAATGCAGTGACTGACTCGAGAATTTGTTGATGCTGCTGCTGTTGTTGTTGTTTTTAGAAAGGAAAAAAACTCTCTAAAGACTGGCTCCTAGATACACCTTTGTCCGTCAGTATGAAAGGGAATATTCAGCGTTTCGCTCACTCCTCTTCGCAGTCTAGTAGTGCACGCGCGCAGGGCGCGTTGTCAACGATCAGTGGAAGTGCTGGCCACGCGCACACGGAGCACATCTCTTCAAGGCATCCTAGCAGCTCGCGAACGCTCAGTCTCCACTTGTTGCAACACAAGCCATCTTAAAGGCGCAGAGTCTTGTTTTGAAAGTAGGATTAGGATCGGGATTAGTCGTTTTACGGTCAAGACAACATACTGTTATTTAACAAATTTAGTTTATTCTTCAAAACCCTAAACGCAAGACTAAAACTGTCTACTGTAACTGAAACCTCATTATTTGTAGGCCTACTAATTTTAAACTGTACTGCCAAAAGTTTGAGAAGGATATAGCTGCTGCAGGAATAGCTCCAAAAAGGAGCGGGAGCTCCAACCCGCCATTAAATATATAGAGAGCCCCTAACCTAACATTTACCCTGTGTGTGTGTGTGTAACTGACGTCCGTTACTTTTGGAGTAACCCCGCCCCGTTTTAGAGTAACTCCGCCTTCTTCTGGAGATTCCGCCACCATTTGGAGATCTCCGACCTGCAATTATACCTACTTGAAAAGTTTAGACATTATTTATACAAAAGTGGTGGTGTTTCACAGTGCACAATATCCAATAAGTTATTTATTTGTTAAATAATGTAATAACATATAATAATATAATGTAGCATATACTACACAGTGAGCAGCATGCTAGTATTCATTTTTATTAGGTTCTTATTATATGAGCTGTGTCCAAAAGTACTATACACTATGCACTTACAATATACACTATGCACTTAGCAATGTAGTGTATGAATTTCTAGACTGTTGTTTTGTCTCCATTATTTACAATTGTTTTGTCAGACCCACATTGTAGCCAGGTAACTCCGCCCCTTCCGCTACATAGGGCAAGCGGCGAGCACTGAGTGCATGAAGTGTCCAATGTTTACACTCCATTTTGACGGTTGAAGAAATGTATTATTCGGATACTCATAGCTGACTTCTTTTTGTTGCATTTTCAGTGTTGACATACTCGTCGTACTACAGTAATTACACTACAAAATGACGTGGAATAGTGCAGAAGTGTGCGGTTTGGGACGCACCTAAAGTCTACAGACATTTGCAGGAATTTCTTGGGGGTTTTCTGTACAGTCATGGACTGACTGCTGAGCAAATGTTTGAATTAAAAACACAATGAACTATCATTGGTCATTTTTCATATTGGTCAGAGAAATCTTTCATGTTTACATGGGCAGTTCTTGTCCAGAATATGCTGTAAAGTGGACCAGATTTTATTATTTTAGTCTGGCTACACAAGATTGGGGTACATATGAGTCATGTACAGCGTGTGCGTAAATGTAAGACCAGTGTTTCATTTTTATCCCATATCGTTACATAAGCTTCAGTACATGTATAGCTACGGGTGACTCATATCGATGAGAACCTGTCTAAAGAAAGCTCTCATTTGTATTAATCTTAACAAGAACGTATATTAAATTATTCCTTAGGAGAAAAAAATTTGATATGCATACAACAGCAAGTATGTACGCATTATGTGCAGCCATAAGATTTCATCCTAACCATCTGGTACTGTCAAGTATTGCACTAAATGACTATCCCATAAAGGTCATTTATAGCCTACACCTGTCACTTGGATCAGTTGCTATAGTTACATTCTAATTGATGTCTTCCTTTCTCAGTCTCAGTCTAACATGTGTATCAAACTTTACCTAACCTCTCAAACAGGTAATAAGATCTCTCCTTTATGGAGACACACTGTCACTTCCCAACATAATTACTTGTCTTGAGCATTTCCTTTCTTTATTGTTGCAAATAAAGTATCTGTCCAAAGGCTATAACAGCTCAACTGAAATGAGCATGGATAATTACCAGAAACAGATGCTCAAAGTCTGTGAAAGCTCAGTTTAGAGCAGGCAGGGCCACATTGATTGCTCTGTCTTACATCTGTGGATACAGCTTGCCAACTCTGGGTCAATGAACAGAACAGTTTCTTATTATTTTAGATTTTAGATCTGCTGCAGAATTTAGATACAGAAGGAATACAGCCCAATTCAAGAGTCTAGTTTGAACAAAAATGAACATTTTGTTATCATTTACTTACCATCATGTTGTTCCAATATTACTATCTTTCCTCCGTGGATCACAAATGGATATAGGTATATTGTAAGCCTCAGTCACCATTCACTTTCAATGTATAAAAAAAGATGCAATGAAAGTGAATGGTAACCGAGACAGACATTCTCCCTAACTTTTTTTGAACCACAGTAGAAAGTCAAATGGGTTTGGAACAACATGAGGGTGAGTAATTGATGACACTGTATTATTTTAAAAAGACTAGAGAGTGGGGGGCCTGGGTAGCTCAGCGAGTAAAGACGTTGACTACCACCCCTGGAGTCGCGAGTTTGAATCCAGGGCGTGCTGAGTGACTCCAGCCAGGTCTCCTAAGCAACCAAATTGGCCTGGTTGCTAGGGAGGGTAGAGTCACATGGGGTAACCTCCTCGTGGTCGCTATAATGTGGTTCTCGCTCTCGGTGGTGCACGTGGTGAGTTGCGCATGGATGGCGCAGAGAATAGTGTGAAGCCTCCTCACGCGCTAGGTCTCCGCAGTAACGCACTCAACAAGCGACGTGATAAGATGTGCGGATTGACGGTCTCAGACGCGGAGGCAACTATTTATGCAACTGAGATTCGTCCTAGACCTAGAGCACATTGGGAATTGGGCATTCCAAATTGGGGAGAAAAGGGGAGAAAAAAGCCTTGAGAGCAGTTGTTCTTCCATGTCTTATCCATATCTGGCCAAATGGGTACTATAGCACTCTCACAGTCCTTTAAAAAATATTTGGATTTTTACAGAGCTAAACGAGTGTTTTATAATTCTGCTCATTTGTGTAATCAAAATGGAAAAATGGAAAGGAACAGGAATTAATGCATTTGAAATACACAGTCTTTGGAAAGGTTAAAGAACAATACGGCAAGAACTGCCTTCTTCCAAACATAGACATAAAAACTGTCAACAGACTTCAATTTATGTTTCCATACACTGTGTATGTACTGTCTGTTTTAGGTTTAATATTTTTACACTGCTTATTCATCATCACACTTTACATTAACATATATTATGCTATTCTTATTCTTTTTAATGCTTATTTTATCCATTACACTACGATATTCAATGAAACACTGCATTGATTTTAAAAAAGACAAATTTTATACTACATTATGCTACGTATATTAGGCATTAAGTACTAAAGTTAAGTGCATTACCTGAACTTTTAGACCATTCTTCCTTACAGAACTGTTTCAGCTCAGCCATATTCTTAGGATGTCTGGTGTGAATGGCTCTCTTGAGGTCATTCCACAGCATAAGGTCTGGGCTCTGACTAGGTCACTCCAAAATGTGGATTTTCTTTTTTTGAAGCCATTCTGTAGTGGATTTTCTTCTATGTTTAGGGTCACTGTCCTGCTGTATCACCCAATATCTAGAACTTCAGCTGGCACACAGCCACACTGACATTATCCCGTAGGATATCTTGATAAACTTGGGAATTATTTTTTCCCTCGATGAAGGGAATCGGTCCAGGCCCCGAAGCAGCCCCAAACCATGATGCTCCCTTCACTCTACTTCTCCATTGGGATGATGGCTTCATTTCATGTTGTTATACAATGCCCTTTATACTAGATACATAGTGCTGCAGGTTCTTCCCAAACAATTCAATCTTAATTTCATCAGTCCACAATACATTTTACCAGTAGTGTTGTGAAGTGTCAATGTGGTCTTTGGCAAAGAACAGAGATGTTAACCAGTTCCAATGATTCCTTCTAGTCTTTAGCTGTCACTCTTTTTTACCTCATTGAGCATTCTGCGGTGTGCCCTTTGAGTCATCTAGGCTGAACGACCACTTCTAGGGAGAGTAGCCACAGCACTAAATCGTCTCCATTTATATAAAATTTGTCCAAATGTGGACAGATAAATATCTAAGCTCTTCGAGATAACTTTGTAACTCTTTCCAGCTTTATGCAAAGCAACAATTCCTGATCGTAGGTTTTCTGAGATCTCTTTTTTGCAAGGCATGGTTTACTTAAGCAGATGCTTCTTGTGAACAGCAAACTCAAAATGTTTGAGTGCTTTTTATAAGTCAAAGTAGCTCTAACCCACACTTCCAATCTCATTTCATTAAATGGATGCCAGGTTTGCCAACTCCTGACTCAACGCCTAGCTTTTGTTGATGTTATTAGCCTAGGGGTTCACTTACTTTTTCCACAGCACTGTGAATGTTTAATGGGATGTGTTCCATAAAGACATGAAAGATTATACTTGTTTGTATGTTGTTAACTTAAACACATTTTTGTTTGTCTATACTTGTGACTTTAATGAAGATGAGATCACATTTTATGACCAATTAATGCAGAAAACCAGCTAATTCCAAAGGGTTCACATACTTTTTCTTGACACTGTTGCTACATATCTCTGCATATTAAGCTGGGAGAAGAGAAATCATTTTAATGTTATATAACCCAGAGATACTTAATGCTACAAAAAGGCATTCTCTCTGAAAGAAAATAAAAAAGAACAGCCATTGTTAAGTTTTATTCAGATGGAGTTGACCCCTCATGTTGAAATTATTTTTGGAAAACCAATCATTCATTGACTGTGTATCTTACAGATGGATATTCAGAAATAATTGGTTTCTTACATCAAAATGAAAGAAAATAAAAAGCCTACCAGCTTTGATCTTCAAATTTAACAAAAACAACCTTGCTTATGAACTGAGCATTCTTCATTTTCATGGTCAAAGGTACATGATGATTACAGTGTGCTTGTAATGCTTGAGTATATTCAACATCATATGTATACAAGAAATGGGCCGTTTTTGTTCACAGGCTTAAAAGAGCCCTCGCCTGACAACAACACTTCTTCTCAGATAGTGGTGAAACACAAAAGAGTTGCCTTTAGAAATCACTTATATAACATATCCTCTTTGGCACAGTTTTGTCAAGACCAACCAAGTATACTTCAGTGTATGGACACAAGAGATAACAAAAATGAAGGCATATCCAAGATGTCCTAAACCCTTCAGGTTTGTGGAATGACTTAATAGCTGTCTGGAAGAGGCCAGTTCCTGGACTGAAAGTACCTCCTGAGGCCCTCCAGGTTGACAGGGGGGAAGTAGGGTCCGATTCGCTTCCTGACCCACCATTTCCCCTGGGTAGCACTGGTACTGCCTGGGCGAGTGAATTTATATCGGAAATGTTCCCCTCGTATCCACCTGAAATAAAAAAAAATAATTTAAAAATCACATCCGCATAGTGCCTTCAACACATACACATTTCTTAATGTGTGTTTTTGCTCATTAACTTATGAAGAAACATGAGGTAACTTGCAAAATGTGTTTTTTATAAAAGTGCCACAGGAGGGAGCTAAAGACTTGGGTAATATGGCCTTATGTATACATGCATATGAATAAAGTTTGCCATTCAGTAAACAGTTTTTTTACTGTAAAAAATTTTTTTTGACTAAAAATAGACTGAAATAGAAATGTGATTGCCCTTGTCTAAGAAATGACAGCTTTTCCTTACTGTCCCAAAAGGAACATTAAAAACCAACAACATACCAAAGAAGTAAAAGGTTTAATCAGTGATTTTTGGAAAGCATGCTCACCCATTAAGATGTCCATTAATGGTAAAAGTGTGTACAATCCTGCATTGATATCAATTTACAATAAAGTAAATGTTTTATTTATTTATTTTTTAAACAATATTTACATACCAAACAAACATATTTTTGACAGCCGTGGTTAATAAAGTGGCAAGTTACCACAGTTTTATTGTAACAGTTACTTCATATTTTGGCAAAAAAACATTTGCCAAGTCCACATAACCACGTCAACTGTTTTCATTAAAGGGATAGTTCACCCAAAAATGAAAATTCTCTCATAATTTACTCACTTTCATGCCATCCCAGATGTGTATGACTTTCTTCTGCTGAACACAAATATTTTTAGAAGAATATCTCAGCTCTGTAGGTCCATACAATGCAAGTGAATGGTGACCAGACCTTTGAAGCTCAATTACACTTCCTATAGCACCATCTATTCTAGCGCTCTGTGCATGCGTCAAGCACTAGGAAGTGTAATCAAGCTTGAAATCATGATCGTGCCTAGAGATTGCAATGACAAGATGTACAGTGAAAATTGAGTTACATTTTAGTTCATTCTCACCCAAAACCAATTGGATCGCTTCTGAAGACACGGATTAAACCATTGGAGTCTTATGGATTACTTTTATGCTGCCTTTATGTGCTTTCTGGAGTTGGAAATGTCTGGTCACCATTCACTTGCATTGTATGGACCTACAGAGCTGAAATATTCTTCTGAAAATATTTGTGTTCTGCAGAAGAAAGTGATACACATCTGGGATGGCATGAGGGTGAGTAAATGATGAGAGAACTATCCTTTTAAAATTCTGCATTGACTTCTATCATGTAAATAGTAAGAATGTCCATGCAAAATATTGAAAAAAGCATTTTAACCATTGATGGACAGCATTGGTAGCCATTCCTAAAAATAATAACAGGTCACATTTTATTATAAGTGTCTGCATTACTGTGTATATACATAGGTAATTAATGAGTAATACTTGTAAACACTACATGTAATTATTGTGTACTTAGTTTGTAGAGCTGCTTGTACTTACATATTGTTAGTTATTACTATAGTAATTAATCATAGTAACATGTAATTTGTGCAAAATGAACACAGTAAAAAAAAAAATCCCCAAAAATAAAAATGATAATAATAAATTCTTATTTAATAACATATAATAAATTATATAATAATATCATTGTTATTATTGCTCCAAGGAATAATAATATGCTAGAAAATATATTTTCAATAGTTTTCTTTCTGGGTGTGTCCATTATAAGCTTAAGACCTGTAATATTATACAATGTAATAGGTGATAGAAGTATTCATAGTACATGCACTGGCTGTTTTCAGTGCTGTATTTGATAGTTTGCATTACATTTACATTTAGTCAATAAGCAGACGCTTTTATGCAATGCAGCTTACAATAAAGAACACAGCAAGCAATTGTTATTCTGGCTGTATTGAGTTTTACCTGGGTTGCTCTCTGCCCTGAAATGGGTTGTGTCCCATTAGGGAAAGAACAGTGGAGTCATTCGCCAACAGTCTGCCTGCTATGTGAATAACCCACTCATTCTGTTCATATGTCTGAAAGAAAGACAGAGAATTCAAAAACATATCACAGTACTACAGCCATCCACATTTTCATCCACACTTTAATGCACACTTTAGAGTCTGGTAGCCCACAGACTTCTGAGATTTCCCCAGCACTACTCCACATTACTTTCAGAAGTTTTCACTTCTGCACAGGTGCAAGAGCAGCAGGGTGCATATGCTAGAGATGGGGGCGTTGAGGCAGATTGAAGAGCTATTTGGAGCTCTGCTGTCCAAAGGAACAGAAGGAGGGCTTTTGTCTTATATTATACGTTTCCATTATATTTTGCAATGCATCTGTTCAGAGGTCAGGAATGAAGACATAGAAACGCCGATGTGCACAAAGGCTCAAACATGCACATTTCTACATCACAGTTGTTTAGATGTCCAGCAGCAATGCAGTTTTAAGTTACTGGTATAACAAGAAACTTTTATTGGTTCTATATGAAAGCTGTTCAGAAGATTTATGATCTCATTTGTCTGTGCAACTGAATTATTATTTCTGTGTGTGTGCGTGTGTTACATAAGCATTATAAATAATCTTTTTACATCTCTCTGCACCCTTTCTATTGACTAGGCTTTTTGTGCTGCAGTGTAATTTATCTCCTTGTGAAGAATTCATTAATAGAACGTTTTGCACTGACTACACGTCTTTGATTTAAAGGGATAGTTCACCCAAAAATTAAAATTCTCTCATCATTTACTCACCCTCGTGCCATCCCAGATGTGTATTACTTTCTTTCTTCTGCTGAACACAAACGAAGATTTTTAGAAGAATATTTCAGCTCTGTAAGTGAATGCTGACCAAAACTTTTAAGCTCCAAAAAGCACATAAAGTCAGCATAAACATAATCCATCAGACTCCAGTGGTTTCATCTATGTCTTCTGACGTGATCCAGTCGGTTTAGGGTGAGAGCGGACTAATATATAACTTTTTCACTGTACATCTTGAGAGCAGTCTCCTTGGCGATCATGATTTCAAGCTCGATTACACTACCTTTAGCGCCATCTAGCGCTCTGCGCATGCGCCAAGCACTAGGAAGTGTAATCGAGCTTGAAATCATGATCATGCCTAGAGACTGCAATGGCAAGATGTATATTGAAAAAGGAGATTTGTTTTGGTCTGTTCTCACCCAAAACCAACACGATCGCTTCAGAAGAATTAGGATTAAAAGGATTAAAACACTGGAGAATGATGGATTATCTTTATGCTGCCATTATGTGCTTTTTGGAGCTTCAAAGTGCTAGTCACCATTCACTTGCATTTAAAGGACCTACAGAGCTGAAATATTCTTCTAAAAATCTTCGTCTGTGTTCTGCAGAAGAAAGAAAGTCATATACATCTGGGATGGCATGAGGGTGAGTAAATGATGAGAATTTTTTTTTTTTTTTTTTTTTGCTGATTACAGAGTCTAGGACTAACACAGAGACAGGTGTGATTTTTCAGGACACCTATTTCAGTGATATCTGTCAGATAGTAGGGACATGTTGTGCATGGTATTCCAATAATTATAGCACCTTTAACATAAATCAGACAGAAACCGTTTTTGTTAAAAGCGTCAGAGTTAAAGCCCAAAATCTAAAAGCGTCTGAGTATTGCAGTAGCATTATGATGTCACAGACTCCCTGCTTCACCTGAAAGGCAGCAAACCACATAAGCCAGTCCAGCCTGTAGTGGAATGGGGAGATGAGGCAAGGTCTTCTGTTCAGAGCTCCAGGTTTACACAGGAACTCATACTCCTCCCATATCACCCCCTCTTCAGTGTGGTTTACACTCAGTGTGCCCTGAAACACCACCTCTGTCCGCTCCTTAGTGATACTACACAATGAGAGAGATACAGAGCAGAGTATGTGAGTGAAGTGGAGCAACAACAATTTGCCTAGTAGTCTGATTCAGCTCTAAACCGTGTTTACCATTTCTCCCTCAGAGTTTGCTCTATAGCGAAATTTGCAAGTAATTACCAGTCCAATGTAAAATTCTTTCAGTATGTTTTTTTAAATCATCAGCATGAGATGTTTATTTTTGTATTTTTATAATTAAAATTTTTTATTGATTCATATATACACAACAAAGATAAACACAACACATATACAACGAATCAACATTTCACATTCAAACCCCACTAATATCCCTCCCCATTCACCAACCCCCCTGACCCCCAACGAACACCCCTGTGGTCCCACATAATAACACACACACAAACACACACACACACACACACACACACACACAAAAAGAAAATAAACATACATAATTAAACTAAACTACACTCTCCACATCCCCTCTCCGAGAGTCCCAAAAAATGCCAAATAATTGCCCCATTTCCTACCAAATAAGTCCCAAAACCCCAGCCTTCTACTTGCCACCTCCTTGAAAGCAGCCACCCTCCCCATTTCCACACACCACTCCAAAAATGAGAGTGCTCCATCTGACTTCCATCCCCTTCAAATAATTTGCCTGCCAATCATGAGACTAGTCAGAACCCAAATTCTTACATGATTATCCTCCAAATTTATGACCGCTCCATCACCCAAAATACAGTCTGGGACAAAGTCAAATTTGAGTGCCTAAAAAGTCACACATACAACTCTGAACTTTCAACCAAAATTCTTGAATCTTAACACACCCCCCAAAAACATGGGTTGTGTCTCCATCTTCTGATTGGCATTGCCAGCAGGTGGGTGTGTCTTTAAGACCAAGCCTACACAATCTAGAGGGGGTCCAATAGAATCTATGTAAAATCTTAAATAGCATAAGGCGCACCCTTGCATCTTTAGATGTAGACTTAATGTTTTTTAGAATCCTAGCCCACACTCCCTCCTCCAATACCAAGTATAAATCTTTCTCCCATAATCTCTTGAGAGAAGTTGAAGCTCCGTCCCCCAGACTCTGAATTAGCTGGGAGTAATACACTGATGCCTCATGACCTTTTCCAAAAGCAGTAATCACCTCTCCGGGAGTATTTGCCGCTTTAGGGGGGTGTATGCTACTCCCAAAAATAGTACAGAGCATGAGATGTTTTAAGTGAAATCACATTTGCACATTTCTGTACAGTTGCGTACGATGCATTAGTACAATGATATAACAGCATAATCGAAATCTTTAATATATACTACACATCTGAGAGGAGAGAGTGACATACAACCCACCCATTTTATTTCCATGTGACAGGTACACTACATTTGTTTTTCTAGATATGTCTTTATAAATTCCCCACACTCCCATCGCATTCATCTGTCATCAATTTTAACTAAACATTTTGTATTTTTGATCACTAACTTTCCAATCAAATTTCACAAATTAAATTTTTTTCTACTGACATTTAGCCTGTTAAAGGGATAGTTCACACAAAAATGTATATTCTGTCATCATTTACTCAGCCTAATTTCATTCTATGCCCCAATTACTTTTCTTGAGCTAAACACAAAAGGATTTATCTAGCATGTCCATAATATCCTGCTGTTTTTCCATACAATGGAAGCGAATAGTGAGCACTTTTGATTTCAAAGCTGGATAAAAAAAAAAAAAAATTGTCTAATCCCTATTCCTCATTTCCTACATAACCATTCCTACATAAAAATAATGCGTTTTATCATTGTCTTCCATCTTGGGTAAAATAGTGTTTGTTTTTCATGACCCTTTAAAGGGATAGTTCTCCCAAAAATGTAAATTCTCTCATCATTTACTCACCCTCATGCCATCCCAGTGAATTACTTTCTTTCTTCTGCTGAACACAAACAAAGATTTTTAGAAGAATATATAAGAATAAATCTCCACTTTCACTTTCAGTTTCACATCTGAAAGAGAAAGTGGAGATTTATGGTAAAAAATTTATTAAATATTGATCTGTTTCTCACCCACACCTATCATTCCGCTTCAGAAGACATTGATTTAACCACTGGAGTCTTGTGGATTACTTTTATGCTGCTTTTATCTGCTTTTTGGACCTTCAGATTTCTGGCCACCTTTCACATGCATTGAAATAGAATATTCTTCTAAAAATCTTTGTTTGTGTTCAGCAGAAGAATAAAGTCATACACATCTAATATGGCATGAGGGTAAGTAAATGATAAGAGAATTTTAATTTGATCCCGATCCCTATTTAATAACTATCCCTTTAAGTACCTTTTGTTTTACTGGGTGACTGACAAATGGCAAGTGGCTGTTTGATGAGTGTTAACTTAATACATTTGGTACATTTAATCCAATCCAATGTAATCCAATCCAATTTTAAATAATCAGATTACATGACCTAAAAACTGTAATCTAAAAGATTCTGTTACTGATTACAATGTTAGTCGTGTAATTTGTAATTAGTCCCAGATAACATTTCAGAAGTAATCTACCCAACACTGATGCTAGATTTTGTAAGTCATACAGGGTTGGAAAAACATGAGGGTGAGTAAATTATGACAGAATTTTCATTTTTGGGAGAACTATTCCTTAAACACTGTATTTAACACATTGTGAATTCTTGCTCACATGCAATTGCATTATGGGCTGTTGTGTGTTATGCTCAGAAAACATTGCCGCTTAGACTTTAAAAAGGTTCTGCCATCTTGAGGTTATTGATGAGGTTTCAAGAGCACATTTATAACAGTATAAACCACTGTGACGCTCAGACAGAGATGGATGGGGTACCTGCCAAAGGCTCCGTACGTGTTGACTATCCGCAGGGGATCAAACGAGGTGTTCATCACCTGTCTGGAACTCAGCAGGTTCATCACCACTGGGACGCTCAGATATGCTATCAAAACCCCCAAAGACACATTCACCACACGCCTTATCAGCATACCTGAACCACAAGGAGACAAAGAGAGACACTGACAGGGCAAAACAGGAAGAGGACGTGAGAAAGATATCAAGGGGGAAAAAAACTTTGCGAGGGAAAGCATACTACATGCCCAAGTCATTCAAATAACTGGGCACTGAACAAAAGCAATCATGAAGTTTGGACTGGACTGAATTTATGTTTTCTCCAGATCTTGCTTGACATGATTTTCGTAGACAAATACAAATTTAGCCTATGCATGGATTATTTTTTTTTTTAACTAAACTAATATTGTAATCACTTTTTAAAATAGGTGATTTGGATGGTATAGTGAAGGAAAATGGCCAGAATGTGCAGAGCCGTATTCTAGGCAAAGCGTAACTACTTTGAAGAATTAAACATTTAAGCTAGCTCTTGAGTTTTTATTATTATTATTATTATTATTATCATATATTTGTGTCACTACATAATTCACAAACTTTCATAATATTCTTAATGTATAAAAAGTAGGGCTGTCGATTTAACGCGTTAATTTAGTTTGATTAATTATATAACAAATAACACGTTAAAAAAATTAACGCAAGTAATCATGCCCCCTGACGTGTACGTAAATTCCGTAATAAAAGCACGAATTTTCCAACCATATGAGCCACAAGTGGGCAGAGAGATTTTCCAATGTTCATTATGTACGTGAGACGGTTGTAGAGGTGATGTCAGCAAGAGAAATCACAGACTTTTTCAAGCTCGAAGTAAATCTGTTTTTACTTGCTGCGTGAACAGGTGGTAGCACGCCTCAACAAGCCTCACAAGCAGCGCAGCCACAGAATGAGAACCGCTCACAAAGGAAGCACAACAGGTGGGACGAAACACAACAGAATACAGGAATTTTGAGACGTGATTTTCAAAGTTTCCACTACTTTTAACTTGACACAGCGTCCTGAAAATGCGGCATTTATGACGCTGAATACCAGTGAGGCGCTCCAAACTCGTCTGTCTGAGGCACACACATGTAAATATAGTGACAACTAAAAATAGCGCAGACGGAGTGCAAGAACACGTACTGTGAGAACTGGACACATGACAAACTCAGTGCAAAATAAGAGTGCTGTCAGCTGTAGGCTTGTTCAATTATATGAGAATAAAACAAATAATATATGAGTTCTTAAGCCATTTTTTGTATTGTCTACTCTAATCAATGCTTTACTCATCTGCCACAATAATGCTATTTATTTTAACTGAATTTCAATCCATATTATATATTTATTATAGGCCCTACATATTATATTTATAAATATTTGAATTATTATGCATTATTTATATTAATTATCTTTATCTGGGGGCCTTTCTCAGCAAATAACGATATATGCGATTAATTGCGATTAATTCGATTAATTAATCGGCATGTCATGTAATTAATTTGATTCAAATTTTGCATTGATTGACAGCCCTAATAAAAAGTCATTCTAAAGAATGAGGAGTGTCCAAACATTTGACTAGTGTAGACACACACCTTTATTGGGCTGTGGATTGTGGCCTGCAGCCTCCTCTGTCTGTATCTTCAGTAAAGTCTGTCTGGCTCCTCCGGAGCGTCGGAACAGGAAAGCTAGCGCAGCATCATCAAAACAGGCCAGACTGGGCACAATAGTCAACCAGTTTAGAAAACTCAGATTCCCACTTATGATCAGAACGACCTGCAAACATATAGAAACACATTTAAAATGAGACTTTAGGGTTACATTAAACATCTCAAGATTATAAAGAAATATATTTTTAAAAAAAACGTATATATATTTAAATATCTGTTGATCATTAGTAGTCAGACGGTTGTTAAGGTTGTTCATAATTCACATAAATCTGATTTGTTTTTTAAATCCAATCTTTAGGACTGGCTGTCTGCACTGTAATTTTTTAAGTAATGATATCTGATCTATATGTTCAGACACTGTTGAAAATATATGGTATATCCACATCAGTTGCCATAGTAATGACTTAAGCATCAGCAAATTGCCAAACGACGTACAAGAATAGCTGTTATTATGAAAAATAGGACCAAAAAACTGGAAATTCTGCCTCTGCATATATTATGTACAGTACATTAATGACATCCCACTGCAGTGCTGAACTCATAAGGTGCATCAGAGGTATATCTGTACTCTTTACACATTCATACATATTCTATGTCCGAAACCACTCACTCATTTATCATTCATTATATCCTTCGGGGACCCCGTGTACACATGCTTTTGTGTACAATGTATTTTGGCTTTGCTATATTCATCACATAATTAAAATTACTTAGGTCAACAAAAGTGCCTCTGGTTAAGTTTTTTTAATTGAAACTTGATTGGGTGTATGTGACGAGGAGGAGGGCAGGGCCAGGCCGTGACTATGCATGCCATCCCCCAGTTGGGCTAGTCAGCTGAGGAGAGGGATAAGAGCAGCGGAACGTGGCAGTTCGGGAGAGAGAGCGCCACATGCAGCTGCCATGTGTCTTTTAGTTTAATTAAATATTATTTTGACTGTTCAGCCGGTTCCCGCCTCCTCCTTTCCCATGCAGCGAGTAACCTTGTACATTGGTGCCAAAGCCCGGGAAGGAGGAGGGATGCGCTGTCGTGGAGTCCTCGCTACTGCCATCCACCCAAAGGAGCAGCCGCGGCCATCCGCCGGGGGACGGAGGAGTTGCTGCCGACCACCTGGACGCGAAGGAACGGCCACCTTCCACGAGGGGAGGAGGGGCTCACTGCCGGCCACCTGGAGCGGTGGAGTCGCTGCCAGGAGCGGAGGAGTTCCTTACCAGCCGCCAAAACGCGGAGGGGCATTCCATCCGCCAGGGGTCGGAGGACTGGCTCCAGTCCACCCAGGGAGGAGCGGCTGTCATCCGCCAGACGGTGGAGGAGTGATCGAGGACCAGGCGACGGCGTGTCAGGGAACCAGCGAGCAAGTTTTCTCTCTCTCACTGTCGCTCCGCCTTGCTCTTTCCCTCTCCTCTTTTTTTGTTTTGTTTTGTTTTTCCCTCCCCTCGTCCCCCTCCACAGCCCCAGAGAGACGGGGAAAAGCCTGCCGGCAGGCGGGGCCAGAAGGGCAGAACACTGGAGGTGAAGTCATTCACTAAATAGGTAGCAAGGGAGCATCCTATAGACATTCTAAGTCCATTCACTCCTCAAATCAACCAAAAGTTCAGTTTCAGGCTGCAGGTGATGTTTGGAGCACTCAACATGTTTGGCAGACATGGCACAATGGTAATCAGTACATAGATTCAGAATTTATAATTCTACATTTTATTTTAACATGGTTGGCAGTGATTGGATGATGCTGGGTGTTACTTTGAATCAGAATTAATTATTCAGCTTTACAGAAAATCAGCTGTAATGTTTGTAACGTCTCAAAAACATGAATAACCAACACTCCTGGAAACAATTTAACAATTCAATGAAAATTATACTTTCTATAGCTTGATATTTTTAAAAAAAATTCACAACTTAGTCCCACTGTCCACATATGTGGACATAATTTTTTACGAGATCTATTTGCTTTTTTGCATGTTTATTAGGTGCTAGTAGTTACAAATCAAATAGGGAAATGGAAAATGCACACAGCAGTCACACTCGGGTCTTAGGAGGATATAGTAAACGCCAAAAGTTAATGTAATTAGCTGTAGACACTTCTGTGCCCTCTAATATGATGTTTACAGTCATGTTGCATCCTGAATGATAAAAACAATTCTTGAAATCAGATCTGACCATTTCAAAAAATCTTTCAAAAATGTCATTGGATTTCAAACCACATATGGATTTGGGTTGACTTGGGTTGGTAAAAATCAGATTTCATGTGTATTTTTGCTGTTCTGACCAGAAACTACTAATCAAATACGGCAAAAAATCTTTTGCTTCATTTATTGTAACTCCCTCAGCAGCTGTATTAAAAACCCATCACAGCAGTAGTGACAACTTTTGTAATTAATGCCAGTGTAATGTCCGAAAAAGAATTGTGATTTAAATGTACATTAAACAATAATAATAAAAAAAATTATTGCTAGATTTACACAGCTAAATTAAGGAGGAAATGTGTTATTACAGTCTGTGAAATTGTAGGTTTAAGTTAGTGACCAAGTGATGCCACTAGATGGCAACAAAGTTATGACAGACACCATGAGAGGCACGTCAAACTCATGAAACCTTTTTCTTAAATTATTTAGATAATATTAAATAGCACAGACTGACACTTTGGGGAACACCAAGTTTAGGTACTTAATCATTTGTGTGTGTGTGTGTGTGTGTGTGTGTGTGTGTGTGTGTGTGTGTGTGTGTGTGTATGTGAAAGTCACCTGGAAGAGGATCTGGAGGGCCCCGTTCACCATGCACATTCCCCGCCCCATGAAGGTGAAGAAAGGCACAACCAGCTCGATGAAGTGATTGCTGAGAGTCTCAAACCGATGGAACCACCATGGAGAATGGTGCATGTAGTAGGACATGGGGTTAGGAACCGGCTGGGTCTGATAGACAGAGAAAGAGAGACAGGGAGAGAGAGAGAGAGAACAAAGCTAATCAGTATGCATTATGTAGTGTTCTCTAAATCAGTGGTTCTCAAACAAGTGGGTCACAGGTCTGTTCTGTTAGGGTGGTAGACAGCAAGTAAAATGATTGTTAAATGCAAATAACAGAATGCAACTACCCATTTTATCAAACAGTTGTAGTGTCAAAGACACTGTGTCCAAACAAACTCATTTTATAATATTATGCATTTCATTTTTCAAACACATCTTCTTTCTTTTTTTTTTACAGTAACAAATTTGGTACTGTGTTGGAGTGCCACTTGATATCCAATATACAGTCTGGATCCTGAAAACCAGTTGAGAATCAGTGCTCTAAATGACTGTTCCTATAAACAAAAGGCAGATCATGTGGTGCCAAACTCCTCAACAAGGTTATCTGCCCCCTAAAAATCCCATAAAAATCTCCATGTATCCCATAATACCACTACTACAAGAACAATTTTTTTTTTTATTTACACAGAACTGCAAAGCACATTTATAGCATTTTGACACATTAAAATAATAACTTCTGAATGCTGCTTTAAAAAGCCCCAGAGTTCTTTTGCTCAAAACCTTGGTTGATTTTAGAGGTTTTCTGAGTGTTGCTTAAAAAAGCCCCAGAGCTTTTAGCACAAAAACTTGGTTGATTTTAAAAGTTTTAGAGCCAATTTTGTGCTCAGTTGTGGCAGTAAATGAGGCATAGAAAAGTAAATGGAACTTGCGTCTGACGAATGGCATATGACACTAATCATAGGCTCTCCGCACCCAGGTGGCAGAACTAAACTCTAATAGCCAGACAAGGTCTGTATGTGTGTGTGTGTGTGTGTGTGTGTTAGAGGCAGCTTTGCACTAAGGTCAAGGCAGGTGTGTTTGCATATTTTTACCTTGGTAATACCAACATGCATGAACTAAATAAATTCATATAAATAACCAGGGATTAGAAACTATGGTGCCTTGATCCCGCCACGAAGGGAAAATAAAAAAGGTAATTATGACTTTATATTTCACAATTGTGACTTTATTTCTCGCAATTGCTGGTTTATCAGTTACAAAAATGAGCAATTGCAAGATGCAGTATAAAGCTGCAATTACAACTATTTCTTTATACTTCGCAATTTCTTTATATTTATTTATATCTCTCAATTATGACTTTTTCATTTACGAAAATTTACAATTGCGAGATACAGTATAAAGTTGCAGTTGCGACTATTTCTTTATATCTCGCAATTTATTGATATTTATTTTAATTATAATTAATTATTATAATTATATAATTATAATTATAATTATAACATATTATAATTACTTTTTTATTTCCCATAACTTTGGAAGGATCTGACTTTGGACTTCCATGTGAAATGTTTTTTACAGAACATAATTGAAAATAGGAACAAACAGTTCTTCCAAAAGGAAAAGATTTTAAATACTGGTAACCAGTAACCAAACTTTTTCTTGTTGCTCGAAACCTTTCATTGCTCGCATGCTCTCGTGAGGAGAAAGGTTCACCTGTCCCTACTGACTGCGGTGACTACTCTAGATTCTATAACAAGAAGGCTACGCTACAGTAAGATGTTTATCAAAACATCAGGCATTCTTATTCTTGCAATTTTGCCAAATTAGATGTCAAGAGACGTGCGTGTGCAAACTAATAAAACAATGGTACAATACACAAATCTATAAAATATTTAGGTTCCAAAGGAATCTATTTAGTGATTGATTTGGTGTCTCTCTTATTTCATTTGAAAGCTTATTAGCACAGTGTACTCTCATTATAAAAAAAAAAAAAAAATTTTCTTAACCACTCTTTTATTTCTTTAAAACTGGTTACCATTTGGAAACGAGGTCGTGGAACGTGCAACTCATGCAAAATAAAAACATTTAGCTTCTAATCCCCACCATAACTATTAGTGCTCACTATAGTCTGTAAAGTACAAACATTTTAATGAAAACCCAATATAGTCTGTTTATTTCATTTTAAACATTAATATCATGGAAATTCTCTCCATTTACAGTTTATGTTATGCAACGTGATAATTAAGATAAATGTGTAGTCGCACCACAGAGATGAAGTATTTATGTAGACAAGCTATACCCACGAAAGCAAACAGAGACTTCTGTACCGTCTTTCAGGCTTGCACACGCACACACGCGTTCACACTCACCTTTTCCTTCCCCTGCGCCCATCTTACCCCGTGCCTCGGAGGAAAACGACCTTAAATAACCAAACTAAACCCATGTCTGTTGCCTGAATTCAATAAACATGAAAACAGTGGCCCTCTCACCCACTGGCTACCCTTTCCAAGTACGCTTTGCAGTTTGTTTGGGCTGGTTGAATGGAAGTAGTGTGGCAGGCGGGTGGGTGGTGCAGTGACTGGCGCCTGTGGTGGCTTCTGTCACATTGAGTGTTAAAGTCATGGGAGATGGTGGAGGAAGTCAACCATGACTCTCGGGATTAGTACCCGGATGTACGACTGAGAGGAGAGGAAACAAGATCACCTCTTCTTAGGTTTTTGGTGGTCGCTGCTTAAGCAAATCTATCCGTCATTAGTAATACCCATATATTCTGTCTTAGCATTGAAAACTTTGGCCGTTTTTTTTTTTAAATAATAGTTTAAAAAAAAAAAAAAAATTCTGTCATTATCTACTCACTCTCATGTCATTCCAACCCTGTATGACTTTCTTCCTTGAAACACTAAAACACTTCCTTTAACCAGGGATTAGAAACTAAGGTGCCCTGATTCCCTTGGAGCTAAAGAAAAAGGTAATAATGACCTTATACACATTATAAACATCTCTTACATCCCGCATTTGCAGCTTTATTGCAATTACGAGAAGTTGCAATTGCGAGAGAAAAAAGTCAGATTTATCTAAAGGACTTATCAAGCAAAATGTGCAGGTTGCTCTTTTCTTTTTATACCATGAAAGTGGATAGTAACTGGTCCTTTCAAGCTCTAAAAATGCCAAAAAGCATACAACTTGTGTGCTATAAGTCATATGATCGGTTTGTGTGAGAAACACAAAAACGTAAATGGACCCACTTTATATTAGTCTTTAACTACTATGTACTTAAGCACTTGATACAATGTACTCATTATATACATGCATGTTGTACATACATTGTACTTACATTAAAGTACCTGCATTTAATTACAACTGTAGTACACTGTTAACCTTAGCCCTAAACCTACCCCAACCATTAACCTAAACCTAATGTAAATCCTAACCCTAACCCTACCCGTACCTCAACCTCAGTAGCAGCAAATGTGAATTGTTTGAGAATTTTGAAGATCAATATGTACAGTGGCAAGAAAAAGTATGTGAACCCTTTGGAATTACCTTCATTTATGTATAAATTTGTCTTAAAATCTGGTTGGATCTTCATCTAAGTTACAATAATGAACAAACACAATCTGTTTTAGCTAATTACAAACAAATTACTGTATTATTCCTGTAAATATTGAATACATCATTCACGCATTCACAGTGTAGGCTGTAAAAAGTTAGTACTTTGTACTGTGGCTACTCTCCCTAGAAGTGGCCATCCACACACAGCAGAATGCTCAATGAGGTAAAAAAGAACCCTAGAGTGACAGCTAAAGACTTGAAGGAATCATTGAAACTGGTTAACATCTCTGTTCATGAGTCTACTATACAGAAAACATTAAACAGGTATGGTGTCCATGGCAGGACACCCCGAAGAAAGCCACTGCTTTCCAACAAAAACATTGCTTTGTGGCTGAAGACCACCTTGACACTCCAGAACGCTACTGGGAAAATGTTTTGTGGACTGATGAAACTGAGGTTGAATTGTGTGAGAAGAGCATGCAGCACTACGTATGGCGTAAAAAGTGCACCGTATGACAACATGAAAACATCATCCCAACGGTGAAGTACATCATGGTTTGGGGCTGCTTTGCTGCTTCAGGCTTGGATGCTTGCCATCATAGAGCAAAAAAATGAATTCCCAAGTTTATCAAGATATCCTATAGGAGAATGTCAGGGTGGCTGTGCGCCAGCTGAAGCTCAGTAGAAGCTGGGTGATGCAGCAGGACAATGACCCTAAACATCGAAGTACATCCCCTACAGAATGGGTTAAAAGAAAGAATCTTTTGATGAAGGTGAGATCACATTTTATGACCAATTAATAAAGAAAACCAGCTAATTCCACATACTTTTTCAAGCCACTGTAGTTACACAATAAATACATTCTATTGTATGTATTTTAATGTTAGTACATAGTAGTTAAAGACACAATCTAAAGTGGGAGTAAATTGTTATTCACTAATAATTTTGCCCTCCATTACAGCTTTCAAATATAATTTGTGCTTCTGCAAATTTAAAGACGGTGCAAGGTTTGACTTGAAACATCAAATCTCATTGGTTCTCACATCTCTCATGAACAGCGTTGGGTAGTAATGGATTACATGTAACTGATTACATAGTAAAACAAAACAAGAGTGCTATGCACTGGAAAAACTGGAAAACGCAGGTTGTCGGACTTACTAAATCATATTATTAGTGATCTACACAACAAAATTGTGTTTCTCTTCTAAACTTGTTTTCTTTGCTTTCGATTAAT
The DNA here is from genome assembly GCF_019703515.2 of Myxocyprinus asiaticus. Classification (NCBI taxonomy): domain Eukaryota; kingdom Metazoa; phylum Chordata; class Actinopteri; order Cypriniformes; family Catostomidae; genus Myxocyprinus; species Myxocyprinus asiaticus. The sequence goes on from NC_059375.1 coordinate 16,353,841, forward strand.
GTAATTCATTAAAATGTGCACTCTACTAGATTACATTATGTAAAGTGAATGTGAACCAATCAACAATGTTCAACAACATGGGCAAGGGGATTTGGGTAAGGGATTTGTAGTTCCAAGCATGCTTTGCATGGGACTTGATATAGAGAGTAAAAATGTTGAAATTATGTGCCCTATTTTAAGAGTGATATGCCTTAAGCACAGCGCTATGCAATACGACATATGCACAAGTCAGTGGGCATGGCCATGAAATTGAGATTTTTTCATGCAAGCATGTGCAAAGTCTAGGCGCAAGCAGGATGGCAAAACCACATGCACAAAGCACTAATGGGCTGGGTCAAGTGCAATTTAATTAAGGTTCTTCTCAATTATTGCACCGTCTGCATCCTATTATATTACATTTAATGTCAAGCAATGTCTATATAAATGAAGACAGCCCATTCATAAGAATTTGGTATGTTAAATGGGCTGTATGCAATGCAGCCCCTGCTTTGTGATTGAATTGTCGCCTGTGCTGCTCCGGACCACGATGCATGTGTTATATATTCTCTTTTTGGCCTCTCTGGGACTGTTGGGTCTCATCCTGCTCACCCATGTCTCACCCGCTTGAAATATGCTTTGCTTCTCTCCCACTGTTCATTATTTGTAATGTATATTTGTTATGTTTCTCAGTTTAATGTTTTGTTTAATTTCTGTACAGCATCATCGAGTGTTGAAAAGGCGCTATACAAAATAAACATATTATTATTATTATTAATTATATTGATCTACTGACACACAAATTATGGCTAGTATTGAAAGTGATCGATAGCCCTTTGCAGGAACAGATTTTAGACTTTGCACCGAGAACAGACGTGGTTCTCAGATATCTTGGCTCAATGGCCTTATTCTCAGGAAAATAGCAAATTGCAACTTCCGCCACTTCTTAACATACAATACACCCACAGTTTGTGCGTTTACACCCACAGACAGCGCAAACACTCCCACCCACACCCACTTGCGCTTTATACTGGCTTGCGCTTAGAATTAGCTCTCTCACAAAAGTTGGATAAGATGTAGCGCACGTTCGTTGCACTTAGCAATGCACCTAGCACGGTCACAAAAATAGAGACCTAAGTGTTGTTTTATGCACTGATGAGAGAGATGAGAAAAGGGGGAGATTTAATAGTGTTCACTGTTGTTATTTTGGGATTTAGAAACGATTCTGTTACACTGGGTTACCCTTGTGGTGAAGAGTGAAGCTTTTCTCTTAGATTGAGGTCGGGTACTCAAACAACATGCTGTATGTTGCTTTACTCAAGGAGCAATTACTATAGCATTTAGCATGATAATGTATGCTATTGCTAGCAAAAAGTTAGCTAACCAACATATCTTTATACCATTAATCAGTAATGTGACTAAATATTAAGTAAAACTGAAGGACTTAATCATGTTAGGGACACACTGTATATAAAATCACTTTGAGGCTACTTAATTGGGTCATTTAAAAATAACTTTATTCCATTATTTTGAAATGACATGAATAAATAATGCTAAATAAAGAGGGAAAAATATGTTTTGTAACTTAATTGATTCATGTGGAACTGGTGTACATGATTAAATCATGTAAATTCAAAGCATTTTTTTCCCAGTATGAGCCTGAGCCTGAAACAAACCACAGATTGACACCCAAAAGTAATCAGATTAGATTACCTAAAAAGTGTAATCTAAATGATCGATAGTGATTACAATAACAGTAAGTGTAATTCCCAGTATGTACCAGATTACATTTCAGACACTGCCCGTGATTAATCACAACATGATGCGTTTGAATGTTTTGAATTTAAGTGTGAATGAGATTTGAAAGCTGCAGCAAAAGGAAAGATTCTCAAAAAAAAAAAAAAAAAAAAAAAACGTTAAAGAAAGCAAGATGCAGCACAATAAATGTTACAGAATGCAGGTGTCTCAGTTAAAGTTCTTTCAAATGTATATGCCATCTTGAAAACGTGGCACTCGTGCAAGACCTTGAAAAATCAGTGAGAAACAATCAGTCTAGCACATGGTTACAAAGAAAACAATAAAAAAAATCAAAGATAGACGCAATTCAGTGTTTTACATTGGTTTGTTGTTGTTTTTTACATTCTGTGGCATAGTCCTCCCAGTAGCTTTGCAGTAGCAGCATTATTGTTCACATACTGTACATCATTCAATGATGGTTGTATACTAGCAGGTAAGGTTCTAAACTTTTAGCAAAAAGAATGAGTGTTTAAAGGTAGCAGCAATGTGTATGAGCCAGTGACGGGAGACTTTCTGAGATAATATTTTAGTTTAACAATGTGCCAAAAGGCAATGCGCTTATGCTAAATGGTTCCTGGAAGGACAGCCACTGTGACTGGTCTACTATACGTTGCTTTAAACAACGTATAATATTTCACTTTCAAGATATCTGTTGGATTGTGCATTAACAAGGATTTGAGCAAATAAAACATAAACAACCAAAGCCTATACCTGTTTAAGCTCCTGCAAGAACAAAATGGTTAAGCCCAGCACAGCTAACAATAATGAACTGGGGACTCCCTTATGGGATTAATGCAATATCATTCATCACCACTTCCTGTTAGCTTGCCAAAATGTAAAACAGAAGTGGGGTGAAAAAATGGGAGCTCTGCCCAGTCACTGAAATATAGCATTTAAAAATTAAAGACAAGAGCCATGGGTCCAAAGCCAGGATGGGGGTCTGTTTGAGCAATGAAGGTAAGAGAAGACCAGAGAAAGAGAGATGAGCTTCCATTGCTGGTACAAAGATGTGACCAAAAAAGATACTAATAAACAGATGCAACCTTTCTGCTTACATTCAGATACATGCTGGCTACTGGCACACAACTAGAGTTTATGTGAAAAGATATGATTGAAAAACCAGATCTGTTCTAATTAGGGAACAACCTGCTTTTGTACAGACATAAATCCTGAAGCATATTACAATGTTCACTTCTAGCCCTAAAACAGGAGTGCAAATTAGTTCCATACACTGTTAATGCAAGTCAACTGTTAAATTCCTGTGTGTGTTTGATACATTAGTATTGTAGGGCTTGTTATTTTTTAAATATTACAACCTAGAAAGCCTTTTGTCTGCAGATAAAGTCATGTTTTGGTCATACTCTAGTGGACATATTAGTAGTATTGGTATTGATGTATTATTATATATCTATTTCAGTCACTTTCACCCTGCATTGCAAGGCAGTCAAGTTCAACCCTCAAGCCTTGATTTTAGCTGAAAACTGAAGGAAAGCCTTTGAGTTTCTGTGTGCAATTTACAACATTTTTCATGTACTCTTAACTGATTCTGGTGAAATGCTGTCATGTCCTCCTCAGTCCACAAAACCTCAATGTCATTACATTACATTAGATTTGAATAATAACAATGTACGGTTATAAAGTGAACTTTGAGATCTTTACGTTCTCATTGTACTTTGTAAAGTTAGCGTCACACTAGCAGACTCAGAACAACTTGATTAGTGTGGGGGGTGTCACACTTAGTGACTGTTGTTGCTGGTCTTTCCCTTCTAGTCAGTGAGCCTGTCACACTTACTGATTAAAAACAGAGGGAAGGTGTCACACTTAATGACTGCCTTTGACTTTTCTCAATGCTTCACTGTCACGCCCTATTTTCACTGCCAATTAACCTGAAGCTTTTGAATACACAGGTATTTTTCAATATTACTCCAAGAGTCTGCAGCATCTGCTATGTTAGGTTGTTTGTTAAAGACAAGTTCTATTGAGACTGCACAGCAAAAATAAATGGCATCAGTTTCTTTCACATATTTATTGTCACATTGTGCAAAGAGCTAGGCAACAAAAGTGTCATATGGTAGGAAGTGAACTTTTTTTTTGCAGAAAAAAACTTTTAAAAAAATCGCTACCATCCTCCAGGAAAAAACACTCTTTTATACATGAACTGCACTCATTGGTCAGTGCCTTGGTGACATGTTAAAAGTGATAATTTCAAGCAAGTCACATGCGATTTTTCAGTTCTTCAAGCCATTAACTCAGCAGGGAGTCCCAACGGTCAAGTGATTAACACCACCCGTTGAGAGACGCTAATGTGTGTCCGTCTCCCTCTACCTGGCCAGTGATTATGTTAATGAGGCTAACACCTGAAAATCATTGGAAAAATCTGCTAGTGAGAGGCCGGTTTAAGCAGGCTTAAAAAATATTGTTCTCACAAGAATTTGCGTAGCTTTCAGTGCTAAACATTGCAAGTTCTCATGTGAACACGAGAGTCATAGTGAACAAAATTCTGTCATAGTGCTCATGAACACGCAAAGGACATCATGGTTTTCTTTGAAAAGTGACTTAAATTCTAGGTTGTTCTCACCAAAACCTATTGTATGCCTTCGGAAGACTTGGACTACTTTTATGATTATTTTGGGTCAGACCAGACAGACCAGAACATTCATTAAAAATTCTCCTTTTGTGTTCCGCAAAAGAAAGAAAATCATTTAGGTTTGGAACAACATTTCGAATGACATCTTTGAATACATTTTCATTTTTAGGTAAACTATTCCTCTGCTACACTTCAAGTTAAAACAAATCATACTTGAGAGCACCTTTCGAAATGCATGTGTATATATTGCAAACCACTCAGAAACTGTTAAAAACACTGTCTCATAAGTCCACACATGCTTTAAGTTTGTGTAGTAATCTATAAACAGAACAGAGTGCCATCCCTTGACTTTGAAGCATGCAGTGCATGCAGACTATATATTCATGTGAGGCAGGGGTGCTCATTACGTCGACTGCCACTGGTCGATTTCGTTAAAAGGTCAAAAGGGAAATGGATATAAACTACACAAATAACGATAATCTTAAAGATCACGTTTTATATTTCCTTATTTCGGCTCCCCCGTGCACAGATTTCCGAAACGCAAGATGGCAGGGGAAGACTCGTTCATATTTATGAGTAAAAGAATACTTGATTGGATGGCGTTAGGTTTATGGGCAGGGTTAGGGTTGGGTTACATTTTCTTCAACCAATCAGGTATCGCTTTCCTAATGAATATAAAGGACCCATCCCCTTGCCATCCTACGTTTTGGAAATTCACCCCCACGCACTGACTGACAGACACCTTCTTTCTCTGTGTAAGTGTGTGTGTGTGTGTGTGTGTGTGTGTGTGTGTGTGTGAGAGAGAGTATGAGTGTGAGAGAGCTCACGGTACGTGCCAGTGTGACAGTACACTGTAAAATGCCTGTCTTGGCATGAGGTATTAATTAAAACACAATCAGTTATGTCTAAAGTAAGCGTACAAGCCTGATAGACCTGCTTGTATTAATATTAAACTTTAATATTAATCAAACAACAATAACAAGAAATCTAGATTATTTATTGCTCTTGGCTGGATAACTTTAGTAGCTTAAAAAATATGAATGTATTATAATCATGCAGTGAAAATCTGTCTATTAAGTTTTATGGTAAATTAGAATTTTTTTTCAATTTCTGAATGTATACTTGAATACATATTGATACTGCTGAAAATGTAATAACTGTTTTCTTAATTTGTTTCTTTGATCCTATTTTATTACTGTTGTTTCCTTGTCCTGAATAATTACTTCAGAACTTAAAACAATGTACCTAATTGGCAAATTAGTTATATTAGTTTTGGTATCAAAAATTGTCCAATTTCACTGGTACACATGTACCGACTACTGAAATTTTGGTATCCTGACAACACTCCCTACAAAATATGGTAGATCTTACTATAATGGCATTATGAAAAAGTAGATCTCATGCTATAGAAGTGAGAGCACCCCTGATGTACGGTAATTAAATTGCACCCTTTTGCAGTTAAATAATTAAATATTGCGATTTCAATTCTTTTGATTCATTCTACATGAGGGGGTTTTACTGCTTTTACTAACCTTCAAAACACAAAAAAACATGCACACACAGTTTGGTCTCCATTGATTCAACACAATCCATCTCAGCTCTGTTCTGCTGCCATACAGTGTTTCATTGTGTTTTGGAGGAAAAGGGATCAAGGAAGAAAATCTTTTTCAAACCGTTGCAATGATTCCTTCAGGAATATCTGGAAATGATACTCGTTTCTGTTTGAATTTTTCCATGAAGAGGGCGATAGTAAATAGAGCGCCAAATTCTCTTCCAAAACCTCTGTCTTTGCCCTGAGCGTAATCAAACTGGAGAGCCTAACGAAGCTTCACGGAGGCCAAACAAAAAGTGAATTCTTCAAAATGAATGATGAAACCACTTGTCGGAATTGCGAGGCTCTTCCAAATACTGCCTATCATACGGCTGCTCAAGTGAATGGTACAGCCACATCTAAAACATTGACGTGGGTGGTATGGCCTAGTGGATAAAGATCTGGGCTGGTAACCAAAAAGCTTGCAGGTTCGAATCCTTGAGCAAGGCACTTACTTAACCCCAGGTTGCCAGGTGCTTAAAGGTATAGTTCACCCAAAAATGTAAATTCTCTCATTATTTACTCACCCTCATGCCATATTAGATGTTTATGACTTTCTTTCTTCTGCTGAACACAAACAAATATTTTTAGAAGAATATTCAGCTCTGTAGGTCCATACAATGTGTACCAAAATTGTGAAGCTCCAAAAAAACCACATAGAGCAGAACTGCTAACATGTGCTGATAATTCTAACAAATCACAGCTTGAGGACAAAGATTTTCCATTACGGTTCTTTATTTCATCTTATAGTCCATCGTGCAAACCATTCTGTCTTCAGAAGTGATATGATAGGTGCGAGTGAGAAACAGATCAATATTTAAGTCATTTTTCACTATAAATTCTCCGCCCTGCCCAGTAGGTGGCGATATGTAGGAAGAATGAAAGTCGCCAAAAACAAAAGAAGAATGTGAAAGTGGAAGAGAAAGTGGAGATTTATAGTAAAAAAAAAAAAAAAAAAAAATCTTAAATATTGATCTGTTTCTCACCCACACTTATACTTCTTCTGAAGACATGGATTAAACCAACTGGAGTCATATGGATTACTTTTATGCTGCCTTTATGTGCTTTTGGAGCTTCAAAGTACCCATTCACTTGTATTGTGAGGACCTACAGAGCTGAGATATTCTTCTAAAAATCTTTGTGTTCAGCAGAAGAATGTAATACACATCTGGGATGACATGAAAGTGAGTAAATGATGAGAGAATTTTAATTTTGGGGTGAATTTAATGATTCTCCTTTAATGATTGTACATCAAAAAGAACATTTTCCTTAAACGAAGGCAGTGTAATTCGTGGATTAAACATAAAGTTGCTTTGGTAGCATTAAACATGATTTCATCACCCCCACTATTTTCAGAAGCACCCTCAGCAATACTGATCTGGATCCAAGACAACAGATTGCTCCAGGGGAGTGTCCCTATAACTTGAGAGATGGTTTAGTCTGTGATCATTTACTCACCCTCATTTCATTCCAAACCTGAATGATTTCCTTTCTTTCTTGGAACACAAATTAAGTTACTTTGAAGAATCTCTAAGCCGCTCTTTTACAATGAAAGCATACCTACAAAAAGAACAAAAATAATCACCATAAAAGGACTCTAAATGTAGTAAACTCATGACTTCTGAAGCCAGACTTTTGAAGCTCTATTGCGCATGTGCATTTTTAAACTTGTCACACAAGTTTTCATATTTCAAACGCCATTGGTTCTTGTTCGTCTCATAACCGAACATATCGCTCCAAGTTAGAAAATGCACATGCAGGGGGTCTGGGTAGCTCAGCGAGTATTGACACTGACTACCACCCCTGGAGTTCGAATCCAGGGTGTGCTGAGTGACTCCAGCCAGGTCTCCGAAGCAACCAAATTGGCCCGGTTGCTAGGGAGGGTAGAGTCACATGGGGTAACCTCCTCGTGGTCGCGATGAGTGGTTCTCGCTCTCAGTGGGGCACGTGGTAAGTTGTGCGTGGATCGCTGAAAGTAGCATGAGCCTCCAGTTCTGTGAGTCTCCGTGGTCTCAAGCACAGCGAGCCACGTGACAAGATGCGTGGACTGACGGTCTCAGAAGCAGAGGCAACTGAGACTTGTCCTCCGCCACCCGGATTGAGGTGAGTAACCGCGCCACCACGAGGACCTACTAAGTAGTGGAAATTGGGCATTCCAAATTGGGAGAAAAAGGGGATAAAAGAAAAAAAAAGGAAATGCAGACGCATTAATGAAATTTGAGATTTGACGGCAGAGGGCAAGATTTTCAGTGGATAACAACATACATTTTTGCCTGTTCTTCACACAAGGCTATTGTAACACCCTGTCTACACCAGACACAAGCGGCATGATGTGTGAAAAGCAAATCGCTCCCATTATGACCAATGATGCAGTCAACAGTAAACAGATGCCCTGTTTGATTTCTGATGTGCTGCACGGTCTTGCTGCTACAGCTCACAGCTGAATGTCCATGTCTGTCATCTTTTTAGAATGTCTGCTTTTACGCGTTCAGTGTGGACAGCCTCAAGCCATTACGGTGCGACGGTTGCGTCCAGTGTAGACAAGTTGTAAGGCTTCAGAATTCATACAGACAACTTTTATGGCTTTTTTGTCCTTTTTAGATTATTACAGTCCCTGGCCACAATATGGAAAGTATGGAAAAGTGCAACTCGACACAATTTCCACATATCGGCTTAACAAATTCCATGTTTCTAAGGTCACCAAGAGTCTGTATTTTTTGTATATGTGTGAATTATTGGTTGAAAACATAATCTTAAATTTTGGAAAACTTATTGACGAATCATGAATTTTGTGTGATAACGTTTACGCACAGATTTTAAGCACAAATATGTAAGTAAATTAGAACCAAAGTCAATCAACATTGCCACTGAGTCAGCTGCAGTACTTCTTTAATAAAAGCATGGCAATGCTATGATCGGTCTGCTGATTACTGCATGGCACTGGGAGGTAAGGACAGAAGACTTCCGCAAGTTGTTAATTTAATACATTTAAGAAAGGTAAGCCATTGATAAGAGCAAAAGTCAGCTGAACATTCAAAACAACAGTAGGGAAAACCCCCTCAGGATTAAGACCTTAATTAATCTTGAGCAAATGTGAGGTAGGTACACCCACTGACCCCGATTAAGAAGCAATTCGACTTTTGCTCAGCACTTACAATGGAAGTGAATGGGGCCAATTTTTGAAAGGTTTAAAAGGCAGAAATGTGAAGCTTATAATTTTATAAAAGCACTTACATTAATTCTTCTGTTAAAACTGGTTTATTATTTAAGCAGTAAAGTTGTTTAAATCGTCGTTTTTACAGTCGTTTTGGGATTTTACCGTTTATGGCGTCATGTCATCATGGCAACGAAGTTGTAAAATTCTATATAACGTTACACAGAAAAGGTTAGTAAGCGATTTTATCACATTAAAAATCATGTCAACACTAGGGATGCACTGATCCGATATTTGGATCGGTATCTGCTCTGATACTTATGTTTTTAGATGGATTGGGTATCAGTCCATAGAGCCCGATCCAAATCAGATACTGTGTGTTAGTCATGTTCATTACTGTCAAGCTCCAAAACAGACATAAAAGAACCATTAAAGCACCATTAAAGTAGTCCATATGACTCGTGCATTTTATTCAAAGCCACTTGAAGACATGGAATAGCTTCATGAATCGGAAAAGGCTGTGTTTAATAAGTAAATATACGGGGTGGGGGGGGGCCTGGGTAGCTCAGTGAGTAAAGACGCTGACTACCACACTTGGACTCGCAAGTTCGAATCCAGGGCGTGCTGAGTGACTCCAATCAGGCTTCCTAAGCAACCAATTGGCCCGGTTGCTAGGGTGGGTAGAGTCACATTGGGTTAATCTCCTCGTGGTCACTATAATGTGGTTCTCGCTCTCGGTGGGGTGCGTGGTGAGTTATGCGTGGATGCCACGGAGTATAGCGTGAGCCTCCACACGCGCTACATCTCCGCGGTAACGCTCTCAAAGCCACATGATAAGATGCGCAGATTGACAGTCTCAGACGCAGCGGCAACTGAGATTCATCCTCCGCCACCCGGATTGAGGCGAGACACAACGCCACCACGAGGGCTTAGAGCGCATTGGGAATTGGGCATGCCAAATAAAATAAAAAAATAAAAAAGCAAATATACACAGGTACATTGCATGCGCAGCGCGTTAGTGAATGGTGCTGCTCTGTTGACTCTGTTGAGGATCGTCAAAATAAAAGTGCAAGGTTTTTAAAGTTAAAGGTGCACGACTGAAATATATTACTGTTGTATTTAAAATTCAAAAAAGTCAATAATAATAATAATTTATAATTATTATCAGTATTAATTGTTTACAAATTATAACAATATTTAAGTTGAATGGGTTCCAAAAAATAACGATGTGAATGAAAAGTGGACTGATATCTTACAACTAAATTAAATAAAAAAGAGATCTGAAGTCCAGATTCGAGTTGAAAAAAAAATTGCAAAGAAAACTGGCTTCTTTTCTACTGAAGACATAGACTGGAATTACTGTTAATTTTGCTGCTGCATTATCCAGTAGACTAGTTAACAAAGTTTTTCTTAACAGGCTATACATTTGTATTGAAATAATATGTAATAAGAGGTCTGTGTTTCTGTACATATAAAAGAGTACCCCCAATTAGTTTCACACAGTGAGGATATACTAATCTGATTATGCAAAAAAACAACAACACTGTATCGGATCAGGATCGGTATTGGCCGATACTGAGATTTCAGATATCAGAATCGGATCAGAAGAGAAAAAGTGGTATCGGTGTATCCCTGGTTAACACACATATTGTTCACACCTTGTGGCTATACTTTTGAAACAGTGAGTATTTTAACGTTTACAGATTGGCCCCATTCACTTCCATTATAAGTGCCTCACTGTAACCCAAATTTTTGCTTTTTTTAAAGAATTTTTTTTTTTTTTTTTTTGTGGTAATCAACATTATGCTACAAATGCTGTCAAATGAGCTTAACTTGTATTGAACCCAGAATATTCCTTTAAAGGTATGGAAGCAAAACAACCTGTTCAATTCTAAGGAACAAAGAAAGAGTGGGAAATGGCCCTTAAAAAGCTAAAGGATAAACGCAATGGTCAAAAAACTGAAATAAAAGGAAGATCAGAGCAAATGTGTACACACACACACGCACACACACGCACACACACACCTCATAATGGTAGTCCATACAGGTGAGATCCCTCCAACACTGGTCACCTCTGATCTTGATCAAACCCTGATGAGATAAAGACAATACAATCAGTCCACTTCTAACAAAATACAGTACAGTAACTTTATTTCTTGATCATGTGACATTCATATCAGTGACTGTTTAGCTAATATTTCAGTTTTTCTTACAGTAAGGATAACAAACAGAAGTTAAATTCTGAGGTCATTTTTTGCACATAACATATTATGAAGAACAAACATTTGAAATGACCCACTTTGTTACAAGAAGTCACTTGGAGGAATAGTTCACTGTGCTTTAATCCTCCTTTTGACCATACAAATTCATTTGAACATTACAGTATAACTGGAGCTGCAAGTATACTTTATATCCCATCATTGCTTTAAGAGTTACATCATTAATGCAGAGGAAGAGAGAGAGCTTCACCACCCATCAAATGTATTATTAGTGGCAGATTTTAATTTTTTTTAACTCTTGACAGCTGTTTTTCTTAACCTGCGGTGATTTGGATCTCTCTGTACCAAATCAACCAGAAAAGCCAAATACATGTTGAGGTACTGAAAAAAACACACTCTGAGGCAGGTTAAGCATTAAATTTTCCACACACAAAAAATAAAAAAGATTTACGTATGTAATACGAAGCCTAATCTAAACATGTGCGCTCCATCTAGAAACAGTCAGACTTTTCTCAAGAGAGCCTATATGTAACCAGCATTCACAACCCAGAGGGAGAAACGAATGCATCAGTAGGTTTTGCTGCTTATCAAGTGCATTCTTGCATTTATGACATTAAGGATAATGCAATAAGGAACCTTGGAATGAGTATTAGCTCCCTAAAATGCGACAGCACTAATGCGAAAATGACTGCCTCCCACCCTCAACCCACTTATCAGCTGGCCAATAAATAAAGCCAGAATTAAGACCATTCGACCAAAAATGTACAACTGAAACTCTGCTGTCTGACAGTCACATTGCTTTAACGACAGCAATTCACATTTTACGCACTATTCTCTAATTTCTCTAATTACAAATAAATTAGATTAAAAGGGATCACGTTGCTCGCATGGTACACAGATAAATCCTGATTTTCTTATGATTTGAATCCTTGACATTGTCAAGAAACAAAAGCCATGCTTGCTGTTTTTACTGGAACTTAGAGCTGGAAATCCGATTCATTCTAGTGAATTGCTTCATTCGAATGGCTTAAGTAAATAGACTGATTAAAAACAAGAAAAAATGACTCACCAATTTGAGTCCCTGTGTGGCCTATTAGGTATACTGTTGTTCTTTACTGTGTTTTCAACTCAGTTGTATAAGTTAGGGTGCATTCTAGTTTTTTTTTTTTAAGTTTTTTTATCTGTTTAAGTTTAATGCTTTCATCCTTTTTAATTCAGAAACCTATTTATTCATTAAAAAATCTTTTGTACCACATGCTGTTACCAACCCATTCTTGGTTAAAATTTTACAGAAATGTTAAATTGAAGAGTTACTTTAACCCAAAAACTGATACAATACCAAATATACAACGATTTAAACCAAAGAGTACTTTTACAGCATTTATAAATAATCATTCAGTGCACACCATTTGTAGATTTTGACTACCACCCCTGGAGTCGCGAGTTCGAATCCAGGGTGTGCTGAGTGACTCCAGCCAGGTCTCCTAAGCAACCAAATTGGCCCGGTTGCTAGGGTTGGTAGAGTCACATGGGGTAACCTCCTAGTGGTCACGATTAGTGGTTCTCGCTCTCAATGGGGCGCGTGGCAAGTTGTGCGTGGATCGCGGAGAACAGCATGGGCCTCCACATGCTGCGAGTCTCCGCGGTGTCATGCACAACGAGCCACATGATAAGATGTGCGGATTGACAATCTCAGAAGTGGAGGCAACTGAGACTTGTCTTCCACCACCCGGATTGAGGTGAGGAACCGTGCCACCACAAGGATCTACTAAGTAGTGGGAATTGGCCATTCCAAATTGGGAGAAAAGGGGACAAAAAATAAATAAAAAAAACTTATTCAATCCGACTGATAGCTACAAAAAACTAATTGATGGAATTTTACAAGCTGGTTTAAGTAACAAATGGATTAGTGAACAAGAATCTAAATCTCTTAAGTGAACATCCTATAATCCCGGTTTTATATGCTCTGCCTAAAATACACACATTTTTAGAGGACCCTCAATTTCGACCAACTGTATCAGGTATTGGCTCACTAACTGAATCAAATTCAAAATTCATAGATTTCCATATTCAACCATTAGTTAAAAAATGTCCATCACACTTAAAAGATACAACTGATTTTTTTAAATAAATTGAAACAGATTTCAAATTTGAGTACAACGGATTGGCTGGTGACACTTGACATTGCATCTCTTTACACCAATATACCTCACGATGCAGGTTTTTATAATAGATCTTACTAAGATGGTTCTGACAAAAAAACGACTATATTTTTACCTACAAATCCAAGATACTGCGATGGGTACACCACTAGCACCAAACTATGCTAACCTCTTTATGGGCAAATATGAACTAAACTTCATTTATTGCAATAATCCTTTTAGTACATATATTAAATATTGGGCACGATATATTGATGATTGTTTTATGATATGGACTGGTTCTGAAAAAGAATTACAAGCATTCACCACGTTCATTAAGTTTACAAAAGATTAGAGCCATTAAAAAATAATTTTTTGGATGTGAAGTTGACTAAGATGGATGAACCGTAAAAATATTACAATATTGTAAAAATACAATATTGACAGCAGATAGTTACCATCCGACTCCCTTTAAAAAATGGTTACCCATTAGTCAACTTCACAGATTTAAACGTATTTGCAGCATCGATAACGAGTTTAATGAACAAGCCAAATTACTTATCCAATGATTCCTATCTAGTGGACATCCAGAAACTTGGTTAAGTAATGTTTTAGAAAAAGTAAATAAATTAGAAAGCAATATTCTTTTACTTGCACAAAGCCTACTCCCAAACAGAAGAGGACATTTTCAGTGAATTGCACATTAACATACAATGATAATAGCGATATGATTAAATCTATTATTTATAAACACTGGCATATATTATCATCAGGTATATCATTAAACAATGTATCTCAAAACTCTCCTTTATTTACATATAAATGGGCACATCATTTATCTGATATGTTAGTCAGCTTAGATGTTCTAAAAAGAAAGAAAAAAAACAGCTTTTATACAGGGCTGTTTCCCATGCAGAAATTGTGTTGCCTGCCAGAACTTAATGCAATGTAAAGAGTTGTCCTTTCACAAAAAAATACTTTAAGTAATTTATAACCTGCACAACTCAAAATGTAATCTAGGGTTAAGGTGTCCTGGCCAAAAGATATATCTGTAAATCATCACAACTTAAACTAAAAACAACTATAGTAAGACATTTTTTTTAATTTATTTTATTTACTCCCCTTTTCTCCCCAATTTGGAATGCCCAATTTCCAATGCGCTTTCCTCGTGGTGGCATAGTGGCTCGCCTCAATCCGGGTGGCAGAGGATGAAGCTCAGTTGCCTCCACATCTGAGACCGTCAATCCGCACATCTTATCACGTGGCTTGTTGAGCGCATTACCGCGGAGACGTAGCGTGAAGCCTCCACACACGCTACGTCTCCGTGGTAACTCCCGGATTGAGGTGAGTCACTCCACGCACAACTAACCACGTGCCCCACCGAGAGCAAGAACCACACATTATAGTGACTATGAGGAGATTACCCCATGTGACTCTACCCTTCCTAGCAACTGGGCCAATTTGGTTGCTTAGGAGACCTGACTGGAGTCACTCAGCACGCCCTGGATTTGAACTCGCGACTCCAAGGGTAGTAGTCAGCGTCTTTACTCGCTGAGCTACCCAGGCCCCCAGCAAGACACTTTAATGAGATTGTAGAGCCGAGGAGGGCGGGGCCGGGCTGGAATGAGACACACCCGGTCCCCAATCAGCCTGATGGGGCGCGCGAGGGATAAAGGCGGCCGGGGACGACAGTTCGAGAGAGAGAGAATTGCAGGCAGCTATACTGTGTGTTTTTGGTTGTGTGTTTTGTTTAAATTGTTTATTAAATTATTATTTATATTATTAAGCCGGTTCTCACCTCCTCCTTTCCACTGAACCCCCTTACACTGGTGCCGAAACCCGGGAAGGAGGAGAGATTCCCGCCGCAGGATCCTCGACACTGCCGTCCACCCAGGGGAGCGCCGCTGCCGTCCGACGGGGGACGGAGTAGCCCGACCACCCGGACGCGGGGAACGGCCGCCGTCCGCGAGGCGAGTGGGGACGGGACTCCCCGACCGCCTGGAGCGAGGGAGCCGCTGCCGGGGGGCGGAGGAGTGCCCTGCCATCCCCCGGGAACGCGGAGGGGTCGAGAGAAGACCGCCGTCCGCGGGGGGGAGGAGGGAAGCGACTCCCCGACCACCTGGAGTGGTAGGGCCGCTGCCAGGGGCGGAGGAGAGTCCCCACGGGACGCCGGGAACGCGGAGGGGCATTCTGTCCGCTGGGGGTCGGAGGTCTGACTCCGGTCCGCCCGGGGAGGAGCGGCTGCAGTCCGCCTGAGAGGGTGGAGTAGTGATCGAGGACCACGCGACGGCGCATCAGAGAACCGGTGAGTTTCTTTTTCTCTCTCTCCTCTCTCTGTCGCTCCGTGTTGGCCTTTCCCTCGCCATTTTGTGTTGTTGTTTTTTCCCCTCCTGTCTCCTCCTAGGTCGAGGAAGGCGGGGAGGACCCGCCGGCAGTCGGGGCATAAGGCACGCCCCCCCCCGGAGAGGAAGGGTGGGGGGGGATGTACGTCTTGCCGGGAGGAGTGTAGAGCCGAGGAGGGCGGGGCCGGGCTGGAATGAGACACACCCGGTCCCCAATCAGCCTGATGGGGCACGCGAGGGATAAAGGCGGCCGGGGACGACAGTTCGAGAGAGAGAGAATTGCAGGCAGCTATACTGTGTGTTTTTGGTTGTGTGTTTTGTTTAAATTGTTTATTAAATTATTATTTATATTATTAAGCCGGTTCTCGCCTCCTCCTTTCCACTGAACCCCCTTACAGAGATAGTATCAAACAACTCGAATGTATAGGGATAGAGGAAGTTCAAGGGTCTCATAGAGGAGGTAATTTAAACAACTAATTATTCATATGTGAAGACTTTTGGATCTACAAACTGAAAGCACTAGCCCCGAATAATCTGAATGAAGAAATAGACCTATAGATTTTCCTTTGATCAAATTACAATTAAACATTTAACTGATTTAGAGTCTTTGCCACTGTGTATTTTTTTGGCAAAGGACATCAACAAGAATTTAAACCATGAGGCTTTTAAGCACTAATTGATTCTATCTTGTGACAAATCATGACTGAGAATGTAAAGTCACGTGATGATGCCACCTATAAAACGAGGGTGGTTATGTTGACTGATTCACACATTGAGGAAGGCTTGTGCACCGAAACGGTTGTGTTATTTTGATTAATTATACAGCCCTGAAGAATCGTGAAATTAGTCTACTAATGCACTTTATGAAACTTAATGGCCAAATAAAAGGCTCATTAATATCATTGCGATATTCTCGATATGGTTGAGTTTTATATCGTCAGCAAAACCACCGGGATTATATCGTGGGTATTCGATGTGTCACCCAGCCCTAGTTAGTTGTACTGCCACTTTTCGTTGCCAATGTTTTTAAACAAAGTGGACATACCGGCTCGTTCACGTTAATGGGCTCTCCTCTCTCATTCGGCTTAAAGCCAAAATGTTCCCACTGCAGCTGTGGAATGCAGCTTTGAAACCAAGTCCATTTGGATTTATTCTTCCAAACTTTCTGGCTGGAATTCTGCAGTCGTCGTGAAAAACACCTATTAAAACACCTATTAGCCTCAAGTAACACGTAATCTCTGCCTGTCGCTGTCCGCTCTGTGTGTGTGTGTGTGTGTGGAGAAGCTGACTGAGCCCAGCCTCCGCAGAGTGACTGGCTAAAATGTTGGTGACATTCATTCTTATGTAAACAAACATGCATGTATACACAATGGGCAATACCGAGGTCAGCAAAAATGATCGAGGTCATGACTATATACTGTACGATAAGTCAATAACATAAATATCGTGACAGGCCTAGGGCTCCATACTAAAGAGTAGCGTGACTTTCGTTGAACTACTTGAAAAAATGAATAGCTTGTAGCTTGGCAAACTATGATTTCAAAACTGCTTATAACTCAGATGGATATTACTGACATAGACAGGTAGCTAAACATGCAACAAAACATCATCAGTGTTTGTCTCCCATTAGTAGGCTGGAATTCAGCTAGGAGAAATTCCATTTTCAGGCATTTACACTTAACATCAGTATCCATTTTAGCTGACAATGTTTTTGTAACAAGGATCTTGCATAACTCTTCAATAATACTGTCTGTACAACAGTTAATGCTCCAATTACTTATACAAAACAACAACGTCTTACTCTATAGCGGTAAAGAGATCAACATCTTGCCAGTTGGGCACTTTGTAACGCCAAGGGCAATTTCTTCTCATTTCAATTTAGACATCTAAATTTAATTCTAGTTAATTAGTGTCAGTCATGCATGAGAGAATCCAAATATCCAATATTACTGTAAAAACCAAAGATTCAGTGTTTAGCACACAGGTGCATGTGACAGGAATTTAACCATACTATCTGATGGGCACTCATTTATAGGTGAATTAAAAAGTCATTAACTTCCCTACTCTGCAAATTGCCTCTATAAAAGTTTAGCTGACAGGAGACAGTAAAGCCAGGGAGAGCTGTTCTTGCCCATGCTTGACACAGCCTTAAGGAATGCCAAAAGCTCTTGCCAACCATCCAAATGAGGAAACGTCAAAAACACACACACAACGGCTGAAACAGGAAAAATGTGCCTGAACAGGAGGCACTCGGGTATATATTCAAGAAAGACATAATGTCTTTTCCTTAATATGTACACCAACTGAATGCAATCTAAAAAAGAACACTATTGAAATTTTAAAGGAAGTACTTTTCATTCACAAACTACTTTCAAATAAATAAATAAAAATGTAAAGAAACCCAACACAACAAAATATCCATGCACTTAGAATTTGAGGTTTAACTAATATTTAAGTCCAATTACCCATTCAAAATGCCATGGGGACATTATAAAAGAGATAGCACACCAAGGCTGAAATTATCAACAAAAAAAAGCTTAAATGGATTAATTTGTCTGGGCTGAATGAATTGCAGAAGTTAAATACTTAGAACAAACCCCTAACCAGAATGTTTGAGGAAAATCAAGCACAGCTGAAAAGTATCACACTAATGCTTTTAATCCTTCTTAGATCGATTTGTGGAAGACTGATCTGAACTAGATTTAACTATTTTTCCTCAATTAGTCTGTATTCACCATCTAAACTAGACAAGTATCTGTTGAGGTAGTTTATTTCATGAATTTTCGAGCACTGGCTGCAACAAACTTCAAAAGTTCAAGACAAATGGCTTATGAACATGAACAGATGGAGAGTAGAACATTTCAAACATGTGAGGTTTGACCCCTGATGGAATGTGTGAACTTCAGCCGCTAAGTGAAAGATTCCTTGAACAATCTGACACACATCAAGCATAAAGTTTCAACAGATACTAAATGTGTTGAGCTGATGGATTCGGGTGAACCACAAGAAAAGGAGTCCAGTCAGACATCCTCAAGCCTCAAGTCTGAAGGATTTCAAGAGCTGCTTTGATGTGTGATGAGAAGCGGAAAAAAGAAAAATGATCATGAACGTCAACTTGGTGACTGATTCAGCTAAGACCTTGGGCAGACTATATTCATAAAATGCTGGCGTTCCTTTGAGTCCTTCTCGGAATAGAGAACAACTTGTGAAATGCTAAACACCGTTTTGCTCATTTGGCTAATGCAGCATATTACTGCAAAACATTGATGCTAATGAATTTTTTGCCACAACAGTTTTTATTTAACTGCACTGTTAAACAAGCATTTGGCTTGTGTAACTGACCTCCCTTGATTCAATGTTTTGAAGTTTGAAATGAGGATCCAGAATGCTAATCACTCATCAAGTTACCAATAACAAGAACTGCCTAAGAGACTGTGTATTATGATGACAGAAAGTCCCTATACACAATATGGGAATTATAGTTTAAAGAGGCCCTATTATGCTTTTTGGGATTTTACCTTTCCTTTAGTGTATAATATAGCTGTTTGTGCATGTAAATGGTCTGTAAGTTACAAAGCACAAAGTCCACACAAATGGTAGTTGTTCTCTCCCACAAACAACACTGCTCAAGAGCTACACGAAATTGCTGGTTTGTAGTCCAGGCATTTCTTCCGTAAAGTATTTACGTCACTATGTAACACATTTGCATAATGCCCGCCTAAGGGCTACTTTGGCCCGCCCGCCAGAATGAGTTGGGTTAGTGTTGTCGCCATGTCGAAAAAACACTGTTTTCTTCACTGTGAAAGCAAAACCTCATGTTTGGACTTCCAAAGGCAGACGAACTGAAGAATCAGTGGTTAAAATGTATTAAAACCAATGCCGGATTTTCAAGATGGTTACTCCTGAAAGATGGTGCAGTTCCCACTTTGTTGGGACAATCTGGCGTTTCAGGATCACAACCTGTAAGTATGCTTGATTATTTGTGGATTTATCTGCTACCGAGAGTTCAAATGCGGAGTTTTGTGTTGTAGCTACAGTGTACAACCAGTGCACAGCTGTAGGCCTCTGCTAACCTGCTAGCTAATGTTATTGTGGTGAAATAGTTTTGCTAATCAGTTGCGGGCCCACTTTAACCTACAATTGTGTAGAATTATGCAGATTGTTTGTCATTCTTACTATCATGAATAGTGATCAAGTGTGGAGATGGATTTATTTTTACAAATGGTAATTTTACATCTGCAATCCACGGTAGTGCTCAGCTAACTTACTATGTAATGTTATTGTTTTGGTAAGGGTTTACTATTCAGCTGTGGGCTGGCTTTTACCTAAAACTGTGTAACAAAATGGTCAATCTCAAGAGTCTTTATCAGTGGTAAAGTGTGGAGGTTTACTTATAATTACAAGCTGTAAAGTTACGGACACTATCCACGGTAGTCCACAGCTAACTTTCTCACTAACTCTCTAATACACCTGGTAATGTCCAACCGGGAGTTAGCCTCTGTTCTCCGTTCATAGCTCGGGCGAAAAAAGTTCAGCAACACCCATTCCAGCAAAAGATGACTAACTTAGATGCACTACGTGTCTTTTACTTGAAGCTTTGTTAGGTTCACAATAATCAACAATGTACTTAAAAGAAAGCTACAAAATTAAAACTTACCACTGTGAAACATCCTGCTCAAGTCGTGCTTGTGAAGGTGGTTCGTGTCGATCAGCTTGTTCTTCCATACTTTCATTATCGGACTCAAACTGGTACAGCAAAAACCGACGCAACTGTTATCATAGTTACAATAGTGTTTACAGCTGTTAAGGAAGCATGAAACTCAGTTATGGTAAGTGGCGTTACATTTCCGACACGCGATTGATCAATCACAACAGACTGGGATAGCTGACCAATCAGAGCAGACTGAGCTATTTGGAAAGGGGGCTTTAAAGAGGCTAAATCAGAGCGTTTGAGCAGATGATGAAAATAGTGTTGCAGCAATGTACAGTATGAGAAAAATAATGTGTTTTTTGAACATTAAAGCATGTAAACCTAATATAATATAAGCATATAAACCCTCATATAAAAGAATTCATTTTATATACACTACCAGTCAAATGTTTAACTGACTTTATATTTTTCATCATCTTAAAACTAGGGCTGTCAAGTAAACATATTATATCAGTGAGATTAATTATACAAAAAAATTATGTATTTCCAAAAAATTATTCATGCCCCCAGACTGTAATAATATTCCTACCATCAGAGCAATTCAAGCTTGAAATACTACATTTATATGCGTGAAACCCGCGTACATATGCATGGACGTTGTATTTTGGCTTCGCTATACGCAACGCATAATTTAAATTAATTTAAACCGACTGATCTCAGTTCAGTAGTTTCTGTGCTGTGAGTAAAGGGTTAAACCTTCAACTTAAGGAGTCATGTGACAAAACAACATGGTGTTGACCACAGCGGAGTTTGTTTTTCAGGAGAAACATTAACAAAACTACATCTGGTAAGAAAAACGTTTTTACACTGACACCTGTTTAATTCAAAAGATTAGAGTCTGTAGTTTCATCCGATATGCCATTTTTATAATATGAGCGATTTATCATGAATTCACCACACTGCTAAACTCATGTACACTAATGAGTACTTTAGAGCATTTTTTCCTTAGAAATCTTATATTTACTGTGCATTATCACAATGAGAATCAATGGGTTCATCCAAAAGTTGAAAAATTTTGCTTTCAGAGGCTTTATAAGGAGTTAGGATGAAAATAAGGTGCATTTCGAACTGTTCTGAGACCTGTACAGACAGGCAGCACACTGGAAGTTAAGTCATTCACTAAATAGGGAGCATGGGAGCATCATATAGCTAGCAACTATAGTGCATTCACTCCTAAAATCCAACCAAAAGTTCTGTTTCAGGCTGTAGATGTTGTTTGGACCACTTAACATGTTTGGCAGACATGAGACAATGGTAAATATTACTTAGATTTAGTATTTATAATGTATAATTTTGTTTTAACATGGTTGGAAGTGATTGGATGATGCTGGCCATTACTTTGAATCAGAATTAATTATGTTAATTTCTGATGTAATGTCTGTAACGTCACAAAAACACTCCTGGAAACATAATAAAAAATGTGATTTAAAAAAAAAAATATATATATGTATATATATATATATATATATATATATATATATATATATATATATATATTTATATTTATTTTAAATCATATTTTTCATTAATACCAAGCAATACAATACGATATATATATATATGTGTGTCCCGCTGTACACATATGTTGCCATAAATTTTCAGCTCAGGTCTCAGGAGGATATAGGCAATGCGCAGCTGTACAAGCAACAAACAACACTTACTGATGGCAGACGGCACACGATGAGGACAAATTCTTGCATTCAAACACAGCTATTTTCATTAGGGTACCTTACTCTGCAAATATTGAAATTTGCGATTAATTCGATTAAGCGGCACATTTATTTTAATTTGCTTAAATTTCGATTGACAGTCCTACTTAAATCCCATTTTATCTCAAAGGTGCAGTATGTAAGATTCAGAAACCCTCGTTATTAATGACACTTGTGGCCGTTAAGTGAACAGCAGCCAGCTACCTGTTGCTTGTGCTCGCGCTCGTGCACACACTCCATAGGGACGCAAGTGAGCGAGCATCGACCAAAACAATGACGTAACATACAAAGAGGCTGAACATGATTCACCGACATCATGCTGACAGATGAGGTAGCATAATTACAATTACACAGTTATGATTGTTTTACTACAAACTTTGAGACTGTATATTATATTTGACTCTCCAGTGCTGGAACAGGGCTAAAATAAAGCGTGGATATAGGTCTGACTATACGAGACTGTAGTTTGAAGTAACCACTTTTCTTTGCATGATACATTGACTGCATTTATACGATTGCCTATGTCGGTGTTAGCTAGCTAGCCAGCTTTATCAGTAGCTGTTAGCTAAATTTGGTGGATGATGACAGTAGCGGTTTATAAAATAGACTGTACATTATAAATATGTTGATACAATTCAGTATTGATGTGATTCCATCACAACTGTAATTTTGATATATCGATGCGCTATTGTTTTATAATAATAGATTGAATATATTTTCTGTATAACCAAGTTACGTTACACTAATGAATGGAGCTTTTTGCATTATCTTGAACATTGTCTAGCATTCATTTCATGTGTTATTGTAGTTTACCTTGCTGAATAATTACAGATTAACATTGATTATGACAGTTACTGTGCAGGCAAGATCAAGTTAGCTAAAATTACACAGATCAATCCTTATGGTACTATATTTCACAAGCTTTGCAGTTACATAAGCTTTCCTGTCCAATAATAAGAACGCCAATTCAGGGTCGGTTTTGATCCCCAAAACCGAACGAATGTCCCTCCAGGAATCAAATGCCCTGCCGATGTTCACTCTAGTTTTCGCTCGACCACGATCACGTTCCCGTTTAGCCAGACGGGATTCAGTAGATAAATGTTTTTTTGTTGGCTTACTCTGAGTTTGTGTAGGAGTCGGTGTTGTGCTGGGAGCCGGATGTGTTGCTGGATTTAATCTCTAAAATAATGTTACCTAGTGTTGCAGTTTGTTGTCGCTGTTGAATAGCAGAAGAGAATCTATTACTGTCTGAGGCAAAGCACTCAGGAGCACGCATAAACGTCACATCCTTTGGATTTTCCCAGCAAAAGCGACCCGCTCCCTTCACATGAAAATCAGTCTACAGGCTTTAATAGGCAACCTAGGAAGTCCGAGAAGGGCTCATTTTTTAAGTTGTGTTACAAGCCGTTCACACATTGGCAAAAATATGGCGAATATTGCATGAAAATTGTTACATACTGCACCTTTAAGGTTTACAATAAAATGATTAAAATTTGTTTTGTAAACAATATAAATTCTGCCTACCTATGAATTTCTTTACAAAACTACAATTTCATTTAATTAATATCATTTTAATGGATGAAAAAGACCAGAAGGAAAAGCAGCCAACAAGGGTCCAACATAAATGGGAACTCCTTTAATACTGTTTAAAAAGTATCGCAGGTGGATAATGGGTACCTCAAGAAATTGGCTGAGAGAAGGCCAAGGGTGTGCAGAACTGTAATCTAGTCCACGGGTGATTACTTTAAAGAAGCTAAAACAATACATTTACATAACATTTTTGGTCATGGATAATCCCCATACTTCCTTTTGTGTTATTTCATAGTTTTGATGACTTCACCATTATTCTAAAATGTGGAAAATAGTCATAATAAAGAATGATTAGGTGTGTCCAAAATTTTGACTGCTAGTGTAAAACTAATCATTAGATGTTCCCCAGGAAAGTGATGTGGACAAGAGTCATACATCTCTTAGGGCCTAAATTACAGTTCTTTATTTCCATCAACATTCAGACAATGAATGTGGAGAAATCTGAGGAGACACCACAAATGAATGATAATCATTACCATACTATTAAAACCAGCTTTTTTACTTTACCTTTCAGTCTGTGAGTCATACTGAGTTTTTTATTCTTCTTGTGTTCAAGGGGAAATGGCTGTAGGGTTTTTACAGTTGTAAGTACTTAAAGGCAATTATATTCTTGGCCTTGTTTAACCGAATGTGCAGCTCCCTTTCCCAATTCCTCCTCATTTATGGCCCTAATTGGAAAAACATTTTCATCTACATGGCAACCTCCATACCTTGGCAGACAATAGTTATGGGCCAGCATTACAGCAGTCATAGAAACCATAAAAAATCCAGACAGAAGTCGTCTGACGGTGTGTGTTTAATGTGTGCATTACCTATATATGTATACCTTTTAGCTTTTTCATTTTTGACATATATGACTAGGGGGAGGCCTGGAGGAAAATGCATAAATATGTGGGTGTGTGTGTGTGTGTGTGTGTACTGACCGCACCCAGCATGATGCGAACTATGAGCCAGCGGAAGGTCCATATGCAGATAAGCGAAGGTGGGCAGCATCGTGGCATCTGTGCCAGGCTCCACAGTGGGCACAGGAAGATACCCAAGAACCCAGTTTCCAGCAGTTGGCTTTCCCAACCTAAACACACACACATACACATACAAAGAGTAGCTAACTACACACAGCAATAAACATATTTAAACAAACACATGCTGCTGAAATACACTACAAACCAAAATCAGATTACTCAAGGTTTTCTATGTTAGTAATGGTAGTGGAAAATGAATGTTATTGAACAAAAATAAAAACAGCATGCTAATCAAAACACTACAAAATGTTATCTAAATGATTCCACTTGTCCACATTCTGGCCAATGCATCTGTGATTACAGAATAATGATTTATAAAAATCTTTTTATAGAAACTGCACTCACAGTACGCAATTTCTAGCCAATGAAATATTTTTGAGCAGAGCACAGCTAAAAAGAAAAATTACAAATTTACTAATTACAATTCGATTACATTTTACAATAAGGTTTGGAATGTTAACATTGGTTAATGCAATAGTTAAAAAATTATTATCAAAATATTAATAACTACAGTCTTGACCAACACAAAATAGGTCTAATTTTAAAGCTCAGAAGCTGCACTTTACAATGCATGTAGGCATTATGACCAAAACTGAACAAATGCTTTTAAATTTAAAGACATATCAAAAATGTTCCGTTTTTGATAATGTATTAACAATTTTGCATGGTACATATTACTGTGATTGCTAAAAACATCAAACTGATCAAACAGCTATGTGACATACAGTATGTCATTGGAAAGCTCTCAAAGAGTAGAACCAGCCTTTTGTTTTACTCACAGACAAAAATATAGTGAGTAATAGCTAAGTGTATGTCTTTGACATACATGTAAACATGTGTTGTTTATAAGCCGCGTTTTTGTTTAAAACTTAACAAAAAAATAAACAGAACATAAAATATCACATTTACATCACTATTACTCAGAGGTGGGGATTCCCGCTAAAACAAGCCAACACACAGTAATCGGATGCATAGATCATTAAATAATCCACGTGAAACACAATGTGCACACAGCACTTAATGTGCTATCTGGCTAAAAACACTTAAGCTTTCCTGGATATTTTCTTCAGATGATTTCATCTGAAATTATGTAGTACGTTGTCCAGCGCCATGGAACGCTAAACCAATCGTATTAGGATTCAGATCGCTGCAACCAGAGGTGGAAGTCATCCAAATATGGGCAGAGAGAATTGTTCACTCTAATTATATATGGTCACCAGGTGATGGCGCCAAGTACATAACACAGACTCAATGATGGCTCAAATAACACAGAATGGAACTGAATGAGATCTCGTTACTCATGCCTGCATGCTTTGGAAAGAGAGCATACCTTTAGTCATTGTGTTTGCATGTGTAATTAGTTCTTATGAACAATTATTGTTTAATTTGTTTGGAGAGGCTTTTGTACATGATAAAGGATAAATTATTTTTATAAAGCTATAACTTTTGATTGCTTTGTTGTATCAACACAACTTTTTACAAAGTTACAGGTGACATGATTGGAAACAAAAAAATTCAGATCTACCTTATTTACACTGAGTCAAATCAGAAAAATTCTAAAAATGTTAATTTTTTGGCTCAAGTTTTTTTGTGATTTTTAAGCAGTTTCTTAGGCTGACAGTCTCATAATTTATCATAATCTATAACATTAAAACAAAATTTTCTTTAAAATGATACAAAAAAACTGTCCCTCTTTGTTTTTTTTTTTTTTTTTTTTTTTTTTTTTTGGAGTTATAAGACTTTAATTTTGGGCGTGCCACTAAAACAGGAAATCTTTAAAAACACCTTCAGAGCTTAAAGGGTTGATGTTAATTTCTACAAATAATAATATATCTTTAATATTTAAGTCATTATTCACTATTAAATCAAATCATTGATCAACAGTATATAGCATCCAAATCAAAAAACATCCAACCTCATTCTATATAGGAGTTGACCAATGATTTGAGAGTGAATTTTGGATTTCATTTCAGACTGTTCATCATACAAAGTGATTGTATGGTTTAAGAAGATTTTGAAAATAGTGCAGGAGTCATATCGACTAGTTTTACTGTGGTTCTATGGTGTTCTTTCTCTTTATAAAGCCCATTATCACTATTCACTTTCATTATACAGCAAAAAGATGTGAGAAGATCAAAAAAAAAAATTCCACGGAAGACAGAAAGTCATAGGGGTTTGGACCAACATGAGGGTGAGTAAATAATGACAGGATTTTCATTTTTGGTTGAACTTGCCCTTTAAAAGTTTATATAACATTAAATAAATAATGCATTATGAATCAAAATGAACAATTTACAATAGAATATTTATAAATAATATTAATATATAAATAACAAATATAAACTAAACCATGATTAATAAATGATTAAAAAAAAAAAAAAAAATGCATTAATGCATTAACAAATATCCAGAACCTTACTGTAAAGTGTTACCGAAACTTCTGTGACTTTTCCCTAATTTTAAAGAAAAACAGAACAATGCAAATGTTCTCTTTGGATTTCACTTTGCATCAACACCACCAATTTCTCTCTTTGCTGCTGTCGAGTCTGGTTAAAAGGAATACTTAAGCAAAAGAATGTTCTATGAATCTTTAAATTACTGCCACCTAAATTTCTCCTTAAGGAGCTAATCCGTGCAAATCCAGAGAGCTGCAGTGATCAGTATCAATGTACAGAGTAAGAGTACAGAATTATTACACTGTATCTTTTTACTCTATGCAGAGAATGAAGCAACAATCAGATTTCATCTGGCCTCAAGCCCAACTGGAACTGTTGAAACACTGTGATTAAATCAAAATGTTTTGTAATGATTGGATCACTTGCAACCAGCTTCCAGGCAGAATTTATTCTACCATTGGTACAAATGCTCTGATATGAAGTCTCCCTGGCAAAGGAATGGCCTTTAACAAGCATGGAGGCCATCAAAGAGCAGTGTTTACTTGTATAAAAAAGCCTGTTGATAGTTTGTGTGCAACTCACATTGGAAAGTGAGAAGAAATTAGTGATTGGAGCATGACAGTGGTCGGAGGTGGTCACATTTATCTCTTTAAGTATCATACACTTAGGAGATGGACAGAAAATATATTGGTTTTTATCAGTCCGGTATCTCTGTGCTATTTTTACACCCTCCCCGTAATCAAATTACAAGATACATTTAATTGGTTTGGGGAGAAAAGTGCAATACAACATTACATCTGCAGCTCTGCTGATTGGATTTGAGTCTCGGGAGAGGAACAGTAGATTTTGCATCCTTGAGATACCATCAGGTTCTCTTTGCTCTTAATTTAGTTTACTCCTAACTGGACTAAACACCTAAGTGAGGAGTTTATGAGACATTTTTACATGGGACAGATACCATATGAATACCCACACAAAAATTAAAAATTATTTTTCAGTGGGACTATCCGTTTGTCCTACAAATGGCAGATGAGGGAAGTGTTCAAAACAACTGTTTGAAAAGCTAAAAGGAAACTGTCATTATTTTTGCATGTCCATTCTGAATCCTCTAGTGCTACAGAAATTACACACTTCACCTTTTAATGTTCATAAGAACTAGACAAAATGAAAAGGTTGTGCCCTAACTTTTATTTATAATATTTAGGCTAGGTTAATACTGACAACTATTATACAGTGGCAAAAAAGTATCTGAACCCTTTGGAATTTTCTGCATTAATTGGTCATAAAATGTGATCTCATCTTCATTAAAGTCACAAGCATAGACAAACACAATGTGCTTAAAGGAATAGTTCACCCAAAAATGAAAATTTGCTGATAATTTACTCACCCTCAGTCCATCCAAGATGTATCTGAGTTTCTTTCTTCATCAAAACAGACTTGAAGACTTTTAGGATTTCATTTCAGGCCTCCTCCTCTAAACAATGCAAGTGAATGTCCTCCATGTTTTGACGGTCCAAAATGCACATTTAGGGTGCATCAAAATAATCCACACGACTCCAGTCGACAAATAAAGTTCTTCTGAACCCAAATGATTGGTTATTATTAGAAACAAAACAATACTAATATATTTTTAACAACAAATGTTTGCTTCCATACACCTCTGTGACGTACGCTCATGAGAGGGATTACATAAGCTCGTTGGTAAGGTCACGCGTCACGTGGAGGAGGAGTCAGGAAGCGCGTCATTGTTTACAATATTTTTTGCAATCATTTGGGTTCAGAAGAACTTTATTTGTTGAAGCTAACAACACACAAACAATTATAATCTTTCATCAGATTTAATAACTTGTCAATCCTCCTTTGGCAGCAAGCACCTCAACCAAGCATTTCCGGTAGCTGCAGATTAGACCTGCACAACATTGAGATTTTGTTTTCATGTTGCCATACATAGTGCTGCGTTTTCTTTCCAAACAGTTGAACCTTAGTTTCATCAGTCCACAAAACATTTTCCCAGTAGCGTTGTGGAGTGTCAAGGTGGACTTTGGCAAACTTCAGGTGTGCAGCAATGTTTTTGTTGGAAAGCAGCGGCTTCCTTCGTGGTGTCCTGCCATGGATACCATGCCTGTTTAATGTTTTCTGTATAGTAGACTCATGTACAGAGATGTTAACCAGTTCCAATAATTCCTTCAAGTCTTTAGCTGTCACTCTAGGGTCCTTTTTTTTACCTCATTGAGTATTCTGCTGTGTGTGGATGGCCACTTCTAGGGAGAGTAGCCACAGTTCTAAATCATCTCCATTTATGGACAATTTGTCTAACTGTGGACAGATAATTATCCAAGTTCTTCAAGATAACTTTGTAACTCTTTCCAGCTTTATGCAAATCAACAATTCTTGATTGTAGGTCTTCTGAGATCTGTTTTTTGCGAGGCATGGTCCACGTCAGCAGATGCTTCTC
The DNA here is from genome assembly GCF_019703515.2 of Myxocyprinus asiaticus. Classification (NCBI taxonomy): domain Eukaryota; kingdom Metazoa; phylum Chordata; class Actinopteri; order Cypriniformes; family Catostomidae; genus Myxocyprinus; species Myxocyprinus asiaticus. The sequence goes on from NC_059375.1 coordinate 16,383,531, forward strand.
GTGAATAGCAAACTCAAAATGTTTGAGTGCTTTTTATAAGTCAAAGTAGCTCTAACCCACACCTCCAATCTCATTTCATTAATTGGAAGCCAGGTTTGCCATCTCCTGACTCTAATTAGCTTTTGTTGATGTCATTAGCCTAAGGGTTCACATACTTTTTCCAACCTACAATGTGAATGTTTGAATGATGTATTCAGTATGTACAAGAACAATACAATAATTTGTGTATTATTAGTTAAAACAGATTATGTTTGTTCATTATTGTAATTTAGATGAACCAGATTATAAGACAAATGTATACATAAATGCAGGTAATTCCAAAGGTTCAAATTAGTTTTTAAATTTATATTAAAAACCTACATTCATATCTTCCGCTCTCTGAAAACCTCTACTGAAACCTAATGGCTGGACTTACTAATGGGCTTAAATTAAATCCTGATTGGCCACTTGAGCCCACTTGTGGTTACCTTGTTTGTATGGAGATTTTGTATTTAGATAGGACTGGAAAATGAAAGTGGGTGATCACAATTGCAGTCTCAGACTGGGGATAAAAGTTCAAACAAATCACTCAGCATAAATATGTTTCCCCACTGTGACTTGGCTCGGTCAGCATACTGCTAAACAGATTTGGCTTCTATGCCTCTAAAAGTCACACTTGTGAATCTCCCAAAAAGAAAACCTAAACACTGAAGAGGAAAGCCTGCAGTTTATGCTAGTGTTCCAATGACTCATTACTTTAATGTGGACTTTGTGAATGTTGCTATTAGAAATAAAAAAGTTCATGACATACTGGAAAACAGAGAAACATCTGATTACTTGTGCTACTATGACATTATTTAACAAACAATGTGAAAGATGATTACTCACCAAAAGAGTACCTAGAGGGAACAAACAAATATACTTGATTTAATTCATTTTCTTCAGAAAACAGTTCCAAATGGCATTCAATTTAAGGTTGGACTTTCTTAATATGACGAAGATGTGTAGGTGTTCAGGTATATATGGTTTACAAGGACTATTCACTAGCATTATTCTAGATTATACACATGTAATTATGCTATAAACGTCAAGTGTCCTCATAAACCAAAAGGCTTAAAAAACGCACTAAACGATGTTTTTTGAAAATGTAATAATGAAGTACATTAATACATTTTATTATACAATAAAATACATTACGGCTATGTAGAATCCTTGTAAACCACAAATAGCAACGTGTCTGTGTGGGGGGTGGGGGGGTGGAAGGGGTAGTTTACGAGGACATTTTTTTAGGTTACAAACTGGTAATTACAAGGGTATTATGCTACAAATGTGGTTTATGAGGACATTTCTAGTGTCCCCATAATTCAAATTGCTTAAAACACATACTAAATTATGTTTTTTTTGAAAATGTAAAAATGCAGATTTTGCGAGGGTTAGGTTTAGGGGTAGGGTTAGGGTTAGGGGATAGAATCTATAGTTTGTGCAGTATAAAAATCATTATGTCTATGGAGAGTCCTCATAATGATAGCTGCACCAACATGTGTGTGTGTGTGTGTGTGTGTGTGTGTGTGTGTGTGTGTGTACTCACCAAAGCTGTCCAACATTCACAATAGAGTGATATAAGATCCAAAGTAATGCCATGATGATCATATTGGCCCTTCCCATAAGTAGAACAAACCCTGACAATGCCATCCCTGCCAGAGCAATGCCATCTAGATTGGCATCCATGTCATTCCAGTCCATAAACCAGAGGATTGAAGGAGTGTATGCCAGGGCCTCAATACCAATCTTGCCACCCACATAGCGCTTGACACTCCTGAGGTAGTCCTTGCATGGCATGAGCCCTTTCTCTCCAATGAGCTGTTTGTTCTGGTTGTGTGCAACAGTGAAAGCAACGACTAGAAAGAAAGTAAATTAAGTATAATTGCTTTAATTTACACAATACAATATGTTACAGTTAGCACGTGCACAGGTGAGTGAACAAGCATTTCACAAATGTAACAAACAATATATAGTGTTATATCAATGTCGTGATCTAGTTAAGGTACACAGATGTACTTAATGATTTTCTCAGATCTCTCAACAACTGCTTCCTAATGAGTTGGCACAAACTTACAGTAGATGAAAGCAATGGCTCGCAGCAGCACAATCCGCGTGAGCCAGTAGGTCCCAGTTTGCAATGATACACCTCCTTTCTTATCATATTTGGTCAAGTCCTCGTCTTGCACTGTCTCGCTGCTGTTGTCATTTGCATGACTGTCTGAAATGAGCGGATCTCCGCGTCGTTTTCTAAGGAAACTTTCGCTACTTTCTGAGTTCTCACTGGAAGTCGCCATATTTCTCTAAACCTCTGCGCATGCGTAAGAGTTCACTATCAGCCTGCTGATCAATCAGAGGACAATGCGCATCTGCCAGCGCAATATTCTGACCGATAATGGAACTATTTGTGTCTTTGTGGATAATAAAATATGCTTATATTTGGGCGTTTTACTATTTAGCTTATTTAAAATGTATTGTGGGCAAAGCGCAAATCTACAATAGCTACTAAGCGTAGTTCAGGCTTGTGCAATGTAACGAAGTTTAAAATTAAAATATTGATGGTAAGATGTTTAGATTTAAAAGGGTTCATTAAAAGATTTAAATGATTCAAACATCAAAGAAGAGTCGGTTTCACCTCCTTTGTAGCTGTGACAAATTCCACAATATATAGAAATATTGGTAACACTTCACAACAAGGTTATATTTGTTGACATTACTTAAAAACATTAGGTATCACGAACTAACAATGAACAATACTTTTACAGCATTTATGGTAACACTTGACAATAAGGTACATTCGTTAACATTAGTTAATGCATCAGGTATCATGACCAAATAATAAACAATATATTTTTTACAGCATGTATTAATCTTTGTTAATGTTAGTTAATAAAAAATAAAATAGTTCATTATTAGTTGTTTGTACATAGTGCATTAACTAATGTTAACAAATACAACTTTGATCTTAAAATGCATTGGTATATGTTGAAATTAACCTTAACTAAGATTAATAAATGCTTAATAAGTATTGTTAATTGTTAGTTCATGTTAACGAATGTGGTTAACTAATGTTTACAAATGGAACCTTATTGTAAAGTGTAAATATACTTTCACTGAGCACTTTATTAGGAACACCTGTACACCTACTTATTTATGTAATTATCTATCAGCCAATCGTGTGGCAGCAGTGCAGTGCATAAAATAATGCAGATATGGGTCTGGAGCTTCAGTTAATGTTCACATCAACCATCAGAATGGAGAATTTTTTTTATTTTGACCATGGCATGATTGTTGGTGCCAGACGGGCTGTTTTTTTGTTGTTGTTGTTGTTGTTGTTTTTTCATCCTCTTTTCTCCCCAATTTGGAATGCCCAATTCCCACTACTTAGTGGTGGCGCGGTTACTCACCTCAATCTGGGTGGCGGAGGACAGGTCTCAGTTGCCTCCGCTTCTGAGACAGTCAATCCACACATCTTATCACGCTGCTCGTTGTGCATGACACCGTGGATACTCCGCATGTGGAGGCTCATGCTACTCTCCGCAATCCACGCACAAATTACCACGCGTCCCATTGAGAGCAAGAACCACTAATCACGACCACGAGGAGGTTACCCCATGTGACTCTACCCTCCCTAGGCACTGGGCTAATTGGTTGCTTATGAGACCTGGCTGGAGTCACTCAGCACAACCTGGATTCGAACTCATGACTCCAGGGGTGGTAGTCGCTGAGCTACCCAGGCCCAGATGGGCTGGTTTGAGTATTTCTGTAACTGCTGATCTACTGGGATTTTCACACAACAGTCTCTAGAATTTACTCAGAATGGTGCCAAAAACAAAAAACTTCCAGTGAGAGACGGAAACGCCTTGTTGATGAGAGAGGTCAACGGAGAATGGTCAGACTGTTTCGAGCTGACAGAAAGGCTGCGGTAACTCAGATAACCACTCTGTACAATTGTAATGAGCAGAACAGCATCTCAGAATGCACAACACATCAAACCTTGAGGTGGATGGGCTACAACAGTAGACGACCACGTCGGGCACTTTATTAGGACCATAGTGTTCCTAATAAAGTTCTCAGTGAGTGTATATAGGTCTATAGGTCAACATTTATATAATTTATATATATTATACAGCTATGCCTAAAATATAGAATGGAATTACAATGACACAGAATATAAAAATAGCACTAATGTACAGAATATATTATTTTATATATCAAAATATCTTTCTTTTATTAGCAAACAGGGTTATTTACAACCAGTGGCACCTGCAGCTTTACGGCCGTTCGCATTGTGTGTACCATGAGTGCTCCGACTGACCTGAGAAATATTTACTCTCAGAATATTTCACCAATCATGAAAAATGTTTCCTGTATTTTTTTATTCTATTTTTTCTCCCAATTTGGCATTCCCAATTCCCAATGTGCTTTTAAGTCCTCGTGGTCGAGTAGTGATTCGCCTCAATCCGGGTGGCAGAGGACAAATCCCAGCTGCCTCCGCGTCTGAGACCGTCAACCCGCGCATCTTATCACGTGGCTTGTTGAGCACGTTGCCACGGAGACATAGCGTGTGTGGAGGCTTCACGCCATCCACTGCAGCATCCACGTTCAATTCACCAAGCACCCCATTGAGAGCGAGAACCACTAATCACGACCACGAGGAGGTTACCCCATGTGACTCTACCCTCCCTAGCAACCGGGCCAATTTGGTTACTTAGGAGTCACTCAGCACGCCCTGGGATTCGAACTAGCGAACTAGCGAACTCCAGGGGTGGTAGTGTCCTGTATTTCTGTTCGCTGTTTAAAAGAACTAGCGATGCCCAATTTATAAATGTATAATTATTTTGAGTCTGTTCTTTTCAGTGAATTGACCAAACGGGGCTGCAAAACGGTCTGAATCTATTCGTTATTCAGTACAATTCGTTTAGACCGCTCTCTCACTGAATAATTTGGAGCGGTTTTTCACACAGTAAAACAGTATCGGGATATTTATGAATACAGTGCTGGATACAGTGTAAATTTACCTACAATCAACTGAAACAAAAGTCTGTCTTTTTGAGAAGTAACTCTGAGAAACTTATGCTAGTGCTGTCATGTGAACAAGGGAACGTGCTGTTTTTCAATCGTTTTCCATGTAAACATTAGCTAGATGGATGTCTTTTGACAACTGCGTCACGTTTCACTGTGTTTTTAGCATCTCTCACGGGAGCGCTGCATTTTTAGACGCTGTCAAGTTAAAAATAACTTCTTCAACTGATAAAAACGTGTTTCGAGACACTTGCGTTCGGCTCTATTCGTTGTGGTGCGTTTTGCTTTTTTAGCACGAAAACGCGTCTGTCTGAACGGTTACTGGAAGAAATGCTTTAGCCAATAGTTACATGAATGCTACTCATACTCGAGAAAATAAATAAATGCTTATCTGAAAGTCACCAGAATTGAACGCTTTGGTGGTGTTTTTTGCACTCAAAAAAAATCTCCCGGGGAAGCATGCCCCCGGACCCCCCTAGATATAAGATATATTAGGCAGATTTCTGTGCATACCCTCAGATTAAATCCTGCAGATGCCCATGTTTACAACTAGAAATAGCTATATATGACTTGATTTGTTTGGAATAAACAGTGCATGGTATCCCATAAGTAGATTCACAGGTCCTGCAGTGACCTCTAAGTAACTGACAAATCCTGCAAATCTATTTCTCATGTGTTTTTATTCAAGTTAGGTTACAAGTGTTTTCATAAATTACAGTGCATGGATGGGCGAAGTTTGAATTATTCAGGCAGTCCACAGCAGTTGTGGTATTACGGCCTAATTTGTTCGTCTGAAAGAGTTGCAGATTTACCAGACCGACCAATGGGAGAGTTGTGCGTCTCGTCCAATAAGACGACAGAGGGAGGAGCGCGACAGTATGGAAACCTCACAAATATTTGGAATATAACGATTTAATAGCTAGTGAACTTAAGATATCCACAGGGTCTTCGTGCGTAAAATGCACTATATACGGACTATATTGTAACATTTTTGTTTTAACTTCACCTAACGAAGATTTTAATATGTCAAAGGAGCCGGATAAAAGTCCTTCTGAGAGAGAAAACTCAGCTTTTATTGACGATATGGACTCTGATCCAGCGTCTTCTCCATCAACATGCGACGAACACGGATCCAAGCAGGCGCACACCGGGACCGGTACCAAGCCGGACAGCGAGGACGATGACCGCTTCCCGCCGTGTATTCGAGATGCTGTGTCGCAAGTTCTCAAAGGCTATGACTGGTCCCTGGTTCCAATCCCTATGCTGGGTAACAGGTCTTTGAAAGACAAGCCTCATGTGAAGAGACCCATGAACGCGTTTATGGTGTGGGCTCAGGCTGCGCGCAGAAAACTGGCAGATCAGTATCCGCATCTCCACAACGCAGAACTCAGCAAGACTCTGGGCAAGTTGTGGAGGTAAGTGGGTGTATGGAAACCGTGGAAGAAGATATTTTGGGTCACACTTTACATTACAGTGTTCTAAAAGTCTACTGCACTGGAAAATGTTTGTGAAGTAGCCTAAAAAGGTGCTTCATGTGGTAAAACGAATACAAATATATATATTTGTATATATATTTATATATATAAAAATTATTTTTTATGGGTTAAATCAAGTAAAAATAGATCGCTGAGGTAACTACAGCAGGTTACCACTTTTTGTGAAGCTGTCTTAAACACTTGGTTAGTATTTTCACTGTTATAATTAGTTATAACAGTGTTATAATAATTAATAACACTGTTATTAACATTGTGAAGTATTATGCACATAATTTTGCCATAATTACTGTATTGACTAGTATTACATATGTTATAACATTTAAACAGCATTGCTTCATGCACACATTTCCGTACAATGTCCAGGCTGCTCTCTGAGAGTGAAAAAAGACCTTTTGTGGAAGAGGCGGAGAGACTACGGCTCCAGCACAAGAAAGACTATCCGGATTATAAGTATCAGCCCCGGAGGAGAAAAAGCCTAAAGCCGGGTCAAAGTGAGCTGGACGCGGTGGTTGAGAAGAATCATCACCCTTCGGATGAAATATACAAGGTAGAACCGGGTATGAGAGGCATGCACCATCAACCACTCCATGGTGGTGAGTTGCACCCAAAACACTTATCTTATAAGTCTGTTATATCACATGCACTTTACCACTAATTCAATGCAACATACATGCAACAGTTTTAAATATGTTTTATAGTACCAGCATGAACTGGTTTTATTCAAGTCAAAATAATGTTTAACATGACTGTATCAGCCTGATTAATTTAGGTCACACGATTGAAAATCATTTTAATAACGGTCGGATCAAGTAGAATTAGTGCACTTTTTACAGTGTATGTTTTAGTGCAAAATATGTGCAGTTTATTTTCTAACTTAGTGCAGTAATCTTTTATGTTATTGTTGCGTTGCACACAAAAATATGCATACTTTATGTTTCCAACTTAGTACAACCACATGGCCCTCCCACACCTCCTACCACCCCAAAAGCCGATCAGCACCAAGGCGCGAAACTGGAGAGCACGAGACAGAACATCGATTTCAGCAATGTGGACATATCAGAGCTCAGCAGTGATGTCATAGGCAACATGGGCACTTTTGACGTCCATGAGTTTGATCAGTATCTGCCGTTAAATGGCCACGCCTTTAACACGGAGAACAACAGCGGGCAGCACTCCAGTTCTGGCTGTTTCAGCACATCCTATCAACATCATCATCCCCACAGTAATGTTTTGACATGGAACAAGGGCTCAGGGTCACCATCCACATCCTCGCATAACAGCACAAACGAGTCAAGCCAACAAAGGCCGCTCATTAAAACAGAACAATTAAGTCCCTCTCATTACGGAGTGTCTCACGGGTCACCGACCCAGTTTGAACTGGGCTCATCCTCATCCTCCGTCTCCAGCTCCCTCAATGACTGTTCCGACCTGCAGAGCTCTAGTTACTTCACTACATTTTCCAGGTACCCGACCGGCATTTATCAATATCCATATTTCCATTCGTCCAGACGATCGTATGTGACTCCTGTTATGAACAGTTTGTCAAGTCCATCTCACAGTCCTGGAGCAAGCTGGGAACAGCCGGTTTACACAACGTTAACTAGGCCATGATGTGATTTTGCCATTGTGTGGTTCTGAAATAAACTCAGTTAAGGTGTAATCTTAGATTGCTCTCACCTCTTCTAGGACTTATGTGGAGTTCGAATGTGCCTAAGTCCAAAAATGCTGTCTGGGTATGCGGCTCCCAAGGTTTTGAGATATAGACTACAGTATGTGTGTCCCATATGATCCTGGACCGTCAGTATTTGGTCAAATGGGATGCTGTGTCTTTTCAAGATGTTTGTGGATAAAACTTTTATGTTGCTATTTCATAGACTTTTCTGGTGGTTTTCTAGACCTTTTGTATTTCTGTATCATTTTGGATTCATTTTTCAACATTGAATGTTTTGTGTTTATACTCTGGTCTGTACAGTACAAGACAATAACAGTATAATATTTTTTTCTGATTGAGAGCCAGTTGAAATCAAACTCTCAACTACATTATTTAAATGCAATCATGGACTTACATCTTACTAATATCGTATTAAAACTAAATTTGCAATAGTGTCTGATGTCTTCATTGTTCATTAAAGGGTTTGGTTCACTGTCAAACTAGTAAAAATGGCAAATTCAAGTGCTTTTGGCACAATTTTATTATATGTAAATTGAAAGGAATATTCCGGGTTCAATACAAGTTAAGCTCAATCGACAGTATTTGTGGCATAATGTTGATTACCACAAAAATTTATTTAGACTCATCCCTACTTTTCTTAAAAAAAAAAGCACAAATCTGGGTTCCAATGAGGGGCTCTCAATGGAAGTGAATGGGGGCCGATCCGTAAATGTTAAAATATTCACCGTTTCAAAAGTAGATCCACAAGACATAAACAATATGCATGTTAACATGATTTTAGTGTGATAAAATCAGTCACTAACCTTTTCTGTGTAAAGTTATATCTAATTTTACAACTTTCGTTGTCATGTCGACGTAATGCCAGAAACCCTAAAACAACCATAAAACGATGATTTTAACAACTTCACAGCTCAAATAATACACCATTTTTATTAAATTATATGTTTCACATTTCTGCCTTTAAACCCTCCATAAAATGGCCCCATTCACTTCCATTGTAAGTGCCTCACTGTAACCTCCATTTTTGCCTTTTTTTAAGGATTTTTTTTTTTTGTGGTAATCAACATTGTGCCATAAATGATGTCGATTTACCTTAACTTGTGTAGAACCCGGAATATTCCTTTAATTATATATTAAATAAAAATATATTAGTCATGTATTAATTCTTCAATAATATAAATAACATTTACATTACTTATTAGAAGTAATATTGAGGTTTAATTTAATATTGGAGAGTTGATATGTCATCTGGAGTATAGACGTGAGGCTTTACAAAGCTTTAAAACAAAAGGAGAGAAAAAACAAGAAAAGAGAGAAAGCTGATTCCTAATGACAGCGCTTCTCAAAGGGCTCTTTGTTTTGATTATAAAAGAGGCATTAATTATGAGAGGGGAAAAATAGTGGCACAAAACAGAAAATCATTAGCACTGCTGTTACATCAAAAAAGTACACAAGTACACTTCCCTTTGCTCTTTGGGTAAACAGCAACACAAAAGCAACAGCAGGCACAAAATGCTTAAATTGAGAGCAGTATAACCGAATAAGATCTTCATGCTGTGGAAATGAGCCAGTGATTCCAAAGCAGATGGGTGTGGGTGGAATAGGACTTCTTTTCTTTTGACTGAATTTTATTACATTGAGGATTTTTAAGTCACAACCAACAATCTAATTAGTGTTGACATTCAACACGTATCATTTTGCTTGCTGACATTAACAGATATTTAAATCTCGAGTTATGATTAGTAAACAGTAAGCAGTACAAGATGTACTGTCTCTTACAATTTAATTTGACTTTAATTTGAATACAGTGCTAACTTATAAATTTAATAGGATTATATTGCATTGTATTATGTTGAATTGTTATTGTATTCTGCTTTTTGAGACCCTAATCTCTGAAAGTTGGCATGTGAAAATCATTGTGATTTTAATCTTCAATGCAAGTGCCAATAAACAATGAGAAACTATAACACTGAGCCATTCAAGAGACCCCCACATAAAGAGAACATAACGCAAGTCAATCTGACTATGATTACAGCAGGTTAGTACAATGAATAACACGTGAAGCTGGGTTGTTCATTGGACGTGTGATCAGAGAGGTCCATTATATAGGCCTGTAATTACATGCAATAGAGTCAGGAACTCTTGAGAAATTAGGTGATGAAGATTTACGTATTGTACTTTTTCTTTAATATTATATCCATGTGCTTTCCTGTTTGTTTGGGTTTTTTTTTTTTTTTTTTTGCACACACTTTTCTTTACACATATACAAATAAGTATACTGTATATATTCTGTAAATTCTTTATAAATAACCTGTTGATATGGTGTGTCCAAATCCAATTTGTATCCAAAAATTGGATATACAAACAGTGGAGACCAGAGTTAGCTGTTTCTTATACTATTTTTTAGGGATACACCGATGTATCGGCTGCCGATATTTATCGGCCAGTTGTTGACCAAATTAAAACCACTGGCATATCAGCAGTGCTGGGCGGATTACTTGTAAATTGTATTCAGGTACTGATTACATATTACATGGAAAAAAAAATGCAATCAGTAACATAATCTCTTAGATTATATTTTTGGGGTAATATAATCTGATTACTTTCGGATTACTTTCAACCTAATTCTATTTTATTTTATGTCACATGCATTTGAGTAGGATAATCATTTTAACATAAAAGTACAAAGAGGAATAAAATGTATTCTATTCTTTATTACAAAAAACAAAAAAATAAAAAAAAGTTCCTAATGACATTTTTAAAAAAGTGCATTAAACATTACATGAATGAAATGAACATTAAATCTAACAGCAATGACAGTGCATGGCCCAAGTTTTCAAAATCAAAACACTGAGACATCAAGTTCATTTTAAGTGCATTAAACAATAGCAGCATTACGATTATTAATGACCATAAAATCGACAATAAATAATCATAAAATGAACGAAAATTAATGACCATAAAATCAACAGCAACGACATAGCCTAGGTCAAAGCATTCATCTAAAAACACATTTAAACCTTACTGCTCACTGATAGTCCATCATGTATTTCAAAGCTGAGGTGCAAAATATTATCTTTTGAACAGCAAGAATATTCTAAAAGAGCAGAATATTTTAAAACAGCAGAGTTCCACCAAGTCACACAAGGAACAGTTGTGTCAAGTTTTATGTCAAGTTTCATGCAGTGGACTCCACTGAATCAGCAGCAATAGTATTGGGATGGGCTTTGTTCCATATTGCTGCACATTTTGCAGCTGAACTATTGTGTACCCTATGGGCAGGACCCTTAGAGATGGCATCCACTAGATCCTTTAAAGCAATTTACGTAAAGCATAAAAGAAGCACATGCTCAAAATGTACATCTGTGAGACTATTGCGCTTCAGGGTAAGAATATGATGATTTTGATATGAAAATGTTCAATAAACGATTAACAATTCACTGCCGTTGCCTTGTTCATATGTAATCATGTAAAAAGTAACTGTAGTCTGATTACAAGTATTTCAGAATGGAATTTAATCCAATTACAAGTACTTGATTTCTGTAATCTGATTATGTAATCCATATAACATGTAATCTGTTACTACCCAGCACTGCATATCGGTAATAAGCATGAAAACACCAATATGAAAAACTGATGGTCGATTTATAATTAATATGTAGCCAGTGTTGGGTAAAATACTTAAAATTAGTAATCCACAGCAAAATACTAATTATTTCTCTAAAATTGTAATCAGATTACTTAACTAATTACTTCATTGAAAAAGTAATCATATAACTAATTAATTTAGTTTTAAAGGTGCTGTAAATGATTTTCTCATGGACAAATATGCAAAAAAATGTCCCACTCCCTTAAAGATATTAATGAAATAAGTGTCCTGAGATTTCTCACCGGTCTCTGTAACAGCTCTAGACTTTGTATACAGCAAACAAAAATGTGTCTGCGGATCGTGGACATTGATGCTTTTCACCTGTCAATCATTTTGCTCGTTCTCATTTGTGTTGTATTTGAAGCAGATCATTGAGGCTATGATTCATAATATTTGTCAGTTGAGGGCGCTATTGTGCCACTGTTGAATTTGACAGCCAATGGAACAAACAATGCTGCTCTTTTGGTCGGTTTTGGTCTCAAAATTATCTTTGGAGGGCAGGGTTTTGGAATGAGGGGGCGGGGCTAATTTAAAGGCTCAGTCACATGAAAGCTTCAGAACACTAAAATCACTTACAGCACCTTTAAGTTACTTATAAAACACTTTTCCGCTCAACAAGTTCAAAATAATGTCTATATTTCTGCCTTGTTCATTGTTACACTCAAGCCATACATTCAGCACCTCACATTTCTCCTTCTCAATAACTTGTAATTGATGTACACTACACAAATAATATATTAGAAATAAGCATAACCCTATGATGTACTTAAAAGTAATTCAATTAACTGAAAGTCAGTAATTGTAATCTGATTACAAGAATTTAAATTGTAATGCATTACACTGCATTTTGACTAAAAAGTAATTAGATTAGAATAATGAATTACTTTGTAATTGGATTAAACCCAGCACTGTTAGTAACACGCTTTATAAAAACTCTGTGAATTCAATTGCACAGTCCAGTAAGAATAAGCTAATAGCCACAATATGTAGAAGGGTTGCACTACAAAGAACATGTATATTTAATTTTTATTCTTTCTCATTCTCACGTTAATGCGGAAAAAACGTGACAGTTGTGAATACGGCACTTACCTATACATGATGAGGGAAACCATCCAAAACGCTTTGAAACCAGCAGATTTTGACTTCTCATATATCGCAAACTATAGATATTGGAAATTATTTATTGTTAGAACGATAAAAAAGCTTTTGTACCTCTTTATACATTTTTATGCATTCCAAGTAAAACACTGATCTGATGACAAAATAAGGTAAGTGGCAAAATATTGGTATCGGCCTATAGTTTTGTGTTAAAATCAGTATTGATATTAGCCAAACATTTTCATATTGCTGTGTCCCTACCATTACATTTGTTTTTGTTTTTTGTTTTTTTATAATTATCACATTTTTTAATTACAAAATCTGTTGGCCATAATAATGGTTTAATATTTTTGTATGTTAACTTTCACATTTCTGCTGTTTCATGGATTGTTTTGTGCATCATAATTGTTTTAAATGTGCTGAAAAGCCATTAAATAACCTATAACAGGCTATGTGATGGCAGGTTCCCAATCTGACAACTTACCCCATATACTGTAGTGTGACTACATGAAAAGGTCACAGAAGATCAATGTGTGTTCAGTGAACTGTATCTTTTTTCCCCAGCCAATATTGGTGAGAATGTTCAAAGTTTTTGTTGCAGCCAGTACTTTAAGTTATGTGCCTATATATAAAATGACTTTCAAAAATAATACATAATACAAACTTCATGTTCTCTATAAACTAAACCAAAACACAATTATGTTTTTTTAAACCAAGATTTACACCATCAAGTCCTTTTCTATTGTGATTTCACAGTGTATTTCAGTAGTTTGGTGTGTAAGTCATGATTGACAGATGGTATGATTGCACTCAGAGTCTTCTTTACCTTCCCTGATCACTCTTATGAAGTAAATAGGATGGCCAGTGCTTGAGCGACTCCACCCTAATTTAATGATTTCCTGCTAGGCTGAAAACAGCCTCCTGCTGTGTCTGTGTAAGTTAGTGTCTCCAAAGCTTCGCTCGCACAGCCCAGCCGCCAATGACAACAAGCAACCAGACAGAACCAACATTGACTTACACACAATTCCACAGCGCAGCGGAGCCAGGCGGATATAGGGATGAAGGCAGTGGAATGCATCAGGTCAGGCAACGGTGTCTGACAAACCCCAACCCGATTCATGCACACACAAACACTCACGCTATCTTCCTCATACACATACATCTCTTTTTGTCTGTATTTTTTTCCTCTACTTTGGTGCTGTTGGTTATGGTACATTTGTGTCCTGAAACTGTAACATGCATTTAGCAAATATGAAAATGTTGCAATGTCAACAATTTTTTAGGATATATTATGAATGTATTAAGTTTTATTACAGTATATACAAATTTTTTCATTTTCACTGACATAGTGCTGCCATTTCCATACAGGTGACTCTGGTCCACCAAATGAGAACCTGGTAAAAGCAACGTAAAAGTAACAAACTCATATATGATATGGTTTTTAATATTATGTACGATTATTTGCTTAGTTCTAAATTCCGATACAATGCTTCTCTGAGAAAGCAGAAAAAAGTTAAGGTTAAACCTTACAAAAAGACGGTGTCATGGTAAAGTGAAGGTATCAGATGGCAATATGCCATGGTATTTGACATTTGTGCCATACTGAATCAACAAATTAATACCATGAAACATGGTATGTTTCTGTTAGTGAAAGCTCACTAACCTTATTTTAAACTAATCAAAACTGAATATTGTAACCTGAACTGGAGGGCCAGAGTTAACAAGACCTGTTTTAAGAACAGATGTATGTCTAAACACATTAAACAAGAGGAACAACTCAGTGAAGTCCAGAATGGCTAAAATCACATACAGTACCTTTAAAGTTTGTTCAGCTTCTCACACAAAACTATTGTATAGACTTGGAATATAGTGCATACACTTTTGGATCACTTTTATGATAATTTAATTGTGTGTTTTGTTTTTTGTTTTGTTTTTTGGAGCACAGAAAAAAAGAAAGTCATATGGGATTGGAACAACATGAGGATGACTAAATGATGACTGAATTTTCATTTTGGGGTGAACTATTCCTTCAAGAATAGTGACAGCAACGTGCATCTTAATCTGTGATATGCTGCCACCTAGTGGAGGAGGACAACTCAAGAACAGGATTATCTCCGTTGCAAGATGTACAGACATGAAACTGTTAATGAAGCTCTTAGTCACCATTTACAGACAACAAAAGTGGTATAGAGAATAATATGATGCTATGCTCTGAAATGATCCGCTCTTAAAAATGGACTTCATATGCTAAAATGTCAAATCATAACTACTTCGATCACATATTAATTTCTAACATGATTTCAAGATTTTCTCCTTGTAAGCATGACTACTAACACATTTGAATGATGAGCAAGTTACTCAGCACCTCTGCCAGCCACACACTGAATAATGGGGATTTAAAGGGACAGTTCAACCAAAAATGAAAAATCTCCCATCATTTACTCACCCTCATGCCATCCCAGAGGTGTATGACTTTCTTCTGCTGAACACAAAGAAAGAATTTTAGAAGAATATTTCAGCTCTGTAGGTCCATTCAATGCAAGTTAATGGGTACCAAAATTTTGAAGCTCCAAAATGCACATAAAAGCAGCATAAAAGTAATCCATAAGTCTCCAGTGGTTTAATATATGTCTTTAGAAGTGATATGATAGGTGTGGGTGAGAAACAGATCAATATGTAAGTCCTTTTTACCATAAATTCTCCTTCCTGCCCAGTAGGTGGTGATATGCATGAAAAATGTAAATCACCAAAAAAGAAGAATTTGAATGTGGAGATTTATAGTAAAAAAAGGACTTAAATATTGATCTGTTTCTCACACACATTTATCCTGTTGCTTTTGAAGATGTAGATTTAATCACTGGAGTCTCATGGATTACTGAAATATTCTTCTAAAAATCTTCATTTGTGTTCAGCAGAACAAAGAAGTCATACACATCTGGGATGGCATGTGGATAAGTAAATGATGAGAGAAGTTTCTTTTCTGAGTGTACTATTCCTTTAAAAACTCCTTTAGCTGAACATAAACAGAAAAAAACATTTGGATAATTGAACATAAATAATTTTGCTTAGCATCTGAGGATTCCACAATACTTTACAGCAGCATTTGCTTGGATATACAGTACAATACAGTATTTCCAATAAATAACATAAGTCAAAATGTACTGCAAAGAAAATACAACAGTTTGTTCTTGGTGCTGCTTGCCAACCATTTCATTTATAGAGTAAATGTTAAGCTTTTATCTTTACATGAAGAGTAAAGAACATTCACATGCCGTATTATACAGTAGCTTGGCTAACGACACCCAGTATGTCTGCTTTGGTAAAGAGCAGTTTAAACACAAACAGTACAAAGGGACATTCACGACAATGAAACCGCAGTGACTCCGTTCTGATAAAAAGTTGTCAGCGCAGTCCCATGTCCAGTCCATTAGTACTAAATCAAGGTAGGAAGGGAGCTCTTCCTTTGTAGTTTTTTAAATTTGCTGTGGTCCAGAGCTTTTCACAACCCCCATCTCCATGTTTCCAGAGTCACTGGATAGAATTGCTGTTCACTGTCCAGTCCCACTTGGATGTAGGTAGGTCTACAGCCAACATCAAGGCTTGTGCTTGAAATGAGCCTCAACTGGAGAAAGGATACATTTTTAAGAAATTAGGGAGAATGTATATGAAATAGCTTCTCGAACAATAAAGGCTGGATGATATATCCAACCTGATCTCACAGAATCATGGTACTATACATACATTTTTTCAAAAATGATTTTTTTCATGGCTTCTTGTGTGTATTGTTTAGTTTCCTGGTGAATTAAACACTAGAGGCACTAAACAACAATTACTTTTAGACACAAATCACGAGTAAAATGACAGATTTTCAGTTCATAAACACTTACGCTCTATCTTGTGACATTTCAACACTTTTACTTTAGCACATGGCATGTAAGTCGATACATTTTAACGTTTGCATTACTTAACCAACTACATTAACAAGCTTGTTCGAGCTTAATCAAATTGCGTGGTAGCTCAACTGGGGATGCAAAGGACAGGGGTATGAGTTCTGAAGAGCATGCAAGTCGACATGTAACCCAAAAGAGTCACTGAAGCACCACAGAATGACATGTTTGCTTTAGCTGTTTTGTTTTTTCATCTCACATTTGCTTTTTCTGACACTGTAAGTTATGTTTAGGTGTATGGATTTAGAGTAGGGAGGTCGATTTGTTTGGTCGAAAATTTAACATGCTTTTAGTGCCATCAAGTGGACATTTCACTTTGGGACTGCTGCGACCACAAAATATCATTTTGCAAAAATGTCACAATTCACAAAATGCGACATCATAAATATTGCAATGCATTTTTTGGCCATTACGTTTCCTAAACACCGTGACATTAAAGGGATAGTTCAACCAAAAGTGAAAATTATCTCATCATTTACTCACCCTCATGCCATCCCAGATGTGTATGACTTTCTTTCTTCTGCAGAACACAAATGAAGATTTTTAGAAAAATATAATAACTCTGTAGGGCCATACAATGCAAGTGAATGGGTGCCAAAATTTTGAAGCTCCAAATTCACATAATGGCAGCATAAGTAATCCATATGACTCCAGTGGTTAAATCCATGTCTTTAGTGGTATGATAGGTGTGGGAGGGAAACAGATCAACATTTAAGTCCTTTTTTACTATCAATCTCCACTTTCACTTTCAAATTCTTCTTCTTTTGTTTTTGGCAACTTGCATTCTTCCTACATATCGCCACCTACTGGGCATGGAAGACAATTTATAATAAAAAAGGACTTAAATATTGATCTGTTTCTTACTAACACCTTTCATATCACTTCTGAAGACATGGATTTAGACACCGGAGTCTTGTGGATCACTTTTACGCTGCCTTTATATGCTTTTTGGAGCTTCAAAGTTTTGGTCACCATTCACTTGCATTGTGAGGATCTACAGAGCTGAGATATTCTTTTAAAAATTTTCATTTGTGTTCAGCAGAAGAAAGAAATTCAAACACATCTAGGATGGCATGAGGGTGAGTAAATGATAAGAGAATTTTCATTTTTTGGGTGAACTATCCTTTTAAACTAATTTGCTATCAGAAGTCTCTACATGGCATTTTTCATATAATATAATGTTTTAATAAAAATAATTGTAGGTAAATATTGCTGTTCATAACTATCTATGCTAACTATCTATAGGTCCATATAAATGAAAATGATGCCTTGACTATTTGTAACAATCTTTACTGTATATTTTCCTCATTTGAAACTACTGAAATGAATTGAAAGAAAAAATAAACTTTTAAGTAATTTCAGAGCAATACATATTGAGAAACACAGAATATTTTCAAAAGGCTGAAGAAAAATCTACATATTTATAATATTAACATTTTCTAATAGCTATTATTGCTCAGGCCTATGTACAAAAGACAATTACAACTGAACAAGCTATATCTCAAGGTAATGTATTTTACGTGATCATCATAGCAATACTGCAATGTTCTTATGTATATTAGCATTATGAGTGCATGTGAATGGATGCGTGTATACCTGCGTACTCCTGTGGCATCATGGGCCGGTTGACGACTCTCTGAAAGGCAGCAATCCAGTCCTTTTGCTCTGCCTCTGTTTCACAAGCAAACAGGAACTTCCTGTCAGGAGTTTCAATGGTGATGCCATACTTCCAATGGTAGCCTTGAGTAGAGGGCGGCAGTCCAGGTACGACTGTATAGCTATTTTCCTTGCTGCCGATGAACACCTCTCCACGTGCATAAGCATCCTAAAAGTATTAGAGACAATGGTCCCACTTTATATAAGGTGTCTTTATCTACTATGTAATAACATTAAAATACATACAATAAAATTTATTTATTGTTTAACTTGTTCTGCAAAATTCTCAAAAAAATCACATTTGCTGCTACTGAGTTTGAGGTACGGATAGGTTTAGGGGTAGGGTTAGGGTTAGTGTTAGGGTTTAGGGTAAGGGTTGGGTTAGGTTTAGGAGTCAGCTTAACAGTGTAACTACAGATGTAATTAAATGCAGGTACTTTAAATGTAAGTACAACGCAACAACACATATGTACATAATAAGTACATTTTATTAAATGCTTAAGTACACAGTAGTTAAATAAACCTAATATAAATTGGGTAAGAGACAATTGTAATTTTCACAGTATGACAAGTGAAAAAGTGCACAACAAGCACACTAGAGTTTGTCTTTTGGGGCATATTATGGCATTTTGGAAATTCAGTTTTACTTAAAGGTACACTCAGTAATTTTTTCCTCATTAAAAAGTTTAACTCCTAGTAATTTTGCAATATATGTAGGAAATCATGATCACTCATATTAAAATGAAGACACCAGTCATATCAGTAACCTTATAAAAGCTGTTTAAATCTACGTGGAGAGGGTCCACACATGGGGGCTGCCACGTTAGAATCACATGACCAGCCAAATACTACTCGCTTAATCTCAGTAACAGTCCTGTTATTGGACACTTTCACTTACTGATTACGTAATCATGGCTGACTGTGAATACTAAATATCTACAATGGCATCTGAAAATGAAAACTATTAATTTTGAATGATGTTGCATCCAAGCCACTAGGTGTCAGTGTAAGTCCAAGATGACACAAAAACAAAAGTTCTGAATGCACCTTTAAAGGTAAAGTGTGTAATTTTTTGAATGTTCAAACACTTATTCCTATGCTAGTATAATGCGCACAGACAACTATAAGTAAGCCATTCGTATGTTTCCCCAAAAAGTGTAAACACTGTTGCTCGTATGTTTTAGCAGAGTTTGGAGTGGGACTATGCTTTTTTGTCCAGTGGCAGATGGGGGGAGTGTTCAGGAAACCTGCTTGACATTTTTTTTTTATTAAACAAACATAATTATTTTTGAAATTCCATTTGTTGGCACTAGTGCTGAAAGAAAAACTACACCCTTCACCTTTAACCAGAAAAATATGCATTGACTTATACTCACCAAGGGATCTTTAAAGTACATTAGTCTCCTATCGTCCATAGTAAACCACCTTTTCTTAAAACCTTCTGTGTGCTGAAAAGGTATGACATTTCAGATTCTGGTCAAATTCAGATGTAAACAATAGCACAAGCATCTAGAACTTGATTCCTGGATTTCCAGTGCAACAGGTTGTTGCTGCAACTGCAACCTAGTCTCATAGAATGAATGTTACTTTAACAAAATTTTTGCAAACTGAGTTTTGTGTGCCACTTTCTACGTTTTCCTGCAGTTTCCTGGTGAAACTAACACTAGAGGCACTATGACAACATATGGCGTTTTATTCACTTTCACACAAATCACAAGCACAGCAAATGATTATGACTATATCGACACTTATTTTTCACTCTCTTACTCACACACTGCTATGTTATATTGAAACACTTTTACTCTAACGCATAATTTACATTTCTTACATAAAACTGTACATTTTAACGCTAGTATTACAGACCAGGGACTAAAAACAGTTCAAGGAACGAAAACCAAAAACGTTGTTTTCAAATGCTGGTAACCGGTTAATTTTGTTCCGATCATTTTTTCATGAAACCAAAGGCCAAAGGGTTTAACAAAGTAAATTTTTGGAACTACACCACTTCACGTTGCCGAAAAAAATTAAACGTGCTTTGATCCTTTGATCCATGTGTTTGGATCCAGACCAGCTTGCTTGTTTCTTTTGCTTGTTTCTCATGCAGAGTACTGTCATTTTAAAAAGAACGTATTAACCATTCTTTTATTTTGTTCTAACTAGTTACCATTTGGAAGGGAGGCTGTGGAACTTCTGAACCAGAACGAAAAAATTCTGGTTTTGCTTAGAACGAACCGAAATGACAAACATTTCCTTTTTAGTCCCTATTACAGACCCACTTACATTTACACTCACACACTTATTCCAATGTGATTAACTTGTGCTGTAGCTCACCTCATAGAGTGTTGGACTTTGGACTCGGAGATCGAGCCTCGAGCCCAGCCAAGTACGCAAGCTGAGACAAGAATATCATAGAAGTGACACAAAATAATGTGGTTGCTTCAGTAAATGTGCTTTTCATGTCACATTTGCTTTTAAAACACTACTGGTTAGGTTTAGGCATTGGTTTAAGGTAAGGATGTCTGTTTTGTTCACCTCTCATTTCATTTTAGGTCACTACTGGTTAGGTTTAGGTTAGAACTGAAAGTTAGGAAGGTACGTTTTACTTATTCTACCTCCATCTAGCATTCACCTTAAAAACCTTGTCTAATTTCGACACTATGTCACTCGCTTTTGGCGCCCCCCACTGGATATTTCACAGGAAAACTGCAGCCAAACGTGTAATGAAGCACGTAATTTCGCAAAAATGTTGCCACAGTCACGTAATTTTCATGGGATCAGGCTGGGTTGTTTTGATGGCATGATAGTGTGGACTACATCATTTGACCAAATGTTTCTAATGATGAAGAAGATAAAGTCTAAATGTAGATGGAACCAGTGTGAAATACTCACCCTTGGGCCGGTTTTCTCCATGTAACCTTCCTTCATGAAGTTCCGTGTAAGTTTTGGTACCAGCTAAATAAAAACCATGCATAGACAAAGAAAACAAACTTCAAACATCACCCAGAAGTGTGTGTGGCCTCCTCATTAAACATGTACCGATAATAATTTCAAATATGGAAATATGAATTATATTTAACATGCATGCATAATCACTATAGTGAGTTTCACACCCATAAATCATTTTTATGTGAAAGTGTCAGTTACTGGAAGAAATTGGATTCACATACGTCCTCATCATTAGCTCCAGGAAATGCCACCTTTTGGTAATGAAACCGTGCTGCACGGACTGCAGTGAACCAGTCCACCATTTCCTGAACACACACATTTAAAGAGGACTGAGAGAACATTATGCAGTGTTTAGCTGTGGCCAGCAGAGGATGCTTTATGAGGCAATAACTGTTATGCATACTCCACAAGGCATGGTATGTATCAGACAATATTACTGGTAACACTTCAGTCTTAGCTATCTGTCTCATCACAGGTCTTAGAAAAGGAAAACAGCTTAAGTTCTTGTTGTAGATTTGTCTGTAAACTACATATCTTAAGATAAGATTATGTGTTTCAGGTTCTAAAGAATTATAAATATTTTTTAATGAAGTTTGCAAGAGGAGAACAAAGAAAGCAGAATGGTAATGTGACAAAGGTGAAAGAGGAAGTGCATGAACAGAATGCCACAGGCTATATTTTTGTGGTAGAACCACCACACTGACCAAAGCAGCAGAGTGTCATCCACTCCAACTTATAAATCAGAGATAACCCAAATACATAAACATGCTTTTCTAGCCAAGCTTCAACCCAGCCTAACAAATGAAAATGATAAAGAGGTTTACATGGATGATCAGCACATCATCTGATTTTTTATTTTGCGCCATTAGGCAAATATCAAAAGTGGTCATATCATAAAATTAGTACACTGAAAACCCTAATAAGTTGACTTTACTCAATTGATTGAGTAAACTCATTCCCTCAATTGAATTGAGTAATGGCATCTCCAAAACTTGTGTAATTAAGTTCACTTAACTTGGTGATCATATAGAATGAACTTAACTATTTAAGTTTTGGTAACTAGATGCAAGTAGACCTACCTTAAATTTGCTATTTAAATGTTGTTGTTTCTACTTAATCATTTTAATTGAATGGACTCAAATTTAGGTCATACAATAAAACAGTTTAAATAAAGAAGGTTATAACTGATTCTAGGTCAATCATTAAATAAATGTATTCCCTTTGACCAAGGAAACATAAATAATTCAAGCACAAGGCATTTTGGGTATTCCCCATAGCCTCAAACACTTAAAAACTTAAGTCTGGGGATTTTTAAGAAAAATAAGTTCAAGGTTATGAGGTTAATATTTCAAGTTATGAGCCCAAAACCTTACATTTCAAGTAATATTTAATTAAGAAATCTTGATTTTTCCAGTAATGACAACACTAGGGTTTACAGTGTAACACTTTAAAATAAGGTTGTATATGTTAACATTAATGCATTAGGTATCATGAACTAACAATTATCAATATATTTTTACAGCAATTATTAATCTTGGTTAATGTTAATTTATAAAATACAATTCTTCATTGTTAGTTTATATAATAGTTCATAATACATTAACTAATGTTTATATATATATATATATATATATATATATATATATATATATATATATATATATATATATATATTGTATATACAGTTGAAGTCAGAAGTTTACATTCACTTAATTTTAAGTCATTAAAACTAATTTGTTTAACCACTCCACAGATTTCATATTAGCAAACAATAGTTTTGGCAAGTCTACTTTGTGCATGATACAAGTAATTTTTCCAACAATTTTTTACAGACAGATTGTTTCACTTTTAATTGACTATATCACAATTCCAGTGGGTCAGAATTTTACATACAATAAGTTAACTGTGCCTTTAAGCAGCTTGGAAAATTCCAGAAAATGATGTCAAGCCTTTAGGCAATTAGCAAATTAGCTTCTGAGAGGCTAATTGGCTAATTGGAGTCTATTGCAGGTGTACCTGTGGATGTATTTTAAGGCCTACCTTCAAACTCAGTGCCTCTTTGCTAGACATCATGGGAAAGTCTAAATATATCAGCCAAGACCTCAGAAAAAGAAAAATCAGTCTGGTTCATCCTTGGTAGCAATTTCCAAATGCCTGAAGGTACCACGTTCATCTGAACAAACAATAGTATGCAAATATAAACACCATGGGATCACGCAGCCATCATACCGCTCAGGAAGCAGACGCATTCTGTCTCCACGAGATGAACGTAGTTTGGTGTGAAAAGTGCAAATCCCAAAACTACATACGGGTGAAGTCCTTTTTTTACGATCATTACCCACTTTCACTTTCACATTCTTCTTTTTTTGTTCCATAATTGTGCGTATTACCACCAGGATCATTTATAATAAAAAAAAGGCTTAAATCCCAGAACAACAGCAAAGGACCTTGTGAAGATGCTGGGGAAAACAGACAGACAAATTAGTCCTAAATCGACAAAGATCTTACTTTTTGGAGAAATTTCCTCTGGTCTGATGAAACAAAAGTTGAACTGTTTGGCCATAATGACCATTGTTATGTTTGGAGGAAAAAGGGTGAGGCTTGCAAGCCGAAGAACGCCATCCCAACCGTGAAACATGGGGGTGGCAGCATCATGTTGTGGGGGTGCTTTGCTGCAGGAGGGACTAGTGCACTTCACAAAATAGATGGCATCATGAGGAAGGAAAATGATGTGGATATATTGAAGCAACATTTCAAGACATCAGCCAGGAAGTTAAAGCTCGGTCGTAAATGGGTCTTCCAAATGGACAATGACCCCAAACATACCTCCAAAGTTGTGTCAAAATGGCTTAAGGACAACAAAGTCAAGGTATTGGAGTGGCCATCACAAAGCCCTGACCTCAATCCGATAGAAAATTTGTGTGCAGAACTGAAACAGCGTGTGCAAGAAAGGAGGCCTACAAACCTGACTCAGTTACACCAGTTCTGTCTGGAGGAACGGGCCAAAATTCCAGCAACTTATTGTGAGAATCTTGTGGAAGGCTACCCAAAATGTTTGACCCAAGTTAAACAATTTACAGGCAATGCTACCAAATACTAACAAAGTGTATGTAAACTTCTGACCCACTGGGAATGTGATGAAATAAATAAAAGCTGAAATAAATTATTCTCTCTACTATTATTCTGACATTTCACATTCTTAAAATAAATTAGTGATCTTAACTGACCTAAGACAGGGAATGTTTTTTACAATTAAATGTCAGGAGTTGTGAAAAACTGAGTTTAAATGTATTTGGCTATGGTGTATGTAAACTTCTGACTTCAACTGTACATATATATATATATATATATATATATATATATACAGTTGTGCTCAAAAGTTTGCATACCCTGGCAGAAATTGTGAAATTTTGGCATTGATTTTGAAAATATGACTGATCATGCAAACAAACTGTCTTTTATTTAAGGATAGTGATCATATGAAGCCATTTATTATCATATAGTTGTTTGACTCCTTTTTAAATCATAATGATAACAGAAATCACCCAAATGGCCCTGATCAAAAGTTTACATACCCTTGAATGTTTGGCCTTGTTACAGACACACAAGGTGACACACACAGGTTTAAATGGCAATTAAAGGTTAATTTCCCACACCTGTGGCTTTTTAAATTGCAATTAGTGTCTGTGTATAAATAGTCAATGAGTTTGTTAGCTCTCACGTGGATGCACTGAGCAGGCTAGATACTGAGCCATGGGGAGCAGAAAAGAACTGTCAAAAGACCTGCGTAACAAGGTAATGGAACTTTATAAAGATGGAAAAGGATATAAAAAGATATCCAAAGCCTTGAAAATTCCAGTTAGTACTGTTCAATCACTTATTAAGAAGTGGAAAATCAAGAGATCCACAAATAACAAGCCAAGGTCAGGTAAACCAAGAAAGATTTCAGCCACAACTGCCAGAAGAATTGTTTGGGATACAAAGAAAAACCCACAGGTAACCTCAGGAGAAATACAGGCTGCTCTGGAAAAAGACAGTGTGGTTGTTTCAAGGAGAACAATACGATGATACTTGAACAAAAATGAGTTGCATGGTCGAGTTGCCAGAAAGAAGCCTTTACTGCGCCAGTGCCACAAATGACAACACCTTGACATGCCTCACAGCTTCTGGCACACTGTAATTTTGAGCGACGAGACTAAAATAGAGCTTTATGGTCACAACCATAAGTGCTATGTTTGGAGAGGGGTCAACAAGGCCTATAGTGAAAAGAATACCATCCCCACTGTGAAGCATGGTGGTGGCTCACTGATGTTTTGGGGGTGTGTGAGCTCTGAAGGCACGGGGAATCTTGTGAAATTGATGGCAAGATGAATGCAGCATGTTATCAGAAAATACTGGCCGACAATTTGCATTCTTCTGCACGAAAGCTGCGCATGGGACGCTCTTGGACTTTCCAGCACGACAATGACCCTAAGCACAAGGCCAAGTTGACCCTCCAGTGGTTACAGCAGAAAAAGTTGAAGGTTCTGGAGTGGCCATCACAGTTTCCTGACCTTAATATCATCAAGCCACTCTGGGGAGATCTTTAACGTGCGGTTCATGCAAGACGACCAAAGACTTTGCATGACCTGGAGGCATTTTGCCAAGACAAATGGGCAGCTATACCACCTGCAGAATTTGGGGCCTCATAGACAACTATTACAAAAGACTGCACGCTGTCATTGATGCTAAAGGGGGCAATACACAGTATTAAGAACTAAGGGTATGCAGACTTTTGAACAGGGGTCATTTCATTTTGTTCTTTGTTGCCATGTTTTGTTTTATGATTGTGCCATTCTGTTATAACCTACAGCTGAATATGAATCCCATAAGAAATAATAGAAATGTGTTTTGCCTGCTCACTCATATTTTCTTTAAAAATGGTACATATATTACCAATTCTCCAAGCGTATGCAAACTTTTGAGCACAACTGTATATATATATTTTATGTTGAAATTAACAATAACCAAGATTATTAGGTGCTAAAAAAAAGTTGTTAATTGTTAGTTCATGTTAACTAATCTAGTTACTGATGTGTTAATGAATACAAACTTATTGTAAAGTGTTACCACAAAGTTTTCCTTGATTTTTTTAAATAAAAGAGCTTGATGCATTTACAGGTAAATATACTGTAAGTGTTAAGAACTTCCTCCCCAGTCCAAAAATACCTTTTATTGAAATTAAAGGGATAGTTAAACTAAAAAAATATTTTTTCTTAATTTTCAAATAAAATAAGGACATTTTATGTTACATTCACTTCAGTGAAGATCTACATTTCTCAATTTCATTCATGGAGAAAATATGAAAAATGTGTCTGTAGAGCCGAGGAGGGCGGGGCCGGGCTGGAATGAGACACACCCGGTCCCCAATCAGCCTGATGGGGCGCGCGAGGGATAAAGGCGGCCGGGGACGACAGTTCGAGAGAGAGAATTGCAGGCAGCTGTACTGTGTGTTTTCAGTTGTGTGTTTTGGTTGTGTTTTTTTGGTTAATAAATTGTTAAAGTTGTCAAGCCGGTTCTCGCCTCCTCCTTCCCGGGTTTCGGCACCAGTGTAAGGGGGTTTAGTGGAAAGGAGGAGGCGAGAACCGGCTTGACAACTTAAATAACAATTTATTAACCAAAAAAACACAACCAAAACACACAACTGAAAACACACAGTACAGCTCTACAGTGTCATGCATTAGGGGCAGATTGCTGTCATCTGCTGAAAAAAAAAAAACAACAACTTTTAAATAAAAATGACATGAAATTACAACTATAACCAGTAGCTGTAGAGGTCAACTCATTTGCCTGGTTGTAGCAAACTGATTTTCTTTTAGATCTTATCACATGTTATGCATTTGGATAATTATTTAGACATTATCAAAGACATTAAAAAATCACTATATTTTTGTCAAAGTTTAGCCATGTTTAGAGGTGTTTTGAAGTGTCAGTTTTTGCAACGATTCCACATTATGATTATTGACCATGGTGTTACAAAGAGAAGACTTAGAGTAAGATTTTTGTTACCTATCAATTTTTTCACACATCCCAATTCAGTAACTCAATAATGTAAATTAATAAAACATCAATAAAACCAACAGCAATAAACAGAAATGAACAGTGAAGGTGCAGCTCCCACCCCTAAGCGTAAACTTTCTCACAGTGGAAAAGGTCAACTGTCTCAAACTCAGCCTTTGATGTGTGTGTGTGTGTGTTGGTGTGCGTGCATGTGTGTGTGAGCATGCTTGGTGTGTGCTAAGTATTACTGTCTCACCATTTCATTTCTGTGTGTGTGTGTGTGTGTGTTTGTGTGTGTATGAGTTGGTTTTTGTGGTTTACAAGGGCATTTTTTTAGATAACAAACTAGTAATTGCGAGGGTAAAATGCTATAAATGTGGTTTATGAGTACACCCCTAGTGTGCCTGTAATTTAAATGGCTTAAAAAACATACTAAACAATATTTTTTTTGAAAATGTCAAAATGCCAAAAGGTTTCTGTGAGGGTTAGGTTTAGTGGTAGGAGTAGGGTTAGGGGATAGAATCTATAGTTTGTACAGTACAAAAATTATGTCTATGGAGAGTCCTCGTAATAATAAGAGTACCAACATGTGCATGTGTGTGTGTGGGTGGGTTTGGGTGGTTTACGAGGAAATTTGTTTAGTTTACATACTGGAAATTACAAGGGTATTATGCTATAAATGTGGTTTATAAGGACATTTCTAGTGTCCCCATAATTCAAATCGCTTAAAAACACACTAAACGATGTTTTATTGAAAATGTGAAAATGCAGAAAGTTTTTTGTGAGGGTTAGGGTTAGGGTTAGGGGATAGAATCTATAGTTCGTACAGTATAAAAATCATTATGTCTTACGAAAGTCCTCATAAGGATAACCACACCAACGTGTGTGTGTGTGTGTGTGTGTGTGTGTGTGTGTGTGTTCTCCACTGTGAATGTCTTATGGTCTCACCTCTTCATTTCTGTGTGTGTGGCTGATTTTGATTGCCAAATTCTATAAAAAATGCTCTCTGTTATAGTCTCACCTATGCATTCCTGTGTGTGATTGTGTGGGTGTGTGAGCATGTGTGTTCCGCATTGTGGATGTGTTATAGTATCATCCCTTCATTTCTGTGTGTGTGTGTGTGTGTGTTCTGCATTGTGGCTGATTTACTGATTTTATTTGACAAATAATTAAAAAAAATGCTTGGTTTTATCGTCTCACCCATTAATTTCCTATGTGGGGTCAGATTTGACCCCAAAGACAATAAGTGTAAGCTTTTTTTTTTTTTTTTTTTGTCACACCAATATACCACCAGAATCCAGTCCAATTTTTTGGTGTGTACAGATAGCAAATGTAGGAAAAGTCCCCAAACCTCATGCAACTGATTAAGGAAACCATGTTTTTTTAAAGAAGCAAAGTTCAAAAGGGGTCACTTTTGACCCAAACACTACATAAAGTTTCACTTTCATATTCTTCTTCTTTTGTTCCATTATTGTGCATATCACCACCAGGAGAATTTATAGTAAAAACAAAAGGCTTAAATATTGATCTGTTTCTCATCCACGCCTATCATATTGCTTCTGAAGATATAGATTTAACCACTGGAGATGTGTGGATTAATTTTATGCTGCCTTTATGTACTTTTTGGAGTTACAAAGTTTTGGTCACCATTCACTTGCATTGTATGGATCTACTGAGATATTCTTCAAAAAAAATATTTGTTTATGTTCAGCAGAAGATGAAAAAAGTCATACACATCTGGAATGGCATGAGGGTGAGTAAATGATGAGAGAATTTTTATTTTTTGGTGAATTCTCCCTTTAAGCTGCAAAAACAACAACTAAAGATCAGAAGATGGTATCTAATAAAAGATGATAACTATAAGATATGGGGAAAGTTTGCTCAATGTTGTGCTGCTTCTGAAAGACAGAAAATGTCAAAAACACTGACATTTACTTTTACCTTAGAAGGCTTCTAATAATTTCGGTCTGACCTTAACAGTTTCAGGCTGTTTTTGAAGGATTCAAGGGGCAACCCAAACTATATTGCAACCGACAGCAAACCAGCAGGCCATGAGTAAGCATTCTTTCTCCTTTCACATGCAAAGAGGGTATTTAAATAGGAGTCTTAAAGGTACAGCACCAAAAAAAAAAAATTCCCATTTAATTCTAAAGGTCAGCGAGAGGTGGAAAATGGTTGTAGAAAACTAAATTATGGCTGCTTTTACAGCAAAAAACGTTGAGTGGACCTCAGGGAAAGAAAAAAATGATAACAAAAATAATTATATGACGTCTTTGAAAATAAAACTCTGAATAAATGTGTTGCAAGAAGGAGGGTGGGGCTGGGCCTAGATGATGCACGCTAATCAGGCTAATCAAGATGACAAGAGGGATAAAGGTGGCCTGAGGCAGCAGTTCAGGAGAGAGAGAGCTACAGGCAGCTGCCCTGTATGCGTGTGTGTTTTGTATGTCTTTTACTTTAAGTTAATCATTAAATGATTATTTATTGTCAAGCCGGTTCTCGCCTCCTCCTTTCCCTTTTACCCCGTTACAAAATGCTAAATGCGATAATGGTTACGCACTGAAAACACAATTTCAAAATAAGACCTTGACAGAGACCACGTCTTCATTGTAG
Source organism: Myxocyprinus asiaticus (assembly GCF_019703515.2). NCBI lineage: Eukaryota > Metazoa > Chordata > Actinopteri > Cypriniformes > Catostomidae > Myxocyprinus > Myxocyprinus asiaticus. The sequence continues at coordinate 16,413,690 of NC_059375.1, forward strand.
CCAATTGATACATTTCTACAAGAGAATATTCAGCTCATATCCATGTAGGTCATAGACATTAAAAAAATGCATGATACCTTACTGTCTTCATGGTACACAAAGATATTCCTGGTGCTGTTGTCTCTGAGATAGGTGATCTGCAGTCCACAAGGGTTGCCTATTTTAGCTGGCTGGAAAGTAGCATTTAGGGTTTCAATCCTCATTATGGCCTTTGGTTCTCTCGCCTGGAAAATAAAGGAAACTGTTCAGCCATAAACGCATGCTTTCTGAATGACAAAACATGTTAGGAACTGACCAGACAGTCCCTAGACTCACATTACATTTTTATGGTGCTGCTGGACTGTGATGTTTTGGGTAAGCACAAGTTATTGTGTGCGTGTTTACTAAGCAATAGCCTACTTTGGGATGAAATTATCCCCAGAAAACCTCTCTTTGGGGACAGGAACTCCCTTAATTAGATTCATAAATGAAGCTATGTTAATAATGTTCTTTTAAATGGTGAAAGTTCACCCAAAAATGATAATTCTGTCTGTGGAACACAAAAAGAGACACAAAGCAGTTTGTTAGTCTTTGTCACCATTCACTTTCATTGCATCTTTTTTCCAAACAATGAAAGTGCATGGTCGCTCTGCCTAACATTTCCTTTTGTGTTCCACAGAGCAAAGAATGTCAGGTTTGGAACAACATGAGGGTGAGTAAATGACTGGGGTTTGTGAATGATTTTTGGTTGAACTATCCCTTTAAATTCTAAAAGTATAATGCCATCTACAGTAATTATTTAAATTAATTATTATTTAAAAAAATCAAAAGTCTATGGTATGTCCTCATTTAGATAGTGAAGTAAATGTGTGTGTGTGTGTGTGTGTGTGTGTGTGTGTATGTGTATGTGTGTGTGTGTGTGTGTGTGTGTGTGTGTGTTAGAGAGAGAGAAAGACAGGACTAACATCCTGCTTGTTGAAGTACTTGAGTGCTCCATCCCTTTCAGACAGAATGAACTTGCGACTGAGGAATTGCCCGTTGTCTCGACCACGTTTCCATAGAAACCCCTCTCTGTACCCTAAAAAAGACAGTTAGCAAGCCTGAAGCAGAGGTTTTTCTTTCCATGTAGTAATTAACATATGTAGTGTCTATAAATATGTACAAGCTTAAAAGTATTTTTGTAAAAAAAGGTCCAAGTTTACTGTATATGACTGATATATGGAACTAGATTTTTACAGTTTGTTATGTGGGTAGTACATGCCACAATGCTCACCATGATGCAAGGGTGTTGGGGTGGTTGCCAGGGCGTTGCTATGCTATTGCTAAAATGTTTTGAGCAGTTGCAATACCTACATTTTTGCAAAATAATCTGTACTTGCCTTGCAGCACTTTCCTGGTTAAATTAACATTAGACCCACTACAACAACAACAACTTTTATTCCCTTTCAGACAAATCACTAGTAAAATGGCAGATTATCAGTTCATAAACACTTACATTTCACCCTGTTACTCACACAATGCTATCTTAAGACATCAAAACACTTTTACAAAAGTACATGACCTTTGAATATTTACATTTATGTATGTAAACATTTTAAAGTTTGCATTACGTAACCAACATTTACTACGTTTGCAAGTTTGTTTGAGTGTGATCAAATTGATCAAATATACGAGTCCCGAAGAGAATGTGAGTTGACACATGAGCCGAAAGTGTCATTGAAGCAAAGGCATCATTTATGGGTGGGACGGGTGGGATATGTCCCTACCACTTTTTGTCTTTGCCAGTTTTGTCCCCACCACTTTTTTAAATAACTTTCATCAGGTAAGTGTTTAATGCAGAAGAAACATCTCCAGTTCTTGAGCAGGAGATTCCATTTCATTTTTATGTGTTAACAAAAGTGGCAATCTGGCCATTTATTACAGTTTTGTTACTTTTAATGTTATAATGCTCATTGCAGCTGTTATCAGTGGCGTTGAGTAACAGCGGGCGGCAATGTTTTCTCGTGGCTCCCAACGTGTGCTTTTCTCACTCCGCTGTTCCGAAGCTCGTGCTCCTTTCCAGTGAAATTGCACTGTCCCCCCGCTCTAGATATACATCCAATGTACAAAATAGATGCAATCTTCGTTTATCAAAATAAAAAAATTACATTAGGGCAGATTAGAATCTGGAATTTCTTGAACTACCTTACCATGAGACTAAAATGAAATTATGCTGATCAATGGATTTATTCACCGACTAACAAAATCTCAGTACTTACAGTGTTGAGTGAATGGATCAAGTTATCAAATTAATCATGTGACATATTTATTGTATTTATCAAAACGGTAAAAGATTATTTGTCATTATCTGCACGTAACCTATAATTACCTCTATAAAGCCTGAAATAAATAATCATCGGAAAATGAGTTTTTTTTTTAAATGGAGCTCTTTTCTGAACCATTAAACAAAATCTAATATAAGCTATTTATAATGTTTAATATGTGATTTCTTTTTGTATCGTATTTGATGCATCAGTCTTTAAAGGCCATTATCCTCCTGAGACTCAGCAAAACATATATATTTGTATTTATTTTTTATTTTATGACTTAGCCTATACATACCACAGTAGTAAATCTTGGGGTATTATCAGAGGACTCCCTGGGCTTTGCAGAGATACCAAATGTTTGGGAGTTTGGACATGACAACTTTAGAATATATATATATAGATCTTTATGATGACAGAGCAGGCTGAATTTACTAAAAACACATAAATACTAGTTCAAACTTTAAATATATCCTATAACATTTATATGTCAGAATTTTCAAAGCTATTTATTTATTTATTTTTGGTGGGCATTAATGAAATGTGATGGTGGAAAAGAGATATACTTTACCTCAAATGCCTGCTTTATCATTGTATAAATTCAAATTCTTTTTCAATAAAATAATGTACAAAATTTAAACCAAGCACAAGTTGCTTATATTCAGCAAATACTCATTTTAAAATATCAGTAACAATATAATTGTTATTGTCACTTTTACTATATCAAAATCAAAGATTTCACATAAAAAAGACGAGTGCTTTGCAATATGAAGGTGGACATTTCTGGAAAAAAATAATACTTCTACTTAAAGAAATGCAAGGAAACAAGAGGTGGCAGTAGACATCTACATTGCATACAACATGATTTTTGGCAAAATTTGATTTGATTTTGATTTCAACCCACTTCAACTTGAAAGCCTAAGCTTATTGCTGCCTTAAATTTTTAAGTAAAATCAATGTGTTGCAAAAATTTTTATTTCTTTGAATTTACTTACTGATGAAGAAAATGTATTTTCTGTTTCACTGGCACTATTCTGGTACACTGCACAAGTGCTCCTGAATCATTCACTCTACATTACCTCATCGATCCATAACTGCGCCTTCTCCACATGCCGATCAATACACCATTTATTAGCGGAGGAGGACACACACAGACTTCCAAAAACACACAATTGTATGCTGGCAGAGTGTGTCTAAATTCACTGTACTCATTCACAACTGCTGCTCTCTAATTTCAATACACCTCTTTTTTAAAGAGCTAGAGAGTAGTGCTGAGGGACTTATCTATCTATCAGACTTGAGCTGTGGGTAGCACCTACTCATCTCCGTGAATAGACAGCAGTGGCACATGTAAAAAAAAAAAAAAAAAATGTCTCAACGATTGATTAAAATAGGAAACTGCAGTGCTGAGCAAAGGAGAGAGGGGAAAAGGACAGAGAGAGCGAGAGACAACAGAGATCAAGCAAGTGTGTGAGAGAAAGAAAGATGAGAGATATGGAGATTATGAGAGAGGCCTTTGATTCTTTATAAAGTACGTCTTTTGTTAGAAATAGCCTGTTCTGGTGGGTCCATCTGTTTCCCATAAAAACGGTCAGTCCAGACTCCAGGATATGAAAAACATTAGACTAGAAAACAGAAGTTAAGGGTGTGCCATAAAAATGGTGAAGGATATACAATACTGTATGTACACTAAGGAAGTTACATACTATTTACGCCAAAGCGTAAGTACTAACATACACTATTTGCATTGTCTAGTAACATACTGTATTTTGGTGGCGACATCACTCTGATAAAACATGGCAATGTTCAATAAAAAAAACGAAGAAATTTTTTTATTACATTGCTGCAACCTCAACATACTGCTGCTATTTATAATTATTTATTACACACTTATATACATATTTACATTATACATTAATATATAAGTGCATTTATGCATACTCATTTTACATTTGCACTACACATTCTCTATGCACATTGCTTTATTTTGTAAGCTTATGTATATTTTCTGTCTGTCACTCCCTGTTTGTCTTGCTTTCTTTGCACATACGTGTGGTCTCAGTTTTGCGAGAAGCACTCCAGTAAGAATTTCATTGTACTTAGTACTCTGTACACATGACAATAAAAAAGTGTTGAATTTGACTTTTGACTTTGAAGAAATAAATTATTCTGCAAAGTAATATAGTTAATTATCCAAACTGTAGGCTATTTTTGGTTGCCAATTAGCATAGCAATGTGGCACATTCATATCAAATGTGCTTCGAATCCAGCTTATACTATCAGAATTTAGAGTCAGAACTACCATTTTATTAAGTATGACATATATACTATACTATAAAGTATATTTACATATACTATTTGCATTTTGTCTGGTAACAAGCTATGAAAATAGTATAATAACATATACTAGTATGTACTATTATAACATATAATAACAGTGTCATAACATATTATGGTAATACTTTACAAGAAGGTTGTATTCGTTAACATTAGTTACCGACATTAGTTAACTTGAATTATCAATGAATAATAATTTTAAAGCACATATTAATGTTGGTTAAAGGTGCAGTATGTAAAATTTTCATGTAATTGGCCTTTTTTTTTGCCAATGTGTGAACGGCTTGTAACGCAACTTAAAATATGAGCCCTTCTTGGACTTCCTAGGTTGCCTATTAAAGTCTGTAGACTGATTTTTATGCAAAGGGAGCGGGTCAGTTTTGCTGGGAAAATCCAAAGGATATGACGTTTATGCGTGCTCCCGAGAGCCTTGCCTCAGTAATCGCTTCTCTTCCACTATTCAACAGCATCAACAGACAGTCTGCGACACTAGGTAACGTTATCTTAGAGATTAAATCCTGCAAACATCCGGCTCCCATCACAACACCGACTCCAACACAAACTCAGAGTAAGACAAAAAAACAAACAAACAAAAAAACATTTATCTACTGAATCCCGTCTGGCTAAGCGGGAACGTGATCGTGGTAGAGCAAAAACTAGAGTGAACATCGGCAGGGCATTTGATTCCTGGAGGGACATTCGTTCGGTTTTGGCGATCAAAACCGACCCTGAATTGGCGTTTTTCTTATTGGACAGGTAAGCTTACGTAACTGCAAAGCTTGTGAAATATAGTGCCGTAAGGATTGATCTGTGTAATTTTAGCTAACTTGATCTTGCCTGCACAGTAACTGTCATAATCAATGTTAATCTGTTATTATTCAGCAAGGTAAACTACAATAACACATGAAATGAATGCTAGACAATGTTCAAGATAATGCAAAAAGCTCCATTCATTACTGTAACGTAACTTGGTTATACAGAAAATATATACACTCTATTATTATAAAACAATAGCGCATCGATATATCAAAATGACAGTTGTGATGGAATCACATCAATACTGAATTGTATCAGCATACACTAGTCAAAAGTTTTGAAACACTTTATTATAATTTTTTTTTTTTTTTTTTTCACATTTTAGAATAATAGTAAAGTCATCAAAACTATAGAATAACATAAATGGAACTATGGGAATTATGTTGTGATTAAACAAAATCAAAAATAATTCAAAACTGTGTTATATTTTAGCATCTTCAAAGTACTCACCCTTTGCCTAGAATTTGCCGACATGTACTCTTGACATTTTCTCAACCAACTTCTTGAGGTATCACCCTGGGATGCTTTTTAAACAGTATTGAAGGAGTTCCCATCTATATGTTGGGCACTTATTGGCTGCTTTTCTTTATTATTTGGTCCAAGTCATCAATTTCAAAAATGTTTTTTGTTTTTATTTTTTATTAAATTTTAGTTTTGTAATGAAATAAATTAATATCGTGGCACAATTATATTTTTGTCTATAAAACTAATTTCAAACATTTAAGCATACGCCTTCAGATCAAAAGATTTTTAAGATCATGAGAAACATTTCGGTCAAGTGTTTCAAAACTTTTGACCGGTAGTGTATTTATAATGTACAGTCTATTTTATAAACAGCTACTGTCATCATCCACCAAATTTAGCTAACAGCTATTGCTAAAGCTGGCTAGCTAGCTAACACCGACATAGGCTATCGTATAAACGCAGTCAGTGTATCATGCAAAGAAAAGTGATTACTTCAAACTACAGTCTCGTATAGTCAGACCTATATCCACGCTTTATTTTAGCCCTGTTCCAGCACTGGAGAGTCAAATATAATATACAGTCTCAAAGTTTGTAGTAAAACAATCATAACTGTGTAATTTTAATTATGCTACCTCATCTGTCAGCATGATGTCGGTGAATCATGTTAAGTCTCTTTGTACGTTACATCATTGTTTTGGATGCTCGCTCACGTCCCTATGGAGTGTGTGCACGAGCGCGAGCACAAGCATCAGGTAGCTGACTGCAGTTCACTTAACGGCCACAAGTGTCATTAATAACAAGGGTTTCGGAAACTTACATACTGCACCTTTAATGTTAATTTCAAACAATAAAACTTGTATATCTTAAAATTAATTAATGGATTATAAACTAACATAAACTAACAATTTACAATTGTATATTCATAAATTAACATTAACCAAGATTTAAACACGCTGTAAAAAATATTTTTCATTTTTAGTTCTTGATACCTAATGCTTTTACTAATGTTAACAAATGGAACTTTTTTGCAGTGTTATTGTAGTGTTAACCATATTATATACAGTATATAGTGCTATAACAGAAAAATATTTATCTATAACATTTGCATTTTTTTATTTCACTATGAGCATTTTGCCCATTTATTAATAGACAAGAGACATTGAGTGTGGAGGCAGGACAATGTCACAAGACAGATTCAAAGGTCGCAAGCGCAAAAATACCAATACACATGAAAGCCGTCTTTTCTGAAATCCAAATTGCATTTTTTTGTAGCATTATCTGGTTCCTCCACACTACTGGGGTGCAACTAGCAGCTCTATGTGGCCAGTGCCATTTACCCTGATACAAAATACCATCACACATTAAAATGAGTTTCAGCCTCTATGTCTAAATACAGCTATAATGCCCTTTAGCAGTCTGGTTAGATTTCCACAGATGAAAGGCATTACTGCGTGTATGTTTGTGCGTGTATGTGTGGTTGTGTGTATCAAAGATGAGATCATTGTCAGCCAATGTGAGTTCTCTTCCCAATAAATAAGACTGTTAAGTAATGAAACAAGATATTCTATGTGGTAATAAAACTGACTAGATCCATGACAAATCTCTTAGACAGAACTCACAAGGTAAAATGTGCATAAGCAGAACAAATAAATGAAAGATGAGAGGGTTATGGATGAAACAAGAGAAATGAGAACCATCACCCACAAACAACAGCTACATTTACACATTTGGACACTTTTTCTTTTACAGGGACAATCCCCTCAGAGCAACCTGGAGTTAAGTGCCTTGCTCAAGTACACAATGATGTTGGCTGTGGGGATTGAACCAGTAACCTTCTGATTTCCAGTTGCTTTAGCCCACTACACCACCTGCTGATTCTCACCTGCTGAATACGGCTCTTGTTTCTCGATGTGTATAAACTCTTGTCTCTCATATTTGGCTCTGATCCATTGTTCCCTCAAAATTCTGTCAATGAAAAATAAAACAACAAGAGTTCATGTGTTAAAATGATATGCCTTTATGTGAAAACTCGTCATTATCTTAAGTCAACATGAAATGCAGTTTGCAATGCATTTTACTTTGCTAAACTTCCTTAATCTGACATCAGCAAGTTTACATTTTGATTTTACTTTTGCATAACGTGCACTGATGAATCATGTATTATATAGGTTAACTGTGTCCATTTTGATTTCATGTTGACTATATATTTAAAAATGATTTGGTATGTGAACAGAATATTTCAGCCAAAGAACCAAACACACACACACACACACACCACAAAATGCAACCCTATCTAATTTTTAAATGACACACAAACAGGAAGTAAATTAGTATACCACTAGGCAACATTTTTCTAATCCTTTGAGAGAAAGCACTGTGAGCAGTCTGAAACTGAGCATCTTTGCATGAGAACTCAAAAATCCTATTATGCTGCTGCTGATGTCATAATGACAAAACAAAACAAAATGAAAGACTCCCTGAGGTGATGCTATTTTCCAGTAGGCATATACTACAGGGAACAGACAAAACTAAACTAAACAAAACACAAAACAAGAGCTTTTAAGTTACAAGACTCTACTTTCTTTCAATAGGTGTGTTCTACACAAAACAAAACAAAACAAAACAAAAGACTCTCTGAAGTGATGCTATTTTCCAATAGGCATATACTACAGGGAACAGACAAAACTAAACTAAACAAAACACAAAACAAGAGCTTTTAAGTTACAAGACTCTACTTTCTTTCAATGGGCATGCTCTACACAAAACATAACAAAACTTAAGACTCCCTGAGGTGATGCTATTTTCCAATAGGCATATACTACAGGAAACAGACGAAACTAAACTAAACAAAACACAAAACAAGAGCTTTTAAGTTACAAGACTCTACTTTCTTTCAACAGGTGTGTTCTACACAAAACAAAACAAAACAAAAGACTCTCTGAGGTGATGCTATTTTCCAATAGGCATATACTACAGGGAACAGACAAAACTAAACTAAACAAAACACAAAACAAGAGCTTTTAAGTTACAAGACACTACTTTCTTTCAATGGGCATGCTCTACACAAAACATAACAAAACTTAAGACTCCCTGAGGTGATGCTATTTTCCAATAGGCATATACTACAGGAAACAGACGAAACTAAACTAAACAAAACACAAAACAAGAGCTTTTAAGTTACAAGACTGTACTTTCTTTCAATAGGCATGCTCAACACAAAACAAAACAAAACAAATCTTAAGACTCTCTGAGGTGATGCTATTTTCCAATAGGTGTGTACTACAGGGAACAGACAAAACAAAATGAAACAAAACACAAAACAAGAGCTTTTAAGTTACAAAACTGTACTTTCTTTCAATAGGCATGCTCTACACAAAACAAAACAAAAAACAAAACAAAACAGCCTTAAAGCCTTAAAGAGCCTTAAAGCTAAAGCTGCCTATTTTCACCAAAAGGGATTAACTGGCAAGAATGGACTGATAAGTTTGTTTCTCATTAGAATCTCTGAGATGATGCTGTAATGTATCAAGGTTATTCTCATGTGGTGTTTGTCCTACCTGCAGTCTGTGTGGGAGGGCCGGTAATAAAACGGTGGAACTTGCTGTTCGTACTTTGCCTTTGCTGCTTCGTTCCCCATTGAGGCGATAAACTAAAGAGAATGAAGCAAATATTGTTTACAGGCATTATAATATATGCAATATTACCTGTTACAGTAGAGGTTCCCAAACATATGTATCCAATCTTCCTAAAATATATTGGGAAATAAATCGGCAGGCCATCAGTGCCTTTCATTACTATTTTATGATCAACTCTCAAAAGTAACTTGTATTTTACAAAATAATGTTTGTTTATCAAAAGAAGCCAGCATTCAATTTACAGTATGATCTCTGCAGTGAAATTAACAATGCATACCCATATCCAAGAATTTCTGAACTGATTGTTTCATGACTTCTAATCAGGTCTATTCTATGCTTGCAGTATATACAGAGTTGTTTATTAAAATGGGCACAATCTAGTTTTTCACATTGCAAATTGCCACATCAACACTTATGTGTGACTTAAAGAGTACAAATAACGTGAAAGGCATGAAAACAATCCACATTGAACACACTTTGGGAAAACCTGTACTAGAATATCAAAAGTAAGACTTGTATCACACATATTAATTAATTAGAACTGTTATAATGGTTTATATGTTTGTTTTTGTTTTTACAGTCAATGCAAAGGCTGCAGGTTGTTTGCTTATCTCTTGATTACACAACGGTTCTGATTCAAAGTGTCTGTCCATCATGTCTCTGTTAAGATTATCACAAACATCAGCTCTCCTCTTTAGATTCACAGGCTCATGTCGTGCCCTAATGGTTTTCATCCTCAATCTTTAAAGTAGACAAAGTGCCAATCAATCTCTGTCACTCTTGAGATTACTGCAGATTTGGATGATTTTGGATGGAAATCAAAGAGAGCTGCTCTTCTGCAGTAAGGCCAGTCCTGCAGAAGCCAAAAGCCCAAGCAAATCTGAGAAAAGCTGACTATGTTTTCTATGATAAGCAACAGAACTGCTTGTGGATCATCTGTAGGGGGCTTTTTACTCACCTCTGTTTCTTTATCCTCAAATGTGTCCTGCTGTACAGACTTCACCTGGCTGAGGCAGGGGATACTTCTGTGGATGAGAGAGCATCCCTGACACACAAACACACCTAGATTTACAGACACCCAATCTGGCTCTGTAAAGAAAGAGTGAGAGAAAGAGTGAGAGACAGAGAGAGAGAGAGAGAGAGAGAGAGAGAGAGAGAGAGAGAGAGAGAAAATGAAAGAAAGAATTTTAATTGTTATTTTAATTGTTACTAATAGAAAGCTTATCACACACAATTGTCATATCACACACACATTATGTCATAAAAATGCATCTTGATGCCACAGACCGCCTTACCACATATTGTTTGTGTTTGATTGTAAGTGTTAGCATCTAGCTAAATGCATTACCTCAGAATGTTTATTTCTTAACTTATATTTTAAAACTGCTATGGTGGCTTTGACCTCGTAGTGTAAAAAAAAAGTCGAAAGAGAATTGTGCAAACTCCTCTTCTGTAGCACAGGGGGTTGTGGATAATATTAGCCAAAAAGCATGGATCCACACCTAGAAAATCCATTGGAAATAGGAAATAGTATACCATCTAGGCTCCTTTAACATACAGTATGTACTATGTGGAACACCGGCAATGCTTTGTAATCATTAAGGTAAATACAGATAAAGTGGGACATTAATTTAGGGTACCATTTGTCCAATTTTTCCCGGAAATATCTCCTTTTAGGCGTACATTTAAAAGTACATTCCCCAACTCTGCGAACTATTAAATAAAACACCTGTTTCGTCAGACTCGCGCTTGCTATGCATTGTCATTTTTAATAACTGAAAATGTTGATGATGTCGAGACAATATCAAATGTACTACGTGTCAGGGAATTAAAAAAATATGACTGATGGAAATGGACTATGATTGAAATTTTACAACTCAATCTGTCTGATAATTGTAGCGAAACCTCTATATGTGATCTGTAAAGCTGGCTCTTACTTGTCAGTGGAATAAAAAAAGTATAAAAAAATAATAATACAGTGAATAAGAACACAGGTCAAGCCATGTGAGGGGAGAAACAAGCCCTGCATCCCTATTTACATACTATCCATAAATATTATGTGACAAGCACAAAACCTCAGCCAAAGGAGAGAGTTCATAAAAGTAGGCCTAAGTGTAGTTGTATTAAAAAAATGTTTATGGCATCTGATCTTTTATGTTGTTATGTTATGTATATATATATATATATATATACTATATTAGACATGTTATTGTATTTTTATTTTATTGTATTTTATTCTATGGCCATTTTTTACATGGTACATGGTATTAACCCTTTCATACATAATAACTGGGCCCCGCAGAGTAGCATCACGCATATGTGTTTCTGCAACACCCAGTTACGTTACAAGCTGCCAGATTCAAATCTTTTGTGCCGACAGGCTGAACTGGTCAAGCGTCTGTGATTTATATTCGCTCAAACAGTTACTCATACAGTCTTTTAAACCACATAATACGCTTATTTTATCATATCTAAATGCAATCTTCCCATGCACCAGCCACATCTACTTATTAGGTACAGATGAGGTTCATTCACACAAACAGAAACTCAAACAGTCTTTTCAGGCATATGCTACATTTGTTTTCTGAAAGAGATAGCCAAACTATCACAAAAGCACCACGCCAGTTTAAAACTCATATACTCACAGATGCTGATCGAGCGCGATTATCTATGCACGCAGCCAAGTCTGTTTACATTAGCGCTTATCACACACACACACACACGTTGGTGCGGCTATCCTTATGAGGACTCTCCATAGATATAATGATTTTTATTCTGTACAAACTATAGATTCTATCCCCTAACCCTAACCCTACCCCTAAACCTAACCCTCACAAAAAACGTTTTGCATTTTTACATTTTCAAATTTACCAGGTTGTAACCTTAAAAAAAGTCCTCATTAACCACCCGAACCCCCCCCCCACACACACACTATGTCTGAGAAGTCAAGCAGTGCATATAGGCAAAACGGACTGCTGATATTATTTGTTCATTTGTTTTTTACAGCTATAAAAATGAAATAAATAAAACAAAAATAGCACAGCAGACATAACCATTTGTTCACGTTTACTATGTTATATTTACTATATATATACAGTGATGTGAAAAAGTGTTTGCCCCCTTCCTGATTTCTTATTTTTTTGCATGTTTGTCACACTTAAATGTTTCAGATCATCAAACAAGTTTAAATATTAGTCAAAGATAACACAAGTAAACACAAAATGCAGTTTTTAAATGAAGGTTGTTATTATTAAGGGAAAACAAAATCCAAACCTACATGGCCCTGTGTGAAAAAGCGATTGCCCCCTAAACCTAATAACTGGTTGGGCCACCCTTAGCAGCAACAACTGCAATCAAGCGTTTGCGATAACTTGCAATGAGTCTTTTACAGCGCTGTGGAGGAATTTTGGCCCACTCATCTTTGCAGAATTGTTGTAATTCAGCCACATTGGAGGGTTTTCGAGCATGAACTGCCTTTTTAAGGTCATGCCACAGCATCACAATAGGATTCAGGTCAGGACTTTGACTAGGCCACTCCAAAGTCTTCATTTTGTTTTTCTTCAGCCATTCAGAGGTGGACTTGCTGGTGTGCTTTGGATCATTGTCCTGCTGCAGAACCCAAGTTCGCTTCAGCTTGAGGTCACGAACAGATGGCCGGACATTCTCCTTCAGGATTTTTTGGTAGACAGCAGAATTCATGGTTCCATTTATCACAGCAAGTCTTCCAGGTCCTGAAGCAGCAAAACAGCCCCAGACCATCACACTACCACCACCATATTTTACTGTTGGTATGATGTTCTTTTTCTGAAATGCGGTGTTACTTTTACGCCAGATGTAATGGGATACACCTTCCAAAAAGTTCAACTTTTGTCTCGTCAGTCCACAGAGTATTTTCCCAAAAGTCTTGGGGATCATCAAGATGTTTTCTGGCAAAAATGAGATGAGCCTTAATGTTCTTTTTGCTCAGCAGTGGTTTTCGTCTTGGAACTCTGCCATGCAGGCCATTTTTGCCCAGTCTCTTTCTTATGGTGGAGTCATGAACACTGACCTTAACTGAGGCAAGTGAGGCCTGCAGTTCTTTGGATGCTGTTGTGGGGTCTTTTGTGACCTCTTGGATGAGTCATCGCTGCACTCTTGGGGTAATTTTGGTCAGCTGGCCACTCCTGGGAAGGTTCACCACTGTTCCATGTTTTCGCCATTTGTGGATAATGGCTCTCACTGTGGTTCTCTGGAGTCCCAAAGCTTTAGAAATGGCTTTATAACCTTTTCCAGACTGATAGATCTCAATTACTTTCTTTCTCATTTGTACCTGAATTTCTTTGGATCTCGGCATGATGTCTAGCTTTTGATGATCTTTTAGTCTACTTCACTTTGTCAGGCAGGTCCTATTTAAGTGATTTCTTGATTGAGAACAGGTGTGGCAGTAATCAGGCCTGGTTGTGGCTAGAGAAATTGAACTCAGGTGTGATAAACCACAGTTAAGTTATGTTTTAACAGGTGGGGCAAACACTTTTTCACACAGGGCCATGTAGGTTTGGATTTTGTTTTCCCTTAATAATAACAACCTTCATTTAAAAACTGCATTTTGTGTTTACTTGTGTTATCTTTGACTAATATTTAAACTTGTTTGATGATCTGAAATATTTAAGTGTGACAAACATGCAAAAAAATAAGAAATCAGGAAGGGGGCAAACACTTTTTCACACCACTGTATATATGTATATATATATATATATATATATATATATATATATATATATATATATATAATTATTTGTATTTTTTTTTTTTTTTTTTTATGACAAGAACTCACAAATGTAAAAAAACAAATTTTACTCGTCTACACTCTGCCTCCTCTACCGGCAGTGCAGTGTCACGTGCAAAAATAACTTACTCCAGGGGGCCACTGCAGAGGAATTTATACCCTACTCATGAAAAGTTTAAAGTGCCCCACCCAACATAATGCAGATTGCTGGTAATGGAAGAATATTCATATAATGATAGATTATTAATTTTATGAGCCCACCTGTATTCATGTCCAGACTGATTACACTGTGAATTTGTTGACAGTAGATCAAAAGTTTTGCAGCTGAAATGGGTCTGTGCTTGCTGAAATTTGAATCAGTGCCCCCAGTGGTCAAAGCTGGAAGTGTTGTTGAACGTATGGGCACCTTTGAGCTCCAATTTCTGGATGAAATGACCACAGAGCTCCAAAAGTGAGTTGTATTTTTTGTTGTAAATTATGTACATCAACCAACAGGAATGCATATTTTAAAAACTCTACCCCCTAACCCAAATCCGAATCCTAAAGGCCCAGGTATACTTCATTTTTGCACGTTCCGGATTGGAACTGTATCCGATCTGTAATGATAAGGCCTAAACTAATCTTGTTAGTTTTCATTATAAAGTAAAAGCAAGCAAAGCTACAGTAGGAGGGTGACAGGAAGATCTGTAATGTCACCTGCAACTCACACATACACATCCACAAGAACACACAGGCACAGAAGGCCTCTTCCCACCCCACGCAACAGCTTGTGTTTGTGTCATGCTCTCAGAGAAACTGCAAAGGTGAAAAGCTTAAGTTTTCCACATTTCAGGTGTGACTAGAGTGGTAATGCTGGGAACTCCTTTCACAGAGTTGAACACCCTCAAGGTATTTTGGGGAGTGCCGGCTTTCGGCTACGAGGAAACAGACAGCCATAAACTGAAAGTCAGGTTTTTTTCACTTCTTAAAGTGACGCAATCAATAAGAAACTGTGTCATATGTGTATTCAGTGTCTAGGACTTGCTGTGTAGAAAAAAACTGAAATGTTATTCTTTGAGAGAGAAAGAGGGAGATAGATTGCAGAGAGAGAGAGAGAGAGAGAGAGAGAGAGAGAGAGAGAGAGACTTATGACCATGAAATGGACTTTGTTCTGTTTTTTGCCCATTTGGTCAGGTTGTATTCTTGACTAATTATCTGCTAATCAAGGTGTGGCTCTGTCAGCGACTACACACCTTGCTCAGTACTTAATACCTACCACCTACGACTTTGAGTTTTGCTCATCATGTTTTAAGGAATATTTAACCCCCCCCCCAAGAATAGCAATGACATGAATGACGACTGGGGCTGTCAAGCTCCAAAATGACCCAAAACATGCACAGTAAAAGTTTCATAAAAGTAAGTTCCTCACACAAAGCTTTTAATAATACTTTTATGGTGCTTTTCTGATATTTTAGAGCTTGGCAGCCCCAGTCCTTATTCACTATTATTATATGGAAAGCAGCACCATTATATTTTTCAAAGAAAGAAAGTTGGGTTTGCAATGACATGATGGTGAGTAAATGATGACAGAAATTTCATTTTTGTGTGAAGTGTTCCTTTAAAAGCAAGAGTTACCAGTCTCTGTTACACAGCTCATTTAACACATACGCAAGCACAAAAGCACAGAGGTAGTCCAGATGCAGTGGCATTTAGTGTCAAAAGCGACTGGAAAATTTGAGTGTCTGAGATGGAAGAATAATAACACATAGAAACGTATGCACTGAACACTCTGACTTTTACTCATGAATAAATACAATGGTACACCAGAGATTGAGAAGCCTTCTGTTTGAACTGCTGCATTAATTGCAAGATGTGCCTGAGAAACCCACACGCCACATTTCTGAATATAGATTGCAACGCTCTGTATGTGTTGTCACAGCTACATGATATCATATTTATTCTGGGTATGCCACATTATTTAAAGATTTTATGTCTGTCTGTCTGTGTGTGTGTGTGTGTGTGTGTGTGTGTGTGTGTGTGTGTGTGACAGAGAGAGAGAGAGAGAGAGAGAGTAGTGTGTGATGAAGAGAATACTAAAAAACAATTTTATAGGGACTTTTCCACCTACCATGTAAACATGCGCTAGACCAGGGGTCGGCAACCTATGGCACACGTGCCAGCATTGGCATGTGGAGGGGTAATCACTGGCACGCCAGCAACAGCGAGAGAGGAGTTGACTATTTTATTTAGATGAATTCTGCACCTGCATTCCAATCTACATCTTGATGTAATCCTTCCTCGTGATCACACAAAGTGTTTTCATGAGCTGAATGGGAGACTAAACAAAAAGTTAAAATGTGATGACACTGCAGTATACCCAACAGACTTGTGCAGCGCGTGCAAGCCATTCACACATCACGAGCCGGCAGCGCTTCACGTTCGCTTAATCGCGCGAGTAAACGCGCCCGCTTCGCTTCGGTCAGACTGCGCGGATGACAGCCCACATTCTGTGTTTCTTTTGTTTCTTAATGCTTTCAGAACAACACGTGATGTAATAAGGAAAACACCACTATGAATTCTTGAGATTTCCAACCCAGCAACAGGTACACCCTCCTTTAACCAGTCACACTCAAAATTACATTAAAAGATTGGAAGAGAAAACGTAAAAATCTGAGTTTAATCAAAATATTAATTAAACCTGGAAATAAAGTTTTAGGATTTTGTAGGTGTGATTCACCGAAAATGGCTAAATAGTTGATCGGCTTGTGATGTGCGAATGGCTTGCATGCGCAGCGTGAGTCTCGTCACACTTTAATAATGTTTAGTCTCTGATTCAGCTGAGGAAAACACACTGTGTGATCATGAGGGAGGATTACATCAAGATGTAGATTGAATGCAGGTGTGCAAAACTTCATACAAGTAAAATAGCTTGTTCCACTCTCGCTGTTGATTGCGTGCTAGGAATTACCCCTCTGTGTGATTTTGAAAATGTAGTATGACATAATATATGAAATATTTAAGATTGCACAACATTTCGTGATAAGTAATCAAATAAGCAAATTTGTGACATTAACTGTAACTAATTTAGTAGCCTACAAAAGGACAGGTTTTCTTTTATTAAAGCATTTAAGATGCTCTGTGAAAATTCACATGCAGGATCATGATTACATCATAATCATTGGGTTTTCACTCAAACTGTTATGCTGATAATATCATTTGTAATAAAAAATAAAATAAAAAAACAATTAAATTAGAAAAATGCAAAATAGAAACATTTTCACAAGTTGACTCAAACTTCGGAAAATCACATACATGAACATATATATACAGCTCTGGAAAAAAATTAAGAGCACTCCAAATGCTTCTTAAATCAGTATCTCTACACAGGGGCGGACTGTTCATAGGGAGAACTGGAACTTTTCCCAGTGGGCCGGCTGAGAAACGGGGCCGAATGGGCTGCGATAAGCTGAACGGGTCATGACAGGCTGAAGAGGACCACAAAACGGCGCCGCGATATGCGATATTCCATTCCAGTGTCTGGTGAATTCCTGCTTCAATCTTTGTGCCAATAAGTGGCATAAAGTCAGCAGTGTGAAAGACTGGTGGAAAGCGTGCAAAGACACATGAAAGCTGGGATTGAAAATCAGAGTTATTCCACCAAATATCGATTTCTGAACTCTTTCTTAGTTAAAACATTATTATTGTGTTGTTTAAAAATGAATATGAACTTGTTTTCTTTGAATTATTTGAGGTCTGAAAACACTACATCTGTTTACTGGGGGGGGGGGGGGGGATGTCGGCACAGCCATTAACTAGGAAAATAAAAAAATGGCACTCCATGTCAAAAAGTGTAACGAGTGGCTGCTGCTGGCAATGACAATGATGAAGATGATGATGATAAAGTGACGAACCCAAGTGCAGTTTATATTTCAAACGTGGAATCCCAAAACCCTGACTACAAACATGAACAAAACAAAACATAAACATGAACAACTTGACTTGACTTGACTATGGACTACGTTACATTAACAATACCTGACACTAGACCAGGGTTCTCCAATTAGTTTTCACCAAGGGCCAAATTCTGCCAACAATACAATGTCAAGGGCCATGGCCGTCGATGTAATGACAGTTTTTTTGTGCTGCTATTATTATTATTACTATTGTTGTTTTTATTATTAAAAGAGTCACACATAAATATTCATATATTTTTTTATTAGTTCTTTTTCTCAGTATTAGTAGCCTGTTTTATTTATTCAAACAATTATGAACATTTTGTTTATATACAGATACACAAAACTACGCAACTTTGCCTGCTGAAGAAAACAAAAACAAAAAAACTTTAATGAACAATCTGTATCTCCATGTCCTCCATGCGAGTCTGTTCCTGCTCATCTCCAAACGGGATCTCCTGCACTTTCCCTAATTGCAGGTTTAATTATTAGACCTATTAGCATTAAAATTTTTATTGTTCTTAAGGATAATATAACAAAGTATTGCAATAATTTCAATGAAGAAATGACCGTGAGCACGTTTTCTTATAAATTATTATTATTATTATTTTATTTTTTTGGATTTTTCCCCTTTTCTCCCTAATTTGGAATTCCCAATGTGCTTTTAAGTCCTTGTGGTCGTGTAGTGATTTGCATCAATCCGGGAGGCGGAGGACGAATCCCAGTTGCCTCCGCGTCTGAGACCGCCAACCTGCGCATCTTATCACGTGGCTTGTTGAGGGCGTTGCCACGGAGACATAGTGCCATGGCTTCACGCCATCCACCACGGCATCCATGCTCAACTCACCACGCGCCCCACCGAGAACTAACCACATTATAGCGATCACGAGGAGGTTACCCCATGTGACTCTACCCTCCCTAGCAACCGGGCCAATTTGGTTGCTTAGGAAGCCTGGCTGGAGTCACTCAGCACGCCCTGGGATTCGAACTAGCGAACTCCAGGGGTGGTAGTCAGTGTATTTTACCACTGATTTTTTTAATCAGTTTAATCAATGGTAAATTTGCCCATAAATTATTTTTAAATATTAGCCTATGCATCATATTATTTTCTGTACAATGTTATTCTTAATGTGCACTATTCCACGTGTATTTGTATCACAGTAGCTTGTACTATATTATCCAGGCATTAATCCAGACATTATAAAAAAAGTATTTGGCTTCAGGAGTCTGTTTGGAATATACTCGTAGCAAAATACATGTGCAAATATAAATAGGACGTATATTTATGCAACAGCGCACTTTAATCATCTCGCTCACATAAAAACACAGATTATATACTCCTTAGAATGCATCAACACAATGGAAAGAACATAATGAAACAATTATGCCACATTAGGGAAATAAATGCTTTAACAGCGTTCACTATACTAATTTCTAGCACTGGCTGCTGGGCAGGGTTGGAGAGTATAAGTGTTTGTAGAACAGCAACAGTACCGCCTACTGTACAGGGGTGAAATAGTTTTTCATTTTTATTTTTTAAACACTCTGTGTATAGACCTTTCGTCGGAAGTTTGTCTCACATAATCATCACGGATTTGGTGTGAGCGGGCCTTTGGCGTAGGCCAAATATTTGTCTCTCAAGGAACCCTGCACTAGACAATGGCAAACATGAGTGCTTAAATACAAGGACATGGGTAACAGGTAAACAAGACAACCAATCACAAGACTAAACTTTAAACAATATAACAAGACTAAATGAACTTAAACCAATGAAAAGACAAGACTAATAACAAACAATGAACCAATGAAGACAAGACACATGAACAGGGGAAACACATGACAAGATCACATGACAGGAACAGGAACTAAACTTAAACATAAGACATGAAAACAAGAACAAAACACATAAACGTGACAAAAAGGTTGCTGACCCCTGTGCTAGACTAACATCTTTGACCAATGAGCCAACATGTTCATACAGTAAATCGACACGTTGTTTCCGAATGTTCATGTACCCTGACATCCGGGAGCCCCCCGGTCCAATTATCTTTTAGATTGA
The DNA here is from genome assembly GCF_019703515.2 of Myxocyprinus asiaticus. NCBI lineage: Eukaryota > Metazoa > Chordata > Actinopteri > Cypriniformes > Catostomidae > Myxocyprinus > Myxocyprinus asiaticus. The sequence goes on from NC_059375.1 coordinate 16,433,981, forward strand.
ATTATCTTTTAAAGCTGAGATCCACGCAATCCATTTTTGTTTATTTATTTAAGTCTCTTTTAATACCCATTCTATTTACAGTCAGATTAATCAAACACAGCACGGATGTGGTAAATAAACCACTCAACTGTTTGCTGAACAGTCACTGTTCTTAAAGAGACAGTACTATTTTAGCATTTGTTATAAATATCAATGTAAACTCAATGTAAATACTTGTAAATACTACAAATTCTGCATAAAGAAACAAGCATGTAACAAAATGTGTAAACATGAATATATTTAAAGGGGTAATAATAAATTATGAAATATTTTAAATTCATCAAACACTATTAAAAAAATAGACTCTTACAGCATCTATGCATGGGTTTGGTGAAACTCACCAAAGAGTTCAGGCAGTTCTGGCTTGTGCTGCCATATATTTTCTAACTCATCAACATTCTATTCAGAAGTGATTATCCCTATACATTATTTATACCTTTAAAGAGCCCATATCATGCTCATTTACAGGTTCATAATTTTTTTTCACACTGAAATAACAAACCATGAGATATATGTAAAAACCATAGGATATACTGTATATAATATCAGAGCAAGCTGCATATGCAAAATTAATTACACTTCAAATATATCTTTAAAAATTATATGTCAGTATTTTAAAAGCTTTTTTTTATTGTAGTGGACATGAATGGAATGGAATGATGATTGAGAGATATACCTCAAAAACCTGTTGTATCATATTTGATACACACATTTTCAACATGATTTGTCTATAAATAACGAAATTTTAAGTTAGCACATGTTGCTTCAATTCAATAAATACTAATTTTGAAATATCAGTAAAAATATCATCGTTATTGTTCATTTTACTTTATCAAAATCAGCAAAGATTTCACATAAAAAGATGAGTGCATCACAATGTGAAGGTAGCCATTTTGGAAAATATATTACTGGGTCTTCTACTTCCAGAAGAGCATGGAAACTCTCACCAGGAGGCAGTAAACATCTAGTTCACAACATACAACAGGTTTTTCAGCTAAGTTTTAATCATGTTAATGATGTAGAGGCTCAAGAATATCATTTATCAAATATGATACAAGTGGCATTATAAGGTTAAAGAGTGGCTTAAAAAATGTAATTAGAGAAAGGAAGTAAAAAGGGTTCTATAAGAGGACTGAGGGCCCTCATAGTCACAGGGGCCTATTGAGGGGGCCTTGTATAAGCTGTGGGGGCAATGTTGGGCCTCGTATTCAGATAGAAGACAAAGGCAGGCCTAACACAGTCGTAAAAACCTAACTCAAGCCCCCACATTCCAAGTCGTAAATCTAACTGATAAAAATCGTGCCAAAATCAAACAAAGGGAGTCCAAAACAGACTGCAAATCCCATGAAGCCTTGCTCACTAAAGGATCGAACTCTCAACTCCTATTGGATGAGGCACACAACAGAACGCACCTCAAACCATGACATTATCAGGAGTTGAAATACCTCTGAAATGCTCCCAGAATTTGCTTCCAGCGACTTCGTTCACCGAGTATAGACGTAGTTTATCACTGCTCTCAGGTGCAACCTCGTGGCACAAGGAAGTAACGTCCGACTTGAAACTGTGGCCATACAATCTCCATCTCGCTGGATGAGTTGAGATTACTCTGTGTTCAACCGAACACTCTAACGGATCCGAAGGAGACCGCCGAGCAATTCGCATCTTCATCCATTTGCCTACAGAAGTGAAGAGATGAAAAACTTCTCTTCCATCTTCAATCAAGTCGACATTTCTGAGTTCTCCGCCAGCCCGCCAAGAATCAACAGCCGTACCGCCCGCCGACAGAGCGAGGACACGGCCTCCCGTCATCACCCGAGCCTCAAGGAACCGGGTCAGAGTTAAAGGACGGAGGAAAACACATTCTACCTGTGTCCTCATGCGATTCAAGTAAGAGGTTTACATCTGGGCAGAAATAGAATATTATAGTGTGTTATTCTTGTGTTTCAAGGTTGCTTGTACAGTTTACGGACCGCCATGTCCGCTCATTATTAATACTCAGGGTATTAATTATCACAAATTTGTTTTGCTGTATTGTGGTCCAACCAAATTGGATTGTTGTGCAATTTCGCCATCGCGGGTGAGACAGCAACTGAGTTCATCCATTAAAGAGTCAAATAACGCGGGACTTTTACAAGCTGTCCACCGCATCTCTGAGTGATAAACTGACAGCTGTTTTCTCTCCCACTATCGCGAAATCGGCTTTAGGGCTGTCACTTCTCTCTCTCTCTCTCGCTCTCTCTCGTACTAACCACACACCCACACACACACACCTTATGTGTTATAGGATTATTTTGATTTCCATATCTAATCATATCACTGTTTAGTTTGTAGTTGTAAGTCGGAAGTTTATTGACTGCATTGTATTAATTATTAATTGATATTACTGCATAAATAAACTTTTGTTTATATTACAAAGAGAAGTGTTTTGGTTTGTTTTGCATACGCCTGTGTCATGCTGACGGGATGTCAGTGCTCGGATTCAAACCTTCATTCATTGTTTTTTTTTCCCGAAAATCGATATTCTTCGGATGTCGATTTTCCTAAGAAAACAATCTAATATTGAGACTATTTTAATATTCGGTTATTAGTCCCTGATTTAAGGGTGGTGCCCTGCCAATGTTAATCCTAATTAATATTCTGTTGATTTTTGATAATTGATAATTATCTTTGATGATTGAATTTGAATGATCAACAAGCTAGTGTTAATTTTAATTAATGTTTCATCGATGTTAACAATTAACGATTATCTTTGATAATTGTTGATTTAAAGGATTTAAAAAAGCTAACATTGATTCTCATCAATGTTCTATTGATTTTAATAATGAATAATTATCTTTGATAATTATTAATTATTGCTAATAACCAAACTTGCTCCTAAACATAGCACACTACATTTACTGGAGCCCCATATGAGGTTTTAATGAGTTAGATTCAATTGATTAATTTAAATATTAATTAATAACTACAGAAATAATTATTAATTATTTCTGATAGTAACACTGATCTAAACAACCAGTAAAGCCCTACAGCAACATATTCAAGCTTATATTTGTTTTCAAAGTAGACAGGCCGTGAGACCTTGCAGCCCAGGGCCCTCCCGGGCCCCTGGTAGGCCCCATTCGCCTGGTCCATAATTCACCTATGCTGTCATCAACCACATTCTCCCGAATCAAGTGCCATGTCCCATCAGACATTTCATCAATTCAAATGTGTTCGCTTTTCCCTGTGACGCATCTGATAGCACATTGTGCGAGCAATCTCTGAGATGTGGTATCTGGTCCTGTGGAAATCAGTAAGTAATTAAGTTCACATAAACAATGTTGAGCATGATGCGGCGGTTGCATTTTCATTCTAAATTTCGTTACATGTTTATTCCACTGACGGTTAGGTTTAGGTTTGTGTTAGAGAGTAGGGTTAATAAAGTTGCATCCTGGTGGCTGTATTACATCATTTACAGCTAAAAAACAACTCACTTTTAGTGCCACCTTGTGGACATTTCACCTCAACAACACTTCCAGCTTTGGCCACTGGGGGCAGTGGTTTGAATTTCTGGTACTGATTTCAGCAGCAGAACTTTTGAACTCTTGTCACTGAATCCACAGTGTGATTAGTCTGGTTGCACCACGTCTCTCTGTTTTTTAGCGTCTTGTGCTGGAGCAAGAGTTAAAAAGAAATTCAAGCCTTTTTAGCATGAGAAGTCAGCACTGAGGACACTTATCCATCACATTTAATACAGACTATCTTGGCCACCAAAAAATAAATAACTAACAAACATGACTAAATCAAGGTGAAATGTTGCACTTACAATTATAAGATAGGATAGGATATAATGGGATTAGTTTCTTAAGCTGCTAGGGTGCAGAGAATCGCCTGCTTGCACGTGAAGGAACCATCAGAGACTTGTAAACAACCAATCACAGTTCGTTTTGTTGTTACGTGCCATCGTTTTACTACAATAATAGACTGGCGTGCAACAACTCCTCATTTAAATGGTCCCGCATATAAAAGCCGTGACCAAAGCCTTTGAGCTTATAATGTTAAAGTGCTCGCATGTTTCATTCTCCCTCTCTCTCCTCAACAGTTTCCTATACATTTTAATTGTCATGTCTAGTGATAAAAAGTCAAATATCAATAAAACATATATCATATACAGTACCGTCAGCAAATATGGGCATATCTTGTTTAAACAGATATAATTCACAAACCTCAAAACTCTGCAAAGCGCTCATATTTCTTCCTCTAAAGCGTGTATTCTCTCAGCCTCTTTTCAACAGTTCCCTGCGACTTTTAACTTTCTTGTTTAATGCTAAAAAGGTAAATATCATACTTATATCATATGCCATCTGCAAATATGCAGATATCTCATTTAAACAGATGGAATTCACGAACATCACAAAAATCCAGCGTTTTCTTTCTTCCTAGCGCTCATAATATCTTGTTCTGTCAGACTGGATCAAAACTAATTTCCTCTGATTTATGAATGTTACATGACGGTCAGTCTGTGACAATCCAAGCAGACTATCCAAGCTGTGTTAACTGAGAGCTGCGAAGAGATTGCTGCTTGCTGGATCCGCACTAGTGCTTGAGAGCAACTTCAAAGTAAAATCGCTTTCATGCGCTATAAGTAAATGTCATATTCCCTGTGCACTGTTTGTACAATTGGTTTGATTCTGTCATTTGTGGAAAAAATGCAATTGCTAATCTGCACATGCCATCCATGGTTGAAAGACTATTGTCAAAAATATATATATATATAGCAATTATATATGTTATTTATTAGATTAAATTGTGTGATATTTCGGCATTATATCGGCCACCCTACTCTCTGGATATCGGCATCGGCCAAAAATAAAAATCCCATGTCAGTCAACCTCTAGCCCAAACCAGCAAATGTAGTATTTTTCTTTTAAGCCAGCCTGTTCAGCACAAGATGTGGTTTGAATGTTCTCTATTTTGGGGAATTTCATTGAAATGGAAAAAAAATCCTGCACACTATCCTGGCTTGAAAAGAGTATCAAAATTTATTAAGTAACGTTTCGGTTACTTGACCTTCGTCAGGCATTTACCCAACAAGCTCTGTAAAAACCCTTTGCAAATGTCAAATGTGTGCCAGACATGTGGCCATTTAGTGTGATGTAATAGAAGAAGTAGAAAACACACACATACCCAGGTATCTTACTTGGATGGGATCTGTAATGTAGTAGTGGGAACCTTTCACAAAAGAAAATCCACCTTCTAAGGTTCTAACGCATGGCTGTTCACACCACATATACACACTTAAATCGAAAGAAGGAAAAACAGAAGTGGGGAAAATTTCTATTTTTGCTTTAACTCTAGATCATCCTTCAGTTGAATGACAGCAGCCCACTCTCATCTGAACTTCCTACCATGTGTCATTCATAGCAGTGGGCATTGGTCTGTCTGATGTGAGTCCTGCTGTCTGTATGGCCTATATGCTGAGTCTTCTTCTGGCCTATAAAGCGCCCTGCAGTTGTAAAACAGAACAAATGGGCTGACGTCCAATGCTGGGCAAAAATCCCAGAACACCATTCTATTACTGTTTTTATAAGGACAGTTTGTGCATGTGAATGTGTGTTACTGTAAAGAAAAGCTGCAATGCAGAGAAATATGTACAGTATGAAAGTGTGTCTCAAGGCATCAGAGCCATTTAAATGTATAGTACGCCCAAAAATGAAAATTCTGTCATCATCTGCTCACCCTCAAGTTGTTCCAAAACCGTATTACTTTTTTTTCTACTATGGAACACAAAGGGAGAAGAATGACAGCCTTAATCACCATTCACTTTTATTGCATCTTCTTCCATACAATGAAAGTGAACGGTGACTGAGGCTAACATTTTGCCTAACATCTCCTTTTGTGTTCCACAGAAGAAAAAATATCCTATGGGTTAGGAACAACTTGAGAGTGAACAAATGATGGCAGAATTTTCATTTTTGGGTGAACTATCCCTTTAATATTAGAATTCTATCTTACCATCCAAAAACAAGTAAACACACACTCAAAAATAGCTGTTCAGGTATCTCTCCAAAGAGACCTGAGAATACAGCTGAGTCACCCACTCTTTGTGTGTGACTCACACACATACACGCACACAAAACAGCAGGCACACACGCTCTGACAACACCCCACAAAATGTGCCACAAACTCTTGTCATTTTAACAGCTCACATTACAAATGAGATGGGTGACTCAATACTGTGTGTCACCCAAACAAGACTGTAAAAACATTTGGAGGAGTGGGCATGTTGGTGGGGGGGTTCTGTATATAGTAGAGACTCATATTATTATCAGACTCATCTGAAATACAGGTCTGCTCCTGACACGGAGGGGCCAAACAACATTAAGAAGAGCTGAGAGGCAATGAAAGGTCTGTGTTGTTTCCCTCTGAGGCACAATGATGACATGTGACTGTAGCATCATACGCAATGCTGATTCACTTTAATGACACAGTAGAAGTCCCCCAAAAATGGAGACAAAAACATGTGGTTACCGGCAAAGCTCCCTTCTGCTACACTACACGTAAAATCTATTAGTTAACCTTACTTAAAAAAGCATGTAAACCAATTGCCTTAAAATCTAAGTAAACTGGCAGTAAATGTACTTATTTGGCTCAAGTAAAGTGAACTAGGAATAGTCCAAGTATATTTACTTGATTTTTTTAAGGCAATTGGTTTCCTCCCTTTTTTTAAGTAAAGTCAACTTATTACATTTTACAGTGCTAGTGTCCATGTTACTAATTAACAACACATGTACTTAATATGTAATTATTTTGGAGCAGCTTAAAAATGGTAATTGATATTGCTATTTATATATTTATAATAATTAATAATATAATATGAATACAAATAAAAATATATTTAATAAATAGCTGAAAATAAAAATAATACAAATATGCAAAATATATTATAACAAATAATATATTAAAAGTCATATAATTATTAAGAATTAATAATAAATATTAAAGCATGTAATATGTGTAGTATATATAAAGTATATAAATATATATATACTGAAATAAAATTAAAATTAAATATAAATTAAAATAAATAAAACACAAATGTAATAACAATAATAATAATAATAATAATAATAATATGTTAATAAATATTAACTATTAATATTTAGGCATTTTATATGTGTAATGTTAAGTGTTACCCTTACTTCTCTCTGGGCCTGATAATTAAGCATTAAACAGACAGCAGATGCCAGAGCCATACAAACAGAAAACAGCACGACCGATCAGTGACAGGTGCGGCAGTTTCAGGTCGGCATGAGTGTTCTGCACATACCAGTTGTCCAGGTGAGATGCCCTTACCTGCAGCACCGCAGTCCGCGCAGATGTCATTACCGGCACGCTGCCGTAAATCGCGCAGAAGGTAGCTGTTCCGCTCGTGCTTTTTCGCCATGACTCGCCCCAAAGACCGGAGGAAGAAGGGATCGATACGTCTCCGCAGTGCTTATCTATCGCGAGCAGGTTGATGAATGGGACAGCGACGAAATGTTAAAGATTTCCACCAAATAACCACAAAATAACAGAAGCCACGTCTAGTTGTAAAGCCAGATGTGCGTGTCCATTTAGCAATGGGATGTAAATGGTTAGAAATAGAGTGTCTTTCTCTTCCTCTTTGTGTTTGCGCTCAAGGTTCTGGCGGTGGAGAGAGAGGGATCCTTTTCTTTCACTCTCTCTAGAGAATTTATCAGCGTCTTTTCGCCTCCCTCCTCTAATACTGCCCAAAAACAGAATTGGAAAAACAGAGACACCTAGCGGTCAGTTGTGGAATCACTCAAACGCTAGTCCTCCTGACTGGCATTAGTCGACTTATTAGACGGAAGAAAAAAATCAGCTTTGAAGATTGCTCTCTGAATGAACTGTATTTGTCACTTTTTGAGTCGATTTTTCTGCAGTGGGCTATGATAACTCACTAATGACACTCACTGCTTTAAAGATATGGACTGTCTTACAAGGGGCCCAACATTTTCGTGTGTAGGCTATGTGTTTTTGTTTATGTCCCTAAAGCAGTGCTCGAATTGAGTGGGGCTGGGGGTGCCAGGACCCCCCAAAAGAAGTCGTCCCCAAATATTTGTATTTTATTAAAGATAATAATGACAAAAACAATTTAATTTGGACGGCGCACACCAAATTTACAGAATTCTGCTTCTAACACAGGTGCTCTGGCTATCGTGTGGACGAGTGCTTGTGGATTTGTTTTTCTTGGATCTTCAATTGTCATGAAAATTCTAAAACATCATAACCGAAAAACATTAAGAAAAACAGTTGATTTAATGACTTTTAAAATGTCAAGTGGTCAAGTGGCATCAAGCAAAAAGTAAGAAACAGATCAATATTTAAGTCCTTTTGTACTACTAATCTCCTCTTTCACTTTCACAGTCTTCTTTTTGTGTTTTGGCGATGCACATTCATTGTGCATATAGCCACTTACAGGGCAGGTAGGAGAATTTATAGTAAAAAAAGGATTTAAATATTGATCTGTTTCTCACCCACACATATTTCTTCTGAAGATATGGATTTAACCACTGGAGTCTCATGGATTACTTTTGTGCTGCCTTTATGTGCTTTTTGGACCTTCAAAATTCTGACCAACATTCACTTGTATTGTATAGACCTACAGAGCTGAAATATTCTTCTAAAAATCTTCATTTGTGTTCAGCAGAAAAAAGAAAGTCATACACATCTGGGATGGCATGAGAGTGAGTAAATGATGAGAGAATTTTCATTTTTGGGTGAACTATCACTTTAATCATTAATTAAAAAAAAGTTTTCAAACATATTTTTCAAGACAAAAAATAGTTTTAAAATATCACATATTTTGTGTCAAGAATATCAAGAGACTTTCTAAGGGTTACTTCATTTGACCTGAAAAAAATGTGCCTTTTAATAAAAATGTCAAAATATCTGACATTTTTTAACCCTCCTATTGTCTTAGGGTCATTTTTGACCTGGGACAGGTAAAGAATATGTTATAAATATTGCAAGTTTTTGGTACTGGAACCAAATTTTTGACTTTCTCAAGACCATCAAAACAAACAAAATAGAAAATAAAATTCCTTTTTTGTAATTGTTTAAGAGAAATAACAGTTTTAAACAAAATTTTCCTTCCATTGTCTTAAATGGTCAATTTTTGTAGTTGTTCTCAAAAGACTTGTTGTTGGTAGTGGTGACTGTTTTTTTTTTTTACTTACATTAAACTTAAAATTCTTACCAACTAGACAGTGTGCCTTTTCATTTATTACTACACTTTAGTGGTCCACAAGTGTAGTTAGTATAGTTTTATTGTAAATACATGTTTACAGTGTTACATTATGCGAAATCTGTCGTTGAATGTATTTATTTTACTCATGTTGATTTTAAAGACTTTGCAACTCTGTAACTCTGTAAATTGTGTGGTCCATAATGCAGTAGAATGTGAAATATAAGCTGTTTCTTTCTACTTTGATAATACACTGTACACATAATTTTATCTATCTATCTATTAGTCTGTCTGTCTGTCTGTCTGGCTGTCGATCAGTCTGTCTGTCTATCTATCTATATGTCTATCAGTCTGTCTGTCAGTTGGTCTATCTATCTATCTATCTGTCTGTCTGTCTGTCTGTCTATCTGTCTATCAGTCTGTCTGTCAGTTAGTCGGTCAGTCTGTCTGTCTGTCTGTTTGTCTGCCTATCTATTGGTCTGTCGGTCGGTCAGTCGCTCTGTCTATCTTTCTTTCTGTTTGTCTGTCAATCGGCCTGTATGTCTATCTATCTATCTATCTATCTATCTATCTATCTATCTATCTATCTATCTAATCTGTCTGTCTGTCTGTCTGTCTGTCTGTCTGTCTGTCAGTTGGTCGGTCAGTCTGTCTGTCTGTCTGTTTGTCTGCCTATCTATTGGTCTGTCGGTCGGTCAGTCGCTCTGTCTATCTTTCTTTCTGTCTGTCTGTCAATCGGCCTGTATGTCTATATATCTATCTATCTATCTGTCTGTCTGTCTGTCTGTCTGTCAGTTGGTCGGTCAGTCTGTCTGTCTGTCTGTCTGTCTGCCTATCTATTGGTCTGTCGGTCGGTCAGTCGCTCTGTCTATCTTTCTTTCTGTCTGTCTGTCAATTGGTCTATCCATCTATCTATCTATCTGTCTGTCTGTCAGTTGGTCGGTCAGTCTTTCTGTCTGCCTATCTATTGGTCTGTCGGTCGGTCAGTCGCTCTGTCTGTCTGTCTGTCTGTCTGTGTATCAGTCTGTCTGTCAGTTGGTCGGTCTGTCTGTCTGTCTGTCTGCCTATCTATTGCTCTGTAGGTCGGTCAGTCGCTCTGTCTATCTTTCTTTCTGTCTGTCTGTCAATCGGTCTATCTATCTATCTATCTATCTATCAACTGATCTGTCAGTCTGCCTGTCTGCCTGTCTGTCTATCTATCTATCTATCTATCTATCTATCTCACTGAATTTTATTACCACTGACAGCTGCTTCTCTCCAGTTTTAACCAATAAAATAAACTTTTCGGTTAGGGTACATGTGGAGTTGGGGGCGCGGTTGAGTGTTCGACTGAGGGAGAGAGGAAGTGGCAAGGGTTTCCACCTAGAGTGAAATGTGGCTAATGACTTATTCTGTGTTTGCAGTGAAAGACGGGGGAGATAAAAGCATCCCAATCCACAGAGAGAAGAGAGAGATACACACCAGAGAATGCGTGTCTATTATTGAGAGTGTTTTGATATATGCTGAAAAGCAGACTTTTGTTTGGGTGTAAGCTGAAAAGCGATTTCTGTTTTATTGATAATAAAGACTGACTCATGTGGACTTTGGAAACCAGCTCTCACTTCCTCCTTTATCTGTCCCACCTTGTTACACTGGTGCCGAAACCCGGGAAGGAGGAAGGATATACTGCTATGGAGTCTACCTCACCACTGGAAGAGGTCTTCCGATCCCTTATTGGCATCCACCTGGCCCAACACCAGGCCCTCATGGAGTTGAAGAAGGAACAGCAACAATGCTTCGAGGTGCTCCTTCAGGCCCAACAGGAGGACCAATGGGTCTTGCGGAGCTTGTTACCCCAGGAGACATGTCTGAGACCAGTGCCTGGTAATGGAGGTGGAGGCATTGATCAAGGTCCCCGACACCCCACAGACTGCTCCCGATCGAGCTGGGACGTACCAGATTCCTGTGAGTATTAAGGGGGGTACAAACCAAGCCTTGGTGGATTCAGGTTGCAACCAAACCTCCATTCATCAATGATTGGTTCAATAGGGGGCATTGGATATAAATAATCTGTTGAGATTTGTGCACAGGGATATTCATGATTATCCTGGAGTGACCATCACCATTGGGGCCAAAAGCATAATATTGTGGCTGTGGTTAGTCCCCGCCTCACTCATCCACTAATTTTGAGAAACAGTAGGCCAGCTTTCCTAACGTTATTAAAGGGGCTGTGTGTGGATGAGTCCAGTGATGCAGTGACTTGGTGTGGGGTGTGGAATGCACTGGCTGGAGAGGTGTTTGCTGGACCGTCTCTGTCAGCTCCGCATCAGGAGGACACCAGGGAGGTGGAGGTCTCAACTAACCCTGCCCTTAGAGGATGCCCTGTAAGGGATTTCCCTCTGGAGCAGATGCAGGACGAAACCCTTAAGCACACATTTGACCAAGTGAAAGTAATTGATGGTCAGTGTCTTCAGCCGGGCATTGCACTCACATATCCGTATTTTTCAATTATAAATGATTGGTTGTATCAAGTGATGCAGGACGCAGAGATAAAGGAAGATACATCACAGTTATTAGTACCTATAAGCCGTCGGGAAATGTTATTCCAGGCGGCTCATTATAATCAGATGGCAGGTCATTTGGTACAGGAAAAAACACGAAATTGTCTCATGGCCCGCTTCTATTGGCCGGGCATTCGCGTTGCCAGTGGTGTGCGACATGCTGCAAATGTCAGCTGGTGAATCCGCCAGCCACTCTCTTCCATTGATCGAGGTCCCCTTCGAAAGAATTGGCATGGACCTCGTCGGAACATTATAACGGACAGCATGCAGGCATCACTTTGTGTTAGTTCTGGTGGACTACGCAACGCGATACTCAGAAACAGTGCCTTTGCACAACATCTCAGCATGTAGTGTTGCAGAGGCACTCTTCAGAATTATCTCCCAAGTGGGGATTCTGAAAGAAATCCTCACTGATCAGGGCACTACTTTCATGTCATGCACACTTCGTGAACTGAATGAATTATTGGGGATTAAATCGATTCGAACAAGCACGTATCACCAAAAAACGGATGGTTTGGTCGAATGATTTAATCAGACAATGGAAAACATGATTCGTAAATTCGTGCAAGAAGATGCTCAGAACTGGGATAAGTGGCTCGAACCCCTGTTATTTGCAGTATGAGGGGTCCCGCAAGCCTCCACCGGGTCTTCCCCGTTTTAATTGTTGTATGGGCGGAAGCCCCGTGGCATACTAGACGTCATGAAAGAAAATTGGGAGGGAAAAACTCCACACACTGGGGTGACTATCACAGGAGAATTTGCTACAGGCTCAAGATTGTCAGTACCGGCTGTATAACATGGGAGCTCGGCTACGGGAATTTACACCGGGAGATAAAGTCCTTGTATTGCTACCTACATCGAGCTCTAAATTACTCGCTAAGTGGCAAGGACCATTTGAGGTCACACGGCGAGCCGGGGAAGTCGACTATGAGGTTAGGCGAACAGATAGGGGCAGGGCACATCGGATATACCATCTCAATCTCCTAAAACCATGGAGAGAGGCGGTCCCCGTGACGCTGGCGACAGTGGTTCCAGAGAGGGAGGAGCTCGGACCGGAGGTGAATTTAAATGCAGATGAAGTCACCCTGAAGTCACAAGTCACGGAGGTTGCCAGGTTGCAAAAGGAATTCTCCAACGTGTTCTCACCTCTTTCCGGCCACACTAATCTCATAGAACACCACATCGAAGCAACCCCAGGGGTAGTGGTGCACAGTCGTCCCTACCGTTAACCCGAACTCAAAGAAGAATTAAAGGCCATGCTCGATATGGGGGTAATAGAAGAATCTCACAGTGATTGGGCCAGTCCAGTCTTTCTAGTGCCTAAGAGCAATGGCTCAGTCCGGTTCTGTGTGGATTATAGGAAAGTCAATGTGATGTCGAAGTTTGATGCTTATCCAATGCCCCATGTTGACGAACTGCTCGATCGGTTGGGCACGGCTCGTTTTTATTCGACACTGGATTTAACAAAGGGATATTGGCAGATACACTGCCACACACACACACATTATGGGAAGGTTAGTTTATGATTATAAAAAAAAAATCTAAAAAGAATGTTCCTTCGTTACAGTAGTTAGGGGTGCAGAGGCATTGTAAGAGGGCATATGATACTTTCCTTGTTCCCAAATCTCGTTCACTGTCTTTTAAATCTACGGCATTGACACAGGATTTTTCTCTCGTGTCCCGATTTTTCATCATGGTCAATAAAATAAAACAAATAAAAAGCCCAAAATATAAATAGCCCAAAAATGTGAAAGAAAATGTTTATGTATGGGTGTAGGGTTATAGTTAGTGATTGTAATAGCCTCCTGCAAAAAAATAAATAAATAAATAAATAAAAAAAAAATAAATACAAAAAAAGAAAGAAAGAAAGAAAAAGGAAATAAATATGGAGTCCCCACAAGAATATATTATACAAGCATGTGTGTCTGTGTTTCAATGTGGTGTGTGTACAATATGTTCTATTTGACCCACTGGCATAGCAGAGGTGACCAAAACAAGCCCTCGTGTTAATTTTAAGAGTGAAAACAGCCAATCACCAACGGCTTCAAAACGTCACGCCCATTGGCCGTCCTCCAGGTACGCGTGTAAGCCAATCGAAAACAGTTCTCGATTCTTCGTCGCACCATGACGTAAACGCCTCACGTCAGCTGGGTTTTGTTTTTGCTGTTACTGATTACTGTGCATGTAAGCAACTGGACTTTGAGCATTTAATAATAACTTATGAAAATAAAAATACCAAAACATTTATTTTGAAGCAAAATTGACACAATATATGGACGCATATTCGCCCGTTGAGCATTTTATTTGCGGAGGTGGACAGTACTGGGATGATCGAACCGATCCAGGACGCCCGAACCGAAGAGGAGGCGCGAAGATCCGGTTCCCCCTCCGACAGGAAAAGATCTGATGGATCTCCGACATTTCAGAGACTTCTCTGTGCTTCCTTCAACCAGGACATGACGTGAGCGGGCATACTGTCTGTTTGTCTGTCTATCATCTGTATCTATCTGTCTATATTGTATAAATTAAAATAATCTATTTATGATAATCTCTGTTTTCAGGTCTTTGGCAGTTGGTTGTAAGGATGGTTACAGGCTTTTCTCTCTGTCCTCTGTTGACAGATTAGATTGTATTCATCAGGGGGGTACGTAAAAATGGCCTCTTTTAAAAACAGATCAAGTCTACCCAAATTACTATAATGCAATCCTAAACATATTAGTAATATTTTTTTTTTTTTTTTTTTTTTTTGCACACAGAAAGTAAACAGAACTAAGGCAAGTGTTAGGCCATCTCAGACCCATATGTGCATGTACAGCCACACAGAGCCTACAAATCAAGTGTTCAAATCATGTATTCAATCTAAAAAGTGTTTATGAGTGGGGAAAAAAGTTTTGGGTTTTTGTCCCTGCTTTTAACCAATTGTTCCCAAATGTATTTTTAAGAGGATGTTTTAAGTGGAAGTTCACAAACATTGTCCTAGCAGAGTAACCACAAGTGTAGTTCATTATTAATTATGGACATATTTTGTACAGTATATCTATTGTTATGTAATATTAAACCTAACAAACGTCTTTTTTAATGTAAGTAAGCTTGTGCTATCTTTCTTTAAAATAAATCCCATTTTTGATATTTTGTTATCTAATAAAATAACATTGTTACATTTTGGGCCTTATTTTAAAGGGACAGTTCACCCAAAAATGAAAATTCTCTCATCAGTTACTCACCCTCGTGCCATCCCAGAGGTGTACGACTTTCTTTCTTCTGCTGAACACAAACAAAGATTTTTAGAAGGATATCTCAGCTCTGTAGGTCCATACAATGCAAGTGAATGGTGACCAGACCTTTGAAGCTCCAAATATCACATAACGGAAACATAAAAGTAACCCATAAGACTCCAGTGGTTCAATCCAAATCTTCTTAAGCAAAATGATTAATTTTAGTTTGATAAATTTAAGTCCTTTTTTTACACTTTTACTTTCACTGTTACATTTGAAAGCCACATGTGGTGCCTGTTTAGTTTCACTTTCACAACTGAAAGTGAAAGTGGAGATTTATAGTAAAAAAAGGATCAACACCTTTTATATCGCTTCTGAAGACATTTATTTTAGCACTGGAGTCACATGGATTACTTTTATGTTTCCTTTATGTGATTTTTGGAGCTACAAAGGTCTGATCACCATTCACTTATATTGTAAGTACCTACAGAGCTGAGATTTTCTTCTAAAAATCTTTGTGTTTTGCAGAAGAAAGAAAGTCATACACATCTGGGATTCACGAGGGTGAGTAAATGATGAGAGAATACAATTTTTTGGGTGAACTATCCCTTTAAAGGAATAGTTCTCCCAAAAATGAAAATTTGCTGATAATTTACTCACCATCAGGCCACGTCATCCCTCTCATGAGCGCACATCACAGAGATGTACGGAAGCGAACATTTGTAGTTAAAAAGTATATAAGTATTGTTTTGTTTCTAAAAATAATCAATCGTTTGGGTTCAGAAGAACTTTATTTGTCGACTGGAGTCATGTGGATTATTTTGATGCACCCTAAATGTGCATTTTGGACCGTCAAAAAATGGAGGACATTCACTTGCATTGTTTAGAGGAGGAGGCCTGAAATGAAATCCTAAAAGTCTTCAATTCTGTTTTGATGAAGAAAGAAACTCAGATACATCTTGGATGGCCTGAGGGTGAGTAAATTATCAGCAAATTTTCATTTTTGGGTGAACTATTCCTTTAAGAGCACTATGCCTTAAGCGCAGTGCTATGCGATATGTCATAAGCACAAAGTCAGTGCAAGCATGCAGTAAGTTTAAGCGCAAGTGGGTTTGTGAAATCGCGCACGCAAAGCGCTAATGGACTGAGTCAAGTGCAATTTAATTATGAGGTTCTTCTCCGGTTATTGCACTATCTGCATCCTATTAAACAGTATAATAGGTTTCCTGTCATGCAAAGTTGATATAAAAGAAGACGGCCCATTCTTAAGGATTTGGTAGTGTAAATGGGCTGTATGCAATGCATCACCTGCTCTGTTTATCTCCTGCGCTGCTCCGGACAGCGATTTATGTATTTATGTTCTCTATCAGCCTCTCTGGGACTGTTGGCTCTCGTCCTGCTCGCCCCCACCGCCACAGCTACATGTTTCTTTGTTTAATGTTTTATGTTTAATTTATGTACAGCATCCTCAGGCTTTGGAAAGGCGCTATACAAAATAAACGTATTATTATTAGTATGATGATGATTATTATTAATCATACTGGTCTACTGACAAACAAATCATAGCTAGTATTAAAAGTGATCAATAGCTCTTTGATACCACCTGCTGGTGGAATCCCAAAACTGCAAATGCAGAAACTGAGTTTAGAATTTGCACCAAAAATAGACGTGGTTCTCAAACATCTTAGCGCAATGACCTATTTCTCAAGAAAATAGCAAATTGAAAAAAGCCCCACTTCATTACATACAATACACCCACAGATACTACAAACACCCCCAACCATGCCTACTTGCGCTCGCACAGTCGTTGCACTTAGCGCTGAGCCTAGCATGGTCACGAAAATAGAGCCCTTTTTGTCTTAAGTGTCCTAAACCTTTTGGGGCCACTGTATGTAGTAAATGTAAAGCTCTTTTTCTTTGTACGATTAGTTGAAAGCCCTTATGTGTACATCGTGGAGCGGCTTTTCTCCAGCAGTCTGATGGTGGTTGTGAGCAGATCTACTCCATTCCGAATGAACATCTACCATTTTAAGAAGGGCACAGAGATCTGTAACTATAGCTACTCCAACAACATCCTGTCTGTCAAACTGAACCGAAAGGTAAACATTTAACTCAAAGTAAGAACATACTAGAGCTACTCATGGCTTACTTTCCTGATATCACACATACATCACCCAGACGTCTATTTGATGTGTGTGTTTACATCTGGAAGAAGTATTTTTAACGTTGTTTGCTCATCTGCAATACGTCTATAAGCCGTATGTCAATAAGTATGTCTCGGATGACAATAAGACATTCAGCAGATGTCTGAGACGTTTAAGATGTTTGTAAATCTGATCTTTTTAAGATGTAAAGCAGATGTTAATTAGATTGTGCTGCTTTCCAGATGAAAACATCTAAAACAGACATCTCAGAGATCTACAGGTGCTATCAGGGTTATGCGAACTGCAGTCTGGTTAATGTGAAATGTTCCAGTGATTCTAGTAGATTCACTTTAATTTTTGAGATGTGATATTAGCTTACAGTGAGCATTTTTCAGAACACAGCTGTACTGTATTACAATTGTTTGTATTTTGTATTTTCTTTGTTCAGAGACTTGTAGTGTGTTTGGAGGAGGCCCTGTATATCCATGACATCAAAGACATGAAGCTTCTGAAATCTCTCCTCAACACACCACCAAACCCCAAAGGTAAGTCTTAATAATCCCCTTTGTGCGCACTACCCAGTCAAACAGCACACAGGAATATATTTATAAGCTTTGGGTGTAATAGAGTTGTTTTCTCTCACTTTGGTTGCATTGCATTATAAACACAGCGTTTTCAGGATGCTGTGTCAAATTAAACATAGTTTAAAAATAGAAAAACATGCCTCGAGACCTCTGCATTCGGAGTTACGCTCCGTTCAGCTGTGTTTGAACACAAGATTACGTCCTCATCTTGTTCTGTCTGCTATTGATGGTAAGTGTGGCTTGTTGACTGTACAAGGCTCCTTGGTTGCCTGTACAGCTAAAATGGCGCGTACTGCCCCCTGCTGACTGGGACTGCCTTAAGTTTTGTTTTCCGCATTATTTTTTATAAACACTCACTTAGCACTTTATTAGGAACACCTGTACACTAACTTATTCATGTGTTTATCTAATCAACCAATCATGTGGTAGCTGTGCAATGCATAGAATCATGCAGATACGGGTCAGGAGCTTCATTTAATGTTCACATCAACCATCAGAATGGAGAAAAAATTTGATCTTGGTGATTTCGACCGTGACATGATTGTTGGTGCCAGACGGGCTGGTTTGAGTATTTCTGTTACTGTTGAGCTCCTGGGATTTTCACGCACAACAGTCTCTAGAGTTTACTCAGAATGGTGCCAAAAACTAAAAACATCCAGTGAGCGGCAGTTCTGCAGACGGAAAAGCTTTGTTGACAAGAAAGGTCAACAGAGAATGGCCAGACTGATTGGAGCTGACAGAAAGGCTGCGGTAACTCAGATAACCGCTCTGTACAATTGTAGTGAGCAGAATAGCATCTCAGAATGCACAACACGTCGAACCTTGAGGCGGATGGGCTACAACTGCAGAAGGCCATGTTGGGCACTTTATTAGGGCCACAGTGTTGCTAATAAAGTGCTCAGTTAGTGTTATTAATCGCACTAAATTAACGATCGACAGCACTAATCAAGAGTCAGTTTTTATAATGTCAACGCTTTCTTCTGACAGGTCTCTGTGCACTCTCTGTCAATCATTCCAACTCATATCTGGTTTACCCTGGAGGTTCCACTGCTGGAGAAATTACTCTTTATGATGCCATGAATCTGGTAAGAACATTTAGCACCCCACTGCATCTCCCTAAGGTTGCTTTAAGAGGGAAGCTTATTGCCATTTACACTGTTATTCTTTTAGAGTATGGTGACTGTGATCTCTGCCCATGCCAGCCCTGTGGCAGCCATCTCATTTAATGCTTCAGGAACCCATCTGGCCAGTGCTTCAGAAAAAGTGAGTCAAAAAATGTTCTTGAATATCTACTCTATGAATGGCAGGCATTGGTGGAGCTACTTTTTTATCCTCACCATGGCAGATTGCCTTATTAGCTGTTTTAATTTTGTAACAACCCAGGGCACTGTTATAAGAGTTTTCAGCATACCTGATGGAGTCAAACTGTTTGAATTCCGCAGAGGGATGAAAAGGTAAGTGTATTGACAAATAGGCAGATGATTAAGCACTGCAATTCTACTGTATATACAATGCATTTAAATAATATAATAAATACTTAAGAGATGAGTGTGTCCTTTAAAAGAATAGGTTACCCAAAAATGAAAATTCTCTCATTTACTCCCAGATGTGTATGACTTTCTGTCTTCTGTAGAACAAAAACAAAGATTTTTAGAAAAGTATCTCAGCTCTGTAGGTCCATACAATGCTTGTGAATGATGGCCAAAACTTTGAAGCTCCAAAAAGCACATTTAGGCAGCATAAAAGTAATCCATAAAACTCCAGTGGTTTAATCCATGCCTTCAGAAGTGATATGATAAGTGTGGGTGAGAAACAGATCAATATTTAAGTCCTTTTTTACTATAAATCTCCACTTTCATTTTCATATTCTTTTGTTTTTGGCGATTCACATTCTTCATGCATATCACCACCTACTGGGCAGGGAGGAGAATTGTTTTGTAAAAAGGACTTAAATATTTATCTGTTTGTCACCCACATCTGTCATATCGCTTCTGAAGACATGGATTTAACAACTGGAGTCATATTGATTACTTTGATGCTGCCTTTATGTGCTTTTTGAACCTTCAGAGTTCTGGTCACCATTCACTTGAATTGTATAGACTTGTAGAACTGAGATATTCTTCTAAAAATCTTTTTTTGTTCTGCAGAAGAAAGAAAGTCATACACATCTGGGATGGCATGAGGGTTTGTAAATGATGAGAACATTTTCATTTTTGTGTGAACTCTCCCATTAATGTTTGTGTCAAGGTACGTTAGCATCAGTTCCTTGTCGTTCAGTGCCGATGAACAGTTTCTGTGCGCCTCCAGTAACACAGAGACTGTTCATATCTTCAGACTGGTGCATCACAGTCCCAGGTATGCACTGCCACATCTCGCAACCAGAAAACATACTGTACAAATAAATAGTTTGATTATATCAGTGCATTAGGTATGTTTTTATATCTGCATGATTACATTTAGAGGAATCTAGATTGTTTTTTGTTTTTTTCAAAAGCTGCATTACCCTGCTGAAAAGACCAGCTTAGCTCCACATACTTTGGGCCATATAGTGTAGAAAATTTGAAAACAGAAATTGACAACATGTCCTTTATTGATGATGTTATCTCTACTAGTAAGGAGTCTTCCTCCTGGTCTGCATATATGGGGAAGATGTTCTCTGCTGCCAGTACATACCTTCCCTCACAGGTGTCAGACATGATGCATCAGGACAGAGCATTTGCTACCGTTCGACTCAGTGTTTCAGGCCGAAAGAATGTATCAGGTCTCGCCATGTGAGTGGAAAAATGTCTTACTGTACATATTGAGTGTATGGAGATGAGAACAAAGTAGAGGCTGTAAGTATGAGGAAGTACTGTACCTACTGTAAATATAGTTATTTGTGTATTTTCTGCACCATTGTTTGCAGGATCCAGAAGGTTCTGCGTCTTTTGGTGACCTCCTTAGATGGTCATCTCTACATCTACAATGTAGATCCCCAGGAAGGAGGCGACTGTTGTTTAGTAAAGAAGCACAGGTGAGCCAGCTCTTATATGCGGAAATTACACCTTGATTTATTGAAACATTTCAAATATATAGGCATTGATTTACAGTTTTTTAACTGGGTAGGTACACACTGACTGAAACAACCAAAGCATCAATTGCCAAAGTTAATGTGTCAGAAACGTGTAACAACTGTTAACCCGTTGATGCTTCCACAAAATTTGCTGTTCTGGTGCACTCTTTTAGAATCACTCTATACACAATGCACATTGTGAAAACACTTGCCACAAATCTAAAATCATGAGAGACACCAAGCAAAACTCAGTGAGCTAATGAGCAAAAATATGTCTCATCCATGCAAACAAATAACCAAAATGTTGTACTCAGTTTATTGTTTCAAATATAAAAAGCACAATTGCTAATTGAAATCCCCAAAATTTGAACTGTCCATCAGCTCATACTTTGCAAGGCTATAATTTGAAATTTGAATAGTTGATGATAAAATCTCAACATAACTTTGCATTTCACCCATCCTATAGACTGTTTGAGAGTAATGATGAGAATCCAGTGGTGACAGAGCTCCAGGATGGAAGCCTCTCATATGCAGCGACTGTCACAACCACAAACCAAGACTCTCCATCCTCCAGTTCACTCACAGGTACATCAAACCTCTCATACACACCTGCTTGATGGGAATTTTAAACTATGTGCTACTCCTTCATTTTCTGGGGCCACTGGGAATGTTTCAATCACAAGACATGGGATTTTCAAAAGTATACAACCAGTGCTGGGTGGATTACTTCTGAAATGTAATCGGATTTTGATTACAAATTACACTACTTAAATTGTAATTTGTTATGTAATATTTTAAATCACACTTTAGGTAATCTTATATGATTACTTTTGGATTAGGCATTTCATATTTTGACAAAAATCTAATAATTAATTTTAAATGTATTAAGTACCTATTAACACTCCTTTCATTAAACATTAGTAAACATAAAAATCAAACGGAAAATTGCTATTTGTCTGTTGCTGAGAGAAAAAAAAGAGAGTGATTAAAGAGAGTTCACCCAAAAATGAATATTGTCTCATCATTTACTCACCCTCATGCCATTCCAGATGTGTATGACTTTCTTTCTGTGCTGACCAAAAACAAAGAGTTTTAGAAAAATATCTCAGCTCTGCTGGTCCTTTTAATGCAAGTGAATGGTGGCCAGAAATCCGAAGGTCCAAACTGCACATAAAAGCAGCATAAAAGTAATCCATAAGACTCCAGTGGTTTAATCCATAAGACTCCAGTGGTTTAATCCATATCTTCTAAAGTGATATGATATGTGTGTGTGAGAAACAGATCAATATTTACTATAAATCTCCACTTTCACTTTCACATCTGAAAGTCACATGTGGTGCCTGTTTAGTTTCACTTTTACATCTGAAATTTAGGAGATTTAGAGTAAAAAGGGACTTACATTTTAAACTGTGATTTTTGGCGCTACAAAGGTCTGATCACCATTCACTTGCATTTTATGGACCTACAGAGCTGAGATTGTCAAGGATTAGAACAAAGATCCAAGTGCGGAGGCAAAGTTAACAGCATTTATTAACAACAATATAACACAGATGAGCTGGCGAAGCGTGAGGGAACCCGGCACAGACTGCAGCGTGGAGATGGAGAGTGTGTTTGTAGGTTTGGGTGTGTTGTGGTTGTGTGGAGCGCAGATCCGCAAGGAATCCTCTGGAGGAAGTGTGTTCGTTGGCGTGAGTGCATCCTAGTGGTAGTGTAGAGGTATAACCGATGAGGAATCCTCAGGTGAAGAGGCGAGGCGAGCGAAGAAACCAACAGGAAGGTAACCACAATCTGGGCACTGCGGCGAAGACTGGCAACCAATAGAGAAAATATGTATCAGGACCGACAAGGGCAGAGAGAGAGCGGTGAGTAACTACACACACAACAACAATCTAGCAATGAACACGAAACAGTGTGGGGTTAATACAGGCAGGAAACAAACAAGGGGCAGGTGCCGACAGCCAGCTGAAAGTTGGCATGATCAGCATTCCCATGGAAACAATGAAGGTTCCCATGGAAATGCTGATTCCGTGTGCCAGCGGCACCTGAAACAAATGACGGAGAGAACGCAAACACAATAGAACAAACCAGCGGACTCACCAAGACCGTGACATGAGATATTCTTCTAAAAAAATTTGTTTGTGTTTTGCTGAAGAAAGAAAGTCATACATATCTGGGATGGCATGAGGGTGAGTAAATGATGGGAGAATTTTTATTTTTGGATGAACTATTCCTTTAAAGGGTCATAAATGTATCTCACGATAGAAAACAAAAAAGCATGTTTGTATTTTTTATTTTAAAAGAATTGTTGTGATTTAGGAAATTAAAAATAGTGATTGGACTTTTATTTATCCAGCTTTGAAATCAATAATGAGAGAATGTCTCTAGGTGTGATGTAGAGATGTACAATTTGTACCTCCTCATAATTATTCAGAAGAAGGTGTGGCATTAACTTAAGACAGATGCTTTTTTGCCATCCTGAAGCATGGGCCAAAATGCATTTGGATTGTACAACAGTTGCATATGACCGACACCTATGAAATGTTTATTTGCAACTTGTGTTTTTACAGCAGAGTGTCTAAAATGATGGACAGGTGGACGATTGCTTGTTTGAAATACATTGTTTTCAATGCAGGGTGCATTCATTTAAAAACAAAATTTAAAACAGACCGCTCTTTTAAAATTTAAGAGCATACATTTAAGTGCATTGGAGCTTTTTTGGTGTCAGTTGAAGTCCAAGACGACTACCATATTAGTCAGCACAACATAAACAATAAATTACTGAGTGCACCTTTAAGAGATCTTATTGAAGATATTTTCTGTAAATTACCATGCTGATGATCCAAAACTATTCTTTCAGGTTACTCTGAGGATGGAGGTGCAAAGAAAGGGGAGCTGATCCCAGAATATGAGTTTGCGGATGGACCCGTTCGTCTCGATGATGAACAGGAGTTTCCTCCAGTTAGCTTTCAGAACACCTGAAGATCTACTAGATTATGTCTTCATATCTCTTTAGAACACCTGGATGATTCATTTTTTTAAATGCCTTAGTGTAAAATACCTTTTGGATACAAGATTTGGAAAAGGGAAAAACTTGTGTCACAATAGTAATAGAATCTGCAACAAGGTTGTACTATATTTCCTGGAAAAGTCCATTTAAAACAATCCAAGCACACACACTACCATATTCTTGCATTTGAAAAGAGCAAAAGCTTGTCTGATAATTTAGTAGATGGACACATTTGACAAGGTAGGATTAGTCAGTAACAGTTTTAAGGTAGGGATTAGCGAAGTGTCAATTCAGGGATTCAGAGTTGCAAGCTCTGGCTAATCTTGCACAAATTCATCCAAATGTTTGGAGTGTGTTTAAACTAGAGCAATTTATAAATGTGTGTATAATGCATTTGCCAAGTAGAAACAACAACTGCGAAATCATATTTGTCTTTCAAAACTCTAAGCTGGCTGACATTTATGTCGAAGCACAATTTTTTTTACCTTGTCTTTACATAGAAACATGGATATAGAACTGAAATACTCTCACTGAAGGGAGTGAAACAGAATTTTTATGAGTGAAGGAGGAGGCTTAAAGTCCGACAGTGGTCAGATTTTTAAATCATAGCAACATTTGCATAAATTGCAGTTAACCTACAATTACAAGTGGCAAAAGTGTACAATTAAATTTGTACAAAATTTTCCATGTCGATATGTTACAGTTTTGACAATAATAGAAACATTAGTTGTTGTAAATTGCCACAACAGGGGAAAAAGGTTTACTGAAAAGACTGAACACATTTCAGGGTGATATGTAAAAAGTAACGTCCATTAATATTTTATTTTCAGGAAGATTTAGGGGATAGGGACACCACAGTTTTTCCTTCCCTTTACACACTCTAGTCTGTCAATATCACACTGCTGATTGAGGTGAGGAATTTATAAAATGGGACACTTTTAAAATGAAGTTGCCAAAATTAAAAAGTGTGTTGACTTAAAATGAGTATAGTATGTAAGATCACTAAATAAAGCACATGAACATACAGTTTATCTCTTTAAACACAAGATTACACCATAGTAAACACAGGAAAAATTACTATGGTTTGCAAAATATTTAGTAAATATGGATTCTATAAGACAAACTATGGAATTATGGAAATTGTTATGAAAATTAGTAGCCTAAACACAGTTAGAAACTGTACTAACTGCCGTAGTTAAAATAGAAATAAAAGTTACACTACATAATGGGGAGAGACCCCATAATGACATAAATTATGACATCATAGAGGCACAGTTATGACACCATAGATCCACCATTATGACATCATAAATACTGTATTATGATAGGCACAATCATGAAATTATAGATACACCTTTATGACATCCTATGACATCATAAAGGCACCATTATTACATTATTAAGACCACATTATGACATCATAGAGACTGCATTATGACACCATAGAGGCAACATTATGACATCATAAAGACTACATTATGACATGAATGTTGGATGATATAAAATGGTCTTTATGATAATATGTCATAATGGTGAATCTATTAAGTTGTAATGGTGCCTCGTCATAATGGTGGATGATGTCGTAATTGTGCCTCTCTGACATCATAATACAGTCTTTATGATTTCATAATGGAGCCTCTATGATACCATAATACAGTTTTTGTCATCCCCTATAATGTGGCTTCTGTGATGTCATACTTGTGCATCTGTGACATCAACATACAGTATTTATGATGCCATAATGGTGGGTCGATTATGTCAGAATGGTGCCTTTAGGATCTATGGTTACGTCCATATTAATCCAGATATATTTGAACGTGCTAGCTGACCACACTGTCATTTTCAAACGTTTTCCAAAAGTTGCTCATCCTCACTTAAACGTCTGAAAATGCTTAGATCCCCTTTCTCCACATGCGGAAAAATGTAATTGAATGCATTGTGAAGGTTGTAAAAAAATTTTTTTTTAAATTTGTTAATTGACAAATTAAACAATTTATAATATCAGTATGGAAGGGGGAAGTAAAAGGCCTTTGATATTATGGCAAAAATCATATTCTTGATAATTTTTATATTGTTTTCCTGTAAAAATATCTAAAAATCCTTAAAAACAAGATTAGTTAGATTTATCTTGATTTAGAAACAACACTGCATAAGATATTTAGGTTTTTCAGAGAATGTATTTTTAACGTGTATTTTGTCTTACTGTACTGGCAGAGTTTTTATAGTCAAAACAAGTTAAAAAATCTGCCAGTGCTGAAGAAGTAATCCAAAGTATTTATAATACGTTACTGACCTTGAGTAATCTAACGAAATACGTTACAAATTACATGTTACAGCATGTACTCTGTAATCTGTAGTGGAATACATTTCAAAAGTAACCCTCCCAACCCTGCTAATGGAATTACCGAAACAGATCAAAAACTGAATAATTTAAAAAAGAACAATCCTCTTTAATTAACTGTATAACCCATATTATGTCTTTTTCAAATCTATTTTTTAGGAAAACAAAATTTCCATTATGTTTTATATCTATATTATTCCAAATTGTATATTTGTGGGGTGAAAAATTATGTTTGTAGGTTAGAGTCCACATAAGAAGCACCTGTCTATGGAAGTTTGACAGTTTCATTGGTAGTTTCCCAACATCAAAATTGCACTTCAGTAAAAACTCTAGTCCACCAACATGTTGAAATATTAACTTCGGGGAAATATTCCGTATAGAGTCTCTCTATATGCACAGGGCTCTGTGCGAGCCAGTCAAGTTCTTCCACACCAAACTCATCCAACCATGCCTTTATGGACCTTGTTTTATTTCACTGGGGCACAGTCATGCTGGAACAGAAAAGGGCTTCCCAAACTGTTTCCACAAAGTTAGAAACATAGAATTTTCCAAAATGTCTTGGTAAGCTGAGGCATTAACGTTTTGGAAAATTGGATGAGTTTGGTGTGTAAGAACTTGACTGGCCTGCACATAGCCCTGACCTCAACCCTATCGAACACCTTTGGGATGAAATAGAACAGAGATTGTGAGCCAGGCCCTCTCGTCCAACATCAGTGTCTGACCTCACAAATGCTCTTCTGGAAGAATGGGCAAAAATTCCAACAGACACACTCCAAAATCTTGTAGAAAGCTTTCCCAGAAGAGTGGAAGCTGTTATGGTTGCAAAGGGGGGACCAACTCGATATTAATGCCTATGGATTTAGAATGGGATGTCATAAAAGCTCCTGTAGGTGTAATGTGTAGGTGTCCCAATACTTTTGTCCATATAGTGTATTTCTGTAACCCGTTGCTTGATGTTCTCATCTGCTCTTTCCTGAATTCCAGAAATACAAAGATTCCACCTTCGACAATATCATTCAGCCTTGTTCAATTTGTCTTCTAATTCTTTTACCTTTTGCTCATTTTCTGTGCGTCACTTTCGCAGCTTTCATATCAGTTTTTAGCTCATTGACTTCTTTGAAGACAAAGTCAAGTGATTTTACAGATTAGCACACGTGGTGATAACTTCCACGACACAGTAAAGTTTCAGTAAAATTTCGAACAATAGCTTCCAAAAAATGCTGAAGATCTTTAAGTATATTATCTAAGGTGTTGTATGACCAAAGTCAATAAGAAATAACTGGATATTAAGCGTGTAAATCCCTAAAAGCGCTCAGATAGAATAATGTTCAAGTGCTACGGCAGCCATCTTGCACGCCCCCAAGGTTGTACAAAGTAACATTTATCTTTAACAATGCTATCAAAGTGAATATCAGGTACAACAATGCTGCTACAACATTGTTTTGGATTGAATGGATAACATGACTGCGTCACATGGAAACAAATGTGTCATCGTTTTCCCTGTCCACACTACAACGCAAAGACAGCATTTTCAATTTTATCCACTTGGGAGTGTTTTCACAATTTTCAAAATAATGTCCACTCTAATAAGTTTTTGTTTGAAAATGCATTAATTTTGCTATGTTTTGGCCTTTCATCCACACTGAGACCGTGTTTTTGTCCAGTGGAAAAAACTGTGCCTCTATGACATCATAATACAGTCTTTATGATGTCATTCCCATATGATATCATAATTGGGCTTCTATGATGTAATACTTCATATGCATCTATGAGGTCATAAAATATTTCCAAACTGCCCTTGAAGGGCAAGTCGGGAAGGGGACACCACTTGAAGGGTTGCTCTA
Organism: Myxocyprinus asiaticus; assembly: GCF_019703515.2. Classification (NCBI taxonomy): domain Eukaryota; kingdom Metazoa; phylum Chordata; class Actinopteri; order Cypriniformes; family Catostomidae; genus Myxocyprinus; species Myxocyprinus asiaticus. Next base: position 16,461,976 of record NC_059375.1, read on the forward strand.
AACAAAAGTCATCTTTTCACAAAGGGCCCTTTCAAAGACTTTTAAGGGTATATTCATACAGTAATGCCATGCACGCTTCAGGGTACCTACTTTAAGCACTCTGCCATTCAAAGTGAGTAGTTCAACTGAAATTTGCCCTTTATGATAATGGTGGATCTATGATGTCATAATGGTGCCTCTATGACAACATTATACAGTCTTTATAATGTCATAATGGTACCTCTATGATGTCATAATTTTGTCTTTATGGTGTCATAATAAGCCCTATAGATGAAGTTACAATTTACAAACAAACGCTCCACCCCGCCCCTTCCGGGTTCTTTTGGTTACCCAGAAAAGAGCTGCTGTCTATGGGCGCTTCGCTCAAATTGTGCTGAAACTGCCCAAAAAGTGCTGTTTGTGGGGCTGAAACACCCCGTTTCCCACAGATTATTGGAGATAAGGGCTTCTTTAAATTTGCACCAGATCGTTGAATCAAGAAAAATGCAGGATTTTACATAAATGATGATATTTCACGGGTCACCGTCATTGTTATTGCGTCTGCTCTATTAGACACAATTGACCCTCAGCAGCTGTTGGTGGATGTTAACTTTTTTTAATGAAGAAATCACGCAAACTCTGATTGTTAAATGCTGTTTTTAATTTTCAAACTGCTGTCACTGTGATCTTATATAATCAAGACCACCATATAAGATATAACGGGAGGAACAGGACCCATCTCCACCAACGCCGCGAATGGACTACTGTTTGTGAAAGGATAATTGAATAAAAATTATGTCATACTGCCACCACCCAGTCCTCTGTCCCCTCTGCCCTGAGGCTGCCTCCCAGGCCGCCAGACCCCACCTCTGTCCTGAGGCCTCCTCCCAGGCCTCTGGACCATGCCCCTTTCCTTAAACTCCCTCCCCGATTTCCCTCCCTTTCTGTTGTGTTTTCTGGGGGGTAATGTCATCGTCCCATGTTCTGTCTTGTGTTTCGTGTCCTGTCTTTGTGTTGAGTTCATGGGTCCGGGTGTGAGTTCCTGCCGTGCGCTCTTCGGTGATGTCGCGGTCCTGTTATTCTTTCAGGTTGGGTTTTTATCTGAAGGGACCATGACATCATCATCCCATGTCTTGTGTTTCATGTACATTCTTTGTTTGAGCGCATGGGTCCGGTTGTGAGTTACCACCATGCGCCCTTCGGTCGGTCTTGTTTCATGTCCATAGCATGGTGTCTGGATCCTGACTTCCTGTATGGTTCAGTGTTGGTCTTTGTCGGGATCCAGACACTCATGTTCCATGTTCTGTTTGTTTTGTTACAATTGTGTTGACGTTTTCTCCCTCATGTGTTTCATGTGCCGCTGGCACGCGGAATCAGCCTTTCCATGGGAACCCTGATTGTTTCCATGGGAACGCTGATCATGCCAACTCTCAGCTAGCAAGCAGCACCTGTCCCTTGTTTGTTCCTGCCTATTCGAATCCCCTCGAGTGTCATGTTCTTCGCTGGATTGTTGAATGTAGTTGAAGTGTGTTTGGTGTGAAGTAACTTACCTCACACTCTCTGCCTAGTTGGTCCTGTCTCGTATCTGTTTGGTTGCTCATCTCTGCCCACGCGTCGGGAGTGTGGTTGCCTTCCAGTTTGCTATACGCTTGTTCTTTGCGCTCATGAATCTTCAGGGGAGGATTCCTTGTCTCTGCCTGCATATCAGGAGAGTGGTTGCCTTCCAGTTTGCTGTCCACAAGAAGCTTCAGCAGAGGTTTCCTCGCGGCTCTGCTCCTCACCATCACGGCGCGTGTGGTCGCCTGCGGGAGCGCTTTTCACTGAGGATTCCTCATAACTCTGCTGAAATTATTATTTGAACTGTAAATAAATCCTTTGAGCTGTTCCTCTGCTCTTGGTTCTCTGTCTCGCTCTTGCTCTCTGACACACTGCGAAAATGATGTCTGCCTTTATTTTGAATGCAGTAAATAATATTGTTCAATTGAAACATCTGTTATTAAGTTTTGATATGGAATATGATCATATTGAAGTAAAATATTATTTATTGTATGTGGGTTAATAATTTAAGCAGTTAAGACATATTGTATGTCTGATGGTAGTTTTCATTTCTAAGTACCCATATTCTTAGGCTTTAGAAGTGTGTTAAATGTGTGAGGATGTGTATTCATCAGCCTGTTACATGTCCAATATTTCAGAAAAGAACCCACATAATTTCTTCACTGTAAACCATAGATATTCCTTTATAATAACTTTTATTAACATTAAAAGACAAAACTGCAGCGCTGCCTATTTCCACCATTGAAATCTGCTGCTCGAAAGAACCCAGAAGCGTGGTTTCCTGCGGTGTGATGTCAGAGTAACTTCATCTATATGATGTCACAATGAGGTTTTTACGATGTCATAATGGTGCCACTAAGATGTCATAATGCAGTCTTGATGGTGTTATAATTCGATCCTTATGGTGTGATAATGGTCTTTATGATGCCTTTATGGGATTTTCATGACATAAACTAATTGTATTGCTAAAAGTCTTTGAATAGTACATTAACATAAATGACGTGGAAACCAATTCTTGCCAAATCCTCTCTTCAACTTCAACATCTGGAACCTTGATTCATGGTTTATTAAGGTACTTCTAGCTGCTGTTCTGAATTAGTGTCTTCGTTCATTACATTATATAACATTACAGTTAGGTTGGAACATTTGATTTTGGTGTGCATTTGTGAGATGTTTTGATACTGTTTTATCTCCATATCAGCTCCTCATTGATCTCGTAAACTAACCACGCCCCGCGTGATGTCGTTGTTGCGGTGGGTTGTGGGATATGTGGAGCGCACACATGGCTCCTCCCCACGTGTTTGAGTGACTATAGCGCTGCGATCAGCAACATGGCAGCGGCAATAGCGATTACTGTGATCAAGACGCACACACACAAACACGATAGATCGCAACGCTTCAAATTGACGAACTGAAAGAGATTAAGCCAACCCCAAAGAGTTAAGGGAATAACCACGATTCTGTCGTAAAATACAGGTTAGATTATAAACTTTAACATTAAGCATTTGTTTATTTAGTGGAACAACAGAGGCCTTGCTATGTATGTTAGTTGTGTTGAGAATATGTTGGCAGTAACAGTGCTTTACACTTGTATCAAAAGTTACATACGCATAAAACACGCATATAAACACATACAGATTGAGAATGTTAGTTAAATAATATGATCTGGGTAAAACGTGACTTCATGGTGTCTGATAGAGCTGCTAACATATCTTAGCACGTTGCTTTTTTATTCGCAGACTGTTGCAGATTTTCAAAATCTTTATTTGAAGTTTTCATTTTGGATAGATTACGTAGATGTATACGTTTTATAAAGTTGTGGGACTTCAGTATAGTGTTGCACGCCCTTGCATCAGTAACTAAAGATTAGCTGCCATGACAAATAATGATTGACAGTTTAGCATGATTAGATTCAATCATAACCACTTACATTTAATGTACACCTCTACATCTTCAGTGTTTTTGGTATTAATATGGATGGATGTGCTTCGTTTTTAAATCAAGTATTTTGGTGAAGTTGGGTGGATGAAACTAGCTGGGTAAGGCAGCCCAGTTTTAATGCACGTTAGTGCTGTATTGTTAAGCTACTTACTCTATTAGCAATATATAGACTAGTGTAAAATGCATTTAGTCAAAGAGCTACACTAATATATCTTATAATGGAGTCCATATAAGTTTGAATTGCTTTGCTTCAATATGTCTGGGCCTGTTTGTTGTCTGTAAGTAATTGGTCAGTTCTGTGTCTGCAGGGTTGAAATCCAACATCAGCTGTTCATTCTAGTCATCATTATGGCCAGTGGAGATGATGACGATCCAATTATACAAGAGGTAAACATGAACACATTTACCTTTTTTCCCAGAGAATAACCAAATTCCAACACCAGTGATGCACTAGCAACTTTCAGTATTCTTACTGATTTTCCTCTTGTTAGATTGATGTGTACCTGGCCAGAAGTCTTGTGGATAAGCTGTATTTATTCCAGGTAAGAATGACAGATAATATTCACACTTTTTAGTGCAGATAAACAATTGGTCGACCAATTGTGAGTTTTTCAATGGCTGATGCCAATTCTAATAACTGTGGAGCAGGGTGATACATATAATGCTGATATATACATATGACTGCTAATGAGACAATTACGAAATACTTACTCAAAGTACTAAAGTACTAACAGAAGTTGTTTTTTATCCATTGACGAAGCTGTCGGCAGGTTTTGAGACTGGTGCAAGTCGGATTTGCTAAAGGAATAGTTCACCCAAAAATGGAAATTCTCTCATCGTTTACTCATCCTCATGCCATCCCAGATGTGTATGATTATCTTTCTTCAGCAGAACGCAAAACAAAGATTTTCAGAAGAATATTTCAGCTCTGTAGTTCCACACAATACAAGTGAATAGTGACTAAAACGTTTAAGCTCTAAAAAGCACATAAAGGCAGCATAAAATAATCCAATGGTTTAATCCATGGCATCTGAAGTGATCAAATTGATTTTGGGTGAGAACAGACCAAGTTATAACTCCTTTTTCGCTGTACATCTTCCATTACAGTCTCAAATCAAAATCAAATCAAATCACATTTACTGTCACACAGCCACATACACAAGTGAAATGGTGTGTGAAATTCTTGGGCGCAGTTCCGATCAACATAGCAGTCGTGACAGTGATGAGACATATACCAATTTACAATAACATCAAATTAACACAACACAATTTAAAGTCTAATATACACATAATTACACACAACACAATATACAAATAATCACATGCACTGTACAGTATACAATACACACAATATAGATACACATTATTCAATAAAAAAAAAAAAGTATATATAGTATATATAGAATGTACAGTCTTGTACAGGTTGTATTGTACTGTATTGACATTCAGGCTGTCGGTTGATAGTAAGTTGTTCAGAGAGAATATAATTTATGACAGTCCGGTGTGAGATGTAAGAGTAATAAAGTGCAGTGCTGATGTATTTTGATCGTGGGTGATCAAGAGTTCAAGAGTCTGATTGCTTGGGGGAAGAAGCTGTCATGGAGTCGGCTGGTGCGGGTCCTGATGCTGCGATACCGCCTGCCTGATGGTAGCAGTGAGAACAGCCCATGGCTCGGGTGGCTGGAGTCTCTGATGATCCTCCGAGCTTTTTTCACACACCGCCTTGTATATATTTCCTGGAGGGAGGGAAGCTCACCTCCAATGATGTGTCTGGCAGTTCGCACCACCCTTTGCAGTGCTTTGTGGTTGTGGGCTGTGCTGTTGCCGTACCAGGCGGAGATGCAGCCAGTCAGGATGCTCTCTACAGTGCAGGTGTAGAACCGTGTGAGGATGTGGTGGTTCATTCCAAACTTCCTCAGCCATCTCAGGAAGAAGAGGCGCTGATGAGCCTTCTTCACAACGACGTCAGTGTGGATGGACCATGTGAGTTTCTCAGTGATGTGGACACCCAGGAACTTGAAGCTGCTGACTCTCTCCACTGGTGCTCCATTGATGGTGATGGGACTGTGTTCTCTGTCTTTTCTTCTGAAGTCCACCACAAGCTCCTTTGTCTTACTGACATTGAGGGAGAGGTTGTGCTCCTGACACCAGTGTGTCAGAGTGTGCACCTCCTCTCTGTAGGCTGTTTCATCATTGTCAGTGATCAGACCTACCACCGTCGTGTCATCAGCAAACTTAATGATGGCATTGGAGCTATGTGTTGCCACACAGTCATGTGTGTACAAGGAATACAAGAGTGGGCTGAGAACACAGCCCTGTGGGGCTCCAGTGTTGAGGGTCAGTGATGAGATGTTACTGCCCATTCTAACCACTTGGCGTCTGCTCGACAGGAAGTCCAGGATCCAGCTGCACAGCGAGCTGTTTAAGCCCAGAGCCCGGAGTTTCACATAAAGCTTGGAGGGCACTATGGTGATGAATGCTAAGCTGTAGTCTACAAACAACATTCTCACATAAGTGTTCTTTTTTCCCAGGTGGGAGAGAGCAGTGTGTAGTGTAGATGCAATGGCATCATCAGTGGAGCGGTTGTTGCAGTAAGCAAACTGCAATGGGTCTAGTGAGGGAGGCAGCACAGTGCAGATGTAATCTCTGATTAGTCTCTCAAAGCATTTGCTGATGATGGGGGTCAGAGCAACAGGATGCCAGTCATTTAAGCAAGTTATTTTTGATTGCTTTGGAACAGGCACAATGGTGGATGTTTTAAAGCATGTGGGGACTACAGACAAAGAGAGAGAGAGGTTGAAAATGTCTGTAAAAACACCAGCCAGCTGGTTCGCGCACGCTCTGATGACGCTGCCCGTAATGCCGTCTGGGCCCGCAACTTTGCGGATATTCACCCGTCGGAAGGATCGGGTTACATCCGCTACAGAGACGGAGAGTGAACTAACCTCTGTAGCTTCAGCCGCGAGAGCTCTCTCCGCGAGGGCGGTGTTATTTCCCTCAAAACGAGCATAAAATGTATTTGGCTCATCCGGGAGAGAGGCAGCGGTGTTCACGGCGGAGTTTTTATTCCCTTTAAAGTCCATGATGATGTTAATTCCCTGCCACATGCTTCTAGAGTTGGTGGTGTTAAACTGTCCTTCAATCTTGTTCCTGTACTGGCATTTTGCTGTTCTGATAGTTTTTCGGAGGGCATAACTGGCATGTTTATGCTCTTCCGCGTTCCCGGAATTGAAAGCAGAGGTCCGCACATTAAGTGCCGCGCGAACATCGCTATTTATCCATGGCTTCTGGTTCGGGTAGATCCATATTGTTCTCGTCGGAACGATGTCCTCCACGCACTTTTTGATGAAACACATTACGCTATCAGCGTAAAGCTCGATGTCGTCATCGGAGGCGGATCGGAACATGTCCCAGTCCGTGTGATCAAAACAGTCCTGTAGTGTAGAGTCTGTTTGGTCTGACCAACACTGGATCGTTCTGAGGGTGGGTGCTTCCTGTTTCAGTTTCTGCCTGTAAGTGGGCAGAAGCAGAATGGAAGAGTGGTCTGATTTGCCAAATGGTGGGCGGGGGTGGGATTTGTAGCCATCCTGGAAGGGAGAGTAGCAATGGTCCAAAACCCAGTCCCCTCGTGTGTTGAAACTAATGCGCTGGTGGTATTTTGGTGCGACTAATTTGAAACTGGCTTTATTAAAGTCCCCGGTCACAATGAACGCGGCCTCAGGGTGCGCGGTTTCCTGCTCACTTATAATCCCATACGGTTCTCTAGGCACAACCGTGATTTCAAGCTCGATTACAGTTCCTAGTACTTGTTGCATACGCAGAGTGCTAGATGGTGCTAGGAAATATAATCGAGTTTGAAATCATGATCGCCAAGGAGACTGCTGATGTCAAGATGTACACTAAAAAAGGAGTTATATTTTGGTCTGTTTTCACCTAAAACCAACTGGATTGCTTCAGAAGACATGGATTAAACCACTGGAGTCGTATTGATTACTTTTATGCTGACTTTGTGTGCTTTTTGAAGCTTCAAATTTCTGGCCACTGTTCACTTGCATTGTATGGACCTACAGAGCTGAGATATTCTTCTAAAAATCTTCATTTGAGTTCAGCAGAAGAAAGTAAGTCATACACATGGCATGAGGGTGAGTAAATGAGATAATTTTAATTTTTGGGTGAACTATTCCTTTAATTGGCAGAGCGGAAATGGTAATTGGCCGATAATCTTAAAATGGCCAAATATTGGCAGATTGTTCGGTTTATCATTTCATTACAAGTTTGTAACTTTTTTTTATTTTTTATCACGTAGTACCCAGTGCGTCCTTCTTCAATGAGCTACAGTAATGTGACTCATTTGGCAGCCAGAATTAAACCCAAGCAGCAAAAGGTGAAAGTTTCTGAAATTAATAGAATTAATAAGTTCTTTAAAAAGGCATGGAGGTCATTTTAAAGGACACATTTTTTCCTACCTATATCCAGGTCGAACTTGAGGTTGCCATGGATACCATGAGTCCAAATTACTGCCGCAGTAAAGGGGAGCAGATCGCACTTAATGTGGATGGCACATCTTCTGAGGACTCCAACACTTACTCCACGTGAGGAACATCAACCAATCCTTCATTTAAAACCAGCCTTTAGTATTAGTTCAAGTTCTTATATTTTTTCCATGTTTTCTTCCTGCTTGAAGGAAAATGATGGACAAGCAAACATTCTCATCAATCCAAGCAACCACAAATACATGCCGCTACGCTGCAGCTGTGTTTCACAAAGGTTTGCGTTTGACAATGTCAAATACCTATAGAGTGGAACAACGAAGATAAGTGGTTAGTGGTATAATGTCTTATTATTGGTATTTGTTGTTTACAGGAGAGCTCCACCTCACTCCATTGCAAGGTATTCTTCAGATGAGACCAAGCTTCACATACCTGGACAAAGCTGACTCAAAACATAGAGAAAGAGAGGCAGCCAATGAAGGTAGGATCTTGAGAATCACATTTTCCTTTATCTTTTGAGGTAACAGTTAATTGTACTATGAAAACTACGGTAACTTTCAGAACACAAAGCTTCCTTTTAGTTTTGAATATTGTGTTTTTTTTATATATATATATATATATATATATATATATATATATATATATATATTTGTGATTTACTAACTACTGTATCCATTAACAGCTGGAGACTCCTCTCAGGATGAGGCAGAAGATGATGTTAAACAAATCACTGTAAGATGTCAATCAAATGTTTCACATTGCATTTGTTAGACAGTAGCACATGACTGATTTTACATCCAGTAAATGTTTTCTATTCCATTTATTGTTTGCTTTCCCTTTGTTCAGGTGAGGTTTTCCCGGCCTGAATCAGAGCAGGCGCGTCAGCGGCGAATTCAGTCTTACGAGTTCTTGCAGAAGAAACAGGCTGAAGAGCCCTGGGTCCACCTGCATTATCACGGTATAAAGGTAAGTTTGATCATATGACCAACTGCAGCAACATACTTGACTGACATCCTATAACACTAATCTCATTGTAAATATCAGCTACAGAACAAACAAGGAAGTGTAAAAGAACAAATCTTTTATTCACCAATGGACTGCATAATTTTCAGTATTTATTATTACCATTTATACCATGGTCTGTTTGAATACTCGATTCTGATTGGCTGGAATGCGTGCGGTTCAAACTGTTGAATGCACAGGTAGTTCCAGTCAGTTTTAATCACCGTTCGATATTAATGCGCTGTTTGTAACCCTAGCAACATAACATTACAGAGCAAGCAGAGTGAGTTATAGTAACTGAGAACATTTCCTAACCACTTTCATCAGCATAGCTAATATAATGGAATTCAGCTTGTTTTACACGGAGGGTGAGAGAAGGAAATCAGGAACTATTAAATGCGTCTTTCTCTGTCCGGCAAGGCGATTCAAGACGATTTAAACTGTTATGTGTTGAAGTGCCGCCTATAGCCACTAGAGACCGCCAAACCGCTCACACATCTCTGACTCAAACGCTGAAGGACAAGCGCTGTTGTTTACAAAATGCAGGCAGCATTTTGTGGTGAAGCGCTACTTCTCATGGACAAATTGCGATTTCATTAATTCTGTCAATCGTGCAGCCTTTATGGATACCATACCAGTGTCTCAGAGGTCCAAATCTGCAGGTTCCAGAGTGTTTTGAATGGGTTTCCCCTTATTAAACAGTAAGTGCTACTTTTACTGTCACTGCCACATTTGTAACATTGGTTTTTCCACATTAATGTGAAAATGACAATGAATAAAAATAATAATAATAATGTATTAATAAATAATACATTTTCTCTAGAGTGCCAACCCCTCTACATTCTGTGGATGATATTATATCTGAATTATGCATTTAAATTCACAGTTTTGACCAAGTGTGTGGTCGCACTACATTTTCTCTGTGTCTGAATAGGCATAGCTGTAGATTTAAAATTAACCATAATTTTTTTGTTCTTCCAGTCAAAATTTGCGCTGCAAAAAAGATATGACAGCCGTAACTAATCAATTCTGGCAAGTGACCATGATATAAGCGGGATAATCCACAGCGTTAAACTATTTTAAATGCACTTCGTGGAGGCAACGCCACGTCGTGCATGCTTTGCCTCCACGTCGTGCATTTAAAATCATAGCAGTGGATTATCCCTTACTTAATGCCCATGTAAGTTACACTTAGGCATTTGACTAGGTGGTTTGCTCCTGAGTTAACTGTAAAAATGCCATATCAATACTTACAGTATACTGTAACATTACACAACAATAATTTATAGTATTTCACATGAAATGTTTTTGGCAAGTTGACATGCAATACTCCATCTGAAACTGAAACTCTGAACATAGTTCACCCAAAAATGAAAATGTTCTCATCGTTTACTCACCCTCATGCCATCCCAGATGTGTATTACTTTCTTTTTTTCTGCTGAACACAAGTGAAGATTTTTAGAAGAATATCTCAGCTCTGTAGGTCCATACAATGCAAGTCAACAGGGTCCAAAACTTTGAAGCTCCAAAATGCACATAAAGGCAGCATAAAAGTAATCCGTACGACTCCAGTGGTTTAATCCATGTCTTCTGAATCGATCTAATAATTTTTTTGGGGTGTGAGACAATTTTCTCTATAAATCTTGACATCTGCAGTCTCCTTGTCAATCATGATTTCAAGCTTGATTACACTTCCTAGTGCTTTCTATGCATACGTCAAGCACTAGGAAGTGTAATCGAGCTTAAAGTCATGATAGTGCCTAGAGACTGCAATTGCAAGATTACATCTTGAAAAATTACATTTTGGTTTGTTCTCACTCAAAACTGAATGGATCACTGATTAAACCACTGGAGCCTTATGGATTACTTTTATGCTGCCTTTATGTGCTTTTTGGAGCTTCAATGTTTTGATGACCATTCACTTACATTGAATGGACCTACAGAGCTGAGATATTCTTCTACAAATCTTGCTTTGTTCTACTGAAGAAGGAAAGTCACACATCTAGGATGGCATGAGGGTGAGCAAATTATGAGAGAATTTTCATTTTTGGGTGAACTATTCCTTGAATTGCGAGACTACGCACAAGTATCATGGTATTACCATGTTATATACATCATTGTACCAATGGCAGTACAATGTCATTAAATATTATAAATGCATGTTATTATTTATATTTATTTATTTCTCATTTGTTCTCATTCTATCTGTAGGACGGGCGTTCTGAGCATGAGCGACAGTATCTTTACTGTCAGGCCATGGATACCACAGAGAACACAGAGCTGGTGAAAACGCCTCGGTAAGAAGCCTGCGCTAAATCTGATGTTCTGAGTTCATTCTACCCCTAAACACTAGAGGGAGCCATTTGACTCCAACAAAACATGGTATGTTTTTGTTTTCCCCCCAGTGAATATCTGTCCATGCTTATGCCTCCTGTGGCTGAAGAAAAAGTGTAAGTAGAAAGACAACTTCCACTTTTGACGTTCTTTATGGTGTATTAGGAAATGGATCGTTAGGAACTCAAAATGTTTCGAAATTTGAATGGGATGAGCAACATTCGAAGCCAATGTAAAATCCTGATAAACACACCTGTGCCGTGACCGCATATTCTACATTAATTTGACATATTACCACGTAGCTTGGCAACCATAAACAGCCTGAAGTCAGTCTAATTAACTACATTTAGTGGGAAAATCATTTATTCTGATTATTACAGATATTATTTTTGAATACTGGTGTATAACTCTTGCTCTTATTCGCATTGTGCCTAAGAACACCCCTTACTTTTTTCACATTTTTTATGCTGATTTTGAGAGAATATCTGCTAAATTCTGCAGAATGGATTTAAACAGTAAAATATGTTAAATTCAGCTAAAAGTACTTCACTATTGTTGTTAACTGAACGCAAGGAGCTGGGAATGTTTGTAGAATTTTTTTATAAATTACAGCTCTTTCAGTTGTCTGAAATTTCATGTGCAGATATTTTGGTTTTTGTTTGTCTCCCCATTGTCTAGTGTCAAGCCGATGGGTCCTAGCAACGTACTCTCCATGGCCCAACTGCGCACCCTCCCCCTCGGTGATCAAGTCAAGACGCTTATGAAAAACGGTTAGCTTGACTTACATCATCATTTATGGTCTGCTCCTTTTTTTTTTTTATCTTTATACTGTTTTCTGTCCCTCTTAGTCAAGGTGATGCCATTTGCCAATCTGATGGGGCTGCTTGCATCAGGTACAGACTCCACTGCAGTACTGCGCTGCATACAGCAGGTGGCGCTGCTTGTCCAGGGGAACTGGGTCGTCAAGAGGTGAGGGTGTTTGTTTGCTTTTCTGCCTTATGTTTCAGAGGCCAAATTTGAATTGGATACGTAATAAATTATAAAAAGTCAAAGGTTCTGGACACACCTTCTTCATGTACTATTCAAAGAAATCAAAACTGTCTTTTGCATTTTTTAAACTCTTCAAAGTAGAATTTTCAGTCTGGGCAGCTTTGGTACATTAATTTTTTTATTTATAAGGATATAAATTCTTAAGCATAAAAATTTGTCCACAAAACTAATTTCAATTAAGATCACATGATTTTTAGTAGAAACATGAATTCAGGCAAGTGTGTCCAAACTTTTGACTGATACTGTAGAGACTGCTCTTTTTATTTTTTTATTTTTTATTTTACATTAATCCCCTTTTTCTCCCATTTTGGAATGCCCAATTCCCACTACTTAGTAAGTCCTCGTGGTGGTGCGGTTACTCACCTCAATCCGGGTGGCGGAGGACAAGTCTCAGTTGCCTCTGCTTTTGAGACAGTCAGTCCACGCATCTTATCACGTGGCTCATTGTGCATGACACCGCGGAGACTCACAGCATGTGGAGGCTCACGCTACTCTCCGCGATCCACGCATAACTTACCACGCGCCCCATTGAGAGAGAGAACCACTAATCATGACCACGAGGAGGTTACCCCATGTGACTCTACCCTCCCTAGCAACCGAGCCAATTTGCTTGATTAGGACACCTGGCTGGAGTCACTCAGCATGCCCTGTATTCGAACTCACGACTCCAGTGGTGGTAGTCAGCATCAGTACTCACTGAGCTACCCAGGCCCATGATACTGCTCTTTTTAGTGTTTAGGGTATCTGAAGCTCTGCTTAGCAAGTCGAAAGTTCGATTTATGTTTTTCCATTTGTTGTGGCAAAAATAGCTGAACGTTTGTGAATGTCTTTGGCAGTGACGTGCTGTATCCTAAAAACACCTGCAGTTCACACAGTGGAGTTCCTGCTGAAGTGCTCTGTCGGGGTCGAGACTTTGTGGTGCGAGGTTTTTCTAATTGAAATAATGTATTGCAGTCTTTTTGCCTGATATGATTTTCGCTAATAAAATTAATTAATTAATAAATGTTGACAAGCAGCATCATTATAATGCAGTGTTGTTAGTGAGCTAGAAATTGCCAGTGTTTCCTTTAATGCAATTTTTTTATTTTCTCAGTTGTGGCGATTCACTCAAGAGCGAACCCTGTTGAGAAAAGATGTTGCTGCTATCATAAAGGTTGGTCTGTTGAATTATTCTGGGAGTACTTCAGTGTAAAACCAGATGGTGCTGTAAGGGCCTGATTTGATATGTTCTGACCGAGCACTACTGCCTTCTTTGGCCATTGGTAGCCAGATCCTGATGAGTTTTGATCTTGATTAGCTATATTCCTTATCTGATTATTATTTTTTAATCTATGCTTTTTATTTGTCTAATGTTTTTTTTTTTTTTTTTTTTTTTTTTTGCTTTTAATGTTTGCCCCTTTTATGTGACCACAGCTGCCCCCAGAGGACGTGAAGGATTTCTTAGAGCAGATGTCTGCCCCTAGATTAAATAGAGGCTGGGAGTTCCTGTTGCCCACCGACCATGACTTCATCAAAAAGCACCCTGATGTGGCTCAAAGACAACATATGCTTTGGCTAGGCATTCAGTCTAAGTATGAAGTAGCCTCTTATTATTGACCTTAAACTTAAAGGTGCTGTAAGCAATTTTAGCCGTTCTGGAGCTTCCACCATACTAGCCGTTGGGTTAGCCACGCCCCCTCTTTCCAAGACCCTGCACACACACACAAACACTCTAGAGACCGCTATGTTGGAGCAGATGGAGGGGGGCAGGAGCAGAACTCCGTACCGGCACTTATACTAGCATATATGGGTTCCCTTCTGAATGCGCACAAAGATTGACAGTTAGAAAGTCTTCTAATTGGCTAAACAAACAATCTGACCACGAACATCTTTTCCTCTGCTGTTTTCCCAGCCTAGGGCTGTTACAGAGACAGATATGATATATCATGACACATATTTCAGTGATATCTGACTGGTAATAGAGGTGTTTTCTGCATGTCATTTAATTAAAAAAATCATTTACAGCACCTTTAAAGTTATATTCATTGCTCTTAAAGGGATAGTTCTCCCAAAAATAAAATTGTCATAATATACTCATTAACATTGTTCCAAACCCGTATGACTTTCTGTCTTCCATTTTATATTCTTTATTAGTGAGAGACCGATATATTGGCCAGGGCGACTAATCAGACGATATTTGGCCATTTTGCAATAATTAACATCGGAGTGTTACTGAACCGTGTTCGCTTGGCCGATTAACAATAGTGTTAACACTCTCTTCAAATTTGAGGATATGTTGCATAAAATCAGTGTTTGCTTCACTTTATACATTTTGTGAACATTTGATTTGCTGTTTTTTATATTATGTTTATCGGCATTTATATCGGACATCAGCCATCCGGCTCTCTAGATATTGGCACTGGCCATTGAAAAACCCATATCGATCGACCACTATTCTTTATCATTCATGATATGTTGCTAAAGGCCTTTTCACAAGACTCACATCTACTTTCCCCAGTGTGGAAAAATTTCAGCTTTGACCCTGTTTGCTGCTGACCTTACGAAGCACAGCCAATGATTTCTTGACAGTTTGCATTTTGTATCGTTTAGGGATGTGCACGAGTAATCGACTACTCAAGTACTCATTCTGCATCAACTAGTTGACTATTAAAACCACTACTTGAATATCGCAAATTGATTTTTTCACAGTATTTGCGCTGTGAGCAGCGCTGAATACAGTACTTTCCCTCTGAATCTCACACAAAGCCTCGCAATTGCAATTGAGTCCACTGTGAATTTGTGTTGTCGAGGTGCTGAATTAGCGAAGACATGATGACGCATCGTGTAGCACTAGCAATATTTGTAATATTTAGATTCTTTTTTAATTTTACTCTGTTGATATTCGGTTCTTGTTGGAATCATGCAAACCAATGGACATGGATCTGCTTTTGTGGTGGAAAGAAACTGTGAAGCGGTACAAGAAACTCAGAAGTTTATCAGACCAGTGTGTGCGTTAAATCACTTAAAATGGGCAGAGTGCATTTTATGAAAAGCCAACTTTCACCACTAGTTTTTCTAAATAATAACGTGTGAAATTATAAAAATGTGAGTTTATATGTGCATTACCCTTATGCCTTCAGCAGTGGTTTCTATGTTTTTAAGCTCCGGGTGAGTGCAAATGTTTTTTACATAAAAAAATATATATATATATATATTTTGTCTTTTTTTTTTTTTTCAAATGAAAAGCATTGTTTGTTGAAGTTAGCTTATTTTGAAACCATTCTTGGTAACGTTTGTGAATAAAACAAAATAAAAATTTCAAGTACATGCCATACTTTTTATTTTTAACTTGCATTTTAATTTGAGTAATCATTTACTTTTTTTTTTTTTGTGGGGAGAGTGCTCGACTACAAAATTTCTTGAAAATGCCCATCCCTAGTATCGTAATGAAGGCAGTGGCAAAAAAAAAAAAGTGTGCTGGTCTAGATGCATCAAATTGTACAACAAAACGTTGTGTTGACGCAAGTTGCTATCTGATGAATCAGATCGTATTGTACCTCCAATAATGACCCTAACCTATCACAAAATTAAAAATGAGGCCTTTTTGGTGTGTTTGTGTGTGTGATGCTTGTGTCGAGAGGTGCATTAAAGCCCTTATGCAAGTCATGTGAAAGGGCTTTAAGGATATTGTATACAACTTGTTGTAAATGGAAGGTAAATATCTCAGTCTCCCAGTGAATCTAAATAAAGCACTGTATTTCAGGTTGGAAAAGGTTTTTAACTTCTCAAAAGAGGACTTCATGCCTAAAAAGGATGCTCAGATAGGTACGTTTTGACTTTGTTATACATTTAATGATCTTCGTTCTCAACACTTCAAGTCATGCTACGTAGTTTTTGTTTTGCATATGTTAAAGAGGTAGTTCACCCATAAATTAATAATCCATTCAATATCATTTACTCATCCTTATATTATTCCAATCCATTATGACCTGTATGATTTTTGGGTGAACTGTTCCTTTATTAACATTTCGCGTTTGCTACAGAGCCCGTTCACGTGAGTGGAGAGCAGCGTCTCAAAGCTGCCAAGGACAATGCTCGACAGAACCACACCACTATGCAGAAGGAATTGGATGCTCGTAGACTGAAGGCATCCAGGCTCCCTGAGGCCTCAAGTGAAGCCTTCACCCCAATGCAAGTCAAACAGGAGCCCATGAGTGACTCTGAAGAGCCCATGGACACCTTAGGCTCTCTCACAAACGGCTCCATCAATGGTTACCCGAACTCTACCTCTCCAATCACAGACCCTCATAATGGACATGGGGTCAGCAACGCGCCCACACCTGAGCTCCAGCACTTTGTGCGAAACACTTTCCTTAAGCATTATGTGCTGTGTCTGAGCGAACTGAAGAGGCTATTTAACCTGCATCTGGCCAGCTTGCCCACGGGTCACTCAGTTTACGGCCATGTGACAGACCGTAAGCTGCAGGACACCATCCTCCTGAGTCAGTGCAAACAGATCCTGGTGCCTGTAAGTACCGAGACCTGATCTGTCAGAAACAGACATTTAGTTCTTTATCTTGAGTAGCAAAATTATCTTAAAACAGCAGACTGTGAGATGGAAAAAAACAGAACCCAATTATAAATTTGAGTAATGATAATTTATAATGTGCATCTGACATACAAGTAGGGATGCACCAAAACTACATTTAGAAGCTTGTACGGGCATGAACAAATTGCGTGGTAGCTCAGCTAATAAGAGCGATGCACTTGAGGTGCAAAAGACCAAGGACGAGTCCTGAATAGCACATGAGCTGAAAGTTTCAATAGTTTTCAACTATTGCTATTCCATTTTTTATCTCGTATTTGCTTTTTATGACACTTTTGGTTAGGTTTAGGTTAAAAGACATGCTTTATTTTTTTTATATGTTCCTTGAGGTTCATTTATAATATTAGTAAAGTTTTTTGTTAAAAAAAGAGTCACATATTTGTAAAACATGCTGATTTTCCACCCTCATTCTGACCCTCTGTCAGAAACGCTCAGTTTTGGTACTGCTTCTCCTTTAAGACTTGACAGTAAACGCCCACTTTTCTGACCTGCTCTCTCTACTTGCCATCTCACCACTATTGGGCGGACTACGGAAGAGATTGAAAGTAAAGTAGGCATTGATGTGTTGTTGTGGAGGCTGTCAGGTGGAATTCCATGACGTCACAATGTGGAGGAAGTAGAGAACGAGTCGTTTTGGCAGCTTGGTTTCAACAAATGCTCTCTTTGCATAGAAGAGGAAGTTTTGAGTTCTGAAACTTACAGTATGTTTTTATTGTACAGTGACCTATTATATGTCAAAAGATTAAGGAAAATTTGATTCCTCATATCATGACCCCTTTAAGGTTTAGCGTTAGGGGTGCACCAATCTAAATCGGACGGTCTTAAATCTGTGAACGGTGATCGTGCCTAAATTTAGGACCGATCTTTTTTGCAGCACACAGGGAATCACACATACTCTAATGAATGAGTATGAATGAGCTAATATAAACTGTCAGACATGCTGTAATTCTGATGAATATGCTGGTTTGTTTTAAAACATGTAAGAATTACACGTGTATGAATATTAAGTTGCCCGTTTTCTAGAGTTATTACGGTAGTAAATCTGACTCGCTGCACAGTGAGCATGGAGAGGATAAAGATACTGCAAACGGGTATAAAAACGAATGAAACTACAAATAAACATGAAAATACAAATCCTAGTATACGTGATGTAATGCGAGTCGTGACAATCAGACGTTGTGTGGAGCAATAGAGACTGTTTGAACGATCATGAGTTCTTTCAGCTTCACTCCCTTCAACATGTACTCTCTCGGTAGCAATCAAACTCATGTATTATTTGAGCTGTAAAGTTGTTTAAATCGTCATTTTTACAGTCGTTTTAGGGTTAGTTGACATCGTCATGGCAATGAAGTTGTAAAATTGGCTATAACTTTACACAGAAAAGGTTACGTGATTTTATCACACTAAAATCATGTTAACATGCATATTGTCTTGTGGCTATACTTTTGAAACAGTGAGTATTTTAATGTTAACAGATTGACCCCATTCACTTCCATTGTAAGTGCCTCACTGTAACCCAGATGTTTGCTTTTTTTTAAAGAAAAGGAGGGAAAAACCAAAGTTATTTTTTGTGGTAATCAATATTATATCACAAATGCTGCCAATTGAGCTTAACTTGTTTTGAACCTGGAATATCCCTTTAACACCGTTTTTGCTAATGAAGTTTAAATCAGAGATGCTATCCAGACATCCTAACTCTCATGAGTCACGAGCCAAGGAAGGATCGTGTAACTAATCTAATGCAAAGGTCTTTAGAAATAATCAGCCATCATCATTATATTGCTTAATTTTACAGTAATGTGCAGTGTTTGACACATAAGATTTTTAACAAAGCATTAGTCTTCTGCTTTATTGTGTTAATAGGAAATATCAAGTAGAATAGAATAGAAGTTGAACAAGAAGTCCTGTAACAGATGGCATGGCCCCCACAGAGCCAGATCGCAACATCATTGATTCAGTTTGGGATTACCTTTCTGCCAACAACCTTGAAAAACTGTGCGCAAGTGTACCTAGGAGAATGGACCCTTCACTAAGCTCCGCCCCCCCCTTAGTTACGGTCGCTTGCTCTGACAAGCTCAGCAGAACTCACCATAGGAATGAATGGGGAATTGCCGTGAACGGTGAATGAGGAATGACACTTTAATCCATAGCATGCTCTTCTTAAAATTTATTTAAAGATTTTTTATCTAAAAGAAAGAAAAAAAAAAACCACTGCGTGTATCCTTTCTAGGTACCACACGACACACTTACAAGTGACCTAGCAATGACAGGGTTTTTTTTTTTTATTTAATTTTTTGGATCATTTCGCTAAAATCCCGCTTAAAACTACTCAAACAAACATTACTCCCGTAGGCTTTTATTGGAAAAAGGCAAACGAGAAATGGCAGCAGGGCAACATTTGCTAAGACAGGATTGGTCAGAAGCACTTTTAAGGCAGGTCTTAGCGAAGAGTCAATTGGTGCTGTTTTCAAGGCGTAGGATGTTCACACCAAATATTGAATTAGGATTTTTTGTTTACTCCACTTTGTATGAAGTTAATTGAAGTGATTTATCAGGACATTCTTTCCAGGTCTTTCTCTTCGAGGACTTGACAGAGAAATGTACTTAATTTAAGTGAGATTCTGTATTGACCCAGCTGTGATTTGTGTGTTGTGTGTAGTTTCCTCCTCAGAGCAGTGCCACCGCAGATGAGCAGAAAGTGTTCGGCCTGTGGGAGAGTGGAGAAAGCTTTGACAAGGTAATGTCTATGAATGGAGTTTTTCTTAGTTTAAGTGCTGTATTGTGAACATGTCTTCACTGTGAGACTCAATACTAGTTTTGTCAATTAAGTCCAAAATCCTTCATCACCCCCACTCCCCCTCCACAGCACCGTCAGGTTCTGTTTGAGATCTTCATGAAGAACTATCGTGTCAGGAGAAATGTGATCCAGTCTCGTCTCACACAGGAACTCGGTGATGCCGTCACCAAAACAGATGTGGATAGACTGCTCAAGGTACCTTTACAATACTGGATTCAATGGTCTTCATAATACAAAAATGTCAATAATCCATACAAATAGCAGTTCAATTTTACAGTTCCCGGTACCAGTTTGTATACCACAGCAAAAATGCACACCGTAAGAAAGTTACAAATTAGAAATATTAATTTAAAACAGTGACATGTAGCCTTCAAGTATTTCTCAACTAAGCAATTCAAGTAAACAGATATATATAGAAAACAAAGTACAAAGAACAAACAAATAAAAACAATGGAACAAAGATAATAGAACAAAGTTTTCAGGTGTCCAGCAGCAGTATCAAATATTCCAGTAAACATATTTAAAATGTTACAAATCATCGACTTTAGACTTTTTGTGATAGAATCATTCAAGCGTGCATTTTATTTGTTCTTTAAGTAAATGGACCCATTTTATGGTTTAATTTCAGGAATGCTGTACAAGCTTAGGAGGGATGTGGTACCTGAAGGGTACCGTGCACTCCTGACAGGAAGAGCAGGAGCCCTGGGGATCACGTCAATCAACTCAACTCCCTCAAGTCTAGTGAGAGTAAACTTTGCACAGGGAGGCGGAGCAGACACATGAACCAATCACTGCCTTCAGCTTATGAAGACTGGGGCAGGGGACGTCCATCCACTATTTTGGAGAATCTGCATAAGTTAACCCTTCGGAACGCAAAAATGAGTGTACTCGAGACCACGTCTGGTCCGAACACATCACCATCTCAGAAAAAGGGCTGAAGATCTGTTTGATCCTGTGCAAGTGTTCCAGGAAAAAATAAGTCCAAAGAAATGTTGTATGCTGAATGCATACCTGGACTTTCAGTCAACTGGATTTTCTTTTGGTTCTGTTTTTTATGACCTGTTATGAAAGTAGTTATTACTAATAAAGATGGGAGGAGATAATGGTTCATCTTATTTTGTCCTGTTTGTGGCCTTTGGGAGCTTCCTGTCAGATTTGTGCCTTGTCTAGGATCTTTAGTTGACTGAAAAAAAGGATGTTTTGGTTTAATAACTTGATTTTATTGCATATTGTTTTGTTTTTTTCTTTCTTGAATCGTTTTTTTTTTTTTTGCCCCACATTGAAGTATGAGTACTGTAACCAAAGAAGTAGAGGGCACAAATACAGCATACTAACAGATTTGAAAGAGCACTAGATCATGTCAAATAAATTCTCTGAACTTCTTGCTTTGTGAAATGTTAATTTCTCTGCTCTCATTGGGCCAAATGAAGACTGCAAAGCTCCCCATTCACACTATGCACTTTAGTGCCCTTTGTTCTCTGTGAAATGTTTACATCCCTTCTGAAATATGTCAGTTGTAAACCCCAAAGCTCTGACAACCAAAAATGGTTCTCGATTTGACAAAACATTTTGCGAGCACTTTGGATCAAAGAACAAGAATTATGCTGACAATCTGTGTTGGTCATTTATTTATTTATATTGCATTATTTTTTTTAGGATAAAGTCAGACCTAAAGATAGATTTGGATCAAAGGCAGGTCTGAGAGTTAGATGCTTATTGCTGGAGTCCATGAATGTAATTTGCAGTTGTGTTTGATAAAGTATATTTAAGTGCCACTTCATCATATTTGTCCAGTTCATTTAAGACCATTTACATGTACATGAACAAATTAAGTTCTCATGAAAATGAAATATTTTGCCTCTATTGTAATGGTTATACTTAAAGGGTTGGTTTACCCAAATGTGAAAATTCTGTCGTCATTTCAAACCCATTTTACTTTTCTTTTTTTGTTAATGACTTTTCTGTTTATTTTTTTGCATGAAACAAGACGAGACAAAAATAAAGTCATATGGGTAAGGGTAAGTAAATGATGACAGAATTTCACGAAAATTGTGAAAGTGTAATATTTCCTGTCACTGGTAAAACGGGTTATGGAAATTGTAATATTTCACATTTAGAGGTTAAAGCTGTTTAAAGGGGGTTGCTGAACTGTTTTTTTTGAGTGTGATAGAAAGTGCCTCTTAATTATTCAGGGGAAGTATTGTACTTTGTTATTAAAATCTGACATTTATGACTGAAGCAACCTTCCCATACACCTATAGTAAACAACATGTCTGTGTTTTCAAACTCCTGTACACCTCCTCAATGTAAAACATATTTCTTGTCAGTTTTTAAAGCATTCCACATATTCAAAGACTCACTGTAAACATTGTTGCCAAGTCTGTGGTCACATACTCAGACAGAAGGGGATTTTCAGCAACCTAAACATAACAGTAAGCAGGTTTTTTATTATTTATTTTTTGTTATTGTATATCATTCTAAATAAACGCTGCAGCTGAAATCTCATCTCCAAATCTAATCTCAACCCTAACCCAGTGTACATAGTACACTGAAGAAAAAAACAAACGGGAAAACGCAGGTTGTCTGATTTACTAAATCATACAGTTGAAGTCAGAAGTTTACATACACTTAGCCAAATACATTTAAACTCAGTTTTTCACAATTCCTGACATTTAATCGTAAAAAACATTTCCGGTCTTAGGTCAGTTAGGATCACTCTTTTAAGAACGAGAAATGTCAGAATAATAGTAGAGAGAATGATTTATTTCAGCTTTTATTTTGTTCATCACATTTCCAGTGGGTCAGAAGTTTACATACACTTTGTTAGTATTTGGTAGCATTGCCTTTAAATTGTTTAACTTGGGTCAAACATTTTGGGTAGCCTTCCACAAGCTTTTCACAGTAAGTTGCTGGAATTTTGGCCCATTCCTCCAGACAGAACTGGTGTAACTGAGTCAGGTTTGTAGGCCTCCTTACTCACACATGCTTTTTCAGTTCTGCACACAAAGTTTCTATCGGATTGAGGTCAGGGCTTTGTGATGGCCACTCCAATACCTTGACTTTGTTGTCCTTAAGCCATTGTGCTACAACTTCGGAGGTATGTTTGGGGTCAGTGTCCATTTGGAAGACCCATTTGCGACCGAGCTTAAACTTCATGGCTGATGTCTTGAGATGTTGCTTCAATATATCCACATAATTTTCCTTCCTCATGAAACCACTATTTTGTGAAGTGCACCAGCCCCTCCTGCAGCAAAGCACCCCCACAACATGATGCTGCCACCCTCATACTTCACGGTTGGGATGGCGTTCTTCGGCTTGCAAGCCTCACCCTTTTTCCTCCAAACATAACGATGGTCATTATGGCCAAAAAGTTCCATTTTTGTTTCATCAGACCAAAGGACATTTCTCAAAAAAGTAAGATCTTTGTCCACGATGTGCACTTGCAAACTGTAGTCTGGCTTTTGTATGGTGGTTTTGGAGCAGTGGCTTCTTCCTTGCTGAGCAGCCTTTCAGGTTATGTCGATATAGGACTTGTTTTACTGTGGATATAGATACTTGTCTACTTATTTCCTCCAGCATCTTTACAAGGTCCTTTGCTGTTGTTCTGGGATTGATTTGCACTTTTCGCACCAAACTATGTTCATCTCTAGGAGACAGAATGCATCTCCTTCCTGAGCGGTATGATGGCTGCATGGTCCCATGGTGTTTATACTTGCGTACTATTGTTTGTACAGATGAACGTGGTATCTTCAGGCATTTGTAAATTGCTCCCAAGGATGAACCAGACTTGTGGAGGTCCACAATTCTTTTTCTGAGGTCTTTGCTGATTTCTTTTGATTTTCCCATGATGTCAAGCAAAGAGGCACTGAGTTTGAAGGTAGGCCTTAAAATACAGGTGCATCTCAATAAATTAGAATATCGTGGAAAAGTTCATTTATTTCAGTAATTCAACTCAAATTGTGAAACTCGTGTATTGAATAAATTCAATGCACACAGACTGAAGTAGTTTAAGTCTTTGGTTCTTTTAATTGTGATGATTTTGGCTCACATTTAACAAAAACCCACCAATTCACTATCTCAAAAAATTAGAATACATCATAAGACCAATAAAAAAAACATTTTTAGTGAATTGTTGGCCTTCTGGAAAGTATGTTCATTTACTGTATATGTACTCAATACTTGGTAGGGGCTCCTTTTGCTTTAATTACTGCCTCAATTCGGCGTGG
Source organism: Myxocyprinus asiaticus (assembly GCF_019703515.2). Lineage (NCBI taxonomy): Eukaryota > Metazoa > Chordata > Actinopteri > Cypriniformes > Catostomidae > Myxocyprinus > Myxocyprinus asiaticus. Next base: position 16,485,937 of record NC_059375.1, read on the forward strand.
CATGGAGGTGATCAGTTTGTGGCACTGCTGGGGTGGTATGGAAGCCCAGGTTTCTTTGACAGTGGCCTTCAGCTCATCTGCATTTTTTGGTCTCTTGTTTCTCATTTTCCTCTTGACAATACCCCATAGATTCTCTATGGGGTTCAGGTCTGGTGAGTTTACTGGCCAGTCAAGCACACCAACACCATGGTCATTTAACCAACTTTTGGTGCTTTTGGCAGTGTGGGCAGGTGCCAAATCCTGCTGGAAAATGAAATCAGCATCTTTAAAAAGCTGGTCAGCAGAAGGAAGCATGAAGTGCTCCAAAATTTCTTGGTAAACGGGTGCAGTGACTTTGGTTTTCAAAAAACACAATGGACCAACACCAGCAGATGACATTGCACCCCAAATCATCACAGACTGTGGAAACTTAACACTGGACTTCAAGCAACTTGGGCTATGAGCTTCTCCACCCTTCCTCCAGACTCTAGGACCTTGGTTTCCAAATGAAATACAAAACTTGCTCTCATCTGAAAAGAGGACTTTGGAACACTGGGCAACAGTCCAGTTCTTCTTCTCCTTAGCCCAGGTAAGACGCCTTTGACGTTGTCTGTGGTTCAGGAGTGGCTTAACAAGAGGAATACGACAACTGTAGCCAAATTCCTTGACATGTCTGTGTGTGGTGGCTCTTGATGCCTTGACCCCAGCCTCAGTCCATTCCTTGTGAAGTTCACCCAAATTCTTGAATCGATTTTGCTTGACAATCATAAGGCTGCGGTTCTCTCGGTTGGTTGTGCATCTTTTTCTTCCACACTTTTTCCTTCCACTCAACTTTCTGTTAACATGCTTGGATACAGCACTCTGTGAACAGCCAGCTTCTTTGGCAATGAATGTTTGTGGCTTACCCTCCTTGTGAAGGGTGTCAATGATTGTCTTCTGGACAACTGTCAGATCAGCAGTCTTCCCCATGATTGTGTAGCCTAGTGAACCAAACTGAGAGACCATTTTGAAGGCTCAGGAAATCTTTGCAGGTGTTTTGAGTTGATTAGCTGATTGGCATGTCACCATATTCTAATTTTTTGAGATAGTGAATTGGTGGGTTTTTGTTAAATGTGAGCTAAAATCATCACAATTAAAAGAACCAAAGACTTAAACTACTTCAGTCTGTGTGCAGTGAATTTATTTAATACACGAGTTTCACAATTTGAGTTGAATTACTGAAATAAATGAACTTTTCCACGACATTCTAATTTATTGAGATGCACCTGTACATCCACAGGTACACCTCCAATCAGAAGCTAATTGTCTAAGGGCACAGTTAAGTGTATGTAAACTTCTGACCCACTGGAATTGTGGTGTAGTCAATTAAAATTGAAACAATCTGTCTGTAAACAATTGTTGGAAAAATTATTCGTGTCATGCACAAAGTAGATGTCCTAAACGACTTGCCAAAACTATAGTTTGTTAATATTAAATCTGTGGAGTGGTTAAAAAATGAGTTTTAATGACTTCAACCTAAGTGTATGTAAACTTCTGACTTCAACTGTATATTATTTGTGATCTATATAACAAAATTGTGTTTTTTCAATAAATTTGTTTTCTTTGCTTTTCGATAAATGTCATTTTCTAAAATGTACACTCTACTAGATTACATTATGTAGGGTAAATGTGAACCAATCAAGTATGTTCAACAACATGGGCAAGGGGATTTGTTCACAGCAATGCTTTGCTTGGGACTTGAGGCGGAGAGAGAAAATTATGGAATTAAGAGTTGTTTTAAGCTGTTTTGAACAAGGTGAGAAAAGGAGGAGAATTAATAGTGTTTAATGTTGTTATTTGTGATTTAGAACCGATTCTGATATTCTAGGTTACAATTGTGTTGAAGAATGGAGCTTTTGCTTATGTTGAGGATGGGTACCCAATGAATGTTTGTTGCTTTACTCGAGGAGTAATACCGCTTTGCATTTAGCATGCTAATGTGTCCTATGCAGCGTAACAGTGCCCGCCCACTTTTTCAGCCGTGTGGGTTCCGGAAGTATTTCCCCCATTTATTTCTTCCATAGACTTTTTACAAAATCCTTCATAAAAGAGTTGTAAGCCATGAACCAAACCAACCAGCTCCCAGGTGAATCACAACATCACAAACTTTGTTTTGAGACAAAAAATATTTGAAAATCGGACATAAAGACAAAGGTACAAGACTGTGTACTTACCGTCTTTCATGAGGGCATGGACTACAATCCCATGAAGCACTGTGAATGATGTCATTGAATAAAAAACGATTGATTTTAGGTTGTTTTCTTTAAGCATAGAAACAATATATTTTACGTTTATTGCAAAATATTCCAATATGTACAAATATACAAGTAGTTTAAGGGTGAAGGGAGGCCGACTCGATTACGTCATTCACAGTGCATCATGGGAGCGCGTGATCACTAGGCAAGTTTCGTGAGTTTCATTGTCCGTGGTTCTCTGATTGGTGGATTTTTCTCTGCTGTACTATGGGTAATGTAGTTGTTTTCCATGAATTCCGCTATCAAACATGATTTTTAAACAATGAAGATGAAATAACGCAGACAGATGGCTTCAACGGAAGCATATACTATCGATGAACAACTTTGTAACTACAATAGGTCTGTCTTTAAATGTTAATAAGTTATAATTGAAAATCAATTAGTCTATGGAAAAAATTAATGGGATTTTTACTTCCGAAACCAGACTGTTGCACTCTATTGCTAGCTAAAAGTTAACCAAGTAGCATAAGTTTAAAATATAAAAGAGTAATGTGACAAAAAATAATATGTAAAACTGAAGAAATGAATCATGTTTGGGACACATATAAAATCACTTTGATGGTACATTAGGGAACATAATTCCATTATGTTAAAATTAAATAAATGATGTTTTCTGACAAAGAATTAATGAGCTAAACCAAGAAGAAAAATATATTGATGCAACTTGATTAATGTGGAACTTATGCACGTGATTAAATCATGTAAATTCAAAGCATTTTTTTTCAGTGTCTAATTCACATTTTTAAATATGAAAATGATATGCAACCTCACACATAATCTTCCCTGCATGTGCACTATAACAATAATTGTGTTCACTTTGATGAAGATAAGGAAGAGATGTAGCAAGTATTGTCTGTACTCTGTGTTCTGTTTTCTGTCACCCTGATAAAGTCATTACATAATACCATGCTATGTCACTGAAATCTTATCAAGGGCTTTGATTACAAGCAGCCTTTCAACTGGGAGTAAAGACGACTGTTCTCTGATGTCTTCAGTCCGAAACTGTCCCTCTGGGCTAAAGGTCCATGCGGTGTTGAGAACAGAAGACCAAAAAATATATATACATAGCTGCAAGCAGCAATTACCGGGATTCAAGAGGCAAATTTTTAAAAATTATTCTGTAGCCCGTAAGCACTTAAAATAGGATAAAGCAATATAATTTTCAGCAATCTCAGATTAATAACCACAGAGATATAATGTTTTTAATATGTCTGACTGTTATAGCGCCACCTATTGTCCGATCCCCACCAAATTCTGCTTGCTTCTTTGGAATCACGTTTCATTTGTGTACTAAATTTGATTCCAATCTGAACCTTTGTTTATGAGTTATTGGCTTTTGGTTAAAACTAAGCCACACCCACACCCACACCCATGTTTAATTTTCCCTATTATAGCTATTCCAAAATAAAAAAGTTCTATGTTTTTATTTTAAATTTTTTTTATAAGTATTGATTTAGGGAGTCCAGATTATTGTACTACATTGGTTTTGTTGAGGCTGAGTGAAAAACCTAGGACTAGTTTGCAAAAATATTTTTTATAAAATAATCTTAAAACAAACAATTTGATTGACATCTATGGTTCTTGAGGTAACGTTGTTCAGAATGAGGAGATCTATCATATGATATAAATAACGTGTGTCTGTCTGAAACATTGCAGAACACACAACCATTCACATATGTAAAACATGAGAGCACAAACATTCATAACTGTTATAGCGCTACCTATTGTCCGATCTCCACCAAATTTTGCATGCTTGTTCAAAATGATATCTCGCATATATGTACTAAGTTTGATGAAAATCAGAATTCCTGTTGATTCAGTTCACTCGACATTGCGGTGAAACGCTTTGGGGAATTCCTTTTCCATGACCTAGTTGAAGCCCTTGTATCATAACGCCAATCTTATGATTGGCAATGGTGTTTGAGCCCCGCCCCTTTAGGCGTGCATTTGCCCTATATAAGCGTGTGCTCAAACACAATTTCTTCAGAATTTTCTTTCTTCAAGACCTATATCGTCTCGTCTTGACTAAGACAATCATCTCATCTTGAACAGCCCTCTCTTCGCCGTCGACAGACTCCTTCCAGCAGATGGGATTGCCCTGCAGACGCATCAGGACGTTCTTCGCCTGACTCTCAGCGCCTGCAGCAAAAGATTCACCCGCCCCCCTCTAGTGTTCTGGCAAAGAGTTTCTCCACCTTGCGGCCGGCGTTGGGTTCTTCACCTCAGTGAGACATCTACCCGCTTCCTGCAGCATTCAGGCAGGAGCTGTATCCTTTGATTTATATACAGTATATGTAATATTCCATCCAGGTGACTTAAAACACTCATATAAAGAGCTGCTTGTGTGTATGCGTCTTTTTAAAGATGTCATATCGCAAGTGTTCCTGTGAGCGACACATCGCTCCGTCAGACCAACATGAGAGCTGCGTTCGCATCTTGGGCCGCACCCACGCCGAAGCAGCTCTCATGCGGACTGCCCTCATTGTGAGGACATGAGTCTCAAGATGCTCCGCTCTAGGATCGCTCTCGTTCTGAGGGACGATTCTGCCTCCAGCGCCCTCCCAACTGCTTCCTCTGTGTGAAGTCTCTAGAGACCACATGAGAAAGCACGGTGGGGCCGCTAGGTAGAGATGGAAGAATCCGAGGAGGATCTTGCACCGGCACAAGCCCCACGAGCCCCTCGATCTTCCCACGCAGCATCCTCGCCAGTGCATTACACACGTGACGACCTCTGGTGTTGTCGTTGTTGATGGTAAAAATGATGCCTTGTTCATTGCAGCTTCGCACATGGGAAAATGGTCCATGGAGGATGTTGCAGCCCCTCCCCCCAGCAAGGGTGAGGAGCATGCACACGCCATTGATACAAGTTACTCCGCATCATTGCACGGGCAGTCAAGGAGCTCGGCCTTGTGTGGTCGCCTCCTGTCGAGCCGGAAAATTCTCGTCTGAATGAATGATTCCTGCACACCGTCCGCTGTCAAAAGACCGTGGTTTGGAAAGCAGTGTCATTCTTCCCTGAGGTTCATACGGAGCTTACTGAAACCTGGCACGTGCCCTACTCTGCGCGCGCCCAGATCCGAGGGGCTGCCGTCCTCAGGCATATTTTAGCATCTTTGTACTGTGAAGCAAATAGCACTGTCAGTCCCCAGTGGGAATAATCCCCCAGGAAGTATAGCATTTATAGGAATCTAGAGCTCCTGCCTTTTCTATTATGTTTCAACTCGACCTTCCCTGCTATTCTCGCTGGGAACGAGTAAGTGTTTATTGCAACACTTTTTTGCATTGCTCGACGGGTGCTGAAGGCTGAAAAAGCTCTTTCTTCCTCTCCAACCAAACTCACTTGCCGTGATAACTGCGGGTGATTGGTGTCTACTGTTAGCTCGTTCGAGCCTTTAAACTATTAGCACTGTGCACGGATACGTGATGCGTTCTGAGTGAGAAGCTCCCGTCTGATAAACGGCAGCTATCTGTGCCCATTATCTACGCCCACTCACGCGTTTTGCGATCACGTGGTGCACTTCCGGGCATCTCAAAGAAAAATCAACCCACACTTCACACAAAATGCTCCCGTCTTATAAACAGCAGCTCCCCTCAACACATGGGTGAAACTCTGTGTCCACCTACGCATTACGCTGTCGTGTGGCGCGCGTTACTGAGCATTTCTCAGTGTGCTAAAAAAAATGGTAGTGTGCGGTTATACATTCCGTTCTGTTGAAGCCGCGGCCACCTCGCTTCAACAGCCTTCTATCCTCCACGTTACAGTGCAGGACACGCGCATTCTGCGCTCCGAGGTAGTAAATCTCCTTGTGAGAGACACAATAAGGGTCGTTCCCTGTACGGTGCACAGAGAGAACGTCCCAGCCGTTATTTTCTCATCAAAACGCAGAAAGACAGTGGCCTCCAGCCTATCTGCATCTGTGACTTTTGAATTGAGCCCTCTTTGGGTTCTGTTCATAATGATCACATACAAACAATTCTCTCTTATGTTTGCATGCTCATAAACCATAACTTAGTGTACTTATTAACTTTGGCTCAGGCCATTCTTGAGAATTTGCCTTGCTTCCCCATTTCACACACTGTGCACAACCACTTCCCAATGGTGAGCAGCGTGCTATAATTAGTCAAATATAAAGCGCCCGCTATCCTGTTACGTGAACATGTAGCAGGCCCTCACGGGCATGTCAGATTGGGTGCTAAAAATGATCGAACACAGGTATTCGATCCAATTCGTATGCAAACCGCCTCACTTCAACAGCGTTTTGTCTTCAACGGTTCTGTCACGGCATGTGCCTGTATTACGTGCAGAAATTCGCAATCACCTTGCAAAGGACGCGATAGAGATTGTTCCGAGCTTTCCGAAGAAAGACGGCAGGTTTTGGATGATTTTAGATCTGAGACACTTGAACCGCATGCTTGCAAAACGCCCATTCAAAATGTTAACTCAGAAACAGATCTTATTGCACATCCGCCACAGGACAGGTTTGCGTCAATAGATCTAAAGGAGGTGTACTTTAGTGTCCAGATTGTACCGCAGCACAGGCTGTTCTTGAGATTTGCGTTTGAGGGAATGACATATCAATTCAAAGTCCTCCCCTTCGGATTTTCTCTGGCCCCGCACATGTTCATGATATGTGTCGATGCGGCGCTCACCCCTTTGAAGGTGAAAGGTGTGCGCATTCTGAATTACCTCGACGGTTGGCTATTACTGGCCCAATCAGAGGCTCTGCTATGCGAGCACAGGGACTTGATACTTCACCAATTGAACAGCCTAAGTCTCAATGACAACTGGGTGAAAAGTACACTTTCTCCCAGCCAACAAATTTTCTTTTTTGGGGGTTCGACTCGACTCCATGAGCATGCGTGCGCACCTCATAAGCAAGCGCGTTCGGACCATTCATCGGTGTCTGTCTCAGTTCAAACTGGGGAAAGCATTTACACTGAAGTCTTTTCAGAAAATGCTGGGTTTTATGGCGGCAGAATACACCGTCATACCGTTAGGTCTTTTACACGTGAGACCTCAGCAGTGCTGGCTCAAACATCACGTACTGCGTCACACCTGGCGCTGGGGGCACGTGTGCATCACTGTGACTCGCCGTTGTATGGCTGCTCTGAACAGCACCATGGACAGCTCCAAACCTTTATTAGCAGGGTGTTATGTTGGATCAGGTTTTCAGATGGAAAGTGGTGACCACAGATGCGTCCAACACGGGTTGGGGTGCGCTGTGCGATGGACACCTGGCTTTCAGCACTTGGATGGGTGTGGAATGTCCGTGGCACATCAACTGCTTAGAAATGCTAGCCGTCTTCTTAGCTGTGATGGCTTTCCATTCCGACAAAGTGAATCATCACGTTCTGATTCGGTCAGACAATGTCAGTGGTAGCGTACATAAATTGCCAGCACAGCACTCGATTGCTACCATTGATGAGCCTGGCACAATGCTCCTCATGTGGAGTGCACAGTATCTCCTCTTCCTGTGCGCGACATATGTTGCAGGCCATATGAACTGCGGAGCGGACATCCTGTCATGCCAGGGACCGATGGCAGGGGAATGGAGGATTTGGGAAATGTTCAACAAAGCGGAAGTCAACCTATTTGCCTCCAATGAGACAGCCCACTGCCCTCTTTGGTACTCCATGTCCCAAGTGGGGGTGGATGCCTTGGCCCACAAGTGGCCGACGAAACGCAAATATGCATTTACCCTGGTACGTCTCCTTCACTCTGTCATCAGCAAAGTCAGAGAGGACAAGGAAATGGTTCTGTTGGTTGCGCCAAAATGGTCCAGCCAGCCATGGTTTCCGGAAATTATGGCGATATTAGACGGCCCCCCATGGAAAATACAGCTGAGGAGGGATCTGCTCTCTCAAGCGCAGGGCACAATTTGGCATCCCCAGCCGGAACTGTGGAACCTACACGTATGGCCCCTGAACGGAGCACAGTGAGCGAGCCTGAATTGGCTCAGTCTGTAATGAACACCATTTTGCAGGCTAGAGCGCCATCTACGCAACGCCTCTATGCCCTAAATGGCGTGTGTTTGTGGATCGGTGCTCTTCATGCAGAAAAGACCCAGTGAATTGCTTCATAATGGAGTTCCTTACATTCCTTCAAGAGTGGTTGGATGCTTACTTAATCGACGCTTAAGGTTTATGTAGCGACCATCTCTCATGTTCCTTAGGGGAGCGAGGCGCTTGAACCTCCCTCGCCCTGCTAGGGTTCCAATATGGGACTTAAATTTGGTGCTGAGGGTGCTCATGAGCCCTCCGTTTGAACCACTGGAATCTGTTGAGTTGCATGTGCTCTCTCTAAAGACTGCACTGCTGTTGGCTCTGGCCCCAGTCAAATGGGTTGGTGATATACAGGTGCTGTCAGTTGACAGTTTATGTCTGGAATTCGGACCGGGGCTTTCGAAAGCCATCATTAAACCCCAAAAAGTTTATGTGCCTAAGGTGCTTTCCACGCCCTATAGGGCTCAGACAGTCCACCTACAAGCTTTCACTTCCCCACCATCTAATTCGGATGAGGAGCAGTTAGCGCATTATTATGCCCCGTGCGGGCATTGCACACGTATGTGGAGTGCACCTGCCAGCTTAGACAGATCAGATCAGCTCTTCGTTTGTTATGGAGGATGCATAAAAGGCATGTCCGTTTCCAAGCAAGGCTCTCTCACTGGATTGTTGATGCGATTGCCCTCGCTTATGAATTACAGGGCGTGAGATGCCCTATTGGCGTAAAAGCACATTCAACTAGAGGCATGGCCTCTTCATGGGCACAAACAAACGGTGTATCCCTACAGGATATATGCTTTGCAGCAGGATGGCCTTTGCAGAACATCACAAATTTTATAACCTAGATGTGGCGTCCATCACTTTGCGAGTCTTCTCTGCCTAGAGAGCTTACTATACCAACACCCGGCGGGTGAGCCCAAGCTCCATATTACAGGCGGGCTACCTGTTATAATTTTAATACAGCCACCTGTGTAGGCTGCTATCCAATTTACTCCCACTAGAAGTCACAAGCACTTCCAATAAGAATAAAAACTCCCTCCCTACTTCTAGTTATGAAGGGGTTAAATTATACTGCATGTATTATATGACTCATACATCTCCAGATTAAGATTAACTTCCCATCTGGTTTTCACCTTGTGGGGTTATTCATTTTCATACACACTTGAAGACAAATTATAATAAGTCACCGCCCGATGGGCCCGTGACCTCATATACCTATTCTTCTAAATGCTTATACACTGGTGCATCTCAGGGTATGACATTACGTAGTGCGGAGTGATGGGACTCCGTTCCCCAAAGCGTTTAACTGCAATGTCGAGTGAACTGAATTGATAGGGAATGTCTCCAGTTACTAATGTAACCTCGGTTCCGTGAGATAAAGGGAATGAGATATTGCAAAACTTGGCCGCACTACTACTTCAGAGTTTCGAGGTACACGCGATGCGTTCTTGTCCTTCAATCAGAAAATTATGAAGAAATGGTGTTTGAGCGCCCACTTATATAGGGCGAATACATGCCTAAAGGGCGGGGCACAAAAACCATTGCCAATCATAAGATTGGCATTATGATACAAGGGCTTCAACTAGGTCATGGAAAAGGAATTCCCTTAAAGCGTTTCACTGCAATGTCTCATTCCCTTCATCTCAGGGAACCGAGGTTACGAGTAACCAGGGACGCTTTCCTGTAGCAGTTATTGGGTTTTGCGTGATCTAGGTCACACCCATAAATTTAAATTACTTTGTTATAGCCATGACAAATAAAAAGTTCAACATTTTTGGATAATTATTAATCTAGGCTGTCCAAAGATTCTTTCTGTAAAGGTTTTGTTAATGTCACCTAAAAAACCTAGGATTAGTTCGCAAAAGTATTATTTAAAGGTTTTTTAAATAATCTCAAATATTTAACGAACGATTTGATTGACACCAATGGTCGTTGATGCAAAATTATTCTGAAAGTGGATATTTATCATATGATACATCTAATGCATGTCTGTGTGACACACCGCATAATATTCAGCGATTTACATGTATGTAAAACATGATAGCGCCTCCAGGTGGCCCTTTTTTTTTTTACATTTTGCTCAGACCTCTAGGGCCAAGACTCAAATATGCCCACCGCGTTTGGTTCCGATCGGCCTTTGTTGACCTTGTCAAAAAGCTGCTGAATGTTGATTGGTCGATGGTGGCCATGTTTTTTAGATATACAACTGTCCTCGTAGACCTTAATGGAACCGTGGACAAAGACACTGCATGCAAAATTACAGGTCGATTGGACCAATGGCTCCTTAGTTACAGCCATTTTTAGATTTTTCAGTTTTATAGTGCCACCAAATGGCCGAGGTGCGCAATATTTTTTAAGTGTCCTCAGAATTGCCCAATACATAGGTTTCCTGAGTTTTGTGAAAATATCTCATATTGTTGAAGAGTTTTAGGCATTTGTATAAAAGTGGCCATGCATGCTTTGTACATTTTGGCATTCCGTTGCGACAGTCAAATGAAAGTTCTAAAAAAAATTTATAATTATTTATAATGGGACTCCAAAGAATATTTCTGCATTGGTTTGGTTCCAACCAGGCGAACGGCCTAGGACTAGTTCGTGAAAGTAGGTTTTACGAAAAATCGCAAATTGTGAAAAAATAGCGGAGATAGCCATTTCATCTTGAGTAACGGATTCTAATGTTATTAGTCACTTGAGTCTAGGAGAAACGGTTTGTGAGTTATGGCCCAAAAGTGAACAGTTTTGTTCACTGTAGCGCCCCCCATAGGTCGATCAGGATGAGTCCATGCATATGTGTAGACTGCTGGGGTACTACCATTCCCCAAAGTTTCATGTCTCTAGTTTGGTCTGCACAATCAGTTTTAGGGCAGAAAAATAATAATACTAATACAAATCCTGACAAATACAGTTGGGTTTCAGCACTTTGTGCATGAACCCCTAATAAGAAAGTAAAAAGCCTGCAATGATTCATACTTCACTTGCAGAAAAGTATTTGTCCAGATTTGGGTATTTCTTGCTAAACAATTGGAATTTATGCAGAAAAAAAGTAATTGGGTTATCATTTCCACTACTAGTCCAGGTCATGTAGTGGTGCAAGGCAAGCACATGATACTCTGCAGTTTGATAAACCTTGTTATAGATGTATGAACAGCTCTGACGTAAACCAACAGTATTAACATTCAGAACAAATAGTAAGAGGTATAGAACTTTACAAGACAACATTCTTAGACTGTAACACAAACGTCTGGTATCATAGTCCCTTATGTTTAACATCACATGCCGATAAAACATCTTTGTTTCATCTCCCAGATAAAGGTCTTCCTTGACAGATCTAACAGTGCACAGACCTGTGGTGCCTTGATCCTGCCACAGAAGAAAAAAGTAAAAAATGTCATTCTGACTTTGTCTCACAATTGTGACTTTATATCTTGCAATTTCGACTTTAAATCTTGCTATTGGAAGAAATAAAGTCACAATTGTGAGATATATAAAGAATTGCCATTTTTACTTCCCTCATCCCTGTCAAATGTAAATGTCAAGAACACTGGCGGGTCACATTTCACCCCAAAATCAAAGGACAAAAATATGAAAATTATGTCTATTTTTGTACCTAAGATTTAAGATTTGCATTGTGACATTATTTTCATAAAACTTAGGCCCTCCATTGTCATTACTGTAATGCAAATTTATGAATGAAAATTACAAACAAACCTGAACAAAATAAAATTAAAATGTCCAGACCTGTTACAGTAAGGAAAGGGCTAGAAATCTTAATGTCACAAATAGTATAGTCTACTTCCTTTTCTTTATGCTAAATTTCATTTTTCTTTTTTCTCAGAGATGTTATCGTGAGATTTAATTTACAGTTATGTATTTGGCAGATGTTTTATCCACAGCAATTAATAATGTATTCAAGTTATATATTTGATCAGCTTGTGCGTTCCTTGGGAATAGAACCCTTGACCTTTGGCGTTGTTGGTGCCATGCTCTACCAGTTGGTTCACCCACTATAAAAATACACAAAGATTTAATGTTTGATTCATAAATCACTTACAGTACTTTTAAGTTTACAGAAGCAGCTTTTTGTTTTCAACATTAAAAGCATTTACAACTTGCATTTACAAAAGTGCTGGCTACAGTAAATAGTCATAGGATATTATGTACAATTCACTGAGTGCAGATAACAGCAGATGTGTTTTCAGGTGTGTTATCATGCTGTATCACACCTTTAAGGTCTCTACAAGTTCAGGCAGTCAGCTTGCTAATGAATTACTCCAGTCAGCCTAACACCCTTTGGCAGTGAATCCAGGTTCAACTATAGCACACTGGCTGGAAAAACTCCAGAAGACGCAAAGTGGTGACTCATCCAGCCTGACTGGGCTTGATCCTGTTTTCCTTCATGTCCTTTTTGCTCTTTTGAATAAAGGCGAAAATCTCATGGAACAAGGCTTTATACTTAGGCAGCTGGGTATCGTCATGTGTGCTTACACTCTGGGAGTGTGTGTGCATTTTGTTGGAACTGGCAGGTGGTGTCTGCACAGCTTTATGGTTCTGTGGCAACATTCCTGTTTCACTATGACGCAGTAGCATGTTGTATTTCTCCTGCAGGGCGGTGTATTGGGCATCCACCTCCTTTAGAAATGAGATGCTGTGATGCTTCGCCTCCTCGACTTGTTGAAAACAGCACCGCCCATTCTCGCGGACACTGTCTATTGCTCCTCCCTCCTCGCAGACAGGGTTACACAACTGCCTCTCACTGCAACAGCGCTTTAAACCACACCTCCTACGTTTGACCATGCCCACTTCGTCCTCTGAGGAGAAGAACACTGTGTCTGGCAGGATGGTGTGGGTGCTAGAGCGCAAAAGAAGTCGGAGCTCCTTGACTTCAGTCTCCATTTCAGCTATGCGGTCCTGGTAGCCACCCAGTAGTGCCAGTTTTGGCTCTAGTTCACTAAGCTCGCGTGCCAGAGCATCAGCTTCATGCTCTGCGGCCTCTCTCAGAGCACGCTCTGTGCTCAGCTGGGCCTGCAGGGAATGCACGGAGCGCAGGAGGTCCAAGTGCTCCTCCTCCTTCAGAGAAGAACAGCTGGCAGAGAAGGTGTGCTCATGGGAACAGAGCCTAAGAGAAATGTAGCATGGTAGAAATCAGAGCCGTCAGATAAATTCATATTAAAACCCTTTAAACTCTATGGACCCATTGGTAGGTCCGAAGGGGGTGATATTACTATTCATTTTGTTGCCCTAATACCACAGTTCACAAAAGTGAAATATGATTTCTGCAAGACATCAAATACAAACGTCTCTTTTATGTGCTGACCACTGCTGCTGTAAGCCCCAAATAGATAAATATAAAAACTTTATATTTCCTCTTACCTTAGGCAGTGTTCTACAAAATGACCCATTGTTTTTTACTTGTATGTGAGCTTGCTTGTGTGAAAAATCCAATGTTATATCTTAGATGTCCAGAACAAAATATGCAGTCCAGCAGGAAATGCATGCTAAACAAATCATCAGAAAAATATGTTATCGACTATTGGTGATACAATGTATTATATCATCGCAAAGGTGAAGATCTCAGTTTTCTGGTGACATATAGATTGAGCTTCTAGTCCACTCAGAGGCCCAGATATTCAATGAAACATTTAGACTGAATGTCTATGAATGAGCACATCTGTGAGGGCTGAAATCCGTTATAGGGTCACCTACATTTCAGATCTGCATTTTGTGATGGTAAGTGATAGATAAAAATGATTTTTCCTAGTACGTGCTGCCATCAAGTGGAATGAAATAAGACTTTTTAAATAGAGACCAATAGAACAGAACCAGAATTACATGCTTGCAAATTTAAGACAACAACAACAACAAAAATTGTTTTCTTTTTTTTTTTACTTTCTGTTTACCATAAGATAGCACACATATACAATATTACTTGTGAATAATTTGATATTCACAAACATTTTTTTTAATTTGGGGGGTTTTATGAAACTTTTTAGTCCACAGTATGTGTGAATGGTGAGCCTTTAAATTCGAGTGTGAAACATTGCAGGTGGCAGCCCAAAAATGCACCAGAGTTTATGGGGTTAAAATGTATGTAACTTAACAGTAAAGAAATTATTTCACTGCATATAAAAACATATTAAAAACTAAATTTGACTGCAATTTGAAATAGGCAAATATTAGGTTAAAGGTGCTATATGTAAGATTGACAACAAGTGTTTGAAATGGGTACTACAGTCCAAATTCAAAATATTGGAGAGTTGTCTGCCCCGCCCCAGACTCGAAGCTCTTGCAGTTTGCCAGAATGTTGACATGCAAATTAGCCAACTCAGCATCCGTTTTAAAGAATTTCTGGGCTTTAAGCTGTCTCCATCTTCCAAAGGCATCTCCAGTATTTATCCTTGATTTACTATGCCTCTGGTCATGGTGGTTTTTAGACGGATGGTGAGGCTTTTTAGGTCGGGTGGAATCTGTTTTCTCTGATCCAGTTCGTTTGCTGGCTTCCATTGCTGCAGCACGCAGTGTTGTTTGCCTGCAAACTTGTTCAAATCTTGCAACCCGGCGGTGTCGAAATACTATTGGTGAGTGGGCAGTGGGCGGGATCACACAGGCCAAAACATAAACAGAAATTGGAATGGAAACTTCAAAGTAGAATATACTGGCTGTAACATTGTTATCAGAGAAGCCAGTATTTCAACTTAGCATGTTTCCTAATTCTCTAATGATATATTATGGTAATTTTATGATTTAGTACAGTAAAAATATTACATATAGCACCTTTAAAAAAATGAGTTTCATGATTTTGAAACATTTATGAGATAAACAAGGAAAATTAAAAATGGCACTCCATTTCAAAAAGGTTGCCAAGCCCTGGTCTAAGCTATAGTATGGATTCAGAAGACATGGAATATATCACCATATGAACAAATTTGATCATGTTTTTGTCCTTTTTGAAGCTTGACAGACATGGCCACTATGACTTTAAGATGTCTATATGAGATTGACCTTTGAAAAGAAAAAATCTTGGTTCAGTCAGGTCAGCACAGTAAACTCATAATGACCACTGTACTAACCAAGTTTACTGTCTTTCATGGGGATTAGCTGGGGCAAGCTTAGCTTAAGGGCGATTCCCTTCACTGATCCTCTTATTTCAGCAAAGACTTATCAAATACAAACCCATTCTACTTAACAGAGTAAACAGTGTTGAAAATGCAATACTTAGTGCTGAACTAATTAGTCTGTCTGGGCAAATGTTAGAAAATGTTGAATATATACAGTATATATATACATACGCACACACTGTATATTGGCCTAATTCAACTTTTGTTTAAACCATATCCATGGTCTTTATATGACCACAGCAGAAGATTAAGCAGAGCCTCCCTTTCTGAATCCCAAGCACTGTACAAGAAGAGTAAAATCCTATTTCTTCATTTACTAATCCATTTGACCATTACCATTTCAGGACTGATAGTTTCATGAATCTAACTTAGCAGATAGCATGTAAACAAAACACTTAATTTGGATTTTCAAATACAACAAAAATGCATGAAAATGCATGTAAAACAAAGCTTACTTTTGTAATTGGCACTGCTTTTTGTAGCATGTGAGACCCTGATCGTTACATGGCTGTGCACTGGGCCTGGTCTGCTCAGCAGAAACCGACTTCAGCTCTTTCACATTTCCCTGGAGCTCCTCCACATGAGTCTGCAACACTTCCACAGTCTCTGTGAGCCTGCCGTGATGAGATACATGATTGTTCTTGGCTTGATACATTAAGTTCAGCTCTGTTCTTTTTTCTTCTTTTCTTTTTACAATTTTGTGTTTCTGGTTTTGTGTCTTACCCATAAATTTTGAGATGGGCAGCACGGTTCTCCAGGACCAGTCTTTGGTTTGTCTGCTCCAGGTCTCGTGCAGAATTGTCCAGCTGCTCGTACACATTAGCATGCTGATCATTCACTGACCGCAGTAAATCCACCTGTTTGGATAGATACTGAACAAAGGAAAAAAGAACATTAGACCAAACTCTAATAGACAAGTTTAAGTACCCTTACTCTCTTCATTACATTATCTTGAGGAGAGTGGATAAGCAAAAATTTCAAATTCAATTTTCACCGCTTTTTATGAGAAGCCTATGAGTCGAGTTCAAGTTAGGGTTTTATTTGAACAGTTTGACGGTTGCAACATCACTAATGGATTCTTATTGCTCATCCTGTCATCTGCATACAGTAAATCCGGACATTTGTCTATCAAGTACTGCTTGTAAACCAGGAAGGTTATCTGGCCTATCTCTAAAACATACAATTATTATACACCCAGTTAATAATTACACTCAAATAAAGTTACATACAGTTACATAAATAAAGTTAAATAAACTCAAATAAGGTAATATACACCTAGTTAATAATTCAGCCCTTTATGCAGAGAAAATCAACTGCTCTTTTATTTTTTATTTTTACTTTTATTTAGCTTTCTAAATAAAAGTTCTTTGTCTGTTCTTCTTTCTGTGGAGGTTTTTAATCATCCAGGACAAAATGTCAACATGCTTTTATGTCTGTAATGATTTTTAGTCAAATTATTTCATTATGCACACCTTCTGTGCACATATACAGTAGATAGAGTGCATAGAAAGGCCCTGCTATAGAAAAGAAACATAAAAATCCTCCAGTTGCAGTAGCATTCTATAATTTACACATATTACAAAATATAAACTAACAGATAATTGAATAAATGGGGTATACCTCTATTTCCTGTAGCTGCTCCTGGTTGGTGGCGTACATCTGTTGAAGTCCCTTTTCTAAATCTCTGTTCCGCTCCAGTACATTTTTACCCAATTCAGCAGCCAAATGAAGATCTGCACAATGAGTAGAAGAAAATTAAAGTAATGTCATTGAATTTCCATGATCGGTAGTCTATTTTAAAGGCTTTCTAGAGTAAATATAAGCTATAGCCCATGCAGTTGATGATGCCAAGAGTAAAAAACTAACAGCAATAAATGAACAAGTGCATCTTACACATTCAAACACGCCAATGTGTTCTTTTAAGAGCTGAAATGATACCTAGACCTACACTGAAAAAAGTTATTTTGTGGTTAATATAGCAGAAAAGATTGAGTACTTTCTACATTCAAATATGTACAAATTAGTGCTCTAGCTTATAAATATTATTTATGATTGTTTGTTATTTATTTTTACAATGTGTTATCATGTATAAATCCTAAATTAGAAAACTTTGTCATATTTATTTGCTAATTTGAGTAAATTTCACTGGTAAAAGAATAAGTACATTTTACTTAACTTTTCAAAGTTGGTGTTTCCAGCATGCATTGGGCTTGAATAATTAATCAGCTTGCATGAATTAACAATTTGCAAGTTTATTTACACCGTTTTATTGTTATATTTTGTAACTTCTTGTTTTGTGCAGTTTTAAGTCAATTTTCTACTCAAAGTTACCTGTTCATAATCATAAAAATTATCTGTTGACTGTCACCATCATGGTGTTTTGTGCAAAAAGTGTTGAGGGGTGCGTGCACAGCTCTTAATGTCGTTTCTATTGCTGGTAATGTTGTCTCATACACATAGCATGCATAAAGTTAAATAACTTTATTACTAAATTAATTTAAGTACAATGTAGGACATATTTGTAAGTGAAAGTTACTGAATTTACTGAACTCTTTAAATAAATTTTACTCACTTTAATCAATATTATGTTAAAAAGTTAAGTCGATTTTACTTAGTTTTATACCGTAAAGTTTTACTTAGAAAAAACTGTGTGCAAAAACTTGCAAAAGATGAATTAAGTCAATCTTACTAGAATTTTGTTTTAGTGTACTAATATTGATTTCCAGGCTGTAACAGGCTGTAAATGGTCTTTAAAGAAAAAAGATAGATTTTTCCTTACCCTCATCTTTAAAATTTGGAATACCATTTTCAGTTCATTTCTATTAGGATAAATGAAGCTGTTAGCAATTATTTTACTTTTATACTGTTTATCTATGCACAACAATACATTTACTTGAGAACAATGATTAATCTAGATTATGCATTAATTTGGATTATGTTTCAGTTTACATTATCAGGCAGTGTTTAGCTCTCCTTTTTCATAACTTAGGAAATTTCCCTTTACTTATCTGATTTACGAGCATCAGTTTCAAGCTGCAGTTTACTGAAACTGATTGCCACACAGAATGTTATGAAGGGCCATGAACAAAAAAAAAACATGTTCACAACATGTTCCTTTATTCATCAGTGTAGTTTTAAGGTTGAATTAGATTTCCAAAATGAGATAAGCCAAATCACAGAGATGAAATGCAAGTAGCCTACATACTTAATCAATATACTGATAACAAAGTATAGTGTTTTTTGCACAGTTTACCACATTTCATTTGAAAAGTAGCAATGATTAACTTCTGTGTATATTATACCAGTATGTCAGATAAAGAATAACTTACCATGTTCCAGATCTTGATGGTCATACCGTGGTTCTTCTTCTTTAATATCAAATTCATATTCTATCATGTCTGTGAGCATCTTTAGTCAATTGTTTTACATAAGTAAGACCTTAAGTTTAGTTCAAGTTTAGATCCTGTCAACAAATTCACATGATTATTTTATTCCTTTTATGTTTCTTAAAATGATTTCATTAAGAATATGAGAAATGTCTCTGCATAGTAATCTCAGTCTGATTCTGAATGAGAAGAGGTCTGTTCTGCTCTCCTCAGCAGTGCACGCAGGAGGAGGATCTCAACATGGCACGCGCTCTCTGTAATCTAATGGTATTGTGACGTATGGATGCACTCCCTGCCAAGTGATCTCTGCAGTTCTACGTGTCACCTAAATACAGGTGTGCACAGATTTTCCTTTGAACTGTATGTTTATTTGATTTTTCCGTAAAAGATCTAAACGATGGATCAGTAAAAGTCCAAATAGATAAAAGAATAGGCCTACTATAAATATAGGCTAGCATTTACAAATTCCTACATATAAATTTATAATAATAGGCCTGAAAAAGTAGTGAAATAATACATACTTTAATGTGAATGCTCCCTCTATCAACTATCGGTTATCTTTAGATGACCTTTGAGCTTTTGTATAATGTGTACATGGCATTTCTGATTAGCATCTATATTACAATATCTTATTCAGATATGATTGTGAAATGTGCATGCATTTAAAAAATCAATGCCAATTTAATTTACAATTTCTTTGGTAATGGGTTAGATGCTCTACTCAATACATTTTCTAAACTCTTCATACTAGTATCACACAACATCAGTGTCTGTGGACTGAACTGTGGATTATCTTGTCATTGCTTTGATACAAAATGCATTTAATGCCTACATCTTTCAAATTCATGAAAAGTTTTCTCACTCAAAAGCAACCATTAGAGAAACTCTGTGTATCTATAACTTACGGTAACTGAATTAGACAGCAATATACCTTATTCCTACCATAATTTAATATTAAAAAATACTCAATATATAAAAATAAAATGTAAAACAATTAGTAAAACCTTCTACAGCTTGTTTCTCTTTTAGCTAATGACCTACTTGGCTATTTTGCGTTATCAGTGTTGTTAACATCTTTACAAATGGGGCCAACTTTGAAATGATTGCATTGAAAACATGGCTGACAGGGCAGGTAGACTGACACAAGGATGCAAGTAGGTACGGCTACAGGCCAGAGACCTCCAAATGGGGTTGAAATCTCCAGAAGAGGGCGGAGTTACTCCAGAAGAGTGTGTGCAGGTAGCAGGTAGACTAGCACAAGGGCGTAGATTCCAGGGGGTATAAGGGGGAGGTAACCCCCCTTATAATCAAAACAAGCAAGTACAATCCCCACCCCCAATGTTCAAGCCAAATCTACGCCATTGGCACAAGGACGCGAGAAGGATATAGCTGCAGGCAAAGTCCCAAAAAGAGGCGGGAGCTCCAAACCACCAGCGAAGATATAGGGAGCCCCTAACCCTTTCCATAACCGTGTGTGGAAGGAATGCCCCCTTTTGGAGTTCACGCAACCCTGTTTCCTTCTGGAATAACCCCACCCTCTTTAGGAGACTCCGCTTCTATTTGGAGATCTCCAGTCTGCAGCTATACCTGCTTGAAACTGTCAGCAAAGCGCCCTAACCTACCACCTTTTGGAGTTGCCGCAACCCCCTTTTGGAGTAACCCCGCCTCCTTCTAAAGTAACCCCGCCCCTTTTGGAGATTCCACCCATTTGGGCAGAATCTCCAAAAGAGGGCGGGGTTACTCCAGAAGGGGGCTCCCGCCCCTTTTCGGAGCACTGCCTGCAGCTATATACTTCTACATTTGGAGATCTCTGGCCTACCTACTTGGAACTTGTGGCCAAATGCAGAGAACCGCTTTGACTAGCACTACTAGTAATTAACTTTTTGAATTGGATTCAGCAGAATGTTGTGTTTTTGTTGGCCTACTCTGTTCAGAAAAGATAAATGAAGGCATATGAAATCATCACATAATTTGTGTTTTGGTCATGTAACATGCGATGTAGTGCATCCTGCACATCCTGTAGGCCTACATGTTTGTAAATATTGCTTTCTGGAGAAAAAAAATGCTTTGTAAATATAGTATATAGTTAAATATAATTTTCAGTATGTGGTGTTTTTAAGGTCCTTGTGTTATGAATGACAAGCTGTGGTTGCTGTGTGCGAATGTTTGCTGTTATGGTAGAATAATTTGATTTTGAGATGTGTATTGAGAAAACACACAACCAATTGTGAAAGCTGTAATTTAATTTTAATTATCCAGTCATAATTTATGGCTACGTATTTTTTACAATATTTTTTTCTCAATAATGCTCTATTTCTAAAATTAAATGGTCCCTACACAGTTCATATTACAGCTAAAATGCACCACCTAGTTGTAGTATAGGGCTCACTAACAAATCAGGTTGTCCGAGGTGATAAATATTATGTTTCAAAAATGTAGTTTAAAACACGTGTCAAGTTCGTAGACATGTAATCTTTAGGTTTATGTTGTTTTTACAAATTTTTGAAAAACATTTATAGCATTTTCTACAAAGAAAATGATTTAATGATATAAAAAAACATTTCATGCGGTGTAAACAAGGTATTAAAATAGTTTCATTGCACCTTGAATACATGAGAATGCATGCAGTTTAATCATTAACTTCAAAAAAGTTTTCAAACATGTTTCAAGGTGAAACACACTGGCGGCCAAAATTTTAAAATAATGTACAGATTTTGCTGTTTCGGAAGGAAATTGGTACTTTAATTCAACAAAGTGGCATTCAACTGATCACAAAGTATAGTCAGGACATTATTGATGTGAAAAAAAAAACAGCACCATCACTATCTGAAAAAAGTCATTTTTGATCAAATCTAGACAGGCCCCATTTCCAGCAGCCATCACTCCAACACCTTATCCTTGAGTAATCATGTTAAGTTGCTAATTTGGTACTAGAAAATCACTTGCCATTATATCAAACACAGTTGAAAGCTATTTGGTTTGTTAAATGAAGCTTAACATTGTCTTTGTGTTTGTTTTTGAGTTGCTAGAGTATGCAATAGAATGGCATGTCTTAAGGTCAATATTAGGTAAAAAATGGCAAAAAAGAAACAGCTTTCTCTAGAAACTCATCAGTCAATCATTATTTTGAGGAATGAAGGCTATACAATGCTTGAAATTGCCAAAAAACTGAAGGTTTCATACAGAGGTGTACACTACAGTCTTCAAAGACAAAGGACAACTGGCTCTAACAAGGACAGAAAGAGATGTGGAAGGCCAGATGAACAACTAAACAAGAGGATAAGTACATCAGAGTCTCTAGTTTGAGAAATAGACGCCTCACATGTCCTCAGCTGACAGCTTCATTGAATTCTACCCGCTCAACACCAGTTTAATGTACAACAGTAAAGAGAAGACTCAGGGGTGCAGGCCTTATGGGAAGAATTGCAAAGAAAAAGCCACTTTTGAAACAGAAAAACAAAAAGAAAAGGTTAGAGTGAGCAAAGAAACACAGACATTAGAAAACAGATAATTGGAAAAGAGTGTTATGCATCTTAACCCCATTGAGCTTTTGTGGGATCAGCTAGACCGTAAGGTGTGTGAGAAGTGCCCGACAAGACAGCCACATCTATGGCAAGTGCTACAGGAAGTGTGGGGTGAAATGTCACCTGAGTATCTGGACAAACTGACAGCTAGAATGCCAAGGATCTGCAAAGCTTAGAAGGTTAAGTTACCACCTTCTGCTACTTATAACAATGAAGAAAATAAGCGCAGTTAGAATAGCTAAACATGTGGGAGAGCATTGTTTAGAACCATACTATGACCTTGTTTTAATGCAGTATGTTGCACTTAGAAGTATATAGTATACAGAGTGATAGGAACCAGACATAGATTAAGGAGAAAATGTTTATTAACTGTCTCAAAAAGTTACATCAGGTGGTTACAATTTGGATGTAAAAGTTACAGATTAAATGTATGAAACATGTATATGAAACCAGCATGCATACTACCTACGGGGAAGAGAATGAAAGGTGGAAAGAGAGTGTAAAGAGGCCATTGAGAGCTGGGAGTCGGGCCTGATGGCCTGTGACCATGCTGCCCAAGAGCAGAGCCCAGAGAGGAGTCAGAGAATAGAAAGAAAAGCCCAGTGCACAAGTTACAATTTATTATTCTTTCCCTGACCATGTGACTAGAACCAGACCAGATACATTTAGACTGACCAATCAGCAGACCACCTTTAACCCCCACTGTACTCAACTTGTAACTATTTGCAGAGCCCCAACACACATACACCTCAGCCAATAGGCTGACAGATCACTATCAGCACCCTCTGTATGTCATGGAATGCAATAGGACTGTTTTCACAAAGAAATGGGAGTTGTAACAGAAATTATGTTGTTAATTTTCCAACCCTACACACTCTGTGTGCTGTTTTGGGCCCTGAAAACTATATTTGATGTGAATAGGAATAGGAGGTCCACAAAATGCCTTTGCCACCACATAAATGCCTGATTGTGGGTCAATAGGTGGACTCTGTAAGTGGCATTGTTTTGTGATGTCTGGGAACTCAGAATGTCGTCTTTGCATATGGCGCTTCAGATTTTTACGATGCATAGACATACTGCAGTGAGAACACTCTACAATCCTTTGGCTTAATGTATTAACTCTCACAGGCCGCTGGGTCACATTCTTGCAAAAAAGACTGCCAGGCTGCTCCTCTACACTGCCAGAGCTTGGTGTGGCGATATTGTCAGGGCTTGGTATGGCGACACTGCCAGGGCTTGGTGTGGCCACAATGCCAGGTCTTGGTGTGGCGACAATGCCAGGTCTTGGTGTGGCCACAATGCCAGGTCTTGGTGAGGCGACAATGCCAGGTCTTGGTGTGGCGACAATGCCAAGTCTTGGTGTGGCGACACTGCCAGGGCAGTTCGATAAGTGAGTCAAGAAATCTTTTCTCCTTATTCTAGTATTCTTACAGCCTGGGCAATGGAAATGTGGCGATGCCCTGCAGTGTTGGTGGCATTTATGTACTCTGACACCTACACAGGGGTAAAAAAAAAAATATTTTTGCAGCACAGTGCAAAACAAGATAATAGCAATAGTGGTGGTAATAATAATACTAATAATAATGCACAGGGTTGTAAAGTATTGGTAATGTTTATGGTAATATGTATCTGACTGTCTAAAAGCCTAAATGATTCTTGGAGATATTAAGTTTATATCTTTATGCAAAAAGCTCTTACCTTTATGGTCAACAAATATATTTAAATGCGAAACAATGTGTGCTTTTGCCTCAGCCTCATGTACTGTTTGGAAAAGACATACAGGACAGTGGAAGTGTCCAGTCTTACGCTGTATGGAAAGTTTCTGCCCGGACAAAACGACTGATCCATGCACCTAATAAAGTCAGGTCAAAATATTACACATGTGGTATTATTACACTAATTCATCACTTATTATTATTATTATTGCATACTGCACACATCGTGGTGTATTGTGTTAATTTCTCAAGCAAAAAAGTGGGACAAACCATGGTACAAACTGCATGAATATTGTCAGTGTTATGGATCTTCTGGGGATTGTGTTAACTGGGGATGTGCACGTGCATGTGAAACATTTTACGTGGTTTTTCGGCAGATTTGTTCAATGTGAATTGTCAAAAACATTTTGCATATTATAAATTAGGGCTGCACCTAACGATTATTTTTTTTTATCGATTTATCTAACGATTCTTTTTCCGATTAGTCGATTAATCTAACGACTAATTTGCCAATTATTCTAAAGATTTTTTATAATTATTACTTGATTAATATAATAATTAATTAACCCAAAATAAATATAAAAAATTGTCTTATTAATATTTCAATATTTTATTAAATCATCTTCTCTTAAACACAAATAAATGTACAAGAAACAAAGTGTGCACTGCAGGGCATTATTCTGCAACAAAAATAGCCCTGTCTTAACTGGTAATCTCCGTTTTACAGTCCAACATAAAATCTCTCCAAAATAAAAGAACTTGTTCAATTCAAGTAAAAGGAAAGTGCAATCTACATTTAGCAATCCAACAACAAAATAAATGAAACAAATGTAAAATTCAAGTCACTTTTAGGAGGAATACCAACCTCAAGTTTAGCAGTCCAATGTTAAATAATTTTACAGTAAAATTAGTGCAATTTGAGTAACACTTATATGTTTTTCTAACAGGAATAACGAACACTTGTGCATTCTTAATACCTGATCAGAATTATAGGGTTCAAAACAGTGTTACTATGAATGCAAACTTTAATACAGTGAAAAAACACTCTATTAGCATAACATAAATATATATAAATAAATAAAAATTTCCAACATTCTTTTGAATGTCCATGTACTAAAATAAAATATTTTATGCCATGAGTGTACCTTCTATTACTATTATTTTGAATGGCCATGGAAAATGAAGCAATGTGATAATTTTACCTGGTCGCAAAAAGTAGTCAGTTAATTTACCTGATGAACTTTCACCTTTTGCTGACCCTTTATGCTTTGCAGAGCTAATGTGTGCTTCTAAATCACTTGCACCTTTATTAGCAACTGACACACAAGTGCCAGCTTTACATGTCATACATTCTGCTTCCCACGGATCTCGACCAGGACGAAAGCATGGGAATTTTTTGTGCAAATCTTCTGTAAATTTGCACTTCCGTTTGGGCATTGTTTCCACTCAGCTGTCATTTGCTGCTACTGTCAAGCAACTGTTTGATGCCGAACACAACAGCACTTTACGTGTTCGCGGAGAGATTGACAGGCAGGAATTTGGCCAATAGTTGCTGCAAGCCTCTTATAATTGACCAACTGGTGTGCGAGAAGGCGGGACTTACAAAGAGGGGTTAAAGCAATGCAAATATGCGCGCACATACAATGAAGTATTAGACCAGATGCACATCATAATGCAACTAAAGCCGAATCCCGGACATTTTCGCAAATCTAGAAATCCCAGCCGGACGCTTTTTTAAGGTCTGAAAAAGAGGAAATGTTCTGGGAAAAAGAGGACATAGTGTCACCCTACGTTAGCAGCGGTGCAGAAATTACTTTTAACATGGGGGCGATGAGGAAACATTTAGAAAATCAATTTAAAGTGACTACTACTAACAGAAACACGTGTTGTAATACTAATATGTCCTGCTTGGGTGGGGACAAAAAGTAAACAGGAGTTACGGTGCTGCCTTGCTGCCGTCTTGACAAAGTGCTCCGGGATGTTTTCGCTTCAAGTGTTCGTTCATGACGGTTGTACTGCTGTGATAAGCCATTTCCAATTTGCATAGCTTACACAGCACCACATTGTTGGGTCTCTGGCTAAAATACTCCCACACTTTAGATGATTTTTTTAGCTGCAGCTTGTTCTTCAGGGGAATCCATGCTTAAACCGGGCGCTGCCATTTGAATTACTCTGTTGTGACATGCCTACGCATGTTATGCAAATAGATGTATTTCTGTAATCGATGACGTCGATGAATCGTCCCAGCCCTTTTATAAATAATGTTGGTATCATTATTAACCAGAGCTGTTTCATCGATGACACCGTTTAAAAGTGATTTTAAATAATGTGGGACATTGGTTTGAACGGGAACTGGCGATTACACTTGTCAGAACATGAAATCGCAAGTGGAATTCTTAGGCTGATGTGTGCCAGTAATATACTTTCAATTGCTTTTATTTCTTAATAATACCTAATGGCTTGATTAACCATAATAGTTTGAGTAACTTATTCCTACCATTGAAAATGAACAAAGTGAATGAATTATTAGTGCTTGGACCAGGGACGGATTACGACTTGCAAAGGCCCCAGGGCCAATTATCTCCAAGGGCCCCCCTCCCCTCCCACCATTTTATTACATAGCAACTGGCCCAAAAGTTGTTGGGGGGGGGTTCGTTTTCATTGTTGATGGATTTTCGAGCGGGGGGATCGTGCAACCTTTGACCTGGTCAGTAATCCATCCCTGGCTTGGACACTGGTCCAGTGGTAAGTCATAATATTACTGGCAGTACTCAAAGAGACTGGGTTTCAAATCCAGATCAATTAGGATACATTTGTTTATTTGCTGCATATTATGATGCATTTTAACAGGTCTATTGAAAACCATTTTTAAAAACACATACACAATTTTTTATATTGTTTTAAATAAATAAATCAAAATTGCAAATGAAACCGACTGCCAGTAATTACAGTACAATCAACTGAATTTTCTGAAAAGGGTTGAATTACTGAGAAAAATTAATAATAATATTAACTATGTTGTCCATAGTTTACAGGCTTTTTAAAATTGTCAAACAATTTTAAGATTTAAGACTGAAAATCTTAATCTCAATCTTAAAATATGTTTCCTAAGAACTTTCTCAGAGTATCATTTATTCTAACTCATTGGTCAATTTGGCCTTTGTACATGCCCTCCACAAAAAAAAAAAAAGAAAAAAAAAAAGAAACGCACTACCACTAGACCAACCAACTTTATCAAACTATAATTTTTGTATATAAATAAATGATAGTAATTTAAGAGTATATGCCTATTATTGGCACATATCAGCCACATAATGTCCCACATTAACATGGGCAACCAGATGTTACCCTGTGAAACTCTTCACTCTTACTAATTCATTGGTACAGACATCGATGAAACAAAACGGGTTAATAATGATACCAACATTTTTTATAATGTTCAAAACGTCTTTTCTTTGCAACATGACAATTCACACTGAACGAATCTGCTGAAAAGGCTAGTAAAATTATTCACGTGCACGCGAACATCCCCAGTTGATCCATAACACCGCCAATTCATCGTCTTGTTTGATGGTGTAAAGTAATTTTTTTTTCCTTAACATGAACCATAGCAACTTTACACCAGATCACAAGGATAGGACGCTTAAATGTGTTCGATTAAATCCAACTCAAATAGTACTTAACAGGTACTATCATAACGCGTGATCTCCTCCGCTTACCTCCTGTGCCGCCATTTTTCTTAATAAAAAACGTTTAGAAGCTAAGCGTTGCTGTCAGTCTATGGGTGGAGGCCCCGCCCCCTTTAGAGTTAAACTGACTTTATGATCGACGCCTAGTGGTAGTACCGGGTATGACAGGTGGCTCTCGTGGATTGACGGGCTCATTAACATGTAACACAGGAAGTAAACGTCTGCAATGAAACTCCACTGATTTGTGGCAAATGTATTTGTCTTGCGGATTACACTTAACAAAGATGTGGCCGCCTAAACTGCACCACACCTTCAGGTTTGTTTGTTTGTTTGCTTGCTTTGAATTTTTGTTCGTTGAATTGGGGGGGCTGGGGATATTTCTTGTACAGGTCGTTTTTCTTCACTAGTTTAGGTGTCATCATCTGTTCAAGCGCCGGTCTGTTTGACTCACAGCACTGTCTCTATGTGTAATGTACAGATGAAGACCCTCATCTTCTGCGCTTGGGTGGTGTTTTACGTATCCTTTCTTCTGGCAATGAGAAGGATGTGGACTGGAAAGTATGTTCGCAGTCCACTTGCTCGTTCTCTGTTCATGAACATGGTGACTGAGAGTGACATTACTGGACATGAAGCCCAGAAGGTAAGTAAAGTGTGGATGACCGTTTGTTGTGTTTTATTGACTTGTTGTTGAGTGATTTAAAGTGCAAATTTAACTATCTTTACAGTGGTACGATTGCTGTCCAGACATGCTTGGAGAAAAAGTTCAGTCTGTGTTTGTGCAGAGCCATCTGGATGCTGAGACACAGGATTTTCTCCGCAGGAGTGTAGAGAAATCCAGTTGGCTTTTCACCCAGCTGTACCACTCACTGTTCTCCACCGTCTTAAGCCCCATTATTTCTCGAACATCGATCAATGGGTAACTGTGTTCTGCACTCATTTTATAATCCTCAATGTTTTGAATTGTCTCTGATTTGCTCATTTTGGCTCGTAAAGTGACTTTGTCCTGGCCGTGTGTTTATCCGCAGCTTTCTGGGACGGGGTTCCATGTTTGTCTTTTCAAAGGACCAGTTTCGACGACTCCTCCGGATCAGTCCAGACTGGAAAGCGGAAAGACTGTTGGATCTGGGAGCCGGCGATGGGGGTGTCACGGAAGTGATGGGCTCTCATTTTAATCAGATATATGCCACAGAAGTCTCTACGCCTATGAAATGGCATCTCAAAAGAAAGAATTACAGGTAATTGCACCTTTGGATGCTCCCATCTCTTGTATTTCTGGCTATTGGCCTGCTGTCAAACGGTAATACAATGCAACATCTACCGGCCCTTGA
This sequence comes from Myxocyprinus asiaticus, assembly GCF_019703515.2. Classification (NCBI taxonomy): domain Eukaryota; kingdom Metazoa; phylum Chordata; class Actinopteri; order Cypriniformes; family Catostomidae; genus Myxocyprinus; species Myxocyprinus asiaticus. Next base: position 16,514,970 of record NC_059375.1, read on the forward strand.
ATTATCCATTGAGGTGAATTTGAGTCCTCTGTGCTTGACTTTCATTTGGCAGCTTGTTAGGGATAGATGAATGGCAGAGAACAGGGTTCCAGTATGATCTGATCAGCTGTCTGAACCTGCTGGACCGGTGTGATGAACCACTTAAACTACTGCAGTACATCAAGCAATCCCTGGTGCCTGGAACAGGGCGGCTCATCCTTGCAGCTGTGCTGCCTTTTCAGCCTTATGTAGAGACAGGTAAGATGAGAGGTGTAACCAAAACTACAGTTCAGTTAATAGTGTCTGGGATACTTTTTTCATCCTTGTGAGCAATATATATATTTTTTTTATCATTTGAAACCTAACATAACTTATTTTTGTGAAGCGTTTGCTTGAAAAGTGTTTTATGTTAGGGTTACTAACGAAAAATCGTGAATTAATTATCACGATACCAAAAATTTCAAATGCTACGATATCATCTTGTTGCTAATTTAGGTACCACACTCCAGGATAGTGCCAATTTTACTACATGTACAAACATGAAATCAATGCAGCAGAAGGATTTTGTTTAATTAAATAATACTTTATACAGTCTGCATGCGCTGCACGCTGCAGAATGAACAAGAGGTGCTGCTCTGCTCTCTTTCATAATTCAGAAATATGTCAAAAATAAAGGTTCTGCCAAAATAAAAGCTCTGTTTAATTGGATGCATGACATTGTGACAGACAAATATTACTATTATATAGACAAATGTAATATTCAAAGTAATAGCAAACACTACTAATAACAATAATTTAATAATAAATTATTTTATTATTATCATTACTATTACTATTATTATTATTATTATATGTTAGCAATATCACAAGCAAGTGTGACGAATATCAGCAGACTGTGATTCAGCCATAGCAGCACATTCATTTATATGGTGAAGCTCGGTTTTTTTTTACATTTTATTTTCATTTAATTAAAGGTGCTTTAGGCAAAAAAAAATTTAAATATTATTATTATGGAAAGGTATGCAAAAAATCGTACTACTCCCTGAAAGATATTAATAAAATAAGTGTCCTGAGATATCTCACGTCTCTGTGACAGCTGTAGATTTTGTAAACAGCAAACAAAAATGTATCAACTGGCCACCGACAATGACACTTTCTGCTTGTCAGTCATTTTGCACATTCTCATAGTTTTGTAGTTGCAGCGAATTATTAAGGCATAATGCAATTTTTATGCCATTTTGCTCATAACAGTTGACAGTTGAGGGCGCTATTTTGCTGCTGTTGTTTTGGACTACCGTTTCTGCTCCTGTCGGTCTCAAAAAGCTTGTTTGGTATCTTTGGAGGGCAGGGTTTTGGAAAAAGAGGGTGTGGCTAATCCAGCGGCTCAGCTTGACCGCTTGTGGAAATTCTAGAATGGCTAAAATCACCGTTTTCAAAATTAATAAATCTTGTAAAACTAAAACATCCAAAATTTAACATCTCATCTAAATCTCCTGGGGGACTACTATTTACCTAAATTCTTACTTCTAGTTTTATTCAAATGGAATTTTTTCATTGTATACAACCTACATTATGATCCTTTTCCTCAGTCTTTTGTTTGCAATCATGTGCTGACTTACATTTATATTGTTGTTGGCAAATACCTTTAACAAATACTTTTACAGAGAGTTAAAGGGAAAGTTCACCCAAAAATGAAAATTGTCATGATTACCCGACTATATGTTGTTCCAAGCCCATATGCATTTCTCTCTTCTGTGGAACACAAAAGGAGATGTTAGGCTGAATGTTAGTCCCAGTCACCATTCACTTTCATTCATTTTTTTTTTTTCCATACAATGAAAGTGAATGGTGACAGTTACCCTAACATCTCCTTTTAAGTTCCACGGATGAAAGAAAGCCATATGTGTTTGCAAAAACATGAAGGCGATTAAGTGATGATAGAGTTTTCATTTTGGGGTCAACTATTCCTTTAAGAGTGATGTTAACCCTTAAATAAGCCAGTGCTCTCCAGTTTAAAGTTTAAAAATGCACAGAAAATTAACAGATTAATTGCTGAAAGAGGGGACCTTGCTCCTAAATCGTTATGTTTATTGAAAATAGATGATAATATGTAGAAGACAGATAGATAATAAGATTATATTTTGCTGCAATTTAATTATATAAATGTATAGTCTGCGTGTGCTGCACGCTTCAAGCTTAATGTGTGCTCTGCTGTTTGTTATCTATTACAAACACGGAGTGCACTTCATGCTTGTGCTTATGATGAGGTGTTATTAGTTTATGAGCGGCCAGCTTCACACATTACCTTTGAAGTGTGCAGCACATTCAGACTGTATATTAAATAAATCTCAGCCTTTCGTGGTTTAATCATCACACAAGGACATATCACAATTTTAATTTGAATAATTGAGCATTAATACATTTATTTTATCCCAAATATGTAACATTCTGTGACATTCTGCGTTTAATAGTTTATTCTGTTTTTATGACTGGATTTCACGATTCCGTCCATGTTTTCCGCATCGCGAAATTCATTGGGCCGTACCTTAGATATTTTGTAGTCTAATGCATTGGCATTCATTTAAGTGTGGCTTAGGTATCCAAATTAATTTAAGGCCACTGTATCTCCTAACGTAAAATCTTGTAATATACTCATTTTATTTTTAATACGAGTGGTTTAAAATACACGAGTGGTGTATTTTATTATTATCATTATGCTCTCAGGTGGAAATTGGGTACGACCAAAGGAGCATATCAAGGTCGAGGGCAAGACGTGGGAAGAACAGGTGACACACCTGACCACAGAAGTGTTCCAGAAGATGGGGTTTGAGGTGGAGGCGGTCACACGCTTGCCGTACTTGTGTGAGGGAGATATGTACAAGGATTACTATGTGCTGGATGATGCAGTATTTGTATTAAAACCTCAGAATTGAAGTTTTCAATTTCTGCTCTAGAACTGAATTATTTTAGGTAGACAAATTTTAACATTTAAATTAAATGAAAGGGCTTAATGTACCAGTAAGTATAAATGAATTAGGTTTCTTGTCTGTTACATCTCAGGAAAATGACAACTTTGAGCAACATATGTTTTTCAAACTTATGGACTGTACTGTAATTGTACTGCAGGTGTAGTACTATTGGTTGGAGGTATTTCATGTAGCGGAAAAAGCACAAATTATACAACATATGAATTCTGTGAATATGGAGGTATTAAGGACTCCAAATCTCATTACTGTGGTTCTCCCTGTAAGTTTTCTATGTTTGTTTTGCCCGCTAGTATAAACTGAATTTCTCATGTGTCTCTATGAACGTTTTTTGAAACATTTTAGGACCAATGTAAAGCATCTTTTTTTCTTAATGTATTAACAATATTCAATAAAATTATGTCTGTTGTTCGATGTAGTACATGTAAAGTGACTAATTCATGAAACACAAGCAGAACTAAACCATTCTTGCATTCAGTTCACATGCAACAATTTATAACAGATTTATAAAAGATTTAGACAGAAAGGCGTTCTACGCATGTTTCATCAATGAGGTCCAAAGTGTCTGAATATAACAGTATGTAATTAATAGTTAATTACATGGTTGGGTGTGATGCTCTTTTAGTGTAGCTACTTATTTTTCCAGTGGTGAATTTATTCTCGTGACATTGATCTAATCAATCACCTGGCTAAACCATTACTGTGCAATAAAACTCTTTTGGTCTCAGTATTTTCTTTGAGTCCTGATATGTGATGCGGTATTACCAATGTGTCATGATGAGGTAAGCAGGATAATTATAGGCTTTTCACACTGTTTAACTGTGGGTTCAGATTCTATTAAAGGAATAGTTCACCCAAAAATGAAAATTCTCTCATAATTTACTCATGCTCATGCCATCACTGACATGTATAATTTTCTTTTTTCAGAAAACATAGATTGTAAGAAGAATATCTTTATATATGTCTTTATGTGCTTTTTGGAGCTTCACAATTTTGGTCACCATTCATTTGCATTGTATAAACCTACAGATGTGAAATATTTTTCTAAAAATCTTTGTTTTCTGAAAAAGAAAGTCATATACATCTGGGATGGCATGAGGGTGAGTAAATAATGAGAGCATTTTAATTTTTGGGTGAACAGTTCCTTTCGGGTAAGGCCACCTTTAAACCTGCCAAACGCCCCATCAATGGAGTCAGATAACTCTTAATTAAATCTAATTTGTAAAGGAGTTATTGGTGCATTAAAAGTTGACATTGTATGGATAAATATGTTTATATATTATGCGATTGGATTCCTGCCTAATCCTGCACCAACAAACCTGCCTGCGAACACCAATCGTCTGATTCAAGTGTGTTTGAATACGAGTAGGATTTAAACTGTACAGAGAGGTACATCCTCATGAGCAGGATCCCGCAACCCTGACTCATTAGAAACTCCCCACCCTTAACAAGCGTCCGAACGCCAAAGAAACAGAATAAACAGGTAGAATGGCCATTAGCCTGAAAGATGGGATTTAAAACAGGCGGGGCTTAGCGTTCTGGGATTTGGTAAGGTAACCTAACTGGTAAGGTTATGATGGAATTAAATGATAATTCTAGTGTTTTTACGAAGTATTTTTTTATTTTATTTTGCTGGTTATTAAAGTTCCGTAGAGTCATTTCTGAGGTGTAAATTATTGGCCAGAGCACATCAGAAGCGTCAGAAAACAAATACGTTTTCACGTGATTCCTGTTACTTTTCTCAGCGCTGTTGAATATGGACCAATCACAGTCGCTTTCGATTACTGGTTAGGGATTTTTACTAATTTAAAACAGACTGTTACGGAAGATTTGAAATCGCATGTCACTTACCAAATACTTGGGATTAGAAGATGTAAAAATTGTACTTTTTAGGTAAAAAAAATCTCGAGTCAAATAAGACAAAAAAAAAACTCCTAAGTTTTGAATGCAGCTCAACGGAGAATTCGACTGTCTGAGCCGTCACGCGCCCCCTTGAGGAAAACAACACTGCCGCATAGAAACCAGTTATTAGCAGGCAACATATACCGCCCAACTCTGAACATCATCACGAGGCTCAGCCAACCCGCTGTCAGCTCGTACTGAGCGCTCGTGTTGGCCACGTCCCCGGGCCACGTCGCGCTGCTCTCGCCATCTTTCGGTCGGGAATAGCCGTCTTTATTGCGCTGTCGGGGGAAAGCTCAGCACTTTGAAGTATCGGACAGCCTGTCCACCAGATACATTTAATTCACCCATTCATCAGCTCTTAAGAAACATGAACATTTTCAGACTGACGGGGGATCTTTCCCATTTAGCAGCCATCATCATCCTGCTGCTGAAAATATGGAAAACAAGGTCGTGTGCAGGTGGGTTGTGCATTGATTGTACGAGAAATTGACACGCCAGTTGCACTCTGCACTGTTTACGGTTGTTTTCTGAGTGTGTGTGCATTTGGTCTGTTTGACAGAAGTTTATCTGGGCAGTTAATCCGTTTATTTGTGTGTGAACTTTTGCACTAGGCCTCATTTGACTGAAATAGACGGAATGATGATATATGGATAGTGTTTGTTTGTGATGACAGCTTTATATTTTACAGTAAAATTGATGTACTTCTTATACAATTAACTACGTCTTTGCCAGTCCTGCCACCCACAGTTGAACTTAAGTTTGTTTTTAGTACTAGATGCATGACATACACATCAAGCTACAGTAAAAAAAAAAGTGGTAATCTAAGCAAAATCATTTTTTGAAACCCTGTTCAACGTTATTGCATGAGTTTTGCATCATATGCAGATGATTAGGCTGTAGATAAAGTTCATGATGACTTCATTCATTCATTCTGATTGCATGCAGTGACCTGTGACGTGGCAGCAGGATGCCATTATAATATTAGCCTATTTATTTTAGACGGGCGGTCATAATAGAGATGCGATGTATCAGCTAAAAAAGTAGATGGATTTGTAATTATGGATTAAGTTTACTGTGTCTGACCAGATTGTCATATCTGTTCAAGGTTGCTCAAGAACTGTGCACTAGATAGACCTGATCGTTCATTTGCTAGTCAACATTTGGACAAACCTACTATTATTTTTAAAAGAAATCGTGATTATAGAGTGATGAAATAGCACAAATGGACGTATAGGGATTATGTAGTAGGACCAGTGATCCATTTATATATTTTATTTTTGTCTGGAACTATAAAGTTATTAAAAAATACATTTAAAATGCTATTCACACAAAACAAATACTTGAATACACTTCTGTGTTGAACGTGTTTTTAAAAAATTCTGAGTTCAGAGTCATTTTGATCATTTTTTAAATGCTCAAATGTCAAAAATTGTCTAAGTGGTGTAACTGTTGGGAGATCAAAATAAATAAAAGTCTTTTTAAAAGCTGACATTTTTGATTAAAAAATGGTGGCATAGGCCTGAGTAGTTTGGAATAATATTGTATTATTGTTTAAAAAAAAAAAAAAAAAAAAACAACAAAAAAAAAAAAAACATGCATGAAACCCTTTTTTTTTTCCCTCAAAGGGATAGTTCACCCAAACATGTGTATTACTTTCTTTCTTCTGCTGAACACAAATGAAAATTTTTACAAGAATATCTCAGCTCTGTAGGTCCATACAATGCAAGTGAATGGTGACCAGAACTTTGAAGTGCCAAAAAGGACATAAAGGCAGCATAAAAGCAATCCATAAGACTCCAGTGTTTAAATCCATATCTTCAGAAGCGATATAATAGGTTTGGGTGAAATACAGATCAGTGAGTCCTTTTTTACTATACATTTTTTTTATAAACATTTACTTCCAAATTGTTGTTCTTTTGTTTTTGGCGATTCACATTCTTTGTGCACATCGGCACCTTCTGGGCAGGGATGGGAATTTATATTAAAAAATACTTAAATATTGATCTATTTCTCACCCACACTTATATCGCTTCTGAAGATATAGATTTAAACACTGGAGTCTTATGGATTGCTTTTATGCTGCCTTTATGTGCTATTTGGAGCTTAAAATGTTAGTCACCATTCACTTGCATTGTATGGACCTACAGAGTTGAAATATTCTTCTAAAATTCTTAGTTTGTGTTCAGCAGAAGAAAGAAATTCATACACATCATAGATGGCACAAGGGCGATTAAATGATGAGAGAATTTTCATTTTGGGGTGAACTGTCTCTTTAAAATATTATTCATTTGAAAAATGTTTGTCTACCAAATTAAAGTCATGTGGTGTAACCAACATGCATGTAGCCACTCTTTTGATCATGTGACAAGAAAACTGTAAAACAGAGAAGACCCCTTTAGACCTTCATGACTGTGTGAAGGTTTTTTATTTGTATTTTTTTTTATTTTTATATCAGATATGTTGACATTTTTATAAAAATAAAAAATAAAAAAAAGGCAAAGTTTGTTCAGGACAGGTCAAATTGAGAAACCACAAGAAAACTTCTTGATATGACTAAAAAATGCATGATATTTCTAATTCTATTTTATACCTTTAAAATATGTTTGAAAACTTTTTTGAAATTAATGATGAAGATACAAGGAAAGAATTTTAATAACTTTAACTTGATGGTTCCACCACTTTACTTTTTAAAGTCATGAAATATTTGTGTAATTTGTATTTTTTTTATTTTTCTTAGAAAATTCTATAAATGTTTTTCATAAATGTATGAAACCAACACAGACACAAAGATTGCATTCCTACGAACTACACAAAAAAATAAAATAAAAATAAATATCCTTCACTCTACAAATTTGAATTTCAAAAATAACATGATTGCATATACAAAGAAAAACGAGAGTGTGAAATGGGGTCTCATATGAATAAACATTACTGTTCGCACATAATATTGTTAGATCCCATTTGCGTGTTTTTCAGGTATATCTGGAAAGAGTCAGATTCTGTTTGCCTTGGTGTTCACCACGCGTTACCTGGACCTTCTCACCTCCTTCATTTCCTTGTACAATACCAGCATGAAGGTGATGATGAACAGACTGATTGAAGTTCATCCTTCTACACAAAGCAATTAACAAAGAGAAGAATAGTACTAGTATTACTGTTTAAATGAACCCTCATTTCATGTTTCAGGTCATCTATATTGGATGTGCCTACGCCACAGTGTACCTGATCTACGTGAAGTTCAAGGCCACATATGATGGCAACCACGACACTTTCAGGGTGGAATTCCTGGTCGTCCCAGTTGGCGGCCTGGCATTCCTCGTTAACCATGATTTCTCTCCGTTAGAGGTAAGGGAGCAGATCCAGGCTGTTGTTTTCCTTTTGCATTAAATTAAACATGCCTTTTGAAGAGATTAGCTGCTAATAGAAAGCTGCCCCAGTTTACCTGTTAATGTTGTTGTGCTCTTTTCATTACAGATCCTGTGGACATTTTCCATCTATCTGGAGTCTGTGTCCATCCTCCCTCAGCTTTTTATGATCAGCAAGACCGGAGAAGCCGAGACCATCACCACTCACTACTTATTCTTCCTTGGCCTCTACCGTGCCCTTTATCTCTTTAACTGGATCTGGCGCTTCTACATCGAGGGCTTCTTTGACATGATAGCCATCGTGGCAGGCATCGTTCAGACAATCCTTTACTGTGATTTCTTTTATTTATATGTAACAAAAGGTGAGTTGGTCTTTAGAAATCCTCGTATGTGTTCATTGTTAGTGCTGGATGACTTTTATATTTGAAATGTACAGGTTTTTTTTCCTTAAAGGTCAAGTGTGTAATTGTTTCGATGTTAAACAATACTTTCTCTTATCCCAACTTAATGTGCAGAATCAACTAAAAGTATGATTTTCGTAGGTAGTAGTTTGGGGTGGGACTATCTGACCAATGGCAGATGGGGGGAGTGTTCAAAAAACCTGTTTGAAAACAGTGATTACTTTGCAATTCTGTTTTGTGGCATTAGTGGTGCAGAAATTCAACACTTCAGTTGTTTTAAAGCAGCTGACTTACTGAGATTTGTTTGACATCTTTGGGGGAAAGTCAAATCGATAAGCTTGAAATTTTGATCATGCTTCTCTTTAGATGTCGCAGCCACATAAGTGATTGGAAGAATTGCTTTTCAACAGTTATTGAAGTATCATCGACGTGTCAAAGGACTTTTTGATAGACTTTAGCAATGATCAGGCATCACTGTCGGGCCATCATGGTATTATCCTTTTTTTAGGCTGAGGATTTGATTGTTATCTGTACTGATTCTAGCTGACCCTTCCAAACAGAAAATTGTGGAATCAATGGAAATATCTAGGCCTGTTGTGATCATCTTACTAAACTTCGCTTTTACTTGTTGTAATCTGATAGTTGGAAGCAATTCATGTGTGTCTTTCCATTTTTAGTGTTGAAAGGAAAGAAGCTGAGTCTGCCAGCTTAAGTGCCAAAGAGAGGGGCCCTGGCAGTCCACGGAGGGGTTTGGGACACCACGGCCACAGAGGATGAGTGAGATGCCTGAGACGGAGTGCGAAAGAGATCCATTTCTGTTCATCCTGAGCCCTCGTTCACAGCAAGTGCTCTGGATTACAGCAGTGGCCACACTACGGCTTCTAAAGTTTTCGGATTCCTGTTTTATGCATCTTGACTTACCCTTTTTTATTATTCTGTATAAAGAAAAAAGTTAGAAAAAAGTTTTCTACATGCAATGTGTAATATGATTTGACTGGCAGCATCATAATGGAGCTGAAAAATGCCTTGAATCTGGCAAAGTTAACAGTCAGGGACTGATTCTTATGATGAATATTGATTATGTTTGTAAGAGTATTTTCAAACTGATTAAATGTACATGTGTTTTAAAAAGATTAAGGAAGTGTTTGTTGGACATTGCTTCTTATGATGGGGGGGGGGGGGGGGGGTTTGCTCAATTTCTCAATACAATATTCCTTTGTTAAAGAAGGTCAATCATAATACAGTGGTTACCCAAACAGTGGTCTGCTTTTTCATTTAGGTTAAATGGAACAAACTCAATGTTAGAGTTTTTTTTTTTTTTTTTTTTTTTGTAGTTATAAAGCAGCTTAAAACATCCTCACCACTGTCTGTCAGCGTACTGTATTGACATGGCCTTTATCACTGTAAATGACACTACAAATCAGTTTCTTTTTTTTTAAATGGAAAAATAAATTCAATCAAATTTGTTCCGTTATTCTGACTAATTCACCTCCAAATTCCATTGATGCCATTTTTTTAAGTGTTTATTTGTGTAAGCTGATGGGATGGAATTTGTTGAAATTTGACCAGTGCTGCCCATACTAGTATCCTCATGATATTTGTTCATGGGCTGTTTTCTTTTCTTTTTAATCTATAAGAGATTTGGTGGAATGGGTATTGTTAAAGATTTTCACTAAGCAGTCACCATCCTTTGGTATGTTATTGATCCCAACAATTACCACTTTAAGATTATTTTATAGCCAGTTTTTGATTTGTTTTTGGGGTTTTTTTTTTTTAAACCACTTTTGCATGATACGACAGCCTCAAATAAAGATTTTATGGGAAACACTACTTGTTTTGAAAATGTCACTTTTGCCATGACAGAAAATAATCATTTCAATATACCAGTACTTCAATATATTGATTTAGTCTTGAAGGCACTCATTCATCCAAGTCACAGCAAAATATACTGAAAAGGAGCTGGAATTTATTTTAGCATTTAGTAAATAGACAACTCAAACGAGGCATGCCATCTTCAACATATGGAAAACGAGATTCGGTCTCATGCTTTTAAAGGTGCACAGAGTATTTTTTTCTTTTCTTATTAAAATAGTTTTACTCCTAAATTTCTGGCAAAATTTTCCTGTGAATCAAAAGCTCATTTGAATGTGAAAATAACGAGCAGCAAATTTGGCTAGTTTCGATTTGTTTGTAAGGGTTTGCTATACACAACACAAAATTTAATTTAATTTAAACAGACTATCTCAGTTCAGAACACTCTGGGCTGTGAGAAAAGGTTAAACATTCGATGGATGGAGTCATGTAACAAAACAACATGGTGCTGGTCACAGCGGAATTTGTCTTTGGGAGAAACGGCAACAAAACTACATCTGGTAACTGATAAGTTACCTGTTCTGTAACCCCAGTTCTCTGAAACATCGAGTGGAGAGATCCACCTATGGGAAGGGCATACGCACCTGACCTCTGCAGAAGCATCCAATTGCACCAAGTCTGGCTTGACAGACAGGAGCGTGTGTCCAATGTTGCCGTAAGGCCCTACCCTTACCTGAGGGCATAAAAGGACATGTACGCGCTACTTTCCTCTGTGAGCATATTTGCTTCTTGTGAAGCAAGCTGGTGGATCTCTCCACTTAATGTTTCAGAACTGGGGTTACAGAATAGGTAACTTTGGTGATATGGGCATGGCCGAGCGACGTCTGTGGAGAGCGAGGCTGGGAGAGGAAGAACGGTAAGGATTGACACCTGTGGGGAAATTATCTCTAACAGCTGTTCTGTGTTACAGTGAGAGCTGGAGGGCAGTCCAGACTGCAGGAGGGGAGAGAAAGAGACCCACACAGCAGTGCCTTTGTGTGCATTCCTGTATATTGTGCTGAAAAGCAAAGTTAATTTGGAGCTGACATCGCCGTCCCCCGCTTCCTCCTTCATAAGAGAGTTAGTGATCTGCCACAGTAACCTATCGTTCTCTTTCATCATCTCGTGTTCGAGATCCAGCATGGGAATATATGGATAACTCCCCGATTGCCCTATACACTTACAGGGAGATGCTGTCAGCCAAAAGGATGGTCTCCCAATTAAAGGCGGTGCATGACACATCCTATATAATATTAGAAGGCTCCATAACCCATACACAACAAAGGGAGAAAAGGCTGTGCATTGTGCTTGGTGTGAAACCTATGAGATGACACGTACACAGTGAGGGAGAAAGGGTTATGGGTGAACCCATTATGAAGAACCCACACCCAAAACCGCATGTGCTACTGGGGTTCTGGTGACATGAAGTTGGTAGTACCTGACAAAAGTGTGGGGGGAAGCACAACATGCAGCTGAACAAATGTCTTTCAGAGAGACTCCCTGAAACAGGGCCCAGGAAGCAGCCATGCCTCTCAAGCAGTGGGCCCTAAGGCCTAAAGGGCCTGGAGCCCCTTAAAGGTATTTGCCATAGATATTGCTTTCATAAGCCAATGGGAAAGACGTTGTTTTGATATAGGTTTACCCGTATGGAGGGAAGCCCATGAGACAAAAAGCTGGTCGCTCTTTCTGATAGTCTCAGCCCTACGCACATACATGAGGAGTGCACACACAGTACACAAAGCATTCAGCCTCTCATGTTCCATTGAGGCGAAAGGAGGTGGACGAAAAGCGCTGAACTCTAACACCTCCCCTGTGAATTTAGGGAAACACTTAGGAAAAAGGCTGGATTTGGTCTAAGAGAAACCTTCTCCATGCCTGGGGAAAATCTTGTACAAGAAGAATGAACAGATAGGGCATGCAGATCACTAACACGCCTGGCTGATACCATCGCCAGGAGTATTGCTGCTTTGTAAGACAAAAACTTTAAACAAATGTGCTCGAAAGGCTGCTGTGACCGAACTTCCAGCACCATGGAGAGGTCCCACTCAGGATCAAGCTTTCTAGTAACTGGCACAGAACAGCGAGCACCCTTCATGTATCTACGAATGAGAGGGTGCTGCCCCACTGCTGTGTCAATGAAGCCAATGTGGCAAGCAGAAATGGCTGCCAGGTAAACCTTGATGGTAGAAAGGGATTTACCTTTGTCCAAAAGGTTTTGTAGATGTGACACCAGATGATGTGTATTACACCATTTCTCAAACACCTGCCACTTACAGTCATACAAAGACCTCGTGGACAAGACCCTGGCATTTTGCATGGTGGCAATCACCTTGGGGGGATGCCCCAATGTGTTCAGGTTGGACCTCTCACAGTCCAGGCCCATAGCACCACCCTGTCTGGGTGAGGGTGGTATATTTCTCCATTCGCCTGAGACAAGAGGTCCATGCATAACGGGAGCAGGCACAGCTGGACATAAAAGAGAAGAATTATCTCCGCCAACCACAGTGCATTGGGCCATCTGGGTGCTATGAGAATTGTCAAGCTCTGCTCCATCACTCTGGCTAGAGTGGGAAAAATCAAGCTGAGTGGGGGAAAGCATAGAGCCACTCTCCAAAGAGAGGGTTCCCCCTCGACAGGGGATCCGTGCCCGAGTTCAAAACACCCGGGATGTGGGTTGCACGTAATGACAGGAAGTGCTGACTGCTCCATACCAACATTTTGTGGGCTAGGCAGTGAAGCTGAGGGGAGCGCATCCCTCCTTTTTGATTCATGTGTGCTACGGCTGTTGTATTGTCACAGCGCACTAGGACATGATTCCCTTGAAGGCAGGGCAGAAAATGTCTTAGAGACATCCATGAAGTCAGGAGCTCTAGATAAATTATGTGAGTTGAGCGTAGTTTGGTCAGCTACGTCCCATTCATTGTCCTGCCCTCCTGGGTGGCACCCCACACGGTCAGGGAAACTTAAGTAGATACAAATTTTCATAACATAACCGCCCCTAGAGGCATCCTGTGTGCATAAAACTCTGTGCTCGTCCATTAGCACAATGCTGATGTACAAGCACGGAACACTGTAACATTGTGACGGAGATCGTGCAGGGGGCTGAAATGAAGAGACAAAATCCATTTCATGAAAACTCTCATCCTCAAAAGCCCCAACAGCAAAACCTGGATGGCTGATGTCATAAGGCCCTGTAGTCTGAGGCAAATGTGATACCGCATGCTCGCTCCCTCTTTGAACTGTGAGAGACAGTTCATTACAGATGGAATGCTCTCTTCTGACAGACGAGTGCGCATCACAGTGGAATTCAGCTCCAGATCCAGAAATGTTACATTCTGGGATGGAGTGGAATTGCTTTTGCTCAGATTTATTCTGAAACCCAGAGATGCAAGAGCACTAGTTGTGTGTCTTGCACTACTTTCTCCCTTGAATTGGGTATGATTAGCCAATCGTCTATATATGTCAGGATGTTCAGCCCCGCTAGGCGTAACAGTGCTAATCCTGCTTCCACGCACAGACAAAATACATACGGGCTCAGGGCGAGACCGAACGGCAGGAACGTGAATTCATAACAAATTCTGTGATAGGCAAAACGAAGATATTTTCTGTGTTGGGAATAAATGCTGACATGGAAGAAAGCATCTTTCAGATCCACTGATATGAACCAATTGTTCTGATGTATTAAACGAGAGAGTGTTGTATGTTAACATCTTGAAATTGTATTTTCTCAAATGTCTGTTTAACGCTGAGATCCAAAATAGTGTGCAGTGAACCACCCTTCTTTGGAACTAGAAAATAATGGAAATGTTGACATAGGTCCGGGGGAACTACCCAAATTGCACCTTTCTCTAAGAGAAGAAATGTCCTCTTTCAGAAAATGAGCAGAGCTCTCGTTTGTCTGCGAGAAATTTACACTGCCGAAATGTGGGGGTTTCGTGGCAAACTGAAGCCTGTAGCCATGCGTAATTGTCTGAATTACCCATTTGGGAGCTGGCATGGCGTGCCAGGCTTGTATGCTGACTAGGCTGTTTGTTGCAGGGTTTAGGTCAGGCAGCATTGTGGTAAAAATAGCCAGTAGTCAGTTTCTGGGGAGGCACAATTTAAAAGCCTCGTCCTTTTTTTTGGTCACAGCGCTGCTGCATGAGGGCGACAGCTGGACCAAAAAGAGCTTGTCCAGTTTCAGCTGGGGCTCCCGCCATGCGCCTCTTCTCGCTGTCAGGCAAACTGGAGAGATTCAGCCACAGTGCATGTTCACCCGTGACAGATAGAGCCATAGCACGGCCGGAGGCTTGGACAGCCTGATGGGCATTACGAAGTACGAGGTCATTAACCGTGACGATTTCCTTCCACAACGTGGGCGAAGGAGAGCCCTTCTCCAAATGAGCCCTTCCACAAGTTCAGCCTGGAAGGGAGAAAACATTCAGAGCTTGAACGTCGAGAGCCGACGCTCTGTACGAGCCCTGAAAATGGAGGCAGAGTAGTGGTCCATCTTGTTAGGGAGGGTGGGCTTAGGGGGGGCAAGTAAACCTCCCTGCGAGGGGTTAAGGTGTCTGGCCATTGACAGTTCGATGGTGGGGGGGAGGGGGGGTCACCCATACCGAGCATGGCCACATCCTTCACCTCCAAGCCAGAGAGACCATGCTTAAGGTCAAGCGGGATTCTCCAATAGTGCTTCATGTGCTTAGCGCACGCAGGAAGGACAGGCAGAAGCTGTTTTCTCGGGCAAGGCGGCGGCACCAACAGTTTTCCATCATAAACATCCCTCTTCTGATCAGCGCCATTTTGGAGGGCCGGCCATTCGATGTTGAGCTGAGCGTGGGTGGCTTGCAGGCTGAATAAAACAGCAAACTGACCAGAACTCCTTTCACAGTCACGCCTGGTGAAGGCTGATTCAAAGATGTGTCCTTCTACAGACTGTTGAGTGAGAGCCAAATGTGAAAACCAGTCGAGCTGTGAGTATTCCGCATAGAGGTCTATCAAGCCAGACTTGGTGCAATTGGATGCTACTGCAGAGGTCAGGTGTGTATGCCCTTCCCATAGGTGGATCTTGAACACGAGATGATGAAAGAGATCTAATTAAGTTTTTACATGAAACCTGTTTGAGTCAAAAGATGGAGTCTCTCGTTTCATCTGATATGCCATTTTTTTTTACAATTTGAGCACTTTATCGTGAAACACCACGCTGCTAAACACAATGTACACTATAGTGTACAATAGCACAAGGTTTTCATAAAAAATCCTATATGTACTGTGCATTTTTACATTAAGAAAAGCCCTCTCAGAGGCTTTACATAGAGTTAGGATGAAAAAACGGTACATTCTGAATTGTTCTGAGATCAGTGCAGACAGACAGCACACTGGAGGTTAAGACATTCACCAAAACATGGAGTCAAAAGTTCAGTTTCAGGCTGCAGATGATGTTTGAACGGTTCAAATTGAACCACTCAACATGGTTGGCAGACATGGCACAATGGTAATCAGTACATAGATTCAGAAATTATAATGTATCATTTTATTTTAACATGGTTGGAGTGATTGGACGATGTTTGCAGTTACTTTGAAACACGAATTAATTATGCGAATTTCTAATGGGTAAAATGCTTCACTTGTTTGTTTGACAGTACAAAGAGAGAACATTGAGATTTTGTTGGCAAAGTAGAAAAAAAGTTAAATCGAGTCAAATAATTTTTATGTGTATAGTTTTTTATTTGGGCATTCCCCAATACACATCTTTCTAAAGCAGCTTTACAGAAAATCAGCTGTAATGTCTGTAACGTCTTAAAACATGAAAAACCAACACTCCTGGAAACATAAACAATATGATAATAAAAATCTGACTTTCTATAGCTTGGTATTATTTAAAATTTCACAACTTGTCTCGCTGTTGTTTTTAGGAAAACTATTTGCTCTAGATTTTTTTTTTTTTTTTTTGGCATGTTTATTTGATGCTAGTTACAAATCAAAAAGGGGAATGGAAAATGCACACAGCAGTGACGCTCAGGTCTCAGGAGGATAAACACAAAAACAAGATTCCTTTTCAACCCCACACGGAACTACATTTCTTGCGGGAACTTAATTTTACGGACACGTTTCAATGTTACACAGAAAATGAAACCAACAAGCAGTGCTGCAGCGTTTCAAGTCAACAGACTTTATCAGTGTCGTAAAATCAATGTCGTGATTACAAGTAGGCAGAGTAATGGGGTTTTATAATATTCAGTCGTTTACGATCGCGAAATAAAATCTAGATTTAAATAAATAAATATCTATCCGCTATTCATCTGATAGTGCTTTGGTTCAGTATCAATAGAGTAAAATATGACAGACTTTCAGTGTCAGATCAGCTAGCAGACAGATCAAGAGCAATTTGCTGTATATCTGGACATATAATAGTGTAGCTCTTCTGTGGTCTGGGCAGTGGCAGCATTTCGCAATACAGATTTCATAACTGTGTTGCCAGGATGCCTGGGATGGTGGTGTTCGGACGCCGGTGGCGGATCGCCAGCGATGATCTTGTGTTTCCCGGTGCCTTCGAATTATTTGTCAGATCTCTGTGGTAAGAAATCATTTTACAATCTATTTGAATTTGAATGACATATAGGTTGTCTCGAAACCTGTTGAGCTGACTACCTTGACTGCATTTTTGGTTAAACACTCCTTCCGTAGTAAAATACTGCGGTCAGGCCAGCCTCCACTTGGAAATACATTGTCAAGCTAGCCCCCACGTTGTTTGCGGTACGCATATATACTGTGAAGTATGGTAAGAGTGTGTAATAACTGATTTCAAAATAAAAGCGATCTTCCGGTGAACATCATTTCACATTCAGTCAGTCAGTCAGTCTGTCAATAATGAATTAATGAAAAAAATTAATGAATAAAAATACACAAATAACTACATAAAACAAACTGAATAAAAAAAATAAATAAAAAAAAAACTAATTTAAAAAAAAAACGCCTCAAACTTAATAATAAATTAATAATAAAGAATACATTTCCAAAGACCACCTGACTTTTAAGCACCAAAATGACAGACTGTCATTAAGAAACTTCCTGTTGAATTTCAAAATTAAAGCCCTTTAAAATGGCATATAGATGCTGCATTTTCTATAATTCAGATAGATATTTAAAGGAAACTCCCTGTTTCAAAAGAACACTTTCACTTCAGAGTGATAGTACACCACCTCAGAGTGTCACTCACACAATGTAAGGGCAGTCTGATGTTGAATTTCAAAATTAAAGCCCTCTAAAATGGCATATGTATCCTGTGTTCCTTCTACATTCAGATAGACATTTAAAGGAAACTCCCTATTTCAAAAGAAAAATTTAACTTCAGAATGATATAGAGGCTGAGCAGCTAGTAGTCTGGTGCAGTCAACAACTTAGAACTGAACACGCTCAAGATGTGGTGGTGGCATAGTGGGCTAAAGCACATAACTGGTAAGGTTGCTGGTTCAATCCCCACAGCCATCACCATTGTGTCCTTGAGCAAGGCACTTAACTCCAGGTTGCTCCAGGGGGATTGTCCCTGTAATAAGTGCACTGTAAGTTGCTTTGGATAAAAGCGTCTGCCAAATTTACATGTAAATGTAAAGACAGTGGAGATGACAGAGGACACACCAGGAAGATCTATCTCTCATGACCTGAAGTGGGAGACTTACTTCGACTCAACACTTATATGAAACACTTGTAAATACATTTACAACTTCTGTATCACTGATCAATAAAACTGCATTTACATTCAACCATAACAATTCCTCTGTCATAGCCCATGTTGCCTCAAGGCCCATGTGCCTGTCGCAGGTTGGCGTAACTGCTGTTTAAATGTTTCTTCCTTATCAACCATCAATCCTACTTAAGAAGCTGTCTTCTCTCTTTGACTGATCTCTTTGGTGATATTTATAAGAGATTGAGGAATACTAAAGAGGTGTGGGCACAACAAAAAATGGATGAGGTACAGGGGGTGGAATGAGATCCGGGGTCTCTAAAGACCTGAGGTATGCATTTAAGAGTTCAAACAAAACCATGGTATTTAAGCAAAATGATTAACTGTGATATTACCATGGTACCATGTCCAAAAAACATGGTATTACCAT
The DNA here is from genome assembly GCF_019703515.2 of Myxocyprinus asiaticus. Lineage (NCBI taxonomy): Eukaryota > Metazoa > Chordata > Actinopteri > Cypriniformes > Catostomidae > Myxocyprinus > Myxocyprinus asiaticus. Next base: position 16,533,548 of record NC_059375.1, read on the forward strand.
TGTGCATGTTCAAAAACTACAGCTGTGCAATGATGCCATGTCCAGAGAGAGAGAGAGAAAAAAAACAGGGTAGTACATTTTGGTTATTTCTTTTTAGTACTGTGATGCCCAAACATGCCATCTTGGTAGGCAGCTTAGTAGACACAGACACAGAGTTAGGGAGTAAATTTTCAGAGATGATGTGTGATATCGGTATGATTTATTATGTTTGTGTTGCATGACACAGAATCCTCCTTTGACATTTCATTATTTTGTCTCTTAGGTGGATTGGGACCTTAATTCTGTACACCAAACATAAAGGTCGATTTGACTGTCAAGGTGGAGCAGTTTTGCATAATTACCTTGTTGTGCTTCTTGTGCTACTGGCAGTCATTATCTTGACACTGTGTGCAATTGTTTACATCAGTGCTCAAGGTAAGTGTCTTTTCTAGAGTAGCCAAAAACCAAAATGAGTTATGTGATTTCTCTATATTTAGTCTGATTTGTCATGCAGTTTAATGCTGCAGTCATTTGTTTTAGGAACCATAATGAATCCAGGGCCTCGCCGCTCTATGCCAGCCCTGGTGTATCTCCGTGCCCTCCTGTACATCCCTGAGTTAATATGGGCCAGTCTTGGGGCTGTATGGGTCTCTGACAATAGCACGGGATGTGAGTCAGCAGATGTTGGAGCTGTGATTGGAGCTGTGGTTTCCAGGTAACTTAAAGGAACAGTTCACCCAAAAATGAAAATTCTCTAATCATTTACTCACCCTCATTGCGTATGACCTACTTTCTTCTGCAGAACACAAATTAAATTTTTTAGAAGAATATCTCAACTCAGTAGTTCCAAATAGGTGAGTGGGGTCCAAAACTTTGATGCTCCAAAAAGCACATAAAGGCAGCATAAAAGTAATCCATAAAACTCTAGTGGTTTAATCCATGACTTCTGAAGTGATCCAATCGGTTTTGGGTGAGAACAGACATGTACCTCTTTTTCAATATAAATCTTGACATCAGCAGTCTCTTTGGCATTCAGGATTTCAAGCCCGATTACACGTCCTAGTGCTCTGTGCATGCGTCAAGCGCTAGGAAGTGTAATCAAGCTTGAAATCATGATCGTGCCTAGAGACTGCAATGGCAATATGTAAAGTAAAAAATGAGTTATATTTTGGTCTGTTCTCACCTAAAACCATTTGGATCAATTCTGAAGACATGGATTAAAGCAATGGAGTTTTATGGAATACTTTTATGATGCCTTTATGTGCTTTTTGGAGCTTCAAAGTTTTGGACCCCATTCACTTGCATTGTATGGACCTACAGAGCTAAGATATTCTTATAAAACAAATTGTTTGTGTTCTGCAGAAGAAAGAAAGTTGTACACATCTGGGATGGCATAAGGGTGAGTAAATGATGAGAGAATTTTCATTTCTGGAAATTCATAATGTCAAAAATGTGAATAAATGTAAAATATGTTAAACTAGACTTTGTAATAAGCCCTGTTTACACCCGGTATTAACTTTTAGGGTTTTAACAGTCCTTGAGAATGATATGATTGTGGTCTCTTGCTCTCTTTAGCTGGATCATCCTTCTCTCCATGGCAGTGGGTGTGCTCATAGTGTTTGACCCTCTGGGCAGCCAGAGACTGACTGCTCTGATGGTTGATCACTCAGGCCTGAGGGACATGGAGAGCAGCGAATCCTCTCAGCTCTTTTACACTGCACGCACTATGGCCACGCGGGTGTGGGAGAGTCGGCTACGTCTGCTCTGCTGCTGCCTGCCACAGGACGACAACCACCGCGCAGCCTTCTCAAGTATCGCCCAGCTCGTCAGCAGCTTCTTCATGGTTAGAGACAGTGCCACAGTGCACCTTACCCTTTCATGTCGTTCCAAACCCATATAACTTACTTTCTTCTGTGGGAAAAAAAAAAAGGTGAATTTTCAAGAGAATTCTGGTGAATTAGGACTGGGGCTGTCAAGCTCCAAAATGACAAAAAAAAAACAAACTTAAAACTGTCCATACGATTTGTATGCTACAAGTCTTTGAAGCTATTAGCTCTCAAATCAAACATGGCACCATTAAATACATCACATCAGGTTTGGTGTTAGAGACATCAAACGTCTTTGGTTTTTGCGTGTCTCATGACCAAATGTCACTGCAATTTAGGGTTGCTCCGATACCAAAATTTTAGTTTCGGTACAATACCAGCCCTGGTACCTGGGTATCGACATTAACTCGATACTTAGGCAACAAAACCTCAGATTGTTGATGAAATTACACAGAAAATAACTGCATAATGTCTTATCGATACAAATGATGCCTTTTCTTTTTTAATTTTTCTGGATTTCATGTTAAATGTTTTAATTAAATGTTATGATCAAATTGTGTTTAATCAAATACATACTGTACAGCTTTAAACAAATGAAAATATAGTACTTTTCAACAATATATATATATATATATATATATATATATATATATATATATATACACACACACACACACACACATATATACACACACACTGGTGGCCAAAATTTTAAAATAATGTACAGATTTTGCTGTTTCAGAAGGAAATTGGTCCTTTAATTCACCAAAGTGGCATTCAACTGATCACAAAGTATAGTCAGGACATTACTGATGTAAAAAAAACAGCACCATCACTATTTGAAAAAATTAATTTTTGATCAAATCTAGACAGGCCCCATTTCCAGCAGATATCACTGCAACACCTTATCCTTGAGTAATCATGCTAAATTGCTAATTTGGTACTAGAAAATCACTTGCCATTAGATCAAACACAGTTGAAAGCTATTTGGTTCATTAAATGAAGCTTAACATTGTCTTTGGTTTTGAGTTGCCACACTATGCGACTGGCATGTCTTAAGGTCAATATTAGGTCAAAAATGGCAAAAAAGAAACAGCTTTCTCTAGAAACTCATCAGTCAATCATTGTTTTGAGGAAGGAAGACTATACAATGCTTGAAATTGCCAAAAAACTGAAGATTTCATACAAAGGTGTACACTACAGTCCTCAAAGACAAAGGACAACTGGCTCTAACAAGGACAGAAAGAGATGTGGAAGGCCAGATGTACAACTAAACAAGAGGATAAGTACATCAGAGTCTCTAGTTTGAGAAACAGATGTCTCACATGTCCTCAGCTGACAGGTTCATTGAATTCTACCGCTCAACACCAGTTTCATGTACAACAGTAAAGAGAAGACTCAGGGGTGCAGGCCTTATGGGAAGAATTACAAAGAAAAAGCCACTTTTGGAACAGAAAAACAAAAAGAAAAGGTTAGAGTGCGCAAAGAAACACAGACATTGGACAACAGATAATTGGAAAAGACTGTTATGGATCTTAACCCCATTGAGTTTTGTGGGATCAGCTAGACCAGAGGTGTGTGAGAAGTGCCCGACAAGACAGCCACATCTATGGCAAGTGCTACAGGAAGTGTGGGGTGAAATGTCACCTGAGTATCTGGACAAACTGACCGCTAGAATGCCAAGGATCTGCAAAGCTGTCATTGCTGCACATGGAGGATTTTTTGATGAGAACTCTTTGAAGTAGTTTAAGAAGGTCTGAACATTTGTTTCAAATTGTAATAGTAATTTTTCACGTTATTAATGTCCTGACTATACATTGTAATCTGTTGAATGCCACTTTGGTGAATAAAAGTACCAAGTTTTTTCCATAAGAGCAAAATCTGTACATAGAGAGAGAGAGAGATGGAGCATGTGTGATCACCTGTTGATGATGCTGTAGTCTGTTAGTCAGCTTTGTGAAGATAATGTCATTTTGGTGAAATGCATCCTATTTTCTCAGTGGAAAAATAGCCGTCCAAGCAGGGGTATTCATCCCTATTTTGCAGTAGCCGGTGCACAAGAGTCTTTCACTATAGAAACCGCAATCTCCTCCACCATTTTGTCCTCTCCAACGTGGAAACTCTGGTAAAAGGTAAGCGCCTTTAGTTTATGTAATTAATCAGTCTGTTGTGTCTCTCAGCTATGATGAGCCTTAATGCTGAAGTTGTTAGTTTAAAGCCATTTAAAGCTGTTTCCTTGCTTTAGTGGTGTAGTAGTATTACAAGCAATCACGGAGTGCTGACTCACTTCACATCACCTGGCTCATATTACACACAAAAATAGTCTTTTGCCTCCACCTGCTGGCTAAAATATGTAATGTCACAAAATTAAATGTAAAGAGAGAGATGGCTCTTAACACATCTGCACTGCTCTTACACTAGTTTAGAATGGCACGAACACAAGCGGAGTGATACGTACAGTGAAGTGTCCGAGTGCTGATGGCGTGAGACCATCAGTACTCATGGAACGTCTTTCGTCCAATGTCCGAACGCCTGAAGGTACCACATTCATCTGTACAAACAATAGTACGCAAGTATAAACATCATGGGACCACGCAGCCATCAAACTGCTCAGGAAGGAGACACATTCTGTCTCCTAGAGATGAACGTAGTTTGGTGTGAAAAGTACAAATCAATCCCAGAACAACAGCAAAGGAACTTGTGAAGATGCTGGAGGAAACAGGTAGACAAGTATCTATATCCACAGTAAAACAGGTCCTATATCGACATATCCTGAAAGGCTGCTCAGCAAGAAAGAAGCCACTGCTCCAAAACCAGCATAAAAAAGCCAGACTACAGTTTGCAAGTGCACATGGGACAAAGATCTTACTTTTTGGAGAAATTTCCTCTGGTCTGATGAAACAAAAATTGAACTGTTTGGCCATAATGATCATCATTATGTTTGGAGGAAAACAGGTGAGGCTTGCAAGCCAAAGAACACCACCCCACCGTGAAGCATGGGGGTGGCAGCATCATGTTGTGGGGGTGCTTTGCTGCAGGAGGGACAGGTGCACTTCACAAAATAGATGGCATCATGAGGAAGGAAAAGCAACATCTCAAGACATCAGCCAGGAAGTTAAAGCTCGGTCGCAAATGGGTTTTCCAAATGGACAACGACCCCAAGCATACCTCTAAATTTGTGGCAAAATGGCTTAAGTACAACAAAGTCAAGGTATTGGAGTGGCCATTACAAAGCCCTGACCTCAATCCGATAGAAAATGTGTAGGTAGAACTGAAAAAGCATGTGTGAGCAAGGAGGCCTACAAACCTGACTCAGTTACACCAGTTCTGTCTGGAGGAATGGGCCAAAATTCCAGCAACTTATTGTGAGAAGCTTGTAGAAGGCTACCCAAAACGTTTGACCCAAGTTAAACAATTTAAAGGCAATGCTACCAAATACTAACAAAGTGTATGTAAACTTCTTACCCACTGGGAATGTGATGAAAGAAATAAAAGCTGAAATAAATAATTTTCTACTATTATCCTGACATTTCACATTCTTAAAATAAATTAGTGATCCTAACTGACCTAAGACAAGGAATGTTTTCTATGATTAAATGTCAGGACTCGTGAAAAACTGAGTTTAAATGTATTTGGCTAAGGTGTATGTAAACTTCTGGCTTCAACTGTATGTATGTATGTATGTATGTATATATATATATATATATATATATATATATATATATATATATATATATATATAATATAATTTTTGGTAAAAAAGAAAAAAAGACGCACAACAGAGCTTTACAGTATTCATGAAAACAAACTGATTACCTGAGGCAGAAGTTTGCCATGGCTGAATCACAATCTGCTGATGACACTTGCTTATGTGATATAGCTTACAGATGATAATACTATTAATATAACCATTTAATTTTATATTATTGTTACTATGAGTATTATTGCGACTGCTTTGAATAATACACTTTTATACAGTAGTAATATTTTTCTGTCGTAATGTCTTCAGATTCACGCAATCAGTTGAATAGAGCTCTCATTTCAGCGTGACTTTTATTTTGAAAGATCTGAAGTTCTTCCTGGTTGTGAAGAGTTCGTTATATCAAGCTTCCCTCGACTCGCGAGCTGCAGTGGAGAAAGCGTTCATTTGAGAGTTCACAGCCGTTTATACACAACACACTGATCTGTGGCTCTGCAAATGGATACTATTGGACGCACTGCATGAAAATCAAGCCTTAGTAGTGTGTTGCGTTCGTGTGTGTGTGTGTGTGTGTGTGTGTGTGTGTGTGTGTGTGTGTGTGTGTAGGAGATGACAGGGCAGCGAGGAGCCTCAACTTCATACTGTGGCGGGCAAAGCATGTGATTGTGTATTATTTCATTAAATGACATCCTTCTGCTGTTTAATGATCACACTTGGCCATATAGAGGCTTTTTTATTATTTTCAAATGGTCTTTGATTTCATCTCAAAACTCTCACATTACATTACATTTTGCTAATGGTAGCATACTTTAATATGGTACTGAAATGAACACCAAGATAATATCGTACCTTTTACATTTTTGGTATCGCTATATTTCATTAGTACTGGTATACCGCGCAACCCTACTGCCGTCAAACCTGATGTGTCTAATAACGTCATAATTGACAGCACAGCTGGAGGGCAAAATTTTCAGGAAATAACATCTTACATTTGGGTCTGCTTATCACACAAGTTATTATATGGCTACAGAAGACTTGGAATATAGCACACAAGTTGAGTGGACCACTTTTATGGTGTTCACTTTCATTATATGGAAAAGAACAGCCAGGATAATTTTTTAAAACTTCACATTTTGTGATCCACAGAAAGTCAACTGGTTTGGAATGGCACAAGACTGTGAAAATCATGACAGAATTTTCATTTTCAACTTTTTTTTCTGTGGCATACTGTCAATTAGCACAGTAAATAATTTCGACTCACACCTCAGTTTGTAAAAAAAAATGTGTACAGAAATGCACTTACAATGGAAGTTCTTGTGCAGCCATTTTCTCAGCATATGCGTTTATCCAGAGCAAATAAACGTTACCTTGCAGAGGGTAATATGAAGCTAATTTACCACTATCTTGATCTCTGTGTTCAGGATACAGACCTGGTGCCCAGTGACATCGCTGCTGGTCTGGCCCTTCTGCATCAGGAACAGGATAAAATGGAGCAATGTCGAGACCCTGATGAGGTTCTGCCTCACAGCCCTTCCTCCCCCATAGTGAGTATGCATCTCTGATAAATGCTGTCATCACAGGAAATTTTAATTGGAGAGGATGTATGCAGGAGTTAAAAGATTAAGGGATGTAAAACATGACATGTGCATTGAGTGAACCATAGCACTTTCTTGTGTCTGTGTCCAGAGAGAAGATCTGGAGATTGAGCTTGAGAAAGCTGCTCACTGTATGCAGTTTGCTGCAGCTGCATATGGTTGGCCAATGTACATCTACTCAAACCCCCTCACTGGACTCTGCAAACTCAGTGGAGATTGGTGGGTAACATTTGATGGCTTAAAGAGAAAGTAAATTAGGGAAAGGGAAATTTGTGATGCACCAGTACAACATTTGTGTTACAATACCAATATACTGATGCCGATAACGGTAGTTTGCCCAGAAATTACACCATTCCCCTTCAACAACATCAAAGATCAATAAGATTACTTTTTTAACTTCCGATTAGAAATTACAGTAATTGTTCTGGGTTTCAGCTGCCGAAACCGTCAAGTAGAGTATGACCTAGTTGGAGGAGACAACCTTGGCTGTCATTTCACCTCCATCTTACAGAGCACAGGACTGCAGTACAGAGATTTCATCCACATCAGCTTTCATAACCAGGTGGAATTGCATGATTTCCTCTCTTCACTGTCAAGAAATCCAAACTAATTTCAGATTGATTTGGAATTACTACAACAATGTCTTTTTATTCTTTAGATCTATGAGATCCCATTTTTCGTGGCATTGGATCATAAAAGAGAAGCCATCCTGGTTGCTGTGAGGGGAACTCTGTCACTCAAGGTGAGTTTGAAATAGTCCTTAAACACCGATAAGTATTGGGATGCTTTAAAAAAAGCAAGATGTAAACATATTTGGACAAACCAAATAGGGATGCACTGATAACATTTTTGTGCTCCTGATCCGATTCAGATACATGCACTCCCGATCCGATACCAGAGTGTTTTTGTCTTAAGCATTTAAGAATATCTATACCTCACTATGTGGGAAATGATTGGGGGTACTCTTTTATATGTAAAGAAAGACAAACCTCTAACTACACATTATTTAATTATAAAAAAATGTGTAGCCTATTAAGAAAAACGTTATTTTTAAATAGTCTACTAGATAATGCAATGGCAAATTTAACAGTAACTCAAGTGAAAGTCTTCAGTAGAAAAGAAGCCAGTTCTCTTAACACATTTTTCCAACTTGTATCTGGATTTAAATGGATTCAGACCTCTTTTTTTTTTTTTTTTTTTTTTTTTTTTTTTTTGGTTCAATTTATTTTTAATAGGATATCAGTCCACTTTTCAGTAACATTTTATTTATTTTTGGAACCCAGTCAACTTAAAAATTATTGTAATTTAATAATAATAATAATAATACAATAATATTAATAATTATTATTTTTGTTTAATTAAGATTAAGTCCAGGAAAGCTAACGTGTTTTTAGCCAGATAGCAAATTATGTATTGTGTGCACATTGTGCTTCGTGTGGATTATCTAATGATCTATGCATCCAATTGCATTCTGTGTTGGCTCGTTTTAACGGGAATCCCCTCCTCTAAATTATGGTATGTGATATTTTATGTTCTTTTTATGTTTTGTGAAGTTATAAGTGAACACGGGAGTTATCAACAACACCTGTTTACATGTAACGTATGTCAAAGACATATTCTTAGCTATTACTCGCTATATTTTTGTCTGTGAGTAAAACAAATAGGCTGGTTGTATTCTGCTCTGAGAGATTTCATATGACAGATGACACAAGGCTATCTGATCAGTTTGATGTTTTTACCGATAACAATAATATGTACAGTGCAAAATGATTAATAAATGATTCAATGTCTGCTAATTTCAAAGCACTTGGTTCAGTTTTGGTCATAATGCCTACATTTGTTGCAAAGAACAGCTTCTAAGCTTTAAAACAATACCTATTTTGTGTTGGACAAGATTTTTTTCTAGGCGGGCCAATCCGAGCTTAAAGGGTTAATATGCTTTTCATTCAAAATGTGGTGAATTGCTCCTCCGGTTCAGATCAAAAAGCATGTTATAAGCGATCCGAATTATCAAGCATCTAGCTCTGACATGTAGCTCATGTGGAGTGCTCAGATACTGCGTGACTCTATGAGAGCTGAAACCAGCAGCATGACATCAGCCCATGCATGCGTGGCACAACAGAGCAGCGCTCATTTTCTAAAACGTGCTGTACATTGCAGACTATATATTTTTCACAAAGATTCACAAAGCTATCGTATGTCTTCAAGAGACTTTAAATAAAATGTGGACTTTTTTTTTGTAATTTAATTATCTTCTCAGAGGTCCAATGATAATGTTATAAAAGTTTTTTTGCACCAAAACAGTCACAATTTAGTAATATATAATCATTTTCCACCATGTTTTTGGCCCTCTGTCTGAAACTCTCGGTTTTGGCCCTAGCGCCTCCATAAGACTTCAACGTAAATGGCCACTGTTCTCATTGGCTAACATCATGCAGCCCCTCAAATTCAGCAAACTCAATCGGATGAACATTATAAGACTAAATTTCAGGGTTTACACATAACACACATCCAACACATTGCATCTGAATATTTTAAACTGTTCATCTCAAGCACAACTGTTAACACTCAGCACCATAAACTATCAAAAAGTCATTTGAAATATTCATGAATGAAATGGTTTACTTACGTTTTTGAAGTGTTTTTAGCTGCCCCATCCTTCAATAACAGTTCCTTGAATCGTATTATGATGGTTCACAAGCAATCCATGCTGACATGAGCCAAAAAAAATGAACACATCATTGTCCAAAGAACGGTGAAATTACTTACATACTGAAGGCGCACTGAGGAGCACATCGCCGGAAACACACCAAAGCAGTCAAAGACGTCCATCGTCAAAGACATCCTATGTTTACATTTGGTAATTTAGCAGACGCTTTTATCCAAAGTGACTTACTAATGAGGAACATAGCAAGCAAATTGTCATCCCTAATTTTTACATTGAAAATATTACACACTTTCCCTTTAAAAGTTCAACAACATCTACAGTGTTGTACTGCCAAGCTCTCAAGGTGGCTGGAGTAGTAAAAGCGCTAGCACAGAAGAAAGAGTCAGAGAAGGAATTTTTTTGTTTTCTTTTTTGTGTGCAGTAAGTGCAAGTTAAGTTCAATAGTAAGTACAGTTAGTGTGGATTGGTTAAATGCTCGCGGAACAGATGTGTTTTCAGCTGGTTCTTGAATTTTGAGTTGGTATCAGCAAATCGTGTGGAGGTTGGAAGCTCATTCCACCACAGAGGAACAGAGAAAGTGAACGATTGTGAAGTAGACTTTGAGCCTCTTTGTGATGGGACCACCAGGCACTGCTCATTCATAGACCACAGAGAGCGAGTTGGAGCATAGGCCTGGAGGTGTGAATTGAAGTTAGAGGGTGCGGTTCCATTGGCTGTCCTGAAGGCCAGAGTCAAAGCCTTGAATTTGATGTGGGCAGCTACAGGTAGCCAGTGAAGTGAAATCAAGAGTTGGGTGACATGAGCCCTTTTTGGCTGATTGAAAACCAGACGCGCTGCTGCATTCTGGACCATCTGTAGTGGTTTAATTGTGTTAGCTGGGAGGCCAGCCAACCAAGCATTACAGTAGTCTAGTCTTGAAATGACCAGAGCTTGGACCAGGAGCTGTGCAGCATATTCAGGCAGAAAAGGTCTGATTTTCATGATGTTATAAAGTGTGAATCTACAAGACCGGGCAGTTGATGAGATGTGGACAGTGAAATTAAGATGGTCATCTACCACCACTCCCAGGTTCAGAGCTGTTCTTGTTGGTGTTAGTGTAGTTGAACCAAGATGAATAGTGAGGTTGTGGTTAACATATGGGTTGACTGGGATCACGAGGAGTTCTGTCTTGGCAAGGTTGAGCTGAAGGTGGCGTTTCTTCATCCAGGCTGAAACGTTCGAGATGCTGTGGCGGAGCGGAACTACGCACTGTTCCTTTAAGGAACCTCCACCACCTAATTACACAGAGAGAGAGAAGGAGTATAAAATGGCCGCTCATCACAAGAAAATAAGAGAAATGGTGCTACAACAAACGATGCTAAAAACAGTGCCAAGTTAAACAGTGCTACAAAGAGGTGTGATGTGAGTTGACACGGGTTTGGGTGAAGCAGAGTTGTGAGCCGAGCTGGGGTTTAAGAAGAAAGTTTGTCTTTTGTATATCAGTGTTGGGAAAAAGGAACGCGATTTGAGGAGAGAAGAAAACAAAAAGGGATTGATTAAAAGTTGCTCATGCTCATCACTTGAAGTGTGGCCTGCATCAAAGTGTCGTTGGAAGCTTTGAGTTTAAAAGGAGTGGTGTGAGTTTCAAGCAGCCTGCTGACCCGTCGAAGAGCTCCACAGCAAAGTTGATGATTTCTCTTATGTCTAATTCTCCCTCTGCGCTCCTGTAGCACTGCCCCACATGCAAGAAGGTACATGCCAACTCTTCTGACCAGCGTTCACTATCAAACTACTCCCCAATGCACCTGAACTCTTTCACATTCTCCCACACACATACATGTACAAGATGTATTGCTTTGTTTTTAATGTTAAATGATTATTTGCTGTTACTGCTCATTTGGTGTTTGCTTTTGTTTGTGAGACTTTTGGATTGTTGTTTGGTTGTTTACTGAAATTTTTGGTTTGGGTTTGAACAATGTATATTTTGAAATGTGAAACCTTGTTGTGAAATCTTTGAAAATACTTTTCAAGCACTGATACTTGAGGAACACCAGTGGTCAGCTGGTGTGACTTGGACACCTCTCCTCTCCAGGAGACCTTGAAAGATCTGCCAGTGAGATGACTCAACCCATCCAAGTGCAGTTCCTGTGATGCCCAAGTCAGAGAGGACGTTCAGGAGAATCTTGTGGTTCACTGCGTCTAAAGCAGCAGACAAGTCATGGAGGATGAGGACGGATGATTTGGAGTTAGCTCTCGACAGTCGCAGGGTTTCAGCTACTTACAAGAGGGCAGTCTCTGTTGAGTGCCCTTTTTTTGAAGCCAGACTTTTAAAAGCGGTGAAATATATGGCAGCGGTCAAAGAGTCTGTGTAGTTAATTTACAAAAATAATCCAAAATAGTCCAGATGGGTCCATTTAGGTGTTATGTTTGGAATAGTTAGCCACACAAGGCCTGCTCTCTACACTTGAATTGTGTGCCAGTGGGCGGGGCCAAGGGTGCGATGACGCATGTTGCTGGATGTATAAATACAAATGAGCAATGTGTCATGAACAGACAGATTTCAAAACTAGACTTTTCAGCAGGGTGACAACTATAAATGCTCTTTTTAGACTGGGGAAGAAGTTTTGAGTTCTGAAATTTACAGTATGTTTTTATAGTACAGTTATCTCATATGTTTAAATATCAAGGAAAATGTTATTCACCATTTCATGACCCCGTTAAAGCTGACGTATGTCATTTCTGCAACACTAGCTCCACTGAACGGTATTGCAATAATAAACAATGTTTCCAAAACAGCTTTCTGAATACACCCCCCATCTTCTGTTGTTCAAACAATCAGATAGTCCTGTCCCCCAACTTATGCTATTGGTTGAATAATGTTGATGGGGCGGGTCTAAGTGGGTCTCTCAAAACAAACATGAGTGTTTAGTTTTCGAGAATTAACCTACAAATTGTTTATTTATAGATGTGTCTGCATATTAAGCTGGGTTAGAAGAAAATATTTTAAAGACTGAAAAAGTTACATACTTCAGCTTTAATAGTTATTTTTTGATGGTACTACTTGACGGTAATGACTGTGATTAACACGGTATCGGATTTGAATCGGGCTCATCGGACAGATACCTGATCCTGTTTAAAAACATCAGTATCAGAGATGATACCGATCCAGGTATTGGATCGATGCATCTCTAAAACCAACCTTTACTGTAACTTGTGTACCCAAAACTACAAGGGTGTTTGTACAGGATTGTCAGGTGTTATTTCCCTAAACAAACTGTGCACTTTACAGTTTGGACAAAAAATGGACAAAGTATTTTGCTGTGTTTGCTGAGGCAAGCTTCACTGTTAATTTTGCTTATACTTCGAGTTAGTTTTTTTTTTTTTTTTTAAGATATAAAAGTTACTTGTTGAGAAGAGGTGTGCTATTATTTTTAATAGTGATCAAACAAAATATTTTGGCCTGGCAGATGATAAACCTGGTGAAAAATTCCATAGAACTGCATTGATCAAGGGACCAGAGTTATACAATATCTAGGGCCCAGATTGTCAAAGACATGTGCAGGTGGACTATATTGACTTGGGCCAGTGACCAACCACCCACAACACCCTTGCCCAGTCCCTAGACCAATTCTCTTGATCTTGCTTTATTAGTCTCTATTATACAATATTAAATTGCACTGTGTTCGTCTTGTTTGCAGGATGTGTTGACAGACCTCTCCGCTGAATGTGAGAATCTGTCTGTTGAAGGCGTGTCAGGAACCTGCTATGCTCACAAGGTACGAAACTAAATCACAAGTGTACATTTTCCGATTACTCCCATGTTTGGCTTACAGATGTTATTAATAACATTGTAACAGTGCAACAGGTTGTGCAAAGATCACCAAAACAAACAAAAAAATACATAAAAGATGTGATTGATCTTTCATCTTTGCATTATTATTATGAATATTGAAACTGATATTGACAGTTATATATTTTTGTGACCGCTTTTTATAATGACCCGCTTACCGTATGTTTTTCCTTACTTATCTTTTCTGTTATTATTAACCATTTTTATTGATTCCATTCACAAAATAAATAAACAACAGAAAATACAGAATTAAATTATATACATTAAGCCCCTCCCCCCGAACATCCCCCCCAATCCAACACAAACACGCACTCCAGTGGTCATAATTATTTAGAACATAAAAAAAAAACTTTCAAAAAACAATAACAATGCACATACACATTTAAAACTACAAATCCCTCTCCACTGCCTCTCCCCGAGAACCCTCCAAAAAGGCCAAATATCTACCCCACTTCCTTTTAAACAAATCCCATTTTCCCAGCCTTCTATATATCACCTCCTCGAATGCCGCCACCCCGCCCATCTCTGTGCACCACTCCTGAAACGAGCTTGCTCCAACTGACTTCCATCCCCTAAGAATGATCCGTCTGCCGATCATAACTCCGGCTAGGACCCAACTTTTTATATATCTATCCCCTATATTAATGACCGCCCCATCGCCTAAGATACAGAGTCTGGGGTAAAATGAAAATTGAGTGTCCAATACATCACACATAAAACTCAGAACCTTCAACCAATCTTAACACACCACCAAAAAACATGGGTTGTGTCTCCATCTTCTGATTGGCATCACCAGCAGGTGGGTGTGTCTTTAAGACCACACCTATACAATATAGAGGGGGTCCAATAGAATCGATGTAAAATCTTGAATTGCATAAGGTGCACCCTTGCATCTCTAGATGTAGACTTAACATTTTTTAGAATCCTAGCCCACACTCCCTCCTCCAATACCAAGTTTAAATCTTTCTCCCATAATCTCTTGAGAGAAGTTAAAGCTCCGTCCCCCAGACTCTGAATTAGCAGGGAGTAATACACTGATGCCTCATGACCTTTTCCAAAAGCAGTAATCACCTCTCCTAGAGTATGTGCCGCTTTAGGGGGGTGTATGCTACTCCCAAAAATAGTACAGAGCAGGTGGCGCAGCTGTAAATACCTAAAGAACTGTGATCTGGGAATCCTAAAATGTTGAACCATATTTTCAAAGGATCTCAACACTCCACTCTCTTATAGATCACAGAGCATATTAACCTCCCTCACAATCCACTCTGACCAGCAGAAAGGGGACTTATTAATACATAATTTTGGTTTCAGCCATATGCTTGAAGCAACATTTAAATAAATGTCCGAATTAAACACTCTGGACACTATTGTCCATACCGAGTGCAAATGCGAGATAACAGGGTGTAACTTAAGTTCTCCGATTAATTTGATAGAAAGGCTTTGCAATGGCGAAATAGGGGCAAGAGCTTCCTGTTCAATACAAAACCAGGGAGGAGCTCTCTCAGGAGGAAGAGACCAATGAGCCAAATGTCTGAGACCGAATGCATAATAATACAACAAAATCTTGGGTAGGCCTAGCACACCTTTGTCAATCGGCCTATGTAACTTATTGAAATGCAATCTGGGACGTTTACCATTCCAAATATGCTATCAGAATGCTTGCAATAAGAGAGGGGGACATCTACAGGGAGAGATTGTAGCAGGTAGTTGAATTTTGGAATACAATTCATTTTAATAACATTAACCTTCCCAATCATAGATAAATTTAATGAAGCCCACCTGCCCACATCGCTCGAAAACCTTTTTATTAAAGGTCAAAATTAACTAACTAAATCACACAAATTTGCTGGTAATAAAATGCCCAAATACTTAATGCCCTGTTTGGGCCACTGGAAGGCACCCGACTCAAAAACCGTTACTGGGCAGTACGCTGTCAGAGCCAAAGCTTCAGACTCGAGACAATTTAGGGAGTTCTAATGGTTCCACAAAGTTTCTAATATCTTCATCAGTAGACGGAGACGTGGAACTATAGAGATCAAGATAGAATTCTTTAAAAGCATTATTAATATCAATGGCCGAGGTAAAATTTTCACCACCAGCAGATTTCACTGAGGGAATGGTAGAAAAAGACTCTCTCTGCTTTATATATCTAGCCAAAAGCTTCTCTGCTTTGTCCCCCTACTCAAAATATGACTGTCTTTCCCTGAATAGCCAAATCTCCACCTTCCGTGACAAAATAGTATTATATCTGTATTTCAATCGGGACAATTCCCTGAGGCCATCAGACGACATTCGGTGCTTCAGCTCTGCCTCGGCACTTTTAATATTCCCTTCCAACTCCACGAGTTCTTATGCTTTGGATTTTTTGGTGAATGAGGCATACTGTATAATCCAACCACTAAGAACCGCCTTAAATGCCAACCAAGCCACGCCCACAGAAGATACTGAGAACCAGTTGGTCTAAATATAAACATTGATTTCAGCCTTTATCATTTGTTGGAATTCAGGATTTTGCAAAAGGGATACATTAAAGCGCCAACTATATGATTTCCTTTTCTCCATATGTGGCAACACCTCTAAACTCACCAGGACGTGATCTGAGATTAAAATGTTTCCAATTGAACAATCAACAACAGATAAAATGAGGGACTTATATAGATATATAAAAAATCTAGAATAAATCTTATGGACTGATGAAAAAAATTTATAGTCCCTACCAGATGGGTTCAAATGTCTCCAAATATCTGTAAGACCAAGATTTTTACACATCCTGTGAAGTGTCAGTGTTGCTCTAGGGGCTTACACACTTTTGCTTCACTATGATCAAGGACTGAGTCCATCAGTAGATTAAAGTCTCCTCCCAATATTATATCATGAGGGGTGCCAGCGTCATGCAACATCCCTTCAAGGTCTATAAAAAAGTCATGATCATCAGCATTAGGTGAGTAAATATTAGCCAAAATAAGACTTTGCCACTGAATTTCTGCTAAAATAATAATGACTCTCCCTAATTTATCTTTAATCTGTTTGAGACATTTGAATTGTAAATGTTTATTTACCAGTATAATGACTCCCCTGCTTTTACTTGAGCCAGCACTAAAGAAAAAATGTCCACCCCATATCTTCCCAAAATTTTCAGCTTCCTGCAGGGAAAGATGCATTTCTTGAAGAAACACTATATCATATTTCTTACGCTTAAGAAGAGAAATAACTTTCCTTCTTTTTATGGGGTGCCCCAACCCATTTACATTCCACATGGAGAGAGACAATCCACTCATATTAATATTTTACATTTTTACATATTAGAAAAAATGGATTGTGTGTCAAAAACAAAATTATAAAGACCACATTCCAACATTAGTGCAAAAATCAAACCCCAAACTTCCCTCTGAGCCAAACAAACAGAAAAAAGAAAAACGTGTGCATTAACGCGCATTAAAATAGCATCCATCCCTCTAAACTGAAACAGTCCATGTACGCCTACGAGAGCCCCCGCGACAACTTTGCCGTCGGATTGCTCAAGTCCGGTGTTTCTATACAAATTTTGTGAGACAGAATTACACAACAAAAGATAATCTATAAAACAAACTCCAGCCAATAGGCGGAATAAACACAAAGAAAGTGTAGATTCATCCACATAACTGTCCTGAAAGTGTGTTCCACCACAAAACAAACTTCAGCCACTAGGTGGAACCAGCACAAAAAAGGCGCTCAGTTTCCTCGGACAGTCAAACAAATGTTCAGTGAGCTAGCCCATTTGGCTGCTGCATGAGTGCAAATGACCTAATCACTCCAATGACTTGCAAGAAATACTCCACAAAACAAACTCCAGCCAATAGGAGGCATAAGCACAGAGAACTTGCAGATTCATCCACAACACTGTCCCAAAGGAGTGTTATTCCACAAAACAAACTTCAGCCGCTAGGTGGAACCAGCACAAAAAGAAACAAAAAAGGCGCTCAGTTTCCTCGGACAGTCAAGTGAATGTTCAGTGAGTCAGTCCACTCGGCTGCAATGTGAGTACCACAAAATAAGTAACACATTACATTGACTTTATGAAGGACATCGCTTGCTGGGGACATATAAATGTTTTACAGCCATCCTTAGCATCTATTCTCAATTTGGCTGGGAACGTCAGTGCAAAAGCGACCTTCCGTTGATGTAACAGTTTCTTGCATTCCTTGAATCGATCATGTTTCTCTCTTGTAGAATTTGCAATGTCTAGGAACAAGAAAATGCTGTGGTTCTTCCAAGAAAGCCTTCCTTTACTCCTCGCCTCGCGTAACACAAGATCTTTATCGGATGATCTCATAAATTTAGCCAGAATTGATTGGGGCCTGTTCACAGCGGATCGCTGAGCCGTAACCTTGTGAGCTCACTTGATTTCCAGCTTATGGCCTGTTATGTCGAGCAGACTCGGAAAGAGCCCATCCAGGAATTTCCCCATATCCCAACCCTCTTCGGCCTCACGGACGTTATTCCACTGGCTACGGTTCTTCATGTCCTCCAACTTCTCCCAGACATGCTCCAAATCCACCTTGGTTGCTAGCGGATTAGCAGATAATTCCCTCTCCGATGACTCCAGATAATCTATGTTTCTCGACATTCCCCACTCTTGTAACCACCTCAGTAAATTTGATCTCCATGGCAGTGATCGATCGACATATTACAGCAAGATCCTCCAAGTCAGCAGCGACCTTCATCAGCATTGCCAACATGTTCAACATTTCTTGCTGAATTTCCCCTCATTTCTCCAACCAAATCGACTCCCGGGATTGGGGCCTCCATGGGGGAGTCAGCTTGAGCACGTAAGTGTCTTTTAATGTCTCCAGAGCTCGAGGATTTTGAATTCTTTGACATATTGTCCTCCTAGAACAGTTATGGAACAGAGTGTATCGAATCTCACCGGTTTATGACATTAATAGTGTTAAAACTAGCAAAGTGTGCAGAGCTCGCCGTTCACACGTCCGAACCTCGCATGGCGTCGCGTGACTCCCCTCCCTTATCTTTAATTGTAGTGCCAAAATTTGCTTTAACTGATAAGTTTTCTGTCTGTATCACAGGGCATGTCTCAAGCCGCAAACTACATCTACAAGAAACTAGTCAATGATGGTATTTTGAGCCAGGCATTCAACATTGCACCAGTAAGAGCTTTTGGCTTTTCTACTGAATTTATACTATCAATATAGAATTCTACATAATTTTCCTGTTGAAGTGAATATTCCTGTGATGACTGCGTGTACATATTTGTGTTTATTTGCAGGAGTATAAACTGGTGATCACAGGACACAGTCTTGGTGCAGGAACAGCATCATTGCTGGCTGTGCTTCTACGCAGCACACACCCGACGCTGGAGTGTTATTCTTTCTCTCCACCAGGGGGCCTCATGAGGTAATGCGACATCTACATACAGCTCACGTTCTGTTCTAACAAAAAATTACTGTGATGGTACAGTGATGAATCAGATGGCAATACCATGATATATACAATGTTACTGAATGCAGTATTCATGTACCATGGTATTTTCATGGTACATCCAAGTTACTTTAGAGAGTGGAGTGGTACCACCATAGAACATGCTCAAATATCCATGACATTACCATGGGACTGTGCTAAAAAAACAAAACAAGGTGACACCATGGTAGGTACTTTTTTGTTAGTTCAGGGAGAAAGAAAAGAACATACGTAACCAAGCAGTATTAAAAATACCCGTAACGGCTTTTTAATGCTTGTCTAACGTCTCTCCTCAGTAAAGCACTTGCTGATTACTCAAAGCAGTTTGTCATCTCAGTGGTGCTTGGAAAAGACCTTGTGCCCAGGTGAGATTTAGTTGAATTGTTACATTGTAGTCAGGCAGAGGCTTGCTTGATTTCATTTGTTTATGTAAAAGTGTGGCTATATTTAGAGAGCCTGTTTCTAGTGCCACACCTCTTGGATGGTACTGTTAACTTTTTCCAGACTTCTATTTGTATAGAATTGTTGATATCACTTCCAAGTGAGTGGCCTTTTTTTTTTTTCCCCCTATAGATTGAGTATTCCAAACATGGAGGACTTAAAAAGAAGAATATTAAAAATGGTATCTAATTGCAGTGAATCAAAGGTACGTTTATTGAATTAGTTGTTGGGAATCCAGTAATCGTAAATGAGACCTTATGTAATTAGTGTGCAAAACTACACATTTTAAAAATTGATTAGTCAGTGGATTGTCTCTGTGACTAGTTGACTAAATGGTCTACTGAATTCCACCTCCAGTTTGAGTTCTGTTGGTGTTTATTTTGTGAAAATGAATGACCACCTGACTGCATATTATCCCACTTATTACAAAATGTATTACTTGCCAAGTAAATAAATAAATGGACATGAAACATTGATTTGAGTTTAACTGATTTTATATGCTTCCTCCCAGAGTGATACGAGAAGTAGGAAAGATGACTCTCAGTACCTAGATAAGTTAACCAGTCGTATATGTCTTAAAACCGGATGTGCAGTTGTTAAATATGTGACTGCTAGATGGTGCCATTGACCAATCAGAATAGAGTATTCCAGAGACCTGTGTAATAAGCTGTGTTAAACGCTACTGGCATGAAAGAAAAATTTAATTTCTGATATTATCAGAAAGACTGTGATAAAAAAAAAAAAAATGTATATTGAAAGTTAAAGGTGCTGTAAGTGATTTTTTTTTTTTTTTCATGGAAAGGTATGCAAAACTACTCCTTGAAAGATATTAATGAAATAAGTGTTGTGAAATATCTCACTGCTCTCTGTGACAGCTCTAGACTCTGTAAACAGAACATTTTGCGCATTCTTATAGTGTTGTAGTTGCAGCGAATTATTGAGGCATAATGCCATTTTTATGCCATGTTGCTCATAACAGTTGACAGTTTAGGGCACTATTTTGCTGCTGTTGTTTTTGACAACTGCTTCTGCTCAATGTCGCTCTCAATAAAGCTCATTTGGTATCTTTGAGGTGTGAGGTTTTGGAAGAAGAGGGCGTGGCTAATCCAACAGCTCATCTAGTGGAAATTCTAGAACGGCTATAATCGCTTACAACACCTTTAATGACAGCAAAACAGAACACTAGTGGATAGGTGATTGGCACTACCAAAGGTTTGTTGTGAAATCTTAAAAGGCATGTTTCAGGAAAGCACGATAATATTCATTCACATGTGGAAAGAAAATCTAAAAGCCAGTAATACATATCTCTTTCTCCCCTAATAAATATTTTGAATAATCATATCATTATTCTGATCTAATGCATCGCCATCTCAACTGTATTATGTCCCTCATTAAATAGAATTTAACTTTTAATGACCTAAAACACCAGCTGAACTTATCAATTTGTTAATGTTGCATAGTTTGTCTTTAATTGATTGCCACCTAAAATCCATTTATGTGCCATAATTTCTGTGATTTGCAGGTGAAGAAGCTCAGTGAACACGAGCCGAGGTAGAGAGGGGTAGATTTAAAATCTTTAAAAGATTTTAAAGATTCAAAAGCCAACATTTCTGAAAGTGAACTCAGCATTGGACAAATAGTTTTCATAGTCTTATCTAGTCTTGATAAAAAAAAATAGTGTAGAACATTCTGAGAATGTTATTCAACCAACCTTTTTCATTCACAGAATTATAGGACCAGGTTCATTTTAAATAAAATAAAGAAAGGGCAATAATACATAGGCCTAATAATATACATTGATGAGCCAAAACATTGTGACCACCTGCCTAATATGCTGTTGGTCCTCCCCGTGCCGCAAAAACAGTGCCGACCTGCCGAGGAATGGTCTCTACAAGACCCCTGTAGGTGTCCGGTGGTATCTGGCACCAAGACATTAGCAGCAGATCCTTCGAGTCCTGTAAGTTGCGAGGTGGAGCCGCCATGGATCAGACTTGTTGGTCCAGCACATCCCACAGATGCTCAACTGGATTGAGATCTGGGGAATTTGGAGTCCAGGGCAACATCTAGAACTCTTCATCATGTTCCTCAAACCACTCCTGAACAATGCATGCAGTGTGGCAGGGCGCATTATCCTGTTGAAAGAGGCCACTGCCATCAGGGATTACCATTGCCATGAAGGGGTGTACCTGGTCTGCAACAATGTTTAGGTAGGTGGCACATGTCAAATTGACATCCACATGAATGGCCGGACCCAGGGTTTTCCAGCAGAACATTGCCCAGAGCATCACACTCCCTCCACGGGCTTGTCGTCTTCCCACAGTGCATCCTGGTGCCATGACTTCCCCAGGTAAACGGTGCACATGTACATGGCCATCCACGTGATGTAAAATAAAATGGGACTCATCATACCAGGCAACCTTCTTCCACTGCTCCAAGGTCCAGTTCCGACACTCACGTGTCCATTGTTGGCGCTTTTGACATGGACAGGGATCATCATGGGCACTCAGACCGGTATGCGGCTACACAGCCCCATACACAGCAGGGTGCGATGCAGTGTGTGTTCTGACACATTCCTCCCGTAACCATCATAAAAATTTTCTGTGACTTGTGCCACAGTAGACCTTCTGTCGATTCGGACCAGACCTTCTGTGAAACCAAATACTCAAACCAGCCCGTCTAGCACTAACAATCATCCATAAGATTATCTAATCAGCCAATCGTGTGGCAGCAGTGCAGTTTATAAAATCATGTAGATATGGGTCAGAAGCTTCAGTTAATTTTCACAAAATATGTGATCTCAGTGATTTGGACCATGGCATGATGGTTTGTGCCAGACGGGCTGGTTTGAGTATTTCTGTAACTCCTGGGATTTTCACACACAACAATCTCCAGAATTTACTCAGAATGGTTCTGTGGATGGAAATGCCTTGTTGATGAGAGAGGTCAACAGAGAATGGCCAGACTGGTTTGAACGGACAAAGTCTACGGTAACTCGGATAACCACTCTGTACAATTGTGGTGAGAAGAATATCATCTCAGAATGCTATCCAGAAATGTGGGTTGGCGCTGTTTTGGTGGCACGATGGGACCTACACAATATTAGGCAGGTGGTTTTATTGTTGTGGCTGACTGGTGTGTTTTGTATATATATATAATATTCTGTTTGGTCATTTATTTAATCTTTTTTTTTTCTTCGTTTGGTTATTTAATTCAGGGAATGTTGCTGATATGTTTCAAAAGTAAGTTAGTATAAATAATTTATTATAGACTTAAACACATTGTATCTTTTCTCCTAGTATTGTGTGTATTTATTTTCCATTTAATACATCTTCTGCGTGGACATTTGTGATATTTAAAAGCATACTGAAATAACTTTACAGTGGAGCGGTAGTTAGGTGCAAATTTTGCCATGGAGCGAACACAGAGCAGTGTTTCTCTTATCAGTGAGCAGGAGTGAGCAAGGAGCCAGAAATTGAAAACCTGGAGTGAAGCTGGAGCGGAGTTATTATAAAATTGCCGCTCCACTTCACTCACATAATCTGGATCAGATTAATTTAGGGGGTGTTTACATAAAGCGTGTTCTTGCATTCAAAAATCGCTAGATGGAGTGCAACGGAATGGAACAGAATGCAGAGGTCTTGAGACACGTTTTAATTTGACACGCTGTTCTAAAAATGCAACACTTGTGATGGAATTCTCTAAAAACAGCCCAAGACATGATGCAGTGGCTAAAGACATCCATCTATATGTGTATAATTAAAAAACTGCCACTAAAAATATCAGAAATTGAAAAAAGAAATGAGAAAATCTAGATAAATTAGTCAACCTCACTAAAAATTGACTACAGTAGTCAACAGTCATGACCATTCTTACTTAATGTATCAATTCAGTCTAAACTATTCGTAATAGTATCAGTAATTAGTTTTCCTCTCTTTCTCTCAGTACAAGATATTAATGCATGGCTGCTGGTATGAAGTGTTTGGAGGAACCCCTGGTGATTTCCCCACCGAGATGGAAAACCGGCAGGAGGAGGAGCTAAATCAGCCATTGCTAGGCGAGGAGAGCCTGTTGGTTCAACGCTCATCCACTTATCGGAGCTTGTCATGTAATGACTCGCCCACCCACCCTACCCACTTACCCCTATACCTGCCTGGTCGTATCATGTACATCACAGAGGAGGGACCCACACGCAGGTCAGTAGACCAAAGGTCCCTAGAACAAGACTTAAAAGTGTCAAACATAAAGCCACTCTGTCTTTGATTCAGCATGCATTACAAAGCAGAATAAAATAAAAGCAGAATTTTTACAAAATTATAAGCATCACATTTCTGCCTTTAAACCCTCCAAAAATTGGCCCCATTCACTTCCATTGTAAGTGCCTCACTGTAACCTTGATTTTTGCTTTTTTTTAAAGAAAAGGAGGGACGAGTCTAAATAAATTTTTGTGGTAATCAACATTATGCCACAAATGCTTTCGATTGAGCTTAACTTGTATTGAACCCGGAACATTAATTTTAAGCATTAACACACTTGATTCTGTAAGTACATTTATTAGTGTAAGTCTATGGGATATTTTTGCCCATTTTATCATCTGACATGCGAAAATCACAAGTCCAATCGCTTAGAAAAGTATTAGACCACTTTGAGGTATCATTCATGTCCGTAAAATAGTAACCACTGGTAATACTAACAAATTAAAAACAAAAAGCATGTATATATTTACTTATTTTATTATATGTATCACATTGCATGTTTTTGCTATAAGTTCTGAAATAGTCAAAAAGGGGAATTCTGCAGTTCTGACTCTCTCTCTCTCTCTCTCTCTCTCTCTCTCTCCATAGACACTGTTTCTCTCAGGTGAGGTACCGTGCTGAGTGGTCCAGTGAGGCAGCGTTCCGTAATGTTCTGATCAGCCCAAGGATGATTGCTGATCACATGCCTGATGTGGTTCTCCGGGCCCTGCACAATCTCACCCGTGACCGTCCATTTGCTCTCTGCCCCTCTTCTATGAGCAACAGCCACCTGAACGTCATTTGAGCTGTAGATGCCCAGGTCCCGGGGCCTTATCTTAAAACTGACTGTGGTTGAACATGCACAACCAGACTGCAAGGAGCGTGACTGTATTGGACTCCTCCCTCAGTCATTTTATTTAGAGCAGTTCACCTCTTGCCTATTTATTTGAGTATTTATTATGCCATTGCTGTGCTTGTCTGCTTTTTAAGTCTGTACATGTACATCTTAAATGCAGTGTTGTTCTACTGTAATGTGAACATTTTAATTTTTGTAATTTGTTCAAAATGGGTGATTACCAGAGGGAAGTAATCAGCATAAGCTTTGTAATGATGGTGTGCTGTGTTGTGATGTATGTCAGCCACATTTAATGAGAATATAATATACTAAGACATAATTGAGAAATTCAAAATTTTGAGATGTCATAATTATGAGGTAAAAAGTCACAATCATGATATGCTATCTCATAATTTTGAGATACTAAGTCAAAAGTGACTATCTCAAAATGTTGACTTTTTATGTCATTATTGTTACTTTATCTCATAATTGACTTTTTATCTCATGTTATGACTTAGTATCTCAATTACTTTTTATCTCAAAATAATTACTTTTTGTCATCAAATTAAGACTTTGTATTTCATAACTTTGATTTACCAAAGCACAACTTTTTTATGTGGTGGAAAAGGGTCTCCATAGTAATCATTTGAATAAGTTGGTAAAAAAAAAAAAGTTTGTAGAAACTTTGATCACTTGTTGACTCTTGGCAGTAAGGATTACATTAACTTATAGTATATGCATGACATGCAGAAACATCCAATGGTATATTTACATGCAAATATTGTACATCAATTGTGAGAAAAGCAAATAATGCCATAATAACAAACCAGAAACCAAAAGTATACAGTAAGTGGGTGTCAATAACGTCTTGGTTACCTATGTAAACTCGGTTCCCCGTGATGAAGGGAAAGAGACACTGCATCAGTAAGCTGACGCTATGGGGTGTCCTACACAACCTAGTTGAAACAATTTACAATAACGGCTGTATTGGCTATAGTGTTAAGCCACGCCCTTTTAGGCGTGAAGCTGTCCGGTATAAAAGTGGGCGCGCAAACACCATTCCTCAGAATTTTCTGACTGAGGGACAAAGAGCGCATCACTCGCACCTCAGAAAACAGAGTCCATAGTGTGGCAAGCTGTCTCGTTCCCTTAATCTCAGGGAACCCAGGCTACATACATAAAGGAGACGTTCCCTTACAATTCAGTACACTTGACATTGCGTCACTAAGCTAAGATTCCCATCACACCACACTACAGGACATAACCTTCCCAGAGAGGAAACGTGTCGCCGCAGTGCTGCGGGACGGCGACCAACATGAGTATGCCGCAAGTGAATGACCCTCATGGTAAGCCAGGAAGGGAACATTCAGAATAACTATATATATATATATATATATATATATATATAAAGAGCTATGGTCATATAGTAGGAATTAACACCTTCATGAACCCAGTAGGGAAGGAAGTTTATTTGTAATGAAAGTGCCTGTGACTTTTGGGAAATACAATGGTCTGAATGCAGGTGGTCATGTAAAAAGACAGGGAGATATTACATCTAGGTTGTAAAACCTTGCAAATGTATTTTGAGAAGACCATCCTGCTGCAAAACATATGTCTTGTAAGGACACACCGTTCGTCCATGCCCATGAAGAGGGCACGCCTCTAGTTGATTGTACTTTAACACCAATTGGGCAATTTGCACACCGCGACTCATAAGCCAGGGCGATCGCATCAACGATCCAGTGAGAAAGTCTTGGCTTGGATACGGACATTCCTATCATGCATCCTCCATAGCACACAAAGTGCTGGTCAGACTATCTGAACTGGTGGGTGCGCTCAACGTATGTGTGTAGCTCTCACAAAGGACATAACAAATGCAAGGACTGTTCCTCATCTGAATTAAATGGAGGAGGGAAAAAGGCTTGAAGGTGAACCACCTGCACTCTGAAGGGCGTGGTTAAAACCTTAGGCACATAGCCTTTCCTGGGTGTGACAGAGGTTTTTGAAAGTCCCAGACCAAACTCCAGACATGAATTTTCAACTGACAGTGTTTGCAAACCACCAACCCATTTTACTGAGGCCAAAGCCAGCAGTAATGCGGTCTTAAGAGAAAGCACACGCAATTCAACATAGTCCAGAGGCTTGAAGGGAGACCCCACGAGCACTTTTAGGACCAAAGATATGTTCCAAGTTGGGACTGTAGCCGGGTGAGGGGGATTTAGCTGCCCCACCCCCTTAAGGAATTTTATGATTAAATCATGTATGCCTATAGAGGTGCCGGCTTCAGGTGTGTGATACGCAGATATAGTCGCCACATAAACTTTGAGCATTGAAGGAGTGAGCCCTGCATCCAATCGCTCTTAAAGAAATTTACGAATTTCAGGTATGGGGCAGTTCACTGCATCTTTGCTGTGTGAAAAGCACCAATTAGTGAACACATTCAATTTCAGTGCATAAAGGCGTCTCGTGGATGGTTCTCTGGCCTGTAAAATGGTGTTCATAACCAACTGTGCCAATTCTGGCTTGTCTGCTGTGCTCCGTTCAAAGGCCACACGTGTAGGCTTCACAGCTCTGGCTGGGGATGTCTTATGTTTGAGAGAGAAGATCTCTCCTCAGCGGTACTTCCCATGGAGGCCCATCCAGTATTTCTACCATCTCCAGAAACCAGGACTGATTGGGTCATTTCGGCGCAATAAACAGAACTGTTTCCATGTCCTCTCAGACTTTTCTGATGATAGAATGAAGGATGCGCACCGGGGGAAATGCATACTTGCGTTTCGCTGGCCATATGTATGCCAGCGTGTCCTGGTGACTTATATGCCACTACTGTTGTGTTGTCCGAACGAATCAGAATGTGGTGATTCACAATGTCAGAATGAAAAGCTCTTAAAGCTAGAAAGACAGCCGGTAACTCTAGGCGGTTGACATGCCATGCCCGTTTTGCACCTGTCCAGGTGTCGAAAGTTGGGCATCCATCACACACTGCACCCCAACCAGTGTTGATGCATCTGTGGTCAGCACTTTCCTTCTGAAAATTTGACCCAGCATAACACCCTGTTGGTAGCAGGCCGGTGCTGTCCATGGTGCCAGAGCAGCCAGACAGCAGTGAGTCACCGCTATGGGCATGCACCCGAGGCTCCAGGCGCACTGGAACATTGCTTGAGTCAGTACTGGAGAGATCTCATGTGTAACAGACCTAACGTATGACGGCGGATGTTGCCGCCATAAAATCCAGCATTCTCTGAAATGAATTCAATGGTAATGTTTTTCCAGTTTGAACTGAGACAGACACTGAAGAATGGTCTGTATGCGCTCGTTTGTAAGATGCGTACGCATGTTCACGAAGTCAAGACGAACTCCTAAAAAGGAGATTTACTGGCTGAGGAAAAGTGTGCTTTTCACCCAGTTGACATTAGGGCAGATTTTCCATATGGCAAAACAGCATGTCTCTGTGTTCACTCAGTAGTGCCTCTGATTGGCTGGTAATAAACAATCACTGAGGTAATTCAAAACACGCACACCGTTCATTTTCAATGGGGTGAGTGCCACATCGATACATTTCGTGAATGTGCGGGGAGCCAGAGACAGACTGAAATGAAGAACTTTAAATTGATTCGCAGTTCCCTCGAATGCAAATCTAAAAAGCCACCTGTAACGTGGTGCAATTGGTACATGAAGTACACGTCCTTCAGATCTATTGATACAAACCAGTCCTGAGGATGGATGTGCGATAAGATCTGTTTCTGTCCCTTGCATAAGGCACACTTACAGAATGACATCTGTAAAAAGGCGAGAACACGTGAGCGGCTCTTTATATATATATACACACACACACACACACAATATCAATAATAGCTTATAAGTATACAAAACTCCTGCCGAAGCGCTGCAGGGAATCAGGATGCTGAAGCGGCCCATTCACCAGCGAAGTGTCAAGTGGTGAGGAGGAGTAAATATTCTGGAAAACTGCAGGGGAGCAGAGAGTCTTCTCTTGCCATTAAGATCCTGCCCGCTGACTTGTGTATGTTGACGGCGAAGTAGTAGAAGGCTTCTAGACGAAAGATGAATCGCTGGCTGTGTCTCTTTTCGAAGGCTGCGTGCTAGGTAGGATGCATCCTTTGAAGGCTGCAGTATACAGAGTGTCCTCCTTTAAAGAAGCCTCATTTAAATGAGACGGCCTTCGTAGGACAAACGGAAACGTAACGTAACATGGTTGCTATGACAGCACGCCACTCTTTAACAAGCGCGAGCGCTTTGAGTGAGAAGGGAACAAAGTCCCTCTGGAAGGGAATGCATGAGGTACATTTTAGAAGAGTTATAATGATGTAAAGAGAAAAGAAAATAGATTTTACAGGTGTACTTTTAGTCTAATACTAAATTATATATTAATATAATTATACATATTATATACTCTGCAACCATCTACTGAGGTACTTCAACTTGGGAATTAACATTCCTTGCATTTGAACATCATATTTACAGGCAAATTGGCGTAATTTTTTTTTAGACATTTCCGTTGAAGCAAAGAATTGTGGGTTGTGAGTGCCCACGAAGGATACACCTCATGCATCCTCGAATTCCCGTGAAAGAAGTTCGCATTCGAAGTGGCCTACTCACTTTTTTGAAAGGAGACAGCCTTGATGACATATGCGGCCGACAAATGCGACCTCTGGAGGACGCAGCCTTGCAAACGAGATGCAACCACCATCTTAAAGGAAGAAAATTCTGAGGAATGGCATTTGCCCGCCTAAAAGGGCGGGGCTTAAACACCATAGCCAATCCTAGCGCTATTGTAGAAAGGTTTAAACTAGGTCCTGTAAAAGGACACTCCCATAGCGTCAGCTTATTGACGCAATGTCAAGGGTACTGAATCGTAAGGGAATCAGGATTACTTTTCCCTCCCTCGTTCCCGCCCATCCCGCTCTTAGAGCGTGACGTCATTATGTGACGGTCAGGTCCACTACTCTCCTCTCCGGATTGTATTTAACAACAACTGCTGTTTGGAGTAGATTATCCCTGTCAAATTACGGTCCCCCGAGGACCAGGACGGGTTAGCGTTGTAATTTAACAGATTTGCTTTCACTTGATCTTGAAGTCCTTTTCTAAAAGTTACTCGTAAATGTAGTCCAACTACTAGACGTCGCGAAGTAAACAGTGATCTCGACAGTTGACTGCGCTAGCGCGCAAGCTGGCTGCTAGCGCGAGCTTAAATTAAAGACAGCCCGCGTGCGCGCTTTATAAAGAACTCGAGACGATCCGAACAACGGAAAAAAAACGAAGTAAATATGGAGTTAGAGGACGGCGTCCTTTACCAGGAGGACCCGGGAACTTCGGCGATGATGTCCGAGCGGGTGTCCGGCTTGGCGAGTTCCATCTACCGCGAGTTCGAGCGGATGATACTTAAATACGACGAGGACGTGGTCAAGGAACTTATGCCGCTTGTCGTGGCGGTTCTGGAGAATTTGGACTCGGTGTTTGCAGAGAACCAGGAGCACGAGGTGGAGTTGGAGTTGCTGAAGGAGGACAACGAGCAGCTCATTACGCAGTATGAACGCGAGAAAGCACTGAGGAAGAGCGCCGAAGAGGTGAGATTGATAAAGAGATTGACATTTGACAACATGTGGCAAACTAGGCCACTTCATGGAGTTCTGCAGGCTTTAGAAGTTGGTAATATTACTCATATGTGGATGCTGAAGCTGTGTGTGTCAAAGTTATGCATTTGTTCATGTAGATAAACAAAAGTCAATCTCAGTTTCAGAGCAGTACGTGTTAGAGGAAGTCAGCTGTTTAATGAACAGTTTACAGTCTATGCTTGTCTATATGACTCATTATCATAAACCTGTTTTTTGCAGTCTAGAACCCTGAAGTGTGACAATAATGCTTATAATGACTTAGTGCTGCATTCTGCACCTGGATCTACTTTCCTGCAGATCTACTACATCGAGCTCTATAAAACTGCATTCAAACACACCTGAATCAGATTATCAGTGTGTTTGGGTTCACCTGAAAATGACAGGCAGGTGAGTTAGAGCAGGGTTGGATGTAACCATGTAATGTCTTTGCAAGACGTTATCGAGTACACAGTGCAAAATGGGACAAAACCCACAAAGTGTAAGTATAGCTGGCCAAACTATGATTTAGTCAAAAATAACCTCCCTGTTTGGACGGACACATGCAGAAAGTTTCCAGTGGTCACATTACATCAGAGTTCTGCATCACTTCCGTTTGGATGTGTCAGGTCATCACATGTATGAAGGAAACTGTCTCGGCTCATGCTGGCAGGTGTCTGTTGCATGTTGCTGGAGTACACCCAGTGAGTAAGAGAAGACGACACACCCAAAGCTTATAATAAGGCTATCAAGTCATGTCATTTTAATTGGATTCAAACAGCATCAGATGGTTAACACTGCATGCATAAATTAAAATATTTTTGCTTTTCTCTGCACACAACATTATATTTGAGGGAATATTCCAGGTTCAATGCAAGTTAAGCTAGATCAACAGCATTCGTAGCATAATGTTGATTACCACAAATATTTATTTCAACTTGTCACTCCTTTAAAAAAAGCAAAAATGGAGGTTCCAGTGAGGCACTTACAATGGAAGTGAATGGGGCCAATCATTAAACGTTAAAATACACACTGTTTCAAAAGTATAGCCGTGACAAGACATAAACAATGTGTGTTAACATGATTTTAGTGTGATAAAATCACTTACTAACCTTTTCTGTGTAAAGTTATAGCCAATTTTACAACTTTGTTGACATGATGCTGTATGTCAACAAACCCTAAAACCCTAAAATGACTGTAAAAAATAATGATTTAAACAACTTAGCAGCTCAAATAATACACAAGTTTTAACAGAAGAACAAATATAAATACTTTTATAAAATTATAAGCTTCACATTTCTTCCTTTAAATGCTCCAAAAATTGGCCCCAAGTGCCTCACTGTAGCCTTGATTTTTGCTCTTTTTTTTTTTTAAAGAAAACAAGGGACGTGTCGGAATAAATATTAGTGGTAATTAACATTATGCCACAAATACTGTAGATTGAGCTGAACTTGTATAGAAGCCGGAAAATTCCTTTAAGATGTGTTTTTCTAACATCTTGAAAAAAACCAATGACTCTTGAATATTCAAATATTAACAGGATGGCAAGCGCAAAAAATTACTGCAAAAATTTGTGGGTTTTTGTGACATGAGTTTAAGGTAATTAAGGAATTTATGGTCGTGTCCAAGGCAGAGAGTTGGCATCCAAACGCTAATGGATGTTTGCTATCCGACAAACAAGTTATGGCTACTTGAGCTATATTAAACATGAGTTTTAACAGAACAGTTAATGTAAGTGCTTTTTAAAATGACAAGTTTCACATTTCTGCTTTAAACCCTCCAAAAATTGGCCCCATTCACTTCCGTTGTAAGTGCCTTACTGTTACCTTGATTTTAGCTATTTTTTTTTTAAGAAAAGGAGGGATGTCAAAATTATTTTTAGTGGTAATCAACATTGTGCCACAAATGCTGTCGACTGAGCTTAACTTGTATTGAAGCCGGAATATTCCTTTAAGTGCATTGTCAATAGGGGCCTCTGTTATAAATGGACTCTTCACTAAGCTCCGCCCCCTTGATTACGGTCGCTCACTCTGACAAGCTCAGCAGAACTCACCATAGGAAAGATTGGGAGATTGCTGTGAACTGAGCGGTTTTTGGCAAAATATTTTCATAAACGGAATGGATAATATTATTACAATTTAATTTATTTTAGAAAAAACGTCAGATAAATATGCTTTACAATGTCACTCTTCCAGCCCATGTACAGTGATGGCCAAAATTATTGGCACCCTTGGTAAATATGAGCAAAGAAGGCTGTGAAAAATTTGTCTTATTTGTTTTTCCTCTTGCTCTTTCATTCAAAATATTCACAAAAATCTAACCTTTAAATGAAGTAAACTAATTGAAGGGGGGGGGGAATCTCATAATTAAATATTTTCTCCAAAACACTTTTGCCACAATTATTGGCACCCCTAGAAATTCTTATGAGTCAGGTATTTCTGAAGTATATTGCCATTCATATTTAACATTTTTAGTACACCTGGGTGACTAGGAACATTAAATTGTTCACCCATGACTTCCTGTTTCAGAGGGGTATAAATATGAAGTAACACACAAACCAAATTCCCTTAATCATTAATCGCAATGTGTAATATCAAAGAGTAAAGTTATGATGTGCAGCCAAAGGTTATTGAGCTTCACAAAATGGAAAATGGCTATAAGAAAATAGCTAAAGCTTTGAAAATACCCATTTCCAACATCAGGGCAATAATTAAGAAGTTCCAATCAACTGGAGATATTAAGAATCGACCTGGAAGAGGACGTGTGTCTGTATTGTCTCCTAGCATGGTGAGGAGGATGGTTTTAATGGCCAAAAGTTCTCAAAGGATCACAGCTGGAGAATTTCAGGAATTAGTTGGGTCTTGGGGTCAGAAAGTCTCAAACTACAATCAGACCTCACCTACATCACAAGTTGTTTGGGAGGGTTTCAAGAAAAAAGCCTCTGCTCTCATCCAACAACAGATTCAAGCATTTCAGCACTTCAGTTTGCCAGACACTACTGGAACTTCAAATGCGACCAGGTTCTGTGGTCAGATGAAACAAAAATAGAGGTTTTTGGCAGCAAACACCAGAGATGGGTTTGGCGCACACAGAGAGGTAGCCATATGGAAAAGTACCTCATGGCCATGGTTAAATGTGGTGGTGGATCTTTAACGTTGTGGGACTGTTTTTATGCCAAATGTCCTGGACATCTTGTTTGGATACATGGCATCATGGACTCAATCAAATACCAACAGATAAAAAAATCTAAACATGACTGCCTCAGCCAGAAAGCTTAAAATGGGCCCTGGTTGGATCTTCCAGCAAGACAATGATCCAAAACAAACATAAACATCAACAAAAATGGTTCACTGACAACAAAATCAAGGTTCTGCCATGGCCATCCCAGTCTCCTGACCTGAACCCCATAGAAAACCTGTGGGGTGAACTGAAGAGGAGAGCCCACCATGTGGACCTCGGAATTTAAAGGATCTGGAGAGTTTCTGTATGGAGGAATGTTCTCAGATCCCTTGCCATGTGTTCTCCAACCTCATTATGCATTATAGGAGAAGACTCAGAGCTGTTATCTTGGTAAAGGGAGGTTGCACAAAGTATTGAATAAAAGGGTGCCAATAATTGTGCCACACATTTATTTGACAAAAATATTTGTTTTTTGATAAAACTTCTGTATGCAATTTTTTTTATATCCATTAGAGGATATATTTTTGAGAATATTTTGAATGAAAGATCAAAAGGATAAACAATAAGGACATATTTTTCTCAGCCTTCTCTGCTCATATTTACCAAGGGTGCCAATGTTTTTGGCTACCACTGTACGTGGGCTGGAATGAAGATTGACATTGTAAAGCATATTTATCTGACGTTTTTCTCAAATAAATTGTTAAATTACACAGTACTTTGACTGAAATCTGTGCAGAATGTAAAACAGAATTGAGGCAAATGAAAATCACAGTCCCTAGAAAAGAGAAAAGCGTCATTTGATAGCGAATACACACCTGATAACATTAGTGTAAGTGAACAGAACTGCTTATAACATCTCATAACACTTTGATGCTGTGAACTCTTTATTTACTATCACCTTTAATATGACCTGAATACATAAATTAATGTTAAGTTATTAGCTTTAATTTACCTTGGAGCAAATGTAGGTGTTCTCGCTGATGGTATACATGATCATTTGGGATGAGGAATGGCACTTTAATCCATAGCATGCGCTTCTCAATATTTATTTAAAGATTTTTTTGTTTTTTTAAAGTAAGAAAAAACATATCCACTTTAGGTACCTTGTGTCACTATTACAAGTGACCTGTCAACATTTTTTTTATTTTTATAATTTAGATAAAATCCCGCTTAAATCTACTCAAACACTCATTACTCCCATAGGCTTAATGTGTGTCAGAGAAATGGTGGCGGTACAACATTTGCTAAGACAGGATTGGGCAGAGACGCCTTTATGGTGGGGCTTAGTGAAGGGTCAATTACAGTTCATTATTATTATGCAATGATGTACATGTATTTTTTATTTTTTTTTGACAATGCCCTTCGTCGTTCACAGCCGTTGCCTATATGGAGACAGTAAGACTCCACGTGGCAAATTTCAAGCCAGTCATTTTGGTCAGTGCAGCAAGTGCCACCAAAAAATCTAAGTCATTATCCTTACTTAATTGAATTTGAGAAAGCAATTTAATTACTTTAATTCAAATTAAGTCAGTTTCATTCAGCCAATATAATTTGGTTGGATAAGGTCAAATCAATATACTGTAGTAGTTTTAACTCAACTTTATTTGGTTCATCAATTTATTTTAATTAATTTTCTTTTGTTGGTCCAACTTTATTTTATTAATCATTAGTATATGCCAGGTGAGCAAGTTTAAGGACAGTGAAACTGTTGCACTGTCAGTTGGATAGCAACTGCTTATAGAGCTCAGCAGCACTTGAATCAAACATCGCTTGTCCAAAGTCCATCCTCAACCTAAGCATAAGCGCCAATCTACACCACAGTGGTAACCCCCAAAACACCAGTATAACAGACACTCTTTTAAAATACCAAAATAACAGAACACTAAACATGAACAAATCTCCTCCTATTCTCATGGGTATTGGGGCAGTGGTAGCTCAGCGGTTAAGGCTCTGGGTTACTGATCAGAAGGTCGGGGGTTCAAGCCCCAGCACCGCCAAGATGCCACTGTTGGGCCCTTGAGCATGGCCCTTGACCCTATCTGCTCCAGGGGCGCCGTATCATGGCTGACCCTGCACTCTGACCCCAGCCTAGCTGGGATATGTGAAAAAGAAGAATTTCACTGTATATGTGCAAATGTATAATGTGTGATAAATAAAGAAAATTAATTAATTAATTAATTAATTATTAAATTAATTAATTAATTAATTAATTAATTAATCTTGCTTAAACACGCATAAAATAACTCTTAATTTCAACATTTGTTCACCCCATCTAGTCCCATGCAAAGCAGGCTGGGAAATGGAAATCCCCTGTCCAGTTTAATCAATGCTACAAAAATGATTAATGTAGTCCAAATGGATTAAGTAAACTTCAGTTTTACAAATGTAAATGGATAGAATGCAATGAAATCAAGTTGTGACAAAATGTTCTAGACTTGTGTTGCTTTAGTTCATTTTAATTAAGTAATCTGAACAACCTGCAAAAATTCTCTTTTTGAGGGTAGCTGTTTGTTGTTGTCAGAAGAGACTAATCCAAGCCATACTGAAAAAAATGCTTTGAATTTACATGATTTAATCATATACATTGGTTCCTTGTAAATCAATGAAGTTACATCAACATATTTTTTCCTCTTGGCTTAGTTTGTTAATCCTTTGTCAGAAAACGTTATTTTAACATAATGTAATAGTTATTTTTAAATTACCCAGTTAAGTAGCCTCAAAGTGATTTTATATGTGTCCCTAATATGATTAATTTCTTCAGTTAATAATATGATTTAGTAAATCGGACAACCTGCGTTTTCCCGTTTTTTTTTTTTTCCATTTAGAGACACCTTTCTTTTTCTGTAGCTCTCCCTCCCCAGAAATGGGTATAGATAAATTACTCGCACATGTCACACCGCAGGCTTTCGGGTTCTTTTGAGCAGCAGATTTCAGTGGTGGATATGAGCAGCGCTGCCGTTTTAAGAATCTTTTAAGCATTTAAAATGTAAACATGTTTGTTAATGTAAATAAAAGTTATTTATACAGGTATATCTGTGGTTTACAGTGAAAAAAATTATGTAGGTTCTTTCTGAATAATCAGAAAACAAGTTTTAACTTGATTCAGTGTGCCTGTATGGTTATGTTGGACATGTAACGGGTTGATGAATACACATCCTGGCATATAAAAAATGAAAACTACCACCAGTCATACAGTATGCATCTTTACTGCTTAAATTATTAACCCACATACAATATTATAATATTATTTGACTTCAGTATTATCATACTCCATGTTCAAACTTAATTTCAGCTGTTTTCGATTTTACAATTATTACTGAATTCAAAATAAATGCAAATACATAATTTAACAGTGTGACTATTTTTTTTTGCATCTTTCACAAACAGTATCTTATGTGCTGCAATTGTGGAGACAGGGTCCTGTTCTTCCTGTTAGACCTTCCATGGATTTTGTTCATATAAGATCATTGTTAGGTCCTATTTGGCCTCTGTCATGGCGATTGCACTTTGGAAATGAAAAACAGAGGTTTGTGATCGTAGTTTGTGCGATTCCTTTGTGAAAAGTTCAAATCCATCAATAGCAGCTGCAGTGTCAATTGGGTCTCGATAGAGCAGATGAGATAACATTGATGGTTATCCGTGAAATATTAAAGCAGTATCACATGAGCAAGAGTGCTGTATGGCCCTATATTAGCACAGCTGTGGTTCGGCCGCAGGCACAACAAGTTACATTCATGCAAATAAGCAGTGATGTGATCTGGTGATTACCAATGGGAGTGAAGACATTGGAGCTCACATAATCTACTGTGAGATACTGTAGTGTGAAGGCAAGACAAGGAGAACTTAAAGGAGTAGTTTAAGTTTACCCAAAAAAGAAAATTCTGTCATAATTTTTTTTTTTTTTTGGAACACAATAGGAAATTTTAGACAGAATCTTTCAGCCGTAGTCACCATACATTTTAACTGAGCGATTTTAGTGTTCTGTATGATTTGTCTCTGCCTATATGCAGGGATATAATAAGTCATGCAGTCATTATGAGATCATTTGTTAAAGCTGGCCCACCAATAACATTAGGACATTCAGTGACACGAATGCTGTTTCTGTAGTCCTATGCCTCTGTACATGCTAAAACCACATTAATTGTTATTGTGACAACTTGATTACAGCTTGAACAAGTTAGTGCTTCACTGTGAAACAAGCATCACCTTTGTGTGAGAACGTCCCACTAGCATTTAACCTGTTATTTGACCTTATGGTCATTTTCTCTCTGCCGTCAGAATTTTATGAATAAGCTATATGAGTGTGTATACAGAACACATGCACACAGAAGTGTTTACAACGCAGTCAGACTAAGGGTTGCAGTTTGCATTTGCATTTCTAGACTCTGGAAGGAAATGTCAGGGAAGGGCTTAGAATGTACCGGGAAAAAAGAGCTTCCTGAGTTCCTTTCTCCAGTCAGTATATTTCTGAGGCTCCCTCTCTTTTCTTCTCAATTCCTGAAGTTACGTCACAGTGGTTAGACTTCAGAGTGACTTCATAGACCTCAACGTGCGCCGCTCTTTCAATCCTGCTTCCTTCACAAGGAAGTTTAACAAAAAAAAAATTTTTTTCAACCTTGTGTCCTTCACAGTAAGGTTGAGCAAAAATACCTTTTATTGTGCCGATTTCACACTGTTTGTTCTTAATTCTGGTTTCCTGATACAAGCTTAATATTAAAGGAATATTCCAGGTTTAATAGAAGTCAATCTAAATTGACAGCATTTGTGGAATAATGTTGATTAAAAATCAAAATCAAGGTTACAGTGAGGCATTTATAATGAAAGTGAATGGGGCCAATTTTTGGAGGGTTTAAAGACAGAAATGTGAGTCATAAAAGGAACTGTATTAGTTATACTGTTAAAACTTGTGTATTATTTTAGCTTTAAAGTTGTTTAAATCATCATTTTTACAATGGTTTTAGGGTTTACAAGCGTTACATCGTCATGGCAATGAAGCTGAAGTAAAAAAATGGATACAACTTTACACAGAAAAGTTGGTAAGCGATTTTTATCATCCTAAAGTCATGTTAACACATATTGTTTACGTCTTGTGGCTATATTTAACGTTTACAGTTGGCCCCATTCACTTTCATTGAAAGTGCCTTACTTGGGTTCCAGTGGGTTCCAGTGAGGTTCCAATGAGGCACTTACAATGAAAGTGAATGGGGCCAATCAGATTGTTGCTTTTTTTCTTTCCTTTTTTTAATGAAAAGGAGGGGTGAGTTGATGTAATCAACAATATGCCAAAAATACTGTCGATTGAGCTTCGCTTGTATTGAGTCCTGACTATTCCTTAAAGAAACGGGACATTCCTAGCTCTTGTTTATACATTCTGTAGAGTTTGATGCTGTCCATTGTTACAAATTTCCCCTGTCTAGGGGCTGGGGAGAGAGTAACAAGGTAAACATAAATTTAAATGAATCAATAAATGGAGTAAGAAATGAATTTCTAGTCTCCGGCCCCAGCACTTCATACACACGAATAAACAACGTTCATTTCAAATATTGAGCTGTTTATTTTGTATAACATTAATGGGAATATCATAAACTTCAGGAGGGGATATAAGCCAAAACAACAAACATAAATAAATCTTCTCTTAAGAGGGAAAATATCTTGCCTAAAAAGAAACACAAAAGAAAAACACACACTTCCCTGTCTCCCTCTCTATGAATAAATAGGAGAAAACATTTAAATAAAACATTAAATAAATCAGCACCCGCCTCCCTACTAAATTTCCCAATATAATAAACAAATCTTCTAACAAAAGATAACTAAATTATTACAGATAAATGAGGACATTAAGCATATAGTTCGTCAACAACAGACCACCTCCCCTTTTTATGTGAGCCACAGTCCTCTTAGCAGCCAATCACAACAGGCAGGACTCCGTGATGGTAACAGGAAACAGGTGGCAGTAATTAGTACCTGCTCAGAGGAAAGTGGTAGAGACAATAGGAGAAACTGACGGATAGAACGCACCCAGATAGTGAAAATTCACACACCACATACACAGATGTAAATAAATACATCCAGGGAAGTAACACCATTCACCCTTGTTGTATCTCAGCTCATTGGACCCCCATCCAACTAGCTAATTTAAACCATTACCATAACAGCACAGAGTTTTGGGGACAAGAGTGAGAGATTTAGGCTGCACATTTAGAAAAAAAACAATTGACGGACAAATTGATATAAAGCTTTTTGTTCCACATCATTGAGCATTTATCCCAGGCTTTTTAAGCTGCCTCTTATTGCATATTTCCAAGATTGAACAAACTGTCCATGCCTGACCTCATGTGACTGCCTAACCGTTCAGTGCAACTATATCCATGCACACCACTCAACTCAGATTACCAAAGCAAGGAGCACCCACAATGAGAGTCAAATCTTGCAATTAGAGCACATCTTGTGCCCTTGCCTTTAGGACTGGGCGTTTTTTTCCGATTAATTAGAATTTTCGTTTTGACACAAATTGTAATTTTTTAATCAAGAAATCGAGATTTTGCAAAAATATTGTAAACTCTATAGATAGTTTTGTTGTAAATCCACCAAAGGTTGAATAAGGAAAAGGAATTCATAGCGCTTGTCTTAATGCCGCTCCCGATCTGATCAGCTGCATGTGTGGTGTGCTCAAAATGAACGTGACAGGTTAACAACACAGAGACTGATATAAAAAACAGCTGTAATATTCCCAGTACAATTGTACACATTTTGATTGTAGCTCAGCTTCGTCCATCAAGCAGGTATACACCGGCTTAAGACCATAACTGGCCTCGGCGTGTGCATGTTGATGAACGGTCTCCTTTTTTTTCTTTTTACCCATAAAAAGCGTCAGTTACATGACAGTTATGTGCTTCATTTCAAATCATGGAGAGGCTATATATGGGAGAATCAAACATCCCCCACTCCTTTTGCCATGATGATTGAGATAGATCGCTAATTATTGTTTTGTTCTGTGACGTGTTTCAAGTGTACTGCATCTATAGCCAACATTTGGCAAGCGATCATTTTGACAAGCTTTGCTAGTTGAATTGCAATGATACATTATTTCATATTGCTGCGCTGCTCAGCGTGAACTGCTAGAGGACACGTCTCTATCTGCAGGGGTTTATGAATATACACAAATTGTACTTTCTAGATAAACTTGATAATTTATAGATATCAATTTCTAGATGGACTTGGTTTAGATAAAATGAATACCTACACTGGCTAAGAATTATTTTTCAGTTTTCTTATTCTATTATTTCTGAACAACTGCGTTTTATTAGATTTTAATTTTTTTTTAGATTTACACTCTGTTGACAACCCCCTGTGGTGCATTTGGTGCATTTGTAAATTTTTCTTGCATACATTTGTTTCCTATAATGAAAAGAACTTGGATTTCTCAAACCAGGTTGCCTTGCATTCAAATAAAGAGCTTACAATTTGAATCATGTTGGAGTACATTTGAAAGTTGAAAAAAATGGAATCGTGAATTGTAAATTGTCCATAAGTTTTAATAAAATAAGATTTTTTTTTGCCATGTCGCCCAGCCCTACTTGCCTTGGCATTTATGAGCTATGGCTCTGAGCCCCTGAGGAAGTCCAATAAAGGCACAGTTGACTTAAAGAGAGCTCAATAGAGTGCTGGTACACAGCAGCCTCTATCTATGGGGGCACAATGGGGATATTATGAGGAGCAGAGAGCCTGCAGTCTGTATGCAGCCAAACACTCTTCCTCTGCTAAGCTGTCATATGAGCACTGTCCTTTGGATCATATGATGAGCACCAGAGATAGAAAACACGAATACATTCACAAGATATTCCTGTGTGAGAGTGTTTTGGCTGACAAAGCTGCCAGGTTTTGAAGTGGAAATCTTATAGACTGCCACTGAATTCTGTGTTTGTAAATCTAGACTGTATTAGATGGTCATGCACCAGTACTTGAAAGGGCTTCCTTCAGTCCATCAGGCCGCTTGTGTACATGAGAAGAACAATAACAACAAACCATTTTGTCTGTTTAAAAATGTGTATGTGTCTCTCTATAAAGTGAGATCCATGCACTCTGGTCTGACAGCAAATTCCCTTATTAGATTTTAAACCTGTTAACTACTTCAGTCGTAAGTATGTGCCTGTCCCCCCCACAGATTGTTTATTTCCTGACCTGCATAATCCAATTTTGGCATTCATTCTACAATGAGTTCTTGTTAAATTTTAAAAGCCCCTCTACTACAAAACAGGCATTTAACATA
This sequence comes from Myxocyprinus asiaticus, assembly GCF_019703515.2. NCBI lineage: Eukaryota > Metazoa > Chordata > Actinopteri > Cypriniformes > Catostomidae > Myxocyprinus > Myxocyprinus asiaticus. Next base: position 16,575,165 of record NC_059375.1, read on the forward strand.
GTCCTTTTTCTTCAAAACAGCCAAATCATGCATTCCTTTTCACCTTAATTTGGGCTAGTTGTTATTGGTTTGCTGGTTCATTCATGTGTATGACAAGGTGATTTTCAGGTGGAATATTTGTAGTAATGTTCCATATATACCGATCAGCCACAACATTAAAACCACCTGCCTAATATTGTGTAGGTCCCCCTCGTGCTGCCAAAAAGCGCTAACCTGCATCTTAAAATAGCATTCTGAGATTATATTCTTCTCACCACAATTGTACAGAGCGGTTATCTGAGTTAACGTAGACTTTGTCCGTTCGAACCAGTCTGACCATTCTCTGTTGACCTCTCTCATCAACAAGGCATTTCCGTCCACAGAACTGCCGCTCACTGGATGTTTTTCTTTTTAGCACCATCCTGATTAAATTCTAGAGACTGTTGTGTGTGAAAATCCCAGGAGATCAGCAGTTATTTAAATACTCAAACCAGCCAATCTGGCACCAGCAAACATGCCACGGTCCAAATCACTGAGATCACATTTTTCCCCATTCTGATGGTTGATGTGAACATTAACTGAAGTTCCTGGCCCGTACCTGCATGATTTTATGCACTGCGCTGCTGCCACACGATTGGCTGATTAGGTAATCGCATGGATGATTGTTGGTGCCAGACGGGCTGGTTTGAGTATATCTGTAACTGCTGATCTCCTGGGACTCTAGAATTTACTCAGGATGGTGCTAAAAACAAATAACATCCAGTGAGTGGCAGTTCTGTGGATGGAAATGCCTTGTTGATGAGAGAGGTCAACAGAGAATGGCCTGATTGGTTCGAACTGACAAAGTCTAGAGTAACTCAGATAACCGCACTGTACAATTGTAGTGAGAAGAATAACATCTCCGAATGCTATTCTGAGATACGGGTTGGCGCTGTTTTGGTGGCATGAGGGGGACCTACACAATATTAGGCGTGTGGTTTTAATATTGTGGCTGATAGGTGTATGTAGTAAGCTGAAGTTATTTTTCTGTACTGATTGTGGTGGAGAATCAGCTAAATTTAAAGTTAACATGAAATGACCCTTGCAACCCATTTTACTTTTGTAATATGATGAATTTCAGGGTAAAATAGGATAATAAATGAGGAAGAACTGCACAACTTTTAACATTTTCTGTACTGATTGTGTATAGAGAGAGAGAGAGAGAGAGAAATCTATTTAAATCTTTATATAAAAAAACTTTACAATGCTAGGACAACACTGTACTACAACTGTCATGCCAATAAAGCTGAATTGAATTAAATTAAGAGAGAGAGAGAGGGACAGACTCAGTAGCACTCATAACTTGCACTGATTTATATGTAACCTTAGTAAAAGCTGTTTTATTCTACATGGAGAGGGTCCGCACATGGGGGCTGCCATGGTGGAATCACATGACCAGCCAAATACTACTGGCTTAATCTCAGTATCTGTCCTGTTACTTAACATTTCACTCATTGATTAAAGTAACCATGGTTGACTGTGAATACTAAATTTCTACAATGGCATATGAAACTGAAAACTATTGATTTTAAATGATGCTGCATCCAAGCCGTTAGGTGTCAGTGTAAGTCCAAGATGACACACACGCAAATGTTAGTGAGTGCACCTTTATAAAGCTTAACGCGTTCATTTTTCTTAATTGCGATTAACGCATTTACCGTTAATACAACATAAACACATGGTGGGAAGGACAGAACCTTTGTAATGTGTCCACCTGGAGTCATTACACTAATGCACAGTTCATAACACTCACACACCAGAACCCTTCTATCTAGGGAGCCTACAAGCTTAGTAAAAAATAGCATAACACAGCTGTCCCATAGACATTCTATGGGCAGTACTGTCATAACATGCTAGTTGATCGTTACACTCTTTCCTATGATAGAGCTGCGGAGGTTGTTATCTCAGTAAATAAAATAAACTCTGCACATACACACACACACACAACAACGCTTCCATGATAAAATGATGGAGGAAAAAAACAACAATGTACAAAACAACCCCAGATGGGACTTGTCATAGAAATAAAGTATTTTTCAACCTATGTAAGATGCGTTTTAATTACCACAGAAGCACGTCAAGTCTTAACTATCACCAAAACGCAGAATGAGAGGTTTTTGTTTGCAAGCGCTCTTCATGTGAAATTCAAAGCAGTGCTTGCGTTGATGCTCTGATGCGAAACATGAACGCAGCTTCAAGATTGCTGTAACAAAGCGGATAGCCACAGTCTATTGACAGATTAATATTGTGGAAGATGAGAGTTTAAGAGCTTTAATGCCCATTGCAATGAATACTCAACCTATGTGGGGACTAGTTCTATCAATTTGTCAAACTCCCACTTAGACTTTGAGAAACGTTTAATGTTACTTGAATTGGTGATATTTAGTGCATTTCTGTCTTTATACTGTGGAAGGCATCGTTTGAAAAATGTTAATAAAGCATTATATTGTTAAATTTTGTTTTGTTTTCTTTCCTAAGATGGAAATTAATGCATTTTGAAAGGAAAAGAAGTATATATTGTCAAATTTCAGCACTTTTAAAATCTGCGATTAATCACGATTAACAAAAACAAAAAATATGTGATTAATCACGATTAAAAAATGTAATCGACTGACAGCACTAATCGCAGTATATCGAATCTTGATGTGTATTGCAATACGTATTGTATCATGAGATGTCAGGCGATACCTAGCCATAATCAGTTCTTGTCATTGAATAGTTCAGAATGGTTCACAAACCGGTCTGATTCATTATTGATTCAGTCTGAATCATAATAATTTCCGTAATCAAAAATGACTGGAAAAGTCATGGAATTTCATCTGTCAAAAAGGGTGGGAACCCTGCTGAATGAACTGCATGAAACTACAGAATGAATAAATACAAACTACTTTTGTTGATTTGATGCTTAGTCTTTGCAGCAGACCCTTTGTTTTATCTAGCACCTACGCTATAGCCCATCTTAAAACTGTAAGGCAGACCTGCTAAATTTGACAGTATCACGACAGTTAAAGCTAAGTGTTCACTACATAACTTGCAGTCAGTGTCCTGCGACTCACAATCTGGTTTTTCATTGTGCTCGTGCGAACACTTCAGGACTGTAGTGTATCAACTACACGACCATTCGTCCACGACTGAGACCATGAGTACAAATGGTATTAAGAGACATCAGTCATTACGTCTGTGTTTTACTGAATGATAATAGTGCAGACCATTAACTGCTGCTCATATCGTACGCTTATTCCCTTGAAATCCGAACAGAACCGGCAAAAAAAACAAAAAACAAAAAAAAAACGCCCGTTATCTGGTCATAATAGGGTAGGGAGATGTGGGTGAGGTTTTATTTTATTCTTATTTTTGTCTCCTCCTACCCAATACCTTGCTCTTCACTTTCAACAAACAGGAAAGAATAGCTAGCTCCCGTTTTACGCGTATTTGTGCTAATTTGCAAAGGAAAAAAATATATTAAAAAAAGCTGAAAATAATAAAGAAAATGGGTAGGGAGATGTGGATGTTTTTTTTAATTTTATTTTCTTATTATTTGTTTTGTCTCCTGCTACCCAAATCTTGCTCTCCTCTTTCAACAAACATGAAAGAATGGCTCGTGCCCATTTTGCTATTTGCAAAAGGAAACATTTAAGAAAAACAGATTAAAATAATAAAGACAGACGGTAAAGGGAAGGGAGATGTGGGTGAAGTTTAATTTTATTATATTCTAATTATTTTTGTCTTCTGCTTCCTAATACCTTGCCTTCCTCTTGCACTCTCTCTATATTTCATTGGCTGTGGCTCATTGTCATCTCTTGTTCGTCGGGACAGTGCGCACACATGATGACAAGAAGTCTAGATATCAGGCAGTTTTGAAAACAGCCATAGCGTCTGGGACACGTTTAGGCCTGTCGCAGGAGTGCTCACACAACAAGACCTTTTGTCGTGACATCCGAGACTTCTCGCAGACCAGTTGCAGACTCAAAACATCAAAGGAGACGAGCTTGAGTCGTGCAGTTTCCACTAGGCCTAAGGTGTGATCTTAGTTAAAAGAATAGTTCACCCAAAAAGGAAAATTCTCATCTTTTACTCACCCGCATGCCATCTCGGATGTGTATGACTTTCTTTCATCTGCTGAATACAACTGAAGATTTTTAGATGAATATCTCAGCTCTGTAGGTCCATGTAATGCAAGTGAATGGGTGCCAAAATTTTGAATCTCCAAAATCCACATCCTCCAAGTACTCCAGACGACTCTGGTGGTTAAATCTATATCTTCAGAAGCGATGTGACAAGTGGGAAGAAACGGCTCAATATTTAAGTCCTTTTTTACTATAAATCCTTCTTCCTTCTCAGTCAGTCTCCACTTTCACATTCTCCTTCTGTTTTTGGTGATTCACATTTTTCATGCATATCACCCCCTACTGGGAGGGGAGGAGAATTAATGATAAAAATGACTGGGGTCAAATGGATTACTTTTATGCTCCCTTTATGTGGATTTTGGAGCTTCCAAATTTTGGCACCCATTCACTTTGCATGGTGTAGAAAAATCTTTATTTATGTTCTGCAAAAGAAAGAAAGAATGTCATACACACGAGTAAATCATGAGAGAATTTTCATTTTTGGGTGAACTATCCCTTTAAGAAGTGCATAAATATTATTCAGATATTTTGTCTCATAGCTTTATAGTTAGAACTTTGGCTGCATTTGGAAAGCCTAATATGTAGTCTAGGTCTCTATCAATTAATTTACACAAACTTTAGCTGTTTTTCAAATAATTAAAATCTAATATAATATTCAGTGTATTAGCTGAATGTTAAAAGATTGGCATCGTAGTAACCAAGGTCATTATGTCATGTGTAGTCTTACCTGATGCAATTAAAAATACAGGGACTTTTTTTCTCTACTAATGGATGTAGTAAAATACGAGCTACATGTGCTATCACATTTATGTTTGTGTCTGCAGGTGTTTGGGTGTGCTCATAGTTCAGAAGTTTTGCAGTAAAATAGAGGTCTGTGCATGAGGACGTGTTGACCTGCGGCTCTAACATCATAAGACTCCTCAAACAGACCCTCCTCATGCGTCAGGACTCTCTGATGTCTCAGAGCCTGTAGCAAAGAAATACTTTCATCAGCAGATACACTAAACAGATGGCAGAATCCACTTATTATTCCTGTGTGAAGTTTAAGGGAGATTGTGCTTGATAATATCATCAGGTAGAGCTCTCATTTGAGAGGGTGGAAGTGAGAACAGCAGACACATGTAAGCGTCTATTGCAGGGCAGCCTCTGAGGATTGATATTGATTATAGTATGGTAGAAAAGTTTTCTTTGCAGCACAGTCTTGAGCTGATTAATGTATGTGCTTTGTCACATTTTCAGGGCAGTAAGTGCCAATTACCGTGACTCAAGAGGCAGGGTTGGGTGATGTCAGAATTCGTGGGTTCAGTTCTTTAGTAATGGGACTCCTTTGTGTGGCTTATGAGATTTTAAGTATCTCAAATGCCTTAAATATCATTTATATCTGCTCAATATAGGCTAATTGCTGCTTTTGTCAAGGTTTGTCTGGTTTCATTCACTGGCATTGTCATTCAAAATTAATTTATTGTGCTGAAAGTGTCCAACATGGGCCTTCCCAAATAGAATAAAACTGCTTTTTCCAAGTGTACATCATATATTGGTCAAAAGTACTATTAAATTATTAAGCTGTAAAACCACTTGGTGCACCATTAATACTCCTGGCTTGTCAGTCACTTACACAAACAAACAAACAAGCAGTGTTTTGGTCCATTGTACCCACGTAGCTGGAGGGCTTGGGTGACATCTAACAATAGAGGTGAGGACACGGTATGTTTGGAGTCTGGAAGCAGGGGAAATCCTTTCAGCTGCTCTGTGACTTGCCAGCCCTCTCCTTGACAACACACCTCGCCCATTACAGACCAGTTCATCTTTGACATATGAGAGAGTGAGTAGGAATGAGTAAGCAGAGCAAAGTCACTGGATCTCCGATCAGACGTGTTTAACCTCTCAGGCAACTGTTTGTATTCTAAACCTCAGCCACCGTACACAGCCGTCATGCTGCCAGTCTGTTAGGATCAGCCATATTTAAGCTGTCACTGCTTCCATCGAAGTTAATTGGCTTTGCACCATGACTTTGCATTTGACCTTTGTGTACTCCAGAGCTCTGACCCTGTTGTTTGTGTCTGATCATGATACATCCCACATAGTCATCCAAAATTGATGAATAAATGCTTAATATGACACTAACATTTTCACTACATTGGCTGTAGTATTCTTTTTGACCCTGTCATTGGTTGTTAAAGCAAAGCGTTTCTCAGTTTGTCTCCTTTTTAAAAGATGTACAAAAACATTACGCTCAGACAACATTACTGAGGCACCAATATTTATTTATTTATTTATTTATTTATTTTAGGTTTTTGATTTAGCCGTAGGCACCAGTTTTATTTGTCTACTTATATCCATCTTGCCCTCTGCAACAGGATTGCAGTCTGTGCAGAAAGCTGAGGCCCACGTATCTGGACCTACTGCCCCTAACAAAGTTGGCAGATACTTTATAACAACCATGCCAGAGCAATGTTTTGTTGTAATTCAGCATAAGTCCCCACTAGTTGCACAAATATTTTGTATGTATTATTATGTAACTACATTCTGTCCTTCTGTACTGCAGTATGACCAGATCAGCAGGCTGTTTCACACATCACATGACAGCAGTCTTAAAACAAACACTGGTGCATACCTAAAAATAAACATAATTATGAATACATACGATGACAAGAAAAAGTATGTGAACCCTTTGGAATTAGCTGGTTTTCTGCATTAATTTGGTCATAAAAGGTGATCTCATCTTCAAAGTCACAAGTATAAACGAACACAATGTGCTTCAGCTAACAACACACAAACAATTATAATCTTTAATGTCTTTATTGAACACATACCATAAAACATTAACAGTGCTGTGGAAAAAGTAAGTGAACCCTTGAATTTAATAACTAGGCGATCCTCCTTTGGCAACAATTACCTCAATCAAGCACTTCCGGTAGCTGCGGATTAGACCTGAACAATGTTCAGAAGGAATTTTGGACCATTCTTCCATACAGAACTGCCGTATTTTTTGGATGTCTGGTGTAAACATCTCTTTTTAGGTCATTCCACTGTAACGATTATTTTGATAATCAACTAATCTAACGATTATTAGAACGATTATTCGACTATTCGGGCAGTTATTGCAACGATTATTCATTAGCTTTTAACCAACTATTCAGCTTGTGCCCCGAGATAAAAGGTTGTATTAAACATGCTTACTAACAATAAATAGGACAAAATCATCATTTAAAAATACCTCTAAATGACATTCACTGAATTAAAGGGAATTTTTTATTATTTTTTATTATGTTTAATTAAAAAAAAAAATTCACTGCAATTGTTATCAATTGTTTTTGTCTTGTTTTCCATTTAAATTGTCTAAAAATCCTTAAAAAAAAGATACATTTACTTAAGAAGCAACATATAATATATTTAGACTTACTTTCAGAAAATGTATCTTGAATATAAGTGTATTTTGTATGTAAATTTTCACTTAAAAATATATACTCATTCAGGATATATTCTCTGAAAGTAAGTCTAAATATATTATATGTTGCTTCTCAGGTGAATGCATCTTTTTTTTAAGGATTTTAGATATTTAAAAATATTTGAATTTTTAATATTATATTCAACATTCTCAAATAACAAATGTTTCATCTGCAGTATAGCTCCTAAATTAAATGTATTTTGTTTTAAAACATCCACTTTTCCCCCAATTTGGAATGCCCAGTTCCCAATGCGCTCTAAGTCCTCGTGGTAGCATAGTGACTCGACTCAATCCGGGTGGTGGAGGACGAATCTCAGTTGCCTCCATGTCTGAGACAGTCAATCCGTGCATCTTATCACGTGGCTTGTTGAGAACGTTACCACGGAGACGTAGTGCGTGTGGAGGCTTCAAGCTGTTTTCCGCGGCATCCACACACAACTCACCACACGCCCCACCGAGTGCGAACTACATTATAGCGACCACGAGGAGGTTACCCTATGGGACTCTACCCTCCCTAGCAACTGGGCCAATTTGGTTGCTTGGGAGAGCTGGCTGGAGTCACTCAGCACGCCCTGGATTCGAACTCGTGACTCCAGAGGTGGTAGTCAGCGTCTTTACTCACTGAGCTACCCAGGCCCCCAAACTCTCTCTTCATAATAAGATTTTCTTTACGATAAGAAACACACAGTGACACATTATGATTCAATACGTCGCGAGCCATCACGTTATAATCTAGCTGCAGTGTCCCCACACCAAAGTGAGCATCAACCGGGATGCAGTTTCAATCTCTCCCCCTTAAATCGGGTCACTTTACGCGATTCATAGAAGTGGCGCTGACCACAGAGAGAAATGCCAGTTTCGAGTTTGTACTTATTTACATGACCTGCTTCCTTATTATTTGAACTTTAATAAAGGATGCATTAAAGATATGACACCGGCGTGTTTCCTTTAAAGGCACACATGTTTTGCTTATGTGAAACGGCAGCTCCGGCTCCGCTTTATTTCACAATGAAAGTGCTTCTGTATTTACTTATTTTGTATTGTTTTATAATTCCCTCATACTGCGCGATCTACATCAGCTGAAGCTGTTTGGAAAGTTTCGAGTACATCTGAACTGTGAGCTGTCTTCCTCTCCTCAATCAGGCTCGAGCTGAAGTGCTCCTCTCATGCACCATCATTAGTTTCATTTGATCTCATGTTACGTTAAATAAGATCAAATGACTATTCGACAACAAAAAAATGTTGTCGACAATTTGTTGTTGTCGATAACCTTGACTAGAGCCTGACCGATATGGGATTTTTGAGACGGATACCGATTTTAGAGGGGGAAAATTCACTGATTACCGATATGGTGGTTGATATAGCTAATTTTTGAGCTGGAATGATAACAGACATTTTCTATGTGGATTTTTCACCGATATGACTATGCAAAGGTACTCAGAAGGCTGCTTTTTTAAACAAATATTTTTATCAAAGAATATTTGATATTATTATTATTAGACATTGTCAACAAATTCTAGAAATGAACACTGCGGAAAAAAAAGAATAAATAAAAATACAATAAATAGCTTAATAAACATCAGTACTGTTAGTATAAGTCAATGGATGACCATTTAAATAAAGAATAAATAAAAATACAATAAATAGCTAAAACATCAGTATTGTTTAGTATCAGTCAGTTGCTGACCATTTAAATAAAGAATAAATAAAAATAAAATAAATAGCTAAATAAACATCAGTAGTACTGTTTAGTATCAGTCAAATGCTGACTATTTTAATATTGCCAGTCAATGAGGGGCAGGCTGTAAAACAAGAAGCATTTACACCTGCCGAGTCAAAAGATAAACAGCGGCAGCGGTGTTACACTGTATTCTGCTATACAAGTTCAAGGGAAACTTTCAACGGTGGAAAACCAGACTTCTAAATATTATATTTTATAAATGCAATGACTGGAATTGTTCGGTTGAAGGGGGTACCAAACTGTGAATCCTGAACAAAACAGTTTGGTGAATACATGTTTACACATTAGCTTCCACTCAGCTGACAAGCAATGAAAGTAGCTACGTAGTTAGCTAGTTAGCTATAAGCTCATTGTCAAGGAGAGTAAAAGATGGATGTTGTTTATTTACTTTCCAGCATTGTGTCTCACCAACTAGGTAACAATATAGCTTGAAATCATAACTCAACAGACACAATCCACCACCACACCGTTGTCTGCTGAGCTGCAAAAAGATGTTCTGACAAACTGTAGCTGGCTAACATAGCAAACAGATGTGATAAACATGAGTAACATGGTTGTCAGAGACAGGGTTAACGTTATATTGAAAAGGGAAAATGATGAGGTCATTGTTTATTAACTTTCCTGTATGTATTTCACAAACTATTTAGCAACTTACCGTGAAGACACCGCTTAACTCCACCCTGTCTGCAGAACCTCCGTCAGCTCAGCTCTGTAAACAGTGGAGTCAGAGCGCGCTCTGCTGGACAAACTATGTTATGACACCAATTCTAAAGCATTGTTTTCTGCATTATATGTTCTGAAAAAAAGTTTTTATATCTGCGCATATCGGTAAACGTATACGGCAATACCGATATATCTGTGAAATTTATTCGGTCGGGCACTAACGTCGACTAATCGTTTCAGTACTATTCCACAGAATCTCTACTGGGTTAAGGTTTGGGCACTAATTGGGACACTCCAAAAGGTGGATTTTCTTTTATTGAAGGCATTCTGTAGTCGATTTTTTTTATTTTTTTTCCCCCTATGTTTAGGGTCATTGTCCTGCTGCATCACCCAGCTTCTACTGAGCTTCAGCTGGTGCACAGCCACCCTGTCATTATCCTGTAGGATATCTTGATAAAATTAGGAATTAATTGAAAAAATTACAAGCGGTCCAGGCCCTGAAGCAGCAAAGCAATCCCAAATCATGATGCTCCCTACACCATACTTCACTGTTGGGATGATGTTTTCATTTTGGTATGTAGTGCCCTTTTTACGCCATACGTAGTGCTGCGTTTTCTTCCCAAACAATTCAACCTCAGTTTCATCAGTCCACAAAACATTTTCCCAGTAGTGCTGTGGAGTGTCAAGGTGGTCTTTGGCAAACTTCAGGCACGCAGCAATGTTTTTGTTGGAAAGCAGCGGCTTCCTTCATGCTGTTTTGTCATGGACACCATGCCTGTTTAATGTTTTCTGTATAGTAGACTCATGAACAGAGATGTTAACCAGTTCCAGTAATTCCTTCAAGTCTTTAGCTGTCACTCTACGGTTCTTTTTTACCTCATTGAGTATTCTGCTGTGTGTGGATGGCCACTTCTAGGGAGAGTAGCCACAGTACTAAATCATCTCCATTTATAGACAGTTTGTCTAACTGTGGACAGATAATTATTTAAGCTCTTCAAGATAACTTTGTAACCCTGTACAGCTTTATGCAAAACAAAATTTCTTCTGAGATCTCTTTTTTGCAAGACAAGGTCCACATCAGCAGATGCTTCTTGTGAACAGCAAACTCAATGTTTGAGTGTTTTTTTTATAAGTCTAACCCACACTTCCAATCTCGTTTTATTAATTGGATGCCAAGTGTGCCAACTCCGAACTGTAATTCACTTTTGTTGACGTCATTAGCCAAAGGGGTTCACATACTTTTTCCAACCTACACTCTGAATGTTTGAATAATGTGTTCAGGATGTACAAGAACAATACAATCATTTGTGTGTTATAAGTTAAAACAGATTGGGTTTGTTCATTATTGTAACTTAGATGAAGATCAAACCAGATTTTAAGACAAATTTATACATAAATGCAGGTAATTCCAAAGGGTTCACATACTTTTCTTGCCACTGTATATGGTTCTTGAATATTGTGTAACAGTGTGAAACCTTTCTATCTGTATCTTCTAGAGATATATTGAGTATGAGGACTCTCAAGAGCAGGACAAGAAAGATCTGCAGAACCGTGTGCTGCTTCTGGAGGCCCAGACCAGACAGATGGAGTTCAAGACCAAGAACTCTGCAGACCAGAGTAAGTCATCACTTCACTTTGACACCTAGAAAACCCTTTCCTTTTTCTTTGATAACTGTTATGATCTTTATAAGGTCGAGTCTTTCCCGTAAAAGAGGCAAACCTTTTATATTCTCTTGAACACCGGGTCACATCTCCGATAGTTCAACATTTCACCCAGCCAGAGATTCACTCATTCACTGGATAGAAAGTCTGTTGATCTCTGGGTGTTTGACTGAGAATGGGCTGAACTGCATTATAGCTTAAGGCCTGTTGAACTTCCCCACATGATAGGTGGATGACTTTGTTTTCTGACAAACTCTGCTTTAGGTGGGTAGCACATTACGTAAATGCTCCTGGCAAATGTGTCCATCTATTCGATGTTATCATATTTTTTTGTGTCTTGAGGACTAAAAAAATTTTGCTCCCAGTATTTCAACAATCTAGCATGATTGACATGATTCCATCAATTAGGTTTATTCAGGAACTTCCCATTTTGTGGTTTACAGAAATGTTTGTCTATGTCTGATTGTCTGATTTACAGTTTGTTGTATTGGAGAACTGTCTGATATGATGGACAGCTGTCATGGACGGATACACACTGACATTTGCCATAACAACAGCTTGTATACTCACTCTTTCACTCACTCACTCACTCTCTCACTCTAGAATCTATGTCTTGGGCCAACAGGTGCATGACATGCACCCAACATCTTTCCAATTTTATAAGGTAAAATGGTGTACTCAAATACACATAACATATTGAAATGTAAATGTATGAAAACATTTAATGAAGGCTTTTGTTATTTCAGTAAAGTGATATACACTTTTTATGCACTTTTTTTATTTGGCCATTAAAAGAACAGTTCACCCAAACGTGATAATTCTGTCATTACTCACCTTCATGCCTCACCAGATGTGTACGACTTTCTTTCTTCTGCAGAACACAAATGAAGATTTTTAGAAGAATATCTCAGCTCTGTAGGTCTATACAATGCAAGTGAATGGTGACCAAAAATGTGAAGCTCCAAAAAGCACAAAGGCAGAATAAAAGTAATCCATAAAACTTTAGTGGTTTAATCTATGTCTTTAGAAGAGTCGGTTTTGGGTGAGAACAGAACAAAATATATCTCCTTTTTCACTGTACAACTTGCCATTGCAGTCTCAATGGTACAATCATGATTTCAAGCTCGATTACACTTACTAGTGCTTGGCGCATGCGCAGAGGGCTAGATAGCACTGTAGGACGTGTAATCGAGTTTGAAATCGTGATCGCCAAGAAGACTGCAGGTGTCAAGATTTATAGTAAAAAAAATTATATTCTGGTCTGTTCTAACCCATAGCCAATTGGATCGCTTTAGAAGACATTGATTAAACCACTGAGGTCTTATGGATTACTTTAATGCTGCCTTTATATGCTTTTTGGTGCTTCACAGTTTTGGTCACCATTCACTCGCATTGTATGGACCTACAGAGCTGAGATATTCTTCTGAAAATCGTCATTTGTGTTCTACTGAAGAAAGTCATACACATCTGGGATGGCATGAGTGTGAGTAAATGGTGAGACCATTTTCATTTTGAGTAAACTACTCCTTTAAATTTACTAAAGTCCATCTGATGGTTGCAAAAAACCCCTAAAGTAAAAAAATTTAAAATAAAATAAAAACCCTAGGGTTTTCTTAACTTATAGTTTCTTGCAACTGGGCCCATGCCTTTAGACTATTTTCGTAATCCTCCTTGTCTCTCGAATCACGCGTTTGAGCAAGTTACATATTGTCTTGATAGAATCTCTGATTTAAACTTCCGTAGCTAAAATGTTGTTAGAGTTAGTTTGATTCATTTTCGTGAATCAGCTCAAACTGTCTGTTTCATTAAATCAATTCAAAACTCTGATTTTACGATTTATGTCATTAACTCAAAAATGTTCACCAAAATCTCTGTGTAGAATCTGCTATGTATGTAGATGAATATTGCTGTGTATTTCTGTGTATTGCTGTACTGGTGCATTTAAATGAAAGCAATTAAATGTAATCCTTTTCATTTAGTGTGTACTGTGGAAAACATGGCATGATTATTTTAACTTGATGTTTTTTTTTACTGTATTGTTTGCCTTTAACATTTTGAATCTGCATCACTACAGTGGGCGAATGATTGAAATTATGGTTCATCTGATTGAAATCACACTTTTAAGCCATTTCAGTGCAAACACACTAAAATGAAAGTATACTGTTGGCCTATCAAATGTCATTAAAAGGCAGATAAATAAATTTGTTCAGCCTAGCCCTAATGATCATATATTGCAGGAACTTCTGCTCTTCCTCTTTCATCCTCCTTCCTCTTATTCACAATCATTAAATAATAGGAGGTATATTTCACTCTATTTTACACCAGATACTCGACTCTGAGGGATCCTTTATCTGACCTGTCTTGAGATGATAAAAACAGAGAGAAAAGTTGCTCCGATATCTCCAGACATAATGCTATTGCCATTTACTGTGAGAGAGAATATTCTGTCAATAACCATGGTCTTAACCTCCGGTTTTAAGAAAATTAAAGATAAAATAGTTTATATGAACAATATTCAGAGATATTCTTATTGATTAGATTAGAAAAGAAACTTCAGTTGCCAAACAGCTGTGCCAGTGGAAATTGTTGTAGGGACAATGCAACATAAGAAACAGTGTGTGAAAGTGCTGTGTGCATTTGTGCAATACATAACTAAATACATTAAACTATACAGTATACACCACAATATCTTACTATACAATATAAACCACAGAATACATTACAAAAATACAGTACAATTTACAATACAAACAAACAAAATGTGATACAGTGCAGACAGATTATGGGTGGGGGACATGGGAGGATTCAGTAAAGTCTGATAGATTAGAAGCCTATTTGTTAGCGTAAGTTTATCACGAGTTCCCCTTTTCAATCTTTTACAGTTGTTAGCGCAAGAATGAGAAATTTTCAGAATGAAAGTTATGCATGATTGAATGTAATTTTGTTTCCTGTGTTGTATTTCCTATGGAAACAAAAGGTTGGGGTAAGACATATGGAAGGGCTTATGCATAGTCCACTTGCAAATTTGGCCTTAAAGCTCACAGAACTAAAAGCCACAAAACTACAATTTGATTTAAAGGGATAGTTCACCCCAAAATGCGAATTCTCTCATCATTTACTCACCCTCATGCCATTCCAGATGTGTATGACTTTCTTTCTTCTGCAGTAAACAATTGAAGATTTTTAGAAGAATTTTTCAGCTCTGTAGGTCTATACAATGCAAGTGAATTGTGGCCAGAACTTTGAAGGTCCAAAAAGCACACAAAGGCAGCATAAAAGTAATCAATATGACTCCAGTGGTTAAATCTATGTCGGATTCATATTTAAGTCCTTTTTTTACTATTAATCTCCACTTTTACATTCTTCTTTTGTTTTTGGTGATTCACATTCTTTGTGCATATTGCCACCTACTGGGCAGGGATGAGAATTTATAGTAAAAAAGGACTTCAGTATTGACCTGTTCCTGTTTGTCATATCGCTTCTGAAGACGTGGATTTAACCACTGGAGTCATATGGATTAATTTTATGCTGACTTTATGTGCTTTTTGGTCCTTCAAAGTTCTGGCCACCTTTCACTTGCATTGTATGGACCTACAGAGCTGAGATTTATTTTTTTAAATCTTTGTGTTCAGCAGAAAGAAAGTCATACACATCTGGAATGGCATGAAGGTGAGTAAATGATGAGAGAATTTTCATTTTTGGGTGAACTGTCCCTATAAGGCTGCCTGTTCCTGAAAGGATTATGGTGTGCTAACCTGTCCTGACTCTTGATGGCCATTTGGAGCATTTCATGGAGCCCAAAACGTTTTCTGGGGCTTTGTTTTGGCATGTCATTATCCACTGATAAGATTGTTTTCTGTTGCACTACCGACCCCTTGTGGCTGTGTGTTGTTACTACAGAAAAATCTCAGGAGGCTATTCAAATCCTTACAAGAAAACCTTTCCCTCTGAAGCTAAATGCAATCACAGTAGACCTGTGTTTTATATTTTGGTGGTGTTACCTAGTGGGTAAAGATCTGGGCTGGTAACTAAAAGGTTGAAGATACATCAAATAAAGATACATAATGATTCTAAGATGATGCTACTCTTGTTATTAGTTGGAAGATTAGAAGAGCGTGAAGCTGAGCTGAAGAAAGAATACAATGCCCTCCATCAGAGACACACAGAGGTAAGAATCACTGTACATCCCTGGTGGTTATTTTTTTTTTTCTCTTTATGTTGTGTTTGTGCCATTGTGAAAGAGGTTTTGCATGTGTATAGCTGTCTTTTGCAGCTGTCACCAAACAATAATGTAGGTGTCCCATGACAGACTGCCTGATATCACACTGACTGTGTATCTCTGCACCTATTTTGACTTGCAGATGATCCACAGTTACATGGAGCACTTGGAACGTACCAAATACCAGCAGCTGACAGGAGAAACCACAGACTCAGGAACACTCGGCAGAATTAAGTGAGGTTTTTTTAATTTTTTTATTTGTTCTCTCATTTCTGGTTCATTCATACATACTACAGTGTATTTCATCCACCTACACATTTAAAAACGTTATTAAACCAGTTACTACTAATATAAAGCAAGCTTCAGTTCGTTGATTTTCCTGTAATATTAACGCTGTTTAGTGAGCAATTCCATCAGTTTCCCTGTGCTGGTATCAGTCATTCTGCTAGAATTAGGTACTTAACCCCTGCGCGCTCTCCCACGTGTATGTATGCACACAGCCACTGTGAGTATCTCTTAATGTAGGTCAGTAGTGTGTCTCAACTGAGTGTGATGTTGATGGATGGAGAGTGAGAGAATCGTCTGGCTGATGTTAATGAAGATAGAAGCAGCGAGAAGGGTCACACAGTCATTCTGTAATAGAGTGACAGTTTGGAATGGAGACACAACACATATTTCACACCTCTCTCATGCTTATTTTGATGTATGTGGTTTCCATAAAGGTTTAAGTGCTGGCTGGCTGCAGTGTGTGCGTGCTTGCATTTTTCTGCACGGTTAACATGGTTAAATGATGTTTCCTAGACATAGACTGTGAGCCACGCTGCAGATGTTGGGAGAATCATGTGTTGTTTGTGATGGACATGGTGTCTGGTTTAAATATGGGTTGGTTTTAGGGCCCATCTGCTGATTGAGAGTATTACGGGATTATTTTGAAAGTGTATCTGTTAAATCAAATGGTTTGGAAAAACACCAGTGTGGACTAAAGTGTCAGTGCCGTTACATTCTTGTATTCGTCAGCTCTGTTTCCTTTTTAATTAGTCCATGTAAACATGGGTGCCTTTGATCATTGAAACTCATCTAAGTTTTTTTTTTTTTTTTTTTTTTTTTTTTTTTTCAGTTGTTATCAGTTATTACAGTGTGCCATGCTTAAAACAGTTAAACTTTTAGAAACACAGCTGGTTCTGTTCAGGGACCAAAATTAAATCTCAGTCACCAAGCGTAAAATGCAAGTACTTATTAGAAAAAAGAAAGAAATTGAAATGAAATGATTTACTCACAGGTTACTTCATAGGCCATTATCACACTTCTGTGTTCGCACAGAAGAAGCTTTGTTTAGTAGCATAAAACAACTTTTTCAATGGCAGTGCCTATTGTGCGGTATTATTATGATCTATTTTATGTACAGTTTATCTCAAATACTTCAAATATTTTGTTCTAAACAGACCTGTCTCATCTTTCAATCATTACTCATGGATGAGGATGCAAAGAAATGTTACGTTTATTTATTATTTTAAACAGGATGTATGTGAGCAGGGAGCTCTTCACAGAGTGTAAGTAAAAAAAATTTTATTAGAGGAATGCAAGAATATAGTACAAACAGCAGTACATTTTACAAATTAAAGAGCATTAGAACAAGACAGGGGTATGCCAGCAAAAAAAATTAATAATAATAATAATATTCCGAGTAAAGATTGTACAGACTATGAGAAATGCTAATGATCACGTTGCTTTCATGTACTTACTTTTTATCATCTCTATGTACGATATAAGTTAAGATTTAAATTAAGAAACATTTCCATCCCAGAGTCCGATTACAGAAAATAACAGGTTTAATCAGTGGTTGATTTGTAAAAAAAGTTCTCAGAAATGTAATCTTTGTGTCCAATTTGGTTTCATACATAAAAAAAACAAAAAAAAAAAACAAAAAAAAACTTTATAGCATTTTTTACAAAAATATTTAAAACTTTCAAATTGTCATGTGGTGTAACCAAGTAAAAAGTATAATAATAATTTCTTTGCAACTTATAATATAATATACAGTTGTGCTCAAAAGTTTGCATACCCTGACAGAAATTGTGAAATTTTGGCATTTATTTTGAAAATATGACTGATCATGCAAAAAAACTGTCTTTTATTTAAGGATAGTGATCATATGAAGCCATTTATTATCACATAGTTGTTTGACTTCTTTTTAAATCATAATGATAACAGAAATCACCCAAATGGCCCTGATCAAAAGTTTACATACCTTTGAATGTTTGGCCTTGTTACAGACACACAAGGTGACATACACAGGTTTAAATGGCAATTAAAGGTTAATTTCCCACACCTGTGACTTTTTAAATTGCAATTAGTGTCTGTGTGTAAATAGTAAATGAGTTTGTTAGCTCTCACGTGGATGCACTGAGCAGGCTAGATACTATGTTTGGAGAGGGGTCAACAAGTATTGTGCTCCTTGAAACAACCACACAGTTTTTTTCCAGAGCAGCCTGTATTTCTACTGAGGTTACCTGTGGGGTTTTCTTTGTATCCCGAACAATTCTTCTGGCAGTTGTGGCTGAAATCTTTCTTGGTCTACCTGACCTTAGCTTGGTATCAAGAGATCCCCGAATTTTCCACTTCTTAATAAGTGATTGAACAGTACTGACTGGCATTTTCAAGGCTTTGGATATCTTTTTATATCCTTTTCCATCTTTATAAAGTTCCATTACCTTGTTACGCAGGTCTTTTGACAGTTCTTTTCTGCTCCCCATGGCTCAGTATCTAGCCTGCTCAGTGCATCCACGTGAGAGCTAACAAACTCATTGACTATTTATACACAGACACTAACTGCAATTTAAAAAGCCACAGGTGTGGGAAATTAAACTTTAATTGCCATTTAAACCTGTGTGTGTCACCTTGTGTGTCTGTAACAAGGCCAAACATTCAAGGGTATGTAAACTTTTGATCAGGGCCATTTGGGTGATTTCTGTTATCATTATGATTTAAAAAAGGAGCCAAACAACTATGTGATAATAAATGGCTTCATATGAACAGTTTTTTTGTATGATCAGTCATATTTTCAAAATCAATGCCAAAATTTCACAGTTTCTGCCAGGGTATGCAAACTTTTGAGCACAACTGTATATACAACAGTTAGTTCCGGTCCTCGAATCTGACTGGACGAGAGACGTTCCATGAGCACTGATGGTCTCGCACGCTTCACTGTGTGCATCACTCCGCTTGTGTTTGTGTCGTTCTAATCTAAAGTGTAAAAGCAGTGCATATGTGTTAAGAGCTACTGTATGTGTCTCTTTTTACATGTATTTATTTTTTGACATTACATATGTTAGCCAGCAGTTGGTGGCAAAAGATAATTTTTGTGTGTAATATGAGCCAGTTAGGTGACGTGAAGTGAATCTGCGTCAACCAGTGTTTACATACAACAGCTTTCCATGATCGCTTGCATTACTACTACACTACTAAAGCTAGGAAATAGCTTTAAACGGATTTAAACGAACAACTTCAGCATTACGGCTCATCACAGCTGAGAGACACAACAGACTGATTAATTACAGAACTCAAGGTGCTTGCCTCTCACTGGAGTTTCCACATTGGAGAGGACATGCTGTTTAAAATGGTGGAGGACATTGCGTTTTCTATAGTGAATGACTCTTGCACACCGGCTACCATGAAATAGGAATACCCCAATTTGGACACTATTTTTCCACTGAGAAAGCTGATCTTCAGAAAGCTGACAGCATATCTGCTTGGGAGTGGCAACAGGTGATCGTACATGCTCCATCTCTCTCTCTCACACATCCTTGTTTATCCAATAACTTGTTAGAAACAGCCCAAGCCGTGATACTATTTCTGAAGTGACATTTTTGAATTACTAACGAAGACTTGGACCCATCATTTGGTTTGAACCAACAACGGCAGATTCTGATCCGTTGCGTAGAAAGTAGTTCCATGCGCAAATGCGTTTTTATGACCGTACTCAGTTTTTCCAAATTATTTTACATTTACTTGTTCATTGAACTGTTGTATATAAGCAATATCTCACTCGCAATCGTGCTATATGGCCCTAAATCAGCACTGCTGTGATTACCTATGGCCGAATCGCAGCAGTGCTGATGTAGGGCCATATCGCACTCTTGCTTGTGTGATATTGCTTAAATATATATAACCACCTTTCCATTTACTGTCAGGCAAGTATCCGTCTAAACATGCAGGCAGAAAATTACTTACACAGATGAAGACAAAAACAATTATAAATTTAAAAATAATAATTATAATGATGATAATAATCACTGAAATATAAATCATGGTTCGAGGTGAACATGTTTTTGTATTATTTTATGTTTTAAATCACAGATGTAGGCTATAGGCTGCAGAGTTGCGTTCACAATGAACTGCTCTGTGGAAATAAAGTGAACTGAACTCAAAGCACCTCTGAGATGTCTGAGGTCATTTGCAGCACTCATATACGATACTATTCTTGTAAAAAAAAAAAAAAATTCAGAAGACAGAAACAAAAAAAAAGAGTGAGAACCTTTTACATGCGTGTGTTCCACGAGACTGCACACCTCCGTACAAACATGCATGCGCATAGACGCTTTTCTGTCATCTGTTCTTAATATAATAAGTATATAAAAAATATAAAGTGTTTCTTCAAGCGCGTGTCTGTGTGTCTTCGGGCAAGTTATTTGTAATATTAATTTGATAATATTTATAGCCAAATAATAATAATAATAATAATAATTTAATACATGGGAAAACGAGCCAAATATCATCTTGGCGATCACTCTGACCATCGTCGATCCCCGAGATCATCGTCTGTCGGCACAACCCCAATGTGCATTTCTCTCTATAAATTAACAAAATGTTCAGACAGTCTCCTTGCTGGTTTTTCCGACACATTCAGAATCATTACAGCATTTGCGGTGTCGCTGCGGCTCGCTTCGTGCGTGCGCTTGTAAAAATTTACGGTTTAGTATTTCTCTGTAATGTAGAACAGTGTTAGCAATGTTACTTATTACATTCTTTCTCAGCCCTTGAACTCAAACCATTTTCTGATTGCCCCCCCCCCCCCCCAAAAAAAATATTTAAGTAATTAAATTAATAGCATAAACGTGCGACAACTAGTCGACTAATGGCTTAAACTAAAGCTAGTCAACTAGGAAAACATGTTGGTTACACCGTGACTTGGATTTGGTGGACAAAAGCATTTTTAAATATGAATCATATTTTAAAACACAATTGTTTCACTGCTTATTTTTAAAAAAAATGTTTTTTTAAGAAATAATAATAAAAGATTATTCTGCACTAGTCATGTCAACTTTTTCTTTTCTTCTCTCCACAAATTTCAGCTTATAATGAGACTTGACCACATGACATTTTTCACTTTTAAAAATATCAGTATGACTTTAAACTCAGAAATGTAAAATATGCTCATCATAGAAGAGGTGTATTCAAGTAAATGTTTTGTATGAATTGCATTTTTTTATGTATTTTTAATTTAATAGATCTGGACAAAAATGAGCGTCACTTCATTGATCCTTAGGACACATGGCCATAATATGCACCAGTTACCCACTGTTATTGTATTTTATGATGAATTGTGTGAAAAGAATCCACGTTAATATCATGAAAAAGGTTTTTTTTCTAGATCGCTCGCCCAATGTCACAGACACACATTTTTTCTACTCCAATAACTGAACTAGTAAAGGAAGTTTGGGCTGTTTCTATGAAGGATGCTTAAAGAGCGGTGTAGAAAAGTTGTTCTATACACAAAAGTGTTTTATGGGTGAAACCCTGAAAATTGTTTGAGTTAAAAAAACATGTACACATTGTAACTGTGCACTTGTCATACCTTATATTCTGTGTTCTCTTTTTTTTTTTATATTTTTTTTTTTAAATAAACCTCAGCTCGAGCCCTGGGTTTATTCGATGGAAACGTGGAGTTATATTGTCATTGTTTAAGTGCGATGATTAGGGATGTTCATTCGTGAGACGTGACCAAAGGCAATTTAAATAAATCATAGAGATGAAAATGTCCCAGTGTCTACAGCTGTATTATATTTCAAATAAACATGAACATGCTGCAATAGTGAAAACAGCAAACAGCTCTTCATGAACCGGGGAAACTTTGATCACCTCACACAGATACTATTATACATTAAAGTCAGTGGCGGGCCATGCATTTACAATCTAGGCCTTCAGTGTGATTCATGCCATTAAGAAAACAGTTTCACAATGAATAGGACACCCTACGCCTTTGGGCATCATACATTATGTCACAGCTAACTAGTAATACCAACTGACATTTTAAAAACACATCCACACACGAAAGCCAGAACTTGAAATGACACTTAATGCTCAAGCAAGCTTAATTTTAACTGCAGCATGACTGTTTGTGAAATGAACGTCTCCCAAACAGACATTCAAAAATCATAATTTTTCATATGAATCTACCAAGGAGGTCTATAGTACCTGGAAAAATCTAATAATATTTGTGATTTAAATGTTGCTTGCAATAAATTTTGTTTCGTCAGGGTACACGTTTATGCTGCGTTCCATTCAAGTTGGATGTGTGATATTCCTACTTGATATCGCCGACCATAAATGCATTCCATTCCCCGATATTCGGAACTGTAACGCTCCCGTTAGCTTAGCAGGGGTTTGACTCTCATTAGAGATGTCTCCTAGCAACCCAACTGATAAACAGTGCTGCAGCGCTAGCATTTGTGCTACAGGTGTACGATTATCAAAAGAGATTATAATGTTTTATACACCTGTTTCTGCAGGCGTTTGTTAAACAAGCTTTAATATCATGTAATGCAGAAATGAACTCATTTATCGATATTACTTAATAAAGTTAATGTTTTTCACTTACTTTGTATATCTCCCTGAGTGTCGACATGTTTGTGTGACATCATCCACCTACATCTCGGCAAAATCGGAGTTGAGAATTTCTGCACGAGCCTACAACTTGTAATTCTGACTCCAAGATGCATTCCATTGCACTTTTCCTAGCAGGAAGTTGTAAAATCCGACTTTCCGAGTTGAATGGAACGCAGAACTACTTTTCAAAACTTGATCTGACTGAATGCTCAAGCAGCCAAATTTACACTTAGAAAACTCCTGATGTTGCTGTAACAATGCAAAAAAAAAAAAAAAAAAAAAACTTACCAATTTGCTTGTAGTGAAAATCAGTCCTCCTTTCCTGTTTAATAAATTAAGCAATCACACGGTCATGCAGAACATCTTGTGTTTTTAAATCCATAAGGATCTCTTTCTCAATGGCAACACCAGCAGTGATGACAGCCGACTCGTCAGACAGCTTGATTTTACGCTTTTCGCTCTTGAATTACGTACATCACTTAAAGCATGATTGCATCACTCAAGGCCAGCTAGAAGGCCTCAACCAGGACATATCCTAAAGATCACACCCACCAAGAACAAATAAATCAATCTGATTGGCTGATGAATCCGACAGTCTGACATTTAGATGCTCATTCATTTGCACTGTTGAGGGATTCTGAAGAAATTCTGAAGGCCTGAGGGGGGTGGAGCTCAGACTCAAGTGCTGCTTCTGCTAACAAGCTCAGCTTTGGGCATGTGATTTGTGAAACAGTTGTCACACTTTGCTTGTAAGCATCGAGGAATACATTCTGACTGGATAAACTTTTCATTTTTCTCTGTTTTTAGATTAATTAAGAGTGGAAAGTGATTAAAAATGCATAGGCAAAAAGGTGATTGAGAATGAAAGGATGAAAAATATTTATTTATTTGGCATGTTAGGCCAGCAGAGAAGGCTTTGCTGGCCCTGAGAATTTGCCACTGATTAAAGTGTAACACCTTGTCTACACTGGGCGTGTCCGTTGATGCTACTCGACGCGCCACAACGGCTTGGCTGTCTACACTGGACGCGTCGACATGAACATTCTAAACCGTTTATTTGTGTTGTTGGCAGTAGTAGCACCAGCGCATGCTGCGCAAAATGGAATGGGACACCCGTTTACTGTCGACGCGACGGATGAGCTGCAACGGACGCTTCCAGTTTAAACGGCATCATTGGTTATAATGAGGTTCTATTGCTTTTGACACGACGCAATGCGCCGCCCACATCTGGTGTAGACACACATGGTGAAGTGCTGTGTTAAGCCAAAGAAACAATTAAACGGATGATGTATATTTCTAAGTGTATCCAAGTTGGTTTAAGTTATTATAAAAGACCTTCACAGCAGGAGGACACAGGAGAGCGGTTTCCTCACAAGTAAGGCTTTAATAGACTCCAGCACTTTACAGCTTCACAGTAACTCCACAGCTTCACAATAATAACTCTTCAGCTTCACAATAAGGTTTCTTGCCCCTGACTCTCTCTCCTTCTGCTGGTGGCATGGCTGCTTATATGCCGCTCACTGGAATTGGAGACAGGTGTTAGACATAATTTAGCTCAGGTGTCAGCACCCTTACCGCTTTCTCTCCCCGGACAGACGCTCAACCACTCCCCCGCTGTCACAGTTATTTATAAAAACTGGCAATGATTTGTTACGCTATTGTTCGGATTCAGAGCTGGATGTGATGACATTTGGACTGTGATAAAGGCTTATAAATAACAAAAAGGACAAATATATATATATATATATAAATAATGTTTATAGGGCTGGGTATTGATACATATTTTCCAATTTACAAACTTTCGATTTGATATCGATTCATATGGGTGTATTTCAGTTATAATGTCCTTTTTGCTTACATATGAAAGAAATTTTCTCCCAGCTAATGCTGTAATTATTCAGGGGACCTTCTAACTAGGTGCAGTATGAAAATATAAATCTTAATAATTATATTTTATTAGTTTTTCATCATTTTGGTCACATTTTAGCTTTTAAAAATAAACAAATCTGTGTATTCAATCAATAAATCAGATATTATATTTTGTATATTATTTTGTTACATGTTTGTTTAATTGCATAATTTGTACAATTTACAGGTATTTAAAACTGGTACTGTCTCTTTAAGAAAACCGGCAGTTCTGTAAAGAGCATTTGTAGATGAGTGCATGTTAATGAGAGAGACTCAAACATCTTTATCTCATCTGTGCTATGCATGATTAGAATTAAATGTTTATTTTTTGTTGTTTTTGATTAACAACTGTCTGAAAAGAACAGAAAGGGTATATAAAAAAAAATACATTATTCAATGACAAATGGGTTGCGTGGATCTTGTCTTTGGACACATTACATGGAACAGCTTTTACACTCAACACGCAGTGAAAGGATCTTGCTGCTGAATACTCCACCACTTTACTACTACACAATTACTGGTGAGTGAAATGTAAACATTTACCAGCCAGTTGCCAAATATATACATTTTAGTTGCATAGCGTGAAATTTGGTTGCAAATGCGAGTGATTTCCTCTAATTATAGTGGAGGGTTGTGCTTGGAGTAAAAGATTGATCATGGGATTTAAGAATTGATATCGAGATCATTCAAATGAAGATGGCAGTGCATCAGAATATCGATATTTTTACCCACCCCTATTTGTTTATAAAAAAATAATGCAAAATACAGATCCTAGTAAGAAATATTTATAGCTGGTGGATTTTCTCAATTCACTTGCCAATGGCAGGGGTGGCAAAAAGTTAATTTTGGACCCTGGTTCTATTCTTGTCTATTGTGTGGCATTGCATCTAGCTGTTTTTTGTTAGACAACATGTTGTTTTTGACATTTTGAAGTGCATAAATACAATGACCTTTTTCTTTCAAGTACTTCAAAGTCAGGGCTCCATTCACCTGACTGCAGGTGGATTAGGCTTTTGTGCTCCCAGGAGACGAGCTGAAAGTTCCCTTTATTGTCCTCCGTGATCTGCATGCATCCTACTCCCTTTTTCTCTCTCTCTCTTCTCTCCCGCAACCAATCAGCTGAGGAAGAAAAGGCAAACAGAATTAGCTTTTAATTCTAATGTTGAAGAGAGAGTGAGAGAGAGCTCTCAGTATCACGCAAAAGTCGCAGAGCTTGTAATTTATTAATTTATTCTGCTTTTCATTTCAATAATATATTTCACTTTTGATCATAAAAAAAAGTGACAGAGCTGTTCATTAAACAGTCTAGCAAAGAAAAGAAGACAGTGAGTGAGCACTGAAAACAACAAACTGGGAAAAAACAGCTGCTGCAAAGCCGTTCCTCGCATTACACTGCGTGTGTTTGTGTGTGTGTGCACTGCTCACCAGAGTGGATGATGTCACAGCACTGAGAGGCTGCAGAGCTGCACATACACACACAGACACAGGTTCTCGCGCTGTGCCGATGTGGATGGGATTGTTTTTGAGTTTTGGGGGGGCTGGCAGCCCATAGCGCGTGGCGGCAGCCATGAGTCCAGGATGCATGCTGCTGTTTGTCTTTGGCTTCGTGGGGGGAGCGGTGGTCATCAACTCTGCTGTGCTGGTCTCTCTCTCTGTGCTGCTGCTGGTGCATTATTCCGTCTCCAACGGCCTGCCCGCCATCACACACTCACTCCCTCGGATCAGCAGCAGGTATGCACTGTGTGTGGTTGTGGATGTTAACCTAGTTTCTTGTGAAACATAATTTTTCCTTCCTCTGTGCCTGAGTTTGAATCCCTTTGTAGCCTTATCATCACAGGCTTGTTTGTTTACAGGCTGCATCCACCCCTCTTATATCTTGACTTGTACATCTCCGCTTTGAACTTCTGAATGTTAAGCCTCAATTTTCCCTATGTTTCAGTCAATCTCTCCTTTTACTGATGGCATGCATGATTTTTCCTAGTCTCTCCAGTCTCCACCCAGATATCAATGTAATCTTACCGCCATGTGTCTGTTATTCCATCGAGTGTAGTCTCAGAGATGTAGTAAACAAGAGCTGAGTGTTAAGGCAGGGGATGATGCGGCAAGAACCAGCATGACAGAGAGAGAGAGAGAGAGAGAGAGAGAGAGAGAGAGAGAGGTTTATTTATCTTCTTTTATGGCTTTTATTTTTTTTTTTTTTATTCTTAAGGTTTGAGTCCATACTTCCTGATACTGCACTGGAGTTGCATATAGATGCAACTGAACACCTGATTTTGTTTGCTGCTTTTGAAGAGCCTAGTTAGCTTTTTTTTTTTTTTTTTTTTTTTTTTTTTTTTTTTAGATTTAGTGGGTGTCAAACTGGTTTCAGTGCTTTATTGTTGTTTATTCAGGTGATTATATTTCAAAGTAAACTGCTATGAAGCAAACTTGAGCTGTTTACCTTCATACACTGATCCACTTTCAAAAACATGCCCTGTTTCACACAAAATCAAAATAAGTTATATTTTGCTTAAATAAAATGAAGCCTATTTTTTAAAAATGTGCTTCATTGTTATGAGAGAATTTTTTTTTTTTCACAATGCCAAAAGTCTTAATGGTCCTAAAATAGCCTTGATTTTCTTTAAGCAAAAAAACAAAAAAAATTGTTTCTTTCCATTTTGTGGTAAAATATGACCCTGACATTTCTTTTTTTAAATTCATCCCTTTAATGTACACATATTAATTGTTAGATAATTCTTGAGTTTGCAAGGATCAGGGAAAGTTGACAGTAGACCACTAATCATGAGCCAAGCAATATCAAATACCAATTTTTGACTGTAGGATATGCTAACATAACCAGTGAACATTTTGATAAAAGCTCTCTAATGAAAATGATTGTAATTTTGATTGATAGTTATTGAAGCTTTGATTATGCTGTTAATGGATTTTTAATGATTTTAACTGATACAGACTCCAGAGAGTAGCTTTGTTTGGTTTGACTCATGCCCAAGGAATGAAATTCTCACTTGAAATTGTGTTTTGATTAAAAGGGAAACTGTACTTGGTTCTGCATCCAAGGCAAGGGTTCCCAAACCTTTTTGTCAGCCGAAACTCTTTGACCTAGATGATTTATTTGAAGATCCCCCTGATATATTAAGTAATGTTAAATATAATTAATGTTACATCTTTGCACTTTATTTTTCATATTACTGTTATATTTGAATGAACCTTTATTATATCTATTGTTCTTTTACTATATATTTCATTTAATTGAATTCACCATTACCATTTCTATCCCAATCAGAGATTGCACTACATTCCCAGTAGTAGGCTAAAATTAAAATGTTTAGGTTTTTTACTTTATAAACATGATTGCATTGCTGATAATAAAGGTAATTATGCCACATCATAACTTCGTTTGGAAAGTAGCGCATAATTTACTTTTGCATTAAAAATGTCCATTTCTCACTGTCAGTCCATTGTATGAGAGCGCACACTCTCGCACTCTTTCTCACACACACACATATGCAGCGTGCACCGAGAGAGAGAGAGTGTGTGTGTGTGTTGGCATCCTTTTTGGTTTAAAGGAAATTTGAAGCACTTGGTTTAAGTTTTTTTTATTTATTTATTTATTTATTTATTTTATTATTTTTTTTTTTTTAAATGGCGGAAAACATTTGAAATCATCTGTTTATAAAAATAATTAAATGATGTATATATTTTCGTACGCAATATCTACACTCTCTCACGAACCCCCTGGAGTTCCCTCATGAACCCCCAGGGGTTTGCAAACCCCCATTTGGGAAACCCTGGTCTAATGTGATTTTCATTCATCCAGCTTTTGTACAATTTAGATCAAGGCAACTGAACTTGGCTTTCCATTTAATGAGCACAGACCAAATTATCCAAGGACTAGTTTTAGTTCCATTTTCTAAATGTCTGAGATTTCACATACAGATCAAGCTTCCCTTATGTCATGCTGGTCAATACTATGTGAACTGACTACACTGGAATAGTGCTCTTCATTGAACCCTGGACTGGAAGTTCCACCCCTCTGTTAAACCATGACCTCTGCTGACTGATGTGTGATTGACAGTATGTGTACCCTGACGTGTGTAATTACACAAGGTTTTGCCCTTAGCACAGTTATTGATGTAAACATCAGATAGAGCTCACTGTCTGTTTGTTGATCATAGTTAATGATTCTGTAGTCCAAACAAACCAACATCATGAGCCAAGCAATCATTATGAGCACATCATTATTAATTATGCTAAGAGTTTCATGATTCAGTTTTATCCATGTAGACCTATCTGCATTAATTTCTAATTAATGCTAAAGTCACTAAAGTGCACTTGACTTGTGCACTAGGAATGCTTTTCCCTTGATAGAGGCAAGCCACTTCTGTTGGCTACATTAGCATGTTTGCTTGTGATAGTAATTGTATGGTATCGTATTCTCGCTTCCTCAAACTAGATTTCTGTTTTCGACCAGTATTTTACAAATTTAAGCCCTTTTCTCAATGTACAGTTTTAGCTGAATAGTCATGTGAGCAGGTCTGGTCACTCCCTACAGAATGTGCAGTCAGCATGTTCAGGACTCTGAATACAGCTATTGCAGCACTATGGCAACCAGAGGACAGGAAGAGGTACAGTCAGAGAAGACTTTCTTTTCCAAATTACAATATAAACTATGCACTCAACCATGTAGTGGATGAATTTTCAAAGTGTTGTATCATCTTAAACTGTGCCATCTCAGGTTCATTATTTCTGGTGGGGCACAAACCATAACTTTTCCCAACTTGTAAGGGGTTGTGGTAGCTGAAAATGAACCATCACGTCATTTGCCATTTGAAGAAAAACTAACGGATATATCCAAATGCTGTCCATCATTTAGACTGATAGGGTTTTTTTTTACCTAGCATCAGTTTTGACCCACACGCTCTCTTGCTGTGTTTGTGTCCCCTGTTTATTTCCTGGTGTTAAGATGCATATTAACAGGCACCATCTCCATTTACACCTGGTAATATGCATTTCTTTTGACCAGTTGTGTTTGGATTTCGAGGAGAGGGTCTATGATTTTATGACTGCATACATCAGTCACTACGCCAGTGTAGGGCTGGGCGATAAAACAATATCAATATTTATCGGAAAAAAGAAATTTGTGATTATTGATGGTAAACTTTTGAGTAATTTTCTATATTTAGCCTATATTCTACATCTAATAGCTTAATGAGAACTCTATACATACCAATTTTGGTGACTGTAGGTGAAAATGGGTGTGCTACAGAGCCCCACTTAAATGCCCATTTCAAGGGGGTGCTACAGAGACCCCCTGCATGCTGCAGAATTTTCACGCATGTTAAGTACCCCAAAAGTATAGACGATTACCACATTTACATATCATTTTATATATATATATATATATATATATATGTATATGTATATGTATATATATGTATATGTATATATATGTATATAATAAATAATAATAATAATTCTTAGAAGAATAATAGGGTCTCTGCACTTTCAGTGCTTGGGCCCTAATAATCGTTAGAAGAACAGCAGGGTCTCCGCACTTTCAGTGCTTGAACCCTAATAATTATAATAAAAATATCTTTGCACAAAAGACCACAAAAACATGCACATTCACATCAAAATTGACCGTGAAAGCAAACCAGATTTAGGCAAATCGTCAAAGGCCGTGTTTATTAGCTTACTAACTCGCATGAACAGCGTTACAAAACTAATCAAAATGAAAGACTCAATATTTTGCAGTTATTGTAATCTAATACAAACCAACACCTCAAAGCAATGGCATACAATTCATTGAAATAATGAGTGGTGTGCTTGAACTAATCCAACCAGCAACACATTAGAATAAAATTAGCTTTTAAAACTTACCAATATAGTTCACAACGCAGGTCTGCACGCGAGCATTAACTTCTGAGGACCATGTCAGCTTGACATACATATGATCAAAGGTTTTTATTTGCTGAGGGGCAAAGGCAAACGAACCCCTCAGGCTATTATTGAAAGATCATTGCACATGCGCATTACTCTCTCCAGATTTCACTTGATTAACATGGAGGATGACGGGTGAGCCCCACATATAGCAAATGAGAACGATTAAATGGCTTTAACACAACAGACCATACTCATTCTAGAATTTCTCAAAAGAATATCTACTGTTGTCTCTTTTAATGGAAATAAAAATCGTTTAAGATGCTGAAAATATATTATTTCTTAAATGTATGATTATGCCAAGTGCCACATCTGGTGGGGTACAGCCCCACCTGCCCCTAATGTAGGGAGATGTCACTGATCCCAAAAGGAACACTTAACGATTTTTTTACTACACTGAAGCATTTGCTATTTAACAGCTGATGGAAGTGATGTTTCAAATGCATGCAGTGTGTTGCCGCTAGTTTTAGTGCATTAGCCAACCTCATTTGCCGAAGGATGGCACTTAATTTGCTCATTCATTAATATTTTAGATTTACGTATACTCAAAATTGCATAATTGCAATAAATCACTGAAGGCCATATTGTGAATATACCCACAACGCCATTTAGCCATGACTATATTCACAATATAGCACAGCCTCTCTTGCTTAATTCATATTCCGAGAAAATGTGAATTAAAGAATTTATGCAATAACAATCATAATGCATCTAGCTCAATTCTTAACGTTTGCTATGACATACTATTTGTGTACCAGGAAGGAGCGCCCTGTCTCTCTGGGGATTTTTTCATTGCCAGGAAGTGATGCGATGACCCCCGATCTGCATAGAGAAGCTGTGGATACTCCAGAAACCGACACATGGAGATACAACAACCTCAGCCACCCGCGATCCAACACCAGCCTCAAGGTGAGAGTTTATTTTCCCACTTAATTACTTTTCCAGCCCCAGTGGGAGAGTCATGAGTGTAAGTCATAAATGTTGCCCTATTTTTAAAGATGGCGTCCTCTCGTTGTTAAGTTGTTCCAAACCCGTATGACTTTATCCATTGTACACAGAAGGAGATGTTAGGCAGTATTTTTTGCCTCAGTCACTATTCACTTCCAATGAATCTTTTATTCCATAAAATAAAAGTGAAGGATGACTGAGGTTAACATTCTACCTAATATCTTCTCTTGTGTTTCATGGAAGAGAGTAAGTCTTAGGGGTTTGAAACAACATGAGGGTGAATAAATAATAAGAGAATTTTCATTTAACAACAACACTCCGTACAGGCTGTTCCCCAATTCCCAGAAAGAGAACATATGTTTGAGGGAATAAAGGCGATGACGACATGGTTAGTTTGAATTGAGAGAGCTTGCCCCTTTCAATGGATCCGGGCAGAACATACGTTAAAAAAGCCAGAGCCGGGCACTGCCAGCAGGGTGGAAGCTCTTCCTGAGAGGGAGGCTGTGCCCTGCATGCTTAAACAGAGCTTTACCGGGGCCAACAGGCAGACAAACAAGCCACTGCTGATCCTGGGTCAACTGTCTACTGTAGAACAGGCAGCCACACTACAAAACACCCCCTTTTTCTTGCTCTGGAACCTTCCATCTCTCGTAGAAACCCACAGCACCAGGCCCCTTCATACATATTCATGCCAATGAAGTAATCATTTGCCGTCATCCTCTTCTTGCCATGTTTGTGTTCACATACCTCTTGCAACGGGGTAAAGTGGGCAAGGAGGAGGCTGGATCCGGCTGAATAGTCAACGTAATATATAGACTTAACCAGAATATGGACCTTAAAGGGGTCATGAAGTGCTTTTTTATAATTTTATTATCATCCCTGAGCTCCAATGATAATGTTATAGAAGTCACAATTTAGTAATATATAATCATTTTCCACCCTGTTTTTGTCCCTCTGTCTAAAATGCTCAGTTTTGGCCCTAGCGCCTCCTTAAAACTTCAACGTAAATGGCCACTGTTATGATTGGCTAACATCATGCATCCCCTCAAATTCAGCAAACTCAGTTGGAAGAGTATGAACCTCGACATTATAAAACAAAATTGGAGGGTTTACACACAACACACACCCAACACATTGCATGTGTCTATATATGAAACTGATAATCTCAAGTTTAATTTCCGATAAACTGTTAACACAGGGCACCATAAACTATCAAAAAGACATGACATTTGAAATATTCATGAATGAAATGGTTTACTTAAGTTTTTTAATTGACCCATCCTTCAATAAGGCTCATAGTCCAAAGAACGGTAAAATTACGCACACATACTGAAGGCGCACTGAGGTGCACATTGCCGGAAACACACAGAAACGGTCATCGTCCATTGTCAAAGTGGTCCTAGGTTTACATACACCCACGCAATTAAAATAGCGCAGACGGGCGAAAGAATGTGTCCATGACAGAGGCAGCAGCTGAATGAGAGAATTGCTTTTCCCTTTCAGAGTTGTAACTTGACACTGTGTCTTTTAAAAGTGGCAAGATACATGGCAGCGGTCAAAGAGTCTGTGTAGTTCATGTTTATACACAAAATAATAAAAAATAGTCCAGATGGGTCCCCTTTGGTGTTATGTTAGGAATAGTTAACCACACAAGGCCTGCCATCTTGACTTGAACTGCACACCAGTGTGCAGGGCCAAGGGTGCGATGACGCGTGTTGTGGGATGTGTAAATACAAATAAACAATGTTTCGTGACATCACAGACAGATTTCAAAATTAGACATATCAGCAGGGTGGCGACTATAAATGCTCTTCTTAGACTGGGGAGGAAGTTTTGAGTTCTGAAAATTACAGTTTGTTTTTATAGTACAGTTACCTCTTATACTGCATTTCTAAATATCAAGGAAAATGTGATTCTCCATTTCATTACCCGTTTAAGCATAAAATGATATGTATGTAAATGTGGTAATTGTCTATAGCCCATTTACCAGTACTTTCTACTTTGGAACTTTCTAGATGGGAACTCTTAAGAGGAGCTGCACACCTGAGGAGACTTTCCCTCTTGCATTCGCACTCACAAAAGTAATCCCTGTAGTTAAGTCATCTAGTGTCGACCATTTCTCTTCGGATGTTTTCTGCACGCAGTTCAATAACAAAAAAAAAAAAAGGGGGGGAGGGGAGCATTCCATTCCAAAATGCTCATCCCTATGCCATATTCCCTTCAAAGACTTTACCATCCACTGTGAGAGCTTTGGAAGGCTGAAAGTTGTGGGGCTCAATAATAATGTTTATTTGGAACTCATCTTTTGAGTAATTTTTATTGGAAATTCTGTGAAAAGCAATCTAACAGCATGACTATCATGATTGTTCTCACTTTGAAGTGCCCTTCGGAGGCTGATTTAGCCCATTTTGAAAATCAACAACAGTGGTGGAGGATGGCAGGATTGGAGCTACACTTTTGTTAGGGCTGTTTTACACAAACTATGTCTTCCCTTTACTGTAAATAGGTTTCCATGGACATCAGAAAGCAAAGTATTGCGAGAAAGCAGCGTTCCCGTTTACATGCACTGTATAAGCGGCGTACACTTTCCTCCAATATACACGCGGCTCGTTCAGTAAGCAGCTTTCTCCACAGCAACATAATTTCCCAGCAACAATTGTGTAAATTATAAACAAGGAATCTGTGGAATACTTCATTGTTTTATACCCCGTTGCTTTGCTTTATTTCCAGATATTCCAGAGTTGTTGCTGTTTGTTTTCTTAACTTTCTATTGCGAACTACAGCGGAATTGCGCTGCAATGGTGG
Organism: Myxocyprinus asiaticus; assembly: GCF_019703515.2. NCBI lineage: Eukaryota > Metazoa > Chordata > Actinopteri > Cypriniformes > Catostomidae > Myxocyprinus > Myxocyprinus asiaticus. The sequence goes on from NC_059375.1 coordinate 16,609,529, forward strand.
GATTTCCCTCTTACGTAGGACTCCGGGATTCTCCCAATGTACGTGCGCATATAACCTGAAGGACAGTTGATATTTTACATTGGTGTGTATAGGTATAGTTTATAGTGTATGTGCTTATCTCACTGTATTCCCAGAAATGTTGAATTCTTTCCGCTGTGTTGATTTGTTCGGCTCCATCCTATGACGTTTGTTATCTGGTCAACAAAAGCCGCGTACTTTGGAAGAAACCTGGGTGTGTTAAACCACTTGTCGAACCTAAAATTGAGTTCTATTTTATTTTCTTTAGGCAGCATTAACTATATTAACAAAGCACAATACAAACACAAATTCGATAAGAACACATTTGGCAGCATTATTTTGGGAACACAAGGGAATTTATTAGGCTTACACCTAATATGAAACTGTAATATGTTGAACTTTTTATAGGTAATGTTTTTTTATTTTATTATTATTCTTTACATGTATAACTGTCTTTAGTTCTTAATTTTAGCTGTTAGTAATTTCCCACCTGTTGTGGTAGACAAATACTTGCAAGATGGCAAATGGGGCCACTGTAGACAGTAAATGTTTGGATATGAGAAGGTGGTTATATAAGATGTTTTTGGATCACTTTGTTATTTTAATTGCTTTTTTCATTTAGTTTAAAGTGCAATTTGAATTTAGAAAATTTGTAAGTTTTTCATGTTTTAATAAATGAATGTATTTTTTAAAAGCAAAATCAATATAGCAAAAATATTCAGTGACCCACGGCAGGGGGTTTGACGCTATAATTGGATATTGTGATTTTATTTTTTTTTTTTTTTTTAAAAGCGATTATCATAAAAATATTTTTTTACATATCGCCCAGCCCTAGCACCGACTCTCTCCAATCTTCACGCATTGGCTGTTCATGGCAAACGTAACTCATTCATGTGCACGTGTTTCAGGGTTAATCATGAACTCCGAATCAAACTCTGAGTTGATGGAGAACATTTGTAGCGAGCATCTTGAGATCGCCAAAGTTTTTCTAAACCGGTTTTGCTCTAGCTGGTTTTGTCAACCTGAAACTTACTCTGAAACAGTGAGTTTATTCAGCTAGCTTCATGTAATTCTGAGTAAAAGTCCCTAAAACAGCCTTTAGTCCTGCAGTGTAAAAGGGCCTTATGGTGGTTGCAGCCTTGTTTTTCAATGATACTAAACAACAGCCTGATCTGAATCCTCTACTTATACAAAATGTTTCACAAACTGCATACATTTTTTCAGCTAGGATGGCAATGTCAATGACCTTGAAGCCTGTCTCGATCTAAGAGTATCCCTTGAGCCTGTTGGCCTGATGTAGGCATGAGTTTTTGAAGGGTGGAGATCATTTTTCAGCTTTCAGAAGCAGGAAGGGAGGAGAGTGCTTACAGTACTGGAGTCTGATGGTAATTGATGGTTGTATACTGTAGGTAGCTGAACCCATGGAAACGTCTACTGGAGCTTTGCTGCTCTTAAAAAAAATCCTTGTTTGCTACTGTACCACCTCATGTCATCTCTTCCTTCTTTGGTTATGACTTTGTCTTGTATTTTTCTAAATTTCCACAGTGTCACATATTTTGTGATATTTGTTGTTGTTGTTATTGTTTGTTTGTTTGTTTGTTTGTTTTTCCCTATACTTCGATCTGATCCAATTACATATTCAGTTATTCAAGATCTGATCCACTTTGTCAAATCATATGCCTGTACTTTACATGTTTTACCTCTACATTTTCCATTACATTTTTGCATGTGTGATATTCTTGACTGTGCCTTTTTCTGTTAAGATTTTACCTACTTGACCGTTCTGTTGCCACAGGGAAAGCTATTGATATCTCTTTTTTTGCTGCTATGCCTTTACGACTTCTATGTAAAAAGCCTCGTCACATGTGAAATGAGTATTAATTATTACTTAAAGGAGACCTATTATGCCCCTCTTTACAAGATGTAATGTAAGTCTCAGGTGTCCCCAGAATGTGTCTGAAGTTTCAGCTCAAAATACCCCACGCATCATTTATTATACCATGTTGTGAATGCCTCTTTTTGGGTGGAATCAAAAACACGCTGTTTTCGTGTGTGTCTCTTTAAATGCAAATGAGCTGCTGCTCCCCGCCCCTTTCCGGAAGAGGGCTGTGCCTTTACAGCTCGTGCTTCGGATACTATAGCAACAACAAATCAGAACCAATGTGACTGACACCGTAAATACCGGAGTTCAGCCATATATGTATGAGCAACCGTAAACGACGCAAAACATAGGCATTTTGAGTTTGTGATAGTGATTCTTACGTAGAAAATCACTTCCTGCCCTCCATCTGCATTTCACGCCACAGCAACGCAGTGATGTGACGTCATGTGCAAACAAGCTATAACGGCATAGCTCTGGTCTCCGTGAATACAATCAGAGACAATGGTAACTTTAGAATCAGAATGAGCTTTATTGCCAAGTATGCTTACACATACAAGGAATTTGTCTTGGTGACAGGAGCTTCCAGTGTACAACAATACAAAAACAATACAAAAACAGCAGCAAGACATAGATAATAATAAAAAAATCAAATCTAATTATACACATACATACAGACACACACATACATACATACATACATACACACATACACATAGGTAGTGCGAATCTAATACAATCTGTTATGTACAGTGTAAATACAAATCTGTTATGTACAGTGCAATTTATTTATTTTTATTTATTTATTTTTTCCTCAGAGGAATGAAATGGCAGAAGAGGTTGGATGTGTTGGATAAATATAAGAAAGACTAAACTGTGTATTGCACATAGCTATTGCTCAATGGGGCAGTTTAACAGTTCATGAGATGGATAGCCTGAGGGAAAAAAACTGTTCCTGTGCCTGACGGTTCTGGTGCTCAGAGCTCTGAAGCGTCGCCCAGAAGGCAACAGTTCAAAAAGGTAGTGGGCAGGATGAGTGGGGTCCAGAGTGATTTTTTTTTTTCAGCCTTTTTCCTCACTCTGGAAGTGTATAGTTCTTGAAGGGGGGGGCAGAGGGCAACCAATAATCCTCTCAGCAGTCTGAACTGTCCTTTGTAGTCTTCTGATGTCTGATTTCATAGCTGAACCAAACCAGACAGTTATTGAAGTGCAGAGGACAGACTCAATGACTGCTGAGTAGAACTGTATCAGCAGCGCCTGTGGCAGGTTGAACTTCCTCACCTGGCGAAGGAAGTACAACCTCTGCTGGGCCTTTTTCACAATGGAGTCAATGTGGGTCTCCCACTTCAGGTCCTGTGAGATGGTAGTGCCCAGGAACCTGAATGACTCCACTGCTGCCACAGTGCTGTTTAGAATGGTGAGGGGGGACAGTGTTGGGGTGTTTCTCCTAAAGTCCACAATCATCTCCACCGTTTTGAGCGTGTTCAGCTCAAGGTTGTTTTGACAGCCAGCCGTTTAACCTCCCTTCTGTATGCAGACTCATCGTCATCTCGGATGAGGCCGATGACTGTGGTGTCATCTGCAAACTTCAGGAGCTTGACAGAGGGGTCCTTGGTGATGCAGTCATTGGTGTACAGGGAGAAGAGTAGTGGAGAAAGCACACATCCCTGGGGGGCACCAGTGCTGATTGTACAGGTGCTGGAAGTGAGTTTCCCCTGTCTCACAAGCTGCTGCCTGTCCGTCAGAAAGCTGGTAATCCCCTGACAGATAAACATGGGAACAGAGAGTTGGTGTAATTTATTCTGGAGTATAGCTGGGATGATTGTGTTGAAAGCTGAACTGAAGTCCACAAAAAGGATCCTTGCATATGTCCCTGGTCTGTCCAGATGTTGCAGGATATGATGCAATCCCATGTTGACTGCATCATCCACAGACATGTTTGCTCGATAAGCAAATTGAAGGGGATCTAGAAAGGGTCCAGTGATGTTCTTCAGGTGGGCCAACACCAGTCTTTCAAATTACTTCATGACCACAGACATCAGTGGTTTCTTTGGGATGGGGATGATAGTGGAACGTTTGAAGCAGCATGGGACTTCACACTGCTCCAGTGATTTATTGAAGATTTGTGTGAAGATGGGGGCCAGCTGGTTAGCACAGGATCTAAGACATGCAGGTGAAACGCCATCTGGGCCCTGTGCTTTCCTTATCCTTTGTTGTCGAAAGATGCGGCTCACATCATCTTCACAGATCTTAAGTGCAGGTTGAGTAGCAGGAGGGGGGTTGCAGGAGGTGTTGGTGTGAAGGTCAGAGTGGGTGTGGGGTGTGAGATTGGGCCTTTCAAATCTACAGTAGAACACATTCAGGTCATCAACCAGTTGTTGGTCCACCACTTTAGCTGCATTAGCCGTGGAATCAGCTAACAAGCACATTCAGAAAGGCGATTTGCAAACATTCACAAAATATAAAGTGCGATACATACATCTTCAGGATATAAAGCTGGAACACAAACAGTTGGTACTGATCCATGCTTGAGTCAAATTTTTGGAAAATCCTGCTTTATATTGACCCTCATTCACAAAGCAGTCTGTTGTAAAATGATTTGCACAAACATGCACGAATTTTTGTATGTTTTGGGTCACATTTTCTTCAAAAACAAAACTTGTCCACTGCGTCTTCAGTGGCTCTGATGCCGGGAGTACATGAAGACTCTTATGTTCACTTTTACAGCCAACAACAGAACACTTATGACACTTACGAAGTTGAGACATTATTCTTCTCACTCTAGCTGCTCCAGCGTGGAAAAAAATGGCGGACTGTGTGTCGATCACTCAGGTGAGGATCTATGATAATAGGGTGGAGTCCGTCACCAGTCGTGGGCGTGGCCTTCTCTAAAGTGACGTCACTTTAGAGCAGATACGAAAACCAGTCATTTTGAGACACTGTTTTTGATTAATAGAAATATAAGAAAGAGGAGTGGGTGGACTTTTAACATTGTAGGGTGGTTGTGTACACACACTGCCGACTCACATTTATGTTCAAACACCATGTAAAAGTGAATCTTGCATAATAGATCCCTTTTAAGGGCTGTGGGTTTGCTGTCAAGTTCAATATACTGTAGTTTGCACTGCCCCATCCTTCAGTAACAGCCTCTTTGCAAAGCCTGTATTATATTGTGATAAGATCACACAACAGTTTGGACTTAAATGTGTTGCACAAACTATTAAGGTCAGACTTAAATGTTCAGGGACCTTGTTAAAAATAAACGTAATTTCTAATGTTGGGATTCTTCAAAATGTTGGAGAGTAGCAGGTGCTACACGCAGATAGGAACAGCATAACATTTGGCAATCTTTCCCACATTTTATTCTTATCGTTAGATCTTCTGGTGTTTTAGAATAATAGTATCTATCCTTCTTCCTCTGTTTTACCTAATCGCGAGTGGTCTGGCCAAGTTTCTGAACACCCAATAGGTGTCATTGTTGTGTGATTGTGGGTTGCCGTGTCCAATTTAGTTAAAACATTTTTTTTTTGCTTTTTGGAATAGAGAGGAAGTTTTGAGTTCTGAAAGTTTATACTGTACATTTAAAGTATTTTTTATTTCAAGATAAACAAAATTGATTTCTCATTATATGACCCCTTAAAAGTCGCTGTTGAATCATCTTCGTCTCAGTAGCACAATGGCTCCATCAGACTTCCACTGTGAAGTCATACAGAGTGGCCTTTGTGTGCTCCGTGACTCTGCATTTCTCCATATATCATCCCCCAGAGTCTGTCATGGGCTCAGCAGCACTGCTTCAGCAGGCATTTGAGAGAGCAGAGAAAACTAGGGCACGATTACTGTCTGCCTCTCCTCAGGTTAAATGGCTCAGAACTGGCACACTGAGAAATAGTGGGCACATGCTGCCATGGCAATCAGCAAGCATATGTGAGCATCTTCCAAACGTGTGTGTGTGTGTGTGTGTGTGTGTGTGTGCGTTTGTTGGTTTGTTTGCATATGTCAGGGAGAGACAGTAAGTGGGAAAACGCTTTGAAGTTTGTTCTTCGCAACAGGAGAGTAAAACATATTATCGGTTCCTCTCATGCAAAGTGACACTGGTTCAGTGTGGATTAGTTGTTCTTCTATAACCGATTGATTTTAATGAAAGGTTTTTTCTTTATATGGAGCCCAGTCACCAGGTGCAGTGACGTTTGAAAAGTCACATTAATAAAACATTTAATTATCTAGAGAGCTGAAGGGCAGCAGCCTCTTGCACAAATATAGCATTTATGTAGTAATTTACTAGATTGACATCGTCAGTAAAGAGAGAGGCACAGAACAGGTGAGGATAAAACACTGGTAAGCTCACTAAACTATTCAAAAGGATTTCATCACAGTTAAAAATAGAATTTTTTGCCAACATGGAATCAAAACTGACCCCGTTTACTTAATACACATTCCTGGTCGTATTGTGCACAATTTATCTGTCATAAAAAAATGTAGTCACTTTTTCACTCAGAAATATGTCATATTGTGGAAGTAAAACCAGTTGTGAATGCTGTTTCATGTTCACTAGAAAGCTTTAGTTAAATCTTGCTTCTGATCGATATTGATTAAGGTATGCAATAAGAAAGTTTCATTTATAGGTAGGTGTCTCTTCAACTTTGGGCACTTTTAGCACGGTTGACTTCTAGACAGTAAATTCTTATCAAAAATTTTTCACACACACTCAAAGTTTATTTGATTTTTCAACAGATGTCCAACAGTGCATGTACATGCTCATTTTTGTCAAAATTCCCACCACAGTGTCATTTTCACAAATACTCAAATTCTGTATTGTGTTTATAATTCTGTGGTGGAAATGACATTTGAAATAAAATGCCAAGCTTCTTTATCTTGCTAATTTCATAGCTAACACTTTATGATGAATACACATGCAATAAGTATATATATAAATAATATATTCAAACTTTTCCATAATGCAGCCTTACCTTGATTTTTCTTTTCACATCACTTTTCGCATATTTTATCTGAAGCATGTTCTTCGCTGACACTTTTGTTACCTTGGATTTACAAGTATGGTAACTTTTGGGGGAAAAAAATAAAAAAATAATATATATATATATATATATATATATATATATATATATATATATATTAAACTAATATATATATATATATATATATATTAGTTTAATATATATATATATATATATATATTAGTTTAATATATATATTAGTTTAATATTGAAAGTCTGGGTGAAAGTCTAAGTATGTTTTAAACAATGCAATCGATATATAAAAGGCTTTTGAAATGTACCAAAGCCTGGTAAAAAGTCAATTACTTTTATATAGCAAAGGAAAAAAAGTTTAAATCTGTTTGTTTTAATAATAATCAGCACCTGGTATGTACTGTAAAAGTGCCCGAAGTTGAAAAAAAAACAAACACCCTTACACCCTGTCTACACGGGCGCATCTGTTGAGGTGATACAACGCAACGGCTTAAGGCTGTCTACACTGGGCACGTTGACACAAATGTTATAAAGGTTTATTTGTGGTTTTTTGCAGAAGTAGGGGCAGCAGCTGAAGCACAAAATGGAGCGGCACACCCGCATGATGTGCTGCAACGGACGCTTCCAGTGGAGACCGCATCTTTGATTATAATGGGTTCTATTGCTTTTGACGTGACGCACCGCTCATGTCTGGTGTTGGCAGGGTGTTATATACTGTGTCATGTTTTGATAAACCATGAGAGTGTGTCCCTAAGTGCTTGCGTGTAATCCTGGCCTACAGTGAATTTGTGATGGAAACCACAATTTTTCTGTAGTTAACAGATTAATCTGTGTTAGACAAGCTGGCTCCGGATGCTTTTTCAGGAAGGGCTGGCCTATTTTCTTTTTATGTAATGCCAATGCAGTTCCCATCAGCAGGATAAACCCTGTAAAAGGGTGTAGTACTGCCCTACCTGCATGATGCTGACTGTAAATTTCTTTCTGAGCAGCTGGAGGCAGATGAATCCCTCAGGAGATGGGAGGGTAAGAGTTCACAGGACAATTTGGAAACCCAGTGGACCGACACCAGTAAGGTAGCCCTATCCAATAGTCCTGCCATAATCTCAATGGCAATAGCAGTGCTCTGTAGGGTGCTGTTCGGCTTGTCACCACACCTCACCGTTTTTGTGCTGATATTAGAAATGTGTTTCCTTGCAGTGATAGCCCATAGTCCACAAACTGCTGAATGCAATCACCTGCTTACAACACATAGCGAAATTTTGTAATGTTGAAATGAGGCGTTAAAGAAACCGGTCCGAACTGTCCAGAGGTATTAAATATTTACATCTTTAATCAACATCCCTGGAAATATATATATATATATATATATATATATATATATATATATATATATATATATATATATACAGGTGCATCTCAATAAATTAGAATGTCGTGGAAAAGTTCATTTATTTCAGTAATTCAACTCAAATTGTGAAACTCGTGTATTAAATAAATTCAATGCACACAGACTGAAGTAGTTCAAGTCTTTGGTTCTTTTAATTGTGATGATTTTGGCTCACATTTAACAAAAACCCACCAATTCACTATCTCCAAAAATTAGAATACATCATAAGACCAATAAAAAAACATTTTTAGTGAATTGTTGGCCTTCTGGAAAGTATGTTCATTTACTGTATATGTACTCAATACTTGGTAGGGGCTCCTTTTGCTTTAATTACTGCCTCAATTCGGCGTGGCATGGAGGTGATCAGTTTGTGGCACTGCTGAGGTGGTATGGAAGCCCAGGTTTCTTTGACAGTGGCCTTCAGCTCATCTGCATTTTTTGGTCTCTTGTTTCTCATTTTCCTCTTGACAATACCCCATAGATTCTCTATGGGGTTCAGGTCTGGTGAGTTTGCTGGCCAGTCAAGCACACCAACACCATGGTCATTTAACCAACTTTTGGTGCTTTTGGCAGTGTGGGCAGGTGCCAAATCCTGCTGGAAAATGAAATCAGCATCTTTAAAAAGCTGGTCAGCAGAAGGAAGCATGAAGTGCTCCAAAATTTCTTGGTAAACGGGTGCAGTGACTTTGGTTTTCATAAAACACAATGGACCAACACCAGCAGATGACATTGCACCTCAAATCATCACAGACTGTGGAAACTTAACACTGGACTTCAAGCAACTTGGGCTATGAGCTTCTCCACCCTTCCTCCAGACTCTAGGACCTTGGTTTCCAAATGAAATACAAAACTTGCTCTCATCTGAAAAGAGGACTTTGGAACACTGGGCAACAGTCCAGTTCTTCTTCTCCTTAGCCCAGGTAAGACGCCTCTGACGTTGTCTGTGGTTCAGGAGTGGCTTAACAAGAGGAATACGACAACTGTAGCCAAATTCCTTGACATGTCTGTGTGTGGTGGCTCTTGATGCCTTGACCCCAGCCTCAGTCCATTCCTTGTGAAGTTCACCCAAATTCTTGAATCGATTTTGCTTGACAATCATAAGGCTGCAGTTCTCTTGGTTGGTTGTGAATCTTTTTCTTCCACACTTTTTCCTTCCACTCAACTTTCTGTTAACATGCTTAGATACAGCACTCTGTGAACAGCCAGCTTCTTTGGCAATGAATGTTTGTGGCTTACCCTCCTTGTGAAGGGTGTCAATGATTGTCTTCTGGACAACTGTCAGATCAGCAGTCTTCCCCATGATTGTATAGCCTAGTGAACCAAACTGAGAGACCATTTTGAAGGCCCAGGAAACCTTTGCAGGTGTTTTGAGTTGATTAGCTGATTGGCATGTCACCATATTCAAATTTTTTGAGATAGTGAATTGGTGGGTTTTTGTTAAATGTGAGCCAAAATCATCACAATTAAAAGAACCAAAGACTTAAACTACTTCAGTCTGGGTGCATTGAATTTATTTAATACACGAGTTTCACAATTTGAGTTGAATTACTGAAATAAATGAACTTTTCCACGACATTCTAATTTATTGAGATGCACCTGTGTGTGTGTATATATATATATATATATATATATATATATATATATATATATATATATATATATATATATATAATATAAAACTGTATTCTTGGTTGCAGTCAGCATATGTGGTGGTTGATGTTATTGAATGCTAGGTTATATTCTGGGTTGTTTTCAATGTAATGTCTATGGACCCCATCTGTTGCATGCTGTCAGTTGCAACAATATCAATGCATCCCTCTTGTAAAAATGAATGGGAATCATGTTTTACATGTCTTTCAGTCTTTTTCTTAAAGCACCTAAATTCTATCTTTTGGGGGAAAATAGTCTGTTACTTGAGCTGTAAAGTTGTCTAAATCCCTGAGGTGGGATTACTTTAGGAAATGAGGAACTTCTGGTTAGCGTTACCAGTGTAATTACTTTTGGAAGTCCTGTGGAATTCAGCTCCAATGCTTTACAGATAGTAATGTTACATCCCTTCCTGGTATTCTGCCATGAATTCAAAGAAAAAGTAACTGGGATTACTTTTTTTAGCTGGTCATGACATAAATTGACATTACATTACATGAGGACATAAGTTTGCAAAGAAAGGGTTGAAGTGATTCTATTACACCATACTGCTGCAAACATGTTTAAGTGTTATACTTTTGAAATCCATTATAAGTGTTTACAAGACATAATACTGTATGTCTTGTAAACACTTCCCCATTCGCATTCAAACTGAGAGATCAAATTTGTCTGTGCGTAGACCCTGAAGCTGAAAATAACCCGGAATATTTCAAGTTCTAGAGTGATAGATTTTAATCGTGTGGTGTTTTGTTTGTCAATGTTTGTTTCTTTTGTGTCTATTCATATCTTGTTGTTCTCAATTTGTGTACTTTCATTGGTTATTTCAGTTATGTTTTTAAAAGCTCAGTTGAGTATACATAATTGACTAATAAATCAAACTGGCCCTAATATGCAATGTCTTGTTTGAAGGTTTTTCACCTAAAATTAGTGGTACAACACTGTTGTGTCTGTAAGAAGATTGTTTATTCTCAGATACTTGGCATGTTGACTCTTTAGCATTAAACTGATTTGTTTTAAGTTACTTAGAAACCATTTGAAATGGATCTGCATGTCACATGGTGTGCAGAGCATGGGTTATGGCTTTCTGGATTTGAACCATTGTGTTAGACTTCATAATTAATATGGATTGTACCCAGTCTCAACATATGTTTGCTTGCTGACTGTTTTAGCATGAATTTTTGCAATAATATGACTACGTTTGTCACTTATGTCACTTACTTCATGCTACCTGGTTCTGTTTACAGGATGAACTTTCTGATGTTAATAGGGGAGAGTCTAAATCAGCCACGGCCATGTTGGCAGCAACATCAGATGTTGCCATGGCGTCAGTGGACACGCCCCGGACAGAAGAGGCCGAGGGCCTGAACAGGAACCTGGATTCCAGCGGTGCTAAGCCAGACAGCAGTAAGAACATCCGAGTACAGGGTGCTTTGGCAACTGAGACTCCATCTTCAGGTGAGTCCTAGTGTCACAGCAGAGATGCTGAAATCGCTTAAAGCCCTTAAATTCACCATCCTTCAGCCAGAAACATGGTTTTTGTTCTGTATTTGAGAAGGAATGTCCTTTTTGAAGAAGATACAGGAAACATTGAGCTTACTTATGTCGTTTTTACATTTGGTACAGTAGCTTTAGTACAAATCCAAATTTGATTGTCCGCTTATCCCAGCATGTCTTCATTGACTGCTTTTTTGTGTGTTACGTTTTTTTTCCAAACTTGCATGTGTCAAATGCTAAATCTAAACATGATATTACCAAACAATAAAGCAAAATGTTTGTAATCAATTGGAGAATGAATCGCAATTCAAGACTGCATTCACATCATCCATGGAAACTGAACCCCAGACCTCCTATTTCACATAATTAAAGGGACAGTACACCCAAAAATGAAAATTCTCTTATCATTTACTCACCCTCATGCCTTACCAGATGTGTATGACTTTCTTTCTTCTGCAGAACACAAACAAAGATTTTAGAATAATATCTCAACTCTGTGGGTCAAGACAATACAAGTGAATGGTGACCAGACCTTTCAAGCTCTAAAAATCACATAAAGGCAGCGTAAAAGTAATCCTTATGACTCCAGTGGTTTAATCTATGCATTCAGAAGCTATATAATAGGTGTGGTTGAGAAACAGATCCTTTTTTTACTATAAATCTCTACTTTCACTTTCATATTCTGAAAGTGAAAGTGGAGATTTATAGTATAAAAAAAAAAAGATTGAAATATTGAACTGTTTCTCACCCAAAGTGATTGCATCGCTTCAGTAGACATGTATTTAACCACTGGAGTCATATGGATTACTTTATGCTGCCTTTATATGATTTTTAGAGCTTGAAAGGTCTGGTCACCATTCACTTGCATTGTCTTGACCACAGAGATATACTTCTAAAATTATTTGCGTTATGCAGAAGAAAGTAAGTCACATCTGTTCTGGCATGAGGGTGAGTAAATTATGAGAATTTTCATTTTTGGGTGAACTATCCCTTTAAATGTGGTTCCTTGGTGTGCGCTTGAGCTTAAAACACATTGTTCATACTAATCAAATGAACCAAGCTTCAAACCCAGATCTGCAGCAAAATCTTTACTGTGAAAGCAACACATGTCACAATATTTAGTGCTTAGTTTGTTGTCTTGTGCATAATGATTTGTAGAATTTAACATCTGATATATTTGTGCTCTGGCACAGATCGAAGTGAGAAGGCAGAGATGTCAGAGGTTCAGGTGATCATTGAGTCCACCCCAGAACTAGACATGGACCTGAGTGGATGCAAAGGGTCCAGGTACTGTACATCCACCCTGATTCAGTCATTAACACACAGTACTTCCCTTATCACTCTGACCCAGTGATGAGAGGCTTTATCACTCTGACCCAGTGATGAGAGGCTTTATCACTCTGACCCAGTGATGAGAGGCTTTATCACTCTGACACAGTGATGAGAGGCTTTCATTTTCTACTCTCAAAGTTTAACGATAAATCGGCACCTTCAGTTCAAACCCCTTTTCACCATCTTTCATTTGAAAGTTATAAGAAGGATAAGATTTCTCCATCTTTTTTCTGCTCCTCACTTCAGTTTCTCTGTCTTTCTCCAGCACTCCCACGAAAGGGATAGAGAACATGGCCTTTAACCGTAACACTGACTCTCTGTTTGAGGAGCTCTCCTCAGCAGGAACTGATCTCATTGGGGATGTAGATGAAGGTGCTGATCTGCTGGGTAAGTTTTGAATTACCCAGAGCTCAAATGGGCTCTGATGTTTGCTGCTGCCTCAAGATTACACCAACCTTAAAGGAATAGTTTACCCATTACTAAACCTGTATGACTTTCTTTCTTCCTTGGAACATAAAAGGTAAATTTTTTGTGAATATTCTGGCCACTCATTTCCATAATGAAAGTGAATGAGGACTGAGTCTTTCAAACTCCAAAATAAATAAGTTCCATAATCAGAAAAAAAGTTGTTTTGCATTAATTAGACGTTATTAAGTTGCTATACTTAAAAAAAAAAAAAAAAAAAAGTGCCTTCCACTGAACCTCGGAAATGGACTACACTGGTTTGGAATTAAATGAGGGTGAGTAAATGAAGACAGAATTTTTGGGTGAACTATTTCTTTAAGGATTCACCAGTGCTTTTGACTGTATTTTTGGTTCTTGTGCTTGTATTTCTTTTCTTTTAGTAGTGGAGTCATTCCTTCATTTAAACGCATCAGTTTTCACTAACATTCACGGTCTAATCCATCTAATCATGTTGTTTTCGCTCCATTATTTTTCGTGCTTCATTTCGTGGCCTTTTCTTTCCCCCAGACGAGTACTCTGGTGTGTATTTTTAAACTGGTCTTTATTTTATCCAGCTTATTGTCTTAGAATAGAAGCTTTGAGAATATATTTTGTGTAGACTTCATTCCTTTGCTGTAACTAAGTAGTGTTACTTGTCTGTCACTCACTAATTGTTTTCTCTGTTTTGCATGTGAATTTTTAGACCTTAATTTCTTTGGTAAGGCTGATTTCTTGCTATTTATCTCTTTCATGTCCATGTTTGTATTCTCTGGTGAAGTATTCTGTCTTAAAAATAGCTTTAACAGCATTTCGGGGGTTTCAGAGGTCTGGTTTATTGTATTTGTAGTATTCATACCATAAAAGAAAGGAAATCTGTATTTGTTTTATGTTGTTGTCATGAAGGTATGGGTCGAGAAGTTGAACACCTGATCCAGGAGAACACTCAGCTACTGGAGACAAAGTAAGACATGATGTTATATTACTAGTCTGACATCTGACAACTTCATGCATGCTGAAAAACACCAAACACTTAGTCCTGATTTCCTCTATATGCAGCCCTGTACTGCCCCCTAAAGTGCTAGGAATCACAGCAGTGCTTAGAGTAAAATCTGGGCTTAAAGCTAATGTGTGTATATTTTTTCCTTTCATTGTTAAAATTGTTTCTCCCATCCAGTTGACACAGCAACAGTGGCTCCACAAGTGGTGTGAGTTTTGGACGGGACCTCAATGGAAAACAATGATTATATTTACAAATTCCATTTGGTGACACTAGTGGTGCAAAAATTAAACACTACAGCTTTAAGAGTATGAAGTCAAAATGTCTTTATTGGTCTTTTTCAGTGACTGCATTTGAATTTAATGATACATTTATTTCACTCTAACCAGGTACATACTCACAGAGCACTTTATTAGGAACACTATACTAATACTGGGTAGGGCCTCCTTTTGCTCTCAAAACAGCCTCAATTCTTTTGGAAGCATTCCTTTGAGATTCTGGTCGAATCTCCCATTTTACCACATTCCAAAGGTATTCTGTTGGATTCAGATCCGGTGACTGGGAATGCCACTGAACTGTGAACTCATTGTCATGTTCGTGAAACCAGTTTGAGACGACTTTTGCTTTGTGACTGATGCATTATCATGCTGGAAGTGGCCAGTAGAAGATGGGTAAATTGTGGCCATGAAGGGATGCACATGGTCAGCAACAATACTAAAGTGGGCTGTGGCATTCAAGCAATGATTGATTGGTATTAATGGGCCCAAAGTGTGCCAAAAAACATTCTCCACACCATTACACCACCACCACCAGCCTGGCCTGTTGACACAAGGCAGGTTGGGTCCATGGATTCATGCTGTTGGTGGCAAATTCTGACCCTACCATCTGTGTGCCTCAGCAGAAATCGTGATTTATCAGACCAGACTACATTTTTCCAGTCTTTAACTGTCCAGTTTTGGTGAGCCTGTGCCCACTGCAGCCTCAGCTTTCTGTTCTTGGCTGACAGAAGTTGAACCCGACGTGGTCTTCTGCTGTTGTAGCCCTCATTTGAGATGCTATTCTAGTCACTACAATTGTACAGAGTGGTTATCTGAGTTACCGCAGCCTTTCTGTCAGCTCGAAACAGTCTGGCTTTTCTCCGTGGACCTCTCTCATCAACAAGGCATTTCCATCCGCAGAACTACCGCTCACTGGATGTTGTTTTTGGCACCATTCTGAGTAAACTCTAGAGACTGTTGCGTGTGAAAATGCCAGGAGATCAGCAGTTACAGAAATACTCAAACCAGCCCGTCTGGTACCAACAGTCATGTCACATCTGAAATTACCGAATCACATTTTTCCCCATTCTATGACTGATATGAACATTAACTAAAGCTCCTGATCCGTATCTGCATAATTTTAAGCATTGTACTGCTGCCACATGATTAGACAGCATATAGTGTGGTGTGCAAACACTAGACAAAATAAATTAAGTACAATTATAGAAACCGATACTGATAAATGCATTGCTGTGTTTGCTGCAGGAACGCCCTGAACGTAGTGAAGAATGATCTGATAGCTCGTGTTGATGAGCTGGTCTGTGAGAAAGATGTCCTTCAGGGAGAGCTGGAGGTCCTAAAACAGGCCAAAGACAAGTTAGAAGAGAGGAACAAGGAGCTGGAGGAGGAAATCAAAAGGTTAGTCATTTCAGACACAGAGACATATCGGCTTATCAGCAACACAAGACTTTTTGTAATGTCTCTTTGTATGACATGATGACAAAAAGCTTATTTGGTTTATTTCATCCTAATAGAGTCCGGGCAGAGGTGGAGGAGGCCAATCAGAAGGCGAAGGAGGAAGATGATGTAAGCACTCTTCCATAATTCAGTTGATTTGATTTCAATTCAATAAAATTTTTAGTCAAAACAGATTTCCATAAGTCTTGGTGCATCTCAATTTTTCAGTAAAAAATCTTTGAGATCAAAGATACCGCATAAAACACGTAGTAGTATGATAGCACCAACTTTCTCTTTATTGCTTCTGTCAGAGTGACGTGCCCACAGCCCAGCGGAAGCGCTTCACACGAGTGGAGATGGCACGTGTCCTCATGGAGAGGAACCAGTATAAAGAGAGACTGATGGAGCTGCAGGAGGCCGTCAGGTGGACGGAGATGATACGGTTAGCCAAGAGAATCTCATTTAGAAATCTCCAAGCAGTGTGTACCATGGTCAAACTGATGCATACTTGCAACCTTTTTGCCCTGTATTGACTGAAGTGTGTTTTTCCTTCAATTTAGAGCTTCACGAGAGAATCCAGCCTTGACTGAGAAGAAAAAGTCCAGTATCTGGCAGTTGTAAGCTCTCCTTCTTAGCTCTCTTAAAGTTTGTTATATTGGTTTGTGTGGTTTGGCATTCAAACTATGTTTTCCCCTTCTCATTTTATGTTCCACTTTTATTTCATTTATTTCATTTTTTCTAGGATGTAGGTAAAATCTTTGAAATGCTAGTAAATCTTGCACTTGGTTTGATCCTTCAATCCAAAAATGTGGTCTTGAACATGGGAATGGTGTTTCTGTTAAAGCTTTAACAGGGATTTACTGCCAACAGGTTACATTTAAACTTTACTAATGGCTCTTATGCATTCATTACACAGATTTTTAAAAGGATTTGGCACTTCGGTACTAGAAAGCAGCATGTGGGGAGTTTTTGTTTGTTTGAAATGCCATTCCCAGGTCATGTCAGTCTACTTGGGATTTTGCATTTGGTGGTATTTTTGGGTTTTGCATCTATTTTAAACCCATTCATTCTCCTCTTGTGTGCTCCTGTGTTTTCTCTGTAACCCTGTTCATGTTGTCCTGTGTGTTTGCAGAAGGTATGTTGGGGCAGGGGACAGAGCTTTTCTAGACAGAGAGGTCTTATGTTGAGTGTTTGTTTAGACTTGGAATAAAGCTGACCTGTTGTGTTGCTCTGTTGACATGGATCTTTGAATGTTTGTAGAAGGATTTTTATGGTAAGCTAAAGTGTGTTTTGATAAACTGCAGCAATTGAAGAGGTTTATTCATGAGTTTCAGGTGACGTTTAGTTAACAGCTCTTCCCTTATGATTTACTATTTATTTAATTACAGTTTACACAAGGAGGATACTGAGTTAAATCAAATTGAAATGGGTGATATGACCAAAATCTTACATCACCAAGACCGTATAAGTAATTTTATAGCACAGTAACAGCATATATCACAATATAGCCTAGTTATTTTTGCTAGAAAACAAAAACAAAATTATTTTTTAATAACCATGTAATAATGCCAACTTTTGGATAATTCCATAAATTAAATACTTTAATATACTGTCCATGCCATAGATAGGATGAAATGAGAATAGAAAATATATCTCTTTAAATTTAAAGGTAGCGTTTTGTGGTTAAAGAAGGTTTGTTTGCAGTGATCGAATTGTTAGCCTTAGAGATGCACCGATACTACTTGGTAGTACTTGTATCGGCTGATACTGGGGGATAAATTCTTGTACTTGGTATCATCATTTCATATTTAAGAGTACGAGTACATTAACGCAATGACATGGTTGCATATGTTATGCATGGCACTTCTAAGACCAGTTTGAAAACATGAGAAACATTTTGGTGTTTAAACCATTTAAATCTAGAATATCAGTTTTCATTTTATCCGTCTTTACCTGATAAAATGTACTGTGCAAATGTTTTAGGCACTTGTGGAAAATGTTGCATAGTGAGGATTTCTTCAAAAAATAATGGCTTAAACAGTTTTTATTTATCAATTAACATCAAAGTCCAGTAAAAAAAAAAAAAATTTGGTTTGACCTTCAATACAGCACCAATTCTATTAGGTACACTTGGACACAGTTTTTCTTGGTTGTTGGCAGATAGGATGTTCCAAGCTTCTTGGAGAATTTGCCACAGTTCTTTTATTTATTTAGGCTGTCTCAATTACTTCTGCCTCTTCATGTAATCCCACACTGACTCTATGTTCAGTAGGGGGCCTGTGGCAGCCATGCCTTCTGTTGCAGGGCTCCCAGTTCTTCTATTCTGTTTGCAAAAGGAACGTTTGTGAGTCTAAAATGTATATTTCCTATTTATACACAAAAGCTGAAGATGTAAATAACCATCTTAAGACAAATGTTTTAGTGAAACATCTTATGTGCCTAAGACTTTTGCACAGTTCTGTATATGCTGCTTCTTTTACGCACGTGCTCGCACTCTGTCTCTCTCTCCGCACGCTTGTGTGGTTGAGCGAGAGATCGCTTTCATAAGCGCTTATCAGTAATCCATGATTTATTTTTAATGGATCATTTCAAATGTTTTCCTTCAATTTAAACAGCAATTTAAACTATTTTATTTGATCCATCTTCACATGATATATGAGACTTCTCTCTCTCTCTGCCCAACAACAATCAAACGAACGTCGAACTCTGTCAGGCTCAACGCAACAGGTCAGAACAATCAATCAATACTAAAGCCGAATTGCCCACTCCATGAATGCCCAGAACAATATGCATTAAAATAACACCGTTAAAGCAAGAATAACTTATCATACGTGTTAGCTGGTTTACTTTTAAAGGTACGCTACATCGTGGTAAACGTGCCTGAATTGTTATTTTTAATTACTGAAAATGCTAATATTGGCTATTACTGTACCAAGATATCAAATACAAATTGAATGGCATACGTATACAAACAGAAAACTACTCGTATTGGTACTCGTATTGGCTGATACCTAAAACTTGGTACTTGTATCGGTCTTCAAAAATTGGTATCAGTGCATCTCTAGTTAGCATGTGGTGTCTGCATGCTTTGTGGTTAGATAATCAGATGGTTGGAATGACAGGGTTTGGCAAAGCTGCGTGAGGGGCATGGCTGATGTTTGGGAATTGACCCTAACACCCCATAACGGTTAACCTGTGATCTCTAACACAGCTGCTGCTGCTTGTGTCTGCATATGAGTCTCTCTGTGTCGTCTTTCTCTCTCTCCCCCATCCCTCAGTTTCAGCAGGCTCTTCAGTTCGTCCTCCAGCACAGCAGCAAAGAAACCAGATGCACCGGTTAACTTAAAGTACAACGCCCCAACTTCACACGTCGTCCCTTCGGTGAAGAAGAGGAGCAGCACCCTCGCTCAGCTGCCTAGTGACAAATCCAAAGCCTTTGACTTCCTCAATGAGGAGTGAGTGACTTCATCCATGAACTCTTATTCAAAGATTCCACCCCTACACTACGTCTCTGATCCAAGCACTTCAAAGTATTAATAAAAATGTTTTTTTATGCTTATTAGTATATTGAATTGTTAACTTAGCAACATGATAATGGCAAACTGTTATTTTTAGTCAAGTCTCCCGTGCACTTCCTGTGATAAAGGCTACTTGCATGAAGTATAAGTCTGTGTTGCTGCCTATGTTGAGCATTCCAAATAAGTCACTTTTGAGGTTCCATTTATGTCAGTAAAGATGATGCCTTGGAAGGCAGCTGCCTATGTAGGTATTAGACAGTAAAAGATAGCTCACTAGGTTTTCAAAAGGAGCCTGTTAACAACTGTCTTGTCTCTGTTTGTTGTGCAGGGCCGAGGTAGAGAATGTAGTGTCACGTCGAGAGCAGAAGAGAGCTCAGTACAGGCAGGTGAAGGCTCATGTACAGAAAGAGGATGGCAGAATGCAGGCCTATGGATGGAGTTTACCTCCAAAATACAAGGTAATGTCTCTGACACCATGTCCTTACCAGTCGCAACATAATAAAGCACCCAGCAATAAATCCGTTTTGTGTTAATCTGAGTTTTTTTCCTAACCAGCCATCACATGACAGGACTTTTTTTTTTTCGGTTGGATTTGTGTTTTTAGTTGCATCATGCCTTTACAGCTCTGCCCACAATTAAATCTCATTTTAAAGTGATGTATGGAATTTTATTGTAAAATACAACAACTACAAGAAAGCCATTTGTTGGTTGATTTCCCCAAAAGTGTAAATGCTATGTGGCTTTGTCGCACTATCAAAACAACTTTCTTGAGTGGGCCAACATAGCAATGTTGACTTAACCAGTGGCATGAGTTTGGGGTGGGTCTGTTTGTCCTACAACAGATGGGTGGAGTGTTTTGGAAGCCTGTTTGAATAGTTGTAATTTTTGCCATTTTGTTGCATGCTGCTAGTGGTACTGAAATTATACACTTCACTTTTAAATATCAAAGATATTTTGATTGGCTATGAATTTCTCACTTTCAGAGATTACAAAAAAAATAAATAAAACTTGACAGTGGAACCTGGTTATGAAATGGTGTAAGAAAGCAAAGGTCACAATGAAAAGCTTGATGTTTGTGGTTTTTGTTTTTTTATATTTAAGTGGTTATAGAAAGTATTTTATTCTTCAAGCAGCCCTATTCTCTTTTGAAAGGTTGCCAATGGTGGACAAGCAGATGATAAAGTTAAAAATCTGCCAGTGCCTGTCTATCTCCAACCTTTAGATGAGAAAGATGCTTCTATGAAGGTGAGAGAAGTATTCTCAACTGCAGTGTTATCATAGTTTCTGACATCAACCTTTATCAGCGTGTTGACATTGTTTTTTGTGTGTGTAGCTGTGGTGCGCTGCAGGAGTGAATCTGTCAGGTGGAAAGACGCGTGACGGGGGCTCCATTGTGGGAGCAAGTGTATTCTATAAAGATGTGTCTGGAGGTGAATGCGGTCCCCTCAGCCCCAGGCAAAAAAGAGGCTCTCAAAGCAGTCTGGACAGACTAGAGCAAGAACTTAAGGTAAGACGTTCCTCCCCCAGATAAGAGTCACATGTGGGTCAAACGTAACAGTCGTTTTTTGTTCCAGATCTATTAAGTTATTCAAAAATTTATTAAAAATGCAATTCACTCAAAGCAATAACTTGAATACACGTCTACTAGGCTTGGGATTGATGCCTTTTTCATGCATCGATAATCCCAAAATTTTCCAGATGATTATCGATATACAGTATATCTGTATTTTTTAGATATAAATAGGGCTGCTCATTGCACATTAGTCTTTTCTCTTCAAACATACACTCACTGAGAACTTTATTAGGAACACCTGTACACCTACTTATTCATGCGATTATCTAATCAGCCAATCGTGTAGCAGCAGAGCAATGCATAAAATCAGTCAAATATGGGTCAGGAGCTTCAGTTAACTCAGATAACAACTCTGTACAATTGTAGTGAGAAGAATATAATCTCAGAATGTACAACATTTCAAATCTTGAGGCGAATGGGCAACAGCAGCAGAAGACCACGTCGGTTTCCACTTCTGTCAGTCAAGAACAGAAAGCTGAGGCTGCAGTGGGCACAGGCTCACCAAAACTGGACAGTTAATGACTGGAAAAACATTGTCTGGTCTGATGAATCTTGATTTCTGCTGAGGCACACAGATATTAGGGTCATAATTTGGTGACAACAGCATGAATCCATGGACCCAACCTGCCTTGTGTCAACAGTCTGGGCTGGTGGCGGTGGTGTAATGGTGTGGAGAATGTTTTCTTGACACACTTTTGGCCCATTAATACCAAACAATCATCGTTTGAATGCCACAGCGTGTTTGATATTTATTGCTGACCATGTGCATCCCTTCATGGCCACTATTTACCCATCTTCTAATGGCCACTTCCAGCATCATAATGCACTGTGCCACAAAGCAGAAGTTGTCTCAAACTGGTTTTGAACATGACAATAAGTTCACTGTTCTTCTGTGGCCTTCCCAGTCACTGGATCTGAATCTAATAGAACACCTTTGGGATGTGTTAGAACATGAGATTTGCAGCATGTATGTGCAGTTAACAAATCTGCAGAAACTGCATTAAGCAATCATGTCAACATGGACCAGAATCTCAAAGGAACGTTTCCAACATCTTGTGGAATCCATGCCACAAAGAATTGAGGCTGTTTTTGAGAGCAAAGGGAGGCTCTACCCAGTATAAGTATAGTGTTCCTAATAAAATGCTTAGTGGGTGTATTTCGCCTTATTGATGAGAGAGGTCTACGGAGAATGGATAGACTGGTTTGAGCTGACAGATAGGCTACAGTAACTCAGATAACCACTCTGTACAATTGTCGTGAGCAGAATAACATCTCAGAATGCACAACACATCAAACCTTGAGGCGGATGGCCTACAACAGCAGAAGACCACATCAGGCACTTTATTAGGACCATAGTGTTCCTAATAAAGTGCTCAGCGAGTGAAGCTATTCTGTTGTCATGTGACAAAAGAATCCATAAAACAGAGAGGACCTCTTTAGATATTCATGGCTGTATGTTTAAAATGTTTTATATATATTTTGACACTTATGAAAAGGCACATTTTGTTCAGGTCAAATGGAGTAGCCCTAAGAAAACTTCTTGATATTTGTGACAAAAAAAAAAAAAATGTGTTAATGTTTTTTTGAAATTTATAATTAAGTTGTACCCCCAGGTGTATTCAAGTTGCAAGAAAGGTATTTCAATACCTCCAGTACACCACTTGACATTTTTAAAGCCATTAAATCCATTTTGGTTTGTGAAAAATGCTATAAATGTTTTTTTTTTTTTTTTTTTTTTAATTATGAAACCAACATGTACACACAGATTACATTTCTACGAATTTGACTCATGTGTTTTAAACAAGATTTTTAAAGGATTTCTAATTTTTATTACATTTGACATTCATATTTGTCTATGACCCATGTAACAGCTTATGTGTGTGAAGTACAATAACTGAGTATGCTGAAAGAATGCCACTAAATATGCTGATTTCATTGCCAATTTACTGTAAATGCACTGGAATCAGGTAATAGACAAGACTTGATGACCCTCAAACCTCATCTACTTCTGGCAGACAGTATATATGCATCAGTACTGCTACTGATACTGGTTGGGCACCGTGCTCATTTCTACATTTTTAGAGATTATCAGTACTCATTAAAAAATAAGTGTTGATGCATCCCTTTTACCTTTTATATTGGACCTGTGGTGTGGTAAATTTAAACATATGACATTAAGCTTGAGAGTGCTTGCGTTTAGGATCAGGAGAAGGAACTAAGGCACCAGGAAGAACTTTCCAGCCTGGTGTGGATCTGCACCACCACACACCCCACCACTAAAGTCATGGTCATTGATGCTAACCAGCCTGGAAACATCCTTGAGAGCTTCTTCGTCTGCAACTCTCATGTTCTTTGCATCGCCAGCGTGCCCGGTCAGAAAATACAAATGCAACTCATAACTGGAAAGATAGAATGCAATTAAATGAGTTTTATAGATTATTGTAATATACACAAGCACTGTTGATTTTAAAAAGTTCTGTTTGTGTTGTCTCTGGATGTTGTGCATTCTTTTTATTGGTTTGTTTCTCAACAACAGGTGCGCGTGAGACAGATTACCCCGCTGGAGAGGAGGTGGCTGCAGACAGTGGTGAAGGGGCTTCTAAAGTCAACAGTACAGCTAACAGTAGCTCTACTGGCTCTGATGGAGGTCTGGAGGGCATTACTGTAGTGGGCTGTTCTACAGAAGGACCTGTGGCCATCCCTCACACTGTCTGCACAAACTCCATAGAACCCACAGACTCGGGTAATGCAGACTCTACCCCATTTCCATCTTATTACAGTAATAGATATATATTGTAATAATATATATATTGTTGCAATGATAGGTGCTATATACTTTTAGTTTGCATAGAGATAATCACATACAGAAAAGTGTTTCATTGCAAATGGTAGTGTACCCTGGTTGTTAAAGATCTGGACTGGTTGCCAAAAGGCTGCATATTTGGCGAGTTTGACCACTTCATCCTACAAGTTTCCCTCTTTAGTAAATCAGATTACGGAAGTAAAATGGGTTGCAAACTTTGTCTCATGTTAACTAAACACCCTGATTTTACCTTAAATATCTGGTCCACTTAGATGAGGTTTTGGGGCGGTGCAGGAAGGATGCAGTAATGGCAGCAGAAGAAGCTCTGGAGGCCACCGAGAGCAGCAGCAACACGCCTGCAGATGAGAGCCAACCGGGAATCTACACAGAACATGTCTTCACTGACCCACTAGGGGTGCAGAACAGCAGAGACACACCACTCACCTACACACAGAGGTGTGTACCAGTCGTGTGCAAACGTAGCACTTCATGTCACTCAGTCTGTAGTTTTAGAGTGCAACTACTTGAGGATCAGACGAGTATTCAGATGTATGTTAGTATAATGTCATGCTCCTGGCTGCTGTAGGGAGTGTGATCTGGTGAAGGATATTGTGAGCCCAGTGCCTGAGGAGCAGGACCTCATGAGAGAGGAGGCTAGCAAGATGAGCAGCGTCCTGCCCACCATGTGGTTGGGGGCCCAGAACGGCTGGTAAGTGGACTTCCAACCTGCCAGTTCATATTTCCACCAGTAATCGGATACATATTGCTTTTGTTTAGAATTTTATAAAACTAAAAGTAGTGATGACAGATTGTTTTTTTATTTTATGTTATAGAACCTTAAATGGAGATTTGTTCATTTGTTCCTCATGTTATGTTGCAGCGTGTACGTGCACTCTTCTGTGGAACAGTGGAGGAAGTGCCTTCACTCTATCAAATTAAAGGATTCCATCCTGGGGATTGTGTAAGGACACAAGCATCAGTTACTGTAGATATATTTACATAGAGCTGGGCAACAAATTGAATAATCAAAATATTATCGCAATGATTTTGCTTCAGTTATACAATTAAGCTATATTGTGAATATCACAATGATCTTAATCCCTTTTTTATTTGCTCACTACGTTTCCTAAAGAGCAAATCATTAGACTAATTTCACCACACTTCTGGTCTGCACATCAAAATAACATGTCAAAATATCATAAAAATTGCGATGTCAAAACATTTTTAACTGCTACATTATTGTGCAAACCTAAAAATGTGACAAAATATCACTATAAATATCAATATTTTTTAGTCATATACTGTAGCTCAGCACAATATTCACATAATCATAAACTAAGGTTCTTTCTTTCTTTAAAGTCAACTGCTCATTACACTTTCTCTTTCATTCTCTCCTATGAAGTCATGTAAAAGGACGTGTTCTGGTAGCTTTGGCAGATGGCACTCTTGCAATCTTTCACAGAGGTGTTGGTAAGACCAAAGCCCATGCAATTCTCTTGTAAGTCGCTTTGGATAAAAGCGTCTGCCAAATGAATAAATGTAAATGTAAATGTAATGTAGTTCTGTTTGAAGACATGAATTGCCATATGTAAAACAGCATAGATAACACTGATTTCTCACCCTTGATACATATGTTATATTGGCCATACTATACCAGAGGAAGTGCTGTTATAATAACAGATATTTGTGTTGTTACAGATGGCCAATGGGACTTGACCAACTACCACCTATTAGATCTGGGCCGACCACATCACTCTATCCGCTGTATGACTGTAGTGCATGACAAGGTCTGGTGTGGCTACAGGAACAAGATCTTTGTGGTTCAGCCCAAAGCCATGAAGATAGAGGTATGAGAGCTAGATGAACACCTTTCTATGGTATTTTTTTGAGGTCACCGATTTTTTTTTCTTAGATGTTTATCAAGCGTTAAATTGATTTGTTTCAAAATGCGGTTGAGTTTGTGATAGTTTTGGATTAAATATTTGTAGCATCCATAGAGGCCACTGTCAAAATGCAAATTATGAAACAAATAGTTCTGATTCAAAAATCTGATTGGATGTGATTGCACACTCAAAGCCTTTCCAAAAAAAGCTGATATATGCATACCTACATCAAATACATTTTATATAATATATTAATGTGTTTTTCATTCTATTCCCCATGTATAGAAGGCCTTTGACGCTCACCCTCGTAAGGAGAGCCAGGTGAGACAGCTGGCATGGGATGGGGATGGCATCTGGGTGTCTATCCGTCTGGACTCAACCCTCAGATTGTTCCACGCACACACGTACCAGCATCTGCAGGACGCAGACATTGAGCCCTACGTCAGCAAGATGCTGGGTGAGGATTATGACTGAACTATGTCTTCACAGCACTGAATTAAATTTAATTCACTGCATGTCTAAATAATGTTATTACATGTGTCACAGGCACTGGTAAGCTGGGCTTCTCCTTCGTGAGGATCACCGCCCTGATGGTGTCATGTAACCGCCTGTGGGTCGGAACAGGAAATGGCGTCATCATCTCCATCCCTCTATCAGAGCGTATGTCAGCAGTTTGTTGAACATAATGTGTCAAGTCATGTTATCAGTATATTGTTATTTTTCTGTAGAACATAAAAGGAAAATTATCGAAGAATCTTAAGACAGTGACATTTGTGTCACGCTCCAATCAAGACACACAAAAAAAAACCCATATGATTTGTCCACTATATTTCAAGACTTCTTAAGCCATATGTAGTGTAGTCACGATACCAACATTTCAGTAGTCGGTACCGATACCAGTAAAATTTCACAATTCTCGATAACAATTTCGATACCACAGAAAAAATAGGTAATATGCTATTAAACAAACTCCTTTAGCCTATTCATATTTTTAATTTCAATGTAAATAATTAATTAAAAAAATAGCATGTTTCCTTCAAGTGTTTCTCAAGTAAACATTGCTTCAATGACCCTATGAAAGCAGTTCTAATCCCCCGCAAATTCCAAGTTTTTCCTTTTTTTTTTTTTTCTGAATGCCATGTTTTAAAGTTTAATTAAATTTCATCATCATTCAAATTGTGTCTAACCAAATTAATACAAACTTAATTAAAATGAAAATAGAACAATTGCTTTTCAACAAATCAATAAAAAATTTTTTTTAATGAAGTGCTTTAGTAAATTTCCTTACAACATAATCTAAAACAAAACATTGTTCTTATTTTTGACAAATCAGGTGCTGCACAACAGAGCATCACATTATAAATGAAAACATTGATAAAAACTTATATTCAGAACAACAGCACTCTTGCTTTACAACATAATAATAATAATAATAATACATTTTAGTAAACACTAGTAATAATATTTCGCAATATCTCAAATCACATGTCTAGCTTTTATTTTGAATCAAACTTTTATTTTGGCTACGTTCACACCGCAGGTGAATGTGGCCTAAAACTTATTTTTTCACTCATGTGACACAGATCTGTTAATTGGAGGACCATGTGAACAGCCAAAAGTGCTTTGAGTCTGACATTTTAAAATCCGATCTGGGCCACTTTCATATGTGGAAATAAATCAGATACGTATCTGATGTTTTCCCGATGTGCCTTCAGTGTGAACAGCCAGGCCAGATTTAATGTGATTTTTTTTTACATCAATATAACTCAACATTCATATCTTGCAAGCTTGGTTTACCGCGTAATATGCCTGTTATGGTTTAAAACCTTTAATTTCAAGTCACATCTTTTTCATTTAATGCATTCAGTTCCTTTTTAAGAAAAGTTAAAGGCTTGAAAAGGCATGAAAACATGCAGAGGTAGATTTAGCCTATGTAACACGGCTCTTTGCTCATGTCACTCGTGCAGAAAACAGTTTCTAACTGTATCGAAATGCGAATGCAAGCAAGTCAATGGAAATCTGAAGTAATTGCAGGTAACAACTCTTACCTGACATATACTATATAATGCCATTTTTCCAGCTGTCCTTTTGATTTTTATGATGTCTCACTCATAATATTACATTCTTGAGCTTTAATGTTAATTCAGTTCCACCATACGAGTGTAAATGACTTGATTTAAAATTACTTTATCCATCTGTTCTTCCATCATTTGCGGATATTTTATTAGATAGTCATTAAGTGTCCTATTCTGGTAAAAAAGAACTGCTAATAACAAATTTAATAAGTTAATTCATTATACATATTCAAATAATGAACATGTCTAAGTTTATTATACGCATGCTGAGGGAGTGTTCAGACTAGTGTCTGATATGTGCTACATTTCAAATGTCGTGTGAACAACCTTACAAAAAAAATCAGATTTGGGCCACATTTAGCTGCGGTTTGAACGTAGAACGGTTTTAACTTGAAGGCGTTCTGATTCTGTGATTTTGACAGAAGTTTCACACTTCTGGATAAGACGTTGGTTATATGACCCAGTGTGATTATTGAAGCGCAGAATGCTATGAATTAATTATATGAATATATAGTCTGCAGGTGCTGTGCGCATCACAGTAAATGAGCACTCTATCCTCAACTACAAAGAGCACAGTGTGTGATGCTCATGAAATGTGGTGTTTTCAGCATATGAGCAGCTTAACACATTATTAGTACATGTAGACTACATTTATTTAATTAAATTAAATTTAGTGTTTAATATTCACACTAAGACATATCATAAGTTTAATTTGATAAATTGTCCATTTCTATATAAAAGGAGTATCTGAACATGCGCTCAAATTAGTGTGTGAGCATTTGTAAGTAGCCGTCTGACAGTCAGAGCGTGCGGGACAGAATTGAGTCGGTACTACTGTAGAAACACTGGTATCATTACATCTTTTTTTTATTTTAGTATCGACTTGGTACCGAAGTACCAATCACGGCATCACAAAGGTAGCATGTCATTTTATGGAAAAGAGCTGTGTGAAGGTTGTTCAAATTTTCTGTTTTATTTATTGCATGGAATAAATAAAAGCATACAGGTTTGCAACTACATGAGGGTGAGTAAATAATGATGAGTAAATTGTAAGTTTTGGGTGAACAATTCCTTAATGTTTACAAATGCTTATTTTCTCTTTCGCCCAACAGCATCCAAAGTTACAACAGGAATGTCAAATCGTCCAGGCAGTGCGATCCGCGTCTACGGTGATGAAAACAGTGATAAAGTCACACCGGGCACCTTCGTGCCTTTCTGCTCCATGGCACATGCCCAGCTCTGTTTCCACGGACACAGGGACGCAGTCAAGTTCTTCACTGCTGTCCCAGGTAGACTAACCTCTGAATAATTGACTGATCCTTCCAGAGGCCTCCTCATCTCGGTTACAGTATGTGGCTAAAACAGTAGTGTAGGGGGATTTGAAATTATGGTTTCAAGGCCTAGAAAAGTCATGCAATAAAATGATTTTTACAAATTCTTATCTAGTAATCTTGAGTAGCTGGAAAAGTCTTGGAAAATTCATGCAAATCCATTGGTCAAAAATTCTGGGAACCATTGTTTTATAAACGTATTTGTTTTTTCCTGCATTTCAGGGCAGGTGGTCCCGTCTTCAGGTTCAGGGGGTGAGGCTGGTACTGACAAGTCTTCAGAGTCAACCATGCCAGAGCTGGTCAAATCTGTCCTGGTTATGAGTGGAGGGGAGGGTTACATTGACTTCAGGATGGGTGAGGGTCACAGATGCTTCCTGGTGCCCACATTTTCATACTGCTGTGAGTACTCACACATTCTCCTTTCTCCTTCATATTGTAGGGGATGAGGCAGGGGACACTGAAAATTTGGCTGAGCCCACCCTGAAGCTACAGCCCTTCCTGGCCAAAGCTGAACGTAGTCACCTTATCGTGTGGCAGGTCATTGCCAATGAGGAGTGACTTATTTTACATCATTTTGGACTTTGCAACATCCAAAAGAAGCTCACCCCACTTCAGACTCTTGACTTTTATATTTTCATCATTTTTCCCTTGTGCTTTGGACCTTTTTCATTCAGCTTTGCTTTATTTAAGATATTTGAAGCATTGGCTTATATTACTTGTGTCATACAGATCACAAATACCATTAGAAGTATGTTTAGCTTAAATTCTGTTTGTTTATCTTTGCATTATGAATGAAGGTTACAGAAGCTCTTTGCACATCGTCTTTGGCAATACAAACAGCTCTGACTATTTTACCCTTGTTCCTTTAAACAAATAGAAAATCCACACAATCAGGAAGCTGTTGGATTGGAAATAATTTTGGATATGGATTTTCAGTACTTCCATTCTTATTATATTTTATAGGATGGCAGCTGAAAGTACAATGCTTAACTCTGGCCACTGTGCACAATGCAACTATTTGTTTGTGGGAAAGGAAGGAAAATATAAGGAAGTGAAAGACAATTTGCACAAAGCGCTTTCTCAGTCCTTACATCAGTCCCACTTAAGATGTGTAGGATTTCTAAAAAATACTGTGAGCAAAGATGCAATATCCTCAGTGTGTGTGGACTTTAATAGCAATTTGAATGTTTCAGTTACCAAAGGGTACAGAAAAAAAGAACGGTTTGATAACCCCGTTGATGGACTTCCAACAAAACCTTAAAACTAAAGGATCTACTTTTTTTTTTTTTTTTTTTTATCAAAATCAAAAGCATATTGGCTCCTTTGTTATGCAGTTCTGTCTTGACCATATACCACTGTCAGAAACATCACTTGTTCTTCTCGTTCACTGACCTTTTTAACACTAGAACGGTTTTTGAAGGAACGGTATTCCTTTGACTTAGTGTGTAGATAAACATGCAGAGGCAAAAGCATATTTTTATGACACTTTTGTACATTTTGTCTTTTAGACTTTAATCTCTAATCACAGGCCTCCGTGCTCCACCAGTAGTCAGTCAGTGTGCTGATGCTGCACTGCTGTTCTGCTTGCATTCGAGCTAAGGCGCAGTAGAGGTGCAGTGCTTCGTTTGCAGTTGTTCCTCCTCTCCACGAGAGCAGAGATGACTTCATATTGCAAAGTAGTCATTGCAGTATTTATTTCTATGAATGAGCCTTTGCAGTTCAGAATGTATCATTGTACATTGAATATAAATATATAAAAAAAAACTTACGTATATGAAATGTAGCTGGCTTGGATTTGATTTCTTACAGTGATTGTTAATGTAAATCACTTCTTTGAGGCTGATTGATGTGAGTGAATCAGTCTAAATAATTGACTTCAGAAATGTACCTTTACGGAGCTATGCACTATTTTTAAAGGAGAGTGTGTGTTTATGTGGTGTAGATGAATGTGTTTTGTACAGCATTTTGTAGGTGGGTGCAACAGGAAGAGTGCACTGTCCCATAATGTTGTCAGATTGCTATGATGGCTTGTGTCCTTTCAGTATGTTTATTATTTCCCCTACTCTATCTTAGCCTTATACTTTTAAAAGTCTATTAAACTGACAATTTTGGGGGACATTGAATTTGTTGTTAATGCAAGCAATTACATGATGATTGAACAGTAATGAACTATTGAATACAGTAGATAGCGTCTGTCCCTGCAACAAGTTTCCAAAAACAGTAAAGTAATATTTAAACATCTTCAAGTAAACCTTCACATCATACGGTTTGTTCAAATACATGTGACGTCCCACTATACAGTCTCCCCAATAATTACTTTGACTTGCCAAAAATGCATAAATGTCATTGCATTTCATAACAAAATATCAAAACAAGTGGCATTTATTTTTAAAGAAAGATAGCACAAGCACACTTTTCAAGCAAGACATAGTAATTATGAGCATTGCTGGGTACTGATCTGGTACTGATTACAAATTTCATGATTTAAATGTTAAACTGTAATGTAATATCTTGGATTACATGTTTTAGGTCATCTAATCTGATTACTTTCGGTGATGCATTGGATATACAGCTCTGGAAAAAATTAAGAGACCACTGCAAAATTATCAGTTTCTCTGGATTTACTATTTATATGTATGTGTTTGAGTAAAATGAACATTACTGTTTTATTCTATAAAGTACTGACAACATTTCTCCCAAATTCCAAATAAAAATATTGGCATTTGGAGCATTTACTTGCAGAAAATGACAACTGGTCAAAATAACAAAAGTTGCAGTGTTTTCAGCTGAAGCACCCCCAGATCATCACCGATCCTCCACCTGGTCGTCTAATGGTTAGATGGAGACCTGGAGAGGCCTTCAAGCCACAGTGTCTCGCACCCACTGTGAAATTTAGTGGAGGATCGGTGATGATCTGGGGGTGCTTCACCAAGGCTGGAATCAGGTAGATTCGTCTTTGTGAAGGACGCATGAATTAAGTCACGTACAAGGTTATCCTGCAAGAAAACTTGCTTCCTTCTGCTCTGACAATGTTCCCCAACTCTGAGGATTGGTTTTTCCAGCAGGACAGTGCTCCATGCCACACAGCCAGGTCAATCAAGGTGTGGATGGAGGAGCATCAGATCAAGACCCTGTCATGGCCAGCCCAATCTCCAGACCTGAACCCCATTGAAAACCTCTGGTATGTGATCAAGAGGAAGATGGATGATCACAAGCCATCAAACAAAACCGAGCTGCTTGAATTTTTGCGCCAGGAGTGGCATAAATTCACCCAACAGCAATGTGAAAGACTGGTAGAGAGCATGCCAAGATGCATGAAAGCTGTGATTGAAAATCAGGGTTATTCCACCAAATATTGATTTCTGAACTCTTCCTAAGTTAAAACATTAGTATTGTGTTGTTTAAAAATGAATATGAACTTGTTTTCTTTGCATTATTTGAGGTCTGAAAACTGCATATTTTATGTTATTTTCTGCAAATAAATGCTCTAAATGACAATATTTTTATTTGGGAGAAATGTTTTCAGTACTTTATAGACTTAAACAAAATTTTTCATTTTACTCAAACACATACCTATAAATAGTATATCCAGATAAACATAATTTTGCAGTGCTCTCTTAATTTTTTCCTGAGCTGTATATTTAGACATTATAAAAAACTATTATTTGTGTAATTGTAGAATTTTTTTCTATACCACTTGTTGAAGTGTCAGATTTCTTAATGATGCTCCGATATGCTGTCAAACATGACAATGCTCCAGAGTCAAGTCTGATTGTGTAACAAAGGAAAAACTGTTATTTTTTTGTTACCTGTCATTTATATCAAACATCAAAATTCTAGCATAAACTTTGACACAGAGGTCAGACTCAGACTTCAACCTGTGTGGTACATTTGGTATATATAGAGACAGGTATGTCTACACCTGTGAGGGTCAAATGTCCTCATCAGTAAAAAAAAAAAAAAAAAAAAGCTCTTAAATTGGTCAGATGATGTTGATCTTCAAATCTAGTGATGTGCACGTTTGTGTAATAGTTAGGGTTAGGTTTAGGGGTAGAGTTTGGAAATAGAAAATATAATTAATCTGATATGAAATCAATGGAAGTCAACGAGAGATCACTAATATAATCAAACAAATTTATATGTGTGTGTGCGTGCATGTGTGTGTCTCTGCATTGTGGATGTTTTATAGTCTCACCCCTTCATTTATGTGTGGTTGTGTTCTGCATTATGTCTGATTTATTGATTTTTATTTGACAAAAACTCCATAAAAATCTCGGTATTTTAGTATTTCCGATTCACTTTCTATGGTGGGTCAAAAAATGACCTGGAACATCACAAGTGTTGCTTTTACGACCCTATAGACTTATCGAATCAAGTCCAGATTTTTTGTGTGTGTGTCTTGTACCACTCAGATAAAGGATACCATTTTTTATTAAAGAAAAACAGTGTACAAGAGTTAAAATGTAATCTAATTATCCTAAGAACTTGATTTTTGTAATCTGATTACAAGATCTAGATTACATGTAATCTGCTACTACCCAGCAATGATTATGAGTTCCGAGCACATAAATAATGGCCAAGCGAAGCAACAGATATAATAGTCAATTAAAGTTAACGACTCCTTTTTTGTGAATAAGCTAATGACTGTTTTATTAATAATTAGATAATTTTCTAGAGACCATACAGGTTGTGTAAAAGTCATGCAGGTATATTCACTTACGCTTTTTCACCGGTACTACAGAAAAAATATAGATTTTACCATAATTTTAGGTGTATTTGTTTTAGTTTAGTGCTTCTTTGATTTCATGTCGTTATAACGAATATCCAACTCGGACGTAGGAGCTTCCTAAGTGCACTTGAAGGCAGCTATATTTAAAATGATAAAACTATAGATCTACTCTACAAAATGAAGATTAAAGTATCTGGACACTTTATGGTAGTCAAACCTAGTAGAACATGCTCATTTTAATGTGATGAACACCTTTGGTTACTCTGCTAGTAAACTTCAAGCATTTACTAAAAACCACATGTTGTTGGTTAAAAATAATTGCAAAAATAGCTCCTAAAAGAGAAGTTGGTTGTGAGAAAAGACATTTATTGGCAGATGAATTCATTAACCGAGTTGAAAATGTTTAGTGTTTATTAATGCTAGAGTAGCCTATTAATGATGGGAAAAAGTCATGACACATGGGGGCAGTAGTGTGCCACCACTTTATTCCCTTTGAAATTACACTCACTCAGGGAAGGTGGTGGTCCTCCCCCTTCTCTGATTGGCTGCTGGTTGGGTACACACAGTACATGTTCTGACATGCCACACCATTGAACTTCTGAATCAGCACCCAAGTATTCAATAACAATGGTGGAGCTCTGAATTCAGAGTGGGGGGAAAACTTTGTTCCCAGCAAATGAATGATGTTCCACAATGATATTGAACTGGACAAATTCAAATTAAATCTGAAACTAAAGCAAACTTGCCTATAAATATGTATAGTATGAGATATCTAATATACAATGGCTACATTTACATGCACCCTCATTATGCGATTAAGACAATACTGCGATTAAACTAGCTCATGTAAACAGAAAATTGCTAATAATCAGAGTAATGATAATCGCAGTGAGAAATGTGGAGTACTCCTATTTTAATTGCTTTATATTGGCATGTAAACGCTTTAATCGCATTTCTTCCACTCTGACCAAAGTGTGCCTGCACCAGTGCTGCAGAAAGATCATGTTACACTCATGCATAGGTTAAAACTATGGGGTTATTTTTGTTTCATATTAACAGTGCCACTTATAAAGTCACAAATGCAAAAATAAAGTCACAATTACATGATATAAACTCGTAATTGCGTGATAAAAACTCACAATTGCGACTTTATATAAAGTTGCGATTCCGAGTTTATCACACATTTGCGACTTTATATCACGCAATTGCGGGTTTATATCGCGTAACTGAGATTAAAATGTCAGAATTAGCTCTGTTATTTTTTTTTATTGCGTGGCGGGATCCGTCTTTCATAGATTTGCAAAAAAAAAAAAAAAAAGATTTACAAATAAATGTTTGAACTCACAAACACAACACTGCCCAGCATTCATTTGTGAATTGTGTGCATTTATTTGTGGATCACTTCCTGTGCATTTGTGGATCGCAGCACACATTTGTGGATTCTGAAACATTTCTAGCCAATCAGATAATGGCCATATTACTCTGATCAATCCCAGCACATTCTAGCTGCAACCAAACACGTTTTGTTTTAGAATCAGGGCGGGATCAAGCTCTCTTTTCAACATGGTCTCTTGACAAGTTAGGACTTCAAAACTTCAAAAGAAGCAGACGCGATCAGTGGAATAAATCACACTGCGACTTAAGGTTTGTATAATTTTCTCTAATTTCTAAACATGTTAAATGTTGCAAACAGCTCATTTTTATTATGAAAGTCCTGATAATTCGCTTTCTAGCTATGTGTGTTGTTTGGTGATTCAGGGATCAGTTATCGGAGTCTGCTATTTTAATCTTAACTAAGTTTTTAGACCGAAACTCCTGGCTCCATGATGGGAAATATATGTCTGTGACGTCAAAACCTTGATTCTTACACATTATATATGTTAATATATTTAACAAAGCACATTTTGTTCAATATGATATTTATTTTAAAGGCATTATATTTAGTATATTTAGCACTTTTATGTGTAATGGCAGACCAGTCCAATGTTACTCACAATGAATACTTATGTTAACTCTGTAAACAATGTGTATTCCACTTATTTGCTCATTAAGTATATGGGGCTGTAAGGTACAGGAGGACCAAAGAGTTGCAAGGATACTTGACACTTGCCCTGACTAGAGGTTTCAGTCCCAGACAACTGATACGACACCATGCAGTGGCAAAGAGGACGTTTATGTACAACAACCTCAAGCAAAATGACAAAGAGCTCCAGCTGTTATGTCCAATTCCAGTGTTTGTGTGTGCATATAAAATATACCCAAATGTATTGTCTTTTGTTGTAAAATGAATAACAATTTATAATCTTTGTCACCAAAATAAATACATCTCTTTAGACAACAGACTTGCTGAGTAATTTTTCTAAAAATTATTTACCTAAAATGCCTTGATAAAAGCAAATAAAACAATATACTGAATAGATGTTATCTAAATGTTCAATTGTCATTTACTCTTCTTCATGTTGTTCCAAACCTACATGACTTTCTTCCGTAGAACAGAAAAGGTGATGTCAAGAATAATGTTAGGGACTGACCTCACTTTCATTGGATGGGAAAAAGCAGCAGCACCAGCATTTCAATGTATACTTGTATTCCATTAAATCACTAAATCATGTGGGTTTTGAACAACATGAGGGTGATTAAATTACAGAAATGTTATTGATGAGTGAGCTAATGTAAGTAATGTAGCCAAAAGAAGACAGTGTTATTTATTTAGTCGTTTTTGTTGGACTTTCATTTAAAGACATTACAATATTACTAAAAAAGATCTCTGACATTACAGAAAATGTCATTACTCATTTTAAAACATATTCTATATTGCATCAGGAACCCCTGAGCTTGTGAGCAGGTGAGTGAAGTGCTCAAATTTGATGGGTATTACACAGAAAAAACATCTGAAAAAGATTGCATCAGTGAGTCAAATATCATTGTCTGAACATGAAATATTATTCCATTAAGAGACTACATTGAACTAGTCTCATAACAACACCAACACAAAAGTGCTAACAAATTATGCTTTTGAAATAAATATTACCATATTGAACAAAATGTGCTTTATAATAATTCTCACCATAGCTGATCTTGCACAAACTCTAATATAGGGTATTCATTTATGGTATGTGCTTCTCAGCTCATAATCTGATATTTGAAGTTTGCAGACGACACTACTGTCATTGGCCTCATCCAGGATGACGATGAGTCTGCATACAGAAGGGAAGTTGAACAGCTAACCATCTGGTGCAGTCAAAACAACTTTGAGCTGAACACGCTCAAAACAGTGGAGATCATTGTGGACTTTAGGAGGAACACCCCAACACTGACCCCCCTCACCATTCTAAATGGCACTGTGGCAGCAGTGGAGTCATTCAGGTTCCTGGGCACTACCATCTCACCAGTGGCGGGCCATGCATTTACAATCTAGGCCTTCAGTGTGATTCATGCCATTAAGAAAACAGTTTCAGAATGAATAGGACACCCTACACCTTTGGGCATAATACATTATGTCACAGCTAACTAGTAATACCAACTGACATTTTAAAAACACATCCACGCACGAACGCCAGAACTTAAAACGACACTTAATGCTCAAGCAAGCTTAATTTTAACTGCAGCATGACTGTTTGTGAAATGAACGTCTCCCAAACAGACATTCAAAAATCATAATTTTTCATATGAATCTACCAAGGAGGTCTATAGTACCTGGAAAAATCTAATAATATTTGTGATTTAAATGTTGCTTGCAATAAAGTTTGTTTCGTCAGGGTACACGTTTATGCTGCGTTCCATTCAAGTTGGATGTGTGATATTCCTACTTGATATCTCTGACCATAAATGCATTCCATTCCCCGATATTCGGAACTGTAACGCTCCCGTTAGCTTAGCAGGGGTTTGACTCTCATTAGAGATGTCTCCTAGCAACCCAACTGATAAACAGTGCTGCAGCGCTAGCATTTGTGCTACAGGTGTACGATTATCAAAAGAGATTATAATGTTTTATACACCTGTTTCTGCAGGCGTTTGTTAAACAAGCTTTAATATCATGTAATTTGGAAACGAACTCATTTATCACTTACTTTGTATATCTCCCTGAGTGTCCACATGTTTGTGTGACATCATGCACCTGCATCTCGGCAAAATCGGAGTTGAGAATTGAGCCTAATTTACACTTAGAAAACTCCTGATGTTGCTATAACAATGCAATAAATAAATAAATCAACTTACCAATTTGCTTGAAGTGAAAATCAGTCCTCCTTTCCTGTTTAATAAATTAAGCAATCACACGGTCATGCAGAACATCTCGTGTTTTTAAATCCATAAGGATCTCTTTCTCAACGGCAATACCAGCAGTGATGACAGCCGACTCGTCATACAGCTTGATTTTACGCTCTTGAATTACGTACATCACTTAAAGCATGATTGCATCACTCAAGGCCAGCTAGAAGGCCTCGACTGGGACATATCCTAAAGATCACACCCACCAAGAACAAATAAATCAATCTGATTGGCTGATGAATCTGACAGTCTGACATTAGATGCTCATTCATTTGCATTGTTGAGGGATTCTGTGGAAATTCTGAAGGCCAGAGGGGGTGGAGCTCAAACTCACGCGCTGCTTCGGGCATGCGATTTGTGAAACAGTTGTCACACTTTGCTTGTAAGCATCAAGGAATAAATTCTGACTGGATAAACTTTTCATTTTTCTCTGTTTGTTTGTAGATTAATTAAGAGTGGAAAGTGATTAAAAATACATACCGGCAAAAAGGTGATTGAGAATGAAAGGATTAAACTATTTATATATTTTGCATGTTAGGCCAGCAGAGAAGGCTTTGCTGGCCCTGAGAATTTGCCACTGCATCTCACAGGACCTGAAGTGGAAGACCCACATTGTCTCCATTGTGAAAAAGGCCCAGCAGAGGTTGTACTTCCTTCGCCAGCTGAGGAAATTCAACCTGCCACAGGCGCTGCTGATACAGTTCTACTCAGTCATTGAGTCTGTCCTTTGCACTTCAGTAACTGTCTGGTTTGGTTCAGCTACGAAATCAGACATCAGAAGACTACAAAGGACAGTTTGGACTGCTGAGAGGATTATTGGTTGCCCCCTGCCCCCCCTTCAAGTACGGTACACTTCCAGAGTGAGGAAAAAGGCTGGAAAAATCACTCTGGACCCCACTCACCCTGCCCATTACCTTTTTGAACTGTTGTCTTCTGGGCGACGCTTCAGAGCTCTGAGCACCAGAACCATCAGGCACAGGAACAGTTTTTTTCCCTCAGGCTATCTATCTCATGAACAGTTACAACTGCCCCATTAAACAATAACTATGTGCAATACACAGCTTAGTCTTTTTATATTTATCCAACATTCCCTACCTCTTCTGCTATACATTCCCTTGCACTATCTGTATATATCAGATTTGTATTTGCACTACGTGTATATGTATATATATATATATATATTGTCTTATTGTGTATTCTATATATACTTTATTTTCTATTCAATTTTTATTTTTATTTTTATTCTATTTTTATTTATTATATTTAATTATGTTTTATTATTATCTCTGTCATGTTGTTGTATTGTTGTGTACTGGAAGCTCCTGTCACCAAGACAAATTCCTTGTATGTGTAAGCATACTTGGCAATAAAGCTCATTCTGATTCTGATGATTCATGTTTTATAAAGGCACTAGCTGTGCTGCTGTTCTTCTGCAGTGTTTGGACATGTAACATTACGAATCAAGGTTTTGATGACACAAACATATATTTCCCATCATGTAGCCAGGATTTTTGGTCTAGAAACTTAGTTAAGATTAAAATAGCAGACTCTGATAACTGATCCCTGAATCACCAAACAACACACATATCTAGAAAGCGAATGATCAAGACTTTCACAATAAAAATGAGCTGTTTGCAACTTTCAACATTTAACATGTATAGAAATGAGGAAGAAATTATACAAACCTTAAGTCGCAGTGTGATTTATTCCACTGATCGCGTCTGCTTCTTTTGAAGTTTTGAAGTCCTAACTTGTCAAGAGACCATGTTGAAAAGAGAGCTTGATCCCGCCCTGATTCTAAAACAAAACGCGTTTGGTTGCAGCTAGAATGTGCTGGGATTGATCAGAGTAATATGGCCATTATCTGATTGGCTAGAAATGTTTCAGAATCCACAAATGTGTGCTGCGATCCACAAATGCACAGGAAGTGATCCACAAATAAATGCACACAATTCACAAATGAATGCTGGGCAGTGTTGTGTTTGTGAGTTAAAAATGTATTTTTAAATCATTTTTTTATTTGCAAATCTCATTTTATTTATTTGTGAATTCACTTTATTTTTGTGAAATGCCTAACATATATTTGTGGATCTCATTCAATTTATTAGTGAACCAACGTTTTATTTGTAAATCTGTTTCCATTTGTATGTTAACATGAAACAAAAATAACCCCATAGAAAACATAGCGAAAAAGAAGAAGCTGCACTTACTTTTCAGCTTCATATAAAACAGCAGTTCCATTCACCATTTTCCAGCACTGGTGCTCCACATTTACAGCCCCACTGCAAAAGAAAACAGATTTTCCCAAGTTGTGGATGTTTGTATATAGTCTGAATTGAATGTTGGGGAGATAAAAAGACCATATGCTGCAAGATAATGGCTTTGAAATGAGTTTGTGCTCGTGGGCGAAACACAACAACATCCATCGCGTGTATTCTGATTCACACATAAATTACTCTATGAACTGATTCTTTTTAGTGAATCAAAACAGACAGAGCAACCAGTGTAGTCGAAAATGACTCTTATGAAGTGGTTCTTTAAATAAATCGTTCAAAAGACTCTGACTGACTAATTTTCTTTATGCCAAGCTGTATTTAAAAAGGTATTTTTGCAACAAGTTGTTTTTTGAATAAATATTCATTTATAAAAAGCATTAAAACATCACATTTCTCAGCAAATAATCAGAGTAATGGCAAGTAGCATTTAAACGGGATTGAAGTGGTTGGCCCAAATCATTTTAACATCTTAATCTAACTATTCCTTATACTCTGATTTATTGCAATAATCAGAGTATTGGTGTACATGTAAATGTAATGAATGCTATTTTAAGAATCAGTATGTCGATAAACTTTTACCTATATACTTACCTACACTGTATCTCCCTAACTGTCCCTGCCAGAAATCGTTGTGAGCATCACAAATAGGAGCTTGTCTGCCACAATAAAACACAATAGGCCCACGCAATGGGATTATCATGTGAGACACAAGGAGTACATCAAACATTCACAACCACCATCCACCTAATACTGCAGGACCCCCTCCTCCCTTTATCTGTCTGTTCCTCCCTCTCTCCGTCTGTCCTCCACCTCCCCTTAACAGAACTCAACTCTGTAATGTCGTTGTCTCTTATGTAACTCAGCCAGCTGGTGTATCCAGGGAGGTTTCCCAGGGCTTAGGGATTGTAATTGCCAGTCCCTGCCTAGTAAGGATGCCTGGGGCTCCTGGACACTGGACAGTCTGCAGCAGGCTTTAAAGCCCTCAACGAGGTGTGAAGAGCTTCTATATTTGGACAGTTTAGAGAAAGTCTGGCAGGAACTGACTTTTTACCTCCTTAGTTGACTTCTTATAGGCTAGTTTAAGTCTTTTCAGTTGTCATTCAGTTCGTAAAGCTACAGATCTGTCAGCTAAAGAAAGTATTCAAATTTCCTAATTGAAATCCTGATGCTAACCAAATAAACCTCGTAGAGCCCTATTGGATTCAGTTTTCATCTTTTGGAGGAAAACTGTGGTTGCTGCCTCTTGTGTATGGCACAAAATGAGATTGTGTTATGTGCATTATTAGGATTACAATGTTACATAATGCAACATCCCAGAGGTTCTAATCTGTCTGTTAACTCTTTTTCCACTTTCCACTGGCATTACCCCCCACCCCCCACTGGCTTGGTTAATGTATGAAACAAAAGTTGACCATTTATTTGGACATGAGAGATTAAATAAATTTTTTCCGAGCTCTTCAGTTAAAGTCTTTCCTTTCAGTCTTGCTCTGATTTTTTTTGGTTTCTTTTAACCCTCCTGTTATGTTCGGTTCATTTTTGACCAATTTAACAGATAAAATAATCTTAATCTTGTATTTGTTCAAAATGCCTTCGTATTCTCCACAACGAGTAAATTAATAAGTAAACAATTAAATGTATTACATTTTTATGATACGTTTATATTTATGCAATGTCAATGTGTTTTGGGTGGTTACTAGGGAGTTGCGAGGGTGTTGATAGGTTGTTGTTAGGGCATTACTAAATTGTTGCTACTAGGTGGTTACTTACTGGCCCAAGTCAAAAGAGACCATCTCCTAGTCTCTATGACATCCTGATCCCTCGATACTGTATGTGTGGGAACATTTTAATTAAAGTCTATGGGGTTTTTTCCCCCATCTGTTTTCAAAGAAAAGCCATAATTATGTATTTGTGTAAGTTTTCCAATTATCATCTTTTCTCACTGAATTACTTTGTATCTACTGTAAAAGAATAGTACCACCACTGGCATATGGGTGGCACTTCCAGATGAAATGCTACTATAAAAGAA
The DNA here is from genome assembly GCF_019703515.2 of Myxocyprinus asiaticus. Classification (NCBI taxonomy): domain Eukaryota; kingdom Metazoa; phylum Chordata; class Actinopteri; order Cypriniformes; family Catostomidae; genus Myxocyprinus; species Myxocyprinus asiaticus. The sequence goes on from NC_059375.1 coordinate 16,651,913, forward strand.
AAAAAGACAATGTCAGTGCTCATGTTTATAATCAAAAGCGAGGTGTGCTGTATACCTACTGAACTGTATCGGATCTTTTTTGACTCGAACAGAAAAGTTGTTCTGAATTTTCTCACAAAACAGAAGGGTTAATAAAAAAGTGTGTTTCTCCAAATACATTTTTTTTCTTTTTAGTACAGAGGATAAAACTTATTCATACTATGCAGTTTAAGAACAGTATGTTCTATGGTATCAAATCAGAATGCAAATTTATTTTCATTTCCTTTGGCTCTTTATAAATATTTATGTTATCAAATCTCCTACCAGGATATTGCAGACAGCAGCGAATTCTGTTCTGGCTATCAGACGTTGTTGAGAGACTGATTTCGTTTATATGTTAGCAGCTGCGGCAAAACAATGCTAAGGCTAATCTCAGAGCCTCACAAGTTATTCAGTGGGTGATTTACTGTGAGACTGCTGCATGTCAGTCGTAGTAGGAGGTGGCCATATTTGATGAGCTTGGACTTTAATTTAAAGCACACTAAGACCTTTTATGCAAGATGGCAGACCTGCTCTCCTCTCCTGTAATGTGATGCAAGTTCATGTGCATCTGCCAGGCTGGATCAAAGGGGAGCAGTAGAGACTCTCCCCCAGAGACCTCGCTGTAGGTCCAGCCTCTCACTCTCAACCCTTTCAGACTTCTTGTGCATGCTTAAATAAAGAGGAGCTCAAATTAGCCTGGCTCCAGCCGGCACACGTGTGACAGTGCAAGAGTATTGCATGCATTATGGTGGTGAGTGTTTTTAAACAGAAGACACTTATTTTCACCTGCGTCAGCTGTGGTTTCTGGCCTCCTCATTATTATAAAAATTTTTTTGTACTTTCCTATCTCCTGAAAGTCATAAACATGTTCTGATAGCCCAGGCTATTAGTATGCTGTTTGAATCTTTTTTCTTTTTTTTTTTATTAGTTCAGAGATTTTCTCCCCTGTTCGTACCTGCTGAATAAAAGAAGCTCTATATTTGCAACTTCCTCAAATAGCCAAAGTGTTTTTCAGGATCACAACACACACATTTATATGCTCTGAGCAAGGACGTGTAATTCCTTGAAGAGAGCTATCCGTTAAAGAGAGTTATTCCATTCATCTCAACGGCAGTTGCTTGGTTGGCGCATGACTCTCCGGTAGAACGCAATTTGAATTCTGCCATCTTGGCTCACTGGCACGATGTTAGAAAAAAATGGTCAGACACGCATATACTAAAGCCAAGAGCACGCTACAGAACTGATCGCAGACTGGATATATCAACCACATGACCATCGTCCCTGACTGAAACTACGATCCCTAAATTCATTCACAAACAATGGCACCAGGAGAGTTTATTCCAAAGTCTTTCTAGCAAGTCAGTCCACTGGCGGCCATCTTTAGAATGCTCGAGTTATTTTTCAGTAAACAAGCAGCATACAAGAGCAGCTCCTATCTACTTGGGGAAAGTTTGAAATCTCCAAAATGGTTGTTCAAGATAATGATCAAAGAACATATTTCAAATCTGCAGTAAAATCTGACAACACTGGAATCATAAACTGTGCTTCTTTTCCTCAGATTGCACAAAAAAAAAACACAAAAAAAAAACACAATTTTCCTAGCTTGTATAGCTAATGCGTGTTCTCGAGTTGATTGACAGACAATCTCTGTCTCTAAAAGGTGATTGGCTCTTTTACCTGTAAGGCAGGACTTCCTTTCAACATCCGCTGACCGTTTGGCATTTCAATTTCTCCCAATAATTTTAATAGAAGTGGCCCGTCTCTGTTAAATAGTCTCTGGTTTATTTATCATAACATGTCAATAAACAACATGAAAGACGGGCTCGTGCCCATTTTTGAAGTGATTTAAACAGAAAGGGAAAAAACTGCTCAAAATAATGACGAGACAGCAGTTTGGGAGATGTGGGTGAAGTTTTTATTTTCTAATTATTTGTTGTCTCCTGCTTCCCCTATGCCTTTCCCTCCTCTTGCACTCTCTGTTTCTTTGGCTGTTTTGCTTTGGCTCATTGCCGGCCTCTCGTTCGCCAGAATAGTGTGTATACAAGATGCTTGTTTGATTTCTTAAGCAGCAACTCCACTATTTGTTTTACTTTACTATCACCTGTGGTGTGGAAAGGAGAAGCTGACATCTGCACTCTCATAGAAGCAGATTTCTCATGTAGCCATCCTGGACCAGTAACCATTGTGGTAATAGTCATAGGCTAGTGATCGATTATTTCTAAATTAATAATATAATACTATTTAATACTGAGTGTGTGTACTGATAAAAAAATTGGAGGACAAGATCCATCTTGAATTGTTTTGTAATTGAATCGTTACCCTTTGAATCGTAATCGAATCGTGAGGCCAGTGAAGATTCACACCTCTACTGACCAGCAATGCTGGTCTTTTCAACAAATCATGCTAACCAGTCAAAACTTGACCCTTTGGTTTTGACATTTTGTTTAGTGTAACTTTGAAAAGTTAACTTAATGTCATCTCCCATAAGGCATTAATGGATACAGCTAGACTGGAAATTAAATGTGCTGTAGTGTGGCTTCCTTATTTCCAAATGAGTGCTGAAATGTAGGGATTTGTGGAAGCCGCCATCTTGGCTTCCTGCCAATGACAACAGCGCTACAGCAAGCATGATAGGTGAGCTTAATGAGTTAGAGTTATATCTGGAAACTGGATATAACACCCACTGTATGCTTCCATCCTTCTTTCCACCTCCGTCGCCCCCTGTGGCTGTCCATCACTCTGTGACCAGTTAGGAGATCCCACCCCCACCTCCTCTTCCTCCTTGCCTGGAAGTGCTTGAAATGGTATGTCACACATAAGCAATGATCTTGTGCTCACATCACTAGCCAAAGAGACCAGAGCATGCCAGAACTAATCTAAGGATCCATCCGTCTATTTTAAGTACTGTCACATCTACAGTTTTCCATGATCTGCTTAAAGGGACAGTTCAATTAAAATGAATATTCTATCATCATTTACTCACCCTCATGTCATTTATAACCCGTTTGACTCTTCTTCTGTGGGATAACACAGGAGTGGGATTTTTGAGGTTGCATAGATTATGTTTTGTGTCCCTGTTTGGATTCAGACTCTGCTACTCTTGCTGACCTGGATGTGGGTATGGCACGTAAATCTGGACCTTTACACCTGAGATCTAGGAACTTACAAAAGAAAGTGCAGTAACTCTTTCTCCCATTAGCTCTAGAAGTTCTGCTGAGTTTTGTCCGTGCTCTGGGATTAAGTGCGAGTTGTATTTTGACAGCTGGAGGAGACTGAGTCACGGCCTTCTCCAGAGTGATATTGCCTTAGTGGAGTTCACTCAGAGATGACTCAATAGCCTGTAGGATACAGGCTACAGTCACATACATTTTGAAATGCGTATAAACAAGTGCTAAACTTCATTCTTCATTCACGTCTCTTCCCAAGGCCTGTTTCACACAAAGTCAAACATCTGTAACCTCAGGGTTAGGACCCTGTGTGCTAAAAGGAAATGTTCCTAATGAACTGTACATTCAAAAATAGCTGTGAATAAATTGGTGGAGGCACCACATTAAAGTATAGCCAGGTGCAAAGGGGTCATGGCCCAGTCCTAGCTGGTAGATGCTGTAACTACACTATTATGAGGGTAAAAAGCATCTTTTTCTGTTGTTCTGCTGTGTATTCTGACCAAGGAGTATTAATATGTCTAGAGAAAGCTACTGTATCCTTTAGCATCCCATTCATCTCTATGCAGTGCTCGGCTAGCGCAGGAACCCCTGGAAGTATGCATTCTGGATGCTGCTATCTTTGCCTATAGGTGCTCAGTTCTGGGATTGGCTATCATGTGACTAATCTATCATCAACAACAGCAGCAAACAGGGAAAAATAGTCAATTTTCATTTCACGTTTTTAAAAGCCCTTCAAAAACAGTCTGTTACTGGTAAAACATTTACTATGACAAATAAATACCTGAAAAAAAAAAATTTATAATAATTATTTAGTCTGAATACAAGGTTATTTTTAAATGGCCATCAATGAGGAAACATGCTTTTTGGCACCATTTGGTGTAGGTCCAGCATGTACCAGCAATGGCTAATATGGTGATGCTAACCAGTCAATTCCTGACAAATTATTTTGTTTTGCCGTGCTCCTGACGCGAAGGCTGTTCCAAAATTTTGGTATCTTAATTATGCTGCCTCGTGAGATATCAAATTTTGGCCAAATGTGTAAGGTAGCATGTATATATCCTTCCCCAGGTAGGCGATCTCAGAATGCACTGTAATAAGCTCGGTGGAAAAATAAATCCAAGATGGAGGCCCAAGTGAGAGAAATTTTGAGTATAAATGTACTTGCAACTTGACTATTTTATCCCAAAAGTGTGTGGGCTATGTATATTTATGCTCATTATTGTATCGCATCATTCTTCTTGCACCACATGTTTTGAAATCAGTTGAGAGTCAAGTCTCCCGAGCACTGCGTGTGAGGAGAGCTATTTGAATGACGTGTGGAGTTGCCGCCTTTGTAGAGCGTTCAAATTCGCTCTGAGGCTCCATTTTAGTTAGGAGGCTGCCATAGAAGACAGCTTCCTATGTAGGCAGGAGGCAGCTCACTAAGTTTTGGACCAGACCCTATTATTCCTTATATTTTTCCAGGGCTTGGGACTGTGCACATTCTTGTGATATTAGCCAGTCAGCATTGTGATTATGTATTTTTCCTGCTACTCCAGTCTAATTAGTCACATGGCATTTACAGATGAGGTAATTGGCTCAAAAAATGTGCCTGGAACTGAGTGCCCATGAGCAAAGATAGCAACATGCAGGTTGCGTACTTTGGGGCTGAATGCACCAGCCAAGCAACTGCCACTGGGATGAATGGGAATGCTAAAGGCTAGCTTTCTCCATCAATTACAGACCTCCTTGGCCAGTTGTCCAATTTCTGCTGTTCAGTCCAAAATCTTTTGTGCAAGAGGACAATTTTGATATTCTAAAATAGCTGTTGAAAGATAGCGCTCAAGATGGAAAACACATAATATGACTTCGTTGTTGTTTTGATCCTGTTATTTGCGATAACAGTTAAGTTAGGCTGCTTTAGCCATTTTCATATCCTGTGTCTTTGATGGATTTGAAAAAAAATATATAGTTTTTGTTTTTTTTTTAAAATGGTGACATCATTGCAGTGGACATTCCATCAGTCTTTGTCCAAATATCTACAACGGTATTTAACTTTTATCTGATGTGCTGAATGAAGCATCTGCCGCATATAAATATCCTCTGATAGCCATTGAGATCTGTCACAAGAACATCGACCATTAAGCAAATAAAAGTGACTATTCTCTGAAATGCCCCACCATAAGGCAAAAAGTATGTGGACACTTGAACACCACACCCATTTGTGCCTGTTGAACATTTGATTTCAAAACCATTGGCATTAATAGGGAGTAACAGTTTCCACTCTTCTGGAAAGGCTTTCTTTTAGATGTTGGAATATGGCCACAGGGATTTGTTCCCATTCAGACACAAGGGCATCAGTGAGGTCAGGCACTGGGGTCTGGCTAACAGTCACTGTTCCAATTCATCCCAAAGGTCTTCAGGGGGTTCAGGTCTGCACTTGGTGCAGGCCAGTCAAATTCTTCTACGCCAGACTCATTAAATAATTTCTTTATGGCCCTTGCTTTGAGCACAGGGGCATTGTCGTGCTGGGACAGAATTTTTGCCACAAAGCTGAAATCACACAATCCTGAAATGCATACCGTAGCATTAAGATTTGTCTTCACTAGAATTAAGGTGTCTCAGTGCTGCCAAATGGAGTCTCAGGTCCATCATGGTCTGGGTTGATCAGATATTATGCTTTAGCTATGGCCTATAGAGAGCAATGATGTGTTGTCAGTGAGAGATAAACAAACAAACAAATGCACACTGAGTGTCCAGCCTGCTGCTTTGCTCAGTTAATGCCTTGATGGTCGGGCTGGACACACTTCCTTCTCCCACAGCAAACCCGGCTGGAGGGGCTGGGATATGAGAGAAAACAGAACCTTGAAAACATACAGCTTCAGCATAGTTACTTTTCCACATGCACTCATCTGCGGAGCAAGTATTGATTTGATGTCCAGACGAGGCTTGGTATATATTGATTTGCAGTATTTATAAGGTAAAACAGCACATGGTGCATCTTTCTTAATTTGGGCTCATATTCCCATACACGTGTAGGGTAAAAAATGACTTGTTTGCCACACCTGCGAGTGCATTGAGAAAATTTATCGGAATTAATATTTCTTACCAGATATGAAACTGTATTTTGTATTATGTCACAAAAATTATATTTTTGTAATTATGACAACAGGATTAGCAGCTTTTCCTTGTATATGTTTGACAAACATTGTCATTGTGTCAATCAAATACAAGATGATCTAGTCTATGTTTCCAGGTAAAACTGTCCTAATATTTTCATTTGGGTGGCTAAAAGAGAGATATGTTCCCCATATATGTCTCCACATTGAGTTCTGGTGGGGGAAAAAATAACCATCCTAGATAAACATCCAACATGATCAAATGAAAAATCGACATGTTGCTTCCGAAAGTTCTTGTACTCTGAAATCAACCCTATTCAATCCCAATACTGACAAGCTCTAGCTGTCATGGTCTCGGTGAGTCAGCCGGTTTGTTCCTTCTGTGTTTACGTTCTCTTCATGTTTTTCAGGTGCCACTGGCTCGCAGAATCAGCGTTTCTATTGGAACCCTGATTGTTTCCATGGGAACGCTGATCATGCCAATTTTCAGCGGACAAGCGGCACCATATCATGATTTGTTCTCTGCCTATATTTACCCCACTCTGTTTCATGTTCATTGCTAGATTTTTGTTGTGTGTTTAGTTACGCACCACTCTCTCACTGCCCTAGTCTGTCCTGTTGCGTGTTTTCAATATTGGTTGCCAGTCTTTGCCGTAGTGCCTGGATTGTGTTTACCAATCTGTTGGTTGCATTGCTCGAGTATTCCTCAGTTAACCATCGGTTATCTCTCTACACTGGATCTGCTCTTCACACTACCATGACGCACACAAACCTACGAACACACTATCCTCCAGAGAATTGCTTGCTGATCTGCTCTTCACACTACCATGATGCACATAAACCTACGAACACACTATCCTCCAGAGAATTGCTTGCTGATCTGCTCTTTACACTACCAAGAAGCATCCAGACCTATGAACACACTATTCTCCAGAGGATTCGTTGCGGATCTGCGCTCCACACTACCACTACACACACAAGCCTATGAACACACCCTCTATCTCCAAGCTGCAGCCGGTGGCGGGTGCCCCTCATGCTTCGCCAGCTCTGCTGTGTTTAATTGTTAATAAATTCTGTTTCTTTGCCTCTGCACTTGGATCTCTGGTCTCATCTTTTGACACTAGCACTACTGATAACACATTGCACGAGCAACCTCCGAGACATGGGTTCTGGTTCCACTGGAACCAAGAAGTGATTGCGTTCACATAAACAAAGGATAGCACGATTTGGAGGTTGCATTTTTGCTTTAAAATTACAAATTTACTCCACTGACGGACAGGCTTAGGGGGGGATGAGTTAATAAAATATGCATTTGTGTTGACTATTAAATCATTTATGACTTAAAAATCAGCCTGCTTTTGGCGCCACTCTGTGGACATTTCATGTAGAAAACTGGTACTCACTCATGCCCATACATTCAATAACACTTCCAGCTTCTGCCACTAGGGGGCAGTGAATCTAATTTCGGTAAGCACAGACTGATTTCAGTAGAAGAACTTTAGACCTACTGTCGCTGAATACACAGTGATATCAGTTTGAAACATCAGATGATAAATTGTTCATTGAGGTACTCAAAAAAAGTTGTTAGAAGACATGTGAGTCGTGAAAAATGTTTTCTTTAGTATACGATTTGTGTGCCTTTGATTTTAATCGCTTATGCTGCTTCCGTTAGCAAGGGTAAGACTAAAGTTCTTACAATTTGATTTATACCATGTGTTATGTTGCAGTTCCTTATACACCTTCCGGACAATTTTAACTCGCATTTGGCCTTTTGCGAGTGTTAATTTTGGACCCAGTAATTTACACATGAAAGACAAACAATGTCACAATCATCTCACAACCTCCAGTCCTACTCTAATGATGGCATTTATAAACATTGCAAGACATTAAACTAATTAAATGGGGCCAACTTCAAAGCTGACAGTGTGGAAAGTAATGTGGGAGTAATTATAAAAATAGCAGTGTGTGTGTGTGTGATAGTGCGCATGCTTATCAGTGTGCATGGTTTGTACACTATTGCTGACCTTTCCTGATGGCAGGATCTTCTCTATTTCACTGAAAATGGATGCTGTTGATCCAGTTTGCCAGCAGTTTGGTCTTGCTTGGTAGGTGAAATACAATAGCTCCTTGATAAACACACATATTTGTGAAAATGGACCCTTTTCACTCAGAATGGTGCACATGCACTGGCTAAATTTGAGCTAGTACTAACATCTAATGTCAATATCAGATTTCTTTAGTCATGTCTCCTTTTTTCAAGGTCTCTGATGGTTCATGTGGTAAGAACCGCTAACCACAAATTATTTCAGTGAGAAAAGCAGCAATGTTGATATCATGTAGGCTTTATGAAACGCACACTATTTAGTGTATGAGGGATAAAGGGAACTGGAAGTGCTTAGTCACTCTTCATCCTACAAAATAAAAACTTCACCAATGAATTAGCCATTTCAGTTAGCGTCCTTTCCAAGCTGTTCTACACAATATTTTTTGGCTTAGTGCTAGATTTATTTTGTTAGTTATACAATGTTCCCACTAAACAGGGCCAGTGAAAACAGGACAGCCCCGTGCATTTGCATGTCGACAACCTGAATGACCGAAGTACTCTCGTGGCCGTGTTGGGAGGCGTTCTTGCAATATTTCCCTCACAGCTTGACTTCTGATTGGCTGGCATGGGGGCAGGCCAGAAATAAATTTTTTGTCTTGGTCAAGTAAGCTTGAAGTTTGATTCTGCTGAGTACAGAAACGATGTTCCTAGTGTCGTAGTTAGTATGTGAGGTAATTAGATCATCCCTGCTCAGATTCACTTTGACCTAGTTCTGTCACCACCAAAGGAGTTTTTCCATAACTTTGCTGGATTGATACTTTGGTGATAAAATAGCTGTTAAAACTTGAAGTTGTTGGATGCCAAACATTCAATAATTGTTTCAGCACCTGTATAGAAACTGCAAAAATTAATTTTCCAACTCATTTTTTTTATCTTCTTGTTTTCCAGTAAAAATCTAAACCTCACTAAATTTTGTAAGATTTCTCTGAAAACAAGACTAAATGTGGCATGTTGCTTCTCAGGTAAATATCTCCTGTTTTAAGGAAATTTAGATATTTCTACTTGTAAACAAGACAAAAATACCAAATAAGAAAATGACTGTGAGCTCAGTTTTTACTATTCACTTAGATAGCACTCAGCTGGCTGACTACAGAAATAAACATTTGAGAACAAATAGATTGAAATGATTAATTCTGAACATCAGGTGAACTGCAACTAAATGCGCAGCTGTTATCCAGTGATGTGTTCTCTTTGAAATATACATGAAACAATCCAGTGTCCCAGGAAAGTTAAACAGATGGTGTCTGTTTGTTTTTTATTTCTCTACTGCATCAGGGTGCTCTCCTAAATGGTATTTTAGTGTTTTAATGCATCAGCTATTGTTGTGTGCTGGTGAGCTGTCCTACATGTGACCTCTTGACCTTCTGGCACACTCCTTAAAATGCTCCTCTATTCGCACAAGTCATTTCCATGACAGTGGTTTGCTGGCTGAGTAATTACTTGGAGAGATGATCACCATGACAACATTAAAGGATATATGGCAGAATAACTGGACAGGTGGACAGTGTTTGTGTTTACATCCTCCATTCATTAAAATGTTATTTCTGGCTTTGCACTCTGATAAAATTCTGAATGTTTGTTTGAAACCAATTCAACATTCATATTTATATGAAGGAAAATGAGGTTCACTCAAGGCTGTAACCATATCTTGAACATTGGGGGGAGGGGGACCAAAACATTTTGGGGGTGGGGGATAGCGGGTGTTGAGGTCACAAATATAATGGTCCTCTTTGGTCCTTTAATATAGTAAAGGCGCTGAATGCAATATTTTTCTGAATAAAGGCTTATAAAGGCCCAACATTTTATAATTTTTGGTTTTAAAAGGTACATGTATTTTTAAAGTTCATACAGTACAAGACAAACACTGTTTCTGCATTGTTAGCAGTTTGCCAGTTTCAGTCATCTTTTCTTTCTTTTTTGTGCTGTCTCAAAGAAAAGATGAATATAATTTGAATTTCTTTTCATCATTGATGTATCTGTAAAATGACATGAGTGTGTCTGCTGGCTAGCAAAAAAGAAAATACACAAAAATATTTACTGCCCTCAAGTTGTCCCTCATTGTTTTTTCCTCCCAGTAGAATCTTAAGGCAATATTATCTTCAAGAATCTTAACGCTGCTCTTTTCCATACAAAAACAGTTAATATTGAGCATTGCTGTCAAGGTCCAAAGAGAAGAAAAAAAAAATAATTATAAAAAGATCATAAAAGTAGTCCATTCAACAAAACTGTTGTGTGGCCCCAGAAAGCTTGGAATATAATGCACAAGTCATATGGACAACTGTTATGATGTCTTTATACTGAACCTTTAATAGTGCTTTATAGTATTTGTCCTTTTTGAAGCTTGACAGCTCCTGCTCACTATAAACTGTTATTCTATGGGATAAAGCTGCTTAAAATATCTATTTTTATGTTCCAAGAAAAAACCCAGCATATGGGTTTTGAACAACATAAGGGTGAGTAAATGAGTGAGTAAAAGTACATTTTCCATTTTTAGGTGAACTACTTTAACTGATGGCTCATTTTTTGAGCACAGACCTGACAAGACATACTCAAAATAAAATGGTCTCTTTTAAAAGACTCTTAGGAGATGCTGTACAAAATTCAGAATTAATTAAAGACATAAAGAAATTATTTAGAAAATCTTAAAGTTATTTTAAATTATTACTTAATAATATTTGCATTAAGAATAAGAATATATGACACTGTCCATGCCAAAACTTAAAAACTCAATAGAAGTCACAAGTCACTTGTCTTACCATGTTCTAGTTTTAATCTGAGCGTGAAAACGCTCTACGTTGTGTTTTTTTTATAGATAATTTTCTTAGACAAGTCAAGAGAATTTTCTAAAAAGGTACTTCAAAAGCTTGCCTGATTACCACATTCATTCAGTTCCTTTACAATATACACACATTCACTCTTTGTCTTGAGCCTGATTTGCTGAAAACTGCTCCGTTAATGTTTTCACATTCACAGTTATGAAAGACATACAAATCATGAACTGTACATGACATATTTTCAATTAAAAACCGCAAATTTCGGCAAATGGTGAATAGTTTGCATCCTTGGAAATTAATGTTGGTCAGTACAACATTTCAATCATAAAACAGTGGTCAAGTATTGCATGTTTAGTTAGATACATCTCACATGACACAAACACTCTTATCCTGAACTGTTAGCTGATGCGTGGTGCTGGACTAATACACGAGGTTCCCATTTAGCTTCTTAAATTTAAGTCCCACCTTAATCGGTTTTATTGGCTCATATGACATTGATGGGCGATGTTAGACTACTGAGCGCAGTAAAAATTCAATCTGGCCATATATGATTATTGGGGGGACTTGTCCCCCTCAAATTATATTGTGGTTACGGCCTTGGGTTCACTAATAATTATAAGGCAAAGAGCAATAATGTTGCTCATTCAATTTTGAAAGGAAATCAGAGGTCTTAACTTCACTGCTGTTGCTGTTTTAAAAGTAGGACAGGGGACTTCAACAAGGGGCCCCATGGTCCATTGTGGTACTGTAGGGGGTTTGCCACTAGTTTGATCTTAAAATTAAAATATGTGTTAAACATTAGCACAATATCATGCTAAATTCAGCCAAAGCTAAATATTTTTTTTTTTTTTTGCCTCCCACATAATTGTTTTTTTTTTTTTTTTTTTTTTTTTTAAGTACAATTCAAATGTAACATGCATGACTCTGTAAATGTAAAGTATATGACTCTGTACATCAATTATTATTTTAATGTCTTTTTATGAAGTCATCATAACTAAATATGCAAATACATTATTATGGTACTGTGCACATGTTATTATAGGCAAGACTTAAAATGCTCTTAAAATGTTATACAATATGTTATATTGTCCCTAGCCGTTTATTTATTCACTAAGGGTTGCTTGGCCTGAAAAATGTTGAAGACCCCTGCTGAATGGATGTAGACAACACCCATGTATTAGAATGGAACAGATCCTATAGAGAGAGAACAGAAAGATACATTCATTCTTGGCTTCTGTCTGGTCACTCAGAGAAGAACAATAGTGTCCTGTGGATCTGACACCCTTCCAAGGACTCATGCCGCCTCAGGCATGCAGAGTACAGCTGCCGTTCTGATTAAACTTTCATGAGAAGGAGGAACAATATGAAAGTCCACCTCAGATTAATAAATGGTGATGATACACATTTATGGCCTTTGTTGGGGCTGAGGGACAAGAGGGAAAGATAGACTGCTTGGTTTTAAGATGAAACTAATCTTGTCTTAACCCTTGTGTTGTGTTTGTTTGTGCTAACACCTTTTGTGTTCCTGGTCAAAAATGACCGACCCACTAAGATTGTTAATAAATCTCTCATATTGCATATATTATCCCAAGATTTTACATAAAATCTTTTCATCAACTTCTTTTTAGTAATTATGACAGGTTTTGTACTTCTATTTTAAACATATTTTAAAAAAAAAAAAAATTTTTATTGATGAAGGATTCATTGAACTGTTAGTGGGGGGCTCTCCCTGCAGATTTTGTTTTAAAAATAATAATATATGTAATAAATTAATAACCACTTGCTTGATCTAAACAAAATAAGTGCCATTTTAAAGCTAAGAATTTTGGAATTTACAATGCATATAGCTCATCCTACCCATTCTTAAATACCGGTAATGCTTTTTTAATTTGCTGACAAATTAGAACTGTTTTGTTCTCATAATTAGCAAATTTATGAGATTATAACAATTATATTCAGAGTTGGTAAAAACATAAAAAAGGTGAGATAGCCATGTGTTATATATCGTTGGAAAGGTCTCAGTTAGTGAAATGCAATGAGCAAAAGTGTTTCACTCAGAGGCCAAACTGCAGTGAGATTTTGTTTATGAAATTCTCACTGACACATACATATAATAAACTTTTTGTCACATTTTTCCATATTACTTTCTAAAACCTACATACTGTATAAAATAGATAATTACAGCAGACTATCCCGATTTAAACGAGCCCAAACACAACATAATATAATAAGTAGATCTTAAATTATTCTTCAAATAATGTACATGGAAAGGCGATGCACAAAAGGGCGCTCAACACACGTGTGTGCGTGTGCACATGTCCGAAGACTTTGTGTGTGCAAACACACATCCACATATGTGCTCATCTAAAGGATTGGGATGCTCCTGAACACTTAATATTTCTGTATTTTGTGGTCTAATCAATTAATTTCCATGGCCGGTCACTTTAGACCAGGAACACCACAGGTGTAACAAAGTGAAATAAAGCCAATAAAGATAATTAAGAAAATTATCTAAAAAAATTGTGTGTTATGATATCCTGTGTGAACAAAGTCATGGAATTTTATTCCAACTGGATGAAATAAACAGTTTTAACAAGTTAATCGGTCAGTTTTGACCGGAACACAATATAAGGGTTAAAGGGAAGGCGTGAAAGCCAAGGTGGTCTATAATACCTAGAAAGAGTTATCTGAGAGCATTCACTTTCATCTCAGTGGCAGTTGTTTGATTGCGGAATCATGCAAACCTGCTTTTTGAGCCAATTTCTGCAGAATATGGCTACTTTTGAATGCTGGCCAATGGAGAAACATGCTTTTTGCCCACATAATGATGTAGTTACGGTATATTCCAGAAGGGGCTAATTGCTGAAGCTTACCAGTCAAACCTTAACACCTTGTTTGAGCTCTCTGACTCGACCAAACGTAATACCAAATGTAATACGGCCATGAAGCCCTGCTCTACAGCAGGGTTAGCTGTGTACAGTGTGAAACGATGCAGTGTTAGAATGTTACAGAAATTTGTTAAGCAAAACACAACCAACTATATAATGCCTCAGTACTTACCTCATTTAATATTCACACACTGTTTACATTCTCTGTCTTAGGGGAAACAGGTAAAATGACGAACACTGATGTCAAATGCGAAAACAGACGTAATGAAGAGACAATATGTTTTAGCCTTGCACTATTACAAACAGCAGAAGGCTGCTCGTTATGAAAACATCTCCATTCAGAGTTTCAGTCAGTGATGTGTGATCGCTGGGCGCCCTCTAGCGACTATAAGTGCACATGTTGAGCAGCACAGCAATATTAGATTATGTTTATCAAATTACAATTTAAATAATCTTGCCTCGTCTTGCTGGACAACGAAAGATGCATTTAATAGGTCCCGGTTACCCACCGTACCAAGGTTATAATAGTTTTAAATTTTTAATTTAGTTTTTATTTTATTTCGTTTTAAATTTAGTTTAGTTCGTTTTGTTTTCGTCAAAGAAAAAGTTCTTTGTTAGTTTTAATTTTTAAATATTTTATAGTTTAGTTTTAGTTTTTCATTACATTTAGTTTTTAATTTTAGTTTTAGTTTTTATATCAAGTGATACGTACAGAATGGGGAAAACATGCATTTTTGCAATGTGGGTTCTATAGCTGGACATCCTAATGTACAGTTTGTAAATAATACTTAAATTATTAAAAATCTTCATTTTAATAAGACCAACTGAATTTCATTAATGATATTACAGTTGAAGAAAACCCATAATTCCGATTTAAGAATGCTTCTTTTTTATTTAACTTCATCCACAAAGTCCTCTTTAGTGCATTTGACATGAGAAAGTAAGTTTTGTCGCAACTCTGAAAATTCCAAATCATTCCAAATGAAATGTAAAACAAATCACTGATTGACGGTGTAAGACAGAATGAGTGAAAAGACAGTGTGTGTGTGTGTGTGTTGTGTGTGTGGGAGAGAGAGAGAGAGAAAGAAAGTCAGAATATATTATTGGATATTATATTGTTTCTGTTCTCTTTGTTTTAACATCACACATTGGAAACACAACAAACAGTCATTCCAATAAAGGTTCAAATGTGTCATAATTGAAGTTCCAGACACGGCAAAATGCTTTCTATAGGGTGATCAGATTTTGAAAGTCTCAAACTGGGACATCTGGGGGGTTTGGGATACATGCAGGGTTGGAAGGGTTACTTTTGAAATGTATTCCACTACAGATTACAGAATACATGCTGTAAAATGTAATTTGTAACGTAGTTCATTAGATTACTCAAGGTCAGTAACGTATTCTAAATACTTTGGATTACTTCAGCACTGGTAGATTTTTCACTTGTTTTGACTATAAAAACTCTGCCAGTACAGTAAGAGAAAATACACATGTTAAAAATACATTCTCTGAAAAACCTAAATATCTTATGCAGTGTTGTTTCTAAAACAAGATCAATCAAATTGATCATGTTTTAAGGATTTTTAGATATTTTTACAGGAAAACAATACAAAAATTATTATCAAGAATATGATTTTTGCCCTAATATCAAAGGTCTTACTAGAAAAAAAGAAATTATGATCCAACATGAATTTTCTTGATAGAAAAATATGATTGTTCCTGGTAATGTGCATGTAAAATGGCAGAAATAGCATTTTAGCTTAGCGTAAAGCTGACAATTTACACAAGGTTTATTTCTATTTCTTCTGCTCCAAACTTACTTCAAACTTACTTCTCTGTCTGCTTGTATGAAAGTAACACATCATAAGAAAGTGTTTCACCACTGTTCAAATGCACTTTGGATCACATCATTTATATGTATAAATGTTTTCCATCTGAAAGGACTAAATATTAAATGAAACAAATGACAATAAAATGCAAAGTAATCTCTTCAGTAATCAAAATACTTTTTGAATGTAACTGTCTAATTACCAATGATTTAAATTGTAACTGTAGTGGAATACAGCTACTTATATTTTGTATTTTAAATACGTAATCCCATTACTCTCCAACCCTGGATACATGCATATACAGCTCAGAAAAAAATTAAGACTGCAAAATTATAAAAAATAATATAAAAAAAAATATATATATATATTCTATAAAGTACTGACAATATTTCTCCCAAATTCCAAATAAATAAATATTGTCATTTAGAGCATTTACTTGCAGAAAATGTCAACTGGTCAAAATAACATAAAATATGCACTGTTTTCAGACCTCGAATAATGCAAAGAAAACAAGTTTATATTAATTTTGAAACAACACAATACTAATGTTTTAACTTAGGAAGAGTTTAGAAATCAATATTTGGTGGAATAACCCTGATTTTCAATCACAGTTTTGTCTTGGCATGCTCTCTACCAGTCTTTCACATTGCTGTTGGGTGACTTTATGCCACTCCTGGTGCAAAAATTCAAGCAGCTCGGTTTTGTTTGATGGCTTGTGATCATCCATCTTCCTCTTGATCACATACCAGAGGTTTTCAATGGGGTTCAGGTCTGGAGATTGGGCTGGCCATGACAGGGTCTTGATCTGATGCTCCTCCATCCACACCTTGATTGACCTGGCTGTGTGGCATGGAGCACTGTCCTGCTGGAAAAACCAATCCTCAGAGTTGGGGAACATTGTCAGAGCAGAAGGAAGCAAGTTTTCTTCCAGAATATCCTTGTGCGTGGCTTGATTCATGCATCCTTCACAAAGACAAATCTGCCTGATTCCAGCCATACTGAAGTATCCCCAGATCATCACCGATCTGCTTTGCTTCTCTCCATGATGAACTGTAGTGATTCCCTCCCACTCTGTCATTGCTAATGTAATGATGGCAATAGGCATCTGCTCATGCTATCGCTGCCTAGTGGCATCTTAATGTTAATGTGATAGCGGATTTAAAGGTTTAAAAACCTACCGCAACAAAAACGAAAACTAAATATTTTTTAAGATTATTATTATTATTTTAGAGCCATGAAAATGTATTTTAGTTTTGTTTCAGTTTTTCAAAATATGTTGATTTGTATTTTTTAATTCAGTTTACAAAAATGTTTTTTTTTACATTTAGTTTTCATTTTAGTTTATGATAATATTCTTGCTCTGTACAAAACAGCTGAATGTCCAGCCATACTTTCTGTGCAAACGCTTTGGGTGAGTAATACGGTGCTGATAAACAATGTTGTCTTTCCTGTGTTTCCTGTAGAGCTTCACAGTTGATTTAAAGGCACTGTATGTCTTCATGATGTTGTTTTGTGATGTTACATTAATCCCAGCTCTGAGACTATATTCATATCCGGAGGTAGTTTGAACAGAGGCATAAAACTCTTGCAATGTCTCATTACGGAGTACAGCAGAGTAGGCGCATTAATATAAAATGGTGATTAAAACTGACTGGAACTACCAGTGCATTAAACTGTTTTAACGCACACATTCCAGCCAATCAGAATAGAGTAGAACAGACTATGTTATAACAACAAATGATACTAGCTGTAATTTTATAGCAAGTCAAACAGGCTTTATGAGGTACTAACAGGCTTACAGTCTAGTGGTCAAGAATGAGTAATGGCTGTCTGGGAAGGACGTTATGATATATTTCATGCAGGCCTTTAGTCCAGAGAAGAAACTCCAGTACCTGCTGCTTGTCTTTGAGTGCTAATACTAAGAATAGATGTCTCAAAGACAATGACCTATAGGCACAGTGCAGAGGGATTGAGGTCAGCCATACATGGTGTCTATGGTAAAGAACGTCTTAGAAATTTGCACGATTAGCATTGGGCTAAAATTGGCCTGCATCGCTCATTGATCCTCATCAAGCCTATTCGTTCCAAGTAAGGAAGAGACACCAGAGAGAGGATCCTGTAGGAAAAACAAATCACAAATGACATCTTTTCAAACGCTCAATTGTTTCTCCAATTAAATGGAGAATAAATGGGGACTTTTGCAGGAGTCACCACATTGAATGTTTCTCCTGAGAAATAGGCCCTGGTAATCTTACATATGTCTCACCTAGAGTTTCAACAATATATCAAACTGTTCTTAGATTTCCCAAGAAATCCAAGGCTGTAATCAAAATTTTGAGGAAAAAGTCAGAGTTAAATATTTATCAAAATCTTCTTCCAATTATCTTAAGTGTCTTCTTCACATTCATTTTATAGTTCTGTACTCTTGCTGTTTGTCAATAATTGTTTCATTTGTTGCTTTTTAATGCATTCTTGAATTTTAGTAGCAACACATGAGACAAAGTTGATACCTAAATGAAGCCTAACTTACAGAATAAGACCATTAAGCTAAGAAAGAGAAACCTCTGAATCAATAATTCATTTTGAGAATACATGAGTATTTGCACCTGAGAAGTTGTTGGATTAAAGAGCTATTATTTATGGTGATAAACAACTTTGTCAGAAATTTAGTGGTTGTAAATTTGAATACATTACACAATTTAAAATATAATCTAGTTTCTGAATACAGCTGGCAGGAGTGAATTTTATTAATTGCCTGCAGAAAAAATCTCACAGGTCAACTTGTTTATCCAGATGGTGCACATCAAGATCCTCATGAGAAGTGGTAATTGTGTTCCACTGTGACGCTTCGCTGTGCTCTCAGCTATCATTGTTCAATATCTCTCATCTGTCCCCAAACAAGAGGATCTAAGGCTGGTGGCTCCCATCTAATGTCAGAACAGATGAGTAAAGTGCCAGACAGACACATTCTGTCTAGAGTAAATCTCTAGTGAGCAACAAGTTTCACGTGTTTCAAAGACCAGCTGTGGAATCTAAATTTGAGGAGCTAGTGCTGCCTACAATTATGGCAGAATGATTTTATTTACAAGATAAGCGTACATGACCACCACAACAATGTTGTACTAGTAGTGGGAAATGTTGTAAATACTAGTGGGAAACTCTGGATTTTCTTTGAGCCCTGACTTTCCAACTTGGGGGAATGTCAATTTAAGAATAATTTTGGCAACCCCATATCATGACAAGTTGCATTAACAGTACGAGATGGTGAAAGCATAAGAAATTGTATGAGTTGGCTTGTATAAAAACAAACAACTTTTACTCCTTGAGAAAAAAAATAAACAAACCAACGAACAATGTTATTAAAATTTTTCCTAAGTTTTATATCTAACCCAAACCCTACACCTAACCATGATTTTGATTGGAAAATAAATTATGTACCATGGAAGAAAGAAAACATTGGGTTTGGAATGAGAAGGAAGCGTATTACAGGCAGGGTTGGGAGGGTTACTTTTGAAATGTATTCCACTACAGATTACAGAATACATGCTGTAAAATGTAATTTGTAATGTATTCTGTTAGATTACTCAAGGTCAGTAACGTATTATAAATACTTTGGATTACTTCTTCAGCACTGGTAGATTTTTCACTTGTTTTGACTATAAAAACTCTGCCAGTACAGTAAGACAAAATACACATGTTAAAAATACATTCTCTGAAAAACCTAAATATCTTATACAGTGTTGTTTCTAAAACAAGATAAATTAAATTGATCTTGTTTTAAGGATTTTTTGGTATTTTTATAGGTAACAATACAAAAATTATTATCAAGAATACGATTTTTGCCCTAATATCAAAGGTCTTACTAGAAAAAAGAAATTATGATTTTACATAAATTTTCTTGATAAAAAAATATGATCGTGCCTGGTAATGTGCATGTAAAATGGCTAGAAATAGCATTTTAGCTTAGTGTAATGCTGACAATTTACACCAGGTTTATTTCTATTTCTTCTGCTCCAAACTTACTTCAAACTTACTTCTCTGTCTGCTCGTATGAATGTAACACATCATAAGAAAATGTTTCACCGCTGTTCAAATGCACTTTGGATCGCATCATTTATATGTCTAAATTTTTCCATCTGAAAGGACTAAATATTAAATGAAACAAATGACAATAAAATGCAAAATAATCTCTTAGTAATCAAAATACTTTTTGAATGTAACCGTATTCTAATTACCAATAATTTAAATTGTAACTGTAGTGGAATACAGCTACTTATATTTTATTTTTTAAATACGTGTATTCCGTTACTCCCCAACCCTGATTACAGGTCATCTACATACATCAATTATTTGTATTGCAAACGCCATGCGATGCACGCAACAGGAGACAAAATGAGACAGGACACTTGTGTGAGAGTTCGGCCACACACTCACCCGATAACAAAAACCGAAGTGACCGAACCTGAAGACCACTTGCGACCCGGGCGCGCAGTGCAAAGCGCCCACATGCGGCCATGAGAGACAGTCACAAAGACAGACATAAGTTATCTACGTGAGTGCATGCAGCCAGATGACACAAGCCCAATGCACCCACGTCGATAACAGACAGACAAGGAGTATGGATGTCCGGGTCCTGACACAGACCAGAACTAGAGAGGAAGTCAGGACTCAGACACCACACTCCAGACATGAAACACAGACAGAAGAGCGCGCGGCAGGGAATAAAAGCAGAGACCGCGTGCTCACACAAAGACAGACATGGGCGGATAATGCTACGGTCTCGTCAGACCAAAACCCAGACTGACAAAGTGACGGAAACCGTGACAATACCCCCCAAGGGACGCCACCTGGCATCCCAAAATGGGAACATCAAACAAAGACCAGACACACAGAACGAGAACTAACACAGACCAAAAAACACAGAGAGGGAGGGAAAGGAGGGAAACCAGGGAGGGAACTCAGAGAAAGAGGCAGGATCCAGTGTCATGGGAGGAAGCCTCAGAACAAGGGCGAGGTCTGGAGGCCTGGGAGGCGGCCTCAGGGCAGGGGTAGGGTCTGGGGGTCTGGGAGGATGCCTCAGGGCAGAGGTGGATTCAGGTGGCCTCAGGGCAGAGGGAACAGAGCATTGGGCAGTGGCCACTGGAAAGGAACCAAAGCTCAGGGCAGCGGCAGCCGCTGGACAGGGACCAGAGTTCAGGGCAGCGGTGGCCACTGGACAGGAGTTAGAAGATGGCTCAGGGGACGGAGTGGGACAGGCTCAGGCACTTGCTGCGACAGGGTAACAGTCTCCTTGGTTGTGAGCACTGGCAGTGACAGGGGAGCAGTTTCAGTGGCCGTGAGCTCAGACGGTGATGAGGGAATGGCCTGCGTGGCCAGGAGCGCTGGTAGCAACTGGGGAATGGCCTGCATGGCCGTGAGTGCTGGCAGCAACTGGGGAACGGCCTGCGTGGCTGGGAGCGCTGGCATTGGGACAGACAAGGCTTCAGACACTGGTTCTGGAACGGACGAGGCTTCAGGAACCGGCTCGTTGACCTTGGCAGGTGTGGGCATCTGAAGGGTAGGTGCCCTTCTCCTCTTCCTTCTCCGGGCGTTGAGGGGCACAGCTGCTGTAGCAGCTTTAGCGGCTATGGACACTGGCAACATCAGGGGAGCAGCCCCCTTAGCTATGGGTGCTGGCTGCGGCAGCAGAGGAACAGCCTTCGCGGCTCTGGGTGCTGGCTGTGGCAGCAGGGGAACAGCCTTTACGGCTCTGGGTACTGGCAGAGGCAGCAGGGGAACAGCCTTTACGGCTCTGGGTGCTGGCAGAGGCAGGGGAGCAGCCCTCATGGCTGGAAGTTCTGGCAGTGACTGAGAAGGTGCCCTTCTCCTCCTCCTCCTTATCTGGGTTTGGGAATGGCTGGGGACTTGGCAGTCTACGGCTGGAATCATGAAATGGCCAGTGTGGGAGAGCTGCCTGTACTGCATGTTAATCCACTCCTTCCGGTGATGGACGTAGCTCACAAAAACCCAGAAGGGGAAGGGCCCCAGCTCCTTCATCTCCCAGGTTCCAAGAGGATCCTTAAGGCATCCTTAAACAGATCCCTAAGCTCAGCCTCAGAGTAACCCAACTTGTCCGCCACAATCAGGAACATGGAGGTGAAGTCTCTGACATTGCCCTCTCCTTCCCAGAGAGGGCAGAGTTGGGCGATCTGGGCCGATTGCCAGCTGCAGGTGGCCTCTTGGGAGGGAGAGGGGAAAAGAAAAATGCCCATAGTGGCGTCTGCTGGGTCCTTTGCGCGTCAGTTCATAATGTCACGGGGTGGGGGCAGCGGTAAGGACCCAAATGCAGAGTTCAAAAACCAAAATACTTTATTAATAAAACAAACTCCCACGAGGGGGAACAAAAACATGAACAACCCTGAAGGGGACAAAGGGAAATCCAGGCTGGGAACAGGGGTACAGGACCGACAGGATACATGAAACACGACTGGAAACAAGATGAACTAACAATGGACAGCAAACACGAGAAGCCTAATATAGGGAGAGAAATCAAGCGGGTTAACAGACAGGGCAGGTGTGACTTATGAAACAATAATGAGCAAACAAGGAGGCGGGGTATGACGTCAGACAGAGAAACATGCGGCGATACAGAAACAATAACATCGCCAAGACAATGAGGCAATATACTCTCATGCCAATTGACAACCAGAATGAGAAAATGCGTAGCAACAGTAAACAAAGCGATGCCACGCATTCTCACACAAAACAAAACCTGAGCGTACATCGTGAGACAAACGCCATGCGATGTACGCAACAGGCGACAAAACGAGACAGGACACTTGTGTGAGAGTTCGGCCACACACACCCGATACCAAAGACCGAAGTGACCGAACCTCAGCACAACGTGAAGACCGCCCACGGCTGCGAGAGACAGTCACAAAGACAGACATAAGTTATCTACGCCAGATGACACAAGCACAATGCACCCATGTCAGTAACAGACAGACAAGGATTATGCAGTCCGGGTCCTGACACAGACCGGAACCGAACTAGACAGGAAGTCAGGACCCAGACACCATACTTCAGACATGAAACAACAGACAGAAGAGCAGCAGGGAATAAAACATGGGCGGATAATGCCACAGTCCCACCAGACCAAAACCCAGACTGACAAAGTGACGGGAACCATGACACCATTCAATTTCATCCTAAGTGCCTCACCGTAACCCACTTCTTTTTGAAAATGAGGGACGTGTCTAAAATGCTGTCGATTGAGCTTGACTTGTGTTAAACCCGGAATATTCCCTCAAGTCTACTCTGAAAAAAGGAAACCAGACATTTTTTTGGACAGATATAACAAACCTTTGCTCAAGGCCAATGGATAAAGTCTTGTGGTTAGATTGCAAAACTTGTGTGGTGAACTAAAACAAAGTTATTTGGAGGTTAAAATAATTCCTTTTATTGTACATGAGCAGAATTTTACATTACATATTCAAGTCAGTGAAAAAGTCACCCAGAAGGCAGTTTGTGCAGAGCTGTTAGCAGGCTAGACCTTTGGGCACATCAGACTTGACTGGACTAACAATCAGCATGTCACTTGTGAAAGGCATGTTTATAATTAAAATTCATAATTTTCTAGGTTATAAAATGGACAACTGTCCTAGATTCAGAGAACTCCAACAGAATATTTCACCACTGCAGTCTTGTGTATCTCTGTAACGGTGTCATTTTGCTCAGCTGTCCTCATGATATGGCTAAAATTGTACAAAATATTTTCATCTCAAATAATATTTAACCAATGTAACATGATATTGCATCTTTTTCCCCAAGCTGCTCTTGCAACCTTGAAAAGCTCGCCTGAATCGAGTTGTACAGCATAGTCATTTTTACAAGTCAGACACTTGTTTAATATATGCAGTGAGGTTGTTCATGTCTCTAGTGCAAAATGCTTTAGACAGTGACATCTCTAGGGATTGTGAAATTAAGGTTTATCTCTCCCTCCCGTAGGGTAGGTACTAATAAACTGAACTACTGAGACAGCTATAGTATCCAAATGTCACTCTTTCAGTGCTGTGGTACGATTTAAATATGAATGAAAAGTGTGTAATTTCAAGCTAGGAATGCAGTTTCCTGGTGAAATGAACACTTTATTTTCTTTCATACAAATCACGAGTAAACGGCAGATTAACAGTTCATAAACACAATGCTATCTTATGACATCAAAACACTTTTACTACAGTATATTGCATAACTTGTAATGCAAAAGATTTTAATATTTGCATTGCATAACAAACTACATTTAAAAGCTTATTTGAGTGCAATCAAATGTCTCGGTAGCTCAACTGATAGAGCGTTGCACTTTCGATGCAAAGGACCGGAGTAGGAGTCCTGCAGGGCATGCAAGTCGACATGTATATCACATTCGCTTTTATGAGGCTATCAGTTCGGTTTAGGTTTAAGATTTAGGGTAGGGAGGTAGAATTCATTGATTTAAAACTCGATAGAGCATTAACCTTAAAAACATAATCTGTTTGGTAGAACATCTAACTCACTTTTGTGCCACACAGTGGACATTTGACCTCGGAACTGCCAAGATACATGTAATGAACTATGTAATATCATTTAGCAAAAATGTTGCCTCAGTCGTCAAATTTTTTTCATGACATCAGGCTCCACTAATGATTTATTTATAGTTATCTCTGCATATTAAGCTGGGATGAAGTATTTTAACATATATTTAAATATATCCATATGACCATGGTTAAACTATAGTCTGTTTATATCTGAAGATAAACCTGCAGCAAGCATAACGGAGCATTCTGTGTTTCTAAAATATTCAATTTGGATGGCCTGAGGGAGTTAAATGCACCAGGCATGCTTTCCTCCTAAGTATATTTAGAGACAAATGGGATATGGCATTAGTGACAAGCAGTTATATTTCAAACTGCCATATCGCATGGTCATATTGACATGCGCTGTAGTGCCAGGTGAGCCTGTTCACTCCAGAGCCTCTTCTGGTTTATAGCGCACAGCTGCTGTGTCACACAGTTGGAGGCTTCTTTCCATGGCTCGCTCACCTCTGACCTTCTGAAAGCACCCACCTGACTTGGCAAGCTTGCCAAACCTGGATACTTTAGGAAACCCGGCCTGCACTCCCATTCCTCTCCCTACCGTGTCCTCGGCATTTATGTGACTCTGGTGGCCCCTGTGATGACACCTAATTCGTCAGCTCCGCTCTTGTGTAAGAGGCTGAGAGAGTCAGGTTTGGAGGGAGGGAAGGAGGGGGGACAGGGATTTTATGGCAGAGACAGAGCGGAACTTCTGATTGGACGCAACACTCATACGCCACAGTTCTGCTGAGGTGTCAGAGCGAG
This sequence comes from Myxocyprinus asiaticus, assembly GCF_019703515.2. Lineage (NCBI taxonomy): Eukaryota > Metazoa > Chordata > Actinopteri > Cypriniformes > Catostomidae > Myxocyprinus > Myxocyprinus asiaticus. Next base: position 16,677,147 of record NC_059375.1, read on the forward strand.
GAAACCATGTGTACAAGAGCTTGACTGATTGCTGGGGCTCTGGGCATTTCAAGGTTGCCAGCTCTAATACCCACTGCTTTGACACTCCAGGAGTGAGAGGAAATTTAGCAAATTTAGCAGCACATGGTATATGGGTTGCATTCTAATTTTTGCAGTGCTTGCAAGGCAGTATTGTATAAATATTCCTGAAATGTTCTTGTAAGGGTTTGCTCTAAACCACTAACCCTAAATGGGGTCGCACACCAGACACATTAGACAGACAACATACAGCATCCTAAAATTAGTTTTCTGTGAATGTATAGACATCACCACCACCTTTTGGCATCCATTGACACCACCCAACTACGACTTCGAGGACAGCTCAAAATTCTGCCACGCCACTGAGCACTATTTACATAGTTTTCCATTGAATTATATTAAATTCGACCCAAATCACTATCAAGTGACATGTATTTTTGACTCCAGCCTAGGCAATTTTTTCAGGAACAAGTTTGATTTTTGTTGTTTGACAGCTAGAATGAAGGATACATGCACTTACTGAGCACTTTATTAGGAACACTATGGTCTTAATGAAGTGCCAGACATGGTCTTCTGCAGTTATAGCCCATCCACCTCAAGGTTTGACGTGTTGTGCATTTTGAGATGCTATTCTGCTCACTACAATACCACAGCGCAGGGCTGTAGCAAAGAATTCTTGGCCCCCTGTCTATATATTGCTCTAGGCCCCTTTCCTCTTAAAATAATACAGTTTCAAATTTGTTGTGGGCCCCTAGAATCGTTACCACCTTTCACCCCAGTAGCTACGGCCCTGCAACAGAGAGGTTATCTGAATTACCGTAGCTCGAACCAGTCTAGCCATTCTCCATTGACCTCTCTCATCAACAAGGCATTTCTGTCTGCAGAACTGCCGCTCACTGGATGTTTTTTGCTTTTGGTAGCACTTTCATTAAACTCTAGAGACTGTTGTGCATGAAAATCCCAGGGGATCACCAGTTACAGAAATACTCAAATCAGCCCGTCTGGCACCAAAAATCATGTCACGGTCGAAATCACTGAGATCGCATTTTTTCCCCCATTCTGATGGTTGATATGAACATTAACTGAAGCTCCTGACTTGTATCTGCATGGTTTTATGCATTGCACTGCTGCCACACGATTTTCTGATTAGATAATCACATGATAATTGGATGAATAAGTCGGTGTACAGATGTTCCTAATAAAAGCATAATAAATGACTGCCACCTGTTTTACCTGAGCTTTATTCTACCTTTGAAGCGTTGTGTTGTGGCACTTCTCGTCTGGTGTGTGACTCACTTAAGTATTAAACTTATGCAATGAATTAACCTAAACCGCTTTTTGCTAACTTCAACCACAACCATCTCTCCAAAACCCCACCCTCCAAAAATATATCAGCCAATCAGATGTCAGCAATCCAGAAAGCAAAAAATGATTCAGAGACAAAGAGTGTTTCTGATTGGGTAATTTTTTTTATTGGCTAAAAAAGCACAGGCCAGCCCTCGTGGAGTATATAGCTGCAGGCAGAGCTCCAAAAAGGGGTGGGAGTTTCAAACCGCCAGCAAAGATGTACAAGTAGGTATAGCTGCAGGTCGGAGATCTCCAAATGGGGGCTGAATCTCCAAAAGATTGCGGGTTTACTCCGGAAGGGTGCATGGTTACTCCAAAAAGGAATTGCGCCAACTCCAAAAGGGGGCGTCACTTCCACTCAAGGTTAAGTTTAGGGAAAGGGTTAGGTTACGGGCTCCCTATATCTTTAATGGCGGTTTGGAGCTCCCGCTTCTTTTTGGAGCTCTTGCCTGCAGCTACATCCTTCTCAAGATGTAGGGAGCCCCTAACCTAACCCTTTCCCTAACCCTAACCTTTTGGAGTTGGCCAACCACGCAAGTATACCTACTTACAGCCCTCTGACCTTTTTTTTTTTTTTTTTGCCATTTCAGTGATATCTGTCCGTTAGTTCGCTGCAAAAAAATCGTATTTTACTCAGTATTTTTGTCATGTTTTTTAGTAAAAATATTCAAGATTTCTTAAAAAAAACATATATTTACTATATATTTACAAAAACAAGACATGGTCCATCTTGAAGCCTGTACTGTGTTCCAATTAGGGCCGTTGTGAAGATTTATATTTAATAAGGACTTACATTTTGATCTGTTTCTCACCCAAACCAATCGTATCGCTTCAGATAACATAGATTAAACCACTCGAGCTGTGTGGATTAACTTTATGCTGTCTTTATGTCCATTTTGGAGCTTGAAAACTTTGGACCCTGTTGATTTGCATTGTATGGACAAAAACACATCATACATCCTTTGAAATATATCTTCGTTTGTGTTCCGCAGAAGAAAGAAAGTCATATGAGTTTGGGACGGCATAAGGATGAGTAAATTAATTATTATTTTTGGGTAAACTATTCCTTTAATTCATATGCAATTCATATAATCAATTTCTTCCAATAATAAAAAGCATGAGTGAAAATATATAAAGTAATCTTCATCTAATACCCATAATAAGGCACATCAGTGTATTAATGGAGTATTTTGAGAACAAATCCGCTGGGGCACTATGACTCAGTCTGATCGTTTGGCTGACCTTTGTGTGCCAGTTTAAAAAGTTTCAATGCACCTGCTGTTGTTGAAATGCCCAGCGTATTTCAGCTTTCTTACATAAGACATATCATGAACATTTCACCAACCATGGATGGGGTCATTGGGTCTTGCTTGCTTACAACCTTGAGGCCACAGGGTTGGATGTTGCTGAGAAATAAAAAATAATCATGATGTCTCCCTTCCACACATAGCTTAAAAATGATACGATATACTGAATTTCTATATAAATAATTACTGAGAGCATGCTTGGTATTCTGATGCCGACAATGACTCAGTTAAACATGAAGGAAACACAGCGATAAAGCTTAAACGGCTGTTTTAGCTGTTAATTTACCTTTTTCATTAGTTGTCATTATACAAGCAGCTCAAAGCCTCCTGAGGTTTGATTCACCAATTGGCTTAAGACAATCCTACTACCGATAGCTTTGTGAAAGTGTATGGCATGGCAAGAGGCCAATCCCCTCGCCTTGAGCACGTCTCATCGAGGGAAAAAGAAAAATAAGTTCTTTCTTCTCAATCCCCTGAAGCACAAACCTGCCTGTGACAAGTGCCTCTGCAGTCCACCAGATGTCTAGAGAACACACATGTTTTGTTTCCCATGCAGCTTGGCTTGTGTGTAAGTGTGTGAGTTTTGTGTTAGCGAAGCACTGTCAACAGTTAGATTCATAGCCGTCTGTTATTCAACAAATTAACTGTGGATTTAATAATGTGTGACTTGGCTCAACACGGTGGGATGAGAAAAGAGACAAATTAGCTTTGGGCTGCTCATTTAAAGCTCTGTTTACTATTTCTCAAGAAAAAAACATTACAGAAAATTGCCATTTATGATGTATAAATCTGCATATCACAGTTAATTCAGATGCTTTTTTAGTGAAAGAGTTAAGATGAACTTAAAGGGATAGTTCACCCCAAAATTTATATTCTGTCATCATGAGAGAGATGTGGGTGAGAAACAGATCAAGATTTAAATAATTTTTAACTCTATATCTCCACTCTCACTCTCACTTTTACATCTGAAAGTCACGTCACATGTTTTGTTTCACTTTCTAATAGAGAAAGTGAAAATGGAGATTTAAAGTAAAAAGGACTTTAATATTGATCTGTTTCTCACCCACACCTATCATATAGCTTCTGAAGACATATATTAAACCACTGGAGTCATATGGATTATTGTCATGTTTCCTTTGTGATTTTTGGTTCTACAAAGGTTTGGTCACCATTCACTTGCATTGTGAGGACCTACAGAGTTGAAATATTCTTCTAAAAATCTTCTTTTGTGTTCAGCAGAAGAAAGAAAGTCATACACATCTGGGATGGCTTGAGGGTGAGTAAATGATGAGAGAATTTTCATTTTTCGGTCAACTATCCCTTGAAGTTGTTATTCACCGATAATATTCTCTTCCAGCTAGCTGTTAACAGCTGCAGCCAGATTATTGAATCTGTGACCCCATTATCATCTTGCATTAACATGCGTTTCATATCCGGATAGTATCTGGATATTCTTTAGCTGCATAGCATTTACACCTTGCAGTCAAATTCGACTCCACTGAAAAATTACCTGCACAAAATGGAAAACGCTACTTACATATTACATCAAAGGCTGTGGTAACTGAAAATGATCCTTCTTTTAGCAAATTTTAAAACATTGATGGATAATTCAAATACTTTCAATCACTTTGACAGTCCGGATTTTTACATCATTGATAATTGTTTTGGCGGCCACCAAAGCAAATGCAATAATATTCATGTTGCGTTTGCCACTTTGTGTTAAATATGTTCCTTATCTGAAACGCGCGAGTGAAGCCTTGTTTCATGTGAGTGTCGCATGACCTACATATTGATTAGAAAACAGGAGAGAGACATGATCCGATCACAATACATTTTGGTTGCATTTAAATCATTTAATGTGGTCAAGTGCTATCTGATAGCAATCCGATTACCGAAAAATGCATGTTAATGCAAGATGTAAATGGGGCCAGTGAGTTGAACTCAAGAACCAGATCAGTCCGATTCTCGAATTAATCGTTCAGGTATGTTCAATGAATGATTTGATTATGAATCGAAAAAAGGACGATTCGTTCATGAATCGAACTTCGCTTCTACTGTCATTAATGTGCCAAGCAGAGCTAAGGATTTTCTGATTTTCTGTGAATAACGACTTACATTCGGGATATTGCTTACACACATGGCTTTGGAAGACTTGGAATATAATGCATAAGTCACACATACCACTTTTATGATACTTATTTGGTGCTTTTTTGTCAATTTGGAGCTTGACAGCCCTAGTCCTCGTTTACTTTCATTAAATGGAACAGAATGGCAAGGATATTCTGCAAAAATTCACCTGCTGTGTTCCACAGAAGAAAGAAAGTTGTATGTATTTGGAACATTGACTATGAGTAAATATTGACAGAACATTTATTTTTTAGATTAGCTATGTACCTTTAACATTAACTTGAGTCTGTTTGAGTCTCTGGCTGTAACCAGTTATGGCTAGCATGTTTGTTCGAGGCATTTGTTTGAGTAGATGAAGTCAACAAAGAGTCTTAAAGCAGAGTTAATTGCTCTAAGGACATATGAGAGAATGGGTGAAAAAGGATCTGTGTTCTAGGTTCAATAGCAGGACCTGTTTGAATGTATCCTGTCATTCTGGTATCTGGTATCTGACAGACACCAGCACTTGCTGATGGCTCAGCTGCTGGGGACAGCTGATGCTTCAGGCTTGTACTGGAGAGAGAGAGAGCTTTAAGCATTCAGCCAGAACTGAACATAAGGGGCAGGTGCCCATGCCACTCTAAAACCTGGAAAACAGATTTCTTCTCTATGGTGAGGTTATGGTTAGCTCAAATATTAAAGAGATAGTTCTCTTATTATTTACTTACCCCCATCTAAAACCTGTATGTTGTTATTTTTCTGTAGAACACAAAGGTGAAATTTTGCAGAATCTTTTTTACACAGCTATTTTTCATAGTTCAAAGGGACCAAAAATTACTATTAAAGCACCATAAAAGTTGTCCACATAACTCATGTGCCATATTCCAAGTCTTCTGAAGACATACGAAAGCTTTGTGTGAGGAAAACATCAAAATTGAAGTTGTTTAATACTAAAACTTGAGAGCAGCTCTCAAATCAAATATGGTTGGACATCACTAACATCAAATGTGATCAGTTCCGGTTTGCAACTACATGAGTGTAAGGCAATAATGACAGAATTATCTTTTTTATTTTTATTTATTTATTTATTTTTTTTAAGTAAATTATTCCTTTAATACTGACTTTCACTCGCTTAGCACATATTGTATTGCAGTAGAGGGCTTTATGATTAACCAGCAGGCAACTGGGTTGATCTTGACATGAATGTGCTCAATGCTGCATATGTACAGTGCATGAAATAGATATATTATTCAGATATAAATCCAGCCTTATAATATTACCTGCTACCTTCCGCTTTACATGATGCCTATTCTGTATACAACATTATGCTGTTTTATTTAATTTGTTTATGAATGATCATTTCAGTTGGTAGCTTTTTCTTTAAATAACCATTAGAAGAGTCTCTGTAAAGATCACAGAACTTATTAAAGGACACATAACGCATTGAAAACTAGGATACTGAGGGCCCAGGTTCACTGTGAGAGAGCAGGAGGGTTTAGGTCATGTGACCCAGGCAGGTGGATCAGAGACAATAGATTTTGGCTTGTTGTCTCTGTGCTTCGACCCCACCACTGCTTTTCTCTTTTCTATTTAAATGGCTGATTATGGCAGGAAAAGAAGAGTGGGAATTGTCTAGGCTTTTCAAAGCTTTCACACATTTTTCAGGCTTGATTTAACACTGTGGATGGCCTGCGTGAAGACAATAAGGGCCGAGGCATATTGGCATTTTATTCAGAACAGCACATGCTGGGCCAGTAAATGAAAGATAGAAAGATAAAATAGTGATTTTGGCCTGTCCAACCTCAGAGATCTGTATCCTGTAACCAGCAATTAAAATACAATGCCAGATTTTTTTATATGAACTGATATTCAAATCATTGTATCCTTGTATTAAAAAAGCTATTTATTTTTTTATTGTAAATAATAAACTATTTTTAATTGTTAACAATTTATTATTATTATTATTATTATTATTATTAATTCCAATGGTAATATTTAGCACATTTTGTGAGCAGTCCTGCCTATTTGACAATTTTATTTGTTTTCTAAATTTATACATTTTGTATATTAATTATGATGTTCACAAATCAGAATTGTATTTAAGCATGTCAAAAATGTTTGGTAACAAGGCAGCAATAATGACAAACCTCATATAAAAGGAACAGAGAAATATTTAGTTCAACATTCAGAGGTTTATAGTCAACATTTTCTGAAGGTAAAACACCTCAGTTCACTGACCCTGTGTTTAAAGAGAGAGAGAGAGAGAGAGAGAGAGAGAGAGAGAGAGAGAGAGAGAGAGAGAGAGAAACCTCTAGTTTTTAAGAGTTTCTATTTTGTACACAATATGTGGAAAGTGCTAGCATTTAATCAGTAGCATTTATCAAGGTCCATATTTTCAAGATCATATGACCTGATAAGATTTTTACATTAACTCTGGATTAACATATCCACACTGAAAACCCTAATAATTTGTCTTTACTCAATTGATTGAGTAATAGCGTCTCCAAAACTTGTGTAATTAAGTTCACCTAACTTGGTTCATATAGAATTAATAATTAAGTTAAGGTAACTTGATGCAAGTAGACTTAACTCAGATTTGCTATTTGAAAGATGTTGTTTCTACTTAATAATTTTAATTGAATGGACTTAAATTTATGTCATACAATAATACAGCTTTAATAAAGATTATAACTGATTCTAGGTCATTCATTAAATAAACGTATTTCTCCACAGAAATGCATATACACACACGAAACAACTGTTTGCAACAAAACAACATAAATAATATTACAAAACTGCTAAAACCTATATGAATTTCTTATAACAACTATTTAAATAATTAAATAATCCAAGCGCAAGGCATTATGGGTATTCCCCATAGCCTCATTTTTGTACTCAATAGTTTTAGTTATTAACACTTGAGTTATGAGCCCAAACTAGACATTTCAAGTAATGTTTAATTACATTTTTCCAGTAATGAAAACATGAGCGTTTACAGTGCAGGATTTAGATATTTGCTAATAAATTCATCCACTCCTCAGGGAGCTTTTCTAAAGATACAGCAAAATAGATGCCATAACTGGATTCTCAAAGAAAATATTTTCCTCTTCATGATAGCTATGGGTACTATTTGCAGTCATGCGTACACGAGAAAGAGTTTGAATGACGCACATATCTTTGTTATATCTCTACGCACGCTAATGCAACAAGAATAGCAGCACCAACCAAGGCTTTTTATCTCAATGATACGGAGAGCCCACGTCTGAGAGAGAGACAGATGGGGAGAGTAACAAGCCTAGCGGTCCATTAATTAATCTCTTATTGTGTATATTGATGTGCAAATCCCGCCTTTGATCAATTCAGCACTGTTTTGTCTCACGAGTGGGCAAGTGTTTACATAGCACGTCTCAAATAAGTGGACGAGTATTTGTGGGAGCACTTGTAGTCTAAAAAACATAAAATGATGCACGTCAGTGGATGGCATGGTGAATTCACTTTAAACAAAACAGTCCCTGAGGGTACTGGCTCCCACTCTCTTCCAAATGATAGACAGAATGGGAGATAAAGGAAAAAAAGGAGGACAGTGAGGGACAGAAGAATGAGATGAAGAGGCTTTTCTATGATCATGGAATGAATTCAAATTGACAGACATTGCCACCTGCTCAAATTCACTTGCGTCTGTTCGTTGGCTGAATGGAACTGCTCTTATTTGAATGATACAGTAATTCTAAAATTCTGCTTTGATCAATTTCTAAATTTCTTATAAAATTCCTAACTTGTTAAACCTTGGATCTCGTTTTGCAGGTACGTTATGAGTGATTGGAGGTTGCACACCATAAATCCATTTCTCCTTTGTTGAACCCGGTTCTATGTGTACATGCATGATGTGTCCTTGAGGGCAAGTGCATGAATGACATAGACGGGTATTCTCTGACATGTGTTATATTTGGAATGAAATACTAACTTATTACAACAGTACACTGCCTACTATTTTTTAGACACACAAAGTGAAACAGTAGGCATTATTCCATTATAACCGTTTCAAACAGTAGTATGCTAGATGTTAAAGTTGATCTTAAAACATAACTATAATCATAGTGACTAACCTGCCCCTTTCTTCAAGGCCTTTTTCCCCATTTCCTGAACTATCAGGGCACCATTAGCAAATTAGCACTTGACTCTCATTCACCTCATATTTTCTGGCCAATAAAAGGCTGTGGGATGCACGATATGAGATCTTAACCAGCTAAATACCAGCTTGGCCAGACAGGGAGACCAGCTAAACCTACTGAAAAGCAGCATGGAGAGGCCGGGAGACAAGCTAAATCATCTTGGACTGACTGGGAGCCCAGTTAAATCAGCTGAAAACCAACTTGGTCAGGCTGGGAGATCAACTAGACCAGCTGAAGACCAGCTTGGACAGGCTGGGAGACCAGCTAAATTGGCTGAAAACCAGCTTGGCCAGGCAGGGAGACCAGCTAAATTGTCTGAATACCAGCTTGGCCAGACTAAGAGACCAGCTAAACCAGCTTGGCCAGAATAGGAGACCAGCTAAATGGGCTGAAAACCACTTTGGACTGGCTGGGAGGCTGGCTAAACTGGCTAAAAACCAGCTTGGCCAAACTAGGAGACCAGCTGAAAATCAGCTTGGACAGGCTAGGAAGCCAGCTAAACTGTCTGAAAACCAGCTTGGCCAGACTAGGACACCAGCTAAATGAGCTGAAAATCAGCTTGGACTGGCTGGGAGGTCAGCTAAACCGGCTAAAAACCAGCTTGGCCAAATTAGGAGACCGGCTGAAAACCAGTTTGGCCAGACTAAGAGACCAGATGAAAACCAGCTTGGCCAGACTAGGAGGCCAGCTAAACAAGCTGAAAACCAGCATGATCCAGCTGGGAGACCAGCTAAATCATCTGAAAACCAGCTTAGCCAAACTAAAAGTCCAGCTGATAACCAGCTTAGACAGACTAGGAGGCCAGCTAAATGAGTTGAAAACTACCTTGGACTGGATGGGAGGCCAGCTAAACCAGCTAAAAACCATCTTGTCCAGACTAGGAGAACAGATAAACCAGCTTAGATAAGCTTGGAGGCCAGCTAACCAGCTGAAAATCAGCTTGGCCAGACTAAGACCTGTTGAAAACAAGCTTGGCCAGACTAGGAGACCAGATAAACGAGCTGAAAACAGTTTTGACCAGCTTGGAGGCTGTCTAAAACGGCTGAAAACTAGCTGGGCCAAACTAGGAGACAGCTTGGACAGGCTAGGAAGCCAGCTAGTCCGGCTAAAAACCATCTTGGCCAGACTAGGAGACCAGCTAAACAATCTGAAAATCAGTTAGGACCATCTGGGAGGCCAGCTAAACCGGCTGAAAACCAGCTTGGCCAGACTAGGTGACCCACTGAACTAGCTTAAGACCATTTTGGCTATGCTAAAAGATTATCTAAACCAGTTTGGCCAGAATGAGAGACCAGCCAAACCAGTTGAAAACCAGCTATCAACTAGGCCAGCTTAAACCTGCTAAGCCCAGCTAACCAGACAGGTTTAAGCTTTTTTTCAGCAGTGTATGGTGCCCACATAAGAGAAAAGCCACTTGTTTATCTGTGAGAAACAACAGTTTTATTTCCATTACAGATACTGCAGAATCCAAATGAGAAACTTCAAAAAAAAAGACTGAGAGGAAAAACTTTATAAGAACATCTTGCACAGGCTTTCATTAGAGTTTAAATATATTAATAATACAGTGCATCCGGAAAGTATTCACAGCGCTTCACTTTTTCCACATTTTGTTATGTTACAGCCTTATTCCAAAATGGATTAAATTCATTATTTTCCTCAATTCTACAAACAATACCCCATAATGACAATGTGAAAGAAGTTTGTTTGAAATCTTTGCAAATTTATTAAATTAAAAAAAATAAATCACATGTTCATAAGTATTCACAGCCTTTGCTCAATACTTTGTTGAAGCACCTTTGGCACCAATTACAGCCTCAAGTCTTTGAGTATGATGCTACAAGCTTGGCACACCTATCTTTGGGCAGTTTCTCCCATTCTTCTTTGCAGGACCTCTCAAGCTCCATCAGGTTGGATGGGGATCGTTGGTGCACAGCCATTTTCAGATCTCTCCAGAGATGTTCAATCGGGTTCAAGTCTGGGCTCTGGCTGGGCCACTCAAGGACATTCACAGAGTTGTCCCGTAGCCACTCCTTTATTATCTTGGCTGTGTGCTTAGGGTCGCTGTCCTGTTGGAAGATGAACCTTCGCCCCAGTCTGAGGTCCAGAGCGCTCTGAAGCAGGTTTTCATCAAGGATGTCTCTGTACATTGCTGCATTCATCTTTCCCCTCAATCCTGACTAGTTTCCCAGTTCCTGCCGCTGAAAAACATCCCCACAGCATGATGCTGCCACCACCATGCTTCACTGTAGGGATGGTATTGGCCAGGTGATGAGTGGTGCCTGGTTTTCTCCAGGCATGACGCTTGCCATTCAGGCCAAAGAGTTCAATCTTTGTTTCTCATGGTCTGAGAGTCCTTCAAGTGCCTTTTGGCAAACTCCAGGTGGGCTGTCATGTGCCTTTTACTGAGGAGTGGCTTCGGTATGGCCACTCTACCATACAGGCCTGATTGGTGGAGTGCTGCAGAGATGGTTGTTCTTCTGGAAGGTTCTCCTCTCTCCACAGAGAAATGCTGGAGCTCTGTCAGAGTGACCATCGGGTTCTTGGTCACCTCCCTGACTAAGGCCCTTCTCCCCCGATCGCTCAGTTTGGCCGGGTGGCCAGCTCTAGGAAGAGTCCTGGTGGTTCCAAACTTCTTACATTTACGGATGATGGAGGCCACTGTGCTCATTGGGACCTTCAATGCTGCAGAAATTTTCCTGTACCCTTCCCCAGATCTGTGCCTCGATACAATCCTGTCTCGGAGATCTACAGACAATTCCTTGGACTTCATGGCTTGGTTTGTGCTCTGACATGCACTGTTAACTGTGGGCTCATATATAGACAGGTGTGTGCCTTTCCAAATCATGTCCAATCAACTGAATTTACTCCAATCAAGTTACAGAAACATCTCAAGGATGATCAGTGGAAACAGGATGCACCTGAGCTCAATTTTGAGTGTCATGGCAAAGGCTGTGAATACTTATGTACATGTGATTTTTTCGTTTTTTATTTTTAATAAATTTGCAAAGATTTCAAACAAACTTCTTTCACATTGTCATTATGGGGTATTATTTGTAGAATTTTGAGGAAAATAATGCATTTAATCCATTTTGGAATAAGGCTGTCACATAACAAAATGTGGAAAACGTGAAGCGCTGTGAATACTTTCCGGATGCACTGTAGATGTACTATAGTGACTGTCTAAAGTCTGACAGGCCAAAATGAATGCATTAAGCATTAAATCTTTCTTGCAGTGACTTGCATCAGATCTTCAAATTCAAATGAATCTTTAGCAAAAAGATAAACTCTGTGAATTCAGTTTCAAATCTGAGAATGTAGTAATGTCAGTCTGTGAAAAGACAGAGTAATTTTGAAAGTCATTTAACTTAGGAGGAGCGTGACTTTAGAGAGAACATGCCTCATGGTAAACATGTTTCTGGTTTGTGATAAATCAATGTTCCTGTGACCTCACGCATCAACCGACAGGACTAGTAATGTACAGTTGCACACAGACATGTATGCAATATGCTTCTATACGTCATGCTAATGTCTTGTAACTCTGTCAGAAACACAGAGAGATGTTTTGGACAAATTGTTGGGAGAATGCCTTTACCTTTACCTTAACCTTCACAGGGGTCACATGCATTCATTTTAGCAATGTGTAGTAGCAGATGCTCTTGCCTCGCTATTCACACAGCTATGTAAATGCAGTGTTACCCATAATCCCTCCCTCAGGTCCAGAAGAGATGGTTGCGTAAGCTCCCCACACATGTACACACACCTTTTGTCCTTTAAAAATGGATTTCTCTCTGGGCAGAATAATTTCACCAGAAGTTAAAGAGGTTGTATAGCTGCCAAATTCAGATGGCATTCATTTTAAAATCATTTGGTCCTTCTAATATAGCACATGATGAAAACAATGACAGATGGACACAGAGCTCCAAAGCTTTGTCATTTCCTTCTTTCTTTCACTCTCTCCTTTCATTTATTTATTTATGCATTTATTGGGAAAGAATCTGCCCTGTTTTGAGATATTCTTTAATGGCAGAACATACAGTCTACTATTGATGGTAAACAATTAATATGCTAAGATTTACTCAAAACATTTATTAATCAGAGCAATATTACATTCAGGGCCAGATCATGGTCAGCAAGGCCCTGGGGCCTTGTCTTTTGAATGAGGTGTATATTTGGTCTTAGAAAAGTTTGAGATCAGATATATGTAAAAAAAAAAAAAAAAAAAAAAAGGCAGTTTTCATATTTGCAATATATATTTTCCCAAATAATAGTGGGATTTGAATATGTACATATTGTATATGCCCAAATATATATATATATATATATATATATATATATATATATATATATATATATATATATATGTGTGTGTGTGTGTGTGTGTGTGTGTGTGTGTGTGTGTGTGTGTGTGTGAGAGAGAGAGACATTGTTTAGATTTCTTCTGAAAACCTAGAGGATATCTAGAACAGATTACAAAAGGAGAAAAATCAGAGAAGCACAAGACCTGTGCGCAAGTCTCTATTTGCTCTCCATTTATAATCATTGCTTTAAGGGGAAAGAACAGAGATAATAATAAGACTTTATAGGAGATTGAACTGGAACTCATGACACCATATCTCAGAAAAAATCACAATAGAGTGGAATTACACACAATTACCGCTAATGGAAAATAGTTAACTGACTGTCATGATTAGGGATGTGCATGAGTAATCGACTACTTGACTACTTGTTCTGCACCAGCTAGTCGACTATTTGAGCTGTGAGCAGCGCTGAATACTGTACTTTCCCTCTGAATCTCACACAAAACGTCACAGTTACAATCAAGACCACTGTGGATTTGTGTCATCAAAGTGTTGAATTAGAGAAGAAGACATGATGATGCCTAGTGTAGCACTAGCAATTCTTGTAATATATATTTTTTAATTTTACTCTATTAACATTCGTTACTTGTTGGAGTCATGCAAACCAATAGACAAAGATCTGCTTGAAACTGCAAAGCATTACAAGAAACTCTGAAGCTTATCGGACCAGTATGTGCGTTAAATCTCTTAACATGGGCAGATGGTATATGAAATACCAACTTTCACCACTTGTTTTTCTGAATAATAACATGTGAAATAATAAAAATGTGAGTTTATGTATGTGCATTACCCTTATGCTGTCAGCATTGGTTTCTATGTTTCTAAGCTCCAGGTGAGTGAAAATGTTTTTTACTTTTTTTTTTTTTTCTCCCCTTTTCTCCCCAATTTGGAATGCCCAATTCCCAATGTGCTCTAAGTCCTCGTAGTGGCGTAGTTCCTCGCCTCAATCCGGATGGTGGAGGATGAATCTCAGTTTCCTCCGCATCTGAGACCGTCAGTCCGCACATCTTATCACATGGCTTGTTGAGCGCTTTACCGCAGAGACATAGCACGTGGGATGGCTTCACGCTATTCTCCGCGGCATCCACGCACAACTCACCACGCGCCCCACCGAGAGTGAGAACCACACATTATAGCGACCACGAGGAGGTTACCCCATGTGACTCTACCCTCCCTAGCAACCGGGCCAATTTGGTTGCTTAGGAGACCTGTATGGAGTCACTCAGCCCACCCTGGATTCGAACTCGTGACTCTCGCGAATGAAAAGCATAGTTTGTTGAAGTTAGCTTATTATGAAACTGTTCTTGGTAATGTTTGTGAACAAAACAAAATATAAATTTCACGTACGTCTCATACTTGTTATTTTTAACTTGCATTTTAATTTACGAGAAACTGGTTAATCGCTTTTTTTTTGTGGGTTAGAGTACTCAACTACAAAATGACTTGAAAATGCCCATCCTAAGTCTTGACACTTACAAAAGTGAGATTGCAAATGTCCAACAATTTTACTAATAAATTGAGCTCTGAAGGTCTCAGGGTCATTCATGCATTATTTCACCCGGATTAATTTTCCCTTGTTTCCATCCTCTAAGCCATATTGATATTGCTCATAATGTTACTCTCTTGGAGACTATATTGCTTGCAAAAACAATAATTCCTGTAAGTGGACAGGCAAGGTTTTGAACCAGTATGATAAATCAATTTCAATTATCTTCCATGCAATAAATAACATTCTAATTGTTAGTCCAAAATATTTAACAGTTTAGCCCTGAGATATTTTCCGTCAGCATTCAGATAAACAGCACACTAATTTGAAATTCAAGCGTCGTGACACTGAAGAGGCAAGACTTTCTTTTGGCCTCGGTTTGCTGAAACAGACTGAATCAATGCAGGAATGGGCGAAAAAATCAGTGTGAGGCTCATGCAAATCTCAATACGTCTGTTTGCAAATGCATCATTTATGCAAATCAAAATCTTAGCTCAATCATGAAAGCTTTCATTTTCCTTAAGGTCAAACTGCCAAGTGTTACACCCACAAGAGTCAGAAACAAAATATTGTTAATGAATCTATATGTAGTTGGCCACATCCTCAGGAGGTCTTGTGATGTAACTTAAGAGATTGCAGGTGTTAAATTGCATTCTGCTGATCCTAAGTCTTCAGCTGGCTGTTGGACTATAAAAAGAGCTTGTTTGTGCCGTGGGGTAAGGCGCACCAACCCCCACCATGAACATACACAGGTCTGCTTCATCGGTTATCCTCCCCAGACCTGAGCTTACGGGCCGTGCAAACACCCAACTCAGCGCCATGAATTAAGCAGTAAACAACCTTGGCTCTCGCGTGAAATGGATCAAATGTTGAGGTCGTGTCGAGAGTGTTTACTGGGTCTTGTGTGTTGGCCAGTCATGTGAGAGGTGCTATTTTCCCCTGCGTCTGTCAAGCCGAGCACACACACACACATTCACACTGCTCCTTCTAACGAAAACACTCCAGTTTAACTGCTTCCTGTTAAAGCAAGAGCAATAGTATCAGTTCCCATATGACTGTGAGTCCAATGAGTGTCTGGACCCACGTTTCTAGGGAGAAAATAAATCTTAAATTTAATGGAACAGTTCACCCAAAAATGAAAATTCTGATGTTCCAAACTCATAACTTTTTCTGTGGAACACAAATGAGAAAAAACGAGAACCTCATTGTTTCTTGCTGTCTTGTGGCCAAACACCATAATGTCATGAAGCAATGAGATTTGATAATATCGACGTCACCGCCATATTGGATTCAGTGGTGTTTATCAATAAAACTTTGCAAACTATGCAGTATATCTACTGCCATTGTATTTAATTTAGCTAGCAGTACTGGATTAAATTATCATTAAATGATCTCCTTTTGTGTAGAAAGAAGAAAGAAAGTAATGTAAGGAAACAAGAGTAAATGATAACATAATTTTCCTTTTTGGGAACACTAGTGCTTTAAGATGTTTTTAATAGTGCTGTCATATGATGAAAATTTAAGCGTGATTAAACGCATAATGTTTCATAGTTAATCCTGATTAATCGCAGATTTTGAAAGTGCTAAAAATTTACTGTAATTATGCTTCTTTTTCTGTCAAAATGCTTTTATTTCCTTCTTAGGAAAGAAAACAAAACAATATGTAACAATATCATGTTTATTAACATTTTCCAAACAAAACCTTCCACAGTATATAGATAGAAATGCACTAAAATAGCACCAATTCAAGTAACATTAAACGTTTTCCAAAGTCTATGTGGGAGTTTGACTAATTGAAAGAACTAGTCTCCCCATAGGTTGTATATTCATTGCTATTGACATTAAATCTCTTAAACTCTCATCCTCCACAATATTAATCTGCCAGTAGACTGTGGCTATCTGCTTTGTTACAGCAATTGTGAAGCCGTGTTCATGATTCGCGTCAGAGCGTCAGCTTCACCGCCGCTTTGAACTCCACATAATAAGGTTCTGTGTTTATGCTGGTTTATGCTGTTTTAATTGAAAATGCGTTAATCGAGATTAAGAAAAATGAATGTGTTAAACTTTTTTAAGTAATCACATACGTTAACGTGTTATTTTTGACAGCTCTAGTTTTTAACTAAAAATCTTGCCCCCAAAACTCATGTGACAGTATGTCAGTTGACGGTAATGTCAATTACTATACAAACTATTGTTTTGCCGTCAATGATGTTGACTCACCATTTATGAATTTGAACGCAGACATGGGCTAGATGCGAGCATTGGCAGAGCTAAAGATTATCAGTGGATAATTTCTTAAATTTGATTCTGATCCTCACACAAAGCTATCATATGGCTTCAGAAGACTTGGCACATAGTGTACAGAAAGGGAGTTGTATGGAATATACTGTAGTGTACATTATCTTTTTTTATATTTGACAACGTGTGAACACTATGAAATGTTGTTGTGTGGCAAGAGCTGCTTAGTGCTTCTTCATAAATGTCTGCTTTTGTGTTCTATGAAAAAAATGGGTTTGGAACGACATGAGGGTGAGTGTAATGTTTAATGTGTGTGTTCATGTATTTCATGTCTTTTATTTTGAAAGTTTATTTCCTGTTTCATGTCATGTGTCCCTAGTCATGTGATTCCTGTTTCCCTCCATGTTTATGTGTCTTGTTTTCATTGGTTTTTTGGTTTATTATCTTGTTATCTGTTCTGTCTATTTATTAGTTATCTTTGTCATGTGTTCTCCCATGTCCATGTATTTAAACCCTCATGTTTTCCATTGTTACCTATCTGTCACTCACTCGATGTTGTGTCGATGTAGTGACACTAGGGGTCACTCTTGGGAGCCCGAGACACCTCTTGTCTTTGATAAAGGGCCAATGAAAATTGGCGAGTGGTATTTGCATGCCACTCCCCCGGACATACGGGTATAAAAGGAGCTGGTATGCAATCACTCATTCAGATTTTATCTTCGGAGCCGAATGGTCATGCTCATTGAGCTGAATTCTACTGTTTATTCACCTCTGCTGGATCTGACAGCGCATTTCAGCAGCTTCTCCCTCCTCTGCACTGGTGCACTGCAGAGAACGCCCCTGGGTGCTTTGGCAGAAAACAAGAGAGTATATTTTTTGAAAGAGCTTTTTTTCTCTAAAAGAGCGGCACACACGGAACGTCTTTTTAAAGATGCGTCTTTTTAAAGATGCCTTTCCGATTGTGTGTTATTCCTGGTTGCGGTCGTTATCTCTCAACTTCGGATGGTCATGATCGCTGTCTTTCGTGTCTGGGCACGAACCACATGGAGGCAGCGTTTGTGGATGATTCATGTTCTCATTACGAGAACATGACCATGGCAACGTTGTGGAGGACCGGTGGAGGGCCGGGTGGAAAATTTTTTGTTGCCTTTTTGTTTGATTTCGCCGCATGCCTAAGTGGCTGCGGTTCCCAACAGTTCAGCAAAAGAGCAGTTTCCTTCTTCCCTGGGTCACATACCCGGTGTGCACGGTCGACATCACGACTACCGTCCACGTTTTTTTCTTGCAGGATTGGCGCTCCAGCGGTGGCACACAGCCGCCCCCGATGTGGCAGTCTCCACGGGTTACGAGGACAGGCCTCTTCCTTCCCTTTC
This sequence comes from Myxocyprinus asiaticus, assembly GCF_019703515.2. NCBI lineage: Eukaryota > Metazoa > Chordata > Actinopteri > Cypriniformes > Catostomidae > Myxocyprinus > Myxocyprinus asiaticus. Next base: position 16,695,552 of record NC_059375.1, read on the forward strand.
CCAGGCTGTTCCAGGGGTGGCACAAGGAGCCAGGTAAGTGCTTCGATGTCCCTAGACTCAGCACGGCCACGACATGGTGTGGCACCTCGAGCTCTGCCCCGTCGCGAGGCCCCACCTGCCAGTACGTCCGACGACGTTGTCCCCTTGGTCCCCCTTGCGCAGAACTTGGACGCGTGGCTTGCACTTTCCAATCCGTCGCGATGGCTGATCCACACCGTCCGACTCGGCTACGCGATTCAGTTCACCAGGCGCCCGCCCAGGTTCAGCGGTATTCACTTCACCTTGGTCAAGAACGAAAACGCTGCTACCTTCCGTGCTGAGATTGCTACCCTCCTACGGAAGGGTGTGATAGAACCTGTTCCTCCAACCGAGATGAAGAAGGGGTTTTACAGCCCCTACTTCATCGTACGGAAAAAAGGCGGTGGGTTGCGGCCAATCTTGGACCTGCGAGTACTGAACCGGGCCTTACACAGACTCCTGTTCAAGATGCTGACGCAAAAACGCATTCTGGCGAGCGTCTGGCATCAAGATTGGTTCGCGGCGGTAGACCTGAAGGACTGGTACTTCCACGTCTCGATCCTTCCTCGACACAGACCCTTCTTGTGGTTTGCATTCGAGGGTCAGGCGTATCAGTACAAAGTCCTCCCTTTCGGCCTGTCCCTGTCTCCTCGCGTCTTCACGAAGGTCGTAGAGGCTGCCCTTGCCCCGTTAAGGGAGGTGGGCATTCGCATTCTCAACTATCTCAATGACTGGCTAATCCTAGCTCACTCTCGAGACATGTTGTGCACACACAGGGAATTGGTGCTCTCACACCTCAGCCGACTATGGCTTCAGGTCAACTGGGAAAAGAGCAAGCTCCTCCTGGTTAAGAGCATCTCTTTTCTTGGTTTGGAGCTGGACTCGAATGAGCGCGCCAGTCGGTGCTGGCCTGTTTGAAGGTGTTCAAACAGAAAACAGCAGTTCCACTGAAACTTTTTCAGAGGTTCCTGGGGCATATGGCATCCTCGGTGGTAGCCACCCTGCACGGGTTGATGCATATGAGACCGCTTCAGCACTGGTTCCAGACTCGTGTCCCGAGATGGGCACGGCACCACGGGACACATCGCTTGGTCATCATGCCGGTCTGTCACCATCTTTTCAGCCCTTGGACCGACCTCTCATTTCTACAGGCAGGTGTTCCTCTAGAACTGGTCTCCAGGCACATCGTGGTCATGACAGATGCCTCCAAAATGGGCTGGGGCGCTGTTTGCAATGGGCACGCGACTGCATTGGCACATCAACTGCCTCGAGTTGTTGCCAATTCTGCTTGCCCTGTGGAGGTTTCGGCCGTTGATCCAGGGCAAGCACGTGTTAGTTTGGACAGACAACACGGCAACGGTAGCATATGTCAACCGCCAATGCGGTCTGTGCTCTCGTTGTATGTCACAACTTGCCCGCCGTCTCCTCCTCTGGAGTCCGCAGCACTTCAAGTCGGCTACTTGCACAGACCCTGTGCAAGGTTAGGGAGGACGAGGAGCAGGTCGTCCTGGTAGCACCCTACTGGCCCACCCAGACATGGTTCTCGGACCTCACGCTCCTCACGATAGCCCCCCCGGCGAATTCCCCTGAGGAAGGACCTTCTTTCTCAGGGACGGGGCACCCTCTGGCACCCGCGACCAGACCTCTGGAATCTCCATGTCTGGCCCCTGGACAGGATGCGAAAGGTAGACACGATCACTCAGGCTAGGGCCCCCTCTACGAGGTGCCTGTATGCCTTTAAGTGGCGTCTGTTCGCTAAGTGGTGTTCTTCCCGACGGGAAGACCCCCAGAGATGCGCAGTCGGATCAGTGCTCTCCTTCCTGAAGGAGAGGTTGGAAAGGAGGCTGTCCCCTTCCACCTAGAAGGTGTACGTTGCTGCCATAGCAGCACACCATGATGCAGTCGATGGTAAGTCCTTAGGGAAGCATGACCTGATCATCAGGTTCCTAAGAGGCACCAGGAGGCTGAATCCCCCCAGACCGCACCTCATTCCCTCATGGGACCTCTCTGTAGTTCTTCAGGGTCTACAGAGAGCCCCCTTTGAGCCTTTGCAGTCAGCTGAGCTTAAGGCACTCTCCTTGAAGACTGCCCTCCTGACTGCGCTCACTTCCATCAAGAGGGTAGGAGACCTGCAAGCGTTCTCTGTCAGCGAAACGTGCCTGGAGTTCGGTCCGGGTACTCTCACGTGATCCTGAGACCCCGACCGGGCTATGTGCCCAAGGTTCCCACCACCCCTTTTAGGGACCAGGTGTTGAACCTGCAAGCGCTGCCCCAGGAGGAGGCAGACCCAGCCCTGTCATTGCTGTGTCCAGTGCACGCTTTACGCATCTATTTGGATTGCACGCAGAGCTTTAGGATCTCTGAGCAGCTCTTTGTCTGCTTTGGTGCACAGTGGAAAGGAAGCGCTGTCTCCAAGCAGAGGATCGCCCACTGGCTCATTGACGCCATAACTATGGCATATCACGCCCAGGACATGCCGCCCTCGGTAGGGCTATGAGCCCATTCTACCAGGGTGTGTAGCGGCTTCCTGGGCCCTGGCCAGGGGTGCCTCTCTAACAGACATTTGCAGAGCAGCAGGCTGGGCAACACCCAACAACTCTGCAAGGTTCTACAACCTCCTTGTGGAACCGGTTTTGTCCCAGGTAGTGGTACGCAATACAAGTGGATAAGCCCGGGATAGCCAGCCGGGTGTATCGCTTGCACATAGCACCTTCCACCTCCTTTTGAGCTGAAGACGTGCGCCATTCATTCCCAGTAGTGTTCACAAGCTTTGCTCCCTGGTTGACTTCCTCCGAGCCCTGTGGCAGTCAAGTTTTTGGAGAGGCTCGCTGCCGGCCCAGTACACATGCTAACTAAGAGTCCTGTTCTGGGGTAGGTGCTCCGCATGTGGCGGTTCCCTGTAAGGCTAACCCCATGCAACATATACCTTCCGCTAATTCGTTTCCCTGTTGGCAAACTGCGTTTTCCTTGGGCAGAGTCCCTCTGCCCCAGTCTCCATGTTTGTAGTAACTCCTCCCCCGTTGGGTAGGATCTACCTTGAAGACTCTCCACATGGTTGGAAAGACCATGTGACGTATTTTTCCACTAAAATACCCCCCCCCCCCCTTGGGCGAGGTGTGGTCTCCGCGGTGTCTTCCCCTTGGGAGGGACACCCCCTGACTAGACCTGGCAGCCCAGTCGGATAATCCCCCTTCTTTTTTTAGGGAGTGGAAAAAATAGAAGGGGAAAAGAGGCCACGACTGGGTTAAGCCTGTCTCTATCTCTTGGGTAGTCGACTTTTCCCCAAAGGGCTGTTCGACACTCATAACTATGTTGGGGGATGTTACGTGTCAACCTGGTGTGCTGGCTATGAGGCACACAGTAGTCTGCCCACCACACACCACCAGTTCACGTAACACAGTTCAGCTAATTGTGGCGTTTCGTATAGGGACCCCTAGTGTCACTACATCGACACAACGTCGAGTGAGTGACAGATAGGGAACGTCATGGTTACTTCCCTGATGGAGGGAACAAGACGTTGTGTCCCTCCTGCCACAACGCTGAACTACCCGTTGAAATGGCCGGACCTTATATCGGCTCCTCAGCATAAAACCTGAATGAGTGGTTGCATACCAGCTCCTTTTATACCTGTATGTCCGGGAGAGTGGCATGCAAATACCACTCGCCAATTTTCATTGGCCTTTTATCAAAGACCAGAGGTGTCTCAGGCTCCCAAGAGTGACCCCTAGTGTCACTACATCGACACAACATCTCATTCCCTCCATCAGGAAACGGAGGTTACACAAGTAACCATGACGTTCTTTGTTAGGTATTATGTGTTTGGTAATGTAGTCATTGTTTATAGTCAAGTTTATGTCTAGCCAAGTTTATGTCAAGTCAAGTTTATAGTCAAGTTTATGTTCATGTTATTTGTTCATGTTTATAGTTAGGGTTAATTGATTCTCACTTTATGTAAATAAATTGCACTTGGGTTCTTCATTTCATCGTCATCGTCATTGCCAAAGCCAGCAGCAGCGTTACAGTGAGTAAATGACAGTGGCATTTGATTTGGGGGGACATAATTTAATTCCCTTCCAAACCCTAAGCTATTCCTTAAGTTAAAAATGAGCAGTTAACACAAGCACAGGGACTACACTATGATTGTTCCAGCTTGCTGGTGCCAGAATCTGTAACTGATTCCTCGTTTACTTTAACATATTGAGAAATCTGTCTGTAACAAGATGCATTCAACTCCAGCTCTCCAGGAAATACAAATAGAAGCAAGACTTTTCATCTTGAATTTTTTATCTTTTACAAAACATCCTTTTAAAGAGTACTCTGCATGTCTAGTAACGTCGAGAGCTCCTGCTCTGCATAAAATATTGAGAAGTGTGCCTTGGGGAGCACTGATAGGTAGGAGCAAGATCTTTTCCTCTTCTATTTCACCAGCTGGTTAATGTACAAACAATGTTACAAACACTTTCAAACACACCTTGAGAACACATGTGTGCATTACCCAGAAGTAACCACCCAAACACACACAAAATGTCACTGATAAACTCAGTGTTTTATGCTTAAATGATATTCCCTGAATTTACAGCAATATCACATGAGCACGAGTGCTGCTGTAGTGAAAAAAAGCACAGCATTTATTTGGCCGTATGTTGCGAATAATGACAGCTGTGCTGCACAGAAAAAAGCACATAAAAATGTGCTTCATGTGCAAACATCTAAATGAACTGGTTTGATTCAAGTCAGAAATATTATTTAACCCTTTAAGCTCTGAGGATGTTTCTAAAGATTCCCTGCTTCAGTGTCATACCCAAAATTAAAGGCTTATAATTTGACAAAAATAAATAAATAAAAATAATAATAATAATAAAACAAGGAAGGTCAAGTGTTTGGTATCATTTTAAAGAAAACTTTTCAAATGTTTTAATGATATAGATTATGATAAACTCTGTGAATCTCAGCCAAATCACAAAAACACTTGAGCCAAAAATTAACTTTTTTTTTCTTATTTTTTTTATTTGAGATTATATACCTTAGAATGTAAATAAGGTAGCTCGGAAAAACTTTTGTTTTGTTCCCAATTATGTCAACTGTAACTAAGTAAACTTTTGTGTTGACATGTCAAAGCAATCAAAATTTATAGCATTACAAAAATAATTTATCTTAGTGTCCAAAAACGTCTCCAAGTGTCCAAAAGCCTCTTCAAACCAATAAAACATAAGAACTAATTACTCTTGCAGATACAACAATGACTAAAGGTATGCTCTCTCTCCAAAGCATGCAGGCATGAGTAATGAGATCCCATTCAGTTCCATTCTGTGTGATCTGAGCCATCATTGAGTCTGTGTCATGTACTTGGCGCCATCTCCTGGTGACCATATGTAATCAGAGTGAACGATCCTCTCTGCCCATATTTGGATGTCTTCCACCTCTGGTTGCAGCTATTTAAATCCAAATACTATTGGTTTAGCTTTCCATGATGCTGGACAACATACTACATCATTTCCGATAAAGATTTCTGATCCAGGAAAGCTAACGTGTTTTTCACCAGATAGCGCATTATGTGCTGTATGTACATTGTGCTTCGTGTGGATTATCAATTGATATATGTATTCGATTATGTTGTGTGTGGGCTCATTTTAAAGATAATTGTTTCCTATAAGTAATGATATGTTCCATTTATTTTTTGTGAAGTTATAAGCAAAAATGCAGTATATAAGCAACAACTGTTTACAAGTAACATGTATGTCAAAGACATATACTTAGCTATTACTTGCGATATTTTTGGCTGTGAGTGAAACAAAAAGGCTGGTTGTATTATACTCTTTGAGAGCTTTCCAACAACATATGACACATGGCTATTTGATCAGTTTGATGTTTTTACCGATTACAATAATATGTGCAGTGCAAAATTATTAATACATTTGAAAAACGTAACACTTCTGATTCGTCTACAAATTTCAAAGCACTTGTTCAGTTTTGGTCATAATGCTTACATGCATTGTAAAGTGCAGCTTCTAAGCTTTAAAACAATACCTATTTTGTGTTGGTCAAGACTGTAGTTATTTATTCATATTTTGATAATAATATTAAGGCTTAAAGGGTAACATCACTGAATCAACCTGAATGCATTAGATTACACCAAGAAGTTTGGGTAGAAATAGCTCCTTAAGGTAACAACTGCAGGTTACCACTTTTTACAGAAATTAAGTACTGTAGAGTAGCATGACTGCGAGTGTGATTTTGTCTAGTTTTCCTCTGCTAACAAAAACAGATGCAAAAAAATCAAAGTAGAATCAACAGTTATGTGTCAAACAACTGTCAGCTCTGAGCTAGCAAACACTGAAAAGCAGAGAGATACAAACAGTAAAGAGTCCCTGTCCTATTATACTAAATATCAGCACTCTTGAAATGCCGCTTGTCTAATAAGATTAGAGGACTAGAACTAACTGTTCAGTAATGTTTCACAATAAGCAACAACACTGTATGCAACAATGTTTGTATTAAGAAACAGTAAGGCATTAATGTCCATGGTATCTAGTGCTGCTGTTCAGAGTCCTGCACATGTGCCTGACCCACGCTACTGCAGGCAGAGGGAGTTGCAGGGACTTGGCAGTGCAGCCAGCGGGTCTAGTGAACAGTGCAGCAGCAGACGGAGAGTTAGCAGAGAGCCCAGTGTCGGCAGAGGAAGTCCAGGTGACCTGCAGTGATGCCAAGCTGCTCTGAGTGGGTGGCTTGCTTTTCCCTCCCCCATCTCGGTCATCTGTGCCTGGGGAGAACAGGGATTAACCCTGGATCCTCACCAACATTGCACAAGAGAGCCGAGAAACAAGTCTTTCACTCTGCATCACAATCTATTACTCTTTATGAGGAACAGAATGAACCACTATTCAAATTTACAAGACACAGAGGAGACCGGGGCTAGTTGTTACACTGTGTACACTTTGTACTCAGTGAATATTACTCAGTTAGGGTTAGGTACATACCTTAAAGTCTTGGCTACAAAAACATTAACATATTGAACATTTCCACCATTATTGCGCTGGATAAAACATACAGGACATTAAAAAAAAAAACACTGATGCTTTGTGACAACTTGCCCCAATAGAGGTGATTTTGGTAACACTTTACAGTAAGGTTGCATTCGTTAACATTAGTTAACTACATTAGTTAACATGAACTAACAATGAACAATAATTGTACAGCACTTATTAATCTCGGTTAATAATTTCAACATATACTAATACACTTTTAAAATTAAAAGTTGCATATGTTAACATAAGAGAATACATTAGGAAATAACATGAACTAACAATGAACAAAGTATGTAAAGCATAGGAGAATATAATTAACAAAAATTATTATAATTTTTGACATAAAAAAAAAACTTCTGCTAGAGAGAGGTTAGACCTTTGACTCAAAACCTCAAAGTTAACTGGTTTACAAACCTTGTGACAACTTCCCCATGAGACAACTTGCCCCGGTCTTCCCTAATAACCACTGTTATGTTTTGTCTCTTGGACAGAGCTGATTTGCATTGATGCTGCCAGCGTTCAACTACCATAGGAGGACAGCCAAGGCCAGATTGCAAATGGCATCTCATTTAGGCGAACATGATGGGATTTGTAAACAGAAGCATAAACTGTTCGGTACACATAATGTTACTCGAGTGTACGTGACCCTGGATGTCCTTTCAGACAAGCTGCATCCCTTAGCTGGGGGAAGATTACAGAGGCAGTTTTTAAAAGCAGTGTGTGTGTGGGACTGCAACAAGGGTAAAACCTCATCCAGCATTGGCACTCAATAATGCATGATTAATTAGTGGACTCTGAAATAGGGCGAAACCAAAAGAGAGACTGGAAACTAGAGAAGCACGTTGTCTCAAAGGGGAAAATATGCACACACACTCACACACACAAACAATGCAAATACTGCAACAATTGGATCTTTCTGTTCTGTTTGCCTGTTAAATCGTGACTCTTTCTCTATGCAGCCCCTCTAGCACTGAGACGAAAATGACAACTCATGTGTGTGCTTTAAAACGTGTTGTGACTGTCACCCTCACAGATTTTAGAGTTTATCTCACATTGGTTTGGCTAAAACACTTGACAAATCCATTTTTATTTTCATACAAATGTAAGCTGCTCCCAAAATGTCTGCCAAACAGACCATGTCAATGCCTGGCACATGGAGGATGAAAGAAATCTAAGAATGTTATTACTTTTGAATCAGAAATTACTCAACCATGCTTGATTTTTACCCTTGCTTGTAATTCCTGGTCTTAAAGGAGCAGTTCACCCAAAAATAAAAATTCTGTCATAAATGACTCACACTCATGTTGTTCTAAATCCATATAACTTTCATTCTTATGTAGAACACAAAAGGAAATGTTTCATGAATATCACATCCCGTCTTTTTAATACAGTAGTAGCAGATAGTGCCTCACCTTAAAAAGGGATGGTATATATTGATACCAGTACTCTATTACATTATTTTCTTCATAATATTGTATTTACAATCCATAATTTTTAACATTTGTTGGCCTGAACTGCAAATTATCAGAAGTATGTTTTTGTTTGTCATTTATTAACAACAACTATGGAACTATCAATATTTTAATGTTTTATTAAAATGAACTTATTGCAAACATCACACAAACCAATTTTAATTAGTCACATTCACTAGTAAAAAAAAAAAACTAACTTTAATATCAATAATTTTTTTTATCCTCTTGATATATCATAAGTGTCCGAAGAATAGATACTTTAAGTTTGATTTGCTAATTCCTATTAAAAAGGACCCAAAAGGACCCTATATTCCAAGTCTTCTGAAGAGATACGATACGGGGGATACGAAATTTAAATCCTTTTTCAGCAAAAATCTTGACGTCTGTTGTGTGTTCATGAGTGCTTGAGAGAAGCTCATTCATAGTGAAATGCATGTTCTTGAGTAAGAACTTGAGTTGTTTTTAAGCGCTAAACAACGCAAGTTATCTCGTGTTTATGTCCCCATGAAATTAAATGGAAGTTTTGTGGATTTTATTCTGTCTATCTTTCAAAATACTAGATCATCTTATACTAATGTACTCCAAAAAGTTGACAAAATTACAGACCATCAATATTGATGACTCATCATGCACTCACTGATATATCCTAATGTTTGTCCAATCAAATCCTCTCTTGAGTAAAAGGGTGATTTCACTAGACTTCGTGCTCCATTAACTCCCATTCAAACACATCCAAACACGGTAGACCGGAAACACAAACTCATGCGAAGAACTTTTGCAGTGCGCTACAGAGGAAAGTTCAAGTTTTGCGAACTCTGACATGCGAATCTGCATGATGAAAAGACCAATAGAAGATTGAATGTCACACGCTGACCTCTTGGTTCAATTCAAAGGAACAATATTTCAAAGCTAGGTATTTTTACTGTTGCTGGAAAGTAAGTTCTAACATTTTGAATATAATATTTTTGTTATTTGTGATACATTATTTACCAGCAGCCCTCATGTGACATCATATCCTGGTTTGTTGCCAGGGGCGGACTTAGCATTAGGCAAAGGTGGGCAGCCACCTAGGGCCCCTAAAAGTTGAGGGCCCCCTAAAAATACAAATTATATTTTTTTATTATTATTAATGCAAAATAATATACTGAAACTTGAAATACCACTGTTATAACACCGATAAGAGTAATATTGCTGTTACTTTCAGCACCGTCAATGCAAACATCCCGCTCAGATCAGGCCTTAATGGAATATTCCAAGATTTTACACAACTACACAAGTTTGTGGAGGTAACAGGAAGGGAAATCTTGAGTGCTCCGACTTTAGCGCATGAATATGGATGTGCTTTCAGGGTTGAGGTAATGTTACCTCTGCGCTGCACACTGGTCACACGGCCATGCTCTAGTTCAGCGAACCACAAGTTTATGTATTGCACGTAAAAAAGAGTGGCAGAAACTGAGAGGTGATCACTTACAATGTGAGGTATTATTCTTTTTGCCCTGAAAGTCTGTGAATGTCTAGATGCTTTACTTCTAGTTTTCGTAGCAGTGAGCTTGTGACTGGGAAACACTGGATTCAGCATGTTTCTGAGATTAATAGAAACACCACAGTGGGATGAGTTCCTCTAATACCCTATTCAGATTAGTGGTCTATTTATAAAGCACCACAATGAATATGTTAATAAAAACATTTATTTAAAATCAAAGTATTCTTGTTTTTTTTTAATTTTTTTTATTACAAATCAGGAATAAGAAACAAGGCCTACATATTCTGTGGTGTTTTGGAGTTTTAGAAATGGCAATCATTTATCTTAACATGAATATTAATAGTTATATATAAGAATCAGATTCAGAATCAGAATGAGCTTTATTTCCAATTGTTCTCACGTACACAAGGAATTTTTTTTTGTGATAGGAGAAACAAGTTCACACAGAACATTACAGTGAGACAGAATATAAAGTATAAATAGACATACAAATAATAGGACCTACCTGTATAACATAGAATTGCATATGTACATGTGCAAGTGGTAATGTTCAAGGTAGGGGTATGTACATTTATTGAATTAAATATGTGAATTTACATATGTACATGAGATATGTATTTACATTACTGCACGACACGGGAGTCCTGAGGCAGTTTAAATGTTCATGTGGAAAATGGCCTGAGAGTAAAAACTGTTCTTGTGCCTGGATGTCCTGGCGCTCAGTGCTCTGTAGCACCAGCCAGAGGGCAACAGTTCAAAGAGGGAGTGGGCAGTGTGTGTGGGGTCCAGAGCGATTCTACCTGCACATTTCCTCACTCTAGAGATGTACAGCTCTTGGAGGGTGGGCAGGGAGGCACCAATAATCCTCTCAGCAGTCCTGACTGTCCATTGTAGTTTCCTTCTGTCTGATTAGGTGGCTGAAACAAACCAGACAGTTATAGATGTACAAAGGACAGATTCAGTGACAGCTGAGAAGAACTGTGTCAGCAGCTCCTGTGGCAGGTTGAACTTCCTCAGCTGGTGAAGGAAGTACAACCTCTGCTGGACCTTTTTCACAATGGAGTCTATGTGGGTCTCCCACTTCAGGTTCTGTGAGATGGTAGAGCCCAGGAACCTAAATGACTTCACTGCTGCCACAGTGCTGTTCAGGATGGTGAATAAAATATGTAAATATATCAAAATTTGTTATGGATAAGGGTTTATTTAAAATGTGATTATTTATAATGCTCTCCCGTAAAAGTAGGCAGAAAATCCATTCTAATTGGCTGGCTGCTATAGGCGACTCTTGTGAGACAGAGACAGACTCATCAGGTTCGGTTCATCTGGTAACAAAGTTTTGTGAAATATTTTCCAGGCTGCTACAATGAGCACCTCTGAGATAGAACTAGTCTAAAACTTTTTTATTAGATTTGCCAAAGCTGGCAAAGTATATGCCATTGAAAGAAATTAAAGATTGTCGTTGAAGCAACTTGTGTGATTAAGTGATTATTTGCATAAGCTACTACTTTTTATGGCATACAGTAAATAATAATAATAATAAAATAATACATAAAATAATAACAATGAAGAGGGCCCCGTTCCTGTAATTTGCCTAGGGCCCCCAATTCACAAAATCCGCCCGTTTGTTGCGATGTCCAAAATAATCCCATGCACTCAAAGCCTAGTAACCGGAGCCTAATAATGTCCCTCCCTCTAAAGACCCTGATGAAATTCATATGAAAATGAAGAGCAAATGGGTATTACGTAATTTAGAACAAAATCTGGCCAAAAATATGTTGTTTCTGAGTTTGTTTCTGTGATTTGTAACAGCTCGCCTGGGTGAACTTTTAGGATAACTTCTAACTGGCTGCTAAACAACTTCTTGCTGCCATTGTTCCACATCGGTAGGTGTGACCTGAAGCTCCATGTACTATGCTTGCGTGGTTCAGTCAGTCAAGATCAGTCTAAATGAAAACACCGGTGTGTAGCGTTATTAGCAAGTTTGTGCAAATTTACCAACATCAGTACGACCGTTCACATAGAGACATTTTACAAGACCATGTCATGCGATTTTTGTTGTTGTTTAATTAGTCTACAAAAGGACAATACTCTCAAGTGCCCATTCACTCATGTGCCATCTGTAGCGAAAAGCCATTCACACATCTGCCCAAAGTAAGATATGCCTCTCTTATCATCATTCTTTTGTCTGATTTCTACACATATCTTTGCAATAGAATCAGTGTCATCATAAATTATAATAACAGAGTGTAAACGGCACATATTATGGCCACGCATAGGGTGTTAGCTCAATAAACAGAAAAAATAGTTTTCAGAATGTAAATATGATAAATTAAACATTTTCTACAGCATATATATTACTTTTAATCATCATCTAGTGGCTCTTTTACTGACAACTTCTTTTACTGACCTCATGTGAATTCTACTCATAGAAAGAGGCATAAAGTCAATGATAACACATTTTAATGTCACATTACTTTAGGTCAAATTTAAATGTACTTCTAAACGCCTCCCACAGTGGTGTGGCAGGTGTCTGAATGTTCGCAGAGTGTTGCTCGGATGTTTTGAATTTCTTTTTACCCCTGAGCGAAGAATGAAGAAGAATTTCTCCCTAAGTATATACATTAATAACACCTACTTCTGACTAGCAATAGCAAGTAACCAGTCATGGTTCATGGCTGTGACAGACTTATGTCATGGGAAAATTGGCAACAGGAGGTCAGATTTTTGGATGCAAAAATTTCTGAACCCCCAGTGGCCGAAGCTGGAACTACTGTTGAAAGCGTTCACACACCTTCATGCGACATACATCTCAAGACATGAGCAAACATCTGAATTAAACTTTTTAAAATGTAGTATCTCACTTAACAGCGATCAAAAGGGATGTGACACCAAAGGCACAGCGTGGGAAATATTTAGGGCATTAAGTGGTTTGACTTTTAGGTTCAAAAACATCCGAAACTAACATGCTGATACCATATGTTGGCTTTGGGATAAAGTCTTTCGAACCCTCCAGCTTCCAGTTTCAATAATAAATCCATCAACACAGGAAAGAAAACTGCTCATCAATCCATTTAATGGGGTCTTTAAAGATGCACTCAGTAGCTATTTTGTTTGCGTCAGCTTGAATTTACAGTGCCACCTAGTGGCGTGGCAGCAGCATCATTCACAATCAATAGTTTTCAGTTACAGATGCCATTGTAGAAATGTATTATTCACAGTCAGCCATGATATAATTCAATCCAAGCGTGAAAGTGTCTAATAACAGGATGGTTACTGAGATTAACCGAGTAGTATTCTAATATGGCAGCCCCCATGAGGGGGACCCTCTTCATGTAGAATAAAACAACTTTTATAAGGTTACTAATATGACTTGAGTCTTCATCTCACGTGAGTGCACATGAATTTATACATATTTTCAAAATACAATTAATTTTTTTAGGAGTAAAACTTTTTCATTGAGGAAGAAATTACTGAGTGCACCTTTAAAATCACTAAGAAAATATTGCAATAGCAGAATATAACAGAAAACAAACATGCTTCTATTTAATACAAATGTATTTTAAGATTTGTAGGATGATGATAATTGTGATTTCATAGTATTGTTTTTAGTTTGTCGTTACAGTATTGGTGTAATGCTTAACATAACCTGCAGATCTTCAACTTTATCAATGACACGTAAACATGCAATATATTTGAAAACTGTGAGAGAACTTTGTGGTTCTTTATATACAAGAACAGGAAGACACTGGCCAGACATGACTTGTCCCTTTGAAAATGGTCTTTGTTTGTTTTCCTTTTCTTTTGGGAGAGATGAAATATTCATGTTCTCTCCATACACTGCTCGGTACAAGAGCTGTTTTTAAAACAGATGGGTCTAGACAACTGACAATGTGTTTCCCGAAACATTGGCAATGCTCTCTCTCACTCTCTTTTCGTCTTCTTTCATTTTACACACCCTCATATTCGCATATAGTTTCTGATAATTGCTTCTATTTTTAGGGCCAAAACAAAGTCTTTTTTGGATACAGCAGCCTAATTGCTTTGGATGTCTGAAAACTATTCACTGTTAATAATGGTTCAGATTATAGTTCATGAGAGAAGAAGTCGGTCTTATAGAGCCACAGTTGAGCTCAAATATACTGCATATTTGCACAAGCCATGATTACATTGAGCTAATCCTAAACACAGGGTTCCCATGAATAAGTTAGTATGAAGAAAAGGAAAGGAACGTGCTTCCTTGGTTCTTCCCAGTTCATTCTGCAGAAGTGGTGATGAATGGCTTTTCACACTGGCTCAAAAGCAGCCAGCACAGCTTTGTGACATTCTTAGTCGAGGTCATCACTACAGACAACATCCAACTCCACATCAGATTTGAGAGATATAGGTAATGAGATCCTGGCTATCCAACTTGCATGACTTTGCATATCTGTTTTAGTATATTTAAATATCTTTAGGTGAAATCATAAGGATAATGTGATATCCTTATGTGATATACTAAGAGATCCATATCCTTAGAGATCTATAGGAATCTCTTAGAATAGCCTCAGCTGTTGTTGAGATCCTGAAGGCTGAATAAGATCCAGAAATAACATCCTGTAGGATCATGCCTTGGTATTATTACATAATTGTTATATATATATATATATATATATATATATAAAGTAAATTGTGTACCCTGTTATGGTCTTGGTCATCCCCCAGCTAGCGTCTTATAAATCCGGAATGTAGATTGATCTTCCTGTACAATTCCTCTAGGGTCAGTATAGGGGTTGTGGACCGGACTGCTGCACTCCCCCTGAGAGAGCTGAAATAACAACTTAATAAAGACAGGCTGGGACAAAAGGTCTGTAATTGAATTTGAGGGCAAAAACAAAAGGGCAAGACAGTGTGCTCCCTGAGAAGCCCTTTACATTTCATAAATCTCATTGACATTTTCCTCAGTAGATGCTGTAGTAATTAGACAGCCCACACACACAAAATGAAATGCTGAAAAAAGCTTGCTTTACAACTTGTTTTTCTCTTTCATTTTTTACATATAGGAACTTAAAAATGTTTTCCAATGGTATGAGGCAGTAAAACCCTTTTTAAAAGCTTTATTCCAACTGTACACTTTCAGAACATGAAACCAGCTCAACACTGCCACAACACAAGATATTGAAATGAAAATTGCTGTTTTAATTGTTTTGGTTCTGCTTTGTATTTGTTTAATAAATTGGGTCATTGTTGTTGAGGACATTCACCTCTTAACACTAACAACCTCCTGGTATGACCTCAGTCTTTAGACTCGCACCAAAGCAATAGGATTAACCTGGCACGCAGGTCAGACCACGGTGACCAAACTTATCATTCTGTTATTTGGATTACATGTTCCCTTAAACACTACACTACAGTAGCATACTTGCATATGCCACTGTTGAACAATTAAAAATCTGGTACACATGAAACTATTCACAATTAACATATTTCAGAAATGATAGATCAATTTACTATTAGAACTTGTAATAACATCTGAAATTAGCAGTTCTTTGTTGTCTCAGACAGTATAATCTTAGAAAGAAAAAAATGTATGACTTGATGGTTAATTGATTGTACACTAAATGCAAAGCAAAGTTTTGGAAAGGCTATTTTAATATATATATATATATATATGTGTGTGTGTGTGTGTGTGTGTGTGTGTGTATATATATGTCATATCGTTCTTGATTGTCAGCATTATGTGAAACGCACTGCAGAAAAAACAAACAAAGGACAATCCTTCTTTTAAGCACACATTGTAAGTGGAGTTTATATCAGCGCATGAGTCTTCATTAAGTTATGCTTTTTACATTATGTTTGTGAGGTAATAGTTTGATCGGTTGTTTTAGCCAATTTAAGCAGATTACTAGATCTGTGTTAAATATGTAAAGCTGTTTTTAATATCAGCTCCTGTTTTTTTACCTCTATGCTGGTGTGCATTTGACAAACTGTAAGAAAAAAGATAGATCTGCTGTGTTCTTAGAGCACTTATGCATTAAGTCAATAGATATGTAGACACGCTTTGTTATACATGAAAACGTACAGACCTTATTGAAACTCATAATTATTATAAGACTATTATTGTTGTCTTTTGATAAAATTCATGCTCAGCAGCTCACAAACTGTAGGGAAATGATAGATTTGCTTTGTTCTTATAATGCTTAAAACAGTCTCTTTGTAGGTCTGTAGACATACACATTTTAAAGGGTTAAAATTTTCTTTTGATCATTGATTCAGTGACAAACATATTTCACATAAGACACTCATTTGTCACCACCTTCTGGGGTCACCAAAAATGGTCACTGAATCATTAAATGTATCTGAACAAATTCTTTGTGAACGTAGTCAAAACACTCGAGCCAATTGGATACATTTAAATCCCACAATGCACAAGCAGAGTAAAAAATAAAATTGTGCACATGCACAATTGTCATTATTGTAATTGATTAAATAATTTATTCAGGACCAGCTTGTGCTCAGTCTTTAATTGTCATGTGTGAAACAGAAGCAAGTGCTCCACAAGATGCCCTTTATTTTTGCAGCAAATTTGCAATTATTTTGAAATGCTTGAATCTTTAAAATATTACAAATATTAAAAGTAAACAATGCATATATATTAATATAATATGTACAGTTGTGCTCAAAAGTTTGCATACCCTGGCAGAAATTGTGACATTTTGGCATTGATTTTGAAAATAGGGCTGATCATGCAAAACAAACGGTATTTTATTTAAGGATAGTGATCATATGAAGCCATTTATTATCACATAGTTGTTTGGCTCTTTTTAAATAATAATGGTAACAGAAATCACCCAAATGGCCCTGATCAAAAATGTACATACCCTTGAATGTTTGGCCTTGTTACAGTCACACATGGTGACACACACAGGTTTAAATGGCAATTAAAGGTTAATTTCCCACACCTGTGGCTTTTTAAATTGCAATTAGTGTCTGTGTATAAATAGTCAATGAGTTTGTTAGCTCTCACGTGGATGCACTGAGCAGGCTAGATACTGAGCCATGGGGAGCAGAAAAGAACTGTCAAAAGACCTGCGTAACAAGGTAATGGAACTTTATAAAGATGGAAATGGATATAAAAAGATATCCAAAGCCTTGAAAATGCCAGTCAGTACTGTTCAATCACTTTTTCAAGGAGCACAATACTTGTTGACCCCTCTCCAAACATAGCGCTTATGGTTGTGACCATAAAGCTCTATTTTGGTCTCGTCACTCCAAATTACAGTGTGTCAGAAGCTGTGAGGCGTGTCAAGGTGTTGTCGGGCATATTGTAACTGCGCTTTTTTGTGGCATTGGCAACTTGACCATGCAGCTCATTTTTGTTCAAGTATCGTCATATTGTGCTCCTTGAAACAACCACACCGTCTTTTTCCAGAGCAGCCTGTATTTCTCCTGAGGTTACCTGTGGGTTTTTCTTTGTATCCTGAACAATTCTTCTGGCAGTTGTGGCTGAAATCTTTCTTGGTCTACCTGACCTTGGCTTGGTATCAACAGATCCCCGAATTTTCCACTTCTTAAGTGATTGAACAGTACTGACTGGCATTTTCAAGGCTTTGGATATCTTTTTATATCCTTTTCCATCTTTATAAAGTTCCATTACCTTGTTACGCAGGTCTTTTGACAGTTCTTTTCTGCTCCCCATGGCTCAGTATCTAGCCTGCTCAGTGCATCCACGTGAGAGCTAACAAACTCATTGACTATTTATACACAGACACTAACTGCAATTTAAAAAGTCACAGGTGTGAGAAATTAACCTATAATTGCCATTTAAACCTGTGTGTGTCACCTTGTGTGTCTGTAACAAGGCCAAACATTCAAGGGTATGTAAACTTTTGATCAGGGCCATTTGGGTGATTTCTGTTACCATTATGATTTAAAAAAGAGCCAAACAACTATGTGATAATAAATGGCTTCATATGATCACTATCCTTAAATAAAAGATAGTTTTTTTTTTTTTTTTTGCATGATCAGTCCTATTTTCAAAATAAATGCCAAAATTTCACAATTTCTGCCAGGGTGTGCAAACTTTTGAGCACAACTGTATATCTTACTTATATATTAATATATATTGTAATATATTAATACTGCACTGTAAGTGTTGGGTCTGTGTGAGCCACCTACTGACAGCTGTATCCCCCCACTTTTAAAATGACTGCTACGCCCCTGCACAAAACAGTTAAGTAGGCTAAAAATTTTATAAATAATTGACCAGGACCTATTAAATAATTAAATTTCTTCTAATGATAAAGTATCTGTTGATATGAACTGTTTAATTAATGAGTCCTTGAAATGTTGTCAATAAACAAAAACTAAAGCCACATCCACACCAATCCATTTTCATCAGAAAACTGGATTGGTGTTTTTTTTTTTTCAAGAGCGTTTATCGAAACAGTTTTAGGTGGAGGAAATGTAATTCTAGTGTGGATGAGAAGTGTAAATGTAGCAAAATAAATGCATTTTCAAATGAAAATGTACTAGTGTGGACATGGCCTAAACCATAAAATGTTATGATGTTTGGAACTCTTAAAAGGTTCTATACAGAACCTTTTCACATGGCTACAAAGAACCCTTCAGTATAGGAGTTCTATGTATGAAAAGAGCAATAGAATTCTATAAAAGATTGTATATACAACCGTTTCTACTAAGGATGTTATGGAAACAGAAAACCAGAAGAGATTAACTCTCAACAGCCTCACAACAGGCATCCTAGAACGACCCTGTTGGACCATTCATAAGAGATGAGGCGAAAGTGGGGCAAACAATGTTTCTGGGGTTGTAAATGTCTCTAATTCAGATGTACCAATGGCTCATCAAGTAGTAAAATGTTGCAGTATATATCTGAACAGTATGCACTGTTGGTTCCAGGATGTTTTTCCTGCTGTAGAGAAAAGCTGTAGGTTATTCGTTCCTTTAATAGTCCTTCTCCACTTAATTATTCCCTATAAAAAGAAACAATAATAAGGTGCTGATACAAAATATGTGACACGTCCCCTCCTTTCAGTGCTGTTTGTGCTTTTGACAGACTTATTGCCTTTCCCCTACTCTCTCTCTCTCTCTCTCTCTCTCTCTCTCTCTCTCTCTTTCTCTGAAGTCACAGTATCAGCAAAATGTATCTCTACCTATGTTACACCTGCGGTGTCATTTCAGTACTGTTCAGAAAGAGAATTATTCACAATAAGAGAAACAATGAAAATATGTGATGTTTAAAATGCATGCCCTCTCCCCATCAAAATATAGGGATTGTAAGCTTCCACAATTCCTCAAGTTACGTTACATTTCTGATGAACATACAGTTTCCACCAAACTTCCCTTAACTCTGATCAGTGCCGGCTATAATATGACTGCCATAGTCGAAGCCATTATACACTAACTGAGAGCAGGGTAGCTTATCTAAAGGGGTTGCAACATAGATGGTAAATATTATTGAGAGTGCCTGTATAATTTGTACTTGTGGCATTCCAGGCTCTTGGCAAAGGCTTGTGACTTAGCTAAAGCCCTGTTTTAGATTGCTCATTGGTAAACATCAACTATTGAAGCTGTCTACACTTTGTTCTTAACTGCATCTGAGTGAATGTTATGTTTTAAATATATATATATATATATATATATATATATATATATATATATATATATATATATATATATATATATATATATATATATAGAAGGTAACAGCAATTACAGTCAAGGAAGAAACAGCTGTGTTCAGAGTATTTGCCTCAGCTTTCTGTTCTTGGCTGACAGAAGTGGAACTCGACATGGTCTTCTACTGTTGTAGTCCATCCGCCTCAACGTTTGAAGTATTGTGCATTCTGAGATGCTATTCTGCTCACTACAATTGTCCAGAGTGGTTATCTGAGTTACCGTAGCCTTTCTGTCAGCTCAAACCAGTCTGGCCATTCTCCACTGACCTCTCTCATCAACAAGGTGTTTCCATCCGCAGAACTGACACTTACTGGATGTTTTTTGTTTTTGGCACCATTCTGATTAAGCTCTAGAGACTGTTGTGCATGAAAATCCCAGGAGATCAGCAGTTACAGAAATACTCAAACCAGCCTGTCTGGTACCAACATTCATGCCAGAGTCCAAATCATTGAGATCAAATTTTTTCCCCCATTCTGATGGTTGATGTGAACATTAACTGAAGCTCCTGACCCATATATGAATGATTTTATGCGTTACACTGCTGCCACACGATTGGCTGATTAGCTAATCGCACGAATATGTACAGGTGTTCCTAATAAAGTGCTCAGTGAGTGTATATACTGTATATATTAGGGCTGTCCATTGATTAAATTTTTTTATCGAATTAATTACATGACATGCCGATTTATTAATTGAATTAATCGCAAATATAAATATTTGCTGAGGAAGCCCTTCAAATAATTACATATAATAATTCAATATACAGTATACAATATATAATGGTATATTTATAATAGATAGTTTAAATAATTATAAATACTTATATTTAAATAATTATACAAAAAATATCATATATATTATAAAAATAATAATTAAAATGCATTGCTTATTGTGGCAGATGAGTAAAGCATTGATAAGACAATACTTACAATATAGTTATATATTATTGAAAATAAGCCTATCATTGGCTTACAGTCCACAGCAATCCATTTTGCCATTAAATTCCTCAATCTGTCTGAGATAGGCATCAGACGGATTCATCTCACTTTGGTAGCATCACGTCATAAACAGCGTTTTTTGTTCGCTGTGTCAAGTTAAACATAGTTTGAAACTTAGAAAGACACATCTTGAGACCCCTGCTTTCAGAATTGCGCTCATTCCAGCTGTGTTTGAGTGCAAGTACGCATCCTCATCTTGTGCTGTCGCTAGTATCAGTAAGTTTGTTCTCTGTACAACTGCACGATGTCTATACAGATGGAGTTTCACTTACTGCCCAGTGGTGAAAAAAGTAGGTACTTCAAACTTGAATTGCTCTGATGGTTGGAATTTTCCATATTCCATACTAAGGTCTATATATATATGTATATACTGTATATACATATATATGCTGTCAATAGAGAAAGATGCTTTTTGCCCCCAAAATGGTGTTCTTTCTTGTCCTGTCCCTATTCATTTTCATAACTTGAGTTTAACTGAACTGATTGAAGGGATGTGTGTGGTATACATTATTCCTATAGCTATGCTATGTCTTTGTTTTGGTATTGATGTGCTTTGCCATAATACTCTTATCATATCATGTAAACTGCCTGTTCCACGTACATTGGCGTGGCTCCATTATGTGAGTCACTGCGATGCTGGAATTGCTTATGTAGTGTCTTCTGCATGCTTCTATTCACACCCCTGCAGAGGAACAATCTGGGATCTAGTGCCCCTCTCTACCTGTTTAGCTATCACCCACCATGATAAACTCACTGGACCAGTGTGGATTGTGTTGATCTCTCTGTGTGTCGACTATATCTAGTGACAGAAGCATTTGTAAACAAATGGAATGTGTATAGGTACAGATATCCTGTACGTGCCCGTATCGTAACACAGATGAAACAGTCATGGAATTATTCAGGCTGGAATGTAGAAAGGGCACTTTGTCTTTAGAAAGAGAACAATCCAATGTGTCATTTGAAAAAAAAAAAGGGTGTGACTCAGTGTTGACTTGGAACAAATCAGGTGCTTGTCATGATAAGGAAGGAGCAGGGGTTTATTGTGAATTGAAGTATTTATTGTTGCTATGCTACAGATTACACGTCATAGGCATACTTACATAAGTTACAGAACGAAAACGCTTACCTTTCATGTCATCCACTAAAACATTAGGCCAACTTCTTTTTGCTAGTACAAATACTATTGAGATTTAGATGTGTATCTTATCATGAAAACATTTGTAAGAACAACCTTTAGATACACGCTAATTGCTCTTTACATCACTAAAATCCTTTTAAATGAATTAGCAACAATACATAGAAGCAAAATACCCAGTGTGTACCGATATGAGATCCCTCATTTGGATTATAGGGTCTTACAAACCCATCATACATCTTAAATCAGAGTGTTTAGATTCCTAGGCAACATGCACACATTCTGTTAATAATTCCAAAACAAACTTGGAGTAAAGCAGTCAGGTCACATTTCAGTTACCAACTTAGCAGTGCCTATAACGAAAAAGGTTGCAGTAACCAGACAGGCCATTGGCCGCATCTGTCTTCCCTCCTCCCACTCTGCCTATCTCTGAACTTTGAACATTCACAATATCCCTGCTAAGAAAATTTGCTTATCCTGACTGCCCAGTTTATAATTCTGCAATCATTAGCATGTTCCTCCCACTCTGTGTGATTAGGGCAATAAGAAAATGTTGCATAGACAAACATCAGTGTCAGAGAGTAGATGCTAAAATACACAACTCAGTTGATTAGAGCTTGACTGGGATCAAAACACCTTTATTTCTGCTTAACCCCACAGAAGAGCATGCTTGTATTGTTCTAGTCAAGATTTGTCAGTATACAGCTCAGAACTTTCATCATGCTGTATTGTGAGCCTGGAATCAATTCCCAAATGTACAGTACAGTAGGCTACAAAAAAACCAACTTAATATCTGAAGATATGACCGGAGTGTACTATTCTCCTCCCAGGTGGTCCTCTTATTTCCACACCTTTCTCAGTCCTCACCAAAATGGTACAGAGCTTATTGTGCAAACAAAGACCATATTTGCTTGGGCTTATAACATTTCATGAAGCCATGAACCTTAAACCTCTTGCATATGGGAGCATACACAACAAATGAAATATGAGATAACCAAAGGGTCAACATACTATTCCTGATACTATAGAAAAAGCAACACAACACGACTATATCCCGTTGCAATATACGTCATAGAACATAGATGAATAATTGGGTTTTCAATTTTTTACACTGTACCAGACAGGGGCCATGAGTAAAATGTTTCACTCTTGTTTCAACAAATAACTTGTAATATTTAGTCACATCACACACTTTTTATTGCTATGATAGGTGCGTTTTTCATAAAAACAATGCATAACTGTCCAGTGACAACAATGCCCATGGAAAGTAGTACTACAGTTTATTAGTAAGTTTGTATTGAAAGCCTGGGCAGCCAATAGCATTGGAGTATTTTTCCATGCAAAACACACAAGGACAGATTACACCTCAGCAGCCAGATGACCAGAGTCACTCCGCGCTGTCCTTGCACATAATGTATTTATGTATATCTTCTCACCGCTCATCTATTTAATATTTCAGAAATTAATAGAGACGTTCATTACTTATAACATTTTATTCGACCTCATACAACTGCAACGTATTCACATATGAACATATGTAAACAGCACACTATTATGAGATGTCTCAACCAATCAAAATACCACAATAAAGACGGCAGTATCTTATTATTATGGTTAGATGCATACGTGTGAGAGGAAGACACTTAATATATAGCTAGGAACGCCAGCTAGGAGTGTACTTTTCGCTTATTGGTCGAGCAACTGTCAGGGGCGGGACCCTATTTTATTATTGACAGTAGTGCAGAGCCAATCAGCACGGAGGCTTTGGAGGCAAATATATGACAAAAGCGCGTTGGACCAATCGTGAGCGTCGCTGGGGTTTTGACCTCTGAAAACCGCATCACCGCCCCCATCATGTCCGTGGCGGAGGAGCACTATAAAGCAGATTCAGTCAGGAGTTTAAAGGGTAGAGTTGTAAAAAAAAAAAAAAAAACTCCCGGGCACAGTGGGGAGTCGGTTTGCCTGACGATAGACTCCCAAAGAAAAATTAACATAATCCCCCGAAGAGCAAACAACTAAAAATATTGATGCAACCTAACTGAAATTATCAGACAACTGTTTGCTAGGAATTGTTGCGGAAGGTTGTTGTCAAGCCAGCCAGGAGAAAACACACAGTGAAGTCGTTTAATGTAAGTATCTGGCGATTTTATTATTATTATTATTATTATTATTATTATTATTATTATTATTGGCACTGAACATTTATGTATGACACCTTTCGTGCGTTCTGTGTCGTAAATGATTGTATATTGTTTTAAGATGCCTCAAGCAGGTGAGGTTTGATGCATAAATGATCGCTTTCTGCTTGAATTCGTAGTATTGTTATTGGGTTTTATCCAGTAACACTATTCTCCAGGCTTCATTAAACATTGCAGTCATGTGAGCTGCTTCTCTCCGGTGTGTTAACGCTGTCGTGTGTTTGTTTTACGGAAATGACCGAACTGTCCGGACAGTTTTCGGCTCTGTTGACCATATGACACGCACATATGATCAGAAACTCAAACTGTTTACTATGTCAAAGTTCAGGCATGTATTTTGCTAGGGGCTTGGCAACATGTATGGCGGATTTCCAGAGAGATTTTGAGCCCCTCTGTTTACAGTTTTTGTAAACATTAAAACGGTGTGCGTTTATCACGAGCCTGGGCGTCCAGAATGTTCCAATGCCATATTTATATTTATAAGGGGGCCATAAATAATAATGTCTGTGTCTCAAAACCCAGCGAGCTGCCTATCTGCATCTTTTGGGTTTCATGGGCGCTTTCGATCACAACGTTTGATGCTCACTGGGTGTTGGGACGCTGCCAGTGTTTGTTTATGTCAGAAACAACTCGCTACAGTTAAGATATTAGGGGAAAACTGCTCCATTTTGGGCTGTAATGGTGTTTGCTTGCTGTCGTTTGATGTTGTATCGAAGTTCCGAGCGACGTTGTCAAACTGATCGCGTATATTTGAACGTATAAAATCTTGTAAACTAATATAAAATGAGAATCTTGTTGTTCTAATTTGGTCTGGCATGACAGATTGCCGATCTGTTGCGCAATATCGTTTCAATGTGTCGCATTGTGTTCAAACGCCCTATATATTTACATAAAGGCGTTTTTACGCAACAGTTGACGGAATAGACCTTTTTCACAGACTGTGATGACGCGTTTCCTCATTATCAGCGGAAATCTCGGCAATTTTTTTATATTATATATGTTTTTAAATATTGAGTGTACATTTATAACATTATGCTTATTGTTATATTACCCTGGATTTAGTTTAAAATATATATATATATATATATATACCACAGCTGTGAGGGGGTTTCTATTACATCTGCGGGGAGAGTGACAGTAAATTTGGCATCTTCTCACACTTTACTGTCTTAATCCACCGCTCTCTGTTTTTTCTCTCGTCTGGAAGGTCATTCAGATGTAATAGTGGATTTTTTTTTCTTTTGCTCTTGGAGCAAATGAGTAAGTGAAGATAATATTTTTTGTGATCTCCCATTCACCGCTGTTGAAGTTTACCCCGCTTTTCAAACCACAGAGTGTGAAAAAGGTCTATAAAGTAGAGAAGAGAATCAATATTATGCAATCGCTCCTGAGTGCTGTAGACCGTGATAACTCCATAAAATTTTCACCAGAGCTTGTACCACCCCCACATGGTAGATGAGGTCCATTTAAACTGATTTAAAGTTTAACTTTAAGTTAAACTTTTTAACTGATTAAAGATATATCCAGTGTTACAACTTAATTGCCATGACGACCTAAAAACGACTGTTTAAGCAACTTTACAGCTCAAATAATACATGAGTTTTAACAGGAGAATTAAATCAAGTGCTTTTATAAAATTATAAGCCTCAATTTTCTGCCTTTTTAAACCCTTGGCCCTATTCACTTCCATTGTAAGTGCTTCACTGTAACCTTTTTTTTTTTTTGTTTAGTTTTTTTTTTAAAGAAAACGAGGGACGAGTAGAAATATCTTTTTCTGGTAATCAACATTGTGCCACAAATGCTGTCGATTGAGCTTAACTTGTATTGAACCTTGAATATTCTTTTAAACAGAGCAGATTAGGTTTTATTTCTGAAATCGTGTTTTATTAAATGCATTTTTAGTTTCTTTTTTGGCAAATGTTTTAGTTGCCAGATGTTTCTCTTGCCCTCATATGATTTGAAGTACTTAGCAGTTATGTTCACATATGAGGCTCAGAAGGGATAAGACATGGTTTATTATTTACTATCATACATAGCTGAACACCTTGCCTCTTTCTCCCCCTTCAAGGAGTGAGAGAAGACTTTCCTGTGGAACGGCAAACATTCTCTAATCCACCAAGACTTTTGTTAGTCCCCACTGATCACTACTGCCTTGGAGGTTTTTGCAACCCTGAACTAAAGCAGCTCTTGACGGCACTTTGCGACAGCGAAACAGCTATGCAACTTGAAATCCAAGTAGCGCTCAACTTCATCATTTCTTATCTGTATAACAAACTCCCACGACGACGAGTTAACATATTTGGCGAGGAGCTGGAGAGACAGTTGAAGAAGAAATATGAAGGACACTGGTACCCTGACAAGCCATACAAAGGATCTGGATTCAGGTGTATACACGTTGGCGAGAAGGTGGACCCGTTAGTGGAGGAAGCAGCCAAAGAGAGTGGGCTGGACATTGAGGATGTCCGCAATAACTTGCCTCAGGACCTCAGCGTTTGGATCGACCCCTTTGAGGTGTCTTACCAAATTGGGGAAAAGGGACCTGTCAAGGTGCTATATGTGGACGATAACAATGATAACGGGTCAGAGCTGGACAAGGAGATCAGAAACAGTTTTAACCCCGAGGCTCAGGTCTTTATGCCAATCAGCGACCCTGTAGGTGGCTCCTCAGAGTCCAGTTCCCCGTCCCCTCCATTTGGCCAGTCTGCGGCGGTCAGCCCCTCTTTCATGCCACGCTCCGCTCAGCCTTTAACCTTCACTACAGCCTCATTTGCCGCCACCAAGTTTGGCTCCACCAAGATGAAGAATGGCGGCCGCAATGGCGGCAAAGTTGCTCGCACCTCTCCCACCAACCTGGGCCTGAATGTGAACGGCTTACTTAAGCAGAAAGCCATCTCCAACTCCATGCATTCTCTGTACAGTTTTGGCCTTGGAAGCCAGCAGCAGAAGGCCTCAGCACTTTCTCCCAACGCCAAGGAGTTTGTGTTCCCCAATGTCCAGAGCCAAGGGAGCTCCAGCACATTGTTTGGAAGCGAGAACCCCCTAAGCCTCAGCCCTCTGCAGTATAACAATGCCTTCGATGTGTTCACGGCCTACGGGAGCATCAATGACAAGTCCCTCATTGATGGCTTAAACTTCAGTCTCGGCAACATGCAGTATTCTAACCAGCAGTTCCAGCCAGTCATGGCTAACTAATGTTGAAAAATGATTGTTGGCAAAAGGAAAATGAACGGCAAAGATGCACATTAGCTCAAATACTTTATTAGTCCAAGGAACTGTGGATGTGGAAACAAAGATCTCTATTAGACACACAAGCGCATGTGCCCAAGGGTGTTATTTTCTCCTCAGCTGTTTCTCTGCCCCCTTGAGTCTGTACTAAAAGCTTGTTACAGATGTGTCCGAGCTTGGTTACATTCAATCAACATGCATCACTGTTTTCTTTTCCCTTTTTTGCCAATAAAGCAAAAAATATTTTTTTTACTATCTTTTGAGAAAAAAAAATCTAAAACCTTGAAAAAAAAAAACAACAACAACAACATAGAAGCTTCAAGTTCTGGCCTCTTACAGTATTTTAAAGTTGGTAAGACTTGACTGAGTTTTTTAGAAATTGGCACTAATGCATATCTGGGGTTACGTGGTCTTTTTTTTTCTAATTGTATAATTTAATTGAGTACAGAGTTTGTAAAATATCAGAGTATATATATATTGTTTCTACAACATGGTATTGCATTTATATCTTTTTACTACTCCAGTGATCTGTGATGGCTGCAGAAGCTTTATGTTATAATATATTTTGTTTTTTGTTTTCCTTTTTTTAAAGAATTGTTAAATTAATCTTTAAAATAGATCAAAAATTCTAAAGATGTGTACAGAATATTCCTTAGTGTTGGAATTTCAGTGTAGGAATATTTGCTTTTTTGAAACAAAGTTGTATTTTCTGTTAAGAGTTAAACAGATTTTTGCTATATTATGGGCAATGTAATCGCATATATTAATTTTGTACCTACATTGTGCAATACTTGATAAAATATGGTATAACAAAGTATTTTGAGTCAGTGTCTTACATGTCGAGAGACTGAAATAGTTTATATTGAGTTTGTATTAAAATGCTTGAAATATATGCTTGTCTTTTATTTTATTCATTTTTTATTTGACATTTGCACCCTGGCCTTTTTCAATAAAAGAAAATTTAGTCAAGAATGAACTCTTGGTGTTCTTTATTTTTCAATGTTGTGTCAGTAAGCATTTAATCTGTAAGCTCCTTTTAATTAAATCTTTGTGAAAAATGTTAGTGATGTTTTATGGTGACCTACGACAGGTGCCACACCTGAGGTCTTTTGAAACTGCCTGCTGTTAAACCATGTTACCATATTTAATGGCAATAATTTATTGAATGTAATCTAATATTTGAGCACCGTTCCTCACTGATTCGGTCTGATGTTGCCATGATCCCAAGACTTCATTAGGAAAGAATCACAAAATGGCTTCTGAAGAGGCTACAAAATGATGTGAGGCACTCCAAAAACACTTGTATTAGATCTTCTGATTTCTTAAATGAACTACTATATTTAAAGGGCAGTCTACCATGGTCTCAAATCATGAGGCAAAATGTTGTGCAATCTTTAAAATGCTTCAAAGTCCAGCAGAATCTTCTCCGTTCTAGGCCTCAATGTGACTGGAACTGAAATCACTGAAGACATTAGAATGGCTTGAAAATGATATTTGTTTGAAAAGCTGAAATTTGACATTTGTCTTATAATAAAACATTATTTCTCTATTTTGTGCTAAGGAGCTGGGCATTTAGCACATTCCAAACATAGCAGAGCAAAATGAAGTATGTGAATGGCTGGTTTCAGTAGGATGCGGTGTAGGTGACCTTTAAAAGATGAATAGGAGCTTACACTGATTCATTGTCTCATTAATTTCCTGTGTTCCTATGTAATAACTAAAACTAATGATCAGGTGACATTTCTTCACAGAAGCATGGCTTTTATATGATAAATTCTTAAAGATGTGAACTGTAAACTATTTCTTGACCATTTGGGAGCTCGTTCATTCTTGTGCATTCATGTTTGCATTAACAGTCCCATATTGTGTTCCCTCTTTTTGCATTGCACCTCACCACTTGCTGTGAGAAGCTTATTGCTGTTGTGGATATACTGTACTAGTGTAGCTCAACATTTAAGCTTCAAATGTGCACTATGTTTTTGCAGCTGAAGTGCAAAGCCTCAGTGAGAGCGGCCTGGGGAGAGCTGAGATTACTGTGGTCATGTCATTTACAATGTGTGCTTGCTTATTTTTAATACTGCAGATTGAGACTTCGCTGATGCTAGTGTGGATGCAGATATAGCACCATCTGCTTGCTTATCTGAGGTCGACTGTGACTGGTATGTTTTGGCATTATTATTTTGGTAGCAACTTAAAGTAATAGTTCACCCATATGACTTACTTTCTTTCGTGCTAAAAAGAGAAAGATATTAGGCAGAATGTTAGCCATCCAGTCACCAGACGTGGCAAAGCATCAACTCCAACTGCGACCCGAACATTACCCGTTCTTTGCCAGACCTGATGAACATTTGTTATTATCTGGAGAAGTTCCAAGCCTGGGTTCCTGTGGAGTAGGATATGTTAGTGCCATTGATGAAAGAAAATAAGAGATGTAGAATATTGCCTTTGAACATCCAGTGCACTTTATAGATATGAGGCAAATTACAGGCAATGTTGAAACCATTTCCTGAGTATCAAGATTTATCTAATAGGTAGGATAAATGGTAAGATGTGACTTAGGAATATACTTTAAGGCTTAGATTCTTCCTTTGAATCCATCAAAATATCCTTAAAAGGCAAATATAGTCTATCATATTTTGGAAAATGTCAGACTGTCGGATCATTTTGAAGGCAGTGCAAAGTCATTATACCAAAACAGTGATCTTTCCCACCATGCTGTAGATCTTACTGAGCTGGACTGCACCCGCAGTGAAAGTTCTTCACCAAGGTCAGCTAGATGTGTACATAACAAGTAAATGTGCTTTTATACATTACATTGTAGACTGCATACATGTAGAGAAGACATATTGTGTATAGAAGTATTATTGTCACTGTCAAATGTGCTTTCATTTTGAAAGCTGCACTCTTAGTTGTGTGAAGTTAAAGACCCTCAGTAGAAATGAATGGTATCTGTGTCAAGAACAGCTTGAAAGTCAGGAACATCTGGGTAGTACTAGATTTTTTGTAGACTAGTGAATCTATTAAGATTTCTACGGAGCTGTTCAATTATGACGTCAATTTGTAGGCGAACCCCGAAGGCTAATTCGCATGGGTTCCCTCTGGAATTTTCTTATGGGTTTGTAGAATGGTGATTTTCAAATTGCGAATAAAATAAGATCTATGGTGAAAAATACTTGAGGGGGCATTTATGTTTTGTTCTAGAACATAAATTACACACAGTTACACCTCAATAGTGGATTTTGAAGCAGTTGTGTTTTTTAAAAATGCATGTAACTAACCCATCGCTAAACAAGGATTACAACAGTCCTCCATTTCTTAAAGCACGTAGCTCACATTCCCATGGTAGATGTAGTGCTTAATTAACATTGTGATAGCAACATGCATTTTTTTAAAAACACAGTAGCTTTTAAAATACATGATTGAACTAGAAATGTGGGCAATTTATGTTCTAGAACAAAAGGTGAAAGCTTCAAGCAATTTTAACCACAGACCTTATTTTACTCATAAATCTAAAACTGCCATTATAAAAACGTATAGCTCAAAAATGCTAATAGACCAATACTTTAGCAAGTTTACCGCCTGTCACAGTTGGAAATGGTGGCTAAAAAACCAGTGTTACATCAGTGAGAATAGTAAAACAAACCTTTATTTAGCTGACCAACAGTCCTCAAAAAGTTAGCTGTTACTTTTAAATTGTCTGGTTAAGCTAAATTAAATGTTGTGCTGCACTTTTGGCTTTTAAAAATCGCAATGACAAAAAACTAGGGCTTTTATCGGATTTCGTCAACAAAGCTGACTGGACTGATGAGATCATTTCTAAATCAACGTTTGCAGCAAACATTTTATTACAGGTATGTTGTTAACTCATATTATAATAATAATATAGCTAAGAATATTTCTGTGTTAATGATGGCTTTGTGTTGTACTTTCGTTTAATTGATGGTTATAACTAGCTGTGTTACTAGCAATAGTGAACCCAAACATAGCTAGCTTTGAACCTGAAGGCTAATTTTATTCTATATTATCTTTAAGCGATATTTAGAGGAGCTAGCTAGTGCTAGCAGTCTAATCGGTCAAATCTAACACAACAGTTTGCCGCCTTTTTGCCAACACTTACTGCGCATGGGCTGCAATATTTGTAAACTGTGTGATTGGTCTTTTGTCTTCTGGGAATTTGGGCAACAATCTGAACAGCTCTATTTGTAGCTGAAAAAATGTAATGTCAATTTCTTCCCATTCATTTGTTCATAATAATTTTAAATAATGACATTTATCCATTCAGATGCTTTTCCTTTTGATTAACAGCCACCATATCACAAATATATATATATATATATATATATATATATATATATTCTTATATACTTAATTCAATTTGATGGAATTTTATTATGAAATTGAAATGGGTAAATCTTAAAAATATAATAATAATATATATATATATATATTAGCCTATTTTTAAGATTTACCATTTCAATTTCATAATAAAATTCCATCAAAATGAATTAAGTAATGTTAAACAAAATTAAATTAATAATGCTTAAAATATTTATTTTATTAAAGATCACTCAATTCAATTTGATACATTTTGTTATGAACTTGAAATGTGGATTTTTTGAATGTATATTTCCCCCCATTGAAAGTAGCTAAAAATACTGAACTTATGCAAAAACTATTTATCTGCAGGTCTCTATTGAACTAAAAACTGACTATTAATCAATTAATCAGACTCAAGGTCACCTTGATCCTTCAGAGGATACACCCTTTTAATACATCATCTAGGAGCACTACAACTTTAAACAGATAACTTTCACAAAATTCAATACTCAGGCAAGCTGCACACCCAGCATTCAGTATCGATTAAAGCCAGAGGTTTTTAGGCTGTGACATAAGCAGGACCATTCCTACAGATTTATAACTTATAGTTCAGGTCATTACCATCAGTCGGTAACAGAGCACAATAGCAAAGCTTAAGACCTCAAAGTGGCGTTATACAATTTCAGTTGCAACCAACCCTCTTACACAACGAATGACAAGCAGAGCTCTGACCCAGATGGGTGCAGTGTTGATGGATTTTGTTTGCAGTCATCGTTCCTTCCTCTATGACTGTGTCTGTGACAGCGGGGGCCATTTCTCTTTGCTGGTCCCTGAGGTATTCGATGTTCCTGGTCTGTGTAATTTCATCTCGGTTGGCTCCCAGTAGCTCCTCACCCATAAATATTTGCACTTATAGGAAGGTGCAACACAATTTTTCCTCTAATCTAGCCACCTTGGCTCAGCATAGATAAGATAGCAATTTGTTTTGGCCACTGAGAACCTGCAGTAACTTCTACATTAATTGGTATGCCTGTGTAATGTATGACAGGCCATAGTCCGTTTACTGACAAATGCATACTAAAGCAAAAGTAAAAATGACAAGTTACTTTATGCAGCTTCCAGGATTAAAGGCATACATTTTGTTTTTGTTTTTTTATCAATGCGCCTGCAAACAAAGTCATGTTTACAAAGTACCAAATTGATGCAATCAGCACTTTTGAGGAATAACTAATTTTTTATAACAACTACAGGATTTGCCAAACTTTTCCAGATTAGTTGCATCAAATACTTGAATAATATTTAGAGTTTTGTTTGAGGCACTTAGTAGCCCGTTAAAGTAGAGTGGGCTAACATCCCGTTTTTCCCAGGACAGTCCCGTATTTACGCACTTTTTCTAGTGTCCCGACTTATTCTGAAAAAATCATGTTTTGTCCCATATTTCCCCTCGCCTAAAATTTCTCTATCGCCTAAGCCGCTTTCTCAGTCACGTGAGTATTCTAATCAAAGGTAGCCAAGGATATGGCCAATAAAATCACACCATGTTATTTGAAGTACATGACTGGGTTAAACTATCCAATCACAATCCCTTATCAATAGACGTCCAGTTAGTGAACTGATTGAAGAGTCAGTTTGAAAGAGCACACAGAAGAAATTGCGGCTGGAAAAATGTCAAGGAAGCTTGCATGTACATTTAATGAGGATCTTCAAAAAGAGTTTACAATTCTAAAAAAGGAGTCACAGACAGAGCCTAATAAAGTGAGGTGTGAGGTTTGTGGAGCTCGCTTTTCCATCGCCCATGGAGGCCGCACCGACATCATGCAGCATGTTCATACAAAAAAGCATCTGGATGCTGCTAAAAGTAAATGTGCCACACCAAGTGTTATCGATTTATTTGTGAAGCAAAGTTCAGAATCTGACAAGGTGCACACAGTGAAGGACTTTTTGCTTATCATTCTGTTGTGCACGGCCATAGCTTTGCAAATTTATGACATGAGAAAAGTCTTGTAGGCCAAGCTGGAGGAATCATTCATACCCTCTGACATGAAAAAGCAGTTGAGGCCCTGGTTGAAGCTGGTGACATGCGAGCAGATGATTTCTTTTGTGCAGTCAGAAACTTTTATTCAGCATCGGTGGATTACCTCCAAAATTAGAGCCGCTCATTGGAGAACACAGAAAAACATGAGTGGGCCCTACTGAGAGACATCCCAGAGTGGAAAGACATTCAGAGCAGCCTCGAACACTTCTACTCCAGAATCCCTGCACTCAGTTTGATTGACGAAACCACGCTCTTTGATGTGTGGGCTTGTGCGAAAAACATTGTCACTCGTCACATCACTGAGTGGAACATGAACAAGACGACCATGTCTGAGAGATGGACAGAAGTTTTTTGTGAGCTGGAGAGCAAGACCATCAACATCAGTCTTAGCCAAGGTCATGGAGTTTGTTTTGTGATCTGCATCTGTGGAGTGTGTGTTCTCATTAATGAACACAGCATGGACACCGGATAAATCTCGACTCAGTGTAAAAGTCATGAAGGCAATGTTTTTCGTACATCTTAATTTTGGACTGGACTGCTCTGCATTTTACAATAAACTCTTGAAAGACAAGCACACACTGAGAAAAATTACTGCCAACGAAAAGTACAAGGTGACAACAGTTATAGATGCGGTTGCACCCTCTAATTCACATTGATCTGCGCCTAGGTAAGGATACGTCAATTTCAATTTTGCTGGGAGGAGGCTGTCCCGTTTGCCACAAACAGGAATCTGGTAACCATACATTAAAGGAATGTTCCAGGTTCAATACAAGTTAAGCTCAATCAACAGCATTTGTGGCATTCTGTTGATTTCCACAAAAGTACATATTCTAAATTCAACTTGTCCCTTGTTCATAAAAAAGCACAAATCGCGGTTGCAGTAAGGCATTTACAATAGAGTCAGGCAGAGCTCCAAAAAGGGGCAGGAGCTCCAAACCGCCAGTAAAGATATAGAGAGCCCCTAACCCTTTCCCTAACCTTTACTGTAAGTGGAAGCGATGCCCCTTTTCTAGTTGGCGCAACCCCCTTTTGGAGAAACCCTGCCCCCTATGGACTAGCTCTGACCTCTTCGGAGATTCTGCCCCCATGCCGCGGTGTGAGTTACGACGGTTACTGTCTGATAAAAAAAAATGTTGGTTAACTGGTTTTACAATTATTTGCACATTTTCTTATTTTGCAACAGCACTGATGCAAAAAATGCATATCGTATAACAATTGTCTAAACGTCTAAGTGGACGCATTGCTGGGGGATATGTGGACGCTATGGGAAGCCCTATAATAAGAAAACTGATAAATACACACACACACACATGTTGGTGTGGTTATCCTTATGAGGACTCTCCATAGACATAATGATTTTTTATACTGTATGAACTATAGATTCTATCCCCTTACCCTAACCCTATCCCTAAACCTAACCATCGCAAAAAACTTTCTGCATTTTTACATTTTCTAAAAAACATCGTTAAGTATGTTTTTTAAGTGATTTGAATTATGGGGACACTAGAAATGTCCTCATAAACCACATTTATAGCATAATACCCCTGTAATTACCAGTTTGTAACCTAAACACATGAACAAATGATCATTCAAATGATTCTAAATTCTTATGGTTAAATTAACTGTGATATTTTTAATCGCGGTTAATAGTAAAACAGTATAATTGTGTCATCCCTAATGCATACTCTTATATATTTATACACTGTATCATATCAAACATTCTGAAAAAAACATTAAGGTTAATGTTTCATAAAAATAAATTACCCTTTCAGAAAATTACAATACTTACCTGCTTTCCTCACCATGAAAAACAACAGATAATTTCTATGGACGCCTTTAACATCTTCACTGACTCCACATATGACTCATGTGATGTATTTCATGTTTTCTAAATTCATATGAAAGTTTTGTGTGGGTAACAGACCTACAGACCGAAATTGCACATTGTCAGCCACTATCTTGTGAGTTTTATTCCTGCAGGGGGCGCTTGACGCTCTGAAAACTGAATCCCCCATGTATCCGCATTTAAATCTAAGAACGCATTATATCCTTTTGGAGACATTTTAGACTGGATAGTTATTTTTAATAAAAAATGATCATTGCAATGATTCTTACCTGTGAATGAAAATCCGCCTCAGCATTATCTATAAAAGCATTTTTAAAAATCCTCATCCAGTAATATTAAATGACTGTGAGTTAATGCATCATGGCCAGCACTGAGAAAAGTAACAGGTACCATGTGACACCGCCGTCTAGTTGGGCAATTCCAATTCGTACAAAGGAGGGGGGACTTCAGGTTTTTGTCTCAAAATGACAGACTCACAGCCACACAATTCTCATACGAAATTATTTTCAGCATTGATGAAAATATATAAACAAGGACAGCTGCATGATTGGGGTGGATGCTTCACAGCATTGGTGGGGATGTGTGCCCCCCGTCTCCCCCAATTCTACGCCAGCCTAACTTTAAGCATACACATATGACATCATAAGCCTTTCGTTTGGTCTTGATAAATTGGTTTGAGCTCAGAGGCCTAGGGAAGAGGCCAATGAACTTTAATGTCTGCACACATGTTCACACCCACCGAAAGCTCTTATGTGGAAACACCCCATACGTCAGGGCTTAGGAATTCCTCTCTGATTCAAAGCAAAGGAATGTCAGTCAGGTGGCTTGTGATGTAAAGGAAACCGTCTCCCACTTTAACCTGGGACACGACCTCACTGTATATAATGTCTTGTCACATTTCAAAGGCAACACAATCACCTGCTAAGAATGGTGCATTGAAAGTATTTGCCTAAACATTTTGACTAGTATTAGCCTGAAGGTTATGTTTTGACTGTATTTCTTGGAGGTAGCTTGTGAAACCTCATCTTAATGTGGTCTAATGCAACTGCAGTGTCATAGTAGAACCCAGCGTGGTAAGTAAATCAGTGCAGCACTCAAAGGAACTCACCCCAGTCTAAATTATTCAGTACCAGAGAACGAGAAGGGCTCACTGATGTGCTCTATGATTTTCAATAAAGGTCATATTAGGGTGGAAAAATCCATGGCTCTTGTGACTTCTCCTTAAAGAGTAAAAGCTTCTATCACTTACACTTTAAATATTGTAAGTTGTACAATTAAAAAAATGATCTAGTTATATCAACTTGTGAGTGAACAAGGAGAAAATTCTAGACCAAGATAGTAAACTTTTCTCATATAATTTGGCTGATGAATTTCTACTCTGAAGAAAAAAAGTTTCAGCTTCATTGCATTTAATTTGACTCTAAAGAGTTTTTAAAGACAAATTGAAATTATGATTGGAGTTTTGTGTGTTGATTTTGAGGTCATCTTCATGCTAGTGTACTCCTAAAGTCGGCAATTAATGAACTTTTAGCAAATACAGTATATGAACTTAAAGAAAAAGTTCACTTAAAAACTAAAATGGTTGATCCCTTGACTTTTGAAACGCATATTACTTTTTTATTATGCAGAATATGAATATTGCAATCTGTCTATTCAATACAATGGCATACGATATGTTTTGGTGAGAAACAACCCAAACTATAAGTCTTGCAATGGATATTAATTTCAATTTTCCTTTTCTGTTCCGCATAAGAAAGAAATGAATGATATGATGGTGAGTAAATTATGACAGAATTATAATTTACAGTCTTTCTTGTCTGAGAAAATGAACCAAAAATATCAATGACTTATTTTGTTTGCTTGTTTTTGACCAATAAAATGTTCTCTAGAATGACAATTTCCCCTCCCATACTACTATCCTGCAGTTAATAGCAAGTAGAAAATCATGATTGATACTGAAAAAAAGTTTTTGCTCCCTCAACTTAACTTAAGCTAATTGTCTTTTTGTTTTTTCAAATTGTATTTTCAACTTGACAAGTTATGTTGACATAATTAAATTATTAAAGGGATAGTTCACCCAAAAATGAAATTTCTCTCTTGATTTACTCTTTAAAATACATGAAAGTATGTGAGCATTGCAATGTTTTTGCAAAACTGAAATTACGTGCTTCATAACACCTTTGGCTGCACTTTTCAAGTGAAATGTCCAGCAGGGGGCGCCAAAACCGAGCAAAATGAGGTTGTAATCAGACAAGGATTTTAAGGTGAATTTTAGATGGAGGTTTCAATAAAATGTACCTCCCTAACCTAAAACTTTACCCTTAACCAATAGTGTATGAAAAGAGAAATGAGAGTTTAACACAACAGACATTCTTACCATTAACCAACACCTAACCTTAACCAACAGTGTTTTAAAATGCAGAAACGAAATGAAAAGCAATTTTATGAACCAACCATGTCAATTTGTGTCGCTTCTATGTCTCTATCGTGTCACATGTTAGCTTGAGTTCTTGTCTGGTTTTGAACCACACTTCTCCAAGTCCAAAGTCCAACACTCTATGAGGTGAGCTACCACGCCCGCTAATCATTTTGTAATATATATATATATATGTGTAGGTGGTTCTTCTTTGTGTATATGGCCATCTAATGGGCAGGGAGGAGAATTTATAGTAAAAAGAACTTAAATATTGATCTGTTTCTCACCCACACCTATCATACCTCTTCTGAATCTTTTCATACACATCTGGGATGGCACGAGGGTGGGTAAATTATAAGAAAATTCATTTTTGGTTGAACTATCCCTTTAATTGACTCATCCTAGTATTTAAAGTTATGCGGACTTATCAAGTTTAGTTGAAATAACTTATGAACTTATTTTTTCAAGTTTTCAGTGCCAAAATGTTACTTTTTAAAAATACAAGGATGAGCCCTTCAATATGTTCCACTCCAACGTCCAACTGGAAGTTTCAACAGGAAATACAGTATTTGTATTTTCAAACTGATAATTCCAGCGTTCCCAGGGATTTAGCTGAGTAAATGAGCTGATATAGTTAAAACAGGTCTGTAATCATATACAAAATCAATAGTACATGCCAGAATTTGACAAAGCAAGGATTCACATGGGTTAGAAGTAGTGGAAATGATAAGTAAAAATACATTTAAGTATGAAATCAAAGCAAGAGCGTCATTCCCAAATATTGCTAAATTATTGATGAATTAATGGCAACATCTTAAAAAATAATTGCAGTAAATGCCAAATGTAATCTAGATAAAAGGAACAATGGTCACAAGTCAAAGCAAATTGACAAGGATTGGTACAAAATATCACAACTGAACA
Organism: Myxocyprinus asiaticus; assembly: GCF_019703515.2. Lineage (NCBI taxonomy): Eukaryota > Metazoa > Chordata > Actinopteri > Cypriniformes > Catostomidae > Myxocyprinus > Myxocyprinus asiaticus. The sequence continues at coordinate 16,734,319 of NC_059375.1, forward strand.
ATGTCATAAATGAATCAGTACCTTTGTGAACGTATAAAAAAACGTCTTTTTCTATGTACAAATTTATAACACCATTTAAACTGCTTGTATCCAAGGTCAACATACAGTGATGCATAACCTTGTCTAAGTAAACACAACACATGGAAAAACACAACACATTCACTCTGTTTCCGATATTTGGAGAAAGCCACAGGAGGCCTTCAACCCACAGTGTACATTGTCAACTGTTAAACATAGTAAGGAATCCGCAAATGGGATGGGTGGCCATAATGTGGGAGTCACTGGGTCAAATGATTGGTCTGTGTGGTCATATAATGGCCTTGCAATATGAGATCATTTTAGACAACCAAGCTCTTTGTTTTGAAACCACTGTTCTTTCATTATGTTCCTTTTTTGCAACAAATTCAAAAGTGCTTTTATGAGCACCAGGATGATGTCACGACATCATTTAAAAAAATAATTAAATCTTTATGGGAAGTTCTGGAGCTCAAAGTGCAGTTAATTTCAACCGTCAACCCTCTCAGAAATGTAGTTTTTTTTTTTTTTTCATAATCTTTTTCCATTTACCATTGAAACTGTTATTGACCATATATGGATGTAGTGGTGAGTGGATAATTGTAACGTCAATAAATGTAACACTGGTAATAACTTAATGCAAACTGCACTCACAATAAGAGATATGCGCAAGTAATGTAATGTACAGTTTTAGTAACAATAACCAACATGAAACATTATCATTGCGATATTTTCTATAAAACAGTTTTTAGTGAGTGAAAATGGTTGGTTTTAGGGTCATTTAAAGTAAATCAAATCATACATCGTTATAAACAGTTGTTTTAGTGTTGTTTACTGTCCTGATTTGGAAGCAATATTGCAAAACATCTGCAATTTTCCTGTCTGTATGAATGTAACACTAGTAATGACTACTGACATGTCAAAGATTTTTGAGGTGATACTTCGTGATACTTTTTTCGAATGTTTAGGTTAAATTTGTCCTTAATAAATGAGCAAAACCCAAAAAGTGTTCAATGATCCCTGCTTTCCCCTTTTAAACTGGCTATAAAGTGGACCTTAAAAACAACACTCAAGCGCATGCATATGTTGCTAATTGTCTCCCCGTGTTTTAGGCAAAGTGTTTTTCCCGTTTGCTCCCAGGGTGTCCTTGGGTGTGTGAGAACTCTAGCTGAATACCTGGCAGCAGCTCAAGAAGGATGAATTACCGGCTAAGCGTCGCTATTCAGTACTCGCCTTTCATGCCTTTTTGGTGGTCAGAAATGCTCAGCTTCAGCAAACATTCAGTGAATAGCAAGCACATACTTCAACTCACAGCTTGGTCCAGCGATCAGCCAAAAGGATGGCTAAGGTCACAGAAGGACTATTTAGAAATGAACACACATAATAATTGTAACCACGCTGGAAACCTTTTTAAAGGGGCCATTTTTATACATGAGAAAGCTTCTCTCACTCAAGATTAATGATTCCTATCTTCATGATGTCTTTCTTTTCCTTCAGCTCAGAGGAAGGAAAATGTATTAAGGTGATGGGAATGGGGAAATGAACAATAAACTTGAGTGTAGTAGACAGTAACTTAGTACACTAGAGCAGTGATTCCCAGCCAGGGGTACAGTACACCCTAATGGGTACTTGGAAAGGTTTTGGTTTTACTTTGTTAAATATATATACTGTGTACATACTGTGTATATCTTGTCTATATATACAGGTGCATCTCAATAAATTAGAATGTCGTGGAAAAGTTCATTTATTTCAGTAATTCAACTCAAATTGTGAAACTCGTGTATTAAACAAATTCAATGCACACAGACTGAAGTAGTTTAAGTCTTTGGTTCTTTTAATTGTGATGATTTTGGCTCACATTTAACAAAAACCCACCAATTCACTATCTCAAAAAATTAGAATACATCATAAGACCAATAAAAAAAACATTTTTAGTGAATTGTTGGCCTTTTGGAAAGTATGTTCATTTACTGTATATGTACTCAATACTTGGTAGGGGCTCCTTTTGCTTTAATTACTGCCTCAGTTCGGCGTGGCATGGAGGTGATCAGTTTGTGGCACTGCTGAGGTGGTATGGAAGCCCAGGTTTCTTTGACAGTGGCCTTCAGCTCATCTGCATTTTTTGGTCTCTTGTTTCTCATTTTCCTCTTGACAATACCCCATAGATTCTCTATGGGGTTCAGGTCTGGTGAGTTTGCTGGCCAGTCAAGCACACCAACACCATGGTCACTTAACCAACTTTTGGTGCTTTTGGCAGTGTGGGCAGGTGCCAAATCCTGCAGGAAAATGAAATCAGCATCTTTAAAAAGCTGGTCAGCAGAAGGAAGCATGAAGTGCTCCAAAATTTCTTGGTAAACGGGTGCAGTGACTTTGGTTTTCAAAAAACACAGTGGATCAACACCAGCAGATGACATTGCACCCCAAATCATCACAGACTGTGGAAACTTAACACTGGACTTCAAGCAACTTGGGCTATGAGCTTCTCCACCCTTCCTCCAGACTCTAGGACCTTGGTTTCCAAATGAAATACAAAACTTGCTCTCATCTGAAAAGAGGACTTTGGACCACTGGGCAACAGTCCAGTTCTTCTTCTCCTTAGCCCAGGTAAGACGCCTCTGATGTTGTCTGTGGTTCAGGAGTGGCTTAACAAGAGGAATACGACAACTGTAGCCAAATTCCTTGACATGTCTGTGTGTGGTGGCTCTTGATGCCTTGACCCCAGCCTCAGTCCATTCCTTGTGAAGTTCACCCAAATTCTTGAATCGATTTTGCTTGACAATCATAAGGCTGCGGTTCTCTCAGTTGGTTGTGCATCTTTTTCTTCCACACTTTTTCCTTCCACTCAACTTTCTGTTAACATGCTTGGATACAACACTCTGTGAACAGCCAGCTTCTTTGGCAATGAATGTTTGTGGCTTACCCTCCTTGTGAAGGGTGTCAATGATTGTCTTCTGGACAACTGTCAGATCAGCAGATTGTGTAGCCTAGTGAACCAAACTGAGAGACCATATTGAAGGCTCAGGAAACCTTTGCAGGTGTTTTGTGTTGATTAGCTGATTGGCATGTCACCATATTCTAATTTTTTGAGATAGTGAATTGGTGGGTTTTTGTTAAATGTGAGCCAAAATCATCACAATTAAAAGAACCAAAGACTTAAACTACTTCAGTCTGTGTGCATTGAATTTATTTAATACACGAGTTTCACAATTTGAGCTGAATTACTGAAATAAATGAACTTTTCCACGACATTCTAATTTATTGAGATGCACCTGTATATATATATACAGTACTGTGCAAACGGTTTAGGCACTTTAGAAAACTGTTGCATAGTGAGGATGTCTTCAAAAATAATGGCAAAAATAGTTTTCATATATCAATTAACATCATACAAGGTGCAGTAAACATAAAAAAAAATTCAATCAATATTTAGTGTGACCATCTTTGCCTTCAAAACAGCACCAATTATTCAGGCAAGCAGCTGTATCTCTTCACATCGCCCGAAAACAAAACACTCACCCACTGGCATCTGAATCAGTGTCTAAAGCGAAACCACACAAGAGGCCCAGCATGTGTGTGCAATAGAGACTGAATGGCAGCCAGAGAAAATAATTGTTCTGAGATTTTAAACTTCAGCAAATTAAACTTCAGCATTCAGTTTGTTTTGTATCTGTATTTTTAGTGTCTAATAATGCATTGGCAATGTACGCTTAAGTTTATCTTGCCAATACAGTTTGATATTGGCAAGATAAATAATGAATCTGCCCATTTGATCCTATTATCAAAAAAGTCCAATGGAAAACACCAGAATATTTTGCCCAACTTTTAATTAAACCTTGTCCATAGATTTTATGGCCTGTAAACTTGTGGCATTATTTTTTTTTTTTTATCAAAGAGCTATACCTTTAAAAATATATCTAATTAACAAAACAAAAACAAAAAAACTAACAAAGTAAAGTAAATATAATTATGATTGTATTTTTATGTTTGTTTTATGAACCATGCACAGAAAACAGTGCGATTAATTAGTTAAAAAATTGTAATCGATTCACAGCTCTAATATACTATATATACTATTATATATACATACATACATACATATACTGTACAGTTGTGCTCAAAAGTTTGCACACCCTGGCAGAAATTGTGACATTTTGGCATTGATTTTGAAAATATGACTGATCATGCAAAAAATTTAAGGATTTATTATTTAAGGATAGTGATCATATGAAGCCATTTATTATCATATAGTTGTTTGGCTCCTTTTTAAATCATAATGATAACAGAAATCACCCAAATGGCCCTGATCAAAAGTTTACATACCCTTGAATGTTTGGCCTTGTTACAGACACACAAGGTGACACACACAGGTTTAAATGGCAATTAAAGGTTAATTTCCCACACCTGTGGCTTTTTCAATTGCAATTAGGGTCTGTGTATAAATAGTCAATAAGTTTGTTAGCTCTCACGTGGATGCACTGAGCAGGCTAGATAGTGAGCCATGGGGAGCAGAAAAGAACTGTCAAAAGACCTGCGTAACAAGGTAATGTAACGTTATAAAGATGGAAAAGGATATAAAAAGATATCCAAAGCCTTGAAAATTCCAGTCAGTACTGTTCAATCACTTATTAAGAAATGGAAAATTTGGGGATCTCTTGATACCAAGCCAAGGTCAGGTAGACCAAGAAAGATTTCAGCCACAACTGCCAGAAGAATTGTTCAGGATACAAAGAAAAACCCACAGGTAACCTCAGGAGAAATACAGGCTGCTCTGGTAAAAGACGGTGTGGTTGTTTCAAGGAGAACAATATGACGATACTTGAACAAAAATGAGCTGCATGGTCGAGTTGCCAGAAAGAAGCCTTTACTGTACCAATGCCACAAATGACAACACCTTGACATGCCTCACAGCTTCTGGCACACTGGAATTTGGAGTGACGAGACCAAAATAGAGCTTTATGGTCACAACCATAAGTGCTATGTTTGGAGAGGGGTCAACAAGGCCTTTAGTGAAAAGAATACCATCCCCACTGTGAAGCATGGTGGTGGCTCACTGATGTTTTGGGGGTGTGTGAGCTCTAAAGGCAGGGGGAATCTTGTGAAATTGATGGCAAGATGAATGCAGCATGTTATCAGAAAATACTGGCAGACAATTTGCATTCTTCTGCACGAAAGCTGCGCATGGGACGCTCTTGGACTTTCCAGCATGACAATGACCCTAAGCACAAGGCCAAGTTGACCCTCCAGTGGTTACAGCAGAAAGAGGTGAAGATTCTGGAGTGGCCATCACAGTCTCCTGACCTTAATATCATCAAGCCACTCTGGGGAGATCTTAAACGTGCGGTTCATGCAAGACGACCAAAGACTCTGCATGACCTGGAGGCATTTTGCCAAATGAATGGGCAGCTATACCACCTGCAAGAATTTGGAGCCTCATAGACAACTATTACAAAAGACTGCACGCTGTCATTGATGCTAAAGGGGGCAATACACAGTATTAAGAACTAAGGGTATGCAGACTTTTGAACAGGGGTCATTTAATTTTTTTCTTTGTTGCAATGTTTTGTTTTATGATTGTGCCATTCTGTTATAACCTACAGTTGAATATGAATCCCATAAGAATTAAAAGAAATGTGTTTTGCCTGCTCACTCATGTTTTCTATAAAAATGGTACATATATTACCAATTCTCCAAGCGTATGCAAACTTTTGAGCACAACTGTATATATAAGTAATAATTGACATCGGACCGTTGAATTAATGAAAAATAATACACACCCCGAAGTGGTTATATGGCCAAGATGCATTTTTCAATAATTTAAAGGCCCAAAGTCAATAATTCCACTTATACCATGTTTATAGAACTACTTTCTTCCTCCGCAAATTCAGTGTCTTCCTTTGATACAGTCCAAGCCTTCATTGCCAGTTCAAAAGAGTCACTTTAGAACTAGTAATGGAGGCTTGTGCTGCTTTTAAGCACTTATTTGAGTAACAAGATTGTGTGTGTGTGTGTGTGTGTATGTGTGTATGTGTGTGTGTGTGTGTGTGTGTGTGTGCGTGCGTGTGTGTGTGTGTGTGTGTGTGAGTGTACAAGTTTTACTATCCTTGTGGGGACCAAATGTCCCCACAAGGATAGTAAAACCTGAGATCACCTACGTTGTGAGGACCAGCCAGCGGTCGTCATAAAGGAAATGGTATATTAATTGATGTTTTTTTGAAAATGTAAAAATGCAAGAAGATTTCTGTGAGGGTTAGGTTTAGGGGAAGGGTTAGGGTTAGGGGATAGAATCTATAGTTTGTACAGTATAAAAATCATTATGTCTATGGAGGGTCCTCATAAGGATAGCTCAATCAACGTGTGTGTGTGTGAGAGAGAGAGAGAGAGAGAGAGAGCAAGAGAGAGATAGAGATAAAACTGTGAGAGATAGCGTGTGGGATTACCTGTGTTTACTGTGGCTCTCGTAGGCAGTAACATCACTTCAAATCGCCAAGATGTTAGTTTAAGTATACTACTCAGCAGCAGGGTGGTGGCATCACCATTTTTGTATATAGCTTTTCCTTTGCTAAACCAAGGTTTTATTGAGTCGCAGAGATTAATTTACATCATTGCTCTCTTGTTTGCATGTTTCTATGTGTGTGCTATGTATTTGTGTCCATAGAAATAGAAACTGTTTGTCATTGTTATCTGATTTACTTAGCCAATGTCGTTGTTTTATTTGCTGTGGTAGCCTGCACTACTCTTTGAAATAACTGAAATAATTTGGCACAGTATGGAACCATTATGCAGTCAAGACATAAAACTACTTCATAGCCATGCATTTATTGAAAATAATTGCATACCTTAGAACGTCCATCAACCAATCAGAATCAAGCATTCAACAGCCCTGTGGTATATATAAATATATAAATTATTGGATTTAATCTCGTTTTTTTATTTATTTATTTTTTATTTTTTTTTAAGGACATAAAACAAGAAATGTGTGTCTAGTGTGTAGGTTTTATAAATTTTGGTGAATGACATTCTTAGCACAATATACGCTACTCGGTGAGTCTGTTTTTCACCCACAGTGCTAACTAACTAACTAACGGACTGACTAACTAACTAACTAACTCATTCTAAGTTTCTAAATGACTGACTCAATCACTCACTGACTCACTCACTTAGTCACCAACCAACTAACTGACTGATTCACTCACAAAGTATCTAGTCAACTCACTCACTGTCACTAACTCACTCACTCACTCACTCACTCACTCACTCACTCACTCACTCAACTAGTAACTAACTTACTAAGTCAGCAACTAACTAACTCACTCAATAAGTCACAAACTAAGCAACTAACTAACTCAAAGTCTCTAAAGGGCTTTTCACACAATCCCAGGTCATTCTAAACCCCGGGTAAACAGAATCCTAGGTTATCCTGTTTCATGTTTCACAATGTTCATACTTTACCCTGGGTTAACAATTGACCCTAGGTATTTTGCACACTGTACATTCGTAAGCCCCAGGTTAACGTTCTTATTTGCATATTTGCTGTGTTACAGTTTTTCACAATTGCTAAGACACATTTCTTGAAACCTTCACATTTGCCATCAATATTCAACACTTACCGGTTTCCCTCAGATGGAGAATGTAAACAGCGCATGAAAGTTGGGGAAAGTTTCAGCAACTGTACAAAGCGTATGAATATTAAATGAGGTAAGCACTGAAGCATTATATAATTGGTTTTGTGTTGCTAAACAACTTTCTAAAACATTCTAACACTGCATCGTTTCACACTGTAAAACTTTGGCATCACAATGCAATACTATCCCTGCTCTGGAGCAGGGTTTCATAACCCCGGGTAAAAAGCACTACTAACCCCCTTTCAAAATTACAAGTTATGGTTAGGTTAGGTCTAACCCTGGGTTAAAAGATGGGTTTAAAAGACATTAACCCGGGGTTCGCTCACTAAATCACTAAGTCACCAGCTAACTAACTGACTAACTCACTAAGTTATTAACCAAATAATTCAGTCACTCACTAACTCACAAACTAACTAACTGACTATCTACTTCTGACTCAGTCACATAGCCAGCAACTTACTAACTTACTAAGTCAGAAACTAACTCACTCAGTCACTCACTAACTAGTTCAATCACTCACTACGCCAGTAACTATTTTACTAAGTCACTAACTACAGTAACTCACTCAGTCACTTACTTAATCTCTCACTAACTAACTAACTAACTAACTAACTAACTCACTCGCTCACCCAGTTACTAACTAACTCACTGAGTCACTCAATCACTCACATCCAGTATAACATGTTTCAAGCCCTGTTTACACTGTTGAGGAATTTTGAGCAATTTTGCAACTATATGTTGCTGATCTCTGTACTCTTTGTCCCTAAAGGGCGTTTTTACTGCTGTCGCTCTAACATTATTGGTCGGCTGCACAAATGGCCATAGCTTTAGAAAATCTGATCACAGATGAGATATATTGCCAATAAAACTAAGATTATTTTATTTTTTTTTTTTTCTTCTTTTTTTTTGCCTCTAATAATAAACATTCTGCAGGGGAAAGTGTTTTTATAAAAACTGTTGCTGTGCTCAATACATCCTATTATTAACAAGAAAAACAATCTATTAATGTAATCTCACTCACAATGCTGACAATTTCTCGAATTAACATCATCCCACTAAAAATGAGAATTCTGGAGGGGAAAGTGTTATATCAATGAACGATCTTTCAATGTGTGGTTGGAGTGTGGAGCAAAAGATATAGAGCACTATAGCAAGGGGGAGAATGAACGCTAACCACCCTGTTATTATACACAGGGAAATATTAACCCAGTCAGAAAAAGAGCATACAGGTTCGAAGTTCCAAACAAAAAGGGTCAAGAAACGTGGATAAAAATGTGCAAAAATAGATTTCTTTTTTTCACCAACAGATGAATAAAAAAGGGCACTGGACACTCATTCAATCATTTAAAATTAAATTAAATCATAATGAACACTGCATGGCAATAAACTGCATGGTTCACAGTAGGCTTCATACTCAAAAAGGACAAAACCCCCTATAAAAAGACACTTCACCCACAGGTATACACTCTCATTTACACAAGCATACAGGTGAATCAGTTGTGCATACACACCACTCATCACATGACAGGGGCACCACCACCATAAGCAGAGAATGGCTAGCCCCCTACACTTGGTCCCTGTAGCTCCTGAGAGAAACACAGAAAAGAAAATACACACAATAACAATAATGAACACCAAATCCCAGATAGCACATGTACAGTGGAAAGAAAAAGTATGTGAACCCTTTGGAATTACCTGCATTTATACATTTGTCTTAAAATCTGGTTTGATCTTCATCTAAGTTACAATAATGAAAAAAAAACCAATCTGTTTTAACTAGTAACACACAAATTATTGTATTGTTCTTGGACATATTGAATACATCATTCAAACATTCACAGTGTAGGTTGGAAAAAGTATGTGAACCCCTTGGCTAATGATGTCAACAAAAGCTAATTAGTTAAAGGATCTAAAAAGAAAGAACATATTAATAGTAGAGCTAATTATAAATTAATATCTAGCATAAGTCAGCATGAAATCAAAATTGACCCTATTTGCTAAGTTCCTGGTCTTATTGTGTATGATTCATCTGCATTCATCTGTGGAGCCTATGTTATTACAAATCTGTTCCCACTTTATATTAGGTGTATTTAACTAATATGTACTAACATTAAAATACATACAATACAATGTACTTATTGTGTAACTACATATTGTTCTGCAAACTTCACATTTGTTGCTACTGAGGTTGAGGTATGGGTAGGTTAAGGAGCAGGGTTAGGGGTTTAGGGTAAGGGTAGGGTTAGGTTTATGATTAGGGGTTAAGGTTAACAGTGTAACTACAGATGTAAATAAATGCAGGTACTTTAAATGTAAGTACAATGCAACAACACGTATGTACATGATGAGTATATTGTATCAAATGCTAAAGTACATAGTAGTTAAAGACACATAATATAAAGTGGGTCCAAGAATCTCTACAGAATCATGTTGAGGGTATAATTCCCGTCCATGTCTAATATTTCATCTTGTGCATAAGATGCAAAACTCTTTTTTAATCTGGCTTTTATCTTGTATTACTGTAACTGAAAGGTTGATTTAATGTCATATTAATTCATTATAATCCATGGCCCTACAATCCCCCTGTCAAAGAAAGTATGTTTCTCAGTAGTTTCCTTTGCTCTGGACCGGGACTATGTGTTGTGAGTTCCAAGGAATAGCTCTCTGATAGCATAATGACATGGGCAGTCCCTCAGGAAGAACTGCTTCCATAAATAGCACCTGATGTGTTTGTGATTAAGCTTTTTCCATGTTTGGGCCCGAGGGGCATCAGTTTTAATCAGTCGTTCAAAAAAATTACCCAGGCCATCTTTCGGTGACACAGAAAATAATGAGCTTGAACTGGAATCCACACGGAGGGTAAATTATTTTAAATAGAATATTTTAAGGGTGAATTAATTTTAAATGAATTCTATGAATGAGAATTTTAATGAAAACAAAATTGAAGGAATAGACAATACTAAGTGATAAATCATAAGAGTAATTTTCTTTAGCTACAGTGTTTAGGACCTCACTAAATATAGTGTAGGGCAGGCTATTTCAAAAGTCGAACTTGTGAAAATGCTTCTATTTTGCATTTTTCTAAATACAGTTAATTACAAATCATATTATTAGCATAACAATTTGAGTGAAAAGTTCAGTTTGATTAATTAACATGAATTTCAGAATTTTATAGTACTGTTATGTCTTCCTTTTGCTAAAATGCAAAAGGATACAGTGGGAAACTCTCAAGGGAAAACACAACAATAAACTTCCTTCATCTGCCATCATAGAACCAGGTTCTTGCCCACAAGCAGTGTTGGGGAGTAACGGAATACATGTGACGGGATTACGTATTTAAAATACAAAATATAAGTAACCGTATTCCACTACAGTTACAATTTAAATCATTGGTAATTAGAATACAGTTACATTCAAAAAATATTTTGATTACTGAAAAGATTACTTTGCATTTTATTGTCATTTGTTTCATTACATTTTTATTCTGCTTTGTTGGAAAACATTTATCTGTATAAATGATGCGATCCGATGAGTGTTTGAACAGCCGTGAAACACTTTATGATGTCTTACATTCATACAAGCAGAAAGAGGGTGTTTTCACACTGTTATAAGTGAAAAGGTGGATTTGATGCTATACGATTAGAAGATGATTTTGTTGTGTACACTCTGTGGGGTTTTGAAGTAAGTTTGGAGCAGCAGAAATAGTTCACCTTTTGTAAACTGACATGTGAACACTTAGCTTTAAGCTAAGCTAAAATGCTATTTCTAGCCCTTTTACATGCACCTGTTATCAGGCATGATTATATTTTTTCTATCAAGAAAATCCACATTGGATCATTAAAATTATGGCAAAGATGTAATGCAAAAATCTTATTTTTGATGATAATTTTTGTATTGTTTTCTATCTAAAAATCCTTAAAACAAGATACATTTACAATGTTTTATAAGCAACACTGCATAAGATGTTTATTTTAATTTTTTTTCAGAGAATTTATGTTTAATGGGTTTTTTTTTTACTGTCAAGATTTTTTTTCACTTATTACATTTTCAAACACGTGAAAAAAATCAGCCAGTGCTGAAGAAGTAATCCAAAGTATTTAGAATACGTTACTGACCTTGAGTAATCTAACGAAATATGTTACAAATTATATTTTACAGCATGTATTCTGTAATCTGTAGTGGAATACATTTCAAAAGTAACCCTCCCAACCCTGCCCACAAGTCACCATCTGATACATCCTTGATATTCGGCCTGATCGAGAACATTGAGTATTGGAACTGAACTTCGGCAGTGTATGATGATGTCAAACGAGTCCATGAGAATGTACTGTAAGAACAAAAAAGAACGCACATTGAGAAACAGCCTCATTCTTGCATTCCGTCTGTGTTATTTTAAGTGTTGGTCTATGTACATATGTGTCAGATGGACAATTTTGGGGCATCCCATTGGTTGTTTTAGCATCATAAAAATAGTGAGCATTTTTAGGATGCTGTGTCAAGTTAAAAGTAATAGAAACTTTGAAAATCACATCTTGCGATCCCAGAGTTCTGTTGTGCTTTGTCCAGCTGTCAAGGATGCATCCTGGCTGTAATTCTGTGGCTGCGCTGTGTGCCTAAGAGGGTTGTTTATGCGTGCTGACTGCCCCCTGCTGACGCGGCTCATACATGTACTTCAAGCTTGAATTGCTCCAATAATAGGAAAACACTGTACATACTTTTATTACGGAATTTAAATAGGAGGCATGATTATTTGCATTCAATTTTTTTAAACACGTTATTCCTTATATAATTAATCACACTAAATTAGTGAGTTAATTCGACAGCCCTAGAATCTACATAGCAGGATGCTGCTGACTTTAAATCTTATTGCTCCAAGGTTTGGGTAACATATCACACACAAAATAATGAGTTCGACAACACAAATATTAAGCTGAGAACAGCTATAAAGTTAAGTACACACAGGAGGGTGATAGTTATATAGGGTGCCATCACTTTGGTGTTGTCAGGAATGTGGGTAACCCTCCATTCCACAAGCACTGATGACGGTTAATGAGCAGCCCTGCTCCACACTGTCTCACAGGTAATTTGGGATGGGATGTTAGATGCCAATGAAGATCTGGTGCTTTGACATTTGTCTGTGTCTTTGACACAAGAACACTAAAAATAATCTGGGACGAGATGGAGCAGACTTAACCAGGTGCTCAAGGGCTGTCTTTAATACAGTATCTCTTCCATCTTGTTCCAGGCTTCTCACACTTCGTGCACAGCCGAAGATATGCACACTTTATTTTTATATGTGAAAAGTCCATTTAGAGGGTGTTCATTCAGTTGAGGCATTAACAGTCATATCAGTGTTAAAATGTTTTTCTCTCAGCTGTTTGATGTCAAAATACTGCAATATGAGATCCTCACTTCATATATTATTGTTGTTGGTTGTCATGTGTGCTCAGTATACTGTATAAGAATAGCACTCCACAAGAATAGAAAGTTATTTTTTGTTTGTGTTTTACTGGCTGATATGTTGTCTTGGGCCTACTGACATGTGTCGGTGTGAATGCAGCATCATGCAAAAACAAAGGTTAACAACATATTCCACAGTTAATGTAGCCTACAAATTCAGCTTCATCTGGTAAGAAAACAAATATATATATATATATATATATATAAAATAATATATATTTTAAATAATAGTTGTATAATAATAATAATAATAATAATAATAATTCTTCTTCTTCTTCTTCTTCTTCTTCTTCTTCTTCTTCTTATTATTATTATTATTATTAGGCTATAATTAAGAAAAGACATATAAAAGACATATTTATTAATAGAAACTATAAATGTAAGAGTAATATTTAAAAATGGGTGTTTAATTTATGTTTGACGCACTTCCGGGTTAAGCCCCGCCCACACCCGGTTCTATCAGAATACAGAGACGGATACAGATATAGATAATTTTGTCATATGAACTGATACAGATACAAATACAGATAATGGCTTCGCTGCACACCCATAATGGCTACAGATAACATTGTCAGCCTGATATCATGAAAATTATGTTACTGTAGCGGCATTTTTGCTAAATGATTTTATGTGGTTCATTACACAGATTGTGGCAGGTCCAAGGTGTCCACTGTGCGGTGCTGTGTGAGTTAAATTTTCTCTTAAACAGATTAGATTTTAAATATTAATGTTCTATTGAGTTTTAAAGGGACAGTTCACCCAAAAATACAAATTCTCTCATTATTTACTCACTCTCATGCAATCCCAGATGTGTATGAATTTCTTTCTGCTGAACACAAAAAAAGATTTTTAGAAGAATATCTCAGCTCTGTAGGTCCATACAATGCAAGTGAATTGTGGCCAGAACTTTGAAGGTCCATTAAGCACACAAAGACAGCATAAAAGTAAGACTCCAGTGGTTAAATCCATGTCTTCAGAAGCAATATGGTAGGTGTAGGTGAGAAACAGATCAATATTTAATACAACAAAGTCTTTTTTTACTAGAAATTCACATCCCTACCCAGTAGGTGGCGATATGCATGACGAATGCGAATCACCAAAAACAAAAGAAGAATGTGAAAGTGGAGATTTATAGTTAAAATGGACTTAAATATCGATCTGTTTCTCACCCACACTTATCATATTGCTTCTGAAGACATGGATTTAACAACTGACGTCATATGGATTACTTTTATGCCGCCTTTATTTGATTTTTGGACCTTCAAAGTTTTGGCCAAGATTAATTTGCATTGTATGACCTACAGAGCTGAAATATTCTTCTAAAAAAAACTTTGTTTGTGTTCTGCTGAAGAAAGAAAGTCTTACACACCTGGGATGGCATGAGAGTGAGTAAATAATTAGAGTTTTCATTTTTGGGTGAACTATCCCTTTAAATCAACAAAACTACCTCTCTATCCTAAACCTTAAACTGAAACCAAACCGATGTCATAAAAAGCAAATGTGACATGAAAAAATTATTTGCTGAAGCAACCATGCCATTTTGTGGTGCTTCTATGACACTTTTGGCTCACGTGTAATGGAAATTATGTTACAATGTGAAAAATTTAAAGGTCCTAAAAACAGGCTCATTTTCTTTAAGAAAATGTTTCCATTTTGATTTGATTTTGGGGTGAAATATGACCTAGAAATGTTCTTGACATATTTGGTGAGATTCGCATCATAAGTAACATTTGGCTGGTCATGTGATCTCAACATGATGATCACCATGAGGGGACGACCCGCCCCATGTAAAATAAAAACAGCTTTTTCTAGGTCGCTCATATGACTGGAGTCTGCATCGCATGTGATCATTTTAATTATATTTTTCTAAAGTACTGATCATTTCTTAAGGGGTAAAACCTTTTTACAGTGAACAAAGTTACTTAGTGCACGTTAACTGCTGACATAAGAAATAGCTAAAATAAATTAGTGTAGGCTACTTTTTAAGCTAATTACTTCTACACTTTTCACTACTATAGTATGTCAAAATCAAAAAGTTTAAGCAAAGGTTCCCTGTTCTCTGAATCCCTAACATGGCTGGTGTCTGGTTTCCTGAAGTTACTCTATTGCCCTGTTTTTATTCATCCCTGTGCAGCTCCCGTTACCCGAAACAAGCCTGTGTGCGCACATTTGTGTTTAACATTCATGCGCTCGGCTCACGCTCACTGTTTAGTATGCAGCACAGCACAGCGCGCACACTCTCTCTGAGAAAACAAACAAGAGTTAGTGGAACACATCTTTATTACCCAGTCAGCCTGGCTCAATTAATCACCCCTGTGAATGATAGGCCTACTGCTAAAATTAAATCCAAAGTGGTAGTCCAGCTGTCCTATACGCAGATTCACTACAGGAGATAAGGGAAGGAAGAAATTAAGATTGGGGTTTAGTTAAAATAGGGCATTTATTCAAAGAGATGTTTGAACAAAAAAAGGGAATGCGGTGGATGTAATCCGGTGATGCTTAATATTCGTAAGTTGTGACTCATGCTTGAAATAAGATGAAATACAGAAGGCTAAGAGAGCACATGTAATTTTGGCAGCAAAACTATATAGAGACCAACTAAGAGAGAATGACTGCCAACCCTCACCACCTCTCTGCAACCCCTCTTGACCCTGCCACTGGCACTCACAGTAATTTCAGAGGTTTCACAAGATAAAGCATTTTTTTTTTCATGTGTGTGTGAGACCTGTGAATGAGTGTAGAGAACAAAAAGAGGACCATGACCAAACTAATCAACTGAATGCAGCAGATCATTTTTCTAGACCATTAAGGGGACTTAAACTGGAAGTGCGTCAAAACTAAATGAAAAGCCCATTTTTAAAATGTAACTCTATTCTATTTATCATTTCCATATAGCAAGTACTCTATGCCTTGTAAAATTCATAAAGTTATTTCTAGCAGAATAGACTCTGGATGATTGGAATTATTAAGAATGTAAAGAAACTTATAATATTTGGCATAAGCCCCATCCTACGGTTAAGCACTCAGATACTTGCTTGAACTGTCAGATCCTGCTGGAGGTGATGACGGCAGGGGAGCGGAGCTTACCCCCGACCAGGACAGGACCTAAACCTGTGGAGATGGAGAGGAGTGGGGTGAAAGCAATGGGAGTATGTGAACAATAGAGACAGGTGTGTAGGCTTATAAAGTGGAGGCTGTATTGCGATTGGATGAGATGCCTGATTGAATGACAGCGTAAGGATCCAGAGTCTTCCTGCTAGAACTACCGCTTATGCTTTAATTTCTTCTTTTATTATTATTATGCAGATCAGTGCATTATTCACTCTGAAGCACACATAGATATTCATTTCACTTACTCACAGCTTTTTGCGGTTTAATAATCACATCTGACTATATTACGATTTTTATGTTATTTTGATTAATTGTGCAGCCGTAAAGGATTGTGAAATTAGTTTTATGATGTGCTCTTTAGCAAATTAAGCGGCCAAATTAAAAGTTCATTAATATCATCGCGATATTCACAATGTTGCTTCATTTTATATTGCCAGCGATATCATTGCGATGATATCCCAGCCCGTCATTGACCTGCAGTCCATGCTTCTTTGCAGGTGACTTGCGTTCGCTTTGTTTTGGAAAGAAATCACTTCACCCCTCCCTCACCTCACACACTTCCTGCTTGCCTGATCGAGGAGTGAGTGAGAATCTCAGTGATACAGATGCATGTTCTCCAATCTCACTTGAAAGGTTTTTAACATTAACATAGACATTTCAAAAAGTTGAAAATGATATATGATGTATAATTTTACTCTTGACAAACTCGGATTTCTGTGACGTGCACAGTAAACGGACAATGCAACGTGGCCATCTGATTTAAACTTGAGATCAAACTGTGCGCATTTTCATTCATAAAGTTTACACTTCAGTCATATTAAGTTCATTAAGACCCAGTTTGCACCTGGTAATAAGATGCATCTCGGGTGATCTGATCACATGTGGACACATGGCTGTTTAAATGTGTCTCCTGTGACTACTTGTTTTCAGAATTCAAGGGGAGGGTCTCTGATTTCATGACGACATACATCATTTACTATGTCATTGTGTTACTGCATGATATAAAATAAACCACAAAAAAGTAATAAAAGCCGCTGTACTGTTTCTCCCAGGTGCAGTTGAAATATAATCTAAGAAAAAATGCAACATCTTAAGAGGAATTATCCATTATTTTAGTGGAGTGCCTGTATTGCCGGACTTTAGATATTTGTGCTGTGCTTCTCATCTTTGTCAGTTCATGTTGATATCGCACACACTGTAAAAGATCCGTGAAATTCTTATGCTGGCATATGTACTTTTAGAAAAGTGGCATATTTGCTTTTTCAATTTTTCTGGTTATTTCCTTTTCAAGTCCCTTGTAAATTGCAAAGTTTAAACTCTTGTTTTAGTGCAGCAGTTGATTGACAGGTAAGGGGTGGTGCTTCACTGCTCTTCGGGATGCATTCAGGACGGATAAGTGTTTACACCTCAGATGTGATTTGGTCAAATGCTTTTTTGATTACCTCCGTATGGGTTTTTTGTGATCCAATCACAAAATATTTTGCACCCCGTTTCCACCTGTATTTAAGGCTGACCAATAGTGATTGGATCACCTGAAATGCATCTTAATACCAGGTGTAAACGGGGTCAAACTAATCACTGCGTTGCATTTTATTTAAAATGCCATTTTATCCTTATGCTTGTTGGATAATGAGTAACTAATTTATTTATTTATTTTTTTGGAGCCACGCACAATAAATGGAGACTGCAACGCAGCCATCCGATATAAACTTGAAATCACACAGTGTGCATTTTCATACATAAAGTTGATACTTTAGTCCTATTGGCAAACCGTTGTCATTTAAGATTGTTGTTGGATATTCAGAATTTGTTATTTGTTCTGAAGTCATTATTCGTGCCTTTCCGAAAAAGGTATTCAGCTATGGGCACATCCCTAGTGAATGGGGACTCAACAAAAAAAAAACAAAAAAAACAATGAACGTTTCATAAAAGTAGTCCATATGACTTGTGTACTATATTCCAAGTCTTCTGAAGCCATACAATACATTTTTGCAATTAACAGATCGTAATTTATGTCTTTATTCACTAAAAATCTTTCCCTTTGCTGTCCGCATCCATTCAAATATGGCACCATAGACGCATCAAGCCTGATCATGGAAATTACGTGACTGTGGCTACATTTTTTACAAAATTATATTTCGTGGTTCATGGCACAAAGACCACGTTCACACAGCAGCAGAATACGGTTGTCAGACCTGTTTTGTGTGCTTAATATGGTTGTGTTCACACACAGAACGGTTATTTACAAATGTGACAACCACATTCTATAACCGAACTGACACCTGCACATTTTCAGGTCTCACAACCGCATTCTCGGCAAACCTGTGCTGTGTGAATGGAATCGTACTGGACAACTAGTTGTTAGTCACGCCGTATAACGTGAGAGCCACGCTGCACTGTACACGCGCGTGTCTCGTGTGCTTCGTGTGGGGTTTCGTTGACTCAGAGACAGGCATATGAAATGTGTGTCATCTGAATATCCAACTGCTGTTTTCCATTGGCAGCTCATGGACACAAGCCGGTGACACAAAAGCTGCGCTCTGCACGAAATTAAAAAGCATTCAAAGCCGCTGTTGGTTAATTATGATCTGGAGTTGTTTGTTTAATAATGCAGAGTCAATCCACATTATTCCTGAGTCCCATGATGCTTTGTGGGCGATGTGGGCGGAACTTCCGGTTAAACGTAAACAAGTGTTATGTTATGTACTAACGCAGCAATAAAAATGACAGAAACTTGAGAACAAATGTTCACAGAATTATAGAGAGGCGATACTGTTCTTCCTCACCTATCTGTTAATGATTATGGGTTTGAGGATGATGGCCAAATATCACAAATAGAAGCATTCTAGTTATTTTGTTGAGTCTTTATCCATCGATGGAAGAACCTGAGCAGACTAACCTGAAAAGCTATGTAGCCTATTAGAGCATTCACAGCTGTAAAGTTGAACATGTTTTGAGAACTGTAGATAATTATGTTTATTTTAAAAGCATAGATTGAGTCTAGTCAGAACCTGAAATTTTAAAGACATTTTACAACATTTTTAAAAGCAAGAATCTAACCGCATGACACGCAAGTAAGCAGAGACCGGCTACAAACAAAACGCCAACCGATCGCACTTCCGCTAGCCAACCGGAAATTCCGTCCACCTAACGAAATGCAGTGGACTTGCTGAGAATATTGTGGATTGTGAAAAGACATGCCAGTGTTATGGACGTCGCCATCTTTAATATTTACTTCAGTCACTGTCACTATGGATACAGCTGTTAGAATACGGTTGTGACTTCAGTTGTTCGTTCATAGAGACTGTATTCAAGCCGCTACTGTAAGCTGTTGTATGAACAGGACTTTGCAAGACTCACACATGTAAGTAAATTCGCTTGTCAATCCCAAACACTGACTGTGTGAACGTAGCCATATAATGGCAGTTTTAAGGTTAAATGTTTACTGTGTGGTGCTAAAAGCAAGTTAAATGTTCTCTTAAACAGATAAGGTTTTTATGGTTAATGCTTTATTGGGTTTTATATAAACAAAACCAACCTCCCTACCTTAAACCTTAAACCTAACCGACAGTCTCATAAAAAGAAAATTTTAGACAAAAAAACAGGTTTTAAAGATAATACTCTATCGAGTTTTAAATAAATAAAACTTGAAAATGGAGCTGGTTATTAATGCAAACATTAAAATGTATTGCCCTTAACCTAACCCTTTATGTGCCATAGTAAATGTGTTTAGAGGTCATACTCATAAGATAGCTGTAACAGGACTGGTTGGTATGGGAATGAGGAAGCATGGTTCAGGTATCTTCAAACACTTTATTCACAAAATAAACACTCTAACGTATGGGTAAACACTCTAATGCATCGCACTCCTGTGCATCACGCCCTCCTTCTCCGGACTCTGGCGTGGGCTCCTCTTATCGCTCTCCCTGGATTACTGCAACAAGAAACAGTTGTTAGACCTAATTATCACCCAGGGATGAATCCTTACCGCTTCCCCTCTCCCCTGATGGGCACTCAACCACGCCCTGCCACAATAGCATTGTGTGAGGAACAGGGTGAAAAGTAATTGTTTATGAACTGTTAATCTGCCCTTTTATTCATGATTTGTGTGAATCAGTAGCGTAGCCAGGGGTGGGCCGGGGTGGGCCAGGGCCCATCGAAATTAGACCCAGGCCCACCCAGAATATTAGAGATTTTTTTTTTTTTTACATCAAAAATATATTTATAAATAGTTTTAAAAATGCATAAATTCTGATTTATGAAAGTGAGAAAGAACTGTTTGATTGCACCACATTTATGTTGTTAAGGAATATTTGGTATAAAAAAAAAATATTTTAAAAATTGGGGCAAAAATTTTTTTCATCCATCATCCAATCATCCATTTTTATTTAGGCCCACCCAAAAGTAATTTCCTGGCTACACCCTTGGTGTTAATAAAAGTCCTTGTTGTTGTTGCGCCTCTAGTGTTCACTGTATGTATAGTAACGTGATTCTATGAGACCAGGTTGGATGCATCGCATTAGATTTCACATCCATAATGTTGTGACATCACTACAATGTGAACAATCTTCACTGATGTTAAAACTGACATGATGCATCTAATGGCACCATATTTAATTTGAGAGCTACAGCTCTTGGGGGGCAAGATTTTCAGTGAAAAACAATTCATATTTCAGACTGTTCACCACACAAAGCTATCACAAGGCTTCAGAAGACTTGGAATATAGCACATGTACTTTTATGACACTTTTATGGTGCTTTTTTTATTGTTGAACTCAATAGCTCGAGTCATTTTGTGCACTCATGGCCAAAATGCAGTGGGCAAAACAGGACAGTCACTGGATCTTAGACTTTCTGGTAAGTGACTTTTAGCTAGCAGTCTGAACATTGACTAATAAAAGGCATGCACAAATACAGTATATAGGGATTATGATAATAACAGCATTTACTAGCTAAAAGTGAGGATCTGACACAATGGAGGTTTACATGGTTGTGCAGTTCAGGTGCACACTGTGCTGTAAATTTAGTGTATGCAAGTGAATGGAACATTCCATCCCATTCTGACTCTCTGGTTACAATCTAGTGCCCTGGACCTTTTTGAAACGAGGCAAGAAACAGGAGTCCAGCAGTTAGTGTGTGCTGAGGTAATACATTCCGGACTAACCTTTCCTGTTGGTGAACTGATAGTAGACTGGTGTCAGTTGGAGTCTTTAACAATGTGGTTGCTTTTTATTGTTCGCAACAATAGCATGTTTGTAAGTATCTTGCCGTTCATCTGTGTAGCAAATAACCAAATCCTTACGGAGACATTCTCTAAACCCATAATTACAAATATTCAGACTTGTTCACATGCAAATGTGTCCCTGTTTACATACAGTATATCCCATAGTATTGTGCTTATGTGTTTAGCCTTAATGAGAAATGAACTTAATTGCAACTGTGTGTGTGATATTTTCATTATGACTCTAAAGGAAGATAACTGAAAAATAGAAACAATAGGCAGCTGTTTTTAATGCATCTGCGTGTACTCGTGTAATCATCATCTGCTTGGTAATTTTCAGTTGTGTTGTTATATAGATTTAGGAAATTACTTTCACCAATATCCTCACATTAAATCAAAATCAGTTGGAAAAAGTTTTTAGATTAGAATTTTGTAGATTCAGACTCCCGAAAGAGTTCTATTATGTGTTTTCTTACATCTAGTATATTAATTCAACGGTGGCCTGAGGGAGATGGGATTAGAACAAAGCAGCATTTCTCTAATTGGACACGACAAGCTCTGGTCAGTCAGATAAGGTGAGGACTTCAGGCCATGGTTCTGTTCTACTGTGGACAACTGCCCCGATTACATACTTCGAATGACAGAGAATGGAGAAACTACATGTGTAATGTTGTTTGTGCTTGTCGTGTTCTTCTGTCAGGGGATGCACATTTATTTCCCTCTTAATTTCAAATCTTCCCTATTAGAAAGAGTTACCACCCTAGATAAGAAAGTGCTTAGTGTCTTTAGTCATATTTAAAAACAGATACAGAAATACAAAATAAACAATACAAGGATTGGATGTTTACAGTAATATTAAAGTCAGTGTGAAAGGTTGTTGGCAACCTATTTTACTACCATATATATTTTTGAGTAAAACAGGACATTTAAGAGGAAAAATAAGTCCCAAGTGAGACTTCATTTTATCTGTTGGGAACTGATTGGATTGTAAAAAGTGGCCGTTATATATCAGAATTGAGTGGGATGAGGGATGTGGGACAGCAGTCAAAAAGAAATGTTATTACATTTTGCTAACAAGATTTGTGGACCCACTTTATATCAGGTGTCTTTAACTACTATGTACTTAAGCATTTAATACAATGTACTTACTATGTGCATACGTGTTGTTGCATTGTACTTACATTTAAAGTAACTATATTTAATTACATCTGTAGTTACACTGTTTGCCTTACCCCTAAACCTAACCCCACCCCAACTGTTATCCTAAACCCTAACACTAACCCTACCCCTAAACCTACAGTACCTCAACCTCAGTAGCAGCAAATGTGAATTTTGAGAGAATTTTGCAGTACAACATGTAGTTACACAATAAGTATATTGTATTGTACATATTTTAATGTTAGTACATAGTGGTTAAAGACACCTAATATAAAGTGGGACCAGATTTTCTTTTCTCCTAAAATCCAACACTAGCACTAGTAAGTGTTTGATGGTATTTAGATGTGTTCAAGAAATATTAATATATCCTTCATTGTAAAGAGCACCTATTTTCCACAGATTGGATCTATTTCACACCTAATTTTGATTCATTTTCTGCAGTACAACACCCTGATTGACTCACTTCCACATGGCAGAAAGTAAAATTGGAAAGAATTCATCACAACTTTCTAGCAGGAGGCGTAGACACAGTCTGACAATCTGATGTGCTGGAGAATTTACTGCGGAGGAGGAAAGAGACGAGATTGGGTTTCTGTTTTTTTTTTTCTTTTTTCTTGGGTTTGAATTTCTAGAAAGAGCTTCAGAATTTTTTCTTAAATTAAACTATTTAAGTAAAGTTAATTGAGCAATGTGAACCTTATGCAGCTTTAATTACAACTCATGTAGACATAAGGCATTGTTATGCAGATTTGACACTGATTTGCAGATTTTAAAACATATTAAAGACACAAATGCCCTGACGTGACATTTATAAAAAAATAAAAACATGAGAGCACAGTTCAACATTTAGGTTAAAACCTTCATTATATAGCATTATCATTATATTTTTTCACTTGTTTACCCAATTGCTGTTACAAAAATATTACATTAGAATTTCAGTTTGGAGGATATAAGTCACTTAAGTGATTCTAATTTAAGAGGGTTTTGTACTATGTGTTTGAAACTAACAAACAACACCTCTGCTAAACAAAAAACACATTTGTGTAATTGGACTTTTGACTCCAAATCTTATCGTTTCTGAGATCTACACCTTGTGACAACTTCCATGTATAACAATTAGCCCCGGTCTCCCCCATAATGGAAACAGGCTAAACCTGAATCTCATAGATTTCTCATAAAGAAGGTTGGAGTGTATGATGTGTGGAGTCACTGTGGCTTTTCACCTCCAACTTCCCCTCATGCAAATGTTCAGGAAGGATACTTCCTGTGGTACTGAAATCTTCATGACTTGCAGCTGTGATATGTGCTTTTCGTGGCGTTTCTCATACTTCTGAGTGCAGATAGCTGGGATTTTATTACTCTAATGACAGGAGATAAGGGAAGTGTAGTACCAAAAGCAATGGAATTTGGGGTGTGAAAATGACACCTGTCTTTGCCATGCTAATGAGTAGCTTTTTGGTTTTGTGAAGAAAAAAAGACGAAATAATTGGAATCTGATTGTTTTCATACATGAGAACAGGAACAAGCGTGTAAATGAACGTGAACACATACAGAAGGGGAGGCCAGAGCTATATCTCAGTAACTACACAAATGTCACCATTTGCACAAATGTGTATATTCAAATGTATGTTGGTTTCAAAAACGATATAATGAAGGTATAAAAGTTGTACTATATTCTCAAGACATGACATAAATGTCAGTTCATTTTTAATGTTATAAAGGTATCAAATTTATTAATTACAATATTTGTTGGCAAAAACAATGGTTTGATATTGTTGTATGGTACCTTATATATCATGAATACTGTGTTTCATAATTGTTTTACAGCTGGAATTCTGTAGAAAATCCTATAATATGCTGTTTTATTGTGGATTTAACTGTGCCAACTTACCCCATATAATGTGAAAACATACCCCACTATTGGGTCAACTTGTATTCAATGAAATGTATCTTTTTTCCTGGGCAATATTGAAAATGTTCAATAGCTTTTTTGTAGCCAAGACTTTAAAATATGTGCTTAAAAAGAAATGGACTTCATAAACAAACAAACAAACAAACCAACCCAGAGAAATAATCAATTGAAAAGTGTGATAACTAGCCCAGTCTCCAATAATCACTTGCAGACTTCGAGTTTTTCGTGCTTATGTGAAAGAAGAACATCTGTATCATCAATTTGAACTGGAATATTCAATCTATTCTATAACTGAAAATGGTGTTTTCATTTTCAAAATGCTCTCCGTCTACACTGCCCTTTTCAAACTTTTCCCAAAAGTTGCTCATCCACACTGAAACATCTGAAAACACTTAAATCCCCTTACTGCGCATGCAGGGGGAAATAATGTAAGAAGCGTGGCCCTGCGTCATTTCCATGTACGGTCTGAAATACAGTTGTCCTCATGTTACAATTGTCCGACAGTAAACTGTAGTAAACTTCCCGTCAGCTTTGAAGGAATGAAATGTGAAGGTTGAACAAATTAACAAATTCTATCAAACAACTCTATCAAAGACAGCAGGCACAACAACACCACTACAACATGAGCCGCCATCTTGATTGTTTTGGGTTGAATGGATCACATGACTGTGTCACATGACAACAAATATGTCATTGTTTTAGAATATCTCAGTTTTCTCTGTCCACATTACAACGCAAAGACTGCATTTTCAAATTTAAACATGGGAGAGCGTTTTCAAAAAGCTCTGTTTTTGCTGTCAAAATCGTCATCTCAGCATGGACGGAAAGCCAAAACGTAGCAAAATTAATGCGTTTTTAAAAGAAAATGTATTAGTGTTGACATGGCCTAAATCTCTCATACGAGTAACAGCACTTAAAGTTGTTTTCTCTTTTTTCTCTAATCTGCAATGTAGCACTCAAATCGCATAAACATTATAATTAAATGCGACTTTAATTTTGTTCTCTATTTCCTAACCCCCTCCATCATTTCATATGTCTTGTTGGCAGGTCAGGTTAGGCTATAGCCTGTAGGCTTATGTTAAGTAAGCAGTGTCCAGGCTGTCCCCACCTTTGTCTTGCTCTGTAAATCGCCAGTCCAGGATGCATTACTGGGATTGCCTTATATAATATCTCTCAATGCTCAGCAATAAAGCAGAGAAAGCATGGATTGTAACAGTGTTTTGACATGAAATGCTGCCATGGGTGTGAGTTCAGCCCGAATCCAATCTATATGCAAAACTGGCTATTAATCACTCCATCTACAACAAACACACAAACAACTAACACACTTGGTGAATGATTAACTACTGTCAATAGTGGCCAGACCATATAACACTTGATTTTTGTTTTGTTTTTTCTTCATGTGTGGTCCAGCTAAATATACGATCTGCCATAACTGAAACAACACTAACTGAGCTCACTGCAACCATTTCATGTTTGTTAATATATAAAAGGAGACAGCAGATATAAAGGGGAACATTTCATTGTCTAAAGCTGCTATTGCCTCAAATGGAAGATGTAGTATATCCAACTGCATTGTGAGAGGGCCTAAACATAGTGTTAGGTAAAATGTCAAGTGTAAACACAAGCTGAGTAGACAAGTTGACATGAAGACTACAGTATATATTTAAAAGGAAACGACTTAGCCTCAGTCAGAAATAGAAAACAGAAATGGTATTTCAGGAAAAACATATGGTGTAATGGGGCTAAAGGCCCCCTTTTTTCTGGTTGCAAAGTATATGACAATATATATACAGTATATAAAATATATGTATTTTTATTTGGCAACATAATTAGTGTAAAAACAAATGGTAAAATATAAAATTTAGATAAAAAAAAAAGCAAACTATTTTTGAGTAAGTTTTATCTACATAATTATTCAAAATAACTACTTCAGCAAATGGTGTGCCAATTTTCTGTTTATATAAACACTTTTGGTATTTCATAACCTCTAAAGTATTTTATAAGAGACCCTGCTGCTGAATGGGCAACCTTTGCACATACTTTGCAACAAACTCTATTACGATCCAAATATGAAAAAATGAATAAAAATAATAATAATAATTGGTCCACTAGAGGAATTCTGTATCTTTCAAGTGTTTTCAGTCTTCCATGTTTTCGAATTCGGCAAAACAGCAGGTTGAAAATGTTGCTGTTGAAACTGGTCTTTGCTTACCAAAATTCAAACCACTGCCCCCAGTGGCCGAAGCGGGAAGTGTTGTTGAGGTGAAATGTTCGCAGGGTGGTGCCAAAAGCGAGTTGTAAATGAAGTAATTAAATCAACAGGAATGCATATTTTATTAACTCTACTTCCTAACCCAAACCCCAACTCTAAACCTAACCATCAGTGTTTTTTTTCAAAATTTTATTTTAGAGTGAAAATGCAAACTCTAAATCGCAATTACCATGTTTATGTGAATGCAATTACTTCCTGGTTTCCACAGGACCAGAACCTATGTCTCAGAGATTATTTGCATAATGTGCGAACAGTAGTGCTAGAGGGAAAGGTGTGCAAATTGATGGGATGAATTAAAGCACCTTTAAAGCTGAAGTATGCCATTTTTGCGCCACTAGCGCCACCAAAAAAATGGCAACAAAAGACAAAAAAAAAAACAACAAAAAAAAAACAAAACAAAAAAACATTATGCCCCACCTTATGCCATTGATCAAACAAACAGATAGTCCTGACCCCAACTCATGCCATTGGTCGAGTCAATGTTATTGTCTCTATAGTGTTTACAGTTTTCAAGAAAACTAACATATGAATGGCTTACATATGGCTGTCTCTGCATATTCAGCTGGGATAGAAGTATTTTAACACTGAAAAAGTTACATACTTCAGCTTTAATTCATCCAATAAATTTGTACACCTTTCCCTCTTGCACTACTGATAGCACATTACGCGAGTAATCTCTGAGACTCAGAGTAACTTTTTTGTTTGTGTAAAATTGGACTTACAGTGCCACCTAGTGGTGTGGATGCATCATCATTCAAAATCACTAGTTTTCAGTTACTGATGCCATTGAAGAATTTCACTATTCACAGTCAGCCATAATTAATTTAATCCAAGAGTGAAAGTGTTTAATAATAGGCTGGTTACTGAGATTACTGAGTAGTATTCGACTGGTCATGTGATTCTAATATGGCAGCCTCCATGTGCAGACCCTCTCCATGTAGAATAAAACAACTTTTATAAGGTTACTGTTATGACTGGAGTCTTCATCTCATGTGAGTGCTCATGATTTTATAAATATGTTTCAAAATTACAATTAATTTCTTTAGGAGTAAAACTTTTTTATGTAAAAATGTCTGATGGGTATGGCACTTGTCAGAAATTCGGAAGAATGCGGTTGATTTCGGGGTACATGAAAATTTGGAAGCAGTTTTAGCCCTGTTGTACCTAACATATATTCATACTCATTTGTTATGTATGCATTTCTTCAAATATGTTGGCTAATTCAAATGCAAATGCAGTTCACAGTACTTGGCTTTGTCTCACATTAATTCTGCTCTGCTAAGCTCTGCTAAACAAACTGGCTGCATAAGGTCTTTGCAGAATCCCTATTGAAGGAAGCAAAGGCTAACTGCATATGCATGCAAGCCTATGCAGACGAGAGGATTGCCCTTCCTACAGAATGACTCATGGAGAACTGGAAGCCCAGCCTGGAGTGACTGTCTGTTATGTGCTCTAAGAAAAGAATAAATTATGTAACTTGCGATGTCAGTCTTGTATAAGCAAGGGTTTAAAGCAACAGCGTCATCTGTGACATTATAAATCAGCTCTTTATGGATTAATTTAGCATGCATTCTGAAAATGTATTTAGGCAGAATGGAGATTATTTAAACAAGAGTAATAGAAAAGAAGATGATATTGACAATATAGTCACGGCTAAGGGTGTTATTAGTCACACCATACAGCAGAATGCCTGCAACCCCATCGCCGTGATTACATTTAAAACAGTGCCTTATTGCTTTTATAAAATTGTTACTACATAATAATAATATCAGGGACACAAATTTTCATTAAAAACTATTTTATTAAGCAAATTCATGCCATCTTTCATCTAGAAGATTTAGTCCGTTATGATAATGGTCTAATAATGATCTTCTATGTGTTTCACGTCATGCCTGTTAACTATATTGTGTATTTTATTATACAGCCGAAATGCTGTATTGTCCATTCAGCATCCAGGACAGAAACTGTTTTATACAAAAAATGTAATCATGAGACTCAAACAAAACTTGTTCTTCTAGAGTCAGCTGTAAAATGAGATTTTGGCTTTTTTCCATGGTTAGAGTAAACTTGATGACTGAACAGATGTAACAAATCTGTCTCCCTCAATCAGTGATGTTAAAGAGACTCTAGTTACCCCTATATGCAACAGAGCATTGCACTCTATTTTCTGAAGTCACGTGCTGATACACAGGGTTGGGGAGTAACGGAATACATGTGACAGGATTACGTATTTAAAATACAAAATATAAGTAACTGTATTTCACTACAGTTACAATTTAAATCATTGGTAATTAGAATACAGTTACATTCAAAAAGTATTTTGATTACTGAAGAGATTACTTTGCATTTTATTGTCATTTGTTTCATTGAATATTTAGTCCTTTCAGATGGAAAACATTTATACATATAAATGATGCGATCCAAAGTGCATTTGAACAGCGGTGAAACACTTTCTTATGATGTGTTACATTCATACGAGCACACAGAGAAGTAAGTTTGAAGTAAGTTTGGAGCAGAAGAAATAGAAATAAACCTTGTGTAAATTGTCAGCTTTACATTAAGTTAAAATGCTATTTCTGCCATTTTACATGCACATGTTACCAGACACGATCATATTTTTTATCAAGAAAATTCACGTTGGATCATAATTTCTTTTTTTCTAGTAACATCTTTGATATTAGGGCAAAAATCATATTCTTGATAATAATTTTTTGTATTGTTTTCTTGTAAAAATATCTAAAAATCCTTAAAACATGATCAATTTGAGTTATCTTGTTTTAGAAACAACACTGCATAAGATATTTAGGTTTTTCAGAGAATGTATTTTTAACATGTGTATTTTCTCTTACTGTACTGGCAGAGTTTTTATAGTCAAAATAAGTGAAAAAAAAATCTACCAGTGCTGAAGAAGTAATCCAAAGTATTTAGATTACGTTACTGACTTTGAGTAATCTAACGAAATACGTTACAAATTACATTTTACAGCATGTATTCTGTAATCTGTAGTGGAATACATTTCAAAAGTAACCCTCCCAACCCTGCTGATAGGTTATACAGTATCATGTTCTACGGTGTAAACACTGGCTGAGAGATAATACAGAGGGAGCGAGAAAAAAATCTATCTGCTTAGCACATGTCGCCCATGCATAAATCCGCCACTGGCTTAGCTAAGTCTGTAGCTTGCCTAACAATACACAGCTACTGTAGGTCTGCTAATATTCCACTAACAAGGGAAATATTATACAATATCCCACTGCAGCAGCAGAAACACAGAGTGAAAGGCAAGCAAACAATCCATGAAGGTCAATGGCTTTGCTCACTTAGTGAAATGATCTTTCTCACTGTTGCTTAAGACCTGTTGCCCACAGGGCAAGTGTCAATGATGCAACCATGTGATATGCCCCACACTGAGTGAGATACAGAGAATAATGTGTTTGAGTTTGAGCTGAATTGGCCATGCCCAATTTTTTACTGAATTGCAATTCAAAGAAATTATTTACAGGGAATGGCACTCTGGGAAATAAAGTGTTCTTCCATTCTGGTCCATTAAAGGAATGTTCCGGGTTCAGAACAAGTTAAGCTCAATCGACAGCATTTGTGGCATAATTTTGATTACCATAAAATATTATTTTGAATTGTCTGTCCCTTTCTTTAAATTTTAAAAAACAATTAGGTTACAGTAAGGCACTTACAATGGAAGTGAATAGGGCCAATTTTTGGATGGTTTAAAGTTAGAAATGTGATGCTTATAATTTTATAAAAGCACTTCAATTAATTATTCTGTTAAAACTCAAGAATTATTTAAGCTTTAAAGTTGTTTAAAGCAGTCATTTTAGGGTCTTAGGGTTTGTTGAGAGTACATCGTCATGGTAATGAAGGTGTAAAATGTGCTATAACTTTACACAGAAAAGGTTAGTAAGCGATTTTATCACACTAAAGTCATGTTAACACACATATTGTTCATGTTAACAGGCTATACTTTTGAAATAGTCAGTATTTTAATGTTTACGGATTGGCCCCATTCACTTCCATTGTAAGTACCTCACTGGAATCCAGATTTGTGCAATTTTTTTATTTTATTTTTAAAGTAGGGGCAAGTCCAAATAAATTTTTGTGATAATCAACATTATGCCACAAATGCTGTTGATTGAGCTTAACTTGTATTTGTCACGTCATTCTTATGTTTTCCCCCATGGGCTCTTTTATTTTGAAGTTTTATATCTTCCTCTGTTATGTCTGTCTTCCTGTCCATTGCCCTAATTGTATCCCAGGCGTTCTTAGTCTTCTTGTTAGCCCATGTGAACATATACCCTCTTGTTCTTTGTTGCTGTGTCGGTTCTTGATTGTATGAAGTGCGTTAGTTGCCAGCATACTGCTGCAGAGATTTGTTACCTTCTTCTTTGTATTATTTCCACATCATTTTATCCCCTTCTTTTGTTTATAATAAAGTTCTGCATTTGGATACTTACTCTCTCGTCTCTTCCCTTCACAAAACCCTGACAGAAGAACCGACCTACATTATGGATCCAGCAGAACAATCCAGAAACTTTCCCAAGGGTCCACTCCTGCAGCTCAGTACTGCTCCATTTTTTTTAAAACTGGCCACTCCATTGCACTGGCATGAGAGATCCCTCAGGACCATATTTTGGATGGGACCCTGTGAGGAAGCTGGTCCCTTTGGACTGTGATCGTCAGTCTCTTCAGGATTTTATCACTGAAATCATAAAGGATGACCTTCAGCTCTCAGCTCCTCGATGGAGGCCCCTCTGCTCCTAGCTCCGGTGGTCCCGGAGACCCCCTCGATGCAGGCCCTTCCACTTCCCGCTCTTCCACCTGCGGCTCCACCTGCTCCTTCTGTGATTCTTCCTCCTGAAGCTCCGCCCACTCCTCCTCCTGAGACTTCAGCGGCTCTGCCCCCTGCGGCTCTGCCCCCTGAGCCTTTTCTTCTGAGCCCTGGACTATTTTTTTTGGGCCTCAGGAGCCGCCCTTTAAGTCAGGTTATTCTTATATTTTCCCCCAAGGACTCTATTTTGAAGTTTTGTATCTTCCTCTTAAGTCTGTCTTCCTGTCCATTGGCCTAATTGTATCCCAGGTGTTCTTAGTCTTCTTGTTAGCCCATGGGTACACATACCCTCTTGTTCTTTTGTTCCTTTGTCTTATTTGTATGTAGTGCGTTAGTTGCCAGCATACTGCTCTAGAGTTTTGTTACCTTCTAATTATTCCTTCATTGTTTGATCCCATTTTGTTTATAATTAAAATTCTCCATATGGATCCTTATTCTCATCTCTTCCCTTCACAAAACCCTGACAGTATTGAACCTGGAATATTCCTTTAAAACGAAAGTTAATTTAAATATAAATGATATATATTTAATAAATTGTATACAAATATACCCACACTCACCGACCACTTTATTAGATACACCTGTACATCTAATTATTCATGCGATTATCTAATCAGCCAATCATGTGGCAGTGGTGTAATGTATAAAATCATGCAGATATGGGTCAGGAGCTTCAGTTAATGTTCACATCAACCATCAGAGTGGGGAAAAAATGTGATCTCAGTGATTTCGACTGTGGTAGGATTGCTAGTGCCAGACGGGCTGGTTTGAATAATTCTGTAACTGCTGATCTCCAGAGATTTTCATGTGCAACAGTCTCTAGACCAGTTGTTCCCAACCCTGTCTCTGGAGCCCCACCAACACTACACATTTTGGATATCTCCTTAATCAAACACACCTGATTCAACTCATCAGCTTGTAAGTGAAAACTCCAAGACCTGAATTGGGTGTGTCAGAAAAGGGAAATATACAAAATGTGCAGTGTTGGGGGGGCTCCAGGAACAGGGTTGAGAACCACTGCTCTAGAGTGTATAGAGAATGGTGTGAAAAACAACCAGTGAGCAGCATTTCTGTGGACAAAAATGCTTTGTTGCTGAGAGAGATCAACGGAGAATGGCCAGACTGGTTCGAGCTGACAGAAAGGCTACGGTAACTCAGATAATCTCTCTGTACAGTTGTAGTGAGCAGAATATCATCTCAGAATCCACAACACGTCGAACCTTGAGCTGGATGAGCTACAACAGCAAAAGACAATGTTGGGTTCCACTTCTGTCAGCCAAGATCAGAAAGCTGGTGCTGCAGTGAGCCTACCATTTGTGTACCTCAGCAGAAATCCAGATTTGTCAAACCAGGCGATGTTTTTCCAATCGTCTACTGTCCAGTTTTGGTGAGCCTGTGCTCAATGCAGCCTCAGTTTCCTGTTCTAAGCTGACAGTAGTGGTACCCGGAGGGGTATTTTGCTGTTGTAGCCCATCCGCCTCAATGTTCGACGTGTTGTATGTTTAGAAATGTTTTTCTGCATAGCACTGTTGTAACACGTGTTTATTTGGGTTACTGTCACCTTCCTGTCAGCTTGGACCACAGTGTAAAAAATTGCCAGGATTTTACAAGATTTAACAGTAATTTCTTACAATAAAATACTGTTTTCAATATTTTACTGTAAAATCAATGCAGGTTAGGTCATTTTCTGTCACAACACAACAAATTACAGTCTAAAAAGAAATTTTAATATTGTACTGCATTATGGGAAATCTGAGTTTCATTTGAAGTCACCATTATGGTGTTTAGTGTTCCCTTTCGATGGGATCTTATTTATTTTTAATTAAATTTCTCCCAGTTGGTGCAATTTTGTTTAAGAACACAATTTATTGTACTGTGATGTATGGAGAAAATAGCCAATTTTGTGGTTGACTTTATGTTGGCCCATGATGTATAAACTACACCATATGATGCATTTGAAAGTAAAGAAATAGTATCATTTTAAAAGAACAATGAGGAAGGGATGTTTGCAAAGCTAGGTTATAATATGGTTGGTTATATCACTCATAAACTTTTTATCATGAGTTGTCAATCAGACATGCAATATATCAACACTTAGCATACAAATCTTGATGGTTACAATTAACAAACACGGTATATAAAAAAATACAGATTATCATTGTGATTCTACAACACAGGATTGCTACATTACAGTAATTTATTGGTCCTGTTCACAGTGAAGTCACAGTATACAGTTATCTTTTATTTGTAATAAATTGTAGAAATACTACTATAAAATATATTGTGAAAGTCATGCAATTTACTGTAAACTCGCAAAAAAATGTTTTACAGTACAGTCTGGCCAGTCTGACTTTAGAGACTGTTGTGCGTGAAAATACCAGGAGATCAGCAGTTACAGAAATACTCAAACCAGCCTGTCTGGCACACATATTGATGTGAACATTAACTGAAGCTCCTGACCCGTATCTGCATGATTTTATACATTACACTGCAGCCACATGATTGGCTGATTAGATAATCGCTTGAATAAATAGATATACGAGCAGTATATTGTGTTGTGTGTAAATATGTGTGATTAGATATGTAAATTGTGTTGTAAATCTGATGTTTATTGTAAATTGGTATATGTATTATCACTGTCATGACTGCTATGTTGCTCGGAACTGCACCCAAGACTTTCACACACTACTGCACTTGTGTATATGGTTGTGTGACAATAAAAGTGATTTTATTTTATTTGATATACAGGTGTACCTAATAAAGTGGCCGGTGAGTATATTTACTGTATATATACATTGAATACAGGATTATTTTAAAAAGTTATTATTACAGTAATATTGTCTAATGCTTTTAGAAATACTGCAATTGTTCAATTTACATTTCTGCATTCTGTCTGCTACCCCAAATTCAAATCAATGTTAGGAAATGGCACTCTCAGTTCAGATTTGAATAGCCCACAGTCCTGGTGTGAGTACCGGGTGGGGAAAACATTGGCTATCAGAGACATGCTCATTGCTGTAAGCTTGTACAGTAAATGTTTTAAGTTGATTATCTGGTTGATCACTTTACTATCAGTTAATTGTGCTTAACCCCTCCCTCCTGCCTGTGGCTGGCAGGCTCATGTGATAATGGACTACTCTGGGATTGGTGGGGTAAGAGGCTCAGATCCATTTCAAGGTCAGTTACAGTGTATGGACTGTTGTGAGTGCATGGAGAAAAACAGTGATCATAACACAGATAAGAGAGACATACTGTGTTAGGATTTACAGTCAGCTCTGCTAATACCAAAGGTCACTAATCTGACATAAGTGGTTCTTATATTATAAGTGAAAGCATTTGATTTTGTCTTAGTCAAAACCATTACATTTTTGCCCTAAGAAAATGAAATAGCTCCAGCTGTTTGACTAAATCAATTGCTGCATTATTTCAAATTCTTGGTGCATATCACTTATAGCAGAGGATCTGAACTGATTTTGCTTCAGGACATAGTGATTTTACATTGGACATTATGTGGCAATCCAGCCAACAAAGTTAAGAAAAATGTACTTAAAATCAAACAATGAAATGTATTACCATGCATACTGTAGGTCTAATCTGTAAAAATATGGGTAACACTTTACAATGTTTTCATTTGTTAACATTAGTTTACAACATTAGTTAACTTGAACTAACAATGAACAATATTTATTAAGCATTTATTATTCTTAGTTAATGTTAATTTCAACAAATACTTTAGTAATACATTTTTAAAATCAAAAGTTGTATTTGTTAACATTAGTCAATGCACTATGAACTAACAATGACCGATTGTATTTTTAACAAAGATAAATATATGTTGTTAAAATATATTGTTAATTGTTTGTTCGTGATATTTAATGCATTAACTAATGTTAACCAATGGAAACTTATTGTAAAGTGTTACCAAAATATGTAACAATATGTCAAATTCTTAACATGATATGCTGATTAGGAAAATTGACAATTCTGTAAATGCATAAACAACCGCAAAAAATGTATTTACTAAGTAGCTACTGTAATAGTGACTGGGCCATATAAGTGACAAGTGAATCTGCACCAAAATACTGTAGAGTTCAAATATTAATAACAAAATAAGTTTTTCTCCTTCCTTGAAAAAGTTGACAAGCCTATTTATGTTATGACAGTGACTAACTATGCATGAACATATGGTTAGTTGCATTCAGTGTTGGGTAAGTTACCCAAAAATAGTAATCCACTGTAAAATACTAATTATTTCTCTAAAATTTGTAATCAGATTACTTTACTAATTACTTAATTGAAAAGTAATCCATTACTAATTACTTTACTTTCACATTACTTTCTAAAACACCTTTCTGCTCAGCAAATTCAAAATATATTTCTTGTTCATTGTTTCACACAAGTCATACACTCAGCACCTCAAATTTCTCCTTCACAATGACTCATTACGGGGGCCATAAGTCAGGTATTCTACATAAATAATATATTAGAAATAAGTATAACCCTATAATGTACTGAAAAAGAATTAATTGAATGTCAGTAACTGTAATCTGATTACAAGAAATTAAAATGTAATGTATTACACACCCAACAGTTGTTGCATTTTATTAATTGCATTTATCACTGTTTTCTTTGCCACTGTCAAAAAAGACCTGCAAACCCTTTTTGGGTTGCGAATCAACATTGAGATCCACTAATGGTGTTTTGGAGTTTTCACCAAAATTGTTTTTTGGAATAGCAAACAACCATTTAAAGTACATCCTTATATGTAAATTTTTTTGGAGGCCCTTGATAAGTACTGACTGTAAAAGTTACCTCAGTCAAGAAGAAGAGGGCTGAGAATCTATAAAAATAACTGGATCATAAATTGCCTCATCATAAGGGATCTGCCTTACTCCTTCTCTCGAAACAGTTGCTAAGCATATCTCGCATCAGCTTAGCTGTCCGCTATCTGTACAGGTGGAGTTTAATCAGCGGCTTATATTACTGAGAGGGTTATTGATTAAGCCAAAGTGCAACTAGTACAGTGAGACTCGGCTCATTTATTATTACTTGCCATTTACCCAAGAGACCCCACAGAGGGATATTTGGTGAGCTGAAAGCGTCATACAGTATTAGCATTTGTCAGCAATATGCTTAAAAGTAAAAGTGATTATCTTTAATTAAATATTAGCATTAACTAGCTTATATATTAAATGTGCAGAGTATATCATTTGCATCAGAGAGAAAAATATAGAGTGTGTTTAATTCCGAAGTGTACATGCCCATGTCCTAATCCATTTGAAGGCTTTACCCTCCAGGGTAAGAGCTGCAGCAGAGACTATTTAGCAGACATGGGCCACTTCTATTAAAATGAATGGGAGAAATGGGAACGCCCAACGGTCAACGGATGTAGAAAAGGAAGTCCCACTTTACAGGTAAAGGAGCCAATCACCTTTTAGATTCAGACATCACCTGTCAATCAACTTGGGAACGCACATGTGTAACAGAAGCCAGCTGGTACATGATAGCTGTGCAGTGTGTAAACCTCACTCTCCTGGCCTTAAGAGATGCACTAGCAACTGAGGCTGAAGGCCAAACTTTTATAGCCTCCTTGCTAGCGCGTCCAACTTTCATGCTGTGGATCGCCATTTCAAATCGTCCAGTCTGTTATTAAATAAATGAAATGCCCCTGTCACACTTCTTTTATTTCAACTTTTTTTATTAGAATAACAGATCAAACAAATGTACAGTAAAATAACACAAGCAATGAACAGTTTAACAAAAATGTACAGGGATGTAGAAAGTTTTAAAAAGTTTCTGATAATAATTAAATTATTCTATAAACCACAACAATAAAGGATTGTCACATTTTTATTTACCAGAATATGTTTGCAGGTACAGCTGATTTAATTTGATACACTTGGCAAACCTGCAGATTTATGACATATTGTCCGGTTTCTGTGTCTATCAGCTGAACCCTACCGAAAAGTTTGTTTAGAAAAGCCCTAGCAGCTATTTTTGAGCACTTTGGTTTGGAACGACCCTACAACATGCTGGCCATGATTTTTTTTCCTTTTGAAGGGCCCTTCGGAGGCTTATTTATCCCATTTGGAATGCAGGGATAGTCATGTGTCATGTTTCTGTAAAACACATGATGAAAACTAGTTAGCACTGCTTTGCTGGTAACTCATTGACCATTTTAAAGTCAATGTGAGACACCGTTCACAACCCATTTCACTTTTGACATATTTCTACGGAAAAAGAAAATTTAAATGTGCACCAATGAATCATGCATAATAGGACCTGAAATGTGCATTAAGAAAATAAAGGTAAATTTTGATTTCATTGTTTTGAACTTGAAAAATTCTATGATGAATAATGGTATTTTTTATTTTTTTATTTTTTTGAAGTCAATCATGCAGGTCTGTAAGGAGCCATGCACCACATACACATGGAGAAAATAAATGGACAAAAATATTAGACAATCGTACCATAATTGTACATTGCAAGGTGACTGTGAGCAATATACAGTATAACGTTTTTAATAAAAGTATGCAGTAAGTAGAACACTGTTCTGTAATAGTACAGTATACTGAATATAGTATATAGTATACAGTATTTATGCATCAAACATGTCCATATGGGCTCACGGTCAAACGAGTATGCTATAAAAGGCAGATTTTAGTATGTCGGGATTCTCTCAGCAGCGTGTTTGTATATTTTCCCCAGCAGCTGGAAGGTAGTTGGAGTTTTCCTCTGGGAGCTTAAGTACTGCAGTACCATTTTCACTAGGAAACTGGCACTGATCAACCACAAGAGGTCTTCTGTTATGTGGAAGCAAAGTTTCATGGCAGCTCTCTCTATTCCCAGCTTGCTGTCCCCAGTTGTAGTTGCTGGAGAAAGTCATTTGGAAATATGCTGATACCATTACTATAGCAACCAACGTAGACAAACTGGAAAATTACTATATTACAGATTTAATTTGATCACTTGCACTTTGCAGTTGCAAAACTGTGCAAATGATTAGTCCTGAAGGTCAGATTTGAAAAACAAATGGGAATTATGTGCCTCTTCCCTGTAGGCTGATTCATCGTTTCTTGTAATCAGCCCAACCACTGTGGTGTCATCCTGCAAACTTGATGATAGAATTGAAGCAGTCATATGGAGAATACAGGCGAGGGCTCAGCATGCATCCCTGTGGTGTTCTGGTGTTCAGATTTATGATGAAAGAGAAGTAATTATATTTACTAACCTTGCTGGGGGGGCTAAACCAGGTAAAACTGGTTCTTATCTGGACTCCCAGCTGGTTTTACTGGTTTGCCAGCTGGTCTCTCTGCCTGAGCAGCTGACAAGTGCTCAAAAACCATCTAAACCTAAATTGATTTGACCTCTCTTTTCAGCAGGTTATGGTCTGTTGGTGAAGTCAAGGACCAGATCCTGAAGTTCAGCAGCAAGCTTGGTGGACAATAGTGTCTGTAGTTGATGAATATCATTTAGTCATATCTGGCACTTCCATCCAGGTGGGTAAGAGACTCTGTTGACATGCACAATAAGCAGATTTCCAATGGTCAAGTGTGGCAGGAATAGTGTATTTCATGTTAGCCAGAACCAGTCACTCAGATCATTTCAAGATGTTGGGTGAATGCAATATTGTATACTCAAGCCAGTGCATTCAAAAATGCCCTGAATAGCTAATTCATATCAAACTTTCCCTTTCATGACATAATAAAATAGT
This sequence comes from Myxocyprinus asiaticus, assembly GCF_019703515.2. Classification (NCBI taxonomy): domain Eukaryota; kingdom Metazoa; phylum Chordata; class Actinopteri; order Cypriniformes; family Catostomidae; genus Myxocyprinus; species Myxocyprinus asiaticus. Next base: position 16,773,650 of record NC_059375.1, read on the forward strand.
TTATTTTTATTTATTTTTTGTTAGTATCTTGTATGCTGGGATTTGAAAGATATTAGATTGTAGATGTAGACATTACCCAATGTGTATCCAAGAATAAAAATGGTGTTTGAATGAAGAGGTAAACAAAATTAACCATTTTACTATAGTAATATTGTAGTAACCATGGCTGTTGTAACCATGTTTTTTTTTTTTTTTTTTTTTGTGTGTGTGTGCAAAAATCATGGTTTTAGATAAATTACAGTTACCATAATAACCATGGTTAATTTTTCCATAACTAAATACCATGGTTAACCTATGGTTACTGTAGTAAAACCATGGTTAATTTTCAAAGTGTAAATAGAACAGAAGTCTAATAGTTTTCTGTTTGGGTCCATACATTTTTTTTAAAATTATGACTTTAATTATGACTTTAATTTAATAGAGGTATCAGTATTGGTATTGGTATCGACAATATTGAAAATTGACTTGACATTATTGGTAACAAACTGAAGAAAATAAGTGGTACTGGCCATGCCTTATACAGAGCATCCAAAGTTAATCACAAAAATACAAGAAAAACATGTAAAAATCAACAAATTAAACCCATAATGTTGTGTTAGGAGTGGATGTATACGCCTGCCTCTTGAGATGTGGACAGAACATCCAGGCCTTAATTGACTCCAGGCAACCCCACCACCACGTCATCCTCTGTTTTTGGCTGCTGGACTAAAAGCCTAGAGATAAACTCCAGAAATAGAGGAGAGAGGGAAAAGAGGGTGAGTGAGTCATCCATTTCAACTGCACTCATCCCTGGGTGCATGTTTGCCTTAATGCCTTCAATGCACACATAAACACACACACACACACACACACACACACACACACACACACACAAACACTTTCTAAGATGTTACTAATTATGCTTACAAAATACCTGCATAACTTACAAAAGACATAGTATTTGATTTTAGGTGTGTGAATATACAGTTAACACATTAAGTGACACATATGAGGACAAATTAGAGTTCACACTACAAATGCGATTAGCACATACATTTCTGACCACCTCTAAATATGATCTGATCAGATCGCAAATCATTTTGGACCCTGTTACCTGTATTTAACACTGTCCACTTGTGATCGGATCACCTAGACCAGTGGCTCTCAACCCTGTTCCTGGAGGCCCCCAACACTGCACATTTTGTATATCTCCCTTATCTGCACATCTAGTTCAGGTCTTGGTGTCTCCACTAATGAGCTGACGAATTGAATCAGATTTTTTGATAAGGGAGATATCCAAAATGTGTAGTGTTGGGGGGCCTCCAGGAACAGGGTTGAGAACCACTGACCAAGATGGATGAAAAAGACCCCATAAAATCACTTGTCAAGAACAGTTTTCTTTCCTGCATTGACATATTTCCTAGAAACCTTATTCATGCTAGCGCCATCTTTGATTTTTAATGAGAATGACAACGAGGCTGTGAGGGATAGACCTTCAGTGGGCTGTACTGCAGTTTAAAGTGTTTTTGGATCGTTCCGTGGACAAAACATTGATAAAATATCTGTCCAAGAACATTCAGTATACAAAGAACTCCAGACAACATGAATTGTGGAAAATCAGATGTGATTTAGGAGATTTATACAGCTTTATACCGTTCGTGCCATTGAAGAGATGGTAAGTTTAGCCCTCACAGCCTCGTTGTCATTCCATTAAAAATCAAAGATGGCTCTAGCGTGAGTAAGGTCTATTGAAACAAAAAGTTTGGTCTGGATTTATTAGAATGGTCTTTATTTTAAATATGGTAAATCTATTCAAATTTAATGTATCACTATATAACATATATACAGGGTTGGGAGGGTTACTTTTGAAATGTATTCCACTACAGATTACAGAATACATGCTGTAAAATGTAATTTGTAACGTATTCTGTTAGATTACTCAAGGTCAGTAATGTATTATAAATACTTTGGATTACTTCTTCAGCACTGGTAGATTTTTTCACTTGTTTTGACTATAAAAACTCTGCCAGTACAGTAAGACAAAATACACGTTAAAAATACATTCTCTGAAAAACCTAAATATCTTATGCAGTGTTGTTTCTAAAACAAGATAACTCAAAATGATCATGTTTTAAGGATTTTTAGATATTTTTACAGGAAAACAATACAAAAATTATTATCAAGAATATGATTTTTGCCCTAATATCAAAGATCTTACTAGAAAAAAAGAAATTATTATCCAACGTGAATTTTCTTAGCATAAAGCTGACAATTTACACAAGGTTTATTTCTATTTCTTCTGCTCCAAACTTACTTCAAACTTACTTCTCTGTCTGCTTGTGTGAATGTAACACATCATAAGAAAGTGTTTCACCGCTGTTCAAATGCACTTTGGATCGCATCATTTATATGTATAAATGTTTTCCATCTGAAAGGACTAAATATTAAATGAAACAAATGACAATAAAATGCAAAGTAATCTCTTCAGTAATCAAAATACTTTTTGAATGTAACTGTATTCTAATTACCAATGATTTAAATTGTAACTGTAGTGGAATACAGTTACTTATATTTTGTATTTTAAATACGTAATCCCGTTACATGTATTCCGTTACTCCCCAACACTGCATATATAGATGACTTCAAAGGTAATAGACATGGAAAACACACTCCAATTTTGGTTTCATAGGGCTTTTAATAGGCTACTAGATGTACACAGGCTGCAGATACATAGCTGCATGGATAAAGAGTGAGATTTGCCTGTCAGCCAGTTGCAACTTGGTTATGATCAGAGGTGGATAGAGTAGCCGCTCTCGGTGGGGCGCGTGGTGAATTGTGCGTGGATGCCGCAGAGAATAGTGTGGGCCTCCACACGCGCTACGTCTCCGCAGTAATGCGCTAAACAAGCCATGTGATAAGATGCGCAGATTGACGGTCTCAGACGTGGAGGCAACTGAGATTCATCCTCCGCCACCCGGATTGAGGCGAGTCACTGCACCACCACGAGGACTTAGAGCGCATTGGGAATTGGGCATTCCAAATTGGGGCGAAAATGGGAGACATTTTTTTTTACGTTTAATCTCCAGTATTCCATAACATAATGTATTACACTTCAATGCAACACAGTTAAGCAGATATCAGACAAAATGTTAGCCTCAGTCACCATTTAATTTGACTGCATGTTTTTTTTTCCTCCATATTTTAAAAGGGAATGGTGACTGAGACTGTCATTCTGTCTAACACATTTTGGGTTCCGCAAAATACAGAAAGTCACATGGGATGATGACAGAACATTAATTTATGACTGAACTATTACTTTAAGGACACTTGTCAGATTTGGTCGAATCTGTCAATTAGAAGAGAAGTTTGGAAACCAGTTTCTAGTAATTATTATGGTGAAAAACGTGAACAATATTCCACAGGCCCATATATAATGTTGAATAAAAAGGAGCAAGATCATGCTTTGTAAATGACTAACTTAGCTATTTCACAGCTTAAACTGCATCTTATCTCTGTGTTTGAAAGCATATTAGGCTAATTTAAGATCAGGGCTTGTTCTCTGTTGTCCATGAGATAAACACGGCGCATCTGTCAAACGCAAGGTTGCTGTGCAGTGTGCATGCGCAGAGATGCGCTGCAGTAGTCGCGCACGCACGCGATAGTCAGAGCAAAAGCCATTTACACTTAACGTGGATGTTTATATGGATTTATACAGTAGGCACTGATATATTTCAGCACTGATATAAAAATGTATACTTAGAAACTGAGGTCATAAGAGCCCATAGTTACAGAATCATCCTAAAAATCACCACAACAAAGACAAGCTCGTTATCGCAATCGCCAAAACTTACCGCAACGAGTTTTCTTAAGTTGGAGCTACAATTCTAATCTTGAAATATCCACTTGTCTAGGTGTAAAATGAAGGCATTGCGTGACGAAAGAAAGTGTTTGTTTGGAGCACGTGCTGCAGCTGCAGTCATGAACTGGACTCAAGTGACAGAGCGCAGCAGTAAAGTTCCGCTGTCGTAAACGTCCCATTCAAAAATCTCTCAACAAATTACACATATATTAAAATGCGTTTAATTAAAACCAGTAATGTAACGAAAGGAACGTTTCCCATTGTAACGAAGTAAAAGTGAAACATTTTCATTACAAATTTACTTGAGTAAGAGTAAAAAGTACCCACTATTAAACCTACTCTTAAAGGTAATTTTCTCCAAAATGTAACAGAGTAAATGTAGTGCGTTACTACCCACCTCTGGTTATGATCACTGAAATATTTCGGACAGTGTTTGCCTATTTCAACAGTTTCAAGTTTGTCACTCATTCTTTGTTTTTACATTCCAGCCTTAAGCTCTGGGAAATGCTCTGGCAGCTTTTCTTTGCCTGTGTCTCTCAGTTGGCTGCTGGGTAAGAGCTAACAGTGAGCTTTGGTGTCGATGCACATTTACAGCTGACTTGCATGCTGTCTGTGTCTCAGCAAGGACCAAGGTCTGGATTGTACGCAATGTACAGAAGCACATTTTTCCTGGCTGGGATTCAACAGTAGTAGCTTGTGCAACTGGGACAGCAAGACCCCCACTTTCTTTTGCAGTGTCCTATCAGAATTGTCCAATTCCAAAAATTTGTCACAAAATCATAAAACTTGTCATGACGTTATGAACCATTATGTTTCCAGGCCAGATCTCATACAAATTAACTACATACCTCCTTTGAACAGGACATGAAAAACATGTTCTGTTTAAATATGACCTTGCTCTTGTTTGATCAAATGCTTATTCTCTTCATGGTGATATAAATACATGCTTTATTTATAAATGTTAAACAAGTGTTCCACTGCTCTCCTACCTGCATCAAAATGATAGAGATCACAGCCCAGCAAATGATTACGTCTACCTCTCATCAGACTCTCCTTGGCTAAGAAAAGATAATTTCACTCTTGTATGATTATGGAGAAGGCGAAGAATTTTTGGAACATGGTCAACTGTTTATTCATAAAGTATGCCAGTCAGACAATAAAGCAAAACAGTCAGATTCCGAGAGTAAAAATAATAATAATTTTCTTCATACACAGAAAAAAAATGATTTTGTGGTGAAGTAAATATAGCAGAATATATTAAGTACTTTCTACACTGAATAAGTTAAAGCATGAATATTTAATAAATTCTACATTTGTACTCAATTCAAACGTGTAAAAATAAATCCTCTAAGCTTAAGTAAATATTATTCATAATTGTTTATCTTTACAATGCCTCATCGTACCAATCCTAAATTATAAAATCATGTCATATTTATTTGCTATTTTTTGTAAATTTTACTGGTAAATAAAATAAGTAAATTTACTTAACCTTTCGAAGCTGATGTTCCCAGCATGCACTAGGTCTAAATAATGAACAAGCTTGCTTGGTTTCATTGTTTGCAAGTTTATTTTCTCTGTTTTTATTGTTGATTTTGATATTACGTCTGGTTTTGTGAAGTCTGAAGTTCATTTTCTACTCAAAATTACCCGTTCATGATAAAAAAAATGATGTGTTGATTGATAACGTCAAAGTGTTTTGTGCACCAAGTGTTGAGGTCTGCGTGCACAGCTCTGCATCAGTTGCTTGTAAGGCAAGGTGATGTTGTCTAATAGACCACATGCGTTAAGCTTCCCTGTGGAAGGTTTAATCACGTCCCATATTGAGATGTGTGTTTACAAGAAAAAGTAAAATATGTGAAGTGATCTAATGAAACGTTAATTTAAATTTTGCTATGTTTATTTAAGTATCATATATATCATATTTGTAAGTAAAAGATACTGAATTAATGTAAGTTATATTTACACACTCACTTTAACCAATTTTATGTCATAGATTGTACTTAAAGGTGCACACTGTAATCTTTTCCTGATATGAATTGCAATTTTGCAATATACATAGGAAACCATTAGCACTCACATTAAAATGAAGACTCCAGTCATATCAGTAATCTTATAAAAGCTGTTTGATTCTACGTGGAGAGGTCTGCACATGGAGGCTGCCATGTAAGAATCACATGACCAGCCAAATAATACTCGCTTAATCTCAGTAACTGTCCTGTTATTTGACACTCATTGATTAAAGTAATGGTGGCTGACTGTGAATAGTAAATTTCTACAATGACATCCGAAACTGAAAACTATTGATTTTATATTATGCTGCATCCAAGCCGCTAGGTGTCAGTGTAAGTCCAAGATGACCAAAGACAAATGTTGCTGAGTGCACCTTTAATTTTATATAATTGAAATTTACTTCGAAAAACTGTGTGCAAAAACTTGCAAAAGTACATTTTAAGCCTTTTTTTTTTTTCAATGTAGAGAATTGATTTAAAGATAAAGATAACATTCATAAACCTTCCAAGATGGACCTACTATTTAGCTTCAAGATTGTTAAGTGACAATAAATGCTTCGCTTTGTGTTTAATAGCAGAATTCCCAGTAAAGAACTACACTACCCATAATTCTGAAGAGAGATCCACCAATCAGAGAAGTTGTTGTTACCATGACGTAATAGTCAGTCTTTCTACACTCTTAAACTACTTATATATTTGTATCTGAATATTTTGCAATAAAAGTCAAGTCATTTGTTTTATACAATAATCAGTTACTATAAATCCATAGTTTAATATTGTGCCATTGTATTTTATTCTATTATGTCATTCACGGTGCATCATGGGATGAGTAGTTTGTTCCCTCATCAAAGAATTTAAGTACACAGTCTTGTATCTTTTCCTTCTTTTCGTATTTTCAAATACTTTTTTGCTTCAAATCAAAGTTTATAACTTTGTGATTCATCTCGAAGCTGGTTGGTTTGCTTCATGGCTTAAAACAATTTATTAAAGCATTTTTTTAAATCCCCATGGAGAAAAAGTACAAAAAAGGCCACTGAAAAAGTGGGCGGTCACTGTGGTTCTATTGTGTGCTCTTTTGTGGTTCAAGGTCCATTCCACAATGTTTTAAAGGTATTTGCTATTTCAGAGGAAATTGTTATCAGCTCTTGCCTTTTTTGAAACTGAATTCAAAGTTTTAAATGAGAAGTTTTTTCCTTAGCTCAGTAACTTGCTCTTGCAGATCCTAGAAATCATGTCCTTTGCTCTCTTTCTCTGTTTAAACACAATTTTACAACTGTACACCTGGCAAATGTGCTTGTGTAATTCAGACTTCAAAGCACTTCTTCTGAGTCGTATCTTCTCCCCGGTTGCCTCTGGCAGGCACTTCCTTGCAGTACATGGACTTCAGCCGTGAGAATGTGTGCAAGTGAACATACTGGGGAAATCAGTTTGTAACAGGCTTAGCTACACTGAAAATGAACACATTACCTGGAACTGACAAACAATAAAGCAGATAAATGAAACCATAGCAATCATCCTTTGTATGAGGCGACTGAGGTGATTTTTAAATAGCACACTGCTGAATGAGAACTTCACAGAGACTTAGGTAACTGCAAAATGACTGTTTCTAGAAATTACATAACGTATACATAATGAAACACGAAGTACAGCACATCACACAAGGGTTGAGTTGCTCATAAAACAATGAATCAGTGTATTTACCCAACATAGAGCAAAAATTAAATTAATTTTCCTTAATTGTACGACTGTTTTGGCCCCTATTTCACAGTGCTGTCATCACTGTGTGGAACTACAGTATATGTATTAAAGATTAAGCCCAGAGCAAATACCTGATCTCTCTTGCAAAAGAGTGTGTATTTGAGAAACATGCCCAGAACATGCTGAGGTAATGAGGGCAATGATCTCCATGTATCAGCATGGTGATCATTCCAAATTTTGCTTCTGCTCATCCAGACATGCAGCCAACAGTCTCTCCGAACAGTGTTTCCATATTTGCAACTTCATTTATCGACACAACCAGAAATATCTGCAGTGGTAGGTGGAGTTACCTGAATAATTAAGCTGATTAACTCATTAAAGCCCAGATTTTTTCCAGGGATAGTACACCCCCCCCCCCCCCAAAAAAAAAAGAAAAAAAAAAAAGAAAAGAAAATTCTGTCATTATTAAATCTCCCTTATGTCATTCCAAATTATTTTATTTTTTTAAAGAATATACTGGTTGTTCTTTTCCATATAATGAAAGTGAACTTAGAGCTCGAGCTGATGCCATTCTTTAAAAATGTTAATGTTTATTTTTTATTTGATTTTTAAATTTGATTTACTCTTCAAATTTAGATGGATATAGTAAAGGTTTTGCTCTGTGCTATCAGCCCCTATAGTTCCCAGGTGCACCCACAAATTATCCAGCAAGGCGTCTAAAGTTCTTCCTAAGGTTGTTAACTTTCCAGATAGCACACGTACTGTACATCTTCAAGATGTCTGTTTTAGATCTTTTCATCTGGAAAGCATTGCTATCTAATTAACTTCTGCTAAACATCTTAAAAAGATCAGATTTGCAAACATTCTCAATTATAAACATCTCAAAGACATCTGAAGAATGTCTTATTGAAATCCAAGACATACTAATTGACATACGTCTTATAGACGTATTGCAGATAAGCAAACAACACTAAAAATGAGTCTTCCGGATGTAAACACACACATCAAATAGACATCTTGGTGGTGTACGTGTGCTATCAGTGTTGTATACTAGTTGTTTTTAATCCTCTGAAGAATGATGTCCACTACAGATCAGGACAGATCTTTAAAAGTAATTTTTAACCATTCAAGGTGTGATTTATGTGTCATTGTGTTTTATATTTTTCAATATGACTTCAACATGGCTGCCAAAAGTGTCTCTGGAAAATTTACCATTATCTTCTATTGCAATGGACAGATGTGTTACTTTTAGATACATCATTTTCGGAAATAAATGGAAATGGGAATTACACTGAGCATTTTATTAGGAACACTATGGTCCTAATAAAGTACCCGATAGGGTCTTCTGCTGTTGTAGTCCATCCGCCTCAAGATTCGACATGTTGGGATGGAGTCGCATGGTGCCATGCGAGGGTCGGACATGTGAATGGCGAGCTCTGCGCACTTTGCTAGTTTTTAATACTTTTGTGTCATAAACCGGTGAGATTCGATACACCCTGTTCCTTAACTATTCTATGAAGACAATATGTCAAAGAATTAAAAATCCTCGGGCTCTGGAGACATTAAAAGATACTTACATGCTCAAGCTGATACCCCTGACAAGCCTGCAGACCAGAAACTCAGTTTGGACGGTGCAGTAGGAGAGATCCAGCGTCAACTGTCGAGCATGTCGGCAATGCTGGCAAAGGTCGTTGCTGACTTAGAGGATCTTGCTGTCATACGTCGATCGATCACTGCCATGGAGACAAAGTTCTCTGAGTTGGTTACAAGAATGGGGGACGTTGAGAAATGGATCGATTATCTAGAGTCATCGGAGTGGGAATTAGCTGCTAACCCACTAGCGACCAAGACAGACTTGGAGTGCATTTGGGAAAAGTTGGAAGACCTTGAGAATCGTAACCAGCGAAACAACATCCGAATTGTTGGAATTCCTGAGAACGAAGAAGGCCGAGATATGGTGAAATTCCTAGACGAGCTCTTCTCGAGTCTGCTTGACATAACAGGCCATAAGCTGGAAATCGAGTGAGCTCACAGAGTTCCGGCTCAGAGATCCGCTGAGGGAGACAGGCCCTGATCCATTCTGGCCAAATTTATGAGATCATCCGAAAAGGTCTCGTGTTACGCGAGGTGAGGAATAAAGGAAGCCTTTCTTGGAAGAACCACAATATTTTCTTGTTCCCAAGCTTGCGTATTCGACAAGAGAGAAATATGATCGATTCAAGGAATGTATGAAACTCTTACAACAATCGAAGGTCGCTTTTGCACTGATGTTCCTGGCCAAATTGAGGATAGATACTAAGGATGGCCGCAAAATATTTACATCCCCACAGCAAGTGATGTCCTTCATAAAGTCGATGTGTGAGTGAGTCATGGTGTGATTCTCACATTGCAGCCAAGTGAGCCTGACTCACTGAACATTCACTTGACTGTCCAAGGAAACTGGGCGCCTTTTTTGTTTCTTTTTGTGTTGGTTCCGCCTAGCGGCTGGAGTTTGTTTTGTGGAATAACACTCCTTTGGGATAGTTTATGTCTCCTATTGGATGGAGTTTGTTTTTCTTCTTTTCTGTCTCACAAAATTTGTATAGAAAGTCCGGACTTGAGCAATCAGATGGCAAAGTTGTCGCGGGGGCTCTCATAGGCATACATGGACTGTTTGAGTTTAGAGGGATGGACGCTGGTTGGCGCTGTCGTGCGCGGGGTTAATGGGCATGTTTTTCTTTTTTCTGTTTGTTTGGTTCGGGGGGAAGTTAGGGGTTTGACTGTTGCACTAATGTTGGAATGTGGTCTTTATAATTTTATTTTAGACACACAATCTATTTTTTCTTATATGTCAAAATGTCAGATGTTAATTTGAGTGGATTGTCTCTCTCCATGTGGAATGTGAATGGGTTGGGGCAACCCATAAAAAGAAGGAAGGTTATTTATTTTCTTAAATGAAAGAAATATGATACAGTGTTTCTTCAAGAAATGCATCTTTCCCTACAGGAAGCTGAAAAATTTAGGAGGATATGGGGTGGACATGTTTTCTTTAGTGCTGGTTCAAGTAAGAGCAGGGGAGTCATTACATTGATAAGTAAACATCTACAATTCAAATGTCTCAAACAGAGTAAAGATAAATTAGGAAGAATCATAATTGTTGTAGCAGAAATTCAGGGGCAAAGGTTGATTTTGGCTTATATTTACATACCTAATGCTGATGATCAGGGCTTTTTTATAGATCTTGAAGTGATGTTGCAAACCGCTGACACCCCTCATGATATAATATTGGGAGGAGACTTTAATCTATTGATGGACTCAGTCCTTGATCATAGTGAAGCAAAAGTGTGTAAGCCCCCTAGAGCAACATTGACGCTTCACAGGACGTGTAAAAATCTTGGTCTTACAGATATTTGGAGACTTTTGAACCCATCTGGTAGAGACTATACATTTTTTTCATCAGTCCATAAGATTTATTCTAGAATAGATTTTTTTTATATATCTAAGTCCCTCATTTCATCTGTTCTTGATTGCTCAATTGGAAACATCTGTCTCAGATCACGCCCTGGTGTGTTTAGAGGTGTTGCCACATATGGAAAAAAAGAAATCATATAGTTGGCACTTTAATGTATCCCTTTTGCAAAATCCTGATTTCCAACAAATGTTAAAGACTGAAATCAGTGTTTATATGGAGACCAACTGGTCCTCAGTATCCTCTGTTGGTGTGGCATGGGAGGCACTTAAGGCGGTTCTTAGGGGTTGGATCATACAGTGTGCCTCATCCATCAAAAAATCCAAAGCATGAGAACTCGTGGAGTTGGAAGGGAATATTAAAAGTGCCGAGGCAGAGCTGAAGCACCGAATGTCATCTGATGGCCTCAGAGAATTGACCCAATTGAAATACAGATATAATGATATTTTGCCACAGAAGGTGGAGTTTTGGCTATTCAGGGAAAGACAGTCATACTTTGAGGGGGATAAAGCAGAGAAGCTTTTGGCTAGATATATAAAGCAGAGAGAGTCTTTTTCTACCATTCCCTCAGTGAAATCTGCTGGTGGTGAAAATTTTACCTCAGCCATTGATATTAATAATGCTTTTAAAGAATTCTATCTTGATCTCTATAGTTCCATGTCTTCGTCAGCTAGACAGTAAAATATTGTCAAAACATTTGGCTCACCGATTAAGTAAAGTTATGACATCTCTTATACATCAGGTGGGGTTTATTCGGGGCTGCAGCTCTTCTGATAACATTAGGCGTCTCATCAATATTATGTGGTCAGTGGCGAATGATCAGATTCTGGTCGCAGCCATCTCACTTGATGCTGAAAAGGCATTTGATATGGTAGAATGGGATTATCTTTTTAAGATTTTGGAAATGTATGGGTTCAGAAATACTTTTATTGGATGGATTAAGTTACTTTATAGACACCCGGTAGCAGTGGTACAAACAAATGGATTAATTTCAGATTATTTTACTCTGGATAGGGGCACCCGGCAGGGTTGCCCTCTTTTCCCATTATTGTTCTGGAACCATTAGCAGCCGCGATAAGTAGGGAGATGATTTTCCAGGGGTGGTGGCAGGAGGTGTGGCGTATAAGCTTTTGCTTTACGCAGATGATATTTTTTTATTCGTCTTCGACCCCACTAGAACTATGCCTTGTCTCCACCAAATTATTAATTCCTTTTCTAAGTTCTCAGGATACAGAGTCAACTGGTCTAAATCCGAAGCTTTGGCTCTGACAGAGTACTGCCCAGTAACGGCTTTCCAGCCGGGCGCCTTCCAGTGGCCTAAACATGGCATTAAGTATTTGGGCATTTTATTACCAGCAAATTTGTCTGATTTAGTACATTTTTACCCCTTAATAAAAAGGTTTTCGAGCGATGTGGGCAGGTGGGCTTCATGACATTTATCTATGATTGGAAAGGTTAATGTTATTAAAATGAATTGTATTCCAAAATTCAACTACCTGTTACAATCTCTCCCTGTAGATATCCCCCTCTCTTATTTCAAGCAATTTGATAGCATAGCAAAGTCCTTCATTTGGAATGGTAAACATCCCAGATTACATTTCAGTAAGTTGCATAGGCTGATTGACAAAGGTGGGCTAGGCCTACCCAAGATTTTGTTTTATTATTATGCATTCGGTCTCAGACATTTGGCTCACTGGTCTCTTCCACCTGAGAGAGCCCCTCCCTGGTTTTGTACTGAACAGGAAGTTCTAGCCCCTATTTTGCCACTGCAAAGCCTTTCTATCAAATTAATCAGAGAACTTAAGTTACACCCTGTTATCTCGCATTTGCACTCGGTATGGACAAAAGTGTCCAGTTTTTAATTCGGACATTTATTTAAATGTTGCCTCAAGCATATGACTGAACCCTAAATTATGTATTAATAAGTCCCCTTTCTGCTGGTCAGAGTGGATTGTGAGGGAGGTTAATATGCTCTGTGATCTATATGAGAGGGGAGTGTTGAGATCTTTTGAAAATTTGGTTCAACTTTTTGGGATTCCCAGATCTCAGTTCTTTAGGTATTTACAGCTGCGCCACCTGCTCTGTATTGTTTTTGGGAGTAGCACACTCCCCCCTAAAGTGGCAGATACTCTGGGAGAGGTGATTACTGCTTTTGGAAAAGGTCATGAGGCATCAGTGTATTACTCCCTGCTAATTCAGAGTCTTGGGGACGAAGCTTCGACTTCTCTCAAGAGATTATGGGAGAAAGATTTATGCTTGGTATTGAAGGAGGGAGTGTGAGCTAGGATTCTAAAAAACATCATGTCTGCATCTAGAGATGCAAGGGTGCGCCTTATGCAATTTAAGATTTTACATCAATTCTATTGGACCCCCTCTAGATTGTGTAGGCTTGGTCTTAAAGACACACACACCTGCTGGCGATGCCAATCAGAAGATGGAGACACAAACCATGATTTTTGGGGGTGTGGTAAGATTCAAGAATTTTGGTTGAAGGTTCAGAGTTTTGTGTGTGACGTGTTGGGCACTCAAATTTCGTTTTGCCCCAGACTCTGTATTTTGGGAGATGGGGCGGTCATAAATTTGGGGGGAGGGGTAATAGTGTGGGTTTAATGTTAAATGTGATTCATTATGTTGTGGTTTTTTTCTTTGTGATAAGTCTATGAATCAGTGAAAATTTTCATTAACTTGTTGTGCATTCTGAGATGTACAGAGTGGTTATCTGAGTTACCATAGACTTTCTGTCAGCTCGAACCAGTCTGGCCATTTTCTGTCAAAATCACTGAGATCACATTTTTCCCCATTCTGATGCTCCTGACCCATACCTGCGTGATTTTGTGCATTGTACCACTGCCACATGATTGGCAGAGTAGATAATCGCATGAATAAGTAGGTGTAAAGGTGTTGTTCATAATGAAGTGCTCAGTCAGTGTATATTCTTGTTTTTAAGTCAAATGAAATATATTAAGCTATTTTTTAACTTTATGATTTAATAATTCATGCATCAGAGGGTTAAAACATTTATGGTCATACAAAAACACATTTACAGATGAAAAAAGAGTGGTGGCCTTCAAAAACTTTACTTGCCTGTTGGCATAAATGGGTTAATTAATACAAAACAAAACACAATTCTGAAACAGACCATGTGCTGACCTACTGGAAAAAACAAGCGTGAGGATTTAGTGAAATTAAATCAAATGGCAACTCTGATTGTGTTGACTCTGGCCATTCAGATCTCTCTGCAGATAAGAGGTCATGTGTTGACTGAACTCTAAGTGTCCTGTGTGTCAACACCCACCGTGAACTTCTAAACTTATTGCATAATTGGATTAACACGGGCATTGGATTTTTGGAGCAGCTTGCTGTAGCTGCAGAGTGTCCCTCAGACCTCGACGAGAGTGTTATATAAGAGGAAAGAGGAGATGAATTCAGGTCGAGGAGTAGCGAGGCAGAGTAGAGAGAGAGGGGAAGGACAAATCTCGAAGCAAGACCGCGAAAGACCGAGCGCTTGAGTGATTTAACAAGACACCCTGAAGTGTCGCATGTGGAGAGGTTTTGGTTGTCTTGTTGAGGTAGTGCTGGATTAACCCTTGTCTTCCTGCGCCTCAGTCTGGCCCTTCCAGATTATGATTACACAAGCACTGGGACTGACTGTCTATTCCTCCTGACTACGGCGCTGTTCCAAAAATAAAACGCAATAACTGGCTTCATACACGCCGCAACGTTGTGTTTTGGTGACGTCAACGTAACGCTTTGCTTAGAATGGATTTCAGTCACACCCAAACAGAACACCAGCGGCCTCCAATGGCAAATGAGGTGAATTTCATTCGAAGTCTTTGTAAGTATTTAAATCCAAACATGGTGGTCCAGATGATTAAAAACAAGAGCCTTGTGTCTACTTAAGATGAACAGCTGTTTATGTATTAATAGTGAGTAGCCTAAATTGGGAAGTTATATAAAGCTATAAAGACATGTTATGTCATGTGTATACTCATCATTATAACCACACATTTCATTATACAAGCAGTTGATAATAGTAGGAGAAACTATAAAAGTTCAAAATTATTTGACCGCTCACTATTTGACCACTCACAAAAAAAAATATATATATATATATAATTGTATGAGGACATAGATTCTAATACACATAAAATGCTTTATATATAATAATTTTAATTTTGCAATTACAAATAAATTATGGTCTTAGCTACTACATGGTTTTAATAAATGCCAACTGATTCAAGACAATAATGTAATAATGTTTCATCATGTTTCATTTTTTACTATATAGAGGGAAAGAAAGAAACTCATAAAATATCCTGTATTCCAATGCTCATTTCCTTAAATAATAAAGGCCAAAGATAAGTAATGAAACAGCTAAAGTCTTGAAACTCAGTGGGTCCTGAAACATTTACTATACAATGCTGACATCTACTGATTGTTCAGAGTATTGGCATAAACCAGCACTTTCCAAACTCTGGACGTGTGTGCAGAGATGACAGGTCAAATTTAGCTTGTTTGTAAAATTTGCTACACTAAAAAAAAAAAACAAACAAAAACAATATATATATATATATATATTGTGTTCTATCTATTTACATTTGTAAAATGAAAGTTTACTTATTCCAGTTGAGTTAGGACTACAAGAATATTTTGTGTGGTGTTAATGTAGAATTGATGAAATTAGGTAATATGCTAACATTCACTTTTACAAGAACATAAAGAATAGTGGTGGTGATTTTGATTCATTTCAGTGACTCGATTCTTTTGATTCTGTTCACCAAAAAGAATCATTCAGATCCGTTCATTGACCATTTCTGCAAGTTACACCTTTGCACCTGTACATGGTGCCAAATGACCATCTTTTAAGTAATGGTATTGAACCAAAAGCAGTCATTCATGACCAGAACAAGCCTAATTATCCTTAATTAAACTGAGCATGTCTACAATTCTACTTCAGCACTGCAGAGTGTTTAAGCATCATATGCGTTCCCCACAGATGACAACAAAGCATATCTATCACAATGTGAACTGCTGAGCACAACTTTTTTATCAAGCTTTACAAAAAAAGACAACAGTACTAGCCTACAAAATAATTATGAATTTCAATAATGTTCGTATGTCATTGTAATGTGTGGTCATCAATCATTTTTATTTATAATTCATCCGGCTCCTTGTCTTGTTGAATGAGATTGACGAACTGAACGAGCGAAATGCAGCTCCTCCTGTCATTCAGCGGATCCTCGTTCTTGATGACTGATTCAGCTCGTTTGTGAACGAGTGTACCAGTAGCCTATATTCAGTTATTTCATGAACGAGATGACCAACTGGTTCAGCGAAGGGGCGTATTCATTCAGTGGGTCAAACCAGTGATATACTGCTTCACAGCCAGCATGTGAATGCTATTGGCTCATGCTACAGTCAGTCTTTAAAAGCAATACAAATGCAATTTGCATGTCTACAAATGTATGAAGACACTTAAAAAATGGAGTTTAAACACAAAAAAATGGCAGGTTTTATTTTTCTATATTTTGTCAAAAGCTGGGCTTAACTTTTAACAAGACATAGAACAAGTTCAAGAAAAGCCTAATAACACAAACAGATACTGTGCACCCAGTGCTAGGTAGTAACGGATAACATGTAATCTGGATTATGCAATCATTTTACAAAAATCAATTACTTGTAACTGGATTCAATTACATTTAAAAATACTTTTAATAGGAATACAGTTACTTTTTTATTGATTACATGATTACCTATTAACAAGGCAACAGCAGTAAATTGTTAATAATTTATTGATAATTTTCATATCAGTATCATCATATTCTTCTGCATATCGCAGCACTGTTTTGCAGCCCTCTTCAGCCTGTCATGGCCCGTTCGGTCCCGTTTCGCGGCCGGCCCACCGGGAAAAGTCCCGGTTCTCCCTATGGCCAGTCCGCCTCTGACCTCGTCTAAAGAATAGGTGATGAACTATTACTGAGTAGTAAGATTTAAAAGTAAGTGTGTCAGAGTTTTGAGCTGTTAGCTTTGACCTAGCAATGTCATTGCTGTTGATTTCAGGTTCATTACTGTTTGTTAATGTTATGTTTCTATTGTTTTATGCACTTAAAATGAACTTGATGTCTCAGTGTTTTAAAATATATACATGGGCCATGCAATGTCATTGCTGTTAGATTTAATGTTTATTTCATTTATGCAATGTTTTATGCACTTTTTAAAAATGGAGCTCTTTTTGTTAGTAATAAAGAATGCAATGCATTTTCTTCCTCTTTGTACTTTTATGTTAAAATTATTATCCTACTCAAATGCATGTGACATAAAATAATATAGAATTAGGTTGAAAGTAATCCAAAAGTAATAGGATTAGATTACCCCAAAATATAATCTGAGATTACGTTACTGATTGCATTTTTTTGTCCTGTTATTTGTAATCAGTACCTGGTTACAAATGAAAAGTAATCCACCCAGCACTTTGTGCACCAAAGCACAACTTTTCCATTTGTAATAAATGTCCATTTAACTGTATTCCCTTTAGCCATTTTTAAAACATACATAAATTGGGGATTATGATTTGTGCATACCTATAAACTTGTCTTAGTGCATTTTATTCCTTTCTCTCCTCGTTGAACGTGATTGAGTCACATGCTGAACTGAACAAACGACATGCCTCCTCTCGTTCAGTCGTTCAGCAGATCTTCGATCACAAATGAGATGACAGAATCATTCATTTAGTTTGTGAACGAGTTTACCAGTACATTTAGTTCGTTCATGAATGAGACATCTCATCTCGTTCAGACTCAACCAACTGACTCAACTGGTTCAAGGGTGTATTTGTTGAATGGGTGAAACCAACGATTTGCTCCTTCACAGCCTGCACTCAGATGCTATTTGCTTGTGCTGCTGTATCAGTCTACATGTCAGTCTCTACATGCATGAAAAGCAGTAGAGCCCATTGGCTTCGAATGGGAGATACAGTTGTGCTCAAAAGTTTGCATACCTTGGCAGAAATTGTGAAATTTTGGCACTGATTTTGAAAATATGACTGATCATGCAAAAAAACTGTCTTTTATTTAAGGATAGTGATCATATGAAGCCATTTATTATCACATAGTTGTTTGGTTCCTTTTTAAATCATAATGATAACAGAAATCACCCAAATGTTGTTTGAAGTGCACAATACTTGTTGACCTCTCTCCAAACATAGCGCTTATGGTTGTGACCATAAAGCTCTATTTTGGTCTCGTCACTCCAAATTACAGTGTGTCAGAATCTGTGAGGCGTGTCAAGGTGTTGTCGGGCATATTGTAACCGCGCTTTTTTGTGGCATTGGCAACTCGACCATGCAGCTCATTTTTGTTCAAGTATCGTCGTTTTGTGCTCCTTGAAACAACCACACCGTCTTTTACCAGAGCAGCCTGTATTTCTCCTGAGGTTCCCTGTGGGTTTTTCTTTGTATCCTGAACAATTCTTCTGGCAGTTGTGGCTGAAATCTTTCTTGGTCTACCTGACCTTGGCTTGGTATCAAGAGATCCCCGAATTTTCCACTTCTTAAGTGATTGAACAGTACTGACTGGCATTTTCAAGGCTTTGGATATCTTTTTATATCATTTTCCATCTTTATAAAGTTCCATTACCTTGTTACACAGGTCTTTTGACAGTTCTTTTCTGCTCCCCATGGCTCAGTATCTAGCCTGCTCAGTGCATCCACGTGAGAGCTAACAAACTCATTGACTATTTATACACAGACACTAATTGCAATTTTAAATGGTGTGGGAAATTAACCTTTAATTGCCATTTAAACCTGTGTGTGTCACCTTGTGTGTCTGTAACAAGGCCAAACATTCAAGGGTATGTAAACTTTTGATCAGGGCCATTTGGGTGATTTCTGTTACCATTATGATTTAAAAAGGAGCCAAACAACTATGTGATAATAAATGGCTTCATATGATCACGATCCTTAAATAAAAGACAGTGTTTTTGTATGATCAGTCATATTTTCAAAATTAATGCTAAAATGTCACAATTTCTGCCAGGGTATGCAAACTTTTGAGCACAACTGTATGTCAGTAAATGAAAAATATGAGTCAGTGAATGGAGGTGAACGAGAACAATTTGTTCACTTAAAAGATTCGTTCAAAAAGATTGATTCGTTCACGAATGAAGCATCGCTAGTATTTAGCTAGCTAGTACATAAAGAGATATATTTGAGTGACACTGACTTGTCTAAATTTGTTGGGTTTACCCAATTCAACTCACTTCTTTTTACACAAAGTGTTTGTGTTGCAATTACACAGTAATTTTAAGTTAAGAAAACTAATTTCAAACTCGTGGAACCACTGTCCACAACTGAATCAAGTTCAGATATATTTTTTGAGTGTATTTGACTTAAGCTATTTATTTTATTAAATTTTATCAGAACAAGATTCTTATTTACGACAAGACCATTGTGTCCTTCCGAATGAGGATATGGGAAAAAAATAGGAAAAAATGAAAAATAAATCAAATAAATTAAATCAGAAGGTAACTACAAAGAATACATAGGCCGTTTGAAATAGGTTACTTGATATCACACAAACATATTTTCATTTATTTTCTCTTTTTTTACAAGGCAATTTAAAAACGTTTCTTATGAACAACAGTATGGAAAGAGGATATTGTCCTCTTGATAGAGGAAATGGAAACAATTAGGAATAAATTAAAAAACAAATAAATAAATTACATTAGAAGGTAACTAAAAAGTTAAGTACATAGACCTAATACAAACTACACAGAGTATACATTCATTATAAACAGCTGATTAGCTGAGTTGATTTGTAACTAGTAGCCCCTAAGAAACATAAAAAAAAGAAAAAAAAAAGAAACATTTTTTTAGAGCAAATCGTTTCTTAAAAATGTATGTCCACATATCTGAACAGCAGGACTAAGTTGTGAAATTTTAAATAATACCAAGCTATAAAAAGACAGATTTTGTTTGATCAGATTGTTTATTATGTTTTCAGGAGTGCTGGTTTTTCATGTTTTTGAGATGTTACAGACATTATATCAGAAATTAGCATAATTAATTCTGATTCAAAGTAATAGCCAGCATCATCCAATCACTTCCAACCACGTTAAAATAAAATTTTGCATGAAACTTCTGAATCTATGTACTGATTACCATTGTCTGCCAAACATGTTAAGTGGTCCAAACTTCATCAGCAGCCTGAAACTGAACTTTTGATAGGAAGTTTGGATTGAATACACTGCATAGAGAGCTATAGGATGCTCCCTTGCTCCATATTTAGTGAATGACTTAACCTCCAGTGTGCTGTCTGTCTGCACTGGCCTCAGTACAGTTTGAAATGCACCTTATTTTCATCCTAACTCTGTATACACCCTCTGAAAGCAAAATTTTCCAGCTTTTGGATGAACCCATAGATTCTCAATATGATAATGCACAGTGAAGATATTTTAAATGAAAATTAGCATATTGTTCAAGGATGTGGTCATTGTGTTTAACAGCGTGCCATTTCACGATAAATTGCTTAAATGTTAAAAATGGCATTTGGGATGAAACTAGAGACTCTAATCTTTTGACTCAAACAGGTTTCAATGTAAAAACATAATTAGGTTTCTTACAAGATGTAGTTTTGTTGCTGTTTCTCCCAGAGACAAACTCTGCTGTGATCGACGCCATGTTGTTTGGTCACAAGAGTCTGTACATCAAAAGCTGAACCCTTTATTGATACCCCAGGGTCTTTTGAACTGAGATCAGTTGGTTTAATTAGATTAAATTATGCGTTGCGGATAGCGAAGCCAAAATACATCATCCACGAACAGGGTTGGGGAGTAACGGAATACATGTAACTGGAATACGTATTAAAAATACAAAACATAAGTAACTGTATTCCACTACAGTTACAATTTAAATCATTGGTAATTAGAATACAGTTACATTCAAAAAGTATTTTGATTACTGAAGAGATTACTTTGCATTTTATTGTCATTTGTTTCATTTAATATTTAGTCCTTTCAGATGGAAAACATTTATACATATAAATGATGCGATCCAAAGTGCATTTGAACAGCGGTGAAACACTTTCTTATGATGTGTCACATTCATACAAGCAGACAGAGAAGTACGTTTGAAGTAAGTTTGGAGCAGAAGAAATAGAAATAAACCTTGTGTAAATTGTCAGCTTTACGCTAAGCTAAAATGCTATTTCTGCCATTTTACATGCACATGTTACCAGCACGATCATATTTTTTATATCAAGAAAATTCACGTTGGATCATATTGATATATACCTTTGATATTAGGGCAAAAATCATATTCTTAATAATATTTTTTTTATTATTGTTTTCCTGTAAAAATATCTAAAAATCCTTAAAACATGATCAATTTGATTTATCTTGTTTTAGAAACAACACTGCATAAGATATTTAGGTTTTTCAGAGAATGTATTTTTAACGTGTATTTTGTCTTACTGTACTGGCAGAGTTTTTATAGTCAAAACAAGTGAAAAAATCTACAGGAACATTCAGAAGGATGCAACTGGATGATCTAGTTTCACATATGGTAGAGTGACAATGCAGAGTATATTTTGCAAATACTGTACAGTTTATGCTGGTGTCAACCAAGCAATGTGTAAGCCAGTGATGTTCTCACCTTCTAGAGAGAGCCAGAATAAAATACAGTAAGTCACATTAATCTGTTTCGTCGGGGACATTAGTGGTAAATCTGATAGCAGCATGATATAGAACATATATATCTATAGCACATTTGTATATAACATCTCAATAATCAAGTATAGGGAAAATTTTAGTGACAAACATTACAGAGATCAGCCATCCAAGCAATAGCCCAAGCACTAAATTATTCCATTCCATAATGGAACCTTGGCAGCAACCTTAGTTTTTCCCCATGAGGTGTCCCATCCAAGTACCAGCCAGGCTCAACCCTGCTTAGCTTTAGTGGGCAACCAGGCGAGAGCTGTAGGGTGATATGGCTGCTGACTAGACATGTTCTCACAAATTTAGTACATTTCTTACATGTGAACCAATCACACCTCTTATTCTCAGGCAGAGACATAACTTTACTGAGCATATGGTTAGTTCATGCACAAATAACTTTCTTTTTTTTTTTCTTCTTTTTTTTTACAGCATAAGGCCAAACATGTAAATAAATTAATATAATTACATATAAATACACTATATGGCCAAAGGTTTGTGGACACCCCCTTCTAATTAACAAATCTGGTTACTCCATTAAATCCAGTAAAGAAAAATCTTAATGTTTCTTTATGTAATGGCTTGGGCTTTGTGTGCTTCCAAATTTGTGGCAACTGTTTGGGGATAGCCCTCTTCTGTTCCAGCATGACAATGCCACTGTGAACAACGTGAGGTCCATAAAGAAATGGTTTACTGTGTCTGGCATGGAAGAAATTGACTGGCCTGCACAAAGCCCAGACCTGAACCCCAATGATCACTTTTGAGGTGAACTGGAACAGCAACTGTAAGTCAGGCCCCATCGACCAACATCAGTTCCTGACCTCACTGATAGCCTTGTGTCTGAATGAGAGCAAATCCCTGCAGCCATGTTATTACATACAGTATAGTGGAAAGCCTTCCCAAAAGAGTGGAAGCTGTTATTACAGCAAAGGGGGAAATTGATGCCTAAGGTTTTGAAATCAAATTTTCATCAAGCACATATGGTGTCCACAAACTTTTGGCCATATAATGTAGTTTTTTTGTTTTTTTTAATAGACGCCACAATGTTATTTGAGGTAACATTTTTGGTGAATATCCCACTTTGTAAACAACATTATTTCAATAACAATTTGACTTTCATTGAAACCAGGACTGTTCCCTAATTAGCAATCAATTAAGCACTTGTTGACAAGCAAACCAATATTACAAAGCCACTAAAATTCCCAGTATTTGTGTATAACCTTGGCAAACATCTGCTTTATTATTTGATGTTAAATGGATGCACGTCGCTGTGGGTCTGTCATGGCTGTGGGGGCCAGATTGAAGTAGCAGAAATCGTGGAAAAGAAACCACCACCAGGCTAAGTTCATTGAACAAGGTTTACATAACTCTCAGCACACACTTGGCACATCAGAGACATGCGTGAGGTTCCCATTAATCTGAATTGGAATGGCACATATTGTGCCATAAATGTTCTTTTATGATGCCAGGAGGATTTGCAGCTACAATGAACCATTTCTACACTGCAGTATTTACAACAGGAAAATTTCGAGGACTATGGGAAACCAATATGTTTACTTTGGGTGAGAGAAGGTATTCCCTGCTCCATCTCAAGTTATTACTAACTAGAAAACTGCAGGGCATCCAAGGACACATCCGATACCTCTCCTCTTACATATAGACATTAAAAATTGGCCTCATTCTTGTCTTCATGGTCAGTTTAGCAATTAAAACACAAGTTGTACTTGTGTGTCTCTTTGCTGTAATTCTGAATGACATTGAACATGATAAATTCAGACATGATCTTTCCCCCTGGCCCCCTTGATCGCTCTACTAAATGTTTGGCAGCTGAAAATGAAAGTCTCGCTTTTGATATTTTTCTATTCTGCCACTCCCTGCCTGTAAGGTCATGGGTTTGCTTTCCATCGCCTTTGAAGCCCACCCTGAAAAACTATAAGGAAACCATCTGTTAAGACATTAGATCTCTGGCAGAGGAAGTCCCAAATGTTCAAACCTCATATCCAAACAGTTCTTCATCTTTCCAACTCCCCTCCAACCCCTAACTCAGCATGGCCCTCTGTCTGGGGTGCTTGTGTGGCAGTCTGCTGGAATGAGTTGAGGGGCCCCATCCCAGTGAAATGTCTACAACTTTATCAGCACAACTCAAACTCTACTTCTTGGTTAGGATGAGGTCATGGATTGTTCATTTTTGAATACATGTTCATTTCCATGACAACTTCATTATCACCTAACAGCATGATTCTTTGATAAAAGAGTCATGATTTTTAATGGTTATTGTTTTATTGTAGAACCATTTCTACAGTGCTTAAATCAAGTAAACTGTGTTTACAGTTATTTTGAAACCCAAAATGTAACATAACTGTCATACTGAGGATGAACTTCACACTGAATTGCTCTTTCAAATGTTTAAATGGGTAGTTCCAACATAGTTGCATGACAACTCTTTCTTCTGCTGAACACAAATTAAGATTTTTAGAAGAATATTTCAGCTCTGTAGGTCCATACAATGCAAGTGAATGGTGACCAGAACTTTGAAGCTCAAAAACGCACATAAAGGCAGCAAGAAAGTAATCCATAAGACTCCAGTGGTTAAGTCCATGTCTTCTCAAGCGATCCAAATGGTTTTGGGTGAGAACAGACCAAAATATAATATTAAAAAAAAATTCACAATAAATCTTGAAATCAGCAGTCTCCTTTGCGATCATGATTTCAAGCTCGATTACACTTACTATTGCGCCATCTAGCGCTCTGAGCATGCACCAAGCACTAGTAAGTAAAATCGAGCTTGAAATCATGATCATGCCTAGAGACTGCAATGGCAAGATGTACAGTGAAAAAGGAGTTATATTTTGTACGGTTTTTACCCAAAACGATCAGATCACCTCAGAAGGCATGGATTAAACCACTGGAGTCATACAGATTACTTTTATGCTGCCTTTATGTGATTTTTGGAGCTTCAAAATTTTGGTCACTATTCACTTGACTTGTATGGACCTAAAGAGCTGAGATATTCTTCTAAAAATCTGCATTTGTGTTCTGCAGAAGAGATAATTTTCATTTTTGGGTGAACTAAACCTTTAAACACTACATGAAATGTCACGTTTTGGGATCATAACTCAAATATCTATGTTTTTCGAACTTATTTTTCTCAAAAATCCATAGATTTAAGATTTTAAGTGTTAATAACTCAAACTATGGAGTACAACATTGAGGCTATGGGGAATACCCATAATGCCTTGCGTTTGAATTATTTAATTATGTTTCTTGGTCAAAGGGAACTTATGGGGGCAAATAGTTGTTATTAAGAATTCATAGACATTTTAGCTATTTTGTAGTATTATTTATGTTGTTTTGCTGCAAATAGTTGTTTCGTGTGATGTCACCATTAGGGTGATCTGTGTCCTCTTTGGTCAAGTTGGACCCTGTTAACACTATCTCACTTTTCCTTGTGCATGTGTAACTGAAGTCCAGGCATCTATGCATTTCTGTTGATAATTAAGTTTATTTAATGTTTCACCAACAATCAGTTATAATCTTCTTAAAGCTGTTTTATTGTATGTTCTAAATTTGAGTCCATTAAATTAAAATGATCAAGTAGAAACAAAATTTAAATAGCAAATATGAGTTAAGTCTACTTGCATCTAGTTACCTTAACTTAAAGTTAAGTTTATTCTATATAATTACCAAGTTAAATTAACCTAAATACACAAGTTTTGGAGATGCCATTACTAAGTTCAACTGAGGGAACAAGTTTACTCAATCAACTGGGTAAAGTCAACTTATTATGGTTTTCAGTGTAAAGATATGTACAAGATGGTGAAATTGTAAGATAAAAAAGGTACTTTTAATTCCATAGACTCCAACCAATCAACAAACAGAATTTCAAATCGATACAAGACAGGCATCAGATGTTAGCTAGCTCCTATCTAACTTTATTTGAAGAAAGGAAATGTCTGTCAACAAATTTGGCAACTCATTCCATATTTTTTTAATGCAATACAAAAGACTAACATGTAATTTGCTTCCCATGTTTCGTTTCAAACCCAGATGTTCTATTTCTTTCATGTTACACAAACGTAATTTTCCTGTTACAATCATGGTTAGATTTAGGGTTTGGGTAAGGGCTAACTAAATAAGATACAATGAAAAAGTGAATGGTGACTGAGGCTGTCAGTCCCTTACATTTTGCTAACCATCTCCTTTTGTGTTTTGAAAGTTAAAAAGAAAGTCATACGGATTTGGATATGAGGGTGAATAAACAATAACACTTTTCATTTTTGGATGAACTGTACCTTTAAATGCTGCATTCTTTGTGTAAATGCTGGGTTTGTTAAGGCTGTTGGCTAAGAAAATGCTTATACTGTTAGTGTCTTGTATTGTTGGAAAAGTAAAAGAATTAGACTTCAAGGTTCAAATGTTTATTTTTGTCTCATTTCCACAATGCAAATCAGACAGACACTGAGCTACTGTAGAAAGATTATAAAAAAAAGTTTTGTAGAAACATTTAAGTGCTTATGAGAAATGACAGTCAGCTTTTTGGTTTATCACACTGATGGTTCATCAGTAATTAAAAAAAAAATAAATAGCTTAAAAAATAAAGACTGTCTGTGCTAAATCATATAAACTCAAATTTCTCTACACAAGTATGACTTAAAAGACAGGGCTAATACAGGTTATTTTTGCTGCTGCAATCAACTTTCTCTTCAATATTATACAATGTATCTAAGTACATTACGTAAATTGTACTGTATAATACAATGGACGTGTCATTTAATCAATATACAGCTTTGAAACAGCAACAAATCTTTACAAGAGTTCTACAAAGCAGAGGAAAAATCAGAGAGCAAGGTGCAAGTTAACTGATCAAATTCATCAAATAAGACAGCATTACAAAAATGTGCCAAAAAAATCATTGCCAGTAAACTATTACTGTAATTTTATAGGGCAGGCATGGTGCTCCTTTTGAAGTCAGGGAAGTGAGAGTCTAACAGATGGGTTTGATTAATGCGTCCAATGTCCACAAATGTGTTCTTTCACATGGGGATACTGTAAGGGCAACTCTTATAACCTTTTAAGTCCATGTTGCTCAAGTTGTGAACATTTTAAAACAAGCTGCAGAAACATTTGTAAGTCTCAAATTTGAACCTTGTCAAAGCAAACCTTCTTAACTGTACACAAATTCTTAAAAGAAAAATATCAAAACAATAGCATGATTATTTTATATTCTCATGAAAATCATGTCAGACATTTCTTAAAGGGATAGTTCACCCCAAAACTGTTTATTTTTTCATCATTTACTCACCCTCATTGTTGTTCCAAACCCATATGACTAAATTTGTTATCTAGCGGAATGTTAGCCTCAGTCACCATTCACTTTCACTGCATCTTTTTTCCATCCAGTGAAAGTGAATGGTGACTGAGGCTAACATTCTGCCTAACATGTTTTGCATTCCACAGAAGAAAGAAAGTCATAAAGGTTTGGAACATGGGTGAGCAAATTATGACAGAATTTTCATTTTCGGGTGCACTTTTTCTTTAAAGAAAAATTACGTGTTAATTGTGTTGCAAAGTCCTATTGGATGAACTCTTTCAAAATGTCACAGGTGTTTTTGTTGATGACCTCACGGAGCCTACGGACACGTCGGATGCTGGAAAGGCTGATGAAGCTGTCCGGCTGTAGGACAGCCATGCCATTATTCACTTCACCCATGATGATGACCTGACCATCTGCAGTGGTGATGTTAGGACACGGACAGGCCCAGTCCATGTTCTGCAATGTCACTTCCAAGGGCTCCTTCCCAAAGAACTTCAGCCCCATTTTCTCATCCTTCAGGATCTCCTCCACTGTGATCAGAGCATGACCGGAGTCTTGGTCCTCTGTCAGCTCCGTCATGCGTCCCAGAATGACAAAATCGCTTTTACAGAAACTGGCCACCATCTTGTGCCGTGGCTTGCATGGCTTGCAGTGGTGGTTCCTTGGAAACGGACAGGCGTCCTCACATGCTTCTTTGGTTTTAAAGTTGTTCTCGTTGCCTTTACAGCCACCGTAAATGAAGGGTTGGCACTGGTGCAGGGATGCACTGTAGGCCCATCGTGGTTCGTATGCCTTGCAAGGTCCCTGGTCGCTTGAAAGTTGACAGGGTGCAGCGAGTTCTTCCCGGCAAGACAACATGCATGTCTCGTACGTGTCAAAGTGATTTTGGTTTTTGTTGCAGTTACCATAAGTGAAAGTGTAGCAGTTGTTTCTCTGAGGGTCATAAAACCAATTCAGCTTTTCTTCCCCACAGTCATCGCTGTCAGGCACTTTCGAGCACTCCTCGGCTGGGAAACCTGTGCTGTTAGTCTGCTCCTCTTTTATGACTGGCTCTCTCTGGACCACAGACAGTGGAAAATGGGCTTGGACAGAGCCACCTGTGTTGGTGGCCGTGCAGGTATAGATCCCTGCATCTAGCTGTTGGGCGTTGTAGATAACCAGCTGGCCAATGTTGGTGACGACCACATTTCCATGTACGTGGTTGGGTTTCATGACCACGTTGTCTTGCCCCTCCAGCTGCTTCTCCCAGGTTATCTCAGGCTTTGGCCGGCCAGCAACTTCACAAAGGAAGCTGGCTGTATCGCCAACAAAAACAGACTGTTGCAAGGGGCTTCCCACCATCACAGGGGCATGCACGTCTAACGGGGTGGTGTGCTGCAGGGCGGTGGTGGGGAGGGCGGTGGTGCCTGCAGGTTGAGGTGGGCTAGTGTTGGGCCAGGTGAGGTGAAACCTGCATGTTACTACAGACAGGGAGATTCCCTTGGAGCATGCTTCCGCATCCATGTAGCACTTGTTGTAATAGGTCATGCCGTCAGACGCGCAGGTGAATTGGGGCTCCCTCTCACAGCGGTCACGGCACTTGCACACAGGCTGGCCATCCCAGATGTCACACTGAGAGCCTTGCTGATTACACATGAACTTGTCGCATGTAGCTTCCTTAGGCATACCCATGGGGCCTTTTTTTCCAGTGGCATCAATGTAGCGGGCTGCCACACAGCTTTGATTACCACAAACATTGGCGCAGCACTTTTCAAATGTTTCACATTCCTGAAGAGTAAATGCATACTTTTATATGTACAAAATGCTTTGTAAACTTAAATTTTTAGTCTCTTTAGACAATTAAATTATTTATGCATGGAAAAAAAAAGGAAATTCACAGACAGAATGACTGATAAATAGTGCAATGGACATACTGCATGCATGCAAATAGATGCACAATTAAAAAATAGTTTGAAATGAATGAAAAGTCAAACCTGATCAGATTCACATTCTCGCGTGCAGGTGCTCATTGCATCAACCCACAAATTTGGATTCATGTCGTTTGGACAAATCCCTGCGTGGGAATACGCAACTCTTTGTAAAGTCATGCCTTTCACGCATTGCCTGTCCACAAACAGGAGCAAAAACTGCCCCGCCACGAACCAGATCCAGCGAGGAAACAGCATCCACCACATGCTGGAGGACAGAAAGGAGGAACTGTTTGAACTAACCTAATTTTATTGAAACAGCTGAGCCAAACTGAGCGCCTCGAGATTCCAAGCAGCAAGAGAAAGAAAAAAAAGTCTCCCAGAAATTCTGAGGACTGTGTGTGGGACGTGAGTTTAGATCTCTGTATTTATACTCTAGTTTTCACTTCTTGAGCAACAAAGGCTATTTCCCTGACCGCAAAACTCGCCCTCACGCGCCAATGACAGTTATGAATTACTCTTTGGTTCTAGAGAGAGGATTAAAAACATCTGCCCCAGAGTTGGGTTGGTACTGGGACACCTGCCTGTCTTTGAAAGTGCTGTAGCCTGATTTAACCCTTTATCCTCATCATGCGCGCACGAGAAGAGCGCGCGCGTGAGAATTGTGCGCGCGCGGTGCGTTTTGCGTGCAAACACTTCAGCATGTCTTCTGTCGGTCAACGCAATGTTTACAGTATTTTAGCCGCGAAAAAAAAAAAATGAAAGATAAAAATACACTAAGATAGAATTGGATGTCCAGCGAAAATTTGCGATTAAACGAGTTCCAGTTAAGATTAAACTCATTCGAAGTAGGCTATAGGGTTTTTATCTGGGGTCCATAAGGTTGGGGTCAATGGCGTGATATTAAACGTAAACATTTTTCTTTTAAATATAGATTAGCCTATTATATCACAGCCTTTATTTCTGAATGTGGTTAATTTTTCTATAGCTTTTTTATCCCCTAAATGCCGCATTTCACCCCCTGTACCTCATCCATTTTTTGGAGTTGTGCCCACACCTCTTCAGTATACCTCAATCTTTCTCTTATAAATAGTGGAACACAAAATAAATAAATACAGTTAAAAAAGAAAAATTTAAAAACAAAGTATGTTTTATAATGGCTTAAGTGTTTAGGGTCATTAGTGACCCCAGATGTGTAATAGTGTTTTTTCGCACTTCCATAAATTACATTTGTATGATTATTTCATATCTTATGCAAGTTTACTATCACAAGATGTCTATATCTTTGTTTATTACAAGAGAAATGAGTGCTATATTCATAAAAATAAATACTATATTACACTGATTTTCTGTGCAGCAATGTTTAATGATCAGTATCCTATATGCGTGTACACATACATATTATACTTGTTATTTCTTACTCAAGGTGGCGCTGTTGTTTCAGTGATTGACTTGATTTACATTTGACATTGCTATTTGTTGAAGAAGCAATGTGGAAGTAAACTATAGCAAGTACAACACATGAGCAGTATGATATGACTATTGTCATTTGGGTGTACTACTGAAATAATGTAAGTTGTGTGTCTATTTAGACTCTATAAGTGCCTGTGAAAATACTTTTGTATCTAATGTGTCATGTTTAGCTCACTATGTTTTTGACAGCCAGTTGCATCTCATGAAATTACAGTGTGAGAGTAATGAATCCTGTTCTAGATTTGTCCTGATCTCTTTGATATATGAAAAATAAAAAATAAAAACATATAAACAATATATTTATTTTTTTCTATTATTTTCTAATTCTCTTGAAAATATTTTTAAAGTTTTACACTATCTGGGCATTTTGTAGATCCATTTGTGATAGATATACGTCCTGGCTCTCAAAAGACCTGAATATATTAGTGTCCCATGCATTTAAGGGTTAATCAAAAGAAACAACTTTTACATCATTGGTCCATTAAATTGCCTCTATAGAGCATAAAATCATAATTTAACAAATGTAGAAAGCTCTCCCTGTCGGACTATAAAATGGTGCGATGAATCCAGAAAAAAACAAATAATTTAATTTCAGTTAGAGTCACTAGTGTAATGTAATAGTGTTATTAAGCTGTTACACTACAGTGTTGCCTTGAAAATCAAGCATCTTAATTAGGGGTCACTGTGTTAATTGAGAGTATAGGTTGGAGGGTCTGTGGGTCGGAAAAGGTTGATAACCTCTATAGGTGATTTTATCATTGCATTGTCATTTACATGAACTTGTTCTTAAGAATCTATACACTGTAAAAATAAATCCTGTTAAATTTATGGTAAAAAACTGGCAGCTGTGGTTGCCAGAAATTCACCGTAAAAAATACGGTATGTAAATTTGATGCCTGTATATTTTACGGTGCATTACTGTCATTTATAATATTAAATAATAAACTTGATATATTCAACTTCTGAAACTGTAAAAATCTGCTTTTTACTTTATAATGTATTGTTAATCACCGATAATTACAGAACAGCACATGATGACATGAAGTTCATCAATAGTGGCCCTTCCAGGAGCAATGATCAATAAACACGTAAAGACAGTGCTCAGTGTCACTCACACAAACACTAAACACCATCAGGGTAACATGTGAAATTAAAATAATGTAATAAACATTAACTAAACTACATCAGATATAACACAGAACACTCCAATGTACATGAGTGATATTAAAAATAAGAAGAAACATAACTGTTCCCATAAAATATAATAAAATTAACTGAGTCACGCAGGGAATTCTGGGAAAGCCCAATTAATGTTTTTTACCCTAATTTATCGTAACAGATTTTCAGCCAGGCGCCTTCCAGTGGCCCAAACAGGGCATTAAGTATTTGGGTATTTTATTCCCTGCAAATTTGTCTGATTTAGTTAGAGTTAATTTTGACCCTTTAATAAAAAGGTTTTCGAGCGATGTGAACAGGTGGGCCTCATTACATTTATAGATGATTGGGAAGGTTAATGTCATTAAAATGAATTGTATTCCAAAATTCAACTACCTGCTAAAATCTCTCCCTGTAGATATCCCCCTCTCTTATTTCAAGCAATTTGATAGCATAGCGAAGTCCTTCATTTGGAATGGTAAACATCCCAGATTGCATTTCAATAAGTTACATAGGCCGATTGACAAAGGTGGGCTAGGCCTACCCCAAATTTTTTTTTATTATTATGCATTCGGTCTCAGACATTTGGCTCATTGGTCACTTCCACCTGAGAGAGCCCCTCCCTGGTTTTGTATTGAACAGGAAGTTCTAGCCCCTATCTTGCCATTGCAAAGCCTTTCTATCAAATTAATCAGAGAATTTAAATTACACCCCGTAATCTCGGATTTGCACTCGGTATGGACAAAAGTGTCCAGTTTTTAATTCTGACATTTATTTAAATGTTGCCTCGAGCATATGGCTGAACCCTAAATTATGTATTAATAAGTCCCCTTTCTGCTGGTCAGAGTGGATTGTGAGGGAGATTATTTTGGGATTCCCAGATCTCAGTTCTTTAGGTATTTACAGCTGCTCCACCTGCTCTGTATTGTGTTTGGGTGTAGCATACACCCCCCAAAGCGGCAGACACTCTGGGAGAGGTGATTACTGCTTTTGGAAAAGGCCATGAGGCATCAGTGTATTACTCCCTGCTAATTCAGAGTCTGGGGGACGGAGCTTTAACTTCTCTCAAGAGATTATGGGAGAAAGATTTAAATTTGGTATTGGAGGAGGGAGTGTGGGCTAGGATTTAAAAAAAACATCAAGTCTATATCTAGAGATGCAAGGGTGCACCTTATGCAATTTAAGATTTTACATCGATTTTATTGGACCCCCTCTAGATTACACCCACCTGCTGGCGATGCCAATCTGAAAATGGGGACACAACCCATGTTTTTTGGTGGTGTGTTAAGACCCAAGAATTTTTGTTGAGGGTTCTGAGTTTTATGTGTGACTTATTGGACACTCAAATTTCATTTTGCCCCAGACTCTGTATCTTAGGCGATGGGGCGGTCATTAATATAGGGGATAAGTACATAAAAATTGGGTCCTAGCCAGTGTTATGATTGGCAGACAGGTCATCCTTAGGGCATGGGAGTTGGCTGGAGCACCCTCATTTCAGGAGTGGTGCACAGAGATGGGCAGGGTGGTGGCATTTGAGGAGGTGTTGTATAGAAGGCTAAGCAATCAGGAGTTGTTTGATAAAAAGTGGGGCAGCTATCTGGCCTTTTTTGAGGGCTCTCAGGGAGGTGAAGTGTAGAGGGACTTATAGATTTAAATGTGTTTATTATTATTGTTTTTTCTTTTTTTTATTATATGTATATTTATTTATTTTTTATCTGCGTGTGTACTCGGGCTTGGCCACAGGGATGTTTGTTGGGGGTCGGGGTGGGGCTGGGTATTGGGAGGGGGGAAGGGAAATAATGGTTGACTCTGTTATTGTTATGTGTCATGCTTGAGGAGCAACCAATAAAAATGTTAATCTGAAAAACAAGAATTTACCGTGGGGGTCTTGGTAGCTCAGTGAGTACTGACGCTGACTATCACACCTGGAGTCGTGAGTTTGAATCCAGGGTGTGCTGAGTGACTCCAGCCAGGTCTCCTAAGCAACCAAATTGGCCCGGCTGCTAGGGAGGGTAGAGTCACATGGGGTAACCTCCTCGTGGTCGAGATTAGTGGTTCTCGCTCTCAATGGGGCGTGTGGTAAGTTATGCGTGGATCGCGGAGTTTAGCATGAGCCTCCACATGCGGAGTCTCCATGGTGTCATACACAAAAAGCCATGTGATAAAATACGCGGATTGACAGTCTCAGAAGCGGAGGCAACTGAGGCTTGTCCTCCATCACTTGTCCCAGACTGATGTGAGTAACCGCACCACCATGAGGACCTACTAAGTAGTGGGAATTGCCAAATTGGGGAGAAAAAAAAAAAAAGAATAATATGAAAAATATATAAAAATCTATTTAAAAAATGTACTTTATATTTCACTGAAAAAAATATTTTGTAGTAAATATAGCAGAAAAAATACTTTCTACATTGAATAAGTTAAAGCATGAACTTGAAATTAATAAGTAAATTCTACATTTGTACTTTAATTCAAACATAAAATTAATGCTCTAGCTTAAAAGTAAATATTATCCATGACTGTTTATTATCTTTACAATGTGTCATCATGTATCAATCTAAAAGTAGAAAGCCTTGTCATATTTATTTGCTAATTTGAATACATTTCAGAGATAAATAAAATAAGTACAATTTACTTCTTGACGGTAAAGTTTTGTTTTGTTACGTCTGAAATTAATTGTATTTTTTTGCACACCAAGTGTTATTTTTTCAGTTGATGCAAGGTGATGTTGTCCAATAGACTGCGTAACATGCATTAAGCTTTCCTGTGTCATGATTAAACACGTGTTTAGAAGGGAAGTTAAAATGTGAAATGTTCTAATAAAATGCTCATTTAAGTTTTATAAAAAAGTTTTATAAATAGATTTGTAAATGACAGTTATTGTTAGCATGATCAAAACTGGATAACTTGCTCTAAATGGATAAGTTAATGTGAGCTACTGTGCTAGCTACTGTTAACACTGAGCTGCACATGAGAAGTTTCACCTCATTTTACCCCTGCAACCATAGATTAACTTTTACAGTGCCTGTTTGTGCACCATTAGCTCTCTAGTAAAAAAAAAAAAAAAAAAAAAAACATTTCCTTGTTCTCACATATGCTTCCAAAGAGGAAAAACACATCCAAGTGTCAAATGAGGACAAACTTTTTATGAAACACATTATGAATTATAATAATGAGCCCTAAGCTTATTTCATTTCCTTTTAGACAAAGAAGGATTGTTGTGCATTTGAAACTAAGATTTTCAAAGCAAATTACACAAAGAACGTAAATCAGTCTGTCCTGATATGAAAAGAAACTGAAAGTGATCCAGTAAACTGTTTGTACAGTATCTTATTCAGAATGTGCTAATAAAGTTACTTTATGAGAAGTTTTTAGGTGAGCTTTGGGAAAATGTCAGCATTTCACCTCACCTTAAATATAAAAAAACTTCACTACAGGAGACTAAAGTGAAATTCAAGAGATTCATCAGCAGTATCCATGTGATCTCACGCCCAAGGTGTTTGGCTCCAAATATATCATTAACTAAACGTCTAACAACATATCAGTTTCTTTTTAAGCATTTTAGAGAGAAAAAACATTTTTTCGCTGAAGTATTTGAGTTGATGTTCTGAAATGGCCTCAAGCAGGAATCAAAAGCTTTTATGAAGCCGCTTCTAACTGCTGGCACATTGATAACATACTGCAACACCAACTAAGACTTCTGCCTCGTTGATTGATTGCAAAAGGAGTAGCTACAACACAGTGCACTCTTTCACGAATCCTACTTCAGAGACAGATTACCTTACATGCCCTCTATAGAGGCAACACATGATGTATTTGTTGAAGGAAATATTTCAGTGGAAATGAAAATTAATAAACACTTGTCAGTCTGCAGGTTTATTAGTGAGGACTGATAGAACCTCAGGCTATAGGTTTAAAATAATAGGTTGCTTATTTTTGAACAACATGAGAAGGGATCACAAGGGGAGTCAGCTACCCATTGCTTAAAATTATAATTTTAAAATATAAAATTACACCCATCAAACATCAGCTGAAATATTTTATACACTGTAAAAAAAAAAAAAAAAAAAAGTCCTGTTTTATTTATTTATTTATTTATTTTAAACAGGCAGCTGTGGTTGCCAGAATAATTATGTAAAAATACAGTAAAAATGTAAACAACTTTACAGAACAACCTGTACATTTTACAGTTTAAAACTGTTGTAATTTACATGACCAAGATGGCACTGTAAAAAAATAAAAATAAAAATAAAAATAAAAAAATCTGTTAAACTTACAGTAAAAAACACGGCATAAACTTGATATTAACCTTCTGAAACTGTAAAAATCTGCTTTTTACTTTACATTGTTAATCACCGTAAAAATGACAGTAGAGCACAAGATGACATGAAGTTCATCAATAGTGGCTCTTCCTGGAGCAATGACCTGTAAACATGTAGAGACTCTCACACAAACGCTAAACACCGTCAGGATAACACATGTGAAATTTAAATAATGTAATAAACATTAATTAAACTACATTAAATATAACACAGAACACCCCAATGTATGTAACTGATATTGAAAATAAGAAGAAACATAACTGTTCCCATAAAATATAATGAAATGTGATGGGATATAGGGAATTGTGGGAACGCCCGGTTATTGTTTTTTATTGTTAGTTTAACAATAATTTACTGTAAAATTACTGTAAAAATGGACATGTAGTCTCTTGTTAAACATAATGTCAATTTTTACCATTAATTATACAGGAAAATCATACTTTGTACATCTAAAAAATTACATTTTTACATCATTTTATTGTAAAAACTACTGTATTGTCCTTTAAAATATGTTAAAAAATTACTGTATATTTTACAGTTAATACTCGTTAATCAATTAACATTTTATTTCTGTAGCATTTTTACAGTCGTTTACCGTTAAAATTACAGATATTTTTTACAGTGTATGAGAGGTAGGTGCCCAAATAAAGCAGACTATACAAACCAGTGCATATTGTATTGAAAATTAAAATGTAATTGTCCTTTGATATCCACTCTTAAGCATCTTACATTTGAAAGATTTCTCCCAGACATTAGCATTATGAATGTTAGAAATGAATTAATAATTTATATGCTTATATGTAATTTTGATCACCAAACTTCCGAGATTTATTTAAATAGAATTCAGTTTGACAGCTCCAGAACATAGCTATTGTCTAGGGTGTAAAATATTAGTAATTTCAATGTAAACAGAAAGTAAACATGCTACAGTAAACCATACACAGTGAGAAACTATATATTTTAATTGAAAATGCACTTTCAAAATGTACTTTTACAGTAAAATATTGCTAAATGTATGTTTTTTGATTGTGTAAAGTATGAATCACCTTATAAATGTACAGAAAAAACAAAAGGACGTTCCAGCTGTCTCTGCATGACCCATCACACATGGTTATGTTGAAAAGATATGTTTAATTAATTATAGTGTTTTATGCTATTTATTTAACATTTGTTGCATTATTAATCATTTTTGTTACTCTGGTGGTATTTTGTATTTATGTATTGTCTACAAGTATGTATTGGCCATTTATGATTTTTGATTTATGGTTTTGGAAAGGACAGTATTGATGAATTTCATTGACTTAATGATGAAGCCTTTTATTGTACCAACTGTGTCATCATGATGG
This sequence comes from Myxocyprinus asiaticus, assembly GCF_019703515.2. NCBI lineage: Eukaryota > Metazoa > Chordata > Actinopteri > Cypriniformes > Catostomidae > Myxocyprinus > Myxocyprinus asiaticus. The sequence goes on from NC_059375.1 coordinate 16,810,870, forward strand.
TATATTTTAAAGTATCAAACAATCTTTTGTAGTTCAAGTAGGATCTTTTGAAGATACATACAGTACAGTTATTAACTGTAAAATATACAGTCACCAAAATGCCATCCCATAATTCCTTAAAGACTTCTATCCGCCACAGTGACTGTTTTTTGTTGTTGTTGTTGTTGTTGTTTTTAACCATAAATTTAAAGGTGTACTTTGTAATTTTTTTTTTTTTTTTTTTTTTTTTTTTTTTGTGTTGGCGATATGCTAGCAGTTGTTTAGGACACATGATTAATTAATAAATATTCATGAAATACGAGAAAATACATTGAATTAATAATATCAATTAAAGGTGCACTCAGTAATTTTTTCCTCATTAAAAAAGTTGAACTCCTAAGACATTAATTGTAATTTTGCAATATATGTAGGAAATCATGAGCACTCACATTATAATGAAGACTCCAGTCAGGGGTGTAAAAAGTACTTAAGTGAAAGTATGGATACTGAGTGAAAATTTTACTCAGTTAAAAGTCCAAGTGTCTAGCCAAAAAAAAAAAAAAACTTGAGTGAAAGTAAAAAAGTATTCACATTAAATTGTACTTACTTAAAGTAAAAAATAACTTTTTTATAAGCTGGAATGAAATCAAGAGAGGAGATTGTGTGAGAGAGGACGTTGTTAAATTTGATTGGTTTGTTAAGTCCCTTTTTTACTGTCTCTGACGATTCGCAACATGATTTTTATGTGGCCTGTTGTACATAACATGGTACTTTTCTGGTGGAGAGAACACTACAGGCACTGAAACAACAATTACTTTTATCCCATTTCATTCAAATCACAAGTAAAATGGCAGATTATCAATTCATAAATACATACTTTTCACTCTGTTCCTCACACAATGTTATTATATGACATATAAACATTAAACTATTGTGCATGACTTATTTTAACATTTGCATTACATAACCAACTACATTTACAAGCTTGTTTATGTGTGATCAAATTGTGCGTAGCTCAACTGGTAGAGTGTCACATATGCGATACAAAGGGCCGGGGTACGAGTCCTGAAGAGCATGCGAGTCAACACGAGAGCCAAAAGTGTCTTAGAAGCACCACAGAATTATGCGGTTGCTTCAGAAATTGTGTTTTTCATGTCACATTTGCTTTTTATGACACTATTGGTTAGGTTTAGGTTTAAGGTTAAGGGTTGGGAGGTTTTGTTGACTTAAATCTTGATAGAACATTAACCTTAAAAAACCTCATCTGTTGGGGAGAACATTTTACTCGCTTTTAGCGCCACACAGTGGACATTTCACTTCGGAACTATTTTTCCGAAAAAACATTTTTATTTTGCAATAACTTTGCCACAGTCACGCAGTGTTCGTTGCATGGGAGAGAGCACTCACAAATTGTGATGACAGAGCACCCAGCCCCTTGAGACATAGAGAATTGTTTTCTGAGGTTTGCTACCAAACCTTGCTATTGAGCAGATGGATGAATTCAGTCAAATTCATAATTAATATTAACTTAGATTCCATCATTTTAATTATCATTATTATCATCATTATCATTGCTGGTTTTATAGTTATTGTTATAATTAATTGTTGCCTAACAACAACAACAATAATAATTCAGCAAATAGGTAGTAGAAATGTATGAATATGATTTAAATGTGCTCAGTAATTTTTCCTCATTATAAAAGTTTTACTCCGAAAGAAATTAATAGTAATTTTGAAACATAGGTATAAAATCATGAGCAATTACATGAGATGAAGACTCCAGTCATATCAGTTACTTTATAAAAGCTGTTTAATTGTACATGGAGAGTGTCGGCACATGGGGGCTGCCATGTTAGAATCACATGACCAGCTGAATACTACTCGTTTAATCTCAGTAACTGCCTTGATATTGGACACTTTCACTTTTGTTTTAATTAATTTAAATTAAATTAATCATGGCTGACTGTATAGTGAATTTCTACAATGGCATCTGAAACTGAAAACAATTGATTTTAAAAGATGCTGCAACCAAGCCGCTAGTTGTCAGTGTAAGTCCAAGATCACACAAAGACAAAAGTTACTGAGTGCAACTTTAAATATGAAGGAAAGTGTAGAAATAAATGACATGTACACATTTAATTACAAAAGCCTTTTGTTTATATATAATTTGCAACATGAATGATAATTTTTGACTTCATAACTGTCCAATCAGTAGAAGTAGCAGGCATTTAGAATAAAGTTTAGGACAAAATCTGTCAGTGTTTCTCAGTTCGTGCTCATAGTTTTTAATGAATATATCACATTCAGTCATGCAGTCACATATGGTCTAGTCGCACAAATATTTCAACGCATCCGAAGCTCAAATCAGATCCGAAATTCCACCTCTGCAGATGGTCAGAACTCCACACAGCCGCCATACGACACTCCATTTGAAATGACTGACCTCTGGTCTGTCATCTGTCGGATGCAGTGAAAAGGCGACTTCAGTCCAGTAAGACGAAAGAAAATGATCTGCAAAAATGTAGCGAGTTTAAATAAAACTGTAAGGAGTAAAAAGTACTATTTGTTTCTTTGGAAATGTAGTTAATTAAAAATACAAGTATTCTGTGTAAATTGCACTTGAGTAAAGTATAAATCCCCAAAAATAATACTTAAGTATTTTTACTCAATTACTTTACACCCCTGACTCCAGTAATATCAGTAACCTTATAAAAGCTGTTTTATTCTATATGGAGAGGGTCCGCACATGGAGGCTGCCATGTAAGAATCACATGACCAGCTGAATACTACTCACTTAATCTCAGTAACCGTCCTGTTACTTAACATTTCACTCACTGATTAAAGTAATCATGACTGACTGTGAATACTACATTTCTGCAGTGGCATCTGAAACTGAAAACAATTGATTTTGAATGATGCTGCATCCAAGCCACTAGGTGTCAGTGTAAGTCCAAGATCACAAAAGTTACTGAGTGCACCTTTAAATGCATGCCCACATGTTCAACGACACTTCCAGCTTTGGCCACTGGGGGCAGTAGTTTGAATTTCGTCTGCACAGACCGATTTCAATGGAAGATAATTACTGTCACCAAATTCACAGTGAGATCAGTCTGAGCACACATACACGGCTAAATGTCTGCAGATTCATCTTCATCTTGGAACAGGGGGTACATGTAACCTAGCTGTTGTCTGTACAAAAACAACTTCAACGCCAGGAATAATTCAAGCTTAAATACACACACCGTGGGTTGTCAATGCCACAGATCACATCTAAATTGGGAAATGCACTGACAGCCCTTCAAAACTGCTTCAAAAACAAACAAGTGCTTTGTTTTATATCCGAGAAGTCTTGCTTTGTCACCACTTCATCGAAACATACCCGCCTCTGCTCTAATCCTTCCGCCTAAAGCATGAAATGATCCGGCAGGTAAAGAGGAAGGGCCAAACCCATCCATATTTCATGTGGCTCAGCCAGAGGGAGTGATATTGTTTCGTACTCTGGCACTTTAGACCTTATTCATTCTTCTGAGTCCATCATCTGTCAAAACAGCAGCGGGGGTGAGACAGCAGTCTTTAAATAAAGTAACACCACTGATCCTAATAAAGAAAATGGCATGAAAAGGCCAGCCTCACCCCCCCAGTCCTCAAAAGTCAACCTCAGAACATGAGGTGTCTTGTTAGGAATAAACAGCCCTCCTATTAAGATCTTTGTGGCCCTGCCAATGTTTGTCAGTTGCATGAACCACATGACAGAGGATGTTTAAAGATCTGGGATCTTTATCTTCCTCCAGGAGACATTTCGTGATTAAGCTTGCTCAGCAAGCCCAAAGTAGCTGTGGAGTGCTTGTCAGAATTTTTGTGAGCTTGTGTCATTCAATTGGGCAATTTCATCAAAGAAATAGTTAACTCAAAAATGAAAATTCTGTCATCATTTACTTAACCTCATGTTGTTCCAAAGCCTGTTCCTAATGACACACTTTCTTCCATGGAACACAAAAGGATATATTTTGTAGAATTTGCTGGTAATGGGCACTGGAGCATTTAAGCTTCGTAAAGGATGATAGAGCACTAGGGGTGCACCGATCGATCGGCCACCGATCAGAGCACCTGGAGAGCCACATATTTGATTGACACCGAAAACGCTCATGTTAAAGAGAGTAAAGCTAAAAGCGCTCATGATCACTCAGTCTCTATCGCTCCACACAACGTCTGATTGTCACGACTCGCGTTACATCACTCAGATTTGTATTTGCATATTTATTCGTTTTTATACCTGTTGTCGGCCTCTATATCCTCTTCCTGCTCACTGTGCAGCGAGTCAGAATTACTACCGTAATGACTCTAGAAAATGGGCAACTTAATATTCATATGTGTAATTTTTACACATTTTTAAAAACAAAACGGCATATTCATGTGAATTAAATCATGTCTGAAAGTTCAAATCCATGAATGCTTAGAATTGCCAACAACTCACCCTCCAAAGGCCACTATGTCATGCTTCAAGGGTTGAGCAAGCGCTAATTCATTAGAGTAGCAGTGCAGCAAACTGTTTAACCTTCAATTACGGCACCATGTCTTCACATAAGATATAAGATGCCAAAGACAGTAAACAAATCAGATATTAATGATTTCTCACTGGAGCAGTTTTAGAGCTTGTAATGGATATATTTTTCTTATTTTTGAACGTATCTCTGCTGTGTGTGATGCCCTCATGGTTTTTGTTTGCCAGTATGTCACAATGACCTTTTGATATTGGCAACAGAACTATTAATAACTGTTTTCAATACAAATAAATGTTAGCAATTCATAATTAATGTCATTTTAATGTAATTTTGGTAACTTTATAAGAAGGTTCCATTCGTTAACATTAGTTAATGCATTAGGTATCATAAACAAACAATGAACAAAATATTTTACAGCATTTATTAATCATAATGTTAGTTAATAAAATTACAATTGTTCATGTTAGTTCATAGTGCATTAACTAATGTTAACTAATACAACTTTTGATTTTAAAAATGTAATAGTATATATTGTAACTAACATTAAGTTCATTAGTTTATGGTATCTACAGTAATGTTGTTAAACGATGTTAACAAATGGAACCTTTTTGTAAAGTGTTACCGTAATTTTACTGTGTGGGGCATAAACATATAACTGCAGCATATAACTTGCAAAAGTGTGGCAAAGGTCACTTTAAGAAAAAATCGGTATTGGTATCGGCCGATCTTAGTGTTAAAAAAAATCGGAGATCAGTATCGGCCTCAAATTTCCTGATCGGTGCACCACTATAAAGCACCATAAAAAATTATTAAGAAAGTCCATACAATTTGTGCATAATATCTGTCTTCTGATGCCATATGATAGCTTTGTGTAAGGAAGAGACCAATATTTAAGTCATTATTCAATGATAATCTTCCCCTCTAGCGGGCCTTCCCCAGTCCGATTTGTGAACAAAACTTTCAGACTGGTTTTGTGAACTGAGTCAACCGATTCATTCTTCAACTCTGGGGCATTTTTGGGCTGCCACCTGCAATTTTCACTCTCAAATTTAAAAGCTCACCATTTAGACATACTGTGGACTAATTGTCAAAAATTGGTCTCATTTTTTCAGAACCCCAACACACACACACACACACACACACACACTCCAATTATTTATAAATAATATTGTATATGTTTACAATCTTATGATGTTTTGTTGTTGTTCTAACTTTGTAAGCATGTAATTCTGGTTCTGTTCACTCCAGCTCCCTAAAAAAAAAAAGTCTTATTTAATTCCACTAGATGGCAGCAAGTACTAGAAAAAATAATCTTTCCTCTATCACCTTCCATCACAAAATGCCAATCTGAAATGAAGGTGGCGCTCTAATGCATTTTAGCCCTCACAGATATGCTCGTCCATAGACATTCAGTCTAATTTTCAGTTCATGCAACACCCCCTTTGTTTCATCAAATACCTCGGCCTCTGAGTGGACTAGAAGCTTAAAAAATATTTTGTCATTAGAAAGCTGAGATCCTCCTCTTTGTGATGATTTATAACATTTTATCATCAATAGTCGATAACATATATTTCCAATGATTTGTTTAGCATGCTCTTCCTGCTGGACCGCATATTTTGTTCTGGATATTCACACAAGCACACTCACAAACAAGTAAAAAAATGGCTCATTTTGAAGAAAACTGCCTAAGGTAAAATAAAAAGTTTTTGGCTACTTGGGCTTACAGCAGCAGTGATCAGCACATAAAAGAGATGTTTATATTTGATGTCTTACAGAAATCATACTTCATTTCGTGATTCTTTTGAAAATCTTTCAAACTGTGGTATTAGGGCAGCAAAATAAACATGTACAGGTGCATTCCTGAGAATGAGAGCTTTTATTTGATATATAACTTGTCTATTTAAGTGCTATTTAAAATACTTTTTTTATTCATATTAATATTTGATATTAATACATGACCTCTAGGTGGCGCTGATTTGCGACACAAATGTGTTCAGGCCTTATTTTGCTATTTTATGTAACATAAATGCAGAAATGGTTATCTGTGAAATGTTCAGATTCTTAGCTTTCCAACGATACCCCATATGCCTGACTTCCCTATGTATTCAGAGACTTTTAAGAGTAAACATTTTTCACAACATAACGGCCCCTTTTGGACCTGCCAGCGGGTCCACAGAGTTAAAGAAATAAAACAAATCTGACTCAAAAAAATTACATGGTTACAAACTCCCACACTCATGTCACAGAAAGCTGGCATATTTCATGATTATCAGTGAATAAAGACTTATATTTTGGTCTGTTCCACACACAAAGCTTTCCTATGTATTCAGAGGACTTGGAATATAGTGCACAAGTCATTTAGACCACTAGTTACTGAAAATTTTGTCCTTTTACCCCAGTACAGTTTGTTTTTGTAATTGCATGGAAAAAAAGACCAATACATTCTTGAAAATATTTCCTAAAAAGAAAGTCATACAGGTTTTGAAGAACATGAGGGTGAGTAAATTTACTAATTAATTGTCTGACATTTGGAATTTAGGGTCATCTGGCTTCTCAAAGGTAGAACTCTGGAGAAAATCTGCCCATTGACCAGGGTTTAAGCCATTTCATTAAATAAAACAAAATCTGGCTTATTACTTAACTTATTTTAGAATGTGAAAAGAATAAGTTGTGGTGACATGATCTGTAAGATCTTTTCAAATTCAAACAGTTTGTTTCACCACGTCCTTTACATTGTGTCTGTTAGAAAAGATCTGTTTCTCAAGGTGTTTGTGATGATTATTGCTGAGTGCTCAGAGGAGCACGGACAGCAGCTGTGTCCAGTATGATAGGAATGACACCCTTTGACCTGCTTTATGTTGTACTGTATGTATTGCAGCAGATTTTCATACGTTCACATACCACACTTCCTTTCAGGATTTACAGATATTAAAGTTTCACATTAGATGTGTACTATTTTTGAAACCCATAAGTTTATGAAAAGAATTGATTCATATTTTAGCTTTGGACATTTGATGTAGAAAAAAGAAGGGCAGTATATGCCACATACTGCTGTACAGGTCACTTTTGTACGTCTTCTAGTGGTGAATAGTAACGGCCAACTCTGTATCTACAGACAATGCAACACAAATAGGGTGAATTCAGGTAAATTGGGCCAATTTTGTCAAAAAAAGGCCCAATTTACCAAAATTTACCCTATAACTTAATTACAGATGACAAGTTCTAGTAAATTCTAAGTAAACAATCATTTTGATCTTGTTTTATAAATTGGTATAAAATGTTAATCAATACACTGAATTAGATTTTTCATTTGAACTTTACCAGCGGTTTTGGGTCAGTTCCTCTTTTAACTTTGATTTTACTGTATCATTATGAAAAAAAAAAACATATTACTGTATGATTATCAATGTAATATCTTACGTTATATGCCACTGCCTTACACTTACAATAGATATGAATTTGTCTTCATCAATCTCACATTTCCTCATCATGGTTTCCATTATAAAAAGTTCTCATTTTAATGGTCATCTAACAAATACTACATGTATGAAGCCATTTGGGCCAATTAGTGAAGGAAGCACTATATATTTTTAACTTGAGGCGCAAACATTTCACACAAACTCAAAGTGCACATTATGAAGAGGCACCCTGAAATGAGATAAATGTTCAGCTGCCTTAAATCAAGTGCCTTTCATCAATGAAATGGCAGTTTATGGGAGTTAATTTGGTCAAAAACTGTAAAAGACCCAAAACAGCATTTGGAAACTTCCCATAAAAACAGAACATTTACAAAATACACACAGAAACAGAAACAACATTACCTTTAATAAATGAAACGATACTCCAATTCAGGTAACATAATTCAAGTTTTTACAGATTTGGTGTACAAAAATGAATCACACATTGAGCAGTAATTTTCCCTATTGAACAACTTTAAAAAAGTGACTTAAATAACAGTACAAAAATAGACTGCTTCATCATGAAACTTAGTCATTGAACAGTGGCACTGTAGTTTATAGAAAAAACAATGTAAAAATAAAAACAGATCCTGAAAAAATTTACATTCACTGGCTTTCTGTGATACTGTGTGAAGGCACTCTTGGCTATTTTAAAGCATAGCAGGTTCACACCAACCCCGCGTCCTTTGCCATTCCAAAAAATATTCCTTTCTGTGCAATAAGGTTTGTCGGTGTATCAAATTCAGCTACCTGTCCCTTGTCCAAAACAAGCACTCTATGACAAGAAAAAAGTCAGATAAAATTTGTGCATATGAATTGACTTAATAAAGAACTGTATTTGAAGTATCCTCTCTCTTCATTCCATTGAATCAGTGTTCATTCATAGACAGTTACTTCAAAAAATTATCAAGTATCAAAGCATTTCAATTGACATTTTTCATCACTATCATGCTCTAATAAATAATAATATTTTCGCTACTAATTTATTTAAATTAAATCATTATTCAAATTTGATTTGCACTGACAAAAATCAATCAAAATTTAAAGTACCTGGTATAGTCCATGATGGTGTTGAGTCTGTGAGCTATAGTGAAAACTGTGCAGTCTTCAAACTGTGTGCGGATTGTAGACTGGATTAGATCATCTGTCTCCAGGTCAACAGCGGCTGTGGCTTCATCAAGGACGAGGATTCGGGTCTTCCTCAGCAAAGCTCGTGCCAGACACACCAGCTGTCTCTGACCCACACTAAACAGATACCAGCAGATGTTATATAACAGTATCAAAAAATGGCCCTAGTAATGTTACATAGGAAATTTGAATGCAACTACATTTGAGTTCTATTCTAAACTCTATGCAATACTCTTTGTACCTTAGGTTTTCCCCTCCTTCTGAGCATTCCAGACTGAGTTTGGAAGTCTGGTTGCAAACAAACTTCTTTAAATGAGACAGCTCCAGAGCTTTCCACACTTCATCATCGGTGTATTTCTCAAAAGGATCGAGGTTCATCCGTAAAGTTCCAGAGAACAGAACAGGCTCCTACAAATGCATATCAAGAACTTTAACAAGTTAAAGTGTGGCATCCATAAAAGCTCAAGATAGCACTGCAATACTCTATGGAAGCCCATTTCTGCCACATAAAAAAAAAACAACAAAAAAAAAACAACAAAAAAAGTCAGAATTATGGTATAAAAAGTCAGAATTATGAGATAAAAAATCAGAATTGAGACAGTCAATTATGAAATAAAGTAAAAATTTACATAAAAACTCAACATTTTGAGATAAAAAGTCATCATTATGATATAAAAAAATCGAAATTATGAGACAAAAGTCCATTATGAAATAGTAAAATTTGAGACAAACACTCAAAATTATGAGATAAAAAGTCATCATTATGAGATAAAAAATGCACAATTTTAGATAAAAAGTCAATTTTGAGATAGTCAGCATTAAAAAGTCAGAATTATGAGATAAAAAATCAATTATGAGATGCTAAATCATAATGAGATTTAAAAATTCAAAGATTTTAGATAAAAAGTCAATTTTGAGATAAAAAGTAAAAATTATGAGATATTAAGTCAAAATTATGATATAATGTCAAAATATTGAGATAAAAACTCAAAATTATGAGATATAAAGTCAAAATTATGAGATAAAAACTCAAAATTATGAGATATAAAGTCAAAATTATGAGATAAAACTCAAAATTATGAGATATAAAGTCACAATTTTTAGGTAAAAAGGTAAAAATTGTTAGATTAAAAGTCATCTCATAATTATGATTGATACAAAGTCAACATTTAGATTTACCAAAGCACAATTTTTTTTTCTGTGGCAGAAATAGGCTTCCATAACTACCAGATAAAGCAAGTATAAAGTTAGGGTACATTTACACGACAACGATGTACTAAAAACGGAAAAGTTTTTCCTTTGCATTTTTGAAAAGTTTCGCGTACAGACGACAACGTTGTCAAAACGATCCCCGTTCATACGGATCCGCGAAAACGCTGTATTATGCATGCCAGGCCAGTAGTTGGCGATGTCACTTTGTAAAGAAACACTACGCGTCTGCGCACATAAGCAATCTTCCACAGAGCGGTGAATACAAACAGTGAAGATGGCGATCGTTGGTCATAGCAGTGATGCAGTAAATCTACACTTTGATGGAGAAGCGTCAATAAACTCAAAATCTTGAGCAGCACAAACACAGTCCTGTAGTCCGCCATTGTAGTTTTGAATGTCTCGCGCGTTGTTTTGAAGTACTCGCGCGCATGCCCATAGACTGAACACGTAATACGCGTGCGCATGACGTCATCGTTTTCACAAATTCGCATTTTTGTATGTTTACACGGAGACGATAACGGCATCGTTTTCAAAAACTTGCACTTTGAAACACGTTTTCAAAAGTTAGCATTTTCAGGCCCCAAAACGCCGTTGTCGTGTAAACGAACAGCCAAAATGCATAAAAAAATTTCAGTTTTAGTTGAAAACGTTGTCGTGTAAACGGCCCCTAAGTGAGGTGTGCCTGCCTTCCTGAAAAACAAACAAACAAACATCCATCTTTAACCAAACTAAGACTGTTTGCTGGTCTTAGTTGGTCAGCCTGGTCTGGTTTGCTGGTGTTAGAGGGGTTTCATGCACTGTCAGCTGGTCAGGCTGGGACCATCTAAGACCAGGAAATCAGGCTGGAAAAAGGCTGGTTTAAACTGTTTTTTACAGTAAGGTGGGGACAGTTCTACATTAAACGCATTTAAAAACAATCTTTCACAATATTCATTTCATAAACATAAAATATTCAAGGTAAATCGTGAATGGTACTATTCAGAGCAAAGCACATTCAATCACACTGCAGCATACTAGTATTTATTAAAAGGTGAAATTAGGTTAAGAACAAGTTTTACTGGCAAAAACAATCAACAGGAAAAAACAAAAATGTTATGAATCTGGACACAAGCTAACAAACCATTAGCCACAATTGTGTTTTCAGTTGAACAAGCTAATTAGCCACTGTTTTGCAAGCCTAAGTTGCTTTGGCCCTCTTCTACTGCCAAGATGAAAATCACAATGAACTGCTTTATGGCACTGAATGGACAAATTAGCTTTTTCTGCTGACATAGTAAAGGCAACATTAGTGAAATGCTAATATGACAATAAACACCATTTTCAAGCTGTGTTTAAATTAAAACAGATGCCATACCACCAACAAAGCTGAGGAAATTACAAAAGACCAACCTGAGGGATAATGGTGAGTTTGGATCTGAGGTCATGAAGGCCAATCTCAGAGATCTTCACCTTGTCGATTATGATTTCTCCCTCTGTCGCCTCTAGCAGACGGAACAGGCACAGTGTCATAGAGGACTTGCCGGCCCCTGTCCTTCCCACGATACCAATCTGAAGAGAAAACAGGGTTTTCAAATCTCTGTGATGTGTGATTTGTATGACACACTGCAATAGTTTTGTTAAGCACAAACCAATGCAAGCCAGTAAAGCTAGTATGATGGTGAATATTTTGGTTGCGATGTTCCTCACCTTCTCTCCTCCTTTGACCTTTATCGAGAGGTTCCTCAGTACCATGTCGAGTCCCTCTCGATACCTCACACTGTAGTTCATAAACTCTACATTTCCCTCTGGAGGCCAGTCTGGGGGTGGCTGCTTGTCCTTCACTATCCATGGAGCCTTTGGGTATTAAAGGAATAGTTCACTCAAAAATGAAAATTTGTCATTATTTACTCTCCCTATTGTCATTCCAAACATATATGCTATTATTTAAGAGAATTCTGAAGCAGGGGAAGTACTAGGATGTGATCTTTGGGGGAGGCATTTTGATCTTTATGGTGGGTAACTGTTTATCTCTTTGGCAGACCAGGGGGGCTCCTCCTTGAAAATTCTGTTGGAGCTGGGGTCCCCCTTGACCGTGTTTTGGCGTTGGTCTGAGTGGCATCAGATGTTTCAAGGGGGGCACAAGGTAAATCTATAAAATAAAATAAAAAACTGCTTAAACCAGCCTAAGGTGGTTTGCTGGTCTCAGATTTACATTTTATATTTACATTTAGTCATTTAGCAGACGCTTTTATCTAAAGTGACTTACAAATTAGGAACACAGCAAGCAATTTGTCATACAAAAGTCAACAATATATGCAGAATGGCACTGCCAAGTTCTCAAAGTGGCTGGAGTAGTAAAGAAGCTAGCTTAGAAGAAAGAGACAAAGAAGGATTATTTTCATTGTTAAATAGTAAGTGCAGTTAGTGTGGATAGGTTAAGTGCTCACTGAACAGATGTGTTTTCAGCTGGTTCTTGAATGCTGAGATGGTATCAGCAGCAGTGGTCAAGGTTGTCCAAGGTGTTAAAATGAGAAATCTTTTTAAAATTTAGTTTAAAACACTTTTGTGTTCTCAGAAATGTAATTTTGTGTCCAATTTGGTTTCATGCATTTTTGGAAAAGCGTGTTTTACAAAAATATTTAAAACTTTCAAATTGTCATGTGGTGTAACCATCAAGTAAAAAGTATAATAATAATTTCTTTGCACCTTGAATACATTGAGAGTATAAACTTCATCATTAATTTCCAAAAAGTTTTCAAATACATTTTTCAAGGTAATTTATATATATATATATATATATATATATATATATATATATATATATATATATATTTTAATATGAATTTTTGAGTAAAAAATATCAAGTTTTCTCAGCGTTACACCACCACTTGAACAAAATGTGCCTTTTCATAAAAATGTCAAAATAAATCGGACATATTTTTAACAACTTCACGCTCAGTCGTGAGGGTGTTCACTCTGTTTTATGGTTTTTATGGTCAAGATATACAACAAAATGGTTACCCTACATGTTGGTTACACCGCGACTTTGATTTGGTGGACAAAAGCGTTTTTAAATATGAATCATATTTTAAAACACAACTGTTTCACTGCTTATTTTTTTTAGGAAATAACAATAAAAGATTATTCTGCTCTAGTCATGCCAACATTTATTTTTTTCAGGAATTTCAGGTTTTAACGAGATGTAGATTTTTTTTCGGTCTCTGGACACCACATGATATTTTTTACTTTAAGCCCCAGAAAAAAATATCAGTATGACTTTAAACTCAGAAATGTAAAATATGCTCATAATAGAAGAGGTGTATTCAAGTAAATGTTTTGTGTGAATTGCATGTTTTAAAAATTATTATTATTTAATAGATCTGGACAAAAATGAGCGTCACTTCATTGACCCTTAGGACACATGGCCATAATATACACCAGTTACCCACTGTTATTGTATTTTATGATGAATTGTGTGAAAAGAATCCACGTTAATATCATGAAAAAGTAGTTTTTTTCTGGATCGCTCGCCCAATGTCACAGACACACATTTTTTCTACTCCAATAACTGAACTAGTAAAGGAAGTTTGGGCTGTTTCTATGAAGGATGCTTAAAAAAGTTGTTCTATACACAAAAGTGTTTTATAGGCGAAACAATGAACACTTTTTGAGTTAAAAACATTTAAAAAAGTTGTAACTGTACACTTGTCATAGCAATATCTTTCATTCTGTTCTCTTTTTTAAAAGAAAGTTAAAAGATTTCGTTGTACTGTTCTCTTGGCCATTTTTGAAAGTGTGTGAAACTTTTGAAAACTTGCATTATCTTCAGTGGGGTAAGTTTCATGTGAACACTAGGAAGGACAAATCACTAAACTCCATCATACCTGCCAGTGTTTTCTGAAAACCGGCATCTTTTCACAGTGGAGAGAGAACTTGCATGCTCAAGGTTGTCAGACTGCGTGACTAAAACGTCACCCTGGCAGAATATTTCCAAACTGTGCAAGTGTCAGTGTTTGATTGGTTGTTTCATTCAACACAGAGAGCAAGTTGGTACATAGACCTGGAGATGTGAATTGAATTTAGAGGGTGCAGTTCCATTGGCTGTCCTGAAGGTCAGAATCAAAGCCTTGAATATGATGCGGGCAGCAACAGGTGACATGAGCCCTCTTAGGCTGATTAATGATCAGATGTGCTGCTGCGTTCTAGACCATCTGCAGTGGCTTAATCGTGCTAGCTGGGAAGCCGGCCAACAAAGCATTGCAGTAGTCCTGTCTTCATATGACAAGAGGTTGGACCAGGAGCTGTGCAGCATATTCAGACAGGAAAGTTTGATTTTCTTGACGTTGTAAAGTGCGAACCTGTAAGACCAGGTGGTTTATGAGATGTGTGCAGTGAAATTAAGCTGGTCATCAACCACCACTCCCAGGTTCCGGCTGTCCTGGTTGGCGTTATTGTAGTTGAACTAAGATGAATAGCGAGGTTGTGGTCAACAGACAGGTTGGCTGGGAATATGAGGAGTTCTGTCTGGTTGTTGAGCACAAGGTGACATTCCTTCTTCCGGGCCGAGATCTTCGAGAGGCAGGCAGAGATACGAGCTGAGACGGTGAAGTCATCAGGCTGGAACTACAGGTAAAGCTGAGTATCATCTGCGTAGCAGTGGTAAGAAAATGTAATGTGCCTTAATGATCGGTCCAAGTGATGTAGTGTAGATTGCGATGAGGAGGGGTCCAAGCACTGACCCTTGAGGAACCCCAGTGGTTAGCTGGTGTGACTTGGACATCTCTCCTCTCCAGGTGACCTTGAAGGATCTGCCTGTGAGGTACAACTCAAACATCCAAGTGCAGTTTCTGTGATGCCCAGGTCAGAGAGAGTGGACAGGTGAATCTGGTTGTTCACTGTGTCGAAAGACTACAAGTCTTCCAGATGACCAAATCCACTATAGTGGGCAACTGAATATTCTGTGTGGGGAGGAATGTCCTGAATGTTTTCTTTAGATTTTGGGGTCAAATATTACCCGGGCAGTTTTTGACAGTTCATATATTGCATACCTGTGTGTTTGTTCTACTGTACCTCAGTTGGTGTCTCTGAGTACTCCTTCACTCTCTCCACTGCTACTATGTTGCTCTCAAGGTCAGAGGTCATCCTTACCATCCAGTTTAGGGACATCGTGACCTATTCAGTAAAGTAAAAGAAGGAACAAGTGCCGTTACAGAAAACCTGCAGAATACAGGTAAAAAATAATTACATACAGGTCATGACCCAGACTTACAACAATATTTACATAGCGTGTATGTAAATAAAGACTTACATTTCAGTCTGTTCATCGTACAAAGTGATCGTATGCCTTCAGAAGACTCGCAATATGATGCATGAGTCAAATGGAGTACTTTTATCACACTTTTGGGAGCTTTTTTAAGCTTTAAAGAGAGTCACTATCCACTTCTATTGTATGGAAATAAGCAATTGCGACATTGTTTAAAATATCTCCTTTTTCTGCAGAAGTCATTCAGGTTTGCAACGATATGAGGGTGAGTAAATAATGACAGAATTTTCATTTGTGGGTGAACAATTTCTTTAACATTACTCACCTGTAATTTTATAATACACTTCCAGTGTTGAAAAAGCTGCTTTATTTACCTGCAGAGCATATGACACCGACAGCCCAACCAATCCAGGGTTGAGCTTCTCTTTCCCAATGACAGCAAACAGAGCAGCAAACAGCACAATGCAATTCCCAATGAACTCAATGCGAACCCCCAACCACCTGTATTCATTCAAACACAATACTGTTACAACTCACGTGACAGAATAGCCAACTCTTACAAGGGTAATTTGTTCAAAACCTAATTTTCTCAATAAACAGCCAAACAGAAAGGACAGAAATGTCCATTTACCATTTACAAGTAATTGTTTGTATTTTCTGTGTTAAAGGGATAGCTCACCCAAAAAAAAAAGATGTTAGGCAGTATGTTAGCCACAGTCGCCATTTAATTTTATTATATCTTTTTCCATAAAATGTAAGTGAATGGTGACTGAGGCTAACATTCGGCCTAATATCTTCTTTTGTGTTCCAAGAAAGAAAACAAGTAATAAGGGTTTGGAACAACAGGAGGGTGAGAAAATTATGAAGAATTTTCAATTTTGGGAGAACTATCCCTTTAATTGTTCTGCAGATATGCATGCATCCAAATGTGAGTGAGACCAAACCTACCTGTTAGAAACAATACCAGGGTAGTAACTCTTTTGGTTCTCATCCACTTTCATATCACTCATGAGTACAAAGGCACTGTTTCGCCCGTAGGCGCGGATCACACTAGTGCCTGTGATGGTCTCAGAAAAATGAGAATATATTGGAGACCTACTGACAGATTCCAGTCTCTTAAGCTGACGAGACGTGGCAACATAAAATCTCTACAGCGAAAATCAGGGGGAGAGAAACAAACATTCTGTTTAACTGCTATTACAACAATACAGAATACAACAGCAGCAGCAGCAACAACAACAACAACAACAACAACAGCAACAGCAACAGCAACAGCAACAACAACAACATTGTATAAATAACATAACAAAACAGGTATAATGAACATCTACAGTATGCATATAAAAAAGAGGATTCAAATGAATATTCAGGATTTAACACAAGTAAAGCTCAATATACAGCATTTGTGGCATAATATTGATTACCAAAATAAATAAATAAATAAATAGAAAATCCCTCCTTTTCTTTAAAAAAAGCAAAAATCGAGGTTACAGT
This sequence comes from Myxocyprinus asiaticus, assembly GCF_019703515.2. Lineage (NCBI taxonomy): Eukaryota > Metazoa > Chordata > Actinopteri > Cypriniformes > Catostomidae > Myxocyprinus > Myxocyprinus asiaticus. The sequence continues at coordinate 16,827,885 of NC_059375.1, forward strand.
GAGGCTCATGCAATGGAAGTGAACGGGGCCATTTTTGGAGGGTTTAAAGGAAGAAATTTGATGTGTATTATTTGAGTCATTTTAGGGTTTTATGGTTCATGGCATATGATACTTGATTTTATCACACTTTTACATCTTGTGGCTACACTTTTGAAACTGTACTTTAACTTTTTAAGCTCTGAAGGTGTTTTTACAGATTTCCTGTTTCAGTGATATGCCTAAAATTAAAGGCTTATAACCCTACAAAAGGGTCAAGGGTCAAATAATATTTAAGAAAACTTTTCAACTTTTTTAATGATATAGATTATGATAAATTATGAGAATATCAGCCTAAGAAACTGCTGAAAAATCAGAAAAAACAAAACAAAAACAAAAACTTGAGACAAAAACTAACTTTCTTATTTTTCTAATTTGACATTATATATCTCAGGGTGTAAATAAGGTACGTTTAAAAATCTGTTCACAATAATGTCAACTGTAACTGAGTAAAATTTTGTGTTGATACGACAAAGCAATCAAAACTTATATCATTACAAAAAAAAATTTATCCTAGTGTCCAAAAACATCTCCAAGCGTCCAAAAGCCTCTCCAAACAAATAAAACATAATAATTGTACATAAGAAATAATTACACATACAAACACAATGACTAAAGGTATGCTCTCTCTAAAGCACGCAGGCATGAGTAACGAGATCTCATTCAGTTCCATTCTGTGTCATTTGAGCCATCATTGAGTCAGTGTCATGTACTTGGCACCATCTCCTGGTGGCAATATGTAATTAGAGTGAACAATCCTCTCTGCCCATATTTGGATGACTTCCACCTCTGGTTTCAGTGATCTGAATCCTAATATGATTGGTTTTTCGTTCCATGACGCTGAACAACGTACTATATCATTTCTGATAAAGTAATCTGATCCAGGAAAACTAACGTGTTTTTAGCAAGATAGCACATTATGTGCTGTGTGCACATTGTGGTTCATATGGATTATCTAATGATCTCTGCATCCGATTATGTTGTGTGTGGGCTCGTTTTAACGGTAATGGTAACTAAGTAATGGTATGTGACATTTTATGTTCTGTTTATTTTTCATGAAGTTATAAGAGAAAACGTGGCTTACAAGTAACACCTGTTTACATGTAACATGTACAGTATGTCAAAATGAATGTACTTAACTATTACTCGCTATATTTTGTCTGTAAGTAAAATAGGCTACTTGTATTCTACTCTTTGAAAGTTTTCCAATGACATATGACACAAGGCTATTTGATCAGTTTAATGTTTTTACTATATGTACAATACAACATTTTTAATAAATTATAAAAACTGAACACTTCTGATTTGTCTGCAAATTTCAAAGCACTTGTTTATTTTTGGTCATAATGCTTACATGCATTGTAAAGTACAGCTTCTAAGCTTTAAAACGATACCTATTTTGTGTTGGTCAAGACTGTAGTTATTAATATTTTGATCAGAGAATAAAGGGTTAATGTTTATGAATTGGCCCCTTTCACCTCCATTGTAAGTGCCTCACTGTAACCTGGATTTTTGCTTTTTTTAAAGAAAAGGAGGGAAAAGTCTAAATAATTTTTTGTGGTAATCAACATTATGCCACAAATGCTGTTGATTGAGCTTAACTTGTTTTGAACCCAGAATATTCCTTTAAACTGGCAACATGCAAAATGTTTTGCTCTGCCATTTTTGCTTTGTGTGAGCAAGTCTTTTCAATTAAAGCAAAGTTTTGTCTTTTGTTGTGTCTTTAAAATGAACCACATTTCAATCAAGCACAAAAATCTAATAGTGTATGTTTGTCTCAACTTTGGGAATGTTCAGTCAGTTTACTAATAAATAAGAAGACTAAATAATCTTAAAATTAACAAAAGCTTCTATATAACCAAAGTAAAATCTTTGTAGATCTAAAAAAATTAATTGTTGAAGTTACTGGCTGTTTTATCCTATACATTTTACTGCAAAGTAAAAAATCTTGTTTTTATAAAAGTACTCCATTAATAAGCTGATAAAAAAAAACATTAAAAAAAAAAACATCTCAAAATTCTTCTATTAAATATAGAAAACTGTAATAAATCCTATCGTATGTGTTCCAAATATACAATAGAAATATTCTTACATTGAGACAAACCATACAAAATGATCAATCTTTAATTTGCAATCATTTCTGTTGGTGTAGTTTCTAGAGCCACTCATTTTAATCAAACAATATTAAACAATACATTATGTGAACTATACTCAACGTTCAACATATTTAACATATTTGATTTACAAATCTGATTCATATTAAGGGATCAAATATCAATGGAATCAAACACTAACATAATGTTGTAGTGTTTGGTTTGACTTTGAGCATTGACTCAGTGACTCAATGACTCAAGAGTTTGGCCTTTTTCAGCAAGAATGTGTATAAAATAACATCAATGAAAGTAAAAAAAAAAAAAAATAGCTTGGATATTTTGGGTACATGCAGTAAGCAGTTGCATCACATCATTCAGTCATTGCACAGTGCATTAAAGTGCATTTAAGAGAGAGAGAGAGAGAGAGAGAGAGAGAGAGAGAGAGAGAGAGAAAAGAGAGTCTGTACCATGCAAAGCCTAAGCCATTTCCAATATGTGCAATTGTAAGACAATCAGGAAGGATGCAATGAGAGATTTGAAGGTTTAGCACCTAGGTGTTTTACGAGAGGCACATGTGAGAAATCACAGAAGAATGATTCGAGACCAAAACAGGTCTTTAAAACACCCTCTTTAAAGCCTATTTTAACAGTATGAGATGTTACAAGCTAGTTTTGTTAGCACCATTATGTCTTTGTCTTTGGCCTACTGTATTAACGTAATTAGGATGAACTGGTTAAGCGGAATTTAACACTACATTGTTAATTGCCTAACAATTAGTAGCAAATTAGCGGAGCCTCAATTAAAGGTGCTGTAAGTGATTTTTTCATAGAAAAGTATGAAAAAAATTGTCCTACTCCCTGAAAGATATTACTGAAATAAGTGTCGTGAGATATCTGACCGGTCTCTGTGACAGCTCTTGACTCTGTAAACAGCAAACAAAAATGTGACCGTGGGCCACAGTCTCTGATGCTATCGATCTGTCAATCATTTTGCACATTCTCATTATATTGTAGTTTCAGCACATTATTGAGGCTTCCTTGCATTTTTATGCCATGTTGTTCATAACAGTAGTCAGTTGAGGGCGATATTTTGCTGCTGATTTTTTTAACAACTGTTTCTGCATGATGTTGGCCTCAATAAAGCTCATTTGTTATCTTTGGAGTGCAGGGTTTTGGAAAGAGGGGGCGTGGCTAATTCAACGACTCAGTCTCATGGAAGTAGAACAGCTAAAATCGCTTTCAGCACCTTTAACAGTGGAAACACAATCAAATCCACAGCATAACTAGATTTACTTATTTGAATAGTCGGACAGATATATTGGCCAGGCCGATATTTGACAACTGACACTGCCAATTTGGAAGTGTTAGCTCTCCCTTGTGTCAGTTCCAACATCTCCAACATCCTTGTTTATGGATAATGCATTTTAGTGAATTTTAACAAAGTACTGTGTTTTTGTTGAATTACAGCGTATATGTGTTCATATCAACTGATATAATAAAATTGTATTAGCCTATTTTACAAATTGACATTATATTGGCCACTCTGCCCTATAGTTATTAATACTGGCATTGGCCATTAAAAAACTATATCGGTCAACCACTACTTAATGGTCTTATATTTTGCCCTCACATCCCCAGTTCTTCCATTTAAAAAAAACTACATGCCAGATACAAGGGAAAAGTCCACTTTTCCCTTAACCAGTGTCTGTTAAATGTGCGCTAGCATTAGTATTGACAGCTAAATGCTATTCTGTTAGTGTTAAAGGAGCCTAGGAATGCGGATGTAATGTGCTTGGAGGTTAAACTGATGAAATGATCAGATACATCACAGCCGACCACTTCAAAACCATATTTACCATATTTTAAGGAACAAATTTACCCTCAACTACTGCAAAACTAACTCTACAGTGAAAAGCTGATCTTTACAGACCTTCTCTACTTGTCAAGGGTTTCACAACTCATTGCATGAAAAGCATGCTATATGTAGAAAAACTTACTGTACAACAAACATTTACGCTCAAATGAAAGAACTTTAATGTTTATATACAGTGGGTCCAAAAGAAAATCTAATTTAAATTTGAAAATAAACAGAAGATTTTAGTGTTTTGAAAATGTTAAACAAAAGGTGCGTCCCAAACCGCACATTTCTGCACTATTCTACATAATTTTGTAGTGCAAGTAGTGTGAGTAGTTTCTTAACACTGAAAATGCAACAAAAAGAAGTCAACTATGAGTACCCGGATGATGCAATTCTTCAACCGTCAAAACAGAGTGTGGAATGTCAGACACCATGCACTCAGTCAGAGACTATTTAGCAGAGACGGGCCCCTATTATTAAAATAAATCGGAGAAATTGGAACGCCCAACGGTCAATGGATGTTGGATAAAGGAAATCCCGCCTTACAGTTAAAAGAGCCAATCACCTTTTAGATACAGACATCACCTGTCAATCAACTCGAGAACGCGCATGCGCATTTGCTATGCAAGCCAGGAATTTTTTTTTTTTTTTGCATTATCTGAGGTAAAGAAGCACAGTTTATGATTCCAGTGTTGTCAGATTTGACTGCTGATTTGAAATATTCTTGACCAAACGTTTGGAGATTTCGGTCTTTCCCCATTCAAGTAGATAGGAGCTGCACTTGCCACTTGTTTACATAAAAAATAGCTGCCCAAGAGCGTTCCAAAGATGGCCGCCAGTGGACTGACTTGCTAGAAAGACTTAGGTGTTGAAATGAGCTTGGCTAACATGCTAAAGCTAGTGGCAACACATCGCATGCGTTTGAAACGTCACTTCCGTCAGCTCTTAAACAGCGAATGCTTCCAGGTAGTAAAAAAACGTTAAGTGTTCCATTTGGACAATACTACACTTTAAAAATTCATACACTACATGGCTGAGAACATAGTATATATAGTAAGTGCACAGTGTATAGTGCGTCATTTGGGACACAGCTTCTTTTAACTTTTCACTTAAATTGTTATGCTGCTAATATAATTTGTAATAAACAAGAATGCAAAACAGAAGCATTTTCACTAGTGGTTTTTTTGGACCCTACAATATTTACCAATTATTAATGTTATAAAGGGTGCTTTAAGTACGGTACTGTACTGTGACAGTACAGTCTTGGAAATTTCTTAAAACTCAAGAAGGTGCCTTAGTAAATAACAGCTAGCCTATTAGCTAACAGTCCTGAGAGTCAAGCCTCAATGTTTACCACAGTCTCGACTCCCTGACTGAACTAAAACCAAATGACCAAACCACATGGTGTAAACTACAAAACTAAGATAGTGAAAATGCAGCTAGAACATAAAAAAACAACCCATGATGCATGCTGTATTAATGAGTTAGCAGACTTGTTCTTATTTATCTGGACCCACCAACAGAACAGCATTAACGGCACTACGACTATGAGGAACATAGGGGTGAGGGCAGAGCATACGATCAGCACATTTACTGTGTACCAGAAAGTGCGCATCCAGATATTAATATTGTCTGGAATGAGAGAGTCTATTGTATCCACGTCTTTGCTGAAGCGGTTCAAGACCTGACCCGAGGGTGTAGCCTCGAAAAAGGCCTGAGGAGCCCTCAAAATGGAGCATGTTGAAGTGGGTAGTGTAGGCTGCCTTGAGCATGCTGTAAGCCCGGCACAGTAAACAGTTGGCCAGAATCAGCGCACCTGTTGAGGGGGGCAGCACAATGAGAGACAATGAGGTGGAGGAGGGTTAGTCGGTTGGGCCCTCGCTCGCTCATGTCTCATATATCATTTAATTTTTGTATTTGGCAGATGCTTTTCTCCAAAGCAACTTTCAGTCGAGGTACATTTTATATGTTTGTGTGTTCCCTGGAATTCGAACCCATGACCTTGCCGTTGCTAGCGCCATTCTCTACCAGGTGATACACAGTTGCTATGTGACCACTTGAATTGGATAAATACTGAAAGAATTTGGCCTACAAGATGGCTGTTCTTATGCAACCACTCTGCACACATCTAAAAGAGAAAAATACTTCTTGGAAAGTCAGTAGAGAACAGGTTTCCTGCTTGTCTCGTGTTGATTGGCCTCACACAGTTTTGAAAGAGAGGTAAAGAGGGGGAATCTCTTTATTTAATCTCATTGCTGTCTATTAACAACTGAAATATTAAAAAGATCTCATTTGTGAATTTTCTTTACTGCAGGCTGTACACATGAACCATAGATGTTTGTGAAAGACAATATAACTAGGTAATACTAAGGTCACTAAACAACTATGGAGAGCATGCATGTACAATTCACAAAGAAATATTGGAAAAACTGCCATATGGCTCACTCTCTGCTACAACATCACTAGAGGGCGCCAATATACTATTGCTGGCCATTCCTATCAGTGAGGTTCGTAGCTCTTGGGAGGAGGGCTCTAAAACGCAAACAAAGAGGCAGTGACCATATGTAAATAGAAACAAATCCCAGGGGATGTGATAGAGCTCCATGTAAGTGTAGGTGTGTGTGTGTGTGTGTGTGTGTGTGTGTGTGTGTGTGTGTGTGTGTGTGTGTGTGTGTGTGTGTGTGTGTGTGTGTGTGTGTGTGTGTGTGTCTGTGTGATGGCCTGTGCTAATGAAAGAGTGTGAAAGCAAACCAGCAGCAAAGCCAGAACAGGAAGTGGGCAGGCAGGCTGCTGCTTGGAGAAACAGGAAGTCAGCACTCGGTTAGGGTGGGAAACACAGGATACAGAGACTGTGGGCAAATTCACTAAACAGTTGTGCCACATTAGCATGTGGTATTTACAGTTTAACCAGGGACTAAATGTGCTGAAATAGCGCTGAAATAGTATTTACATTAAGTCAATGTCATTCTTTTTAATGCAAACGTGCCTCTTTAATATGCAAATTAGGAACATTATAGATTGCGCCTTATTCACAAAACTCACCGCTATTTGCCTGCCGCAATTAATACCCACGCAAAGCAGGTAGGAAATTGAATTTCATTTAAAAGAGGTGTTTGTGTAAATTTTTTATTGATCAAATAATAATCAAATGATGGAGAATTTTAAAGAGACAGTTCAGGTGCCTGGATCACAGTGGTGGAACTGTAGAGTCGCAGAAAAGTATGTCAGATTACCGACCCCCAAGTTTCGGAATTCCAGTGTGCAAATGAATTTTTTTATGGAGTGTTAACACTCATACCTGACTTTCGTGAATCAGGGGCTAAAACAACGGCAGAAAGCGCATGCAAATAAACAGCGCTATCAGTTGCCGCAAGTCTTTCTTAGTGAATTCCCCCCAACAGACAGACCAATGAAAGAGAAGGAAGAAATCAAAAAGGGTGAGACAGAATCGCTTCGATATCTTTGTACCAGATCCGGGAAAGCACATGCTCTGACAATACTTAAAAAGGTTCTGAAATATTACGATTATCCAGGTTACATCCAGCTGCAAAAAAACGAAGAAATACCTGCACAAAGATGTAAATCAAAGCCAGGGGGCCAATGACCACGGCGAAAATGGGTGTACTGCAAATTATAACAATCATGGTGGACAAAGAGGCAAAGAAGGTGCCCAGGAACATGAGGATTGTGGATGAAAGAACCTCATCTATCACATAAATATCCTTGGAGAAGCGATTGATGATCCGTCCTATAGGAGTGGTATCAAAGAAAGACTGGGGTGTGTGAAATTTGTTGTCCAGCAGGGTCTCATGCAGCTTGCGTGCTGCCTGGATTTTCCCCAAGGCCAGAGTAAAGCAAGAGAACATAACCAGGATGCCTGTGTTAAAGAGACCAAAGGAGGGGGAGAGGGTCACTAAATACTAAATCCTACACAGACCTGCAGGGGAAAGAGGTTTGGGGTAGGGACGAAGTGTGGTGTTGTTTGAGGGAGTGTTAAAATCCAAAGATTGGAGGAGTACATTCCTCACAACAAATACACACATCTGCAACATGGTACTAAACATGATGAAATGTAATTTGACAAAGTTCTAATTTGATGCACACACATGTCAGTCGATGTTTCATGTAAAAATAAAAAAATAAAAACGTATTAAGCTTAATCATTTCTTTTGTCTTGCTTTCCAGTAAAAACATTATATATTTTTTTTAAACAAGATAAATATTCTTGAGAAGCAAGATAAAGATCCTTTTAAAATAAAAGATAAAATTAGAGAATATATCTTGAATTAAGTTTACTATTCTTACCCCATTGCCAAATAGTAACCCCCCCCCGCCCGCCCCACACACACATTTTAAGCATAAACCTCTAGATGTTAGAGTTTGGTTTTCAATTAAATTTATATTGTTTAAAGGGATAGTTCACCCAAAATTGAAAATTCTCTCATTATTTACTCACCCTCATGCCATCCCAGATGTGTATGACTTTCTTCTTCTGCAGAACATAAATGAAGATTTTTACAAGAATACTTCAGCTCTGTAGGTCCATACAATGCAAGTGAATGGTGACCAGAACTTTGAAGGTCCAAAAAGCATATAAAGGTAGCATGAAAGTAACCCAGTGGTTTAATCATTTTAGGTGGCAATATGCACAAATAATCTGAATTGCAAAAAAAAAAAAAAAAAAAAGAAGAAGAAGAAGAATGTGAAAGTGAAGTGTGGAGATTGATAGTAAAAAAGGTAAATATTGATCTGTTTCTCACCCACACCTATCATATCTCTTCTGAAGTTATGGATTTAACCACTGGAGTCAAATGGATTATTTTTATGCTGCTTTTATGTGCTTTTGGAGGACCTACAGAGCTGAGATACTCTTCTAAAAATCTTCGTTTGTGTTCAGCAGAAGAAAGTCATACGCATCTAGGATAGCATGAGGGTGAGAAAATGGGTCATTTTTGGGTGAACTGTCCCTTTAAAACGTGCAAATGGAGTAAGAAAAACATTTAAAGCACAAACCTAAGGAATTATATGGATTAATATATTAACACAAACTTAATTCAAGAAATATTCTCTGAAAACTTTATGTAAATGTATGTTGTTTTTGGAATGTTTAGAAATGATTCTTACCACACTGGCAAACTGTTTTTTTCTTGTAAAGGGTAAAGCATAGAACTTCAGGAAATTTTGTTGGATTTGTTTTCATTTTTGCCAGTTTTATCTTGCTTTAAGAAATTTCATTATTAAAACAACAAAAAAGTATTTGCCAATCTACTTAACAAAGAAAATAAACTGTTTAAATTATTCAAGATAAATCCTTTGCAAAACAAGTCTTAATATCTTAGACAATTTTGCATCTCAAGTAAACTTACAGTATCTTTTTTTAAGGATGTAGGAGGGAAAAAAAAATACAGATTAACACAATGATTTTTTGCAGAGTTGTCCTTGGACTCAGGCTATCACTATGTAATCTTATTAGACGAGACTCCATTAGATTTAACAGGCCAGCATTCACTCTATCTAACTCAGATAATATCCGCATTACATTTTGCAAATGGAAGAGAGCATGGCTGTGCCGTACCTTGCGAAATGCCCAGTGCTGCGTACACCCCCACCCTCATTTGAACATTTTCTTGTGTCCTGTTGTGCTGTGCATCATTAGTCCATTCGCTGAGCCAGAAATTGGCTCCGATGGCGGCTGCGCTCTGACAGCCGTACAGGAAGCAGATGAAAAGGGACAAAAAGGGCCCCACCGCTTTTGCATACTCCCAGTAAACCTTAAACTTCACCTAAAAGAGGAAGAAAGCAGAGCCATAATGGAAAAATGCAGTTTACTATGAAGCTGAAAGTGTTCTTGTCAGATACCATAGAGGGTCTGGAGTGAGCTACATTTGACATGTAGGTAGTTGACATGAAATACTTTCGAGAAGTTGACATGTCCTGCCGTGTGACATGCATTCTGTACTCCATCTAAAACTTATTTAAACAGCATTTTGCTAATTCTTTTATAATTAATATGCATGCCATTTTATGGCCTTTTATTAACTGAGACTACTTGAAATATTTATACTACTAAAAATTCATTTGTCACACCACAGTACCATTTAAATTAACTAGGCAAAAAGGTGACTTTGTCTTATACATTCATATAAATCTTAAGCTAAAATCTTTATGTGAATAAAAATAAAGTTTATGGATCTGTTATCTGTCAAATACCCAAGTACTGGATCCTTAGGTACTTTAGGTTGAGATACAAAGGTAATTTACTATTGGTACTTTACTGCACATTTATACTAAACCAACCTGGACCAGCATGAAAATGTATGCTGATTTATGTTATGTGATTTAAGCAGGGATGTGTTTCTTCATTATTTCATTGTCAGGCATTAATTTGGCTTTTTGATGAGTTTTTTGCAGTATGGCATGGTTCCTGTCCTCCAGATGAGGGCAGTCATGAGTCGCTCACCTGCCCGGTCTCAGCTGTTTCTGCTTGGATGAGCTTCTCCACCTTTTTATCCTTCTCTGTCAGAGGCTCTGCAAGTTTCTTAGTGCTGCAGCGGCGGTGACGGATGGACTTGCTCTTTGGATTCTCCAGGTCATTTGACATTATGCTGATCTGTCTAAAGGGGCAGAAGACAAGAGGGTCTGAGAAAGAGGCTTGATGGGATGTCTTGGGTATTTTTGAACCCATGCAGATTGAGATCAACATCTTAAAGCATAGCCTACTTGTTGGTTTGATGTTAACTATGATGAATATTTTGGTTTGTCTAGTAAGACAACTCTATGGGTAGCATAGATATACTGATACGTCTTTTGTTTTAAATAAAATAGCATGTGACTGAGTTGTTTGGGAATGTATTTCTAGTTAGCTTGTCTAACATATTGTGTCCTAGATATATGCTTAATCTTGCCTTTTGAAATAAGCTATTACTGTTAGCTACACAGTAAAAAGTGGTAAGCAATTGTTACCTGGAGAAGCTATTTGTACTTGATTTCACCTTTTAAATTAGTTTTGTTGGTGTAACCTAAAATGTATTCAGGTTGATTTTACCATGTTACCACATAAAGAACATTGTTTACGTTAAGTCTTGTGTGTGTGTGTGTGTGTGTGTAAGCATCTGGCTCTCTCTGCTCTCTCACACCTGGTGATATGGAACTAGGGTGACCAGATGTCCTAGTTTAAAGCTGATTACCATACATGGAGTCCAAGACAAATGTAATAGAAGGCAAGATGACCAACTTTTTTCCAATATGTAGCAGCAGTGAATGGATGGTATATCCATTGCTGTATATCTGTGCAGTAATTTGCAATATACTACAAAGTATATTACTTTAACATGCATGTACACACCTCTTTAGACTGCTTAATGTTACAACTTTCGTATATACAGCAGTCCACTAACAGCCACTTTTTCTACTTAACTTTCTATGCTCCCTTTATTTGATTTTTGGACATTCAAAGTTCTGGCCACCATTCCCTTGCATTGTATTGACCTACAGAGCTGAGATATTCTTTTAAAAATCGTTGTTTGTGTTCAGCAGAAGAAAGTCGCATCTGGGATGGCATGAAGGTGAGTTAATAATGAATTTTCATTTTTTAGTAAACTATTCCTTTAAAGGTGCAGTATCTAAGATTCAGAAACCCTTCTTATTAATAACACCTGTGGCCGTTAAGTGAACTGCAGCCAGCTACCTGATGCTCCTACTCGCGTTCGTGCACACACTCCATAGGGACGTGAGCGAGCGAGCATCTGCCAAAACAATGATGTAACATACAAAGAGACTGAACATGATTCACCGACATCATGCTGACAGATGAGGTAGCATAATTAAAATTACACAGTTATGATTGTTTTACTACAAACTTTGAGACTGTATATTATATTTGACTCTCCAGTGCTGGAACAGGACTAAAACAAAGTGTGGATATAGGTCTGACTATGCAAGACTGTAGTTTGAAGTAATCACTTTTCTTTGCATGATAAATTGACTGCATTTATACGATAGCCTATGTCGGTGTTAGCTAGCCAGCTTTATCAGTAGCTGTTAGCTAAATTTGGTGGATGATGACAGTAGCTGTTTATAAAATAGACTGTTCATTATAAATATGTTGACAGAATTCAGTATTGATGTGATTCCATCACAACTGTCATTTTGATATATCGATGCGCTATTGTTTTATAATAATAGATTGAATATATTTTCTGTATAACCAAGTTACGTTACACTAATGAATGGAGCTTTTTGCATTATCTTGAACATTGTCTAGCATTCATTTCATGTGTTATTGTAGTTTACCTTGCTGAATAATAACAGATTAACATTGATTATGACAGTTACTGTGCAGGCAAGATCAAGTTAGCTAAAATTACACAGATCAATCCTTATGGCACTATATTTCACAAGCTTTGCAGTTACGTAAGCTTTCCTCTCCAATTAGAAGAACGCCAATTCAGGGTCGGTTTTGATCCCCAAAACCGAATGAAGGTCCCTCCAGGAATCAAATGCCCTGCCGACGTTCACTCTAATTTTCGCTTTCCCACGATCACGTTCCCGCTTAGCCAGATGGGATTCAGTAGATAAATGTTTTTTTGTTTGTTTTTTTGGCTTACTCTGAGTTTGTGTAGGAGTCGGTGTTGTGCTGGGAGCCGGATGTTTGCAGGATTTAATCTCTAAGATAACGTTACCTAGTGTTGCAGACTGTCTGTTGATGCGGAAGAGAAGCTATTACTGAGGCAAAGCTCTCTGGAGCACGCATAAACATCACATCCTTTGGATTTTCCCGGTAAAAGCGACCCGCTCCCTTCGCATGAAAATTAGTCTACAGACTTTAATAGGCAACCTAGGAAGTCCGGGAAGGGCTAATTTTTTAAGTTGCGTTACAAGCCATTCACACATTGGCAATTACATATAGCACCTTTAAGTGGTTTAGATTACATAGATAAAATGTAAAGTGTATTGTATAACAGTAAGTCATACAAATATAAAAGCAGACAAAGTGGTTGCCAAGAGCCATGTTTCTGTCATTGACAAAGGTGCTCGTAAAGGCAAAAGTCACAAAGCCAATGCAACTGGCACAGCAAAAGGCATTAATAATGCATGTGTACCTCATGAATTTTCTGCGGGCCTCATTGACAACAGGTTCATTATCCACCATATCAGTGTGGTTACTAAGTGCATCGTCAGGAAAATCCTCTTCTTCGTCGTCAACCAGGGCAACTGTGAAAATGGGGGGGGAATCAGGAGTCAAGATGATAAGAATATATGTAAGAGCAACAGGAAAACAAGCAAAAAAAATACAAATTAACAAATAAAAAGCCAATCTTATAGAAATAATTATAAAATGCATAGGATGCTGATTTGTCAGTAACACAGTAACAATTCAGTGTTAAAAGACTACGAGCATTTTCTTTCTCAGTGCCTATTCTCTTTTCCAATTTATGAGTAACACTGTTATTCACCTGTGACTTCATCTTCTTCGATGATATCCTCAAGAGAGTAGTTCCTGAGGAACTCCGCAAAAGCCCCATTTTGTTTGAGCAGGTCCTGGTAGGAGCCCATCTCCGACACCCTACCATCCACCAGCACAAGAATGTTATCCACCTGAGGCAGGAAGCTGATACCGTGGGTCACCAATATCCGTGTCTGTAGTGGGAACAGCACACTGATTTACCCATGGCCTGCTAATTCAGATGACTATAACAGATTGTGAGGGCATGCTATATCAGGGTCATTGTGAAGGGTTTGTGAACTGATAACATCTCTAATGTATATAGAAGACTGGTACCATTTATGCTTATTCTAGGCTTTTTTAAAACATTTTGATTTAAAGAGGTTACTGTTGAACTTTCAAGAGACCATATTTTCCCACCTCAGACCTAATAACAATATTAGGCAAGTGGTTTTAATGTTGTGGCTGATCGGTGTATTTTCTATTCTGTATAACGTATGAAAATGTAAACTAGTGATGAATGAGGACATGCAAATTGGCTGATGTTCCGATTAGACTTCTGTATTATATAATAAACAGAGTCAAATTTCTTAAATATTGTGAGAAATGAAGTTCAGTATCCTATTAATTATATCAGTTACATAGTACATAAATGGCACCATTTCCTGAGAAGGACCATCTATCAATTCTCAGAAAGGTTTGGTATCCAAACATAATGTGTCACAACACAATCAAATGTAATTAGCTGATTTCCTGATACATGTCTACTTGTGAACAATATGAAAGCACTGTGGTTTTATTTGTTGCTGTGCATTACCCACCCAAATTATTCTCAGACAATAGGCTATAGAGGTGTGAATGACTCATGCAAATACCTTGCCCTTGAGGACTCCCTCAGGCCCAACAACCTTGTCAAAAATATGTTTGGCAACGTGAGCATCCACAGCAGACAGAGGGTCATCCAGGAGGTAGACGTCTGTTTCACTGTAAATTGCTCTGGCTAAACTCACTCTTTGTCTCTGGCCACCAGACAGATTAATTCCCTGCAAAAAGTCACAGATAGACATAATCCAACAACTACACTAAAATAGCACTATTTTATAAAAGCAATGTAAAAAGTGTTCAAAAATCATATAGGGGAGACCAGGGCTAATTGTCACACTTTTTACTTCTGTGAATATTTCTCAAGGTTGGCTGATTTTTGAACACATAACTTAAGGTCTTGGCTACAAAAACGCTATTAAACATTTCCATCATTATTGCCCAGGAAAAAAGATACAGTTCACCGAATGCACATTGTCACACTGTATGTGGTGAGTTGTCACAATGGAACCTGCCTTTAAACAGCCTGGGGTTTTCAGCTAAATTTAAACAGTAAAATAAATATGAAACACAACAATTAATGAAACATTAAAAATGTAAAATGTCATGTACAAAAATATCAAACCATTGTTTTAGCCTACACATATTAACTTGAGACCTGAGTGTGACTAGTGTGTACTGTTTCCATTTCCCTTTTTAATTTGTAATTAGTGGCACCTAATAAACATGCGGAAAAAATAAATTCTAGAGCAAATAGATTTTCTAAAAATTGATGTCCACATATGTGCCTTGTGCTATTGTGCACATTAGTGTACATTGTGTTTAACAGGCGTTTTGCGATAAATCGTTCAAATTTTAAAATTGGCATATCGGATGAAAATAGACTCTAAACTTTTGACTCAAACAGGTTTCAGTGTAAAAACTTTATTAGGTTTCTTACCAGATGTAGTTTTGTTAGTGTTTCTCCCAAAGACAAACTCCACTGTGATTGGTGCCATGTTGTTTTGTCACATGACTCTGTGCGTCAAAAGTCTAACCCTTTGCTGACAGTGCAGAGTGTCCTGAGCTGAGATCAGTTGGTTTAAATGAAATTAAATTATGCGTTGCTTATAGCAAAGCCAAAATACAATGTCCACGCATGTGGACACGGGGTCAAACAAGGGTAAAATTAGACCTTTCGAAATTTTATAGTTACTAAGATCTAGTTACTGGTGACAACTAGTCTTGGGCTCCCCTATTTTAAATTAATGGTACCTTCTCCCCTATCTCTGTTTGGTCACCACCAGGAAGCATTTCCAGGTCAGGGGTGAGGGCACAGGCCTCCAGCACACAGCGGTACTTATGCTCCACGTAGGGTTTGCCAAAAAGGATGTTATCTCTTAAAGTGGCATTCTGGATCCAAGCTTGCTGTGGTACATAAGCCACAGAGCCCTAAAGCAAGAGAGAAACAATGTGCTATGAGTGTACTCTTGATGAATCATTAAAAATAAACAAAAGTCATCTGGGTGATGCTACACACCCGTATGGAGATCTGCCCCTCAAGCTTCTCCATTTCTCCAAGCAGTGCTGACACAAGAGAGGTCTTCCCACAGCCCACATGACCCACCACTGCCAGCAAAGTTCCCTGGGGCACCATCACATTAATGCTGCCAACAGATGCCAAGTTATTATCACTGCATAATCTCTGTCCATAATTTACAGTATTTATTGACAGCTGATCAATAGTAGTCCTGAGGAGTAACTAAATAAAAGTAGTAATGCACAGTGGTGTAATTTTATTTGTTTATTTATTTTGCTAAACTTTTAAACAGAAATAATTAGTAATAGTAGAATAGCTCAGCTGTTTAACAGTAACAAGTTACTTTTTCCAACGAGTAGTGGTGTAGCATGACAAACTGCAACATTGCCATTTTTACGTCATCTTGTTTGCATACGCAGATTTAAATCTGAATCAACCGAAGTAAAAATTAAACACACTGTCCTATAATGTCCCCTCCTTCCTATGAAGCATTGGGAAGTCTAATTCATTTTTATTCCATTCAATTTTATTTGTATAGCACATTTTCATTCTTAGCAATAGCAATGGCAATAGTAATAACAATAGCTATAATAAATCAGTTTGTTCGTTCGATCGACAATTCATGTAGATGAACTGGTTCTGATTCATCGATTAATTCGATTCCACAGAAATCCCTGCACAACATGTCACATCTTCTTTTTTATGGCTGAATATTTAGGTAGATGTTGCTGTTCATCACTCTGTTTTCACTATATATTTAAAAAAGTATCGCCCCCATAAATAGCTTCAATGTGGTTACAGTAGCTACTTTTTGTAAGTAACTTGTAGGGTAGTAAACCAATTTTTTAAAAGCTTGACCATAGTTTAACTTTAAATTATGACTATCTTGTAGCTTGACAAACTACAGTTTCAAAAGTAGCTTCCCCAGCACTGATCAAGAGAACATTTTTGTTATAAGGGCATCTATGTTTGTGATATTTTCTTTATTTAATACACATGACAGTGTTGTGTGAATGTTCTTACTTCTCAAGAGTGGCTTGGTCTTGCTTGGCCCATGCGAATTTCCCATTCACTACTGTCACCGCATATTCTGAAGAGAGAGAAACAATGAGTCAGTTAAAGCAGGAGTAAAGTCATGACTCATTGTGAAACAAAAGAAACTTGCAGACAGCAGTCGCTGCAAACAGATGCACAATGATTCAGCACAAAAATCACTCCTACAAGAACAGGAAGTTAAACCAGTCAGGCAGCTTGCTTTAGCATGTTAGTGTAGAAAGATGAATGAGCCCTCTGTCAAACCTGAAGCATTGTTTCTTCTGTCGACACTCTCTGGATCCAGTTCATCGTGACCCAGGAAATCCTGGATGCGCTTCACAGACACGCTGGTCTGTGCATTGAGCAGATGAATGATTAGGGAAAAAACAATGCAACATTAAGTGGGAGGACACGTAACACATTGTATTCTAGGAAATTAATGTGGTAAATATTACATAATCATTTAAACCTAACCTGTATGAATCCCCCACATAGACAAACTTTCTCAAAGTATATTGTTTCTTAATATTAGAGACGAATGATGATCTTGCATTTGAACAAAAGGTTTTGTGTAAGAAGCATTTTCTTGAGCTCTGAAGGTGTTTTTAAAGATTACCAGTTTAAGTGGCATAACCCAGATTAAATGCTCATAACTCGATAAAAAAAGTGTGGGGGTTGCGGTCAAGTGTTTGGTATCATTGTAAAGAAAACTTTTAAAAAAATGTAATGATATAGATTATGATCAATTCTGAGACTCTCAGCCTAAGAAACTGCTGAAACATCACAGAAAAACTTGAGCCAAAAAAAGTACTTTTTTTCTTATTTCCTGATTTGACATTATATATCTGGGAGTAAATAAGGTAGCTCCGAAAAACTGCTTTTTGTTTTAGTTGAATTTTGAGTTTATACGAAAAAGCAATCAAAAGTTATAGCATTACAAATATAATTTATCCTAGTGTCCAAAAGCCTCTCCAAACAAATAAAACATAACAATTGTACATGAGTACAGGGCTATCAAAGGGTTAAATAAATAAATGTGAAGCTCAAATGTTTGTTAAATCACAAGAATTATTCATTCAAAGTGTTATTATTTTATGTGTAAAATTGTCTAAATCATAATTTTTTAGGTGGGATTACTGTTCTGGGTTGTGCAAGATACTGAATTGCATTTCTATTACAGTCATTCAATTGTACTGAGGGGCGTAGTATGAGCCAGAGACTAAAAACAGATGAATGGACAAGATTTGAAGCAACAGTGCCTAATATACACTTAATCCTTTCACGCCAACAGGTGTCAGTACATTGTTCAAGAACACTTGGATGAATAAGAGCCAGCGAGCTGAAAATATAATATAATAATCCTCTCAGCAGTCCGAACTGTCTTTTGTAGTCTTCTGATGTCTGATTTCGTAGCTGAACCAAACCAGACAGTTATTGAAGTGCAGAGGACAGACTCAATGACTGCTGAGTAGAACTGTATCAGCAGAGCCTATGGCAGGTTGAATTTCCTCAGCTGGCGAAGGAAGTACAACCTCTGCTGGGCCTTTTTCACAGTGGAGTCAATGTGGGTCTCCCACTTCAGGTCCTGTGAGATGGTAGTGCCCAGGAACCTGAATGACTCCACTGCTGCCACAGTGCTGTTTAGAATGGTGAGGGGGGACAGTGTTGGGGTGTTTCTCCTAAAGTCCACAATGATCTCCACCGTTTTGAGCGTGTTCAGCTCAAGGTAGTTTTGACTGCACCAGACAGACAGCTGTTAAACCTCCCTTCTGTATGCAGACTCGTCGTCATCTCGGATGAGGCCGATGACAGTGGTGTCATCTGCAAACTTCAGGAGCTTGACAGAGGGGTCCTTGGTGATGCTGTCATTGGTGTAGAGGGAGAAGAGTAGTGGGGAGAGCACACATCCCTGGGGGGCACCAGTACTGATTGTACAGGTGCTGGAAGTGAGTTTCCCCTGTCTCACAAGCTGCTGCCTGTCCGTCAGAAAGCTGGTAATCCACTGACAGATAGACAAGGGAACAGAGAGTTGGTGTAATTTATTCTGGAGTATAGCTGGGATGATGGTGTTGAAAGCCGAACTGAAGTCCACAAAAAGGATCCTTGCATATGTCCCTGGTCTGTTCAGGTGTTGCAGGATATGATGCAATCCCATGTTGACTGCATCATCCACAGACCTGTTCGCTCAATAAGCAAATCGAAGGGGATCTAGAAAGGGTCCAGTGATGTTCTTCAGGTGGGCCAACACCAGTCTCTGACGTCAGGGCGACAGGTCTGTAGTCATTAAGTCCTGTGATTTATGGTTTCTTTGGGATGGGGATGATAGTGGAACATTTGAAGCAGCATGGGACTTCACACTCCTCCAGTGATCTACTGAAGATCTGTGTGAAGATGGGGGCCAGCTGGTTAGCACAGGATCTAAGACATGCAGGTGAAACGCCATCTGAGCCCTGTGCTTTCCTTATCCTTTGTTGTCGAAAGACGCGGCTCACATCATCTTCACAGATCTTAAGTGCAGGTTGAGTAGCAGTGGGGGGGGGGGGGTTGCAGAAGGTGTTGGTGTTTGTGTGAAGTGAAGGTCAGAGTGGGTGTGGGGTGTGAGATTGGGCCTTTCAAATCTACAGTAGAACACATTCAGGTCATCAGCCAGTTGTTAGTCCACCACAGGGTTGGGGGCAGGAGTCCTGTAATTCGTAAGTTGTTTCATGCCACTCCACACTGATGCAGTCATTAGCTGAAAACTTTTCAGCTTCTCAGAATGTCTTCTTTTAGCCACTCTGATTCCCTTATTCAGTGTGTTCCTGGCCTGATTGTACAAGACTTTATCCCCAACTCTGTAAGCATCCTCTTTGGCCTGACGAAGCTGCCTGTGTTCCGCTGTAAACCATGGTTTGTCGTTGTTAAATGTTAAATAAGTCCTAGTAGGAATGCACATATCCTCACAGAAACTGATATATGATGTAACGGTATCTGTGAACTCGTCCAGATTGGTGTCTGCAGCCTCAAAAACACTCCAATCAGTGCAGTCAAAGCAGGCTTGTAGTTCCTGCTCTGCTTCGTTGGTCCATCTCTTTGCAGTCCTAAAAACAGGTTTAGCAGATTTTAATTTCTGCCTGTAGGTTGGAAGAAGATGAACCAGACAGTGATCCCAAAGAGAGTCCCAAAGCTGTTCTAGGGACAGAGCGATATGCATCCTTTATTGTTGTGTAGCAACGATCCAGTATGTTCCTGTCTCTGGTGGGGCATGTAATGTGCTGTTTGTATTTGGGCAGTTCACGTGTGAGGTTTGCTTTGTTAAAATCCCCAAGAATAATAATAACTGAGTCCAGGTATTGTTGTTCTGTGTCTGTGATTTGATCAGCCAGCTGTTGCAGCGCTGTGTTCAAACACGCGTTTGGCGCAATATACACACTCACCAGAATAAACGAGGAAAACTCCCACGGCGAGTAGAAAGGCTTACAGTTAATAAAGAACACTTCCAAATTAGGACAGCACATCCTCTTTAACATTGTTACATCTGTACACCAACTTTCATTGATGTAAAAGCATGTTCCACCGCCTCTTGTTTTCCCATTAACTCCGCTCGGAAGCCTGGCAGATGTAACGCGCTGTCTGTAATGGCTTCACTCAGCCAGGTTTCTGTGAAGCACAAGGCAGCAGAGTTTGAAAAGTCCTTGTTTGTGCGGGTGAGGAGATGTAGTTCATCAGTTTTGTTAGGGAGAGAGCGGAGATTTGCTAGATGATTGCTCAGCAGTGTTGTTCGAAAGCCGCACCGACGGAGCCTGACCAGCGCGCCTGCTCGTCTCCCTCGCCTGCGTTTCCTAGCGCGTTTAAACAACACAGCCGCGCCTCCGACTAGAATGTCAAACAAAACGTCCGAATACTCAAAATCCGGGAAAATATTGACTGGTGTATGCTGTCGAATGTTCAGCAGTTCGTCTCTGGTAAAACTGACTGAAAAAAGATTACTAAACACAGGACAAACAAACAAAAATAACAAAACAATAGAAGCACTTCACACCAAGGCGGCCATCCGTGGTGCCATCATGATGTTATATGGAATATTCTTTTTGAGTTACTCAGAATGTTAATAAAGAAAAAGAGGACACGAATGCTCACTTGTACAATGCTGCTTATGACTTGTGGGAGCATATTCAGGGGGAATCTTAAGATGTTGAACAAAGACAAAGACACGAAGGCCTTCTCTGCATCCAAGATGTTCTCTTTATCCACATTCACATATACAGCAAACGTTGTCATGGCTACCTGCAGACACATCAAAGAGAAAGAACCCTTAAGAATCCTTTTTCCGTGTAATACAAAAGAAGAATTTTGAAAAATCTGACACAATTATTTTCCATTCAACAACAACGTCTGTAAAGTTGCAAAAAGTACCATAAAAGTAGGTAATCCATATGGCTTGTGTGCTACATTCAAAGTCTTCTGAAGCCAAACGACAGTTTTGTGTGAAAATCTTCCCCTCCGCCAAAGCTCTTAAATCAAATATGGCCACTATGGTGCAGGTTGGACATCAGTGGCATCAAACGTCATTGGTTGTCTTGTCTTGTCATTAATGTAAATGTAAGATCCCATGCAACACATCTTACGGCACCATATTTGATTGGAGAGCTTCAGTGAATAACGACTAAAATTTTGGTTTCTAAAAATATCTATCGAATGGCTTCAGAAGACAAGGAATATAGTATTTTATATTTTTTACATTTTTGGAGCTAGACAGACGTGGTTAATATACTACTGTCGTTGTATGAAAAAGCCGCAAAATGTTTTTTTTTTGGTGTGTGTGTGTGTGTGTGTGTGTGTGTGTGTGTGTGTCTGTGTGTTTAAGGAAAAAACAAAAACAAGATACAAGCTTGGAGCAACATGATGGTGAGTAAATATTTTTGAGTGAACTATTCATTTAATAAAAACTAACATAACTCCCACTTAAAAACAAGAAGTCTTTCGGCGAAAACAGTTTTAACTTCCTGTTACTCATCTGTCGGATATACGTGACTAATTCATTTTAAAACATGAGCTGCCAACATGAGGCCAATTAGATAAGGATCTACCACAACATTTGGCATATCAAAGATAACCATTTAGCATTTTATTCAAACACATAAACTCACACAGTAAGAGATAAGAGAATGGAAAGATGCATTACCAGGAATGGAGCACTGGTCCAGGCCATGGTGGAGAGCGCGCTGAGGTAAGCAGTCTTGCGCAGCACGTTGAGTTCTTTCTGGCGGATCTGAAGGATCTTCTCTTTGAAAGAGATCTCCCAGGCATAGAGCTTCAACACTTTTATGCCATTGAGAATCTCATTCATCAGCTTGATACGGTCATCTTTATGTTTCATTTGCTCCTCCTGTGCAGAGTACAGACAGATTATGACATCAGATGATGACCTTTAGTGAATGTCAAGTCCAAAACCTGCAAAATGTTGCCTTTGCAGGCAGTATATGGAGGTTTGAGGGCATCAAGGTGGCTCTGTATCCAATGTTTACATCACATCCTGTCTACTTTTCTTCCAATAAACAAGCATTGTCGTCATTAGTTATATTCCTGGATATCTCTAAAGCTTACTTGAATTTGTGCTAGAACATTAGACATGATGTTATTGTGCCTGGGAAGCCAGCCTTAATCCAGGAAGAACCTACGCCTGTTGAGCTGCATGTTAAGTCATTGACTGGCTAGGCAGCAAGGCCTTTGGTTTCGGACACAGCCCATGTCTATTTTTTCTACCACTGCTACTTGATGGTCCACATAACTGCTAAACAGAGTTTGGGTAGTTTAGCATTGCTCACAATTTATATGAATTTTATATTCTTCTTTATTCTTTAGGCAAATTAAGCAGAAAATTGTGGTTTGCTAGAAGCT
Organism: Myxocyprinus asiaticus; assembly: GCF_019703515.2. NCBI lineage: Eukaryota > Metazoa > Chordata > Actinopteri > Cypriniformes > Catostomidae > Myxocyprinus > Myxocyprinus asiaticus. The sequence continues at coordinate 16,850,572 of NC_059375.1, forward strand.
ACACAAAAATATGCTAGACTGTTTAGTTCCTTAAACTGCTTCTGAAACAGAGTTGTGAAAACCACAGACCAGAAGGAAATATTGAGAAGATTGACAGCATAACACATCTGTGTGTTGGCCTAAGAGACAGACACAGGTGAAAATATGCGTAAGAGAGGAGAGTTGACCTGGTAAGTTCTGGTCTTCATGGCAATAAAAGCATTGAATGGAATCAGCAGAACCATCACAGCTACACCAGCCAGCACTGATGGACCCAGATTCTGAAGACAAGAGATAAAACAAGCAACAGAATAAGAAACAAGCTTTCACAGCTACTTGTCTCTTAAACAGATATAGCTGCGACACGGGCTGAATATTAAAATTCTCAATTTTGATTTCAGAACGTCAGAATTTTGATGTTTCCTGCTCTCTTGGCGACCAATAGTACAAAACAGATATTGTAGTTGGCACAAACTATGTTTATCCTTGCCTCATTTAATGTAATATTGGTTTGTTTTTTATCTTGCGTAGTTTGTTCATGGATTTTTGATGAAGAGGGCATGTCACACAATCTGTCCTTGTTGGCATTTGCCTGATTTGGCTAGCTTCCACCAAGTGAGTGAGGAATTTGAGTTTGATTGGACGCAAATCCTTTGTCAACAATAAAAGATATGGAAAGTATTTTCTCCTAACTATGCACAATTGCATGAGTAGTTCCATTCAGCCTTGTTTTTCCCATTTTTGTTTCGTGATCCACCAGTTGAGAACCACTGCTTTAAAAGAAAGTGATTGTGAAAATTATGAGTGAATGAATATCTTTACAACAAAAATATATTTTGTCAAATATATGACAGTTTACCTGCCAGAGGAAGAAGAGAGCTAGAATGATCTGTAGTGGAGCAGACCACAGCATGTTCAGGAAGGTGGTGAGATCCATAAAGCACTGAGCATCCACAGACATCAGATTGACCACTTCTCCCACCGTAGAGGAGCGTTTGGCCTCATTTGTGATCACTAGTGACTGCAGACATTGATTAAAAGCATCAAGCATGTTGTTTTCCATGATCCAACATAGTATTCAGCATACGATTTAGCATTTTATATAGCAATGCAAATCCCCACATGCCCCTTTATAAGTTACAGTAAATAAACTGTAAAAAATAAAACAATTGCAGTATTACTGCATTTCTGCCACTTGCACCAATTAAAACTGTGCTACCATGTTTTGCTGGACATGTAACGTTTTTTTTTTCAAGTACCACACACTGTAATACTAATAGTTATCTCATATAAACTATCATTATTATAATGTGAGTCAACTATTATTATTATAAAAAAATAATAATAGTTGACTCAACTTAAGCTTAATTTTTTACTATTCTTACTAGTTTAAGTTACCGTTACTCTCTAAACCCTAACGTTTTCATTAATAAAAACATTTAAGTGGTACTAATTAGACAGTACTTGAAATGTCACATTTTGGAATCATAACTCAAATACTGTATATTCATTCTTTAAAATTTGCTTCGAGTACTACTAACTCAAAATTATCAAGTACAAAATTGCAGTTGTGTACCAACAAGCACTTGCGCTTTAATAAATTATGTACTGTATGTTTGGTCAAAACAAGGGAACTAAAAAAATAAGAAGTGTTATTTAAAAATGTATATAGTTTGAATTCTTATGACTATTGTTGTTGTTTTGTTGTGACTGGCTGATAGTTGTGATTTGTGTGAAGTCACCATGTGATTAGTGTTACCTCTGGTGAACTTGGAGCCTGTTAAATTTAAGTAATTTGTCTTTACTCAACTGTACTTTTAAAAAAATGCAGATTTACATGGACTAAAAAGCATTGAGGAGAATCCAATCTGTCATATGGCTAACCGAGATTCCAGTAATTTCCCTTATACTGTAACTAGTTAAATTTACATTCAAAAGTTTAGTTCAGTTTACCTGAGCCAAATAAGTACAGTATATTTACTTAGAAAAAGCATGCAAACTGATTGCCATAAAAAGTAAACTCAACGAATTAGATTTTACAGTGTGGAAAGCCCATCTAAAGACCATGTTACACAAGTCTAGTGATCATTCAGGATGGTACATAATGTATCAAAATTCCATGGTAGTACCATCATGGTACAATACCGTGGTTCCACCATTTTTGTACCGGTCATATGGAGTTAAATAGGGTGACAACTCATTTGATATTGATATATTATAATGTTTGGTAACAATTTACATTTAGGTTCCATTTGTTAACATTAGTTAATGTATTAGGTATCATGAACTATCATTTTTTTTTTTACAGTATTTATTCATCTTTGTTAATGTTGGTTAATAAATTGTTCATTGTTAATTCATAGTTAGTTCACTAATGCTAGCATATTCAACTTTTTTTAATTTTTTTATATTACTATATGATGAAATTAACATTAACTAAGAATAATAAACACTGTAAAAGTATTGTTCATTGTTAGTTAATGTTAACTAATGTTGTTAACTAATGTAAACAAATTGAACCTTATTGTAAAGTGCTTCCCAATGTTTTTTTGCAATGTAATATCCTGTGACACAACAGATTGAATTGTGTGCATATACTTAAATGAGTATACACCAATGAGTGAACACTGAAGCAGAATTCAAGTATTGCACAGTTCTGGGTAAAAGTGCACGGCGTGTGTGAACAGGCCGACACACCTACAGTACCACACCTAAAACAACACAAATCTCTACTACCTTTACCTTTCTGAATTCATTTAGAATAAAGGCCACACGGCACCCGATGGCTGAAGTTATTTATTAAATCAATGGCCACCTGTACCTGTGACTCATGCAGTTTAACTTCTATAAAACAAAAAGTCATGCTGACGACTGTTAATAGCTATAGCTCATGGGTTCATGTGGCTGTTTTCTTACCTTAGACTATATAGTCATTAAAAGAGACAAACACAGAATGAGCATCTTTTTAAGCATTGTAGGTCCAAAATAGGGCCTGAAACTTTTATTATTATTTTTTTATTCTCTTTCAACAAATGGTCAGTGAAATGATGTCAAATGTAATTAATAATTAAATATTTGTATTTACTACAATTAATTATGAAATAATCAATTCAACAGATTATGTCAGAACTATGGCGTTATCTGTATTTAATTGTTGGATACAGTCGAGAGGGTCAAGACCTCTGAAGTGGGCAGGCCAAAATTAATAATTTATAGAGGGGTATATTTAATGTGTTTAAAACTAGCTACTCCCCTTTTATGTTTATCTAACAAATCTTATATGTAGTTCTTACATCAAAAATGTTTATTTTTACCTCTAATAGTTTAATAAAAAGTAATGGGATACTAAAGTGTACCATATTCATGAAAAGTGGCACACTGCAAAAAAAAACAAAAAAACATTATAGTTCAGTATTTTTGTCTTGTTTTCTATCAAACATATCTAAACATTCATAAAATAATACATTTGAGCACAATTGTGTAAGATAAAAAGATAACCATGAATTACCAGTAAGTTTGTTTTTCTTATCCCATTGGCAAATAGATTTAAGCATAAACCTCACCTCTTCAAGTTCTTTTTGTTAGATTTCTCTGAAAACAAGACTTAATATATTGTCATTTTGCTTCTCAAGTAAACGTATCTTACTTTTTACTTTATTTTTACTTTAAAAACAAAAACTGCTTCCAAGAACCATCTTTGCAGTGTATTTAATTTGAAGTAGTACTGCCTTAATATATTATTGAGGAATATTTTTTCCTTCTTACAACATTCAGCAAAAGGTTTAATGTTTATATTGTAAACGTAACTCTTGTTTCTTACAGCCACAACAATATAGCCATAACAGTAATAACAAAATCAAGTGTAAGGTAACGTGATGTATGCTCAAGTATCAGTATTTAGCTTCTCTTTTTTTTTATGTTGAAATAACCAGCATAGCTGATCACCAGCATATATAGTATTTTGGTATCACTTTATATTAGGTTTATTTAACTACTATGTACTTAAGCATTTGATGCAATGTACTTATTATGTACATATGTGTTGTTGCATTGTACATACATTTAAACCTGCATTTAATACATCTGTAGTTACACTGTTAACCTTAACCCTAAACCTAACCCAACCCCAACCCAGACCCTTACCCTAACCTAACCTAACCTAACCTAACCCCTAACCCTAATCTAAACCCTAACTGGTCTCACTTTATATGAGGTGTCTTTAACTACTATGCACTAACATTAAAATACATACAACACAATGAACTTATTGCATAACTACATGTTGTACTGTAAAATTATTACAAGATTCACATTTGCTGCTACTGAGGTTGAGGTGCGGGTAGGTATAACACCTACCCGCGGGTAGATATTTTCCACCAATGTAAAAGATGTTTCAGGAGGCACGAGTCACGGCAGATGTTCCCTTTAACTGACAGTTTGATTTTAATTGTGCACATCACTTTATTTAGCAAGGGTCAGATTATTTTTTAACTAGCTTAAAAAGAAAAACTTTTGGTCAACCAGTTCACCAAAAAGACTATGCTGATATGAACTAGATGAATTTGCTTTTCCTCAAGCAAGATCACCACTAACCAGCATAAACCAGCCAGGAAACTGGTCAAGTCCACAGGTCTTCTCAACAATGTATAGAGTTTATTACGTCTATTTGAGTATGTACCTTCCTGTAGATGGCCCCTACAATTCCAGTGCGCAGTCTCATGCCTGTGACAAAGCAGTACTGAAAGTGCTGATGCAAAATGAGGGTCTGCAGGAGGGAACTGCCAAACATCAGGAAGGCCAGTGCGTAACCCCACCACGATGGAACGTCCGGCTGTTTGGTGAAGCCAATCAACATCCTGCAAAAGAGATTTCAATTTTTTGACAGAACTGTTACGTGCATTTTGATGATACTCTATTAGTGCATTCAAAATATTGTTTTTTAATGCAATGTGGTTTATATTTACATGTAGCATCTTTATAAGACATTCAAAATGCATCTACATTTGAAATGGTGACAAAGCACTACCGAGCAACATATTTGCATAAATCAATTTGCCTTGTAAAACTTGGGTAAGGATAAATGGAGTCCGAAGGGTGACTATAGCAAAACTCATGCAAACGATTTAGCAGCTTTCTATGGAAAACATAATTCTACATAATTCCGATAATGGAATGAGAGGACATTTTCCTCCAACATCCAGTTATGTTTGCTCTGCCTGCTATAATTGAACAAAATAAACCCATGTGGGTAATAAAAACAAGTAAATTATCAGAACAGGATGAACAACACTAATATTAGAAGCTACTGTGCCTTTCATTATCAGACTGTGTCCACTCTGAGCTACATATAGCACACAATTACATCTGTTGTCTTAACACAATCCATAATGAATTACAATATCAAGCCTTTCCAAAGGACATTTCAGTTGGTTACATACTGAAGATATTAACATTTTTTAAATGTAATGACACCAGCCTATTAACAGTACTGTAGTCTTTAATAGTCATTAATAGTCATGCATTTAATAGTCAAGAGTCATTCACATTAATCAAAGAACAATACTGAAAAGAAAAAGAGAAAATCATTCGCTGCTCTATATTTTATTTTGTTCTTTATATTTACCTGAATAATTACTTGAAAATGTTTAATGAATTGAGAAATGTTTGAAGGCAACAAGCCATTGTTTTCGCTAAATTTGTTAACATTTAATTAATATTTAACTTTAATAATTCAGTAAATGCTACATTCTACCAAAAAAAAGTCAGCTCAACGTAGCCCTCATACTGTTATAAATCCCTGAACCAGTAGATAAGAGTAATTAAATGTCACCCGTTATTTCCTGGCTGCTTTCCTGGCAATTACGACACATTGCCATTCCACATACATTATTGCAAACTTCCCTATCATAAAATTATAACTGAGCTATAATGTTCCTCCCTGTCAGTGAGTAATAAAGCTTTAGGCCTCACCTAAGCAGCTGAGGATTAACAAAGGTAATGAGATCCTGCAGCAGTTTGAAAGCGGAGCCGATGAGGAAGTAGGGTCCAAAGGCTCTAAGCAGGGCCCACAGAAAGGAGGGCTTCTGGGACTCTTTTCGTTTGGACAGGAGAACTTCCACCTCCTCAGGACTGCCGCCCACATGGTTGGTCTCAGCACCTGCGCCTGCTTTTGTATACGTAGCCTGCACCTTCATGCTCTGTTCGCTGTACAGAGATAAATTCAGGAAGAAATTATGGTCACATTTTATATTAGGTCTTTAACTAGTATTTGCTAACATTAAAATACATACAATACAATGTACTTATTGTGTAACTACATGTTGTTCTACAAAATTCTCAAAAGATTCACATTTGATGCTACTGAAGTTGAGATACAGACAGGTTTAGGGTTAGGGGTTAGGGTAGGGTTAGGTTTAGGGTTCGGGGTAAGGTTAACAGTATAACTACAGATATTTTTAAATGCAGGTACTTAAAATGTAAGTACAAATCAACAACACGTATGTACATAATAATTACATTGTAACAAATGCTTAAGTACATAGTAGTTAAAGACACCTGATATAAAGTGGGTCCGAAATAATTATATTCTGAGGTTACAAATGACATTTCCCTGTTGGAAATAACAGCTTAAACCTGGTGGTTAGCTGAAAAACACGAGTGCCACTGTGTCAAAGAACTAGCCAAACAACTAACTCGGCTGAGAAAGGTTTCACAAAGAGTTCATTTTTCACCTGTGCATCTTGTGGCAACACTTGCAGTGTTGGATAACCTTAAAAATGAATGTGATAAAGATCAAAGTGAGTGAGATATGAAGGGAGAGCATGTTCTTCAGTGCTTTTACTTTCTTGATGCTCAGCACTCTACCTCATTGAGAATTCAAGAGCAGAATAAGTGGTGAAATTTGGCTAAATCGAGACTTGACTTAAAACCCTTCCACTTTTTGAATGACCAGAGACTGCATATTACTTGAAACTCTATCTCTTTTTTAAACCTTACCCAAACTGATATTTTGAAAAAAGAAAGAAAAAAGAAAAATAAACAAAGTTACCTACATTAAAATCATTTTAGTCAAAAATACCCTCAAGAGCAACCCGACATATTCCAATGGTACCGCTTTTTCAAATCATTTGTTATTTGCTATTATTGCTGTAACCTTTCCTACATTAACTGGCATTAAAATGTGTGTGTTAAATATGGCAACATTACCTACAACTGTATCAAATACAATTCATAAATAGCTTTATGACTATTGGTTAACATTAATTTCCCCACCCATGCAGTCTAGATGCCATCAGTCAAAAAGGAAAGTTGTTTCAAAGGCGTTGTTTTAAGTTATTACATTTGGTCCAGCTAAAGTCCAGTTCAATAAATCCAGAAACATGTATTAAAAGGTAAATATGAGTAAAATTGGATTTCATGTTAACTGTAACAATTACCTCAGCAAAAAAAACAACAAAAAAAACATTTTTATTGTAAATGTAAATGAAACAAAGGCCTGGTTTACTCACATGCAGGGCCTGGAGCTTGAGAACTTGAGAACTAATATGAGAACTTAATATGCAGCATATACTGTACATTAATATGCAGTTTGTATTAGCGCATACCTCTGTGCTTTGGATTTTTCCACATCCCATTCATTGAGCAGACTGGGGACCACCATCTCTGAACTGTCATGCTTGTTAAGGGACCACAGGTCTTTATTCTCTAGTGGGGATTTGTAGCCTTTGATAGCCAAGCTGTAGAACACAAACAAAATATCTGTCTCAGATATTAGCAACGATATTAATGAGGCATCTTATAGTCCAGTGCTTTACAAAAATGGAGATGTTAGTCAGAATGACAGCCTCAGTCACCATTCACTTTCATTGCAGCTTTGTTCCATACAATGAAAGTGAGTGGTGACTGAGGCTGTCATTCTGCCTAACATCTCCTTTTGTGTTCCATGCCTCCTTCTGTGATCTACAGAAGAAAGAAAGTCACATGAGTTGGGAACAACATGAGCATGAGTAAATAATAACAGAATTTCCATTATTGGGAATACTATTCCTTTAAATGTCTTGTTTAGGTGTCGAATGGACAATTTAAAATCCCCAAATTTAACGTGCTATTTTTTTTTTTGATATTTTCTAACTGAAGAAAAACATTGTTTTTGACTGCCCAAAAGCAATATAAAGCATCCAGTAGAGTTGTGGTACTCGAGTTCGGACTCAGACTCGAGTCCAAGTCACGAGTCCAATTTTAATGGACTTGGACTAGTCACGGACTCGGATACATTTTTACTCGGACTTGACTCGGACTCGAGCCTTTGGGACTCCATGGCATTTGATTTGTGATGCAATGAACAAAATAAATAAATAAAAATAACGAAACAGAAATAAATGGACACTGTCTGCAAGCTGTTGTAGCACCCCCTGATGACGTAGACGTAGCCAGAGTTTGTTTCACCGTGTTGAGCAAACACACCTGCAGAGCGGCACTCTCAGTCAACCAATACACTTGAATGTAACTACGACTGCTGTATAACATCGATTACCGAGGTGGCTGGCACCATGAACACATAAAGACGGGTATGTAGCCAATGTACTAGAAACTACAAGGCAGTTTCGCACGGCACGGGACTTGACAACTGGTAAAATCGCACGCGCCGTTTGTGCAGCCAGGACGGTGCTCGCATCGCAGTTTCGTTGTGGTTAAGAACTTCATTAAGTCAAGTTACCCAAATCATGTCTCTCACAGTTTACTAAAAACTTCATATCAAAATAAAAATTCAAAAGAATATTATTAATATTGGGCTATTAAGTCTTTTTAGGCATAACGTCTCCACACATGTAGTCTCTTGTGGTCCACAGAGTGTTGTCAACTTAAACTGGTCCTTGATGAATTAACTGCGTAACTTGTTAAATACTCGGGGAGAAAAATGGTTATTGCTAAAGCAGACAGCAACTCTAAACAGATAAACAGCACCTATTTATTGTTTTTCTATTTTAAAAGCATTGACGAGCTGCTTAAAATAAGTTATTTGACAGTTTTTTCCACAATAAAATGCACAATGAAATATTAAGTTATTTTGGGCTGCGAAATGTTTTGTTTATACTTTAATTATAGACTGGGTGACCAGACTTCCCGGTTTATTACACAGGACAGTCCTGGTTTTTAGGGTCACTGATTTTTTTCTTCTTAAATTATATCTCCTCATTGTCCTTCTCTGGTATAGTTTGCAGAGAAGAAAATCAATTTTGTTGTGTCGCACGTTGATTTGACGATACATTCATTCTAGTCTTCAGCAAATCAGCTGAAATGTATCTGGTTACCATGGCAATGACGTCATGCGCTTAGCGCTCGCGCTCTATGTCGTCCTGTCAGTCGTGCAACTTCTCAGTGAGTGCCAATTCCTACTGTGTTGACTCATTATTTCCCCAAACCAGTCGGCAGATAGAGACAAAAAAGAAATCTCAGTATATATTATTTCTTTAGATAGGGATCATTATAGATAAAAGTAAACTAAATTGAAAGGACAAATTGAAAATTAAGTAGAAATAAGAAACTAAATTAAAATTTGAAACAATAATAACTCTGGTTGTAATAACTAACGCAGCTTTCACTTTCTTTAGTCTATGTTTGAGTGGAGGGGAAAAAGCAACAAATAATTGAAATGTCAACAGAACGCAATAAAAATTGTGTTGAAGGACAGTTTTGTCTTCATACACCTAAAGCATATGCTTTCATTCTGAAACCACTTTGAAGTCTGTTCAGCAGGATGCTAATCATAAAATGTATATACGAAATGCAACAGAGGTGTTTTTGTAACATTTTTATTGACTATTGTGTTTTCTTAGTTGTGAAAGTTAAAATATTGATGTTGAGTTTACGGTTACAATTTTAGTTCAGATTCATGACAGATTAATTCAGACTCAACTCGGACTCGGCCTGTTATGGATTCGGTCTTGAGTCCGACTTGGCCCCTTTTGGACTTGGACTCGATTTTTTAAAGACTCGGACTTGACTCAGACTCGATTGTTTAAAGACTCGGACTTGACTCAGACTCGACTAAGGTGGAATCGAACCCAACACTAACACCCAGTGTGACACCCACCTTGTAAACCACCAAAAGGTCATTTTTGAGAGGAATCCAGCAGTTGCTTCTGGACATGCATTCTGAAAAACCAATAAAAATACCAGTAAAAACACCACAGGCACTTCAGTTTGCTGTTATGACCTTTCAATAACCTTTGAAGTGTTCTAGGAAATCAATGATCAAATAAAGTTTATGGCTATTAAATCTTTGATAACTTGCTGGCCTGTCTTGTAATTTTGTTGGCCTTTGAGTCTTTGTACATAGGGCACTGCACAAACATGCACACTTACAGGATCTGTAATCACACTGGAGAAAAGAGGTGGCTTTTCATTGAAGCTTGACAGGATGAGTTCGAGCAGGGTGAGTCCGAAATAAATGTAGAACGTTGTAAACCTCAGCTTGTCTTTGACCCCATTCTGAAAAACAGAGAATGCTGCTTTATCAACTAATAATAACATCTCTACACAGCACATGAAAAAACCTTTGAGCCCTGAAAAAGTCATTATTCAGCTGAATCCTGTTATGTAAAAGATCCTAGATATCAGTGGCGTTTTCTCCGAGGAGGCAAGAGAGGCAGTGCCTCCTCAAAAATTCGGGTAAGAAAAATAAACGACTGTGTATAAATTAAACAAATAAAATATTACGAGATGTGACCACAAATATTGTGTATAACGTCATATTTCTAAAGTAATTCTGTCAAACAGCAACACCAGCGGATACAATTTCAGAGGGAGACAGTGTCTCTCACGCCTCCCTTGTGTTCATTACGGTCTCATTAAACTCCGGCGTGGCGGGAATGTGAGGGCGGATAACCGCATAATACCAGCAAAAAGTCACGTGAGCGGAGACAATGCCTCACTGTAAACCTTAATGCTCAAAGTCACTCATTGTATTGAGTAGGGGAAAGATTAGTTCAAATAAATGAACCTTTATGAGTATTTAGAACCTTCTCTTGACACCTTTTAAGTAACATTAATTGTTTTATTGTTTTGAGTTTAATGAACTTGTCTCTTTAAATGTACAGAAACTTAAATCCAAATGAACTTAAAGAAATTAGCAATGGGAGTGTAGATGCAGAGACTTCTCCAAAAAGCTTTAGTTTGCTATAAAAGTGATGTAAGCTATTGGACATTCCTTGTTCCTCTTTTTTTCAAGCTTTACTTAATCTATTTGTTTTGGATCAACATGAATATTTTTTGTTTGATTAACTGAAACTAGGCAGGGGATTTCTAGTTCCCAGCATGGTTTGTATGGCACTCGAAAGAGAGACTAAATGTTAAAATTAAGTGTTATATAATGAGTCTTTGTGCAAGATGAATGTAAAGGGGGAAGACTTGTTAGTTTTTAATGTTTTGTTGTGTTATTTAGAAGAGTTTCTGTTATGTCTGAGGTTTGGGGGTTACCATTATGGTGAATAGTGGAGTTTGAGGTTAGGTTGAGGACAGGTACAAGATAACAATGTTCTATATTGCCTTATTCATTGAGCAATTGCTTTGCTAAACAAAGCATACTGTTTCCAATTAGCATGCATTCAGCAAGCTAGCATTCAGTGTCCTAGCTTATTTAAAAAAGAAAGAGATTAATTTAAGGTAAAACTGATGTAACCTTAAGTAAGCCATTCATAGGTTAATTTCCCCGAAAACTGTAAACACTGTCTCTGTGGTGCTTGAAAAATTCCAGATTTTTTTAGAGACCCGTTTAGACCCGCCCCAACAATGTTACTCAACCAGTTGCGTGAGGACTATCTGATTGCAGGCGAGGGGCGTATTCAGAAAGGTGTTTTGAAAACATTGTTTTTTTTTGCAATACCGTTCGGTGGCGCTAGTGTCGTAGAAATTACATACTTCAGCTTTAACGTGTAATTTAGTTGAAGTATTTAAAGGGGTCATGACATGCCTTTTTTATTATTTGAATATGTTCCTTGAGGTACACTTATGATTTTAGTCAGTTTTTTTTTGCGCGAAAAACATATATTTGCAAAACATGATCATTTTCCACCCTCATTCTGACCCTCGGTCAGAAACACTCAGTTTTGGTGCTGCTTCTCCTTTAAGACTTGACCGTAAATGCCCACTGTTCTGATTGGCTATCAGCTCTTGACTGATCTGCTCTCTTCTCGCCATCTCACTGCGCACCACTACTGGGTGGGCTATGGAAGTGATTAAAGGTAAAGTAGTTGTTGATGTATTGTTCTGGAGACAGTCAAATTCAGTCAAAAAGTAAATTCCTCCACACTGTGACATCACAATGTGGAGGAAGTAGAGAACGAGTCGTTTTGGCAGTTTGGTTTCAACAAATGCTCTTTTTGCAGTGAGGAGAAAGTTTTGAGTTCTGAAACTTACAGTATGTTTTTATAGTACAATGACCTTTTACTGTATATGTCAAAAGGTCAAGTAAAATTTGATTCCTCATGTCAAGACCTTTAAGTTGAGAAAACATGGTAATTTTTAGTTCAGCCAAAGAATTAAATTTAAAGTGCCATCTAAATGTAAGATTTAGCTGTATGAGTGTAAATAACATGCATATATAGTATAAAATCAAAATCTGAAAGTTCTACTAACTAAAACTTGAAGTTTATTAACTTATAAAATTCGATGTAACTGATTACCTAAAATCTTTTGAGTTCTGCTAACTTATTAGGGTTTACAGTACTCTTGATTGGCTCTTGCACTCGCAGCGGGTCTCCGCAGATTGCTATGAATGAGACGAGCTAATGTAATGGGAGAGATTATTTACTGTACAAAGTAAACAACTAGCTAACACAGACACCATTTTGTCACATCCAAATCAAAATGAACTTAAAATGACTTGGAATGTCAGCAATGTTTGCAATGTTAAATGAGGAGTAGATGGCTAATGATCCGAAAATAAGGTGACTATAAAAATAGGTGAACAGTTGCAATGTACATGAAACATGCTTGTTGCAGTATTATTGTTGGTATTATTTTGGAGGCAATGTAAAATATAATTATAATTTTAAACGTTTAGAGTCTTTGATTTGATTTCATAAATAGTCTGTTAATACGAACATAGCTGTATGCTTATTAACAGTGTAAGATAAAAGGTATGTGCCTTTCCATAAGAAATCTGATATATGGCAATGAACAAACTGTATATATGAAAGTATGTAGTTCATATATGTGGGCTACATACTGTAGCTTATTTACATTCCACTATGATTCAGGAAAATATATGTTACATATATGAAAATATATGTTGTTGCATATATGTGCAAGTGACTTTTTTATATCATATATTTTTATATAGGCCTACTTTTTTATATAATTTGTTGTGATGTATCAGATTTCAGATTTGTATAGATTTAACCTGAAAGCTATGTAAATGTCAAATGAAACTATTTGCACTGAAAAAAAAACAAAAAAAAAAACATGAAATGGCACTCATTTCAAAAGTCCACCACATGCTGCTAGATGTCTCGTTTTTATTTGATCTCAAAATTTCAGAAGCTCGTAAGCATCGTCTAAACTCCTAAAGGAATACCTGACCCAAAAATGGAAATTCTGTCATTGTTTAGTCACCCTTACTTTGTTTCCAACCTGTATGACTTCCTTTCTTCTGCAGAATACAAAAGATTTTAGATTGTATTTTCAATGTCATACAGTTCTGAACAACGTGAGGGCGAGTAATTTTGGGTGAACTATCACTTTAAATTCCAAATGTTACATCAATAGTACTTTTCTAAATTTGTGTACATAATTTAGTTTTTTTTCCTTCAGACTGAAAATCAGATGTTGAAGGAATTTCTGAGACCAGTAGTTACAATCTGACACAGTTATTTCAGTGTTCAGTCCTTGAGTTGTGTTTGTGGCTCTGTGAGTTAGATAAGCTCTCTTGAAGCTTGTTTAAGAAACAACAGAATCACTATTCTCTCCAAACAGTCCTGCCCTAAACTAAACTCCTCCTGTAGTCTCTGCCCTGAAAGCTGAACAAGTAGGTCAAAAGATGCACATGAAAAATCAAAGATTCCAAACTAGGACTGTCAATCTATAAAAAATACTGAATCAACATGATATGCTGATTAATTTATCAAATAAATCGCAACTAATCACATAGAAATGTTCACTGAGAAAAGTCCCTAAATGAAGATAATTAAAATATATTACATTATTGTGGCAGACAAGTAATAGACAAAAGTATTTGAAAAAGAGCCTATCACTGGCCTATCAATCCAAAGCAATCTGTTTTACAATTGAGTTTGTCAGTCTGTTGGAGTTAGACTTGGGGGCTGTTCAAAAAGAACACTTTCTCTGCGTCTTGCTGTTTTTTCAGTGTCTCCCACCATGAATGTCACGTTGTAAGATAGTGTGTGAAGTTACAAAATGTCTAGAGATTCTTTTCCATTCAGTTGCACTCCATCTAGTAGTTTTTGAATACAAGAGCTCTTCCTGTGTGAACGGCTCCTTACTTATTTTGTTCTAACAAAAAAATCATAGGAATATTCCTTACTATCAAATTTACATCCAAGTAATTTTAAGATTAATTATACTACATCAACACATTAAATTGACAGCCCTACTACGATCATTATTTCCTTAACTTTAGTTTACTTTCCTTTAATCATTGACTGAGTTAGTGAAAGAATGTGCTAATGGGGTTGGCGTGGGTGGCTTGGCACAGACCTCTTGATTGGCGTGCATGATTTTGGAGCGAAATGGCACAATGGCACACAGCACTGAGATTGTCCAAAATATGAAGAGCACACCAGATGACTGCACTCCTCTCAGCCTCTCAAACTGGATCAGGAAGGTGGCTAACAACTGGAAAAAATAAGAGACAGAGAGACAGAGAGAGAGAGAGAGAGAGAGAGAGAGAGAGAAAGCACTGTTTAAAAAATGAAAAAAGCATAGACATCTACAATCCTTCTGGGCACAGATAGCGCACAATGAATGTCAAAAAAAAAAAAAAAAGGGACTGCAATTGCATTACTAGGAGCACTTACAGTGACAACGAAGTTATTCGATACTATGATAAAGTATTTATCAAGAATTATGGTCCATCTGTATTCTTGTCAAACACTATAAAAGGGGTCATATCATACATATGTATGATTATTTTTTCCCTGAGGTCTACTAAAGTTGCTTTGCAATGCATGCATAACACTGTGACAGATTCATGAAACAATCCGCCCAGAAATCACAAAGTTGCGGAAGTACAAAATGAGTCGTTTTTTTGCAGCTTGGTTTCAATAAATGCTCTTTTTGGACAATTTGATTTCTCATAATAAAAACCTTAGAGACAGAGACATTCAAACACACACACACACACACACACACACACACACACACACACAAAAACACATGCTGATGCAAATCTCACTTACCATTGTCATGCCAACTATTAAAGGAGTTACAAAATATACTGGGGGTTTAGGGTGACCCTGGTTCATCTCATGAAACGCAGAAAAAAGATCTGTCCAGCAAACTATCCACAATATCAAGCCCAGAACCTGCACACAGACATAAACAAACATTAAAAGAGATGACAAGGGAGTTTAACCATGAAGACACCCCTGCAAAGGAGACTTTCACTACTTAAAATCTCTTACCGTTTTGATTCTGTTTAATACAGACATCATGATGTAGCCTCTGCTGTTCTTCTTGAGGTAGAGGATATAGAAAGGGGAAGTCACCCACAGGTAGATACAGGGAACCCATGGCAATATTGACAGCTGAAAGCATTCTGGGAGGTCAGGCAGGTCTGTGTACAGGGTGAGATTGGGCTCCTGGGGAAGAGAAGTAAACAGAACAAAATTTCATTTTTGAGTAAACTATCCCTTTCATCGCAGCTGAATGCTAGATTTGTCAGTATTTACTATATGACAGTACACATTATATACACTCACTGAGCACTTTATTAGGAACACTTGTACACCTACTTATTCATGTGATTCTCTAATCAGCCAATCGTGTGGCTGCTGTGCAATGCATAAAATCAAGCAGATACAGCTCAGCAGCTTCAGATAATGTTTACATCAACCATCTGAATGGGGAAAATTGTGATCTCAGCGATTTGGACCGTGGCATGATTGTTGGTGCCAGATGGGCTGGTTTGAGTATTTCTGTAACTGCTGATCTCCTGGGATTTTCACGCACAACAGTCTCTAGAGTTTACTCAGAATAATGCCAAAAACAAAAAACATCCAGTGAGCGGCAGTTCTGCGGACGGAAACACCTTGTTGATGTGAGAGGTCAGTGGAGATTGGTCAGACTGGCTGGAGCTAACAGAAAGGCTGCGGTAACTCGGATAACCACTCTGTACAATTGTAGTGAGTAGAATAGCATCTCAGAATGCACAACACGTCAAACCTTGAGACGGATGGGCTACATCAGCAGAAGACCATGTCGGGCCCTTTATTAAATTGCATATATCAATATTTGATGAAAAAGGCCCCCATATAAAGGTCATTCAATATATAATAATTCCTGCTGTCAGTCAATTAAAAATGTTTTTATTGGGATTAATCACATTGGGGTTTTTGTAGTCAAGCACGATTAATCAGATTTTGAAAGTGCTGAAATTTGACACTATATAAACTCCTTTTTCTGTAAAAATGCATTTATTTCCTTCTTAGGAACAACACAAAATGTAACCATTTTCCAAACAAAGCCTTCCACGGTATAAAGATAGAAATGCACTAAAATATCGCCAATTCAAATAACATACTAAATGTTTCACAAAGTCTAATTGGGAGGTTGACTAATTAAAAGAACTAGTCTCCCCATAGGTTGAGTATTCATTGCAATGGGCATTAAATCTCTTAAACTCTCATCCTCCACAACATTAATCTGTCAATAGACTGTGGCTATCTGCTTTGCTACAGCAATCGTAACGCCGTGTTCATGTTTCGCATCAGGGCGTCAACGCAAGCATCAAGCGCTACTTTGAACTCCAAATGAAAAGCGCTTGCAGACAAAAACGTTTCATTCTGCGTTTTGGTGATAGTTAAGACTTGTCGTGCTTCTGTGGTAATTAAAAAGCACCTTACTTAGGCTGAAAAATACTTGATTTCTAATTTTTATTTCTTACCATTTTTGACAAAACGGAAGGAGATGTTGCACCCAAACATAGGTGAATAAATATAATGTATTATATGATGCCTTACATAATAAGACTTCATCAAACAACAGTTCTTTGATGTATAACTTTTGTCATGACAGAGGCTCCAGAGTGAACCATCACTATAAAAGTGCAGTAAATGACATCTCTAGAGAGGTGCCTTATTCTCTTATCAACCACAAACAAAGGAAAGGGGAACGCAGAGGTGCATTTGTGTACCCTTCTCTCGTTTCTAATTGCTGTGATTCTTTAGAGTCTCTCTGTGTGCGAGATTTGGCCAGATCACCTAAACAACTCATCCTGTTTGAGCTTATGGAAACCATTATCCATTATCCAAAAATGCATTTAGTTCAATACAGAACTTGCTACATATTTTACCACTGGTTTTACCAGTGGTAAAATATGCTGGCTACCACCCCTGGAGTTCGCTAGCTCGCTAGTTCGAATCCCAGGGTGTGCTGAGTGACTCTAGCCAGGTCTCCTAAGCAACCAAATTGGCCCGGTTGCTAGGGAGGGTAGAGTCACATGGGGTAACCTCCTCGTGGTCACTATAATGCAGTTCGTTCTCGGTGGGGCACGTGGTGAGTTGAGCGTGGTTGCCACTGGGTGGATGGTGTGAAGCCTCCACACGCGCTATGTCTCTGTGGCAGCGCGCTCAACAAGCCACATGATAAGATGCGCAGATTGACAGTCTCAGACACAGAGGCAGCTGGGATTCGTCCTCCACCACCCGGACTGAGGCGAATCACTATGCGACCACGAGGACTTGGGCGTTCTAAATTGGGAGAAAAAGGGGAAAAAACTAAAAAATAAAATACAGAGCTTTAGAGCTCTTTACTTTAATAAGATAATGGAGACGATGATACATGTTGTGTGTAACATCACATTGTGGCCACTTCTCAATTCTAATTTCTATACTGTTTGTAGGCTGTTTTACATATCCTTTAAAGGGATAGTACACCCAAAAATCATAATTTACTCACTGTCATGAGGTTCCAAACCCATATACACTTGCATTTTATGGAAATATGCAATGAAAGTAAATTGTGACTGAGGACAATCTGTCTAACATCTCCTTGTGTGTTCCACAGCAGAAAGAAAGTAATGGGTTTAAAACAACATGAGGGTGAGTAAATGATGAGAGAATGTTTATTTTTGGGTGAACTATCCTTTTAAATCTGAAGATAACACTGTCTGTTGTATAGGTTTTTTTCCATCTGTTTAATGTGTTGTCAAGCCAAATACCCATGAGACAGCACAGTCGAGTGGTCTTACAGGATGTGGTCTGTGGTTAAAAGGGAAGACACCCTTCTCTGTGCCAACTTAGTCATGGTTATGAGGTCAGTCTGATGATCACATGCACAAATCCGCGAGACAAAAGGTAATTACTGAGCGTTGCTCCATTTCGGTC
Organism: Myxocyprinus asiaticus; assembly: GCF_019703515.2. NCBI lineage: Eukaryota > Metazoa > Chordata > Actinopteri > Cypriniformes > Catostomidae > Myxocyprinus > Myxocyprinus asiaticus. The sequence continues at coordinate 16,869,114 of NC_059375.1, forward strand.
AGTACTACCAAGATGAGCGTTAAAAAAACAGTTATATAACAATGCCATCTCACTGATGAGCTTCGGATATAATTATGCCAGCTCTACTGAAACATGTCTAGCTTCAGTGGTTTAATACAGTTGTGTTAATTGGTATAAGATCCTTTAAAATAATTCTTCTCCCTCAAGCATTCTCTTGTTAAAACCCCTCTTATACCCACAGAAGGGTAAGGGTAATTTTCGGTCTCTCTAGGACTATAGCAACCCAGTTCTTTATAGCAGCCTAAGTCTATTGGATGAGGTATATTTAGCTGCTGAATAATGTAGTACAGAGTTAACCGTGGACTGCTGATTGTGATTGTTAGTTTAAACATGAAAAGTTTTATTGGGTCACATAGCCAAGAAAAGCATGAGAATTAAACAAAATGTTTTCTCATTTTTCCTGGTGTCTCTCTTTCAAGTATGTTCTGGGTTTAATATAAGATAAGCTCTATCAACAGCATTTGAGACAAAATGTCGATGACCACAGAAAATCTTCCCGTAGTAAACTGAAATCGAAGTAAACTGGGAATCACAGAACTGTGAAGCTTGTATTTTTGTTAAAGTAAATTAAACAGTGAGTAAAATCCTGTTTATTATTTGAGCTGAAAGTTGTCTGAATCTTGGGACTACTTTTTGTATCAACTATGTTGATGAAATTCTGGTTATGCACTGCCAATATAATTTCTGTGGGAAGTGAATGGGGGCCAATGTTAAAATATATAGCCACAAGACATAAACAATATGTTACAAGTTCAAAGTTAAGCTCAATCGACAGCATTTGTGGCATAATGCTGATTACCATAAAAAATTATTTAGACTCATCCGTCTTTTTCTTTCAAAAAAAATAAAAGTCGAAGTTACAGTGAGGCACTTACAATGGAAGTGAATGTGGCCAATTTATGGAGGGTTTAAGGGCAGTTATGTGAAGCTTATAATTTTATAAAAGCACTTACATTAATTTGAGCTGTAAAGTTGTTTACATTGTCATTTTTACAGTCATTTTAGGGTTTGTTGACATTATATTGTCATGGCAACAACGTTGTAAAATTTGTCAGTAAGCGATGTTATCACACTAAAATCATGTTAAAACACATATTGTTTATTTCTCATGGCTATACTTTTGAAAGTGAGTATTTTAATGTTTTTGGATTGGCCCCCATTCACTTACACTGTAAGACTCCGTTTTCACCTGGTATTAAGATGCATTTCGGGTGATCCGATCACATGTGGTCAGCCCTAAATACAGGTCTAAACGGGGTCTAAAACGTTTTGTGATCGGATCACGGAAACCACATACGAATGTGGTCAAAACTGCATGACCACATCACATTTGTAACGATGCTGCTGGCGCTGGCAATGACAAAGATGATGACGATGGAGTGAAGAACCCAAGTGCAATTTTATTAACAAAAGTGATATCCACAAAACCCTAACTACAAACATGAAAAATAAACATAAACATGAACTTGACTAGACTTAAACTTGACTAGACATAAACTTGACCAGACATAAACTTGACCAGACATAAACTTGACTTGACATGAACAACGTTACCAAACACAATACCTGACCAAGCACAATGGGAAAACATGAGGGCTTAAATACATGGACATGGGAGAACATAAACCAATGAACAAACAGAACTCTAAACAAGATAATCAAACAATGAAAACAAGACATATGAACATGGAGGGAAAACAGGACATCACATGACTTGGGAACACATGACATGAAACAGGAACTAAACTTTTCAAAATCAAAGACATGAAACACATGAATCAACAAAATACACATGACAACATTTGAGGTGTAAACGCTAATCCATCCTGTGTGCGTCCCGGCAGCAGTGAAGCTCCACCCCTCACCTATCAATCAACTGCTGCGCTAAAACAAGAGTTACATTTTTGCCGTTTAATAGTGGCTTTTTAAAAGAAATAACCGTCCAATCGGAAAATTGAAAAAAAGTGGATACATACACAATCACGAGAGCTTCATGGATTTTCTTTAGTGTGTCTGAAATTAACACAGATGACAAGCTCCTTTAATACAGGTAATCCACTAAAATGACAGATGATTCTGCTTGAAATGTTGCGTTTGTGCTTAGATTAAATTTCAGCCACATCTGTGAGAAACAACGCACCATTTTTTTCTCTCGCACTTTCTTTGTCTTTTCTGACTTTGTTGCGCTTTAATATCATGCAGTAACACACTGACATAGTGATTGATGTCATCATGAAACAGAGACCCTCCCCCCCAAATATGAACACAAGTGGTCACAGAAGACACATTAAGCAACCAGGTGTAGACAGCAATGTGTCTCATCTGAACACGTGATCGGATCACCCGAAACGCATCTTCATACCAGGTGGAAATGGAGCCTAAGTGCCTCACAGTAACCCAGATTTTTGCTTTCTTTAAACAAAAGGAGGGACATGTCGAAATAATTTTTTTTGGTAGTCAATATTATACCACAAATTCTGTCAATTGAGCTTAATTTGTATTAAACCCACAATATTCCTTTAACTAATGTTGAACGTTTATTTCCAAAATCAGCACATACTGTTGATCGCATGTTATTAAGCAGAACTTAAAAAGTGGAGTGGGGCTTTCGTTAATTTACAAAAGTTTTTATGTGCTACTTAAATAACTATGATTTGGGAAATGCGGGGAAGAGATTAAGTACTTACTTATTGGGAAACCCAGCCAAGGTCAGAAAACGATTCTATCACACTAACAAATATAGAATGTTTAGGTATTTTAGCTATACTTTTGATACAGTGTGTATTTTTATATTTATTGTCTAACCCCAAGTACATCCATTGTAAACGCCTTTCTAAAACCATGATTTTTGCTTAAAAAAACAAACAAACTGAGGGACGATTCGAAATTATTTTGTGTGGATACTGACATCATTTCACAAATGCTATAGACAGAGCTTAACTTGTATTGAATTGTATGGAACTGTATGGAACATTCCCTAAACTCTATCTCTCTCACTCTCTATCTTTCTATGTTTACACTCTTGTTTAATGGGGCACATCCTCATTTAACTTGGAAGAAGTCCTTGTGTGCCGGGCTCTTGGCCAGCTCTAGTTGTCCTGCCCCTCTTATCTAAACCATGTCAAGGCCACACTGTCTTTCTATCTCTATCTACACCTTATTCAAGTCATTCAAGTTAATTTCATGCATATTAGTTTATAATAGCTTTAATATTTTATTCATGGTTTCCAGGCAAAAATGACGCCCATCTGTCCATGTCTAAACATTCCTCTGTCCTCATCCCTCAGTGTTGAAACAGATGGTGTGAGCACAGCAGACCCACTTTTTTCAGTTCCACACGACACACCTTTTAGTGATTCATTTTCACCTCAATTAAACTGTCAAAGAAAAACTAACCTTCAACTCTGATCCTTTTCTACAAACACATTTTTCACTAAACAACACTGCTGAATTAATGTGCTTTTTAAATGTAACCAATGATCTTAACTTGTCTCTGCCACATTGTCACAAAGTCACAATGTCTCATGTGAAATGAAATGAATACTCATGAAAAAACTGTTTTATTCTATTATTTTAAAATTCAATATCATAACTGATAACATCATAAGCCTAATAACAATTTATGCCCAAATTATGTTGTGACTGAATGTTTTAAATTGCAGAAATATTGCGAAATGTTTAAAGTTGCGGTTCTTTACAGTAGGCAGGCTGATAAACACCTGTATGCCGAACAGGTTTCATTTTGATCCCATGAAACGAACAGGGAGCGCAAGTTCTGTACCATGCAGCTTCTCACGCACAGCTAACTTTTTCCATTATTTTCCTGTGTTTCTGTGCAATTGCTCACATAGACTGTCATTATACAAATATTTCTTTCCCCATGTCAGTCTTTTATTATGGTATGATACATCTCCGATAACCCCACCCCTAAACGGCACGTAATGAAAACAACGACTGTGATTGATCGATTCGATCGATACATGTCAGATAGAGGGCTTTTTGCTGTCTACGTGGTTGGTTCTTCCCAACTGAAGCTGTTATAGATCCCAGACCTATGCCACAGTCATAGAGTATTTGTGACATTGACCATATTAACTCTTTTGTGCAAAAGGTCAGTATTCCTTGCTTTTATTGAAGCACATCCATTTGGAACATTCTCAAATCGATGATGAGAAACATTTGATTGGTAGTGTGTTTCTAATAAAATTAATTCACACAAATGCACATATACACCCTTATCATAAAATCTTGAAATCGTTTAACCATCCACTGAAAGCCGTGTTGACAGGAAAAGGTGTGTCAGAGAATGACAAATGCTTTTCTGAAATAAAAGCCACAAAGCGCTATAGAACCGAGCATAAAACCTTGTCTTAACCATCTGATTGTATATAATACATTAATTCTGTACTCTCACAAGAAGCACATTAATGTAAACTAATACACCACTGACTGGTGAGCTTAAGTATGTACAATTAAATGACAAAACCTTTTTAATTTGCTGAGAGTCAGTACTCGTCCCAGTCCTTAAATGTGTAGTGTAACCAAAACATAAATTAAAATGTAAGGAAGAAATGTGTAAGGTTGGTTATATTGGTGCAATATGGTTACATTTTGTCTTGCAGACAAGTATTTAAAGGAAAAGAAAAAGTGCCAATGAACACAGATGCTCCATATCTTTGTGTTTGGAGTAATTAAGTGAAACATTTTAGCAGTCCTTAAAAATCCTTGTGAATATTAAAGGTGGAAGATATGTTCTGAACTGTATTGATGCACTGCAGAGAGATAAAAAGCACTTTTTAAACACTAGAGGTGCTACTAAAATTGCTTTTATTAAAAAACAGCAGATTGGGGGCCTGGGTAGCTCAGCAAGTAAAGACGCTGACTGCCACACCTGGAGTCATAAGGGCATGCTGAGTGACTAAGCAAACAATTGGCCCGGTTGCTAGGGAGGGTAGAGTCACGTTGGGTTAACCTCCTCGTGGTCGCTATAATGTGGCTCTCGCTCTCGGTGGGGCGCGTGGAGAGTTGTGCGTGGATGCCGCAGAAAATAGCGTGAGCCTCCACACGCGCTACGTCTCCACGGTAATGTGCTTAACAAGCCATGTGATAAGATACGTGGATTGACTGTCTCAGACGCGGAGGCAACTGAGATTCGTCCTCCGCCACCCGGATTGAGGCGAGTCACTATGCCACCACGAGGACTCAGAGCGCATTGGAAATTGGGCATGCGAAATTGGGGAGAAAAGGGGAGAAAATCCCCCCCCCCAAAAAATTAACAGTCTTACACAGTGCTATCTTATGACATATTTTACTAACTATAACGCATGATTTAAAAACAAAATATTTTAACGCTTGCATTACATAACCAACTACATTTACAAGCTTTTTGAGGCATGATAAAGTATTGCGGTACTTCATCTGATAGAGCGTTGAACTTTGAAGACACGGCAGACAGGGGTACGAGTCCAGCAAATCATGCAAGTTAACACGTGAGCCGAAAGTGTCCTAGAAGCTGTCCAAATGTCTGAGACAACATTGAAAATGTGGGATTTTTACAATTTAAAACCTTGCAATAAACGTTTTTTGGAACATTTTAAATATGTAAAGACAGAAACATTCAAGTTAAGTGAACAAAGATGTTGATGCATTCTAAAATGTGTCATACCGAAATTCATCACACGTCTCAAGAACGCATTGCATACTCAACATTGCCACATGGGTGCTATAGTGGATATTAGCGTGAATTATAAGCTTTCATGATGAGTTTTCGCTTTCAAGCCAACTACTGTCTTGGCAGAGCAATTTTGAAGAGAAATTTAAAGAAAATATTGTTGAGAAAGTATTGTATACTTCAATATAGTTCATTTTCGAGGTCAACGGATAGTGGATTTGCCGATCCAAATAACCAAGGTGGTGGAAAATAGACTAGTTTTTTTTTATCGATTTATAGAGTGATAAAACATATCTTAGGATGTTTTCACAATTGGTTTGTTTGCGTGGACCGAACCCGAGTTCGTTTCCTCACCCTCCTGCTGCCCCCGCTGGTCTGTGTTCACGTCATATTATTTGGGTTCGAACCGCGGTTCAATTACGTCATCAACATGAGTACAAGCAGCTGCTGTTTAGCACTGTAACACAGTAACAACCTGAGAAGACATCACTGTATTAAGTGAAGTATTAAAGATTTTCTCTGGATTTACCACGAAAACTTGTCATTCACAAAACAACACTTCTGTTTGTCTTCCGCAAATGCATTGAAATGATGTGATGAATGTTAGTATTTTTCTGCCGTGAGCCAACGGATGCATTGCAAGAGATGTGAAGAATGTGAGCTGCTCTTTGAAGGGGATTTATTTGGACACAAGCAGGTATGAGGAATGCATTATACCACAATAATTGCGATCGCAAGCCTGCAAAGACACGAATTACTACGTCATCACAAACGGTTCACTTCTGTGATTTGGTACAATTGCATTCATATCAGCAGTGAACCGTACCAGAGTTCACATGAACTGTACCCCAGACCACCTTTTCAAGCGGACCCAGGTGCAGTTCACGGTTGCACAACTGAGTTTGGAAAACAGCATTCACATTATCCAAACGAACTGAACTTTGTGGTCATTCGACCCAGGGTGCACACCAAAAGTGCTAGTGTGAAAGCAAGTCTTTCCTTACTACGACAGGCACAGACATTGAGGCTACAAGAATCCAAAATAAATAAAATCTCAAAAGCAGTTTATTGTGCTACCAAAATCCCAACAATAACCAGTACAATTACAATTTGTTGCATAACGCAGGACCTGAAATATACGGGTGACTTGGCTCCTGTTCCAATGCTCTATAAACAAGTATTTGTCAAATGAAGATTTTTAAAGCCAACTTATTCACCAGATGAGGTTCATTGATGAGGAATTTCTTGCCGATAACCGATAGTCTCAAAAAGCAACTATCCACACAGATTAATCTGTAAAACCAATATGCGGTCAAGTCAAAATCAAATAAATTATTAATGAACTGGCCAAAGAATTTAAGGGGGCTGCATTAAATTAAAAAACGTATATTTTAACATTAGACGTTAAATTTAGATTTTAAATTCACTATTGTTTTATATAGAATTGTTCTATAGTCTATACAGTATTTAACACAATTACATCAGAAGTAACTGTAATTAAATTACTTAAAAATTAAGAGTAATCCCTTACTTTTTCAATGAAAAGTAATTTAATTACAGTAATTAATTACTTAATAATGCATTACACCCAACACTGGTTGTTACCACCACAGTAACGCAAGACTGCAAGTAAAGCATGTTCAGCTGGAGCGTGCACAGGCAACATCCTGGCCAAGTGATCTCATCTGCATACGTGTTTTGAATGAATGCAATATGAATCATAGGGGCTCTCACGCAGCCTAAAGTTCTGTTTCTTCGGCTGGAACATGAACAGATATACGCACAGAACAAGTTTAAAATGACCGGCATCATTAATTTACTAAGAAATCTATTTAATAAGTCATATTTCTATTGTCATTATAGTTATGCTTATACAAATACACCAATATATCGTTATACTGTATTATGTGTCAGGTAAATTTAGACCTATCATTCACATCACGTGCGCAGACTGCGGAGACTGTCTACTGATTTCAATGCAATTTTTTCCACACTTTTTTTAGCCTCTGAAATAGTTTACAATGGCTTTCCAATGATCAAAATATATTAATGCAATTTATTAAATGTCACTTTGTCTCTGATAAACTGTGAAAGATGCGAGAAAGATACATTTAAGATGCACATAATGGACTTAAGAGCGGTTCAAAGCTCTTTTTAAATTACAAACGGTTTTACGTGCTACTTAGATAAGGATGCTTTTGAGAAACGCGCCGTAGAGATTAAGTACTACTTAAGTGCTACTAACGTTCTATTTAGTTTTTTGGGAAAATCAGCCTTGATTTGTTTGTAAAAAAATAAATAAATAAATAAATTCTAATAAATTAGAAAGAATGCAAAATAGAAGCATTTTTACTAGTGGTCTCTAGAACTTTGGAACCCACTGTACATTGTGTGAGCACATTCAGGCTAAGAAGATGAGAGCTTTTTGATGGCACTTCAAAGGGACTCTTTGTTGCTGGAGAATACCACTCTTATTATGTCCCTGGGTTTAATCTGCAGTGCAAGAGAGAATTTTTTTTTGAAAGGTAGGATAATAATTCTCTTGTATATTACGCATTAAGGTTTATTCATCTTAAAAGTGGCACAGTCAGGATCTATTCAGTTCTTGGTATAGTTCAAGCTTTTTTGTTTTTAGTCTTTTCTGTTTTAATAAGTAAACAAGTAAAAAAAAATAAGCAGTGGTAAAGTATGAATACACATCACCGATCAGCAGCCCCCACCCTGCAGAGTCTCAGCAGGTACAGGTCTCAGCGAGCTGTTCACAGACGTTTTGTTTGAAAAATACTGGCTGACAACCACAAACTGTTCCCACTAAGTAACGTCAACTCGAACGAAGCCCACAGCAGGGAAAGGAGGGGAAAGGTGGCCTGTGCTTCCACAGTGTAAAGTAATACAGACTAGTAGCCGGATGAAGGCACAACCTAAGTGGGCAGTATCAGATACGTTTGATGGCACTAATAAGGATTTTCAAGGCACAGCACGGCAGTGGAAGAGCGAGACCCTAGTCTTACTACCTTAGGACTAATACATTCAAATTAATTTCACATACAATCTTTTAACATCTTGCTTTCCATTTCTGAGAAGTTTAAGAAGGGTTGAATATTGACATATCATGCAAAACGTGATTTTCCTTGTTCCCTAAAGTTTTCTGGGGCTGCTGACTAATCCTGTGAAAGCTTGTCCTGCAGTAAGACAGTCTGTTGTCTAACTTGAGATTGTACAGTGGTGCCATGCTGAGACAGCAAGCTTATCACAAGTTGGTTTGACACACAAACAACACCCTTGTGTACTTGGAAAAAAAAAAATGTGTTTGAATATCACAATACTGTAGGCTGTTTTCAAAAGACTCAAACCACAGCAATAGAAAAAGAATGGTTAATAATTAGCCTAAGAATTATCTACTTCATCATGCTGTCAACACGTATGGTATACACCAGTGTTGGACAGTCGATGAAGGGCAAGATGGCTGTAATAACAGACACTTTATATTCTAGTGATATATACTAATATACTGGACAGTACTCAGAAATCACAGGCAGTGGCTGATACTGTAACTGTGTTGATTGGCCGATTAACAGAAGTGGTAATTCTATTGCCAATGTATCAGTTCCAAAATCTACCAAATAGATATTGTGAATGGATAGTGCATATTTTATGCTTTCCAATGTTTGTCGGTGAATTTTGAGTAAACTTTATAAAGAAAACTACAGTAAAATAAGTGTTCAATTAAATTCAGTAATTCTGTGTACATCTTATCAATTGTATTATACTGTATATGGGTAGATGATGCATAACATGTCAATGGATATTTTTGCATCAACATCAAGATTTTAGGTTAAAATACACATGAATATATAAGGGAAAGTGTATATCTTAAGTCACCATTTCACCATTTTTAATCACCTTTTTCCCTTCAATGGCTCTTTGTACGAGGTCCTGCAGTATGACAAATTATTTTTTTAAGTACAAATATTCTATGTAGTCTCTCAATTAGTATGAGGTCATAAAGCATTCATAATAATTGTAGAAATAGCAAAATATTGTTTAATCTCATGTGACCCCGCATACACATGTGTGGATGTTGTTTTTGGCTTCGCTCTATGCAGCGCATAATTTAAATTCATTTAAACCGACTGATCTCAGTTCAGAAGACTCTGGGCTGTCAGTAAAGGGTTAAACTTTCAACACACATAGTCATGTGACAAAACAACATGGTGCCAATCACAGCAGAGTTTGTCTTTGGGAGAAACAGCAACAAAACTACATCTGGTAAGAAACCTAATAAAGTTTTTACATTGAAACCTGTTTGAGTCAAAAGATTAGAGTCTCTAGTTTCATCCGATATGCCATTTTTAACATTTGAGTGATATATCACGAAATGTCACACTGCTAAACACAATGTACACTAATGTGTACTTTAAAGCATTTTTTTCCCCTTAGAAATCTTATATTTACTGTGCATTATCACAATGAGAATCAATGGGTTCATCCAAAAGCTGAACAATTTTACTTTCAGAGACTTTATATGGAGTAAGGATGAAAATATGGTGCATTTTGAACTGTTCTGAGACCAGTGCAGACAGACAGCACACTGGAGGTTAAGTCATTCACTATATAGGGAGCAAGGGAGCATCCTATAGCTCTCTATGCAGTGTATTCAATCCAAACTTCCAATAAAAAGATCAGTTTCAGGCTGCAGATGATGTTTGGACCACTCAACATGTTTGGCAGACATGGGACAATGATAATCAGTATATAGATTCATAATGATTTTATTTTAACATGGTTGGCAGTGATTGGATGATGCTGGCCATTATTTGAATCAGAATTAATTATGCTAATTTCTGATGTAATGTCTGTATCATCTCAAAAACATGAATAATCAACACTCCTGGAAACATAATATAATTAAAAACAATTGATTAAAATCTGACTTTTTATAGCTTGGTATTATAAAAACTTAGTCATGCTGTCTGCATATTTGCTTTAGAGTGTTTATTAGGTGCTACTAGTTACAAATCAAAAAGGGAAATGGAAACTGCACACAGTAGTCACGCTCGGGTGTCAGGAGGTTAAAATAGTGTGAAATGAAGTACAGCTTGCCACATTTCAGGACATGTCAACTTACCAAATATATTTCATGTCAACAAGTATCTGCATTATATCAGCCATCATCCACCCTGCTCTCTAGATATCAGTTTCGGAATTGACCATTAAAAAACCCATATCAGTCGACACCAATATATTCTTTGTGTTTAGATCACCCACAGTGATTATCGTGATATCTACAGTGTTTTCGTGAGATTATCGTGAGATCTACAGCATTATATTACTGCACAAGGGGAAGTAATGCTTTCATGCCATTAACGATGCAATCAGCATGATCGTCACTTGTATTATTTAGAATGAGTTGTTTAAAATATGGCCTCAGTCATTGACTATATTTGATACAGGGATATCAAATTCTCTTGAGGAAATCAAACATGCACTCAGTAGAAACCCAAGAAGCAGGTTTTGACTAGTCTAAACATGCATTCAGATTGAGAGAATGACTAGAAAACTGACTACAACAGGAAGTGTGGCACAAGGACCAACTTTTGCTTTCCAAACAGTATTCAGCAGCATATTTCCTCCTCAAATAATCATAAGACTCTGCATCAGCACTGCTGAGCTATTGCCTGCATCAGGGGGAATTCTGAAGGCTTTCATGAAGAAGTGAAACTGCGAGAATTTTCCTATCTTCATTTGTACTGTTAGGGACTATTTTTATCCACTATCTTGTAATATGTGTTTTTATTCTAGGCCTACACTAGAATTTATTTTCTCACCCTCATGTCATTCAAACCCCTATGACCCATTAGAACATTGGAATTTCTGGATGCTCAACCAAACTGTACAGTGTTTTGATTGCTCTGCTTTAAAGCCACAGCATTTTTCAGGGAAATCAACTCACAAATGACTTTTTAAAGTTACTTAAAGTTGTCTCTGCACATTATGCTGGGATGGAAAAATAATTTTGCTATAAAAAATGTATACACAACACCTTTAAATCTTTATTATGTTAAATATTTGTTCATGTAGCTAATTTGAGTTGTGTGAGTAATGATCTGTTTATCTCATTTAGTAACACACTAGCATGCACCGCTTGCTCAACCAAAACCATTTGACATGTTGCTCAACTACATGGGTTAGTAAATACATTTTTACTCAATGTTGTTAACTCTATGAAGTAAATTTAGATAGCTTGCGAGTTTGGGTCAAGCGACTGCAAGCATAAACGCTTGCACAGCCCCTAATGATTATATATGAATTTAGAAGTTTCTCTGTTTTGAAAAATATTTGTGCACAGACAGACTTGTAACTTCTTAGAAAGTATGAAACAGAAAAATGAACAAGTCAGAAAGAGAAATTTTTATATAATCCCCGCATCAGGTCCGAGTCTTAGAGCTATTGGCAGTGCTGCCAAACTATATAATATAATATAATATTATTAGAGCTGTCAAAATGAATACGTTAACGCATTCCATGAATTAAAAAGTTTAACGCATTAATTTTTCTTAAACGCAATTAACGCATTTACCGTTAATAAAGCATAAACCAGCAAAAAAACTGGTGGGACTAGGGTGGAACCTTTGCGATGAACCCAGAGTCATTACACTGACCTTCTGACGCACCTACCACAACACACACACACAACAGCGATGGGAAAGGGCCTCTTAAAACTATTTATATGTACAAAACAAGCCCAGATGGGACAGAAAGCAAGTACTTTAAAGCAAGTAGCCTCTGTAAGGCACAATTTAATTACCACAGAAACAGGTTGAGTCTTAACTATCACGAAAAAGCAGAATGAGATGTTATCTGCAGCGCTTTTCATGTGGAGATCAAAGTGGCACTTGACACTGACATTTGCTGTAGCAAAGTGTATAGCCATAGCCTGCCCGGTGATTAATATTGTGGAGGACGAGAGTTCAAGAGATTTAATGCCCATTGCAATGAATATGCAACCTATGGGGAGACTAGTTCTTTCAAACTCCCACTTAGACTTTGGGAAACATTTAATGTTACTTGAATTGGTGCTATTTTAGTGCATTTCTATTTTTATTCTGTGGAAGGCTTTGTTTGGAATATGTTAATAAAGCATTATTGTAACATATTATTTTGTTTTATTTCCTAAAAAGGAAATAAATGCATTTTGACAAGAAAATAAATATATATAGAGGTCAAATTTTAGCACTTTCAATATCTGCAATTAATCGTGGTTAACTATGAAAAATTATGCGATTAATTGCGATTAAAAATATAATATAACATAATATAATATAATATCCATCCATTTCTATAGCCGCTTGTCCTATGCAGGGTCACGGGTAGTGCTGGAGCCTATCCCAGCTGTCTCGGGCAGAAGGCAGGGAAACACCCTGGACAGGTTGCCAGTCCATGACAGGACGACACAGACAGACAAACACATTCACACTCTCACTCAGACCTACGGGCAATGTAGAGTCCCCAGTTCACTTAACCTTCATGTCTTTGGGCTGTGGGGGAACAGAAAGGCCCAGTTGAGCCAGGACTCAAACCTTCTTGCTGTGAGGCAAAAGTGTTACCCACTGAGCCACCGTGCCACCCTTATAATGTAATGTAATGTAATGTAATGTAATGTAATATAATATATGACTGCTGAAAACATCATGTCAAGTCAAATACTGTATATACTATTGTTATTACAAAACCTACACTACACAATATTAGAAAATTAATAAGACAACTATATTGCAGTATTAATAAATTTTTTCTGCAGTTAAGGTAATAAGTAAAATTTATTGTGTTAGAATGACTGCAAAGTAACCACATGTATGCATGAAAGACAAACAAAAGGCACCCAAGGGAGACTAACTGACAATTATTTTACAAAGAGTTTAAAGAAATGAAGTTTGGTTAGCATGAAGCAGCAACTGAGTCCGGGTATTGTTGTTCCATGTCTGTGATATGATCAGCCAGCTGTTGCAGCGCTGCGCTCACACACACTTGTGGAGGAATATAAACACTCACCAGAATAAATGAGGAAAACTCCCATGGCGAGTAGAAAGGCTTACAGTTGATAAAGAGCGCTTCCAAATTAGGACAGCACATCTTCTTTAATGTTGTTACATCTGTACATCACTTTCATTGATGTAAAAGTTGCTGTACAGATGTAACAATGTAAAATACAGGGTAGGATGAAATAGACATAAGTTCTTGGGAAACATATTGTTAAAAATCATCAAAATGACACTGGAACAATGCAATAAAACATCTGAATCTGATAATAAAAAAAAATTTTTTTGCTTACATCATTTTCTTTAAATATAAATAGAGCAGTGCGGCTGTACTCCTTTTATCGGCAATATGAAAGAAGACATTTAAGGACACGGGCAGCATGTGCTACATAGAGGAGGGGTGGATGTAGAGCAAGCGAGCAATATCAGAGAGAAATAAAGAAAAAAGAGTGGGAGAGAAATTTATTTCACTGTGTCTCATGAAAAAGAACAACATCCTCTACTGCAGTCAGAGAGAGAGAGCTGCCAGTTACCTTACATGCCCCTGTGGCTTTTGAGCAAGCTAATCTAAATCTGAGTGTGCAGAATAAAATGAGCTGAATGCAGCCAGACAGCGGCGTCTGAACTTTTTCACTCCTCCAACTGGAAGTAGGGCTGCACATGTTTTGAGAGAACATAATGAGTTTGACCACAACTTAGCTTTGGCCTACATCAGGGGTTATCAACCATTTCTGACTTAGGGAGGGACCCCCACTTTGACTCCAAATCAACCCAGGGACTTCTTTTTTTCTTCTTTCGAAAAGCTGTGAAAACGTAACAGTGATTTTTTTTACATTTTATTTGCTGTTGGAGCAAATGGGTAAGAAGAATTTATATTTGCTTTGGTCTCCCATCCACCATTATACAAGTTTACCCTGCTATCATTTACTTCCACATTCCAAACCTAGATATGTGAAAAGGGTTCACTGCAGTGTCAATGTGCTCAATTTGCTGGCTTAGGAACTATACAATGCTCAAAGCATGAAATAGGATATCTGATCTAGTATAAAACCAGACTGGTCTCATGAACATTATGTGGCCATTACAATATTTTTGCAAAATGAAATTACGTGCCTTATTACACATTTGGCTGCAGTTTCCCAGTGAAATGCCCAGCGGGGGGCAACAAAAGCGAGTGAAATGGTGTCATAATCAAACGAGCTTAAAGGTGAATATTAGATGGAGATTTTAATGAGTAAAAGGTACCTCCCCAACCTAAAACTTTCACCTAAACCTAACCAATATTGATCTAAAATGGAATGAGAGATAGACACAAAACAGCCATCCTTACCCTTAATCAACACACAAACCAAACCGATAGTGTCCAAAAACAAAATGAGAAATGAAGAACACATTTTCTGAAGCAAACACTTCACCTCGTGTCGCTTCTATGACACTTTTGTCACACGTGTCAGCTTGCGTGTTTGATTGGCCTCGGGCCGCGTTCTTCCAAGTCCAACGCTCTATCAGGTGAGCTACCGTGGAAGCTAATCTCATTGGATTACATGTGTAACTGTAGGTGATTCTGTAATACAAGCGTTAAAATTGATAGTTTTTCGAATGATGCGTTACAGTAAAAGTGTTTCGATATCATAAGTGTGTGAGTTATTGTGCGAAAAATAAGTGTTTATAAAGTCATAATCAGCCACTGTAGTCGTGATTTGTGTGAAAGTAAATAAAATGCACAGTTGTTGTAGTGCCTCAAGTGTTCATTTCACCTGGAAACTGCATTTAAACGTAGAATTTAGCAAATAAAAGTCAGTTTGCAAAAATGTAGTTATAGTAACGTTCATTCTATGAGACTAGGTTGTTTAAAACTGATTGTTCCGGTCACAGATTCGCAATGGTCAATGCAGCATTCCAGCCGTGATCAAATATATAATATAATAACAGCTTTGTATGGAGCTAAATTCATGACTAAATTCTTTGAAGCCTAAAAGCATGTTGAATTGCTCTAATCGAAAAAATAAATGCATTGTATTATCAGTGCTTGCATTTAAATGCTTTGAATTTACAGTGCTTGCATTTTGGGAGGCTGAAATTTAACATGGATGTATTTTTAAGCATTAAATATTTCATTTGGAAACATTTCACAACTAATTTCATTTTTAAAAATTGAAAAATAAATATTCACCTTCCAAAGTTAATTTCCAAAATATTCAGTTCATTTGAAAATACCATCTAGATTTTTCGACAGGTAAAATTCAGCCTGTTCTATTTCGCTTAACAAAATTCGCTTCCTCAAATTCAGTGGTTCAAATTCCACATCCAGGAACTGCAGGAAAAGCAGCAGAGTACCGAGGCACAATCTCAACCTGGTGCTATCCGTTCTCACCAGTAGGTGGTGCAATACGATCAGGACCACTGAAGACCAAAGCACAGGTAGAGAGAACAGCCGATTACGTTTTGAGTTTGTTTTTCCAATTTGAAAAGCAATGAGCAGAAACAAGAAAACGAGAAAATAAAATAAAATAATATTTTACAATAAAAATAATAAATGAATGAATGAAAAATGTATTAGGCCTAAATCAATAAACAATAGGCCTACCTTTATGCACGAGTTGGAAGTGGCCGCATGATATTAAATTCAGAAGGAATGATGATGATGATGTTATACTGTATCTACGGGGAAATTGTCTATCTTGGCACATCTTCCCACATTCATTCTCTTTACAAACTCTCGTCTTCCTCTCTGACACCGAAGGGCGCTGTCACACGCACATTATTCTGCATTGATGATCAGCTTGGGCGCAAAGCGCAGATTCTCCGCTTAATCAGTTAATGTTTGTACATTTACCTCATGTTAGTGCTTCCACCGCCCTATTGTGCACACGAAATAGGCCTGCCAACATATTAACTTCATGTTAAGTGCAGGTTTGGGAAACGCACGAGAAAAAAGAAAACATTTTGCCTACGAGAAAACCTGATGCAAATTTATCGCAGCATTTCTTTTTATTTGTTATCATTTCATTAGGATTAATTGAAATATTTTTGGGTATGGTTTATGATTAGCATTGACGACATGTCACCCATT
Organism: Myxocyprinus asiaticus; assembly: GCF_019703515.2. NCBI lineage: Eukaryota > Metazoa > Chordata > Actinopteri > Cypriniformes > Catostomidae > Myxocyprinus > Myxocyprinus asiaticus. Next base: position 16,885,918 of record NC_059375.1, read on the forward strand.
GAAATCAGTTAATTTTAAAATTAGGTTTCATTTTGCAGTTTATTTTAACCTGGCAAATTTACTTGTGCACTCATTTGCTTCCAAGCCCTGGCTTTCAAATAATCTCTTTATGAGATTTTCAAAGGATCATGTAGTTCAAGAATTTTAATGACATGCATCTTTTCTTCCATGTTTTCAGCAATCTGATATGAGCTCAGTAAATTGTTGTATGATTGGCTTTGAATAATAAGCCTTTCAATGACTGCTGCAGAGGCTTAGAAAAAAGATAATATAATTTACCTCTCGCGGCGCCAGTCACGAAGAGCCGTGCATGTGAAAGCGGCAGGATATTGGGTGCACGAGCACCGCTTGCTTGCCGCCTCCATGTCGCTAGCAAAACCGCCCGCGATTTGCCGCTTTCCACGTGCCTCTCATTGAAAACGAACTAGAAACTTGTACATTCTAAAGGCTTGCTAGTGTGTCAAGGCCTTTAGAACGTTCGCTTTGACCATATCAATTTTCTTATTTGAAATAAAAACAATTGTCTAACTAAATTTTTTAACAGGAATATGATTATCATGTGAGATATTTTGCGAAAATTCTGTTTATTTTTATTTGCAAACTATTAGTATATTGATTGGGTGGACCAGTGCTGCTCATCATAGTAACATCATTATATTTGTGCATAACTTTATAAACATTTGTAATTTACCTCCCTGAAAATGTTTAAAGATATATTCATCCTAATTAACTGCATAATTACATTTTGTTTTACAATAGTTTTGTGCAGAACGATTGTGTATTTACACAATCAATGCTTCGTTCATCAGGTGTGCATTTGTAATGTTTAGTTTTCACTAATTGCTCTGTGGGTCGAGATGAAAGCTTCCAGGATCAATGAACACAGTGGAGGCAATACAGGTATAGTCCTGTCAATGACATTACTTTAATATAACTCACCTTGTTATTGCAGAGTGCCTAACAAGGAGACATGTGGAACCTGCGCTTTAGGGACATTCACCAATCGAGAGGTCTGCTCTTTACTCCTAGAGGTGATAACGGTTACAGAAATGTGGTGCTGCACAACGCATGGTGCGGGCAAGAGCACCCTTGGGTGTCAGAAAGGAAGAGGAGACGATAAGAAAAGTCATTGACATTTTTCTGCTCTCTCTGATTTTATTTTATCTATTCATCCGTTTATATATCTATTTTATGCATTATTATTATTATTAACCTTGGCTGGGTTTCCCGAAACACTAAGTAGGACGTTAGTAGCACTTAAGTAGTACTTAATCTCTAAATCACGTTTCCATAAAGCATTGTTATCTAAGTAGTTCATAAAAACGTTCGTAAATTAATGCTCTAGAAGTCCATTAAGTGCAACTTAAACATATCTTCCTGGCATCTTTCACAGTTTATCAAAGTCAATGGGACATTTAATACATTTTATTATTTTGATAATTGGAAAGCCATTGTAAACTATTACAAGGATAAAAAAAAAAATCAATGGGCATTCTCCGCAGTCTGCACATGCAATGTGATAGGTCTAAATTTACAAGACATGTAATACAGTACAACATTATATTAGCCTTTACTGATAATGGCATAATTGTAATGGCAATAGAAAGACGATACAGTGCATCTGGAAAGTATTCACAGCGCTTCACTTTTTCCACATTTTATGTTACAGCCTTACTCCAAAATGGATTAAATTCATTATTTTCCTCAAAATTCTACAAACAATACCCCATAATGACAACATGAAATAAGTTTGTTTGAAATCTTTGCAAATTTATTAAAAATAAAAAACAAAAAAAAAATCACATGTACATAAGGATTCACAGCCTTTGCCATGACACTCAAAACTGAGCTCAGGTGCATCCTGTTTCCACTGATCATCCTTGAGATGTTTCTACAACTTGATTGGAATCCACCTGTGGTAAATTCAGTTGATTGGACATGATTTGGAAAGGCACACACCTGTCTATATAAGGTCCCACAGTTAACAGTGCATGTCAGAGCACAAACCAAGCCATGAAGTCCAAGGAATTGTCTGTAAATCTCCGAGAAAGGATTGTATCGAGGCACAGATCTGGGGAAGGGTACAGAAACATTTCTGCAGCATTGAAGGTCCCAATGAGCACAGTGGCCTCCATCATCCGTAAATGGAAGAAGTTTGGAACTACCAGGACTCTTCCTAGAGCTGGCCGCCTGGCCAAACTGAGCGATCGGGGGAGAAGGGCCTTAGTCAGGGAGGTGACCAAGAACCCGATGGTCACTCTGACAGAGCTCCAGCATTTCTCTGTGGAGAGAGAAGAACCTTCCAGCGAACAACCATCTCTGCAGCACTCCACCAATCAGGCCTGTATGGTAGAGTGTCAAGACGGAAGCCACTCCTCGTAAAGGCACATGACAGCCTGCCAGGAGTTTGCCAAAAGGCACCTGAAGGACTCTCAGACCATGAGAAACAAAGATTGAACTCTTTGGCCTGAATGGCAAGCATCATGTCTGGAGGAAACCAGGCACCGCTCATCACCTGGCCAATACCATCCCTACAGTGAAGCATGGTGGTGGCAGCATCATGCTGTGGGGATGTTTTTCAGCGGCTGGAACTGGGAGACTAGTCAGGATCAAGGAAAAGATGAATGCAGCAATGTACAGAGACATCCTTGATGAAAACCTGCTCCAGAGCGCTCTGGACCTCAGACTGGGGCGAAGGTTCATCTTCCAACAGGACACCGACACTAAGCACACAGCCAAGATAACAAAGGAGTGGCTCTGGGACAACTCTGTGAATGTCCTTGAGTGGCCCAGCCAGAGCCCAGACTTGAACTCGATTGAACATCTCTGGAGAGATCTGAAAATGGCTGTGCACCGACGCTCCCCTGATGGAGCTTGAGAGGTCCTGCAAAGAAGAATGGGAGAAACTGCCCAAAAATAGGTGTGCCAAGCTTGTAGCATCATACTCAAAAAGACTTGAGGCTGTAATTGGTGCCAAAGGTGCTTCAACAAAGTACTGAGCAAAGGCTGTGAATACTTATGTACATGTGTTTTTTTTTCTTCGTTTTTTATTTTTAATACATTTGCAAAGATTTCAAACAAACTTCTTTCACATTGTCATTATGAGGTATTGTTTGTAGAATTTTGAGGAAAATAATTAATTTAATCCATTTTGGAATAAGGCTGTAACATAACAAAATGTGGAAAAAGTGAAGCGCTATGAATACTTTCCGGATGCACTGTATGTTCTTATTAAACATATTATTTAAGAAGACATGTAAGTAATGTGACCACGCAGTTTAAAAATTAAATAAATATGCCTTAATAAATAATTAAAATATGGTTAACAAAGGAGATTAGAGCGAGAGTGTGCAATGATGATTCTCTCTTTCTCCTCCTCCTCTTCTTCCTTCCTCCAATGGCTGGTTCAAATCTGCTCGCCTATAGTTTTTTACAAGGCAGAAACAAACTGCATGACACATAATGCCTACTTTCTTTAATTAAATTCTGTAATGGTTAGGTAATACATTTTGGCGACTCGGCAAGGTTACAAACAACGTCCATGTTTGTCAGTATTTCCACATTATTTTCATGTTGAGAAGACAAACTCCTGGACATATTTACCAAAGTGATCAGCACCTTTGGACTGGACAGCTCACATAACGAAGCACTTAAGTTCAACTTTATAATGAGCGATATACGTGCTGGTTTGGGAAACAGGCGTTACTCTATTGTAAAATAACGAGTGACACTAGTTAAGATGATCACTAAACCTTAAGTTGCAACGTTATCGGGAAACCCATCCCTTGTCTACTAAGATGCTCTTAGCTCTGTAGGATTACTCCAGAGCACTCGTAAATCTACGAGCATTTTCAAGTACTACTCAAGTTATGATGGCTTTGGGAAACCTAAAAACTAAAATGAATCATAAGATGTATTCTACGATCTAGGCTTATGATGCTTTTGTGAAACGAGGTCCAGAGCTGCACAGTGCGCTCACATCTGCAATTAAAAACTTACAAATTTGAACCCATTCACATGTAAGCGATAAGCTTTGTGTCTATCTTGGAAAATCCACAAATGAAGCACACTGACAGCGTTGCAACATAAAAAGTTGTAAAATGCATCTGATGTCTACTTTGCTGTCGCAAATGTCTTCTGGGTGGAGGTAATGTTCCCTCTGCGCTGTATCACGCAGCTGCGCTCAAGAGACGCAATCCATAATTTAATGAACTTTACGCAAAAACAAGAGCAGGAGAAATTGAGAGGTGATCAAATAAAATGCAAAATATTATTCTGTTTGCCCAACAAGTCATGCATGTGAGTCATTTAACTAGATGCATGACTTGAAGAGAACAAGCTTAAAGATGTTGAATTTTGACACAGTCAACATGTTTCTTGTAGGAACACCATGCCATGTGTTCCTCTAATAGACTATTCATATTAGTAGCTGACAGATAATGCATAATTAATATAATAAAATTATAATGAATAGAATGTATAATGAATGTTAAAAATATTTATTAAAATGGTTGTATTTATTCTTGTAGTGTTTACTACAAAGCAGGAAACTGGAAAATGCATAGTCTTGGTGTGTTGGAGTTTCAGAAATTGCTCGAATTTATCTGAACATGAATATTAATAGTAATACAAGTATGTCATTATTATTTCGAAACGTGGTATGGATATGGGATTGATTATTCTGCACTCTCTATATTTTAGTTTCTGTACTTGTAAAACACTAAACAATTAAGTCAAGAATGTTGGAAGGTGAATTTAATTTGGTCAATGTTAAGGGTTAGTCTCAGTCTCATGATGTAAACTGCAGCATAAATTGCAAGAGATGTCAGAAAATCCATTCTGATTGGCTGGCAGCTCTTATGAGGTGCACAGGTTTTTAACACTTTATCAGATAGCAAAGTGTTGTTTAGAAGTTTCCAGGCTACAACAATGAGTACCTCTGTGGAAGAACTATAGTCGAAAACTACTTGACTTTTGATTAGATTTGCCAAAGCTTGCAAAAAAAAGCAGTTAAGAGTACTGCTTTAAACAGATTGTTAAAGTGATTCTTTGAATGAGCTACCACTTTGTTGTATGTCATGCCACATTAAATAATAAAAATAAGTAAAAATAAAAAATAAAAAAAAACATTCGGGGTGCCTCCAAATGAAATTGCCTAGGGCCTCTCAATGTCTAGAACAAGCCCTGTATCACTGATTGCTGTGTAGGTAGACATAGGCATAATGAAGTAGGGTGACCACAGTTTATTAAATTAATATGTAAGATGAAATTATTACATTAATATGATTTCCTGGAACATATATTTTTTTTTAACATTGTACCATGGTGAAAACTGAGCCTTATATATTTATTTATTTATTTATTTATTTGCGTTTCCGAAACTATGTCAATATCTGCGTATTAATGTTCGGTGCTGAAGTAATTAATTCCAAAAAACCAAGTACTTCTACACAGTAGAGGATTTTTAAAATCAGAAATGTAATTGACAGACATAACATTTTTCATAAAAATTCAAATAATCTTATCTAGGCTTCATTTCTAGCAGAGACATATCTGCCTATATTCATTTGTAAACGTCAAAGCTCAGTTCTCAGCTTTTCTAATGTTAGATAAAAAAAAAATAAAAATAAAAAACATGTTCCTGGGATAGGCTCCAGTACCTTCGCAACCTTACATAGGATAAGTGGGAATAAATGAATGTGAAATAATTAAATAATGATGACATAGGTAAAACTGGGTTTCAGATTGATGCTCACCTTTATAGAGATTAATGATATAAACGCATGCAATGTGAATCATAATAATGGTCTCTAATGTTGCCAAAAGTTTCTTTCTTTTGCTGGAAACTGAATGCACACGGTATTGTCATTTTTCTATTTCATAAATGCAAGTTTTTGAATCAGTGAATGTAAAACCTGGTGTAGTACTTTTTGTCAGTTAGTGCAAATTGTCCCTTCATTTATCTGTGCATTTGTCTTCTGGATTTTGGAAAATAATTATGTAACATTCTAAAATAATCACATTTTATGACTAAATATTAAGCCTAATATTTGGATATATTAACAGGCCTACCAGCTCCATTGATAAAAGTGTCATTGTAACAGGGTTCAATGGAAAGGAGGAGGCGGAAACCGGACGAAGCATCTAAGTAATGTTTAATGAGAAATTAAAACATAAAGACAAAACATAAACACAAACGCATACAGGGCAGCTGCCTGTAGCTCTCTCTCCCAAACTGCCGCGTTCCGCCGCATTTATCCCTCTCCTCGGCTGATTAGCCCGATTAGGGGCCGGGCGTGCATAGTCACGGCCTGGCCCCACCCTACTCCTTGTCACAGTCATTAATTTGTTTAGGCTAATAAATTCATTATAATGTAATACAGGGCTAAATAGAAAATACATTTAGTGCTAAAAATGGTTACATTTGTGAATGGCAATTGTTATTAAAGTTACAAAACAAATGTCACTTTCCTGTGCTTCAGTCCTTGAACACAGTTTTTTCTTGGCACACCTGGATATGGCTTTCCAATGAACAAAATATATCAATACAAGTTATTAAATGTTCCTTATTCTCTGATAAACTGTGAAAATGCAAGAAAGATAAGTTGCACTTATGACTTTAGAGCGGTTCAAAGCCCTCGTTCATTTACGTAGTTTTTACTTTGCTAATTTGATGCTTTTGGGGAAACGCGCCAAAGAGATTAAGAACTACTTTAGTGATACTAACGTTCTACTTAGTGCCTTGGGAAACCCATCCATGGACAAATAAGTGAAATGAGACAAAACATTTTCCAATTCGGGACTGGTCACCCTACTACATTATACGTAATGCCTACCTACACAGCAATCAGCGCTTCAAACATCTGAGTTATGTAATAACCTGGACAATGTATCAGCAATATTTTTATAAACATTTTAAAAAGCCAATGCATTCCACATACCGGTCGCGCTTCACTACAATGTAAATTCATCCACTCCGTCGGTCCAGTGGATCGTGCTGTGCACAGCTTTGCCACACCTTTCAAATAGAGATTTTGATAGCTGACTGCTAAATAAAACAGGCTGTGTTTCTAAGAGGTAGGCTAAGAAATTTTACATGCAGATGCGAGGGACATCAATAGGCTATTTCTAAAACAGACAACTAATAATTCTCTGGCACACATAGGTTGCAGAACCCATGCCTACGCAGAAAATGCCCTGTCTATAGACCCTTCCCTGACTAGTACAGTTTGTGTCACAGGCATTCCTTAGTCCGGTTGCTTACTGAGAGAGAGCTAATATGTAGTTGCATTAAAAATTGAGCAGCGGTGGATAAATATTCTGTTACACGGCATTGAGGAACTGATGATGACGCGGGTTGACCAATCAGTGGAAAGGTGTGTTTTATGTCCACCCACATGTGCAAATCAAATATGTATCTATTTTCTACCCATGAACAATTTTGAAAAACAAACTATCAAAACATACCTGGGTGTTCTCTCTACCTGTAGCTTTGGTCTTCAGCACTCAACACCCGATCGTATTGCACCACCTACTGGTGAGAACGAATAGCACCAGGTTGAGATTGTGCATCGGTTCTCAGCTGCTTTTCCTGCAGTTCCCAGATGTGGAAGGATTAATTTCCAACCGAATTTGAACCACTGAGTTTGAGGAAGTGAATTTTGTTAAGCGAAATAAAACGGCCTGAATTTTACTTGTCGAAAAATCTAGATGGTATTTTCAAATGAACTGAATATTTTGGAAACAAACTTTGGAAGGTGAATATGTATTTTTCAATTTTTAATAATGAAATTAGTTGTGAAATGTTTCCAAATGAAATATTCCATGCTTAAAAATACAACCATGTTAAATTTCAGCCTCCCAAAATGCAAGCACTGTAAATTCAACGCATTTAAATGCAAGCACTGTAAATTCAATGCATTTAAATGCAAGCACTGATAATACAATGCATTTATTTTTTCGATTAGAGCAAATCGACATGCCTTTATGCTTCAGAGTCTTTAGTCATGAATTTAGCTCCATAGCTTTGATGCAGAACATGTTTACCAAGCTATTTTATCACTGCACAGCGCCCCTTTCAGCCTCAAGTACCTTATTGCCCTTACATCCTTCAGGTGATTATGTACAGATGCATAAATGCTGGATTGTATAAAAAAAAGCAATTTGTAGGACACGATTGTTCCTCTGATTTGGATTCAAAGCAATACGAGCAGTCCAACGCAGTGAGCTCTAAGGACTATAGACATTTTAAAAAGTAAGAATAACAAAAAAATAGGAAGATTAGTCACATAAATGGAAAGCATGGAACTATTGTAATATCGGTGGTTCAGTAGTGCAGACTTCAATGCATCTATCATCATCTGCTTAAAAAGGCTGCATGGGTCTAGAAAATCAAGAGCTTCAAGATTAGTTCAAGTTTTAATTAGACTTAATAATTATGACTTAATAAGGATGTTAAATCTGAGTACTGAAGGAGTTTGAGGATATAATTCTGTAGCACTGAAAAACTGACGAGTAATTACAAAATTATTATTTCGCAAGTTTTTCTAACTGCATTTTAATGGTATAAAATTAAGTGAAATCTACTTTATTTTGTGACATAATATTGATAGAAGTAAGAGAGTAAATTGAACTTAAATAGGGGATAGTTCACCCATTCTCTCATCATACTCATCCTTATGCCATCCCGGATGTGTGACTTTTTTCTTCAACAGAACACAAATTAAGTTTTTTAAGTTAAGTTAATGGGTGCCAAAATTTTGAAGCTCCAAAAATCATTCAAATCAGCATAAAAGTAATCTATACGACTCCAGTGGTTAAATCTATATCTTCAGAAGCAATTTGTTAGGTGTGGGTGAGAAACAGATCCACATTTAAGTCCATTTTTACTATAAATTCTCCTCCCTGCTCAGTCAATCTTCACTTTTAACTTTCACTTTCACATTATTCTCATTGCGTTTTTGGTAATTCACATTCTTCATGCATATCGACCCCTACTGGGCAGGGAGAAGAATTTCTAGCAAAAATGTACTTAAATATTGGTCTGTTTCTATCATCTATTGATCTGTTACCCACACCTATCATATAACTTCTTGAAATATGGATTTAACCACTGGAGTTTTATGAATTACTTTTATGCTGCCTTTATTTGCTTTTTGGAGCATCAAAGTTCTGGTCACCATTCACTTGCATTGTGAGGACCTACAGAGCTGAAATATTCTTCTAAAAATCTTTGTTTGTGTTCAGCAGAAGAAAGATAATCTGGGTGAGTAAATGATGAGATAATTTTCATTTTGGGTGAACTATCCCTTTAAACATTTCAGTAACTTTTACTCACAAATCTGATGTACATGGTATTTCAATAACATTACTAAAATTTAAATGAACATTTTACTAGAACATTCCACAAACGGGTTAAATAATGTACCACATGACAAATAGAAGCCTTCCACAGGAAAGCTCCATGCATGCTATGAAGTCTATTAGACAACATCTCCTTGCATTACTGGCAATGGGATCACAGTATGAAGTTGCACACGCAGACCTGAACACTTGATGCACAAAACACGACAATGGTAAAATTAACAGCTCATTTTTTTATTTATTTTTTTATCATATATGGGTAATTTTGAGTAGAAAATGAACTTCATACTTCACAAAACAAGAAGTTAATATGCATAACAACAAAATCAACAATAAAAACTGTGTAAATAAACTTGAAACCATGCAAGCTCATTAATTATTCAAGTCCAGTGCATTCTGGAAACAACAGCTTTGAGAAGTTAAGTCAAATGTAATTATTTTATTTACCACTGAAATTTACTCAAATTAGCAAATAAATATGACAAGGTTTTCTACTTTAGGACTGAAACATGTTGATGCATAGTAAAAATAAAAAAATAATCATAAAAAAATATTTACTTATAAGCTAAACCATTAATTTTACATGTCTGAATTAAAACCACATGTAGTATTAACTTAATATTTTCAAGTTCACTATTAAACTAACTTATTTAATGTAGAAAGTACTTAAAGGAATATTCCAGGTTCAATACAAGTTAAGATCAATCGACAGCATTTGTGGCATAATGTTGATTACCACAAAAATACATTTTGACTTACCCCTCCTTTTCATTCACTTCCATTGTAAGTGCCTCACTGAAACCTCGATTTTGCTTTTTTGAAGGAAAAGTAGACAACGGTAAGTTATTTTATGTGGTAATCAACATTATGCCACATATGCTGTCAATTGAGCTTAACTTGTATAGAACCCGGAATATTCCTTTAATCATTTGTGCAATATTTACTTTGATCAACAATGTTTCAGTCATTGCAGAATAGGCCTAATTTCACAACATGACTCTTATGAAACTATAATCAAGCTTCCTGTGTGTCTGTCCAGTTGTTATAGCAGCAGACACTGAGCTGATTCATGGGACATGATGGTGACAATTCAATATGCAACTGAAAAACACTTTGAAACCAGCCTGTATCTTTAATTCGGTTTAACTTCAATGAATGCTAGATTTGTACAAGTTTAAAAGAAATATTTAATGACAGTGTTTTCTTTTTTGTATCTGCTGGTGTGGATTACATCTGTTTAGCAACCGACTGGTGTCAAGCAGGTAACAAAGCAGGAAATTTCCATCCCATGGCATTTCTTCTTAACCTACATAATGTAAAGCTGAGCGACTGTACGGGTTCCTCGGAGAGTGTAATGACCACAAGAATAAGCCCTCGCTGTGTCTGTCATAATAACTAGGCCACGCACAAGGATGGCATCACCGTGAATAACCTCGTCCACAACAGAAATACCACATTAGAACCTGTTACGTGGACCGAATAACTGAATAAACCTATATCAACTAAGAGGTGAACACGAAAATGTCACACCATTTGGAAAATGTGATTTGAAGTGGGATGTTATTTGAAGTTGCTCGTGAAACGCTACAATGGAAGGTGCCGTTCACTCCGAACGTGTTATGGACCCATCATGCTCTGTCTTCCCATTCTTTTTAGCTATCTAAATCGCGTCTTGCTGTTTTATTCGGGTTTAAAAGAACGTCAACTTTTAAAAACACTTCTCGTTCTGTTACATTCGTGGCGCTGCTTTATTATGTTTTGGCGCAAGGACAAGTTCGGTGTGATCGGCCCCTAAGTGAATAAATCTACAGTATATCAACAGAGAGGTGAACCTGAAAATGTCTCTGTATTTAGACATGAGAAAGCGGGTTATTAATATGTGAATGGATGTAACAAATGTGAATTACAACAATACTATGTACAGTAGTAGATGCCTATTCAGTACACTAGCTGTCATCATATTTAGATGTCATGTCAACCGATGACAACTTGCATGTTTCATCTGCAACATGGCAAAGCAGTGTATCCATTTTTCAGAGATGTTCATGTTCAATAATTGCAGGAAAGCACTTACAATCATTAATTCCAAGAGGGTAAGATGGGGCAAGATGCCCCCCTTAAGAACAATGTTCATTTACTTTTAAATTGTCATATATAGAAATAAACTTTTAGCATGTACAGGATGATGATGCATCATCCAACATATGGGGGGGGGGGGTCATCTTACCCCAAGGGTCTAACTTTACCTTGTCATTTCAAAATAAAAGCAATAACGAAATACTTTACTGTGTCCACAGATCCCCCATTAAAAAATAGACGTAAAAACTTTTAATATCCGACATAACAGAATGTAACATATCATTATTTTCCAATGACAAAACATTAGATCATTTAACCTCAAAACTGTTTGGATGGAATAAATCTCACAAATGTTGATGTTCAGATGAAATATCAAGATTAAAAGGAGCACAGTTTAGGTGCTGAGATTTAGTGCCAAGAGAAAGGTCAAGAGAAAAAGTTAAGGGGAGGGGGGGGTTCTTCCCCCATCTTACCCTACTAAGTCATACTATTATGTCTAAGAGTTAAAGTCAGAATTGTTTAGCATTATTTATTAAAGGCTGCATAAGCGTAACACCACCAATCGCTTAATGAGGTGTCAAGGAAACCGTGCAAGTTAAAGCTGAAACATTCTATTCTAGCTAAACCTATCAAAACCTACTATACAATATCAAGGGTGCCATGCAAGACTCATGTTACAGGTCTTTTTAATACGCGAGAGTTGATCTAAACTTACCCAGAATGGAAGTTTGGACCCACATAAGGGCTCCATCTGTGCGGCAGTGCTCTTTAATGGACCTCTTCTTCCTTATGCCGAGAGGATGTGGCTGATTTTCTTTGCTGCTCTTTTGTTCTTGCATACAACTCAAGCACACGATCACACGCTCATACATGAACGGAATAAAATGCAACAACGGACAGACCGATAATCTGTTACTAGTTGAGTGCCCGTTTCCTAACCCTCCTCTTCCCCGGGTGAGCGGATGACGTTCAAAACTACTAACCCCTTGATACAGCAGACACAAGTCGCTCTGAGGTTCTCATTGCACGAGAGGCCGCCCATTTCTGCTTGCGTATCTCGCGCGCGCATGAGGACATACCACACTGCTATTGTTTTTATTTTATTTACAAACTAATTTATTCATGCATTTTTATATAAAGATAATTATAATCAATATATACTAACATACCCTAAAGGAACCCCTTTTTGAATTGTATTTAATAATAATAATAAAAAAATATTATTATTAATAATAATAATAATATAGAAAAACAGATGAATATTTATTTTGATTATAAACTATTGTTTCCAAATGCCCTCAAAATGTCCCAAAAGCAAGGTTTTTTCATATTTATCTAACTTGTGCAAACAAATGTGTCACACACACACACACACACACACACACACACACACACACACACACAGAGAGACAGACAACAACCAATAGTTTTATTTTTTAAATTTTATTACAGTATATTATAGTGGCATTATATTATATTGTATTGTACTTAAGTTTAGTTCGTTTTGTTCATACAGGTCTTGAAACTTCTGAAATTAATCACTATTAATTATTTGATATATTTACATGCAGTTAATTTGTATTATTATGCCCCCAGGGACATAGCCATACTTCTTTGCCCAAATTACAGCTTAATTTTCATTTATGCAAATTGTCATCACATAGGCTACATGTAGTCATACTATAGGATCCATTTTGGTTGCTACCACAATTCTGCAAATACTGAACAACATTTTACAACCAGGCAGGAAATATTTGTGCACATGTGCATAGTTTTTAATGGAAATAATAAGAGTTATTATTATTGTTTACTGTAACGGAGCAGTCAATAAACAGTGAAATTCATGAAAAAAAAAATGGAGAGCTGCTAAGCCAGTGAAGGGCCTTGGCCGTAAACAGTGTAACCAAAGGATTGATCCTGTTGAAGGAGATCTCATTACATGCATTAAAATCTGTTCCTCTTCCTGGAACAGCTCATCTGCACCAGAACCAAAAGAAAATGTCTACAGACCTACACACATCAACGCAAGCCTGACCCATTCGTTGCACATTTTTAATACATTTTCTAATTTGTTCTCAATGGATCCTATTTTCATTGCCTCTATAATTCTTCCTTTATGCCTTTTCCACTGTTGTATGTCTTTTGCTAAATTAAATTCTATGTGAAATCCACTTACTGTAAAGGGAAATTATGATACTTGCTGTTATATGACACAAAAATAAGTATTGTTGCATTTTATCTGGTTTAAAGTGATTTACAGACTGGCTGAGTTAGAGGAAGTTGTGAATATGCAACTCTTGAAACCCTTTATATCAAGTTGCAAAATTAATTTAACACACTAAAGCAAACACTACATTTGTTCCAATGACAGATGCCAAAATAATCTAGAGAGACTTTGACTCAGTTGAAAGAATACAAAATGCCATTTTCGTTGACTTTTCAAGCACAACACAAATATCAATTTATTAACAGCTTTTCAATTGCCTACATGCTTTTTCGGTAAACCGTGATGAAAGCTTTTTAGGTTTGAGCGCCATCTAAAGGCTGAAAGAACTCTCTGAAGCAGCTTGTGAAAAGTTGTGTTACAAGTTCATTGAACAGATAACTTTTCATTTATATATTATTATTATTATTCCATAGTTTTTGAATATGTATGGGTTAAACAGACAAAATAGTGGCCTTACAGTTTCTGTGTGAATAAAATGAGAAGTCGGTTAAATTTTTTTTTCTGGAAAGGTCTATCTGTTTACATAAGAATGATTGTGATTTCATTAATAAAAGCCTAAAAAATAGGCTAAAGAATATATTCTTGAAGTTAAAGTTTAAACATCTCAATGGCTGCTCCAGCTGTATGTGCTCTTTGACCACCATAAAATCTGACAACACTGGCATCCTTAATTGTGATTCTTAACCTCATATTATGCTAAAATACACAATTTTCCCCAGTTTGTATAACTAATGCGCATGCGCGTTCTAGAGTTGATTGACAGTTGTTGACTGTATCTAAAAGGTGATTGGCTCTTTTAACTGTAAGGCGGGACGTTGACCGATTGGTGCTCAGAGATCCTTGGTTGAGCGTTCCAATTTTTCCCCTTCATTTTAATAGAAGTGGCCCATCTCTGCTAAATATTCTCTGGTACAATACAGTTGAGGTTTGGGGTCTTTTGATTTTGGTTATGGGCCACAGGCAGAAGTAAAAAGGCATGTAAAAAGATTTTGAGATGAGGAATTAAGTACTGTGATTGATAGACAGACAGACAGACAAACAGACGGGTGGGTGGGTGGATGGATGGATGGAGGGACGGACGGGGACAGGCAGACAGACAGATGGACGGATGGAGGGATGGGTGAGGACAAATAGACAGACAGACGGGTGGGTGTATAGATGGATAAATGGATGTATAACCAGACAGACAGACAGATGGTTGGGTGGATGGATAGACAGACGGACAGACAGACAGATAGATAGATAGATAGATAGATAGATAGATAGATAGATAGATGGGCGGGCGGGCGGGCGGGCGGACGGACAGACAGACAGACAGACAGACAGACAGGTGGGTGGGTGGATGGATAGACAGATGGACGGAAAGACAGACAGACAGACAGGTAAGTGGATGGATGGATGGAGGGACAGACAGACATATAGATAGATAGATAGATAGATAGATAGATAGATAGATAGATAGATAGATAGATAGATAGATGAGTGAGTGGATGGATGGATGGATGGATGGACGGATGGGGACAGACAGACAGACAGGTGGATGGATGGATGGATGGATGGATGGACAGACAGATTGGTGGGTGGGTAGATGGATAGATGGATGGAGGGACAGACAAACAGACAGACAGTTAGACAGATAGATAGATACTGTAGATAGATAGACAGACAGACAGACGGGAGGGTGTAGGGATGGATAGATGGATGGACAGACAGACAGACAGATTGGTGGGTGGATAGATAGATGGATGGATGTGTAAACAGACAGACAGACAGGTGGGTGGATGGATGGATAGATGGGTGGATGGAGGGACAGACAGACAGACAGACAGACATCTGGGTGTATGGATGGATGGATGGATGGATGGAAAGATGGATGGGGAAAGACAGACAGACAGACAGGTAGATAGACAGACAGACAGACATCTGGGTGTATGGATGGATGGATGGATGGATGGAAAGATGGATGGGGAAAGACAGACAGACAGACAGGTAGATAGACAGACAGACAGACGGGTGGGTTGATAAATGGATATATGGACGGATGGACGGACGGGCAGACAGACAGACAGGTGGGTAGATGGATAGATGGATAGAGTGACAGACAGACAGAAAGACGGGTGGGTAGATGGATGGATGGAGGGACGGAAGAATGGACGGTGCGAGACAGACAGACATGTAGGTAGATAAATTGATGGATTGAGGGACAGACAGAAAGATGGATGGATGGATGGGTGGACAGATGGACAGACAGAAAACAGACAGACAGGTGAGTGGATGGATGGAGGGACGGAAGAACGGATGGTATCTGTCTATCTATCTGTCTGTCTGTCTGTCTGTCCATCCGTCGGAAGACAGACAGACAGGTAGGTAGATAAATTAATGGATTGAGGGACGGACGGACAGACAGACAGACAGACAGAAAGATGGATGGATGGATGGACAGACAGACAGAAAGACAGATTGGCAGACAGACAGATGGGTGAGTGGATGTATGGATAGATGGATGGATGAATGGACAGAGATAGACAGACAGACAGACAGATGAACAGACAGACAGACAGATTGGTGGGTGGATAGACAGATGGATGGATGGATGAATGGATGGATGTGTAAACAGACAGACAGACAGGTGGGTGGATGGATGGTAGATGGGTGGATGGAGGGACAGATGGACAGACAGACGTCTGGGAGTATTGATGGATGGATGGATGGACAGATGTATGGGAAAGACAGCCAGACTGGTAGGTAGATAGATAGACAGACAGACAGACAGACAGACAGGTGGGTGGGTGGTAAATGGATGTATGGACTGATGGACAGACGGACAGACAGACAGATGGGTGGGTGGACAGATGGATGGATGGATGGATGGATGTATAAACATATAGGTGGGTGGGTGGATGGATGGATGATGGATGGAGGGACAGATGGATGGGGACAGACAGACAGACAGGTGGGTGGATGGATAGATGGATAGAGTGACAGACAGACAGACAGAAAGACGGTGGGTAGATGGATGGATGGAGGGACGGAAGAACGGACGGTGCAAGACAGACAGACAGACATGTAGGTAGATAAACTGATGGACTGAGGGACAGGAGAAAGATGGATGGATGGGTGGACAGACGGATGGATGGACAGACAGACAGAAAACAGACAGACAGGTGGGTGGATGGATGGATGGATGTGTAAACAGACAGACAGGTGGGCGGGTGGATGAATGGATGTATGGACGGATGGACGGACGGACAGACAGACAGATGGGTGGGTGGACAGATGGATGGATGAATGTATAAACATATAGGTGGGTGGGTGGATGGATAGATGGACTGAGGGACAGACAGACAGACAGAAAGACGGGTGGGTAGATGGATGGATGGATGGACAGAAGAATGGATGGTGTGACACAGACAGACAGACAGGAAGATAAATTGATGGACTGAGGGACAGACAGACAGAAAGATGGATGGATGGATGGATGGATGGATGGACGGACGGATGAACAGACAGACAGACATGTGGTTGGATGGATAGATGATTGAGGGGCAGACAGATAGACAGACAGACAGAAAGACTTGTGGGTAAATGGATGGATGGATGGATGGATGAATGAATGGATGATGGAGGGACGGAAGAATGGATGGTGCGAGACAGACAGACAGACAGGTAGGTAGATAAATAGATGGATTAACGGACAGACTGACAGTAAGATGGATGGACGGACGGACGGACGGACAGACAGACAGGTGGGTGGCTAGATAGAGGGATTGAGGGACAGACAGACAGATTGACAGAAAGATGGGTGGGTAGATGGATGGATGGATGGATGGATGGACAGACAGACGGACATGGACAGATAGACAGAAAGTCAGACAGGTGGTTGGATGGATAGATGGACTGAGGGACAGACAGACAGACTGACAGACTGACAGAAAGATGGGTGGGTAGATGGATGGATGGACAGTGGACAGGGACAGACAGACAGAATGTCAGACAGGTGGGTGGATGGATAGATGGATTGAGGGACAGACACACACACACAGACAGACTAACAGAAATACGGGTGGATAGATGGATGGATGAATGGATGGATGGATGGACGGACGGACGGGGACAGACAGACAGAAAGTCAGACAGGTGGGTGGATTGACAGATGGAGTGAGGGACAGATAGACTGACAGAAAGATGGTGGGTAGATGGACTGAGGGACCAACAGACGAACGGACAGTGCAAGACAGACAGACAGACAGACGGGTGGGTGGGTTGATGGATGGATGGATGTATAAACAGACAGACAGACAGACATATGGATGGACAGACAGATAGATAGATAGATAGATAGATAGATAGATAGATAGATAGATTGATAGATAGACAGACAGACATATGGATGGACAGACAGACAGATAGATAGATAGATAGATAGATAGATAGATAGATAGATAGATAGATAGATTTGGTGGAGACATACAGGTGAGTGGATGGATGGATGGATGGATGGAGGGACAGACAGACAGATAGATAGATAGACAGACAGACAGACAGAAAGACAGACAGTCGGGTGGATGGATGATTGATGACAGATGGATGGGGACAGACAGACAGGTAGATTAATAGATAGAAAGACAGACAGACAGATGGACGGACGTACAGACAGATAGATGGATGAACAGATGGGGACAGACGGACAGACAGACAGAGAGACACATTGGTGGGTGGATAGATGGATGATGAATGGATGTGTAAACAGTGAGACAGACGGGTAGGTGGATAAATAGATGGATTGTGGGACAGACAGACAGAAAAACGGGTGGGTTGATGGATGGATGGATGGATGGATGGAAGAACAGATGGTGCGAGACAGACAGACAGACATGTAGGTAGATAAACTGATGGATTGAGGGACAGACAGAAAGATGGATGGATGGAAGGATGGGAGGACTGATGGTCAGACATACGGGTAAGTGATGGATGGATGGATGGATGGATGGATGGATGTATAAACAGACAGACAGATAGACATGTGGATGGATGGATGGATGGATGGATGGACGGACGGAGATAGATAGATAGATAGATACTTAATTATATTAATATTCCATGACATTTAAATGTTTTTGTTTATTTATTTTTACATGAATAGCTAATGGGAAAAAATTCTGATTGGCACGTCTGTCATTAATTCAATCCAGCGTGTCTCAAAACCGCGTCATATGCATATGCGCGCGCTGCATTTTTGGCTATCCTTGGCACGTGCAATTTTTTTTCAGATGCACACACTCTGGACCGCGCGCCCATGCCCACAACCGCTGCGCGCACCGATGATTCCACAAAATACTGCTTACGTAGACAGCTAACTAAGTTTGGAGCCACAGCCCATATCAATGGACACACATAGCAGAAAAGTTCGTCTTGGAGACCAGTCAGTTCACAGAGGTGATTAAAAGAGTTCATGATGCTGGCAGGTTTCCTACAGCTGTGGATTACAAAATTTAATCGGTGTGCATGGTTTGCCTCGAGCAAATCGTTCTAACGGACCCGCTTCTTGTCTGACCAGCTGGAAAACTTTTGGGAACGATGATAGCGAACGAGGGGAGCTCTCAGACATCCAAACCTCCTCCAGCCTCACCAGCGGGATTACCAGTCAGCGCATCCAAGAGAAGAATCTCCAGGGTCGGGAGGAAACAGAGCAATGGATCAGTGCAGTAAGTTCACTTGTTAAGTCGACCTTAAACAGCATAGTGTATAAATTACAACTTTTGTCATTTCTATGTATAAATTGACATTTATAAGGTATCAGTTTTATATTAAGCCTATAAATACACGTTAATTACACGTTAATTACATGCCTTTGTACTGTATACATAAACTACTGTCCATTCACAAAAGTGTTTTTTATGATGCGTGTTTAGAGTGAAAGGATTTTTAGTCCCCTCTCACAAACTTGCAGCATTATATGGTACTGTCGCAACAGCGAGGGCTTTAAAAGAGTTTTTATTCTGAAATAAGCAGAGTTTTATGAGATACTAATTCATAATTATGAGATGACTTTTAATGTCATAATTATGACATTTATCTAAAAATTGTGACTTTTTATCTCATAAGATTACTTTTATCTCAAAATAATGACTTTGTTACTCATAATTTTACATTTTTATTTCAACAATTACTTTTTAATTTCATAATTATAATTTTGTATCTCATAATTCATAATTATGACTTAGTATCATAAACAGGACTTTTTTCTCATCATTTTGATAATATCATTTTCTCATCATTTTTCTCATCATCTCATAATAATAACTTTTTAATCTCACAATTATGACTTTTAATCTCAAAATGATGACTTTGTATCTCATAATTTAGATTTATCAAAGCACAATTTTTTATGCATTATTTATTTATTTTTTTTATGTGGCGGAAATTGCCCTCCATAGATGACATTTTTAGACATAGCTAAAATATTTATGTTTCACGTGCAGGACCTCTTTGTTCATTTTATGCTCATCACTTTTCATTTATGAAGAACAACCATCCACAAGTATTCCGAAAGTATTCCGAGAAACATTGGTCTGAAGAGTCAGACTTTAACTGCTGCATCTAAAGTCACTCCACCCAGCAGGGCAACAGATCAATCCTGTGTCCTCTTCCCAGGTCTAGTTCATCCAGTGGTACGACCAGATCAGCAGAGAGTGTGGGCATCCGGCAACCGGCGAAGAACAAGATCCGCCGTCACCAGCATCGGCTGTCCGCTGTGTTCGGCCGCGGTTCTCGGAGAGGCTCTGGGGAGATGGCTGCTTCAGGAGAGGAGATGGTGGTGACAGAGGATCCTTCTGAGCTGTCAAATCATATCACGGCTCCAGGCATTCTGAAGATATTTGGCACTGAGATTTGTGAAGGAGCCAACTACAAGAGTGTACTGGCCACAACACACTCCTGTGCCAAAGAGCTGGTTAAAGAGGCGTTAGCCAGGTGAGGCCAAATATATTGAGGCGAATATGAGCACATAATGCATTTGATTTTGCTGTTGTTGTGTAACATTATCTTAAATACACCACTTTATCTTCAACAGCTTCTTTAGATTTAAATGAATTTCATGGCATAGGCTAAAAGACTTATCAGTAAATGTAAATAAACAGTGTTTCATGTACAGTAGCCACAAAAACTATTCAGACACTTCAGCAGCACTTTAAAAAATGTATAAATGTCATTGCATTTCTTTTAAAGAAATGACATCACAAACACTTCTCAAGCTTAACACTTTACAGAAATACGTTTTTTAGGTTTTAAATTGTAAAATGATATTCTGTTTAAAATTAAGACATTTGGACATTGTCTGAATGTCAAACGTAGTGTTACATGTCCATCAATAATGTGATGAACTACACCTGTGGTTTCTCTGCTAGGACACCCATGTGAATTTTAGGGGAAATGACTTCATACATTCACTACAAGTCACCTTGAGACCAGTTGGTTAAAAGTAATTGAAAAAATGAAAAGTGAAGCTGCCATAAGTGTGACTTAACTGTCCAAATACTATTTGGGGCCACTGTATATTCAGTATTGGGTTACAGTAAATGAAATATGAATAACAAGGGTTTGGTAGTGTTTAAATTCATAATGCTATTGCCCTGTTACTGCTATGAAAAACTGGTAACACTTAGAAGGTTCCATTAGTTAACATTAGGGATCATGAAAGAACAATATATTTTTTACAGCTTTTATTTATCTTTGTTACTGCTAGTTCATATAAATAAAATTGTTCATTGTCAGTTTATGTTAGTTCATAGTGCATTAACTAATGTAAACATACACAATTTAAAAAATGTATGACTTCATTAATGGTGCTGTAAGCGACTTTAGCCGTTCTAAAATTTCCACAGAATGAACCATTGGATTAGCCACGCCCCATCTTTCCAAACCCCCGCACTCAAAATATACCAAATGAGCTTTATTAAAGCCGATATCGAGCAGGAGCAGTTGTCAAAAATCAACAGCAGTAAAATAGCGCCCTCCACTGACAACTGTTAAGAGCAACATGGCATAAAATTGGCAATAAGCCTCAAGAATTCGCTGCAACTTCAAAATTATGAGAACGTGCAAAATGATTGACAGGTAGAAAGCGTCAGAGACCATGGCCTGCGGACACTATTTTGTTCGCTGTTTACAAAGTCTACAGCTGTCACATAGACCAGTGAGATATCTCACAACACTTATTTCATGATTATCTCTTAGGGAGTAGGAACATTTTTGCATAACTTTCCATAAAAACAATTCGCTTACAGCACCTTTAACCAAGATTAATAAATGTTGTAAAAGTATTGTTCATTGTTAGTTCATGTTAACTAATGTTGATCAATGGAACTTTATTGTAAAATGTTACCGAAAAGCACAAAACATTGTGCCATTGTGCTCATGGATTAAAGTCCCTTGTAACAGCTTTTAATGTTTTCATACCAAATGCCTCGATTGGTTTGTGGGAAATTGTAGTCTAAATGAATTCCTTGCTGAATGCAAGCTGCTTTGAATAGAATGTTGAGTCAGCACTCAAGTACCAAATTCCAGAATTTCTCTTATGTGTGCATGAGTGACTGTTGTTTATGTGGTTAAAAATAAAAATGGCACCTTTCATTTCAGGTTTAAGGAACAGAGATTTTTATGTAGTTTTATTATTTTATATTGAAACTCATTTTGCATGACAAAGTTTTTTTCTTTTTTTTCTTTTTTTATTGTTTTTACAGTAGTGAGTTGAGTGAGTTAAATATTAAGCCCAGGTATAGAAAGAAGAAAGAAGGTGTATTCTACTTTCTGTTGACTCATACAGGATTCCTACAGTCATGGAAAACCTGGAAATATCACTGAATTTTAAATTGAGCTTCCCAGGCCTGGAAAAGTCATTGGAATGAATAAAATCGTAAAAAGTCATGGAACAATCTATAGTGAACATATATATTTTTCTTTATATATTTTCTTTATTTTTATGCTCTCTGCTGTAAAATATGTTATTGGCTATAAATACAGTAGCTTTATGATTGCAGTCTCTATGAATTGATTTTTAAAAATCCTTATCCAGTAATCACAAATGAGTGGAAATATTATAGAATAGTCATGGAAATTGTTTTGGTCAAAAAGTGTGAGAACCCTGAATATAGAAGTGCAACACCATAAAATACTAGTGTAACAGACAGCACATCTGTTTCTGGTGTTTGTTTTTGTTATTATTTTAGATACTCCCTAAGCAAAGAACATGCTGATGACTATGTGTTATGTGATGTGATTGGGTGTATTGGAGATCACCCCTGGAGGACAGAATGTGTTCGTGTGGTTGGGGACAACGAGAAGCCCCTCCTGCTGCAGTCCCTCTGGAAGCCCAGAGAGGGCTATGCCCGCCGATTTGAGATCCAGCACAAGGCCTCTGTGGAGGAAAATATCTCTAAAGATAGGGACACCGTGACAGCAGGTATACCTCACTCATAATTGCTGTCCATTGCACAACATTGCATTGAAGATGTTTTTGTAATGTCTGCTGAACTGCAATCAAGCTGTCATTCCTGGCAACCAAAATTGAGCCACCAAATTGACTTTTTTTATTTGTCCTTGTAAGTTGTGCTTCCTTCCTGCCAACAAACCACTTCATGTTTACACTGACCTTGGCATACTTACACAATGCTAGTTTGAAGGCATTGCCTTGATGAAATCAAACAACAGACATGTCTGTAATTGGTTACAGTGCTCCACTGCTGGGGAAAACAATTGTAAAGAAAATAGACCTAAATGGTTTTCTTAATTTAAGTTACTCAAGGAACTGGACATCGCCACTTGATGTCAACATTCAATACTTAATATTCTTATTCTCTAGGCATAAACGCACAGGCACGAAAGTTGCAGAAGACGCGCTCTAGAGGTAAATCTGTTCCGCTGGACTTGGGTATAAGTGATGGTGCAGTGGACAGCAGACACAATCTTTTTAGGAGTCTAAGCGAGATGAACTTGCCAGCTGAGGCTCAAAGCACCTGCGGACACTCCTGTACAGAGGTCCACAAAAACTGCAAGAACCAATCACAGGGGGAGGAGCCAGAAGCTGAGGCCTACAAAGCAACACACTGTCATGCCAATGAAAGGGAGGAGACGGAGAGTAGCAATGACAACACTACACAGTATTCCATTCACCCACCCCTCGAATTCCCGTACTTCCTTCTTCTGCATGGGTTCAGTTACAGACAGGTAGGACAGACTCCCACTATATCTCTGCCTCCTCCTCCCCACCAAAGCTCCCTCGCATCCACCCAACTCTCCCACTTCCTTGCTCCCTTTTCTTTCCTATGCCCCATCAAACACTAGAGTTACTGTTTTTGGAATGTTCTGGTGTGATGAGATTTATCAGTGAAGCATATTTTGTGGCCAGCCTTCTCCATTTTTTCTTTGTTGCTTGCTGGAAGTCAGATCAACTTTTTATGGAATATTGTCTTATTTGATTTCAGATTTACTGTCACCCTTTTGGTTAAAGGTAAAGTGTGAAATTTCTGCTACCACTAGAAGCACCATCATTTTTAAACAGGTTTCTTTAGCACTCAGCTTATGAATGTCTTATTTATAGTTGTCCATCCACATTGAGCTGGGATAGGAGAAATTATTTTAACTTTTTATTTAAAAATGACACATTCAACTTTTTTTACACTCTAGGTCTAGGACATTTACTTCATGTGCACTTACTATATGCATCACAATGTCAACATGTGTAACAAAATGAAATTTCAACATTTTGTTTAACCAGTTGTTACTAAATGTATCTAAATCTATGATGTTAAAGGGATAGTTCCCCAAAAATGAAAATTCTCTCATTTATTCACTCTCATGCCATCCTAGATATGAATTACTGTCTTTCTGCTGGGAAAAAAAAAGAAGTGTTTTTAGGAGAATATCTCAGCTCTGTAGGTCCGTACAATGCAAGTGAATGGTGGAAAGAAATTCGAAGATCCAAAAAGCACATAAAGGAAGCATGAAAGTAAAACATATGACTCCAGTGGTTAAATCCATATCTTCTGAAGTGATATGATAGGTGTGAGTGAGAAACAGAACAATATGTAAGTATTTTTTACTACAAATCTCCACTTTCACTTCCACATTCTTCTTTTGTTTTTGGCGATTCGTAGGTGGGGATGTGCACATCTGTTTCCAGTGGCGTGCGTTGCATTAACCAGGTAACCCTTCAATCAATCAAATCTGATGCATAAACTTGCGCCTTGATTGCTCAATTGGACTCGTTTACTTCATAATGCGACGTCAATTGTGAAACGACATACCGGCATATGGATCTTTGATATTTACTTTGGTCACTGTCACTATGTTTTCAGGTGTTAGAATCCGGTTGTGACGTTGGTTGTATACTCACGGTTGTCAATCCCAAACATTGACTGTTTGAACGTGGCCTTGTTCTGTTGTGTTTCTTACATACCTTTTTATTCGGAAGCAGCACTCAACGGAGCCTGTTGGCGATCGTGAGAGTTTGTTTGACTGAGCATTTACAATCGCACACATCACAAGAAAGTTGCCAATGAGTCAGTTCATTTGAAGAAAAAAAATGTCATGCTGATTTTACCCTGTAAAATCAGCCATTGATTTTAAGACTGCTTGCTCTCTGCCTGTAGCACTGTTCATCGTCAATCTCTAACGTGGCTGAAGGAAAAACGTTTCTTGTTTTACGTTCATTCAGTGCATAACCCCTTCTCCCGAGATCTGTGAAGGGGGCAAAGAGCTGAAGGCCAACCCGCTAATACAATTGAATCACAGAACCCTTAAAAAATCATCTGAAGAAGGCACGTTGTGACTTAGCTCTACAGCGTAATTTGATTGGCTGTCACAGAACGCTGACACTCCGTCTGAAGAAACAATGCAAAGATATTTGAGGTAGTCTACATTAAATTTAAGTTGTTTTTGAAGTTGTATAGTATTTCTGTATTTTAAAGCATTTATTGCGGTATGCATTTAGTGCATATACTGTACATAGTTAAATAAACGTGGGGAAGAGCGTTTCATAATTTTTAAATAACGTTTGTCTCAATTCCTGTCACCCCTTCTCTGAAGGGTTTGAAGGGGCTGACTGCACACCACTGTCTGTTACTCATCCACACCTATCATATTGCTTCTGAAGATATGGATTTAACCACTGGAGTCATATGGATTACTTTTATGCTACCTTTATATGCTTTTTGGACCTTCAAAGTCAAAGTTCTGGTCACCATTCACTTGCTCTGTGAGGACCTGCAGAGCTGAGATATTCTTCTAAAAATCTTCATTTGTGTTCAGCAGAAGAAAGATAATCATACACATCTGAGATGGCATGAGGGTGAGTAAATAATCAGAGTAGTTTCATTGTTGGGTGCACTATACCTTTAAAGTACAGAATTACAGGGATAATCACTACTTTATACAACACTTAGGGAAATGATTCCATCACTGATTAGAATTAAACTCATGCTCTATTCACAATCACAATGTTTCGCACCCTTGGATAATACAACACGTGTGACGTCATGCACCATGGAAAAATATGATCCCACATCCCTTCAATTCCATTGGAAAATAACAGAATGTGCCAACAGAGGAAAGATGGCATGAAAAATGACCATGTATGCAAAAACAGCCTGAGTGTTCACACTAATCAGGAAGTGGTGTGTCCAAAGCAGTGTGTCAAAAGGGTGGACACATTTCCTGACAGATTAATGTTTCCCACAGAATGATTAGTACCCACAAATTAACACACACGTGCACACATGTACAAACATAGTGTTATATATACAGTACTGTATATGAAAGACTAGCTGAAATGAAAGAATCACAAGTAAATGTTGCAAATAAAGACAAATGTGAGAGAAAATGTGCTATTGTTACTTTAAATGGGTCATGACATGAGGAATAAAATTTTCCTTGATCTTTTGACCTATAAGAGGTCATTGTACAATAAAAACATATTGTACTTTTCAGAACTCAAAACTTCTTCCTCTCTGCAAAAAGATAATTTGTTGAAGCTGCCAAAACGACTCGTTCTCTACTTCCTCTACATTGTGATGTCACACTGTGGTAGACATTTGCATCTGACTGCCACCACAACATCACATCAACGACTGCTTTGCCTTTAATTACTTCCGTAGCCCACATTCCTATATTTCTGTATTCTTTTTTCATTTTTTTTTTTCATTTTAATAATTTTTACTTTTTTACATTTATCTTATTACTTTTTATTCTTATTTCTTGTTCTTAATTGATTTAAAAAAAAAATTTATGTATCTTATATTTTTTAAAATAATTTTTATGTAAAGCACTTTGAATTGCCATTATGTATGAAATGTGCTATATAAATAAACTTGCCTGGCCTAGTAGTGGTGAGCAGTGAGATGGCAAGGAGAGAGCAGGTCAGTCAAGAGCAGTCAGCCAATCATAAAAGTGGGCGTTTACTGACAAATCTTAAAGGAGAAGCAGTCATAGGTTCAGAATGAGGGTGGAAAATTAGTGCTTGTAATGGGCGGGTACTCACCGGTATGCAGGGGCGGTGCCAGGATTTTTTCAAAGGGGGGGCCGGGCAGGGTACCATAATTAGTCTGTGGTGGCACTGAAATTCTGTCTGACTGGGGGGGGGCGTGCAACGACCAAAATGACCAAATCATATATAACTCTGTGTATTTTATTTTTATTTAAATTCAACATCAATGCACAGAATTCACAGAGTACAGTACCTCACCAATATCTGACTTTATTATATCCTCAGGATTTTATCATCTATGCACTGATAGGCAGCAAGACAGTATTTGGGCGCCAGATTGAACAAACTTGCACTGAGACTGAAGGCGATACAGAAAACTTGCATCTCTGGGCCCCTGATATCCTCCAACAGCACTGCTGTGTCCAGCGCTTGGATATCCATCCAGCTCCTGACCAAACCCCAGGAAGGGTTACACTTCTAAAGCCACTGAACAGAGCTAAAATGAAGAGGAACGGAGTCACTATCACCCAGGAAGTTGAGTTGCAATCTGGAGACATCATCAGCTTGGGCGAACATTACCTCTTCATGTATAAAGACCCAACCTCTCCTGTGGTCACAACCCCTCCAACAGTTACCCTGCCCTGGCAGGCTGAGATGTCCCATACATGCAAGCTGCCCCCTCTGTGTAAAACGTGTGTACTGTCAGAGAGAGAGAGAAAGTATAATGGCTTGCCATGCTTTAGAGACTCTGACGGAGCAGAGCTGGTTCTGGCTTATGATGTGGAACATGAGACCAGAATCCTGAAGGAGATATTTGCCACAATTGACCAGAATGAGAATGCACACAAACTGACCGCATCTTTCCTGCTGTGCTTATGTCTCCAGCAGTCTGCCACTCATTTCTCAATGCCTGCCCTTCGCAGGCTACTGTTACAGATAGCCAATGGAGTTCAAATAGTCGTATGGGTAGGTTTATTGAGTGATATTTTTTATACTTGAAATCTGTCTGTCTATCTGTATTTCTTACTGTATAAGAGTAGTTGACATGCCCTGCAGTATGACATGCTGTATTCTATATAAAACGTATTCATTCTTTTTATAATAAAGTGCAACAGTCTGGTTCCGGAAGTAAAGATCACATTGATTTTCTAACAATATCTTAAAAACCTTTAAAGACCTACCATGAGCTTACTTATATGCAACAATGCTATATACACTCTTATCAATTTTAAATGAAAGCCTTATGTGTCAGCTACCCATAATAAGCTTTTTTATGCTTCAATACAGGAAAAGGCAAAGGAACTTGCAGCTTTGCAACCTGAAATGTAAGAGCAAGAACTGGTTTCTTATCATTTAAATTCATAACCAGAGGGATTCAATTCCATTTCTCTGGTAAAGCTTACATTTAAACCATATTTTCCTTGCTCTGCTGACATTAACAATAGTGACTCAGACCCAGAAGACTTGCCTCCAAACACTGACAAGCTGTTCCAGGCTCTGGAGCCTCTGGTCCTGTGGATGGCCAACTCCATCCAGCTCCTTCATTTCATCCAGCAGGAAGTGCCTCGTCTACTGCATGGAATCTCTCAAGAGGAGGAAGACGAGGAAGAAGATTGTATTGGTAAAGCTGAAACAGCTTGTTGACTGTATCTTTTTATGTTGACTGTTGACTGTTTATAGGGGCAGTGGTAGCTCAGCGGTTAAGGCTCTGCGTTACTGATCAGAAGGTTGGGGGTTCAAGCCCCAGCACCACCAAGATGTCACTGTTGGGCCCTTGAACAAGGCCCTTGACCCTATCTGCTCCAGGGGCACTGTATCATGGCTGACCCTGCACTTTGACCCCAGTCTAGCTGGGATATGTGAAAAAGAAGAATTTCACTGTATATGTGCAAATGTGTGATAAATAAAGAAAATTATTATTAGAAACAGGAAAACCCTCTTAGTATCTTTATAATGTTATAAAGCCATTCAGATTCATTCATTATCCTTCCATCTCTGTCCTTTAATTTCTAGCGGTGCTGCAGTTGCGTCTGTCCTCCGTGCGGTCTGCCAGTGAGGAGGCCATGACGGTCCTGGAGGAGGTCATCATGTTCACCTTCCAGCAATGTGTCTATTATCTCACTAAGGTCAGGCTCACCAGCATCTTCCTGCTTAAAGAAATACATCATCCAAAAATGAAATTTCTGTCATCATTTACTCACCAAACCCATTTGACTTGCTCTCTTCTGTGGAACACAAAAGGTGATTTTTTTGAAGATTATCTTTTCCATAAAATGAAAATGAAAGGGAAATAGGTCTGTCAAGCTTCAAAATGACAAAAAGCATGATAAAAGTATCATAAAAGTA
This sequence comes from Myxocyprinus asiaticus, assembly GCF_019703515.2. Lineage (NCBI taxonomy): Eukaryota > Metazoa > Chordata > Actinopteri > Cypriniformes > Catostomidae > Myxocyprinus > Myxocyprinus asiaticus. Next base: position 16,915,413 of record NC_059375.1, read on the forward strand.
ATCCATATGACCTGTACAGTATATTTACAAGCCATACGTTAGTTAGTTCACCCAAAAATGAAAATTCTCTCATTGTTTACTCACCCTCATGCCATCTATGATGTGTAAGACATTCTTCCTTCTGCTGAACACAAATTAAGATTTTTCTTTTAAGATCTAAAAGAAAATCTCACCTCTGTAGGTCCATACAATGCAAGTGAATGGTGACCAGAACTTTGAAGGTCCAAAAAAACATAAAGTCAGCATAAAAGTAATCAATAAGACTCCAGTGGTTTAATCAATGTTTTCTGAAGTGATCCAGTTGGTTTTGGGTGAGAACAGACCAAAATGTAACTCCTTTTCCATTGTATGTTGCCATTACAGTCTCTAGGCACGATCATGTTTTCAAGCTTGATTACACTTCCTAGTGCTTGATGCATGCGCAGAGCGCTAGATGGCGCTATAGGAAGTGTAATCGAGCTTGAAATCATGATTGCCAATGAGACTGCTGTCAAGATTTATAGTGAATAGTTAGTTTTATTTTGGTCTGTTCTCACCCAAAACCGATTGGATCACTTCAGAAGGCATGGATTAAACAGATGAGGTTTTATGGATTACTTTTTATGTTGACTGTATCTCCTTTTTCGACCTTCAAATTTCTGGTCACCATTCACTTAACTATGGACCTAAAGAGCTGAGATATTCTTTAAAAAATCATTGTGTTCAGCAGAAGAAAGAAAGTCATACACATCTGGGAGGGCATGAGGGTGAGTAAATGATGAGAGAATTCTCATTTTTGTGTGGACTATCCCTTTAAATTCACAGAAGCTCTAAAAACGGACTACAGAAGTCGTATGGACTACAAAAGTAGCTCATCAATGTTTGATGCCAAACTACATTGGTTCTTGTGTTTCTCGTGACCAAATGTCAGGTGCCATATTTGATTTGAGAACTACAGTGGAGGGGAAGATTTTCAGTGAATAACAACTTACATTTGGGTCTGTTCCTCACACAAAACTATCATATGGCTTCAGTAGGCTTGGAATATAGAACACGAGTCATTTTGACTTCTTTAATTATGCTTGACAGTCCCAGTCCCCATTCACTTTCATTATTTGGAACAGAGTAACCAGGATATTTTTATAATTCACCCTTTGTGTTCAATGTAAGAAAGTCATACAAGTTTGGAACAAAATAAGGTTGAAAGCATATGATTTTCAGTTTTCACTATGTTGGTATGGTCTTAACTGCAAAACGCACTATATATCAGCCAGTAGAAAGACTCATTTCCAATGCATTGAAATGGGGTCAACATCTCTTTTTAAACCACAAAGTGAGACCTGCAGCATTGATCTAAAATGCTTCCAGATGTCTCTTACATGTGACCTTGATAGACCTTTTTGATTTGTGGATATGAATGAATCTAGTGTATCATACTGGTTGACTAATGTAGTATGGGATACTAGAATTTTCTGAAGCAGCTATAGCAACAAGTACTTAGTTCCATGATACAAAGAAAGACAATCTGTTTCTATATTGGCAGTTCTTTAGTCAAATATAGAAAATTCTGTAGGGAAAATCTAGAGTGTTTCATTGGTAGTTGTTCTATGTGATGAACCACATACTGAAATGGACTGAGATCCATTCAGACCGAGATATTCCATTGAGTCAGAGTCAGTTCTTATAAAATTTCTCTTCCCTTTTAGCACAGGAGCAAGGCAAGTGATGTCTACTTAAGTAACTTCCTTTGAGTGATTTAGATTTTAGCTTTAAAGCCACCAAGAGTTTAACATCTTCTCTTAAGTTTATGCTGCTATTTTTGTTGTGTCTGCGGATTCAAGTGTTAGCAGGATACGTACGCATTTCTCTAAACATGAAATTATACTATGTGTGTATACAGTCTGTGGCAGACCTCTACCTTTCCTAAAGAGGAAGTTGGAGCCAGTTGAACAAACCACGTGAGACATTTATTGCAGATACACTTTTCAACGTTACACAATATGACTTCAGCCATAACATTCAACACACAGACAGGTCCGGGTTGCTTTCCAGCGGTTCCCGACCAGTGTTGGGTGTAATTGTGACGAGGCAGGAGGATCTAAACGCAGATTTAATAAAAAGAAACAAAAAGTAACTCAGAATATAAGGAAACAAAACACAGGGAACCAAGCACAGAGCATCAAAACAACACATGCGAAGACTGACCAAGAAACTAGGGGAAACAAGGGAATGAGGAACACCTGGAGAAGACAATCAGGGGAAAACCAATCATGAAAGAAAACTACAAAAGGACTACAAAACTAACAGGAAACAGGAATGAGGAACTAATCAAGAATTTCAACATAAGTCAAGGCAAAAAAACAGGGAATATGTGACAGAGCCCCCCCCCCCTTTAAGGAGCGGATTCCAGACACAACAAAAATAACTGTCCATGGTGTGTGGGGGGAAGGGAGAAACAGGCAGTTCAAGGGGGCACAAGGGGCAAGGGGAGCAGAGGAACAAGGCAAAGTCAGGGAGGCTTGAGACCAAGGCGAAGCCAGAGGGGTGGAGAGCCAGGGTGATGCTGCAGGCTCGGAGGACCAAGCTGGAGTCAGTGGTTCAGAGGGCTGAGGTGGAGCTGGGGGCTCTGAAGAATGAGGCAGAGCCAGTGGGAGTGTGGACCCAGGTGGAGCTGGAGACCAAAGAGGCCAGAGCAGATCAGGCAGATGGCCAGGAGACCAAGGATACCAGAGCAGATCAGGCGAACGGCCAGGAGACCAAAGCAGATCTGAGCAGGGCTGAGACAGGGTCAGGAGGCCTGGGAGGTGGCCGCAGGGCCGAGACAGGGTCAGGAGGCCTGGGAGGAGCTGGAGGAGGGATGGACAGAGCCGTTGTAAGAGGAGTCTCTGGTAAGGCAGATGGAACCACTGAAGGAGGAGTCTCTGGAGGAGCGGGCTGAGCCGTTGAAGATGGAGCCGTGGAAGACTCTGTGGGCAGAGCTGTGGAAGACTCCGTGGGCGGAGCTGGGAGAGGCTCAAGGGGCGGTCCATGGAAGGTGGAGCCGTGGGAGGCTCGAGGGGCGAAGCCGTGGGAGGCTTGAGGCTAAGAGTCCTGGATGACTGGGAAAATACCTCTGTGGTCGTGAGCACGGGCAGCGACTCGGGATAAGGTGTCCATTTCCTTTTCTGGACAGCTGGGAGTGTAGTCACGGGACACTGGCTCGTCGGTGCTGGCTTGTTGGCCGTGGCGGGCTTGGGCGCTGGCTCGTTGGCCGTGGCGGGCTTGGGCGCTGGCTCGTTGGCCGTGGCGGGCTTGGGGCAAGGAGCCGTGGCAGCAGAAGATGTAGGTTTTGGCCCGGGGTTCCCACCATAATCCACTGTGTAAAGTGATCCGCAAAGTTCCAGGGCCTTCTCCACATATTCGCAGAGTGTCCAGTGAGGATCAGCCGGAGGCATCAGTTCCTTCAGTGCACTATTCAGACCCGTCCGGAAGAAAACCACCAGAGCGGTCTGGATAGTGCACTAAATTCGCTATGCTCTAAAAACTCACAGACGTGATCCTCAACTGGACGGTCCCCTTGCTTCAGAAGCAGAATTCTGACAGCCGCTAGATCCATTTTTGGTCAGTCTTTCTGTGATGAGGCAGGCGAGGAATGAAGATCTAAATGCAGCTTTAATAAAACAAAGATAAACAAAGTAACTCAGAATATAAGGAAACAAATCACAGAGCATCAAACAATACATGCAAAGACTGACCGAGAAATCAGGGGAAACAAGGGCTTAAAACAAGGGCAAACAAGGGAATGAGGAACACCTGGGGAAAACAATCAGGGGAAAACCAATCATGAAAGAAAACTACAAAGGACTACAAAACAAATAGGAAACAGGAACGGGGAACTAAACAATAATTTCAACATAAAAGTCAAGGCAAAAAAACAGGGAATACGTGACAGTAATGCATTATTAAGTAATTCATTACTGTAATCAAATAACTTTTTCATAAACATTTTTTTAGTAATTTACAGTTACTTCTGATGTAATTGCATTAAATTCTGTATAGACTATAGAACAATTCTATATAAAACAATAGTGAATTTAAAATCGAAATTTAACGTCTAATGTTAAAATATACACTGGCGGCCAAAAGTTTGGAATAATGTACAGATTTTGCTGTTTTTGCAAGGAAATTGGTACTTTAATTCACCAAAGTGGCATTCAACTGATCACAAAGTATAGTCAGGACATTACTGATGTAAAAAAAACAGCACCATCACTATTTGAAAAAAGTCATTTTTGATCAAATCTAGACAGGCCCCATTTCCAGCAGCTATCACTCCAACACCTTATCCTTGAGTAATCATGCTAAATTGCTTATTTGGTACTAGAAAATCACTTGCCATTACATCAAACACAGTTGAAAGCTATTTGGTTCATTAAATGAAGCTTAACATTGTGTTTGAGTTTTTGAGTTGCCACGGTATGCAATAGACTGGCATGTCTTTAGGTCAATATTAGGTCAAAAATGGCAACAAAAAAAAAGAAACAGCTTTCTCTAGAAACTCATCAGTCAATCATTGTTTTGAGGAATGAAGGCTATACAATGCTTGAAACTGCCAAAAAACTGAAGGTTTCATACAGAGGTGTACACTACAGTCTTCAAAGACAAAGGACAACTAGCTCTAACAAGGACAGAAAGAGATGTGGAAGGCCAGATGTACAACTAAACAAGAGGATAAGTACATCAGAGTCTCTAGTTTGAGAAATAGACGCCTCACATGTCCTCAGCTGACAGCTTCATTGAATTCTACCCACTCAACACCAGTTTCATGTACAACAGTAAAGAGAAGACTCAGGGGTGCAGGCCTTATGGGAAGAATTACAAAGAAAAAGCCACTTTTGAAACAGAAAAACAAAAAGAAAAGGTTAGAGTGAGCAAAGAACACAGACATTGGACAACAGATAATTGGAAAAGAGTGTTATGGATCTTAACCCCATTGAGCTTTTGTGGGATCAGCTAGACTGTAAGGTGTGTGAGAAGTGCCCGACAAGACAGCCACATCTATGGCAAGTGCTACAGGAAGTGTGGGGTGAAATGTCACCTGAGTATCTGGACAAACTGACAGCTAGAATGCCAAGGATCTGCAAAGCTGTCATTGCTGCACATGGAGGATTTTTTGATGAGAACTCTTTGAAGTTGTTTTTTTCAAATTGTAATAGTAATTTTTCATGTTATTAATGTCCTGACTATACATTGTGATCAGTTGAATGCCACTTTGGTGAATAAAAGTACCAATTTCTTTCCATAAGAGCAAAATCTGTACATTATTCCAAACTTTTGGCCACCAGTGTATGTTTTCTAATTAAATGCAGCACCCTTAAATTCTTTGGCCAGTTCATTAATAATTTATTTGATTTTGTGATTTAATTGAAAGAATTAAAAGAACAATTTCATGTCTATTTTTGTATTTTTCATCTGGTCGAGGTTGATAAGGGTTTTAGAAAATAATTAGTAATAAGTAATGCAATTACTTTTCAGACAGAGTAATTTGTACAGTAATCTAATTACACTGTAGAAGATGTAATTAGTAGTTAGTAATTAATTACTTTTTTAGAGTAACTTACCCAACACTGTTCCCGACGCACACAACCACATTGACGCGCGCACACAGCTCCGTGCGTCTCTCCCCGTCTGCCGATGTCTCCTCTCCTTAAGTACTCCCGCTGCTCCTCACTGGAACGTGAGACCAGTGTGGCACACAGGTGGAAATTGTTCACCACTTATCTCTCCAGCTTCACTCTGCCCAGACACTGATTGGCCACGCCCTACTCGCTCCCTGCTCGCCACGCAGTCACAGCAGACTTTCTTTATTTCATTTTTGGTGCAGTCTGTTGTGTGTTTGTGGCAAATGTCACATCTTACTCCAAAGATGTTGCATAACTCATTTTTAAAAGTATTTTATTTTCCATGATCACTTTGTCTGCCATTTATCTCTTTTTAGAAATGAATCGCTCTCTTGGAAAAAAAAAAAAAAAAAGAAAAAACTGAAACAGTCAAACTGTTTAAAACTTCATAAAGTATTTTGTTGTTACATCATGACTCTAACCCCCCAGTCCAGTCTGAGTTAAAAAGGATGAGTTAAAGGGATAGTTCCCCCCAAAATTAAAATTCTGTCTTCATTAACTCACCCTTATGTTGTTTCTAACCCATATGACTATCTTTCCATGAAACACAAAAGATGTTGAGCAGTATGTTAGATTCTGTCACCATTCGCTTTCATTGCATCTTTTTTCCTACATACAATGAAAGTGAATTGTGATTGAGGATGTCATTATGCCTAACAACTTCTTTTGTGTTTCACAGAAGAAAGAAATTCATACAGCTTTGGAACAACATGAGGATGAGTAAATGATGACAGAATTTTACATTTTTGGGTGAACTGTCCAAACCTGCTAACACTCCCGATTTTACCGTGTTTCTCCCATTTTTCCACCCCTCCTCCCGCTGTACTCCCGATTTACAATTTCTCCCGATAAACTCAAGATTTTCCGCATCCACACTTCGCTCATGGGAATGTATTAGACCTCCAGGTAGGGTTGCCACCCGTCCCGTAAAATACTGGATCGACCCATATTTAAGTATGAAGTGATGCGCCCCGATTTGTCCCATAAAGCTGGTCAGATGGTGTCACCACTAAATTGTTTCAGATCGTTAATTTAACATTGATATAAGTTGGAAATGTTTTATACGGTGGGTAAGGGGTCATCTGAAAAGTCCACACATTGTGTTGAAATGTGCTAATACTGTGAAGGGTGTTGTAAGGGACCGTCTGAAATGTCCACACATTGTGCTAAAACTGTGAATATTTTTATTGAAAAACAGGTTAAATGTTCAATAAGATGTACAAAATTACACACATCCAACAATGTATAAATAATTTACAATCACTGAGTCATAAAGACAAGAAGTATAGGTGAAGATTTTTTTTTTTTAAATAAAGTAAATAAAAAAAAAACATAAAAATACATATAAACCAACAAAGATTTATACATAAATAAGATAAAGAAGATAAATAATCAAAGAAATAAAAATTAATTTATTTTTTATAAGTCATGGATCAGAAAAGTTCTCAGCTTTTAAGAAAAGATATACACATTTTATTATTAATAACTTAAAAAGCATTTATTGCTAAAACTGTGAAGGATGTGGTAAGGGACCATCTGAATACATTTCTTGGTATTATTCATCTTCAATGTGGTATTACTGACTGGTACTGCCGCTCCCTATATGCATATTACGCAGTACTCCCTACGGGGGCACCATCTTACCCTAGGGGGGCACCAGAAACTCCACCGGCTGCCGTTCCTCGCACATCATTTCACAATCCTATGTTGGCAGGTATGACTGTCCGTTTAAGAAAGGTTTCTGTAGATATCATTAAGAGCTTTTCTCTCAGAAATGGACTCTTTCTTAACCCACCCTTCTGTCTCCTTTAATTTTCAGACATAATTTATAAAACCAGGATTTGGGTTTGATCCGTATTCTGCATGGGAAAGTCCTCAAATCTCTGCTCCCTCTTGGAAATTATAATTCATCTTTGTTGTAAGGGATAATTTGTCATGGAAAGAGATAATGTTTACATAGGTGTGATTTGATTAAGTTGAATTTAAAGTTCAAATTTTAGATTTAGAAGTTTTTCTGTGGAAACAAATAGGTCACCATGTAAACCGACATGGTGAGATGAGTTTCTGGCAAACATTAAGTTTAAACCTTGAGGTATTTGAGACTCTTCCTCTAATGCAAATGCATTCTGGTTGTTTTTTCACACTTTAATGTTTCACACAGAAATATTTGTGTTTGAATAGGTAGACATTTGCGAATTAAATTAAGTGTTAACCATGGGACATTGTTAAAATTGGTTGTTTAAAAGGCTGAAATGATTATTTATATCTATAATTATATTCTTATTAAATTTGGCCCTTGAACATATGTTAGTCCTTGTTAGAGTAATCTTATGAAAACGTGCAAAAAGTAAATTATAAAGTACTTTATAAAGTATTTATTCCCTTTTCCTTTTACAAAAAGAACTGTAAGCTGCACTTGTGAGAAATACCCTTGAAAACAAAATTGTCAAGTGCTGTGAGCATGTCCATCCTAAAAGAGCATTTTTTGATCTTAGCAGTTCAATTCTGAGAAACTAGACATTTTATTGTAAGAGGAAATGATTAAGCCACTAGTGGCACAAACTATCCGCTCCGCCATAAATGCAATTTTATACTTTAAAAGCTTGGCAAAATGTCTCTTTTTATGTTTATGCAGTGCCATTGCTCCATTATGAGGTCAATATTTTAATAGGAAAATTGAATAAAAAACAAACACGACTGGTTGGAAAGCAAACTGAGATTTTACAAGTACAATAACAGGTTCTGTTTTCTCTGTTAACATTTTTGGCCGCTTGTGTGATTCTATCTTGCTGAGGAGGAAACAGCTGGTGGTGGGCTTAGACAAAAAAATGCATGTTTTGTTGGTGATTCCCTGTGTTGGACATTGACTTGCAGAGATTATTGAGAACTCTCAGTGATTTTGGTACTTTTAAAGGGGATTTAAAGGGGCCCTTACAGCTCTTGAATGTGGGTCCTCAAAGGAGTATTTTCCCCAAAACATAAATATGTCATTATTTACTCACCTCATGTTGTTCCAAACCTGTATAACTTTCTTTCCTCCATGGAACACATATGGAGATGTCAGGCAGAATGACAGCCTCAGTCACCATTCACTTTCATTGTATGGAAGAAAAAAAAAAAAGATGCAATGGAAGTGAATGATGAATGAGGCTAACATTCTAAATAACAACTCCAGCATGAGGGTGAGTAAATTATAGAATTTTCATTTTTGGGTGAACTATTCTTCTAAACTAATAAACTATCACAACTGAACACTCTTCAAGATAACTCTTATGACTCTTTTAGTTCTCAGTTTAAAAAGGGGGAGTCTTTTGGTTTTATACCTCACTTTTTCCTCTGACCATGGTTTATGGTTTTGGGTGGATACTGTCTATGTCAGTTGCATTGAGAACAAACTGCCAAAGCGGACAGCGGTTGCCAAGATGGTGTCAACGCGTGAGACGTGTCTCTTCAAGAATCTATACATACGATGGTCAGGGCTGCTGGTGCCAAATGTAGACTGGATACAGCTGTCTGCACACAATTATACTGAACAAAGCCAGCATTGTGATATTCTGATGTGTGGCACATAAAGGAGCGTTGAGATGGAGAGAGTGGGGGCTGCGCCGTGGCAGGCACATCTCCTACAACTGACATGCTCCATTTTCTACACAATTCTTGTGGGTCCTCTGGAACACGGGCCAACTTAAAAGTGCAATCTGCTGCTCTAAAGGATTTTCCAATTGTGAATACCCACATCTAACTGGAAATTTATTTTGTATGGTAACTACTTGAACATAGAGTGAGTCAATACAGAGAAGTCAATAAAAGGCAAACACATCTTACTCTAGACAATCAGCATCTTTGTTAGAGAATTTTTGGTTCCTTTTTAGGCAATGACAGAATCAGAAAGTGCCAAGGGAAAGGAAGGATGAAAGATGAAAAGAAGACGTCCTATTGTTTTGTGATTTGTTTAAGGGCTCGGGTCAGTGACCCGAAACTCTGGCCAGAGGATGATTAAATAGAGTAATCTTATCGAAGACATTTTTATGAATGAAAGTGAGCTCATGGCCTGTCCAGCATGGAGATGATTGCCAGACATCTGAGCAACCCTTGTATCCTCTTAGGGAGGAGGAAGTTTCTCCTGTTTTGCAGCCCATTTTTTTCTGCGTGGTGATAAGAAGTATAACTATCTTGTCTTTAAAATTGGTCTTGTCTTTGTAAATGGTGCATACAAAAGCAATAAGTTATGTTTGCTATATTTTGAATATAGTCACAGAAAAAGGGTGTTGTGCCTGCAAACCCCTCAGCTGTAAAGTATGTTATTGCTTTAATAAAACTTTAAATAAAACAACTTTAGTAAAACAACATAATTGAAATATTCAGGACACAAACATTCAGTAAAACATGAATTCATTCCATAAGCAAATTCAATTCCTGACATGTAAGACTACTTATCTATGGCTGGCCTTGGTAAAATAGTTGGCCTTTATGGGTGCTGTGCAGTGACAATTATAGCTGGTACATGTAGTTTAATGAAATCTAAATGGGACTTTCTGGCTATTAGTCCATGTCTATTAGTTTTCGATCAGAAAACTAATGTCCTTGTTTTCGATCAGAAAGACGTGGAGAGTTTTGGACGGGTGCTTATCATTTGAATTTCTCCACAATCTTAATGCAATAAGCTCATTGAAACTCAAGAAACTGCATTGCTGTGTGTCTGAATATCGTTATGCATCATTCAGTATCTTGTGCACCATACCACACTGCACCATATTGCACCGTTTTGCACCGTGAAACTATGCAGAAAAAAATAAAACAATAAATAAACAAACTTTAACATAAAACAAGCAAAAATATGAAGCAATCCAAAACAATCCATGTATATGTGTCAAAAAGCATATGAAATTATTACATCTAGGTCCATTTGTAGTGGTGGTAGAGTTGTGGGCAAGGCTGAGCATGTTGAGCAAGGCACAGAACTAGTAAGCAGAAGGTTGCCGGTTCAATCCCTACAGCCACCACCATTGTGTCCTTGAGCAAGGCACTTAACTCCAGGTTGCTCTGGGGGGATTGTCCCTGTAATAAGTGCACTGAAAGTCGCTTTGGATAAAAGCGTCTGCCAAATGCATAAATGTAAGTATTTAAAGGGGTAGTTCACACCAAAATTAAAATTCTGTCAACATTTACCCACTTTTTATGACATCCCAGATGTGTATGACTTTCTTTCTTCTACAGAACACAAATGAAGGTTTTTAGAAGAATATTTCAGCTCTGTAAGTCATACAATGCAAGTGAATGTGACCAGAACTTTGAAGCTCCAAAATCCCATTAAGGCAGTATAAAAGTAATCCATAATACACCAGTGGTTTAATATCTGTCTTCTGAAGCGATACAATCATTTTGGGTGAGAAGCAGATCAATATTTCAGTCCTTTTTTTACTATAAATCTCTACTTTTACTTTCACTTTAGAAAGTGAAAGTGGAGATTTATAGTAAAAAAAAAAAAGACTTAAATATTGATCTGTTTCTCACCCATACCTTTTATATCACTTCTGAAGACATGTGTTAAACCACTGGACACTTATGCATTACTTTTATGCTGCTTTTATGTGATTTTTGGAGCTTCAAAGGTCTGGTCACCATTCACTTGAATTGTAGGGACCTACAGAGTTGAAACATTCTCCTAAAAATATTCGTTTGTGTTCTGTAGAAGGAAGGAAGTCCCATATCTGGGATGGCATGAGGGTGAGTAAATGATGAGAGAATTTACATTTTTGGGTGAACTATCCCTTTAACTATGAGACATTCTCTTACAAGTGTGACCCATGTGCTGTGGTAAAACTATCCGTTTCATAGCAGGCATTTTAGGGGGATTGTTTAACAATATGATTAAATAAAGCTAATCTTTTCGTATTTCCCTGTGTCCTTCAGATGCTGTATCCAGTTCTCCCAGGCTTGTTGGACAGTAATCCATTCTCAGAAAGTGGACATCTGCATATTTCAGAGGACGTCAAAGGAGTCCTTGACATCTGTACCAAAACACTGCAGCTAGTCAGAGTGTTACATGTGCATCCAGAAATCACCTTGCAGCTTTTTGCCTATCTCTTCTTCTTCATCAATGCTTTGCTCTTTAATCTGCTGATGGAGAGAGGTGAGTCAGCACTGCAGACCTGTCAAATGTTCAGCTTCATCATTCGGGAATATTTCTGTTCTATCTTTGAAAACTCATCACATCTGCTAATTTATTGTGTGAAGGATCAGGAGGGATGTTTTACCACTGGTCCTGTGGGGTCAGGATCAGGGCTAATTTGGATCTGCTCATGGACTGGGCTCATGGGGCAGGAATGAGTGATCTGGCACACAGCTACCTTCTCAAACTCTCCTCAGCTGTCAATCTATTGGCCACACCCAAGGAAAACCTTTTACAGGTGCTTTTTATGTTTTAGTATCTCTACATTTGTGATCTTTATTACAGTAGTACAATAAGTCCCTATTGGTTTTCATGAGTGCTCATACTCTGAGATTGTAAAACCAGTACATATTTTCCATGCAATTACAATGAATAGGAACTGGAAGTTTAAATGAATATTTTGGGTTCAATACAAGTTAATCTTAACCACAAACGTTAATTTTGGCTTGTTTCTCCTTTTCTTTAAAAAAGCAAAAATCGAGGTTAGAGTAAGGTATTTACAATGGAAGTGAATGAGGCCAATTTTTTGAGTTTAAACACAGAAATGTGAAGCTTATAATTTTATAAAAGCACTTACATTCATTCTTTTGTTAAAGCTTGTGTATTATTTAAGTTGTAAAGTTGTTTAAATCATCGTTTTACGGTTGTTTTAGGGTTTTTGTGTTTGCTGCGTTATGCAAAGCTTTGCATTAAATAGTGCCATAAGAAAAATTTATTCTTTAAGTAAAACAAAATTAGAACAGCTGTTGTTATGCACCATTATGAGCATTCCCGTCTTATTACAAATGCATTCCTCTTTCATTACAATCTCTTTGGACATCAGGAGTTAGTATGGTCCTCAGAAATAATTAACAGGAAGTATTACTCATTAAAGGATAAAGCTTTGTAAGCTTTCATGGTAATAGATAAAGATGCTGGATAAGCCATGTCTGTATCTGACATGTGGGGGTAACAAATGTTCTAACTGAGGGGACATCCTGCTGAAGGAAATAGTAACTTTAGTGAGTTGCATTGCTGTGAGAGACATTTAAGGCTTATTTGGTTTTTGTTCTTCTTGACTAATCTGGTCTATCATGCCAAAAATATATATTCTCATTTATCAGACATTGCCTGTAGCAGTATTTATGTGAAAACAAAGTAAAAACAAGGACTTAAATTGCTGACAGAACAACCATTCACAAGTATTTTACAGTCATGGATATGATTAAATTAATAATTGCCTCTTGAAAAGATCATAAAATTAGTCTTTTGGATCAAAGGTCAGCATTGGGAGTTTAAAGGTGCAGTAAGCAATTTTAGCGTTCTGAAGCTTTCACATGACTGAGCCGTTGAAATAACCACGACCCCTCATTCCAAAACCCCACCCTCCAAAGATAATTTTGAGACCAAAATCAACCAAAAGAGCAGCATTGTTTGTTCCATTGGCTGTCAAATTTAACAGTGGCACAATAGCGCCCTCAATTGACAAATATTATGAATCATAGCCTCAATGATCTGCTTCAAATACAACACAAATGAGAATTAGCAAAATGATTGACAGGTGAAAAGCATCAATGTCCGCAATACGCAGACACATTTTTGTTTGCTGTTTACAAAGTCTAGAGCTGTTACAGAGACCGGTGAGAAATCTCAGGACACTTATTTCATTAATATCTTTATGGGAGTAGGAATTTGTTTTGTATACTTTTCCATGAAAAAATTGCTTACAGCACCTTCAATATTTATTTCAAGTCTTTGAATTGAAAATAGGGGGATTTTGATATTATGTTGTACACTACCAGTCAAAAGTTTGGACACACCTAGTCTTTCTTTATAATTACTATTTTTCACATTTTAGAATAAGAGTTAAGTCATCTGAAGAATGAAATAACCCAAATGGAAGTTTGGGAATTATGTAGTGACCAAAAAACAAATCCAAACTATCATATATTTTAGCTTCTTCAAAGTAGCCACCATTTGTCTAAATTACAGCTCTTCTCACCCTTGGCATCCCCTCAACTAACTTCATGACGTGCCACCTGGGATGCTTTTGAAACAGTATAGAAGAAATTTCTAATAGTAAAACAAAATGGCCTAATACTATGCCATTAAATATAATGAACAGTAAGTCAAAATTATCGGGAAACTGCTTGTGTCAATGTAGATGTCCTGGAGCACTCTGCGGATGGAGTTTACATCACTGAATCCAGCTCAGCTGCACCATATACTGAGAGAGTACAACCCACGGCGGTCCTGCCCTGCAGCATGGACACCCTCTAGTGATGAGGCCAGCGCTGCACTTAGAACCAGTAATATATTTTCCATTAATATTACAATATAATGGTATTCACATAACAGAGACAACAATATAAATTTTGTTGCCTAAGGTCTATTTCACGCATCTCACATCTGCAGCACATAAAAGACGCATGTTTACAGATTCACTCCCATATAGGCGTTTATCACATTTCCGTGGTCTATTTATAGTATGTACAATTCATTTCAAATACTTCTTCTAAACAGACCTATCTCACCTTCCAATCATTATCCAGGGATAATAAAACAAAGAAAACGGTGTCATGTTATTCGATGCATTTTATGATTTTAAAGGAGAGTATGTACAGTATGTGATTAGACATCACTTTACAGAGTATAATTGACCAAGTTCAGCCATGCAACTCTATGTGGCACAAGCTGATAAGTTCTTTGAATTTGTTGTCTGTTAGCCAATCGGCTTGCTCACATGTGCCAATCGGTTCGCATGGTGTAAGCTGATTGGTCCTTTGACTTGTAATGAGATAGCCAATCAACTTGCGTCTCTCTCTTTGTCTAACATTTAAATGGTTCAGGTTTGCAGATAAGCCGGTTTCACTGCAGCATGCTGTGAGAGTTTTTCTTTAAAAATGCTATTTGCTCAGGTGGTGCTGGAGCTTTTCTTCTAACAGCTTCCATGGTAAGGTCTGCTTTTGGCCATTACACATAGATGCGCGGCTGGCACACATAGCTATCTCAGGTCATTAGATTAAATAAATCCAAACATAGCCAGGCTAAGTAACAAGTTAAATAGGCTCTGGGCTTTCCTGGTCCAGGTACACATTATGAGTCCGGTCACTAGCCGTTTGAGCCATTCGGCCAAGCAGGCCCAGGCACACATAGAAATTTAGTTCATTACATTTGGCCTGTGGCCTAGGCCCACCTAGATAGCAGTGCACATGGCTCTTCGGAGCAGCAGCAGTACATAAGTCTTGGCGATAGATCTGCTTGGTTGGGGGTTTGTGTTTTTGTGTTTACGTGTTATCCGTTTTTTGCAGCTTCCCTGCTTTATTGGGGACGGTTTGTAATGTCTATTTGTGCTACAGCATGTCATACATGCTTGATGCAGCATGTCTTGCATTTTGTCTAATTGTGCAGCAGCATGTCCACATGCTAACTCAGTATGCATGTGTATTTTCTAGCAGAAGCAAGTCTCCTTACTTGCTCTGCAGCAGCAGCAACGTTAGCAGATCTAGTCCACAAAGACAAATTTCCTATCAATATGTCATACCCACATTAACATGCCAAATCTTTCAGAGAGTTATCATGACTGACAACTGTTTTTATTAGAGAAAGGGAAGAATATAGTACAAACATGAGTACATATACACATTAAAGAGCATTAGAACAAGACAGGGGTAAAGCCTATAGTATGCCACAAAACAAATTTACATAACGAGTAAATATTGTAGTCTATTATCAATGATATTGTATTGCTTTCATGTACTTACTTTTTTTTTTGTCATTAAAAGTTTTTATTGATTCCATATATATATATATATATATATAAATATTAAAAAAAAAAATATTAATTAAAAAAATAACAGAATATTTGGAATCACATTATATTATTTACAACCTTTCTTCCTGAACATTAACCACCCCACCCCACCACCCAACACAAACAGATAACCTAGTGGTCAAATACAATTGACAAAGACACACAAACAGACAATAAAACAGAAGAAAATATTTAGAAATACATTTAAAAAAAAGTATATTTTCAAAAACAAGAAGGCTACAACATACACATTTAAAACATCACGTCTCCCTCCACTGCCCCTCCCCGAGAGCCCTCCAGAAAGGCCAAATAGCTGCCCCACCTCCTGATGAACATATCCATGTTGCTTAGCCTTCTATATGACGACTCTTCCCAAGCTGCCACCCTGCCCATCTCCTCGCACCACTCACGAAACGAGGGGGCTCCAGGTGACTTCCATCCTCTAAGGATAACCTGTCTGCCCACCATAACACCGGCCAGGATCCAATTCTTCATGTACTTATCTCCTACATCAATGATGTCATGCAAAATACAGAGACTGGGGCAAATGGAGATCTGAGTATCCAATACGTCGCCCATAAAATTCTGCACCCTCAACCAGAACTCCTGTATCTTACGACACCCCCAAAAAACATGGGTGGTGTCTCCATCTTCTGAATGGCATCGCCAGCAGGTGGCTGTGTCCTTAAGACCAAGCCTATACAATTTAGAAGGGGACCAATAAAATCTATGTAGAATCTTAAATTGCATAAGGTGCACCCTTGCATCTCTAGATGCAGACTTGACGTTTTTAAGAATCCTAGCCCACACTCCCTCCTCCAAAAACAAATTTAAATCTTCCTCCCATAATCTTTTGGGGGAAATTAAAGCTCCGTCCCCCAGACTCTGAATTAGCAGGGAGTAATACACTGATGCCTCATGACCTTTTCCAAAAGCAGTAATCACCACTCCCAGAGTATCTGCCGCACTAGGGGGGTGCGTGCCACTCCCAAAAACAGTGCAGAGTAGGTGGCGCAGCTATAAACACTTATAAAATTGAGATCTGGGAATCCCACAATTTTGAACCAAATTTTCAAAAGGTCTCAATACTCCACTCTCATATAGGTCACCGAGCGTATTAACCCCCCTCACAATCCAATCTGACCAACAGAAAGGGGACTTAGAATGCATAGTTTAGGGTTCTGCCATATGCTCGAGGCTACGTTTAAATAAATATCCGAATTAAACACTCTGGACACTCGAGTGTAAATGCAAAATAACGGGGTGTGACTTAACTTCTCCAATTAATTTGATCGAAAGGCTTTGCAGAGGCAAGATAGGGGCAAGAGCTTCCTTTTCAATACAAAACCAGGGAGGGGCTCTCTCAGGTTGAAGCGACAATGAGCCAAATGTCAAGACCGAATGCATAATAATAAAACAAAATCTTGGGTAGGCCTAGCCCACCTTTGTCAATCGGAGTATGTAACTTATTGAAATTTAACCTGGCACGCTTACCATTCCAAATGAAGGACTTCGCTATGCTATCAAATTGCTTGAAATAAGAGAGAGGGACATCTATAGGGAGAGACTATAACAGGTAGTTGAATTTTGGAATACAATTCATTTTAATTACATTAACCTTCCCAATCATCGATAAGTAATGAAGCCCACCTGTCCACATCATTCAAAAACCTTTTTATTAAGGGATCAAAATTAACTCTGACTAAATCAGACAAATTTGCTGGGAATAAAATTCCCAAATACTTAATGCCCTGTTTGGGCCACTGGAAAGCGCCCGGCTGGAAAGCTGTTACTGGACAGTACACTGTCAGAGCCAAAGCTTCGGATTTAGACCAATTGACTTTGTATCCTGAGAACTTGGAAAATAAATGAATAATTCTGTGGAGGCAAGGCATAGATCTAGTGGGGTCGGAGACAAATAATAAAATATAATCTGCGTAAAGCAGAAACTTATGCGCCACACCTCCCGCAATCACCCCTGGAAAATCATCCTCTTTTCTTATCGTGGCTGCCAATGGTTCCAGGGCAAAACAGAACAATAATGGGGAAAGAGGGCAACCCTGCCGAGTGCCCCTATTCAGAGTAAAATAATCTGAAATTAATCCATTTGTTTATACCGCTGCTACAGGGTGTCTATAAAGCAACTTAATCCAACCAATAAATGTACTCCCGAACCCATACATTTCCAAAATCTTAAAAAGATAATTCCATATCAAAAGTCTTTTCGGCGTCAAGTGAAATGGCCGCGACCGGAGACTGATCATTCGCTACCGAGCACATGATATTGATGAGACGCCTGATGTTATCAGAAGAGCTGCGGCCCCGAATAAACCCCACCTGCTCTATATGCATAAGAGATGTCATAACCTTACTTAATCGGTTAGCCAAAATTTTTGACAACATTTTTACATCTAGTTGGATCAGGGAGATTGGACGGTAACTTTTACACTCGCTTGGATCTTTGTCCTTTTTAAGAATCAGACTGATCCGGGCTTCTGTCATGGTTAGCGGAAGCTTTCCATTCTTTAATGATTCCATATAAACTTCTAACAAAAGTGGAGTCAACTCTGTAGCATAGGATCTAAAAAATTCTGCGGCAAAACCATCTGGCCCCGGAGCCTTGCCAGTAGGTAGGGACTTAATTACCTCATCAAGCGCCTCCAAGGTTATCTCAGAATCAAGAGAGTTTTTTTTGCTCAGTCTTCAGTTTAGGAAGATCTAATGGTTCCACAAAGTTTCTAATATCTTCATCAGTAAATGAAGACGTGGAACTATAAAGATCAAGGTAGAACTCTTTAAAGGCATTATTAATATCAATGGCCGAGGTAAATATTTCACCACCAGCAGATTTCACTGAGGGAATCTCTGCTTTATATATCTAGCCAAAAGCTTCACTGCTTTGTCCCCAACTCAAAGTATGACTGTCTTGCCCTGAATAACCAAAACTCCACTTTCTGTGACAAAATAGTATTATATCTATATTTCAATCAGGTCAATTTTCTGAGGCCGTCAGATGACATACGGCGCTTCAGGTCTGCCTCTGCACTTTTAATATTTCCTTCCAACTCCACGAGTTCTCGTGCCTTGGATTTTTTGATGAATGAGGCATACTGTATGATCCGGACCCTAAGAACCACCTTAAGTGCCTCCCAAGCCACAGAGGATACTGAGGACCAGTTGGTCTCCATATAGACATTGATTTCAGTCTTTAACATTTGTTGGAAATCAGGATTTTGCAAAAGGGATACATTAAGGCGCCAACTATATGATTTCTTTTTCTCTATATGTGGCAACACCTCTAAACTCACCAGGGCGTGATCTGAGACTGATGTTTCCAATTGAGCAGTCCACAACAGATGAAATGAGGGACTTAGATATATATAAAAAAATCTATTCTAGAATAAATCTTATGGACTGATGAAAAAAATGTATAGTCCCTACCAGATGGATTCAGAAGTCTCCAAATATCTGTAAGACCAAGATTTTTACACATCCTGTGAATCGTCAATGTTGCTCTAGGGGCTTACACACTTTTGCTTCACTATGATCAAGTACTGAGTCCATCAAAAGATTAAAGTCTCCTCCCAATATTACATCATGAGGGGTGCCAGCGGCTTGCACCATCCCTTCAAGATCTATAAAAAAGCCCTGATCATCAGCGATAGGTGCATAAATATTAGCCAAAATCAGACTTTGCCCTTGCATTTCTGCTAAAATAATAATGACTCTCCCTAATTTATCTTTAATCTATTTGAGACATTTGAATTGTAAATGTTTATTTACCAATATAATGACTCCCTTGCTCTTACTTGAGCCCGCACTAAAGAAAACATGTCCACCCCATATCTTCCCAAATTTTTCAGCTTCCTGCAGGGAAAGATGCGTTTCTTGAAGAAACACTATATTATATTTTTTACGTTTAAGAAAAGAAATAACCTTCCTTCTTTTTATGGGGTGCCCCAACCCATTTACATTCCATGTGGAGAAAGATAGTACACTCATATTAACATTTGACATTTTGATATAATAGAAAAAATAAATTGTGTGCCAAAAACAAAATTATGAAGACCACATTTCAACATTAATGCAACAATAAAACACCGAACTTCCCCCCGAACAAAACAAACAGAAAAAAGAAAAACGTGCGCATTAACCCCGCGCACGAAAGTGCCAACCAGCGTCAATCCCTTTAAACTCAGAGTCCATGTACGCCTATGAGAGCCCCCGTGACAACTTTGCCATCGGATTGCTCAATTTTGCCTCACAAATTTGTAAGGCAAAATTACATAACATCAAATATTTTGTAAAACAATCCCCAGCAAATAGGAAGAATAAACACAAAGAACGTGTAGACTCATTCACAGAACTTTCTCGAAGGTGTGTTCCTTCACAAAACAAATTCCAGCCGATATTAAGCCGTTCAGTTTCCTCGGTCAGACAAACAAATCTTCAGTAAGCCAGCTGATGAGTGCAGCAGATGACATAATCATTCCAATGTCCCAAGAAAATACTCCACAAATCATACTCCAGCCAACAGGAACTGACAGATTCATCCATAACTGTCCCGAAGTAATGTAATTTAACATAATAAGCTCCAACTGCTAGGCGGAACCAGCACAAAAGGAAACGAAACACTCATCCCGATTCTTCAGATGGTCAAGAATCATTCACTCGGAGGGCGCATAAAAGTATATCCCATGACTTACACAGTCCGCCAACTTTATAAAACTACATTGTGTGAGCACGTAGATATTTTGCGGTCATCCGTAGTGTCTATTTTCAATCTGGCCGGGAACCTCATTGTAAAATTGATCTTCCGTCAATGCAAAAGTTTCTTTAAGAAAAACAAACTCAAGCCGCTCGGTGGAGCCAACGCAAAAAGAAACAAAAATGGCACCCAGCTTCCTCCGAAAGCAAGAGTATGTACAATGAGTCAGTCCACTCACAAGAGAAACACCCAATGGTTACTCGCCCATTGTTTCTATAAAAGACATTGCCTGATTGGGACATGTAAATAACTTGCAGCCATCCTTGGTGTTTATTCTCAGTTTGGCCGGGAACATCAGAGCAAAAGTTATCTTCCGCTGATGTAAGAGTTTCTTGCATTCCTTGAACCGATCGCGTTTCACTCTTGTCTAGTTTGCAAAGTCCGGGAACAAGAAAACACTGTGATTCTTCCAAAAAAGCTTTCCTTTGCTCCTCGCCTGGCGCAACACTAGATCTTTATCGGATGATCTCAAAAATTTGGCCAGGATTGATCGGGGCCTGTCTCCCTCAGTAGACATCTGCGAGCCGGGACTCTGTGAGCTCGCTCGATTTCCAGTTTATGGCCTGTTATGTCGAGCAGACTCGGGAAAAGCTCCTCTAGGAATTTCACCATATCTCTGCACTCCTCATGATCAGGAATTCCCACAATTCGAACGTTATTCCTGCGGCTTCTATTCTCAAAATCTTCAAGCTTTTCAAGAACACGTTCCAAATCAACTTTGGTCACGGGCGGATTAGCGGCTAATTCCCTCTCTGATGACTCTAAATAATTGATTCGTCTCTCAACATCTGTCACTCTTGAGACTAATTCAGAGAATTTTTTTTTCCATCACCGTAATCGATCAGTGTATTACAGCGAGATCCTCCAAGTCCGCAAGTACCTTCGTCAACATCACCGACATGTTGGACAGTTGACGCTGGATTCCTTCTCCCGCCGTGCCATCCAAATCGAGTCCCTGGTCCACAGGCCTGTCTGGGCTTTCATCTTGAACCCATAAGTGTCTTTTAATGTCTCCAGAGCCTGATGATTTTGACTTTTTTGCCATGTTTACCTCAAACAACAAATGTGTAACTGGGTGTATCGAATTTCACCGGATTATACCATGAAAATTATTTTAAAAATTAGCAAAGTGCGCAGAGCTGTCTCTCACACGTCTGCCCTACGCATGGTGTCACCACTCCATGTACTTACTTTTTAATTTAATCTCCATGTATGTTATATGATCCATTTAAAAAATGTTCAAATAAAAGAATATTTCCATCACATAGTCCGATTATAGAAAAGAACTGGTCTAATCGTTGTAAACATGGAGTTATATCCTCTCAGTTTAAATGTGATGATTGGGGAAGTGTTCAATGGGAACCAGTAAAGATAAATTGGAATTGTGAGATTTGAATGCAATGTAAATAAACAAATATGTAAAGAAAATAAATAGGAAAATTTCACGGTGTCTACATCTGCATTATATTTAAAATACAAATGGGAGATTAACATGCTGCAACAGTGAAAACGCTAAAACTATAATCAAGATCTCTTCAGACTTGATTTGAGTACGTTAATCCTGGTTTGATAAAGGTACTTTAAAATCGCCCCTTTTGTGTTCTGCATAAAGAGAATAAAAGAACGTCATATGGGTTTGGAATGACATGAGGGTGAGTAAATGATGACATAATTTACATTTTTATTTGATCTTTAACTACTTTATAATTTATGGCCATTATGAAAGAAAATACTCAATGTAGTAACTCATAAATCACTTTATTTGCTGCATAAAGCTGCAGTTAGCAAGCCTACTGTTGCAGTAACACTGCTGCTGCGTATGTGTGAAACAGGCATTAGTCTAGATTTATTGAATTATCACCTACTTAATTTCTAAAGTAATGCTTCATGTGGAAAGGAACACAGTGAAATGCAGGTTACAAGAATGTGTGCATTTTTTTAAGAGAACATTATCAACACAATGTTTTTTTGTTTGCTGTTCTACACAGTTGACATCCTGGAAGGTTTTGATAACCATCCACCTCTCTTCCTCCCTACTGATGGCTTTGAGCTTGAGTTAAAAAGACCAGTCAGTGAGACAGGTCTTATTAAACAACTGAGTCGATTTCAAAGGCTGATCAAAAACCTCACTGACACAGAATCAAACCCGCATTCACCAGAGCCGCCTCAGGTATATGTTTTTTAAGGGCTATATACAGTGGCTCCAAAAGGGATTGTGACTCACAAGAAACAAATAAAATTGTTTGAATGTCAATGAATTGATTAAATTACAAAATATCACACCAAGTGACATTTATTTTAAAGAACGCATGAGCACTCTTTTCAACCAAAACATTTCACAAAAATCAGTTTGTTATATTTTAAATTATAAAATCAAGAAAGAATATGTCTTATTTGTCTTAAAATTTTTGGCTGTCAAAGTTAGTCAGACATGTCCATAGTGGGACACTTGTGTGAACTTGTGGGAAACTGGCTACATACAGCATCTAATTGACCTTGAGACCATTTGGTTAGTAATTGCATAAATGACTCTCATGTTTTGTTTTGCAAATAAATTAATACATTTTAAAGTATGGCTTGACTTTTTGGGGCCACTGTATTTGATCAATCAAGAGCCTTGCATGTACTTACATTTTGTCCTTATGTAGACTTGTATATTTAAATTTTCTGAACAAACTTTATTATAAGGATGGTTAAAGATTAAACCAGCAACTGTCTTTTGTTTTTGTTGGTCACATTACAGCTTGTCTCTGCAGTGCCAATGGAGGCCAAGCTAACCAAAATGGAAGTTCACCCAAAAGCTCAGCTTGAGATTGGCCATACAGAGATAGTGTTTCCTCATGCTGGAACAAGTGACCTGGGCTCTTGTGAAGCTCTTATAACAAAAAAGCTTCAGAATCTTGAGCTGCAGAATAACAGAGTGAACCACAGCAGTGTGGAGCGATTGACATTGGACCCGTCCTGTTTACTTACCCCACCAAACACGCCACAGAACCTGGAGTTGATGGATTCTGAAACAGACCACCAGGAGGCAGATCAGACCTCCAAATACCTTGGTGCAATCAAACAAGATGAAGGTGACAGGATGTACTTTGTACCTAAATAAATCTTCTCTAATGTGTATAACCATTATGGGACCAGAATGTTTAAAATAGCAACATATGTGTAGTGAATCAAAAGCACTGTTTGACTAAGATTATAACTCTGCAAGGAATTATACTGTAACTTGTGTAAATTTTCAGAGTTAGGCTCCGTCTCAACATCTAGATAGCTGCTTTGCTGTCTACTTTCTTCATAGGCAGGATCTTAACTAAAACAGAATCTCTTTAGGAACCGATTTGGAATGCTCTACATAGGCAGCAACTCTGTGCATCATACAAATAGCGCTCCTCAGGCAAAGTGCATGGAAGACTAGACTAACAATTCCATTAATTACAGCAACACTAAAACTGAGAAAAAGGATACAAAGTCACTTACTTTTAGCATGCATTTTGTTGTTTCTGCTGTTTTCACACTGTTTTCTCTGAAGTTGAGCATTGTTGAGCCAATCCCGCCTGTCACAGGACAAATCATACAGTAACACACTTTTGACAAAATATGTAGAATTATTCCTTTGCATGCCAGAATTGATTTCAATAAGCTAAGCTAAGCTAAACTTATATAGCAATACTCTAATGAGCATAAAGTTTATATATAGCAAACACAAATATTGAGAAAAAAATGTGTTTTATTCTAAGCAAATTGGCTAACCGGTTATCTTGTGAGCTCAATGGAGAACACAGAACAGAGAAATTTTTAGTCTCACCATTTCAAAGCTACCTTTACAAAAATAGAGAGTTCTGGCAAACTCGTTGCAAACTAGCCGCAAATTCGCCACTGATTATTTTCACATGCAAATGAGCTTTGTGGGAAACTCTTCATTGTTGCCAAAGGTTTGCTGCAGGTTCACCTCTACCAGTGAAGAGTTGCAAACTTCTGGCAAACATTTGCGGCGAATCACAAGCTCATTAATGAGTGGGGAAATTTGCGGCAAGTTTGTCAGAATCTAGATTTTATTTGTAAGGGTATTCTTTGTTATATTTACATAGTAAAGACAACATAAATCAAACAGTGATTGCATAGGATTTTAATTGTTAATTTAGCCAACCATTACGAAGACATTTGAGATCTGACAAACTTGCCGCAAATTTCCCACTCATTATTTTCACATGCAAATGAGCTTGCGATTCGCCGCAAATGTTTGCCAGACGTTTGCAGCTCTTCATAGGTAATGGTGAACCTGGCAAGTTTGCCAGAATTCTTGATTTTTTTAAGGGAACAGCTTTATGATCTAAAGGGTCATTATTTGGAGTGGGCGTGTCGTGGGTGTTTCTTGTCGTCTTGCGGGACGCAGACAGAAGTTGAATTCGGAATGCCTTACTACCCATACTACTCTTACTACCTCTGCCATACCTGTCTATGGCAGAAATAATATGACTACAGTAAATGAGAATGCGCAAAATGATTGACAGGCAGAAAATTTCAGAGACCGTGGCCTATGGATATATTTTTGCTTGCTGTTTACAGAGTCTAGAGTTGTCACAGAGGAAGTAGGAAAATGTTTTGCATACCTTTTCATGAAAAAAAAAAATCGCTTACAGCATCTTTAGCATGTACAATGTTTATGCCTTCTGGCTATACTTTTGAAACAGTGTGTATTTCAATGTTTGTGGATTTGCCCTATTCACTTCCAATGTAAGTGCAATTTTTTCTTTCTTTTTTTTTTTAAATAAAAGGGGGACCAGTCAATATTATTATTAGTGGTAATCAACATTATGCCACAAATGCTGTTGATTGAGCTTAACTTGTATGGAACTGGGAACATTCCTTTAATTGGATTTAAACCAAAAAAAAATTTTTTTGCTTTTCTGTATTGTAAATATAAGCTTATTCAAAGTATATTTCTTGATATAACCCCCCAATAATAAAAACAAGCAAGTACAACCCCACCCCCCCATATACCATGATCAATGGAAACAGTGTTCAAGCCAAACCAACGCCCTTGGCTAAAGGAATGTATTATAGAAGGCAGCGTAATCATTCTGCCTACCTTTTGGAACAGTCTTCGGAATAGCCTTTATATCAAGAACACTCCTGTGAGGCCTTAAAATGCTGCTTATGTAGGAAGCTAAGTTTTGGAACTGAACCTTAGTCTCAGGCTGATGGAATGTTTGTGTTTGTAGGCAAGAGTGAAGAGCATGAGATTGGAGAGGAAGACGTGTTTGTGCTTGAGTTGCAGAGAGGTGCATGTGGTTTGGGTCTGGAACTGGTGGATGGAGAGGTAAGTTGATCTGAAGGATCAGTGACTGTTACTGCAGAGGGGTTAGTTGTCTGAAGAATTATATTTTACTTACTTTACCCTTTCAGAAGTTTTGGTGCTAAAGATTATTAGGCTTTGAAAAAATTCAATTGCTATACAAACTTGGAAATTTGGGGGTTTTGCATCTGTTTTCGAAGTCCTTTCCATAAAACAACTTATTGAAACCTAACACTGTAAATGACTCAGTATCTGTAATGAAAATTCAACTTCTCTCTGACTCTATCACATTTAGTGTTGTTTCTTTATAGACCGGCAGCATCTCCAAGTGGTTATAAATGGAATATTTTAGTTTTTAGGAGCTTAGCAACTTCATATGGAACTTATTACAGTAAGAAACAAAGAGTGTTTGGTGTTTTTCATTACTGAGCTGTCTTACAGGATTACAGAAATTGTGGAAAAATAATAATTTTTTATACAGGAAACACCATTTAAAGTCAGTGGGATATACATCAAAACAGTTATCCCAGATTCTCCTGCTGCTTTGTCCCAGAGGCTGAGAGCAGGGGATCGCATTCTAGCATTAAATGGACTCAGCCTGGTAGGGGTGGACTTCCAAATGTAAGTAGAATTAGGTCAAGCCACTGCCTGTGAAAACAGCTCCTTAAACAAAACAAACATTTGTTTGGGGTTTTATAGTTGTCTGTTTATGCATCATGGTAATTCCGAGTCATTCTTAAAGCACTTTTATGTAATTATTATACATGTTATTAAACTACATATTACTTTTTGGTTCAACAAAAACAACAATTTTTATTCTTTCTCCATAGTGGCAAGGAGCTCTTTCAGATGTCAGGAGAAAGGACCCGGTTACTAGTTGCCAGATTTGACAGCACTACAAAAGAAACAAGGACAAATCTTCCTGCATAATCCTCTGCAGCACTTTGAGTTGAAACTCTGCTTTTGGTCCTTGCTTAGAGATACCTGCATAAAAATCGCAACAAAATAAACAACTAGTTTTATATGTACAGATGCCTTATTTTATTGCCATCATGTGATCTTTCCTTTTATAATTGAATATTGTGATTAAAAGTATAATTGTCCTGGAAATTATTCACAATCATTTCTGAGTGTGTTATATGTCGTGAGAGCTGATTACTATTCAATTTAATTTAGACTATTACATAATGTATTAAATCCACCTGCTCAGCATAGACCAACTAAAAGAAACCCTGTTTTGACTTATTTTAGGGGTCTCAAACAATGTATATATTTGGCTCCTTAAAGGAATAGTTCACCCAAAAATGAAAATTCTCTCATCATTTACTCACCCTCATGCCATCCCAGATGTGTATGACTTTATTTCTTCTGCTGAACACAAATGAAGATTTCTTGAAGAATATCTCAGCTCTGTAGGTCCATACAATGCAAGTGAATGGTGACCAGAACTTTGAAGGTCCAAAAAGCACATAAAGGAAGCATAAAAGTAATCCATAAGACTCCAGTGGTTAAATCCATATCTTCAGAAGTGATATGATAGGAGTGGGTGAGAAATAGATCTATATTTAACTCTTTTTTTCATATAAATCTCCACTTTCACTTCCACATTCTTCTTTTGTTTTTGGCGATTCGCATTCTTTGTGCGTATCGCCACCAACTGGGTAGGAAGAGAATTTATAGTGCCAATAACTGTACATAGTTAAAAATAATGGTTTGAAAACATTAATACTGAAGCCACTGCACTGCCATGTTGCTGTGCCCAAACATTCCAGTGTGCATATTTATTGGCCATTTAATCATGGATTATATTTCTAACATCTGCCTGTACATCCCTACAATGCAAACGTCATACACCTGTAATTATTTATTTATTTAAAGTTTCTAGAAAGCCAGAGCGAGTTATGAATATCTATAGCCATAGCCTCCCTAAAACACACAAAACAACATAATAAAGTACAAAATAATAAAAGAACACACTTGGACACTTGGTTTAAAGGTATTTAATGATTTGTCGATTACATTTAATAGATTACCTTTTCATGAAAACATTTGCAGTTGGTTTGTACAAAGTGTCCTTTTGCATGTTTGGGCTGTTTCTCATTGCATTTACCAGGGATGTAAACTCATGAGCGGTGAAAAAGGTGAGAAGGTCATAGCAGGTGTTCCAGATGTATAATCTTATTTGATTAGTTTGTTGTATTTAAAGGTTTTATTAAGAGCTTTTTTAAGGTTTTATTTTAAGCTTAAAGTAACCCTTTCAATTAATTGTAATAAAATTTTACCAAACAATTTGGGCAAATTAGCTTCAGAAAAGGTGACTTTAGCTAAAAGTTGAGGAGGTGTCACCAGCATGTGGTGTTTCGAGCACTTCGAAACAGTGAATCATTTTGCAAAGCATTTGGTTCAGTTGATTTGGAGTTTTGAAAAGCTTTGTTTCTGCCATCACTAGATGTAGGTACTTTCAGATGACTAAGAACTATTTACTGTAGCTAGGACACTACAAATGACCGACATAAATGTTATGGGCAAACAGTAAATAAATGTAATGAAAAACAACAACATTAACCAAGAAAACGTTTATCACAAGCAACTTCTGAAATGGAGTGGAGTAAAATATATGTGCTGGTATGGATTCAGAGGAAGGTCAGGTGTTTCACAAATCTTTCAGAAAAAAAAAGAATCTTCATCCATCCTCAAACTGACAGACCGCAAGACCCGTAGTAATAGTTCCTCTTTTGGCACAGTAACGATCTGTGTTTATAACTGTCCACATTTGGTGAGCTTGTACTCCAGTCTATGCTCTTTTTTCTTGTTATTCTTCACCTCTACAGCGTTCCTGTCAATAATACCTGCACGACAAAGAAAAATCATGTTATTTAGATGAAATTAACAATGTTTAATATCATAAATTACATACACACCTGTCAGTTGTGACCTTAATAACATTATAACAACATATTTACAAAATCTAACCAAAGGCTGGAGGAGTGACTCCATACATTGGTGGTTACACATATTTGAGTCATTTATAACATTTCACTAACTTGATTTGTAGGGATGTGACAGTAATGTTGTTGGCACAGAGTTCATTCCTAATAATTCTGTTATTATTGTCACAGAAGTGTAACATCTAAATGTTCAACTTCTTGACCAACGCTGATTGATTCTGACAGGGCATTTTAATGTTAAGATCTGTTAAGGGGAAAACAACTTTTATTTTTTATACAGTGTCAAAACAAAAATTAAACCCCCATGAGAATAAATAAATAAAACATATTTTAATTGCTAGAGATTAGTATCAGCTATATTTTGACATAATTTGCTAGCCTGTGATAAACTATGTTTGCTGACTAAAATAATAATAATAATTTAATTTGATTATTTTTATCGTCTTTGTTTACTTAACCATTCACTACCTACCCAATTAGCTGCCACATACAAATATGCAAATATACATTGTAAAAAATGACAAAATACACTGCCTGGCCAAAAAAAAGTTGCATTCTCTAATATTTCTTTGGACCACCTTTAGAATTTAGCTGCTGATTACGGTGCACATTCGTCGTGACACTGTTTCGACAACCTTATGCAATGTCACAACATTTATTTCCGTCCAGAGTTGCATTTATTTTTGGCCGAGATCTTGTATTGATGACTGGAGAGTCAAACCAGTCAATAAAGCCTTCTCCAGCACATCCCCATAGACTTTCAACGGGGTTAAGGTCAGGACTCTGTGGTGGCCAATTCATGTGTGAAAATGATTCCTTATGCTCCCTGAACCACTCTTTCACAATTTGAGCCTGATGAATCATGGCATTGTCATCCTAGAATATGCCTGTACCGTCGGGGGGAAAAAAATCCATTGATGGGATAACCTGGTCATTCAGTACATTCAGGTAGTCAGCTGACTTCAATTTATTGCCGCATAATGTTGCTGAGCCAAGACCTGACCAACTGAAGCAACCCCAGATCAAAACACTGCCTCCAGAGGCTTGTACAGTGGGCACTATGCATGATGGGTACATCGCTTCATGCACTTTTCTTCTTACCTGACGCGCCCATCACCAGGTTTGGGGAGTAACGGGATACATGTGACGGGATTACATATTTAAAATACAAAATATAAGTAACTGTATTCCACTACAGTTACAATTTAAATCATTGGTAATTACAATACAGTTACATTCAAAAAGTATTTTGATTACTGAAGAGATTACTTTGCATTTTATTGTCATTTGTTTCATTTAATATTTAGTCCTTTCAGATGGAAAACATTTATACATATAAATGATGCGATCCAAAGTGCATTTGATCAGCGGTGAAACACTTTCTTATGATGTGTTACATTCATACGAGCACACAGAGAAGTAAGTTTGAAGTAAGTTTGGAGCAGAAGAAATAGAAATAAACCTTGTGTAAATTGTCAGCTTTACGTTAAGCTAAAATGCTATTTCTGCCATTTTACATGCACGTGTTACCAGCACGATCATATTTTTTTATCAAGAAAATTCATGTTGGATCATAATTATTTTTTTTCTCTTTGATATTGAATATATTTTATATTAGGGCAAAAATCGTATTCTTGATAATAATTTTTTATTGTTTTCCTGTAAAAATATCTAAAAATCCTTAAAACATGATCAGTTTGATTGATCTTGTTTTAGAAACAACACTGCATAAGATATTTAGGTTTTTCAGAGAATGTATTTTTAACATATGTATTTTGTCTTACTGTACTGGCAGAGTTTTTATAGTCAAAACAAGTGAAAAATCTACCAGTGCTGAAGAAGTAATCCAAAGTATTTATAATACGTTACTGACCTTGAGTAATCTAACGAAATATGTTACAAATTACATTTGACAGCATGTATTCTGTAATCTGTAGTGGAATACATTTCAGAAGTAACCCTCCCAACCCTGCCCATCACTTTAGAATAGGGGAAATTTGGACTCATCAGACCACATGACATTTTTCCATTGCTCCACAGTCCAATCTTTATGCTCCCTAGCAAACTGAAGTAGCTTTTTCCGATTAGCCTCACTAACAAGTGGCTTTCTTGTGGCCACACAGCTGTTTAGTCGCAATCCTGTAAGTTCTCGTCACATTGTGCATGTGGAAATGCTCTTAATTTCACTATTAAACATAGCCTTGATTTCTACTGTCCATTTTTTACGATGTGACTTCAAGTGTTTTAGTGATCTCCCATCACGATAATTCAAGATTTTTTCCGACCACATTTCTTCTGCAAAGCTGACGGTTCACCACTATCCTTCCAGGTTTTAATAATGCGCTGGACATTTCTTAACCCAACTCCAGTGATTTCAGCAATCTCCTTAGTTGTTTTCCTTGTTTGATGCAGGACAACAATTTGCCCCTTCTGAAACACAGTAACATCTTTACCACGACCACGGGATAAGTCTACTGACATGGTTGTTTAAGAAATGAGAAGCTACACACTGAATCAGTTAGGGTTAAAATAATTGTTGCCAGCTGAAACATATTAATCACTGCAATAATGATCCAATCATAGACGCTTAAGTATCTATTTATTTAAATACAAACTGCAATTTATTTTTTTTTTTTTTTTGGCCAGGCAGTGTAGATAGCTACATAATAAATAACTAATACACCGAGGTCTGTGGCGTACTTTCTGTGACTAAACGGCATTAAACCATCTCTTAAATAGTTTATATGTATTTGAGGCACAAAGGGGTAAAGACTTAACTGTCCGACTCGAACTTAACTCGTATCTTTAGATCGTGTTCAAAGGTGATCGCCAGATTCAAGCGGCTTCAGATGGGTCCTCACAGTTCCTCTTTCCACCAATAGCAGAAACCGCACATATCTTTCGACACGCCCCACCTATCGATCTGCAGAGACCAATGCTGAATTCCTTGTGTTTGGCGTTTATTTGTCGCGTGCTTCAGAAAATGACGGAGGCTGAATTGTACACTGTATATAAAGGGCTTTACGTGCCAACAAGTTTACACCCCCAAGAAAGTCTAAAATACTATGAGGACTTCATCTTTCGCCCGGATGACATCTTGATTGTCACTTATCCCAAGTCGGGTAAGTTTGCAGAGTTTCACCTTTTGCCACCACTGGAAATGTGAATTTGCAAAGAAGCAATTGTCTTTTCCTCTACGGGTAGACTATAGTGGACAGTATTTAGCAGAGACGGGCCGCTTCTATTCAAATAAATAGGAGAAACTGGAACGGTCCACGGATGTAGAAAGTCCCGCCTTACAGGTAAAAGAGCCAGTCACCTTTTTGGTACAGACATCGCATGTCCAATATCTCGAGAATGCGCATGCGCATTAGCTATACAAACCAGGAAATTTGCTTTACATTTTTTTTTTTTTAATTTTATTTATTTTTTTTTTTTTTATTTTTTTTTTGCGTAATCTGAGATAAAGAAAAACTATTTATGATACAAGTGTTGTGAGATTTTACTGCTAATTTGAAATATGTTCTTTGATCGTAATCTTGACCAACCGTTTTGGAGATTTTGGTCTTTTCCCATTCATTTAGATTGGAGCTGCACTGTCATGACTGGAAATTACTTACAGGGAGCGTTCCAAAAGATGACCGGCAGTGGATCGGCTTGCTAGGAAGATTTTGACCGTGTGCCCTGTTTTGGATTGGTTAGCGGAGTAGGTGTTTTTGCATTGCATAGGTCAGTGGAAGAAAAAAAAAAGAAGAAAAAACTGACCGCAAGCTGCAGTCGCATTAACATCTATGGTCTGGAACCTTAGTCCTCTAAATTGCTCTGGGCCCCTTTCCTATTAAAAATACATTTTAACATTTGATGTAAGGGGCCCCTCCTAGACCTGTTGGCCCCTGTTATCGTTACCACCTTTCACCCACTAGCTACGGCCCTGTCTGTGGAATTCTGGCTGTAACTTTTTTATTTTATTACCATGGTAATTTTCTTTAAGGGTCGTATCACACATATTTGTGTCACTTGCAGTAAATGCTGCAAGTTAAGATAAGCACTGGTTAAGATATTGGGTTACATATTAGTTTAGTTAATAGTTAAAAACGGCTTAATGTTGTAAAGACTAGATTTTGACATACAGATAAGGTCTGTCTGCAGTCCAACCCCACCCTTATTCAGCATGTAAATGCATGGGCAGTGCATCAGCAGGTTCATGTGAGCTAGTTGTAAATAGAAAGTCATTGACATTGTAACCCTGTTATGCCTATATTTTGGCCCAGGTACAACATGGTTGCAAGAGATAGTGCCGCTCATAGTGAGTGAAGGAGATTTCACAACTGTGCTGACTGTGCCAAACTGGGACAGAACACCATGGCTGGAGGAACATCGGGCGATGTTGCTCAATCTAGAGCAAAGACCGTCTCCCCGCATCTTTGCAACTCACTATCACCACCAAATGATGAATGAGTCTTATTTCAAAGTAAAACCGAGGGTAAATAGTTTGAAAAACTATTGTTTTCACATATACACTTAGACTGCTTATTGACACTTGATGCAAAACATTTAGGATTTAATGAATCCAAAATTTCCATGGCTTAATAAAGTGCTTCTGAAGGTTTTAATATATGATTATTTTATCCTTTGAATTGTGCGTCAGGTTCTTTATGTCATGCGCAACCCAAAAGATGTGTTCACATCTTCATTCCACTACTATGGAATGGCCTCGTACCTGGTGAACCCGGGGACCCAAGATGAGTTCATGGAGAAGTTCCTTGATGGAAGAAGTATGGATTTCAGGACTCTTTTAAATTAAATATAGGATGAATACATGTAAAGTGGGACACTTTCTGATTTGGCATTGGTGTTGATTTAAAATATGATCCACAGGACTACCTAAATGAGTGTCATCACATACTCATTTAGGAATATTTTATTGAATATACTCCTAATGATAGAAAATTTAGCATCCCACTTTACCTGTATTCACCCTATTTACAGTGTGGATGTGTTGAGTATCCTAATCTCCTAAAATTAGGCAGGTTTCAGTGTATCAAATGAACTCCACATTAATGTGAAATTAAAATTCATTATCAGTTCTATTCAGTCTTATTTAAAGGATTAGTTAACATCACCCAAAAATGAAGATTCAGTTATTGTTTACTCCCCTCTGTGTTGTTATAACCCATATGACTCTTTCTTTTTCTCAACTCAAAGGGAGAAATTGTGAGAAAAAAAATTAGTTCTCAGTGATGTCATATGGTGGCAGTTATAGTGACCACCTCTTCAAGCTTCAAAAGAATCCAAAACTGTAATTCAGAAGTCTAATAAATGATTCCATGAGACTCATGATTGTTTTGAAAGCATATGAGAAGGTTTGGTGTGAAACAAACCGAAATCTAATGTATTATTTAGTGGAAATGGTCACTGACCATTAATCTTCTTTGCATATTCATGATAGGGCACGAGAGAAACAGTTCACGCAGCCCCCTCATGACATTGGGGCGTTCAAGCGAAAACTCATTTTGTTTATCTAAAAACAGGCCACCCACAGCGATAGTGACAACAGAACACAACACAGCTGCACACAGAGAACAGAATTTACTAAACATGTCTGAAGAGTTTGTAGTCGAAGAATTGATGCATTTCTATGCCCAGACAGAAACATGGAGGCAGCCACAGTCACACCATGTCCTAACCTGACGGCAAATGACACACAATCAAATGTATCTTTTCTCTGTTAATCAGAGTTTTTGTCCTAACCAGCAGTGACGAGGGACTGTACATTCTATCGATTGCTTGTTTTCTATTTTCGGCATCACATGGGTAACTCCATCCACTGTGAACTGGCACCGGTCCAAAAAAATAAAATAAGGCTGAGCATAGAAATGAATCAATTCTTCAACTACAAACTCTTCAGACATGTTTATTTAAAAAAAAAAAAAAAAAAAAAAATACCTGCAGACTAGTTGGAATATGCAACTTTGGCAACTCTATATTACATACAGTATGGTGAATGAACTGTGTAAGCTTGTAAGTAATCAGCAAACCCCATTTATCCCCCTGTGATGAAATAATTTCTATATATTTCAATTATCATATCGAGATCATATCATCAATTAATTCTGAGACTCAATTTCCTTTTTCCACAGTCATGTTTGGTTCCTGGTTTGATCATGTGAAAGGGTGGCTAAGTGCTGAAGATAAAGAGCACATACTGTACATTTTTTATGAGGAGATGATATCTGTAAGTAGCTTCTTCACACAGTAGGAAACAGATCACAGAGACATATTCAGGTCCAATTACTCAGCTTGTTTTTAACACCTTTCATGGCAACATAGAGAAAACTGAATGAGAATTCAAAATGGATGAGAACGCTTCATGTTTTCTAATCCGAAACAGGACTTGAAAGGATCTGTGGAGAAAATGGCCCTGTTTCTGGGGAAATCTCTGAGCCCAGAAGTGACCGAGAAGATCGCTGACCACTGTGTCTTTAAGAACATGAAGCAAAACAAGATGTCCAATTACTCTCTCGTTCCAAATGAGTTCATGGACCAAAAGAAGTCAGAATTTCTGAGGAAAGGTAAAATATGCAGTGTAGCACAGCCGCCCAAAATTCTATTTAGAAACCCCTAGAGAGGATTGTTTCACTGAAATTATTTGGCTGTATGCAGTAGTGTCACTCAAGTTACTGTTTCTTTGTTTTTTGTTTTTTGTAGGAATGGCTGGTGACTGGAAGAATCATTTTACTGAGGCGCAAGAGCAACGATTTAATGCTGTGTACAAAGACAAAATGAAAGATGTGAAATTCAAATTTGCATGGGAATGATGAAATGCATCTTTTTAATCTTGCTTTTAATAAGCTTTTTTTTACAGTCTCACTATTTTATGTAGTAACAATCTCTAACAGTGGATTTCCTTGCATCACAGGAAATCTTGTTTTGATTTTCTGATCAGTCATTTCCACATCTCAAATTATGTGTTTTATAGCATTCTGTGGAGGAAATAAAATTTTAAATGAAAACATCTAAGTTTATCAAACAACTTTTCCTTGATCATTTTTATAGCATTTTATGTATTCTAAATAAAATTAAACAAATATTTAATGATTTTTGCCCAAAATTTGACAATTACAGCTTTATTGTAAATGATGTACAATAAAAATAATCTTCCCTATAGGGAATATATTTACCTTGAATTGTCTTTGTTTCCTTCTCACATCCCCTGTGTCATATTTCTTCTCAAGTATGCTCTTCACTGACACTTTTTTTTTTTCTCATTGGTTGCCTAGTGGCCTACAATAACTTTTGGAAAAATAATTAAAAAAAACTTATTAGGGGCTAAAATTGTTGGTTGTGATGGAAATTCTGGAACAACTTAGAAGGGCAGTGATAATTTGCTTCAAATTATATGTAAAAATGCAAAACTATTTTGTGCAAGTAAATATTTTCTTATTTAAGATTAAATATTTCAAGATTAAAAGTGAGTGTGGGGTACAATAAAAACTAGAGGCCTACATAAAAGGCATTTAAAAAGTAAAAAGTAGCAAAAATAAATGAAGGCATGGAGAAAGTTTTAATAAAACCACTCTGTCACTCGGAATTAATTGCAACAGTCAAACATCAAAGGGTTAATATAGTTTATTTCCTAAAAGTCCATAAAGTAAAATCTATATGCATTATTTTGAAATTTGTATGAAGCGTGAAGACATATTAATACCCGTTGATTAAATAGATCCATAGGTTGAATGATACCCTTATCTCTAATTGTACATACCCCTACCTTGCACATACATTACCACTTGCACATGTATATACGCCATTCTGTTATATGTCCTAATATTTGTATGTCTATTTACACCCTTACCTTGTTTTATATTCTGTGTCTCACTGTAATGTTCTGTGTGCACTTGTTTCTCCTAACACCAAAAAAACTGTGTACGTGAGAACTCTTCGTTCAAAAAAGTATGGCCATGTTCTCATTGCGAGTGAACCGCCTGGTTACGCTTTGTTTTGCTAACCTTAAAGGTTTAGTTTACCCAAATATGAAAATTCTCTCATCATTTACTGACCCTCGTGCCATCCCAGATGTGTATGACTTTCTTTCTTCAGCAGACAACAAACGAAGATTTTTAGAAGAATATCTCAGCTCTGTAGGTCCATACAATGCAAGTGGATGATGACCGGCACGTTAATGCTCCAAAAAGCACAGACAACTGTAGTAAAAGTAATCCATAAGACCCTAGTGGTTAAATAAAATCTTTGGGTGACAAACAGATTAATATTTAAGTCCTTTTCACTATAACTGTTTATTTCAGGTCACTCACAAAGGTGTGTCCACTAGGGGACTCAGTTCATGCTGCCTCTTGAGTGACGTAAGCACGTTAGCATGTTCGCGTGAGAACTGACGCGATACAACCAAAAGTGCAGCTCGATTTGTTTACAAGATTACACTGTTCATAAGCTTAATTGGTTTTACTTTCATTTGAACATGTCAGCGCGCATACGTCACAGGAGAGGCAGTATGAACCGAGTCCCCTCTTGGACATGCTTTGGAGAGTGACCTTAAGTAAACAATCATAGTAAAAAGGACTTAAATATTGATCTGTTTCTCACCCAAAGCGATCCTATCGCTTTAGAAGACATTATTTTAATCTCTGGATTTATATGGATTACTTTTATTACGATTGTCTGTGCTTATTGGTGATTTAACCTTGGGTTAAGTTTTGATCACCATCCACTTGCATTGTAAGGACCTACAGAGCTGAGATATTCTTCTAAAAATCTTTGTTTGTTTTCTGCAGAAGAAAGTCACACACATATGGGATGGCACGAGGATGAGTAAACGATGAGAGAATATTTATTTATTTTTATATGAGCTATCCCTTTAAATGCTCCCCCTGGGGGAGGGGCTCTGTTGTATGTTCCTGCGAACCGGTTCCAGAACGCTAGGAGGCAGCGAAGCTCTTCTGCTGGACAACTCAACCGGAATGGAATAAACGAAGAACCGCGTTAGAAACAGCTCGGGCTATCGAACGAGTAGATATGAGAGGCTGTGACAGACACGTCAGCGTTCAAATAACAAAATGTTTATGTAGAGCAGGTCATAGCTTAACCACTAGTTTGCATAACTTGCCTTTATAACAAATCTTATGATAATTTCAATGAACAAGCTCAACAGTCCTTGAGGTATTTACTTTAGCTGCTAAACATCATCAAGAAATTTATTTATTTTTATATTAGTTTGCATTCATACAGTACATTTCTGACATTTATACTAATTATATTAATATTGTAAATCTACAACTTAAAAAAGAGATACATCGGGATTTGAAATAGCCCTTAATGCATTTCTGATCCATAAGATCAATAATAGGAAACGCTGTTATTAGATATTCAAACCATAAAGGTGTCACCTGGTCAACAAACTGCTTCATTAGAAAGATAACAATTCCCAGTTGCTTAGTTTTTACTTCAAATATGTCAAGCAGCTTTTATGGGAAACACTGATAGGCTATATTAGACAAATGAACTCAAAAACTTAATCTAAACAGACCTACCTCACCGTACAATCATTACTCAGGGATGATTAAGTGTAGAATAACGATGTCATGTTGTTTTATTATTTTAAACTGAATGTATGTGAGCAGGGAACACTTCACAGAGTGTATATTTTTTTATTTTATTTGTGTAAGATGAATGCAAGAATATATACAAGAGTACCTTTACACATTAAAGAACATTAGAACAAGACAAGGATATACAGTATGCAAAAGAAAAAGAAAAAAAATGATATTGATCACATTGCTTTCATGTACTTTGTTTAATCTCCATGTATGATATAAGATACATAAAAATAAATAAATTAAAAAAAAAATCAAATAAAGAAACAATTCCATCCCATATTCCGATTACAGAAATTAACTGGTTAAATCGTTGTAAACGTGGAGTTATATTATTGTGGTTTGAGTACGATGATTGGGGGAGCGTCCACTCGCGAGTCGCGACCGAATGCAATGTTAATAAAACATTAAGGTGAAACTGTCCCAGTGTCTACAACTGTATTATATTCACAAACGGTAGATGAGCATGCTGTAATAGTGAAAACAACGACATTAAAACACTTAAACGCTGTCTCTTCGGACTTGAGTTGAGCACTTTCATCCTCTGGGAGTGAGCTGAACAGCGCGCGCAGCTCCTTATGAACTGAAAAAAACTTTGTGCTGATAATCGCCTCGCTCAGACACATTAAAGTGACACATATGGTGAAGTGCTGAGTTACTCCAAATAAATGATTAAACGGCTTATGTTTACTGCCAAGTGCATCCAAGTTGGCTAAACTCATTGAAAATACTGCGATCGTCCACAGACGGATGTTTGGTAACGTTACTATTCAGTGCCGGATGTGACGACATGCGGACTGTGTTAAAGGCCGATAGTCAGGTAGCTATCACGAGAATGTTTTAAAAGACAGAGAAAGATCAGAAGACTATGGCAGATAGACGCGGATTGACTAGCGGTCATAAGAGAGATCAAATGACCTTTAGGTCTTTTCACCCCCAGAATGATGCAGAAGAGCCCTCAACATCAGAAACAGATCAAAGTATTGTATATTTCATTTTTGGTGGCCTTTGATATGCCTGGTTTATATTTGCCGCGTTCGCGAGGTTGCCCGCGACAAAAATGACGTCATCGCGGCGTTGGCGGAAGTGCGCTTTGACTTCGCTGGGGGGTGCATCCCATTTTTTGTAACTGAGCGAACAGTGTGCGCGACGCCGCATTAAAAAATGTAAATGCATTACAGTTTTATATTTATAAACATAAAATATAGGAACAGTGCATTCAATCCATTGAATGTTGCAGAGAGAGACTGTAGCATTGCTGTATCCATTTAAAAAAATATTCTGAGGATTTATGTGTTTGAAGGCATACAGCAATCTGTCAGGAGCCTTTTGTGTTCTGAGTAAAATCTACTAGACTGAAGTTTAAAACTTTTATGATAAAACACACACAGGTTAATGAACATGTAGCCAATTGGCTTTTTTCATGACATGAGCATAACACAAGGTTTTATTTTTTTATCATTATTAAAAACTATTCTTGCATAAATGGCCCTGTTCAGTTTAATGGGACAATTTACATAAGTGTATTTACACAAATGTTTTGCTAATGTTTCATAAGTTGTCTCAGTCACTGCATGTTTTATTATAAGAGTATATAAACTCAGCAAAAAAAGAAACATCCTCTTTTTCAACTACTTTTATTTTCAGCCAACTCAACGTGTAAATATTTGTATGAACATAAAAAGATTCAACAACTAAGACATAAACTGAACAAGTTTCACAGACATGTGACTAACAGAAATTTAATAATGTGTCAAAATCAAAAGTAACAGTCAGTATGTGGTGTGGCCACCAGCTGCATTAAGTACTGCAGTGCATCTCCTCCTCATGGACTGCATCAGATTTGCCAGTTCTTGCTGTGAGATGTTACCCCATTCTTCCACCAAGGCACTTGCAAGTTCCTGGACATTTCTGGGGGGGAATGGCCCTAGCCCTCACCCTCCGATCCAACAGGTCCCAGATGTGCTCAATGGGATTGAGATCTGGGCTCTTCGCTGGCCATGGCAGAACACTGACATTCCTGTCTTGCAGGAAATCATGCACAGAACGAGCAGTATGGCTGGTGGCATTGTCATGCTGGAGGTTCATGACAGGATGAGCCTGCAGGAATGGTTCCACATGAGGGAGGAGGATGTCTTCCCTGTAACGCACAGCGTTGAGATTGCCTGCAATGACAACAAGCTCAGTCCGATGATGCTGTGACACACCGCCCCAGACCATGACGGACCCTCCACCTCCAAATCGATTTTGCTCCAGAGTACAGGCCTCGGTGTAACGCTCATTCCATTGACGATAAACGCAAGTCCAACCATCACCCCTGGTGAGACAGAACCGCGACTCGTCAGCGAAGAGCACTTTTTGCCAGTCCTGTCTGGTCCAGCGAAGTTGGGTTTGTGCCCATAGGCGACGTTGTTGCTGGTGATATCTGGTGAGGACCTGCCTTACAACAGGCCTACAAGCCCTAAGTCCAGCCTCCCTCAGCCTATTGCGGACAGTCTGAGCACTGATGGAGGGATTGTGCTTTCCTGGTGCAACTCGGGCAGTTTCTGTTGCCATCTTGTACTTGTCCCGCAGGTGTAATATTTGGATGTACCGATCCTGTGCAGGTGTTGTTACACGTGGTCTGCCACTGCGAGGATGATCAGCTGTCCTTCCTGTCTCCCTGTAGTGCTGTCTTAGGCATCTCACAGTACGGACATTTCAATTTATTGCCCTGGCCACATCTGCAGTCCTCATGCCTCCATGCAGCATGCCTAAGGCATGTTCACGCAGATGAGCAGGGACCTGGGCATCTTTCTTTTGGTGTTTTTCAGAGTCAGTAGTCTCTTTAGTGTCCTAAGTTTTTATAACTGTGACCTTAATTGCCTACCGTCTGTAAGCTGTTAGTGTCTTAAAGACTGTTCCACAGGTGCATGTTTATTAATTGTTTATGGTTCATTGAACAAGCATGGAAAACATTGTTTAAACCCTTTACAATAAAGATCTGTAAAGTTATTTGGATTTTTACAAAATTATCTTTAAAATACAGTGTCCTGAAAAAGGGACGTTTCTTTTTTTGCTGAGTTTATATGGAAGAGGTATTAGGGAGGCCAGCAGGGGGTGCTCACCCTGTGGTCTGTGTGGGTCCTAATGCCCCAGTATAGTGACGGGGACACTATACTGTAAAAAGGCACCGTCCTTTGGATGAGATGTTAAACCGAGGTCCTGACTTTCTGTGGTCATTAAAAATCCCAGGACACTTCTCGAAAAGAGTAGGGGTGTAACCCTGGTGTCCTGGCCAAATAACCCCCCCTTGGCCCTTCTCTATCATGGTCTCCTAATAATCCTCATCCATTAATAGGCTCTATAACTCTACTCTCTCCTCTCCACTAACAGCTGGTGTGTGGTGAGCGTACTGGTGCACTATGGCTGCTGTCGCATCATCCAGGTGGATGCTGCATACTGGTGGTGGTTGAGGAGAGTCCCCTGTTCGCTGTGTAAAGCGCTTTGAGTGTAGTGTCAGAAAAGCACTATATAAATGTAACATTCATTCATACACTGCATGCCCAATTATTAGGAAAATTGTATTCCTCAGGATTAATTTTATTGTTGAAGAAACACAATGCTCTAAGTCAATCCAAAATGTTATTGAACCTCAAACGTGAATGTTTAACAAAGAAAAAGTGAGTTTTGCTTTCTCAGGGGAATATATAAGTGTGCACAATTATTAGGCAACTAAATTACAAAAAAAATTTCTCCCAACTCAATTGTTTATTCTCAATTTTTAGAGTAGGTGCAACAAGTAAGTAACACAAAATGACAATTAAATAAAATTTTTGGCCTTTCAAAAATATTCAGTGACCAATATAGCCACCCTTCTTTTCAATAACTGCCATAAGCCTTCTATCCATGGAGTCTGTCAGTTTCTTGATCTGTTCACGATCAACTTTCGCTGA
Organism: Myxocyprinus asiaticus; assembly: GCF_019703515.2. Lineage (NCBI taxonomy): Eukaryota > Metazoa > Chordata > Actinopteri > Cypriniformes > Catostomidae > Myxocyprinus > Myxocyprinus asiaticus. The sequence goes on from NC_059375.1 coordinate 16,957,575, forward strand.
AGCAGCAACCACATCCTCCCAAATGCTGTTCAAAGAGGTGTATTGTCTTCCCTCACTGTAAATCTCAAGTTTGAGAAGGGCCCACAAGTTCTCCGTTGGATTTAAGTCAGGTGAGGAAGGGGGCCAAGTCATTATTTGGGCATCTTTGAGGCCCTTGCTGGCTAGCCAAGCAGTGGAGTACTTGGATGCATGTGATGGAGGATTGTCCTGCATAAAGATCATGGCCTTCTTGAATGCTGAAGACTTCTTCCTGTACCACTGCTTGAAGTACTTTCCAGAAACTGGCAGTAGGTTTGAGAGTTGAGTTTCAGTCCACCTTCAACTCGAAAAGGTCCAGCTACCTCATTCTTAATGAGCCCATACCAGTACCCCTCCTCCACCTTGCTGGTACCTGACTCGAAGTGGTGCCCTGTGTCAATTAGTGATCCAGCCACGGGCCCATCCATCTGGTCCATCAAGATTCACTCTCATTTCATCTGTCCATAAAACCTTTGAAAAATCTGTCTTCATATATTTCTTTGCCCAATCTTGACACTTCAACTTGTGAATATATTCAGTGGTGGTCGTGTTTCAGCCTTCTTGACCGTGGCCATGTCTCTGAGCACATGACACCTTGTACTTCTGGACACTCCAGTTAGGTTGCAGTTCTGGAATATGGTAGCATTGGAGGATAATGGGTTCCTGGTAGCTTCATGTTTAATTCTTCTCAAGTCTTTTGCAGTTAATTTGCGCCTTTTCTTCTCCATGTGTTTTTTTGCACCCCAGTTGACACTTCGCAACAAAACGTTTGATTGTCCGGTGGTCACGCCTCAGTAGTTTAGCTATTTCAAGAGTGTTACATCCGTCTGAAAGGCATTTTACAATATTTGACTTTTCAGTGTCAGTTAAATCTCTTTTTTGGCCCATTTTACCTGAGGTAATGAAGCTGCCTAATAATTATGCACACTTTGATATAAGGTGTTAGTCACTTTCGCCACACCCTCCCTCATTACACAAATACATCCCACCTGAAAATGATTGAATCCGATAAGCATTCGAGTTTATATGGTTTGGAGTTGGAAAATGTGGATGGAAATAATGATAAGTTCAGAATACTCACTTGCCTAATAATTGGGCACGCAGTGTATATGGGTGCAAGCATTTTAGTGGATATTTTATAAGCAGATTGAAGTTTTATAGTAGCTTGCCTTACCTTGAATGTTGCATTGACTAGCATTGTTCTTTAGTTTTAAATTGTTTTGTATAGTTTGTGACAATGTTTTATATAGTAGCACATCTACAAGTATAATTTTATAGGAGTATAAGACCAAGAAATATCCAATAAGCATTTTATGTTTTATATTGCACCATATCTATATACTTGAGGTAAATAAATATACTATAAGCATGTTAAAGGTATAAAATACAAGTATTTGTCTGGTGCCTTTTATTGGATATTAATTAAAAACAAATGTAGACTTAAGTTTGATGCTTTAATTAAAACAATTTCAAGGTTTTTACAAATGTAAATCAATACTAAATGCTTAAAAGCACAAAAAAAGGACACATAGATAAATGAAAGTCATGATCCACCATCCAAATCAAGCAAATGCACGCGGGACGCCATTGTTTTTGTTTTTCTGGCAAACCACTTCTCACTGTTCTTCCCGCTGATTCAGAATACCTTTTGTCTCGACCGCCCCCTGTCGTTTCATAGAATAGTACAACGCAAAACGCGTCAAGTATTAACGCCTCCAGAATTTGCGGAGGTGCGCGCGCAGTCAGCGGAGGCTCGTGGTGTGGTGCCAGGCGAAAGTATAAACAAGGCTTTACACTTCACTTTACATGCTGGTTAACTTATATCTCACGTACTCTAAAATCCTCATATGTGGCTTGTTATTTTCTTTTCAGCATGATATATTATTGCAATTTTGCATTCCATTATAAATATTTACCATAGTTCTTGCATTGTAACCATAGTCAAACTGTAGTATGACTGTAGTAACCACATGTAAAACTGTGGCTTGTGGCATTTTAAAGACCTGATCAGTGTAACTATGTCTGAAGAAATTGAGACAGTTCTAGCTACCATAGGTGTAGTACAAAAACAATCCATAGTTGCTACTATAGTAAAACCACAGTACATGTTTGTAACAAGCTGAAAGTACTGGTCTGATGTTGTCTTTTCAAAGAGAATTCTCAAGCAAAATGAAGGTGTTGATCATGAAATCTTGCTTTATCAGGCATCTCGCTGCAAACATTAAAAGAGGAGGTTGTCAGCCTTATACAGACCTTCCCAGATGGGGTAGAGGTGTCCAGGTTAACCTATATGTACAGAAGAGTCTATGGCAAGAGGTTCGGACCCTTGAGCAGTTATGGTTTGGCAGGCCTTCAAGAGCTTTTTGAGGAGCTTGGTGACCAATTGCGTGTGGAAAGGATTTACAATAAAAACATGATCAAATCAGTAAACCCAGTTCCGCTGCAGTTTCTCATGGATCAAGGTATGAACGGAAATCCTTCCTTGTTTTATGCTGTTTTATAGATAAGAGATTTGAGATAATGTGCCTGCTAGTCTGATTACCAGTAATAGTAGTTTTCCTTGTGTCCATTCCAAAATCTAGCATGCATCTCAAATCATATTGCACATTTATTGTTTTCAAAATATTTTTCAGTGAATTTAAAATTTCTGTTTGAGTGAATGTTAAGTAAATAATGTGCTGCCATCGTGCTGTCTAGATATTGGCATTGGCCCCTGAAAAACATTGATTGACTACTAACTGGATGATTCTCACAAAACCTGTCAAGAAAATGTCATATTTAACCCAAATATTTATACAGTATATACAAACAGTTGCAATTAAAATTATTCAACCCCCTCGAGACAGTAAGGATTTACAAAGGTAAGCTTTTCTGATGACCCAGAATTTTTAAATTTTACATCTATATCAGTTGAGTGACACATTCAAAGTCATAATGTGAATATATAACCTAATATTTCTAAATAGCAGGATTTTTTCCCTTTTTTTAAATACAGCCATGTCATAATTATTCATCCCCTTTTGCATGTAGCTGTTTCATAAATATGTAAGGCTACACAAGTAATTGTTTTAAAACGAAATTAAGTCATCACTCTACAATGGCACTTAAAATGTAAGTTTAGTGACTTAAGCAAAAATGCAATTAAAAATAAGCTGTCACAAAAGCTAATAGAGGAGATTATTTCATTACACAAGAAAGGTCATGGCTAAAAGTACATTTCCAAGGCACTTCAATTTCCAATAGACAAAGATGGCAGCACCATTCATACATTTTTAAAATATGGTACAACAGCAACCTTCTTGTGGTGTGGAAGAAAGAAAAACTTCACCAAGGGAAATGTTGACTCCAGTTGACTGAATATTCAGTAAGTAATTAGGAAAGACCTGTGGAGTCCTGGAAGGTTTTATAGACGTATGACACTAAACTGAAAATGAGTTTTAGACCTATGGGTCAGCAGTACGTCTGGAGTAAGATGACATGGTGATGACAAGAACGACACCATCCCCACAGTCAAGCATGGAGGTGGGTCAGTCCTGTTATGGGGGTGTTTTGCGGCTGCAGGAAATGGCTATCCTGACTATGTGACTGACGCCATGGATTCCTTCAAATTTTTGCCAAAATGGCCTGATACCTGATACCTTCAATGTGTAAATTGAAGCTCGGTGATCACTGGATTTTCCAGCAAGACAATAACACCAAGGATACATCCAGATTGTCCAAAATCTGGTTCAGGGATAGGTCGTGGAATGTCCTTAAATGGCCCTTTCAGTCCATCATTAAAAACCCATTGAAAAGCTTTGCTGGGATTTCAAGGAAGCAGTGGCAGCACAGAAACCAAAGAATGTCAATGAGCTGGAAGCTTTTGCTCATGAGAAATGTGTAAAAATTCTAATAGAGAGGTGTCCAAAGCCTGAGAACACTTACCTGAAACATTTATTTGATGTCATTAAGGGTAAAGGATGCTCCACAAATGATTGACTTTGGGGGTTAAGTAATTTTGACGTTTGTTATTTTTTTATTTTAAAATTTGGGTAAACTGAACTCTTTGTTCTTAAAATCACTCAAATGTGTATTAAAAACTTGCTTTGTCTGTTTACTGAGGTTTTAGTTGATGTGTTTGAATTCACATCACCAGAATGTATTGCTGGTCAGGGGAGTGGGATAATTTTGATTGCAACTGTGTGTGTATGTGTGTGTGTGTGTGTGTGTGTGTGTGTGTGTGTGTGTGTGTGTGTATATATATATATATATATATATATATATATATATACAGGTGCATCTCAATAAATTAGAATGTCATGGAAAAGTTCATTTATTTCAGTAATTCAACTCAAATTGTGAAACTTGTGTATTAAATAAATTCAATGCACACAGACTGAAGTAGTTTAAGTCTTTGGCTCACATTTAACAAAAACCCACCAATTCACTATCTAAAAAAATTAGAATATGGTGACATGCCAATCAGCTAATCAACTCAAAACACCTGCAAAGGTTTCCTGAGCCTTCAAAATGGTCTCTCAGTTTGGTTCACTAGGCTACACAATCATGGGGAAGACTGCTGATCTGACAGTTGTCCAGAAGACAATCATTGACACCCTTCACAAGGAGGGTAAGCCACAAACATTCATTGCCAATGAAGCTGGCTGTTCACAGAGTGCTGTATCCAAGCATGTTAACAGAAAGTTGAGTGGAAGGTAAAAGTGTGGAAGAAAAAGATGCACAACCAACCGAGAGAACCGCAGCCTTATGATTGTCAAGAAAAATCGATTCAAGAATTTGGGTGAACTTCACAAGGAATGGACTGAGGCTGGGGTCAAGGCATCAAGAGCCACCACACACAGACATGTCAAGGAATTTGGCTACAGTTGTCGTATTCCTCTTGTTAAGCCACTCCTGAACCACAGACAACGTCAGAGGCGTCTTACCTGGGCTAAGCAGAAGAAGAACTGGACTGTTGCCCAGTGTTCCAAAGTCCTCTTTTCAGATGAGAGCAAGTTTTGTATTTCATTTGGAAACCAAGGTCCTAGAGTCTGGAGGAAGGGTGGAGAAGCTCATAGCCCAAGTTGCTTGAAGTCCAGTGTTAAGTTTCCACAGTCTGTAATGATTTGGGGTGCAGTGTCATCTGCTGGTGTTGGTCCATTGTGTTTTTTGAAAACCAAAGTCACTGCACCCGTTTACCAAGAAATTTTGGAGCACTTCATGCATCCTTCTGCTGACCAGCTTTTTAAAGATGCCGATTTTCATTTTCCAGCAGGATTTGGCACCTGCCCACACTGCCAAAAGCACCAAAAGTTGGTTAAATGACCATGGTGTTGGTGTGCTTGACTGGCCAGCAAACTCACCAGACCTGAACCCCATAGAGAATCTATGGGGTATTGTCAAGAGGAAAATCAGAAACAAGAGACTAAAAAATGCAGATGAGCTGAAGGCCACTGTCAAAGGAACCTGGGCTTCCATACCACCTCAGCAGTGGCACAAACTGATCACCTCCATGCCACGCCAAATTGAGGCAGTAATTAAAGCAAAAGGAGCCCCTACCAAGTATTGAGTACATATACAGTAAATTAACATACTTTCCAGAAGGCCAACAATTCACTAAAAATGTTTTTTTTATTGGTCTTATGATGTATTCTAATTTTTTGAGATAGTGAATTGGTGGGTTTTTGTTAAATGTGAGCCAAAATCATCATAATTAAAAAAACCAAAGACTTAAACTACTTCAGTCTGTGTGCATTGAATTTATTTAATACACAAGTTTCACAATTTGAGTTGAATTACTGAAATAAATGAACTTTTCCACGACATTCTAATTTATTGAGATGCACCTGTATATATATATATATATATATGGGCATCACGATATGGAGGAAAAATGTGGTATGTGAAACGATAATCCTATATAATGATGTCATCCGAGTCTGCGGAACATTTTCCACTTCCATTTTTGATTTGTAACTAGTAGCTTAATAAACATAAAAAAAAACTTTTTCTAGAGCAAATAGTTTTCCTAAAAATTGATGTCTACATATGTGGCAAGTGGGACAAAGTTGTGAAATTTTAAATAATACCAAGCTATAGAGAGTCTGATTTTTATTATCAGATTGTTTATGTTTCCAGGAGTGTTGGTTTTTCATGTTTTTAGACGTTACAGACATTACAGCTGATTTTCTGTAAAGCTGCTTTGGAACGATGTGTACTGAGAAAGCACAAATAAAAAAAACTATTCAAATAAAAATTATTTGACTTGATTTGACTTTTGTTACAGTGGGGGGTTTTTTCTACTTTGGCAACAAAATATCAATGTTCTCTCTTTGTACTCTCTTTGTACTCTCAAACAAACAAGTGATAGCCAATGCTGAAGCATTTTACCAATCAGAAATTAGCATAATTAATTCTGATACAAGTAATAGCCAGCATCGTCCAATCAATGCCAACCATGTTAAAATAAAATTAAACATTATAAATTCTAAATCTATGTACTGATTACCATTTTCCCATGTCTGCCAAACATGTTGAGTGATTCAAACATCATCTGCAGCCTGAAATTGAACTTTTGATAGGAAGATTGGATTGAATTCACTTGGATTCATAGGAAAGCTGTAGGATGCTCCCTTGTTCCCTATTTAGTGAATGACTTAACCTCCAATGTGCTGTCTGCACTGGTCTCAGAACAGTTCGAAACGCACATTATTTTCATCCTAACTTCAAATAAAGCCTCTGAAAGCAATTTGTTTTTTTCTCATTGTGATAATGCATAGTAAATATAGGATTTCTAATGAAAACTTTGTGCTATTGTACCAATTAGCATAAATTGTGTTTAGCAGAATGGTGTTTTGCCATAAATCTCTCAAATTTTAAAACTGGCATATCGGATGAAGCTAGAGACTCTAATCTTTCGACTCAAAAAGGTTTCAATGTAAAAACCTAATTAGGTTTCTTACCAAATGTAGTTTTGTTGGTGTTTCTCCCAAAGACAATCTCCGCTGTGGTCAGTGCCATGTTGTTTTGTCCCATGATTTTGTGTGTCAAAAGTTTAACCCTCTACTGACAGTGCAGAGTGTCCTGAACTGAGATCAGTCTGTTTAAATGAAATTAAATTATGCGTTACATATAGCGAAGCAAAAATACGAAGTCCACGTATGTGGATGCGAGGCCACACGAGGGTACAGTACAATTTACTGAAATGTATCTTCTCTCATGTAATCACCCAGTCTATTTATGTTGAAATGACAATGAAGAAATTGAATGGGGAATATCTCCAGCCCTGGTGCAGTACTCATGGGATCAGCGCCTATGCACACTGCACACACACACACACCAAGTGACAACTGCGCACCCCAATCTATTCTTTGCTATCAGATTTACCTTGAACATTGCTGTATTAAAATCATTCCATTATCACATGCCCTTGCTATATGCATATTGTAATATGTACATTTGCGATATTTCTATAAATGTGATATATCGTGCATCTCATATATATATATATATATATATATATATATATATATATATATATATATATATATATATATTAGCCTATATATTGTGTGGATGAAAAACAGGTTAATTTTTGATATTATTACTTTCTTTTGTTTTGAAGTGAAACATTTGAAACAGGACATTTATTTGACAGATTTCGTGAGAATCACCCAACTGTAAATTATTTTAAATAAATGTGTCTACTAAATGAAAATAGAATTAGATTAAATAGAAAAAACAACAGTTGCATAGTGAGCAGCATAAATTCTCATTGAGAGCTTGTCAGCCAGTTTATCAATATGTGTTCAGCTTGTACACAGCCTGTAATCAGTCGTTTGACCTTGTAATTTTCCTTATACCACTTTAATGTTAGACATTCACTTGGCAAGCCGGTTTAAGTATCATGTTTCAGGAAATGTAAGCATGTCAACACTGGCTTCAGCTGGCGACTGAACAGACACCAAGTCACATGACTTCCCTAAGAACAGAGAGTATTAGATCAGCTGAGAGAGTGAGCAGGAAAACGAAACCTAAGGGTGTCGCTCATGCCTTCTCAGTCACTCCACTAAACACATTTTATGCTTATTGTGATGATGTCTGATGTGGTTGCTATATCCTGATAAAGCCTGAAAGCATTATAGGCTTTTTTAACATTGTCTGTTCAAACAGGTAGGATAATGATTTAAACAGTTCTTTATTGAGATAGTTTCATTGTTTTCAAGAAATGATAGTTAACAATTATCTGCGTGGCTCAATAATCTAATTCAGTTTTCTTTCTCATGGTGCAGTGCATGTTTATTGGTTTATGATGAAGGGAGGAGACTAGTATTTAACAGCACACAATCATATTTGTCATTCCTTTTGGATAGTTGTCTTTGAGTGCATACACATGGTGAGACCTACAATAATGTTTAACTGCCTATTAATCTGTTTATAGAAAGTCCATTCTGTGTTCTTAATAAATTTAAAATGGTTTATTTATTTGGTCAGAGTTAACATAGTGTTCAAGTTGCAGTAAATTGCATTTGTAAGCAATGAGTAATACTAATGAACAACATGTACTTCATGTAATTGTTTTGTTTAACATCTTGTAAACACTGTTATCTAAAAATACTGTTAAATCTGTTATCAAATTAGTTAAAAGTGTAATTTGCGTAAGATTGACACTAATATGCTGCATTATCATTTATTATGTGTTCAAGTTTTGTGTTGTTGTATACTGCATTAAGAATTGATTTTCTTCACTTCCAATTTGGAATTTGTTTTACAATGCAAATTTATAATGATGTCAGTGATAATTTACTCATTGGGGAGATGAAGAATACATATTTTGATCGCTTTTTAGTGCTGACTTTGTCAAGATAAATTTTTTATCTTAATTTGTAAAGATAAATTAGGTATAAAAATATTACTCTGAATAATGTTCATTCTGTGTTTGCAGGCATAAACATGGATGACAGTCCTAAGAACGCAATTTGTCAGAAAGTTATCAAAATAGTGAAAAAGCACCCTGATGGAGTTCCTCTTAATAAGATAGCAAAGATCTTTGCTCAGAGGTACAAACAGGACCTTTTCCCAGCTGAACTTGGGTTCCCCTCGATAAAAAGTTTTGTGACATCTCTTAGCGAAGACCTGTGGGTGGAAGATGGTGTGATCTTTCACAGGACCTACAGTGGTTTTCTGACAGGTAATGATTTCACAGGATTTGTCAACTCTGGAAAAAAGAGTCACTGGAAGAAATCGTAATTGCTACTAATGGAACTAGTTAACTGCTGTTAAGTGAATTATGATTTTCCAAACAGATTAAACCTAGTAGGAGTCTCAATGGTGAATCGCCAGTTAGAGTATAATTTTATCTGGGACATGGCTGAAGAACTGTCAGGAAAAGTAGCTTCAAATACATAACATTATCAGAGAAGTTTTCAAGATGAATGACTGTGCTGTCACATATTTTGCAGATGCAGAATTTGAAAAAACATGTAAGGATGTTGTGGAGTTGGTAAAAAGCTACCATGATGGTATTCCTCTTTCTAAAATATCAGTATTTTTCAACCGGGCATACAACAGACCTCTAAAAAAGACAGAGCTGGGGTTTCCCTCAATATCGGCTTTCATCGACTTTCTCAGTAGAGAGCTACAGGTAGAAGATGGTCAAATCTACTTCAGAAAAGCTGAGCCTGAAGCTTCAACATCTACAGGTAATGATTTGTCAGCTGAAATGGCTCACGTTTAGAAAGTAAAAAAATGTACTTCTTGTTATCCGCACTCTTATGTTCCTTGTTTATAATTTTATGATTTCCTTAGCACCTGTGCACATTAGAGGAGTTTTTAAGGATGTCGTGGAGCTGGTTCAAGAACATCCAACGGGCATTCCTCTCAAGAAGTTGTCTACATTCTTTAGTCAAAAGTACCGGAGGAACCTGACAGTGTCAGACCACGGTTTCCTTTCAATCGCCTCCTTCATTGATTCTTTGAAAGATGTGCTATTGGTGGAGCATGAGAAAGTCTTCCACAAGAAATATAGAGGAGCACCTGCAAACAGAACAACTGTAAAAAAAGAAATAACACCTGCAATCCCAATAACTGTAAAGAAAGTATCAACACCTGCATTCCCAATAATTGTAGATAAAGAACCAATACTTCCAGTCCCAATAACTGTGAAGAAAGGACCAACAGCTGCGAGTCCAACCCTGCTAACAAACCCTCCAGTCTGTTTTGGAGCTGACTCTGCTCAAAACGGCAGTGAAATGACACAAGAACAACTTCTCGATAATGTTAAAAAGGTTATTACAAAATTTCCAGCTGCAAGCCATTCCATTAGTGAACTGCAGAAGGGCTACTTCATCTTATTTGGGTCAGCACTGCCATTGAAACTCTACATGTCATTGTATGACAAACAAACAGCTAAACCGCTCTCTTCCTCTGGTCCAATCGTAGATCAGGGACAAGCAGGAACAAAGTGGCTTGCTGGTAAGAAATAATAATTTATCTTTTGTTTTTAATAAATACACCTCACGATGTTGTCAAATCTTTAAAAGCACCTTGTTGACTTGCTCTTGTAGCACCACCACAGAATATCACAGAGGAACCAAAGATGGTGCAGCCCAAACCCATGCCCATTGGGGTTAATAAACAAGTGGTCCGGTCCAAGACAGGGTCCCCTTTGTTGCAGTTTCCAAATTTCACCACCTCCCTCAATGCAACCTCTGATAATCTGTCCATCAGGGACTTCCCAGCTCTTGGTTCCAAACTGTCCAAAGATGAGGAGAAGTCGAAGGAGGGTAGGGGCCCAGTCTTCCATGAGTCCTTCTATAGCCAGGTGAGGGAGATACATGGTGCCAACATGAGGTCAGCAGAAGCCTTGCTGAATGAGGAAGACACCGTTAGAAGACGACAGAAAGCCATGAGCTCAAGTGATGTAAACAGTTTGGTGGAGGACGTCATGAGAGCCCTTGCAGCCGAGGGAGAGCATGTGACAAGCGAGAGGGTCTGTGTCTTGTAAAATAGCATACTACACCTATTTTTGGCTCATTATGATGTTAAAGCCCTGACTTAATTTTTATATTCCAGGTGATAAACAGAGTATGCTCACTTTTACAAGTGTCCTCCATACAAGATTTGAAGATTGACCCTCGTAGGCATCTGCCTGCAGTGCAGGAACTTCAGCGTACCATTAAAGAGATCAACATGTTCATTGCAGTAAGAAGTGTTTAACAAAAGTCCTGGAGCAGGTTTATGTATCAAATACATTTTCTCACACCACGCAGGCTTAAAAGTTTTGTAATGTTTTTGATTCCAGTGAAGATTGGAGTCGGTTTTTTTTTGGGTGACTCCTTTGAAGTCCTCCACTGGTTTTAATTATTTTAATGTGATTTTGTCATTTTTTCTATTTCAGTCAGTGGAAGCAGTATCTTCAGTGTGCACACTTTACGAACTGGGTCAGAGTTTGGCCAACCTGAAGAACAAGAAGCGCTTTGAAGAGCTCCACTTGGGTCCTCTCTGCAAGATCCCTCTTATTCACCGCTTGTTCCTAATAGATGTAAATACTAAAGATGATGATGTGCATCAGATTGAAACTGTGGACATTCTTAGGGTGAGTCAGCTTGGCACAAGGTAGCCACTGGCTGTCAACTTAATGACCCAGCAATACAGTTGACACAAGGACACACACAATCTACACACATTTCTTCAAATTGTGACATGAAGGAAACTAGTTCTCACTCTTACTCATTGTACACTATGGTATTCTCACTGTAGAGTCTCCGGATGTTCAGGAAAAAATGCAGGACACCTAGAGTTGACCTTCCTGAATTCCTGAAGCACCTTGCAGACCAGTACAGCTGTGAGTCACCATATGAACTTGGCATCAGGATCCAGAGTCTTGGGCTGCCCATTTCGGTAATATTCTCCATTAGCGTTACCATGTAGTCAGGGCTTGACATTAACACCAACCCACCCACCAAATGCAGGTAGAAATCGGCAGTGGCTGGAAACTCTAGCCACTTTGGCGGGTGATGTTTCAGGGTTTTTCCTGCATTTAAAATTCTGTGAATGTTGGGCTGCTGAAGCTATTGCGGCGCAGATCACAAAACTTATGCAACTCATTTGAAATTTTGCACAGATTGTTCTACAGCGCTTTGAAGGAAGTAAAACATCTCAAACGGCTAGACAGCCTCAACATTATAAAGAGCACTGAAGAGAAATAGGTGGAAACAACACTGTGGCATGTACCAACATAAATTATTAGACTTTTCAGTCTAGACATCATCACCCTTACTAAAATTTATTAAAAAAAAATGTACTGTAGTAACACTAAGAGGCTGTCTACACTGGGCACATTGAAGCGAATGTTCTAAACCGTTTATTTGTCTTGTTGGCAGGAGTAGAGCCAGCGCATGCAGCGCAAAATGAAACAGGACATCAGTTTACTGATGGCACAATACACTGTAATGGATGCTTCCAATGTAGACTGCTTTATGGATTATAATGGTGTCTATTTGCTTTTGACTCAACATGCAAACTAACATCATCGTTTTCCAAATTATTTTGTGTTAGGATTCCTGTAGTTCAACTGGTAGAGCACAGTGCTAGCAATACCAGGGTCATGGGTTCAGTTCCCAGTGAACACACAAACTGATAAAAAATGAATACCTTGAGTGCACTGTAAGCATCTGCTAAATGCGTAAACATACTAGAGAGCATTTTTGAAAGTCTCTGTTTTCGGTGGAGGAAAACAGTGTTCCAGTGTGGATGAGAGGCGTGAACATAGCAAAATCAAGAATCAGAAATGTATTTGTGTGGACGTAGCCTGAGACAGTACAATGTAGACTCTACTTATATCCTTCACATCCTCATTTTTGTCAAATGAAATATACTGTCCACTCTGACTAAGGTCTGTTATAATGGGTTAGTACATGTCTGCATTGCTTTTTCCATGCTGTGTTCTTAGACTTTGAATAAGGCATCAGCTACTGAGCATAACTGCATGGATAAAGCCAAAGAAGCCATTCAGAAGGAGATTCAGGAGGAGGTGGATGCCAGAATGTTTAAGATCAAGAAGAACCTTCTAGAACCAGCCCAAGGACCTGTGCTCTTCTCCCAGACAGGCTGCTCTGAGCTCAGGAAAAAATACGCAAATCTGACCGCTTCTGATGCAGTCCTGGAAGTCTTCATAAATTCTGAAGGCATCTTTAGTAAAACTATGACCAAGGTGAGCAACTTTTTACTAAGGTGTTGGGGTTTTCAAACATATCTTGTCCCGAAACGTTTGTGCTGTGGACATGAATGATATGTCACATTGTGTTTCTTATTGGAAATAAAGTATATTTCATGTTACATTCTTGGTAGTTCCATTGGTAATTATTTACAGCTACTGTTTAAGGATGTATGGAGGGGGCAGGTGGAAGAACGAGAGGGAGCTGAACGTACTGGCTGCTCTCTTCGTTAATATGATGTCACGCTCATCATCTGCTAATCCCATTCAAAAATGTAATTTACCATTGCTACTTGCGTCATCAACATTGATTGCTTTTTGTCCTCCAATTGCTGTTTGTACTGACCTTTCCTTCCTCATTCACATTTTAGGGATTAAAATGTGGTTGTCACAGAAATGTACCACCAGAAATAACCCAAAGTGTTAATGCCATGCCTGCTCTGATTTGCTTAATTGAATTTTAATGAGACCATTGAATAAATCCTTTATTTCAAATTTATCCATTTTCATCAACAGTTATGTCATAAAGGGCTGTTCACACAGGATGTGTGCTCGAGTTAAAATAACTAGATGGGGGAGCACCGGAATTGAACAGAAGACACATTTATAAGCATATTAACTCTCATATGCTGTTGCTTATATAAACACTTTTTTTGTCTACAGACGGTTCAGACATTCCTGACATGTATACAAAGAGACAGGCTGGCTAGAGCCTTATTCCAGCTTGCCATATGCTGTGGCTCCTTGGAAGCCCCCCAGGACCTGGTAGCTAAAGAAAAACCTCAGAAAAAAGCAGAGGCAAAGCAAGCTGTGGAAGAGAGAATCACAGAGACACTTCCCACTGAAGGTGACAACTTTGACATTTATCTGATTTTAGCTTGTAGCTTTCTATCTCTTCAACTCTAAAGGCCTATTTACAGCAAGGGTGATGTGACAAAGAGATTTGATTCCCAAGTGATTTTTCCACACTACAGTATTCACACTGAGTGCAAGCTGGAGGTTTGTTTGAAATGCTGTTTCCAGATACCTGACCTAAAAGCTTAAATGTCTTTAAGTGTATAAAACAAAATTTGTTGCAGGGTGAAGTTTTGCACTCCAAGGGGTCCATTGGTTTATATTGTTTTGTTTTGTTTTGACATCTTGTTTGCTTTCGTTCAGAGGCTGACAAAAATGCATGTCACACTTTGTGTGATTTATGTCACTTTGTTGTGTTGCTGTTGGTGTGAATAGGGCTGTACATTATTTTCACTATACACTATTTTCCTATCAGGTTTTTATTTTACCAGAGGATGGTTGTGTGCATAATAAATATCTGTTCTGTTTTGTCACATTTTCAAGCTTCAACAATATACTTTAATGCCTGTTGTGTAAAAGCCTGTTGCTTCTGAGGTAAAGTATTAAAAGCTTGTTACCTTTTGGTCCTTTTTTTGCACAGCTGAGGTCAAGAAGTACTTTCAGGAGTGTGTCTCTAACTTCAAAACCACGCCTACTTTGGCCTACCTTCGCATGCTGGAAAAGAAAATCGCTGAGCACTTCAGGTTCAAAGACTTCAGTCAGCTACGACAAGGGACTTTCTTTGATTTCATGTTTAAAAACAAAAAGGTGTTTTCTCCTACTCACATCTCATTTTCACCAACACTAGGTTTTTTTTTCTTGACTTGTCTGTTGTAACATACCTGGTCTTACTCTTCCTGCAGGTCCTCCAGGAGGCAGCAGGGGGCGCTATCTCTGTTGACAGCCAGGACACTGGAATGTATGGCTTCAGACCTTGCAGACAGGATGTGTTTGAATTCATTAAACAGTGTGGGGAGGGAGATGTCAGCAGAGTGAGTTTATGATGTCAGCTTGTCTGTGGATGTTATGTGTCAAAGCATCTTTTCACAGAAAGACAATTCATGACTCCTGTTAATATTGTTCATGACAGATAAAAAGACTATCTCCCAGCCTCCTGTTTACAGAAACATTGATCATGCACAGAATAACAAACAAGTGTGCTTATCTTCAAATAGATTAATTGCAACAAAAATACAAATACAATATTGGTGGGAATTGGCTTGACAAAAATGTCTTTCCTTTGTTCTTGTTCTTGGATTAGCTGCCATTCATTGAAGCTGCTCTGAGAAGTCATTACAGGATAAGAGACAGCCGAGAGCTTGGTCATGGTCCCCTCACATTTCTTGTGAATTGCACCCAGCGCCAAAAAGAACTTAGCGGGGATGCTATTACCAGTGTTGTACGCTACGAGTGTCCTCTGCTCCCTATCAGTTCAGGGTGAGGCAATCTCTACTTTTCATCAAGTACTAATCACTCTCACCACAATACATGGAAAAGGGTTCTCACGGTCATGGAAAACCTGGAAATATTAGGGAATTTTATTAGTGGATTTTACCAATACAGATAACTAAGGTGGCAGAAAAAGCAGGTAACCCATTAATCGGCCAAAAGTTTTTACAATCAATTTATAGAATGTAAAAAAAAAATATATTCAGTCTTACCTTATTATGAAGGGCAGAAACACAGAGGCCGCAAGAGTCCATACTGAATAAAATCCCAGATGCAGCTTATTGTTCAACCAAAATCCCAATAATAACCAGAAAAAATGAAGATTTGGTGTATAACGCAGAACTTTTATCTGTAAATAAACACAAAACACACTGGGGACAATTATTTTGAGAGTTGGCTCCGTTAAAATGCTATATATTTAAGTATTTACCAAATTTAGCTTTTTATAGCCTATATATTTCACCAGATGAGGTTTAATGAGGAATAAGTTTTATTATTATTATTCCGTCACTTAAATTTTGAACACTTAATTTCTAATTAAAATAACAAAATATGCATTGAAGTGAGGATAAAAATATGGATGAATATTGTCAATAGTGACAGATGTAGAGACGAGGTGTCAGGGATTGTTTATATTTTACTTCTAGAGGCTGTTGTTATACTGAAAAATCAGTTTTAATTGTGGAATCCTTCAGTGCCAGCCACAGAGGAGCACGGAGGAAATAAAAAAAGTAAAAAATATCAGCAACTATCAGCATAGATTTTTGCCGATAACAGACATTTCCGTAAAGCAACTATCAGCACAGATTAATCAGTAAAACAGTAATCGGTAAAACAGATATATTGGTCTACCTCCATTTCCCAGACCTAGCAAAGTCATTGAAATTTCTAAAGTGATTATATATTTATCTAGTTTTTTCTTGCTCTGCTGTAAAATATTTCATCAGGTTAGTGCTGTCAGTCGATTAAAATTGTTTTTTTTTTTTTATTGTGATTAATTGCATTTGTGTTTTTAGTTAATCGCGTTAATCGCAGATTCCGAAAATGCTGAAATTTTACACCAGATATACTACTTTTCCCATCAAAATGCATTATTTCCATCTCAGGAAAGAAAACAAAACAATATGTAGCAATATCATGCTTTATTAACATTTTCCAAACAAAGCCTTCCACAGTATAAAGATAGAAATGCACTAAAATAGCACCAATTCAAGTAACATTAAACATTTCCCAAAGTCTAAGTGGGAGGTTGACTAATTAAAAGAAGTAGTCTCCCCATAGGTTCAGTATTAATTGCAATTGACATTAAATCTCTTAATCTTTCATCCTCCACAATATTAATCTGTCAGTAGATTGTGGCTATCTGCTTTGCTACAGCAATCATGAAGCTGTGTTCATGATTCGCGTCGGAGCCTCGGCGTCAAGCGTTGCTGTGAACTCCACATGAAAAGCGCTTGCAGACAAAAACGTGTCATTCTGGGTTTTGGTGATAGTTAAGACTTGGCATGCTTCTGTGGTAATTAAAATGTGCCTTCCATAGGCGGAAAATTACTTGATTTTTATCTCAAGTCCCATCTGGGCTTGTTTTGTACATCAAATAGAGCTAAGAGGTACTTTTTCCATCATTTGATCACTGACACGGAATCACTGTTGTGTGTGTATTATGAAGTGTGTGTCAATGTTATGACTCCAGGCGGACACATCCCAAAGGTTCTGCCTCCCAACAAGTGTTTATGCTGGTTTATGCTGTATTAACAGTAAATGCATTAATCACGATTAAGAATTAATTAATGTGTTAAACTTTTTTAATTAATTGCATGTGTATTAATAATTAATACCTCTACATCGGGTAGATATTACGCTTGTGTTGTGTTGTCTGATTGTTCATTTGAATCGGTTCCTTTCAATGAACCAGGCAAACAGATTCACAAATAAGTCTAAATGTTTCATTAGCGAATCTGTATGAATAAAAATGATTTAAAAAAAAATTCTTATCCAGTTAACAAAAACAAATGGAAAGGTTATGGAGAAGTCATTTCATTGGAAATTCATTGGTCAAAAGGTGTGGGAATGCTGTTGAAACCTATGACCTGTAAATGTGATTTGATTGTTAAAATGAAGGTTGATTGATCCTGGACACAAGCATGTGTTTTTGTGTGATCTCAGTGAGTGTGTGGCAGATACAGTGGGTTTGCTGGGAGAGGTGAGCCGCGATCAAGCACTGGCGAGTCTGCTGTCAGTTCCTCTGCTACAGGAACTGGGGGAGTGGAGTCAGTGGGAGCTGGTGTTTCAGCCCAACCACGGCCCTCTCAAAGACTTCATCGACAAGTACTGTGGTAGGTCACTGAAAGAAACATGTGAAGCATGTCTTTTAAAGGGATCTTAAAGTCATTTACTCACCCTCATATTGTTTCTAAAACCTGTATGACTTTCTTTCTTTTGTGGAACACATGAGGTGATGTTTCGAAGAATGTTCATGTTGCTCTTTTGCATACACCAAACGCATACAGTGACCAGGGACTTTCAAGCTCCAAATAGGACAAAAAATGCATCATTAAAAAAAAACAAAGTAGTCTACTTTTCATTTAACTTTTTCTGATGACTTATAAAAGCTTTGTGTGATGAACACACCGAAAGTTATTGTTCACTGATAAGCTTTTTCTCTGCAGAAGCTCTCAAATCTAAATGACCCATGCACAGATTTAAAATTGACGCATTCCGCCAGATTTGGAAAAGCCATTGGTTTTCTCGTGTCTCGTAACCAAACTTGCTATGCTACTTTGCTATGCCAGAGGACAAGAATTCATAAAAGATTACTTAAATTATGATCTGTTCCTCCCACAAAGCTATAGTATGGCTTCAGAAAACTTATAGAATATAACACACAAGTCATATGGGCTACTTTGATGGTGCTTTTTTGAGCTAAACTGCCCCTGGTACTCCATGCTTGCGTTGAATGCGAAAGAACAGAGTGAAACTATTTTCGTTCCAAGCCATTTCGGTTTGGAAATTGGTAGAAAATAGTAAATAGATAAGAGAGGGGCACATCTAAGACATCTAAGGATTCACTAAAGCCATTTTTAGATCGCTATTAAATTGGCTCTTCTCTGTAAAAACAGTCTGTCTTTGATTTCAGTGAAAAAAAGAGTCATTTTCTAAGGAAAGATTGAATGGTAAAAAGTAATAGCCTGTGCTTTGGTTCTCACTTCAAATTGCCTTTTATTTATTCAGGTAAGACTGAACTGCTGGCCCTTGAGGTTATTCCTGGTGTGCTACTGAGGGTTACTGCTGAGACAGGGGACAAACACTTCGCAAAAGCAGCACAGGCTCTGGACCCGGTCGGCACAGCTGGCCACTTGGTCTCCATTGTGGTGGCTGATGGGATACCTAACACCCCCACTGCACTCCTGGCCAATCACATGGAGAGTGCACTAAATGTAGCAGTTGCACAGGAAGGTAGGAGGTGCTCTTCTCACACCGCAAGTGTCACCACACTTCATCATTTATTCGCTAGCTTTAGTCAACGTCCTTGTCACTTTGAAACAAACTCTCGTAAACTGGTTTGTTTATCTACAGTAGCTTTAATTCACTGGCTTTCTTCCATCCATATACACGGTTTACACAGGTTTCTGGTATTAGTAAATATTAAAGGGGTAGTTCATTTACTCGCTTTCATTTTGTTCCAAACCTGTTTGATGTGGAACACAAAAGGAGATGTTTGGCATTGTATGCAAAAAAGATTATGCCTCAAATCTCCGTTTGTGTTCCAACAAAGAAAGTTATATGGGTTTAGAACAACATGAGGGTGAGTAAATGACAGAATTTTAATTTTTTGGATGAACTATCCATTTAATAACCGTAAATGTCTTGCTTGCATTCTTGGTTGGATACAGATATAACGACAGGGGAAGATGGCTACTCATACAGTGCTGTGGCTAGGTTTGTGCTTGAATGCATCACACAAATGCCTACAAGAATCTGCAAGGAACTCCTGCAGCAGGTACTGAGCAGTGCAGCTCTTTTCCTTGATTTGATAAGTAAAATGAATTAATCTGTCATCAAATTTCCCTCATTAAATTCTGAAAGTTACCAGCTTTCATCAAAGTAACAGCTCATGTGGGAGATCAGTAGTATTAGTCAAATATTAATAGGCAAAGATAATTTCCCATTATGACTCTGAGGTCAAATTAAGCTTTAGCTGCCGGAGACAAGTGCGCTGAGACAAGATGATGTCTTGGCAGCAGGTGGGTGGGTAGCAAAGGCTCTCATAGGGGAAAAAAAAATGCTAGATCTAGGTTGTTGTCATGACAACCATTGCCAATAATCATTTAGCAGGGCCACATTCTTCGGCAGGTTAGAAGATCACTCTACTGTCAGATCATTAGTTCCTAACCCCTTCAGTGCTGTTTCTTAATTCCCAGAATAACACAACCATTTTCATCAAGTGCAAAGGGAGGTCATATATTGTATTATGTTTACTGGTGCGTGTTTGGTTTATCAGTTATAGACTGATATATCGCCCAGGTTGATTCGTCATATAGTTTGCCAGTTTACATGTACATCGATACGCTGATAACTCCTAAAAAAATCAGCTTTTTAAAACAAATCAAACAAAGCAAGAAAACAGTGTTTACATGAGATTTATAATACAATCAAGTTATTCTCTGCTTTTGAGGTCTAACCGTAAAGAGGGATGCGCACAATACTTACGTACTTTGGATAATTCGTTAAGAACACCGGTAAAGGTGTTGACATGCAATGCATAATTGGGTTAATGGGCAAAAATCTACCCATGTTGATCGCTTTATTTTTAAGCCGTTTATGACCTACACCGATAAAGGCAAACAATTTAAAGGGATAGTTCACCCCAAAATAAAATTTCTCTCATCATTTACTCCCTCATGCCATGCGTATGACTTTCTTTCATCTGCTGAACACAAACGAAGAGTTTTAGAAGAATATCTCAGCTCTGTAGGTCCAAACAATGCAAGTGAATGGTGGCCAGAACTTTGAAGGTCCAAAAAGCATATAAAGGCAGTATAAAACGAATGCATATGACTCCATTGGTTAAATCTATATCTTCTGAAGCAGTATGATAGGTGTGGGTCCTTTATTTACTATAAATTCTCCTCCCTGTCCAGTAGGTGGCGATATACACAAAGAATGCAAATCGCCAAAAACAAAAGAAGAAGAATGTAGAAGTAAAAGTGAAAGTGGAAATTTATAGTAAAAAAGGAATAAAATATTGATCTTTTTCTCACCCACACCTATTATATCGCTTCTGAAGATATAGATTTAACCACTGGAGTCATTTAGATGACTTTTATGCTGCCTTTATGTGATTTTTGGACCTTCAAAGTTCTGGTCACCATTCACTTGCATTGTATGGACCTACAGAGCTGAAATATTCTTCTAAAATCTTCATTTGGGTTCAGCAGAAGAAAGAAAGTCATTCTCATCTGGGATGGTATGAGGGTGAGTAAACGATGAGAGAATTTTCATTTTTGGGTGAACTATCCCTTTAATGTATTTACATGACCACACCCATTGTTGGGTTGTCCATGTAAACATGCTCAGTGAGCCTGTATACATGCACACCAGTACAGTGATAACTCCCAAAATTCAGCTAATTAAAAAAATCAGACAAAACAAGAAAACTGCGTGTACATGAGATTTAAAATAATCTACTTCAATCCGTGAAGAGGCATGTGCACAACACTTTCGGTCATTGGATAAGCCAGTATTAACACCGGTTAAGGTGTTTACATATAACGTGAAATTGGAGTAATAGGCAAAAATCTACCCTTGTCGACTGGTTCATTCTGAAGCAGTTTGTGAACTTACACCAATAAAGGAAAGCCGTTTAATGCGTTTATATGACCACACATGTTGTCGGCTTATTAAGCATAATCAGTGTAAGAACTTGCATGTAAACATGCTCATTATTTGACAAGATTTTCAAGATTATCGACATCGTCTGATAATAAACATTACTGTAGTAAATTTAAGTAAACATTGTGTACAAATTTTTTTTTTACATTTAATTTGCTGTCATTAAATTGTATTATGTATATATTGACATGCTCTGTAGAGTATTAAAAAAACTATATCGGTCGACCACTACTAATGGGTTAATGAGCTACACAAAGCAACATTAAGATATTATAACTTTTGGTGTTTTTGATTTTATTCTGACAACACTTTGCAGGTGTTTTTGGAGCCTCTCTCTAAAGTGCTCGGTCAAGCCAAATCTAAAACCCTCCTCCTGGATGCCGCACGTTCAAAAACACGTCACCTGAACAAACTCCATCAGATGGGCCTCCTGCTCGGTATAACCGAGTGGAGAGCTGACTTCAACAACAAACTTGTTTTACCAACTGCTCCTGAAGTGCACGCACAGATAAATAAGGTTTTAATTCCCATTTTGTTGAATCATAATCATATGAAATAAGTGACTGAGAAAATGTTATTCATGACACACCTTACATTCCCTACAGTCTGTGGTGGTGGAAGACTCTATGAGTGACATGTCATCTGTGTGGAGTTTGAATGTGTCAGACAATGAAGCGGAAATGGTGCCCAGCACTTCCTCCAGCAGCCCTAAAAGATCTAGTCAGCAGGGTGAGTTTTGCTACCTCTGAGTCCGACAGAAGTGAAATATTTTTTCTTGCTCTTCTGGAATAAAATTGTTTAATCTAATAGTTCAATCAAAAGATGGCCTAATGAGATAATGAAAACCAATATGCATTCGGGACTGTGATGTTTACACGTATAACTTGTGTGTAGAACTACTTGCTTGGGGGCTATTCACACAGTACACGTTCTTGCATTCAAAAACAGTTAGACAGAAAGCAGTGGTGGAATGCAGCCATCTTGGAACAGGATTTTAAAGTTGACCATCTTTTTACTTGTCACAGCATCTCAAAAATATGGTGCTCATAGTATAAGACACTGAAAAAACAGCAAGATGCATCACAACATTTAAAAAAAAAACACATCCTGTGTGAACGGCCCCTTACACCATTAAAGGAATATTCTGGGCTCAATACAAGTAAAGATCAGTCGACAGCATTTGTGGCATTATGTTCATAAGTGACTTTATCACGATAATATCATGTTAACATGCATAATGATTGGGGGCCTGGGTAGCTCAGCGAGTATTGTCGCTGACTACCACCTATGGAGTTGTGAGTTTGTATCCAGGGTGTGCTGAGTGACTCCAGCCAGGTCTCCTAAGCAACCAAATTGGCCCAGTTGCTAGGGAGGGTAGAGTCACATGGGGTAACTTACTTGTGGTCTCTATAATGTGTGGTTCTTGCTCTCAGTGGGGTGCATGGTGAGTTGTGCCGTGGAGAATAGCGTGACGTCTCCACACGCGCTACGTCTCTGCGTTAACGTGCTCAACAAGCAATTGGGCATTCCAAATTGGGGTGAAAAGGGGAGAAAATCACCAAATAAAACATGCGTAATGTTTACATCTTGTGGCTATACTTTTGAAACATTGAGTATTTATACATTTACGGATTGGCCCTATTCACTTCCATTGTAAGCGCCTCACTGTAACCCAGATTTGTGCTTTTTTTTAAAAGAAAAGGTGGGACAAGTCTAAATGAATTTTTGTGGTAATCAACATTATGCCACAAATGCTGTCGATTGAACTTAACTTGTATTGAACCTGTTAAAATATTGCTTAGAAACAGCCAAAGCCACCATTCAAAGTTCGAAATTGTCCTAGCAATGCATTCATAGAAAACCAGTCAACATCTTGGAACACACTGGAACAGTAGCAAAAACTGCCTGTTTTTTTCAGTGAAATATGTAAAATGAAATTACAGCAATTATGCGCAAGAAACCTTGACTAACATAAGTTACTTGTGTGGGGAAATGTTTTTGAAGTGTGTGATATGGTCCATTAAAGCACTTCCTTTGTCTTGTAAATACTTCTCTTCATTCAGACAATGAAAGTGATGATAATGATGATGATGAAGAGGAGCAAATGTTTGAGCTGTTGTCTGAGCACAGTAAAGATACGGACAGCAGTGTGGAGGGAGGAGACGAGGACAGTGAAATTCAGGCTGAAGACCAGACACCTGTTTCTCAACCAGAGAAAGAAGTGGATGACAGGCACAAAGCCATCATAGAGGACATCAGGTTCATTCAGCTCTCACACTGTGTATTAACCAGGCACAGCACAATAAAGTGACGAGCAGTGAAAACTGTATCTGTAACTACGTAAATCTAAGTTTTTGTCCTAACCAGCATCAATTGTGATGAACAACAAATGGGTTAATTGGGTTCTATTTCTGTGGCATCGTGCTGGATTGTCCTGAAATCTGATATCAATTGAAATCTGATTGGCCCCAAATCCTGTTCCACAAAGTTGTATATTAAACATCAAATATGTTCTGACTGGCTGTGATTGCTTCCTACAGTGTGAACAGACAAATTATTTTGCTGGAACTTGCCACAGGACACTGTGTTAGTTTTAATTTACTCTGGCACCACAGTCATACTTGTTAGATTTTTTTACATTTATGAAAGTCCAGTAGTTTTGGTCTGTACTTATGCTGTTGCCACTGCCGCCCTTCTGTTGCTGTAGAAAAACCGAGTTCGGCATTGGCGTCGAGCTGAATGAGGAGGGTCAGAACTTAATGAAAAAGCAACAGGAGAGACTGGGGCGAAGTCTGGAACGTCTCTCCACTGAGCTCTACAGCAAGGACACCCACTTCGTTCTGGAGCTCATTCAGGTCAGTACCCATATCTTCTATCTAGAGGAAAGCATCACTTCATACAGCCACTGTAGCAGCTACTGAATTTTTTTTATTGTATGCAGAATGCTGATGACAACAGTTATCCTGATGGGGGAGAGCAGCCAGCTCTGACCTTCATGGTGGAGAAAGACTGCATTACCATATTGAACAACGAGTGTGGATTTGAAGAGAAGAACATTCGTGCCATTTGTGATGTTGGCAGGAGCACGAAAGGAAAACACAAATATGGCTATATCGGTACTTGAAATTTCTGTTATTCACATTGTACTATTTGTTGTAAAATCCCAGTCTTTGCAACTTCAAATGATTCAGGAATCAAGAAATTCTGTGTGGCCTGTCATCATGTTTCCACATCTTGTTTTAACAAACAACCCTCCCCTTTTTTGTAATACAGGGCAAAAGGGCATTGGCTTTAAATCAGTTTTCAAAGTCACTGACTGTCCCGAGATCCACTCCAATGGCTTCCACATTCAATTCGACAAGACCAGCGGCCCCATGGGGTACATCCTGCCTCACTGGGTTGAGCAGGAAAGAGCTTTGGGCTGTGTTGCCAAGGAGATTGCTGAGCACAGGTTAAAAAAAAATCACAAAAACATTACATTTCCATTCTTGACTCACTTTAAAAGCACCACACTTGATATTTTTTGTTATTAAAGTATTATGGTTTTTTGTTTGTTTTTGTTATAAAGAAGCTCTTTGGTTTCTATTTTATTATTGTAGATGGGCCACACAGATCCACCTCCCTCTGCGATCAGAGAGCTACCAGACAAAAAACCTCTTCCATGATGTGCATCCCTCTTTACTTCTTTTCCTCCATCGCCTTCGTTCCATCACCATCATCAATGAGGTGAAGAATGTGCCCTCCAACAGAAACTTAAAGAAAAACCCAACCCAAAAATGAAAATTCTGTCATTATTTGCTCACCCCCATGTTGTTCCAAACCCGCGGAACACGTTATGATACATTTTGAAGAATGTGCTGATCGCTGTTTTCCATGCATTTACAATGAATGGACACTGGAACTTGCAATGTTCCTCAAGGAGAGAAGTAGTGATTTTGGATTTATGAACAACTCACTCTTTTGAGTTTTGATCTTAGATCTTTTCAATGAATCAGTTGATTCGGTTCATGAAACTGGTCTGAACGATGTACTTTCATGAGAGCTAGTGTGGATTTCGATCTTATTTTTCGATCTGTTTTTTATCCAAAACGTATGACTTCAGAAGACTCTAAATATAACGCGCAAGTCACATTTACCACTGCATAATACTTTATTGGTGCTTTTGCCTCTTTTTTGAAGCTTGAAAGCTCCAGTCCCCATTTATTATAATTGCATGGAAAAGAGCAATCAGTACATTCTTCAGAAGTTCTCATTTTAGGGGCCTGGGTAGCTCAGCGAGTAAAAACGCTGACTACCACCCTGGAGTCGCGAGTTTGAATCTGAGTGACTCCAGCCAGGTCTCCTAAGCAACCAAATTGGCCCGGTTGCTAGGATGGGTAGAGTCACATTGGGGTAACCTCCTCATGGTCGCTATAATGTGGTTCTCGCTCTCGGTGGGGCGCGTGGTGAGTTGTGCGTGGATGCCGCGGAGAATAGCGTGAAGCCTCCACACGCACTAGGTCTCCGCGGTAATGCGCTCAACAAGCCACGTGATAAGATGCATGGATTGACGGTCTCAGATGCGGAGGCAACAGAGATTCGTCCTCCGCCACTCGGATTGAGGCGAGTCACTACAACACCACTAAGACTTAGAATGCATTGGGAATTGGGCATTCCAAATTGGAGAGAAAAAAAAAAAAAGTTCTCCTTTTATGTTCCATGGAAGAAAGTCATACAGGTTTGGAAAGCCATGATGGTGAGTAAATTATGACAGAATATTAATTTATGAGTAAACTATTCCTTTCATGCCTTCACTCAAAAATGTTTAACTTAATTTTGCTTGACATTTATAAGGCCGAGAAGCGAATGGTGTCGATGACCCGTCGAGATCTGAGCCATAATATTCTGGAGGTAACGCATACTGGTGGTGTAGAGCGTTGGCTAGTGGTCAAGAGAATGCTTTACCCTAAAAAGGCAAGTTGGGTATCTTTCTCTCGTTCTCACTTACTCACTCACTCACTCACATACACACACACACACACACAAACACACTGGATAGACCCCCCATCTCACAGACACCCATTGCCAATGGTAAAATGTGAGACTTGCTATTGTAACATTTGTATTGTTTACCTGCATCCTTGTCTCAGTTTTACCTTTTCTTAATTGGCCTCTGTTCAGTTCTCTTGACATGGTATCTTACAAGCTGCTGCTTTTGATGTGCTGTGTTTGGAGATCGTGGAGTTATGCAAGTGTTCCACTGCTTTATACCCCTGAGAGCCAAAATGTTCTATATTCTTTCTCATTCAAACTTCATGCAAGAAAGCTTATTAGCGAAGTGCAGTGAATGAGTTTCTTTTGTCTGGAGTTTCTGCAATGACAGTTTGTACTCTCCATTCTAACAACCTGCAGAGATTTTTTTTCAATCATACTTCTCTGCTGACTGGAGACAAGATCATCTAGGGCTGGGTATTGTCAACTACCTCATGATATGATACACGTCACGATACATATATCATTATTCAATACGACACAATGCATCACAAAACAACATCAGATGTTGTTTGCTACATTTTGTCCAGTGCAGTGCCTTATAGAAAACAGCACTGCCGGTTTTTTACCTGTTTAGAAGACCTGCTTCTACAATAACTGAACTATAGGAAATTATTTGAATCACAAATAAGTAAATAATAATATTGATACTAGAATCTAAAATATTGGTACAATATTGTGAATAAAAGATTTACAGTAATACAGTGGACACAAAAGTATTTGGACACTTTTGGACAGACATATGCTTCGAAATGTCTGAATGTTGTTGCAATAGATCTGCAAACAAATGACGCTGACCTTCTTTCAGAACTAACTTTATGAAAACGTCCAAATACTTTGTCTTCAATTTAAACACTAAATCTATTGTTTAATAGTTTCGAACCTAACAAACTCGCCACAATTCGGGTGGCGGAGGACGATTCTCAGTTGCCTCTGTGTCTGAGACCGTCAATCCGTGCATCTTATCACGTGGCTTGTTGTGTGGAGGCTTCATGCTATTCTCCACGGCATCCACGCACAACTTACCACATGCCCCACCGAGAGCGAGAACCACATTATAGTGACCATGAGGAGGTTGCCCCATGTGACTCTCCCCTCCCTAGCAACCGGGCCAATTTGGTTGCTTAGGAGACCTGGCTGAGTCACTCAGCACGCCCTGGATTTGAACTCACGACTCCAGGGGTGGTAGTCAGCATCTTTACTCGCTGAGCTACCCAGGACCCCCTTGAAAATCTATCTTTAAATAAAAGAAACCTCTTGGTTTGATGTTGTGTTATCTAATGCACACTCACACATTTTTAATTATGTCAAAAGTCTTCAAATACTTTTTGGGGCCACTTTATATTGATATATGATTGAATAGGCACATCCGTACAATTATAGTGGTCAAGTACCGGAAAATGTTATGTTTTCAACATTGTCAACGTGTCCATCCACAGTTGCAAAATGTAAAATGATGATATCACTAGGTTCTACCTTGATATTGAAAACCATACATCTTCAGCTGAGTGTGGCTCTGTGTCTCTTGTCAGATTAAAGAAGATGTGGAGTCGACAGAATTGGCTCTGGCGTTCCAGCTCAGTGATACGTCGTCCTGTGATGTGAAGCCTCAGAAACAGCCCGTCTTTGCCTTTCTTCCTCTTCGCAGCTTTGGTTTCCGTTTCATCATCCAAGGTTTAACATGTGTATATATGACTTAGGTTATTTGTGCTGTTCACGTTTTTTGAATGTCACAATCTTTTCCATATTCTAGGCGATTTTGACATTCCTTCCTCTAGAGAGGATGTGGACAGGGACAGTTCCTGGAACCAATGGCTTCGCTCAGAAATCCCCCAGCTATTTGTGCACGCCATGGATGTCTTTAGTGTAAGATATTTATGCAGATAAACTGCATAGATTTGCATTTTAACTTCAGCTTGAGATAAAGATCGTTGCTCACAGCCTGTTTTAGATTGCTGAATTTAGTGTGTTGCAAATTTAAGGAAAAGATGTTCTTTGTGCTTCTTTGGTTATTTGAATGAGCATTTACAGTTATAATGAGTGTGTGCAATGTAAAACCCACAGCAACACCCAGAGTTCAGTGGCCTGGGAGGCCTCTGTTACATCCTGCAGTTTATCCCTCAACCAAGTGAGATCCTTGACTTCTTTAACCCAGTGGCCAATCAGATCATTCAGCTGCTAAAGGGCAAAGCATGCCTACCAGCGATGGAGGACAATGGTAAGGGTTGATCCTGATGAAATCATAAGTCACCCTATATACTTTCTTAATAAATGTCCCTTGTCTTATTGCACACAATTCATTCGTGCACATTATTAAACATGTTGCTTTTCAGAATCTTCCATCCAAATGAAACAACGATCTCCATCTTTGAAATGACTTTTCTTTGCCGATGACACAACTAAAAATTATTTTAACAAATAATATCATACCCTAACATTTCACCATTACCTATTCAAGATCTAATCAAATCCTGATGGATAGATAGATGGATGGATTGATGGATGGACATGTGGATGGATGGATGGATGGATGGATGGATGGATGGACATGTGAATGGATGGATGGATATGTGGATGGATGGATGGATATGTGGATGGATGGATGGATGGATGGATGGTAGAGATAGACAGACACACAGACAGACAGATGTTAGAAAGATGGATGGATGGCTTGTTTTTTTTTTAAAGAGGAAGTGTGTAAATTCTGCACCACTAGCAGCACCAAATGGAATAGCAAAAATAAGAACTTTTTCACTCCCCCAGTCTGCCATTGATCAAAGAAACAGATAGTCCCACCCTAAACTCATGCCATTAGTGGAGACAGTGTTGCCATGTCGGGCTGGTTTGGATTCTCATTCAATCAGAGCAACATTTTGATAGTACCCCAGTGTTACACTTTTGAGGGAACTCAACTTTCCAGTGGCTTACTTATAATTGTCTCTGCATATTAAGTTTTGATAGGAGAAAGTATTTTAACATCCAAAAAATAACACACTTTATATAACAGCTTACATAATGTTGTGTTTGTTGTAGCTGTTGAAAAACTGAGAGCAGTTGCACTTACTTTCTGAAATGACTGTTTATAGAGGGCAGAGTGGAATTCAAACAGCCTTCCCAGCTTGCTGTGTGTCAGGACCGACTAATCCAGGATGTCATCGGAGGGGAAGATCTGTGTAGAAACCTGAGCCTCTCTTACCTGCATCCTGCCCTGCAGTCAAGCCTCTCCAACTCTCTGCTCAATGCACTGGGCGTCCACCGCCTGCGAGCCACAGAAATCATCACTGTCACCTGCGCCATGGCTAGAGACATAGTGCAGCATGGCAATCTTAAGTCAGGTACACCACAGGCTGTGTGTATTTATTGTGGACAAAGATCTCATTTATACTCTAGGCCCATCTGCATGCTTATTTCACTTTTTTCATTTTCTGAAAATGAAAATGTTTGTGGAGGAAAATCTGTAAATGTATTCAATTATTTTATGTTATTTCTACACTCACCGGCCACTTTATTAGGTACACCTGTACATCTACATATTCATGTGATTATCTAATGAGCCAATCATGTGGCAGCAGTGTAATGTATAAAATCATGCAGATATGGGTCAGGAGCTTCAGTTAAAGTTCACATCAACCATCAGAATGGGGAAAAAAGTGATCTCAGTGATTTAGACTATGGCATGATTGTTGGTGCCAGATGGGCTGGTTTGAGTATTTCTGTAACTGCTGATCTCCAGGGATTTTCACACACAATAGTCTCTAGAGTGTATAGAGAATGGTGTGAAAAACAAAAAACATCCAGTGAGTGGCAGTTCTGTGAACAAAAATGCCTTGTTGATGAGAGAGGTCAACTGAGAATGGCCAGACTGGTTCGAGCTGACAGAAAGGCTACGGTAACTCAGATAATCTCTCTGTACAATTGTAGTGAGCAGAATATCATCTCAGAATCCACAACATGTCGAACCTTTAGGTGGATGGGCTACAACAGCAGAAGACCATTTTGGGTTCCACTTCTGTCAGCCAAGATCAGAAAGCTGGTGCTGCAGTGAGCCTACCATTTGTGTACCTCAGCAGAAATCCAGATTTGTCAAACCAGGCGATGTTTTTCCAATCGTCTACTGTCCAGTTTTGGTGATCCTTTTCTCAATGCAGCCTCAGTTTCCTGTTCTAAGCTGACAGTAGTGGTACCGGGAGGGGTCTTCTGCTGCTGTAGCCCATCCGCCTTAATGTTCGACGTGTTGCTTTTCTGCACAGCACTGTTGCAACGTTTGTTATTTGGGTCACTGTCACCTTCCTGTCAGCTTGGACAGTCTGGCCATTCTCCTCTGACCTCTGTCATTAACAAGCCATTTTCGCCCACAGCACTGCCACTTGCTGGATGTTTCTTGTTTTTTTGCACCATTCTCTATACACTCTGGAGACTGTTGTGCGGGAAAATCCCAGGAGATCAGCAGTTACAGAAATACTCAAACCAGCCTGTCTGGGACACATTTTTTCCCATTCTGATGGTTGATGTGAACATTAACTGAAGTTCCTGACCCATATCTGCATGATTTTATACATTACACTGCTGCCACACAATTGGCTGATTAGATAATCGAATGAATAAGTAGATGTACAGCTGTACCTAATTAAGTAGCTGGTGAGTGTATATTTAAAAATTTTAAAACATGTTAATTTGAGCTGAGAGTACTACACTCTTATTGGTAGCTGAAAGCATAATGTAATTATTCAAATGTAATTAAATTATGAATATACTCTCTCTGTCGGCTCTTGAAACATTTATTTTATGTTTTTTAACTCACGAACATACAGTATGTTACAGCTGGGGTTAGAATGTTAAGAAATGACGTGTCTGTTCTCTTAGAAAATGACTTGAAGAAGCTTGCCAAGCTTTTAGTGTGCAACTTCCGTGCGCTGGAGTCAGAGTATAGAGAAGAGGACACGCTGCTCCAGTCCCTCATAGATGTACCCATGATCCCTCTGGCCAATGGCAGTGTGGTTTCTCTCAGTTCAGAGGGAGTTTTCTTCCCTCTCAGTGATGTGACACAAACTCACACAGGTAATTAATCAACCCAACTCACATCTCCACCTCCCTGTCTACCTCACCAACTCATTAATAGTCAGGTCACTGAATCTTCAGACATGGGTCAAAATATCCCAGAATTTTTTTATGCCATTAGTTTTGAAAATAGCAACATTTCCACTTTGAAATGAATTAGAGATAATTACTGGAATGATATTTGTACACAAATGTAAAATTTTATTTGATGTTCTCTTTATTTTATCACAATTATGATTATCACTCACTACTCTTATCCTCAGCTGTCCTCAGAACTCAATACATCATATAAATTAAAATATTTATTAGCCTTGATGCACTCAGTATTTGTTTTGTTTGTATCATCTTCTACTTACATTGAAATGGATGCAGCATCATTCAGAATCAATAGTTTTCAGTTACCGATTCCATTGGACAAGTGCACTATTCAGTCAGCTATGATTAATTCAATCCATGAGTGAAAATGTCCAATGACAGGGCGGTTACTGAGATAAAGCGAGTAGTATTCGGCTGGTCATGTGATCCTAATATGGCAGCCCCCATGAGGGGACCCGCTCTATGTAGAATAAAAGCTTTTATAAAGTTACTGATATGACTGGAGTCTTCATCTCATGTGAGTGCTCATGATTTAAAAAATATGTTTCAAAACTATAATTAATTTCTTTAGGAGTAAGACTTTTTTAATGAGCAAAAAATTACTGAGTGCACCTTTAATGAAAACAAATACATAAATTTGTGTCTTTAAAATAATAATTTGTATTATTTCCTGACAGAATAGGCCTATTTTCACTGCTGTATCCCTACTTCTTACCACCGTTATTTATTTTATTTTTTTTTATTTTATCCCCTTTTCTCCCAATTTGGAATGCCCAATTCCCACTATTTAGTAGGTCTTCGTGGTGGCGCTGTTACCTCAATCCGGGTGGCGGAGGACAAGCCTCAGTTGCCTCTGCTTCTGAGACAGTCAATCCACGCATCTTACCATGTGGCTCGTTGTGTATGACACTGCGGAGACTTACAGCACGTGGAGGCTCGTGCTACTCTCCACAATCCATGCACAACTTACCACGCGCCCCATTGAGAGGGAGAACCATTAATCACGACCACGAGGAGGTTACCCCATGTAACTCTACCCTCCCTAGCATCCGGGCCAATTTGGTTGCTTAGGAGACCTGGCTGGAGTCACTCAGCATGCCCTGGATTCGAACTCGTGACTCCAGGGGTGGTAGTCTGCGTCAATATTCGCTGAGCTACCCAGGCCCCCTCTTATCACCGTTATTAGATATTTATGAAAACATTTTAAAAATCAGGCATTATCAAAGTCAACCTTCATTATTGAAATCATCAAGGAAATCGTCTTACCATATTTTACCTGCTGCAATTGTGCTTATATTTTCTGCCACAACCATGATGTGTCAGCTTTGTAACCCAATTTGTAATGAGATTGTTTTGTATTTTCAGAAATGTCTCTCAATTTTGCTAGGTCCCGTTAGTAGATAGCAACACCAGCAAGACAAAATGAATACTGCATTTATTTCTTGTGACATTAGTCTTCATTTTTGGATCTGATGGCGTTGACACATATTGAGGTTGTCACAAAACTAATAAATTAAAACCTTTGAACATGTCTAACAAATTAATCAAAAATAATTCCTTTGTAAACTTTTAGTTTTGAAGTCCAGAACCCTGTTTTGTCTCAGTACTCAAAAATCCATTGCCCTAGTATGCAGTCAGACTTCTCTAGGCCTGTCTGCAATATGAATAATCTTCATCCTCTCCTGCTTATTCCTGAATTATCAATACAGTGAGTCATAGGAGAGCAAGTGGTAGAGCAAGTCACTGTTTGCGTCATTGCAGTCAAAGGGGGTAAATTATTTTGTGAATGAAACCAACACCACAGTTAAGGAATGCATTTGTCATCTGAAATATTAACATTTACTTTATATCTAATCTCAGTTTTAGAGAAATCTTTCAGACCACCATAATGCAGTTCTTTCTGAACATACATAAAGATCAATTTTTCTTCTCCGGCTGCTGTCAGATAAGTTATGAGAGATTTGTCTTCACACAGAGGTGGTGAAAATATGAATTCCAGTTGAATAGTGATGGGTCATGCTAAATCTCTGTGTCAGGTCAAGTCAGGCACATCAGCTAAAAGCAGGGAAATTATGAATTAAATATCAGTATTAGGGCCAGGAGGGTCTTGGCAGGCGCCACAGGAAGTGGGTCATATGGCCACTCATGTGCACTCATGCTTCCTGTCTAGATCTGAAGGCTCTGTACCAGGATCTGAACATTGTGGAGCCCCAGATGCTGGTGTGTCTGGATGAGCTGGGGAACTCACAGGTGCGGGAGCTGCTCCGAAGACTCAATGTTCATGAACTGGAGCCCCAGCAGGTTCTACACCAGCACATCTACCCAGTGCTGAAGAGCAAGGCCTGGGAGGTTAGAGGCCTTCACCTTATTATCTATCAAAGACCCCGTTTTCATCTGGTATTAAGATGCATTTTGGGTGATCCGATCACATGTAGTCAGCCCTAAATATAGGTCTAAACGGGGTCGGATCACAAAAACCACATACGAATGTGGTCAAAAATATATGTGACCACATCACATTTGAGGTGTAAACAGTAATCCGTCCTGTATGCGTCATGGCAGCAGTAAAGCGCCACCCCTCACCTGTCAATCAACCACTGCGCCTAAACAAGAGTTTAATCTTTGCCGTTTAAGAGTGGTTTAAAAGGAAATAACCGTTCGATCAGAAAATTAAAAAAGCGGATGCATACACAGTCACAAGAGCTTCACTGATCTTCTTTAGTGTGTCTGATACTAACACAGATGAGAAGCACAAACACCTGAAGCTCCTTTACTACAGGTAATCCACTAAAATGATGGATGATTCTGCTTGACAACATGCCACATTACGACATCAGTCACTATGTCAGTGTGTTACTGCATGATATTAAAGCGCAACAAAGTGGCGCTTTAATAGCATACAGTAACACACTGACATAGTGATTGATGTTGTCATGAAACAGAGACCCTCCCCTCCAAATACGAACACTAATGGTCACAGAAGACACGTTAAGCAACCAGGTGTAAACAGCGATGTGTCTCATCTGAACACATGTGATCAGATCATCCGAGATGCATCTTAATACCAGGTGTAAATGGGGTCAATGAGATTTAGCTTTTTTGTCACTTTAGCTAATGCTTTTATCCAAAGTTTATAGTGCACTTACAGAAACAACCCTTGGAGCCACCTAAGGTTAAATGAAAAAATTTTCATAATTTACTCACCCTCAGATTATTCCAACCTGTATTATTGTCTTCTGTGAAACACAGTAGGAGAGGTTAGGCAGAATGTCCAAGCTG
The DNA here is from genome assembly GCF_019703515.2 of Myxocyprinus asiaticus. NCBI lineage: Eukaryota > Metazoa > Chordata > Actinopteri > Cypriniformes > Catostomidae > Myxocyprinus > Myxocyprinus asiaticus. The sequence continues at coordinate 16,992,427 of NC_059375.1, forward strand.
CTCTTAACCATACAACTTAAAGGAAGCTTTTATGGAGCTTGGCAGTAAACATCACCATCCACTTAAAGGAAGGTTCTGGGTTCAATACAAGTTGAGCTTAATCGACAGCATTTGTGGCATAATACGAAAAAACGAAAACATACGCATAATTTTAAGTAGTCCATAGGACTCTACACACTACATACCAGGTCTTCTGAAATTGTGTGATTGCCTTTTGTGAGGATCAGACCGAATTTTTTGCTATTATTCACTGATAATCTTCCCTTCTGCTATAGTTTACAAATCTCATTTGTAGTCTAGTCAATTTAAACTTTCCATGTCATGTTCAGTCACATGGCACACAAAAACTAATTTGTTGTTAAACCTGGCTTGACACATCTAAAGGTTCCATTTTTTAATGGACCACATGCATGAATGAGCTCTGTCAGAGGGGAAGATTATCCGTAAATAATGTCTTAAATTTGGTTTGTTCCTCGCATAAAGTTACAGTAAATGCATAATGTGCTTTCATCTATTATGAATGTGTCTCATGTTCTTATTTTATTCCCTCTTTCTCTAGAAAAAACCTAAGGACATCATAGTCAGCTACCTGGTGTTTATCAAACTGCACTCTCTGGAACAGGACTACAGGACCCTGGGTGCAGCCATACCAGTGTTGACCAACAGAGGCTTCCTCTATCCCTCAGAGAGCAAGGTCCAGTTTTCTAAAGAGTATGGCAACATCGACCTTCCCAGCATGCTCCCTGGTAAACACAGTAACATCTCTACAAGTTAAGATTCAGAATGTGCACCAGTCGAAAAGGATTCTGGTGTTCCCATTTGTTGTCATTTGTTGTCATCCATACCCTTAAAAGTGTCAAATTAAGGAGACATCCAAAATGTGCAGTGTTGGGGGTACTCCAGGTGGTGGACCATAGTATGGGAAAAAAGTTCTCGTTCCATGCTTGTACCAAAAAATGTATTCGGCCTAGAAATGAAGCAACATTAGATCTCAAGGTCTTTTATAGGAATTTACAAAAGCATGAAATGTGGGGGAACACGAGGGGTTATGTAATGGGAGGGGGTGGATATGGGGTGAAAACTGAATTCCAGAATCCACAGAGCTCAAGCTGACCTCTCAGACTCAACCAATTATTTTCCATTCCTAGGTGTGGACTGGGTCCTGCTGGACCCCTGCTATCTGCGGGCTGACAGAGATGTGACCGGGTGGAAAGAGTTCTTCAGCGTACTGGGAGTGAGAGATTTGCTTATCTTCAGAAAGGAAAAACTGACTTTTACGTTCTCTGAGCTGGTAAGATAGTCTCACATAAAGGTGAAGTCTTATTTCTGTGCCACTAGAATCACCTAATGGAATTTAAAAAATAATGACTGTTCGAACAGATTTCCCAAACACTCCCTCGTCTGTCACTTGTTGGACAAACAGTCAGCTCCGCCCCTAACTCACGCCATTGGTTGAGCCAAAGTTGCTATGTTGGGCTTGTTTGCAACAATGTTTACACTTATCATGGTTTGATTATAGTTGTCTCTGCATATTACGCTGGGATAGAAGAAAATACATTTAAAATAGTAAAAATATTTAAATAATAGTTAAAACAATTACTTCGCCTTTAGGATTCAGCAGGAAAAATTGGCACATGGATCAGTGATACGAAATGCAGCAAAAGCCTAAAGATTTTGCAATGTTTGCAGGGGCATTGCTCTGCGTGCATGCATTTGTGAGCGTGTCACATGGGCTGCCAAATTCTAGCGTGTCACCGGGAGTTTAAACAAGCCAAACTAATGAAGCATGTCAGCGTTTGCTTTTGTTCTGTGCCGAGTATAACAGTGATGTGGGAGCGACCAGGTCAAGGGGAGGGGTATTGCCCTTCATTGAACAATTCATGACTTTCACTGGAGCACCGATGACATCAGAGGCGCTCCTTCTTTGAACCAATCACAGCGCTCTCTGCTTGGAAACCATTTAATGGAATGAAAGTGTGTGGATGCAGTAAAAAGAGGAAGTTAAAGCTGAACGCAACTTTCTGTATTTAAACATCCACCAATGCCATTTATGGTCCGCTGTCCAACATCTTCGATTTTAGTGTCTTAAATAACACATTGCTCATACATGGTTCTATGAATGTGAGTCACTTTCCTCTATAGCTAAATATGAGAACAGCCTACAAATTCCAGACATGAAGAATTATGCAACCATGTAACACAGAAAACACTGACCAAATTTTCCACAATGGCCCTACCCTAAATCATTCAGTGATATACACTCCATGCTTTTCTGAATGCTTTGAAATTTACATCAAGAAGGTCAGCGAAAAATCTACAGTCCACTCTTTTTTCCATCCACACCAGTTTAGTTTACAAATTGATGTTTTTTTTTTTTTTTTATCTTCAGTAAATTAGGCTATCTAGATGAATATAAATACTGCATAATAATTAATAATAGCATATAATTCAGTCTTTTATTTTCAGCTCTTAATATCTCAATATTTTATATTTGTTCTGAAATGGCTTAAAGCTTCTTCTTTTTTTTTTTAATGAGATGAACCATTGTTTAGACCAAATAGCCATTGCTGCACATTTCATACATAATAGTTATTCAAAGTACACTGAATACAATGCCAATATAGCAGTACACAATAATAAACATAAATATTTAACTACGTAGGCCTATTTGTTTTTTCTAAAGCATTTTAAAGCACGTGAACATTATTGAGTGATAGCGCAAACAAACCTTTGAACCAATTCATTGAAGCAAACAGTTTGAAAGAACTGCCCATCAGAGATGCTATGAATACAATAAGTCTTAACAGTCTTATATTCAGACTGGCCTACTTCAGGTCTTTAGGAAGCTGAATGGTAAAATCTAAAATAATATTAAAGGAATATTGTGGGTACAATACAAATTAATCTCAGTTGATAGCATTTGTGGCATAATGTTGATATCAACTAAATGTATTTTGACATGTCCCTCGTTTTCTTAAAAAAACAAAACAAAAAAAAAAGTGCAGCGAGGCACATACAGTGGAAGTGAATGAGCCAATCCACAAATGTTAAAGTGCTCACTGTTTCAAAATAATAGCTACAAGATGTTAACATTATGCAAGTTAACATGATTTTAGTAATAACATTGTAATAACCTTTTCTGTATAAAGTTTTATCCAATTTTAAACCCTAAAACATCTGTTAAATTGACCATTTAAGCAACTTTACTGCTCAAATAATACATACGTTTTAACAAGAATTTGTGTGAGTCCTTTTATAAAATTATAAGCTTCACATTTCTGCCTTTTATCTCTCAAAACATTATCCCGATTCACTTAAATTGTAAGTGCCTTACTGTAACCCGATTTTTGCTGCTGCTTTTGTTTTTTTGTTTTTTGAAGAAAAGAAATGAAGGGGCATATCAAAATTAATTTTTGTGGTAATCAGCATTATTTCACAAATTCTGTCAATTGAGCTTAATTTATATTGAAACCAGAATATTCCTTTAAATATATTGTTAATATTTGATATATATATATATATATTGTATGCCCAGCCCTTGTATAGCACAATTTCCTACAAAATTCTGTTTTCCTGCAGTGGAACCGGAAAAGCAGTGAAGGAAACACTGGTATAGTATTTTGAGACAGTTTGCTGGGGAGCATATGAGGTTTGCCCATTATTTATTCTGTATTCATCAAGCTGCTCTTGATGTTGAATAGCTTGGCTGGTGTGTACATATATATGTGCATACTGAACTCATCTTCATAAGAGCTCAGTGGTCAGAGTGCAGTAGCTAGTGCTAAAGCTGCTCTGACAGTTAATCCAAACATTGTCATTCCCAGCTCTTCCTACCAGTGATCTACCACAACCACCACACTCACATGAGTCTGAATAACCTATATAATCTCTCTCTCTCAGGCATCCAGCCCATGGGCAGTGGAGAGTGAACTGTGGTCTAAGCCTGCAGATGGGGTGTATGTCATAGAAGATCAGCACTGTGCAGAGTTTCATTCCCTGGTCACTGCCAACCAGCTCCCAGCTAACACCAAACTGCAGCAAAGACAAGCACTTATCAGCCTTCTGGACAAGAACTGGGACAAAGGGTAAAGAAACTGATACAAAAAAATGCATTTGTTTTCACAGTTGGTTCGATTGTTTGGTCTGAACAGGAATTCCCATTTGATTTAACACCAAAACTACACGCAGAGAACAGCACTTGCATTTGTCTGCAATAAGTGTGACAAAGCCTGCAAATATGTGAATTATCCATCATCGATAGTGGTTCACTTTCGCGAGTTAGGATATATTGCTTTCATACCAACTACTTACTGTATCAGAGTTCTTATGAGCCATAACACCTTCTCAAACGGACTTGGTTGTGTTTCCCCGGTGCGCTCCAGAGTTCGGAAAACCGCTTTCACACCAACCAGATGAACCTATCGGACTTGGGTCCACACCGAAAGCACTCTTGTATTTCTTCATTTATTTACTCTGCTTTGCTCCCATCTCAAATCACTCTTGGCTTAAGTCAAGTCAATTTTATTTGTTTAGCGCTTTTCACAACACGCATCATTTAAAAGCAGCTTTACAGAAAATGATGCTGTAATGTCTGTAATATCTTAAAGGCCTCACTGAGATGTTTAAATGGAAAAAAGAGATTGAAAATCATGCTTTTAAAATTATTTGTCTTTAGGCCCCCAGTGAGCAAGCCAAAGGAGACTGTGGCAAGGAACCGAAATCTCCATAAGATGTTAGTTAATGGGTAAAACAAAACAACCTTGGGACCAGATCTCAAGGAAATATAAAGCTGAGTATCGTCGGCATAACAGTGAAAACTAATTCCTTGGTTCCTGGTAGTGTCTCGTAGGGGAAGCATATACAAGGAGAAATGCATAGGACCTAATACTGGGCCCTGCGGCACTTCTACTTGATCTGACAATTCCTCATTTAGACAAAGTTTGAACTTCTGCAGTTAATCGAGGCAAAATATTTATATAAACACTGGCCCTGAACACTTACTTAGTTTACTCATTTTAAACCATGACCTGCACTGCACATAAATAACTACTAATATGGACATTATATTCATGTTGTTTAGCCAGAGGGGAACTGGCACCCACAAAACTGGAAACCACCTGGTTTCTCCCAAGGTTATTTTTCTCCATTAATCGACATCTTATGGAGTTTTGTGTTCCTTGCCACAGTCGCCTTCTGCTTGCTCACTGGGGTTCTAAATACAATTATTATTTAATTATTTATTTACTATTTTTATAGACAATTTACAATCATATTTAATCAAACTACATAATGATGACTCTAAGACTTTATAAATATAACAGTTTAATTTTCTGTTAATGCATGATTTTCTGTAAAGCTGTTTTGAAATGATGTGTGTTGTGAAAAGCGCTATACAAATAAAAATGACTTTGCTTGACTTGACAAAGTGGTAGCGGTTGGATAAATAGGACCTAAACCATGCTAATGCCTGTCCAAAAATGCCAACATACAGTGCATTCAGAAAGTTATCAGGCACTAAGATCTAATAGCACTAGAGGAGAGATGTAGCTGAGGTCAGATAATAAGAGCGAGTCATTTTGATATTTTCTCTGTCTCTGTACTATGATGGGGCCTAAATCCTGAATAAAATTCTTCACAAATACCATTTCTCTGTAAAAATGAACATAGTTGGGAGGACACTACCTTTTCTAGTATTTTAGGCATAAATTGGAGATTTCAGATCAGTCTATAATTAGTAAAGTCTCCAGGGTTAAGCTGTGGTTTGATGTCCTAAAGAGTTAATAATATTGAGAAGAGGTTCTGAAATTACGGGAAACACCACTTTAAGTAGCTTAGTGGGTACAGGGTCTAGCATACATGTTGTTGCTTTTCATGCTTTAATACGTTTTGTAGCTCTTCCTGACATATAAAAACAAAGGTCTGAAGTTGCTTGGTAATTCTATGCAACATTGTCTTCTGAGGTGCTGTGGCAAACAGTTGCATAATTCCAATTTTCTTTACTATGGTCTCAATTTTATTGGTAAAGAAATTCTTAAAGTCATTACTACTATGCTGCGAGGGAATATCTGGTTCAGTCCAAGCTTTGTTCCTTGGCAAATTAGCCATTGTATTGAATAATTACCTAGGATTGTTGTGGTTAAGGTTCTTTGGCTCTGTACTATGGCTGGAAACACCAAGCAACTCTAAACTCAGACTCTCAGAAACAGAGCCGTCTGCCATCAAGCAATGCCATAATCCTGTATGATCCACAGCTGGTGGTGGAGAAATCCACTCCATTTATGCTCAATCTGCTGAGCACTACCACATTATCTCGGCTAACAACTCTTTAGACAGATTATTCTAACTCTCCGGTTGAGTGGAGGAAATGGATATTAGCATGGCATGGAGCTTGTGTGTAAGGCATTCGGATTTAACAGTTAGGTGACAAGGTCATTGTCTGTGTTTTATCCTTTTTGATTTCATAAGCTTTAAAGAGGAGAAAATGTTGTGCTTTATTTGGGTTATTCTCTAGCTCTGACTGAATATGTCTGCCTTAGTCCATTAAATAAATGGGTCAAATCTGTAGTATGTTTAAAAACTATTAAACCACATCAGAACCAATTTTGGACTTAATGGAAACACACATCAGTTTATTTTTGGTACCATGGTTTTCTTTGTTGCTTTATCAAGGAAAAAAATTGTGTTGGGTGAATTCACTAAGGATAAATTGCACCTGGTAAAAGCTCTGTTTATTTCAAGAAGCTCTGAAATACCTGGAGAGAGCTATCAGTTAGCATTCCCATTCATCTCTATTGAGGTGCTTAGCTGGCGCAGGGTCCCCCTGACTTCCCCAGAAGTGAGCGCGATCTTGGCACCAGAAAGATTACGTCCTCATAAAGCTCATAACACAATGTGCATGTGGTAATGGTAGGCTACAGTAATGTGAATGTGGCCTGGGTGATCACATTAGGTAAAAAAAGAATTACTATAAATAAATTACTGATGGAATTTTACAACAAACCCTGAAGAGTCAATTAGCATAATTCAAGGCCATCTTAAAAAAGGCATCTTTCCAGTTTGACGCATTATAAATTATGCATTACAAATCAATTCACTATTTGCTATAATCAGTAATAATAATAATAATTTGTTACATTTATATAGCTCTTTTCCAGACACTCAAAGCACTTTACATTATATAGGCTGAATCTACTTCATAAAACCACCACCACCAGTGTGCAGCATCCACAATATTGTTTAAATAACCATGACACAAGACTGCAAAATCAAGAGTTCCCATTTGTTTATTACTTTACTTAGGGTGTCCAATGCATAAGATATGTACATAAAGTGTAGGAAACAGGTGTCTTATCGTCCTCTCTTGCTGTGTGTCAAACAAGGATGTGTACATTTTGTTACTCGTTTGGTGTTTATACGATGTCAATAGAATGAGGTGTGAAAAACAAGTCAATTTCATGCTTTTAGGAGTCCGCCCTAAAAAATCGGTCACCAGAAAAAGATGTAGTGCAATGTAATGAAATATTTGTGATCAAAATGTTTCTTGTATAAAAAAATGTAAATAAGAATGTATGTTTTTGAATGGCCATCAATGGGCATACATGCTCTTAAGCACTGGGGGGTGTAGTTCCTGCATCTACCAGCAGGAGCTAACAGGGACCTGCAAACCATCCCATTCCTTTCCCCCTGGTTTATTTGCATGTGCTGTCTGCTCTGGTTTAGTGCCAGATTCACTAAAGGAATTATGCAGATCAGGCAACTGCAGAAATGCGCCCACAAAATCTGTGCTGAATGCAATTGGTACAGCAGAATCCCAATCTTGCATAGTATATTTCTGTGCACTATATTGAGGAGGAAGCAGCTGATCATTGTGATCTGGCTCATACTGCTGGGACTGTACAGCATTACTCCACTACTGTGATCAAGACGCCTGAATCATCTCTTTAACATTCTGAAAGTGCGCATGACTACATGCACATCTAGATATATGCCAGGTTATAATGCTCTTCAACATCATTTGATCATTATTTGATGAATTGCTGCTGCAATGATTAATAGAAAATATACACAAACATCTCTAAGAAAAAAAATTCAGTTTACCGCCTACTGTCCTCAGGCGGCAAGAGTGCAATGTTTATTGTGCCATTGACCTATACACGCAAGGATAATTGACCTAGCCTACACATTTCCCGGCAAATCAGGGGTGGGGCCTGAAGGGTGGCATGGGGTGGCAGCTGCCACCCTAAAAATGAGCTTTGCCACCCCACTTGCCACCCAAAGTCGGACCCCGCTCACATCCTGGAGATGGTGTGCAATGGCTTAACCCGTCCATGCTGCGCATGGTCCATAACAACGTTCCGCAAGCAGTGTGTGAGTTCCTTTTTTAACGTGGTGACATTAGTTGGTTCAGATGCGCTTATGAGATTCCATGTATTTTAGTTTAGCGTTCCTGTCGTTGAACCTTCCCCTCTCCCCCCACCACCCCAGCTGAAGTGTATGACTTATTGTGCTGTTCTGTCTGTTGCCTCACTTGAACCGTCTAACATTGCCCTCCTTTATGCTCCATTTCCATTAATAAGCAAAATGATGTTCACCAGCCCATCCAGCTTTATAGCAAATGTGTCTTTTAGTGTTTTTTTTTTGTTTGTTTTTTTTTAACCAAAGAGGGAGTTGGACTGTATATTGATGATATGCATCTAGACAATCTATAATTTATTAATGTAAAGCATCTAGACATTGCACACCTTTTTACATGAAAGCCTGTCATATTTTGTTACAGAGAGAAGTATTCACAATACCTCAGAGCACAAATCTTGGACAGCCAGGGGCAATCCATGAGGGTGGCCAAATCCTCCTTCTGCCATTACCTCACCCAGCTGCCCTGGGTACCAGCGCGCAGACCGCCGTGGGAGGAGGGCCGCCCCGTATCCTACCTGCAGCCTAAATCTGTCTACATCTTTTCTACTGACGTGAACCACCTCCTTGGATCCCACGTTGATTATGTGCACATGGTCCCCAGTGAATTCACCAGAGCCATAGGTACAGTACATGGTCAGCTACAGGCGTTTAGATATAGGCCATTTAAAGTTGAGCAGCCTCAGTAGCATGAGACTAGCTTTTCAGAGTTGAGATTTTTATTGTCACATGGACTACTTTTATGATACTTTTGGGACTTTTTTTAAGCTTTATAGTGTGTCACTAACCACTGCCGTTGTATTGAATAGACAGACTGAGATATTAATCAAAACATCTTCTTTTGTTTTCCACATATGAAACAAAGTCATATAGGTTTGGAAGTAAATAAAAATCTAGTTGATTTCTAGGTCAGATATCTTGTTTTACATTATAAAAAGCAAAATGGTCTGTGATGCAAATTCATGTTGACTTTGATTTTGCCCTATTTCTTTTAGAATACACCCTAACGTATTCTATCATAATTGAGATTAAATGATGTTGCAGGAATAAAACACACTGTTAATGTGGAGGACATGATAGGCTATCTGAAGTGTTGGTGCACTAAGGTGTCCGAGAATCACTCAGAGGAGCCTGAGGGTGCAGAATTCACCACAACCGTAGAGCACATACACACTGTGTACCGCTACCTGTATTCCGAGTGCTCTAGCATCCAGCTCAAAGTCTTGTTTCAGCACTCACCTGCTGTCTTCATCGAGTATGAGAGGTAAGATATAATTATCTCCACTTAACACATAAATCCCTACAAAACGTAATTGTTTTACCAAACAAGAGTTTTATTGCTAGAGGTCACCAAGTTGCTGTACTAGTAGACTTTCCCGGTACTTGGTGCCAGGGCCGGTACTAAGATGCAATCTCTGGGAGGGGGGCATTTTGAACTTTAGGAAGTTGTTGCCTCTTCATTTGACCGGGAGGTGGGTATTAGAAGTTTCTGGGGGGATCAAGGAATATCTCATCCCCTCCGAGCCCCCTTAGACCCAGCCATGCTTGTTGCACTAATGTTAGTGGTAAGCTGTGCAACTGGCCATAACCTTTGAAAGTTGGATCACAAATTAGATGTTTTGGTGGTAAAAAAATAAGCTGTCATTATATATTTACCAGTAATCAGTTTTCTGCTGATAAAAATTCTGCAGGGAAAGTGTTTGAATATAAGTTGCAACAGTGTATAATACATCAAACTATGATCAAGATGCATGAATCAAGCTCACTCAGAATGCTGAAAATTTCCGTGCTGGTTTCTTCTTATTCTTGCTTATAGGATGGAAGATTGGTGCTCTGGGCGTTTCTACCATCTAAAGGAGGTTTGCTGGATTGATCCAACTGGCATGTTCCAAAGATACAAAGAGCTGATTCGAAGGCCTGACAGTGGGATACAGGAGCCCAAAGTACTGGCACCATTTTATACCAATTTGCAGGACATGAAGAGCATGTTCAAGGTGTGTTTCAGGTTTTGTCATGTTTGGTTCCACAAATAGCATTTTAGGGCGTTTTCACACCTAGTTCTTTGAGCACTCTGAGTGCTCTCAGAGCGGTATAACGTGTATATGTGAACAACCCAGTTGGTCTCAGACCCCCCTAAAAGGACCCAAAAGCGAACCGTACTCAGACCACCTCCTGAGTACGGTTAGTTTGTGGGTCCTTTTGTGGTTTGATTGATTTGTGCAATGTGAAAGCGAAGAGGTACCAGTCCGCTTTACATTTTATGACATAAGTACCTCGTGGTTTGCCATACATTGCTGCATTACATACTTCATATTCCAGTCACAATTTACTGTCCACATATGAGAATGTTAAGTGAATATAGATATACCATGACGTGTTTCTGTGTCTCATATTCCGTTCTTGTATTATTTGAGCACCTAAAATGAATGGACCAGCCACATTCAGAGCATTGCAGTGCATTAAGATGAACCACTTTAAAGTGCTCTGATGGGCGTACTGTCTACGGTGGTTCGCGCCAAACTCCTATGAAAATACAAGCAAGGATTTTTATAGTTTCACTTTAATTTTATTAGCGCAATGGCAAATGTTCTTGTCTCATACACACAATGTAAATGGCATGCAGGAGGAGACGCTTGCTTGCTCCATTACTCTCGAGATGATAGATAAAGAAACATATTTTCATATGCACATAGTATTAAAAATGTTTTCCTTCATGCGAAATAAGGGCTTGTAGGTTTTATCGGAGAACCTTAACATAACGTGAGAGATTGAAGAATTTAGGACAGAAATACAGTATACATTATTAGTACTGCATCATGTAATATAATTGGCGATGTTGTCTGGGTTTCATAAATGATATTTATGTAATTCTATCCCTGTGAAATAATTTTTAAAGCCTTAAAAGTAATCATATAGCCCCATTTTATTATATGATTTCAAGTTAAACATCAGTAAATGACTACTTAAGTTGTAGGACTATCTGTAATAAGCATACGCACACCTTAAGAAGTATGACAATTTGTATGACAATTGCTTATTATAATAATCACAATTATTTATGAAAAATTGTCAGCCAAGTTTCATTATCGTAACAGCCCTAGCTGCAATGGGGTCTGAGTTCTTAAGGAGCTGTGGTGTGAACAACAAAGGGTCTGAGACTACAATAATGTGAAGAGGACCAAAAAAGAAACTTGGTCCTCTTAAGTCCACTTACATTGTGAACACCAAAAGCGCTGAGGTCATTTGTGGCTGGTTCCCTTCTGGTTCAGTTACCGAACTGGGTTTGGTTCAGTTAAAATGTACAATATGTGAAACCACCCTTAAAGAACTAATTAAGAAATTCATTTATTCTTAAGTGCTATTAAATGGAGCTTTTTTTTTTATTGTTGCAGTCTCTCAAGGTGGACTCAAATCCATCCATGACGCAGTATGTTACCCTCTTGGAGGCTGTTTGTGAGTCGGCGCCCCTTGCTACAGGAGACGTGGTCCAAGATGTCTCTGTCATTTTTGCCAAACTAGGTAAGACTTTAAAGGGATAATTCACCTGGAAATGCAAATTCTGTCATCATTTACTCTCCCTCGTATTGTTCCAAAACCTGTGTGACCTTCTGTCTTTGTGTAGCACAAAAGGAGAAGTTTGGCAGAATAATAACCTCAGTCACCATTCACTGTAACTGTGTGGAAAAAAAAAAGATGCAATGAAAGTGAAAGTGAATTTTCATTTTTGGGTGAACTATTCCTTTAACGATGGCCTGCATTGATATTTATTGACTGGTATTTTATTCTGGTCCTCTAATATGCTTGTCTCTCTCTCTCAAAAAAAGCTGATAAATGTAAAATACCTGTTCATGGAGAACAGGATCAAGACATTCAACTAGATGCCACCTACTGCAGCTCTCTGAAAAGTGAGATCAAGTCACAGAAGCCATTTGTTGCTTAGCTCTCTATATGTTTATTGAGCTTGTTCACTCTGCAAGGTCTATAAAGATAATTTGATTTGTTTATGGTCTTAACAGAAATGGTGTCTCATAAAAAAGTGTTCCCGACCAAGAGTAATGTCTGGGTCACATTAGCTCGTAAGCCCATGATCGCAGACAGCGCTAACTTGGAGAAGATCTTTAAATCACATAGTGTGGTTTGTCTGCTAAACCTGCCGTCTGCCAACAAGAGAGCAGCAAACAAATCCAGGCATGAAGGTAATGCTTTAACAAGCCATAGTAAACAAACTAATGCTTTTGTTTTTGTGGCTATTGACAAGGCCCACAAAGGAATCTGCATAGTTTTTCACATTTTTTGCATTGATTTTGGGTTACAATCTGCAGAATTCTGTGAATAAGAATTGTATACATACACTACCATTCAAAAGTTTGGGGTCACTTGCCTGAAATCTTTTGATCTGAAGGCGTATGCTTAAATGTTTGAAATTAGTTTTGTAGACAAAAATATATTTGTGCCACCATATTAATTTATTTCTTTACAAAACTAAAATGTAATAAAAAAAAAAAAAAGTTTTGAAATGGATGACTTGGACCAAATAATAAAGAAAAGCAGCCACTAAGTGCCCAACATAGATGAGAACTCCTTCAGTACTGTTTAAAAAGCATCCCAGGGTGATACCTCAAGAAGTTGGTTGAGAAAACGTCAAGAGTACATGTCTGCAAATTCTAGGCGAAGTGTGGCCACTTTGAAGATGATAAAATATAACACAGTTTTGATTTATTTTGGATTTTTTTTAGTCACAACATAATTCCCATATTTCCATTTCTATTATTCCATAGTTTTGATGACTTTACTATTATTCCAAAATGTGAAAATAAAATAAAGAATGATTAAGTGACCCTAAACTTTTGAACGGTAGTGTATATGACATAAAAACATATCGTTTTAGCTTAATTGACCATCAGGATCATCTAGAAATCAATATCCTGGTTTTGTTTCCTTAGGCAAGTTGCATTTCAGTGAGAAGGAGACATTCAGTGAGAGAGACCGAGAGTTGTTCTTGGAGATCTGTGGGATTAAAAGAATCTCCCAGTGTGTGACCACTGAAGCGCAAACTGAAAGCTACAGACCTTGCCATTCCTTGCAGAACCTGGTGCGGCAGGTCATCCCTTACATCCAGAGGTTCATTTTCCACCATGCAGATTTTGGAGAGGTTTACAGTGAGCTGAAGGAGAGTGGGATTGCTAAACAGATCACCTCAATGAGTTTTGGACAGGTAGGCATGCTAGAGGCATTTCTTCTGAGAATGCTCTGCTTTGCCTGCTAACTGCTTGCTGGCTATTGCATCATATTCTTTTAGAGGGGAGTAGAATGGAGGAAAAAAATACAAGTTTGTATTTTTGCAGGTCGGGAAGCTGTATATTCATTATCGCCTTGAGGTGTCAGATGGGGACCCAATCTTTGAGTGCGAAGACATAATATGTCTTCTGAAAGACAAAAAAGAACTATATATTCACAAAGATCATCTCTCAGCCAAACTGGACATCTGCAGGTAGGGTGTCTGCCATGTTACTGTGTAGTTTTAACAAGTTTAGTTTTTCTCATGTCTATATAGTGTCTATGTTTACATGGACACCAGAAAACGGTTTATTGCAAGAAAGCAGGGTTCTCGTTTAAATGCACTGTATAAGTGATGTACTCTTTACTCACGTGTGCATGCGGCTCGGTCAGTAAGCAGCTTTCTCCACAGCAATGTAATTTCCTCGTGCCACTTGTGTAAATAAAAAACATGCCATCCAAAGAAGACTTCGCTATTTCATTATCCATTGCTTCTCTTTATTTCCATATATTTCAGAGTTGTTGCCATGTTTGTTCCCTTAACTTTCTATCTAATTGCGCTGCAGTAGTGGGGTTTCCCCCTTTCGTAAAACTCTGGGATTCCCCCAATTTACGAGCAGATATAGGCAAACGTGAGGGACAGTCGATATTTTACATTGGTGTGTATAAATTAGTATAATTTATAGTGTATGTGCTTTTCCTACTGTACTACCAGAAATGCTATTTCTTTCCACTGTGTTGACTTGTTGGGCTCCATCCTATGACCTTAGTTATTCAGTCTGTTCACGCACATGCGCACTTCTCAAAAACCTGTAAGAACGCCACTTTTACATTAACACACAAGCAGTGTTCTTGAGGAGATACCTGGATATGTTAAACCGCTTTCTCTTGATACCTTAAATGCCGTAAGGAAAGCGGCTTTATCTTTTACATGACATTTCAGAACGTCGTTCTTCCACGGCAAAACCGTGGAATAAACCATTTTCTTTTTTCTTTTCTTTTTTTGTGATTTTCTCCCCTTTTTCTCACCAATTTGGATTTCCCAATTCCCAATGCGCTCTAAGTCCTCGTGGTGGCGTAGTGACTCGCCTCGATCCGGGTGGCAGAGGACAAATCTCAGTTACCTCCACATCTGAGACTGTCAATCTGCGCATCTTATCACATGGCTTGTTGAGCGCGTTACCGAAGAGACATAGTGCGTGTGGAGGCTTCACGCTATTCTCTGTGGCATCCATGCACAACTCACCACACGCCCCACCAAGAGAGAACCACATTATTGCGACCACGAGGAGGTTACCCCATATGACTCTACCCTCCCTAGCAACCAGGCCGAGTCACTCAGCACACCCTGGATTTGAACTCGCAACTCCAGGTGTGGTAGTCAGCGTCTTTACTAACTGAGCTACCCAGGCCCCTATAAATCATTTTCTTAAATGAATGTAAAGGTGATCATTGTGTCTGTTTTGGTTTCATAAGATGCTTGAGAGGGGAACACTGAATTATAGTGATCTTGTAGGCTGATCACTTTTTATGTCATTACAGAGAGCTGGTGAAATTGTTCACCGCAGAAAAGATCTTTGCAAAAGAGCTGGAGCGCTTCATGCAGGGCCTTGTTACCTGCATAAATGTAAGTAAGATATTTAAATCAGAGCCTCATTGTCAAAACATTTGAAAGTCATTACAGTTATTTGTGCTTAAAGAGGAGCCTGTAATTGCTGTGCCTGCAGGCCATCAGGTACAGTAACAATCGCTTCAAACAATAACACATTCATCTGTATGACAGCCATATTCCTCCAAGGTGACTTTGTCCTGTTTTCAAACCCAAACCAGTGCCCGTGGGCCAAAGTTGGCCCATGATAACCTTTGATTTGGCCCGCCTTGCCATACGTGACAATAGCAAATTTGCTATTGATGCAGCTCTTCACTGCATTAGTTAAGAAGATTGTAGAGTAATGTTTTTTTTTATATTATGAAATCGTAAAGGAGGGGAACCAGGGTATATTTTAATATAATACACTTTGATATAATGCAACATTTACTTTCAGGCCACGGCCCTTAATTAAGTTTGATTTTTGACCCTTTGTTGGAAAATGTTTGGGCTCCTCTGCTTTAGAGCTTGGTAAAAAAATATATGGCAAGAATAACACTAAATTCTGCCTTTTAAGTGAATTGCTAGACTCCTGGCACTTTAACCTCCTGAGACCCCCGTATAACTGCTGTGTGGATTTTCCATTTCTCTTTTTGATTTGTAATTAGTAGCACCTAATAAACAAGCAAAAAAAAAAAAAATTCTAGAGCAAATAGTTTTCCTAAAAATTGATGTCCACGTAAGTGGACAGCGAGACTACGTTGTGAAATTTTAAATAATATCAAGCTATACTAAGTCAGATTTTTTTCATCAAATTGTTAATTATGTTTCCGGGAGTGTTGGTTATTCATGTTTTTGAGACGTTACAGACATTACAGCGGATTTTCTGTAAAGCTGAATAAATAATTCTTATTCAAAGTAACGGCCAGCATCATCCAATCACTGCCAACCATGTTAAAATAAAATTTAGCATTATAAATTCTGAATCAATGTACTGATTGCCATTGTCCCATGTCTGCAAACATGTTGAGTGGTCCAAACATCATCTGCAGCCTGAAACTGAACTTTTGGTCAGATTTTAGGATTGAATGCATAGAAAGCTATAGGATGCTCCCTATTTAGTGAATAACATAACCTCCAGTGTGCTGTCTGTCTGCACTGGTCTCAGAACAGTTTGAAATGCACGTTATTTTCATCCTAACTCCATATAAAGCCTCTGAATGCAGCATTTTTAAGCTTTTGGATGAACCCATTGATTCTCATTGTGAAAATGCACAGTAAATATATAGGAATGCATTTACTAATGTTAATGACTAGAACAGTATTGCACAGAGATAACAAAATTAAACATACCAAAATGTATATTTAAAATAAAGCAAAATGACCCACAGATGTGTTAGAGTTGAAAGTTATTCAAAATAACTACTTTTGAGGAAATGCGGTCAGTTTCCACATATGTGGACATATGTTTATCAGGGCGCTGACACGTGAAAAATGAACTGATTTTTTAATGCAGCATATCAAACGAAACTAGAGACTTTGCTCTTTATAACCAAACAGGTTTCAATGAAAAAACCTTGAGATATCTTACCAGAGATACTTTTGTTGGCGCTGCGTCTGTACGAGCACTTCAAGGAATTCGATGTCATGTTGTTGTGTCACATGACTCAGTGTGGCAGAAGTTTAACCCTTTAAATTACAGTCTAGAGTCTTGTGAACAGTATTCAGTCAATTTTTATTCATTTAAATTATGCATTGCGTATAGCGAAGTCAAAATACAACGTCCACGCATGTGGACACAGGGTCGCACGAGGTTAAGATAAAGATGAGGGGTTATTTAGAGAGTTTTCTCACACCTGGTATGACTGGATCCATATCACTGGTTATGGATTTGTAGTTAACACTCACTTTGTGCAGAGGTGCATCAGTGACTCATTCAATCGTGGCTTCTGAGATCAGAGAGAAGAGCTTGCAGTGGCTGGGTGCATCTCAAGTGGATTAGTCACATGGGTATTTCAGTCTGAACTGGGGTGCCAATTGAACACACTTTGGAAGGACTAATTAGAACAGAGAAGGTTCTCTGAAGGTTCTTGACCAAGTGTAATCTACAATATATTAAGCTATTAAAGTCAACATGAACAATTCATCGATGGATTTAATTTCAAAGAGAAACATTTTCAAAGACTTCCTTTTGCTTTCAAACGACTTTCCTTTTTTAACTGACTTCACTTTGGCCGTGTGCGCTATTGGAAAATTTTAACCAACAGCCAAACCACTATTTAGGAATTGTTGTAGCAAACTTGCATCAGAATTATTATCATTAATGAAAACTTAATGAAAACATTTTTCTTAACTGAATTAAAAATAAAACCAACATAACTGGAAAATCTGAAACTAAACTACACTATGCAAGTATACTGTATATTACCTTTGGCAGTCCTAAAATACTAAAATTAGATATACATAAAAAAATAATAATAATAAAGTAGAAAACACTAATAAAACTAAACTGAAACTAACATTCACAGAGTGAAAATTTACAAAAACCAACTCCATTCTGGTATGTAATGCCCACTTTTCACAATCCATTGAATTCCCAGTGGATCCAAATCCCGCCCTAATATATTTTTTCATGTTTAATATCATATTTCACTCTGAAATTCATCACATTACAGAAGTAAAATTGGTTACAAACGATAATTCACTTTGACTCACAAAACAAGGAGAAACTTCCTGTCCATGATACAATGTGACTTGTCTTATTGTGTGTAATACAGGACCAAGCTGCTTTACAGAGGTTTCTGTACAGGGAGAACACTCCAGAACTCCCCCCAAATGAGGAACCATGGGAGGTCCCAGCACCCCAGCCTGTGGAGGTTAAAGCAGAAACCATCGGTGAGCACCTAGCTTAAAACAGGCCACTAGGGACAGATAATAAGTTCCCCTGAGTCAGATACTTTTACTCACAGTGGTTTGAAACCTCATCTATAGCACAGCTGCAGAATTAACAGCTGAGCTGATTCCTTTGATTTCTCTTTTCCCGTTTAATCTGCGCTGTTTGCCCTCATTCCTTCATTTCCCCCCACACGCATACACACACACCGCACACATAGTGCACATATGCTAATTGAGGTTTGTTTGTTGCTCTGCTCACTGACATGAGCGGAACACATACAGTATGTTGTGATTTGAAATTTGGGTGTAATATACCTATTTGGTACTGTCTTTATTATGTAACGTAACATGGTAATTCATTGGTGGTAGTTTGACAATAGTTGTTATATTGCATTTAAAGAGTTTGCTTGTTTTCTTGCAGTGTCATCTGTGGTCCGTTCATCAGCAGCTGTGCAGGAGGAGGAAATGCAGACAGAACAGAATAAAGAGGACAGGCTGGTGTGCTGGCCACCAAAAGCCTCTCTTAATAAAACAGGTGGCAGCAGTTCAGGTACAGACTGTAGCTGGACAATAATGAATATATTCAAAACTCTGACTATGCTGTTGCAGTTCGATGGGTGATTATCATAATACCTGTCAAGAAAATGTCTTAGTCATATTTAACCCCATATCAATACCAAAAAAAAAAAAAAACAATTGTGAAATTATATTTTCCATAAAGAAAAGAAAGCCTACATTTAGGGTCATTGGGACTTTTTGCAATGTAATAATATTGTCAGGACACATACACGTCCAAATGTTTTACTTTTTAATTCCGCATTGCGATAATGAGAATATCATAATGACCATCTTTTTTACTCACTGCGGTAACGAGAATAGCATAAAGACCATCTTTTTTTGCATTGCAGAAATAATATCATAATGACCATCTTTTATCCACATTGCGGGAATTAGAATAGCATAAAGACCATCTTTTTTTTGCATTGCAGAAATAATAATATCATAATGACCATCTTTTATCCACATTGCGGTAATGAGAATATCATAATGACTATCTTTTATCCACATTGCAGAAATGAGAATATCACAATGACCGTCCTTTATCCACATTGCGGTAATGAGAATATCATAATGACTATTTTTTATCCACATTGCGTAATGAGAATATCATGATGACCATCTTTTATCCACATTGTGGTAATGAGAACATCGTAATGACTATCTTTTATCCACATTGCGGTAATGAGAATATCATAATGACTATCTTTTATCCACATTGCAGAAATGAGAATATCACAATGACCATCCTTTATCCACATTGCGGTAATGAGAATATCATAATGACTATTTTTTATCCACATTGCGTAATGAGAATATCATGATGACCATCTTTTATCCACATTGTGATAATGAGAACATCATAATGACTATCTTTTATCCACATTGCGGTAATGAGAACATCATAATGACCCTATTTTATCCACATTGTGGTAATGAGAACATCATAATGACTATCTTTTATCCACATTGCGTAATGAGAATATCATGATGACCATCTTTTATCCACATTGCGGTAATGAGAATATCATAATGACTATCTTTTATCCACATTGCGTAATGAGAATATCATGATGACCATCTTTTATCCACATTGTGGTAATGAGAACATCATAATGGCTATCTTTTATCCACAATGCGGTAATGAGAATATCATAATGACTATCTTTTATCCACATTGCGTAATGAGAATATCATGATGACCATCTTTTATCCACATTGTGGTAATGAGAACATCATAATGACTATCTTTTATCCACATTGCGGTAATGAGAACATCATAAT
Organism: Myxocyprinus asiaticus; assembly: GCF_019703515.2. NCBI lineage: Eukaryota > Metazoa > Chordata > Actinopteri > Cypriniformes > Catostomidae > Myxocyprinus > Myxocyprinus asiaticus. The sequence continues at coordinate 17,012,441 of NC_059375.1, forward strand.
GACCATATTTTATCCACATTGTGGTAATGAGAACATCAGAATGACCATCTTTTTTCCACATTGTGGTAATGAGAATGGGGGGGGGGGGCTTTCATGAAAATAATGTCATAATGTAAAAATCTTAATGGTCCTAAAAACAGGCTTCATTTTTAATGGGACCAGTGCTTTTTCTTGACAGGTTGGGTGAAAATCACCCAGAATGTCTTGCCGAGATTTTGAATGTAACTGAATGTCCCATCTGATGAGCCTTTGTATGTTGTACACATATAGATTGTTATCAGTAATTAGTGTCCTTTGAAGTCTGACCACATTAAAATATCTTTTTATTTCAAAGTTTGTAATGGATGTGTGTTTTGTGTATTCAGGCAGCCAAGCTGTTGAGGAGGTGATGAAGATGTGGCCTCCTCCTGCTGCTCCTGCTTCTCTGGCTCCTGTGAAGGTGTCGTTTCCATCAGGCTCTGGAGCTGAGAGGAGCTCATCAAACTCAAGCATCCATCCACGAACTGGAGAACCCCCTGTCCATGTAGATCTGGGAGCTCAACATGTGCAGGGTCCCAAGCCAAGTGACAATACCCCACACACCACAGGTCAGTAAACATTTGTGATTCAAAAAGTAGTTAATAGCTGAGTTGATGGCAAGTGTCCATGCATTTTGCTCTTTAATGGTTGTAGAAAAATTATATTGTCCACAAAATGTTACCATCTCATGTGTTTATTGTATTAACACTTTTGACTTACAGAAATAAAGGAAGAGGCCACTGAGCAGGACGTCAAGCCTGTTTTGGATGAACAAGGAAAAACTACATTGGACAAAACCAACCAACCACCTACAGCCGTAGATCAACACACACCACAGCCACACTCACTGCAGTATGTGTTTGTTTTTTAAAGGAATAGTTCACCCAGAAATTAAAATTCTTTTTTTTTACTCACCTCATATCATTCCAAACCTGTATTACTTTTTCCATTGAACACAAAATTTGAATTTTTTTAAAGAATATGGTCGCACTTTCCATATAATGAAAGACAATAAGGACCAGGGCTATCGAGCCCCAAAATGACAAAAAGCACCATAAAAGTGGTCCAAACAACTAGTGCAGTATATTCCAAGTTTTCTGAAGCCTTACTATAGCTTTGTTTGAAGAACAGAATAAATGTAAGTTAAGTAAATCATTTAATGGTGACTGGGGTTTGTTTTTATTGTTGCTTCTTGTTTTTATTGTTTTTATTTGCATTTTCTCTTAATTTTGAAATTCTTTCACTTCTTTCTTATCCAGTAGCAATAATCCAACCCAGGTGGCCGAGGTGCTGTCAAGCCAGTTTCAGGGATGTAAAAGTCTACAGCGTCCATCTGTGGTGCTTGACAGTGCAGTGTGGACCAAACCACTGACTCCAGAGGCAGTCCTGGAGGATCTGGTTCTGGACTGTACCCTGCCCCAAACTCTGATGCTCTCCAAAGACTTTGATGATACAGACTGTATTGGACAGTGGGGAGAGCAGCTGGTTTTCTCCTTTCTTTCTCACTGGAAAGCCAGCGGAGGTCCTACAGCTCCGACTGAAATCACCTGGTTCAATGAGACAGGAGAGAGTGGCCATCCATGTGACTTTAAGCTAACCTTTGCAGATCAGAGGCAAAGAGCTGGTAGCACTCAAGAGATCTTTGTGGAGGTCAAGACAACAGTCAAGCGAGAGAGACACTTTATCCACATGTCTGCGAATGAGCTGGATTTTGCACTGAAGGAGAAAGAGAGATATCACATATATAGAGTATACGGCGCTGGGGATGTACAGAATGTTCGCCTCTGTCGTATTAAGAACCTCGCCCAGCATCTGCATTCCAAGTCTTTAGAGCTGTTTTTATTTGCGTAGCCATTTTTTTTTACCTTACCCAGTTTATAATTCATTTTACACTGGAAATCTTGAATTATTCTAGAATAACATTACTGTGCACTGTTAAATGTAGAACTCTGGCCAGTTTATATTCAATTACATGTTCTTAACTCGTAATGTTTGTACTGATACATTTTATGTGCCAGTTTGTTTAGATTTAAATTTAAATCAAAGCTGTTCTCTGTGTTCAATTTTCATGTAATCGAAGACTCTGCAAAACTTGTTGTTTCATAAAACTTGGCTTTAATGGTGTAACTTTACTGTTTGGAACAGGCCCGGCTCCAGCTCTTAGATGTAAGGTTGACCATAGGACCCTCCGTTTGGCCCAACCGGTTGGAGGGGTGAGTGGGGGTGTGGTTGCCAAGGTTGGCCAAGCTCATGATTGGGTGGGCCAGGCTTACCCAGGCCCCCCTGTGGAGCTGGGCCTGGTTTAGAATGCCATTATCAAGTCAGTAAATAAATGAAACTTTATGAAAGGGCACCTTATCTGAAGTCTGTCTGGATTCATTCTGTCCAGTCAAACAATAACAGTATTATGGTGATCATTCAATTAGTGGCACTTATTACTAATCAAAATCTCTGCTGAAATACTTCTAAGTTTCATCTGTGTTCAAATGTTTATCATATGTCTTGCACTAAAGATTAGATCATAGCCTTGATCAGCCTTCAAGTGGATTTTGGTATAATATGTGATGACATTTCACACTTTTTGGAGGAAAACCTTGCTAACAAAAGTCATCTAGCAGTCAATTATCTTTTTTATTTTATTAAAATAATTTCTGAATTAAAATTCTCATTTTAAAATCTTAAAATTACGTTTCTGATCTTCAGTGCTCCCCGGTCACTTTTTTATCATAACCAAACCATTTTTTGAAAAACTAATTTGTTCTTCAAAATGCTTGATATGATGGTAATGACGGCAGTATTGGGGACAGCAAATTACAAATTGTACACAAATAATTAAAATAATAATTATTATTATTATAAAAACAAATTGCACTTTTTTTCTAGGAACTTTATTAAAAATGTTCATAAGTACACTTTCCTCTATTTGTTTTATTATTTTATTTTATACATACATGTATGTATAAACTTATTAAAAGTCTAGGTGTGAAACAACCACAAGATTTTACCTTACAACCCTCTTAAAATTACGTAAACATTTAAAGCTATTACAATCTATCTGTTAAAAGCAAATTACAAATTATAAACAACTAATAAAAAAATTAATAAAAAATATGCAATTTTTAAAATAAATTTCCTAGGAAAAAGTGCAAAGTATAATTTCCTGATTTATATATATATATATATATATATATACAGCTCTGAAAAAATTTAAGAGACCACTGTAAAATTACCAGTTTCTCTGGATTTACTATTTATAGGTATGCGTTTGAGTAAAATGAACATTTTTGTTTTATTCTATAAACTATATACTGACAACATTTCTGCCAAATTCCAAATAAAAATATTGGCATTTAGAGCATTTATTTGCAGAAAATGACAACTGGTCAAAATAACAAAAAAGTTGCAGTGTTGGGGGGTTCACGTGATGCCATGCAAGAAGCAGACGTATGAGCGACGAGCTCTGCGCACTTTGCTAAATTTTTTATTATTTTCATGTTATAATCTGGTGAAATTTGATACACCCAGTTACACATTTGCTCTTTGAGGCAAAACATGGCAAAGAAGTCAAAATCCTTGGGCTCTGGAGACATTAAAAGACACTTACGTGTTCAGGATGAAAGCCCCGACAGGCCTACAGACCGGAGACTCGATTTGGATGGCGTGGCGGGAGAGGTGATCCAGCGTCAGTTGTCCAACATGTCGGTGATGTTGACGAAGGTTCTTGCTGACTTGGAGGATGTCGCTGTAATACATTGATTGATTACGGCGATGGAAATAAAATTCTCTGAGATAGATACAAGAGTGACTGATGTTGAGAGACGAATCGATTTTCTGGAATCTTCGGAGAGGAAATTAACCGTTAATCCGCCCGCAACCAAAATTGATTTGGAACATCTCCTTGAAAAGCTTGAAGATCTTGAGAATAGAAGCCACAGGAATAACATTCGAATTGTTGGAATTCCTGAGCATGAGGAGGGCAGAGATATGGTGAAATTCCTAGACGAGCTTTTCCCGAGTCTGCTCGACACAACAGGCCATAAACTGGAAATCGAGCGAGCTCACAAGAGTCCCAGCTCACAGATTTGCTGAGGGAGACAGGCCCCGATAGATTCTGGCCAGATTTCTGAGATCATCCGATAAAGATCTTGTGTTGCGCCAGGCAAGGAGCAAAGGGAAGCTTTCTTGGAAGAACCATAATATTTTCTTGTTCCCGGACTTTGCGAGTTCGACAAGAGAGAAATGCGATCGGTTCAAGGAATGTAAGAAACTCTTACATCAGCGAAAGATCACTTTTGCTCTGATGTTTCCGGCCAAACTGAGAATAAACACCAAGGACGGTCGCAAAATATTTACATGTCCCAATCAGGCAATGTCTTTTATAGAAACAATGGGTGAGTAAACCATTGGGTGTTTCTCATGTGAGTGGGTCGACTCGCTGTACTTACTCTGGCTTTTGAGGAAGCTGGGCGTCATTTTGGTTTCTTTTTGCGTTGGCTCCGCCGTGCGGCTGGAGTTTGTTTTGTGAATAACACTTTTCCTTAAAGAAACTTTTGCATTGACGAAAGATTACTTTTGTATTGAAGTTCCCGGCCAGTTTGAGAGTGGACACTACGGATGACCGCAAAATATCTACATGCTCACACAAAGGATGTCTTTTATAAAGTTGACGGATTGTGTAAGTCATGGTATATACTTTTATGCGCCCTCCGAGTGAATTGACTCGACCATCCAGGGAACCGGGATGCCGGTTTTGTTTCTTTTTGTATTGGTTCCGGCTAGCGGCTGGAGCTTGTTCTATTGAATAACACTTCTTTGGAACAGCTGTGAATTAATCTGTTCGTTCTTCGTGCTTATTCCTCCTGCTGGCTGGAGTTTGTTTTGTTGAGTATTTTTACGGGATATTGGAATGATTACGTTACGAGGAATCTGAATGGTTTTATATCAGCTGGAATTTGTTTTGTGAAGGAACACACCTTTGAGACAGTTCTGTGAATGAATCTACACGTTCTTTGTGTTCATTCTTCCTATTTGCTGGGCTTTATTTTACAAAGTATTCTCTGTTATGTAATTTTGCCTCACAAATTTTTGAGGCAAAATTGAGCAATCCGATGGCAAAGTTGTCGTGGGGGCTCGTTGGTGTCCATGGACCTTTTGAGTTTAGAGGGATTGTCGCCGGTTGGCACTTTCATGCGCACGTTTTTCTTTTTTCTGTTTGTTTTGTTCAGGGGGAAGTTCAGGGTTTGTTTGTTTCACTAATGGGGAATGTGGTCTGTATAATTTTGTTTTTGACACACAGTTTATTTTTTCTATCATATAAAAATGTCAGATGTTAATTTGAGTGGATTGTCTCTCTCCATAAAAAGAAGGAAGGTTATTTCTTTTCTTAAATGTAAGAAATATTATATTGTGTTTCTTCAAGAAACACATCTTTCCCCGCAGGAAGCTGGAAAATTTGGGAAGATATGGGGTGGACATGTTTTCTTTAGTGCTGGCTCAAGTAAGAGCAGTGGAGTCATTACACTGATAAGTAAACATCTACAATTCAAATGTCTCAAACAGATTAAAGTTAAATTAGGAAGAGTCATTATTGTTTAGCTGAAATTCAGGGGCAAAGGTTGATTTTGGCTAATATTTACTCACCTAATGCTGATGATCAGGGGTTTTTTATAGATCTTGAAGGGATGTTGCAAGCCGCTGGCACCCCTCATGACATAATATTGGGAGGAGACTTTAATATTTTGATGGACTCAGTCCTTGATCATAGTGAAGCAAAAGTGTGTAAGCCCCCTAGAGCAACACTGACGCTTCACAGGATGTGTAAAAATCTTGGTCTTACAGATATTTGGAGACTTTTGAACCCATCTGGTAGGGACTATACATTTTTTCATCAGTCCATAAGATTTATTCTAGAATAATTTTTTTTTATATCTAAGTCCCTCATTTCATCTGTTGTGGATTGCTCAATTGGAAACATCTTAGTCTCAGATCACGCCCTGGTGAGTTTAGAGGTGTTGCCACACACGGAGAAAAAGAAATCATATAGTTGGCACTTTAATGTATCCAATTTCCAACAAATGATAAAGGCTGAAATCAGTGTTTATATTTAGACCAACTGGTTCTCAGTATCTTCTGTGGGCGTGGCTTGGTTGGCATTTAAGGCAGTTCTTAGTGGTTGGATTATACAGTATGCCTCATTTACCAAAAAATCCAAAGCATGAGAACTCGTGGAGTTGGAAGGGAATATTAAAAGTGCCGAGGCAGAGCTGAAGCACCGAATGTCGTCTGATGGCCTCAGAAAATTTACCCGATTGAAATACAGATATAATACTATTTTGTCACGGAAGGTGGAGTTTTGGTTAGTCAGGGCAAGACAGTCATACTTTGAGTCAGGGGATAAAGCAGGGAAGCTTTTGGCTAGATATATAAAACAGAGAGTCTTTTTCACCATTTCCTCAGTGAAATCTGCTGGTGGTGAAATTTTTACCTCGGCCATTGATATTAATAATGCCTTTAAAGATTTCTATCTTGATCTCTATAGTTCCACGTCTTTGTCTACTGATGTGGAACCATTAGAACTCCCTAAACTGACGACAGAGCAAAGGAATTCTCTGGATTCTGAGATAACCTTGGAGAAGCTTGACGAGGTAATTAAGGCCTTACCTACAGGCAAGGCTCCGGGGCCAGATGGTTTTGCCGCTGAATTTTTTAGATCTAATGCTACAGAACTGGCTCCACTTTTGTTAGAAGTTTATACTGAATCATTAAAGAATGGAAAGCTTCCACCAACCAAGACACAAGCCCGGATCAGTCTGATTCTTAAAAAGGACAAAGATCCAAGCGAGTGTAAGAGTTACTGTCCAATTTCCCTGATCCAGCTAGATGTAAAGATTTTGTCAAAAATTCTGGCTCAGTTATGACACCTCTTATACATATAGATCAGGTGGGGTTTATTCGGGGCAGTATCTCTTCTGATAACAATAGGCGTCTCATCAATATCATGTGGTCAGTGGCAAATGATCAGACTGCAGTCGCTGCCATCTCACTTCACGCCGAAAAGGCGTTTAATGTGATAGAATGGGATTATCTTTTTAAGATTTTGGAAATGTATGGGTTCAGAAATACTTTTATTGGATGGATTAAATTACTTTATAGACACCCTGTAGCGGCGGTACAAACAAACGGATTAATTTCAGATTATTTTCCTCTGGACAGGGGCACCCGGCAGGGTTGTCATCTTTCCCCATTATTGTTCTGTCTTGCCCTGGAACCATTAGCAGCCGCGATAAGAAGGGAAGATGATTTTCCAGGGGTGGTGGCAGGAGGTATGGCGCATAAGCTTTTGCTTTACATAGATGATATTTTATTATTCGTCTCTGACCCCACTAGATCTATGACTTGCCTCCACAGAATTATCAATTCCTTTTCTAAATTATCGGGATACAAAGTTAATTGGTCTAAATCCGAAGCTTTGACTCTGACAGCGTACTGCCCATTAACGGCTTTTCAGCCAGTTGCCTTTCAATGGCCCAAACAGGGCATTAAGTATTTGGGTATTTTATTCCCAGCAAATTTATGTGATTTAGTCCGAGTTAATTTTGACCCTTTAATAAAAATATTTTCGAGCGATGTGGACAGGTGGGCTTCATTACATTTATCTATGATTGGAAAGGTTAATGTTACTAAAATGAATTGTATTCCAAAATTCAACTACCTGTTACAATCTCTCCCTGTAGATATCCCCCTCTCTTATTTCAAGCAATTTGATAGCATAGTGAAGTCCTTCATTTGGAATGGTAAGTGTCCCAGGTTACGTTTCAATAAGTTACATAGGCTGATTGACAAAGGTGGGCTAGGCCTACCCAAGATTTTGTTTTATTATTATGCGTTCAGTCTCAGATATTTGGCTCATTGGTCACTCCCTGGTTTCGTATTGAACAAGAAGTCATTGCCCCTATTTCGCCATTGCAAAGCCTTTCTATTAAACTAACCGGAGAAGTTAAATTACACCCTGTAATCTCGGATTTGAACGTGGTTTAGACAAAAGTGTCCAGAGTGTTTAATTCGGACATTTATTTAAATGTTGAACCCTAAATTACATATTAATAAGTCCCATTTCTGTTGGTCAGAGTTGATTGTGAGGGGGGTTACTACACTCAGTGAACTATATGAGAGTGGAGTGTTGAGATCTTTTGAAAATTTGGTTCAACATTTTAAGATTCCCAGATCTCAGTTCTTTAGGTATTTACAGCTGCGCCACCTACTCTGTACTATTTTTGGGAGTAGTGTACACCCCCCTAAAGCGGCAGATACTCTGGTCATGGTGATTACTGCTTTTGCGAAAGGTCATGAAGCATCAGTGTATTACTCCCTGTTAATTCAGAGTCTGGGGATGAAGCTTCGTCTGATGCAAATTAAGATTTTTAATGTGTAATGTGTTTGTATGTTTTATCTTTGGAATCAATAAAATTGTAAAAAATAATAATAATAATAATAATTATTTGAACTTGATTTCTTTGCATTATTTGAGGTCTGAAAACACTGCAACTTTTTTGTTATTTTGACCAGTTGTCATTTTCTGCAAATAAATGCTCTAAATGACAATATTTTTATTTGGAATTTGGGAGAAATGTTGTCAGTACTTTACTGTTGTCAAAACAGTAATGTTCATTTAACTCAAACACATACATATAAATAGTAAATGCAGAGAAACTGATAATTTTGCAGTGGTCTCTTAATTTTTTCCAGAGCTGTATTTGTGTATAAACTAACTGCAGAAGGGCAGTAAAAGTCTAAGTGGGGAACGACCACAAGATTATTGCAAATTTCACCATTCAACCCTCTTAAAATTAGGTAAACATTTAAAGCTATTATAATTTATCTGTTAAAAATATAATTTGTTTTTTTCATAAAAAAAATAAAAATAATTTAAAAGATTTCCCTAATGGTAAAATCGCACATTAACATATTTATGAATACAAAGAAAACCGATCTTCAGTGAAGATTATGCATTTGTTTCTGCTTATTCTTTTCAAATGACAGTCAGATACTGTACAGATGTCCCAACTGTAATTTTACTGTTCTGGAAAACAGATAATGGTTTATGAAATGCCACATGAATCAGTCACTTTCATTTATCATCATGGGCATACACAATCTCTCACAAATTATATTTTACACAATATTAATCAGTTTATATATCCACTAAAACAATAGTTACACTAATAAAATGCAGCTTTAGCAACATGTACTTCAACAGACTGACGCGAGAAAACGACCTGTGCTGTTTTTGGCGAACGCTCCCAGTGACGGAGCGATCTGTGCTTCCATTGGCTGACGCTCACACTGAGAGGCGTGTCTTTAGTAGACGCGACGGAGTGACCTGTGTTGTTATTGGTTGATGTTCACAGTAGGCGGAGTGTCATCGCCTGACGCGAGGGAGAGATCTGTGCTACTATTGGCTGACGCTCAGAGTGGGCGGTATTCTCAGCTGCTCTATGGAAGCTTTGATTTTCCCCCAGCAGCACAATAGAGAAGCGCAGTGCAATCTGCCGCAGGAGTGAGTGAGTTCTGCTGCGGCTGATCGACTGATTCTCCAACTAAACAGAGAGACCCGCCATGAGAGTACCAAGAGAATCGATGCACATCCCTGCGACCCGCTGTTTTTCAGGCTAGAAACGGAAGCCCCGGTGTTCTGAACGGATTTCATGGTGAGTAAATTCCTTCAGAAAGGTTTGATAGCGACAACAATTGTATAACATTACAGCAGTTGATGAATTCTGTGGTAGGCTTGAGGTATAATTCTCTGTTGTTCGATTATAATGTTCTGTCCTGGTTGGGAATGATGGGGTTATATGAAAAATAGCCTCAGGTTACTGCTTCAGCCGACCTTTAACAGCACTGCAGAATATTTCTCTATGCTGCTATGAAATTGATGAAAAAATGAAACTGTGATTATGTTTTAATAATTATTACATTATTATTACTAATAGTAGTTTTGATTTGTTATTATTATTATTATTATTATTATTATTATTATATACATGTTCTGTACAGGTAAACATTTTTAAAATCTAAAATAATTTTCCTCTGAGCAGGTTGGATACTCATATGAATTGGACCTATGGATGAAACTCCTTTTGTCCTGTTCAAAATGCAGTTGTATTCCCCCATAAGAAGAAAGATAGAGAGCCTTTGCTTGTGTGAGAGAGGCTGCATTCTGCAGGCAGCACAGTGATGTGTCTGGTGCTGTTGTTCTCAGTGCGTATAGGATGAGTCTGCAGGTATCCGCAGGTCACCCAGAACTCAACACCGTTAAATGGATGCTGTCAGAGGCTAGATGAAAAATGAGCGTGGAGCTCAATGTGCAGGCTGGCCTGGGGAATAAGAGTGTGCTGTTCAGATGTTGATAACCTCTAGTGGATGCTGGCCATCAGTGCAACTTACATTCACTGTCCATAGGTACCGCTGCTCAGTGGAACAAAACATATTAAAGGATTCAGATTGGATGGATGGATAGATAGATGGATAAAAAGATAGTTGAATAGGTAGATACTAGATGGATGGATGGATGGATGGATATATAGATAAATGGATGGACAGATAGATAGATACTAAATAGATTAACGGATGGATGGATGGATGGATGGATGGATGGATAGATAGATAGATAAAAAGATAGTTGAATAGGTAGATACTAGATGGATGGATGGATATATAGATAAATGGATGGACAGATAGATAGATACTAAATAGATTAACGGATGGATGGATGGATGGATGGATAGATAGATAGATAAAAAGATAGTTGAATAGGTAGATACTAGATGGATGGATGGATATATAGATAAATGGATGGACAGATAGATAGATAGATACTAAATAGATTAATGGATGGATGGATAGATAGATAGATATATACATAAAAAGAGAGGTGGATAGGTAGATACTAGATGGATGGATGGATGGATAGGTAAATACTAAATAGATTAATAGATGGATAGATACAGTAGCGGATTTAGGCATAGGCGACATGTGCCGTTGCCCAGGGCGGCATCTTGCGGGGGGGGGGGGGGGTCTCAGGTCAACAAATTTGGGGGTGTGGTGAAGTGGATTTCGCCCAAGGCACCATACCCACCCCACCCCTGTCATCAACTTTGGGGACATGTTCAAGCGGGTTTCGCCCAGGGTGCCATACAAGCTAGGACCGCCACTGGGTAGATACATATATAGTTGGATAGGTAGATACTAGATGGATGGATGGATAGGTAGATACTAAATAGATTAATGGATGGGTGGATGGATGGATGTATGGATAGATTCATAGATAGTTGGATAGGTAGATACTAGATGGATGGATGGATGGATAGGTAGATACTAAATAGATTAATGGATGGGTGGATGGATGGATGTATGGATAGATTCATAGATAGTTGGATAGGTAGATACTAGATGGATGGATGAATGGATAGGTAGATAAAAAATAGATTAATGGGAGGATGGATGGATAGATACATAAACAGTTGGATAGGTAGATACTAGATAGATTAATCAATTGATGTATGTATGGATAGGTAGATACTAATGGATAGTGGGCTTGGGATCGATGATGCCACGCATCGATAATCGTAAGATTTTCCCAATGATTATCAGTATATCAGGATTTTTTCCAGATATAAATTGGGCTGCTTGTTGCACAATAGTTTTTTTTATCTTTTCAAACATTTTTCTCAACTCATTTTTCGCACTCAGCATCAAAATTCTGCAGCGCCATGGAGTGCAACTTGCATAGTTTTCCATTAAATTGGACCCAAATCATTATCAGAGGACAGATTATTTACTCTAGCCATCAGTGGATGATATATTGTGTTTGTGTATCTTTCATAGAGCCTACACAATGTATTTTCAGTTACAAGTATGTCATTTTGTGGTTTCACAGCTTGAATGAAAGACCTGTTCAAGGCTACATATAGAGAAATTGCATAAATAACATCACCATTTCTAATCGTTCAGTTTGCAAAATTACACCAGTTTCACTAACCTGCAAACTCATCAACGTCACTTTGTTCATTCTTGAAGAAGTACAAAAACCTTCGTAACTTTGGACTGCCATCTGCTGCACCGCTTCAGCTCATCCTGTGTTTGTGTGTGAGTGTGTGATCGTGACTGCGATCAGCTTCAGTAAATGTTATACCACACCTTGTGGTTTCCCTATGCTATTACGCCATACTGTTAAAAAGAGGCCAACTGCCAGTGAATTGGAAAGCATGCAAATTAGGCTTCTAATTTAAATGTTTAATTTTAACATATCGATGCTTCAAAAATATATTGATAAAATAACGTGCCAATCAATATTTTATGACATCCCTAATAGATAGATAGATTGATCAATAGGAAATTCTGGTTTTATTATCTTACAGGCACGATTGTCTTCCATATTGTTATTTTGCAGCCTGTGTGTGTTTACTTTATGTGTGAATGTGTTTGTGGGTCAGATGTCAGCGGTGCTCTCTTTTACACCCCTGTGGTCTGAACACAAGGTAGGACAGTCACAGTTTTTAATAAATGACTCTACTCCACATGACCTCCTGTTCTTTTAATTCCTCACTAACCAAATATATACAGTAGTGTCCCAGCAGGCATTTGTGTCCAAGATTTAACAGCTGTCCACATGCTTCATATGGATGCTAGAAGATTTTTATCTGCTTTGATAATCAACAACAACATATTGGTTTAAACAAAATAGAATAGTACCATTTTGGGACATGTATCATGATAATTTTATGGTTTTTATGTACCACAGTAGTACCATGGTAATCTTTGAGGTACCTTTGAGTTCCATGTAAATGTATATGGTGATCATTTAGTACCATGGCATATATAAATGTACCATGATATAACCATCTGATACAATCACTGTATCGCAGTACAGCCACAGTATTTTTGTATTTTTATTTTTTTTGGTAAGGGCAATCTGATATCTCCTCTGCAAGCTTGATTTAAATGTCTTATGCAATGCATCAGGAGATTGAAAAACTTAATCACGAAAAGAGTTAAGTTGAAGAGGTTGAAAAATTTCTGCCAGCTGAAATTGAGCCATTGAGTGTCTATTGCTACATGAAAATTAACTTGGCTTTGCTTCAGCTTGGTTGGCTGCATGCTTTTTCTTGATATCTCTTTCAGCTAGAAATGTTCAGGCCAGATATAAGGCTTGATTACTAAAGCACCACCATGAGTGTTTTTCATTGCAGGAGTCTTTAGAGTGAAAACGTAGCCATGCTCAATAACCATGTCATAAAAATGGATTTTAAAGGCGTAATTTAAGATAACTGAACAATGTTGAACTACGCAGTTTTCCTGAATAGTGGTGGGGATGTTAGCTTCTGTCATGCTATGACCGTTTTGAGGAATTAGTCAACTTTACATAGTGCTAAAATAGGGGTAGCTTGGTTTATTGGTTACTGGTGTAAGCCAGGTGCACAACAGCTAAGCTTGTAAGATTGGTTAAACAAAAATAGTTCATACACATTAGAAAAGAAAGTGAATATTGCAAAATTTGTTATGTTCTTTTTTGCTTTGCCCAGAATGCTCCAGACATTTAATTGTTCTGGAAGGATGAAGTGTGTACTTTCTGTGCCACTAGCATTACCAACAAGAATTGCAAAAAGGTGTCCCGAACACCCATTCTGCCAACTGATGCCACAAACAAATATTCCTTCCTTAAACTCATGCCATTGGTTGAGCCAGTGTTGCTTTGTCAGGGTGGTCAGGTTGACCCCAGTAAACATGCATACTTCCCCAGGGGTGTATCATCTGAAAAGCTTCCCATTCTAATTATTGAGTACAAAAATCTGATAAAAAGCAGATTTACATACTTCCTAATTCATTAATTTCTCAAAAACGTGCTGAATATGCTTATGCAGTTTGAAAGTAAACATTTAGAGACGTATTGTAGATTGGCAAATGCTTTAAAAATGACTTCAGAAGAAAACGCACACATCAAATTGGCATCTAGAGAATGTATGTGTGCTATCACGTAGAGCAATGTTTTGTTAGTGCAACAGTGTTTACACTTTTCGGAGAAATCAACCTACGAATGGCTTACATATAATTATTTCTGCATATTAAGCTAGGATAACTAGCTAAATTATACACAAACTTTCTAAATGATATGCTGCTATATAGATGTTTAAAAAAATTTCACATGATTTGCAAAGGTCAAATGTCAGGTGACTGTCTATAGTGACAAAGTATAGATCTCTAAATGTAGAATATTCACAATTTCACTCTTTCAACTGAAGGTTATCATATTGACGTAGCAACATGATCACACAGGAAATGTTGCTTCTAAAATTTCTTGTAATCTTAAATCAACTCTATATGGCCAAATTATTGACAAGCTGCATTCCCCATCAGACATGTTTGCATCATTTCAACTGTGGTGACCTTTCCCTCTGATCTTACCCGTAGCGTGTTGCATGAGCAACTTCAGAGACCCGGGTTCTGGACCCCTGGGTACCAGGAAGTAATTGCGTTCACATAAACAATAGTAAGCACGATTCAGAGGGTGCCGTTTCACCCTAAAATTGCGTTTTTACTTCATTGACAGTTAGGTTTAGGGTTGGGGTTTGGGTTAGGGTGTAGGCTTTATAAAATATTTATTCCTGTTGACTGTATTAAATCATTTACAACAAAAAAATAAAACTTTTGGCACCACTCTTTGGACACTTCACCGGGAAACTGGAGCTCACGCATGTCCATATGTTCAACAACACTTCCAACATTGGCCATTGGGGGCAGTGCTTCTAATTTTGTTAAGAACAGACTGATTTCAGCAGCAAAACTTCTGACCTTTTGTTGCTGAATTCACAGTATGATCAGTCTGGACACAGAAGCCTTGGATTGTCACTTTGACTTTCTATTTATCCTCTTTCAGAATCCTACACCTTCATCCCTCTATTCTGTGCCTCTATATACAAGCAAATGCGGGAAGTCAATCATTTAAAGAAGACAAGAACTCTTTAAGGGTTAGTTAAGGAAAAAAAGCAGGGTCTGTAGGGAGAATGCATTGCTACTTTCTAAAGCACAATCAAGACCTGCAGAGCGGGAGTGACTTATATTCTAGCGGGAAAACGAGGCTGGCAGAAGAGAGATTGAAGCCCTGTGTTTCACCTCCCCTGACTTTCCTTCCTATTCATCCCCCTGTCTGTCTTTTCATGGCTGTGACTTTGATAACTGTGGAGCTATCAGAATGACAAAATAGCTTGCGCACAGAAATAAATAAGCCATTACTGTTTCATTATTTTAAATGGGTGTGTAATGATGAGAAGCAGGAAAAGTTAGTTGCAAAATCCGGTTGCCATTGAAGCGTTCTGCAGTGTACCACCACCTTTGAAATAACATTGCACTGAAAAATGGTGCTAACAGATGATGGCCTTCATATTGGCAAATATTTCTGGCTCTGCTGGAAATCAGGCAGTGTTTTGCCCTGACAACCTTAGGGGCTGTCATACGGATCTATGCCAACTAAACTCTAAGTCAGAGGTTCTCTGGTTTTGCTTCAGGAATTTAGACTGTTCTTTGGACTGTATATTTACACTTACACTTATCCATCTGGCAGACGCTTTTATCCAAAGCAACTTACAAGCCATTTATTACAGGGACAATGGAGTTAAGTGCCTTGCTCAAGGACACAATGGTGGTGGTGGCTGTGGGGATTGAACCAGCAACCCTCTGCTTACCAGTTTTTGTGCTTGAACCCACTACGCCACCACCAGCCTTCCCTATCCTTCTCAGCCTCACTTTCATTCGTGTAAAAGTAAGTATGGCGTTTACTCTGACTATTGTAATGTCTAGGACAACACGAGGTCTTTACTTTAGATTTCAAGATTCACAGTAGAGGATTGACATTTTATAACAGAGATTTGTTCTATATTTGCATCACTTTGCCTTAAGCCACATAAGCTAGCTAGCAGCTTTTGACCTGATGAGTCATATTGCACCAGCCCAGCTTCCATTCTGGCATGTACCTCACTCACTGTGAATTCATGGTGTGATTTTATGTCATTATTTCTAGACAGTGTTTGAAGTCTGTTTAATAATGTCTCCCCCAGGTTATTGGCCGTGCTGAAAGAGGTAAAAAGGCTGATGTCAGGACATGTAAGGTCAATAATATAAGCTGTGAGGAGGAAAATTATTCCGCTTTGAGCAACACATCAGCTCACACTCAAGCCGTCACGGCTGTTTGTTTAAACCTGCAGTGCAAACTAAGCACTTCTTATTTGCTGGCAGTAACAAATTGCCTCCATTTGTCGCTGCAGTGCTTACCGCTGCGAGAAAGATCGGCCGTGCTTCTTCAGACATTGTGTATTACTGCTTTCTGATTCAATAAGATTAGAACTAGTTATGGACATCAATAAATATGCCATTTTGAGATTATCTGTATTTATAACAAATATTTCTATGGCTGATTGGTAGATTAACAAAAGTGCCTAGTAGAAGTTCCAAAACCTACTTTGTCAGTGGATAGTTCACTTTTTTTTTTTTTAATTAGGCATGAAATCAAAATTTACCTTATTTATTTTCTTAATGCATGCTACTGGTCTTGCTGATGTATGTGAGACTGCTTGGCAATAGTTTTCCAGTAGGTAAAGCTGCATGCAGGAGATCTCCAAATGGGGGTGGAATCTCCAAAAGAGGGTGGGGTTACTCCAAAAGGGAGCATCACTTCCACACATGGTTAAAGTTAGGGAAAGTGTTAAGTTAGGGGCTCCCTTTATCTTTGCTGGCAGTTTGGAGCTCCCACCTCTTTTTTGGAGCTCTGCCTGCAGCTATAACCTTCTCCAAGTTTTTAGTCAGTTTCAACACAGCCCCTTCAGTCTGTCATGTACACAAACCTGGTGTGGGTCGAAGAAGCAAATGCAAAGGTGGTGAAGAAGTGTATTTTTGTCTGTTTCCATTTAAAAACCCTGTTCCACACCCCAAACTTGGTGACAGGCTATTTTTACATTTTTAAGTAGGAAAAACTGCAGATTTGCGGTTGTGTTCGAGGCATTTCAAGCCTTAATGTTTCCAGAGGTGATCACTTCAGAATGAAACACGTGTCAGATGGGGAGAAAGTGGCTGGAGTTTACTCATATATTTTAATGCAGGCATTTTTTGGAGGTATCTTGGGATGTGCAGCATGAGTAAATGAAAGTTTTGGACCCCTTGAGTTACAGTACATTGTATGGACAAAAGCACTTAAACACCGTATTCACCCTCCAAAAAAATCTTCGTCTGATATTCCGTAGAATAAAGTCATACAAGTTTGAGACGGAATAACGGTGAGTAAATGAGAGAATTCTCATATTTGGTGAACTATTCCTTTAATCATATAGCAGAGGCTTTTTATCCAAAGCAACTTACAAATGTGGGACATCAAAAGCTGTTGACACAAGCAGTTCCAGAATCTAGTGACAGCCTTGTCAATGTATAAAGCACTTTTTTTTTTTCTCGTGAATTTTGAGTAAATGTTGTTTAAAAAAGTGTTCCTTTAAATTCAGCAGTTTTATGACCCACATCTTTTACATTTTCTAATATTAAACTATATTATATTGTATATATTGTGTTCTTTATGTTTACAGTAAGGACCAGCGGTTGACAGCAGCCTGTTCCCATGCAAGATGAGCTCATCTCCTGTCGTCTCACGTGTTTCCGTCGACATCCTGGAGGAACTGCAGCTCTTTGCAGCTCAGAATCTGGAGAAGGTTGAGATCAATAAATACTATGAGGTCATACGGGAGCTGGGGAAAGGCACCTATGGGAAGGTGGACCTTGTCATCCATAAGATCAGAGGTATAGCACAGCTCCGAAACAATTTACTTAAATGTTTAGGAATGTTGAGGTTTCCAGACCCAGTAGACAATTTCTTGATGGACCTTGCTTTGTGCACGGGCATTGTCTTGCTGGAACAATAAAGAAATACCCCATTCTACAAAAACTATTTGTCTGAATAGGAGATTGCATGGCTGTATGCTAGATTTCATTCACCTATTAGTAACTGTTAATTAGAAGGAGGTATCCACATACGTTTGGACATGATGTGTATATTGATTAAGGGCCTAACTGTTTTCTCTTAATTTCTCAACCCACAGGCACCAAGATGGCTCTGAAATTTCTAAAGAAGAAAACAACCAAGCTGAAGAGTTTCTTAAGAGAGTACAGCATCTCCCTCTATCTTTCGCCATGTCCCTTTATAATCAATATGTTTGGCATTGCGTTTGAATCTGAAGAGTACTACGTTTTTGCACAGGAGTATGCCCCATCTGGTGACCTGTTTGATATTATTCCACCACAGGTAATGGCGTGTCATAATTGTGCAGGTGTAATACAGTCATTAATGGTTTTTAAAGTTATTAAATCTTTCTTTATATACAGTGGACCCAAAAAGTAATTAAACACTTTTTGGACATTTAAGTCATTCTTAAAAATATCGAAATATCATAGATTATATACAAAATATGACTTGCATGTCAGTAAAATTAATTCAGTAATCGCTTTAACTAATGTTTTTTTTTTTTCACCCAATTTGGAATGCCCAATTCCCAGTGCGCTTTTAAGTCCTCGTGGTCACGTAGTGATTCGCCTCAATCCGGGTGGTGGAGGATGAATCCCAGTTGCGTCTGAGACCATCAATCCGCGCATCTTATCACGTGGCTTGTTGAGCGCGTTGCCACAGAGACATAGCGCGTGTGGAGGCTTCACACCCTCCACCGCGGCATCCACGTTCAACTCACCACGCGCCCCACTCGAATGAACCACATTATAGCTACGACGAGGAGGTTACCCCATGTGACTTTACCCTCCCTAGCAACCGGGCGAATTTGGTTGCTTAGGAGACCTGGCTGGAGTCACTCAACATGCCCTGGGATTTGAACTAGTGAACTAGCGAACTCCAGGGGTGGTAGCCAGCATCTTTTACTTGTAAGAGTCAGTGTTTACATGCACTTAAGGAAACGGTTTATTCCAGGGTTTTTGCAGAAAGCGGTGTTCAGAAGCGTCATGTAAACGAGAACGCCGGTTTCCTTACGTCATTTAAGGGATTAGGAGAAAGTGGTTTAACACAACAGGTTTTCTCCCAGAGAACGTGGCTAATGTGGTCACGTAAACGCTTAAGCGGTGTTCTTACAGGTTTTTGAAGAGTGCGCATGTGCGTGAACAGACCGAATAACTAATGTCATAGGATGGAGCCCAATAACAAGTCAACACAGTGGAAAGAATTCAACATTTCTGGGAGTGCAGAGGAAAAAGCACATATACTTTAAACTATAGCCATTTTTACACACCAATGTAAAATATCGATAGTCCCTCACATTCACGTATATGCGCTCGTACATTTTAGGAATCCCGGAGTTTTACGTAAGAGGAAAACCCCACTATTGCAGCGCAATTCTGCTGCAGGTCACGATTGAAAGTTAAGGAAACAAACAGCAATAACTCTGGAATATCTGGAAAGAGTCATTCATTCGGTAATCAGACTACACTGTTCTTGCTGTGTGTTTCGAATGTAGATTCAAAAGAACCATCTCATAAGAGTCATTTGTTCGGGAATCGGACTACACTCGTTATGCTTTAAATTCATAAGAACTGACTCAGAAGAGTCATGTATTTGGTAGTCTGACTACACTGTTTGTGCAGTGTGTTTTGCGCTGTAGATTAAGAAGAACCGGCTCATAAGCGTCTTTAATTCAGGAATCTGACTACACTGTTCTTGCTGTGTGTTTTGTGCTGTAGATTTAAAAGAATCGTCACATAAGAGAAATTTGTACAGGAATTGGACTACACTGGTCGTGTTTTAAATTCAAAAGAATTGACTCAGAATAGTAATTTGTTCGGAAATCGGACTACACTGTTCGTGCTGTATGTTTCGTGTCATAAATTCAAAAGAACCGACTCAGAATAGTCATTTGTTCGGTAATCGGACTACACTGTTTGCATTGAATGTTTCATGCTGTAGATTAAAATGAACCAGCTCATAAGAGTTATTTGTTTGGGAATCGGACTACCTGGTAGCACTGTATGTTTTGCACTGTACATTCAAAAGAACCGGCTCAGAATCATTTGTCTGGGATTCGGACTTCACTGGACATTCTGTGTGTTTCACGCTGTAGATTCAGTAGTGGGGCTTCGCTGCCACATAATGTTCTGCAGGAAACACTGTCAGAGTATTTTAGTACTAAATGCATGTTCGAGAACTATTAACGGACCCAAAAGTCATGAAATTCATATGGTTTCGATATTTTCCAAAAAATGGAACTGGCTTTCGGATCACAACCCTATGCATCAGTGACTGATTTTTGCTTCCAATCTATTCTCACAGGTGGGTCTTCCAGAACCAGTGGCTAAGCGTTGTGTCCATCAAGTGGCCATTGCCCTGGACTACCTCCATTCAAAAAAGCTGGTGCATCGAGACATCAAGCCCGAGAACATCTTAATCTTTGACAAGGAGTGCCGCAAGGTAAAGTTGTCAGACTTTGGTATGACACGACGAGCTGGATCACCAGTGAAACGTGTGAGTGGAACCATCCCCTACACGGCTCCCGAGCTCTGCGACACGTCCAAACACGAGGGCTTCTGCGTGGACTACAGCACGGACGTCTGGGCCTTCGGAGTGCTCCTCTTCTGCATGCTCACTGGTAACTTTCCCTGGGAGAAGGCCATGCCGTCCGACACCTTCTATGAGGAGTTTGTGCGCTGGCAGAAGCGAAGGACAGGTACGGTGCCGTCACAGTGGCGCCGCTTCACGGATGAAGCATTGCGCATGTTTCGAAAGCTTCTGTCCTTGGAGCAGGAACGACGGTGCTCCGTCAAAGAGATGTTTGCGCATTTTGGCCACCGTTGGATGCTGGATGGTCAGGGTGGTGGAAGCCATCAACAAGCTGTGCTGAACTCTTCATCTGAGGAGGAAGAGCTGCTGGTGAACCGTATGAAACAGCAGACCTTGTCGCCAGTGGCCAGCACGAGCAAAAATAACGCAATGGAGCCTGTAACCGCCGCGGCGCACCACTTCACCTCTGTGTCCACAAACAGCTCCGTTTCTTCCACCAATAGCTATGAGCGCACAGCCAGAGACAGCCCCCCTAGTAGCCGCATCCTGGTCACAACCCCTATAGAGATCTGCGTTTAGAGACTGGTCAGTATGCGCAAGTTAATTCACAGCTTCCCGACAAAATCAACTTTAGCACACAACCAGACGCATACACAAGTGACTAAAACTTTCAAACACTCGCACATGTCCTGAAAGGAGTTTGCAGAATACAAGAGCACTATTAAATAGATGGAAACTAAGCAAAAAATTATGTAAACAGTGTAGTTTATGAAGATGAACTTAACTTGTGATCTGTATCTATTTGATTCTACAGTGTTCAGTGAGTTGGCTCGTTAAATGAGACCAGCCTTTAGCTGTGCTTCTTTGCTAACATTCCTTGTACGTCAATGTACGTATTTCTGCAGTAGAAAACAGTCTGTGAAGAGGGCGAGTTGTGCTGAGACAATGAAATACTGTGTAGGTCGTACTTTCTAACTCATGGCTTAGCAATGAACCAATAAATTAGTGTATTGAAAGGAAGATTTATAAGCTTAAATCCAGTTTGTGGGAAGATTATGAAGGCTTCCCCAAAACTTCTTAAAAGCAATATATGAAGCAAAAAAGGAGATGAGAGCAAAGGAGAATATCGGGGATCTACATTTTTTTTTTTTTTGACAAATGTACGCAAACAGCGAAAATTGGGCCTAAAGACATAGATGAGAAAATAGAACGTATGACATATGCATCTGTAGTATCGTGAGTGTGTGTGAGTGTTTGAGGGTTTGTGCGTACAAATTAGTTGTTTAGTTATTTAAGGCCTGATTTACTAAAACGTTCATTACATGCAACAAAACGAACGTTTTCAGGTTTATCATGACGTGCTTTGATCATGTCGTATTGCATGTACTCAAAATGTTTATAAAGACTTGTAGACTGTTTTGAATTTACTTAATTTATCAGGACTTCTAGATATATATTTTTTCAGTTGATCTATTGTAGTTTACAAACATCGTAAAGTAGTTTACAATGTTTTCAATATCATCTGTTTTGGTACTTTGTTGACGCAGCTGTGCCAAACTCTGTTTATATTGTGCGGCAGCACATCAAAGCTTATTTTCTCTCCCATCAAACAGATGTCAGGTAGTTATCTACTACTCATGACTGACAAGAATTAAAAAAATAAAGATGAAAGAGAAAAAGCTAAACGTTTATTCCTAATGTTTTCGATTGTTTTTGAGAGTTTGACTTTGAGATTTCTGTTGCAAAAACAGTTTGTTTTTGAGTTGTACTTTATGTACTAGTCAAAGTGGTAAACATACCTATTTGAAGATTTTCAGGTTGAAAAGAAGTATTTTTGCCTGTTTTTTTGTTTTTTTTCTCCTTTTAATTAAGTCTTTGTTACTTATATTTTTCCTACACTGGTTTAAACCAAAACACAAAAGAAAGACATTGCAGATGTGTGCAATCACATTCTAATAACTGCATGTTGAGTAAAGCAAACATCTATTTAAAAAAAAAAAAATGATTTAAGATATGTGAGAAATGTTGTAATGTGAAAATTTGCTGTCAAATTTCTTGCATAATGTTTCAGAGTGCAATTGTAGTAGATGACGTAGGGCAAAAGATCAAGCCGAATTAATAATTGTTAGTTTTGTTGTGTCGTGTTTGTATGCTGCTGCTGCTGTTGTTCTTAATTTCTCACTGAGATAAAGAACTACCTGAAAAAGCCTGTATGTATGCAGCCCCATTAGAAGCAGAAATAAGTAATGCCTGCACCACTGCCGTCAACTTATGAAAGTGATTTAATTTTAGGTCAAGTTTAAAGAAGTCTAAAGGGAAGACTCTAGGCTTGCTGAGAAATTGAGTTTGCCATTTAAGTTTTTATTGGAATTGGTACAATATATTTTGTGTTTAAATGTTTTTTATTTTTTCTGCATGAAATATCAACATGTACTGGTAATATGAGAAGAAAAAAAAGATTAGATATAATAGCCTTCTTCACATCAAAAGTGGGCCATTCGTCTATAACAGCATAAATATCGTGTCCTTGCATATCGAAGACATTTTGTGGAACTCTGCTGATTGTGCAATTATACTTCCTGACCATGAGATGTCGACTTTTGGCATTAAATGCAGAGTTAGTCAAGAAAGTGGCAGTGTTTTTACCCTATTAGTAACAAATGAAAAGAACACCCCATTGAGGATTTTGTGATTTTTGTGAAAGTGCTAAACTTTGCTCAAGCTTTTTGGTTTATGGTGATTTTGATCAGCTATCAGTGGGCTTTTAGTCACTTCAAAACAAACTCTGAAACTCATGTCCAAATTCTGTCTTTGCAATACAACTGTCTTCCTGTAAGTTCAGATTTATTCAAAAATAAATCTTGGCCAGAAATGTGCACGTCTTTTTTTTTTTAGGATTCACTTATGGGTTGGTTCATATTAATCCTATCAACAAATAAGCGAAGCAAAAAAATAAAAAAATAAATGAGAGAGAGAGAGACCTGTTGGTAAACACTATTTTCAAAACATCTAAACCTAAAAATAGCTTAATTTAACATTACAAAGGAATTGTTTATTGAAAAATTTAAATGAAATGCTAATATTACTAATACAGACTTCTCGCACTAAATTCAGTGCAAAGAGGTCGAAAGTTCTGCTGATGAAATTTGGTCTGTGGTTATCGAAATTCAAGTGGCCAAAAGTTGGAAGTGTTGCTGAGGTCAAATGTCCACGGGGGGCACCAAAAGCAATTTGTATTTTTAGTTATTTAGTTTTAATTTAGGTAATAGTCAACAGTAATGCATTTTTTTATTAACCCTCTTCTCTATCCCCAACCCCCAACCTAAATCTAACCGTCAGTGAAGAAAAATGTAATTTAGAGCAAAAACACAACTTCCGAATCGTGCTGCTCACCATTGTTTATGTGAACGTGATTACTTCCTGGTTTTCATGAGGCCAGAAATCGCGTCTCTGAGTTAACACAATTACTGCCTGATTTCCATGGGACTACAACCCATGTCTCTGAGATTGCGCACACAGTACGTGATCAGTAGGACCATAGGGAAAGGTGAACACATTTGAATTGATGCAAAAATGCCTGATGAGGAACAGCGCTTGTCAGTAAACTTGCATTATGGGATCGATTTCAGAATACATGAACATTCGGGTGCAGCATGTTAATTTCATGTGTGATCATGTTGACTAATAACTCAGCTGTTATTAGCTGTATTATTAATCATAAAACTAGTAAACTTAGCAGATCAACACTTTATGTGCAAAAACAAATAACTGGGAGACCAATGGTATTTTTAAGCCAATTTATTAATCTGACCAAGTGGGTTTAGTCAGTGAAGGATAAATATATTTTGGGGTAAGAATGTCAACAATGCAAAAGAACCCTGCTCAACCCTGAGATTAAGATTTTAAAAACAAGTTTAGACAAAAGAAAAAAAAAATCCAGCAAACAAAAGACATTTGCACAAAATTTGTACAGGTATAGTCCTGAACAAAAGTATGGCACACAACACAGGTCCACAAATACAGATGGACAATCAGAGACATGGTCAACATTGACCTTTCCACAAGCAAGCTACCAAATTATGTCAGTGTGTAACTGGCACAATTACAAATCCATCTCTTAACCTTTGGACAAAACTATTGATATTTAAATATTTTGTACACAAACAAATAAAATTGGTAGGTTTAATGCACAGGACAGTTCCAGAATGAGTCTCATGATCCCCTTTCCATCAGAAATTGAAACAAGTACTTCCTGATCTTGAG
This sequence comes from Myxocyprinus asiaticus, assembly GCF_019703515.2. NCBI lineage: Eukaryota > Metazoa > Chordata > Actinopteri > Cypriniformes > Catostomidae > Myxocyprinus > Myxocyprinus asiaticus. The sequence continues at coordinate 17,037,306 of NC_059375.1, forward strand.
AAAGAACAAGATACAGATTTGTCATAGCAAGGCATAAACAAATGAAAAATGAGAGGGTATTAGAATTCATTTCTGTATGAAATTTAGTGTAGAAAGTGCAACATAAATGTTTTATCACACAAATGTTGAATGGAAACTCAAAAGGTAGATACAGCCACTGTAAAAGCAAAAGATTAGTGCTCATAACGAAGTCCTGAACATTAGCATTTTCATTCAAATAATTTGATCAAGTTCCTTGTCCGAAATTGATACCTTTTCCACAGATCATTTCTGATGGGATCAAATTGTCATTACTGACCAAAACAAACTAAATGTTATGCTGTTGTCTGGTATTAATTTAAACTTGTCATTTATACTAGTTATCCATAAAGGAATATTTCTATGTCCAATACAAGTTCAGCTCAATCGACAGAATTTGTGGCATAATGTTGATTACAACAAAAATGTATTTTGACTTGTCGATTCTGGGTTACAGTGAGGCACTTACAATGGAAGTCATTTTTGGTGGATTTAAAAGGCAGAAATGTAAAGCTTATAATTTTATAAAAGTACTTACATTATTCTGATCAAACTTGTGTATTATTTGAGCTGTAAAATTGATTAAATCGTCATTTTTACTGTTGTTTTCGGGTTTAAGGCAAGTGAGTATTTTGACGTTTACGGATTGGCCCCATTTACTTCCACAAGTGCCTCAATGTATCAAGATTTATTTTTTAAAAGGAGGGACAAGTTAAAATGTATTTTTGTGGTAATAAACATATCACAAATGCTGTCAACTGAGGTTAACTTCTATTGAACCTGGAAAATTCCTTTAAATGTCTCCAATATATGGACCATTAAGCTGATGAGTCTCCATATAAGTGTGAACGTATATAGAACCAATAATAAAATCCATAACACCACTGTGTGATTAAAATGAATTTTTATATAACCCACATCTGTAATCTGTAAAACCAAAATTCATATTACATAATTACTTACACAATTTTTAAATCATTCTAGAATTAATGCAAATGAATATTAAAATAAATCATGTTCACAATGTGGGTGCACGTTTATGCTAATGCGGGTGTGTAAACAAGCTGCTATTGTGGACGAAAAATAGAGTTGGTTGTAAAGTTCAAGAAACACTCGAGACTATTTTGGGACCATCTGAATTCTCCACCAACATTATCTTGGAAGAAAATCTATTTTTCCCATTTCAAAGTGCTTTCATATGGTTCCACAACTTGGGAAGAAAAGACAATCTAAAACTAACATATTTAAAAAAAAATTAAAATAATAATCTCATGAGTTTGCTATCTAAATTCGCATTTTTTCCTTCACTTCAGCTTCTTCAAACCAGACAAAGAGCCTTCTGGGGGTTTACATATTTGCTTATGTCATCAATCAGACTAGTGACAAGACACCAATTCAATATATAAAAAGTTGATAATGAAGCTATATTTTGATAATATTATGACATCACTCTGTAGAGTGAATAACATTCTAACATGCAGTATGTTTAAAATTCAGTTTGTAGAAATAATTTCGTCATAAATTAACACATAGTGAACAAATTATTTCATTTAAGAACTACGAACTTGCCCAAATAATTTTGCCTCAAAATATAAATAACACACAAACATATTTTGAAAAGGCGTATTACCAAATAAAACTAGCAGACTGAATTTGTGCTGTGGTTTAGGTTTCAAGGATTTGTCTTCTGCTTTGAGCCCCTTAAATGTGCAATTCATTCAGATACTTGTCACTATTACCACACTCCTTGAATCAATAGTGTGAGTCTTACAAAGTGCCATTTCTGTGACCGATGTTATGAACAGTGCAACAGCAAAATTATTAAGGTTTATGGGTGTTGGCATTTTGAAGAGGCCTTTCTGTCAACAGAGAAAGATTGTGAAGGTCCCATGGCTGACGTACTCACAGGAAGACGCCAATGGAGTTGAAGAGATCCACGTTACTCTATCAAGAAAGAGAAATTGGTTTTAGACCCATTTTGAATCAAATTTTTATGTTGATGCATTCAATCAGTTATAAATGTTTTGTAAAGATCTCAAACCTTGCATAGCATCCTCTTCCTCCTGTCACCTGGTAATTTGATGATATGACGAACCTTGGATGGACTTGTTCTAACGAAATGAACAAGACATAAGAATTAGAGCAATTTACAAGAATGTTGATAATATTCTGCATTTCTTCTTTGAAAAAAATGGTGTAACTTAAAATGGAAGTTTATTCCAATTTAAAACAAAATCTTTCTGCAAACTTTGCCGTGCTATCTTGAAAATTCAACAATAGTGTAATTCATGTCTCAAAAGGTAGAAGAAAAATACCTTGTGCTTTCTGCATTTCATTGAGAAATTGTCCTCGTTTAATATACAACCTATGAATAAAGATGAGGAAACATGACAGACAGTCCTGATGGGTAAAAAAAACAAACAAAAAAAATGCACAGCACTAGACGGCATGAAACAAGAGAAATAATACTACAGTAATAGCCTTTTTTGGAATTTAACAGCAAAGCCATAAACCCATTCCCTAAGCCCATAAAATAAATTAATTTCAATAAACTCACACATACCAACAACTGATATAACTGTATGAATACACAGAACATTCTGACTATGACTTAATCATTCTGAACAAAGAAACAAACTTGCCGAATTGTACCAGTGTACTCTAATGAACTGGGTTCTTGAACTCGTTGACTCCACGTATCAGCTGGAAATCTCATAAAACTTTACATATTTTCATTCATTCATGCTTAGGCAGATTCACAACTTTATGTCGTCTCTTCTTGGCACACGGATGTTTCTATGCATGTCTCAGCACAAGTTGCAGACACAAAAGCAGCTGTTAACAGACTGTCTGGCAACATTAGGCCTGTTTCGGACCACAATGCAATGTGGAGATTGGCTCCTTCTGTGCTGCACAACACACACAATCATAATCAAGCAACATCTGTTTGTGCCTCTTACCTGACTGCATTGCACATGTGTAGTGATACTTGTTTGGGCAGCCTTTGAAAACACAGCCCAATGTAGCCCCCCTTCTTTGACAAGTTGAACAAAACTGGAGAAAAAAAAAGGTTGACTGATAATGCACTCATATTTTCTTGAGTTTTTAAGATGTCAGCACTCATGTTAACACTTTGTTAACACAGTTTGTTTAAAATGCAACAGTAAAATAATTAAGGGGGAATTCACTTAGAATGAATTGCATCTGGTAAAAGGCCAATTCACTAAAGGAAATATGCAAATCAGGCAACACAGGATATTTTTAACCCTATAAAGCCTGCCATATAATAGAAAATTATATATATACATACATATATTATTTTTTTGGGATCGTATTTGTTACATCAGGCTATAGAGGTCATTATCCTCCTGCGACCCAGCAATTCATTTTTGTATAAGATTTTTAAGTTTTAAGATTTAAACCCATACTTGCCACAGTAGTAAATATAAAACGTGAGATCTTTACAATGACAGAGCAGGCTGCATTTATTAAAACAGGCCTACAAATAAATATCAGTTCCCACTTTAAATATATTTTATAAAATTATATGTCAGCATTTTCAATGTTCTGTCTTTTTTTTTTTGTGGTGGTGGGCATGAATGTAACGTAATGCTGATATAGAGATATACTGTCCCTCAAAAGTCTGTTGAATCATATTTGATACAGACATTACAATGTGATTTTTCAATAAAATAATGTACTAAAATCACAAGTTGCTACAATTAAGCAAATACTCATTTTGAAATATTGGTAACAATATAAACATAATTGTTACTTTTAATTTAATTTAAGATTTTTAAAGCATGAAACATGTGCATCCTAATAGGAATGCGGCCATTTTGGAAATGTTCTTATACAACAGGTTTTTCAGCAAAATATTCATCATTTTGATAATGTAGAGGCTTTAGAAATAAATTGATTAAATATGATTTGTATGGGGTTAAGTAAATTCTGTTTACCACTTACTTTCCTCGGGTGATAATAGCACAATGTTAATTGCGCCTGTCAAATAGCACTGTTTTTTATCCTAAAGAGATTAATTGTAACTTTAAAATAAGTGTATAAAATCATGACCACTCACATGAGATAAAGACTCCAGTCCATACCTTATAAAAGCGGTTTTATTCTACATGGAGAGGGTCCCCTTCATGGGGGCTGCCATTTAAGGATCACATGACCAGCCAACTACTACTCACTTATCTTAGTAACCACTCTGTTGTTGGACACTTTCAGTCTTGGATTAAATTATTCCTGGCTGACTGTGAATAGTGAATTACTACAATGGAATCCGTAACTAAAAACTATTGTGTTTGAATGATGCTGCATCCACGCCCCTAGGTGTCAGTGTAAGTCCAAGATGTCATATTAAAACATTACTGAGTGCACCTTTAAATTACGTCATTGTCATTCTTTTCAACGCAAACGCACCTCCCTTCTATGTAAATTAGGCTAATTGAGCATTGCGCTTTACTCACCAAATTCTATGGCTATGGCTAATTCTATTAGACTGACTGTTCAAACTGCTGGTTATATGTGGACAGATCGGATTTTCTTCTGTTCAGACAGCAGTCGCTTTTGCTAGCACATCCCAGTTAGTTGTCAAAGTAATGATGCAAACTTACGTCTGTTCACCATGTGTGAGAAATTAGCAATGGATGTTTTCACAAGGGCAGTATCAAATATTACATTTGTCACAGACAACAGCTTAAGAAACGAGAGAGGTGTCATATGCAATGTTTATTTCTGCTAGAGTTTACAACGGTTCCGTTTTAGCTAATCTGTCCCGTATTTTATCCCATACGGGACGCCTGTTGTCCTGTATTTTAGTGGGTAGCAAAGCGTCCCGTTTTCACATGCGTCATTCAATAACATATTGCGCTGTGGTGGCTTGCAGCTGGTGCGTGTAACCGGATCTCTTTGGGAGAGTAAAGCCAATATCTGTATTATTTTAGTGTTTTGCACTGCTTATGCGTCCCTGTAACATATACATGACACATGGGTGCGTTCCATTGAGGAGTGATCATCCCAATGCCCTATCCCCCTCATAGACTTTACCTTCCACTGTCGGAGCTAAGGTGTAATAAAACGGTAATTCTGAAATCCCTTTGCAAGTAATTATTTATTGAAAATTTTCTTGGAAGGATCCTACAGCGTGGTTATAATTTTTGGTTTCCCTTCGAAGTGCCCTGTGAAGGCAGCATTTAAGCTGTTTGGAACATAGAACATGTCTTCTCGATGAAACAACCTGCTGCTTGCAACGAAAAAACACAAATCCAATATGAACACTCTGACGGAGACGCATTAAGAAAAATCCGAAGACATGATTAAGCATATTGTCACTGAACTTGGCAAGTTGTGTATCCAGCGCACAACGGTACAGGTTTGGGAAATCTAAAAATATAAAAAAAATTGCGGGCACAGTACAAATCCGTGTTAGTTTTGAGAGCTAACTAGTCTCCAGAGTCTGATACCTCAGCTTGAGTTACCCTTTTGCTTGTGAAATGGGCGGGGTGTGTGACGTTGGCCCCAGGGCGGCATATTAAAGGCGTTTTAGGGCAACGCTGCGGGGGTACTGACCCGATGTTGAAAATGCAGATCGATTTTGGTCTCGTGGCTACTGGCCCAAGCTGACCAGTTGATAGCCCTGCCTCGCACTGGCCCAATGGTGGAAAAGCGGCTAGTGTGTGCAAATAACTGCCGCTATCAGCGGTCACAATTCATTCTTAGTGAATTCCCTCCTGTGAATATGAAATCTTACCGACTCTTTTGCTGACTTGACAGCATTTTCAAGTCCATACAGTTTTCCTCTGACCAGAAAGACACCTGCTGACCATATGCCACAGTCCTCATGGATCCAGTACTCATTATTGTCAAGAGGAACCACAGGAGGGCTGTACCACTCAGTGGCAGCATCCATCTTAGGTCTCTTAGCTGTAGGACTACTAGAGAGCTCACTATCACTGGTCCACCTTTTACAGGTCATCAAAGCTGCTGACTCTGATAGATTGTGAAAAGATTTACTAGTCCAAGTGCCTGGAGTGGAAACATCACACTGTCCACTCTTAACACTAAGAGAGGAATCTGTATCACTATGGTTCTCCTCCTCTTCCTGTGGATTAGTAAGAGTTTTTGAGGCAGATTTGAATCCCTCAGGGTAATATGGCCCATGCAAGTCACCAAGATCCATAGCATTGGCAGAGCCGCCACAAAGACAGCACACTAGGCTACCCCGTTGTGCGCCATCCATGGAAACTCGTCCATATTGCAAACAAGGTGTTGAAGGAACCACACCACACATGAAGCCAACGGACGCCTGCTGCTTTCCCTGCTTGAGCCTGAAACTCTCCTCGGGATAGTTGACAACCGTACAGGTCGGGTAGTCTTTGAGTTCCAAATGAACATAGGGGGCAAAGGCCTTATCCCGTATGTCCTTTTTCTCTCCTTTGTAGTTCACATATTTGAGTTTGATTTCTGGTTCAGGGGGTGAAAACAAGGAAGTATGGCCAACTTTGCATTTCTTCCTTTTCCTTTTGGGGGCATTCGATTTCTTTGTAGCAGCTGAACTTTTTGAACCTACAATTGGCCTCTGAAGCTTTGCAGGGCAGCCTTTTCTAGAGGTTTTCAATATTGGTAATAAGTTAAGGTTTCCTGTTCCTGCTGAAGACCTTTTCGAAACCTTCTGTCGTAGTTTCTTTGCTCTTTTTGTGGAATTTAACAAAACATCTAATGTCTTTGTGGTCTTGAGATCACATGACGGTTCAAGAACACTCTTGTTTTTAGAACATGAGGTAGATATTGTGGTTTTACATCTGTTTGAAACTCTGACATCTGTTTCTTCTTCCTGTAAATGTGCAGCTGTCTTTTCATTAGATTCCACTGCCTCCTTCACAGTGCATATACTGTCCAGCATGTGCTGGTTATTCTTGTTGGATGACGTGTCCTGATTGGAGCAGAAATGAGAGTTCTTTCTAGTCTGAGCTTTTTTTATATTAGAGACGCGACTTGATTTGTACCTGGTGGGGTAGATGTTTTGAACAATGGCTCCCAACCTCATTCCTCTACTAGTTCTTGGTGGCAGTTTTCTCTCAAATGTCTTCTTTGTGGTGAGCGAACTGCCACTAAAACACAAAATGTCAGTTGTCTTACATATTTCTGTTTTTCCTTCTGATAGTCCATTGACCTGTACTGACTTGTACTCTGTGTTGCACGTTTTGTCAGTTGTTGGTTTTTCATAAGTGTTGGTGATGAATTCTGATGCAGCATCACCTGTCGTAGGATCAAACTCTTTGCCCAAATGTTCTTGCGTAATGTCAGCCGCTTGTCCTTCGAATGAACTGTCTTCACTTGGAGAACTTGCAGCCTGTGGCAAGGAGAAAACATCCTCAGTTTCATCCACCGAGGCAGCAGGGGGTGACTCAGGATCTAAAGGACTAATAAAATCTTGGTTTAAAGATATCGCAAAGCTTGCAGGCCCCGGGTTGTTCTGTAAAATGATCGGCGGCTCAGATCTGGAGATCAGAAAGACTACCTCAGGGTTGCCATCTCTGTGTAAACCCTCTGCGTTTGTAGCGTGACCCTCCGGAAAGCCTCCCTCAAACGGTCCCACATTCCACAAGCCATTAGCAGCTCTGTTTTGAAGTTCATCCATGTTGATGGGAAACCTACACTCTGTGGGATTGCTTCGTTGTAAAGATTTGAGTGTTTCCAAAGCAATGTTTTCCACATCTTGCAAACTGCTCAAATCAGGAGGCTGTTGAAGGTAGCAGAACGCGGCTACATTTTCAACAACCTGAGCTGGGGACATAAACCCAAATTGGTCGCAGGCTGCCAGTCCTACAGGCACTGACACCTGCTGGAGGCAGTGTTGGTCCATATCCACCGAGAGATCTGTGTCGTCTCCCGTGTCCGTTGCCAGCTTGCTAGCATCATAGGCAGAAGGGTGCAGCGCGAAAGCCTTGCTTAAGGATGGAACACCATAAATTGGGGAATGCTCTGAGAGGGCGTTATGGTTAGAGAAGACATGTGACCTGCTTACATAAGAGAGTGTGACAGTCGTGTTGGAAAACGCATTGTCTGGGTTGATCTGGTCTGTGGGAAGTGGCAACTGATTGGAGTCATTCTCCGGAAGTAGCATCCCATTGCTGGTCCCAGGACTGACAAACCAGCCTGGTGTCTGGACAACATGCAAGGCATCTATGGGGTTCGCTTTCAACAGACATTCTTCGCTGTTTCTTGACAGATCAAAGATATTGGGTAGGCTGCAGGTGGAGGACAGATCCTGAGGCTGTAAACCATCTGAGTTGATGGGAGGCTGTTCCATATCAACTGAATGAAAAAAAAAAAACAATCTCTTAATACATTACCAATACATCGTTTAATATCTGTGTTGAAACACTGACATTTTTTATGTAAAACAAAACATGGTAATACTATATCACTTTTCTGCACTTGTTAGAGTCTGTATTCTTGACAATTCAGTGTATATATATTCAACACAAAATCGTTTGTTCTATAACTAGTTCTCCTCTAGTTCTACAGCAAGCTCATATGAGGCCTAAATAATAAAATAATGCTCATAACAACCAATTTAATGTTCTGCATTCACATTTAAAGGCACATAAAATGCGTATTTAGGCTCCTTGATATTTTCTGAGACTAGTCTTGTAGCTAACATGAACATCCAACAGCACCGACCCAATTTTTTGTTTGGTTTAATATCATATTTTATCTCCAGATTTATCTTCTGGCACTTCATGAAGGGTTTCATTTCTGACAGATGCAGCTAGCTGGATTTCATCACATGTGCTAAAGCTAACCGCAGCTGACTAATGTCCCAATTTATCTAGGTTCGTTTGGTTCTGTTGGTGGGGTGTTCGGTTTAGGACTTTCTCTATTTGTCTGAAGACACCGGGGTGTTGCTTTTCGTCTCACTGCTCGGATGCGCAATTGTTTTGCTAACATTAGCCTAGCAAATCGATAGCATGCGGGCTAACCCGACTATTAGCAATGATAAAAGTGTTCGCTGACGCGTCCCACAAGGGAACGTGGTTATTAAAACTACTGACCGCAGCCAATAGTTTATTAGAAATAAAAACTCACAAACAACTTGGCTAAGCAAACAATATTAGCTACCTGTCGATAGCATCGCGAGCTAGCTGCGCTAAACAAAGAGAGCGCGTGCAAACTTACCCGAGCTGAATGCTGATGCGTTTACTCATGAAACCAATGTAAACTCCATCCCGCTGGAATTGAACAGGCTCTTTCAAGTGCACCCACGTCTATTTTAATAGTGTGTGGAGTTTGGACTGAATAATGCATTAAATAGGAGGTTCTCGTACTTTTTGGAGTCCTGTGTCTGTGGTTAGATAAAGCTTGCTCAAGACTGTGCTAATGCTGGAGTCCAACAGCTGTCACATGGAGCCATTGCGCAGGACTATGGGAGTCCTGTGAACATTGATCATAGGACAGATTGTTCTTTTAAAGGACTTTGTATATACATCGCATATCTAGTTGGCTTGGCTCCAAGGGGAAATTAGTTCAAATTCATTGAAAAGCTTAAGGTGAATCCTAAAAGTGAGTTTCACATCTGGTTGCCTGTCAATTAAATACATTAAGAATATCAATTGCTATTGCAAACTGCTCATGAATATAATTTCAATATTAATACATATTAATTCCCACATAACTGATTTCACAGAGTTATTCACAAAGGAATTAGTGCCAAAAAGGGTGCAAAAATATTTATTGCTAATAAACCTGTTGTCAGTTTGTGTACATTTGCAGTATATTTACAATAATGTATAGAGGAACGGAAATGTGAGACAAAAATCCATAACATTTAAATAAATACAAAGGACTGCCACTGCACAACACTACAGACTTTCATCAGCTTGAGGAAACATTATCCAAAAACAAAAATCAAAACTCCCATTCACTTGAGTGGACCATTATTATTTTATAATGGAAACATTATATAAATGAAATACTTTACACCAGCCCAAACTCCTCCAGGTGTAATCTTTTTATGTCCTAACAGGTATTATTGTATAATAAATGCTACTTTATTTAAAACATCCAGAGATGGCAAATCAACACTTATATGCCAACACTTTAGACACTAAAGCAGTGTCAGCATACAGAAGGTCAGCAGTTAAATGAAGCAAGCGTTGTGTTGTCTAACTGAGGCTATTTTACTCAGCCAGCTGTCCCATTTAACTAAAACAATAAAGAACTGGAGAGAATGTGCATACTGACCACATCTAGTGTAATACGCAAGCCTTAAGGCATGATGATTTCTAGCGTTTGTTAATTGCATATAATGTGCCAATAATCTGTAGTCTCGAGTCATTATAGTTCCTTATTTCACTGGCGATTCACACAAACTAAAGTTAAAACAGTAGCTTACACAGTCATGTTTAGTGTATGCATGATAGATGCTTCATTAAAAACAAAGTATTTACATTAAGACATGGCAATGAAACAAAAACAAAAGAAAATGTCACAGTAACTGAAGTGCATGAAATGCAGACTATAGACATAAAATTCAAACTTCATACCATGTTTAATATTTGCCGTATGCTGTGACCAGTGTGTTTCTAAGTGATTAATTACTGGGCTAAAATATGGTGAGTCTCATTAACATGCAGCAAGGCAGGTTGATGCATCAATATCAGAAGTCCTTGGTATCCTTGTTGTCAAACAAGTGAAGTCTCTGCTCAGCCGTCAAACCTTCCTTGAGACTCTGAGGACAGAATGAGAAAGACGACAAAGATAGTCAGATACACACCAGACTTGTTTTTCTACACTGACATAATGTGGTCTTCCGATTTCTGATGGTTGCACTCTTGCAACTGTCACAATCTCACTTCTGAAATTTTCAAACTGCTCTGGGCCACTTTCATAAAGAAATAAATTGGATACTATCTGATTTTTTTTTTACGATGTGCCTTCAGTGTGATCAGCCAGGTCAGCTTTAATGTGACTTTTTAGATCAATTAAATTCAACATTCATCACTTGTGTGCTTGATTGACTGCACAATATGCTTGTTAAGGTTTAAACCTTTAAAGTCATATATTTTGTAGTTAATGCATTTAGTTCCTTTTTAAGAAAAAAGAAAATTATAAGCTTCAACAATTGGGTTCAGCGGTTTGTTTTTATTTCACATGAAAACATGCAGAGGTAGATTTAGCCTATGTAACACGGCTCTTTGCTCGTGTCACTCGTGCAGAAAACAGTTTCTGTATTTCTCAAACTGCATCAAAACGCGAATGCAAAGCAAGTCAATGAAAATCTGAAATAATTACAGATAACAACTCTACCTTACAATTATATAATGCTGTTTTTCCTGCTGTCCTTCAATTTTATGATGTCTCACTAATAATATTACATTCTTGAGCTTTAATCATAATTAAAACGGCAAATTACTTGATTTAAAATGACTTAATCCATCTGGTCTTCTATCACTTGCAGATATTTTATTAGATAGTCATTAAGTGTCCTATTCTGGTAAAAAAAAACAAAAAAACAAAAAAAAACAAAGAGGGTCAATTGTTTGGTATCATTTAAAAAAAAACGTAACACATTTTTTAATGATATAGATTATGATAAATTATGAGACTCTTAGCCTAAGAAACCTCTGCCAAAAATTTACTTTTTTCTTATTTTTTCTGATCTGACATTTTATACTGATCAGCCACAACATTAAAACCACTGACAGGTGAAGTGAATAACATATATTATCTCATTACAATGGCACCTGTCAAGGGGTGGGATATATTAGTCAGCAAGTGAACAGTCAGTTCTTGAATTTCATGTGTTGGAAGCAGGAAAAATGGGCAAGCGTAAGGATCTGAGTGACATTGACAAGGGCCAAATTGTGATGGCTGGATGACTGGATCAGAGCATCTACAAAATGGCAGGTCTTGTGGGATGTTCCCTGTATGCAGTGGTTAGTACCAACCAAAAGTGGTCCAAGGAAGAACCACCAGTAAACCGGCGACATGGTCATGGGCGCCCAAGGCTCATTGATGCGTGTGGGGGGCGAAGGCTAGCCCGTCTAATCCAATCCCACAGAAGAGCTACTTTAGCACAAATTGCTGAAAAACGTAATGCTGGCCATGATAGAAAGATGTCAGGGGACACAGTGCATCGCAGCTTGCTGCGTATGGGGCTGCGTAGCCGCAGACAGGTCAGAGTGCCTATGCTGACCCCTGTCCACTGCTGAAAGCGCCTACAATGGGCATGTGAGCATCAGAACTGGATCACTGAGCAATGGAAGAAGGTGGCCTGGTCTGACGAATCATGTTTTCTTGTAGATCATGTGGACGGCCGGGTGCGTGTGCGTCGTTTACCTGGGGAAGAGATAGCAGCAGGATGCACCATGGGAAGAAGGCAGGCCGGCTGAAGCAGTGTGATGCTCTGGGCAATGTTCTGCTGGGAAACCTGGCATTCATCTGGATGTTACTTTGACACATACCATCTACCTCAAGATTGTTGCAGACTACGTACACCCTTTCATGGCAATGGTATTCCCTGATGGCAGTGGCCTCTTTCAGCAGGATAATGTGCCCTGCCACACTGCAAAAATTGTTCAGGAATGGTTTGAGGAACATGACAGAGTTCAAAGTGTTGACTTGGCTTCCAAATTCCCTAGATCTCCATCCGACTGAGCATCTATGTGATGTGCTGGACCAACAAGTCTGACCCATGGAGGCCCCACCTTGCAACTTACAGGACTTAAAGGATCTGCTGTTAACATCTTGGTGCCAGATACCACAGGACACCTTCACAGGTCTTGTGGAGTCCATGCCTCGACGGGTCAGAGCTGTTTTGGCAGCACGAGGGGGACCTACACGATATTAGGCAGGTAGTTTTAATGTTGTGGCTGATCGGTGTATATCTCAGGGTGTAAATAAGGTAGCTCAGAAAGATTTTGTTGATATGACAAAGCAATCAAAAGTTATAGCATTACAAAGATTATTTATCTTAGTGCCTCAAAATGTCTCAAAGTGTCCAAAAGCCTCTCCAAACAAATAAAACATAATAATTGTACAAAAGAACTAATTACAGATGCAAATACAAATACAACAATGACTAAAGGTATGCTCTCTCTTCAAAGCATGCAGGCATGAGTAAAGAGATCTCATTCAGTTCCATTCTGTGTCATTTGAGCCATCATTGAGTCTGTCATGGACTTGGCACTGCCATCTGGTGATCATATGTAATTAGAGTAAACGATCCTCTCTGCCCATATTTGGATGACTTCCACCTCTGGTTGCAGTGATCTAAATCCTAATACGGTTGGTTTGGCACAGTGTTTCCCAACCATTTTTCTGCCACGGCACATTTTTACGATTAAAAAAACCCCACGGCCCACCACTATCCCACATAACCATCGTCGATAGTTTTCCTTTTCAAGAACTTGTCCATGTTTTCTTTCTGTCTTAGTAGCGTTTACTCAATGTTTGAAATTTGGCTATGCAAAAAAATGCAAGTAACATAGGTATGCCGTATAATGAGGTCACAGGTGACGAGCGCTAATTGGGTAATGAAAAACCAACAAATTTACGTCTTTTCCAATTTGTAGATTTGTTCTTGCAAATTAATTCTTGCAACACCACAGCAAATACATTTTTTATTTATGTATTTATTTACCATATTTTCTGGAAATAATTTCACACCGGGTCAAAATCGCATTGTTGAGAGAAAAAATTAATAAAACAAAAAATACATATAAGTCGCATCTCTGTATAAGTCGCACTGACAGAGGTTGGATACTGCAGGCATTAGGACCCGGGAGCAGCCGCCAGACTTCCCTTCAGTGGTTCAGATGTCAAATGCAGAAGTACCTCAGAATCTACACATTGTATCACAGTGTTTTTTGGGCTTGTTTTAATTGGGAGAATTTGCTTTTAGTAATCATGTGTAACGGTTTCTCATATTCGGTTTATGTTCCATGAGAAAAACACGACAAGTAAGCCACATCTGTTCATAACATCTTTAACTCTATGCTGTGCACAAATAAACAGCTTTTAGTCTGTAAGTAAAACAATATACCTTTTGTATTCTAGTCATTCATTAACTTTAGCGACTGGATATTTCAGATATTTGCAACCCTCTTTGCAATGTATTAATTATTCGGTTTACTGATTGAATGTTTTTAATACGAGTATGATGAAGCATCACTTTATGGGCATGTGATGAATTGCATTTGACAGCAGACTAGAGTTGTTAGAACAATAATGTTATGATGGACAAAATATTTAAACTGGTTGCATAAAATACTTTGTAAAGGCCAAATATTCTGAATTCGCATATAAGTATACAATAATACATTATGTACATTGCAAAATGTTTAATAAATTATCAAAATCAAAATTATTATTCCGATTTGTCTGCAAATTTCAAAGCACTTGTTCAGTTTTGGTTATAATGCCTACATGCATTGTAAAGTACAGCTTCTAAGCTTTAAAACTGATACCTATTTTGTGTTGGCCAAGACCATAGTTATTGATATTTTGATAATTATTTGTTTCTCAGCAGGCTCGCCGGCAGGCCAATCTGAGCTTAAAGGGTTAAAATAACGAACATGTCTGGGTTTGTTATATGCATGCTCGGGAAGTGTTATATGCATGCGGGTCAGTTAACAAGTGTCAGCTGTCCAGACAAGTGTCTGATATGGGCTACATTTAAAATGCTGCATGAACAACCTTACAAAAAAAATCAGATTTGAGCAAAACCTCAGGTTTGGGTCACATTAAACTGCGGTGTGAACGTAGCTTTAGACAGGAGGAGACTGTCCGAACCACACTTCACACTTAAGGTGTGAAATAGATGATACCACAATTATAGATCAGTGTGGAAAAAATTCAATAAAATAATGGCACGAAGTTGCGCAAAACTGGCCAATCAGACCAGAGCTTACGAAATCGAGAAAGTGCTTTTCAGTTTTGAAAATATGAAATATGTATCAGATGGTGAGCGAAACAGATTGTGGGTGGCCCACAGCATGTCAAAAGCTGACACTAATTCAGTGGTAACAAATGACAGCTGATTGATGCTGCATTGTATCGCCAACAAATCCCACACTCCTGTGACCACTAAACAAAAAAAACCCAAAAACAAAACCCACAGCCATACTAATCTAAACTACAATAGTAGCATTCTTTGTACTGCTTTTGTTTCTTTTTGTGAAACTAAGGTGTATCTGTGTTTGAAATATGAATGATGATACAGATTCAGTCAACTATGAGAGGACGGGAGAAAGCGAGATGACATAAACAACCCTTCGTTCAGTACATACATTGGTGTCCAAAAATATTAGCACCCTTGGTAAATATGAGCAAAGAAGACTTTGAAAAATGTCTTTATTGTTTATCCTTTTGATATTTCATTCAAAATATTCACAAAAATCCATCCTCTAATGGATATCAAACAATTGCAAACACAAGTTTTATCAAAAAACAAATATTTTTGTCAAATAAATGTGTGGCACAATTATTGGCACCCTTTTATTCAAACCTTTGTGCAACCTCCCTTTACCAAGATAACAGCTCTGAGTCTTCTCCTATAATGCATAATGAGGTTGGAGAACACATGGCAAGGGATCTGAGAACATTCCTCCATACAGAATCTCTCCAGATCCTTTAAATTCCGAGGTCCACATGGTGGACACTCCTCTTCAGTTCACCCCACAGGTTTTCTATGGGGTTCAGGTCAGGAGACTGGGATGGCCATGGCAGAACCTTGATTTTGTTGTCAGTGAACCATTTTTTTTTATTTTTATGTTTGTTTTGGATCATTGTCTTGCTGGAAGATCCAACCAGGGACCATTTTAAGCTTTCTGGCTGAGGCAGTCAGGTTTAGATTTTTTTATCTGTTGGTATTTGATTGAGTCCATGATGCCATGTATCCAAACAAGATGTCCAGGACATTTGGCATAAAAACAGTCCCACAACGTTAAAGATCCACCACCACATTTAACCATGGCCATGAGGTACTTTTCCATATGGCTACCTCTCTGTGTACGCCAAACCCATCTCTGGTGTTTGCTGCCAAAAACCTCTATTTTTGTTTCATCTGACCACAGAACCTGGTCGCATTTGAAGTTCCAGTAGTGTCTGGCAAACTGAACACGCTTGAATTTGTTGTTGGATGAGAGCAGAGGCTTTTTTCTTGAAACCCTCCCAAACAACTTGTGATGTAGGTGAGGTCTGATTGTAGTTTGAGACTTTCTGACCCCAAGACCCAACTAATTCCTGCAATTCTCCAGCTGTGATCCTTTGAGAACTTTTGGCCATTAAAACCATCCTCCTCACCATGCTAGGAGACAATACAGACACACGTCCTCTTCCAGGTCGATTCTTAATATCTCCAGTTGATTGGAACTTCTTAATTATTGCCCTGATGGTGAAAATGGGTATTTTCAAAGCTTTAGCTATTTTCTTATAGCCATTTTCCATTTTGTTAAGCTCAGTAACCTTTTGCTGCACATCATAAATGTATTCTTTGATATTACACATTGTGATAGATGACTAAGGTAATCTGGCTTGTGTGTTACTTTATATTTATACCCCTCTGAAATAGGAAGCCATGGCTGAACAATTTCATGTTCCTAGTCACCCAGGTGCACTAAAAAAAAGTAAATTATGAATGGGAATATCCTTCAGATATATTTTACTCATAAGAATTTCTATTGTGCCACACATATATTTGACAACAAGATTTGTTTTTTGATAAAACTTGTGTTGTGTTTGCAATTGTTTGATATCCATTAGAGGATATGGTGGTGGTGGTGGCATAGTGGGCTAAAGCACAGATCTGGTAATCAGAAGGTTATTAGTTCGAACCCCAAAGCCAACACTACTGTGTCCTTGAGCAAGGCACTTAACTCTGCTCCGGGGGTATTGCCCCTGTAATAAGTGCACTGTAAGTTGCTTTGGATAAAAGCATCTGCCAAATGCATAAATGTAAAAATGTAAATGTGATAAATGTAATATATTTTTGTGAATATTTTGAATGAGAGATCAAAAGGATAAACAATAAAGACATATTTTTCACAGCCTTCTTTGCTCATATTTAACAAGCGTGCCAATATTTTTGGCCATCACTGTATGATGTTGTCAACTGCATTTAGCAGAGAACCACATGCATAATGCAAAAAATATAACCTAGAAATAAAGTCTCTAAAAAATCTCTAAATCACTTTACTAAATGGTTGTCTAAAGAAAAATCCCTCTGAATACAAAAAAGTGATCTAATTCTTGATGCAAGGGATGCATAGGGGAGTTTGGCGTGTACTGTCCTTTCCAAGGAAATTTACCTAAAATTAGAAGTCAAAAGGTCTTCAGGGTTTAGTCTTTAGCTGTCCCAGGGCATGTCACGACTCACAGACTGGGAACAGAGGGAAAGGGAGGAAACAAACACACACACACACCACTGTGTGTTAGAGAAGGAAATGTTCAAAAGACAATTTTCTTACCGCTACCTACCAGGCTTTCTCCTGTGGGACAGAACACAGCACACAAAGTGTTGAGTTTCTAAACTGTGTAACTACTAATAATTAATCCACTTAAACTTTAAAGACATAATTTCCCACAAAAATACCAGGGATCTTTTAATCGGAAAGGAAAATAAACAGGTGACCTGATGGTGGCAGTGTGACCTAACTAAATCTGAGACAATAAGCAGGTGACCTGATTGTGGCAGTGTAACCTAACTAAATCTGAGACTATGAACAGGTGGTTATGTACTTCAACTGCTTTCAACTCTGTGAAACTTAAGGGCCGTTCACACCAAATACATGTATCCATCCGAACTGTTTTTTAATTGTTTTTTTCTATGTAAACATGCGATAGACTGACATCTTTGATTGTTGCGCTGCATCTTGCTGATATTTTTTAGTCTTGCACAGCATTATTTAGACTGTGTGTCAAGCTAAAAAGAACTTCAACCGTTAAAACGCATCTGGAGATACCTGTGTTCTGCTCTATTTGTGCCGCTGCGTCATGCTTTTATTTTTTAAATTGCAAGAATGCGTTCGGTCTGAACAGCCCACTTAAGAAACTCAACTGACAGACAGCGGGGATGTGAAAGGACTACATATTTGTGTTTGGGAACCTACCTTTGACCTCATGGTGCGCTCAGAGCGTTTTGCAGCTGCGGCTGCCATCTTTAAAATGTCTGGATTGCTTTTTGACTTCATGATATCTGAAAGACAATGTGAGAGCCAACTGTTTCAAAACATCCCCTAAAAAAGGTCATAATTAAATTTTAATCAAAGTTTTACTTTATTATTGCAATTAATAAAGTTATAGGAATGTACCATAACCACCACGCTCCACATCCTCCAGTGTGGGTTCTCCCAGTGCCTCATGGGCTTGCTGCAGCTGGTCACGAAGTCGCCCTAGATCTCGCTCGGCTTTGGCCCTTACAATGCTTAGTTCTGTGTAGATGTCCTTGTATTTATCTGTTGCATATTTTTTATCCTATGACAACAAAGATGGGCATGTCATGTATTATTAACATTAATCATCATTCATTCTTGTCTTTTCTTGCCATTAAGAAAAACATACACTACAGGTTTGGACACTTGACTGAATTTATGTTTCTCATGATCTAAAAAATACATTTTGATCCAATTAATTTTTTAGGGAAATATAAATGATGCCTAGAGTTTATACTTTAAGACAAAGTGCTTTGAAGATGATAAAAAATATAAGATCAAAAGAAGCTTTGATTTCTTAAAAAAAAAAAAAAGATTCTTGGTCACTACAATAATTCCAATATTTCAATTTGTCTTATTTCATAATTTTGATGACTTTACTAATTAAAATGTGGAAAAGAGTAACAACAAAGTGCTAGTAGGTATGTCCAAATGTTTGACTGGTAGTGTAAACAAATATGCAGCACTTACTCTATGGGCAGTTTGGAGTTCATCTTTTAAAGAGTTTATCTCTTGCTTCAGGTACTGCACTTCTGACTCTTTCACCCTCAGCATTACCTGTAAACATAAGCAGGACAATGATGTTTTCTTCCCCAGGATGCTGTTAAAAATAGCTTAGATGTCATGGGAAAACAGTTATCACAGACCTCCAGTTCATACAGCTCCTTTCCCTGTATGACACTGCCTGTGTCTATGCCGTCCTCACTCGTCATTGATCGCATCTTAGTGATCTCAGCAGCCAGACGGTTGTTTAGCTCCTTCAAAACAATTAAAAACAGCTTTGAGAATGCCACAAATACAATGCAGCCAGATGAAAAACTAGACTGGGGTTTTGGTTTTGATCTCTGTGTTTACAGGTTTGTTAAGATTTATTTGCATTAAAGGGATAGTTCACCCAAAAATTTACTCACCCTCGTGTTTTTACAAACCTGTATGACTTTCTTTTTCCATGGAGCACAAAAGGAAATGTTAGGGACTGACAGACTCCATCACTATTCACTTTCAATGCATATTTTTTCCTTACAATGAAAGTGAATGGTGACTGAGGCTAACATTCTGCCTAACACCCTTTTGTGTTCCACGCAAGAAATCCTACGGGATGACAGAAATGACATTTTGGGTGAACAAACCCATTGATCCTTCAATGTCCATGATTACCTGGTTGTGTGCATTAAGTTCCTGGTTCTCCCGTTGGCACTGTCTGAGAGCCTGTCTTTCGGCCTCAAGTGCCTGGGCCAGATGTGCATTCTCTAAGCACTTTTGAGAGTACTGTTCTGATAACACCTCAATCTCCCTGTGGTACGACATCAGCTCTTCCCTACATCACACACACATAAGAGCCATTTTTTTTCTTTAATTCTTCAAAGTTTAAACAAATGCTAAAAGAGCAAGGCCTCAAAGTCTAGACAGAAGTACACCCAAGAACTTAAGGGCAGATTATGGGAATGTAGACAAACAACAATCACAACAGAATTGGAACACTGCCATCTTTGCTCAATTGCCCCAGGATACACTTGGCAACTGAAGCTTGTCATGCAGTTGGGCATTTGTCTTAAACTCTTTATCCACTTCAATTAATGTACCGGTAGTTATAGAGAATGTAGGAAGTCTTTGCTTATCACAGATTTAGAAATAAATGCATCACTAATGAAAGCACAAATATAATAAGAGTATAAAGATGATGTTGGGGAGAGGTGGAGTTTGGCATTTATAAGCTTGTTTTAAGCTTCCCTGTTCCTTTGTGCAATTTACGTTCAATTACATAAAAAGGGACAGGTTATTTATTTCTTTGGTGCGGGATATCTCCAGAGGAATGAGAAGAAGTGGTTGAGATAGATTTAAATGCATTATGAGTACAAGCTGTCATTGTGCACTGAAATAGCATAAAGGAATAACAACTGACTCGTGTTGCTTGCAGATTTCCTCAATGTCTGCATTTTCAGTGTTGTTGTTGGCCTTGCGTGCTTTCTCCAATTCCCTCCCGAGCTCCGTCCGATGTGCATTCTTCATCGCTTCGATAGCTAATAAAATAAAAACGGCATAAAAAATCTGTATGATATATCTTAATCAGAAAATGGCACAAAACGTAAAACAAAACGCCGCCGCACAACACAGAAAAAAACACAACAAAAAACTAAATAAAACAAAACAAAATGCAACGAAAAAAAAAAGATTTCTGGCAACAAAAAGTGCTTCTTGCACTTTTCCTCTGACTAACCAGCTATAGTGGCTGCTGTCTCCTCTGCCAGCAGTCTTTCTTTTTCTTCCTGCAGTTTCTCCAGTTCCCGCTGGTGCTTTTTCTGCAGCTCGTCTATCACCTTCTGGTGGGACTCTTCCATGGCAGCAAAGCCTCGTTCACATGTAGCCTGTAGAGATGAGAAGGAATCGGACAACAGGGAGCAGCAGTTTAGTTCACCATGTTTGGATCAATTGTAGTTCTCTTACTTTTTGACAAGGACAACACTTACACAGACAACAGAGATTAGCGATGTGTGGACAGAGCGGTGTCCACACAAAGCTAGATGTTAATAACCTACGATGAACATAAAGGGGACACAGAGGCCAGTGATAGATGGCATTGTAGACGTAACACAATTCCTCCTATAATGGTGGGACTATGTCACATTATAGACATACAGTGCCCCAAAACATTTTTGGGACACTTAAGCGATACTTAAAAATGTACGAATGTCTTGAATGTATGAAATGCAATAGATACAAAATATCAAACCAAGTTGCATACATTTTAAAGAAAGATAGCACAACCCAAAAAATTCACAAAAAGAAGTTTGTTAGGTTTTTAAATTATGAAATGATAGATTTGTCAAAAAGATGTAATCTTTTTTCCATATTTTGATACTGTTCAAATGTAAGATAAGTATTCAGACACTTTCTGGTTGTCGACCACCTGAACCTCAAGGGAATGAACTTCATACATTCGCTAAAATGACCTTGAGATCAGTTGTTAAGTAACCAGAAAAGTTCAGCGAGTTCTGAGAAAAGGTCTAGCATTATTTTACTGCAGATGCCACCTGGTTTTATATTTTGTTTTCTAATGCAGTGAAATTCATAAATTGTAATTTTGGCTAAAGTGTCCAAATACTTTTTGGGGCCACTGTGTAAGGTCTCATTTGTCAGTAAAAATAAATCTGCAGAAACATCCTGTGCATAGTCTATATTAGATATCATGCCTTTAGTTTGCCTAAATATCAGTGTGGACCATGTCTAAAAAAATCTGAGCATTTAATTCCAAAAAACACAGAACTATTCACCAACACAGTTGAGAGCATAATTTCAGTACAAGTTTCCACAAGAGAAGATTTCAATGCCCTTCTGACTGTGCAATCCCAAACATGCTTCCGCTGTCTATTCAATGGCCCTGATCTCCGTACTCAGTCATAGATGCTGTCTAGCTCTCTACAGGCCTGATGAAGCAGTTGTTTATATAGGGCTACGTTCCAGGGACAAGGTCCGTCTCATGAATCACTGCATTATAGCAGGCCAACTCCTGCTGAGTGCAGAACAGCTTCCTGTCCCCATGTCACCCCATAACCACACCTGCACTTGTTTATTCACCAGGCTTTCTGGGTGGAAAATCTAATTTCCTCATTTGTCAGGACAAATGCACAGTCCAGTACCACATATTGGTGACAAATGTCATACGATTGAGTTTTCGTAAAATAAATTTTAAACAAACTGTATGCATTAAAATTTTGATAAATAAATTGGGCTGGGGAATAATTAAAAATAACAATTAATACAGTATTAGTTTTTTCCAATTCCTGAAACTCCACTTCCTGTGGCTATAACTGACATATTTAATTACAAGTTACACACTCGACTGCACATCCTAGCACAGACACTGATTGTGTGGAGCAATACACACTTATTAAGCGTGACAAACGTCCCAGGCATAATAAACAAGGGATCGGATTTACTGTACGGAGAATGGAGACTTCAGGTGTGGGAGAGATTCGGGCAAGCTGCTGTATCTCTTCCCATCGCCCGAAAACGCTCACTCACTGTCATCTGAACAACAGCCAGAGAAAATAATAGTTGAGATTTTAAGCTTTGGCAAATTAAACTTCAGCACTCAATTTGTTTTATATCTGTATGTATAAAGTCTAATAATGCATTGGCAATGCATATTTAAGTTTATCTTACAATAAAGCTTGATTTTTGAAAGCAAAATTAAGCCAAACTTCTAATTACAGCATGTCCACTTTTATGGCATGTAAACATTTACTTTTATTAAAGTTTTATACCTGTAAAAATGTGTCTTATTAATTATAAAAAACGGAATATTTAAACGTAAATTTTTAAATAATTGAAATAAATGATGATTTATTGACTATGACTAATTTCTTGCAAGCTCTTTGAGACGGAGTATAAAGTAAATATATTTATTTGTATTTTAAAGTTCTCTCTCTAACATTTGTACGGTATCTTACTATGGGTAACGTCTCAGGTGTGGCCAATCCTGGAAGCACGAATAACACCCAGTCTGTCAGTTGACAGACCAATCACAGCAGTGATGATGGAGTCCCATCTCCTTATATAAACCACAGTCATAGGTGCCTACTTCATTCTTGTTCTCTTCCCTGTGACGATCTTTGGAAGCTATCCTCAGCAGGACTCGTAAGAAGTGATCGCTTAACTTCATAAGGCGAGCCTTTCAGGTACGTCGCAGAACGCAGCTGTTCTTTTTGCGAGTATATTCACTGTCAAATTGAATATATTTTCTGCTGTATTATATTGTTTTCTCCGGGAGGCGTGAACCAGAGCGTCGAGGCAGGTTTGCGTTATTTCTGCGGAGTTTTGAGCTGTTATAGCTTCTACCTCTACGGCAAGAGGATTAACACAGAATCAAGTGGCAATGTTGTGGTGAACTGCTTCTGTGTTCTTGAGTTCGGGTTCTGTCATGGCAACTGTGAGCTCACCAAGAGGCAGAGTGAAGGGGAAGGATCATCGTCCGTGCACTTGTGGATGATCTCGCCAAAGGTTTCCCACCCGCTATATATTGTCTGTTTGGGGGTCAGGCATGCACAAGCTGAATAATCCCAAGTGTTGCCCGCATTGTTCCCGTTTCGTACTTTGAATAATGAGGAACCCTATTTTTCTCCACCACCAGCGGAGAAAGACCCCCCACCCCAGCTGCAAGAAACTCTCCATCGAGCAGACTGGCCAGGGTACAGAGAGGGATCTGTATGACAGCAAATGTCTGCAATCTTGAGCTGCCCTGGTAAAGCAATTTATTCCAGCCATACCAGTGTGCATCGTGGAGATGCGTCGGTTTTGGGACAAGCCTTTTTCGCACAGAGTGCCTTTTGAAGTTTACTCTAAGCTGGATGTGCATGAAATGGAGGATCTGGGGATGTCCAACCCCCTCCAGTCGAGGAGTCGGTGGTGAATCACCTTCCTTCTGACTGTCGGGCATTTTTTTGCACCCGCTTCATTGTCGGGACGGACTGAGAGATTTTCGGCCTCCATTTACCAAAAGATCTACTGATCTTCAGTCCTAGCTGTATGGGCTCTCAACACCACCTCGCTCCTAGCAGCATATCAGACCAAGTTGATGAAGGAGATGGGCCTACAAATTGATGCGGGGGTGCTGGATGCGGCATTGTGGGAAGAGATGCGTCAAGAGGGGCCGTCCTGAGCTGCGATCGCAGCATGGGTTTCACCGTTGTGGGCGAAAGGGCTTTTTGGCTCGGTGTGTCTGGCCTGTCTAAGAGGGAGAAGACAGAGTTCCTCGATGCCCCAGTGGATCCGAAAGCCCTTTTCGGGGCTACGGTGTCCACAATGCGGCAGCAATGTGATTTGAGGAAAAAGGATGGGGAAGCGTTCGAGACCTACCTTTCCCCAAAAATCCACTGCTTGCCCCCCTGCAGCCATCACGTTCTGGGTTCACAACTCATTTTAGAGGTGGACAATCTGGTTTTAGAACCCAGACCAGGCCTCCCCCACTGCACCAGCAGTCAGGGTAGGGAGGGGCACAGCCGAAACGGTCCCAGCCGAGAAGCAAGGCTTCTTTCGCAGCGGCGGTGGCCAAACATCGTCTGTCTAACTCTCAGGGGAACAAGAAGAGACGGGCGACCTAACTAATGTTATGGTTAGGGACATGGAATGGGTGAACAGCACTCAGGGAGTCTCTGTTCCACTCCTCCCTCAAGAAGTGAGTTCGTTTTCCGCCCCTCCAGCAAAGAGGAATAGGAAAGGGAATCAAACCATAAGTTGTGTTACATGGTTTATACACAAACGATTTAATGGGAGTGTTTGCACCAGTTTCAACAGTGCCTCTCAGTTTGCATCTCCCCTCTCCACCCACGGGGTCAGAAAAGAGAGTGGAGGAAATTTTGCACAAAAACATGTGACAAAAATAAAAATCTCCTCTGTGCATCCAGGCAGTGGGCCAAGGGCACAGCAGTGTGTGAAAATAAATCACAAAATAATAACAAACTCCGCCACTAGATGTTACAGCAGTACCATCAGTGAGCGAGAGCTTTAGCGTGCCCTTATCTGTTCAAGCAGAAAGTTGGCGCGCATGCGCAGTTTAGCCCTGGATTTTATCTACGATAAAATGGGGTTATCTGCTGCAAATCGCTGTAAAACCACCTCTGTTCAACAGTGTGTTAATGTCAACAGTGGAGGGGGAGTCAGCTCAGATTTTAAGGGAGGAAACAGCCTCCTTTTGCAGAGCAACAGAGCAATAAGGATTGTGCTGCTGGAGGACAGCCATCAGGGCTTTTACTCCCAGTATTTCATCATCCCCAAGAGAGGAGGTCTCCGTCCCATTCTGGATTTGCAAAAACTCAACAAATACCTCAGAAGGTACAAGTTCAAAATGCTCACGCTCAAAACACTCTCTCAGTTTATTCATCCCAGCGACTAGTTTACATCACTCGATCTGAAGGACGCGTATTTTCATGTGGGCATCTACCCGTCACACCGAAAATTGTGTGATTTGCCTATCAGGGAATAGCTTACAAATTTTTGACAGTGCCTTTCGGACTTTCATTGGCACGAGAGACTTCAGCATGTATGTGGAGGCAGCACTAATGCCACTGAGGTTAAGGGTCACTGAGGGTCTCGGGGTGTCTGCTTATCTAGACGATCTACTGCTGTTCGTGCCGTTGCGGCAGCAAGCATAGATAGATATGATTCATTCATTTAGTGAATCTGGGATTCAAAATAAACGAGACAAAGAGCTGCCTGATGCCCTCATAGGAAATAATTTAACTGGGTCTCAGATTGAACGCCGATCAGTATCGAGTGTTTTCTGTCAGAGGAATGCATCGGATCGATTCACGGTTGATTGTCCCTTTTTCAGAAAGGGAAAAAAGTCTCATTCCAGTTGTGTCTACGGCTATTGGGTCTGATGGCCTCAACAGTGTCAGTCATTCCTTTGGGACTACTGCGAATGAGAGAGTTTCAGCATCGGATTGCTGTGCAGCACTTGTGTCCTTGCCGTCACTTAAATCACAGAGTAAGAGTGAAGAGGGGATGCTCAGTCACCGGAGAATCCCTGCTTTCCTTCACGGGGGAACCCTTTGGGGGTGGTCTCTCTGAGGAAAGTGGTGACGACAGACGTGTCACTCACAGGATGGGGCACGGTGTGCGAAGGCAGAATAGTGAATGGGGTTTGGCCCGCGTCACTTCAGAACGCGCACATAAGCTTTCTGGAGTTATTGACAGTGTTGCTAGCATTGAAGCACTTTGTACAGTTCCTTCAATGCCACAATGTCCTAGTCAGATCGGACAACAGTGGCATACATAAACAGACAGGTGGGCACATGTTCACAGCGGCTACACAGCCTGGCACAAAAACTGATTGTGTGGAGTGGTGCCCGCTTTCATTGCAGGCGACGCACGTTCCAGGAGCGATGAATACGGTGGCGGATCTCCATTCCAGGGGCCAGGGGCAATATTCTTTACAGAGAATGGAGACTTCACCCTTAGGTAGTGAGTCAGCTATGGGAGAGATACGGGCGAGCTGCCAAAGATCTCTTCGCATCACGCAAAAACGCTCATTGCCCTCTGTTCTTCTATCTGGCGAGAGACGGTGCTCCTATGGGTGTAGATGCTCTAGCGCATCCTTGGCTACTTAACGTGTTTCCTCAACTGAGTCTGATCATTCCAACTCTAAAAAGAGTAAGAGAATATGGTCACTCAGTCATAATGATCACCGCAAACTGGCTGTGGAAACTGTGGTTGGCGGAGATGATTCAAATTTTGTTCCCGCTGCGCAGGGATCTCCTGTCACAAGCACGGGGGGAAATATTTTACCCCGCCCAGGACTGAGTAGCTCTTTGAGCCTGGCCAATTAGAGGCTAAATTTGAGTGTCACGGGTTTACCCCCCAGGGTGATTGAAATAATTCAGAGTACGAGAGCTGCTTCAACGTGCTCCGCGTATGATCGGAAATGGGCTGTGTTTGAGCAGTGGTGTGCACACAGACACACTGTTCCATTTTCACAAATCAACAATTACACAGTGAAGCACAAGTGTGTTATTTTGCTCCAAAGTTGTAAAATTGGCTATAACTTTAAACAGAAAAGTTTGGTAAGCAATTTTATCACACTAAAATCATGTTAACACACACATTGTTTGTGGCTATACTTTTGAAACATTGAGTATTTTAACGTTTATGGATTGACCCCATTCACTTACATTGTAAGTGCCTCACTGGAACCCAGAGCTTTGCTTTTTTTTTTTTTAAAGAAAAGCAGGGCAAGTCAAAACTAAATTTTGTGGTAATTAACATTTTGCCACAAATGCTGTCGATTGAGCTTAACTTGTATTGAACCAGGAATATTTCTTTAAGAAATTAAAACTTATTCTAACGAGACAAAACACAAATAAAGATACAGGCTGCCAGAAAAAATACCAATGCTGGTTAATTCATGCCAACTCCCTCATCAGTTTATTTCAATCACTGGCTTAATATTATGCTTACAGTTGTACTCAAAAGTTTGCATACCGGCAGAAATTGTGAAATTTTGGCATTGATTTTGAAAATATGACTGATCATGCAAAAATGTCTTTTATTTAAGGATAGTGATCACATGAAGCCATTTATCATCACATAGTTGTTTGGCTCCTTTTTAAATCATAATGATAACAGAAATCACCCAAAAGTTTACATACCTTTGAATGTTTGGCCTTGTTACAGACAAACAAGGTGACACACACAGGTTTAAATGGCAATTAAAGGTTAATTTCCCACACCT
Source organism: Myxocyprinus asiaticus (assembly GCF_019703515.2). Lineage (NCBI taxonomy): Eukaryota > Metazoa > Chordata > Actinopteri > Cypriniformes > Catostomidae > Myxocyprinus > Myxocyprinus asiaticus. Next base: position 17,064,996 of record NC_059375.1, read on the forward strand.
GTGGCTTTTTAAATTGCAATTAGTGTCCGTGTATAAATAGTCAATGAGTTTGTTAGCTCTCACGTGGATGCACTGAGCAGGCTAGATACTGAGCCATGGGGAGCAGAAAAGAACTGTCAAAAGACCTGCGTAACAAGGTAATGGAACTTTATAAAGATGGAAATGGATATAAAAAGATATCCAAAGCCTTGAAAATTCCAGTCAGTACTGTTCAATCACTTATTAATAAGTGGAAAATTCGGGGATCTCTTGATACCAAGCCAAGGTCAGGTAGACCAAGAAAGATTTCAGCCACAACTGCCAGAAGAATTGTTCGGGATACAAAGAAAAACCCACAGGTAACCTCAGGAGAAATACAGGCTGCTCTGGAAAAAGACGGTGTGGTTGTTTCAAGGAGCACAAAACGACAATACTTGAACAAAAATTAGCTGCATGGTCGAGTTGGCAGAAAGAAGCCTTTACTGCACCAATGCCACAAAAAAGCCCGGTTACAATATGCCCGACAACACCTTGACATGCCTCACAGCTTCTGGCACACTGTAATTTTGAGTGACGAGACTAAAATAGAGCTTTATGGTCACAACCATAAGCGCTATGTTTGGAGAGGGGTCAACAAGGCCTACAGTGAAAAGAGTACCATCCCCGCTGTGAAGCATGGTGGTGGCTCACTGATGTTTTGGGGGTGTGTGAGCTCTAAAGGCACGGGGAATCTTGTGAAAATTGATGGCAAGATGAATACAGCATGTTATCAGAAAATACTGGCAGACAATTTGCATTCTTCTGCACGAAAGCTGCACATTGGACGCTCCTGGACTTTCCAGCACGACAATGACCCTAAGCACAAGGCCAAGTTGACCCTCCAGTGGTTACAGCAGAAAAAGGTGAAGGTTCAGGAGTGGCCATCACAGTCTCCTGACCTTAATATCATCGAGCCACTCTGGGGAGATCTCAAACATGCGGTTCATGCAAGACGACCAAAGACTCTGCATGACCTGGAGGCATTTTGCCAAGACGAATGGGCAGCTATACCACCTGCAAGAATTTGGAGCCTCATAGACAACTATTACAAAAGACTGCATGCTGTCATTGATGCTAAAGGGGGCAATACACAGTATTAAGAACTAAGGGTATGCAGACTTTTGAACAGGGGTCATTTCGTTTTTTTCTTTGTTGCCATGTTTTGTTTTATGATTGTGCCATTCTGTTATAACCTACAGTTGAATATGAATCCCATAAGAAATAAAAGAAATGTGTTTTGCCTGCTCACTCATGTTTTCTTTAAAAATGGTACATATATTACCAATTCTCCAAGGGTATGCAAACTTTTGAGCACAAATGTCTATGACTGCAAAACAACCTAGTCAGGAAATGGCTCCATCACATACCGACAAATCAGCCTAATAGAAATGCAGAAATGATGGTAAAATCCCACTAAAAACAGCTTTCAAGGTTAATTTTTCAAACAGTAACTGTGACAGGGGACAACAGATTCTGAAAGAAATATGAATATTTAGCTGTTTTTTTTGGTCAGGATTTGGAAATTTTGGAAATTACCAGATGTTCTGCTAACTGCTGAGTTGAATCAACAATACAATACAACCAAATTATTCTTAAAGGGGTCATGACATGAGGAATGACATTTTCCAGTTTACATGTACTCTCAACTTAAAACATCCTTTTAAATACAAAGAGCATTTATTTAAACCAAGCAGAAAAAATGTCTCGAATGGATTTTCCCAACTTTGTGATGTCATAGAGATGAATACATCAGCACATGACTGCCTCTACAGCAAGACATCAACACCTACTTTTACATCATGGCACCCTTGGCCTGCCCACTGGCGCTCAGTCAGAAAGGTGAAGAGAAGAGAACAAGACGGGCCTACTATTCATCTGCACCAAAGGGACTTACAAAGGACACCTTCTTGAGCCCAACATTTTTCTATGTAAACATGAAATAGACGAACTGCTTACAGTTATCCGTTATCATGCATCTCGTGCTGCTTTTAAAAGCTGCAATGTCAAGTTACAATTCTTAAAAGTAGATCCCCATTCTGTGTCTTCTTGTTTGAGTATAAATGCATCCTGGATGCATTTAGCCCCATTTGCACTATTTTTTAATTGTTGGTCTATGTAAACATGCACTAGATGGACATCTTTCGCCATTTTTATGCATTTCTGGTGATGTGTGCCACGTTTAAAGAGCAGTACAAGCTCAACTTTCAAAAACGCTTCTGTTCTGCTCCATTTAATTGCTGCCACTGCCTGGGAAAACCAGGTTAAAAACACTATTGTGCCCGACTTCAAAACCATAAGTAACCAATTCCATTCATGAATGTTTCATACAGTATGTTATGACTGTTTGATATTTATAGATTATGGTGCTGCTGTGCTTGAGTGAACATTTTGACACATTTGGATGCAATGTGTTGAGTGTGCACTATGTGGAAACCCTGAAATTTAGTTTTGTATTATTGTGTAGCTGGTTCATTCTTTTCTGATTGATTTTCAAACATATATGGCTGTATTCGAGGGGCTGCACGATGTAGGCCAATCATAACAGTGGGCATTTACATTGAAGTTTAAAGGAGACGCTGAGAACTAAACCAAGAGTTTTAGACAGAGAGCCAGACACAGGATAGAAAATTATCATATATTACTAAATTATGAGTTTTGGTGGAATAAAAACATTAATAATATAATAAGTGTACCACAGGGAAAAAAATAAAAACATAAAAGGTGTATGCCATGATCTCTTTAAGTTTCTGTCTTGAAAGACAATTCATTAAATTCTTCCACATTTAAATTGGTACTTCCATAGAACATAGCTTAAAATGAAATATTTTGGGTGTTGCATTGCATTACTTTGTTATTTTTAATAATTAGTTTTTAAACAGCTGGCGTTTTCATTCATCAAAGATAAGCAGTTTATGCATAGAACTAGTTTTGCATTGAGCACTGGCTGTTAATCAGGCAGAGGTTTAGTCAGATAAAAGTAAAGAAAAAAAACAAGTTCAGATTCAAGTCAACTAGGTGAACCACATACAACTCCGACAAATGAAGTTTTTCCAGTTGCATCTTGCACAAAAATAAATTATAAAATAAAATACCTTGATAATTTTACTGAATGATTGCAGATGTGGTTCCTGTAGCTCAACTGGTAAAGCATGGCGCTAGCAACACCAAAATCATGGGTTTGATTCCCAGGGAAAACACAAACTGATAAAAATTAATACCCTGAATGCACTGAAAGTCACTATAGATAAAAGCGTCTGCCAAATGCATAATGCAGTAAAGCATTGTCTAATACGTCTGTGGAATGCATTCTTAAATGTTTTCAATTGGAATAGTTTTTGCTAGAAATTATTTACTTCACACTTCCAATCTAAAGAGAACGTCCAATAAGTTGTATCATATTTTTACTCTGCTACCTTATCACAGCTCACCCACACTCCTAATACTTAAAATGTACATGCATATCTAAAGTTAATAGCCATGCATCACTGGTTATAGATATAAGGCTAGACCAAAGCACCACAAAGCAGGGTTAGTATGAAAAAAAGAGGGGAAAGGGTCAGGTTTAAGGTTGCCACATGGAGTTATTATGGACGGAGAACAGCAAGGACATAGAACTCCTTGACCTTTATGTTTCCCAGGTCTTTCTCATATTTCAGACGTAGCAATGTCTCATCCCCCACACAATCTCGCCGATTAATTTCCTCTGTCAAGTCAGACACCTGGGACACAAGCTTTTTTATCCGCAGTTTGAGGAAAGTTGAGTTTGGTTTTCCATCCACTGCAAGCTCAGCAACATCAGGGCTCGCAGCATCCGTAAGTTCTTCCATCTCTTGATTGAAGCGTGCTATTAAGTTTTGACACTCCATCTCATGCTTCTTCTTGAGGTTCTCCATGCAAACAGTCAGGGAGTCAATCTCTTTCACATTCTCCTCTAACCTCAGCCTTAGAGTCTCACCAGCCTTAGCCACTTCCTGTCGTAGCTTCTCTGCTTCTTGCTCATATACCTCCTTTAATTCTCGCAGCTCCTTTTTATGCATGGCCACCATGTCCTGAAGCTGAATGGCCTTGTCCAGGGAGTCAATTGGCTCTCCCTCTATCTGAATGTGGGTAACGGCCATTGAATCCCCACTCATGGCACTCTGGAAACTTGACTGGACCTGCTTCTGTTTGAGTTCAAATCTCATGTTTTGTGCTCTCAAATCAGCACAACTTGCACAGGCAGCTAGTTCCAAATGTGTCTCTCTTCCTAACTCTTTCTTCTTCAATAAGCTCTGCTGAATTACCAAGTATGTACATGTTACATCCAAGATGGCCTCACGAATGTATTCAGAGCAGTGTCTCTCTTGAGTCCCACAGCTTGAAAGATTCAAAGCTAAGGACTGGAGTTGCTCATTTGTACATTCCCTAATAGCTGAAGCTGTCAGATTATATAAAACCACTTTATTTTGTATGATTTCGAGGAGATTTTTCGTAATGCAGGAATTAGCAGGATCAAACAACTGATTCAAAATGTCAAAATTCAATTTCATGGTTGTCTCTTCACTCAACATATTTCCAAGTCCAGCGCTTTGTATTTCTTGGAGATTGGAGAGTTCATTCATAAAAAGCAGCATTTTATTTTCAACTAGCACACGCTCTACAACATTCCTTACGGCTGCAAGGGCTTGCTCACACCCAGAGACTTTCTGGCAGCTGCCTAAACCATCTAAAACTACTTGAAGAATCTTTTTCTCAATAATTTCCTTAATCATTCCTGTCTGATAACTGTCTAAAGTGTCGGTCTCCATGCCAGTGCTGGAAGAATGACATTTCTTAATTTCCTCACTGCCATTTATCAACATGTCAAGAACATGATTAAGAGACTCAGACTTCCTCTTGAACTCTTTCACCACTTCCTTAATCTTACCATCATGTGCCAGTCTTTCTTCTCTCTGCATCAACTCTTGGCCCCCACTTTTTGTTCCTGGTTCACTACCAAGCGTTACTTCAGTTCCTGCCTTCTCCTCTAACATTCTAATTTCCTTTTGAGCATCAATAAGCATTTGACTAAACATCCTTACTGCATCCTTATTTTTAGTAAGCAGCTCTGTGTTTTGGGACTGAAGTTCTCTACAGATCTTCTCAACATTTTGAAGCATCTGCTCATTCTCTAAAAGCTTGGACTGAAGGACCTCTATTTGGTTTTTGAGGTCTTCTGTCTCCGGAGGTAACTCTTTATCATCTTTTTCATTTTCTGCCACCTGAAATCCAAGACCCCTAAGGGTGGCCTCTTTAAGTTGCAGTCTTTTCTCTGTATCTTTCAAATTATTACCAAGCACCTCTAATTTAATGAGAGCCTCTTGCAGCTTCTGCGATTTTTCACTGAGTTCTCGCTCGTAAATATTTTTATCTGTGGAAGTTGTCTCTTTGTCTTCCTGCTCAGTCATATCCTGGTTTACACTGCCTTGTGGATATTGCTGACTACTACGGAGTCTACAAAGCTCTACTTTTAGCCTGTCTATTTCTCTATCCGCTTCCCTCAACTGGTTAACAATTTCCTGATAACGCTGGTTCAAAGTGACGTTTTCGTTTGTTAACAATTCAACCTGCTGCGACAGATCTCTGCTCATCATTTCCGGGTGGTCATCTCTTAAGCAAGCTGATGTGCAAGGATTCTTGAGACCCTCCATTTTCTGTCTCTGGACTCTTCCTAACATGTCCTCCATGGTGACCAAACGAGCTTCGTAATCCCGGATGGAGTCTCCAGCCTTTTCCAGGCTTTTCCTCATGGTCTCATTCTCAATTTCCTGCTGGGTCTTAAGGCTTTCCAACAGTTTCTGGCATTGTGTCATTTCACCTGACCTACTGTGCTCACTTCTTTCCTGTCCTTGAGGACATTCTACCCAAACATATTCGCTATGTGAGAGCATAAGCTTTATCAGCTCCCTTAGTGTCAGAGGCTTACTGGCATCTATCAAGCCCTCAAGCTCTTTAATCTTGCCCTCACTGTCCAGAAGTGCAAAACTGATTGTTTTTTGAATGGCATTTGAGGGATAGACCTCCGAGGTGGTAGTTTGTTTGGTGTCAGAAAGGTATGGTTCCTTTGTGGACCAGTGTGAGAGAGAAAGGCCAAGCTGTGCCTGCATGTTGCGCTTTTTCAGTTCTTGCAGCTGTAGGAGCTCTTTGGTTTTCTGGTACTTCTTTGTTAAGCTCTGAGCTTGAGAACTAACCAGCTCTGTCCTCTTCATCTGGGGCTCTGTCTCAAGACTCAAAGGGGACTCCAGCTTGGAAAAGGGGACCAGACAGTTGATTAACAGTCAGCATAGGTGAATAATGCTAATTCATTTGTAGATTACAAATCAACAATTTTCCAAAAATTGAGGATTTGAGGCAAATTTACATTTAATTACAACATCTTTGTCAAACTATTAAGGTTAAAGAGATAGTAAATACATTCAGCTTCTTTCATGGAATGATGAAAATTAGAACGCTAGAAAAAAATTAATGGCAAAGGTTAGTAAATCATAATGCATGCATATTTAGTGGTTAGAGTTACTATCGGGTAAGTAACACAAAATTAGTACTAGCTAAGAATACCAGTAAAGTTACATGCCATTCATTAATAAGCCTGATGTTCTGAAGTACACTTTTAACCTAACAATTTAATCTAAACTATTGAACAACCACTACTATGTGTTTTACCAAGTCTGTTCACATTCCATGTCGCAACAACACATACCAAACCTTTTGATTCCAAGTAAATAAATACATCCACAAAGCAACAACTCAAAACTGTAATAGATAGAGATGGAGATGTGTCCTGTGCATTCAATCTTTAGTCACCTTTGGTGAGTACTTCATATAGAGAACTATATGGAAACACAACATATTTGCTTCTAATGAAAAATACTTAAATGAAGGTCATACTACAAAATTAACTAAAAGTTTTGTGACATTAATCCCGCACAAAGCAATAAAGGCTGAAATTAAGTCCAAATTAAGCTCAGAAAACAAACAATATTTTTGAACAAAAACTAAAGACAACAAACATGTACACATACATACACACGCACAGACACATGTATACTCTCCCAGATTTTTAAACTCTATGGCATTTATGGAAAAGCTCAAGAATAAGGTTAAAAATCGAAAGGAATGAATGAATGGTTAAATATGAACATACATATCATGCAAATATGTCCTTAACAGACATCTTTTCATATACAGTACTTGTCTGCAAAAGATACATTTTAGAGAAATTTTCTGCACCCTTGAGATATAACGATACTCAATGCAATTAAGAGAATACACATGAAACTAAACGTTATTTCCACCCATCTAGCTTTCTAAAACTATTACAGAAATACTGATAAGATTGTAATCAGATATGAAAAATAAAAATGTTCAAATAAAATGTTCTGTAGTACTTGCAAATGTGCATCAATGAGTATGAATGTATCTGGAGGGTGCAGTAAGTTTAAATGTTGAAAAAGTTGTCATGCTACCACAGCATATTGATTAATTAATGTTCAATTAATGTTAATCATTTCTATGTTGGAACATGCAATACAGCTTGCATGAAATAAAAAATTTTAATGTGTCATTTCGGTTGAACATGGCAAGAGGAATCTTTCAAGTAGAGGCAAAGAGAGCATGAGAAACAAATCTGTTCATTTACATGCAATGGTCTCTAGACATGCAAAGCGACGCCTTCGCAGCTTTGATGATAAAGATGGAAGCCATGTGGTTTATTTTTCCTTTTTCTGTAATACTGACACAAATGAAAAAATGCCACTAAATGCCAGAATACATTATGAAAAACATAAAGGTCTCTAAGAAAATTATACTAATGACATAAATATGGCCTACCGGTGAAATGTAACCCGCACGAATTTGCTGTTCCTTCTCGAGAGCATTTTTGAGCTGACCCTCCAGCTCTAGCTTGTGCCGATTGGAGTCCATCAAGTGCTGGTGGCAGCTCTCCAACTGAGCTTTCAGCTCTTCAACCTGACAATTTCCACAACATAAAAGCAGTTATGACTAGAAAGGGGTGGGCGGTATGACTTCTTTTATTGTGGTATAAATAATTATTACATTAACTGTATTTATCATAATATAGTTATTTTTGCTTGAAATTCAATTAAGGCTTTTATATATACTGTATATACATTATATGTTAACAATTAACCATGTGGTACTGCCCATTTTTTGATAATACAAAGAAAGAAAATATTTTACAAATGAAAGGTACTTATGTCATTTGATTATTTTTTCTTTTTATTCAGAACTTGATTGATGCAAAGCAAAAGATTATTCATGATAATGATAAGTCTCTCATTATTATTTAGCCTCGGTTAAAATCAACAGACTTACATCGAACAATCCTAACGTTCATGATTGGGTGAGCTACATTAAAATAGCACCACAAACATTCTTAAATTGAATTCTTTATTAATACGGCTAGTTGCAATATTTCATGGCAATCGTAAACAATGTAAACTCAGTTTTGCATTGTGCCTAAAAAAATCTGTTAATAGAAACTTTATCATCATATTGCATTCTTTATTTTCACATACCTCTGTGTTTCTTTGCTGCTTTCACATGTAACACCTGTTAGGTAACACCTAACCCTAATCTAACCCTTAACCCTAACGTACTGTCCTGCCCACTAATAGCCGCGCAAATGTATCTATCATGACATAAACGGTATAGCAAAATCTCTACCGGATGACATTTCTACTGTTGCACGGTATAAAGTGCCCAGCCCTAGATTTTTCCCTATCATGTTTCATGATCTTGAGATGATTTAACTTGGTTAGCACTGGTTCAAACTGAGATCTTGCATTGCATTTTGCAGTTATGTACCCCTGTTTTGTAGCTCTCTACTAGCTTCTCCAGCTCTGTCATGTCTCTGGTCTGAAGGGCTGAGGACAAGGGCACTCTCCTCTCTTCTCTGATGGGTGTCTTCTCCACCTGTTGCCAGCGCTGCTCTATCTCATCCTCCACCCTCTGCTGACATTCCACAGGTGGGGGCGATGCATCTACCTGGACCACGCCCCCACTCTCAATGTCCATCTTTGCGCTGTCAGTGGCAGGATCGAAAGATGAGCCGGTGACACTCTCATACCTCTTCCGCCTTTCTTCTCTCCTCTTGGTGCGCTCGGCATTGGTTAGCTCGGCCTGCAAGGTGTCCGCCTCATGCGCTCTCTGCTGTGCCAGAGCCTGAGCGATAGGACGAAACTCAGCCCAGTCAAAAGTTTTGGACCGTCCTTCGCGCCTCCGTTCCCTCGCCCGGCTCTTCTTTACTCCAATGTCCCGCTCTACCGAGGACGCCTCGGAGGACAGGGAGTCCTGAGTGATATCAGGCCGGGCTAGACTCTCAAAAGGTCCACAAGAACCATGGTCATCCGTCAGGCTGTTTTATAGACAAAAAAGGTTTAACAATTGGGTTGAGAATATTTTTTAATGGAAAACAAAAATGTTGTTTTTTTATTGTCATTTCTGATTGACCCACTTTATATTAGTTGTCTTTACTACAAAGTACTTACAGTAAAATGTACCTATTTGTGTTTATACGTGTTGTTACATTGTACTTACATTTAAAGTACCTGCATGAATCTGAAACTGTAAAACCTAAACCGACCCTACCCATACCCTAACCTCATTAGCAGCAAATGTGAATCTTGCGAGTTTCACAGAATAATACAAATATATCCATAAAAACTACACTGTATCCAATGAGCAGTTTATGTAGGTAAATAGTACTTAAATCCACATTAAAGTTGGACTTTTTTATAATTTTACTACATCATGCACAGTAACAGACCTAGCAACATCTGGGGCGGTGGATGGCCGGACATTTTTCATGACTGCTTGGATCCAGTTGCGTCGTATTCCTGCAGTCATGGCAGAGAGAGTATGCACCCCTTCTTGAGTCTGTAAAAAAAGATAGAAGAATCGTCTGATTAATAAATGATATTAAAACCCTTGGAAACTAGTACAATGACTGGGAGAACTGTCCCTGCAGTGTTTTGATATCAGAACAAAATACAACTACATAAAACATGTCTTTAACATAAAATGTCAAACATAAAAAAAAAATAAAAAAAACATCAGCATCACTATTAGAACTTAAAACTACAACAAATGCATGTGAGCTTTAAACACACTTACGTGAATCTGGAAGCCATAGTTCCGTTGAGCTTGATACTCTGTAACATTATAGCATGTACTGAGCTCAATTTCTCCATCAAGATCAGATGCCTGTTGACACACACAGACCAAAAAACATTCTTTCAGTGAAGGAATAATTCCAAAGTACAACAATCAGGGTAATTGTTGAAATAAATCACTGGGGGGTTAAAAACTGAATGTGTGTGCATCATTAAAAAAAAAAAAAAAAAAAAGGCTATTCCATGCACTGTTAACAGGTACTGTGAATTACCTCTTCAGCAATAGAATCCTTGTAGTATCGTAGACTGTGATCTGTCAGCACAAACCAATACTTCTTCCACTGAAACAAAAAGACAATAAATAAAAATGAAATTTATCAGATCATTACAAGGAGACATTGGTACAAGAAAACCCTGCATCTATCTGATGTATGGGCAGGTTTTTAAGACATTCATACTTCTTTATAGACCATGGGGGGTAAAGTTATGAGGCTATATCCTTTCAACTTTGACCTTTTGAAGCTGCAAAATGTGTGCTATGCCCTTTAAAAAGCATTTGAGCCAAATAACTTTGATCAATGCAGAAAATGTCAGAAAAAAGCTTTCAATCTTAAAGCTGCACTATGTAAGATTTTCTGGTTAAAAATGAACAAATTGCCATTATTGATTGAGCATATAAACAATCAGTGTTCAAAACAATGTCCTTACTTCACCCTGATTCACTACTTTAAGCCTATAAAAATGATTTGTATTTTGAGCGGGTCAGATTTGATGCAAAATCACTGGCTTATGTCTTCATCCTTATGTCATTACGTCATGTCCGTAAACACAGGAAAGATGTACTGGCCGTCATGTGGAAACGCTGGGGAAACTACGCTGTTCAATTCAGTCAGTCATACACAGTTCAGCACAGCATCGTAGCAATCTGGATGGATGTTTACCTGTTATCCATTTGAAGTTGTTTACCTGCTATAATGCTTAGATATGTTTTCTGGTAGGGTCATGCTTTTATGAATCGAACATTACTTGTGTGTTAACCGATCGCAATGTATATACGTTGTCTGGGTAAGTTACTGTGACATTTTTATGTGTGACTTCTGAAATTGACTTCTAGTAATTGTCATATTGCATTTTTAAGCATATTATTTTATCCCCATCATTACTGAATCCTCGTTTTATGTTTTTAGTTTACGGTGTTATTGTGTGCATTGCATAGACATACTATTGTAGTGTAACGGTTCACTTGCATTATAAATTGAGGCTGTACAATAATATAAAAAGTATCATATAAAAATAATGTCTTCTATTTAACTCGTATCAGCCATAACACGAGTTTCACCTCTTAAATTTATAAGTGTAGAACAACATAAACATTAATAGTAGATAAAACACTTGAATAATCATATTAAAATATAGTGGTAACTGGTGGTGATTGAGTCACCTGTTCTCTATGTAAAAAGCGCTTTGAGTGTACTTTCAGAAAAGTGCTATAAGTGTAAAATTCATTCATTTGAAATATGTAAAATAATAGTGTTTTTTATCTTTATCAAAGCAAGTAATACTTCAGTTTTAAATGTTTAATTATATAACATAATATCAACATGAATATAAACATTATGACTCCGGCTCTGAATATCTCCCAGTCATGATCACACACAGGCGATGTCCAGGTAAGTTCAAATTATGAGATTCATCCGCCAGATGAGCAGTGCCGAAGCACGACTGACGTAATGTGTTCTTCTGCAAATTGCTTGCAATTTTAACTTTCAACCATAGATGTCGCTAGAGAGCACAAAGTTACGTAGTGCAGCTTTAAGTAACTAGAGACATTGCATTTAAAACTAAGAACTAGCTCTATAAATTTAGAACACCAAATATACAGTAGAATCCAAATATAGTGTTTTCCTGCAGGAAAAAAAAAAAAATCATTTTGACCAAATAGCTATTGTAGCCAATTAGATTCAAAATGTTTAATGCAAGAAGAAAACTAAAGTAAACATCTATCGGTAGTTAAAATAATGAAGGCATGTTTGCCCACAATGTTTTACAACTAAATGTACACAAAAGAAAATTATATTTAATAAATTGCATGCACCAATATAACAATACATAATAAAAAAAGCAATCATTACCTGTTTTTTACAAAACATTTTAATATATTATAAAATGTACCACTGAATAAGAGTTTTGAATCAATTCACTAAAACTAACAATTTGATCTGATTCATGGAAATAAATTGAACTTACTCCAACACACTTTTTGCTACTTAAGTTTAAATCAGATGCTATTAAAACTTTGGTATGAACACACAAACTTGCAACTTGCAAGACAAGAATTGAGAAATTAGTGCTTGCTTTATTTTATATCACCAGTAAAATCATGGGAAATTCATATTCAAAATTTCACCCAGCTCTACTACATATTATTTACTGAAATGAGCAATGCTTAACATATACCTTTGTCTAAGTATTTCAAAAATCAAGTCAGTCTACAGCTGGCTTTGATGTTAAAATTCTGTTACATTTTCTATTCAATTTCTATTCAAATTTGGTGTCCTTGAACTTTGGGGATGCTATTTTGTTCTGAGATAAGTGATGAGAGATTATCATTGTTTATTGTTTACAAAAAAAACATGAACAAGCTCTTACCTGGCCTTGTTCATCAAGTTTCACCATCCAACCTTTCTTGAAGTTCAGCAAGTCTGGCTGTAATCCAAAGGGGAAACATTTCAGTCATGAATATAAACAGAGAAATAGCCAAGCTATTAGTGAACTTAATGGCTTATTTTTGTGAGATCACACAAGTCTTCATGCACGATAAGTAGAACAAGTATCAGGTGGCATCTGTGCAGAGTGAAGTACAGCCTCTGAAGTCTGCGTGGCACTGCTTAAACCCAAAGTATACTTCGGTTTTGACATGAACACTTAGCGTCTGCATATACAGTCGAACGCGAGCATGTCAAATTATACTTAATTTTTTAGAGATACTGGACTATTTCTCCTCAGGAGTACACATAAAGATGTCTATATTCTTCGGACTCAAGTTATACAAATGCAATTATCTCCTGACCTCACACGCCATCCACTGTTGTTTTTCACATTCGTCTCCTGTTGTTTACCGGTGATTACATCTTCTAGCGCTTCTTTGTGACCGCAGCGGCTCAAATGTGAATGCTGCCACCTTGTGGACCCACTAATTACTGCAAATAACTCCAGGCGCATGAGCATTCTGCACGATCAAAAAGCACTGTTAGAAAAAACGGTCTATGAGCGTTCAGTGCTCGAGCACTCTGTTGATGATTAAATTTGCATCACATGTCCATAGCGGCCGCATCTAACCGAAGTATACTTTGGGCTTTATGATGAACATTTACTCACTGGGGTATACGCCCAATATCTGTCAGCAGATGTCTAAGATCTTTCTGCAATTTTTCACATTTTAACCAGTGCACCACAATCAACACAAAGCATTTTCTGCTATTTGGTTTCTTTACACTCTTGGGTGACAGAAAAAGATGCAAGTCAGGGTGTTTTTTTCTGGAATATTTGACTTCACAGTCACAGTTCACAGATTCACAGTTCCATTATGGAAAAAAAAAAACACTCCACATGCCAGTTCTGAGTATCTCAACTGTACAGCTTGCTGGGAGGAACTCAAATGCTCCACACAAAAGAAACAACACAACAAGCATTTGTGTATTGTGTCCAGGGAAAATAGAGTGTTAAAAACACTGGACAGTGCAACACACACACGCATACACACTCACAAATGTGAGTACCTAAGCAAACACACATTCACATACATATAAACTCAGCAAAAAAAGAAACGTTCCTTTTTCAGGACACTGTATTTTAAAGATAATTTTGTACAAATCCAAATAACTTCTTTCTTGATCTTTATTGTAAAGGGTTTAAACAATGTTTTCCATGCTTGTTCAATGAACCATAAACAATTAATGAACATGCACCTGTGGAACAGTCATTAAGACACTAACAGCTTAAAGACAGCAGGCAATTAAGGTCACAGTTATAAAAACTTAGGACACTAAAGAGACCTTTCTACTGACTCTGAAAAACACCAAAAGAAAGATGCCCAGGGACCCTGCTCATCTGCGTGAACATGCCTTAGGCATGCTGCATGGAGGCATGAGGACTGCAGATATGGCCACGGCAATAAATTGCAATGTCCGTACTGTGAGACATCTAAGACAGTGCTACAGGGAGACAGGAAGGACAGCTGATCATCCTCGCAGTGGCAGACCACGTGTAACAACACCTGCACAGGATCGGTACATCCGAATATCACACCTACGGGACAGGTACGGGATGGCAACAACAACTGCCCGAGTTACACCAGGAAAGCACAATCAGGGCTTGTAGGCCTGTTGTAAGGCAGGTCCTTACCAGACATCACCGACAACAACGTCACCTATGGGCACAAACCCACCTTCGCTGGACCAGACAGGACTGGCAAAAAGTGTCCTTCACTGATGAGTCATGGTTTTGTCTCACCAGGGGTGATGGTCAGACTTGCGTTTATCATCTAAGGAATGAGCATTACACCGAGGCCTGTACTCTGGAGCGGGATCGATTTGGAGGTGGAGGGTCCATCATGGTCTAGGGCGGTGTGTCACAGCATCACCGGACTGAGCTTGTTGTCATTGCAGGCAATCTCTACGCTGTGCGTTACAGGGAAGACATCCTCCTCCCTCATGTGGTACCCTTCCTGCAGGCTCATCCTGACATGACCCTCCAGCATGACAATGCCACCAGCCATACTGCTCATTCTGTGTGTGATTTCCTGCAAGACAGGAATGTCAGTGTTTTGCCATGGCCAGCAAAGAGCCCGGATCTCAATCCCACTGAGCACATCTGGGACCTATTGGATCGGAGGGTGAGGGCTAGGGCCAGAAATGTCCGGGAAATTGCAAGTGCCTTGGTGGAAGAGTGGGGTAACATCTCACAGCAAGAACTGGTGAATCTGGTGCAGTCCATGAGGAGGAGATGCACTGCAGTACTTAATGCAGCTGGTGGCCACACCAGATACTGACTGTTACTTTTGATTTTGACCCCCCCTTTGTTCAGGGACACATTATTCCATTTCTGTTAGTCACATGTCTGTGAAACTTGTTCAGTTTATGTCTTAGTTGTTGAATCTTTATGTTCATACAAATATTTACATATGTTAAGTTTGCTGAAAATAAAAGCAGTTGAAAGTGAGAGGACGTTTCTTTTTTGCTGAGTTTATAAGCACAAAGATAAGGACTGCTCACCATACACTCACTGAAACGAATCTCAAAACAACATATATAAACTACAGTGAAATAAAACACAAAGAGATTTGTACACACACACTCTATTCAAACACGCTCACACAGGAACAAATGGAAAGTAAGAGAACAGAGCACAGCTGGATGCAGGGAGGAGGTGGAGATGACCTGGCAGGAGAGAGGAGTACGCTACACCCAACAGCAACAGGGGAGGAATAGGACGTCCATGGTCTTAACAATAAAGTACACAGATACCACAGAGAGACAAGATGGCAACCAAGATTAGTTTCAGTAGAGATAGCAGAAAAATTCCATCAGAAATGGGTGTATGTAAACCATTGATTTCCCGATGAATCTGAGATTTCCTTGACCGATTCTTTAAAATGTGCTCAAAAGATGTACAAATTGAATGGATATTATACTTTTATGGGCTGTAATGATGTGTGGAACTGCAAAGCATTTTAATCTAGCATTAAAAACAGTGTTAAATTATGCATTAATATGATTAAAATCTGCAGAGCTCACCATTCACTTGCATTATATGGACCTATAGAGGTGAGATATTCTCATATGATGATGAGAAATTTTTAATTTTAGGTGAACTATTCTTTTAACTGAAAGGAAATAAACCTCATTAATTCAAGACGGTTTCTAATGTTTCGACAACAGACTTACTATGGTACTTGGAAATCTTTAGCTAATGGTGCCCCTTAATGACCTTAATAATGATGTAGATGAACTGACATAAAAGTTATTAACGTTAATTTACCTGGAAGCAAATTTAGGTTCCCTATTTGATGTTATACATGTTCATTTGGGAATGGGGGCTGACATATTGATTAATTCACAGCATGCACTTCAAGATTTACAGTGGCAAGAAAAAGTATGTGAACCCTTTGGAATTAGCAGGTTTTCTGTACTAAATGGTCATAAAATGTGATCTCTTTATCAAAGTATAGACAAAACACAATGTGCTTAAGCAGGGTTGCTACTCTTTTCAAGGCACAATTAAATTTTTGCCCAACTGTTGTAGTATTTAAGCAAAAACACACAAGAGGTCATGATGTACATAATATTGTGGTTATTGAATGGTTATTTTTTTCTGAATTAATTACACACATTCATTTTATAGCACGCAGCATATGCAGATTATGTATTTATTTAATTAAATCACAGCCTTTTGCAGTTTAATAATCACTATGACATATCTCAATTTTAATGTGATTATTTGTGCATTAAAAAATATTCCGAGAGATTCCGCATTTTATAGCTAATTCCATTTTTATGACTGGATTAAGTAATTCCGACACTGTGGAAATCATTGGGCCCTACATGTGGTAACCGTGGTATAAGCAGCCTCAGATCGTTCATTTATTACTGAAAATTAATTAACATCCCAAGGTGTAAAGGACACACCATGCTACCACATTGGGATCTGAACTCATTTTCAAAAAATTCATCAGTCTGACCGCTGTCTAAGGTTTACAACTCAAATGTTTTTGTAGTTAACACAACAGCAATGTAAGAATGAAAATATATATCACTATATCAAAACTTAAATAATTTGGTCGGAGCAAAGCAGAGATGACAGCAGGTGAGCAGAGAATGAACGTGACAGGGCTTCATTCAAGGCAGTCAACCATTGACGTTGTTTCACAATGTGCAGCTGCCGACAGTGACAAAACTATACGAATGTATATTTGACAGCTATACCGAGTCCCGATTGTAGCGACTAATAACGTAATAAAGCATAATGTAACAACTGCACATAAAGTAATAAGTTAAATGTAATAAATGTTCATAATGTAATAATTTTCTCATAACGTAGTAAAATTCATAATGAAATAGGTTATTTTATGGGAAATTAATTACATTATGAACTCACTGCAGAAATTCGTAATAAAATCGAAGTACATAATGTAATAACAGCAAACAATGTAGAAGTGAATGTTTATAGTATAATAATTTTTGCTCAACAATGTTATGAACACAAAACTTATATATATATATAAATAAATAAATGTTTATAAATATGTTCATAAAAATGTAAGAATTCTGTAATTGTGACCTGCTTCATCATTTTGAGTCACTTTGACCCAGAAACAGAACCAGCTCACATGAGCTTTATGCTCTGAATTAAAAAAGGATTTGTCAGTTTTGTACTACAGCTCAGACAGATAAATACATCCACACCCTATGGCACTGTCCATCACTTCATAATTTTTGGAAAACAGTTATTTCCACAAAGTCCAGCATCCCCCCTCTCTGATGTATTTTGGGAGACTTGGGTGGCCTTGGACTACCCCAGGACAAATTTAAGCCTTTGTTCATATGTCTACTCTTAGTAATGCATCTTACGGTGTGTTCACACTTGTAGTTCGTTTCTCTTGGTCCGGACCAAAAAAGAAAATGATACATTTAGTCTTGGTTCGCTTAGCGTTCACACTGGCATTTTTAACACCGAACCTAAATAGTCACAGGAAATAGTCACAAGCTGATTGGACAGCTTTTATGACATATATTTTTTGATGGAACTTTCCGATCATCCAAAACAATCGTTAGATTTATATGTATATATGGTGGTATTTTTACCAGCTGAGAACAAACGAAGAGCTAATAAAATGTGTAAAGGAGTCAAAACAGCACCAGGAATCCCTCCGTTGCACACACAAATGAAGATATGCTGCAAGGACGGCTGACGGCGGTTCCCACGCCTGTACCGAACTGTAATGGGCAACATAGCTCCTATGATGAGAAGAACCAGGTATGCTTGAGGTCGGTATAAGGCAAATGACTTCCTGTTTTTGGTCCGTTTAGATGTCTTTGGTCCATGTTGCGTTCATATATCAATCGAACCGCACCAGAGTTCGTTTGGAAGCGGACCGAGACCCACTATTCAGGTGGTCTCGGTCAGCTTGTTTGGTGCGCACCAAGGTTCGGATGGCAGTGTTCAAACTTGTTCAAAAGAACCGCACTAACAGAGCAATTGCACCAGAGTTCGTTTTAATCGAACCAAACCTGCCAAGTGTGAACACAAAACCTCATTATAGATTACATTTAGAAAAAAATTTACACATTCGACACCTTGATATCTGGGACCCCATTCTAGAGCATTTCAATAAAAAAATTGTCTTAATAAACCTGTTTATTCAAATATGTCACCGCATGCTACAGCTGATTAATTTATAAAGTGTTTTTCTCTCTTTCCATCCTTCCCCTTTTTTTCTTCTATCTCTTTCTCTCCCTCTCCTATCTAAAGTATAAGTTGTAATAATTATCGCTGCTCAACCAAAGCTGCTTTGTGGGTGCTGCATGTGTCCTGCGGGGCGGGAGGCGGTGGTCTGCACAGCCTCAAGTCTTTTTGGGTATGATGCGACAAGCTTTGCGCACCTGGATTTGGGGATTCTCAAGCTCTGTCAGGTTGGATGGGGACCATCGGTGGACAGCCATTTTCAGGTCTCTCCAGAGATGTTCGATTGGGTTCAAGTCCGGGCTCTGGCTGGGCCACTCAAGGACATTCACAGAGTTGTCCCTAAGCCACTTTTGCGTCGTCTTGGCTGTGTGCTTAGGGTCATTGTCCTGTTGGAAGGTGAACCTTCGGCCCAGTCTGAGGTCCTGAGCGCTCTGAACCACGTTTTCATTAAGGATATCTCTGTATTTTGCTGCGTTCAGCTTTCCTTCAACCCTGACTAGTCCCCCAGTTCCTGCCGCTGAAAAACACCCCCACAGCATGATGCTACCACCACTGTGCTTCACCACTGGGATGGTACTGCGCAGGTGATGAGTGGTGCCTGGTTTCCTCCAGACATGACGCTTGGAACTGAGGCCAAACAGTTCAATCTTCATTTCATCAGACCAGAGAATTTGGTTTCTCACAGTCTGAGAGTCCTGAGTCTGAGGTTTCCATCTGGCCTCTGCCATAAAGCCCAGATCGGTGAAGTGTTGCAGTGATGGTTGTCCTTCTGCAAGTTTCTCCCATCTCCACACATGATCTCTGGAGCTCAACCAGAGTGACCATCGGGCTCTTGGTCACCTCTCTTACCAAACTCTCTTACCAAACTCCTTCTTCCTCGATTGCTCAGTTTGGCCAGCTCTAGGAAGAGTTCCAAACTTCTTCCATTTAAGAATTATGGAGGCCACTGTGCTCTTGGGAAGCTTCAATGCAGCCGAAATTGTTTTTTGTAGCCTTCCTCAGATCTGTGCAATCCTATATCTGAGCTCTGCAGGCAGGTCCTTTGACCTCATGGCTTGGTTTTTGCTCTGATATGCATTTTCAGCTGTGAGACCTTATATAGACAGGTGTGTGCCTTTCCAAATCATGTTCAATCAATTGAATTTGCCACCGGTGGACTCCAATCAAAGTGTAGAAACATCTCAAAGATGATCCAGAGAAATGGGAAGCACCCTAGCTAAATTTCAAGTGTCATAGCAAAGAGTCTGAATACTTATTTCAGTTTTTTATTTTTAATAAATTTGCAAAGTTATCAAAAATCTGGTTTTTGCTTTGTATTTATGGGGTATGGAGAGTAGATTGATGTGGAAACAGTTTAAACAGACCTTTAACTAGAACTAAGAAATTAATTACTGTCATGTAAAAGACATTTCAAATGTACCTAAAATTAGTTTTATTCTGAATAGATACATATACGAAGTCTCATTTCAAACAAGAATGCACACTGTGCACAATATTTATTTCACATGTGGGTTTCTTACAATAATTACAGTAGCACTGCAATTCATCTAAGCAAGTATTGTATGACTTCAGATTTAAAATTTGCTTGCTTATTTGCAACAATGCAATATCATCGAAGTAGAAATATAAGGGAAACGACTAACTGAAATAATAATAATGAAATAATAAAGGTTGTTACATGAAAAACTCACTCTTAATGATTTAATTGTCAAGTTATTTAACTTATCCTGCCACTGCATCAGCTAGACATTGCCACCACTGGACTTGTTTTGCTTACAAAAACAGCACTGGCGCTGTTGCGTGATGTCATCGCGTTCTAAGATGTTCCGTTTTGATTGGTCTGGTATAAGTCGTTCCAGCTTTAGTGATTGGTCACGACTTCATTGGCCCCGTCCCTGCCCAGCACCAGTAGTCTGTCCTCTCACATCTTGATTTACAAATACACAAGTGAGTTTTGCTACAGGTTTTTCGCAAAAGTCAAGGTGGGAAGATTTGAAGTTGCAGTGGCAGATTTGAGAGGTTTTAAGTGCCGATTTGTGGTTGTACTGCAAAAGGGAATTAAAGTACAAGAGTAAATATGTAATACAAGATTATGTCTGTCATTGTATTTTTATGAATGTAACTGCATTTTTATTTGTCTGCAACTTTGAGTTCAAAACACAGGTTTTGGATTATTGTCTGTGAGTGCAGATTGTAGCATTCAACTTCGGATTTTTATTTTACAAGTTTTCATATTGGGGCTGTGAGTGTAAATTTCAACTTACAAGTACAAATATTTATTGTAATATAAGTTCTCAAATTTGAATCTACAAGCTCTTGAGTTTTGCAACAGATTTACCTTAATATTTTTTACCTCATTGAGCATTCTGTGGTGTGCCCTTGCCACTTCTAGGGAGAGTAGCCACAGTAATAAATCGTCTCAATTTATAGACAATTTGTCTACCTTTGGACAGATGAATATCTAAGCTCTTCGAAATAAAGCTGGAAAGGGTTACAAAGTTATGCAAAGCAACAATTCTTGAACGTAGGTCTTCTGCGATCTCTTTTTTGCGAGGCATGGTCCACATACTGTAAGTAGATGCTTCTTGTGAATATAAAACTCAAAATGTTTGAGTGCTTTTTCTAAGTCAAAGTAGATATAAACCATACCTCTAATCTTGTTGAATTAATTGGATGTCAGGTTTGCCAACGCCTAACTCTAATTAGCTTTTGTTGACATCATTAGACAAGGGGTTCACATACTTTTTCCAACCTACACTGTGATAGGGTTCACATACATTTTCTTGGCATGTATGTAAAGATTTCACAAAAAAGAAGGAAAAATACCAATGTGCATACTCTTTAGGTATTTTGTGTCAGTATTATAAGTGCCTCAACAACAAAGGTGTATTTCTGTAAAAATCTGTTTAAAAATATAAAAAAATGAAGAACATTTCATAGATCTGCATTGGGAAAAAAGCAAAAGCTTGACTTATAACATGATGGACGACAACAGTTAAAGCAAGATTGGTCAGGAGTGTTATGAGGCTGGGCTTATCGAAGGATCCAAGTAAGACTCCAAGTAAGCTTTGCATTTAAATGTGTTTATAGACTGTTCAATTAAAAAAGGGGGAGCTTTGAATGAGTTTTGGTCAGCGTGATTTCCACTTGATGCTAAAGTCTAAAAGTCCCTGCAATTCCCTGAAAATAGAGAAGCTCTTTATATAATATTCCAAAACAGTAGTCCATTTTCTTTCAAAACATGCCAAATCCTGCTGCTCTCTCTTTAACCTTTGAACCCAAGAGAACAACTGAGGCATTGTGGAGGATTTGGAAACCGTTTACCTCACACCCTTTGCAAACAATGTTCGCTGATTACCACGCTCCCCTCTGAAAACTTCTTGGAAGTAGCAGGACACCATTTAAAATGTATGGCAGGCTGTCCAGCATCTTTGCTGGATGGGTCTGTGGGAGAACAGAGAGAAAGATTTGGCTTACTGTCATGACTGATTCGGTAGTCCTGCGGTCCAGTGATTTGGCTCTCCTCAGTGGTGGCAGTGCAGAGTGATGGAAATCTAAACCTTGTGCTGGGTCCAGCTTCTGCTCCTGAATGGGATGAAAGAAATGACATGTTGACATGTAATGACATGTACATGTTACGCCATCAGATGTTTTTGTGCACAGAATAATGGTAAAAGATGCAGCTACAATATTTAATGGTGCTTACCATTGCTCATCCTTGACCCCTAACCTCAAGTACCAAACTTTGGCATGCAACTCATCCAGCACTGATAACGCTACAGACATTAATCAAAATACATACATCAAAATCATGTGGCAGAGAGGTGTGCTATTACATTTTTAAGCTTACAGCCTAACATTGGGGAATAATAAAACAAGGAAAAATATCCCACAGACTTATATTAAAGCAGGGACCCGAGCCTTATTGGGACTAGAATACCATAAGGCATTTTTCCTTGTGGAATTGTACCCATTCTGACCAAACTCAGACTTCAGTTTTTCCACCAGGGACACAGAAAGCAAGCACTTTATTTAAATAATCCGTGATGCTAGATAACAGCGACTCCTGAACTAAATGAGACAACAGTGTGCCAACTCACTTTAAAACAAAAACAATTGCCTCTGTGAGAGATTTTGTGTCATTTTTATCATCCCATTTTGTTGTGCAAAACTGTGTGGACAAGATCAGCTTGGATTTCTGAGAGAAGATGGAAAACAACAGGAGAGCAGGAGCTGAGAACAGGGGACGCCTTTAACGGAATACATTTATCTGTAGTCAACTGCATTTTGTTCTTTGCTTTTTTATTCCCTTGTATAATCATATGTGTGCTTCCAAAAAACACAATGCCACTTGAAACCTGTGCAATGAATTCTCCAACAATGATTTCAACTAGTAGTTAAATCAACTCTGTGTAACACAGGATAAATAGTATTTACACAGTACGAATGTAAAAAAGTTCACTAATAGACTTGAGGGAAAGTAAAAAGGTGCAAACAACACCACAAATGAAATACAAAACTAAATACAAAATAAACAATGTACAAACTATATACACAATAATTATTGTCGAATCTCACTGAGACAGGTTTCACAACAGAAAATAAAGTGATTTCTGGATTACTGAGTTTTTCCTGTGATAACGGACATAAATAATACAATGTTTATCGAGAGTGGGTAATTGAGAACTATTATAAACTTAACCATCATGAAATCGAATTAACATGAGTAAAGTGTTGCCTATAACTGTGTTTTACTTGCATCAAGACATCTTTTTTCAGTCAATGTGTGAGTAGTTCAGTCACCGGTGCCGGAACGAGATTAGAAGTGTGGGAGGGGGATCATCACAACAAAATTCCGCAGTCAATATGGTCAATTTATACCAGACCAGCTTCCAAGATTGTCAAAATCACAGACACTGACAAGTTTTTTATCCACATACACAGTTCAAATGTTGATGTAATCGAACTAAAGAGATTCAAATCTGCTTCATATCATGTCATATCATGCAAGTTATAACTACTTAAATAAACATCTGGACTTGTGTATAACGGAACATCTCCTTATGGTTCAACACGCATCTACAAACAACATATAATGACAGTGACATCAAGCTTATAGTGCATTTTTTTTTTTACATGTTTTCCACCGAGTTCACCGCGCAGCTCACACACCCATTATAACCTGCAGACGTAGTTTGTATAAGAAGCCTCAACAAAAGCATATCTCCGATCCTGCCTTCCTCTATCAATGCTGTTGTTTTTGCTGTTGTTGCTATTGTTTCGCACATGCAAACAAAATCATAAGAAAAATAGTCAACAATATATTACATCACAGAGGTATTTTGTAGGTGCAAATACAAGAGGCAAATGTACAGCTGAAGTCAGAAGTTTACATACACCATAGCCAAATACATTTAAACTCAGTTTTTCACAATTCCAGACATTTAATTGTAGTAAACATTCCCTGTTTTAGGTCAGTTAGGATCACTACTTTATTTTAAGACAGAATAACAGTAGAGAGAATGATTTATTTCAGCTTTTATTTATTTCATCACATTCCCAGTGGGTCAGAAGTTTATATACACTTTGTTAGTATTTGGTAGCATTGCCTTTAAATTGTTTAACTTGGGTCAAACATTTTGGGTAGCCTTCCACAAGCTTCTCACAATAAATTGCTGGAATTTTGGCCCATTCCTCCAGACAGAACTGGTGTAACTGAGTCAGGTTTGTAGGCCTCCTTGCTCACACATGCTTTTTCAGTTCTGCCGGATTGAGGTCAGGGCTTTGTGATGGCCACTCCAATACCTTGACTTTGTTGTCCTTAAGCCATTTTGCCACAACTTTGGAGGTATGTTTGGGGTCATTGTCCATTTGGAAGACCCATTTGCGACCAAGCTTTAACTTCCAGGCTGATGTCTTAAGATGTTGCTTCAATATATCCACAGAATTTTCCTTCCTCATTATGCCATCTATTTTGTGAAGTGCACCAGTCCCTCCTGCAGCAAAGCACCCCCACAACATGATCCTGCCACCCCCATGCTTCACGGCTGGGATGATGTTCTTCAGCTTGCAAGACTCACCCTTTTTCCTCCAAACATAACGATGGTCATTATGGCCAATCAGTTCAATTTTTGTTTCATCAGACCAGAGGACAAGTCAGATCTTTGTCACCATGTACACTTGCAAACTGTAGTCTGGCTTTTTTATGGTGGTTTTGGAGCAGAGGCTTCTTCCTTGCTGAGCAGCCTTTCAGGTTATGTAGATATAGGACTCGTTTTACTGTGGATATAGATACTTGTCTACCCATTCCCTCCAGCATCTTCACAAGGTGCTTTGCTGTTGTTCTGGGATTGATTTGCACTTTTCGCACTCAACTACGTTTATCTCTAGGAGACAGAAAGCATCTCCTTCCTGAGCGGTATGATGGCTGCATGGTCCCATGGTGTTTATACTGGCATACAATTGTTTGTACAGATGAACTTTGTACCTTCAGGCATTTAGAAATTGCTCCCAAGGATGAACCAGACTTGTGGAGGTCCACAAGTTTATTTTTCTGAGGTCTTTGCTGATTTCTTTTGATTTTCCCATGATGTCAAGCAAAGAGGCACTGAGTTTGAAGATAGGCCTTAAAATACATCCACAGGTGCACCTCCAATTGACTCCAATTAGCCTATCAGAAGCTAATTTGCTAACTGCCTAAAGGCTGCTTAAAGGCAGTTAACTTAGTGTATGTAAACTTCTGACCCAGTGGATCTGTAATATAGTCAATTAAATGTGAAACAATCTGTCTGTAAACAATTGTTGAAGTAGATGTCCTAAACGACTTGCCAAAACTATAGTTTGCTAATATATAGTTTTATTCAAGTGTGTCTGGACTTGTTAATCCATTTGTTGATTTGTCCAGGTATTGCAACACTTCCAAGGTGCTCAGTTAGATAGAAATGGGTAATCAGGTCCAGATGCTTTAGAATAACATTTGACCAGTCCGTGATGACCTGCATAACTGAGAACCTTCATAAACAGCTCTTCAATTCTGTACAGAATGAGGCAGAAAATGTCTTTATTTAAAAAATGTCTTCCATATTACATATATCAAAACCTTGGGTTGACCTTGAATGCAGTAAAAACAATAAACTTTAGCCTGAGCAGCTCTTAGCCTCAATTTAGATTCACCTTGAACCTTTTGTTACACAGACAAATGCTGTGGCTTGCAACAATAATCCTTGTTATTTTTCAGAGTAGTCTGTCCTGCGAAACAAATGGTGTTTGTGCTCCCTCAATGATCACACAGACGTAAAACCTCAGAAAATGGAAGATACCATCATTAAAGAATGTCATAAAAACAAAGATCCTTGATCAAAATCTCCATCGTTCACATTGTTGAGTAACCACCAAACCCCACACTGAACCAGTGTAAGTGGAAACAGAAACAAAAGGGAAAGTGAACTTATACCAACTCAGTGCACTTGTGTGTGTTTGCATGCATGTATTTAGGACATAAGTCTGGGCGAGTAGGATTGAGGGGGAAAAACATCCTTGAAGAACAAAAAACAGTTAATGACAAGATACTGTATTTCTGTAAACCAATAAGTCATCAAGACAAAAAAAAAAAAAAAAAAAGAAAACTTAAATATAGCAACTATTATTTTTTTGTGAAAGAAAATGTATTTAGCCCCAAGCACAGGACAGACTGAGAAAGGAAAATAACTATCAGGGGAATCCAAGCACATAATGGAAACTGGAAATTAATTGAGAAAAGGTCAAGCATGCAAAAGCCAGATACAAGACAGAACGTTCTCAAAAAATCGAGTTAAAAAGTAAACTTTTTTTTTCTTTAAACTGACTGAAACTTATGAAAACTTTGAATCCTTTGTTGATTAATGTGTTTAAGTGTTTGCCATTTTCATATTGCACTTAAAAGTACAGATAAACCAAAATTATGTAATTTTTTACAACTCATATCGTTCCAAATGTTGTTGTTTTTTTTCACGGATCTTCACATCTTTACCAAACAATGGCAGTTCATTGTGACCACAGGCAGTCAAGCTTGAAAAAGGACAATAGCGCACTATAAAAGCAACATAAAAGTAGTTGATAAAACTTATAAATTCTTGCAATAACTTTGTGTGATCAACAGACTGAAAAGTCATTATGCACTTATAATGTCTGGACTTGTTTATCCATTTGTTGAAGATATTTAGCCTCACATACAAGTAGCTTCCTCAGACAGACATGGGTAATCAGGTCCAGGCCTAGAATCAGGCTCAGTTTATTTTGTTTTTTATGTTCCGTCTATGGTTTGATGTTATACAGACAATGTTATTGAAATACAGAAATTTTCTAACAGAAATCAAATTTGGCGCTGGTCACAATGTTTGGTTATGAACCACAGGAGAACTAGTCTCGCATAGCCAAACCTATGACTACATCATAAGCCTGGGCTGTATAGCAGCTTCAATTGGCAAAGAACCATTTTAGATGGGAAAAGCCATCTAACTGACCTGTTAAGCGACCAATCACAGTCGGTTATGTCATTACGGGGTGTTTGGGGGCGGGGATGTATCATACCATAATAAAAGACCAACATGGGGGAAAAAATTATCTATATAATGCTAGATAAGTCTCCGCGAGACAAGTCTCCGCGAGCAACTGCACAGTAAACACACGGGAGAAGAGCAGAACATGTGTAGAGAGTCTACGTACAGCACAGAAAACCTCATAGAGAATTTCACAGACATAACCAAGTAAACAATGTAGAAAATGCAGTTCTGCTCGTGGAC
Organism: Myxocyprinus asiaticus; assembly: GCF_019703515.2. Taxonomy (NCBI): domain Eukaryota; kingdom Metazoa; phylum Chordata; class Actinopteri; order Cypriniformes; family Catostomidae; genus Myxocyprinus; species Myxocyprinus asiaticus. Next base: position 17,092,408 of record NC_059375.1, read on the forward strand.
ATCCACTTTACTTTCTGCTAAGTGCCTCAAAAAACACTCTGAATATTTTTAAAAGTTTTGATGTCACTAACCTGGCAAAACTGGGAAAATTCCGCCTTGATAGAATGAGCACTTTTGAGGATGATATAGTCCTCAAAAGCACTCATTCTATCAAAACGAAAGCTTATGAACACAACTCTATCTGCGGCTGAAAAGCACAGTAATGTGTATGTACACTCACTTTACACTTTATTAGCAACACAATGGTCCTAATAAAGTACCCGACGTAGTCTTTTACATAATTGCTGTAGCCCATCCGCCTAAAGGTTCGACATGTTGTGTAGTCTGAGATGCTATTCTGCTCACTACAATTGAAGAGTGGTTATCTGAGTTACTGTAGCCTTTCTGTCAGCTCTAACTAGTCTGGCCATTCTCTGTTGATCTCCCTCATCAACAAGGCATTTCTGTCCGCAGAACTGCCACTCACTGGATGTTTTTTGTTTTTGCCACCATTCTGAGTAGGGCTGCAACTAACGATTATTTGAATAATCAACTAATCTAACGATTATTAGACTATTCAGGCAATTATTGCAATGATTAAACATCAGCTCTTAACCGACTATTCAGCCTGTACCTTGACTTAAAAGGTTGTAATAAACATGCTTACTAATAATAAAGGACAAAATCATCTTTTAAAAATACCTCTAAATTACATTCATTGAATTAAAGGAAAAAATGACTTTTTATTAAGTTTAATTCAGTAAAAAAATTAATTGCAAAAAATCATATTGTAAATCAAGTGTTTTGACTTTTTCCATTTAAAAATATCTAAAAATCCTTAAAACTTGATACAATTACCTGAGAAAAAACATATACAGTTGAAGTCAGAAGTTTACATACACTTAGGTTGAAGTCAATAAAACTCATTTTTTAACCACTCCACAGATTTCATATTAGCAAACTATAGTTTTGTCAAGTCGTTTAGGACATCTACTTTGTGCATAACACAAGTCATTTTTCCAACAATTGTTTACAGACAGACTGTTTCACTTTTAATTGACTATATCACAATTCCAGTGGGTCAGAAGTTTACATACACTAAGTTAACTGTGCCTTTAAACAGCTTGGAAAATTCCAGAAAATGATGTCAAGCCTTTAGGCAATTAGCCAATTATCTTCTGAGTCAATTGGAGGTGTACCTGTGGATGCATTTTAAGGCCTACCTTCAAACTCAGGCCTCTTTGCTTGACATCATGGGAAAACCAAAAGAAATCAGCAAAGACCTCAGAAAAAAAAACTTGTGGACCTACACAAGTCTGGTTCATCCTTGGGAGCAATTTCCAAACGCCTGAAGGTACCACGTTCGTCTGTACAAACAATAGTACACAAGTATAATCACCATGGGACCACGCAGCCATCATACCGCTCAGGAAGGAGACGCGTTCTGTCTCCTAGAGATGAACGTAGTTTAGTGCGAAAAGTGCAAATCAATCCCAGAACAGCAGCAAAGGTCCTTGTGAAGATGCTGGAGGAAACAGGTAGAAAAGTGTCTACACTGATCAGCCACAACATTAAAACCACTGACAGGTGAAGTGAATAACATATATTATCTCATTACAATGGCACCTGTCAACGGGTGGGATATATTAGGCAGCAAGTGAACAGTCAGTTTTTGAATTTCATGTGTTGGAAGCAGGAAAAATGGGCAAGCATAAGGATCTGAGCGACTTTGACAAGGGCCAAATTGTGATGCTAGACGAATGGGTCAGAGCATCTCCAAAACGGCAGGTCTTGTGGGGTGTTCCCGGTATGCACTGGTTAGTACCAACCAAAAGTGGTCCAAGGAAGGATAACCGGTGAACCGGCGACAGGGTCATGGGTGCCCAAGGCTCATTGATGCGCGTGGGGGGGCAAAGGCTCCGATCCCACAGAAGAGCTACTTTAGCACAAATTGCTGAAAAACGTAATGCTGGCCATGATAGAAAGGTGTCAGAACACACAGTGTATCGCAGCTTGCTGCGTATGGGGCTGCATAGCCGCAGACCGGTCAGAGTGCCCATGCTGACCCCTGTCCACCACCGAAAGCACCTACAATGGGAACATGAGCATCACAACTGGACCAGGGAGCAATGGAAGAAGGTGGCCTGGTCTGATGAATCTTTTAGATCATGTGGACGGCTGGGTGCGTGTGTGTCGTTTTCTTGGAGAAGAGATGGCAGCAGGATGCACCATGGGAAAAAGGCAGGCCGGCTGAAGCAGTGTGATGCTCTGGGCATAGTTCTGCTAGGAAACCTGGCATTCATGTGGATGTTACTTTGACACGTACCGCCTAGCTAAAGATTGTTGCAGACCAAGTACACCCTTTCATGGCAATGGTATTCCCTGATGGCATTGGCCTCTTTCAGCAGGATAATGTGCCCTGCCACACTGCAAAAATTGTTCAGGAATGGTTTGAGGAACATGACAAAGAGTTCAAGGTGTTGACTTGGCCTCCAAATTCCCCAGATCTCAATCCGATTGAGCATCTATGGGATGTGCTGGACCAACAAGTCCGATCCATGGAGTCCCCACCTCGCAACTTACAGGACTTAAAGGATCTGCTGCTAACGTCTTGGTGCCAGATACCACAGGACACCTTCAGAGGTCTTGTTGAGTCCATGCCTCCAGAGCTGTTTTGATGGCACGAGTGGGACCTACATGATATTAGGCAGGTGGTTTTAATGTTGTGGCTGATCGGTGTACATCCACAGTAAACAAGTCCTATATTGACATAACCTAAAAGGCTGCTCAGCAAGGAAGAAGCCACTGCTCCAAAATTGCCATAAAAAAGCCAGACTACAGTTTGCAAGTGCACACGGGGACAAAGATCTTACTTTTTGGAGAAATGTCCTCTGGTCTGATGAAACAAAAATTTGGCCATAATGATCATCATTATTTTTGGAGGAAAAAGGGTGAGGCTTGCAAGCCGAAGAAAACCATCCCAACCGTGAAGCATGGGAGTGGCAGCATCATGTTGTTGGGATGCTTTGCTGCAGGAGGGACTGGTGCACTTCACAAAATAGATGGCATCATGAGGAAGGAAAATTATGTGGATATATTGAAGCAACATCTCAAGACATCAGCCAGGAAGTTAAAGCTTGGTCACAAAAAATGTCCAAATGGACAATGACCCCAAGCATACCTCCAAAGCTGTGGAAAAATGGCTTAAGCACAACAAAGTCAAGGTGTTGGAGTGGCCATTACAAAGCCCTGACCTCAATCCGATAGAAAATTTATGGGCAGAACTGAAAAAGCATGTGTGAGCAAGGAGGCCTACAAACCTGACTCAGTTACACCAGTTCTGTCTGGAGGAATGGGCCAAAATTCCAGCAACTTATTGTGAGAAACTTGTGGAAGGCTTCCCAAAACGTTTGACCCAAGTTAAACAACTTAAAGGCAATGCTACCAAATACTAACAAAGTGTATGTAAACTTCTGACCCACTGGGAATGTGGTGAAAGAAATAAAAGCTGAAATAAATCATTCTCTCTATTAATAGTTGCTATATTCAAGTTAAACAATTTAAAGGCTTAGATCGTGACACTTAGCGCCACTCATAGAAGAGGCGCTGACTGCACAGAGATATGCCAGTTTTGGAGTTTATACTTATTTACATGACCTGCTTCCTTATTATTTGAACTTTTATAAAGGATGCATTAAACATATAACGGCGAGGTGATTCCTTTAAAGACGCTCTGACATGCAAGTTTTGCTTCAGTGGAACGGCAGCTCCGGCTCCGCTGTATTTCACAACGGGAGTGCTTCTGTATTTAGTTATTTTGTATTGTTGTATAATTTCCTCATACTTTGTGATCTACATCACCTGAAGCTGTTTGGAAAGTTTAGAGTGCATCTGGACTGTGAGCTGTGTAATTCTTTCTCTCCTCACTCAGGCGCGAGCTGCAATGCTGCTCTCGTGTGCCATCGTTAGTTTCATATCTGATCTCATGTTACGTTAAATTAGATCAAACGACTATTCAAAAACTAAAATTTGTATCGACAATTTTTTAGTCAACGTTGTCGATAACGTCGACTAATCGTTTCCATCCTAATTCTGAGTAAACTCTAGAGACTACTGTGTGTGAAAATCCCAGGAGATCAGCAGTTACAGAAATACTCAAATCAGCCCATCTGGCACCTATAATCATGCCACGGTCGAAATCACTGAAGATAAACATTTTCCCCATTCTGATGGTTGATGTGAACATTTCCTGACCCTTATCTGAATGATATTATGCACTGCACTGCTGCCACATGATTGGCTGATTAGATAATTGCATGAATAAGTTGGTGTAAAGGTGTACCTAATAAAGTGCTCAGTGAGTGTATATTGCTACAAAAAGGTCTGCACGTTCCCCAAGGAGGCTGGTAATTTTATCGTACGTAAAGGAATCACTTACTGTTCCTTAAAGCTGTCGGAAGATTTCTTCATCCATTCAGGAGAAGCACTCTAGTTTCACTATCTGACCAATGTGTTGACATTTTTCTTCTGATTAACTGGTTACAGTGCAGAGTAAATTTGTCTCCGTCAGAACTTTCTTACGTCAGCACGTCCTGACCTCGCACGAACTGAAACCAGTAATCTTATGGCTCTGTTCACACATGCTATCAATATGGAAATGCATAGGTAATGATACAACTTCTCATTAAGGGAAATTGCCAGAGCAAAATTTACCAGTATTTTCAAAAGGGTAGTATATTTTAGTAAATTTTCTGGAAAAGGCTGTATGTGTGAAAGGGGCTATAAAAAATAACACAGATTTGGAACAAAATTAAGGGGAGTAAATAATGTCAGAATTTTCATTTTAAAGAGTTAACCCTCTGGGGTCGACGGACACACCGGCGCGTCCTTCTGGATTTTTTCCTCATAACAGCGGAAACAACTTAAAATACTCTGTCATTTTTGGGCATACAGATAAGTGTAAGACATCATTAGAGAATATAAAGGTTCTACTTTTATTTGTGTACACTCACAATAACAACAAAACCTTGCGCTTTTGTAAAAAAGAAAATAAACAGGGTGCGCTTTCAGTCGTCTCTGTCTCTACGAGCATCTTTCACGTCACAAAAATGAACTGAAACTCCACGAATACTTATCACACAAACATGAAACATATGTCTAAAGAAAGCTTAAAATGTCTACTTTTAAATAAAACAATTCAAATTTAAAACAAATATTCTCCTGCAATGTAATCTGTATGAAACAAAGCGATGTACAGTTTCTACCGCCTCAGCTAATTATCCCTAATGTGATCCCACCCACCAGCAGATCGCGCTATTCATACGGTAATGTGCTGAGGCGATCAATGCAAATGGTAAACGCCCCCGACAATGCCTTAAAAAACATCAAGTTCATTCACTTTTCTGCGTGTTTGGAAGATGGCACGCTACACAGGTGAGGAAGCACCTGGATAGTGACGAAGAGTTCACATTTTCCTCAGAAGAAGAGTGGAAATCCAATGAACGTTTGAAGAGCGACTTGATCCAGCCGAGGATACACTTTCGGATAAGTAAGTCATTTAGTTTTACTTACATATTAGTTGACAAGCTATTTTATATAAATGTACATATTTTACTAGTTGGACTATTTCCAGACTTGCCAGCCAGGATTCAGAGTATTGAAATTTGAAATATGTCCTATTAGGAAAATTTTAGTTACATTTAAATGTTGTTTTGGCTAAAGCAGGTATTTAAATTGTATGCTGTATGATATAAATATGATATGTAATATGATATCAAAATAATATGAATGTTTAGATTATATTTTAACTAGTGTTTATGCTGCCTCATTATCATCAACGAAGCTTGTGCTTGCAAATATTTGTTCGGGTGTAAATGTGTAAAATGTGCTGTAAATATGCCCATATTATAAAATCAGCATATTAGAATGATTTCTGAAGGATCATGTGACACTGAAGACTGCAGTAATGAGGCTGAAAATTCAGCTTTGATCACAGGAATAAATTGCATTTTACAATATATTCAAATAGAAAAGTTATTTTAAATTGTAAAAATATTTCACAATATCACTGTTTTTGCTGTATTTTGGATCAAATAAATGCAGCCTTGTTGAGCAGAATAGACTTCTTTTAAAAACATTTAAAAAATCTTACAGATCTATAAACTTTTAAACGGTATTGTAGGTCTTAAGTTTTTAAGTAAAGTCTTTATGTAAAGAAAATGTATAGTCAGATTACTTTGAACTTAAACTTGATTTTGTGAATAAGCTACAAACAATACATTCAATCATTAAGTCTCCTCACATTCATTCTCTCTCAGGGGAGGGGTCTTTGTCTCCTCAGGTGTGAATCACATCAATATTCATGATCATCCACGCCTCCTCACATATAGCCTAACACTAAAAGTGTCTTACAAAATTTAAATGACTATATTGTTTTATATGAATGAGTGATCAGGATGGTTTTCACATCATTTTTGTAGCAAAAACTCTAGGCTACAAGATCCAGTTCTCAAAAGTCTTGTGAACAAATATTTAGTATGTGATATATGGCCTTATTTCAGTGACTTAAAATTTTTGTTTTTTCAAAAACCATGCATAAATGTTATTTTCTCAAAAATACAAACATGTACATACATGTTGCTCACATATTATTGTAGCCCAGTTTGTGCTGAATACAGTGTTATCAGACTTTAGCCATTAATATGTTTTTAAGCAACTGAAAAAAGCACAAATGTCAAGACATGTCAAAACTTCTCCAGGGCCCAAAACACCCTCAGACCCCAGAGGGTTAAGGTAGTAAAGCTTGCGTGACTGGAGACTGTCTCTTGAAAGTGCAGATGACAGTGCTGTCTGTTAAAATTATCAGTCTGTGTATGTGAACACTGGGGGCATCAAAGTGTTCATTACCTCCCGTTGGAATCGTCTCATTTCACTGCGGCCCTGTCTGACTCCACTGTGGCTCGTCTCATCCACCTCCATTCTCTCAGCATGCTCCAGCTCCAATGCCTCCAACTTCTCAATCACATTTGAACGCCCACTAAGAATGCAGAAAGAAAGAGATCTTCTAAGAGACAACATTACAGCACAGAAACTGGGCAAAAACTAAGTACAGAATGGGCATGCAGTATAGTTTTTGCTTTGCTGGCAACTTGTAATGCAAAATGTAAACTGCAAATCTTCTGATTCTAGTCATAATTGTGGAATTGCATGTTGCCACTTCAGATAAACTCAGGGTCAGAAATTAACTAATTTTAAAAATTAATTAATTTTCCCTGCAATAAATTTCTCTGTTTTTATTTGTAGCATTTGATGTATATGTTAAAATTCTATTTTAAACCTAATTAGATTTTTTTATCTTTTATGAATCAATTCAATTGAGGCATCTGACATAAAGGGACAACACACTGTGTTTTTGTGTGGTTAGAAAAAGTTACAAGGTAAAAATAAACGCCAGGGGGCACATATTGCCACCTAATAAAAATTTGCATCTTTGAACAGAATTTTCAGAAAAGAATTGTGCTGAATCTTCAAGTTATAAATACATTATAACATTTGGTAGGAAGGGGTTAAAATGTGACTATGTCTCCTAATTTTGATTAACCCGTTTCCACTACCATTTCCTGATTCTTACAGACAGGAATCCAGTTCACAAAAACGATGTCTGAAAACGATTTTTTAAAATGATGACCTTATTTGGGATATGCACAGTAATGTCAGCCCTCCTTAAAAGGAAACAAGAAAGCCAGTCAGTGAGGTATTTATGTCACATGACAGCTCAAAGCTTCATTGGCTGCTGTGTACAAAGTGGCACAATTCCCATAAACCCAAATTAAACCAAAGTCAAGTATCTTTTTCTATTGGACAGGGTTATTCTTCAGTCCTGTCCATTTATTATTTGCCTCCCTCTTACTGAAAAATACGTCAGTATGTTCGAAACTTTGCTCTCTGGAGGACTTTGACCTTTGGTAAAGGGGTTAGTGGGAGTGCCTCAAAAAGAGCAAAATGAACAGTGTTATTGACAGTGTTTACTTTAAACACAAATACCACCAACAACAGCAGGGGGAGATATAATTATCGCCATAATTCAATGTCAAAAGAATGTGTCCATGTCCATGTTGCAAAATACTTGCTGGTGTTTGCCCTGTTGATTTGGCCTAATAAGGTGTGTGCATGGTTTAATCTTCTCTGCTTGTGCTATCCGCCACACAGTACTCTCGGGTCTCACTTCATCTGGAGTAAGGGCTGCTTAGTGTGAGTGGCCGAAGCACAGCATGCCTTTAAAAGGAGAGGCGTAGAGAGAAGCCAAAGAATGAATGAAAGAGCGTGCGAGGGGAAGAGCTTATGCTCACCTTCTCTCAGGGCTGAAGACAAGCTCTTTGTCCTGTCTTTCTGGACTGCGAAGGCGGCTCCGTTTCTCCGCCTTGCGTGCCTCTGTATCACTGCGGCGGGGCAGAGCACGATGAGCACGGCCTAGTGGTTCAGCCGGGTGGCTGTCGTTGCTGGTGACAGTGCTGCCGCTAGCATCGGAGTCCAGAGAACTCATGGAGCCGCTAATGTGGGAACCGTTAGACAGCAGGCTGCTGCCTGATGGGAAGGGGTCGCTGGGAGCAGGGGAGAGGCAGCGAGGGATGCCCCCCAGCTCTCCACTGTGCCTGCTGGATGAGCTGCCTGTGGGGGACAGGGGGTCATGAGAGGGCTGGGAAACAGCAGAGTGGAAGGAGAGCCCGCTCCGGTCCACCTCGTCACCGTTCACAGAACTCTGATCTGAACATCGACTCAACATTGACCCCTCACCTACAGAATGTAATAAAAGAAGAGAGTCAGAGTGCATTACTGTTTATTTTTACCAAGTTAAAGACCCCAAGACATGGCTTGATTAAAGCCATTTTCTTTCCTGTTTTTTCATGCTTACGAAACAGGAAGTTGGGGATGTACATATTGAAGGGCTTGTCCCTTTCTTTAGATATTGAGGTAGTGATGGAGGAGACACATTCTCATTCTAAAGAGCAATTTATTGGACAATAATTTGAATACGAACACGAGTGCAAGATGAGTCATCAATATTTTTAAAACTGTAAATTTTAAAAGTGTACATCAGCTAAAAGTTTGTTTTAGGAGTACACTAGCATACAGATGGCCTCCAAGCTACAGACATGGACTTAGAGCCACAAAACTCTAATTTTGATTTCATGGGGGTTTTCAATGAGGGTTTTGTGGAATACAAATATGTTTTTTGAGGACTCCCATACCTGCAGAGGGCATTGGTGAGCCAAGTGGTGCCATTTCACTAGCAGACCGTGTCTGGGACACATCCGTCTCTCTGCTTTGCAGCTCCTCTTGCCATATGATAGAACTGGAGTCTGGAGCCTTCTCTGCATCAGGGATGCCTGAGCCAGTCACTGCTACCTTAGCTGGCCCAGGCTCCTACAAAACAAACATATAACATCAATAAATTTAATTACTATATATTTCCATAGAAGCATAGATCTAGTAACAGACACTGCAAGAAAAAGATCCCAACGAAAGCATCCTTCAAGTCAACATGGAATCAAAATCGACTGCCTTTAATTTCTTAATATACATTCCTGGTCTGAAATGTTCAAACAAAGAAATGTTTGTTTTTGTAATCTTTTATCAAAATTTGATAACTTGGCCTGCTTTTGAAAGCTGATGTTACAAATCCCTCTTCAACCCCTCACCTCCAGCCACCTGGGTTCATTCTGGTATTGCCATACTTAGGGATGCACCGATGAGAGCATTTTTGGCCTATACCAATACCATATTTAACAAAAAACTATTGGCCAATACCGATATTTTGCCACTTACCATATTTAGTCATCAGATCACTGTTTTGCTCAGGAATTATGTTTTAAAAATGTACAGGGAGGTACAAAAGCTTTTTCTCTGTTCTAACAATAAATAATTTCCATTAAACATGGATTGGATCTGTTGAACACATGACAGGCCAATTTAAAGAGAGCCACAATGAAAGATAAATAGAAGATAAAAAGATACAAATATTGAAAAATAAATAAATATCATGGCATGATGAATATGAAAAAAGGTTATTTTGTACTTAAACAATTTTTACACTGCTGTTTTTGCAATTCAAAACAACAAAACTCACAATTTACATGTTTGTAATGTTTATAAAAGAACATCACAAATTAATATTATGCATATGTTGGGCAATTCCACGGAAATGTCAATCACATCATGGAAAAATCAAAAGTTACCAAAGGAACAAAAAGCCCTTTTAAGTTCTTTTGTGGTGTAATGGATAATGGATATTGTAGTACAGACCGCTAGAGGGCGCCGCTTGCTTACACAATGCTGACTGAAGCGTTGATCGCAGTCATTTTTTAACTGCAGCCTTTCAAGCTTTTGTAATCGCATAAGACCATATTGCGATTTCAATCTTAACCCAATCAATTGTGCAGCATTAATGGATCCCATTCTAATGTCTCAGAATTCAAAGTTTGCTTGTTTCAAAGCATTTCAGATGGTTTTACCTCATCATGCATAGGTAAGTGCCGCTTTCACAACTGTCATGGTCTGAAACAACATTTTTTTTCTTATTAATGTGAGAAAGAGTATGATTACAAATTAAATATTTAATGTTCTTAGGAGTGCCAACCCTTCTACATTCTTTCTGGATTATGCATTTGAATTCAAAGAGTTTTACGAAGTGTGTTGATAATGAATTATAACTGAACCATCGGTTTTTCATATAGGCATTTTCAAGCTTAAAAATGATTTGCAGATGGTTTAATTTGGTAAATAATTGGCCGATAAATATAGGCAGCCGATACATCAGTGCATCCCTAACCCTACTCCAAGTCTTGCACTAAACTTGCTTTCTTGTTTTATATCCTGTTTTACTTTGAAATACGTCACTTCACAAAAGTAAAATGGGAAGGGAAAGACATTTAAATTGACTTGAAAGCAACACGAAAATTCAGAAGGTCATATACACCTGTGAGGTTGCAGGTTCCACTTTACGCTTCTTCTTTTGATTTTGCTTGTTGGTCCTTGGATAAACCACTAGCTGTTCACTCCATCTGTTGAAAGACAAAAGATCGCTGCACTAAACAGTCGCATATGTCAAGTTCAAACTTGCGTCCCATTAGTGAAGGAGACTGTAGGTTGGTGATATGAACTGTCACATACCCATTGATGATCTCTTTGCTATCTCCTCGAATGTAGTACTCCTGCTCAGGGGTGATGATGCACAGCGCATTCTTCTGCCCTGTCCTGGGCTCAGCATCTATCACGTCTGTGCAGAGGTTCATGTTGACAGTTCCTTGCGGGAGTGTACTTGGCTGTGAGAGATCAGATGAGAAAAATTATTTCGAAAATCCAGAAATCAAGATACATTTTGGTCAGACCATTTCCAGAGAGACCAATGTATATTCAATCAACATAAAACTAAGACAATAACAAAATGACATGGAAAACAGCTTACAGAAGAAGTGGATGAATTTGACAACTTGAGTGACGTCTACAAAGACTTTTTCATGCCCCCACTATAACAATGTTTCACTTTTATGAGAAGTGAACAGTGACCAAGACAAACATAATTCCTAACTTCTAGAAATCAGCGGCAATACAACTCAGCTTTAATCTTAACCATATTGCTGGTGCCATTATTCCTAAGTGCATCAAGCCAGCCACCGCTGCCCCTGTGCAAAACTCGTCAATGGAATTATCCCTTTATTTATGCCAGTCATCCTGACATGCTTTGAATTACTGCTTATGTCCCACTTTAAAGCCTCACTGGACTCATACTGGACCCCCTGCCCCTGGCCTGATGACAGAACAGTTCCACTGTGGACTACATATCAACTTCCATCCACGTGGCCTGCTTTCATCAGAACAATAAGTTCTCTATCTGAAGGCAGTTCACTGACCTTCATGGCTCAGCATTCACACCATCATTGCATTGACTCTAACATATAAGTTCCCTTTATTCGATCTGTTCATCAAACTGTGCCAATAAATCTGTGACAGACAGAACACAGGCAGAAGCAATGAGCTGACTTCACATCACCCTGAACACTACTGCCCTGCAAGGTTGACCTCATTAGGGCTGGGCCATATATTGAATAGCCACAATATAATCTTGATGATTTTGCAGCCGATATAAAATGTAGCTACATTACATTGAGATAACTTTATTGTTTTTTTATATGGTCATTAAAGGTGAAGTGTGTAAAAAATATTCAATGTTGAAATACTTTTTTTAACTGGGCTGGGCGATACGGCCAAAAATATTACCACAATATATATATATATATATATATATATATATATATATATATATATATTTTTTATTTTTTTTTCCATTTTGTTCGATATCGATACTCATAACATTATACATTTCATACCATTAATAGGTAAAGAAATGCATTCCACATATTTGTTAGCATTCAAGAATGAATGTAAACATAACTTGTTTGTTTACAAGTAAACTCCACAGGGTAAGCAAATTTTTATTTGATATTCAAGTATACTCAGTTTAGGATTTAATCCTACATAAGGTGTGTGACCATTTTTTGCCACAATTCCACTGTCAGCAGAAGTTTGACTCTCCTGATAGAAAAACAGTTGAAGTCAGAAGTTTACATACACTTAGGCTGAAGTCATTAAAACTCATTTTTTAATCACAGATGAACGTAGTTTGGTGCGAAAAGTGCAAATAAATCCCAGAACAACAGCAAAGGACCTTGTGAAGATGCTGGAGGAAACGGGTAGACAAGTATCTATATCCACAGTAAAACGAGTCCTATATCGACATAACCTGAAAGGCTGCTCAGCAAGGAAGATGCAAATGCTCCAAAACCGCCATAAAAAAGCCAGACTACAGTTTGCAAGTGCACATGGCGACAAAGATTTTACTTTTTGGAGAAATGTCCTCTGGTCTGATGAAACAAAAACTTTTGAACTTTTTGGCCATAATGACCATCGTTATGTTTGAAGGAAAAAGGGAGTGGCTTGCAAGCCATAAAAACCATACCAACCGTGAAGCATGGGGGTGGCCGCGTAATTTGTGGGGATGCTTTGCTGCATGAGGGACTGGTGCACTTCACAAAATAGATGGCATCATGAGGAAGGAAAATGATGTGGATATATTGAAGCAACATCTCAAGACATCAGCCAGGAAGTTAAAGCTTGTTCGCAAATGGGTCTTCCAAATGGACAATGACCCCAAGCATACCCCCAAAGTTGTGGCAAAATGGCTTAAGTACAACAAAGTCAAGGTATTGGAGTGGCCATTACAAAGCCCTGGCCTCAATGTGATTTTTTTGTGGGCAGAACTGAAAAAGCATGTGCGAGCAAGGAGGCCTACAAACCTGACTTGGTTACACCAGTTCTGTCTGGAGGAATGGGCCAAAATTCCAGCAACTTATTGTGAGAAGCTTATGGACATTTCTGTCGCAGAGAATTAAGTTAATTGTATAGATACTCTATTAGGTTGGGCATTGGTCGTAATTTTAGAAAATATACAACATAAACTTTGACATGTTACTTGAGCATGTAACTTAAATGTCATTTTTTCTCTCCAGATAAATAACTTATTTAGAGCACAAAATTGTTTACAAGAGAACAAAGTGCTTCATAGATCTAGCCTCTTAATTTTGCTCTCAAAGTGCATCACATTGATGCATTTAACTTTAAAATGTACACAATTTTCTTATGGGGGAGAATGCCCCCGGACCACCCTAGAGGGTCTGAGGTCCACCCATCACAGTCTCACAAAATCCTGTGGGAAACACTGAAATAGCAATGGTGTTAATGTCAAGAGTTGCTGTTGTGTTCTGTCGATAGCTGTATTGCATTGTCAGTGCTGTCTTGTCCGGTACACAACTTTGTCAGATTAGCCAGACATCTAGCTAGCTAGCAGCTACCTAGCCTCATTACTGGCTTTCATGACAGCAGGGCTAGGTAGCCAGCAGCCACCTAATATTTCCTAAACGGCTGATTTCATGACTGTAATTCAGTTAGCCAGTTGTTTGTATAACTTTGCCGAACTGATTGTGTTTTTAGCGGCAAGCACCTGATCGTCTAGATGTAAAAAAATCTGCTGAATATCAAAAATTACTCAGAAGTTTATCATCAATAGAGGATTTTTTTCCCCATTAAATACTGAGACAGTTTTATCGCCAAGCCCTACTCATAACCTTGCTTAATAAGCAGAGACAATTATTAGGAAATCATTCGTAGGTTGCTTTCCATGAAAACTATAAACACTGTATCTCTGTGGCATTATAAAAATTGCTCTGTTTGCTGGAGAAGCCCATCCAGCCCGACACAGCAACATTAAACGCTTTTCAAACATTGGGCCGAACAGTTCTGAGTATTGTGAGTAACTGTTCCAGCAGCATTTCAACTTGAACATTTAGTACAGTCTGATTACAAAGGTTTTTTTCAGCACGGTTAGCTAACCATACTCAGGACAGGAAACCCATTCTGGTGGAAACGTGGCTATTCATGATTGGTCACTTGACCAGTCAGTTCATTGTAATCCTCATTTCGCTGCACCACCGTTGACAATGAAACTGTATGGTTCCGCAACAAGAACCATTAGGCCCAATGGTGTAAAAGCACCTATAGACTCCACCAGTAGTGTGAGTCTGGGCCAGAATATCAATGGCAAATAGGGGGAGTGTTCAAGAAGCTGTGTGCATACTTATTTTTGCAATTCCATTTGGTGGTGGTAGTGGTGCAGAAATTACACACTTCAGCTTTAAGATTCCTAAAGAGCATGTCATCAGACTAGTTTCACGATCCTTGTCTTTGACTCAGAAGTATGAGATGTTGTACTATTGTCTCCGATTTAAACTTTAGTTAAAACAGACATGGACTAAAAGCCATAAAACTCAAAAGCTGTATTAAAGTTGGAAAGTTTAATTTATTTCTGTGAATCAGTTCTATAAATGGATCCATTTAAAACTCTCATTTATTTATATGATTGCGTATTCACTCAAATTTCTTAATTATTTTTAACAATTAAAATTTTTACTGTCTTTTTCTTCTATATGGTTTTTAACAATTACAATTTTTACTGTCTTTTTCTTCTAGATGGTTTCTCTGAAAAAAAAATTAACCTTTTAATCCAATTCAGGGCAAATATTTAAATACAGATATATACACTCACTTTATTAGGAACACCTGTAACAGACTGTAACAAACTTCATGCAGGGAAGGGAAGGAGGACACAGGGAACTGGTTTATTCCACTTAAAAGGAAAGGCTTTTAATTAATAAACTCAAGCGCTTTACAGCTTCACACACATTAGCACAATACAGTCTTTTCAAACATGTAGCTCTTCTCTCCACTTGCTGCTGGCATGGTTCCTTTTATACCGCTCTTCCCCCAAGCTTACTGCAACTGGAAACAGGTGATAGTCATTATCTGGCTCAGATGTATGCATCCTTACCGTTTTTCTCTCTCCGGATGAACGCTCGACTACGCTCCCGCCGCCACATATCCTCACCGTCCGACTCAGGTCGGGGAGACATGCGGCCTGCCTACCACTCCCCCCCATTTCTGGAAAGGAAGTCGGCAACAGCCATCTGCACTCCCTTGAACTTAAATGGCTGACGCACCAGATACCAACGGGTGATCCGCGCGTTGGTATCTTTCATGCGGTGGAGCCACTGGAGTGGGGCGTGATCTAAGCAGAGAGTGAAGGCCCACCCCGACAGGTTCAGGTGGGCCTTCAGGTTCAACGTTTTCAGCGGTGCTGTACTTCGTCTCCCTCAATGAGAGCTTGCGATTAATGTACCGCAGCGGGCGCTCCTCCCCTGCGAGAGCACCACCCCCAGCTCTCTGTCTGAAGTGTCCATCAGTAACACAAAAGGGAGAGAGAAATCAGGTGAATGTAAAAGCGGCCCCCCACAAAGTGTGGCTATAACTTGCATAAACGCCTGTTGACACTGCTCCGTCCACTGGACCGGGTCTGGAGCTCAGCAGGCTGGTGACATCCGAATAATTAGGCACGAACCTCATATAATAGCCAGCCAGCCCCAGGAACTGTCTCACCACCTTTTTGTTCTTGGGTCTCAGGCAAATCGCAATTGCCACAGTTTTGTCAATTTGGGGATGCACCTGCCCGTGGCCCAAGTGGAACCCCAGATACCGTACCTCCACCCGTCCAATTGCGCACTTCTTGGGGTTTGTTATGAGTCCCGCCCGTCGCAGCAATCTCAGGACCACCCTCAGATGCTACATGTGCCATTACCAATCATTAATGTAAATGATAATGCAGTCTAGATAGGCAGCGGCATACACTGAATGCGGTCTGAGGATTCGGTCCATGAGGTGCTGAAATGTAGCTGGGGCCCCAAACAAACCAAACGGAAACGTCACAAATTGGTGTAACCCAAATGGTGTGGAGAAGGCCGTTTTTTCACAGTATATTGGGGTCAAGGGGATCTGCCAATAACCATTTGTCAAATCCAGTGTCGAGTAAAATTGAGCGGTGCCCAACCGATCGAGCAACTCATCAACATGTGGCATCGGGTACACGTCAATAGACACCGCACTGACTATTCTATAATCCACAAAGAACCGGACCGACCCGTCGCTCTTAGGAACTAGAACAACCGGGCTAAACCAATCACTGAGGGATTCCTCTATTACACCCATATCGAGCATTGCATCTAATTCCTCCCGAACCACTTTTTTCTTGTGCTCGGGAAGTCGGTAGGGACGCTACGTACCACTACCCCCTGCTTGGTCTCGATGTGGTGCTGTATGAGATTTGTATGACCCTGCAGAGGAGAAAACACATCCGCAAATTCTTTCTGCAACTTGGCCACCTGTGACTTGATACGGTGAGAGGTGGTCTCCGCAAGTGACCGGGGCAATATGATTGGGATTTGTGATCACCTCAGGTCTGAGCTCCACCCTCTCCGGAACTACCATTGGTTGAGGTGGTATATTTGACGTGTGCCCCCTCTATTGGTTGGTTTCACCTCATAATCGAGATCCGCCACTCGTCATGTGACCTCAAAGGGCCCTTGCCACATAGCGAGTCATTTAGAGCTCGATGTGGGAAGTAATATGAGCACTTTATCTCCCGGTGCAAATTCCCGTAGCCGTGTTCCCCTGTTATAGAGTCGGCTTTGATGTTCCTGAGCTTGGAGCAAATTCTCCTGTGTTAGCTGCCCCAAAGTGTGGAGTTTTGCTCTAAGATCAAGAATGTATTGAATTTCATTCTTACCGTTTGAAGGACCCTCCTCCCAGGCTTCCCATATGACATCGAGCACACCGTGCGGGTGCCGCCCATACAACAGCTCGAATGGGGAAAACCATGTGGAGGTTTGCGGGACCTCTCGCACTGTGAATAACGGGATCGAGCCATTTTCCCAATTTCTAACATCCTCCTGCACGAACTTACGAATCATATTTTTTAGGGTTTTATTAAATCGCTCTACCAACCCATCTGTCTGTGGATGGCAAACACTAGTGTGGATCGACTTAATACCCAACAGTTCATAAAGCTCATGTAGTGTCCGTGACAAATGTAGTGCCCTGGTCAGTGAGGATATCTTTCGGAATCCCCACTCGGGAGATTATTTTGAAGAATGCCTCCGCAACACTGCTTGCTGAGATGTTGCGCAGGGGCAGTGCTTCTGGATGTCACGTTGCATAGTCCACAAGGACTAATACAAAGCGGTGTCCACGTGCTGACCGCTCTAATGGCACGATAAGGTCCATGCCAATTCTTTCAAAGGGGACCTCGATTAGTGGGAGGGGTGCAACGGCGCTCTTGGGGTGGCCGGCGGATTCGCCAGCTGACATTCACGGCAAGTCGCACACCACCTGCGGACATCCCTGTGAATGCCCGGCCAATAAAAATGGGCAATTAGTGGGGCCTGGGTAGCTCAGTGGTAAAGACGCTGGCTACCACCCCTGGAGTTTGCTAGTTCAAATCCCAGGGTGTGCTGAGTGACTCCAGCCAGTTCTCCAAAGCAACCAAATTGGCCCGGTTGCTAGGGAGGGTAGAGTCACATGGGTAAACTCCTCGTGATCGCTATAATGTGGTTTGTTCTTGGTGGGGCGCATGGTGAGTTGAGCGCGGTTGCCGCGGTGGATGGCGTGAAGCCTCCACACGTGCTATGTCTCCATGGCAACATGCTCAACAAGCCACGTGATAAGATGCGAAGGCAACTGGGATTCGTCCTCCGCCACCCAGACTGAGGCGAATCACTACGCGACCACGAGGACTTAAAAGCACATTGGGAACTGGACATTCCAAATAAAAAATAAATAAAAAAAGGGGCCAATAGTCGGTCCAGTGTCTTCCTCGCCCCTAAGTGACCCGCCATCGGATTATAGTGAGCCGCCTGGAATAACATTTCCCACCGGCTCTGCGGTATTAACAGCTGGGTTGTATCCTCTTTTGTTCGAGCATCCTGCACCACTCAATACAACCGCTCTTTTATTATGGCAAAATAAGAATATGAAAGTGTGACGTTTGGCTGGAGACGCTGACCATCAGTGATTTTCACTTGGTCAAGGGCATGACTAAGGGTCTCGTCTCTCGACTGCTCCAGAGGGAAATCACTTTCGGGAAACCACCGAATGATGGGAGTGGCCGACGCCTCCCCCTCCCTCACATCATTCTGACGTGGAACTGACGAAGACGGCCCTGGCTCCGCCTTCCCTGCCAAAGCATCGCACATTTAATATCTGGCTGCTTTTTTGCAGGACCCATCCACACATATTCCCTTTAATACATTTTCAAACTCTGGCCAATTAGTTCTCAGAATTAGTGGATGGGTGAGGCGGGAACTAACCGCCACCTCCACTCTATGCTTTTTTCCCCAAAATTTGATAACGAGTGTCACTACAGGGTAGTTGTAAATATCCCGATGCACACACTTCACCCGAACTCTCTCTTGGTTGTGCCCAAAGCCTCGTGTTGAACCAAGCATTGGTGGATCCCCGCAACTCCAGCATGCTGGCCCAGGCGCTACGCCCGCACCTGCTTCGGCGGGCACATCCCCCTGAGGGGGAGAGCGGTGAGGCACTGAAGTCGCCGGGGGAGGCAAACACCCGCGAACGGGGAGCCGGCTTCGGCAGCGGAACACCACGCCCGACGGCAATGGACCCATTCTGCCATCCTTTTCGGTAGCCAATGGATCAGCTGCTCCAGCACCACCTGGTCGACAACTCCCTCAATGTCGCAGTCCCCCGTCAGCAGCCATTTCTGGGCTGCCGGTCCTTTCCAACTTCATTGACCGGAAGAGCTGACAGTACTGTTCTGGACTCCAGCTGACCCACTGCAGATGGTTTTCTTCAAGTCGCTGTAAACCAGGAGACTAGCCGCCAGCAGTTGTTGAGCTGCAAGTTGGGCTTCCCTGGACAACAAAGGAATGAGCCGGGCTGTCCATTGAGAACATTGCCAACCCCAGATCTCAGCAGTTCGCTCAAAGAGGTCAAGGAAGGCTTCTGGGTCATCTTCCGCCACCATCTTCATGAGCGTGGGTGGGGGCATGGGGCTGCTGCTGTCCAGGGTCGCAGCCGGGGCTTTCTCCTGGCTGAGGAGACTATGGATCGCCTGCCGGTCCTCTGCTTGAGCTCTGAGGATCTCGTGGAAGCGGCGATCTTGGCCTGTTGGTGGGAGTGGTGCAGGCTGGCGAGGGACTTGAGGACTTCAGCCAATGGCAAGGACTCCATGAGGCGTACTTTTATCGATTTCGTCCCGGGTTTCTGCACCAGTGTAACAAACTTCACGCAGGGACGGGGAGGAGGACACAGGGAACTGGTTTCTTCCACTCAAAGGTAAGGCTTTTAATTAATAAAGTCAAGCGCTTTACAGCTTCACACACACACATTAGCACAATACAGTCTTTTCAGACATGTAGCTCTTTTCTCCACTTGCCACTGGTGTGGTTCCTTTTATACTGCTCTCCCCAAGCTTACAGCAATTGGAAACAGGTGTTAGTCATTATCTGGCCCAGGTGTATGCACCCTTACCGCTTTCTCTCTCTCTGGACGAACGCTTGACCATGTCCCCACCGCCACAAAGACCTACTTATTCATGCAATTATCTAATCAGCCAATCGTCTGGCAGCACTGGAACGCATAAAATCACAAAGATTTGGCCAATTCATTCCGAATGATGTGGTAACATGAGACTTTTTTTATTCGGACTGTGCTACTAGTCCGATCACAAACGGATTGCTAGGGTCCATGTAAATGCACCTAGTTACAGAAATACTCAAACCAGCCAATCTGGAACCAACAATCATGCCACAAAAATCACTGAGATCACATTTTTCCCCATTCTGATGGTTGATGTGAACATTAACTGAAGCTCCTGACCCGTATTGGCATGATTTTATGCATTCCAGCACTGCCAGACGATTGGCTGATTAGATAATTGCATGAATAAGTAGGTCTTTGTGGCGGTGGGGACATGGTCAAGCGTTCGTCCAGAGAGAGAGAAAGCAGTAAGGGTGCATACACCTGGGCCAGATAATGACTAACACCTGTTTCCAATTGCTGTAAGCTTGGGGAGAGCAGTATAGGAACCACACCAGTGGCAAATGGAGAAAAGAGCTACATGTCTGAAAAGACTGTATTGTGCTAATGTGTGTGTGAAGCTGTAAAACGCTTGAGTTTATTAATTAAAAGCCTTACCTTTGAGTGGAAGAAACCAGCTCCCTGTGTCGTCCTTCCCCTCCCTGCGTGAAGTTTGTTACACTGGTGCCGAAACCCGGGACAAAATCGAAGAAAGTATGCCTCATGGAGTCCTCGCTATTGGCTGAAGTCCTCAAGTCCCTCGCCTGCCTGCACCACTCCCACCAACAGGCCCTTCTTGTGCTTCGACAGGACCGAGATCGCCGCTTCCACAAGATCCTCAGAGCTCAAGCAGAGGACCGGCAGGCGATCCGGAGCCTGGAGCAGTCAAGAGACGAGACCCTTAGGCAGATGGTCTACAACAGCAGAAGACCAAGTCGGGCACTTTATTAGAACCATAGTGTTCCTAATAAAGTGCTCAGTGAGTGTTTACATCATACCTCACTGGTGGTACCGTTCACAAACAAACCATGAGAAAGCACAGAGGGAGGAAATTCCTTCATTCATTGGCTAAAGCTACCAGGCTGAACATAGCCCTCATATTTAAAGTCAATGGGGACCAAAACTTTCAAGCTCCAAAAAAGACAAAGGCAGCATGAAGGTAATCCATATGACTCTAGTGGTTCAATGTCTTCTGAAGCTTCTCTCATGAACATGCCAAGACTGCAGATTAGGGCTGAAACGATTAGTCAACATTATGGACAACGTCGACAATAAAAAATTGTCAACAACAATTTTCGTTTGATATCATTTAACGTAACATGACATCACATTAAACTCTAATGATGACGCAAGAGAGCAGCACTGCACTTCGCGCCTGACTGAGGAGAGGAAGAATTACACAGCTCACAGTCTTGATGCACTCTAAACTTTTCAAACAGCTTCAGGTGATGTAGATCACAAAGTATGAGGGAATTATGTAAAAATACAATGCAAAAATACAAAATAAGTAAATACAGAAGCATTCTCGTTGTGGAACAAGTGGAGCTGGAGCAAAACTTGCGTGTTGAGCATCTTTAAAGGAAACACCTCGGCGTTACATCTTTAATGCAGTTATATTTAATGTGTTATAGCTTTATTAAATTTCAAATAATAAGGAAGCAGATCATGTAAATTACTACAAACTCCAAAACTGGCATTTCTCTGTGTGGTCAGCACCTCTTCTATGAGTTGCATGAATGTCCCAATCTAAGGGGGAAGAGATTGAAACTGCACCCGGCTGAGGCACATTCTGTCGCGGGGACGCTCGTCCCTCGAGCGCACACGCTTAATGCAGCTAGATTATAACGTGATGGCTCATGACTTACTGAATTATAATATGTGTCACTGTGCATTTCTTATCATGAAGAAAATTGGCAATATGCAGCTTTATTAATACAAGAGAGTTTGTTGTTTTGTGAGTTAAAGATGGATTGAAGTGAACAGAAAGGTGAGAGAGGGTAGTCTTCATCTCATTATACACGGCAACAAAATACATTTTTGATTTATTTTTGTTTTGGCTTGTTTTCCAATATAAATATCTAAAACTCCTTTAAAACAACGTACATTTTCTTTAGCAGCTATACTGCAGAAGAAATAAATTGTTATCTGAGAATGTTGAATATAATATAAAAAATTAAAATAATCTAAAAATCCTTAAAAAAAAAAAAAAAAAAAAAAAAAAAAGATGCATTCACCTGAGCAGCAGCATATAAGATATTTAGACTTGCTTTTAGAGAATAGCTCTTGAATATAAGTATATTTTGTCTTTACTGCACTCGCGAAAGTATAACCAAGTGAAAAAATACACTTATTTACAAAATACACTTATATTTAAGATACATTCTCTTAAAGCAAGTCTAAATATAATATATGTTGCTTCTCAAGTAAATGTAATGATTAATCGTTGCAATAATCACCAAATAGTCAAATAATCATTCTAATAATCGTTAGATTAATCGATTATAAAAATAATCATTAGTTGCAGCCCTACTGCAGATGTCAAAATTGATTGAGAAAAAAAAAGGTACATTTTGGTCTGATTCATGGCCAAAACCAATCGTATCGCTTCAAAAGCCAAAATTACAACATACGAGTCGTATGGATTACCTTTATGCTGCATTATGTCCTTTTGGAGCGTGAAAGTTTTGGAACCCATTGACCTGCATTTTATAGAAATAAATCATACATCACAAATCATATATCTATGAAAATATCTTCGATTGTGTTCCACACAAGAAAGAAAGTCATATGAGCTGGAGATGGCATAAGGGTGAGCAACTGATGAGAGAATTATCATTTCTGTGTGAACAATTCCTTTAAGACACAAACCTTGAAATGCATACATTATGCAAAGACCAGACCATCACATTGTTTTGTTTTATTTTTGGCTGCTGCATGTAAGTTAGCTCATCCATTTGTTCAATAAATTCATTGTGTTTAAAAAAAAAAAAAAGAAAAAAAAAAGGAAGAAAAGGAAGAAAGAAAAATCCTTTCAGTTCCAGTGCAGGGCAAGTGAATAAAGAAGGTGACAACATTAAGCAAGAAGAACTACACCTCCTTTGAGAAAACACAACCCAGACTGGACAGGTTTGGTGGAGTGTTGGCTCACCACTTGAGTAGAAAAGAAAAGTCCTTTTGGTTCCAGTGCAGGGCTAGTGAATAGTGAAAGTGATAACATTAAAAGATTAAAGATCTACACCTCTTATTTTGAGTGTATAAAGCAGAGAGCAGAGGCTTAATTACCATGGCAATGGATTTGTTTGAAATATTACAACTAGGAATGTAGTACACAGCATAAGGTGTAGTATGCAGAAGACAGGATGTTAGTATTCCATTCCCAATCCACCCTATGTATTTGCCCAATTACTGGGTAACAATGAAAGTGAGAGAGAACATCTCACGAGACTTCAGTACAAAGAAACCCTCAAAAGACTCTAGCATTGCTGTGTAACATCAACTTAATTTCCTTCCAAGAGCGAGGGAGTCGACAAGAATTAACAAAGCACTGAACTAAGAATCTGATTCTTTCAATGTTACGATCCTGAGATTCATGCCACACCATCTCGCAATTTCTGCCCTGGCTGTTATCAGACGTTCTGCAGTCTCTAGATGTAAAACAGGTGCTGTCTTTTCCTGATTCCTTTTATGGCCATTTTAAGTGATCTAGCTTTATTAAAAGCTGCCAGTAAACGCCAGGGAATGCCAAATAAGGCAATTACAGTGTGTCACAGTTATAAACTGCAGCAGTGTTTCTATTTCACTACAGAGTGCAGCTTGGGGAAGAAAAAAATCTCAGTAATGAGACACCAGCAGTGTAAAAAACAGAAGACACAAGAACAAAGAATTTCATGTCACTCCGTGGCTCTGAAAACAGGAACAATTTTATTCCTTTGTAATGCTGTAAACAGATTTAAATCTAGATTTATCATATAAACAATTTTGTATTATTTTATCCAATAGGGTATTCAAGTACTACACTAAAATTGTAACATCAATTTCCTGTAAAACTGCCAATAACCACAAGCACACAATAAATTTGAGCTATGTGTGCTAAAGTTCGTCACCAGTTCATGTAGGTCTTTGGACTTACTTGGGGGATGGGAGTCCATAAGACGTCTTCAGATAAGGAAAGAAAAGTAATAGGCAATGTATGGAAGAAAAGAAAAACAGGAAGACTAAACAGCCATAAGCTAAATATATAGGATCAGTTTGGAAGCATGCATAAAGGCAGTGAATAAATGGTGACAAAACAAAGTACAAGTTTGCAAAGTGGAAACTAGCAGCTAACTAATATTCATGCCCATTATTGTGGATCTGATCCCAAAACACATCAAATCCCATTTCCTTTCATTGTCTGCCTTTATGACTGTTCAACTATTTTTAACAAAACTACAACTATAATAAAGCAAAAACATTCATGTTCATATGCTGACTTGTCATGCATTGTATGAAATGTTAATGCCTCAGAGATGGCTAAATGGTTAAAAAACATTTAAGGGACAAGCTCACCTATCACTATTGCCCCTGGACAAACATACTGTTCTCAGAAAAATAAAAAAAAGTCTGCCATCATTTACTCACCCTCATGTCATTACAAACACCTATAACTTTCTATTTTCTGTGGAACAGTAAAGGTCATTTTGTTTTTTAGAATATCCTGTCCGAACTTTTCCATAAAATGAAACTGAAGGGGGACCATTGGATTTAAGCTCCATAATGACAATACAAGCACCACTGAAGTATCATAAAAATTGTTAATACTACTTGTGACTGAAGCCATACAATAGTTTTATGTAATGGACTGAATTAAAAATTATTATTCACTGAAAATCTTGCCATTACATCAAGTTTGACATTTATGACATCAAACGGATTTTCAGCTTTTTTGTCATTTTGGAACTTGACATTAACTGTCACCACTCACTTTTATTATTTGGAAACAAGTGGCCATTATAATCTTCAAAAACTCCTCTTTCGTATTTTACAGAAGAAAGAAAATCATATGTGTTTCGAACAACAGGAGGGATAGTAAATAATGACAACACTTCTTCCTTAAAACTAGAAGTGTATGATCATAACAACATGGACATATTTCACCCAAATGGCACTTATGCCACCATAGCAGCCCATAATGTAAAGCTCAACAGTTTACAGTGAGCTTAGGAGGGTGGGGTGAAATTAAAAAACAAGCAATGACAGCAATATGTATTCAACGCTACTTATTTTATTGCAGATGTAAGCAGTACAATAGGACAGCTATTCCATTTTTGGGTAGATCTTCTTATTTTACAGCATATATGTGCCCAGACGTGCAGTGCCCTCTGTAAAAACACACCCAGACAGAGTGAAAAATAAAGTGTGTTAATGTCTATGTAAGCCCTCTAACTCCGGAATATCTCACGGCTATTAAAAAAGCCCCATACAACACCTGGCAATCAGCAGCCCCTTCGGTCTAAAGCTGCTAACTGCATAATGCCTGATATCACACCACATTATATTAATAAACACCCCAAAGACAACCCACTCTGCTTTAGTTGTCAGGAGATGATTTTCTTTGGGCTTTCTAAACCCAGGGTCCTGTTGTAGAAATAGGTATTGTAGCATGGCGCTCAGCGGAAAGTACTAAATTTCAAAGCATATTTTAAATTTCAATGTGGTTTTAAGGGGGCTAACGTTCTCAGACTATAGCACCATCACAAACAGTCCTCCATATTTTCTCCAAATAAGGGCATATTGGGGGGGGAATGCAGCCCTAGACTCAATGTTCAGAACATCTCAGTCTGATAGTTAAAATACTTTGCTTCACTAAGTCAGACTGTAGCTGAATGCACGTCATGTTTAAAAGATTCACAAGTGAAACTACACGAATGGCTACTTACCGGCAGAGTCTCTCAATGTAACTGACAAGTTATGGAAACATACTTACAGAGGGACTAGAGAGTTATCTGTTTTAAAACAGGGCCTGCAATTCAGCGCTGGACTGTGGGTATTGCACACAATTTGAATCATTCCTGCATGTTCCATGTTCATAATACGGGGAATTCCCGCACACTTTTATTCACTTTAACATGTAGCTGACAATTAGTAAACCAATCCATTCAGATGAACAAATCAAATCAATAATCTTGTCTTTGAATCAAAGTGTAATTCCAGAATCTGTAAGAGTAAATCAGCTCTACTGTATCTCTCTCTCCCTTGAGCAGCTTGCTCATTGAACACTTGGCTTGTTGAGTTTAGAGTTGGGATGTTAATGATTAATCGATGATCGATAAATTATCAATAATTAATCATTTGATCGATTAAGCTCATCATTTGTCGATTAATTAATTTCAGCACAAATTCATTCAGTAATCATGCCAGATAGATCAACGGAGAATGGCCAGACTGGTTCGAGCTGGCAGAAAGGCTACGGTAACTCAAATAACTACTCAGTACAATTGTAGTGAGCAGAACAGCATCTCAGAATGCACAACATGTCGAACCTTGAGGCGAATGTGCTACAACAGCAGAAGACCACGTTGGGTTCCAGGCTGAGGCTGCAGTGGGCACAGGCTCACCAAAACTGGACAGTTGAAGACTGGAAAAAACGTAGCTTGGTCTGATGAATCTCGATTTCTGCTGAGGCACACAGATGGTAGGGTAAGAATTTGGCGCCAGCAGCATGCATCCATGGACCCAACCTGCCTTGTGTCAACAGTCCAGGCTGGTGGCGGTGGTGTAATGGTGTGGGCAATGTTTTCTTGGCACACTTTGGGCCCGTTAATACCAATGAATCATCACTTGAATGTTGACAGTGAAATCTGAACATTTACCAGCCAGACATTTTAGTTGCATAGCACAATATTGGGTTGTGAAATATGCAATTGATTTACTCGCATTGTAGAGAGTTGCACATGAAGTAAAAGACTGATCTTGGAATTTAAGGATCAATATCTAAATTGTTTAAATGAAGATCGCAATGCATTGGAAAATCTATATTTTTACCCAGTCCTACCCAAACATTGCTCAGTTTAAGCATCCCGACTGACCAACACAGCAACACCGATGGCGTGAGTTTTGGGCGGGATTACTTGTTTGTTCGACGAATAGCAGATGGGGGCAGGATTAAGGGAAAGCTGTTCGAAAACGGTTTATTTTTGCAATTCCGTATGGTTGTGCTAGTCGAGCAGAAATTACACATTTCAGCTTTAAAATGTGCACTCCATAAAATTTTTGTTTGTTTTCACTTCCACCTAACAGCGTATATGCAGTTTCACGAGAAAGTAGAAGTTCTTAGTTACAGATGTAAAAATGTGCCATTTACAGTCAGACATGATTTATTAATTCCACGAGAGAAAGCATCTAATTACAGTGGATTATCGAGATAAAGGGAATAATATTCTCCTTTGTCATGTGATGTCAACATGGATGTAAACCCAGCACAATATGTAGAACAGCAGCTTTTTATAACTAGAGTCTTCATCTCACATGAGTGTACATCATTTACACTTATTTTCAAAAATATAATTCTATTATTACTATTTCTTTCTTTAAAAGTATAGCAATTAGCAAAAAAACGACTGAGTGCACCTTTAAGAGTGTTATTTATTGACCTAAATTAACAGCATTTCCTGAACCCTCTCCGCACAGATGAAAAGGTTATAAAGACAACAGGGTTGACAAAATTTTAAAAGCAAAACAATCGCAGGAAACACTGTAGTATCCTGAAATAGTGTCAATTGTACTCACTACTTAGTGGAAATAAAAACAATATCCTCCCACGGCCATCTCACACAATGATGTGATTCAAGCCAGGCAAATCTCCTTTTGCCTAGCGTTACAGATCAGAATGATAAATTGCCCTGCTGTAAGACGGCAATCCTGTAGTATGTGATACAGTCAACGCAGCATAAGCAGTGGGAGTCCAGGGTCTGTTGCGACGCTGCTCTGGGGGCACTACGGCTCTCGAACTTCCAAGCACAGAGCCTGTGTGTGGGCCTCACTGTTTACATACAAACGCTGTAATCTCCAGGCAGATCAGGCAGCTAATTTGATCACCCATGTCACATTCCTGTGAAACAAACAGGCTGTGGTCCTGTGGCTCTCATTAGCCACAGGACCACATTCTACTGGTTCACATCACATCTGCCTGGACTCACACTCCCTAAGTCATTCTTATCTCTGAGCCGTTGGTGGAGCAACAAACTTTTTTTTACATGTATTATTTTTCTTCAGGGACAGTTATATTGTCTATTGATTGGAGTGGATTCCACTGAAGTTGGTTGCAGTGTTTAGTTTGGTTTGGTTGTGCCAGTGTTAAAGAAAATGAATGTAAAGATTCATAGACCAGAGATCACTGTGAACATTCTACTCAAAGGATGATGTACAATTGTGTGATCAAAACTTATAAATAAATGACATCTTACTGATTCATCCAACGCGAAGCGCAAGCAGCCATGTTCATAAAGGACAAAGAATCGCCGTTGCCATTTCTGTGTAGAAATTAGAGATCATTAACATAATTTTAAAAAAGTATTCACTGCAAATTATACAGTAAACAAATAAGGGATGCACAGTTATGTCAAAACTCATAAGTCAATTACTCCCCTTAATACTGCCAATCAATATACTTTCCATTGAAACACTATTTTTACCATAGGTACTACCGGCCATTTAGAGTAGAAATGAGCAATCATTAATGTCATTATATATTAACTGAAGTATACAGTACAAACATTTGAACAAAAGTAGATATTTCCTTCCTATTCTAAATTACTTCCATCATCAACAACATTATTAACTGTCATTTTAACTCAATACGATAAGGTGAGTGGGATTCATTTTTTGTCTGTGGTACAAAACAAACAAGGTGCATGCCAAAGTACTAACCCAAACAGACGCCAACCCTCCCTCCAAATAAATCACTCCACATCATCACATCCTCTTACCCTGGATCTCTGCATTGGATTGTCAAAATCTGTCCCCTCCGGAGCCAAACACAGCCATCCGCCATAGATTGGTTTGGCCTGCAACAAAACCAAAATATTATATCAAATCTTATATAAACAATGGTACATGTTGAATTATAAGAAAGTCAAAGGGAAACAATACAGGGATTGTGTTAATGCTTTTAATCTTTCAAATAAATTACCAACATCTTTGAAGAAGGGCACAGAAAAAACTACAAAGATGATTAATTGGAAATTATGATCATTTTGACAGGCAAGCACAGATGTGCTTTCAAAATGTAGGCTACAAGTGCGAGCTTGAACACAGTTGAGAAAGACTAGGCACGTTAATATGGCTTCTCCATAGAGTAGAGGAGCAGATGTTTTGCCTCAAAGGTTAAGAACGCAATATCATCAAGAAGCGTCTCACCTGAGATCAAAAATGTGAGCTCATTTAACTCATAGCTGATGTGGCTGAAATATTTATGATCGACAGCTCACCAAAAAGGAATACCATGACCTGAAATTGCTGAATTTAATATTAACTGTATGGAAGGCCTGAAGCCCTTTCTATAGGCAACTTTGGCTTTGTTCATACAGGTAGCAAAAAATTATTTTCTGGCATATAAAAGAATGACAAAATTACGTTATGTATATTAAACTGTTATTACATTTTTTTTAATAAATTGTACACATCTATGTTTAAAGAAATTGAGCAACAAGACAAACTCTCCCATTACAATAACTGAAGCAGTCCCTCACTGCAGGTTTATACTGTTTGAACTAGGGTTGTAACGGTTCTCTGTTAAAACAAAATAAAAAATAAAAAATAAAAAACGGTACGGTTTGCCACCCACGGTTCGGTAAGTATTGGCACCACGGTTCACCTCAAGTTTATTGATGCATTGGCGCCGCGGTTCACCTCAAGTTTATTGACGCATTTGGAGCACATGGTTTGGCGAAGAAAACAAAGCGTCAAATAGACACGCAGAGTTACAACCTCCGCTAATGCACCTGAAAGGATCTGTAAATGCATACACTCCACCTGTGTTTCACGTGGGTCAACTTGATGACATCACTGTTCTGCACACATTGTGTGTAGTTGAAAATGGCAAGCGCCAAGTGGAGAAAACTAGCCGCTGATAGAGAAGCCCCCTGCATTATTCTTTTTGCAGTCAATTACAAGTTTACAAAACAGGCACTGTTTGCTGACACTGCTCGACACGAGTGCCGTATACTGTTAATACATCGATATATGATTAATCGTGTACGCCGATATCACACTGAGAAACACAGAGCCACAGGTGAGCTAAAACTGCACACACTCCCTTCCGTTTTTAAGCAGGTACTCAGTGTTAATTCAGACATACATGAAACAATAACTAAAACATTTGTGGTGTTCATTGCCATGAAGTTATGTTGCCATACTCCACTGATAAAGATGTGGGATTTAAGCGTATGATTAAAACACTCCAGCCGCGACATCCCGGGCCCTTCTTGTATCCATATTAATAGCAAGGTTCCTTCTATAGTGATGTACAGCTTCCGAATGTTGAATATATTTTGAGTTGAGTTTGAAATGCACTTTATGTTGATGCATGTAGCATAATAGTGCAGGTATTAAGTTAAAATATTGATTTAGTAATTAGAGAAAAGTTTTTTTTTTTTTTTTTTAAATAGTTCAGGTCCCTAAAGAAAGTTAACCATGGTTTTACTATAGTAATATTGTAGTAATCATGCCTGAAGTAACCATGACTGCTGTCACAAGGGTTTTCTTAGCAGAAATCATGGTTTTGATATAATTAACCATGTTTTTACTATATAAACTCAGCAAAGAAATCATGGACTGCACCAGATTTGCCAGTTCTTGCTGTGAGATGTTACTCCACTCTTCCACCAAGGCACTTGCAAGTTCCCGGACATTTCTGGGGGGAATGGCCCTAGCCCTCACCCTCCATATCCAACAGGTCCCAGACGTACTCAATGGGATTGAGATCCGGGCTCTTCGCTGGCCACGGCAGAACACTGACATACCTGTCTTGCAGGAAATCACGCACAGAATGAGCAGTATGGCTGGTGGCATTGTCATGCTGGAGGGTCATGTCAGGATGAGCCTGCAGGAAGGGTACCACATGAGGGAGGAGGATGTCTTCCCTGTAACGCACAGCGTTGAGATTGCCTGCAATGACAACAAGCTCAGTCCGCTGATGCTGTGACACACCGCCCCAGACCATGACGGACCCTCCACCTCCAAATCGATCCCGCTCCAGAGTACAGGCCTCAGTGTAATGCTCCTTCCTTCAACGATAAATGCGAGTCTGACCATCACCCCTGGTGAGACAAAGCCGTGACTCGTCAGTTAAGAGCAATTTTTGCCAGTCCTGTCTGGTCCAGCGAAGTTGGGTTTGTGCCCATAGGCCATGTTGTTGCTGGTGATGTCTGTAAGGACCAATTACAACAGGCCTACAAGCCCTCAGTCCAGCCCCTCTCAGCCTATTGCGGACAGTCTGAGCACTGATGGAGGGATTGTGTGTTCCTGGTGTAACTCGGGCAGTTGTTGTTGCCATCCTGTACCTGTCCCGCAGGTGTGATATTCGGATGTACCGATCCTGTGCAGGTGTTTTTACACGTGGTCTGCCACTGCGAGGACGATCAGCTGTCCTTCCTGTCTCCCTGTAGTGCTGTCTTAAGCGTCTCACAGTACGGATAATTGCAAATGCCATGATTAAAATATGGTTACTGTAGTAAAACCATGATTTTTATTAAGGGCAGAATGTTCCAAAATGTTCCAAAAAGTAAAAAAAAAAAACAACAACAAAAAAACACAACTGCCGACTTTAGTGTGTTTACATTGTAATATACAATATTTTGCTTCCCTTATCTATTTGTGTGAGTAGCTGGGAGCGCAGACATTTGATAATAAGAGTGCAAGTTGTATTTCAGGCTTATTTATAATTAAAAGTCCCGCGTTTTGCAACAAATCTTATCTGTAGCATCTGTGTCTGGGGCGCCCCGTCGCAGTAAGGAATGAGTGAGACTTAAAACATTTTTAACCCTTTATATGAGGTTTCATTTTAGGAGCCAAAGGCTCCGTAGTCGTTTTTTTAGGCTGGAGCTCTGCCTTGCTGATGTACACTTATCAAATACTCATAAATAAGTCTGTAAAACAACAGACAATATCTGGGGAACAAATTTAGCCTTTTTCCTCTGTCAAAAAAGAGGGGGTTGAAGCACAACAAAACACAGCTGTGAGTATAACATGCAACGCTGGTGAGCCATGGAGCCAAAAGAGCAGCGGCACACCCCTGCGCTTTCCTCCACACATTGAAGGTCTGCTTCCTCTCTCCAGCTTTGCGCCTATCCCTACAGCCCTACCGTCTGCATCAGGTTAAACTTCCAATTTCCTCCCAGGCTGAAGCCTGAGGGTGGGCAGGTCCCTGAGGTCCACTTTATCCCTGCATCCCCCTCACCTCTGGATGCACTCACTCTGAACTTCTACCCCCCTGCCTGTTCCCCAACACCAGCCCACCAGCCGAACCGCTGCTTCAGAAGTGGGAGCGACCTTTGGGAACTCTGCTCCACTTTCCCAACACGCACTTCCTTTCACAAGCCCCCGTCCCTCCCAGTCCCTGTAAAAGCAGACCTCCTTCTACATGAGAATCACACTTGGATGCTTTAAAATGTGGGATGGAACTCAAAATAAAAGACAACTGCATGATGTATGTATGACTTCCTGTTGCTTCCTATATGGGATATCAGCAGTAGGGCTGGATATTGATACAGATTTCACGATTCGATTCTGATCCATAAGCTCCCGATTCGATTCCGATTTTGATTTGATATCGATTCATATACCGTATTTTCCTGAAATAAAGTCACACCTTGTCAAAATTGCATTTTTGAGAGAAAAAAAAAACAGATAAGTCACATCTTTATAAGTTGCACTGACAGAGGGGGCCTGGGTAGCTCAGCAAGTATTGACACTGACTACCACCCCTGGAGTCGCGAGTTCAAATCCAGGGTGTGCTGAGTGACTCCAGCCAGGTCTCCTAAGCAACCAAATTGGCCCGGTTGCTGGGGAGGGTAGAGTCACATGGGATAACCTCCACATGGTCACTATAACGTGGTTCTTGATCTCGGTGGGGCGCGTGGTGAATTGTGCGTGGATGCCGCAGAGAATAACGTGGGCCTCCAAACGTGCTACGTCTCCACGGTAACGCGCTCAACAAGCCACATGATAAGACGCATGGATTGATGTTCTCAGACACGGAGGCAACTGAGATTTGTCCTTCGCCACCCGGATTGAGTCACTACGTCACCATGCTTAGAGAGCATTCCAAATTGGAGAGAAAATAAAAAATAAAAAAGTTGCACTGACAGATAAGGTATGTGGTAGGGCTTGGGTGATATGGTCCAAAAATCATATCCCAGTATTTTTAGGCTTAATGGCGATACACAATATATATTAGGGGTGTAACCGAACCAAACCGTTTGCCACCCACGGTTCAGGAAGCACTGGCACCACGGTCGGTTCACCTCACGTTTAATGACGTATCCGGAGCACAAGTTTTGTTCAAGAAAAAAGCGTCAAACAGACAGGCACAGTTACAACCTCCGCTAATGCACCTGAATGGATCTGTAAATGGATACGCTCCACCTGTGTTTCACGTGGGTCAGCTTGATGATATCACTGTTCTGCAAGCACTGTGTGTATTTGAAAATGGCAAGTGGAGAAAATGAAACACTGATAGAGAAGCCCCCTGCGTTTCTCCTTTCTGGGAACATTTTCTTTCTGCAGTCAATTACAACAGTGATGGTCAAAAGACATTTACAAAACAGGCACTGTTTGCAGACATGGCTCGACACGAGTGCTGTATACTGGTAATATATGTCAATAATGCGCGCAAGGGTTTAAAACGCATTGTTTCCTCGTGTGGCTGTAATCTATCACGAGCGTCAATAATGCGCTTCAATTAATGGCATTAAAATGCCGTTATAGTAATACACTGATACATGATTAATAATTTATGCCTTTATGATTATAAATAGAGCCGCAGTAAGCCAAAACTGCACACACTCCCTTCCATTTTTAAGCAGGCACTCTAATTCGGACAGACATGAAACAATAACTAAAGCATTTGGGGTGTTCATGTGGGATTTCCACGAATGCTTAAAATACTCAAGCAGCATTATCACAACATCCCTTCTCGTATGCATTCTAATAGTAAGGTTATTCCTTTTACAGTGATGTACAGCTTCCGAATATTGAATCTGTTGAGATGAGTTTGAAGTGCACTTTATGTTGATGCATGTAGCCTATTAGTGCAGGTATTAAGTTAAAATGTTGATTTAGTATTTAGAGAAAAAAAAATTTAGTTAAGGACCCTAACAAAAATTAACCATGATTTTACTATAGTAATACTGTAGTAACCATCCATGCTGTTACCATGGTTTTCTTGAGCAAAAATCATGGTTTTGATACAGTTAACCATGGTCTCATAACAGTAATACTGTAGTTGCCATATAGCAACCATGATTTTACTATATATTGTAACCCTGACAGTAACCATGTTTATATTGTGGTTACTATGATTTTACTACAAATGCCATGGTTAAACTATGGTTACTGTTGTAAAACAATGATTGTTATTTAAGGGCAAACCTGTTGAAGTGTTTACCAAATAGATTATTCTTTGGATCTGGCAGTAATATATATATATATTTTTTTAACAAAGCAAATACTGAACCGTACCGAAACCGTGACCCTTAAACCGCCGAACCGTGAGAAATTCGAACCGTTACACCCCTAATATATATCTCATTATTTTCTATGAAGTGGACTAAATGTTTAGTTCTAAGTCAATGCCACATGTGAGATGATAAATGAAGCTTGCAACACGCTTTGTTTCGGGGCAGAAGACTTTTCGGGCTGCGAAGGCTTTGTGGCCAGGTTTTCCCCCTCAAAAATCCCATACCGGTCAGGCTCTAGTAAACAGTCAGTAATAAAATAACAGAAGAAAAGCAATGAATAGAAAAAAAAACACTATAGAATAAAAATATACAAATTAAGAAAACAGTGCTTTTTAACAGCAGAGAACTTGTGAGCGATTGGGGCCATGGTTGCGCGCAGATGCAGAAGGAGAGTGGGGGTGGGGTTGCACAGAGAGTGTGAGAGAGGAGAGATGCAAACACGGCACGGCTTTACGGAAGAAACGGGTTATGTAACGCAACATCAAACTATACCGATTTAAACGGTATTGTCTGTCTGATGTTTTCATCTGTTTTGGTGCACGTGCGTTTGACCGGCCAACATCAGTTACGTATAAATTATGTATATAAGTCGCTATAAGTCACAGGACCTTTCAGATGATGAAAACAAACAACAAAAAAAAAAAACGTATATTCCGGAAAATACGGTAGGTATATTTCAGCAATAATGTCCATTTTGCTTACATACAAAAGAAATTCTTTACCAGCTAATGCTGTTAATTATACAGAGGACCTTCTAACTTGGTAGGCTTCATTACGAAAACAGTAATTTTACAATTTGTATTTTATTTTGAATAATTCTGGGTCATTTTAGCTTTTTAAAATGTACAAATCCATGTATTCCATCAATAAATTTGATATTATATTGCATATATTATATTTTGTTGCATGTTTATAATTTAATGCATAATTTTAACTTCTTACAAGTATTTACATTGATTTGGAGAACAGGTGCTAAAATAAGTACTGTCTCTTTAAGAAACCTGGCAGTTTGGTGAAGAGTATCTGTAAATGAGATCATTATAAAGAGAGAGGACTCGAATGGCTTCTTTTCCTCATCCGTGCTATTTGAGATTAAAATTAAATCTTTGTTTTGTTGTTTTTGATCAACTGGACTGTTAAGAACAGAAAGGGTATTAAAAGAGACATTATTTAATGGCAAATGGATTACGTGGATCTCGTCTTTGGACACACACGTAACAGTCAAACCAAACTTTTACTCTCAAGATGGAGTGAAAGGACGCTGACCATCTTCACCACTATACTACTTGATCACTGGTGAGTAAAATCTGAACATTTACCAGCCGGCGGTTAATCACAAACAATTTTTGTCTCATATGGAAATATGGTCTCATATACAAATAATTGTAGGGAGTTGCACATATAGTAAAAGATCAATCTTAGGCTTTTAATAATCGATATCGAGATCATTCAAATGAAGATTGTGATGCATCAGAAAATCTATATTTTTACTCTGTCCTAATCAGTAGGTAGCTGGACTTATATTCTTAACTCTAAATTCTGAGCTCTTCCTCAGCACTTTGAACGTTCTTGCATTCAAAAATATTTGGCCTTGTAGATGCTAATAAAAGCCAAATCCCATTTAAGGTCATCTCAATTCCAGAGAGCTCCCTTTGGAAGGCCTTGAGAGGAATCGGGAGCATACTTTAAAGGAATAAGTCTGTGAAAATTACAGTATTTTGAAAGCCTTTTTACCCCCTGGCTAAATAAATGACTGTGTGCTGCCAACATCTCAAAGAGGTTGTTTGGTTCAAATGTCCAACGTGGATTGTAACAGTTCTCTAAAACTGGGACTTATACAGAGGAACAGATAAGATAACTAAGTTGTGTATATTTTTGTGTGTATGTGCATACACTAGGGCTGCACGGTTGATAAAAATTCTAATTGTTGATAATTTCCCTTGATATTATAATTGCGATTATTAAAGGAATAGTTACCCCAAAAATGATTACTCTCTCATAATTTACTCACCCTTATGCAGTCTCAAACTTGTATGACTTTCTTAATTCTGCGGAACACAAACGAAGATATTTTGATGGAAACTGAGAGAGTGCAAGATAAGGATGTGCTACGATGGTCGACAAATGTTGATCAATGTTAGTAGTCGATCCCAATTATAGACTAGTCAGTTGTTGGACTAGTCAATAAGTGGGGTCGACTACTAACATTAATATTTTAGTGGTTTTAATAGAAGACTCAACTTCTTGGAGAGCGTTTTT
Organism: Myxocyprinus asiaticus; assembly: GCF_019703515.2. Taxonomy (NCBI): domain Eukaryota; kingdom Metazoa; phylum Chordata; class Actinopteri; order Cypriniformes; family Catostomidae; genus Myxocyprinus; species Myxocyprinus asiaticus. The sequence continues at coordinate 17,129,400 of NC_059375.1, forward strand.
GGATGATGACACACAGTAACTTTGGGTGAGTAACAGTTAGCACAGTAAAACCCTCTGCAAAACGTTTCATCTCTTTAATGCTTTAGTACATTTATGCACCACTGCTGTTACAGCCATCATAGCGCCGCATCAACAATATAAGACTATACATGTCGGGCGTTTTAGGTGCTTTGGAGAGATAAAGTCTTTTGCAGATCTGTCTGACACTGCTTTAATAAATAGTTGCAGTAAAAAGGTTAAACTGCTCAATGTCGTGAACTAGATGTGTTCCTGCAATATTATCTTGCAGTTCTGAACTTTTGACTGTGCAGCAAGGATCGCCTTGAGACTCTAAAGCTCTATGTTTACATTGAAGCGTGTCATTCTGTGTTCAGAATGTGCATAAGCAGTTTTGTGCCGTTCATTATTGGAGCCTCTTATTTCTTTTGTGCAATAAGATGTTATAGTTATTTAGCATTTTTATTTGTTGAATAACCGTTAGTTACCATGTTTAAGTGCTGCACTTAGTATCCATATTTCCCTCTGAAACATGTCTGTTGTGGGTTACTTGACCATCAAAAGCGAAACCGCGCAATAGAGACTGAAAGGCAGCCAGAGAAAATAATAGTTTTGAGATTTTAAACTCCAGCAAATTAAACTTCAGAATTAAATTATTCTGTCTAATAATGCATTGGTACAGTTAAGTTTCTCTTGTCAATAAAGTCTGATTGTAACACATAAAACTTGTAATAACTTAAAACCAACATAAAAGGGGGCCTGGGTATCTCAGTGGTAAAGACACTGGCTACCACCCCTGGAGTTCACTAGTTCGAATCCCAGGGCGTGCTGAGTGACTCCAGCCAGGTCACCTAAGCAACCAAATTGGCCCAGTTGCGTCACATGGGGTAACCTCCTCGTGATCGCTATAATGTGGTTCGTTAAAAAAGTCCACAGTTTGTTTTAATGTACCATGTACCATTATTAATAGTGATTACTCAAACTGCGATTAATTAATTAGTTGAAAAATGTAATCGATTCACAGATCTAATTTAAACCTATTAAGGGTTAGGGACATTTTGGTTTGCCATGTAATAAAAAAGCTAATGAAACAATGTTATTTTTTATATATATATGTTCTGTTCAGTGTTCAACACAACTGTGAACAAATGGCACCATGCAGAGATTCTGACGTCTCAGTTTGATTACTCACAAAATCAAACTCAAAATATAATTCATTGTGAGCTTCTGAAATAACTCAAATTTACCCAAAAAAAAAAAAAAATAATAATAATTAGCTTGGCAAATGTACTTGGTCTAAACGATTCTAATTTGATTTTGGTGCAATGTGGTGCCAAAACAAAGTCAATTAGTACTAACTTTGTTCTGTGGCCGAGGAGACCTGGGCTCAGTCTTAAATTCAGAAAATACAATATCAGTGAAGCAGCAAACTGCAGCAAAGGGTTTGACGTGAGGTAATGATGAACACTGGGTTATCCTAGTGGGATTAATAAATGACGTAATCCATAAAATGACTCGTCAATCTGGCAGAGATAGGGTTAACTGCTGGTAATCTCACTCAAACCACAACCCACACATGCCGGAGGATGCTGACGTAGCTTGACGGATCTAAAGCCCTGTTAAAAAAAAAAAAAAAACCCCATCAGGCTGAGAGTATGGGACCAATTAAAAACACAACAGGCCCTTATGGTCTGAAACTATAACTCTCATTCATTCTCTTTCAAGAGCAGAGAAATTTGTTCAGTGTTTGTGTCTTCATTCGACCAAACAGAAAGAAGAAAATCACCAAACTGGCGAGAACTTTATTCCAACATGAGTTCACCACACACACACACACACCCAAGAAATACATGTGTGGAGATGTGATGGCCAATTATTACCTAGATTCCAGAAGCACAGTCATAAAGTACCTGTAATCCTGAGAAGGTTAAAAAACATGGTGGTTGTGACAAACCTTGGCATAAATCAACATTTTCCTCTAAAGCCTTCAAGCAGAAAAAAATTATGTCTTCTTAGAATTCAGAAACCTTCAACTGGGAGGTTTTAGCAAATGGACGCAATTTTAAACAAAGTAATTAGTCAACCAGGACAAAAGTGTCCTGCAATGTCTAATACTGCAATGAAACAGCAGTTCTAAGAATTACTTGAGGAAAGAGCTGAAATGATTTGAGAGTAATAATGCCTATTGGCTACCATTCTGAACTTTTCATGAAAAACACGTGCCTTAAAAGCAGACTTTTTAGAAAATATTCTGCATATAAACCAATTTCATTCAATCCAGTTTCTTTTAAATATACATGCAAGTCACATATTTTAATAAGTGGACAGCAACCAAACTAAAAACAATCAAACAAACAGTTTACCACAGTGTTAACACCATTTATAGAGAATATATAGATAGTATAAACACTTTGAGAGCGCAAATATATACTGCAACCGTCTATGAAACATGGTTTGCCCATTCACATGTGTTTTCTTTTACGAAAGGTTGTGCATGACTGACTAAACAAGCAGTGAAACACTATCTTACACCTTGTCACAATCCCCATCATAACACTAGTTTTATGTTGACCAGATAAAACCTTCAAAAACAGGTGAAGTTGTTGATTTAGCAAAAGGCTGGTCACAGTGTTCATAGCAAACTAATCAATGAAGTTTTTGAAGATCAACTGTCAACAAAAACACTAAACAGCACTGGCACTTCTTGACACCATACGTTTTTCTAAATGACTCACACGTTAACTAATTATATGTTGTATGATCGTAAGATGTCACACAAAATACCCAGAAACACATTTACCTGGTTGAGATCCTGATCCGTCAGCAGATGCAGCTCGCGAGGCTTGAAGCAGTTCTGACATTTGCTTTTGTTGAAAATGTTCGCTTGAAATTTCCTACATGTGTTTTCTTTTGCACTAGACATCTTATTCCTCTAATTGTCCGTATACTCAAATCCCACAACTTAAAAGAAGGCGATAATAATCCACGACAGTCTTTCATCCGATTCTTGACACTGTCTTCACCATGCAAAACATGATCTATAACCGCAGCTCCGACCCAAATCTTCTTTTCCGAGCACTGCGAAACCCAGAGAAGTCCAATAAGTGCCGAACGGGAGTAGTTTATATAAACAAATCTCTAGTTAACAGGCCTGCTCTGTGTTTTGTCTGATGTGCTTACAGAGTTCATGGCCTGCCCTCACAAAGCGACTCTCTAATCTCATTTCTGCGCGAATCAATGCTGGAATTGTGCAAGCGGTAAACAAAGCGATTATTTCAATGAAGCTGGACCGGCTGTGAAGTGATGCAAAACACCTCACTGGCGAGGGGAAAAAACACGACGGGAGAGAGAGGGAGGTATTCTGGTTTTCGATCCCAATGGCAGATTCTCTCCCAGGCTTGAAGTTTTCACCCACTTCACTGTGCTAGCGTCTGTTAGCTCGCTAATGAAGCCTCGTCACCAGCTGCTCGTTTAGCGGAGCTTTAAAAATCCCAATGTTCGGTATACCTGTCATTTTAGCCTCCGCCGGAACCGCACATTTCTTAACGCGCACGTTATAGCTCCATGAGCTTGAATAAACGCGCAGACCAAGAGGTTTTCCCAGGGCTAACGAGGGTCTGGTTTTTTTTTTTTTTTCACCCCTCGGCTGTGGGCTCGAGCTTTCCCACTGGAGGGAGGTCGCGAGCTCGCAGATTTGCTGCTGGAATTTCATGTTATCTCGCGAGACATTGGAGCTCGAGAGCACGCCATCCTCCTGCAGAACTGTAGCGGAGAATCCACCCTGTGGCCACTGTCTGAAGATTATTGTCGAAAAGTACACTGAATATGTACAAAATATATATTAAAGGGGTGCATGCCTTTTTTTACTATTTTAAAATGTCCCTTGAGGCTCATTTATAATATATATATATATATATATATATATATATATATATATATATATATATATATATATATATATATATTTTTTTTTTTTTTTTGCACAGAAACAGTCATATATTTGTAAAACATGATCATTTTCCACCCTCATTCCGACCTTTTGTCAGAAATGCTCAGTTTTGGTGCTGTTTCTCCTTTAAAGAGCCCATATTATACTCACTTACAGGTTCATAATTTTATTTTGGGGGTCTACTAGAATAGATTTACATGCTTTAATGTTCAAAAAACACTTTTAAAAAAATACTTTTTCTCATACTGTATATTGCTGCAGCACCTCTTTTCACCCTCTGTCTGAAACGCTCTGTTTTAGCTCCTGTCTCTTTAAAGCCCCCTTTCCGCAAAGCCCAGACTGCTCTGAATGATCAGCTGGCCCAATCAGTTGTGATTGGTCAACAAATATAATGGCCCTTGCCATAACCGAATTTCAGCTTAAAGTAGCCCTTAGCCGGGCATTATGCAAATGTGTTACATAGTGAAGTAGCTATGTCATGGAAGTAATGGCTGGACTACAACCCAGGTGTTTCAGGCAGTTCAGGAGCAGTGTTTTCTGTGGGAGAGAGTAACCCCCTTTGGCATAGACTTTGTGCTTTGTAACTTTGCAGACCTTTTACATGCACAAACAGCTAAATTACACACAAAAAGGAAAGGTAAAATCCCAAAAAGCATAATAGGGCCCCTTTAAGACTTGACAATAAATGCTCACTGTTATGATTGGCTATCAGCTCTTGACTGATCTGCTCTCTCTTCTTGTCATCTCACTGGGCGGGCTACGGAAGTGATTAAAGGTAAAGTAGGCATTGATGTGTTGTTGTGGTGGCAGTCAGATGCAAATGTCTACCACAGTGTGACATCACAATGTGGAGGAAGTAGAGAACGAGTCATTTTGGCAGCTTGGCTTCAACAAATGCTCTTTTTGCAGTAAGGAGGAAGTTTTGAGTTCTGAAACTTACAGTATGTTTTTATAGTACAATGATCTCTTATATGTCAAAAGATCAAGGAAAATTTGATTCCTCATGTCATGACCCCTTTAAAGAAGATATTGCAGTTGTTTTTCTACATATTGGAAGACATCATTCAAAATGTTTTCACTGGTTGGCAATTCCAAAACAAATGGGATAGTGTTTCCCATCCCATGTTTCATCACGTGCAGAACACAGTTATCATCGGTTTATATTTGATATATTCTGATAATATAATCTTTGTAGTATCAGATAAATCCTAATAATCTTGATTTCTTTCATTTTATTTGTTATGGATTTTTAAAAAAATTTTTTTTTATTATTATTATTATTTTTTTTTCAGTGATTCCATACTGTCTGAAAATTGAGTCAATAACCAAATAGATTTGCTGTCCTTAAAGTATTGTCTCAAGGACTCTTTTCAAATACATTTAAATATCATTCAGTTGAAGAATATAATATAATTTGAATTTAATTTAATTAATCCTTAAATGCATGGGAATTTCACCAAACACTCTTACATATTCAGGTCTTTACAGACCCGGCACATTTTTCTATCACAATTTGATCTACAAAATACCAAGATAGTGTAACATTTTCAAAATATTTCAAGACAATTAGAAAATAATTATATATATATATATATATATATATATATATATATATATATATATATATATATATATATATATATATATATATTTTATTTTTCATATATCAAAGAGAATGCAAATCAGGACAAATCTAGAACAGGATTCATTACTCTCACACTGTAATTTCATGAGATGCAACTGGCTGTCAAAAAACTTGCTATAGTTTACTTCCACATTGCTTCTTCAACAAATAGCAATGTCAAATGTAAATCAAGTCAATCACTGAAACAACAGCGCCACCTTGAGTAAGAAATAACAAGTATAATATGTATGTGTACACGCATATAGGATACTGATCATTAAACATTGCTGCACAGAAAATAAGTGTGATATATATTTATTTTTATGAATATAGCACTCATTTCTCTTGTAATAAACAAAGAAATATATCCTGTGATGATTAACTTATATATAGATATGAAATAATCATAAACATATAATTTATGGAAGTGCAAAAAAGGGGTCTCTAATGACCCCTACAACTTTTAGTACTTAACTAAAAGTTAAGTAAGTTTTTTGTTTTTGTTTTTTTAGTTTTTTTACACTATTTATAAGAGAGAGATTGAGGAATACTAAAGAGGTGTGGGCGACCCTAAAAAAATAAATGGATGAGGCTGAATGAGGTCCCAGGTCACTTAAGACCCGAGGTATGCATTTAATGGTTAAGGTGGTTTGCGTTTATATAGGAGGAACTTGACAATCTATTAAAATATTGGTGACTCTATACTTTAAAGCTCCTGTTTTATCAATCCAGATACAATCCAGTAAATATTTTAAGCAATTTACCCTAAATAAATAGCTTGGATTGCCTATGAATAATAGCAATGAACATTTAAAAAACATTTTTTTACATTGGCAACAAACTCACTCATTATTGCTTTATAACAAATATAGAACAAAACCACTCCTATCCTCAGTGTTTAAAGTTACCAACTGACATGCCTTAGAAGCTATGCACAACATACATGACAAGTCACCAACTCAGCCACATGCTATTAAAAGATCCCTGATCCTCACAAGTTGCCCTGGCTGCAACTGGCAGTGGGACTGGGTTTGAATGAACAAGGAGGAAAGCAGGGTTTAATCTGCTTACCTAACTGGAAAAAACAGATATTTCCACTGAAGGCTGGCTTAACTGTTTACGCACATGGTAAGTACACTGAAAATAAGACAGATTACAGCCTGCATGTGTGGGTTAGTGTGTGTGTGTGTGTGTGTGTGTGTGTGCCTTTGGTTGGCTCTATATCAGCATTAGCCAGACATTAATTTATCTGTGACACTGTTGCTTGTGTTGGACTTTTTAAAGTTTTGTTAAAAGCAACAATCGCAAGGGAAAAAATGGTATTGGCCGAAACCTTGTAAAACAACACTTAGAGACACATATGTAATGTCTTTTTATGTTTGCCTTAATATGTGCTTCTTGTATATCAATTTCAGTGTCATGGAGGTGACTTTGCTAGAGGTGTCTGTGGCAGTAGTTTAAAGCAGTTTATATTTAGAACTCGTCCTCCTCCTCACTTTTATGGAAACAGTGACAGCAGTGCTATCAGACAACTGTAACTGTACACAGATTCCAGGGACAAAATGATCACAAGGAAAATATTTTCAGCATTTGTCAGTCTGTTTGTTGATTCATTTCTGTCTACAATGGCATCACTGGTCTAATGATTTTAACTACAGCTCAGTGGACATACAGGTTTCTTATTTGACAGTCTACACCGACAAAATATTTACACAAAAATGTGCTTCATGTGGTAACATCTAAATGAACTGGTTTTATTCAAGTCATATATATTATTTAACATCAGTGAATCAAACTTAATACATTAGGTTACACCAACAAAACTAATTTTAATGGTCAGAAATAGCTTCTATAGTTAACATTAGCAGGTTAATCAGGTTTTAATCATTTGATTATTTAACAACTGATAAGAACAGATGTGTTTCCTGTTAACAGGAACTTTATCACTGAAGTACCATTCAGTACTGTGCAGGGCTGAGCAATATGGATTGTGACTACATCTTATGTTCGTTGATTAAATGCACGTGTTTTTAGATTTTCTATGAGGTAAGATGAGGTTTTGAACATTTTTGTTGTTAATTCTGCTGATTTAAATATGTCCCAAATACATGTCAAGTTGGCATGGGTCAAAAAATCGTAAAGAAATCACCATATTCCATTTTTTCCCCAGCACAAGTGTGTTTATGAATGTATAGCTGTCACTGAGTGAATCACTACAAGTGATTATTCTAATTTCTAGGTGATATTGCTTTAAAGGCGAATATATTGTTGGAAATGATGTAACTTTTTTCGTAAAGAAAACTTAATGTTTAAAGCCATTTAAAGAGATTTGTTTCCAGCACATATAAAAGGTGTTGCAAAAAATAAAGTGTATGTATTTTTAGCCAATGAAAATATTGCAAGGGTAGGCACAAATCCGAACTACTAGCCCAACTGGGCCAGCAGAAAAATCCTTAGTGTTAAGCCCTGCTGTGCTATTTACGTATGTGAATACATACATAAAATGTCCTGTGTGGAACCTGTGGCAAACAAATAACAGTTATGACAAAGTTTAACAAAAGTTTGGTTCTTCAATATGGTCAAGCCAAAAATAAATGGCTTTTTAAAATAAATGACAACATCTCTTACAGTTTAGCAGGATGCTTATGTTCATCACAACTTGACACCTTTCATATGTCTCCAGTTTCACCAGCATGGGCAAAATTTAAAAAAATTCATGGTTTTTAGGATCATTCATTCTGACCACACACAGTAGTGTTTTACACCTCACAAGACGAGCAATCAATTAACTTAGTTTCTCTTGGTTTCCAGAAGATGGGTCTCCCATCTGTTATGGTCCTGCCCCTGCTGATAGTGGTTTTCGCTGGAGTTTACTATGTTTACAATGAGGTCATGCGGTTCATGTCCAAGTCCATGGTGCAAAACAAAGTGGTGGTGATCACAGACGCCGTATCTGGGATGGGAAGTGGTAATGTTTAATGATCTATTAATTACTTCTTCATCACAACATTAAACAAACCCAGTACAAAACTTGCCTTCCATTCACACAGCACATAACAGACAAGGTAACAACATTTAGTTCCAGTACCAAAAGTAGTGTTACACTTTATAATAATCTCTATGAATTAGTCATTAAAGGGATAGATCACCCAAAAATGAAAATTCTCTCAGCATTTACTCACCCTCATGCCATTCCACATGTGTGACTTACTTTCTTCTGTAGAACACGAAGAATTTTGGAAGAAAATCTCAGCTCTGTAGGTCCATACGATGCAAATGAATAGTGACCAGACCTTTGAAACTCCAAAAAACACATAAAGTCTGCATAAAAGTAATCCATATGAATCCAGTGGTTTAATACATGTCTTCTGAAGTGATCTAATTGATTTTGGGTGAGAACACATCAAAATATAACTTTTTCATTGTATCTTGCCATTGCAGTCTCCAGTCACAATCATGAGTTCAAGCTCAATTACACTTCCTAGTGCTAGATGCATGCGCAGAGTGCTAGATGGCGCTAGGAAGTGTAATTGAGCTTGAAATCATGATCGCCAAGGAGACTGATGTCAAGATTTATATTGAGAAAGAAGTTATATTGTGTTTTGTTTTCACCCAAAATCTATTAGATCACTTCAGAAGACATGGATTAAACCACTGGAGTTTTATGGATTACTTTTTTGCTGCCTTTATGTGTTTTTTGGAGCTTCAAAGTTTTGGTCACCATGAGATGTTCTTCTAAAAATCTTAATTTGTGTTCTGGAGAAGAAAGAGAGTCATACACATCTTTGGTGGCATAAGGGTGAGTAAATGATTAGAGAAATTTTGGTTGAACTATCCCTTTAACAAATATTTTAGACTGCTTAAATGGTTAGTTCAACCAAAATGGAAAAAACTGCCATCATCTCTCAACATCACCTTGTGTTGTTCCCAGGCCTTAAACCTTTCATATTTCCATGGAACACAAAAGGAGATGCTTGAAGAATGTTTACACAGCCCTTACGCACAGAATGGAAGCATATAGTGAACAGGGCCTGTCAACATCTGAAAAAATACCATACATGTAGCTTAAATTGTATAGAATACTTTTGTCGTGCTTTTTTGGATGCTTTAGTGGTCTTGGACATCTTGTTCTCCTATTACAGAACATTTCATTTGGAATGACATGAGAGAGAGTAGATGATGACACTATTTTCATTTTTGTAACACAATAGTGGTAAATTGAAATCTATCTATCTATCTATCTATCTATCTATCTATCTATCTAAATAACATACAACACACACACACACACACACACACATACACTGTATATTACTTGAGTGTACATTTATTAATGATTTGATAAACATAATGTACTGTAATAATAAGTTTTTAATATGATTAATTAAAGGTATTTATTATTAGCATATAAGTTTTATAATTATTTATTACCAATAGTTTTATCAAAGCACATTGTTTAGAAAAGCCCTATATTTAAAAAGTTCTATACAGAGACTCATAGTATACATTTGGTGAAAGGACCTGTACAATACAGAAGGCAAAGACTAGTCCGTACTGTTTGCCCTAAAAAGAAAGTAGTTTAAGATTAGCTGAGAGCAGCCACACCAAATAATGCACTTGAGTTATAAAGAGCGAGCTCTGTGCTTTCACACAACTGAGGAAAGTTTAATGTGATTGTGGGGGCTACTGCCTATTTTTTGTGACTGGGTCATCAGACTTACTAGTGTAACTTCACAGGCATTCCCTTCTGACAGGAATGAACAGATAACACCTTTATCATGTTTTACTAAGGATAGACCGCATTTAATCACAATTTTTGCCCATCCTCCATTCTATTTCCCACTGTACTCTTAGCCTTAATTCTAATATGTCTGGCTTTAATCCTCTTTTTCTTTGTCTAACTTAATTCAGAGTGTGCCAGACTGTTTCATGAAGGTGGGGCGAGACTGGTTTTGTGCGGCCCGAATTGGGACAAGCTTGAATCTCTGTATGATTCACTGTGCAGTGGATCAGACCCCAGTAAAGTGAGTA